>NC_056688.1:5392500-8122500 GCF_018350215.1 Panthera leo | reverse complement strand
CTGGGCTACTGGTGCTACTGGGAGTCCTAGTTTAAGTGTCTCAGCCAGAGCACCGTCCAGGGACACCAAAAGCAGCAAGCCCTTTCTCTGAACACCTGGAATTTCTGATTAGCATTTGTCTTCACTTTGTCTTCTGAAATCATTATAAACTCATAAGAAGTTGCAAAATACAGTATAGAGAAGTCCTGTGTGCTCATTCCCCAACTTACCCAAATATTAACACTCTTAAACGACTATGGTGCGTGATCAAAACCAGGAAATTGACATTACCGCAATAAACCTAATTAGCTTTTTAAAATGTCATTAAAATTTTTAGTATTTATTTATTTATTTTTGAGACAGAGAGAGTGGGAGGGACAGAGAGAGAGGGAAACACAGATTCCGAAGCAGCCTCCAGGCTCCGAGCTGTCAGCACAGAGTCCGATGCAGGGCTCAAACACACAAAATGCAAGATCATGACCTGAGCTGAAGTCGGACGCTTAACCGACTGAGCCCCCCAGGTGCCCCTATTTTTAATTTTTTGAGGAACTTCTATACTGTTTTCTACAATGGTTGCATTAATTTACATTCCCACCAACGATGCATGAGGATTCCCCTTTTTTCACATTAAAAAAATGTTTTATTTATTTTTGAGAGACAGTGCGTGAACATGTGTGCAGGGGGACAGGGGCAGAGAGAGGGGACAGAGGATCTGAAGAGGGCTCTGCAGTGACAGAAGAGAGCCCAATATGGGGCTTGAACTCATGAACCATGAGATCGTGACCTGAGCCAAAGTTGGGCGCTTAACAGACTGAGCCACCCAGGCGCCCTAAATGATGTCATTTGAAAGTATGAGCAGATGGCTAAGGACAGTCAGACAACTCAAGAAATTGTTTGTTTGTTTGTTTTTATAAATTAGCAAGACTATCCTGAAGAAATTAATGCTGAGAATCACAGTGAAAACTTCAAAATGAAAGAGAAAAAAGAAGAACCAAGAGCAAGATTAACAGAAAGAATTTTAATAAATAAGAAAGAGCTCATATAAATTACAAACAATTGTAGCAGAATGTAAAACAAACAACAATAAAAATGAACAAACCAACCAAAAAGCACTTCAGTGTAAGTGTAAGGGATGACAGAAAAAAGTTATGTAGCACATGGTGATTGAAATTTTCTAAAAGATAGAACTGAAATGTTCTCACACACGCACAAAAGCAAATACGTGAGGTGATGAATTATTAATTCAGCTGTGGGAATTCTTTCACAATGTGTACGTATATGAAATCATTACATTGTGTACTTTAAATATCTTACAATTTTACTTGTCACTTATACCTCAATAAAGCTGAAAAAAATAAGATAATCTCACAGAAAGTAGTACAAAAAAAGGAGGGGCGCCTGGGTGTCTCAGTCAGTTATGTGTTGACTTCGGTCAGGTCATGATCTTGCGGTTTGTGGGTTCGAGTCCAGCGCTGGGCTCTGTGCATACAGCTCGGAGCGTGGAGCGTGCTTCAGATTCTGTGTCTCCCTCTCTCTCTGCCCCTCCCCTGCTCGCACTCTGTCTCTCTCTCAAAAATAAAAAAAACATTAAAAAAATTTTAAAAAGGACCAAAAAAAAGATAGAAAACAAGAGATATAAAAAAAGGAAAATTAAAGAATTAATTAGGGAGGTTCTCTTTTATAGAAAGAACAAGACAAAATAGAGAGAGGAGATAAGCAAAGAAATGATCCCAAAACATTTAAAAGCCATGAATTTTTAAGTTAAAAGGTCCCACTGAGAATTGAGTACAACAGGTGAAAAGAAGATTCGCATGGAGACGTATTACTGTGCAAGTTGAGAACACTGGGGATAAAGATACCAAAGACCACCAGAGATTAAAGACATGTCCTTCATCAAGGACACTGATTCAGAATGTCAGCAGTAACAATGAGAACCAATGAGAACCAAAATAGATCCATGCCTCCATAATTCTAGAAGGACAGACTATATAGCATACACGCATGATCTCAGAAGGTCTACCCTCCACCCCCTGCACCCTTTACGATGAAGCTGCTAGAGAACGTGCCCCATGAAAACAAGGGGCTGGGCCAAGAAAAAGGAAAATGTGTGATCTAAGGATCAGATCAAACTGAAGACAAAGGCAAAGGAGCCCTCAGGTCGCTGGTCAAGGGCAACCCCAAGGTCACAGCTGTGGAACACAAAGATCATATTTCATACAGGAATAGGGCAGAAAACTATGAAAACATGTTTCCAAGGAGATGAAACTGACAAGATGTCTGATGTGTCTCCATATACTGACAGAAGATTCTAGATGACTCAGAAAGAGTTCATGATGAATCGATAAGTACGTACAATACTAAGCAAATAGAATACAACTTTTGACCCCAGGAAAACAAAACAAATGCAAGAAAGTAAAAGTAGTTTTAGCGGACTACAAGGCTCCTCTGTGCATAACATTTACATTGTCATGCTAAGGTAAGGACTGAATCTGGTGTAATCATAATTACAAAAATTTCAGAAAAGTGGGGCACAAATACAGAGGTGGCAAAAGACAGCAAAATTCTCATCTTCCATAAAATCTCTAACCATTAACACCAAAACCTCAAATCAAAAAGTGGTATAATAATCTTGTTACTTCAAGATACTGAGGTAAATACTGAAATAAACAAAAACAAATTTAAAGCGGCTGCCTCCGGGAACAGGAAGTGGACAAAGGGTGGGGCAGATGACAGCTGTTTAGTTTAATTTTATTTTAAATTACGATGCTGGTGGAAATTTTCATGTTTTAAATTATGTGCATTTTTGCTCCGATAAAAATAAAGATGAAGTTAAAAAAAGGTTCTAAAAAAAAAAATAATAAGGATTATCCCAGAGAAGACTCCTTGCAAACTATAATACGATAATCCAGGTTTCAGGGAGACTGAGAGTATTTAGGGGAAGTTTTATGGGCCCTACCCCTATTCTGGGAGTGGAGAGCAATTAGTATAATGATCCTGAGACACATCAAGCACTGAACAGTAAAGCAATAACGGAGAGGCCAGACTTGCACTTACGTTCTTGTTTGATTAGGTGTAAGCATCATCCTGACAGGAGGGTCTATGTTCATCACGAATCTAGCATGCCTTCTTCTATTCTTCTACCCTTCCCCCACACCTAATCACTTAAGAGCACATTGGAGAGGCAGGGTAAGGAACATCTGCTGTCATTGACCCTGACCATGAATACATCCAACACAGTAAGTAGAGACTTTTCCAGTTGCCAAGATCAGGATTCTCTCATCTACCCTATTTATAGGGTGTTTTCCATTAGCTAAATGGATCAAATAAAGTCTAAGGTATCAAGTTTAGGAATCCTGACATTGTGTAATTTATTTGGAAAGCAAATAGCCTAAGTCCTATAGAGCTAGAATGCTGGCTCTCTAAGCTTTTTAGAGATATAGATGGAAAGGAAGATAAAGAACATACACTACAATAGAATGATTTCATTAACTTGTTGACTCATTAAGCAAGAAATAAAATTTATCCCTAGCCTAAGGTGCTAATTATGTGTAGTGAGTAACTAGAGGAGAAAGTGCTCCATGTGCTCTAAATATTCTTCTAGGGGCGCCTGGGTGGCTCAGTCGGTTAAGCGTCCGACTTCGGCTCAGGTCATGATCTCACTGTCCGTGGGTTCAAGCCCCGCGTCGGGCTCTGTGCTGACAGCTCAGAGCCTGGAGCCTGTTTCAGATTCTGTGTCTCCCTCTTTCTCTGACCCTCCCCTGTTCATGCTCTCTCTCTCTCTGTCTCAAAAATAAATAAATGTTAAAAAAATTTTGAAAAAAAAAATAAATAAATATTCTTCTAGAGTTCTGGGACAGGTCAGAAAAGCCCAAGAACCTGTGAATGCAGGATGAGTATCAGAGATTTCAGGGCTATAAGTATAGGAAGGGAAGGATGGGAGTGGTGGCTGAGAAGGTAATAAAATCATTGTCCAAGATTTTAAAAAAATTTACTTATTTTTGGGGGAGAAAGAGAGAGAGAGAAGGAGGGAGACACAGAATCTGAAGCAGGTTCCAGGCTCTTAGCTGTCAGCACAGAGCCTCATGGGGGGCTGGAACCCACAAATTATGAGATCATGACCTGAGCAGAAGTCGGAGGCTTAGCTGACTGAGCCACCCAGGCGCCCCATTGTCCAAGATTTCAAAAATACTTTCAAAGGTATTTTATTGTAGAAGTTGGGCTGCAACCAAATCTAAACTACTTAGAGTGAATTCTAATAGTCAAAATCATCTGAAAGTAAGTTATCTTCAGATAAGCGATAAGTAGTTATGGATTAAAGTTTGAAGGTAATTTTGCAATATGTAAAGAATGACACAATTATATCAATTTTCATAGACATAACCTGTATTACTTTAAATAATACTAATCATCTTTAAACTTTGAATAACCACATGAGCAGATGCTAGCTCAGGACCAGATAACTAGCCTTTCTGGGAGAAGTCCCATTCTCTAATGCCAGTCTTTGATTTTCAAAATCTTTCAAAAAAGTCTTATGTGACCTCAAACAACATTTCAGATGTGGCTATTATTCCTGGGCTGCACAAATTTTGCTTTGCATGGAAGTCCTTCCTAGCTTCTAGCCCTTCTCTCTGTCTCACAGTTTGAAAATGACATGAGACAAATTCACAGTGACCAGGCAGCTGTTTTATTCCTTCAAATTTGTTATTAGTGTCATATCAGATATTTTTCAAGGTATATTAAAAACAGTTGTGATAGAACCACTTTTCCAAAATCACAAATCAAAACTAAGTTGATTAGATTAGATTATTTGTTTCTTTAATGTTGGTTTGTATAAGTTCTTTATATATTTTGGATACCAACCCTTTATCGAATTTATCATTTGCAAATGTCTTCTTGCACTCAGTAGGTTGTCTTTTAGTTTTTTTAGTTGTTTCCTTCTGTGAGCAAAATATTTTTATTGTGATGTAGTCCCAATAGTTTATTTTTGCTTTCTTTTCCCTTGCCTCAGGAAAAACACCTAAAAAGATGTTGGTATAGCCTATGCCAGAGAAATTACTGCCTGTGCTATCTTCTAGGATTTCTATGGTTTCAGGTCTCACATTTAGATCTTAATCCATTTTGAGCTTATTACTGTGAATGGTGAAAGAAAGTGGTCCAGTTTCATTCTTTTTGCATATAGCTGTCCAGTTTTCCAACACTGTTGAAGACACTGTTTTTTCCATTGCTTGCATATTTTTTCCTGCTTTGCCAAAGATTGACCATATAGTTGTGGGTTTATTTCTGGGTTTTCTATTCTGTTCCATTGATTGATGTGTCTGTGTGTGTGCCAATACCATACTGTTTTGATGGTTACAGCTCTGTAATATAAACTGAAGTCTGAAATTGTGATATGTCCAATTGTCTTCTTCTTTTTCAAGATTATTTTCACTATTTGGGGTCTTTTCTGCTTCTATACAAATTTTAGGATTGCTTGTTCTAGTTCTGTGGAAAGTGCTGTTGGTGTTTTGCTAGGGATTGCATTAAATGTGTAGACTGCTTTGGGTAGTACAGACAATTTAACAATATTTGTTCTTCTAATCCATGAGCATGGAATGTTTTGCCATTTCTTTTGCTATCCTCAATTCCTTTCATCAGGGTTTTATAGTTTTCAGAGAACAGGTCTTTTGCTTTTCTTGGTTTATTTTTAGATATTTTGTTATTTTTGGTTCCATTATAAACGAGATTGTTCTCTTAATTTCTCTTTCTGATGTTTTTTTATTAGTGTATAAAAATGAGACGGATTTCTGTACATCGATTCTGTACCCTGAAACCTTACTGAATTTACTTATTAGTTCCAGTAGTTTTTTGGTGGAGTCTTTAGGATTTTTTTTTTAAGAAAGAGGGAGTGCATGCAAACAGGAGAGAGAGAATCTTAAGCAGGAGCTCAGCACAGAGCCCAATGTGGAGCTTGATCCCATGACCCTGAGATCATGACCTATGCCCAAACCAAGAGTCAGATGCTCAAGTGACTGAGTCATCCCAGCTCCCCAAGGATTTTACAAGTATAGTATCATGTTATCTACAAATAGTGAAAGTTTGCTTCTTCCTTACCACTTTGGATGTCTTTTCTTTTTCTTGTCTGACTGCTGTGGCTAAGAATTACAGGACTATGTTGAATAAAAGTAGTGACAGTAGACATCCTTGACTTGTTCCTGACTTTAGGGGAAAAGTTCTCAGTTTTTCGCCATTGAGTATGATGTTCACTCTAGGTTTTTCATATAAGGACTTTATTATGTTGAGGTATGGTCCCTCAAAACCTATTTTGTTGAAGGTTTTTATTATAAATGGATGTTGTACTTTGTCAAATGTTTTTTCAACATCTACTGAAATGATCATATGATTTTTATTCTTTCTCCTACTGATGTGATGTATCATGTTGATTGACTTGCCAATATCGAACCACCTTTGCATCCCAGGAATAAATCCCACTTGATGGTGGCGAATGAATTTTTAAATGTATTATTGGATTTGATTTGCTAATATTTTGTTGAGGATTTTTGCAACCAGCAATTGCCCTAGTGAGCATTGGCCCAAAGAATACAGAAACACCAATTCAAAGTGATATGCACAGCCTATGTTTAGTGCAGCCTTATTTGCAAGAGCCAAATTATGGAGGCCATCCAAGGGTCCATTGAGAGATGAATGGAGGGTGAAGATGTAGTATGTATATTCAATGGACTATTATTCAGCCATAAAAAAGGAATGAAATCTTGCCATGTGCAACAAGGATGGATCTAGAAGGTAAAATGCTAAGTGAAATCAGTCAGAGAAAGACAAGTACCATATGATTTAACTCATATGTGCAAAATAAGAAACAAAACAAATGAATAAAGGGGGGGGGGGGGGAAGAAACAAACCAAAAAACAGACTCTAAACTATAGAGAACAAACAAAGGGTTATAGGAGGGAGCTCAGTGGAGGGATAGGTGAATTAAGTGAAGAGGATTAAGAGCACACTTATCTGGACAGGCACTGAGTAATGTACTACACTGGAATTTTTTAAAAGTTCAGTCGATTCTACATCTTTTCCTACACTATTGTGACAACTCACCGAAGAGTTAAGAGGTAGCACTGGCAATAATTGTTTATGTCAGGGATAAACTGAATGGCTGGAAGAGAAGACAATGGGATAGCCTAAGAATTCCTTCTCTTGCCAAGAAAGAATATCCAGGCAGATGGCTGCCATGGTAGGAACATTCAACCTTAACTGAATCTGGGCGGAGGGAACATTTGGGGACCCTCCCTCCAGCAGCAGCATCTTGCCCCTGCAGCTTACCTTACACTGTCATGACCTGCCCGACCCACAAGGTCAGATCTGCCAACAGAAGTCAGACCCAACTGGTGATTAGAATATAGCTCTCTGCAGGAAAGAGAATTCATGAGGGAATCGTGGGTATCCTACACTCCAGCTGGATATAAGAAGTCAGTCTCTTGTAGTAAGAAAATCATTTGAATATAAGGTTTCTGAACTGGGAGGGAATATGTAATTCTCTCCTCCTTCACCCCCTCTTTCCCCCTCCCTTAACACATTCCTTTCATATCCTTCTCAGATCAGGCTCACTTAGATGCTTGAAATGTCAGGGTGTTCCCTCCACAGGTGGCCTGCTTATTCACTTGGCTTTCAAATGTGTTCAGAGTTCAGAGTTCGGCAAAAGCAAACCTTTCCATTGTATACTCCAAATAGCTGGAATAGCAGGGGAGTATACCCTAATAGTTTTAACTCCCGAGGAAATAAGAGGGAAGAAGTTGCAATTCACTCGGCTAGAGTAAGATTAAGATAAGTGGAAAATATCTATATATTTTATTTTTATGTCCCTAAATCCATTACTTATGGGAATTAATCCTTTCCCCCTCTCCGTATGGTTCTCCAGAGCTATTGATCAAGATGTCTTCACATTCTTACCATGATGGTACATATGTGACCTAAGTTAGCCAATCAGAATAACTCATTTAAGTTACGATAGGATTGGTCGAGGGTACGCATATAACCCAGAGCCAGTCACCAAACTTTGGAAGGACTGATAGAGATATTGACAAAAAATGGGTCTCTTGTGAAATCCTGGAGCTGTCACAATATACCTTTTCTGCTTCTTAGGGACAATCTGCCAGAAATGGAAACTGATCAGAGAAAAACAAAGCCAAGAAATGGAGAAATAAAGTTCTGTGTGAGTTCTTGGACCTGGCTGGGCTTTTCATTAAATAAGCCAATGCGTTATCTTATTTTAAGTCACTGTACGTATTTTCCCTAAGGGCTTCATTTCCTCTCTTGGTATTGTGTTGTAGTCTAGATTGCCTTATGACTCCCTGAATGAACGATGAAAGGCAAGCACTACTGAAAATAAATATTATGGTAAAATATCCAGTGAAATCTATTTTACTTCTAAGTGGAGTCTCAAAGAAAACATCAGACAGATTAATTCTTTAAGACTTCCAAAACAAGACCAGACAGATCACTACAAAGAAAAGCTACAGGGAACCCTAGTGTCAGTAGGGGCACATGGGATAAATGAACAAATCTCTTCAATCTCTGCCTTCGATAATTCTATAATAATTGTCTGAAGCTGTTCTTAATTAGACTCAATTATGGGATTAGTTTGAATTATATTATGAGGCATTGATTTACAGAATAGAGCCATGGAAGGCCTAGGTGCTGAAAGCAGTAAATGAGTTACAATCCTGTGTAACGAAATTGCAGCAGGGAGCAGAGGAAAATATTGATCAATTTATAATGAACTTACGTCCAAATTAATTTTTATTTCCAGTTAATAAATTTAATGTGGGTAAGGAAGAACTTATTTGGAAGTGGCCTCCATTCATCAGGGAGGGACACAGAAAGGCACCTGTTTGACTTCAGGGGAAATTCAGTTGGAGGGGTCTCTGAACTTGCATATTTCTAACAAGGCAGGCTTAGCAGAGAGAACTGAGGAATATAGAACATTTGCCACTTCTTCCATGAACGTGGTATAAAAATTCCTATAATCTTGCTTTGAGAAATTTTTCACACTAACGTATGTAATGATGTGCTAGGAGGCATAAATATGGCCTAATCTGGAAAGCTAATCAGATTTGTTTCAAAAGCCATAGCTAATTCCTAGGGTGCATACTAATGATAGTTCAATTTTGAAAAGTGCAGGGAAGTGTTATGAGGATATATATTTCAATCTAATAATCCCAGAAGTAATAATATTGACAACAGTTAACATTTGTCAAATGGTTACTACTGCCAGGCTCTGGGCTTAGCAATGTACTTCTCTCAATAATATTATTATTAGCCACATATTGTAGATGAGATTGATAAAATAAATATGGCTCATCTTCTGGGGCACCAATTTTACATCGCATTATAGGTAAAATTGGGTCATTTGCCTTTGTCATTTAAGACGTGTTTCTATTCACAGCAGATTTCATGAATGTCTCCAATTCTTCACCATCCTTGCAGCCATGACCTCTGCCAGTGACTCTGAAATTATTTCCACTGTACAGGCACAGTGTATTTCCTTGTCTCAGACTTTGAGTTTGGCCACGTGACTTATTGGACTGAAGAAATGGATAGGACATGTACACAGGCTTAAAAACTACTTACTTGATGGGGCTTACTTTCTCGGATCCCAGTTATTGTTCTGCTTTCTTGCTGGTTCCAAAAGGAAGAAGAGATACATGCATTCCAGCTGAATTGCCCCAGTGAAGCCCAAACCCTATCAGTCAACTCCTACCAGCTATCTGGACAATCCTTTAGCCCAGGCAAGCTGACTCAGAAAATTAACTATTGTAGGCTGAGAGTACAAAAATTTGGTGTCAGATTTGGATTCAATTCTTGTCTTTACCACGTTTTTAACTGCGGGACCTTCTGCAAGTTACATGAGTGATTAAGTTCCCGATCTGGAAAAAAGGGGCTACACCCATCTAATGGTGTAGCTGGAAAGAGTAACTGAGTTACATGTGTGAGCTGCTTAGCCAGATATGGACACATAGCAACTATTTGAGGAATGACAGCTGTTATCATTATCCTTGTTATTTATAAAATAAGCATAAAATCTATACCCATGCAGTACATCCTCAACTTTTCGCACTTGTTGATACATTTAACATAACCCTAAAAGTTAGCTTTGGCCCTAACTCAGGCAGGGACGTGTTTTTCTAGAATATATTTCATAACAGGATAGACTTTAACATTTTTACTTTGCCGTCATGAGTATATGTAGGACACCGTATGATCATTCTCAAGTATTGCCTCCATGCAAAGAAAGAAATTAGAAAAGCATTCTGGCAAGGCCTTTTTTTTTTTTTTAACAAAGCAGACAAGAGGGGGCACTGCCTCCCCCTCTCCAAATCTATGTCTCTTTTAGACAGTTTGTCTTAAGAAATAAATTGAGGCCCTTTATCTCACCTCTATCCTACCTCTTAACTAAGGTTTGCAGGATAATATTCTCAACACCCTTGGAAGATATGATCTTCCCTGCCGTGTGCCAGGCACAGCTACTAAATACAGAGAAATGTGATTCCCCTCCCAAAACTGATACAGCAAGAGCACTCAGAACTCAGTTAAGGCCCCAGGAAGGCATGTGTTGGGATTTAATGCTTCGCCCTTGAGAAAAAGCCCCTCCTGCCTACATTACTAGAAAATAATTCCTAGCTGGAAAAGCAGTACAAGGACCCCAGGGGCTCATACTCCTCCATCTTGAGGAAAGAGGTTGGAACAGAATCAACACTAATGCTACAAATAAAAGCTGTTATTCAATAGAAGAGAAATTGGAGGTTTGAATAACGAGTATTACAGCCGCTGCCTGTTCCTAAAAGTGTGTTCATACAGGGCAGATACTGATTACAGCAACATGTTGTATTTATGTAATCCAACAGAAATAAGTTATTGTTGAAAAAAAAAAAGGGAACAGATCTCAGAAAACAAGCACCACTGACATGTTACAACTTTTTCTTTCTTTCTTTTGATTTAACATATTTGTAAGCTGCCACTCTTTATAATAATTGACAAAACAGTGCAGACATTGTGCTTTCTGGAAGATTGGAAGTCATATGTCATGACTAAGATCCATCAGTGATCAGTTAAATTGGGCAATTGGACCTGTGGTAGCACGTCTGTTCTCAGCCTAATGATTTGTTTATTTAACTGTTCTTGTTAGGGACTGTCAGCCCATCAGCAAAGAGATGTTGATTTTAAAAATTAATCTTGAGGAAAAAATACAATACAAATACAGCGTTGCTTGGTGAGTTCATTTCAGTTCTCATTCAATGCCATTTTGAAGTGCTAACTGTAATGAAGAAACAGACACTCATTAATTAAACAAGATAGACACTATCATGAAAAGGCCAGCTTAAAAGAGCCAACCTATTAATTTTCCGATGGTTATATTTACAAGAACAGCAACAAAATAAGTCTTTTTCCATCCACTGGACCTCTGCACAGGTTTTCAGCACTAGGTGTTCTAAAATAGCCATGTCTTACAAACATACCAGTAAAGTGCAAGTATACTGACAAGATGATTAGCTCTCAGCTCTTCATAAGGTCTCTGGAAGCCTCCAGAAAGTAGCCTTCTCCTATGCTTTCCAAGAAGACATTGGTTAGAATAATCTCACCTACTCAAAGAGAACATTTTTGACCCTTCCATGTCCATAGTGTCAACTTCAATGCTGATTTCACCACTCATTGTTCTATTCTAAAGCCTCTATCTGACCATGCATGTGCATTCCATTGTAGTTTAATTTCTGCACTTGCTCAGTGCTTATGCTTGGGTCAGAATGTGCCTTGCCACTCTCCACAACAACCTTGTGATTCAGTGGCTGGGAGACAGAAGAGGGTGGAAAGAACCACAATTATTCTGTGGGCCCATTGCACAGTAGACATTTACCACTCAGGTAGCATGTGTTACCATTATTTAGTTCTTATAAAAACTGCTAGGTAGGTGTTATTACTTCTATCTTTAAAATGGGGAAAGTGAGGTTTAAAACGACCAACAAAACTTGCACCATGTCACAAAGGGGCAACTAGTAGGATTCAGACTATAGTTGAAGTCTTTACGCCCTAAAAACTTGCTCTTCACTGTGCTAGACTGTTCTCAGATTTCAGGAACTAGGTCCGTTATAAAACTCGGTGCCTAAGATAACACAATATGCTGAATAAATACTGATGGTTGCTATGACAATAATAATATTTTAAAAATAATATTTAATATAGATATTAATAGATCTGATATAAGTTACTTAGCAAATAATATTCTACATAGGTATTAATACTTATTTGTGCCAGGCTTATAGAAGTTTTAAAAATATCAACATTGTGCAGCTATTAAGGGGTAGAATTTGGACTTGAACCCTTGACAATCTGATTCCGAAATCCACATCTTAAATTTCTATGCCATGGTACTCCCCTAAAACCTTAGCAGTACACATTAATGTCCCCAGAAGAAAAAGTGATGGAAAGGCCAACATGCTTCACCAATGAGCTTTATTTTTCTGAGCATGAGTAATTTTGTGTATCTAGGGTCTGTATATTTCAGAGTAGTACAGGATCTGCTCTCCCCATGACTTTGACTAGTTTACACTGATTATAAAGGCATTGTTCCTGTTATGCTGTTTGTTCACAACTACATATCCCATTGAGGCTGATTTCCCAACATGCAGCATCCTGGGGGGGCTCTATCGGAACTACCAACTGACCTTGGGGCGCCTGGGTGGCTCAGTCAGCTAAGCACTGAACTCTTGACTTTGGCTCAGGCCATGATCTCACAGTTCATGGGACTGAACCCCGTGATGGTCTCTGAGCTGACAGTGAACACCCTGCTTAGGATTCTTTCTCTCCCTGTCTCTCTGCCCCTCCCCCGCTCATGCTCTCTCTCCCCAAACAAACATTAAAAAAACAAAAGGAACTACCAACCTACCTCATAAATACAGGAACTTCTACTGGTTTTGTGACTTTTAATGGTCATAGAAATATTTTGGTCACATTTTCCATTAGCCACTACCTCCTCAGCCTCTGCTTGCATAATTCTTCCTCCTTATAGGTGGGACCTATAAGGTCTTTTTCTCTGTGGGTATCTTTTATGTTGGTCAGCTCATCCTGGTCATACACAGGCTGTTACTGGTATTGGGACCTTTAGTATCAGAAGAGTCATTCAGGGGAACTAAAAGTAGAAGTTAAAATCACCTGCTGTTTTCAAAAAAGAAGTAGTTTAAAAAGACATTTATGAGGTGAGCTAGTCTTTAAAAATACCTGTACATCCTGGACTGGAATGTTGTAGACAGATATCCATGGGCAGTTGTACAATAAACCCGAGCTATGAAATCTGACTTCTTCACCTTCCTGATTGTGAGCAAAGAGGTGAGAAAACAACACTTAGATTTGAGTTTCTTTTTTTGCTTCTTCTACATGTCACACTTTGGCAGAACTGCTAATAGGGAGTGAAATTTCCAAAGAGGTTGCCTCAGAAAGGCAGAGAAGCAGAGAGTTGATATGATCCACATAATGAATGATTGTCTCGCAAGGAATCAGATGTGCGATATGCAGCCTAATTACAGGAAATGGCAAATTGAGATAAACACTGTAGTCATGAAAAATCCCCAGAAGATATGTGACAATGTCTCAGAAACCTGTTTCTGTTCCCAATGCTGTCAATTCTTAACCTGAGGGGAGGGGATGGGAGAAGGAAATCAAGCTCTGAGTCTCCTGGTAAGTCATGGAAAGCCAACCCAGTGGACAAAAAAGAAGCTGCTCTTGCCTGGTCTAAAGGGACTGTTTAAACTATCACTACAGCTATTTGTTTCAAAGTTAGTTTGTGCTTACACATGACCATAGAGGGACATGTTCCCCCGAGCACTACAGTTAATGCTCCCTTTCCCTAGCTACACAGCTGATATGAAGAAAATGTGCCATGTTCCCTGCTAGAATAAAAAGCATAAGAGAGCACTGAATATAGTGACAGAAATTTTAAATGACCTAAGGGAGTGTTTTGGAGTCTGAGGCACAAAGGTCCTGCATTAAGGGCTGAATTAAGAGCATGCCCTAGACAATTACCATTGTGGGAATGATCAAGACTTTCACCGAATAGGCATCAGGGCAGCCGTCCAGCCTCTGAGAGCTCCAATATCCAATGACTAAAGACTGAGGATCAACCTTGTTTATACATCAGAATCTTCTAGGAAAGTTCAAAGAGTACCTGTGCTTAAGCTTTCCCGTCCATCAATTATATCACAATTCTCGAAGGGGTAGCTATATGTTTTAAAAGCTGTCTAATGTGCAGCCAAAGTCAAGAACTACTGGAGGAAGGTCTACAATAGGCAAATGAGTAGATTCTGATGAAAGTCATAGACCATTCATCTCACCAGACCAATTAACATTAAGTAAACAGATAAACAGATGATAGTGACAAATAGAGGGCAGAACTAGGATTCATGAATACTATGAAAGATCACTCATAGACCTTGTGGGAGCTCATGAGCCTTAGACTAAGAACCACTGGTTAGAGTTCTAGTGAAGCTAGAAGCTTAGATACATAAATAACCTGTCAGCCAATGAACTTCCTGTTTGCTTCCTTTATTAAAGACATTGGCCAAGAAACCTCTGGAGTAGGGTTGTAAAACCAGATTTAGCAGATTCTTTAAGAGTTCACAATCTACTACGGGCCATACCACATACGTACAAATACTTCACCACAAGGGAGTGCAAAGTTTACAGATGGTAGCATAGATTAGATCTGCTCCAGTAGCTTCAAAGAGCAGGCAATTCCTTCCAGATGGGGAAATGAGGAAATATCATCAAGAAGGTGGAATGATGGTCTCAGAACGGAAATGCCAAATGCATTGGAGTTGATATAGATTCCTGTCACTGTAAACACTTTTTCTCCAGGAAGGTTTGCTCACCTGAGGTAGAAATGAAGCCTGGCACAGTTAATGCCATGTGCCTTTTCAAACAAATCTAGTTTTGCATGTTTTGGGTTGTTTTTTTTTTTTTACTACAACTGCACATCCTTCCTCACCTTAACCAACCACCAAATAACCAAAACTGCATGATCATATCTCCAAGAGTTATTGGAAATAAGGTGATAGGCAGTACTGATGGAAAGTTCTGATTCCTTCACCTTGAATCTACACCTCTTCAAGTAGAAAATGAATGTAACAGCTCACTATCGTGCACCACATCCATATCAGATAAAATGATTGACCCCTGTCTCTTCCAGTCTAACACTGTAGGTAATGAAGCCTTGATAATTCTTCCAAGTATAGTTAATGTTTTCTACAAGCGATCCTTTAAAAATGAAATAGTACTACTATTTTTTGCACTTAAATGCATTTGCATTTCATTCAAGGGTAATGAGTTTTCTGTTTTAATTTCATCTTGGTTCCATTTAATTAAAGTCTAGCTCATTCTGTAGTTGAACACTTTCTTAAGTGCTGGGGTTTTGCTAAATCATTCAATGTGAGTTTGAAACTTGGACAAGATTTTTCAAGCTATGAATAAATTTGCATCTATTGATGATTTTTGAATCGATAGATTCTCTCTTCTACCCTGAAGTTAAGATAATGCTTTGTACTTCTCAAAACACATTTCATCCATTATTTCACAGTTTTGTAATAACTCCATAAAGCAGGTAAGTAAAGTCCCATTATCCATATTTTACAAATAGAAAACTGAGTTTCAAACAGATTAAGTGACTTACCCAAGATCACACAGCCAATGAGCCACTGGATAAGACTTAGAAGTATATCTTCTGTGGTTGAGTCTAGCATTTTATTTATTTATTTTAATGTTTATTTATTTTTTTGAGAGAGAGTGTGCAAAAGTTGGGGAGGGACGGAGAGGTGGGGGGACAGAAGATCTCAAGCGGGCTCTGAGCTGACAGCAGTGAGCCTGATGCGGGGCTCAAACTCACAAACTCAACGAAATCATGACCTAAGCCAAAGTCGGGTGCTCAACTGAACGAGCCACCCAGACAACCTCTATTTACTAGTCCGGTGCATTTTAAATATACTTTCCTCACCTCCCTTGCATCTATTTTGTCAAGGGAAATATGCAAATTTGTCCTTTCTCAACACCAGCAAAAGATTTTATAATTTGGCTAGCATTCACATTAGGAGATTAAGGCTGAATTTTAATGATTCTGACATCTATTATGTGGCAGGCATTGGGGAATGTTCTTACCAACATTATTCCTCATCTTCATAGCAAGACTCTTTTTTACAGAAGAGAAGCCTCAGGGATGTTAAGTAACTTGCCAAAGTCACATACCTGCTGACGTTCTGCCTTCCCTGGTTCTCCCTCAGGCCACGGCTGCCTTGGTAAAACCATCTGGTCCAGCCTGTAGTCTAGAACCATGGCCAGGGGTCTTACCAAATCCCACCAAACATCCTCTAACACACTGTCAAGACTTACTTAATATGTTTGCTTAGAAAACACTGTTTTAGACACTAAAACCCAGAAATATGAGCTGTTTAACATCCAGCGAAAGGATATGTTGTGTACATAACGGCACAAAAATAAAGCAGTAAAGCAAGTGAGAGTTGCATTCTCCAAGCACTAAACAGATGTTTCAAATTTCGGGCTGTAAATACCATTCAGAATAGGGAGAGGATCAATGTGGGCAAAGACAACAGAAGCGCTCAGGAAGGAAATAACATTTAATGAAAGAATTCAGGTACATAGAGAGGAATCAGAGGGAACTGTGTGTTGAGCAATTCTAAAAAGATTTATGAAGTCCATAATAATCACGGTATGTTTGGAGGCAATCCCTATCTTCTTATTTGTCATGCTTGGTTACGGAACTTGAAGTAAGGAATGTTCAGTGGATTCTGAGATGATTCCTTTGGCTGATTTATCAGTTTGAACTGGATATGGCTACGAGTGATGGAATTCTCAATTAATAGTGGCATAAGCAAATAAAAGGTTTTTTCTTATGTGGGAAGATATGTAACCATAAGAAAGCGGCTGCTTGTGCCGCTTCATCTGCTCAATGATGCTCTCATTTAGACCATTACCTTTGACTGTCCTTGCTGCACCCAGGTCACGTGAAGGCTGCTGCCATTTTTCCTATCAGTTCTTACTTGAGTCAGCAAGAGGGTGGCAAGAGGGACCACACCAGCAACACAGCCTCTTTTTGTCTGGGAGAGGCTGTGAAACAGACAACCAGGTTGCCATGCTTGATTTAGATAATATAAGCATATTACTGGCCCAACTAAAATCAGGGCTTTGATGGTAAGGAAAAAGGGGGATGAATACTGGGTAGGTAAGAAGCAGTGTCTGCAGCAGTTATATTTTCTTAGTTAGATTCTGTAAAAGAAAAGCACCAATTCCCCCCAGTTACTGGGGGCTTATTACATGAAATCATGAAGCAGTAGAAAGCATGAGCAACAGTCTCAGCAGAGCATGGCTAGACCTCATGAGGAGCTGGGATGTTTTTAGGGGTACCAGTGCATCCTTTTCACAGAGTGGCATCTCTAGAGGTTAGGGCATTTTTAGTTCCTCCAGCACTAGCTGAATGTGGCTTCCTACTCAAGAATTCCATCAATTTGCTCGGCTGTGTCTCCTGTCCTATTACTTCTCTTTTTCTATTACCGTGAAACTTTCTATCTTGAGCTCCAATCTACCAGGGATGCCAGATGAAATACAGGATACCCAATTAAATTTGAATTTCTAATAAACAGCAACTACATGTTTGTATAAATATGACCTATGCAATATTTGTGACACGCTTACACTAAAAAAAAAAAAGAAAAAAATGATGTCATCTATCTGAAATTCAAATTTAACGGGGAGTGCTATATTTTCATTTGCTTAATCTGACAATCCTAAAGCTCATCTATTTGGCTAATCACCAGTACAGAAAGAATCTGCTGAAAGGCCTCTAATACAATTCCACCTGCCACCTCTGATGAGAGCACAGACAGAAGCCTCTGGCTTAGAAATCTACCCCTAGCTCAGTAATCACAGATCACTATGGTAGGCTCACACAGACAATGCATGGAAACATGTATGTTAGGAATTTCCTGATTCTCCAGCCCAGTTAAGGGGCTCTATGAATGGCATTCCCAGTGTTGGTTTGGTTCAACAAAAAAACCTATTTCTACCCTATGCCATTTCCTTCAGACAGCAGATATGTTGGTTTTAGATGTGATAGTTTACCTCCATCTCTTTCACATTTCTCAGTATCAGTCAGAGCCTTCTTTTCCAGGCACAAAATCAGTTCATATTCCAGCAGGCATTTAGTGACCCTCACCATGGGTAGGGTGTGCATGGAAAGTTTTCTTTTGCACAATTCACATAATTTCCTCTCATTTCTCTCCATTTATCAGAATTCCATCTTTTGTTGAGGATTATCTCCCTTCTGAGAGAGGCAATAAATATGTAATATTTTCTATGTGCAAAGAATAGGTGGTAGATGCTGGACTGGGCGAGCAGAAGAATAAGGCATGATCACTATGCCCAAGGAACCCTCAAATCTCTCTTGACTGCTTTCATTTTGATAAGCTAATTGCAAAATCTAATTTTCGAATCTTGCCATTTCCCTCCTGTTTCTCCCCGCACCCAACCTTTGACCTACAAGCATAGATTTATAAACTCATGATTCCTTATTTTGAAGAATATCTAATATAAGAAGGGAACATTTTCAGAAATCCCATTTCTGACTTGCCTTCTTCTTGGCTCAATCATTCTTTTACTCCTGTTCTTCTTGCTGCTAATTTCTCTGTATCATTTCTCTGTTTGCTCCACAAGGGCTGATGCTAATAATGTTTCTAGACCAAAAGCAAAAGTCAAGTACCACTCTTAACTCACACAGAGTTATAATCACAGAATCCAAGAATAATGGTGAATGCTACCACTGAGGGCATCTCATCCTATGTTCTAGCCAGTTCAGCCTCTTAGATTCAGGATTAAGGCTCTATGTCAACACCATATGATACAGCCTACTCAAGTTCTGGAACTACTATCAAATTACAACAAATCCTCTCCTGTGGTGGGTTACATTTCCCTCTAACAGCTCTGCATTGGTCCTCAGAATGTGGGCAGTGTTTCTGCCTTATGTAAGCCCTTCTTACACTAAAGATGCTCATCAAGTTCCTTGATCAAGTCATCTCCATCTCCTCTCTTTCTCCAAATTTTCCTTATGTTATAATGTCCAGATTCCTTTCCATTCCAGTCACCCTTCTCCAAAATGACCTCCAACTTCTCCATTCCCCTTCTAGACTATGAGGCCCCCAATGCAGACTATGAGTATAACCATATGCTCTGCCGCATTTCTTAAAACTGATTGTCAGGAGAAGACTAATGAGTCTAGTTTTCCCTATCTCTGAGCATGATATAGAGGAGATAAAATGGCTCTTGGAACTAGTCTGACATGTGTTCATATTTTAACTTGCTATTTATTATCTTGAAACCATGCACAAGTTTTTTTTAACCACTTATAACTTCAGTTTCCTCTTTTTAAAAATGGAAATAATAATACCTATCTCCTATGAGGATAAAGAAAAGTATGTAAAGTGCCTTGAAAAATACTAACACGGGTCTTTGTAAAAAAATTCTTTTTTCCTGCATTTTCCCTCAGTTGGGGGAATACAGAATAAAACGGCATACCCACAGAACTGAAGAACAAAATCCTAGCTTCTCCTGTATTTCTTACCCTGACAGAAAAGTTCATGGTTAATGATTTTCTTCTCATCCAGTTGATTTTCAGAGCCTTAAAACGTAGGTGTGGGGGTTTACTGGTTACCTGTATTTGTTGCCACACTTTCTACTTATGACCCCAAGTGCCAAATTCCCTATTTGGTCTTGGACGCAGATATTCTCCAGTCTTGCAGAGAATCACAGAGGGAATTATTTTCCATAGCTCAATTCTGTACTCCCCCAACAGGGACTGGTCTCAACAGGCATTAGCCACAAGGAGAAGGATGATTGTCATTCCTCCCTCCCCCTCAACTTGAAGAAACAATGTATGATGCTGCCATGAGAATTGATCATTACAGGTAGTAGAAGCAGTGTACCAGCAACTAGGTAAAAATGAGAAGACGGTTTCAGCTTTTCAAATGACTGTGAGAGCTCATCCTGGTTATTTTCTTAAAGGAGGCAAGATGCAAATATTCTAGCACTAGTTTTGCATATCTATGTTGAACTCAATCCAATTTTCAACAAATCCGTTTCTCATTGTATTTTTTTAGTGGATGAAAGTCTCATTTTCCTCAGAGATAACACACTTTAAAAAGTTGTGCATTATGCAGAAAACACTATTACTCTACGCATGCCCTACCCATTGTGGAATATGGGGGAAATGATCCCGGAGGCATGTTAATAAACAGTACCTGAAATGTTCCTACATTCCCTAGTGATGAAATATGCAAGCTATATTTTGATAATAGCAGTGAAATTTATTTTCTCTCCACCATTTCTTCCTCTGAGAACAATGTAGTATTCCCTTTTCCAATTCTGAACAGATCAGGCTTTCACTATGCCAGAATGGGAAGAGTTTGAGGGTTGTGGGGGCCACATGGTGGCTCTGGGTTTTGCGCCAAAGCTGTGCCTCACGTGGGGCTCTGACAAAACCGTGTTCATCTGGGATCTGGGAAACAGGAGCAAGGAGATGAGTTTACCCTCAGGCTATTCCTAAGTGACACCAGAACAGCTAGTCAGTCAAGGGAAGAATGGAGCCCTGCTGCTTGCTTGGCAACATGTTCTCCAAGCCCCTGTCACATTAGAACTGGACTTGGAAGGTACTCAAAACTTACATATGAACTATTGGGCACAGGAGACTATTTTTTTTGGCTGAATATATTGTCCTGGTGACTTGAGTGCCTTGGTAATGATCCATCTAAAATTTTGTGCAGACTACTGAACACTGCATGCATATTTTTTCTTGCCTGTTTTATCTTATAGATGTGAGGCAGCATGGGTTACAGGCAGAATTATATCTGAATTCTGACTGTAACTTTTCCATTAAGAGGCTGAAGCTATAGACAACTTCCTTAATCTGTCTGAGACATAATGATATTTTTACGATACCTTTCTCACAGGTTTTTTAGGAATATGTGTGTATATTATGTATATATATATTATATATATAATATACACACATATTCCTAAAAGTGTGTGTATGTGTATATATATATATATATATATATATATATATATATGATAATGGGTTATATATATATATATGATAATGGGTAATATATATATATATAGAATAATGATAATATATATAGGATAATTTATATATACATTTATATAGGATAATGGGTAATAAAGTACAATATGTATTATACGTAGGAAAATATACATAGGATTAGATATATAATGTGTGTGTGTATATATATATATATATATATATACACACACACAAATACATATATATGGTGTGCGTGTGTGTATATATATGCATATATATATCTTGTGTGTGTATACATACATACACACACATACACACAAGGTTTAACGATATGCCTAGCACATTAAAGGTATTCAGTAAATTTTCCTTTCCAAATTTCCTTCTCAAATATCCATATGAATTAGAATAGACTCATGCAATACATGGAATTTATTTACACTGCACTCAGCTACATGTACTCAGGGAAAAAATAAGGAGAGAGAGAGAGTCATTTGCCAGTTTTCATTTTGGTTCTTCTAATGCAGGGCACCAATATGCCCCACTAAAACTACTCCATTTCACATTTACTCTAGCAGCAAGGGAATGGCCATGTTCTAGCCAATACGCTGTCTGTAAAAGCCCCTAGGAAGGGCATCCTGTATAGCATCTGTGGGGGAAGGTACTTTTCCTCTCAGTTTTTTTGCCCTTCCCCCTTCACTGCCTAACATGTGAACATGAGGCCTGAGCAGTCATCTTGACCTCATGAAGCTATAAGAACATAGACAAAGGCCAATATGTTAAGGGTAATGAAACGTTGAATACCAGATCTCTGACTGCAGAGCTGAGCCCGAGAAACTGCCCTATACAGTCTGTGTATGCTCTTCTTATTGCATGGAACAAATGAGTTTCTATGTGCTTAAGCCATTGGAGTATTTTTGTTTTATAGTGTTGTTAGTTGAGGCACACAATCCTAATGGAAACAGTAGATGATTCCAACTGTCAGTGATCCACCTGTCTTTTCAGTGATCACACGCTCTGAAATGAAATGGGAGATACAATTCTGCCTTTGATAGTACATGTATCTCATGATGCCACTGTGAGTCTAGTTTTTAAGGTTTCCTGTTTCTCACACAACCTGACCCCCAACACAAGCTGGTAGCTCCCCGAGTACTCATCTGGGATCTCAGATCTGGGCTGATACTGGAAGAAACCCTGCCCATGTTGGACTTGCTGAGCGATGCAAGTTGCCTTTCCAAAAACATTCTCGTGGGTACTTCTCTCCATGTGGGACTCTGGCATCATGCTCTGACCCTACACCTAACTCACTCTTGGGCGAGAATAAAAATAGTACATCAAACTGGGGAGCTGAGTTGGTGGTGGCTGGAGGCAGAGAACAAAGCTGGTGTGTGTGTGTGTGTATGTGTGTGTGTGTACTCCCTGAATCCGCCCAACTCCAGATGTGTGTAATTCCAAAAAACCAAATCAAAGTGAATTTTTTCACAAGATACAAAATGAAAAAGTAGAAGATATACTCTAGTAAGCTAAAGAAAATCCAGTTCTATTCTTTTGTGCATTAACATAATAAGTAAATAATTTTGGGGGTGTGTGTGATTATATGAAGATTTTATTTTGAAATAAACAAATGCTACCAAAAATGCTTGGTGGTGGTGCAAAGATCATTAGCATACAGTTTTTAACTCTATTATTTTCCATATAGTCCCTTATAAGAATCCCTGATTAGGTTTCATATATATATATATATATATATATATATATATATATATATATATCCATATATATATATATGTATATATCTATATATATACATATATACATATAAATACATATATATACTCAGGCATATATATGCTCACGTATATGAATACACACACACAGAATCCTTATGTTCAAAGTGTTGGAAATCATGATCATTCCTCTAAATCTGAAATTTATTTAAATTCTTTTTTTAAGTTTATTTTGGGGGGGGGAGTAATGAGCAAGGGATAAAGAGAATCCCAAGCAGCCTATGCACTTGTCTGTGCAGAACCTGATGTGGGGCTTGAACTCACAAACCGTGAGATCATGACCTGAGCCAGAATCAAGAGTCAGGTGCTTAACTAACTGACATACCCAGGTGCCCCTGAAATTTGTTCAAATTCATTTTAAAAACAAAACAAAACAAAAACCTTTTATTACAGATGATGCATCCATATAGTTGCTACTTCTAGAGCAATGTTTTTCAGATGGCAATTTGTCCCCCCATTGTTAGTCATGAAATCAATTCAGGTGGCTGATTTGTGTTTAAGAATTAGAATACAAAATTACATGTATTATATTTTGTGGATATGTGATGTTTGTTTTGATTATATAAATGCTTGTATGTGTTTAATAAATCATAGTATATATTTCTTATTGTAGATTTCCCTAAAAAGGAAAAAAAAAAAGGTTTGAAAGCCATGATTTCAGAAGGATTGGTATGCACTCAATTATGAAGTGCCTTATCGAGGTGGTGCTAAGGGCTGAGCAAGACAGTAATTTGGAGCTGTCCAAGTGCTGACACAAAGAGAATGTGTGAGGCAAGATGCCTCAAGGATACTATTAGAGCATCTGGTAGCTGACCTTACATTGAACAGTTGGGATCGCCACATTCTGGGAGTTACTACTGACACGAACAGCTATATCTGGAATGACAGACTGAAAGCCTCCTTATTCTTTGGGCTCATCCCTGTTTACCATCTCAGAATAAGTTATCAGGGAGGGGCAGAGACATCAGGCCTCCCTTCTGTGTATTATCTGGGAAACATTTGTTATTTTCTATCCAATGACACATTACAAAGAAAGAATCACTAATTACACAAAGGATCTGATTCATTTAGAGCCTCAACATTCAATACTCTTAATACTACATTGCAGTATATTTCTCCAAAACTCTTAAGCAAAATTTTTAAAATCATCAAAAAGTTAGGAATAACTGAAGGAAACTTAAAGTAGAATTACAGCTGTATTAGAAAACAAAATAGATGTCTAACATCTGGTATCTAGTCCAGATGGTTTAGTCCAAAATTCTACTTCTATGATTAAAAAAAAAATAAGTTATATCATGTAACATTATTGAATATATGCCAGAATTAAGTGGATAGAAAAAGTAAGCTAGGTAAGGAGACCCTAAACAGTAACTCAGTCTTCAAATTTCAATCAGAAAATGACAGTGCTGGCATATATGAGGCATTCATTAAGTGTTGAATTAATAAGAGTGCATTATCATACGTAGCATAAAACAGGTTTCCACCCAAAATGTATTAATTCTAAATTAGCAGGGTAGAGGATTAATATACCAATACCAATTGTATCTATAATACAAATAGCAGCTGGAAAATGATATTTGAGGAAAAAACAACTCTACTTACAGTATCATCAAACCTAAAATACTTAAGAATCAATTTACCAAAAGACATGCAAGATAACTACACTGAAAATTACAAAGCATCGCTGAGAATTTCTAAATATTTGAATATTTAAAGAAGTTATAAAGAAGTGGTAAGGTATATCACAATCATTGACTGGAAGATAAAATAATGATGATGTCAATTCTCCCTGTATCGATCTATAGATTTGATACAATTACAGTAAAAATCTCACTCAAAAGGCATTTTTCTAGAAGAAATTTACAAACTAATTCTGAAACTGATTTGGAAAAATAAATAAAGTAGAACAGTCAAACAATCTTGAAAAAGAAGATAGCAGGAGAATCTAATAACTAATTTCAAAGCTTAATATAAAACTACTGTAATTAAGAATGGCATGTTTTTATGCCATATTTGCATAGGGATAGACAAATACTTCAGTGAAACAGATTAGATAGTTCAGTTATAGATTCAAAACACATGGTCAATTGATTTTCAAAAATGTACCAAGGTATTTCAATGGGAAAGCTTTTTTTTCAATTGATTTCACATCATAAGCAAAAATTAATACCTAAACATAAAAGCTAGAAATATTTTTCCTTTATGTGTGTATCATATGTTTGTTTTGTATTTCATTGATTTCCTTTTACTCTTTATTATTTTCTTTTTTCTATTTGTTTTAATGAACTTATTTTTCTAATTTCTTCGTGTTTATAGTATACCTCCTTAACTTATTCAACTATGATCATATTCACTATCATATATAGTGAAAATATATCATATTCACTACCGTATAAAACTCTTCAAGGTAATTACACTTCTGATTTTTTCCTCCCATCCTATGTGCTATTAATGTGACACATTTAATTTTATGCATGTTATAAATCTGCTCTATGTTCAATGTTATTATTTTTCTTTAAAGAGTCAATTATCGTTAAAAGAGATAATAAAAATAAAACATGCCACATATTTATCCTTGCAGTTATTATTCCCAGGGTTCTTCATTTTCAATATAGATTTATATTTCCATCTGGTATAATTTTCCTTCTGTCTGAAGGATGTTCTTTAACATTCTTTGTTGATGATGAATTATTTCTACTTTTGTATGCCTGGAAAAGTCTTTATTTCACTTTCACTTCTGAATGATTATTTTCTGGTTACAGAACTCTTTTTTATCTTTCAGGATTTTTTTTCAGTTCGGTTTTTTTTTCCTCAGTACATTAAAGATGTTGCTCCATTGTCTTTTGGTTTTATTGTTTCCCAGAAAAAAATGGCATATTCTTATGTGCTTTATGTGCTGGCATCCTTTGTTCCTTACTCTATAATATCTTTTATCATCTGGCTGCTTTTAAGATTTTTTTCCTTATCCCTAGGTTTTAGCAATTTGATAGATGTGCTTTGGTGTAGGTTTTTTCTACCTGTTTCCTGTGCTTGGATATTGTTGAGCATTTTGGATTTGTGGATTCAGAGTTTCTAACAAGTTTTGAATTGTTTTAGCTATTTTTTTCCAATTTTTTTTTGTATTCCCCACCTTTCTTCTCTCCTTTAGAACTCTATCCATATGTTAGGACACAAGAAGTTCTACAGGAACAATGCATTGTTTAATTTTTAAAAATTTATTTTTCCTGTGTTCTATTTTGGATTGTTTCTATTTAACATCTTTAAGTTCACTAATATTTTCTTCTGTAGTGTCTAATCTGTGATTAATCCTATCAAATACATTTTTTTACCTCCCACATTGTAGTTTTCATCTACAGAAGTCTGATTCAGGTTTTATAATCTTCCTTTTCTTTCCTTAACCTTTCACATACACAGAGTATAGTTATACCGTATGTTTTATGGCTGCAAATTCTAACCTCTGTGTCACTGCTGGATCAATTTCACTTGACTGAGTGTTGTCACTGATAGTCTTATTTTCCTCCTTCTTTGTGTATGTGGAAATATATTGGATGCCAAACACTGTGAATTTTACCTTGCTGCATTCTTATATTTTTGTGTTCCCACAAATATTCTTGAACTTCATTCTGGAATGCAGTTAAGTTTCTTTAAAAAAATTTGATCCTCTCAGGCCTTCTTTTAAGATTTATTAAGCAGGACCAGTGCATTGCTCATACCAAGACTAATTGTTTCCCACTCTTAAGGTAGGACCCTCTGTATATTCTACGCCATACCTTGTGAGTCATAAGGATTTATAGTCTGGCTGCAGTAATAGTCACTAGTCCCAGCCATATGTGACTACTGCACACAGTTATTCCCATTCCTTTCGGGTGGCTCTTTCCCAGTCATAGATTGTTTCTTCACATGTAAACACAGGTAAGTAGTCTGCTGAATCCTCAAAGGACACCCTCTGTAGGTCTCCAGGATTCTCTGATCTGTACTCCATAGTCCTATGAATTCTAACCACTTTGGAATTTCTGGGCTTTGTTTTCCCAACACAGGAAGTCTTTCACACTCCTTCTGACTTCCTCTTCCCAGTGCTTTAGCTGGGAAATTCTTTCAAGGCATTACGATGAAGCAGTTGTAAGTCTTACCTCATCTCTTTCCCATCTCACAGGGATCACTGTCCTTTATTGCCTGAAATCCAATGTCTTCAAACCATTGTTTGATTTGTACTGTCTGTAATTCTGGTTTATTCAGGAGAATAAACCGTTCTGGTTTATGGTACCTCAATTTTGGCTGGAAATAGAAGTTGTCTCTTCACTAGATTTTCTATCCCCACAATGCCTAGCACAGTGCTCATTAAGTGTTTGTTAAATGAAAGAGTTGATGATGTGAGTATCATCTGTTCATTTTCAATATCAACAGTATACAATATTTCACTAAGCATGGACTATTGGAAGCAAAAATAGTATTCATTTGCAGAGTAAGACCTAAGAGCTAAGAAATGCTTCCACCAGTTGGTGCAATATTCAGATCTCATTAGGCAGGGGAACTTCACAGAAACTGGCAAAGAATATTTCTGCATGCAAGATGAAGAGAAAGGCTTTTGCTCCTCAGAGGAAGTTTTTTGGGGAAAATGAGATGTGTTAGTTCGCCTTGCTTTTCCTTCCTGTTTCATGTTAATTGCAGTTCTACATCTCCAACAAAAAAGAAGCAGAGTTGAATGAATTTTCTCAGGATCTAGCACACAAAAAATACAAGAGCAAAATGGGAATAAAGTCTACTCAATTTCTGTACAATATCTTCAGATACATGAAAGTCAGCCTATAACAAGTACCAGTTCTTTTTAATTCCCTCTCTTCTATCAGCCCCAGCAGGCCTTTCTAACACTTTGTAAGGAGAGTCCCTTCCATCATGTAAAAATATAAAATGTATGTGAGATTTTATTTTATTATTTTATTTTTTTAAATTTATTTTTGGGACAGAGAGAGACAGAGCATGAACGGGGGAGGGGCAGAGAGAGAGGGAGACACAGAATCGGAAACAGGCTCCAGGCTCCGAGCCATCAGTCCAGAGCCTGACGCGGGGCTCGAACTCACGGACCACGAGATCGTGACCTGGCTGAAGTCGGACGCTTAACCGACTGCGCCACCCAGGCGCCCCCATGTGAGATTTTATATAAGCGTTATAACCCGAAGTAAAATTATGGTCTAATCTTCTAATAAATCTTTCTGGTACTGAGGGTCTTAGGTCAGTAGATGTGTTAATTCTGACTAAACTCAACTTTATACCATGAAGCTTTGGTAGGCACCATTTACAAGCTAGGAAACAGATCTGGAACGATAAACTGCATTTTTGGTGATAATGAGTGTAAAGTTTATTTTAGCTAGACTGTATGGGGGATTTACCCTCATATTGCTAAAGAAAAAAATAATGCTTATATTTGCAAAAAGATTCCAAGTTTTACTTTTATTTGTTACATTGTTATATCTGGCCTCATACTTTGAGGAGGAAAGATATTTTATTGCAACCCTTTTGGCTATGAGCAGAGACTAGAAAAGGCTGTTTTAGAAAAGGCTGTCTTGGGAGAATGGCCTGTTACCTACATGTGGCAGGGCAGGGCAAGTTATTACCTATTTTTTTTAAGTTAAAATTCTGTGAGCTGCTCAACTTCTATAGATCTTGGGGTTTGATGTGTCTGGAAGGCTACGGTACCACAGCGTGACTGTCTCAGGGACTATAGTTAGTCCAACTGTAACTCTCTCCTTTTTGGGTTTGCTATTACAGACTCAGCTGGAAGCAGCTTTCTGGTTTGACTGCACCATCAGGCTTTAAGTCATTTCTTATACCTTCCATAGGTCATCATAAAAAATCCAGAGGTGCTGTCCAGAAAAAAAATAGCTGGCAAAATAAAATTGGTCTTTCTTTCTTTGAGTCCATTAAAGGAAGGTTCCAGCCTCTGACCTTAGTGTCTTCTGAGGGCTGATCATAAAAAAACACTCAACGAGAATGGTCTCCAAGAGTAGTGGTGGGGAATGGTTATTGGGTAAAGAAAAATTGTTGACCGTTGTTGGGCTTACTTCTCTCTTGGGGTTCTGGCTACCACTGCAAAGCCTTCCTCAGTTCACTAATTGTGTAAATATTTACTGAACACTTTCTTTTTTTTTTAATTTTTTAATGTTTATTTTTGAGAGAGAGACAGAGAGGCAGAACATGAGAGCGGAAGGGGCAGAGAAAGACAGGGAGACAGAATCCAAGGCATTCTCCAGGCTCTAAGCTGTCAGCACAGAGCCTGACGTGGGGCTCGAAATCACGATCTGTGAGATCATGACCTGAGTGAAGTCGGTCACCCAACCGACTGAGCCACCCAGGCGGCCCCTTTACTGAACACAGATCTTTCTAAGTGACAAATACTTTTAGTGCTGGTGATCATGGCAAAGACTTGGCCCCTGCCTTCATTGAGCTTACAGTCTAAAAGAAGTGATAGATGGTTTAAAAAACCAATTGCAGTTGTGAAAAATGCCATGAAAGAGAAAAGTATAGGATGCTGTGCAGCCTAAAACAGGAGGAGTTAACAGAGTCTGATGGAGACTGGAGTTGAGTGAGTCACAGTTTTCCTGATGATGTCCTCTTGGGCTGAATTTTGCATAATGAGCAAGGACACACAGGTGTGTGACAAAGAGTGAGGTCTTCCTTCCTTTCTCTCCCAATGGCGACAAAAGTTGCCTAAAAAAAAGTGAGTACCCTCACACGTGGAAAGGAGTTCTATGTACAGAAGTACAAGGTCCACATATCTGATGTTACTCAGATAGCCTCATTACTTGAGTGTAAACAAAAAGCTGGGCCGCATACTAAGCAAGAGAAGATGAGAACAAAGGGATATATTTATCAGTTAGTTAGGTGCCCAGTACAAAGGTGGAGCTTATATGAGGTTTCTCATTTCTGATAGCAAAAATATTATAGGCAGATAAAACAATCTCCATTTGATCAGCGAGGGCAGGAATACATAAAGAGTTAAAGCCCTCGTTCCATATTCACAGATAGTAAGTAGGTTGATGGCGTTCAAACCCAGACCTCTAGTTGTTCCGTGTTGCCTCCCAGGGCTGCAAGAGAAATGGGGTATCACATTAGGTCCCCAAGTGAATGACTTAGTTAAAACGCCTAAAAGAGTAACAGGTAAGGATTTATTTACTTTTTGTGTTTCTCTCACTTGACTGCAAGTTCAGACAGGGGAGGAACACTTCTTCATTTGTTTGCAGCTTTTACCCTGTGTTTTGCACAATGTATGGCAAGAAGGAAATGTTTCATAAGTATTTTTGTATATATGAATGCATGTAAAAACAAAGAGGACAATCTAGAAGTTTGGGGAAACTTCTACAAACAAGAAACTCTAACACAAGGCAGAAGATGATAATACTGCTAAGAGAAATTTATCTCTAATGCTATAAGAGTTCAGAAGAAGGAAACATCTCTTCTGCCTGGAGGAATCAGGAAATCCTTCATGGGATGTGACTCAGTCTTGAAAATAAGTAAAACTTGGGTGAGCACAGATGAGAATAACCACATGAGACAAAGAAATAGGATGACCAAACTATGAAGACTGGAAATTTAAGATCATGCATAGAGAGCAGCAAGGAACTTCGTGTAAAATTTAGTGTGCCATAAAAGAAAATTCTGGAAGTTTCAACTGAGAAAGCTCCAGACTCTAAGAACCCTAGATTCCAGTTTGGGACAGAAGATATGATTGTGAATGCATACACCAAGGGAGAGGAAACGATAAGTGTTGTTTGGAGTATCTACTGCATCGTAACAAACCACCCCAAAACTTAGTCTTCAAACAATTATTTAGCTCACAAATCTGCAATCTGAGCAGGGTTTGGTAGGCAGTCTCTGTTTCACAGGTACTAGCTAGAGTGGTTTCAGGAGTGGGAATCAATTGGAATCAATTAAAGGCTCGTTTATTTACATGTCTGAAGGTTGATGTTAGTTCACAGCTGGGACCTCAACTCCTCAACTGGGGCTGTCAGAGGGAACACTTACTTAGCTGTGTCCTCTCCATGTGGCTTGGGCTTCCTTACAACATGGTAGCCGGGTTTCAAGAGTAAGCATCCAAAGAGGATCAAGTGGAAGCTGCACTGCCATTATATAATAGTCCCAGGAGTCTCATGGTGTCACTTTGTTTGTAATCACAGGGCCACTCAGATTGAAGGGTAGGGAACGAGACCCTATTTCTCCATTGGAGGAGGGTCAACATCACACTGCCAGCAGAGCATGTGGGATGGGATGTGTTGGTGCAGTCAACTTTGGGAAATACAATATAAAGGCATGTTTCTGTTGCAAGTCTGCTGGATACTATGGGGTAAAAAAAGGTACAAAAATACCTGTCCTTGCCCCAGAGAATTTATAAAGTAGTGGCAGCAGGGAGTGTGGTTGGGGGCCTGGGTGGGGAGAAAGCCACACATAATAGCAGGAGGAATCTGTATATAGTAAGTGCTCACTCAGGTCTGCACTGGTCATGCTAATGAGAGGAAGAATCCATTTTCATCCACTCAATGACTTGCACAAATAAGCCTGCATATGTAAGACACTCGATCCAATATTTAGAGAACAATAAAATCTGTTGTTGAAACAAAGACACAGATGTGTATCAGTCAAGTTCTAAGGGATCTTTGGGCAAATGCTACTTGCTGTTCAGTAGACCAGATTCGATACCGTCACCCTTTTGGAAAGCCGGGCCCATACCCCTAATCTCACGTGTACTTCTGCAGAATCAGATAGAAGGTACAGAGAAACCCCTCTGTTAGATGCTCAGATATGCTCAAATATCTGAGCACAACAATTTTCAAACATTTCCCCTGTAACTCCAAATCCTGCAGGTGTTGATACACGACTGCTTTCCTGGGCTAGATAAGTCAGGTTCAAGGTAGGTGAAGTTCATAACCCTACCTACATTACTTAATTCCCTTAATGTCCATTTTATTTCAAAGTTTCTTTCCCTCTATCTCATGGTGTCTCTTAACTCATTCTAATGTAAGCGGAGCTGACAGCTAGAGAAATCAGAAGAATCCTCACAGGTCTGGTAGAAAACAAACCAGTGAAAGGAAGGAACAACCGAATGAGCGTGTGTCAAGTGTGGACAGAACTGGGGCACAGGTGCATATGAAGGTGAGCGGTCCCCTCCAAGGGGAGCAGTCCTGGCAAGAGAAGTCTGTGGGGAGGAGGCATCTCTGTGTTTAACACAACGTGTCCACTTCCTTGACAGCTTGAGTCTCTATGCAGGAAGCGGATTTAAAACAAGTGTATGCAAAAAACTCTCACTCTGCAGGTGGTCACTCCCTTGGCTCACCACAGATGTCAGGTGGGTTCACCTATTCAGGACTTGTCTTCCTTGTGTTCTTCTACTTTTTACCCAATAAATGGAGCCTCGCTCCTGGCTGGACTGTCTGGCCCATGTGGCCGTATGAAGCTGGGAGCACTAACTAGTCCGTCTCTGGTACCCTACATTATACCTGCATTACAGGAATCACTGTCCCCTCCACTTGAGCAGAGACTGGCCTTTTCACGAGGACCTCTTTCTTCCCTTTGTACCGGGACCCTTCCTGACCTTATGCCTGAAACTTCAGGTTCTTCCCCCAGCGTATCGTCATGACATGACAATTCCTATAATAAATTTCCCCTTATCTATCAACATATACCCTATTGGTTCTGTTTCTCTGAAGAACCTTGACTCACGGCACTATCTCTCCCACTGCCAGTTAAGTCAGACCCAAAACAGATGGATTTTGAGGAAGACTCAGGACCCAAACACAGGCGTACCTTACAACAAAGCCCTTCATCTCAGTCACTTCAACCCAACTTGTGATAGAAGATAAGAGATTGCACGTGTGTGTGTGCGCATGTGTGTGCGTGTGCGTGTGCGTGTGTTCCCTGGCATTTATGACTTGGGCAACATCACCTCTGTTCGCCCAGTGTAGTCTTCCAAAGCCAATCCCACTCCTGAGCAAATGGATCATAAGTTTAGTGCTCTGGTTAGGAAGAATGACCCAGAAGCCATGCTAAGGGTTAGGATAGAACCAAAGTCAAAATACTTGTAGCCTGAACAGGAGAGTTTATGTTCCTGTCACACAAGAGGCTGCGCATAGGCAGACCAAGACCAACATGGAAGCCCCCCAGTATCAGGGACTTGGGCTTCTTCCAGACACTTGCTGTCCTCGTCATACGGCTTCCACCTTCTGTGCAAGATGACTTCTCTAGTGCCCACCTTCACGTTTTCATCCCAGCCAGTGGAAAGGCGGGGAGGAAACAAAGACACAACTGGTAGAAGCAACATCACCTTTCCTCATAACCTCTTCGTCGGAACCCAGTCACCTGGCCGCACTTAATGGAAAGGGAAGCTGGAAAATGAACACGCCCAGGGAAACTTGAGGGTTCTATTACCAAAAATATGGGGAGAGTAGACAGTGGAGACTAGCTGTCTCTGCTACAGCCAGGAAAAATAATGAGTATTGAATGTGACCCAGCATGGATGTTTCTCAGAGTTCCAGAAAGGGGTGAGCATTGATAAGCCGGGACAGTACATTTAGCTATTCGTTGTCTCACACCAGTTCGGACTCCTCACCATTAAAACTAGGATGTTTTACCTCAGAACGTAGCCTTCCGTGTTACTTTATATTATTTAAAAAAATTTTTAATTTCATATTAAAATATCAATTTTATAAATGCTATGATTGTAATTGAGTCTTTACTGGAGTCATCAGTAATGATTTATTCTTTTTTTCCAGGTTAGATATGCAAGTTAATTATGTACATATTTCAATTGAAAGAAGTGTTTAGATGTTCATGAGATAACCATTTTTGTCAGATCCCTACTAGTTATAAGGTAGTATATAATCAAATACATGTACCCAATAATTTGCTTAGTGATACTAGCAATATATGTGTTTATATATACAGACAATATATATATGTATATATATATATGTAAATATATATATATATATATATATATGTTATATGTAATACTGAATTTTATTACAGAGATACCAAATATAAGGTAATAAAAAAAACCTAGTATAATTCCAGACATAGAAAGTGGAGCTATCACAATATTGGAAATAAAAGCCCCACAACATATGTAATTTTTTCTCAGGATATGGGATTCATTATATCTGAAATACGAACATTTCACAATGTATTCTTTGGATTTTATCCTATTTCACAATACTTCAACTAAAGAGGCAAGAATTTTCAAAAAGTGCATTGCATGGGTGAACTCTCCTAAGGAAATTAGCCTATAGGACTCTGATTATAGAAACCTAAGAACCTATTAGGAATAGAGAAAAAAAAAAGAGGTGAAAACCTAAGGAGAGTGGCCTTTTGAATCTGTATCTATCCAATCAAACCTTTAAAAAATAACATTTTCTAGGGGCGCCTGAGTGGTCCAGTCTGACTTTTGATTTCAGCTTAGGTCATGATCTCATGGTTGTGGGATCAAGCCCCGTGTTGGGCTCTGGGCTAACAGCTCAGATCCTGCTTGGGATTCTGTGTGTGTGTGTGTGTGTGTGTGTGTGTGTGTGTGTGTGTCTTCCTGACCCTCTCCTACTTGTGCACACACTCTTTCTCTCTCAAAATAAACAAACACGTTTTAAAAATTGGGGAAAAATAACATTTTCTAAATTAGAGCAGATGTGAAAAAGTCACAGCATGCAAACGTTCCTGACATGCCATGTATTCTTTATTTCTTGCATCTAACACTGGCCTGGAGGCATGAGGACCTTATCCTTGCCCTGTCAGGCTTTAGCAATCAAGCACTGCACTATTTCTAGCCACTTCTAGCCAATGAGAATTACAATGTCAAATAAGATCTATTTGTCTATTTCATCTATTTTCATGTAAACTCTTAATGTAAATGCATGCAACAGATTCAATGGCCTATACTGGAGTTAGAGAGTTATAAACCCTTATTTCCCTGAGGAGGAAACTAAGAATAAGGAAAAATATACAGATTGATAAGACTTCAGAGATGAGCACAGGATATTATGCGATCCCAGAGGAGACCAGAGTGGAGGGTAGAAGAGAAACAGGGAAGATTTCATGCAGGAAAAAAGCATTATGCTCAGATACTCAGAATAAACAATTTCCGACACAGAACTACAAGTCAAGTGTATGGCTGTCTTCTCTGATCCACTCTACACAGTGAACTTGACAGGGAGGGTTATGCATTATGGCCAACATGATGCACCTTCTCTTGCAACTGTGAATGAACCACTATACCTGGGAAGAACCTTGTTATGCAAACTATCTTCCTGCACTATGAGGGCAGAAAATTTCCATATAGCACTTGATAAGGACACCGGTTTTGAAACCTATCAAATTAATTGTCAGATTGAAAAAAAAATCTGTCTCTTAATAGACTGGAAACAAAACTCAGTGCAACAGGGCTGGATCCTTCCCGGGTCAAGGAAACTGTTGAGTTCTTCCCTCTCCTCACCTCATCCAGTGACATGTGGTCTTATAGACTCAAGGATGGAGTTCTGGTCAGGCACCAGGGCAAGAAGAAAGCCGGCTACATGTGACTACAGTGGTTGCAGGGAACAGAAACCCCAATCTGGCCCCAGAATTTCTTACATGGAGGAGGGGAGTGGAGTGGAGGGGGCCAGAAACCTAGCTGATAAATTATAGTGATAGTAAGATTTAAAATATTAAAGCCTTCAAATAAACTGCAATTTCCTAAGGACACTCTACCAAACAGAAGTAAAAAAAAAAAAAAAATCAAAAAATACTTCCCACAGAAATAGTTTTTACATTCTCCCTAACATCATCGCCCTTCTGTCCCCAGTGTGGGCCTAGTGGAAGACCTCGTGGCTCCTGACCTTGGTCAGGATGCCCAGACTTGCATGAAGGAGCCAAAGACTACAGCCAAAGCAGTCAGAGTCCATTAAAATGCATAAGTCCCTGTGCTGGGGTCCATTAATTCATTAGGTTCTATAAACACATCTAGGTGAATGAACTTCTTCGCTATCTTTGTCAGGAGAGCAGAGACTGGAAAGAAAGGGATGAGAGCACAGATGAATTAGGATTGTAGAAATCGGAAGAAAATGAGGACAGGGAGGAGGGGTCCTTTGGAGGGAGAGCAGACAGACCAGAATGGGACGTTCAGCCATGGGCTCCTTCCCACAGGGGCATCAGGAGGGCTCTGCTCCCCGAAGCAGGGGAGATTCTGGGAATCAGCCCGGCAGAGCTGAGAGTTTACTAAATGCAGGCTTCACTAGACAAGTCTGGCCTCTAGCCGCTTAGATTTGGTACCCCAGGCACCAGGAGATAGGCTGGGGAGTGCGAAAGAACAATGGAGCCAGAAGCGAGAGACCTGAACTCTCCCACGTCCTCCAGTTACTGGCAAGTGGACAACGAAGAGTGTCCTCATCTGGTCAGGAATATCCCCATCATGTTCCCTCTACCTTCTAGACTTACCACAAGGCTTCACTGGCGGTGCAGAGAAAAGCCTCTTTAGGACACTCTAAAATGATATACGGAGGAAGGCATTAATTAACGCTATCATTATCCACTATTAGTACTGAAAAGACACCTCAGAACCAGGATGGTGGGTCAACCGATTAATCTTCCCATATTCTATTCAAAAGCAAATTCGGACACTTAATTTGACATACACTTTTCCTTCCTTGATGGAAATTAAGGGGGGGGGGGAATGAGGAAAGATTTGTCCGTCCTCTTAACTCATTTCAAACCACAGCTTCAAAAGCAGTGAGTCGTTTCATTTAATCAGTGAGAAAGCACATCCCACAAAAGGCAGCCCCCTGGAGGGGCAGCTGCTAGAACACCGTTTCCATGGCTGCCTGCTGCAACAATATTTTTCACTGAACTAAGCATTGCTAATTTTAGCAATGGATTATCTGGAAAGCAAGGAAGAAATAGATGAAAGGCAATTTTTTACCTGAGCTGCACTGAGCCCCAGAGAACTTTTACTAAACGAAGAGATGTTATCAGAAAAAGCAACTACGTAACTCCAATGCCTTGGGGACATTTGCCAACTGCTCTCCATCAGCACCTGGACGAAGGAGGGAGGTACCATTTTCCTGATTCAGGAAGAAACTGAAACTCAGTGGTGACGTTATTTGATTCAGATCATTACAGCCTGTATGAGGAAGTGGAGTATCACCCCAGTAACCTTAGTTCACAGCCTGGCTTCTGGTCCCAGGCCCTTCCATTAAAGGAACAATACTTGCTTTGAGGGCTAAGCTATTTTGGATGCTGGTTTCAGTAAGCTGTCTCATGATGGGACTTGAAATAAAGATCTGCATAAGAGGGACAGGAATTAATATCTATAATAAGGTTACTTTGATTTTGGATAAGACATTAAGGTAAAAAACAGCAATACACAGACACTGCCCCATTCATAGAGAGACAGATATTGCTTAAATAAGTGTCTTTAAACTATCTACAAAGAGGTCACAGAGAGGCAGATACATTCCTTATGATCTCAGCTGCTATATCGCCCACAAGCAACAAATCCTCGAGGTAACAGTGGATTGTTCAAGTTGTATTTGGAGTTGTCAGATCCTGGCATGGGATACAGAGGTAATCCCCAGGGGATCTCTGAATGAGGAGGAAATGAGCCCTTGTGAACAGGGGCTAGATAGCCAAGCTGGGCCCCCATGCTTACTGGCTGGCTGCTTTGGCAAATCCTGGTGGGTCCCAGTCCTAGGTCCCCCACCCCCACCCCATCCCCATCCCAGGCTCACTCCCTGGGGTAGGTGGCTGAGGTGGCTTCAACCTGAGGGTGGAATCTGGTTGTAGATGGTCTTCTGCAAATTTCAGAATGCTCTGTTTCCCCTTCCTTTTCTCACTCCTTCTTCAGACTCTCATTTGTACTAAGGTATTGAAAACTAATAAAAGCAGTATTATCCTGTAGGAAATTTGCTTTTCTCACTCATCTAAGTCAGAGGCTAAAGAAAGTTGTCAATCATAGCAGCGGCGGAAGAGAACATTTTGGAAAGTCTTCTGAGACAGAGACTGATTTCTGTCCCAGGAAAGCTAGCAGACTATTGAGGGACAGCCACAAGCTGCCCTTCCCCAGGAATTTCTCATAATCCAGGGAAACTCTGATCCAGGAGTCCTATGGGATTCCACAAGATCACTCAAGAGTGGAATGATCCTCCTGGCAGGAAGCCTGGAGAATACCCACATGTAATGCCTCTGTAAACCATGTCCCTGAGTGGATTTATTCCCAACATGGGAGGGCTTCCCAAGCTTCTCTCTTGTCCCCAAGGTGCCATGTGATTAACAGATGGGGCTCATATATACAGCTCAGAGCATGGTGGAGTCCAAGAAAAAAATTCTTCCCGAAGGAAATAATATCTGAACAGGGTCCTACAGAATTAACAAGGTCAATCTGAGGAAGAAGAAAGAGAAAGCATTCTAGGAAAGAGAACCATCAAAAAGAAGGATATGGGAGAATACTATTTAGCCATAACAAAGAATGAACCCTTGCCATTAGTGATAACACAACAGGTGGAAGTTGAGAATATTTCACTAAGTGCAATAAGTCAGAGAAAGACAAATACCGTATGATCTCACTTACATGTGGAATTAAAAAAAAAAAAAAAGCAAGCTCACAGATCTGGAATCAGATTGGTGGTTTGCCTGAGGCAAGGGGTGGGCAAAATGAGTGGAGGGGTCAAAAGCTACAAACTTCTAGTTCAAAGACAAATAAATCCTGGGGATGAAATGTACAGCATGGTGACTATGGCTGACAATACTGTAGTGCGTATTGGAAAGTTAAGAGAGCGAATCGTGAAAGTTCTCATCACAAGAAAAAGAATGTAAGTATGTGTGCTGATGGCTGTTAACTAGATTTACTGTGGCGATCAGTTTGCAGTGTAGACATATATTGGATCATCATGTTGTACGCCTGAAACTAGTACAATGTTATACGTCAATTAAACTTTAATTAAAAAAAAAACTGGGTATGGGAAACAGCATGGTAGGGAACCTTACATTTTCCTGGGAGGTGATTAGAGGGTCTCCGAGTGCAGCTCTAGCTGGGTCATACAGCACATGACCTTGCAGACAAACCGGGTAATCACCTGTAGGTAATGGGGCCACTGGGAGGTGCAAGCAGAGGGAGAGCATGACTTTTTTCATATTAAGGAGATGGTGTGGGGGTGGATTTGAGGGAGCAAAACCGGGAACAAGTCACTTTTGGAGACAACTGCTGTTTGTGTCTCATTGCCTCCTCCACTATCCTTTTATCGACTGAGCTTTTGTCATAGTAACACATACGCAACTTTTTAAAAATGTTTTCATTTATTTGAGACAGAGAGCACGAGTGGGGGAAGGAGCAGAAAGGGAGGGCGGGGAGGGAGAAGGCCAAGCAGGCTCCACACTGTCAGTGCAGAGCCTGACATGGGGCTCAATGCAGCAAACCATGAGATCATGACCTGAGCCGAAATTAAGAGCAGGCACTTAACCAAATGAGCCACCCAGGTGCCCCACATATATGGAACCTTTTGAATTAAATGGAAAAATTACTATTATAATATGCTAATGAATTAGGGGCATCTGGGTGGCTCAGTCGGTTAAGCATCCGACTTTGGCTCAAGTCACAATCTCATCGTTAGTGAGTTTGAGCCCTGGGTCAGGCTCTGTGCTGACACCTCAGAGCCTGGAGCCTGCTTCGGATTCTGTGTCTCTCCCTCTCTCTGTCCCTCCCCAATTCACACACACACACACACACACACACACTCTCTCTCTCCCTCTCAAAAATTAATAAACATAAGAAAATTTTAAAAAAGAATTACATGCTAGTGAATTAAAACAAGGGTAAGGGTGCCTGGGTGGCTCAGTTGGCTAAGTGTCCAACTTCAGCTCAGGTCATGATCTCATGGTTCTTCAGCTGAGGCCCCATGTCAGGTTCTGTGCTGACAGTTCAGAGTCTGGACCCTGTTTTGGATTCTGTATCTCCTTCTCTCTCTCTGCCCCTCTCCCATGCTCTCTCTCTTCTCTCTCTCTCAAAAAAAAATAAACATTAAAAAAAATTTTTTTAAAAGAAGGTTAAAAAATTGCAAGTGATTTTAATCTTAACATTGTAGGAAAAGAAAGAAAAGTTACTGGAAGGAAATGTATCAAACTTTAATCAGAAGCTAAGAATTTATCTTAGGAAAATAATCAAGGTGGGAAAAAGTGGACTATGTTTAAGAATGCTCACTTTTATTTATAAATGAAAAAATAGAAGCAAATTAGTATTTATTAATAAGGGAAGGTCAGAAAAATTATATTAAATCTAAAATATATATACAAATACTTCAGCACAGATTAATAATGTGACGTGTCATTGCATTACAAACGAGAAACATTGTCTCGTTTCTCCACCTGCTGTAAGTTCAGAGCCTGGTGCCTGTTTGAGATTCTCTCTCTCTCTCTCTCTCTCTCTCTCTCTCTCTCTGTCCCTACCTGACTTGTGCATATTCTCTCTCAAAAATAAATTTAAAAAAAAATAAAAAATAATAATGTGATGCAGTAAATATAAGCAAATGTAAAAGAAAGCTTCCGAAGAACTCTAGAACATGATCCCCAATTTGTATGTTTATATACATGTGAGTATATACCTGTGTATTTTAGTAGGAAACATTTATATATTATTAAAGTTAAGAACATAAGCTCAAGAGTCACATACAGTAGCTAGGTACCACTGGGCAAGTTTCTTAACCCCTCTGTGCGTCAGTTTCTTCATTCATAAAATGAGGAAAGTAACAGTTCCTTCTTCAAAGGGTTACTATGAGGATTAAATAAATTAATATGTACAAAGTACGTAAGTGGTACCCAGCATTTTTACTATGTTAGCAATTACTGTTACTAGTTATGCAGGAAAAATATTAGAAAAAAAATGCTTGCTAAAATATTTTCAATATCCAATCTCCAGGCTATTGGTTTTGAGCGATCTGTATGCACTTTGTGTTACAAATATTCCACACAAGTCATGTGTTAATTAAATATCGAGCAATTAAAAATTGCTCAACAAAATGCAGTTGTCCCAAGGGCCAACGCTCCTGATCCTGAGCCCAGATCATTTGATAAGAAGACTCCTAAGCTAGGAATGTAGGTGCTAGGGCCACCTCTCAGACCTTCAGACGTGAGTGTGGACTTTGGCTGCCCACAGAACCTCGCTGAGTCTCAGCTCTCCCACCCACTGGATGCGAATAACTATCTCTTCTAACTATCTTACCGCATTGCTGGCAGGTAGAAGGTAATGAATGTAAAAGTTCACTGTTGAGCTATAAAGCCCAACACACACACAAGGATTTCTTAATAAAGCAATTCCCTCACTGGCTCAATTTCTTGTTTCTCCACCTGCAAACTGCAAATCTCCATGCAGAGGATCGTGCCTGTCAGTTAGGTAATGACTGTGGAGCTTGCAGCCTTTGAAAGCATGGAGCTGTTTAGGATGCATGATAACTCTGCAAATCAGCAGCCCCTGATTGCTCAGGGAACGTCTGTGTTGTTTGGGGTCGTCCACACCATTTGCTTCTCTGCTTCTTTTCTCTGTTGCCAGCCTTGGCTCATTTTATTACTTATTAGCAGTGGGCTGTGAGGTAAGAAAATACAAAGGGGCGATGGCATACTAGCATCTATGCTAAAATAATGCAACTTTTTGGTGAAAGTAGCATCCGTGAGGAAAGATGCTGGAATCTGCTGTTTTGAGAAGGAGATCCAGTTAACCTGTGACTTCTACTACATCCTCGACATAAAACCTTGGCAAAGTGTATGTGCCCTTCCTGCACATTCACAGATGTGGTCTGGCAGCTTGTCTCAAGAAACTCACTAGCGTTAAGAATGGGGCCTCCCTTTTCAAATCTGGCTCAACTCCTCATTGCCATGCTTGAGATAGAAAAGTCTTCCGGAAGTGTGACAATACCACATTCCTTTATGTATCACATTTGCCATCTTATGAGTCTGGTCTGCCCCATAACCCACCTTCCGTGACAGAAGGTTCTTCCCATAAATGACTCTAATCTTGTGTCTCCAAGGGTAGACTGATATTTTCCATCTCAAGGTGGAAACGGGAAAGGCCCATTCTCCATGCTTATTTCTTCTGGCGGTCATATAGCATGAGGTACTTCTTTAGATAGGTTCAACCGTATAGAAGTTTGGGAGGTTTGGGGCACAAAACCTAACCAAATCCGTAACCAGTTAACGACCTTCAGAGAGAGAAAGGTTTGCGTCAAGAAATATAAGGATGTTGGGGCACCTGGTTGGCTCAGTCGGTTGAGCACCCAACTTCAGCTCAGGTCACGATCTCCTGGTTCGTGAGTTCGAGCCCCGCATCAGGCTCTGTGCTGACAACTTGTTTCAGATTCTCTGAGAGCCTGTTTCAGATTCTCTGTCTCCCTCTCTCTGCCCCTCCCCCACTCGTGCTCTGTCTCTCAAAAATGAATAAATGTTAAAAAATGTTTAAAAACAAACAAAGAAATACAAGGATGCAGTGTCACACTACTACAACATGATGACGGTCCAGGCTCTATTGTTCGGTCTCTAGTTCTAAGTAACAAAAATCCTGCTCCTATTAGCTTAGGGAGAATATGGGGTCAGAAGGCATGGCAGAGAACGAACGGACTCTAGAGGCTCGTACATCCTCAGCACATCCTCTCCCTTCACATCTCCATTACGGACTCCGTTCTCTTGAAGGGTTGGCTGTCCTTAGAACCCACGGCAGCAAGCATCACCAGATGTTTATCTTTCAAGCCTTATCACCAGAAAAGAGAGCTCTTGCCTCTCTGAAGGGGGTAATTCTTTTTTGGCGTGGCATCTGTGGGTCAGGACGGCTGCTGGCCTTCGAAGAACAGCAACTACAACACGTGGCCTATTTTTCTCACGATTTTCCAAATGCGTATGTAACACGAGTGTGTGATGTTTATGTAAAGAGATAGGTATGAATGGGTAAATTACAAAAATTTAGCAAGGCAGCAGGAGGAGAGACTTTAGCCTCACTTGCTGGCCATGAAGGGCTGGGGAAAATTTTGAGCGTGAGACACAGAATTCTCTGTCCGATTTCCTACTGATAGAGGAAGGACAGATCACTCCAGAAACACGCTGGAGCCCTGATGATTATCTGTACTTATTTTGTATGTGTACTTGAAATTTCAAATTAACCATTTTAGGAAAACACGTTGTCCTCATCCACCAGAAAAGGGCATTCTGGTGTTTTCCAACCACAGTATTGGCCCAGGAGCTGCAGGGCCTGTGTTATGGGGCAGCTGACAATAAAAAGGTGTGTGCCTACAGCCAGGTACACCTGGCTTCAAACTTTCATTCTTCCGCTCACTAACTATATGGCTTTGGACAAGTTATTAACCTCCCTGGGACATTTTCCACATCTGAACATAGCGATAACAAAATCTTTTGTTGGGATTTGAAGTGACCAAAAATCCTAGATATTATGAACGTCCAAGGTGAGACTTTGGGCTGCTGTGCACACACTAACCGAGCCAGGAGCATGAAGAACCGTGACTCACGGCCAGTTACTGCGTCCACAGGGTCCCAAGGGCAAGTCAGAGAGAAGTTAAAGCCCAAGGTTCTGAGGCCATTTCGTACAAAACCCCTGAGTGCATAAACCCAATAAAATGGGAAAACCCAGACCAACAGATACGTCTAGTCATACCAGAGATTAGTCAGAGTGCTCTCCTCCCATGGAGAAGTGAGGGACAGAAGAAAGGACTTCTGTTATCGTCTGAGGATTCCGAGAGATGTAAAGGTCTTATGTTATGGGCTGAGGCAGAAAGGCAAAAAGAGCTACATGGCATTTTGCCCTACCTATGGCTTTCAGAGGTGGGATGAGGATTAGATTATACAATCACATATATTTTATAGAGATCCATGCACTCTTGTAACGAACAAATCCTGAAAAGCATCCTAACTGTAGCAAACACAGAAGGATACATCATTGTCTTGTGGCTTCTGCTGTCATCTGACTCACTCCCATCTAGCAATGATGCACCGGCCCTCCTCATAGCCTCACTTCACCTTCAAAGTTGAACAGGGGTAAAGGAAATAGAGGGAAAGGCAGGGGAGCGAGACGAATGGAAAGACTCCAGCCTGGCTTCTTTCCAGTTCATTCCTTAATCTCCTGTGTGGATGCTCATGGTTAGGAAGGGGGAAAAAAAGGCAGTGAAGGCCATTGCTACGCCTCAATCTTAAATCTTATGTTAGAAAAGCTTTCAGAATGAAAAGAAGGAAAGAAAGAAAGAAAGAAAGAAAGAAGAAAGAAAGAAAGAAAGAAAGAAAGAAAGAAAGAAAGAAAGACTTAAATAGAACCCCTTGCCAAGAAGACTTGCACTGAAGCTTAACAACGGAACTGATGGTGGGTAATATATTTGGGGTTACAGCAAGAGTCCATGGATACGAATGTGTTCATTTTATCTTCCGGTGTCTTACGTTCAGAGAAATGGTTCTGGGCATATATTTGCAAATTCTCATGAGGGGGAAAAAAAGAAAAGTTCTATCCTACTGCACACCCAGATCAGGGTTATCCAACTTACTCTGTTTTCCCCCCAGGAGAGAAGGGCCTAGCATTCCAGTTTTAAAACGAAAATAAGAGCAAAATACTTAAGAACAAAGTGCGATTGCATTTCTGCAAAACAAAATTAAAACTTCACAGAGAAGGGAGACTAACCAATACCCGAAATCCAAGCTGATTTTAAGAACTAATCAACATAAGATAATCCAAGGAGCTTCGGCTGAGAACAACGCAAACTAATAGAATTTGAAACGTAAATACCAGAGAATTGTGTATATTGCTTGACTTGTTTGGTTTTTTGTGGGAACAAAAAGTACAGCTTCTGACTGATTTCATGTTCCTAACATCTTTGTGCGGCGCCTACCGCGGCCCAGAAACTGTGGTAAGCACTGAGGACACGGTGTCTTGCCTATCTCTTTGTTATGTTCAGCTGCAGCTAGAGAGGGAGTAGAAATAGGCAGGATTCTGAAAAAGCGCAAGCATAAAGGGGCCAGACTGTACATACAGGTCTCGCACACACCCCCAAGGGAGGGCGTCACCCAGAAAATGAAGGCAGTAGCTACCTGAGCAGTAACAAAGGTGTAACGACAAATGATAGAGGGGGAATGCTATGCTCCAAGAGCCCCAGACAACAGGTCTGGGGAACCTATGGCCTCTAGAGTGGATGTCAACCTCGAACTAATTTGACGCTTATGCAGAACGAGTGCAAATTTGGAATTTGCAAATGAAAGAAGAAATAATTGTTTTTGATGTGTTCTATACATACAGAGGAATATTTTCCGGCCCTAAAAAAGGACATCCTGCCATTTGCAACAATTGGATGAAGCTAGAAGGCATCACGCCAGGTGAAATAATGTAGTCACAGAAGGGTAGATAAATACCGCATAATTGCACTTACATGAGGTATCTAAAATAGCCAAAGACACAGGCAGAGCATGAGCAGGGGAGGGGAAGAGAGAGAGAGGGAGACACCGAATCCGAAGGAGGCTCCAGGCTCTGAGCTGCCAGCACAGAGCCTGATGCAGGGCTCGAACCCACGAGCCGTGAGATCGTGAGATCGTGAGATCATGACCCGAGCCAAAGTTGGACGCTCAACTGACTGACCCACCCAGGTGCCCTGTTCAATGAGTATTAATGTTTTTGTTATTCAAGAAGAATAGATTCTAAAGAAATACTGTATAACAAAGTATCTATTGTTAATATGGTATTTTGTATTTAAAAAATGTTAAGGGGGCTCCTGGGTGGCTCAGTCAGTTGAGCATCTGACTTCCGCTCATGATCTCATGGTTCATGGGTGTCAGACCCACGCTGGGTTCACTACTGTCAGTGACAGCCTGCTTGGAATCCTCTGTCCCCCTCTCTCTCTGCTCCTCCCCTACTCACACTCTCTCTCAAAAATAAACATTTAAAAAAATGTTAAGATGACAGATTTCATGTTAAGTGTTTTTCACACACACACATACACACACAAACACAAGAAAATTTTTAGAGGTGATGGACACATTCAGTACCTTGACTGTGGTGATGGTGTCATGAGTAGTATGTATATGATCAAATTCATCCAGATGTGTATATTAAATGTGTGCAAATTTTTGTGCATCAACTATATCTCATTCTAAAAAAAAAAAAAAAGCCTGGAAAAAAAAAGATTAATTTTGTCCTGGGAAAAGGGTGATTTCCAAATGGTAAAGAGCTCACTGAGGCACCGAAGGGTAGTTACAGGTGGTGCTCACCTGTTATTTTTTTTTTAATTTTTTAACGTTTTATTTTTTGAGAGAAACAGAGAAAGAGCACTAGCAGGGGAGGGGCAGAGAGAGAGCGCGAGACACAGAATCGGAAGCAGCCTCCTGGCTCTGAGCTGTCAGCACAAAGTGAACGTGGGGCTCGAACTCATGAACCGGGAGATCATGACCTGAGCTGAAGTCGGACGCTCAACAGATTGAGTCACCCAGGCACCCCGGTGCCCATCTGTTCTAATGCTCTCAGGCCAGGTGAGGAAGGTCTGTTCAAGGCCTCTATGCTGTTGTCTCCCCCTCTGTATGTTTCTGGATTTCTCCTTCCCTTTACTGTGTCCTTGTCTCTGTGGATCTCTCTTTGTGGTGTCCTTCTGTCACACAGTCTTCTTCCCCAAGTAGTACCTCTCTGTATCTCACAGAGAGAGACGTGCATAGAGAGGTACACACCCACGTGCACATATACGTATATGTATTCATTTTCTCTCCTGTACTCTCTCTGTGTTTCTTCTTTCATTTTATGTGATACATAATTGAAAAGTGTGCTTTGTATTTATCGAATAGTAACGTTTCCTGAAAACCACGTATCTCGTGTTTCTTGAATTGTTATGAAATTTTTAATGAAGTGAAGTTGTTTAAATCTCTCTGTAATTAAAAAACAATGGCAAAGAAGGAGAATTGTCACCTGTCTGTGCACATATATGTGTGCTGTGTGTGTGTGTGTGTGTGTGTGTGTGTGTGTATGAGAGAGAAAGGGAGAGGTATGAAAAGTTAGAGCAAAGGCCTAGAGGAGAAAACACATTGCTCACTTCTGTTAAGGAAGCAGTTATGTCTTACCCACTCACTCTAGCTCCAAGTAAAGAATCAAAAAGCAAAGAAAGCACATTATAGTTACAATACTGCGGACTGTAGCATCTTACTCACACGTGGCATTAACTCCTTCTTCCTAAAAGTTCGTTCTAATGTTTTGATTGCTTCTTCTTCAGAAAGACAAAAAAAACAAAAAAAAAACAAAAAAACAAAAAACAGCAACAAAAAAACCCTTCTGTCAGCTTTATAAGCTACCTAGGAGTTAACAGGTTTTCTGAAATATTTATTAAAAAATTAATTAGCAAATAGTGTGTATTTATAGAAGATAAGACTGGATTCTTGGAAGTTTACTTGCTCTCTCTTTCAATATTTAAAAATAAACATAAGGCTGACTGGAAGAGTGTGGACACAGATTATCAGTAAGAGTATTTTTTTTACTGTAGCTATTAGAAATACTTATTATAAGGCCTTAGTGAAATATAACTTAGGCTGCATTTTAATTAGACTTCGATGTTTTCTTTCTGAGGATGGCATCTGGAGAACAATCTGGCTTCATTTCCCACAATAAAATGCCTTTTGTGGACTGATATTTCAAAATACACCTCACAGTCATTAGAAAGGATAGTGAAGTTATCGGCGCCCCAAGTTGCCGGTGGTCATCAAAAGACAGAGTTATTTTGAGGAGAACCATCCATATCAACTATCAAGGTGAGACTGTATCTACATGGCATGAATAAAGCTTTTCTGGCCCATCCTGACAAAACCTTCAATGGTCATTGATACAACTGGAGGGATGTCAGAATCCTGATTTGGGCTGCAAACAGAATGTACCAGGTCCTGGGGGCCAGGACAAGGGGTCGACACCCCCACACACCATGCCACTTCCCTCTCTGAAAGCTCTCAAGACTTTCCCATTGCTGTTAGGCTAGAGAACACACTTTCTGCCTGCATCATCTGGGCCCTACCCAGCCTCTTTTCTCACCCCTCATTCTTTCAAGCTCTTGTGCAACTCCTCAGATGGGTCATCCTCTCTTTCTCTTATTCACTGGTCTTCAACTCATCTAATTTTTCTGCCTGATATAATGTTCTTTACTCCTTCTCCCGCCTTTCGCCTGTTGTGTAGCTTGACCTTCCAGGGCTGGTTTAAATGTGTCACTACCGCCAGAACGTCTCCTCTGGCGTCCAACCTTCATGTCAGCTTCCCCCACCAAAAGCTTCCAGAACACCCGACATTTCCCCGACCACCGCAGTTCACACCGCCGAGAGTGCCCATGTCCTTGTCTGCAGGCTCCACTGGAAGAGAAGCACTGAGATGTTGTTCTCAGTCTTATACACCATTGTATCCAAAGCACCCGTGGTAGGCACTCGATGTTTTTTCAAATGAACAAACTGCAGACAATGTGAGGTGGTGTCAGTATCAGGGAGTCAGGGAGGGGGCTATGGACAGGCAGAGTAATAAAGAAGACTGAGCAGAGGGGTATGGCCCAGCACATAGTATCTATTAGGTACAGATATACAAGTAGTGCCAGCTCAGGGCTGCAGGTGGGTGTCCTTGAGATTAGCAGAGTCTGCAGGCAGGGATCTGGCTTCGAATTTCAAACACCTAAGCGTGGAAATTAGCATTCAGAGCCCTGACTCTTGTCTTTAGGAAAATTTTCCAACGCAAGGGAAGAGTCCAGTCCCAAAGGAACCTGTATCGGTCCAGATACTAAGGGACAGACCAATTACTGGAACTAGTGTCTAATAGAAATGTTTGGGCATCGGGAACAGGTGAGAACATATCTATTTGGCCTGAAGTACAAGGTCAGAGTGGGACCAGAGCAAGGTGGCAGACATAGGACCTAGAAATCCCTGGATTTCCTAAAACTCAGAAAAATAATTGGTTCTACAGCCTGCAGAAAAGCTGGCCCTGCAGAGGGTGAAGGCTTCCTAAGAGAACAATCTGAGGGAAGCGAGGATGGGTACCAAGAAAATCATTATACTTGTCAGGCAATTCAGTCATTAGGAAGGCCAAATGGACTTGACCAACGGGGCTGCATCTAGTGGTTACTTTGCATAGACAGTCACGGGGCAATTGTTCTGTATAGAACTTGTTTGTGTGAGTTGTCATGCGTTTCTTCCCGGAGCTGCACACACACAATCATGGGGGGTTTGGTCGGCTTGTGGTCCCTATCTGGACTCGGGACCAGAATTAGTCCTTCTGTTCCTGATGCCAAGAGGGATTAACGTGCCTCACCATCTTGAGCCAGACCAGATTGGCCCAATGGAATGGATCAGGGAAGGGAGAGAAGTATGGAGACTCCCAGGGCCCTAAGATTGTGAAACATGATAAAAAAAAACACGAAAAACCAGTTTGCTCACGACTGCACTTACGGAATCTATGTGTGCACAGATATACACTGGACACACCAGCAAAGTTCCTAAAACACCGGGCTATTGATCTGTGCCTGTCTACCTTGTCCTCCGCCTGTGATCTCACACCCCTTTATCCCTTTTCAAATGTCTGTGCATCCTTCAAAACCATCTCAGGTATCATTCTTCTGGGAACCCTTTCTTGACATTCAGAATTCCTTGCTTCTTTTCTACCCAGTTTATTTTGTTTGCTTGTTTCTAGTGTTACCCTGGAACAGCTGGTTGAAAGTCTCACCTGAGGGGAGGACGCTCCTCCCAGGACCCTCAATCAGTTCTTCGGGCTGTTCACTGGGGGGCTTCCCCAGACAGAAGGCTGGATGTTGTGAGTACCCGATTTGGTGTATTAACCTTCTCTGTTCTTCTCTGTACCTCTCTCCCCTTTATGCTTACTATAATTGTTTAATTCCGTATATTCCCTTTCCCTTGTAATTAACAATGCTCTCCTCCACGAGACAGAAGGTATGGCTATCGTGAGTTACTATCATTCAGAACAGCAATCCACTTGGATGCTAGGGAGGGAGGCAAGGTCAGAGAAGATTCCTGGATGTTCAGTGTGTACAACATTTACTGTCCCTTCAGAGGGTTTTCTGCCTGACCCTAAGACCAAGTTGTTTGTAGAGAACTGGTGTCCTCCTCAGGCCTGCAGGTTGTTGCATTTGCCAAATAACGTTCTTTAATGTATATTCCATATCTCATTTGACCTGACTCGTCACACTGCTAAGGGGGCTGCTCCGGGGCCTAAGGATTTCAGTGGGGCAGAACTTCTTCATGATGTTTCTCCAGAGGCCATTCTGATATCTACCGTTTCTACCAAGTTTCCAAGTTACAGCTTCTGTTACAAAGCCCCCCGGAGAAGCCAGAAAAGAATCACTTCAAATCAGACCAACCAGAAAGAAAATCACAGCCTTAAGACGAAACAGACCCTCCGACCAAGTATGCAGTCAAACATTTCATAAGATTGGGAAGTTCATCATAATAACCTTACAGAGAGTTTTGTCCAGAAATCAACACTTCTTAGCACTGGATTTAAGTCCTAGAAGTAGATCCAACTCAAACTTCACAAACTCTTCCTTAATGGTCACATGCTTTCCCTTCAACATAAAGAAAGGGAGAGGACTCAACAGTAGCGAATGCCAGTGCATCCTGAGGGACCGGGGTAATAAAAGGGTTACTTGATGTAAGAATTCAAAAAACAAAAAAAAAAAATGTCCTGCTAGATGTTCAACAATTGTATTGTAAGCCACAGCTTTTGTATGTTGAATATTGATGTTCCGTCTCTTTACCAGCAGCTGTGGAAAGGGGCAGATTTTCTTTTTTAAAGGAAGCAGGAAAAGGCTATACAGAGAAAAGGGTCAGTGAATCGTTTTCTTTTGTTTTGCTTGCTAACAGGGTTCATCGTCCTACTGAGGTCTGTTCAAATAGCTCCTTATTTCAATAAACCCTGAGCTTTTTCAGGTCTGAATTTAATTCACCTCCTTACCTCGTGTGCAGCCCGGAGAGAAGGTATCCAATGAACATTTTTGGAACAATTGAACATACGAATGAGTGAGTGTGTAAAGGAAAATTCCCTTGGAAGCACTGTGTCAGAAAGCTCTTTACACCCTCCTGCACGGATTCGAGCATTTGAAGAGGGGCGGGGCGTGTGACAAGAGAGAACCATGCCGCTTGCTGGGACAGAGCCGGCTCCTCATGCCCAGCACAGTGCTTTAGGCATGAACTCATCCAACCCTCCGGCAATGAAAAGACATGAGTATTAATGCTCTCACCTTTGGGCAGGCAGAGGAAGCCGGGGTACAGAGAGGCGGGGACACGAGCCCAGAGCTGCACAGCTACCCACTGAGGATTCTGACCCCAGAGCCTCCACCCTTGGCCACAGAGAAACGTGGCTGTTGTCACCATGTTGTCTCATCTCAGAATCGTGACCTCATCACTTTGTTGCCAGAGGGGAGAGAACTATTTTCTCAAGAGATGGCCCTTCAGGCTAGTATCCAAAATCTATAAAGAGCTCACCAAACTCCACACCCAAAAAACAAATAATCCAGTGAAGAAATGGGCAGAAAACATGAATAGACACTTCTCTAAAGAAGACATCCGGATGGCCAACAGGCACATGAAAAGATGCTCAACGTCGCTCCTCATCAGGGAAGTACAAATCAAAACCACACTCAGATATCACCTCACGCCAGTCAGAGTGGCCAAAATGAACAAATTAGGAGACTATAGATGCTGGAGAGGATGTGGAGACACGGGAACCCTCTTGCACTGTTGGTGGGAATGCAAACTGGTGCAGCCACTCTGGAAAACAGTGCGGAGGTTCCTCAAAAAATTAAAAATAGACCTACCCTATGACCCAGCAATAGCACTGCTAGGAATTTCCCCAAGGGATACAGGAGTGCTGATGCATCGGGGCACTTGAACCCCAATGTTTACAGCAGCACTCTCAACAATAGCCAAATTATGGAAAGAGCCTAAATGTCCATCAACTGATGAATGGATAAAGAAATTGTGGTTTATATACACAATGGAGTACTATGTGGCAATGAGAAAGAATGAGATATGGCCCTTTGTAGCAACATGGATGGAACTGGAGAGTGTGATGCTAAGTGAAACAAGTCATACAGAGAAAGACAGATACCATATGGTTTCACTCTTATGTGGATCCTGAGAAACTTAACAGAAACCCATGGGGGAGGGGAAGGAAAAAAAAGAGGTTAGAGTGGGAGAGAGCCAAAGCATAAGAGACTGTTAAAAACTGAGAACAAACTGAGGGTTGATGGGGGGTGGGAGGGAGGGGAGGGTGGGTGATGGGTATTGAGGAGGGCACCTTTTGGGATGAGCACTGGGTGTTGTATGGAAACCAATTTGACAATAAACATCATATATTGAAAAAATAAATAAATAAAAATAAAAATAAAAAAATACATACTTTCAAAAAAAAAAAAAAAAGAGATGGCCCTTCAGAAAACTAGTTCCAATTGTTCCACTGCATCCTCCCGGGAGTCTGAAGCACACAAGGTCAAGTGCACGGGGCAGGGGTAGGGCAAATGGGAACCTGGCGGGGATCTCACAGCATTTTCCAGCCAGCCGGCACTGAATTAACAGGCTTGACAAGGCGTGGGAGAGCCGAGCCTGGGGAAGACCGAGAGCCTGCAGGCTACTGGGGTCTCTGCTCTTTGACCTTCCTCATCTTTAGATCGGCAGAAACCTCCTTGCAGGCAGTCATTCGCTCCCCTGATGCCCTCCCCTTGTCACAAGGTCTCCGTCCGCGGGCCGTAATGAGCAATTTGCTCTAATCCATGAATAGAAATTGGAATTTAATTCATGTTAGTGGCATTTTGAGAAGGGAGATGCTTAAATAAGCTACTTGGTGTCCTCCACATTACCAGTGAAGGTTAATCGCTACCCAATATGCATACTGGAGCTCCAAACTACGTTCTTGAGAAAATGGAATAATTAAACCACAAGTGGCAATTACTTGCATTTTAGTAGGCTTCTTGCTGTAGCAACATGACTTAGTAATATCTTTTCTAAGTTGGCATCCAGCTCTCAAATTTCCATTCCCAAATGTGCGTGCTGTCTATTAATTTCTGATAATTTCGCCCAGTATTGAAAATGGAACAAGGTCATCATCTGACTGAAATCTAAAGTTGGCATTTTGTACTGTGCCTTATTCTCCCCATAAACCTCTTTGCTTCAGACATTTGTCTCCATGTGAAGGTATCCTAAACATGAAAACACTGCCTTATTAGAAATTTTTCCGAATGTATTTTAGAAATGTAGCTCTGGTACATCCGTGTAGAGTGTCTGTTTCACAGCCACTGAAAATTCCATTTTTACCTATTTACTGACATGGGAAGGTGCTCAGAATATAATATAGGTGGTGTATAAAAATACATTAAACTTTATGTAGAGTATGAATATAATTTAGATATATATAATTCTAGGGGCACGTGAGTGGCTCAGTTGGTTAAGCGTCGGACTTGAGATTTTGGCTCAGGTCATGATCTCATGGTTGGTGAGTTCGAGCCCCGCATGGGGCTCTGTGCTGGCAGCGTGAGGCCTGCCTGGGATTTTTTCTCTCTCTCTCTCTCTCTGTGGCCCTTTCTTGCTCTCTCTCTCAGTAAATAAAAAAAAACATATGTTTATATACCCATATATGTATATATACACACACAGGTATATATAAAAACTTCTATATATGCACAGATATACACGTACAACATACAAAAAATACTTAGAAAGAAGTATGCTAGATATCTCTAGATGGTGAATTTTGGATTGTTTTCATTTCCTTTTTAACTGTGCTATATTTTCTGTTTTTTTAATAGGTACTTATTACTTTCATGCTTTATTATGTCTATTAATATTTTATAGAATACTTTATATTTTAAAGAAAAAAGTGTCTCACTTTAAACCCAAACTCAGATAAAGCTAAAATGCTTCTTAAATATCTTACCATTTCAACCCACTCCCCAGAGATTGATACTGTTACTAATTTTCGTGAAAGGCTGGGTTTCTCTATTGTAGCACTGTGGACATTTTGAGCAGGATAACTTTTTGGGAGTAAGGGTGTGCTTTTCTGTGTATGGTGGGATACTCCATAACATCCTGGGTCTCCATTCACTAGATTCCTGTGGCATGCACCCAACTCTTGGTTATGACGACCAAAAATGTCTCCAGAGATTGCCAAATGTCCTCTGGGAGGCAAAATCACCCCCTAATTGAGAACAATGGTTTATAGCCTCCTAGGCATCTTTTCTGTGCATTGACACACATGTGCATTCATACAGAAATGTATCATTTAGGGGCACCTGGGTGGCTCAATTGGTTAAGCATCTGACTTTGGCTCAGGTCATGATCTCACAGCTTGTGAGTTCAAGCCCTATGTCGGGCTCTATGCTGACAGTTCAGAGCCTGGAGCCTGCTTCAGATTCTGTGTCTCCCTCTCTCTCTGCCCCTCCCCCACTAGTACTCTGTCTCTCTCTCTCTCTCTCTGGCTCAAAAATAAATAATAAAACATTCAAAAAATATTTCAAAGACATGTATCATTTCAAAATGGCATTATTCTGTACATTTATATTACTTGCTTTTCTAAGAATTCAGTGTTATGTCTTAGTGACCTTTATAAGTCAGTACATATAGATCTCATGCATTATGTTAATAATCAGAAAACTAAAAAAATGTAATTAGGTCTTAGTAAAGAAGAAATGTATGCGATCACAATCCAGACAAAGAACTTCAGGAAACTATCACTCCACACATGTGTATAGTGCAAAGGTCACTCCAGGGCATGTTTCCTTCCTCTGATGTAAGGAAGAGCCCCCCTAAAAGCCACTGTCACTAAGAACCAAATTAAAAGAAAAGAATGAAATTACAGGATGCCCCATCTAAGAAAAAAAGAAAATAAAAAAGATGTGACCCTTGTATTCTAGGGAGAAAAGCAGTGTGGCCCATCCCCAAAATAAAGCTAGTCAAAGGACCCCCCCCCCCCCGCCACTCGCATTAATGTCTTTTCACCAGTTTCTCTGATGCAATGCCAGCCAATTCCTTTGTCCACTTTTCTCCAGCTAAATCTACCACTATAAATCTCTTTTTTTTTTTTTTTTTGATAAATATAGAGATCCTAGGACCCACATTAAGACAAGATTTAACCTTTGAATTCACAATCAAAAGTTTAAAACAGACTTTAGGTTAACTCCTCTCCCCTAGAGTCTAATAGTTAACTTCAAGAAACAGACCATTCACAGCTCTACAGAAGCTGTCAACCCTGGGCACCTCTCCCGTGTCCCAATTCCAAACTTTCCTTTAAAGGTAAAGGCTATCCTGACACTTTTGATAATCATATTCCTGCTTTCCTTTATGGTTTACCACCTACGTGTGCATCCCTAAATAATATGGCGTCTTTGTGTATTTTTAAACCTTACTTAAATAGAATCATATTGTGTGTTCTTTCTTGTCTTGCTTCTTACGATTATCACTATGTTTCTGAGCACTGCTGACCACAGCTGTGATCTGGTAATGTTCATTACTATTGGTATAATGTTTGGTGAATAAACAAAATTTATTCATACGTTTTACCTTTTCTGGATATTTGGATTTTTCCAATCTTAATTATTATAGTTCTGCAATACATATTTTCCTGTCCATCAGTCCCGGGCATATGTGCTTAAGTTGCCTAAGGTGTGTACCTAGGAAAGGATTAACCGTGTCAGAGGATCTATATGTGATTTAAACCCCCAAGAGCACTGACGGAAAGTTACCATCACTCCACATCCTCACCAGCGCTTAGATGCCCAAAGCCACTAAAATGTTGATGTGGCTCTTACCTTTTAATATTACACAATGGAAAATAAACATCCATGAATGAGACAGATGCTTGTCTCTGTTTTAGTGGAGGGTGCTATAACAAAATACTATATATAGGTGGGTCGCTGATAAACAACGGACATTTATTTCTCACAGTTCTGGAACCTGGAAAGCCCAGGATCAAGGTACTGGCAGATTCAGTGTCTAGTGAGAACATGCATCTCAGCTCACAGACTGCCCTCTTACTGTGTCTTCACAAAGCAGAAGGGCCGGGGTCTCTTCCATAAGGGCACTAATTCCATTTGTGAGGGCTCCACCCTCATCACTCAATCACTTCTCAAAGGCCTGAGTTCCTAATACTATCACAGTGGGAGTTAGGATTTCAACAGATCAATTTCGGGGGTACATAAACATTTAGTCCGTAACAGCCTCTGCACTGAATGAACACGACTGAAGCTGTCTGAATGAGCCCCTCCTCATCCTGGGGAGTGGTGGGACCAGGACCTCACAAATTTCTCTGTCTTCCCCTTGATATTTAGAGACTTGTGGGAGAAGGTGGGGAGAGGACACCAAAGGCGGAGCCTAGTGAGTGCCAGGGTCCAAGCCAGAGAATATTTCAAATGTGCACTCACCAAATCCAACACTAACCAGCACTTAAATAAAATTATTACCAGATTCAACTGATAAAAGCAAACAAAAACAGGCACCAAGTTGTAAGCTCAGACACTGGGTCCAAATGGAACTCGTCCAACTTCTTTCCTGCCCACACCTGCTCCTCCAACAGTGTTCCCCATCTCAGTAAGTGACATCACCATGCACCCTGTGGTCTAAATCATAGGAAGAATCTTTTTCTGGAATTCTTCCGCTCCTTCACCACCCACACCCAATAACTTTTTCTCAGATATGCCCACTTCTCTCTATCCCCGTCTCCAATATCTCCCTCCCTTTGTGAAGGGCATTCTCACTGTGGGCTGGATGTTCCTACATGTTCTCCCTGCAACCAGTGTGTCCCAAGCTCCAAAGTCAGGGATCTGATCTGTTTTCATTTCTTCATCAAGCTAGCACAGTGCCTGACTCGTGGTAGTCTACTTGGCAAATGAATGACTGAATGAATTTATTCCTCCTCCCGTCCAGAGTATTCCCTCTGGGATGATCTTCTCAAATGCTGATCTGAATGTATTACCGCAAACCTTTCACTCTTTCAGGAGTTCCTCACTCCTTTTAAGATAAAACTCCAAGTTATTTAGTAGAGCTTATGAGACTCTGAATAATCTTCTCCTATCTTAGGTTTCAAGCTTTATCCTTTATGATTTCTCCTCTTGAAAGGCATTCTGACCTTGAATCAAAGCCTAGAAGAGTTTTTGCTATGTGTTGTCTGTGGGACTTGGGACTGGCTGCTTCCTTCCCCTGAAACACTTCCCTAATGGCTGTTTCCATCAGAGCAATCACAAGGGTCGTTTCCCAGCATTCTAGTTCTTTGTCCATCCAATCCAGGTACAGCAGGATTATATTTCCTTGCCTCCTTATAATTAGGCATGGCCACATCAATCTATGTGGCTAAGGGGATTTGCACAGAAGTACCTTAAACCTGACCTTGAGTAATGACTGAAGAGCCAGTATACAAGTCATTGTATTCTCTTTGCTTCTGTCTCAGAGAACATGGAAGCAGAGGTGGGGTCTCCCTTCAATTGGGTTTTTGGGTTTGATCGACAATAAGTAAGTACAATGAGAGGGAAGCAAGGCATTTTCAAGCCACTAAGATTTGGGGTTGTTTGTTACTGTATCAGAACCTGACATATTCTGACCAATCACCCCATGTTCCCCAACTACCCCTCCCCAATGCATATGCACAGGAATGTGTCCTTCAGAGTTCGGCTGCAATAGTTATCCTTTTTTTTTTTTTAAATTTTTTTTAACGTTTATTTATTTTTGAGACAGAGAGAGACAGAGCATGAATGGGGGAGGGTCAGAGAGAGAGGGAGACACAGAATCTGAAATAGGCTCCAGGCTCTGAGTGGTCAGCACAGAGCCTGACGCGGGGCTCGAACTCACGGACCGTGAGATCATGACCTGAGCTGAAGTCGGACGCTCAACCGACTGAGCCACCCAGGCGCCCCTACAATAGTTATCCTTGACCCATCCTATCAGAGTTAAGTGCCCACCCGTGTGCTTCTATAATATCTTTTACTTCGCAGATGATGGTAAAGGCAACCTTGCATTATACTGCCTGATCTGATGCTTACTTCAGAGCTCCTAAAACTGTAACGTACACTTGAATCACCCAGGAGTCTCATTAAAATGCAGGTTCTGATTCAGTAAGTCGGATATGCGTGTGAGATTCTGCATTTCTTTTATTATTTTTTAATGTTTATGTATTTATTTTTATAAACTTTTCAAACGTGTATTTAATTTTGAGAGACAGAGAGAGATGGAGCACAAGCGGGGGAGGGGCAGAGAGAGAGGGAGACACAGGATCCGAAGCAGGCTCCAGGCTCCAAGCTGTCAGCACAGAGCCCGACTATGGGGCTCAAATCCACAGACTGAGAGACCATGACCTGAACCGAAGTCGGACGCTCAACTGACTGAGCCACCCAGGTGGCCCAGATTCTGCATTTCTAACAGGGCCAAGGGTGACTGTGATACTGCTGGACCTTAGGACCACAGGAGCAAGCATCTGGCTTCTCCACTGAGCTAAAAGCTCTCTGAGGTCAGGGAGCATATTTATTTTTTGCTTTTGGTACCTCCTGAACCTGTGAGATACAGACACTGGGCAGGAAATTGATGGAGGAGATCCCCTAGGCAGGCTAGGGGGAACAAGCTAGAACAAATCCCGAGTCTGAGGGTAAGAAGCTTTTCCTCTGTCCTGAAGGGGGCGGGTAACAGATTGTGCCAGGAGCCAGTACATAAAGTGGACACAACACAACAGGGATGATTGATTTGATACGGTGAGGTAATCGATAAAGGGGTGGTTATGGGGTTGCAGATTTAAAGGACGGAGACAGGAAGAAATAATCATTTCACTTCCTAACTTGAAGCAGATAGGAATTCTAGATGTTTACATGGTAAAAAGGAGTCAGTGCGGCTGTTACTATTTGAAAGACTACAGATGAGGCATTTTGAGCGCTCTACATTTCAATCTCTAGACAATGTTGTGGCATTTGCCGTGGTAATTTTGTTTGTTAGCACGAAACACCCTCCCCTCTTCATCCAAATGCCAATTTACAAAGACTCAAAATAGTGCACAGAGAAGAACTGAGCAAATTGGGTATTTGTGTCTGTGTGTGTGGAGCAGGCAGGCTGGAGATGCGTCAGGAAGACTTGGCAACGGGGGCAGAGCATTCACGTGTCCTTCACTTGATCTTAGCCAAAAGGCCAAGAAGCGATAGCAGTCACATGGCCTCAACGCTGGCAGGCACGAAAGCCTTGGGGGTGCTGAACACACTGGGGCCTGGATCTGCTGACTCTTTAAGAAGAAACGGAGGGTGTTTTTTGTTTTGTTTTGTTTTGTTTTGTTTTTTAACAAATGGCCTGATTGGGAAACCAGGGATTTTTGCTGTTAATGCCAGATAATAAACACTAACCTTGGACAAGTCATTTCTGATTCAGACTGTAGTTTCCTCAATCTTCAATTGGGAGTTTCCAGACTTACCTACATGAGTCCTTCAAGCCCTAGATCTACTGGGTGAGGAAGATTTCCTTGCCTGCCCACTACCCCGTCTCTCTTTCTCCTCCAGAAAAGCCCAGGATCTGATGCCTTTGTCTCTAAATGTGGCTGGCCATCACAAATTCCCTCTGACAAACACAAGAGATGGCTTTCCTTCTCATTACTACCGCTTCTGCGTCTGAATATGCGTCCATAGTTATATGCCTCATTTGCAAGCAGCAAATAATCATTGACTCTTAAATTTACTTTTAAAAATAAGCTTCTGGGGCGCCCGGATGGCTCAGTCGGTTAAGCGTCTGACTTCGGCTCAGGTCATGATCTCACGGTTCGTGAGTTTGAGTCCTGTGTCCGGCTCTGTGCTGACAGCTAAGAGCCTGGAGCCTTTTTCAGATTCCATGTCTCCATTTCTCTCTGCCCCTCCCCTACTCACGCTCTGTCTCTGTCTCTCAAAAATGAATGTGAATTTTTTTTTTAAATAAGCTTCTGGGGCACCTGGGTGGTTCAGTTGGTTAAGGGGTGGCCTCTTGGAGGCGTATTTAATGTTAGGGGATAGAAAAGCTTCCGAAAATAAAATCCATCAGGCAAGGTAGGAGGGATTTCAACCATGACCATCCCTTGGGCCAGTCTGTCTCTCTCCTCCCTCCATCGCTCTATTTCCCTGCCTCTGTCCCCCTCATCAATCATCCTCTCTCTTATCTTCTGTCATTACCTTCTGTTTCTGTTGAGTATTAAAAATGACACAGGAGGGTTTACTTTGCCGGCCCGTGGGAAGAGACCCAGTATCATCATTATCTCCTCCTCCTCCTCCTTCTCCTTCTTTTTTGGCTTAAAAAAACTATAAAATGAAACAAAGCAGGCTTCCAACCATAACAATTTTTTTCAAAGAAAGAATCTTTTCAGCGTCTGCATGGTTTGGGAGAAAAGAGAAGCTGTTTTCTCTCTTCCTTAGGGTCATGGGCCCTTTAAAGAGGCAGGGATGGGGCTAGCAATTACAGAAAGCACCCTAGCGTTCTTCCCCGAGACCCTCCCCTTCCCCAGTCTCTGTTCTGTGAGCCTCACTGACCCTGCTTTCGTTTCCCTTGCACGTCTCTCTTTACCTGTATTTCACTCCTGGAAGCCTAAGTGCGTCCCACCTACAGGGCTTTTCGCTCAAGATGAAAATTACTGAGAACTCTTTAGAATTAGTTGGTGTGAAAACAATATACATTGATCGGAAAGATCTCAGCAAATGGTTCAAATTGCAGAGTTGAAACACTATTCAGGCACCATGATTGGGGGCATTTAGGAGAATTGGGAACGCTTTTCAACATATCATTAAAAGGCAGAAAAGGTGCTTAAATTGTTTCCCTCATTTTACTCAATCTGCTAGCACAGAGCCAATAAATAGCACATAGTTATGAAACTAGATTTGATACAGTTGGCACCATTTTAAGGTTGCTTCCTCACCAAGCTATTATTTTGTGGTTTATCCCTTTTCAAAGAAAACTCAAAAGATGGCTGGTATATATTCAAATATATCCAACGTGGGAAACTAAAGCACAGACTTGCCTCGAGATTGTGAGCAAAAAGAACCTTAGTATCTGAATTTTGAACTCTAATTTTTCCCACAACATTGCTTTCTTTCGAGCCCATAAGATACAGTTTCTTTTTAAAAAAGTTTTTTTTTAACGTTTATTCATTTTTTGATAGAGACAGAGTGAGAGTGGGGGAGGGCCAGAGAGAGAGGGAGACAAGGAATCCGAAGCAGGCTCCAGGCTCTGAGCTGTCAGCACAGAGCCCGACATGGGGCTCGAACTCAACGGACTGTGAGATCATGACCTGAGCCAAAGTCGGACGCTTAACCGACTGAGCCACCCAGGCGCCCAAACACAGTTTCTTAATGACCTACAGAAAACAACAAGGATTAGACAGTATTAAGAAAGAAGGATAATAGGGTAGCAATTTATTATTGTACATAGTCCACTTCTCTCCAGGGTGATTTTTAAATGCTATTTAGGAGTTCATCATAATAACAGAAACCATTTCATCCTAGTGCATGAGAATTTTCCTGACTGTAATTCATTTTTTCCAAAGAATTAATGTCATATATATATATATATATATATATATATATATATATATATACACACACACACACCTATATATATAGGGAGAGAGAGAGAGAGACAGAGAGAGAGGTGCACCATGTCAATTGTGCCTTTGTGCTGATGAATGTACAAAAATTAGCAAATTAAAACAGAGTCATGTTGCTATTTATGTCACCTCTATAATGCAATGGAACTATTCATAGTGAGCATTTATGGAAAGATGCCTCTGTATGTCGGGCACCATAGTAAGGCACATGCATTATCTCATTTAACATTCAACCAGATCTCTGATGCCAAGTTGTTAGCATGTCTATTTCACGAATGAAGATTCACAAAGTTTAAGTCACGTTGTCAATGCCACTGAGCCTTCATATGGCAGAGCCACTGCTTGGCCCCATGTCTGTCCAACTCCAAGCCTCACTCTCAGCACAAGATTAAGCTCAAGAATCCTGAAAGCAGAGCGTCTGGGTTTCAATTCTAGCTCTACGTTCCCTAGCTCAAGGTATAGTTGAGAAGATTGCTTAATCTCTCTGTGCCTCCCTCGCCTCTATAAAAAGAGATGGTCTATAATCATACCTACTTGATGATGCTGTCATAATGATTAACTAAGATAAACTATATAAATCACAAACTGAATAGCACTTAGTAAGTGCTCAATAAATGCTAGTTATTGTCTTTTATTGTCCCCATTGTCCCTAGCCCACCCTTCCCGGGGGGGGGGGTGGGGGGAACCCTGAAGTTTTTATGTTTTACTTTTCTTCCTTGGTAGAGCACAATGATAATTTAAAAATAAGCTTTAGGGGCGCCTGGGTCGGTTGGGTGTCTGACTTCGGCTCAGGTCATGATCTCGCGGTCTGTGAGTTCGAGCTCCGCGTCGGGCTCTGTGCTGACAGCTCAGAGCCTGGAGCCTGTTTCAGATTCTGTGTCTCCCTCTCTCTCTGACCCTCCCCCATTCATGCTCTGTCTCTCTCTGTCTCAAAAATAAATGAACATTAAAAAAAAATTTTAAAAATAAGCTTTAGCTGGGGCATGGGAGTTGAATACAAGTCTAACAACAGTACATGAATTACCAGAAGGCTTCCCTGATAATATTTTGACGTTCAACCTTCCCTACGACGAAGATAGCCTTTGGCGAAGTGTGACTCAAACACACCAATGCCACATGTCGTCTCCATGTGGGAGATGGGCCACCGGGCCACCTGGCTGTGCCCATCAAAAGCCCTGGAGCTGATAGGTCCTTATGTCAAAGGCTTTGACTGGGGGTTGGTGATGCCCTGAGCAGAGGGTAAAGGGAGAGGGACCGAGAGAGGCTGAAGGAAAAGAGAATGAGTAAGGAACGAGTTGGTTAAGAAATGATTTCATTTTATTCTAATAACACCCATCTTCCTCCTTCCCTTCTATCCCCCCCCTTTTCTCCCCCATCTCTGTCTCTTTCTCTCTCTTCCCCTACCTTCCTTTCTTTCCTTATATTATTTGAGCTCCTACTTTTATTTAGGCCAATTTTTCTGTGGAGAAAACTGAGTCTAAAAAGGTCAGTAACTATTGTAAATAAAGCTGCAATAAACACAGGGGTGCATATATCCTTTCCAATTAGTGTCTGTGTATTCTCTGAGTAAATACCCAGCAGCGCAACTACTGGATCATATGGTAGTTCTATTTTTAATTTTTGAGGAAACTCCACACTGTTTTCCACAATGGCTGTACCAGTTTGCATTCCCACCAATAGTTCAACAGGATTTCCCTGTCCCCACATCCTCACCAACGCTTGCTGTTGTCTGTGTTGTTCATTTTAACCATTCTGACAGGTATGAGGTGATTTGTTGTCATGGTTTGACTTTGCATGTCCCTAATGGTGAGAGATGTTGAGCATATTTTCATGTGTTTGTTGGCCATCTGGATGTCATCTTTGGTGAAATGACTGTTCATATCTTCTGCCCATCTTTAAACTGATTATTTGTTTTGGGGTGTTGAGTTATATAAGTTCTTTATGTATTTTGGATACTAGCCCTTTATCAGATATGTCATTTGCAAATAGCTTCTCCAAATCTCTCCTTAGTAGGTTGTCTTTAAGTTTTATCGATTGTTTCCTTTGCTGTGCAGGAGACTTTTATTTTGATATAGTCCTAATAGTTTATTTTTGCTTTTATTTCCCTTGCCTCAGGAGACAGATCTAGGAAAACCTAGGCTGATATCAAAGAGATTACTGCCTGTGTTTTTTTTCCTAGGAATTTTATGGTTTCAGGTCTCACATTTAGGTCTTTAATCCATTTTGAGTTTGTTTTTGTGTATGGTGTAAGAAAGTGATCCAGTTTCATTCTTTTGCATGTAGCTGACGAGTTTCCCAACACCATTTGTTGAAGAGCCTGTCTTTTTCTCATTGGATATTCTTTCCCTCTTTATCAAAGACTAATTGACCATAGAATTATGGATTTATTTCTGTGCCCATCAACAGATATATGGATAAAGAAAATGTGATATATATACATACATACATATATATATATATACACACACACACACACACACACACACACACACACATACAATGGATCAAGAAAATGTGGCATAAAAATAAAAGAAAATGCGGCATACACGCGCGCGCGCACACACACACACACACACACACACACACTGGAATATTACAAAGCCATCAAAAAGAATGAAATCTTGCCATTTGCAAAGACATGGATGGAGCTAGAGACTATTTTGCTAAGTGAAATAAGTCAGTCAGAGAAAAGACAAATAAGATATGATTTGTCATATGTGGAATTTAAGAAACAAAACAAATGAGCAAAAGAAAGAGAGAGAAAGAGAAACCAAGAAATAGACTTTTAACAAACTGGTGGGTACTCGGGGGGGGGGGTGAAGTGGGAGGCATGGGTGAAATAGGTGATGGGGATTAAACAGTGCACTTGTTGTGATAAGCACTGGGTGATGTATGGAATTGTTGAATCACTATATTATATACTTGAAACTGATATAACAGTGTACATTAAAATAAAAGAAAAAAGAAAGGAAAATTAAAAATAAATGAAAAGAAAACATTCGATGTATGGAATACTATTCAGCAAAAAAAGGGTATAAGCTACTGATACATACAACTTGGCTATATCTCAAGAAAATTATGTTGAGTTAATAAAACCCATCTCACAAGCTTATCTAATATAGGATTCCATCTCTAAAACATTCTGGAAACGACAAAATTATGGAGAATGAAAACAGAGTAGTGGTTGTAAGGAGTTAGGGATTGGGGTGGGTGACAGAGGTGGGTGTAGCTATAAAACAGTGGCATAAGGAATCCCTGTGATTGGAAATGTTTTGTGTCTTAACTCTAGTGATGATTACAAGAAACCATACACACGCGCGCGCACACACACACACACACAAATGAGTGCATGTAAAACTGGTGAAATCTGAATAAAGTTGGTGAATTGCATCAATATCATAAATAAACAAATAAATAGGTCAACAGCTTGATCAAGGTCACATGATGTGTTTGTGATGGAGATTTGTACCAACTTCTCTTTGGTTCATAGCTTTTTCTGCTATACTCCTCTACGTAAAATAGGACAGTGGATATGTACAGGAAGGGGGAGGCATCGATCCAGGAAGACAGGGTAAGAGCAGAATTGCCTCCAAAAATAGCCAGAGAGCCACAGTATCTTTTGTGTCATAGGTGCGCTAGTCTGTTCCAGAATATTGCTTATTTTTGCCTCTTCCACTTCAAGAAAATACGTGTTGGGTATCACCTGGGCTACTGCCTACCTTTTCTTCATGTCCGCCAGATAAGAAACATCTCAGCCATATCTTTACCAGCGCTTTGACATTTGAATTTTCACAAGGTAATAAACTATGTTGCCTCTTTGAGGGTTGGGATTTTTCCCTGATTGCTAAATTGCACAGTTTGCTGCGCTTTGCTGGATTTGCAAATTGTAAAGATGGGAGCAATCTCCTTGGGGACTGATTATATTTTTCAAAAATCTGCATTTTTGTATTATTAACTCTCAAGGAAGCAAGAAGAAAAAGACTTCCTTTCATTAAATGAATACTGCTCTGGGCCTGGCAGGTAAAATTCAGCTGCTGGAGTAATAAAGTCCTTTAGGGATTTCCATTGCACCTTTTGGACAAGCAGGTATGCAAGTCTGCGTGAAAATGGGTAAAACACAGGGTTCTGTCTTATACAGGGGAGGGCTTCTGCATGCCCTATGCTTGTCTTCACTTCTCTTCAAATACATTCACCTTGTCATTTTTCCTGAGGACAATGAAAGTACTTGTCAGATGCCAGCCAATCTACTTGGCCTCAGTGCTGGTTACTTCTCCATAGTAATAGTTGCAACTATTTTGCACAGAAGGTGTTTATGTGTTTGTTTAAAATGCCAAATATTTTTATAATTTGATAAATAAAACATTAGCAAACAGCTTACAGATACATCTACAAGAAGACTGAGCGAGATAATTAAAGACGACCAATCAGCGATGGATGTCTCAAGTAAGACTTCAAGTACACATGATTATTTATCAAATAAATACTTAGAGGCAACGGCAGGAACCAGTGGGATGGAATGCTAGCTTTCCTCGGAGTATTCAAAGACCTTAATAGCCCTCCCGAACACTGAACAAGTAAGCACATCTCAGTTACCACCAAGAAAAGGAACATTTACGAAACAATTTCTCCTGATTGATGATTTCAAGCAGCGAGGTGTTTCTGATTTAAAAAAGAAAAAAAAAAAAATCCAACCAATTTGTCAGCACAATGTTGGAAGGAACAAAGTTTCTCATTTGATTTCACTGACTTAACACATCTTGGGAATAACAAGTAGCCTGTTGTTCCCCAAACCCAGAGGAGCCGGATGCATGCAGAATAGCTGTTTAATAGAAGCATTGTCATTTGTTAAAGGGAACGTCTGCTCACGTTTCCTCGGACTCTTTACGAGCGGGAATAAACCAAGCATAACACCATTTGTTTCTGTAGTAAGGCTACGGCACCATAAACAACCAAGGTGGAGGTAAATATTTTCCTGCTTTTCAACAGGAACACGTTCCTGTGTAGCTCCCTGTTTACAAATACACTGCTTCTGGGTTCGGTTTCTTACGGACATCTTTGCCTTTTCTCCTTAATCGGGAAGGAAGAGGCCAATAATGATTCTAGCAAGTCTGAGCGTGGCTGCACGGACCGTGCCGGAGAAGCTGCCGATTGCTTGACTTATGTCTACTAAGTGGTCATGAATATTCATCTCATTCTGTTTTTTTTTTACAGTGTTTGAATAAGTGCTTCATCTTACGAGGGCTACTTATGATATCTTGTAGGATCACAGAGTAATCTATAAAAGAAGAAAAGTTTAGCTGGTTGTGAAAGAGAAACAGGTAGATTTGAGTGTCGAGGGAGGGGATTTCAAAAGGTTAGCATTTCTTAATCCTGGAAGCAATTTAGAATCTCCAGAGGAGAGATTAAAACATACGTTGCGTGAATTAAATCAGCATCTTTGGAGGTGGGTAATGACACCATATTTTTGTGGAACTCCCCGGACAAGTTTAATGAGCAACCAGGATGAGAGGGGCTGTTCTGCATGTTCAAGCCCTGAAATACTATTTTACAATGTATAAGGAGAATTGACTTAATTGGGAAAGGGGCCCGAAGAAGCAATTCACTAAAGAAGACCTACAAGGCTGTTAGTTTTTAAAATATATTAAATCTCTATAGTAATCAAAGCAACGCAAAGTAAAGCAGCAGTGGAATACCATTTTTGCCTATCTTGCTGGTAAAGCTGTAAAACTGACAATATTTAACAGGATATGAAGACCAGAGTGGTTGCCTTGTCAACGACCACAACACACACTTGCTGTTGTGAGCAACAATATGGCAAGGGTGGGCTTGACCCTCACTCCACTGCTTCCTTTCCCAGGGTGGCCCTCGGTGGTGGTACCCATCAGGCTAACGGGAAGCTGCCAGCCCAGTGTCTGGTAATCCTGGCCTGTCCTGGCTGATCAGAGTGGCTTTTATCCACAGTCATGGGGCTGAATTGCCTTTCTCCTCTAGGTATAAAAGAAGAGACGCTTTGCCAGCTGTCCTCTCGTAACTGCAAGGAAATCAGACTGAGGATGAAACTAACACAGGGAGGAAGCAGCGAAGCGAGGACCCTCACGTTACTTAAGCCAATAAATCCCCTTTCTGTTTAAGTCACTTTGAATCATTTGTTGTTGGTATTATTATTTATAACGGAAAGCACTCTGACCGCTTCATCTGAAAAGGGCTCCATTAGGTACCAAAAAACTGAGCTGCTGGACTTGCAAACTGGAAGCAGCCTTGCCAGGGGGCCAGTCAGCAACACGGATCGAAACCTTCACAAAGAGTCACAACTTTCACTCCATAATCCCATTTCTAGGAGCGTATTCCAAGGAGCTAATCACAGAGAGTTAAAGATTTGTGTTAGAGGACATCCGCAACGGATATTTTTAATAGCTAGTAAATAGAAATCGCTGCAATGATGAATTTAGTAATCTTGCATAAGTAAGACTGGGCACATTGATATGGAGCTGTCATTAAAGTCACATTTTTAACAATATTTATTAATGATCTTGAAGATGTGAAGTGAAAGAAAGTGTATCTGAACAGGACTACAACCCAATGTAGTTATCCTGGCTAGTGGGATTACAGGCTACTTTTATTTCCCTTTATAGACCTTTCTGCATTTTGTAAATTCTCTAGAATGAGCATGCGTTAATTTTATAACCAAGGAGAAAAAATGACGCATAGCACAAATGATGGCTAAGCCTTCTTCCCCTGTGTCTTTTTTTTTTTTTTTAATCTTTCCCAGAGGATATCCCCTCCCCAAGAGCCCCTGTGGAACCATGAGAGGCAAGAGTCAGATTTCAGAGAATCTCCCTTTCCAGGGTTTCCAGCCCTCTCCATCTCAGCACTGCCATCAGAGGCCCCGGAGTCAGCCTGTATCCTCTGGACATCATGGGGCCTCACTCCCAGGTGCAAGTCCTTTCTGCAGCCTTCTAAGCAGGGCTGTGACGGAAGGAGCAGAGATAGAGGGGCGTCCGGGAAGCTCTCCAGCTCTGTCGAATCTCTAAATCACAGAGTTGTGGGGGTTTTTTGTCTTTCAAGATTTAAAAGTCATCTATTATAACTGACTGACCACCACCGAGGACAGCCTGACCTATTTTCACCACCTCCACGCAATTTAAAAGCAATGTATTAAGATTTACTTGAAATCTCTGTTTTGCCAGAGTTAAGGGCCCAGTTCCCCTCTCTTACTACCTTAAAGGAATCAATTACTCTTCTCTGGCTCTTTTTGCTCTTAAAAATAAAACCGAAATGTTTTTAAAGCAAAAAACTGGGTGAGCGGCAGGTGACATCCTCCCCCCACCCCCCGCCATGTCTCACTGCAGAGATGGACAGGTGTCCTATGTGCAGCTGTGCTGTATTCAAGTCCAAAGTGAAAAGGAAAAAAGAAGAGACAAAGCTCAAGTCCAGCAAATGAACAGAAACATCTCTCATTCTTTTGAGCTGCACACGCTTCCCCAGTCAGGGGACCTGACACCTACAGTGGAGGACCCGAGCGGCACCCTCTCTTTGGGTTGGGACAAAGGACTCCCAGCAGAAATAAATTCTTTCCTGGTTCTCAAATCCCCTAAGTCAGTGAAGAAACTGCCAGTGAATAAAGCTAGGAAAGGAGGGGAAGGTGAAAAGCTCCATCAAAGAGATTGTTACCAGGGATCAAACACTGCAGCTAAAGCAGAAAGGAGATTAACACACAAAAAAATACCCAAGTAATTAAGATAATCTGCATCTACTGTGGTTCACACACCAGAGCAGTGTTTCTCAAACTTTAACATGCACAGAAGCCACCTGGGAAGCTTTGTAAATGCCAGCTCTAATTTGGTAGGTCTGGGGGACGGAGATTGTGCATTTCAAACAAGTTCCCCGGTGACAGTGCTGGGGCAAGCAGTACCTCGAATAGCGGAGTTCTACATCCACGAGAGGGATGGGTGTGGATCTCAGCTGTGGGCCTGCCCGTGCCTCCGTGCAACCCAGTAGGGCTAGGGTTCACGGGGATCTGGAACTTCTAGGCGGCTTTGTGAGCCTCTGACCGGGGCCAAGGACGATGAAAGCAGCACAGAAACAGCACGGCACATGTTGTAAGTGGTTAAAGGCATCATTTTTAGAGTTGGAATCCCTATGGCTTTTAATATACCTTAGACAGGTTACCAGACAACTGAGTCTTAGTTCCTTAGTTCCTCAGAGGGTTTTGTGTGAGATAAAATGCAAAACACTTGACACGATAAATACAGAACCAGTGGCAAAAATGGGGCACTTGTTCATAGGATTATTATCTTCATGATTCTGGCCACATGTGGGTATATACACGAGTTATATGTAAATTAATATAGCTATATAGAAAAGAAGCTTCCGGGGTTAAAGCTTCCAGGTGGCGTCACTTGAAACATGTCACCATGTCTTCCTGTGACCACCAGACACCTTTTAGACCTGAAGGGCCTCTTTGTCTTGGAGCCCTTTGTTGTCTTGGAAGTTGTAACCGACCATACCTTTCGTTGGAAGACGGTGAGATCCTATCTCTAATCTGTGCGTAAGAAGGGGAAGTACCTGCCCTGGAGTGAGGAGGCTGTGGAATTTCTAAAGGTTCCCACAAGGTGTAGATCTTACTCTAAGAAGGTGACCATTCTTATAATGAGAGTGGAGCGAAAAGCATGGGGAAGTTGAAGGGTTATGATTTATTGAAAGCTTACTGAATCTGGGTACTTTATAAACTTGCATACCTTCCCTCATTTATTGCTTACGGCAACTTGTCGTAGACTCTAAGTCTAGAGTTCTCTCTTGTCTAGCAAAAGAGCGGACGCAGGATTGAAGCAAGAGATGGCTAACGTCTGGGAAAAGACAAGAGCCCTGAATAAGGGTCCTTGCCCCGCATTTATTCAGATCAGAAAGCTTACAAACGTGATGGGCATGCACAAAAGGACAAAGAAACGGTGAACATTAACTTGAGGACGTGAGGGGGAAAAGGGGGTTTTGAAGATATACAGTGTTTTGGGTTTGGGTCAATATAAAACAAAATCCTAGGCGCTGAGCAGATTGGTAGATGGTTGTTAGCAGACAGGAGGCACCGTGCCTGTTTACCTTAGCTAGCCTAGGGGACAAGACAGATAGGGGGAATAACCTCACGGTTGACAAGGCACCTTTTCTTTTGTTAACCATCTCCTCTCCAGGCTGCTTTGCCTACAGTGCAGCGGTCCATAGTCCAGTTCACCAATTTATCTAACCTGGCCCTATCCTCCTGTGAAAGCAGCTTTCTGCTGTAGTACTAAATTGGGGGTGCTTCCACCCTGAACATCTAGTCTTGTTATTCCTATGTATTGGGCACTTTTGTGCCTTTCTGTTGCAGGCCTTTGCCTCTATTTTGGGGAGCTCGGCACCCCCTCCCTATTGTGGGGTGCCTTTGTACCTCCCTATTTCTGGCACCTCTGTGCCTCCCTATTCTCAGGGTGGCTTTGCACCCCCCTATTCTTGGAGTGCCAATCTGGTTTACCCAAACTCTGGTGTGAGAATTTTATTGACTTTGTATTTCTTTGTGTCTTGTTAACCCATTGGTGTAAGCCCGGGGGATTCCTAAGCTTATCCCCCACAGCAACTCTATGGGGTAAGTAGAAACAAAACAATTAAAAATGCTGGGGAAGAGATGCCAATCACGTTTCTAAGTTCTCACAACAAAAAGTAACAGAGGTAGGATTCTAATCCAAATGTTTCTGATGTATCACTTCACATCAAGACTGTTCTGACCTCAAAGGACTCCTGCCTCGCATCTGGCATTTCTCAACGTTTGAGCCATTGCTTGAAGGCCTTTTGAAAACAAGTATTCCTTGTTGACTGTGAAGGGTTCCATGTTTGCTAGATGATGGTGTCAGATCATAGCTGAAAAAGTGAGAGGAGATCATAGCTAGGAAAGTACAAAGAACAATGAAGATAGTTGAAATGAGTCTAGACAAAGGTCCGCTGCTGACTAAGACAGAAGATGCGGATCAGAGGAGGCAGTTTGAGGGCAGGAGATGCGCCCATGGGGTGATGACACCCAGATGGAAACGAGGGAGGAAGCCCAGAGTACCTGCTGACCTCTCAGTTGCTCCCAGATTCTTCCTAACCAAGCCACACCAATATGTTGTGGCCCATCTTCAGGGCTTCTTGATTCCCTGGAGTTCTGGGACTCGTTCAGAATTCTAGGGATCCTAGGGCCAGACTGTACTGTCCATTTCAGAGCAGATTAAGAAGGCCCTGAACTGTGAGAAATTTAATCAGAACACAAAAGACGTCAGGACTCAGCTCCCTCACCTTTGGTGTGGGTTGGCTTCACTCTGCTCACATGAAAGTGGCCAGAGAAAGCCAGTGTCCAGAGAGAGAAAGCAGATATGCTGAGAGAAGCAATGGTAAGAGACCATGCGAATCTGAGGACTGATGTGGAGACAGGGCGACAAGCAAGCAGGCTGCCTGGACTTCCATCCGCTGTCCAGTCTCTGGTTCCAGCCGGTTACACTCTCTGCTCTGAAAGGCACCCTGTTTCTTAGCAACTGGTGCCTCATTTATATTAAAGTAACGTTGAATGGATTTCTCTTACTTGTGACCAAGCAATTCCTGACCAAGGTGACTACACTCTCATTCGGCCAACTTTGGCCCATGAAAGTTATCTCTGCTTCCCTGTTCTCCTTTTCACACACACAGAGCAGCGCCTCAGCCAGAACCACAGGTGACTCCAGTCAGCAGACAGTCCCCAGCAAATGGGTTTTTCATTAGAATGTTCCATTGCTCTAAAGGGCAGTCACACTTAGCTGGTCAATTTTAATCAAATCCTTTGCCCACAAAGTCAGAAAGGTACAGACTTAAATTTCTCCCATGAGAACTGCTCTCTGCTGATAAAAGGCATTTTATTTAAATTGTTAACAGTGTATATTTAGTGCAAATCTATTTCAATTACAAGAAGCTGAGAAGAACTCCAACTATCAAATCCCTCTGCAGTAACTTCAACCCATTAAATCAGAACAATTTACCTTTCATCCATTGCAATCATGAAGGCAATAATGAGGTGGGAAACAATAAAGACACCGAATCATTTAATTTAAAAGAAAAAATGAGCCACGATTCTAATTAAATCTTCTCACATTCCTAGTACAATAATTTACCTTCTATATTTTCTGCTGTAGATGTTAAATGAAATTTCTGTGCAACATAAGTAAATGAATAAGATTTCCATGCAACATCTTGATACATTGAGGATGTTTCTAAGGATCGTATCCTTCATATAAATTCCAAGGAACATTTGTTGCTTACCTTACACATTGGAAATTCCAAGTTTTCAAGAGCCAAAAGTACATAATCAAGTACAGTGACCCAGGATCAACACATTAACAGTTGCCTAAGTGTATTAAAAATGGCCTACATTTGTCATTTGCAGTGCAGTTTTGATGACCAACACATAGCACCCCCAAAATACTATCAGATTTCCAAAGCCTATATAATCCCTCATCCACTGTTAGGTCTGGCATTGGATAGTACCTGGGAATGTGGTTTTAGTCCAAGGTATTCCAAGAGTCATTCTTTCCTCCAAGGGCTCTAAAACTTCTGAGAGTCAGGGATTCTTTGAAGTGACCCAAGAGATATAACTGAATCTTAAAAGAGCCAACGGAAGGGACTCAGAATTCCTGGAAAACCCTGGTATGTTCAAAATACCTTATACTGCAATCAGAAATTTAAGAATATTTGTAAGAATGATAAGTCAAATTTGTATTGGTATTCCAGAGTTTTTAAGGCACTTTCACACAATTATCTCAGTTGCTCTCAAAATGTATGTTCAGTAGCACTTATCACTGTGTTCATTTTATTTTTTAAATGTTTTATTTATTTTTGAGGGAGAGAGAGAGAGAGAGAGAGAGAGTGTGTGTGTGTGTGTATGTGTGTGTGTGTGTGTGAGAACAGGAGAGCCAGAGAGGGAGACACAGAATCCAAAGCAGGCTCCAGGCTCTGAGCTGCCAGCATAGAGCCCGATGTGGGGCTCGAACCCACGATCTGTGAGATCATGACCTAAGCCTAAGTCAGACACTGAACCGATGTGAGCTACCCATGCACCCCTTATTATGTTCATTTTAAAGATGAGCAAAGTAGGACTCAGGGAGTCCTACTGAAGTGATTTGCCTCTAATCCCAGAGCTAGTCAGAGGCAGAGTTAGGACCGAAATCTAGGTATTCTGACTGCTAGATGTATGTTTTCCACCACTATATTTGATATCCATTTATTTCAATCTACTGTTCCTCAAGTTACTAAAACCCAACTCTTCCAAAAACAGAGCAACGTGACTGGTCACTAAATTGTAAATGTCAAAATCCACAACTAACTTGTAAAAAAAATGCTTATACAGTGTTGTGGCATCACGGAAATGAGTTCCGTTTCCTGTGTTGGCACAATGCAGCTCTGAGTAGCTAATGGTAGGGACGTCCAAGTCCTCTTCCCCTCCCCCACCCTACCCAGACATAAAAGGATAGCAAATCATCTCTACTTTGAGCCACTGGGTCAAGACATAAAAGGACAGCAAATCATCTCTACTTTGAGCCAGTGGGTCAAGACACATGCAAGGATCTCTTGTGTTCTATTACAATGTTTTCCTCACGTTTGCTTTCTAGTCCCTCAAAAATGTAGTTTCCCCACATGAGATAGGCCCTTGCCGTGTAAATAAAATATCCAGCTCCAGTTGCCCACTGGGTATGAATGAAGAAAACACGGTCCCTAGATTCAGCAAGGCGTGTCCTGAACAGCTCTTGGTGAGCAACTTGATTAACCTTGCTTAATGCCAGTTTTATTGATCTGTAAAAAAAAAAAAAAAAAAAAAAAAAAAAAAGGAATGACCATCTCTATCCCATATGGCTGTGCTGAGATTTAAGAAAAGATTGCACATGAAGGTGCCTGGCCCACAAACTGTCAGTCCCCTTTCTCCCTCTCTTCTCTAAAAGTGACATAAGCCCTGAGGAAGCACCAGATTCGTCATATCCCTCTTAGATGTCTGCATGATGCTTGGCATACAGAAGGTGCTCTATAAGTACATATAGAATGAAACAGAGCTTTGGTGCATTAATTTCTTATTTCAGCAGCCACTGCAGTCAGTGTTGACTTCAGCATTCACCAGCTAAGTTAGCAGCTTTTTCTTACAATGTCTGTTCTTCATGGAAAACTGGCATAACAACTGATATGCAGGCCACTAAGGCATCGGCAGGGCATTTTACCAGGTTGAAATGAGCTCGAGACATAGTTCCGGGCCCCTGCTGGGACCATCAGAAGTGGCATCTGATCCTAGTGGCTTTGTGATCTCAGTTGTCATTTTATTCCTTAGGGTTCCAGTTACCAATTGCTAAACTGTGCATATTAAGTCCTCTTCAAAGTTGCTTTTAGCCCTATATTTTGTGATTCTTCTAAGCATAATCCTTAACTTAAATGTGAAGATTTACATGATCAAAATTCCGTAGTTTGGTCAGCAAATTATTGTTTTAAAGCTATCATTAAGCTGACAATGTTCTCCTAAGAGTGAAATCAACCAGGACTATCACTGCTGAATCTTGACTTTGGTTGTCAGTTTTCAGGCTCATGATTTTACAATTTGGTTTATTTTAGGTCAAAACTATTCTGATTGCTATGTTGGCTAAATTAAGAGAAAAAAATTCTTCTGAAAGAATCCAATCTCTTAAAAAACATTTAGTCTCTTACAGAGGAAGCATGATGATATAGGTACCCAGATTTTGGTCTCTCCCTACTCTGGGCATAAGTTTTTTTCTCCATAAGGATACGGGGTTCTACAGATTATAGAATTATAATATTTTCATTCCCTTACAAACAAGCAAACAAGTGAAGACTATTCCCTAACTTATTTTGAGAGAGAGAGAGCGAGCGAGCGCAAGTGCGGGAAGGGCAGATAGAGAGAGGGAGACCGAATCCCAAGCAGGCTCTGCATGGGCAGTGGGGATTATTAAAAGCCAACTTTTCCAGAGACAGAGTGACATGACTGATCACTAAATTCTAAACATTGAAATTCATAACCAACTTGTAAAAAAGAAAGCTTATATAGTGTTGTGGCATCACGGAAATGAGTTCCGTTTCCTGTGTTGGCACAATGCAGCTCTGAGTAGCTAATGGTAGGAACGTTCAAGTCCTCTTCCCCTCCCCCACCCTACCCAGACATAAAAGGACAGCAAATCATCTCTACTTTGAGCCACTGGGTCAAGACACATGCAAGGTTCTCTTGCGTTCTATTACAATGTTTTCCTCACGTTTGCCTTCTAGTCCCTCAAAAATGTTGATGCGGAGCTCGAATTCACACACCGTGAGATCAGGACCGGAGCTGAAGTCAAGAGATGAACACTTAGCCAACTAAGTCACCCAAGGGCCCCTAAAGAAAACTCACTTAAAAAGTCGTCTACACTTGCGGTATCCAATTTCTCTGCCCTCGTTCTCTCTTAAGTCCAGTCCAGTCAGGCATTCTTCCCCATCACTCCACACTGTAAAGAGTCCCTACCAAGTCACCAATGAGGACCATGTTGCTAAGTGCAATGACTGATTCTCGGTTATTAATCCTGACCTCGGGAAACCCTGGATACAATATCGGATACAAGCTCCTTCTCTTACTCCTTTTGCCTGGCTTCCAGCACACCACACACTCCACATATATTTCTTCCTACCATAGCGGGTACTCTTTCTTAGACTGTCTGCTGCTTCCTTCTCGTATTCACAGCCTCTAAATACTGGGGTACCCCAGGACATTCTTCTGTATTCAAACTTGCTTCATTGGTGATCCCATCCTGTCTCATAACTTCAGATACCATCTATGTGCCAGTGACTCAAAACTTTGTGCCTACAGCACGGATTTTTTCCCCTAACTTCTAGCCTCATCTATCCAATGGCTACTCAGTGTTTTGACTTGAACGTCCAGTAAATATCTCATATACAATATGTCCCAAACTTGATCTTACTTCAGAACTTGCTTCTCCCATAATCTTCCCCATCTCAGCTAATGGCAAGCAGATCAGGGCAAGACCACTTTTACCCTTCTTTTTCTCTCCTGCAACGTATCTGATCTACCAGCAAATTCTGTTGACTTTATCTTCGAATTATGTTTAGATTCTGACCCCTTCTCATTACTGTAGACTGCTGCTACCATCATGGACCAAGCCACATCATTTCCTACCTGGATTACTGAAAACCATCTCCTAACTATTCTCTCTAATTTGGCCCTCACTCCTGGGAGAATATATTCAATATGGTACCTTAGGTTATTCCACTGAAACAAAAGATCATGCTTTCAAGTTCCAGTGGCTCCCCATGTTACTCAGAGTTAAAGCCAACATCCCTTAAAAACCATGTAAAAGCCCTATACAATCTGCCTCCTAGTTATCTCACTGACCTCATATTCTTACCTTCACTTATTCCATTCCCACTACACTGGCTTCTTTGATGTTCCTTACCTAGACCCGGAATAGTCCCAACCCAAGGGATTTGGACATACTGTTGGTTCAGCCTAGAAGTCTCTTCTCTCACACATTTACATTTCTTTGGCCCTCATCTCTTGCACATTTTGGCTTGACTGCCCCCATCTGAGTGAGACCTTTTCTAATCAGCCTATTTAAAATGGCAACTTGCAAAGCCCCCTCCGATACTCTCTGCCTCCCCACCCCATTTTATTTTTATCCATAACATTTTCCTTTCCTTACTACATGAAAGACAATTTCAGCTAGCCACACATTGTATGTGTGAAGATTCGTAAAGACTTTTCAATCATTCATTTCATCAACTAAAATTTTGTTTAGTATTTTTTTTAATGTATGGTGACAGGATGTTACCCTGGTAGCAATTCATCATGGAGCATAATAAAATTAATTTAACCCCTCCCAAAATATGTACTATATAACTTACTCATTTATTTGCTTACTAGGGACTTCTTCCCACTAGAATGTAAGCTTAAGGAGGATAATAATTTGTTTCTCTTTTATTCATTGCTATAGTCTCAGCTCCTGTAAGGGTACCTGGCACAGGGTACCATGTGCTGAATGAAATATGTTACGTTGAGATTGTGAGGTAATAGAGATTTTTGCCTACTGGTATTCAACGAGACGTATCTACACACCGCTTTTATGAAAGTCTCAAGTGCAGAGCAAGTCTGTTTTTCTTTATGAGCCCTTTAGAATCCCACAGAGTGGCAGAGATGAGCTGCCTCTTCTGAACAAGCAGGCCACAATGATCTTCACAAAATCCCAGGTCATTTCACAGTCACTGCCCCAAATAACAGGTAATTTGTTTCTTTAAATTAGATCATGTCATTACCTTCTACTCCAACTGTTGAAGGTCAAAATCCCCGGTTCTGTTTTAGCTCCTGGCATTTTAAACTAGTGGTCCTGTAACGCCTTGGGACACATTTGTTGCCAGGGGCGAAAAAAAGGCAGACATAAGTCTGTTCCACTTACTCACCTTATAGGACTTGCTTCAAACCCCACCTCTTCTGTGAAGCTTTTCCCTTTTTTAATTCTTTTAAGGTTTATTTATTTTTGAGAGACAGAGACAGAGTGCAAGCAGGGGAGGGGCAGAGAGGGAGGAAGACACAGAATCTGAAGCAGGCTCCAGGCTCCCAGCTGTCAGCACAGAGCCCGCACGGGGTTCCAACCCACAAACCCCGAGATCATGACCTGAGCCGAAGTCGGACACTTAACTGACTGAGCCACCCAGGCGCCCCATCCTCTGAAGTTTTTCTTGAACCCACCTCTCCCCTCATCACTAACTTAGAAATGTTTCCTTCCTTTTTGCCATTCTAATAATATTCCTATTATAGCACTTGAAATATGTAGAATGCCACTGTGTGTATTTGTTTTTTAAGTCCATCTCTGTCATCAGAATGCAAATCCCTGCGTTCAGGCCTTCTTGGTCTTCATAACCCTAGAAACTAGACAGGGCTTAGCATATAGTAAATTCTCAGAAAATACTGGTCAAAAGCATGAACACAAGTGAACAGGTGCATGATCACTGACCAAGGCACTGTGGCTTGCCAAGGTCACAGCCAGGGAGGGCACATCCAAAAGGTTAATTGGAGAGATTATAGTAAGTAATCCAATCGTTATCACTATTATCATCACAGTTTTCATCATCAAATAACTCTGCACTGTGGTAGCCTACGGTCCCTCTGCATAAGGACATTAAGAGTCAAGTTGGAAAAGTAGGCATGCACACACAAAGGTAACTAACAGCAGAAAGGAGCATAGGATAAATGCCCAGGGAGTTGGGTAGACAAAAGAACAGCCGAGGGTGATCAAGATATGAGCACTGAACTGTGCCTTGAAAGTCAGAATGACTGAGAGGCTAGTACAGGAGAGGGGGTGTGCCCCAGACAGCTCTGACCAGAGCAAATCCTGAGAGACAGAGACTGTGTATGTCCACTCTTTGGTGAAGCATGCTAGAAATGACATCACTGAAAATGAAGATGTGTTCTTTAGACTCAAATTCTTCACTTTCAGAGAACGTGAATTTTTTTTAATGTTTATTTATTTTTGGGAGAGGGACAGAGCTGAAACCTGACATTACCCAAGTATTTATTGTGCAGTATTATTCAAGAGAGTGATTAAATGTAAAATGAAACGTGTGACTGATTTCTAAGTACCTGTGAGCTCCTGAAATCTCCTCAGGGAGAACAGAATCAACCTTCATTTTCAGCAAATGCCTGAAACTCAATGGCACTGGGTATATGAAGGGGATGGTATGAACCGAGGCCATCATTTAAGTGAGCATCAGATTATTAAGGATCTTATACGCTATTTGAAAACTTAGGACTTTATCTGTTACCAGTGAAAGTGAAAGAAAGATTGTATTTTATTAGAACAACTAGAGCAGTATGTGGATGGATTGTAGAAGAGAAGGCTAGAGGTAAGAAAGCTAATGAAGATTACTAACATAATTCAGGCAAGAGAGAAGAGTAGCATTTTGTCATCCACAGAGTGGCTTTTTTTTTGGTTTTTTGTTTGCAATTTTTTTAAGCTTATTTTGAGAGAGACAGAGAGAGCATGAGCGGGGGAGGAGCACAGAGAGGGAGACAGAGAGAATCCCAAGCAGGCTCTGTGCTGCTGGCACAGAGTCCGATGTGGGGCTTGAGCTCACAGAACCCAGAGACATGACTTGAGCCGAAATCCAGTGGGACACTTAACGGACTGAGCCACCGAGGCGCCCCAGAGTGGCTTTCATTGAAGAGGATACTTTCCACAGGCACCTGCTGTCCAGATGGCCACAGGCTGCCCACTGGCCTTTGTCCTCCACACGATGGGTTTGGCTTTGGCTTCCTAAGTATGCCCAAAGCAAAAGTAACAATCCCAGTCCCCGTCACTTAAGCAAGAGAATATTTGTGACTTTCGACAAAAAGGACAAGCAGTTAAAATAGCAACATCGACTGAGGATGGGACATGAGCATCACCCTGGTGGATTCTTGAGGTTCCCTGAGCACTCCCATTTCTTCTGTGTGCAGTGTGGATCTCTTGGATTCCACAACAGACCGCAGGATTGGGCAGAACTTCAGAGGCTGGTGCTCTACGAGTGAATGACGTAAGGGGCTCTTGGTGCTGACACTGGCGACCCGAGGATACTTTCCTAGGGTCCGGCGTATGGTTTCAGTAGAACTGGAAGGCTGTCCGAGTAGCTTCTGGCCACAGTCTAAGCACACAACAGAACTGCTGCTCAAATCACAAGACACTGAGGAAGAACAGAGGGAAACAACTGATTGATCTTGATGGAGCAGGAAGAGCAAAGAATGAGCAGCCTCGATTGTGTGCTACAAGCAGCATATAAGAGAACATTAAGGGAGCTGAGATGACAAACAGTGCCCAGAGAACAGAAAAGTCTAAGGAATTCAACAGTTTTAAGAGTTTTTTAAGATATCTCATTCTTTTCAAGTTTGTAACCAGGATTATCTCCCTGGATGTAGAGATGGGTGTGTCACAGCACTTAAAACAGCAAATATCAAGCATGAGCCTCTGTGTGTGTGTGTGTGTGTGTGTGTGTGTGTGTGTGTGTGTGTGAAGTGAATGGATGATGCATGAAAAGTCATTAATAATCAATGTTGGACATAAAGCAGTCATTAGCAGTAAAGGAGAAATCACATTTGAGAAATACTTTGGCAACAGAAACAACTGACTGTCAGGATGAGGAGAGGGGAAAAAATCAAATATGGATACGAGATTTGAAATCTGGGTAAATATTGAGCTGCTGCTGCTGCTTAATGAAATGGGGAATATAAGAGGAGGAGATATTTGGAGGATTAGGGGTTAAGTTTGGTTTGGGATATGTTTGGGGGAAAATTAAAAGGAGATATCTAACAGGATTTAAATGAAAGGGTCTCTAGCTGTGTTATCAAATACAGTAGTCACTAGTGATGTGTGGCTACTAAAACCGAGATCGGTTCAAATTAAATAAAACTTAAAATGCAATTCAGGACACTAGTCACATTTCAAATGTCCAATAGCCACATGTGCCTAATGACTACTCCATCGCCAGGTTCAGAAAAAACTCCCATCGTTGCAGAAATTACTATTGGGTACCACTGGTCTAGAACTCAGGAGAGAGAGAAAGACCAGAGATACAGATTTGGGAGTTATTGGAGCATTTGAAAGATTAATTCATTAATGAAGACAGAGGATTCCAGGAAGATTTTTATAGAAAGATAAGAAGGCCTGAAACAAGAATCTGAGAAGCCACAGCATTCAGAAAGAGAGACCAAGGATTCCACAAAAATGACTGAGAAGCAAATGATCGGAGAGGGAGAAGAACCAAACAATTTGATCCCTAGCACGTGATGTTAGAGAGTTTCTGGAAGAGACCAGAACGCTTGAGAGGCCTGCTAAGAGAAGACTAAGAAGTCAGTGCATTAGGCAGCTAGGAGATTGGTATGACCTTTCCCGAATATTTTCAACAGGAAGACGGGGCCTGATGGCGAGAAAAAGGGTGAGGGAATAATGCACAGGGTCTGGTGTTCTTTTTCAAAGAGTTTTACCAGAAAACGGGAGTGATGGCACAGAGTGCAATGACTTGAGAGAACAGCAGTTGAGGTGAGAAATTTTTCTTAAGGAGGGAGCAGCTTAACTACATTTGTAGCCTGAAGAGAAGAAGCAATGGAAAAGAAGAAGTTCAAAATATTGAAGGGATGGGATAAATGATGGATGAGTCCCTGGAGCAGGTGAGAGAAATTGGGGATCAAAAGCACGGTTGGAAGGCAGAGGAACAGCTCTCTTTGAGGTCAGAGACAGGAAAGTTTGAAGGTGCATGGAAAGAAGTTCGGAACTGAGACAGCTGGGATTTTGCTGCATTTAGTGCATATTCAAACCTGATGACTGAAATTTATGCGGGGCTGAAAAATGCCTCTGGATGTCCATTTAAGAAAGGTCTAACAGTTCAGCAGGGAGCCATCAGCTCTCCAACAATGGGCATAAATTTTAAGGACATCTCATTAACACCTGAAAGCCATTGATCTCTCTGTCCAGCAGCAAAGACGTGACCTCATTAACATTCAGGGGCTTCTGCTATCAGGGATGCAAGGAGCACAGATCAGGGCAAAAACGGTGTCTCCGCACTTTCAGTAGAGGAAAAAAAAGAATTTAAGGGAAAGCAAGCGCTCAATCAGAAATACTGTGTATGCAAGCATGTGGATTGTGGCTATCCAGAGAGCCTCCAAATGCAACAGCTGCTTGATTACAAATGATGGGCATAACTAGCTCTTCTTAATGTGCAGAGAAGTTAAATAAGGAAACAAAATCACAAAATTGCCCATGAGAAATTAGTCAGGCAGGAAGCGCTAACCTCCTCAGCCAGTAATTCAAAGTCCATTCTGGAAATCCAAATCAGGATCTTCTTCACTGCCAGAAATTTGGTTTCCGCCCATGGCACTCAACTGACATGACAGTTTCAGAGGTCACCAGTGAAGTGCTAAAGGTCAAATTCAGTCGCTTTTTCTCATTTCTCGTTTTTCTCAAAAAAATTCTTTTCTGTAACTCTGGCCACCATTAAATGCTGGCCTTTCATTTTGTTTTCCTGTGTCGTTTTGAAATCTGTCTGTTGGTGTCTGTTAGGCTCCACAACCCTGTATCTGACGGTTCTGTTTCTCCTCTTTTCTTGTAATTACGGACTTCTCTACAACCTGAGTTATCCTTCTGTCTTCTCCTCAAACTCAGGCCCAAGGTAAAGGATAGGCTGGGGCAGGGAGTGGACAGAGCTGGCTTAATGACGATGGGCTTCTGGAACAAAGACAGAACTGAACTAAAACAACAGTGAGTAAGAGTAGTAACATACAAGGTATATTAGGTATACAATATGACAAAGCATATTATGATTAGTTTTTTGTTTTGTTTTGTTTTGTTTGTAAAAAATAGATACTAAATATTTTAGACCCGGAAGGCTAGTCTCTCTGGCCACTGTAGCATAAAAGCAGTCAAAGATATACATAAACAAATGAGCATGGCTAGATTTCAATCAAACCTTATTTATAAAAACAGGCATTAGCCCACACACTGCACTTTACCGAACCTGATTCCAATGGAAGCTAATGAAGAGAAAAAATTACATCCAAGGCCTAAGTTCTACACTAGGAGGCCATAAACGTATCAAGTGGATCTTGACCCAGTTGGGTGAACAGTGGGAGACACTTTCTGAGAATCTACCAGGTAGCTCAAACTGGAACTTCTTCAAAAGAAAAAAGCTGAAAGAGGTGCCGAGTTGATAAAGAACATCTCTCTTAGCCCAAATGTCCATCGACCGATGAATGGATAAAGGAGATGTGGGGTATATATGCCCCGGAATATTACTCACCCATCAAAAAGAATGAAACTTTGCCATTTGCCACAACGTGGATGGAATTAGAGTGTATGATGCCAAGTGAAAAAAGTCAGTCAGAGAAAGACAAATATCATATGATTTCACTCATATGTGGAATTCAAGAAACAAAACAGACGAACATAGGGGAATTGGGGAAGAGGAGAGAGGGAAACAGACCACAAGAGACTCTTAACAACAGAGAACAAACTGAGGGTTGATGGAGGGAGGTGAGTGGGGGGTGGGCTGGATGGGTGATGGGTACCAATGAGGGCAGCACTTGTTATGATGAGCACTGGGTGTTGTACGTGAGGGATGAGTCGCCGAATTCTACTCCTAAAAGCAATATTGCGCTGTATGTTAACTGAAATTTGAATCGAAATCTATGTATGTATATATATTTCAAATTCCAGCTTCTATGCTAAATACGTGGAAACTAACAAATTGTTGTTGAAGGAATATTTTTTTTCTGGGGAAAAAAAAAACCCAGAACATCTCTCTTATAGAAATGCATCTGTTCTAATATGTCAGCCTTAGGTGACCCCGAGCCCATGCAGTGCAGTGCAAGGGACAGAACTCTGCATATGGATTCAGGGGGCTCCAGAGCTCACAGCGTGTTAAGTCACTCTTCAGAGCGTGGGGTGCCCAATATGTAATCGTGACCTCCTAAGAGGAGCTTTTCAGGAAACTACACAAGGCAGAGGGAGCAAAACTTCCAGCATAATACCTAGCATATAGTGTATACTTGGTAAAAATGGTTTTTTAAATTTTTTTTTCCATTTTATAAGGTTCTTAGGTGGATAAAAGAAAAATAAATAAAGCAGTTTAAGAAATCACATTGGAAATTGAAAAGCAGCATGCAGACAGCGGTGAACCATTCCTGCTCGTGTGCTAAGCCTGACCTGACCTCTTTCCTAAGCTCTAAGGCGTTACTACCTCAAGTGCTGGCTGTCCACAGCCTCCCATTACTCCCATCCAGCCTTCAAAACTACTCGCGTGGACCCTGTCCCCAGGATACAGTCTCAAATAGTATTCGGTGAATAGAACGGAGTTAAACAAAAGAATCGTAACCACGTGCGGCCATGGAGGTTAACTTCCTGTGGTAGCCATCTTGTGTTAGACATATACCAAATCATCATGCGGTATACCTCATACCAACTCAATGCGTGTGTCACTTATGTCTCGCTTTCAAAAGAGAAACGGGTATCACGCTTTACGGCTCGATGGGGAAACTTAATGAGAAAGATGATTTTTTCCACAAGCTTTCTGGTCATACATGGTCCCTTGTGAGTTGGCTGTTCTTGGACGTGGCCCTTCTTACTGGTTTGGAAGACTGTACGTGGATTAAAGATATTGACCTTTTACTGTGTCACGTTACAAGATACACATATTTTTCTTATTAGAAAGAAAAATAACAAAGAACAGGGTGGACCACCAGTCTTCTGTCAACACCCTCAAAGGCCATCAAATTCTGTGGCCATCATTCAGGCCATTAAATTGGGAGTTGGGAGGGGCGCTGGGGGGGGGGGGGGCTCAGTCAGTTAGGCATCCGCCTCCTGACTTCAGCTCGGGTCATGACCTCAGGGGTCGTGGAATCAAGTGCGGCATTGGGCTCTCTGCTGCGCATGGAGCCGGCTTCACATGCTCTCTCTTTCTGCCCCTCCCCCACTCAGGCTCACTCTCCCTCTTTCTCTCAAAAAATAAACAATCCGAAATATTAAAAAAAAAAATTTTTTAAATCAAAATTACCCCAACAGGTTTTCCCGTCAAAAACCTACAAGAACGCACGTTATTAATGTTTTGATGTATGTCTTTCCAGGCTTTCTCTATGCACACGCACACACGTACTTTTTGAGACACACACAGTGAATTGGGTTGCTCCCAGGTGATGACCTGCTCCTTCTTATCCTTTTGTCAGTTAATAAATATCCTGCAAAGATATGGTTTTTTTAAATCTCAGAATAGTCCTTTGAATTGGTGGATCATAATGTATTTTGACATTCCTCTATTATAAAGCTAAATTTTATAAAACTAAATTTATAACTACGTTTAAAAAAAATTGTTCTAACTGTAATGCCATGAGCTATTCCAATAATAATTATGCCTTATTTGGAAAGAACAACAGCAAACACTGAAACACACACTGCTTCTGTTCTCTCCTAAATATCTAAATCTCTGCCACTGCAATTATTTTGAAACCTTGTGGTCGCGCAGTTGGGAAAAGGCAATGAAAGGCACAATGCCTTTGTGGGTCTCCTTCTCTCTTTCCCCACCTTCTGAGACTTTGAACTTGCGGGCTCCTTCCCTCTTCTGACAGGCATTATGGGAGCTAAGTTAAACTCTGAGTCCAGAGCTGAGTGGAATGAGGTCTGTAAAGAAAAATGTCAAATATCTCTGTGGCATGTCTTTGTTATCAGCAGAGCTGTGCAAAATCCATGTAGAATGACTACCTCATAAAACTTAGTTAACTGCAAACATCCCTTGTCCTGGCTGCCAGACAGCACAAACCTTCAGTTTTAACCTTGCTAATGATTTAGAGAACGTATATGGGGCACGCTTTGCCGATTTCATTTGACCTCCCGTTCAAAATGTCTTTGGAGGCTCTGGGAAAAGACAAGTCCATTTTATTTGCAAAACCGGTTAGGTTTCATGTCATTCCATTTTAATAAGTGTCTTTGAGAACCTCCTACTTGCCAGGTGCTCACTCAGTGCTGTGAGGAGGAAGGAGAAAATTCGAAGATGAAAGAGACAGGTCTTTCTGCCCTTGAAGAATTTAAAACCTACTAGAAAGCAGTAAGATGTGTGAACAAATAGCTCTAATTCTAGGCAGAATGAAATAAAGCTAAGCAAAGGAACATATATTATGCCTGGTGGCTGCAAAAGGAAAAATGGAAAACATTTAAGCAAGAAGAGGTCACATCTGAGGTAAGCCTTGAAGGATGTCCAGGCTTTTAATAAGGGGAAAAGAAAAAGACAGCAAAATCATTAATGAGTTTCTGCTAGGCATTTTCACTTATGAACAAGAGATTATACTCAGGGCTTCTGGGAACACTGCTTTATTTAATCCAAAAGACACAACCCTTTAACTAGGAATTATTATCACTTTCTTATTTATGAGGAATCCAAGTAATCTAGTTAAGACTATGCCTATAAATAGGAGTATAGGGACTGGACCTAAGATTGATTGCAAATCTGACTTGGGACTTTCTAGACAGAGAGCACAATAGCAGAATGAGCAGAAAAGTGAAAAATTCAGGGTGGCTTCCGAAAATTGCTTACATTGTCTGCAACTGCAGAAAATTGCTTACCTCTGTATCTTAAAAAGAAAAAAGAAATGAAACAAAACAAAACAAGAACAAAACCAAAAACCTTAGGTAAATATACCATCTCTTATCCTAAGAGAAGAAAGCATGCATATGTGTTAGGTTAGTAACAAGCCCTAAATTTTCAAGGGCATGACATAGAAAGGTGCAATTCTTGCTTCTGAAAATCGGCAGAACTCCAGTGGCCCTCCGGGGCAGTCCCCTCCTAGGCGGTGACACATAGATCCAAACTGCTAGCATCCGACAGCTACACTCCTACAGCACCTGCAGCATTTAAACCCTCCACACCATCCAGGGAGCCAGGAAGGAAACACAATGTGGAGAACTCACACTTTTTTGCCCTTCCACACTTTGGCCTTGAGTGACACATCACATCTGCTTATAGCCCCCTGGCCAGATCTAGTCACAGGCCCACCTTAAAGTAACACTGTCTTCCTTCTGTGCTCGGGAAGAAGAAAATGAAAAGGTATTTGGTGAAAACAAAGCACAGTTTCTGGCACACAAGACGACGGCAATTTAGGGTGTATGTAAATTTATGAATTTGATATATAATTTAGAAACTAATAATTTATATGATATATGACATTACAACATATTTTATTTTATTATGTCTTAAATAACATAAAATATTTTATATAGTAATATATGTCAGATATAATTCATATAAGCTGAAAATTATATATGACTTATAAATTACATATTATAACCTATTTTATATACTATAAAACTATATCTTATATAATATATAAAATGATATATAGTAATGCTATATGTCATATATAATAATTCATAGAAACTGAACCACAGATCATCTCCATCTTTTTCTTTTTTTTTTTTTAATGTTTATTCATTTATTTTGAGAGAGTGAGAGATAGAGAGTAAACAGGGGAGAAGCAGAAAGAGGGAGACAGAGAATCCCAAGCAGGCTCCAGACTGTCAGCGCAGAGCCTGACGTGGGGCTCAAACTCAGGAAGGGCGAGACCATGACCTGAGCCAAAACCGAGTCTGGATGTTTAGCAGACTGAGCCCCCCAGGCGCTCTCAGATCATCCCCATCTTGCAAGAGAGCAGGCAGGCCTTTGTAATTCTTCAGCCAGTGCATGACTGTCTGCCCCTGAGTTGGGGGCATTCTCCCCAGGCCAGGCAGCTCCCTTGGGGGAAAGGTGGTTGTGATGGTTTTATCTGTGAACTTGCTTAAGCCTTGGTCTCTAGTTAACCAAACACTGGGTGCTGCTGCAAAGGTGTTTGTAGATGTGGTTCAAGTCTATAATCAGTTTACTCTAAGTAAGGAAGATTATCCTAGATAATCTGGGTCAGCCTGATTCAAACAGTTAGAAGGCTTTAATAGCGGAACTGAGGCTTCCCTGAAGAGGCAGAAATTCTGCTTATGGACTGCAGTTTCCGGCAAATTCGGCCTGAAGAGTCTAGCTTGCCCTTCCTGACAGCCCTCCCTATGGATTTCTTCATATTTCCATCGCCAGCACTCACAATCCTGTATGCCAATCCTTGCTATCAGTCAATCACTCTCTTCTCCTACACGGGTTCTGTTTCTCCGTTGGAACCCTGAGGGATAGAGGAGCCAAGGTTGAAAACAACTGGTGATCAGTACGCTGCTGGGTAAAGGGAACTGAACGACACCATCCATTACAACCACACAGCTAACGGGACGAGCCGGAGAATTTACTGAGTCACGGGCCACCTTGGCAGGAGGAATGGCTGCCAAGAGGAAGGAGTGAATTTTCTTCTTGAAAAAAGCACTTTCTGCTCACTTTTGAGTCAGATGCTCTAAAGGGAGTGTATGTCCAAAGAGGAGACAGAGGGACTTTTAAACACTGTGTCTGACTAAAGACAATTAGCATAAGGACACCTAAACCATTTATACCTTAACTCAAAGCACTGCTTGGTTATTAGCAGCTTACTTTATATCACACACTGGTCAAAAAAAAAAAAAAAAAAAAAAAACCTGCCAGGAACTTCCTGGTATCATTACAACCTTTGAGGCCTCGGGGTTCCCAATCCATTTCCTTTGCTTTTCTACCCCTTAATGTATTTGAACAGATACCACCACAAATAATGCAAAATGATAGGACTTTTTTTCCTGCTAGAGATCTAGCATGGATGGTTTGAAACTGAAAAGTTCAAGGTGTCATCTGGGGGAAAAAAAGAAAACAAAACTATTTTCTGGTGGCATTGCTGTCAAACCAGCATCACACGGTACTAAATGCAGCACGATAAACTCCGTAATAGATCCCTGCCTTCTAAACTACCATCCACACTAACCAGTGACACGGCACAGCTCGGCCAAGAGGCACACAGATCAGCTAAAAAGAAGAAGAAATAAGGACAAAGAGAGAGGTGGAAGAAAAGGAAGGACAGTGGGAGGGAAAGTCTTCATATTGCTCATTAAGATAAGGCAAACCTAGAGAGAAATTGCTGCTTCTAACGGGCAAAGGAAATACCTCAAAAAGTTGGAATTTTATTTAAAAGGACGGGGAAGATCATGGTGAATTTCCATGTCTGAGGGTCGGAGCAAAGCAGAATACTGAAGAAGAGTTGTATGGTGGAAATGGAATGAAAAGCAGAATCCAGGAACTCCAACTTTCCAAACTCATCTCTAATATGAAACCAAAGGAATTGGGAAGCTCGACTCCTTACGTGCCATTTGTGAAGTTTTAAAAGGAACCTAAAATGACACTGTTCATTGTGTGTGCTGCCCTGTATGAGGTCAGGAGCGGGGGGGCACAGAGGGCTAGACTCTGAGCCAGGCCTGATCTGAGGTCAACCGCGTTCTCTAAAGAGCTACCACTGTTGGCTATGTGCGTGTTACACTTTCCGGCTTAGCTGATCTATTTAATCCCTTCACTGGTTTAGAGATCTCAAGGTGGGCAGCCTAGTTATCATTTTAGATGGAAACACCTCCAGTAAAGGCCTAAGCCAGAACCTGGGCAACCCCAAAAGACATCAGAGCCGGCCCTAGGGAAGGGCCAGTCTCTGGAGCATGGTCTGTTGCTGGGGCCATTCTTTCCCCGCACGTTCCTACTTGACCCTTTGCAGCTCTGTGGCGTGGGCCATTCTACGCCGTCTCCACCGATCTCCTATTCCCACTGCTATGATTCTGGGGTCATGTGGTGTAGCCCAACGTGTAGTTTTGGAGTGTTGTTGTTTTTGTTTTTTTTTCCCACAACGCCAAGCAATTCACGGACACCAGCCGAGGAGCCTGTAGTTCAACTCAGTTCTGACACCGGCTACCTGGAGACGCACCGGATCCCACGGGACTGTCTCCCCACCTCCCACTTCAGAGGCCAGCTGCAGGTCCGGGCTGTCACCTGTGGTTCTATCAGAGGTTCCGAGGACTCCCTCCTTGAGTTTGGTTAATTTGCTAAAGCACTCACAGAACTCAGAGAAGTGTTTTCCTCATTAGATTACTGGTTTATTACAAAGGGATTTAGCCTGGAAACATATAGCAAGGTATGCGGGAAGGGGCCCAGAGCTTCCACACTCTGGGAGTGGACCACTCGTCCCGTCTCTCCACATGTTCACCAACCAGGAAGCTCTCTGAACCATAGCCTTTTGGGGCTCTAAACCCCAGTCTTTCACGGAGGCTTTGTTACATCATCACGATTTATTAAATCACTGGCGGCTGGTGACTGGACTCAACTTTCAGCCCCTCTCTTTTCCATGGAGGTTGAGGGATTTGGTTCCCCTGGCAACCAGCTCCCATCCTTAGCTTTCCAAAATTCACCTCATTAACATGACTTGGAAAATTCCAAGGGCATTAGGAGCTATGTGCCAGGAACAGTGGATGAAGACCAAATATATATTTTTTTACCATAAACATCATACCACCTAAAACATGCCTTTTATGAAACTTCTTGGGGCACCTGGGTGGCTCAGTTGGTTAAGCGTCTGACTTTGGTTCAGGTCATGATCTCAGGGTTTGTGGGTTCAAGCCCCGCATCAGGCTCTGTACTGATGGCTCAGAGCCTGGAGCCTGCTTCGGATTCTGTGTCTCCCTCTCTCTCTGGCCCTCCCCCATTCACACTCTGTCTCTCTCCCTCTCAAAAATAAACGTAAAAAAGTTATGAAACTTCTTTTAATTGTTGGGAGTCTGTTGACAGACTCAATTTGCAAATACCCTCAGAAATAAGAATGTATAACAGAGAAAAGGCAGCCAGCAAGAAGGGCAATCAGGGCCCTCAGGTGAGACTGAACATACAAATAGACACTGGCCGGACCATACATGAAGATAGAAATCTGACCCACAACCTGGAGCAACCTGCCCAGGAAACCAATCCCCTTATTCGCTATCATCAGCCCAGGAAGCCAGTCTGCTAGAAGTCAGACTTGGAGGAAGCCAGATTGCTCTCTTTACTACTAGTTCAGGAAACCAAAGAACAACTTCTGTAACAATCAGTTCAAAATGACGGGACTTGATTAATAACTGACGGCTTCTCTAATTCTGGTCCCCGCTTCCAACTTAGGACCAACCAGAGAAAGTCACGTGTGCGCTCCTTCTCGGTCACATGGGATGTCTTGCCCAGAGGCTTCCAGTTAGCCCACCGACAGCTTCCCAGTCAGGGCACACCTGGGGCCTTCCGTTTTTTCCCACTATAAAGCTTCCCCACTCCTCCCCTTGTCTTTGCGTTTCTGTCAAAGTGGAAGTGACGGTGGCTGACTCCCTTGCTGTGGCTAACTCTGAATAAACAGCCTTTGCCTGTTCTTACCTGGTCACTCTTCATTTATTTCCACACAGGTATGGTTGCACAGACTACCTCCTGAAGGCGAAGGAGGGACCATCCAAATCCTAGTCTATGGAACAGTGCCATCCTAAAGTACAGTCTAGCACCCTCACACTCGTAGGTGGCACTTCTGGGCGGACTTAGCCTCGGTTCTCGAAAGCAGAGAAGCAGAGTACAGAGGGGGCCAGAGTGGGCGTCGCAAGTCAGTCCTCTTACCGATAAGGCAGCTCCCTGGCCACACAGCCCCAGGGGCACCCATCGGAGTACAAGGCCAGTCCAAATCACTAGGTGCTTGCTCAGATGACCAGCCCTACGCAGACAGTCCAGGAGGCTGCCTCTTAACTAGCTGTTTTCTCGGTACCCAACACTGTCACCTTAGCATTGCCACCATCCCCGTGCTAACTTTTGGCTGCCAACTGCTGCAAAGCGGAGTTCTTCAGAAAAAGGCTGGGGCCACAGCCTGCAGATGTGTGCATGTTGGCACAGGGCATCCGAGTGTGCTCTTCCTGGCCCCAGCTTATCGTGCTCTCCTGACTGGGTCAGCTCTTTCCAACTTCAGGCTGTAACTACATAGCACTTATGTCAATAGCACTGAGCACATTTCATTTTCCAAGGTACCAGGTTTTAATTCTCAACATAATCATTCCTATGCGAGAGGTCACCAACACAAACAAAATCCTTACATGGATTAGCAGGTCACCTAAATAGGTGACACAGATTCCATAGGACATATGGAGAACTCGGGGGGCTGTGCCTCATCTAAAGGGGGCAACTAGTAACGTCGGCCAGTTGTGTGGACGACTGACGTAGACAATAGTGAGTTGGCTTGTACCTATTTGCAGGAGCGGACTCTGTGCTTATCTTCCCAAATCCACTTTAATAACATCTGAATATACGTCAAGTGTGCCCAGATCTGCAATATTTCTTTCAAGAGAAGCAGAAAGTCAGATATCTTCGTGAACACTCCCAATTTTTAAGTGTCGACAAATCAAGTAAGACTAAAACATTAAACATTAAAATGTTTACAAAATAATGACAAAATAAAACATCACTGGGGACCACCTGCTTGCAAACTCTGCCTTATGCCAATGCACCATAGCCTTGCTCACACTTTCAAGTCTCTTAATTTACACCTGTAAACATCGAGCAAGAGTCTCGAAGGAGCCTGAGTACATTTGTTAATTCCAAATGGTTGACCTTTATCACAGGTAGTTTCTTTACATCTCGAACATGCACAAATATTTATTATCATGTGCTAAGAAGTCACCAGAGATATGAAAATGTCCATTTTAAGGCTGAATATAGAAAAATCATTCCATCTGTTAAAACCAAAGCGATTCAAGTATCACCAAAGTGATATTAATTACATCCTCTTTTGAATAATAACACACCTTATAAAGTAGCTGAAGGAAAATTACTGTAATATATATGTTTATATATTAATGAACATATATGTATGTGTATAAAGACACATGGGTACATACACACGTCACAATACATACATACACATACACGCACAAATAAAAACAATGCCTAGAAAATGGGATGGCCCTCTTATAAACCATAAGAGAAGGCAACAAGTGAAATATTATGATCAATATTGCTGTAATCAGAAGTAGTTGCTAAATGATGACCCATGTTAGTTAATGCAATGATTACCGTTGGACCCAGCTGATGTGAGTGTTAGACATCGGAGGAAACAAACGTTCTATCCTTCAAAGGTCCCTTGCTGTCCTTGTCAGAAATATTGCGTTTAATCCTCCTCATCGTCTGAGCACGTGCCAAAATTTGTGGCATCGTCCATTATGGCAATGATACGTGGTCACTAAAACTTGAGACAGTTTATTTTGCATTTCCAATTTGAACTTTCTGCTGATACTCATGATGATAATCCATTTTGCCCAGCATAGGGATTGTTATCAGGATGTGATACTGTAGTATAAGCGGGTTATAAAGATAAGAAAATCTCCTCATGTTAATCACTGCTATACTGAAACACTGGGAGGGCATTCGGTCAGAATCTGTAATATACTTGGCAGCTATAATCCCTTGGTTGCTGCCTTTCAGTGACTCGGTTCTGCAAATGAGATAGGAGTTTCATAAAGTTTAATAAAAAATAAAAAATAAAAAATTAAGAACGAGAAGTCATATACAGAAATGTCTAAAATGCAGTGACATTTTAAAGACTGAAATTTAATTGTGCTGGCTTCCCATTCCACAGCCTCTTTTCATGTACAGATCTTTGAAATGCAGAGTAAATGTTTCTCATCCTTCTTTGTTTATGGTACAGATGAAAAATTCAACAGCTAGGTCGCACCATAATCTGCCTGCATACCCTTATAAATTTTCTGTCCTTACTGCCGCAGAACAGTGTTCTCATCAACTTTGAAATGGAAAGCAGGCCAGGATAGAAATTCTCATCCTTTTACATTAGTTATCCTGTTAAGATGATCTGAAAATCACCTTGACTCTGTGTTGCCTTGATTAGTGGCCCAGACTCCAAAATAAAGATGACACAGGAATCCTGAATATTAACAGATCATTGTGATTTAGTAGAGGAGTATGCTAGTCCTCATTAATATTCTAAATGCCTACCTGCTCTAATAAGCAATTTAAAGTACTGCTGAGGCAGATAGAAGAAGGAAAAGAAAAAAGATCCCAGTATATTGGGTACTTTGAGATGAGCAGGTTATCAAGCAAGTCCAAATTTTTACATAATTCACTAAGGGGGCTATTTGGAAAATATTCATCCTCAAGGTTCATTCATGGGATCCAAACACTGCTGAAATTCTCATGACACTGTGTATTTAGCTTACCCCCCCCCAAAAAAAAGCCACCTTATTCAAATAAGGTGCAAGTTTTTTCTATACCAGAAACTAAGACAATGGCTGAGATGATAATGCTGATTGTGGAGATGACAATGATGGGAATAAACATCCAGAGGATAAGATACAGAAGCTAGTGAGAATCCAATTAGATTGTCTAACACCCTGCATTCTAAGATCCTAAGTAAAATTCTAGTCACAAACTTCCCAGCTTTGCTTGGGAAGGAGCTAGGATCGATTTCTCCTGCTTAGCCTTAGGTCACAACTTAACAGTAATTTCATCTGGGAAGCCTCTTTCTTCCCAGGTCAGGTATCTCTGCTGGCCAAGTATCCTTCGGTTCCCTATCTGTGGCCTATCACGTTTTATTACGATTGCTTGTTTAATTGTCTCCTTTGACAGCCCCTCGAGGGCAGGGATCTTTTCTATCTTGCTCAACATTATATCACAGACCCAAGAACAGAGCAAGGCACAAAGGGGTATTAAATAAATATTTAGAGAACAAATAACTAACATAAACATATCTGTCCTGGCCCTCACTGCTCCGAACTATCTGAAGTGTATCAATGTCTGCTTTTATTTTGGTCAAATGCAAATGTTACATGTACTTACAAGAGATGTGACTTTTAGTTATGACCCTCCACTCTTTGTGCAATTAAAGATCACTTGTTTCTTAAGATGTTAGTTTTCTCATTTGCAACATCTAGGTCTGTACTCAATAATCCTTTTTCCATCTTGAACAAAGATGAATTCAACAGCCGTTCATTGAGATCCAAATATACATAAGGAATTAGAGTCTGTTGAGGCATATTCATTCATTCAATGAATATTTTTTGAGCACCTTACCATATGCCAGGCAGCAACTACACAGCAGGGATAGAAGAATAAACAAAACAGAGGTACTCGTTCTTGTGGAGTTTATGTGCTGGTGAAGGGAGACAGACCAGAAACCAACAGGTAAAAAATAGGAAACGTCAGATCACAAATGCTATGGAAAAAAAAAAAGCAGGGAAGGGTGATAAGGGTGTAAGATGGTTGCGGGGGGGTGGGGAGGGGGTGCGGGAGAAGAAGGCTGTAATTTCTAGTAGGGCAGTCAGAGAAATTCCTCCCACGGAAAGCAACTTTTGAATAAAGGCCTGAGGTGGTGAGGAAGCCACCTATACAATTGCTTGGAGTGTAAACCTAATAAGCAGAAGAAACAGTAATTGTCAAATCCTGAGGAATGCACTGAAAGGAGGACCCCTAGGTTTTGTGCTTGAACAAATGAATGGATGGAACTGTCACTGAGTGAGGGGACAAGGTTGTGGGAAGCACAGCTGTGTTACGGCTGTATGTAAGGAAAGAAATTGGGAATCACCAGAGGACGAAACTATGCAAAGTCGGCGTCTTGCGGCATTCCCAAGTTTGGAAGTCAGGACGGTGAGAAAGAGGCAGCGACAATAAGAAAACAAGACAAAACAAGCAAGGGGCACCTGTGTGGCTCAGCTGGTTAAGCGTCACACTCCTGAACTTGGCTCAGATCATGATCTCATGGTTTGTGAGGCAGAGCCCTGCATCGGGCTCTGTGCTGATAGTACAAAGCCTGCTCGGGATTCTGTCTCTCCTTCTCTCTGCCCCTGCCCCGTTAGTGCGCTCGCTCACTCTCTCTCAAAATAAAAATAAATAAACTATTAAAAAAAAAGACAAAATAAGCAAAAGAACTCAAGAAGGTGCAGCCAGCCAGGTAGGCCAAAACCAGAGTGTGGAGTTCTAGAGGCCAAGAAAGAACGGTGTTTAAGAAGACAACCGCGTAGATTCAAGACAGCACGGGGAAGTGCCCCGCAGTCCCGCACCACTCCAGGGACTATCCAAAATGACCAAAAGGAAGAATTCCCCTCAAAAAAATGTCCAGGAAATAACAACAGCTAATGAACTGATCAAAAATGATTTAAACAATATAACAGAAAGTGAATTTAGAATAATAGTCATAAAATCAATCGCTGGGCTTGAAAACAGTATAAAGGACAGCAGAGAATCTATTGCTACAGAGATCAAGGGACTAAGGAACAGCCAGGAGGAGCTAAAAAATGCTATCAATGAGCTGCAAAATAAAATGGAGACGACCACAGCTCGGATTGAAGAGGCAGAGGACAGAATAGGTGAAACTAGAAGATAAAATTATGGAAAAAGAAGAAGCTGAGAAAAAGAGAGATAAAAAAATCCAGGAGTATGAGGGGAGAATTAGAGAACTAAGTGACACAATTAAAGCAATAATATACACATAATTGGTATTCCAGAGGAGGAAGAGAGAGGGAAAGGTGCTGAAGGTGTACTTGAAGAAATCATAGCTGAGAACTTCCCGGATCTGGGGAAGGAAAAAGGCATTGAAATCCAAGAGGCACAGAGAACTCCCTTCAGACGTAACTTGAATCGATCTTCTGCACGACATATCATAGTGAAACTGGCGAAGACGACTGTGTAAAAGGAAGCAGTAGATCCAGTAAGACGTGGACTCGGAATTAACCGGTGGACGTGGTATCAAACTTTGACATGAGGAGGATCCATTGGAGAATCAAGAGGTCAAAGCCCAACTGGGGGGGATTCAAGAGAGAACGGGAGAGGAGGAATGAGAGCTGGCATACACAGACAAATATTTGGAAATGTTTGCTGCAAAGGGGAACAGAACAATGGGGGAAGGCAACTGGAAGAGAGATTTGGGTCTAACAAGGCTTTATTTCAAATAGGAGAAATAAAAGTCATTCATAAACCGAGATTATGATCAAATAGAGAGTGTAAAATGGACAATTTACAAAAAAAAAAAAAAAAAAAAAAAAAAAAAGAGGGAATTACCATGAGTATGTCCTGGAATCAGTGAGGGGGAACAAGACGTAGTGTTCAAGCAGAAGGATCACTCTTACATAGAAGAGGGTCAGTTCATCCATAATAACAAGCCATAAGTGGGCACAAATGCAAGTATGTAGTTAGTGGGGATGATGAGCACCTTGGGAATTCTTTCCCCTTTGCTTCTATGTTCTCAGTGAAAGAGAAGCAAGGCCATCCGCTGAGGCTGAGGAGAGTGGAGATCAGAAGAGTGAGGACAATAGACGCTTAAGCACGTAGCATGCAGCTGTCATCAGGAAGGGCAGAGGAATGAAAGAACTAGGGAGATCCAAGACGTTCAAGATCCACACTAAGGGTTTATCTGATGTTACTAGTTATGAAATTAGGTTTCAGCATACGAACTTGGGGGAACACAAACATCCCGTCTATAACAAACACGTTTATGCGTTCCCCCAGCCATGTGCAGCTGTTGGGGTACAGATACAAAACAGGTGAAAGACTGGATTTAACCAAGGCGGGGATTTTGCTCTGCAAGTATGATCGACACAGAGAGGTGCCCGAGATTTGAGGATATATGCGGGGGACAGTTTATAACGATGAATCACGGAATTTAAACTGAGTAAGCAGGCCAGTAAGATCATGAAAGGGTTAGGCACAGTGACACCAATGGATTATAGGTCCCGGAAATTAAAAGACACCCGGATGTGAGATATTTTAGTGGGGGAACTCGAACTAACAGGTACTTGAAATTGAGTCAACAGAGGGGTTGAATTTATTGGTAATGACAAGATAGAATCATGGGAGTGGGTGACCTAGATACAGAGGGTGCAAGATTATTGGAAGTGAGGTGCCCCAGTAACTAACATTCCAGGATCTTGGGAGGATTATCTTCACAGACATTGACATCTCCAGGAAGTATAATAGTATTGAAAAGAGCCTGTAATTGAGGAGCTAAAATGGAAGGACGGAATGGCGTGTTTGGGGGGAGGTAATGACTGAGAGAGTCTGATGATACGCCATTCACTGGTGACGATTCCAGCTTGGAAGTGGCAAAGTGAGAGGACACTCAGCTCACCTTCACCCCGTGCGGTATGTGGATTGTGGAGACGACATGCTACGCTGGAGAGGGCTGCAGAGGAAGCAGAAGTCCCAGGCAACAGCCATCCAGGTTTCAGGTGAGCAAGAAAAGAATATGGAGAAAGGATGTTGAGGAAATTGGTAATTTTGCTGGGGATGGGCTATAAACCCTGGAGGGCATGGTGGGATTGCTTCAGGGGTCCCTGAGTGAAGAGCTCATGGTGGACGCTGATGGGGATGACAGGGAGTCCTGAGCCACAGGAGATGAGATTTCAGGGGATGGAGGCAAGAATGGCCAGAGTTCTGGGCTTCTAGGGGTTAGTGTTTATCAAAGCGATAACCGGCATGACGAGATCACAGAGGCAGCCCTGAGTATTGTGACAAGGAAGGGTAAGCAAGGAATATGCGCAGTCCTAGAGCCACTCTCGACTCCAAATGTGGAGACGAAGAACTGTGGTCTTTTACAGAATGCCTGAAATTTGGGGCCTCCCTTTATTCCAGGAACATCAGCAACTTGAGTCCCTGTTAAAACACTCCCTGCTACTGGCTTTTATGACACCCTCACTGTGTTTTACTTCTATCTTACTATTCCTTTCCCACTCCCCCTTGCTGGTGCCACGTCTGATTTCCCTCCAAATGCTGGAGGGCTCTCTCCTTACCTCTCTCCTCTCCTCCAACCATGCTATCTCCCCAGGGAAACCAATTCACATCCACTGTGGTAAATTTCACGTACAGACTTATGATTCCCAATTCTTTACCTCCGACATGGACTTTTTTTTTCCTGAGATGCATTTTTATATCCATTTACCTGCTTGATACTTTCATTTGGATGTCTAATCAGCATCTTGAATTTTAAGTATCTAAAGCAGAACTGTTGATTTATCCCCCTCCTTCCTGCCATGTTCCTAATCTCACCTACTGGTTGAGATCAAGAACCTAAGGGTCATCCATGGTTAATCTCTTTCTTTCATTCCTGAGATCAAAACCCTCAGTTAAGTACCACTGGTTGTACCTTCAAACTGTATTGCAAATCCGGCTAATTCTTACCAGCTCTCCATTAATACCACCGTCAGGATTCAATCGGAGACAATCCACTAGGGTGTTAGTGTACATGTAGGCATCTATGTGTGATCTATTACAGGAATTTGAGCTTACTCAATTAGGGTAGCTGGTTTAACAGTTTCTTAAGAGCTGTCGTCTTTCCGTCTGTTGGCAAGAGCTGGAAGTCTACAGGTTAGGCAGTAGGCAGGAAAGGAATAGAGACATAAAATGGGCGAGCAGGAAAGAACCCACAAAGGTGACGTGGACCTCATGTCTGTTGCCACTGCCTCCAACCCTGACAATGTGGTTGTTTTGCAGGAGAACCTGGTGCCCTTTATTACAGAGCTACACAGACACCTGGCCCACAGGTCAGAAAAGGTGAAGAAAAATCCAGGGGGAAAGTCAAGCATTTGCAGGCATGGTTGGTGCCCCACACCTTGTCACTAACAGGGTGACCCAGCAAATAAGCAACGAGGTAAGCAAGCTGCAAACCTGCTGCGTCGAACTACTGAGTGTAAAAACCAAAATGGCTGGAATGTTTCTTCTGCCCTCTGGGTCTCATACTAAAAACATGTCTCTGGGGGCTCACTTTATCCAAAAACATACAGAGGGGAGAACCATGGGAAACTCAGGTCAACCTAGGCTAGTTGACACAGAGGCCATCAGAGTACACACCTCGTCACCTGGGCACCTGTATACACCCCTTTAAAACAGAACCGTACTACTTTCCCCGTGAAGAGAACAATGACAACATGCTTCCCTCTCACTTGAGACAGGTCTCCCACCTAAAAACGAAAACATAACTTCTTCTCCCCAAAAAGGAGGCAAAGTCCTGTTTCTGTCTTTGGGTGATGGTCATTCTTCCAGCTATTCACATTCCTGTTACTTAAATCTTGGGTGTAAAGCTCACTGTTAATACACAGTATATTAGCTGGTAGTGAAATGGGAGAGGAAGAAAGAGAACATTTGGTGAATATGTACATAAGCACATCAAATTAACAAAGAGCCACTCATGACTATTACATTCTCCCTTTCGGTACTTGGTCACGTTGTTGTCACCAGTATTTACAATGCCTTCCTCTAATTCCAGCTCCATTATCCTTTTGTCCGCAGCAGCACCTGGGGCCACCGCACCTGCTTCCACGAGGGCTAACTGACGTGGCTGTTAGCAGAAGCCTCAGCCCCTTGTTTGGTACCAGCCAGAAGTCTCAGTTCCTCACAACATGGCGTTTCCCCCAGGGCTTCTGTGTTCTTATGACACCTCATCTGGCGTCCCCCAGACACGCAAGGAGGAAGACACAATGTCTTTTATGACCTAACCTCAGAAGTCACACTGTCGCTTCCATCACATTCTGTTCAGTAAGCCAATGTCACTAAGTAGGGTCCATACTCAACGAAACACTATCTCTTAAAGGGAGGAGTATCCAAGAATGTGAAGACATATTTTAAAAGCATCATGCCCATTATGATTAGGTCACATGGATTACTATTTTTATTTTTTTATCGTTTTTATTTATTTTTGAGACAGAGAGAGACAGAGCATGAACGGGGGAGGGTCAGAGAGAGGCAGAGACACAGAATCTGAAACAGGCTCCAGGCTCTGAGCTGTCAGCACAGAGCCCGACGCGGGGCTCGAATTCATGGACCGCGAGATCATGACCTGAGCCGAAGTCAGACGCCCAACCGACTGAGCCACCCAGGCGCCCCTTTTCTTTTCTTTTTCTAATGTTTATTCATTTCTGAGAGAGAGAAAGAGAGGGAGCACAAGCGGGGGAGGAGCAGAGACAGAGAGAGGGAGACACAGAATCTGAAGCAGGCTCCGGGCTCTGAGCTGTCAGCACAGAGCCCGACACGAGGCTCGAATTCATGGACCGCGAGATCATGACCTGAGCTGAAGTCGGACGCTTAACTGACTGAGTCACCCAGGCACCCCGATCACATGGACTATTTTAACAGCCTTCTTACTGTTCCTCCTGATCCCTGAGGTATCAACTACAGTTCATTCTGTGCCCAGCAACTAAAGTGATTATTGAAAATGCAAATCAGGGGCCCCTCAGTGGCTCCATTGTTAAGTGTCCGACTCTTGAATTCGGCCCAGGTTGTGATCCCAGGGTCGTGGGATCGAGCCCCACCTTTGGGTTCTGTGTTGACAGCATGAAGCCTGCTCTGGATTCTCTTTCCCTCTCTCTCTCCCCCTCCCCATGCTTGTGTTCTCTCTCTCTCAAAATAAACAAACATTTAAAAAAATAAGAAATAGGGCTCCTGTGTGTCTCAGTCAGTTAAGCATCCAACTCTTGGTTTTGGCTCAGGTCATGATCTCATGGTTCATGGGTTCAAGCCCCGTGTCCGGCTCCACACTGACAGTGCGGAGCCTCCTTTGGATTCTCTCTCTCTCTGTCTGCCCCTCCCCTGTTTTCTTGCTCTCTCTCTCAAAACAAACAAACAAAAATAAAGAAATAAATAAACAGCAAATCAGATCATTTGGCTTCCTTGACTGAACCTTTCCAAAAGCTGCCCATTACAATAGAATGAAATCCAAATGGTTACCAACGCTAACCGCTCTTAGGAGCAGGCCTCTGCTGACCTCAGTGACTTTGATTCCGAGCAGGTTCACGTTCCTCCTCTAGCCCAGAGTTCCTCAACCTCAGCACTACTGACATGTGGGCCAGACAGTTCTGTCTGGGAGTCTGTCCTGGGCACTGTAGGATGTTTCGCAGCATCCCAGACCTCTAACCACTAGACATCAGTAGCACCCCTCCCACTGTGACAATCAAGAGTGTCTCTGTGTGTTACTACTTGCCCTTTAGGGGACAAAAATCACCCCTGCTTAAGAACTACTACTCCAGCTGTACAACCATGTCTATGTTCCTGCAATGTGACAATTTTTTCATCATACTTTCTATTATGTTAACTTGACTATACATTTATTTGCTTAAGTTTACTGTCTACCTCCTTTTTCCTGAGTAGAAATACTGTAAGAATAGGGCTTTATCTCTCTGGCTCATTTGGGTATCCTCGGTGCCCAGAACAGCACTCAGAGATTCTTTATTAAATAATGAATTAATGCTTCCTCCAATTCTGAATTCATTATGTCCCTGCCTTCCCTTTCATATTCAATTTTTTTTTTTTACCTGAAAAACCCAATTCAAATATCACCTCTCCCAGGAATCCTTACTTCTCGCTATGAAAACATGGTTTATGTTGCTATTTAACACATTTTATTTTGGCTTGTTTGCACATCTACCTTTTTTTTTTCTAGCCTATAAGTAACTTCCAGCTCAAGCACATTACCTGGTATCTTTTTGAAAAAGAATGAAATGGTTTATGCGCACACACACACACACACACAATTTATGGATTAACGAAATACTAAAATTTGAAAATCAAAACCACAAAGGAAGAAGAGGTAAATACGTTGCCGAGAAAATTAGTATCTTCCATCACTAGGCAGCAAATTAGACTATGAGCTTCTTGGAATTCAGAACAAAAAAAAAAATGGAGTCATCACAATTTATATAAAATATAGAAAAGCTTACCTACTATTTAAGAGAAATGCTTTTTCAATATGAAGCTCAAAGTTGCATTCCTTGTGTATAGAAATACATATTAAAAGACAATGTCCTCAAATTAGGCATTACAGCAGATACAGAAACAGTTTCTATGGGCCATTATGATAAGCTAAATGATGAGCCCGAAAGACACTTACTTCCTACTACCCGAAACCTGTGATTTTTGCCTTCTTTGGCAAAAGAGTGAATATTATTTTAATAATATTATTTTAAAGTGTTAAGGTAAGGATCTTCACATGGGGATATTATCCTGAATTATCTGGATGGGCCCTAAATATAATCACAAGCATCCTTGTAAGAGGTAGGCAGAGGAAAATACTGCCAGAAGGGGAGAAGGTGACATAACAGAGATCTGAAGTCTCTACGCCACTGGCTTTAAGATTGAGGAAGGAGAAACATAGCCCAGTAAAGAACACAGCTCTAGGTGCACACGTACAGCCCCCTCAGGGGGCACAGCCCTGCCCTGCTGACACTTTGCCTTTCACCCACTGATAATGATTTCTGAGTTCTCACCCTGAAAACAGTAAGAGAATAAATCTGTGTGGTTTTTTAAGCCACTACGTTGTGGTCATTGGTCACCTCATCCACAGGAAACTCATACAGGTGCTTTGTTACGAAGACCTTTTGTTAGAGATGATCTCAAGTGTAACGCTGTGTGTAAGTGGTTTTGAAGTCAATGTCATTGTGTGCAGTATGAGATGAAGTTGCCCCATTGATAAATTAATGCAAACAGAGGCCTTATAACCTAAAGTTGAGAACTAACCTGTGTTAGAGCACCTCTTCTTCATACACATTTGGGGCAGAAGAAACTATTCATAAGGAATAGAAAGTATAATTAATGGACCTCGACCACATGAATTAAGGTAACAACACGATATAACTACCTATAATTGTACTTGAAATATCTTACGAGAGAGAAAAAAGACTTAATGATGGAGAATATGGAATTACTTAACCTCAAGTGTGGTTGGATCCGAGGGTTTAAATAATTTCATCAGGACTCTCTTTAAATCTCTCCATCTGTATTCCCCAAGAAACGGCTATTATAAAGTGCAGAACATCAAAGTCCTGGTAACAGATCTACAAAATTGTGGCCATCAGGCCAGTAATTCTGCCATTTGTTGAGGCTAATAAAACAGCCTTGCTTATTGATCTTGTTATTCCATTAAGCAGAAATGCCCCCAAGGACAGTTGCAGAGCAAAGAGGAGCCAAACCAAGCATGGAAACAAATGAGGGACATGTAAATAAAACTTGTCATCGCAGCATCTGGACGCGATAATTAAACATCTTGGGATTTGGGGATTCAGCCTTGACTGGCATCAGTTCAGCAAAGGTATTTCTTTATGCTTACCACCTAACTCAGAGGTATTTCTTTTTAGTATCAAGAGGGACAAACAAATTCTGACAATATATTATTATATTGAAATAGATGGTATTAAAAATGAAAATCTAATAATGAAAGATGAAATACCGTTCGTAGGAGGAGGTATCCCGCAACGTTCGACAATAAGGATATTGGAACCAGGCCATGACCTAGCACTTGCTGTCTGTGCTGATTCGGACAAGTCAGTGGACCTCCCTCACTCTAAGATTTTTAACATGTACAATGTGGCGAGCAATAACAACAATACGTCTTCATAGGTTTGGTTGGGGGATTCAATGAAAAAAACAAAATGCTCCAAACAGCTTCTGACACATAACAAATATTCAATAAGTGGTAATTATTGTAGTATAAATTATTCACGTCTGCCATTAACAAAGGTTTCTTACCTTTAAAAAAATTAGAAATTAGACTGCATCATATCATGCTCTCGCTCAAGCGCTAACATTTCGTGTCTGTGAAACTTGAATAGTCTCCAGGCGCTGTATTCCCAAGCAGTTAGGAGCTGGCAGAACTCGGCCTTGGTAACACGTGCGGAGCAGACCCAAATCAGAAAAGGATAGTTGCTTCTCTACCTCCCATCCACTAGGAGGCGGGAGAGAGCAGTGTGTGTCTCCTCTGCTCAGACTCTATCCCGTTTTTTTAAATATAAAATCTTTATTACAGGCAATACTGCTCTCTGCACTACACGATACCAACAGTACAATTTTCATCTTTCAAAATCATCATTGAAACAGCCACAGACCAAGAAATAAAATTTGGGTCAAGTGATTATTTTTCAAGCTGTTCTCAATGCATATTATCCTCAGTTTCCTTATTACACTGAGACACACAAATGCGGTTTAAAATCTGAGTTAAGAAAATCCTTTTTAGCAACCTACAAACATATAAGTAGCAAACTTTATTATATTAAACAAATTCATTCTGCTTAAAACATGTAATTGACTCTGGTAGTTATTGCTTTACTTAATAAACATTAGGTTATTTTCTCTTTCCAGGAAGAAGGAAATCTGAATTTCATGACCCTTTGGTGACTGGATGGCACCAAACGACTGTTCGTAGTTAAGGAGTTGGGAGCAGAAGTGACACGTGCCCGTTTGGGACTGGAGCACTTAATTGTTGTGTAAGACCTGCCAGACCTCCCAGACCTCCCAGGAGGTGTAAGACCTCCCAAAGGTTAAAAAACAATGTTATTTGTATGTATTGGTAGCTGGTAGCTGTGTTCAGTAAGCTATCAAAAAAAAAAAAAAAAAAAAAAAAAAAAGAATAGAAAAGAGGAAAGAGGGGTGCCTGGGTGGCTCAGTTGGTTAAGCATCGAACTTCGGCTCAGGTCATGATCCCCCAGCTTATGGATTCGAGCCCCACATAAGGCTCTGTACGGACAGCTCAGAGCCTGGAGCCTGCTTTGAATTCTGTGTCTCCCTCTCTCTCTGCCCTCCCTCCCCTGCTCCTTCTCTGTCTGTCTCTCTCTCTCTCTCTCTCTCTCAAAATAAATAAACATTAAAAAAAAGAAAAGAAAAAAGAATTGGTCAAATTTCAAGAAGGAATTGAAGAAAATGGGATGGGAGGGTTCCCTGCAATTTTGGAAACTTGTAAGTATAACAGAGATAATTGTTTCCAACCTCAAATAATGAAAGATAAAATTGAAAAATGCTTTGAGTAACAAATATTTCAAACTCAAATTTGCCCCAAGAATCAAATCAAGGATGTGGCTATTATGCTGGCTGTTTAAAAAAACCTCTGAATGGATTAAGGTAGCCCCAGTAAATCCTTTTAACTGGATAAAATGATTTCAAGGGGAAAAAAAGACTAACAGTGTGAGCCTCATATGCTCCCAACACTTTCAATTAAATAGACACAAAGGCATGAAGCAAACAGGGAAAGAAATATGCCAGACATGAAAATGTGTCTTGAAAGGAATTTTGAGTGGGATTATTGACACATGGAACAGTGTAAATCACATATTCATAAGACATCTAGATTTGGGAAACAGTTTTGTTTTTTTGTTTTTTGTTTTTTTGCATTAGTCTAGACTAAAAGGGACTATGCTTGCTCAAGACTTAACCTGTTGTATCTCAACTTTCTATGGCAAAGACTCAGCTAAGAAATCTATTCATTCTTCAAGGAAGGCATAGCCCCAACTTCCACTTTAAATCTGACCAAAAAGGATTATGGAAAGTGAAAGATATCCCAGGATGTAGAGATGTATCTCATGCAGGAAACAGATAAGGGAGCAGAACTGCAGTTTAAGCAAGGAATGGTTCTCCTCCCCAGTGGAGAAACCCTTGCAGAGTCTCCCCAGTAGGATCTCAAAACCACCACAGATTACAGTGTCCTCTGTATTTCCATTGTTCCCATTCCCAAATGGGAATGTTCACCGCAATTGTGCTAATTCTGTTGCACCACTGTCTACTGGGTGCATGGGAAAGGAAGGGGTCTCCTAATTCTGTGACTAGAGGGAACTCTTGGGTAATTTTCCTTAGGGAGAGGGTGAGGATATTTGGCATGTGACAAGGAGAGTTAACCAAATACCTGGTGACCAGAAGGGAAAACTGTAGTAAATTCTGCTGCTTATTTACATCTACCACTTTTTTTTTCCCCCAGGCATATAGAAATTTCCTGGCTCCCTTGTTTGGTTTTTTGTTTGTTTGATTTTGTGTTTTAGATAGAGAGTGCACACATGTGAGGGAGAGGGACAGAGGGACACAGAGAGAGAGAAAATCTCAAGCAGGCTCCAAGCTCAGTGCGGAGGTTAACACAGGGCTCGATCTAATGACCCTGGGATCATGATCCTAGCTGAACTGAAATCAAGAGTTCAATGCTCAACTGACTGAGCCACCCAGGCGCCCCTTGGCTCCCTTGTTTTTGAGAGGGCTCCTGTGACCATTTCCAGCCAATGAGTGGTCAGAAGAAGTGACATGTATTGTTTCTAGGCAGGAGAATTTAATTATTTATGTCTTCTCCTCCAGGGCTCTGTTTCCTTCTGCCACAAAGATCATCAACTTTCAGTCAGCCTCATCCTAGAGGGAAGATGTCATTGAATAGACAGACTAACATGCCAGCTTGTGAGGTACATGCAATACTAGTGAGAAGAAGTGTTTTGTTGTTAAGACACTGGGATTCAGAGGTCAAATGCCCCACACATACTGCCTTGGCATTCACAGTTCTTAAGGGTGCCGACAGCTTGCTGTTTTTCTCTGATGTGATAGGGCCCATGCAAGGCAGGCTGGAATATCAGTCAGTTGCTTTCCCAAGGAAAGCTGAGTCAAATATCCAAGTTTCCTATTCCTTCCACACCCTTTGGAAGCACATTATACACAGTCTCTCAGGCTCCCCAGCGGGATTTGACCCCCCAGTTGTCCACTGTGGACACCTGCTCATTAATGTACCTGGAATATCACCATTCTCTTCCCTTACTTCCCGACTCCCAATCCTTGGCATATTTCCTCTGTAAACTGAGTAAAAATTTGAGTTCCTTTGGCACTCAAATCCCTGGTTCAGGATATGCTTCTGCAGAAACTCAAACCATGACATAATTGAGCCATTTCAGGTCTTAGCTGCAAGAGTATAACCTCTCCACAACAATGATTTGATCACCTGGATATGCAAGACAGACGGAGAAAATAAAGGAAAACCTCTACCGCATACTTGTACTTGAAAGGAGAATAAACAGAATCAAGTTAACATTTCCATCTGCCCCAAGCCAGGAGAACAGTGAAAACCACCAGTGTTACAAAGAGAGTATTTGAGAGTGGGTGAAAAAATTAAGAGAATATAATATAATGAAGGCTTAAAGTTTTCTGATCCCCAACATTTGTTAGCATAAAACAAGAAAGATAAATTTAGCATATTTCTTTAATGTTTATTTACTTTTGAGAGAGACAGAGACAGAGTGTGAGCAGGGGAGGGGCAGAGAGAAAGGGAGACAGAATCCGGAACAGGCTCCAGGCTCTGAGCTGTCAGCACAGAGCCCGACGCAGGGCTCGAACCCACAAACTTCAAGATCATGACCTGAGCTGAAGTCAGACGCTTAACCGACTGAGCCACCCAGGTGCCCCAAATTTAGCATATTTTAATAGATAAATCAAATGTGTTGGCCCAGGCATGGCATATTAAATGTTTTTTTCTAACAAATTAAGCCGCCCCTATGATAACAAATTTATTCACTTACCAAATATTTATTGTGCAGGTGATGTGCTATTTCTGTGTGGATGGTAGGAGGCTTCTGGGTCTAAATATTGTATTGCTGTAGGATATTTTCCTTGGTCGTCTTCTTTCATCTACACTGTCATCAGTTTGGGGGATTTAAATTTAATAAATACACTGATTAATCTCTCATCCACATCCCTAGTCTAGATCCTTCCTTTGATCTCCAGACTAGATATCTAACTGCTTACAACATGTGTCCATTTGGATGTCTAACCTCCTGATCACTGCCCATGCCAGCTGGTTCCTCCAGAAATCTTCCTAAACTGGTAAAATGCGATGGAGGGGTGCAAGCATTACACCCCTCCATCCGAATCCATCCTGAAATCCTTGTTGGTTTTTCTCTCCTCTACACCTCAGATCCAAACCATCACGGTGTTCCCCCGGACTCACTGCCAAAACGTGGTATCAGTCTGACCACTTTGCCCTATCTCCAGCGCCGTAGCCAACAGAATCACTCGTACCTTCTACCTGATTACTGCCTAGTGTCTTCTCTGAGCTCCCCATCTCTGCCTGACCCGCTTCTGTCCACTTTTTGCACAGAAATCAAAAGTGACCTTTTAAAAAATGGAAACAGGACCACATCACCTCCGGCTAATTTCAACTATGCGTAGAGTAAGTGAATACACGTCTCCTGGCTGAGAAGTCCTATAAAAACAGAGCCTCTTGGCACTCCTACCTGACTAAATTCCTCCAAATAGTGCTTGAACCATATTTTTCTTTCATTTCTACCTCAGTGCCTCTCCAAGTGCATTTCTCCCCTGGTTAGTGGGCCTTTCCCTCACCCACCCAGAAGTATCTTCCAGGCCACCTTAGCTGTCTTAGTCCATCTCTCCACTCCCTAGTCAGCCTCTCTTCTTTAATTCCTCCATAGAACTAGTCACTATTGAAATTACACTTACTATATATGTGTCTATTTCGTGTCTATTGTCTGTCACTCTTCACTAAAACATACATCACGGGAGGGACTGCGTTCTGCTTTCTGTTTTATTTCTAATATCTAGAACAAAGCTGAGCACATAGGAGACCCTCAATAAATGTTTCTGGGCAAATGAAAAGATGATTTCTTGAGCTGTCTCCAAGTTGGATTGCTGATTATGATACATGCATCATCATCAGAGAGCTGGTTACTATATATACAGCTGCAAGAGCAGAAACCTTGTGTATAGCAAATAATCTTTCCCCTCCTCTAACTACTCTCCCTTCCCTGTCTCCAGTCACCTAGGAGTTCATCCCTCCCAGGCTTATTCACCACATGGGTTTGCTTCTCCCCACTACAGAAAGGAGACGAGACTCACAAAACAAATATAAGAGGTTTTGTGCGGTTTTGTAAAGGTAAGAACAATTTCCTTTCCCTCTAATTCTCTCCCCTTACCTGGAAATCTAAATTTCTCATCACAAGTCAAAGATCTTTATATGATCTTGAGACGCCTTTTTCATGCTGAAGTTCTAACGAAAACAACCATTTACGTCAGCATGAGGATCGTTGTAATGGATAAAGCAATATCGCATGTCTCATTTAATCTCTTTATGGACTATCTCAGCCTGTATCATAGGAATTACTATCCTTATTTCACAACAAATGTGAATGGAGTTATGGGAGGATAAGTGGTTTTTCCCAAAGTTGAACCTTGACAAGTGATGTCACCAGGACTGGAACCTCGTTCTTCTTTCCAACCTTTTTTCCATTACTACTAGGATCATAAGCCCAGTGAGTACTGGTCCAGAAAATATCAGTCATTAAACAGATGTGGAACTCTGTAAAATAAGCCCAATATTAATAAAATTTTCTCAAAAGCCTTTTAGTAAACCCAATGACGTCCTTTATAGTTTCAGTGAAGAAATGGATCACGAACATAACTCTACTGACAAATGACTTTTTCTCATTACAGCTTTCCAAAGACTTGAAAATGATATCCCAATGATTCTCCATCAGTCAGTCACATAAAATTTCAAAGGGTTGGGCCTGAATAATCAGGACAGGATGAGATTTACATGAGATGTGTTCAATCCAAATAATAAAAGTTAGGAGAGCTTAGGGATTGTGTGGGCTCTCAGGTCCATCACTCTTTAATTGTACATTCTCAGCCAATTTTACACCTTTTATAACTTTTGATGACTTGATTTTATCATGCACAGATAGGGATAATAAAACGTATTAGACAGTTCCCACTAGATTATACTGTGTAACAAACTCCAAGTGTTAGTGATTTCAGGCAACACAGTTTTTTTTACCTTGCTCATGTTACATGTTAGCTATGCTTCATATGGGATTATGCCTCACACAGATTTATTCTTTCAGAGATCCAGGCTAAAGGAACAGTTCATACCTGGAAAATGTTACAATCGTAGCAGTGAGAAGTGAGCAGGGAGAAGAGTGAAATGTACAAGCCTACAGCCAACGTTTGCTCCCTTTTGGGTACAAAAAATAATTGGAAGCAATAAACCAATCTAATCTACCACTAAGGGAACATACTTTATAGGATTAACTCAAGGATTAAATAAATAAATTCTTATAAAATGTTTAACAGAGCTGAGCATATACTCAAATACTATGTGGACACGAACACGCAGGTTAGCTTGAGTTAAGTATCTTTCTCCTGGTTCTCTAACCCTTGCAAAGCTACATAAACTAGCAATAGGTAACACTGGGAATGTTCCAGCAGCAGTGTATGGGGTATCATGCAGAGACCTGACATCTTCGAAAGATTAGCGACTGTGTTAAACTAGAACTTTTCATAGCAACACTGCAAGTGTTTTGCGTTTTTTTTTTTACACAGATAAAAATATTAAAGTGTGACATACTCACTGATAAGATACCATGCATATTCCACTTTTGCTTTCCTGTGTGTTTATCTCAGAGTCTCTTAGACTCATAAAATATTCTTCTCAGGGAAGTGGCATGATTTTATTTAGGGCTTCTGAATTTTAGTGTTTTCTCCTACCTCAATCATAGGTTGCTCTAGTCCCTTTACTCCCTTCTGCCTGTCATATCATTCCTTCTACTTAGAGCTCCTTGTACCCCACTTAGTATTTCCCTTAATCTCTTTAAAACACCATCCTCCTATATTTGTTAACACTGTGCTCTACTTAATCTATACATAAGTAAGTCTTCTCCCAAGTCCCTATTAGTCAGAATGGTGATTATGTAAGTGTTTTTCCCATTACCTAACTGCTAATTATAGATAAATTTCTAGGAAGGCAGAAGACTGAATTACCGGTTTAATAAGAATATACCAGAGAGGAAGGAAAAATGTATTTTTCGGGTCAATTAAATCTGGTTGTATAGATCTTTGTGCACAAAATTCCACCATTTCCATTTCTCTGTCAAGTACACTTACATCATCACTCCCAGAACCGTTGAAGTTTATGATGCTAAACCGGATTCCTCCATTCAGCACCTGCTGGTGTCACAGATGCCTTCTCCAGCTGAGAAACCCCACTCCATATCTCCTGTTATGGATGAAATGTTTGCGCCTCCCCCAAATTCATATGTGGAGGCTCTAACCCCCAATGTGATGGCATCTGGAAACCGGGCCTTTGGGAGATAGTTATGTTATGAAGTAGGGCCCTCGTGATGGGATTAGCCCCCTTACAGAAGACACCAATGAGTTTGCTCACTCACACACTGTCTCTCTCAGCCTCATGAGGATTCAATGAGAAGGCAGCTGTCTGCAGGTCAGGAAGGTAGTTCTTATTAGGAGCTGAATCACTTGCATCTTGATCTTGGTCTCCTAGCCACCAGAACTGCAAGGAAAATATATTCCTGTCTTTTAAGTCACCCAGTTCGTGGTATTTTGTATAGTAGCCTGAGCAGACTAATGAACCTCCTTTCTACATTTTATCAGAAAGCATGAGTTATATGAGAATGGAAGAATGATGAAAAGAGGCCCTTGGAAAACATCAACACTTACGGAACAGGCAGAGACCAGAAACACATGGAATGAATTTTTAAAAAGACACAGTCCCATAAAAATGACTGCATGAGACAATTGCAAGAATTGGGGAGGTAAGGCACTTCTGGCTAAGGCTAGGTTAACCTCCACAAAATAAGCACTATAAAGCTGCATAAAATGATTGAAAGCAAATTTAGGGCTCTGGAAATCAACAAAAGATAGACAACAAATTGAAAAGTGTTTACCCTTGGAAGAATAACGTTGCTGCTACAGCTTCGAACAAGATCAGGGGGAATCTGTGGCCACTCCCATCACCCCACTCCCACTTCCCAGTAGAGCCAAGGAGAGCAGTTATTTTTTTCTTTGCGTCTGAATATCCCAGGAGCTCTACTGAGAAAATTTGATCTCAGCCGCAAGGTGGAAAGGGTGGATGGTAACTTATTGACTCAAAGCGGAGAACTTCATAAAAATATAAGAAAATCCTCATCTTTGCTGGCCTCAGTCTGTGATCCTGGTTGGAGAAAGTGGCAGTCCAACCGGAAATTCGACAAGGATATTCTGTAAACAAGACAGCCAGGCTGGACAAGCATTCTACACACCCCTCACTGTCGGAGAAACTGCATGCATGTGGACAAGATATGGTAAAGAGCCTATAAAACAGGGGAAAGCGAGAGAGACTTAAAAACAGGCTAAATTTGAATGTACTCCCAAAGTCAAACAAATTAAATGGCAGAGGGTACAGAAGCCTTATGGGCTTGTGGCGTTTGAGCACAGTTTCTGCCTAACTCACTGACTTATCACTACCTAGGCAGAGCTAGGGGAACTCCTAAAATCTAAGCGGAGATACTTAGTCAAATACTACCATGAGGACAGATTTTGCAGTCTACATTAAGCTAGTGTTTTTTTTAAGTATCAGAAAAATAAGTCAGGATTCAGAGTTGATACAATGTACCCCTGAAAATGTACTATATATATGAGATATATGAGGGAGGGTGTTGGAAGGCATTGAACATAAAAAGAGGCTGAGTGGACCCAAATATTGAGTTCATCAAAGAATTCAAAAGTAAACTACGCTCACAGAATTAAAGGAAACATGAACTCTCACTAGTCCATATTCAAAAAAGAAATTCTAAAGTTGATATGGATAATAACTGTAACAAAAATATACTAGATGGGTTCCCCAGAAAAGCTCAGATGGCAGAAGAGAAAAAAAAAAATCAGTATACAGGAAGGAAGATAAATAAAAACTGTCTAATACAAAGTATAGTGAGAAAAAGATTAGAGGAGAATGAAAAGAGTTTCAGAGACCTGTGAGGCAATATCGGTCACACCAGTATCTGTGTAGTGGGAGTTCCAATGGAAGGAGGAGGTGAGAAAGTGACAGAAAAAAAAATATTTGAAAAAACAAAGATCAGAAAGTTTCCAGATTTGATAAGAAATATTCATCTACTGATCCAAGAAGCTTGAGAAACACCAAGTATGACAAATATAATAATAATCACACCTAGAAACACCAGAGTCAAATTCCCAAAAGCTAAAGACAAAGAGAAAAATCTTGAAGGCTGCGAGAGGAAATGGCTCATCACATAAAGAGGTGCATTAATACAACTGACAGTGGACTTCTCATCGGAGACAATGAAAGGTGAAAGCAGTGGAACAGCATTTGCAAAGGGTATGCCAAGGGCTGACAGCAGGGGCAAAAAGATCACCCAAGAATTCTATGTCTAGGAACAACTATTCCTCAGAAATGAAAGGTTAAATAAAGGTATTCACATTTAAAAAAAAAAAAAAAAAAAAAAAAAAAAAAAAAAAAAAAAAAAAACAGAAAGAAAAGAATCTGTTGAGGAGGCCCCTGAGTGGCTTAGTCAGTTAAGTTTCTGTCTTTTGGTTTTGGCTTAGGTCATGGTCTCAAGGTTCACGAGTTCGAGCCCTGTGCCAGGCTCTGCACTGACAGTGCGGAACTTGCTTGGGGTTCTCTCTCTACACTTCTCTCTGCCCCCTTCTCCCTCTCTCTTTCTCTCAAAATAAATAAATAAACTTTAAAAAAAAGAAAGAGAAAGAAAAAAATCTGTTGCTAGTAGATCTGCCTTATCGGTCTTTTAAGAAATAAAGAAATGTCCTTCAGGCTGAAAGGAAAGGACACCAGATGAGAACCCCAGTCCGTGGGAAGAAATAAAGATTGCCAGACATTATCAGTATCTGGTATATAAGTAAGAATCTAGACTAGATACAATGTTTCATTTAAAGGCTTAGTTTTCAACAACAAAATTATGAGACATAAAAAGAAAAGGGGAGGTGGGGGATTGGGGGGGGCTCAGTTGGTTAATATCCAGTTTTGGCTCAGGTCATAATCTTGCAGTTCGTGGGTTCAAGCTGTCAGCATAGAACCTAGAGCCTGCTTCGGATTCTAGGTCTCCCTCTCTCCCTTCCCCTCCCCTGCTCACACTCCATATGTCTGTCTGTCTCTCTCTCTCTCAAAAATAAAGATTAAAAAAAATACAAAGAAACAGGAAAATATGACCAATACCCAGGGGGAAAAAAGCAGTCTTTTGTTAGTTAAGTACGACTGTTTGAGACAATAATTACAACACTTCACTGTTGGTTCATGACATACATATGTGTATAATGTATATTTAGAAAGGAAAGGGGAAGAAATGGAGTTGTGTCATATGAAGTTGCTGTATTTTCCTGGAATTATCAAGATTTACCTGCAGTAGACTGTCAAAGGTTAAATTTGCATATAGTAATTTTTAGAACTAAGAAAATAACTTTTAATACTATAGCTAGGAGTGCCTGGGTGGCTCAGCTGGTTAAGTGTCTGACTTCAGCTCGGTCATGATCTCAGGATTCATGAGCTCAAGCCCCACATCAGGCTCTGTGCTGTCATCACAGGGCTCACTTTGGATCCTGCCTCTCTCCCTCCCTCCCTCCCTCCCTCTCTCCCTCCCTCTCTCTCTCTCTCTCCTCCCCACTTGGACTCGCTCTCCCTCTCTGTCAAACATAAAAATAAACACTTAAAAAAAGGATAAAAAAATAAAAAGAATATAGCTAAAACAAACAGATGGTATACTAACAAATATTTTTCAACATAAAAGAAGAAGGAAAAGTAGAACAAAAATGACATGAGATATGTGGAAAAGACTGCAAAATGACAGATGGAGACACAACCATATAAAAAAACATTAAATATGAAGATATTAACCACTCCAATCAAAAGGTATAGATTACCAGACTGAGTACAAAGCAAGAAATAGTTGTATTTCTTTATAAGACATATACTTTAGATTCAAAGACTCAAATAGGCTGAAAATACAAGGATAGTAAAAAAATATACCATACAAACAGTAAACATAAGAGACTTAGAACAGTTCTATTCATATCAAACAAAATAGACTTTAAGAAATATCATGAGACTAGACGCCTGGGTGGCTCAGCTGGTTAAGTGTCTGACGTCAGCTCAGGTCATGATCTCACAATCCCGAGCATGAGCCCCACATCAGACTCTGTGCCGACGGCTCAGAGCCCAGAGTCTGCTTCGGATTCTGTGTCTCCTTCTCTCTGCCCCTCCCCTGCTCATGCTCTGCGTGTCTCTTGCGCTCAAAAATGAATAAACATTGACAAAACAACTTCTTAATTAAAAAAAGAAATATCATGAGATAAATAAGATACTTCAAAATGAAAGAAGGGTTAATACATCAGAATGATATAACAGTTATTCATGAACGTGCATATAAGAAAAAGTCTCAAAATATATTACGCAAAAAGTTAAATCTGAAAACAGAGGTAGACAACTCGATGATCACAGTAATGTATTTGAAAGCTCCTAGACCTGAAAGCAGCAAGGCTATAGGACTGAACGGCACTACAAACTAACATGGCCTAAATGACACACAGAACATTCCATGTAATAGGAGAATATGCGTAATTTCCAAATACTAGTGGAAAATTCGTCAGTTTATGCAGTATTCTAAGTCATAAAACAAGTCCCTATAAATTGAAGAGAAGTGAACTGGTGCAAAGTTTGTTCTCTACTCACAACTAAATCAAAGTTCGTAAACGTTTAAATATTTGGAGGATTAAACAACACACCTCTAAACCCACACTTTGAAGGTCAGTCCCAAGAGTAATTAGAAAACATCTTTAACTGAATTAAAGTGAAAATGCAACATATAGTTTTTTATGCACCTAAATCAGTGATGAGAAGGAAATTCAAAACTTTATTAGCTTACATTAGAATCAAAGAACTAAAATCAGTAATTCGGCTTCCAACCTAAGAAGTTACAAAGAGAAGAGCATTTCAAACCCAAAGTACACAGAAGGATGAAACAATGGGCATCAGAGTTGAAATCCATAAAATGGAAAAAGGAAATTAAAGAAATCAAAAGCTGATTCTTTGAAAAGAAAGAGTACTGATAAACCTTCTTCTCTGTCTGGCAACGGAATGAGACAAAGAAGAGATCAAGCTACATGATTTTCATATAAAGCTTAAAAACAGAACGAAAAACAGGGATAGAAGTAAGAGTACTCGTGGCCTCTGTGGGTGAGAGAATAGTGATTGGAAAGAGGCACACAGGAAAACTTGTCGGAGTAGAGCTGGGAACAGGAAAGAGATTAAAAGACAAGGCCATTAAAACTCACAGAAAACTTATCAAAGTGACAACCTTAAAGAATCCTATAACTACAACAGATATTTAATGAACAGTTGTTAATCTGCCAACAAAGGGAATGCCAAGACCAGACAGCTTTTTGGATACGTTCCGTCTATCTTGAGAAACAGAAAAGTTTTGTTTTCCACAACCTTTCCAGAGAATAAACGAGAGACCTTGTACACATAAATGCAAACTTGACATCTGTCAGACATACCCATGGAGAACAGGACAGACGGAATGCACTCTTCGTTAAGTGCACTGCGACACTGAGAAGCAAAGTTACCAAGGAAGAGACCTAAGCAGGGAAGACAAAACTATCCCAGAACCTGAACACAATGTTGTTTCACGATTTCCTCAAAAGCAAACATTCTCATTCTTATTTTCACATTTTTGGCCATACTTCAGCACCGCAGGCACAATGATGACACTCAGACATAAATCCCACACTTTGAATAAGGAAACCACTCTAGCAATCGCTGAATCGTCGCTGAGGTACCATTCAACGTAGTTGCCATTGTCCGAAGGTTATTTTTATCCCAGGCGAACATTCAATAAAGAATCCTTCCAGACTTGGTGTTCATTGTAATTCCTTCTGGAATATTCTATCAGTAGTGCTGTGTGTTTACCACAGCGTGGCCACTGCCATGATTCTGCAGTTTCTTGGATATCTCTCTGTGGTTAGGCAAAGTCTCTGTGGGACAGAGTCCTCTTGTGATCACAGGTTAGGGTAACTGAGATCTAGGAGAATTAGTTGAACTTTTTGACACAAAAGTTGTGGCTTCCAATCAGAATAATATATAGTTTTATTTAAGAAAAAATAACTACACCTCGGAGCGCCTGGGTGACTCGGTCGGCTGGGCGTCCGACTTCGGCTCAGGTCACGATCTGAGTTTGAGCCCCGTGTCGGGCTCTGTGCTGACAGCTCAGAGTCTAGAGCCTGCTTCAGATTCTGTGACTCCCTCTCTCTCTGCCCCTCCCCTGCTCATGCTCTGTCTCTGTCTCTCAAAAAATAAATAAACATTAAAAAAAATTAAAAAAAATAACTACACCTCTTAACACATACAAAGAATAAAAAGCTGTAAGTAATGAGTAACTGAAGTCAAGTTACAGTCTCTGATTTGGAAACTAGTGAGACATGAAAGGATTGTATTTGTGTTTAAACTTCATGGCCTCTCTGTAGAGAAGAAAACAAGAAAATTAATGGTGTTTCGTCTATGGAGAAAAACGTCAACCCCTGCATGACTGTTACAGGTAGATTCATATTCAAAAGAGCTGTGAGTTATTTAAAAAATTATTACGGGTGATACTTACAAAACAAACAGATAAAAACCCCAGAACTGCCTGTCAGTTCCTGCCCATGGAATCTTAATTAAATTAGGTTACATTTCAGTCCATTTATCAAAGAGCATGCCATTTACGTTTTAGGAGAGAGAAGACATTATCCAATATAAAATGAAAGAAGTTCATCTCAAAACCCTGATGGCCCTTGTCAGCTCGTCACATGGAAGAACCGTTATAGATGCATCTCCTATGAGCAGTTCAGGTAAAGGTATCACTTGATCAATGCGACCTTGTTGAAAACACAGAGGAACTGCTCTTTGTGAGCCTGGCAGCTAAGCAAACAATCATTCTACTTCATAAAAGAGATGTGACAAAATTGATCAAGGCCACTCTGAAGTTTATGGAGCTACTGTGTTTGCACAAAGGGCGAACACCTGAGCTCAGTTATAAATGAAACATCAGTTGGGCTTGGGAGACCTGGCGGGCAAGTGAGGAGACACGGGTATGCCTAGAGCAGATTTAGGCATTAGGGCAGACACTTGACCTCCTGGTACAAAAGCGGTGAGGCTAAAGTTTGTCTCATAACTTCTGTACATAATTTTACATACATACGTAAGTTTATTAAAATTTAACTGATATTCAGAATCTATAAATACAACTTACAGGTAATAAAATACGTAACTTTGTTATAAATTCCATATAACCACTGCATTCTCGGAAAATACTTTGATTTCGCCACACTCTTGCATCCATAACCAAATTATTAACGTTTCAAATTATTAACATTTCCTGTGTAAGTCTAGACAGTAAGTCACACCCTGATCTGTAGTGTCTATTTCCATGGTGTAAATACCCCCAGCATGGCTGATTTCACGCTGTAAACGTAAGGCCACTCGGGGCAAGGTTAAAAAGTGGGGCACAGTGGTACGCCATTACTTCCACTGTGGAGATTCACTAGATATAAGTAACATTCAAGAACAAAGACAACAGCAAGACGTGGAAAAATTATGGAATGATGATTTTTGAGTGTCCTTTTATTTAATGTAACTTATTTAACTGTAAGCTTGGATAACTTAATATTTTTTTTTTAGATTTTAGTTTTAAGTAACCTCCACACCCAATGCAGGGCTCAAACTTACAACTCCAAGATCAAGAGTCTTATTCTCTGCCGACTGAGCCAGCCAGGTGCCCCTAATGTAATTTTTAATAGTGACTGTGTTTAACCAACGAGTAAAGCTCCTGAAAACTGAACTCTCGACTCGTAGGAGAGTGTACAAACCACCTTCAACAAACCACTGAATTAATGTTGTTCCAGACACTATATAAGGCACTACGGGGGTATACAGTAGGTGCTCCAGGAATTTTCACCTCTTTAATTTGATGGTTTGGCACATACTAGGGCAGCATCTACCATCTCTAGGCCCTGCCAGGACATTTTCAAAGACAAGTAGGCGATCTGAGTTTTCTCTAGGCTCTGTGACCTGAGGGTAAGTCAGGTCACCATTAACTTCCTACCACGCGACACTGCCCTGGAGATTACTACCAGGGGAGGGAGACAAAGAGTTTCCCCCATCGGTTACCTCGAAGCCAGCACCGGCCCAGGTTTCCCACAAATAGAGCAGCAAATTGGCCTGGTGTCCTTGCACGGCTCCTGGCTCCTAATGACCGCATGCCCCTTGAATTTTCTTGCTACCGTTTTCGGATTATCCCTGGGATTCCAAAATACGAGAGACGGCAGACATAGGAGTGCAGAGGGTTCCAAGAATACTATATAATAGTTAAATTTCTTACAACCAGAAGATCTGTATTAAAATCTCATTTTACCCTCACAAGTTGGGTCATCTTTGGGAACTCATTAACCTACGTGAGTTTCCTCGCTTGTTAATGAGAACTAAACTATTGTAAGAAATCAATAAAAAAAAAAAATGATGCAGGTCCAGGAATTCCGTTTTTCGAGAGACTGGGCATGTGCAAGGATACTGGTGCCCTCTCCACCTTGCCCCCTGCATCAAAATACGGTTTTTCCTAAAGGAGAAAGCATTTTATTTGTAACTCCCAGGGAGCTCTCTCTCTTCTTCCTCATTGCCCATAGCCCTTTAATGCCAGATATATAGAAGACACATTTCATTTAATTGAATGTGGTTGTGCCTTGTCTTTTAACTGCTTAGTATTGTTTTTAATTTAAAAAAAAATTTTAATGTTTATTTATTTTTGAGAGAGGAGAGAGAGAGAGAGAGAGAGAGAGAGAGAGAGAGAGAGAGTCAGTGGGGGAGGGGCAGAGAGACTGGGAGACACAGAATCCGAAGCAGGTTCCAGGCTCTGAGCTGTCAGCACAGAGCCCGACGGGGGCTCAAACTCACAGACTGCGAGATCATGATCTGAGCCCAAGTGGCTGGCTTAACCAATGAGCTCCCCAGATGCTCTTTAACTGCTTAGCATTTGTATACATCTTGCTTGCCCACTTCATCTTCTTCACTTCACATCACATGTCCACCCCAGGCTAGACTGTAATTTCCTTAGCACTGCAATCTAGCCTAAAAATTGCTTACAGACTTTCACCAGCTGATAGCATCTGGTAAAGGTTTAGACAGATGGGCGTCGATAATTACCCGCAAAAACTGATTCCCTAATCCTGGGGCAGAAGTACAAGCACTCCTTAAAAACATCCCGTAGGTTTTGCAAGTTACAGCAGTGACTCTCGAAGAATATCTAGCTTCATTTCCAAGGAAGCTGGAGGTAATGATCTTGGATAAGAGGGTGTCTTACTCGCTTCTTTACCCAACAAATTAGCAGTATAGCAAAGCACACAGCCCCACTCCGAATCCTTTTTACTTGCCCATGAAACCACACCACCACAGAGGCAATGATCCAACACAGACTTTACAAGAAAGGTAAGTGAATATTTTCCTCACCTTTTCCTTTTTTATGATCATCTTCCCTACATACTATAAAAAATATCATGAAGAATTTAAAATAGGGGCACCTGGGTGGCTCAGATGGTTGAGCGTCTGACTTTGGCTCAGGTCATGATCTCACAGTCTGTGAGTTCGAGCCCCACGTCGGGCTCTGTGCTGACAGCTCAGAGCCTGGACCCCGTTTCAGATTCTGTGTCTCCCTCTGTCTCTGTCCCTCCCCCGCTTGTGCTCTGTCTCTGTCTCAAGAATAAATAAACTTTTTTTTTAAAAAGAAGAATTTAAAATAATAATCAGCACTTTATTGGCACAGAGAAAATAGTGTTATATGAAAGGAAGGACGTTCTGATGGTTTTCACATTAATTAAAAAAAATCAAAACTAATAATGACAATCCCACTGGTAAAAATATAATTTACATACAGTTCAGTCGCAAAAAGTAATAATCTATGGTGCCAGCCCTTCAAAGCATGTTCTTAAGCATCTTCAAAAAATTAAAAGTCACGTTCTCTGTTATTAAATTTTAAAGACAAATTTGCAAGGCTAATTTCACTTTTCAGTTCTTTTACTTTTTATTCTGATATGATTTACCCATAATATATCCTGGTTTTCCCATTCAACAAGCTTTAATAATCAAAGGCATCCATGAAATCACCAAGAGGAGATACAGAATATTTCCATTCCAGAAAGAACAATCCTTTGTAGCCAAATCTCTCCCCAAAGGAATTACTTTCTGAGTAAACGAGAGGCTTGTTTGACTCTTTCTAGAACCCTACATGTGTGGGACCATACTGTGTGTACTCTTGTCTCTGGCTTTTTAAACTCAAAACAGTGTCTATAAGATCTAACCATATTTTGTGTATATCAGTAGTATGTTTTTTTACTTGCAGAGCAGTATTAACACTGATGGACATAAGTTTACCTATTCCCTCTTGATGGACATTTAAATTATTTCCAGATTTTGACTATTGTGAATAAAGTCACAGAAAATGTTCTTGCCAAAGTCATACTGTAGAAATAAGCCTTCCTTCCCCTTAAACATATTTATTGGAGTGGAACTGCTAAATTGTAGGACAGATATATCATCGATGTGGTAAGAAACCAGAAAGCATTCCCCAAGGAGGCTGTACCTTTTCCACCCTCCAACCACCAATGGATGGAAGTTTCAGTAGCTCCACACCCGTCATTTGTGTTGTCAGACTATTTGAGTTTGAGCCTTCTAGCGGTCGTGAAATGATTTGAAATTATTGTTTTACTTTACATTTATCTGATGACTAGTGATACTGAACATTTGTTCATGAGCTTAGTGGCCATTCTTTTATTTTTAGTGAGATGTCTGCTCAATATTTTTGGTCACTAGAATTATTTTATTGTGGCAAATTTACACACTGCAAAATATGCCATTCTCATCATTCTTCAGGGTGCAATTCAGTCGTATTAGTTACATTCAATATTACATATAACATTGTGCAACTATCACCACCATTTATTTCCCAAACGTTTCCCTCAACCCAGAGACACTATAACCATTAAGCATTAACATTTCATCTTCCATTTTCTTCAGTCCCTGCTAACATCTAATATAGTTTTTGTCTCTATGAATTTGCCTATTCTAGTTATTTCATATTATTGGAATCATAGAACATTTTTCCTTTTGTGTGTGGCTTATTTCACTTAACATAATGTTTTCAAGGTTCATCCATCGTGTAGCATGTAACAGAACTTCATTCCTTTCTACGGCTAAAAAATATTCCACTGTACCTATCTATCATATTTTGTTTATCCATTCATCTGTTGATGGACCCTTGGCTTGTTTCTACCTTTTGGCTGCTGTTAATGCTGCAGTGAACATCTGTGTACAAGTAGTTGAATTTCTATTTTCTATTTTATTGGTATATAACTAGAAATTGCTGAGTCATGGGGTAATTCTATGCTTAGCTTTTTGAGCAACCGGCAAACTGTTTTCTACAGCAGGTGCACCAATGTATATTCCCACCAAGAATGTATACGGGTGTCAAGTTTTCTACATCCTCACCAACTCATTACATTATTATTATTATTATTATTATTATTATTATTGGCAATCTTGTGGGTATATAGTGTCATCCCATTGTAGTTTTGATTTGCAGTTCCCTGATGACTGATGATGTTGAACATATTTTTATGTTCTCGTTGGCCATTTGTGTATCTCCTGTGCAGGAACATCTTTTCAATTCTGCCACTGATTTTTTAATTTGTCTTTTGTTGTTCAGTCATAGTAGTTCCTTGTATAATCTAGATACTAAGTCCTTATGAGGTATATAATTTGTAAATATTTTCTCCCATTCTGTAGGTTGTCTTTTGATTTTCTTGATAATGTCCTTTGATGCACCAGTTTTTAATTTAAATGAAGCCAAATTTATCTTGTGGTTGCTTATGCTTTGATGTCACAGCTTAGAATACACTGTCATATCCAAAGTTACTAAGATTTTCTCCTATGTTTTCCTCTAAGATTTTTGTGATTTTAGCTCTAATATTTAGGTCATTGCCAAATTTGAGTTAATTTTTGTATATAGCTCGAAGCAGAGGTCCAAATTCATTCTTTTGCATGAGGAAATCCAGTTGTCCCAGAACTATTTGAAGAGACTCTTCTTCCCACAAGGAAAGGACTTGGCATCTTTGTCAAAAATTAAATGGCCATTAGACGTACAAGTTTATTTCTGGACTCTCAATTATATTCCAATGGCCAACACGTGTATCTCTATGCCAGTACCACACTGTTTTGATTCCAGTAGCTTTGTAGTAACTTATCATATTGGGAAGTAGGGGTCCAACATATCTGTTTTTTCTTTTTCAAGATAGTTTTGGCTATTTGGGGTTCACTGGAATTCCACAGAACCTTGAGGATTGGTTTTTCCATTCCTTCAAAAAGGCTGTTGGAATTTTGATAGAAACTGCAATGAATCTGTAGATAAGTTTGGGTAACAATGATAACAAGATTAAGCCTTCCTACCCATGAATATGGGACTTATTTAATTTCTTTCCGTAGTATGTTGTACTTTTCAGTATATGAATTGTTTACTTCATCAAATTATTCCTAACAGTTTATTTTTTACATACTACTATAAATAGAATTTATTAATTTGCTTTTTGGATTGTTCTTTGCAGGTGTACAGGAAACACAAGTGATTTTTGTATGTTGACGTTATACCCTACAACTCTGAATTCATTTATGATCTCTAGTAGCTTTATTGTGGTTCATTTGGGACTTTCTATATAGAAGATCATATCAGCTGATATAAACTATCCAAAGATAGTTATACTTCTTTCTTTCCAATTTGCACGTTCTTTATTTCTTTAACTTAACTAATGGCTCTGGCTAGAACAATTAGTTGAATGGCTTTGAGAAAGTGGGCATCCTTGTTTCTGATCTTATGGGCAAAGTCTTCAGTCCTTCACCACTGAGTGTGATGTCATCTGTGAGTTTTTAAAAGCTCTTCATTATGTTGAGGAGGTTTCTTTCTATTCCTTGTTTTCAGAGTTTCTTTTATTATGAAAGGTGTTGGATTTTGTAAAATGCCTTTTATTTTTAGTCAACTGAGATAATCATGTACTTATTTTCCTTTATTCTATTAATGTAGTGTATTAAATTGATTTTTATTATTTTGAACCATTTTTGCATTGCTGGGATAAATCACACATGGCCACAGTACATCAGCCTTTTAATATGCTGTTGGGTTTGGTGTGTTGGTATTCTGCAGAGAGTTGTTGCATCTGTATTCCTAACAGATATTCATCTATTATTTTCTTCTAATGTCTTCATCTGGCTTTGGTATCAGGGTTATGCTGGCATCACAGAATGAACTGAAAGTATTCCTTGCTCTTCATTTTCTTTGGAAGAATTTGAGAAGTACGGGTATTAATTCTTCTTTAAATGTTTGGTAAAGTTCATAGAGTGAAGTCATCTGGTCCTGGACTTTTCCTTGTTAGAAAATTTTCATTCCTGATTTTATATCTCTTTTTGTTAAAGACTCTGTTGAGCTTTTCTAATTTTTAAGTCAGTGCAGGTAATTTCTATATTTTTAGCAATTTTTCCTATTTCATCTGAGTTAGCTAATTTTTGTGTGTAGAACTGTTCATAGTATTCTCTTACTTACTTTTATTTCTGTAAGGTAGGCAGTAATGCCTCCACATTTACCTCTGTTTTAGTTGCATCTCCTTTTTAAAATTCGTCATGCTAGCCAACGGCCTGGAAGTTTTGTTAATATCTTCAAAGAAACAACTCATTTTCATTGGTTTGTCTCTATTATCTGTTCTCTATTTATCTCATTCTGATCTGTATCATTTCTTTCCTCGTGCTAGCCTTGCATTTTTCTAGTTTCTTAAAGTATAGAGTTAGCTTCCTGATTTGAGACCTTTTTCAATGTGCTTACAGCTAAGTAATTATAATATGTAATACATAGATAGTACAGTCATAAATACATAACTGTGTAACACTATATACAGAGAGATAAGACGTAATGTCTTAACATTGCTTTTGCTACACTCCCATAAGTTTTCATATGTTGTGTTAGGTGGTATTTTTATTTTCATTTAGTTCAAAACGTTTTTTAATTTCCCTTAAGATTTCTCGTTTGGCCTAATAATTATTTGGAACAGCTTTGTTCAATTTCCACAACTTTGGGGATGTCCACCTATCTTTAGGGAATTATCTAAGCTAACTTTCTGGTGTTGATTTCTACTTTAATTAGCCACTGTGGTCTAAGAATATACTTTTTATGATTTTTATTCTTTTAAGTTGTGTTTCATGGGACAGAATGGGTTCTATCTTGGTTAATGTTCCATGTGAGTTTGAGATAAAAGTGTATTTTGTTTTGTGAAAGAGTATTCTATGAATGTCAATTAGATCAAGTTGATTGATAGAGCTGATCAGGTCAACTATATTCTTAATGATTTTCTGTCTGCTTGATCTGTCAATTACTGAAAAAAAAGTGGTGATATCTCCAACTAGGATAGTGAATTTGTGCCCTTCTCCTGTCAGTTCCCTCAACTTTTGCCACATGAATTTTGACACTATGCTCCCAGATGCATATACATCTAAGATTGTTATTTCTTCTTGGAGAATTAACCTTTTATCATTATGTGATGCCCTTCTTTTACTTTATAATTTTCCGTGTTCTGAAATCTGCTTTGTTTGAATCAGTAGAGCTACTCCAGCTTTCTTCTGCTGAGTGGTAACAAGGTACATCTGTCTCCATCCCTTTCCTATTAACTTATCTAGGTCTTTATAATTAAGCTGGATTTCTTATAATAAGACAAAATCTCCTGTGATATTCTTTTAATTGCTATATTTAGACTATTCATATTTAAAGAGATATTGATATAGTTGGATTGCTACCTATCGTGTTTGTAACTGTTTTCCATTTGTGGTATTTATACCTTTTCCCTTACTTTCCCTCTTCTCATTTTTTTCAAGTTTATTTATTTATTTTGAGAGAGCGAGTGGGAGACAGGGAGGGAGAGATTGCTTGTACATGGGCTTGTAAGCGGAGGAGGGGCAGAGACAGAGAGGGTGAGAGAATCCCAAGCAGCCTCCTCACTGTCAGCACAGAGCTTGACACGGAACTCAGACTCACAAACCATGATACCATGACCTGAGCTGAAATCAAGAGTGGGGCACTTGACTGACTGAGCCATCCGGGCATCCCTCTTTTTTCTCATTTTAATTGAGCACTTTCTGATTTCATGTTATTCCCTCTCTTAGCCTATTATACTTTTAAAAAATGTTTAGTATTTCTCTAGTGTTTCCAATATACATGTTTAATAAACCTATTTATTTATTTACCTTTATTATTTTTGCCTCCCGCTTCTCAACTGATAAATAACACTATACCACTTTATATGTAATACAAGTACCTTATAATAGAGAATGCCCAAATCCTTCCATTCCTCATGATGCTACTGAAATTCATCTCACTTATGCACATGCTACAATCCACCAATATATTAATTATACCTTAAATAAACTGTTTTTTTAGATCAACTAAGATAAATATTCTATTTATTCCTTCTCTAGCATTATATTTATTGTAACATAGGTCACAAAGTTGTGTTTTTGTTTTGTTTTTTTTTACATTTTTTAATGTTTATTTTTGGGAGAGAGAGAGAGAGAGAGAGAGCGAGCACAAGCAGGGAAGGGGCAGATACAGAGGGAGACACAGAATCAATCCAAGGCAGGCTCCAGGCTCTGAGCTGTCAGCACAGAGCCCTATGCAGGGTCAAACTCACTGACCATGAGATCATGACCTGAGCTGAAGTCAGATGCCACCCAGGTGCCCCACAAAGTTCTCATCAGTATAATTTTACATGATCCTGAAAAATTATTTTAACATTTCTTACAGAGCAGGACTGATGGTAATAAATTGCTCTAGCTATTGTTTTAGTTATTGTATTCCTTTAGTTATTGTTACTGAAAGATAGTTTTGCTTTATATAGAATTCTAGGTTAATGGGTTTTTTTTAACATTTATTTATTTTTGAGAGACAGAGACAGGCAGACCATGAGCAGGGGGAGGGGGAGGGGGAAAGAAAGAGAGACACAGAATCTGAAGCAAGCTCCAGGCTCCAAGCTGTTTGTTAGCACAGAGCCCAACGCAGGGCTCAAACTCATGAACTGCTAGACCATGACCTGAGCTGAAGTCAGACGCTCAACTGACTGAGCCACCCAGGTGCCCCCCCCTTTTTTTTAACACTTTAAATGTTTTACTACACTGTCTTTTTCCTTGTGCAGTTTCTGATGGGGATTCTGCAGTAATTTTTTTTTTCATCTTGTATAGGTAACGTCCCTTTTCCTCACCTTTGGATTTATTTCAATATTTCCTTCTGTGTGTTTGGTTTTATGCAGCTTGAATGTGATATTCCTAGATGTAGTTTGTGTGTGTGTGTGTCTGTGTGTGTGTGTGTTTGGTTTGTTGATTGGTTTTTGGTATTTGGTATTCATGGTATTCTTTTGAGATTCTTCATTCTGTAAAGTTGTCTTATTAATTTTGGAAAAATTTTGAGCATTATTCCTTCAAATATTTTTTCTGCTCTCTTCTCTTTCTCCTCCTTCTAGTATTCTAATTATACATATATAGTACCTTTTAAAAATTTCCCATAGATTTTGGATGTCTTTTTTGTTGTTGTATTTCCCCTTCTTTCTTGTTGCATTACAGTTTGGGAAATTTCTGTTACCCTACCTTCAAACTTATTCTCTCTCCTCACCATTACAGACTCTACTGATGAGTCAATTAAAGAATTCTCTATTTCTGTTCCTGTTTTTGACTTACAGCATTTCCTTTTGAATCTTTCTTAGAGTTACCATCCCTCTGATTACATTATTCACTTATTTTTGGAAGTGGTCAACTTTTGCCATTAGAACCCTTAACGTTTTAATTGTGGCTATTTAAAACTGTCTGATAATCACAACGATATCATACCTGATTATTTTTTTAATTTTTTTAATGTTTGCTTATTTTTGACAGAGAGAGAGAGAGAGAGCGAGAGAGAGAGCATGAGTGGGGGAGGAGCAGAGAGAGAGAGGGAGACACAGAACCTGAAGCAGGTTCCAGGCTCTGAGCCGTCAGCAAAGAGCCCGACGTGGGGCTCGAACCCAAGGATCCTTACATCATGACCTGAACCAAAGCCAGAAGCTCAATCGACTGAGCCACCCAGATGCCCCTCATACCTGATTCTAATTTTGATTCCTGCTTTGTCTTTCAATAGTGTGTTTTTTGTTACCTTTGACATAGTTTGTAATTTTTCATTGAAAGCCACACATGTTGTACTGGATAATAGCAACTGGGTGAATATGTCCCTTGTGTGAAGATTTATGTTTATTTAGCTAGGAGTTGAGCTGTTTTAATGCTGGCCTGAGCCTTGAAATTTTTCCAGTCTCCCTGTTTTTGTCCCCTCTCTTGCTTTGGGGTTTTCCTAAGTCCTCTTCCTCAGAGGAAGTCTATGTCTTGCAGCTTTTTCAGGTTTAAAACGCTGTTATTCTAGAACCCTGTCAGTTTGGTGGTAAAAGGTGGGGGTTGGGGAAGGGATGTGATTTAATCTCAAACTTTTAGCGGGCATGTGTCTCTGAGCTGTCACTTTCACAATGTTTCCTCAGTGGTACAATTCTACCTTCCCACCAAGACAAGACAGGAAGGAGCGGGGCAAATGCCTTTGACCCCAGCTGACATAACAGTCCAGTAAAGCCTTTCCCGCTCAAGTGGCAGCCCTTGTTTTGGAAAATTCACTGAATTACTTCACAATGATAACTCTACTCCTCCCTCTGTTATCACCACCCGGAAATCTTTCTTGGATCTTCACTGTGAGAACCTGCTCATGTTCCTGGAGGTAATATCCCTCAAGTTCAGCACATAAGATTCTCCACAGGGTATCTTAAGTGTCCCTTTGTGTCTAGTTTCTCCCAGAGCACACAATCAAAGAACTAACATTCTACTCCATATAGCACCCACACACTCATAGGAGTGTTTGGGAATCATGATTCTCTGTATGTAATGAGGATTTCATTATTTAGAAATGTGGTATTAACTTCCAAATATTTGGGGATTTCAAAGATCATATTGTTACTTAATTCCAGTTTCACAGGATATGTAATGTATGATTCAATCCTTTGGCATTTATTCAGACATATTTTGTGGCTCAGCATGTGACTTTTTACTTGAAAACAATGAATGTGTATTCTGAAATTGGTGGCTGCAGTGTTCTATAAGTGTCAATTTGTTCATGTCATTCATTCTATAATCCCTTTTTTAAAAGTTTATTTATTTTGAGAGAGAGCATGTGCACACACACGAGTGGGGGAAGGGCAGACAGAGAGGAAGGGAGAGAGAATCCCACACGGGTTCTGCACTGTCAGCACAGAGCCTGATGCAGGGCTTGAACTCGTGAACCATGAGATCATGACGGGAGCTGAAATCAAGAGTCAGATGCTTAACTGACTGGGCCACCGGATGCTCCTCATTCTACAATTTTACTGATTTTTTAAAAAATCTATCTCTTGTATCAATTACAGAAAAAAGTTACTAGGTTTCTGAAAATAGATGTAGATTCTTCTCCTTTTCCCTAAAGTTCTTTCTCTCTACGTGAATTTTTAGGCCCTATTATTAGCGGTATATGCCTTTAGAATCGTTTTTTGTTTTTTTACAGATGAGATAATCCTTGTATTATTATGAAACAACCCTCTTTATTTTCAATAATCAACTGTGACTCCAAGTCTACTTGTTTGTACTCAAGTGGCCAAATCTGCATCTCTGTGGTTAGTGTTTGCATGATGGAATTTTTTTCACCTTTTGCTTTCGACCTGTTTCTTTACACTGAAAATATTTTTCCCGTAAATTGCCAATATTGTCTTGCACTCAGCCCAAAAATCTCTGCCTTTTAACTTAAGAGTAAATACATTTATACTTAATGTAGATATTATTACTATGATGAGGCTTAAGTGTCTCATCGTCGTATTTAGTTGTTATTTGACCCATTTATGCTCTGTTCCTGTTTCCCTTTCCTGTTTTCTTTTTAGTATATGTTTAATTTTTTATTATGTTGTATCTCTTTTACATTTTAATTTTACCATACGTCTTTCAATGAACCCAGTCTATCTTCAAGTAACATTACACAATTTTATGGAGTGTAAGAAACTTCCTTTGATTACCTCCCGGTTTCCCCCACCACATTCCTTTTCTGCTCTCATTGTCTTCTGTGAATGCTATAAATCCATAATATACTGTTGCTGTTTTAATCAATGGACTTTTAACATGCACTTTAATCAAGAAATTTATATTTACTCTTTCTGGTGCTATAAATTCCTACTGACAGATCCTCATCTTCATCTGCTATCATTTCCATTCAGACTTAAAGGACACTTTGCTTTTGAGCATTTCTCATAATGCAGGTTTGCTAGGGATGAATTTTCTCTTTGTGTCCATCTGCGAACATATTATGGCCTCTTAATTTTCATCTTCATTTTGAAATAATTGTAACTTACAGAGAAGTTGCAAAAAAATAGTACGGACTTCGCATATATCACTTTAACCAGTTTCCTCTAATCAAACATCTCACACTGCATTTAATTTGTGAGGATCCTTAGTCTCCTCCGGTAAGTCACAGTTCCTCATTCTTTCTTTGACTTTCATGACCCTGAAACTTTATGGGTGCTGGTCAGTTATTGTGTGGAACGTTTCACGATTTATTTTTGAGTCAACTTATACATTTTCGTCAAGAAGACCACGGGCACGATATTGCATTCCCGTCTGAAGGATCCCATGACCACTCACTAGCTTGGCGATTACTCACGGGAGTCAAAGATCCCCTCACGGCTAAAGTTGTTACAGCAGAGGGTAGGGTGCAGGAACAGCCAGAGAAAGATACAGAGTCATTTTATAAAAAGGTCAAACGCAGCCAGTGTCATCGCTTTGCAGGACAAAGATACACAGACACATCTTTCTTTAGAGCTGTGAACCAGACAAGTGTGTGAGATATCGTCGCCCGGGAAGGCCAGCTTGAGTCTTGGAGTCCAAAGTTCTTCAAGGGAGCCGATCACACAGGCACACGTCCGCCGCATGACCAGTCCCTGGACCAAGTTCTAGGTAAATGCCGTGAATCTTCATATTTACTTTAAACACTCCAACAAGCTGATTTATATTGAGTCACCGTTTTAGGTATAGAGAATAACACTACCAAGTAACTTTGTGGTTATTCCAAACTTTTCAGAATTTGACACAGTCATCATTCTGGCTTCAGAGACAAGCAAGAACTGAGCAAAACGGACCGACTACGTTAACTGTACTCACGGTCTTTTTTTAAGTGCATTATAGAAGGAGAGCACAAGATGCTAATTTGCCTCACTCTTGGTTTTAGTGACTTTGATCATTTACTTAGGGTGCTGTCTGTGGGGCATTTATCCCAGAGAAAGTACAATTTATATTCACACAAAAACCTGTACATGCATGTTCATGGCAGCTTTATTCATAGTAGCATTTCCTTTTGAACAGATAGATGCTTTGGGAGAAATCTTTTGAAGCTATATTAATAGCCTATTTCTCCTCAAATTTTTGCCCGCTGATTTTGGCATAACTGGCAGGTGTTACCTCAGTATTTATTTTTTAAGATGTTTGCCTCATGGTTATTTTGTATTTCTCTAATTTCTTCTCCATATGTATTTGGGGTTTTGCTGTACAGAAGAGCTGTCTCTTGGGGCACCTGGGTGGCTCAGTTAAGCAGCTGACTTCAGCTCGGGTCATGATCTCACAGTCTGTGAGTTCGAGCCCCACACTGGGCTCTGTGCAGACAGCTCAGAGCCTGGAGCCTGCTTTGGATTCTGTCTGTCTCTCTCTCTCTCACTCTCTCTCTCTCTCAAAAATAATAAACATTAAAAAAAAATAGAAGAGCTGTCTCTTCTCTTCCATTTATATATTTACTCATTAATTTACAGCAGTTTAGTTCCATGGATCTTTATTATGTAAATTATAATTGAATACTCTTTATTATTTCTTTGTCTCTCAAATTGTTCCAGCATTAGGCATTGAGAACTGCTTCTGTTGGCATTTGTGTTGGTATTGTCCTTTTGCCATTCCACTATCCTTTCTCCTTCATTAAACTTTCTTTTGGAGATAATTGTAAATTTATATACAATTGTAAGAAATAATAGAGAAAGCAGTCCTGTACCGTTTTTACTCCGCTCTCCCACTTGGGAAAGCTTGCAAGTTGTAGTACAATATCACAATCCAGATACTGACATGGAAACAATCCACCAATTGCATTCATATTTCCCCAGTTTAACTGGTGTGTGTGTGTGTGTGTGTGTGTGTGTGTGTGTGTGTGTTTAGTTCTGTGCAATCCTATCACATTTAATTTTATAAGTTCACCACGACAGTCAAGATACACAACAGTTTCAATACTATAGGATCCTTTGTGCTGCCACTTTATAAGTTCCATCTCCCTATCGCCATCCTCCCTCACATGGTCCCTAATCCTTGGCAACCACTAATCCATTTTTCATTTATAAGCCTTTATGATTCCAAAAATGTTATATAAATGGACTCACAGTATATAACCTCTAAGGAATGGCTTTGTTTTTTTCACTCAGCACAATCCCCTGGAGATTAATCTAAGCTGGGGTGTGTATCAATTCATTCTTCGTCATTACTAATAAACTGTGGTAGAGATACTCAATAAGGTTTTCTGCGCCCTCTTTGAAGAACCTCCTTTTTTCCCCTACTTTCGGGATATTACGAATCAAGTTGCTATAAGCATTCATGTACAGATTTTTGCGTGAATATTAGTTTTTATTTCTCTTGAATAAATGCCTGGAGTACAATTTCTGGACCTAATGATATTTGCACATTTAATGTTATATAAGAAACTGAAGCACTCTTTTACTGAGTGACTGTTTTACATTCCTACAGCAATGTATGAGTGACCCAGTTTCTCCTTGTACATGTTGAAGCACTTCCTTATACTCTGACTTCACAAGGTGTATAAGGCTCACCTCGTGGTTTCCATGTCTCAATCCTAGAATCAATTTCTCCAAGTTCTGGTTCCTTTTGCTGCTGACAACTGTCTGAGCTCTAGCTACTCTTACTGCTCCCAGGCACTTTCACCAGAGAGCCATGAAACATACTGAAGTGTTTAAACACCTGTGTGTGTGTGTGTGTGTATGTACAGTATGACATACATTTCTTTAACTGCGTATATATTTTTAAAAAACCATGAGTTTTTTACTGATACCTTTGATTGCAGTGCAATAATACAAGTGTTATTTTACTATTTCCTGATTCCTTTTTTGGATATTCTATGAGAAACTCAGTTCTCTTTATCTGTAATATACTCATTTCTTTGTTTATTCTCACTATACATATAATTAGGGACTTGGTAACCCATACACCTGTGTGTGACAGAATTCCTAACTAGACCATAGTATTTCTCTGTAGTTCTTTTTGCCTTTAGCTTTATAATACACAGTCAAAAAAAAGTGCTTCTCAAAATTATTTAGAGTAGTTCTTTTTTCCCTATAAGCTTTAATGTGGTTATGTTATTCGTTCATACACTGCATTTGTAGTAAAGTTGGGTTAATTGGATACTGCTTGGATTCCACTTTAAGTTTTCCATACAGCGTTGTCAATTTTATTTATTTTCTGGAGCATATGTTACAATGATTCTAAAAGCCAAAATTATAAAAATAGTTATGCTTCAGGAAGTATCACTCCATCCTCATCGCTACTATCCTGTCTCCATTCTACTCCTCTCCACCTCTTTCCCAGCCTTCTAGATGCATCAAATCTCTTTAATATCTTTTGTAGCCTCCCTGTGTTTCTTTTGCACAAAAGACTGATGTGCATTTTAGTACAACCCCTCTTTTTTCCTTGAAGGGTAGTACATTATAGCTACTCTTACTTTGTTTTTGTTTTTACTCAATATATTCTAGAAATTATTCAGAATCTGTTCATGGAGATCTACCTTATCTTTTTGACAACTGTTTAATACTTCTTCGTGTGGATATACTATTCATTCGACCACCACTCTCCAACAGACGGGCATTCAGATTATTTTCGATATTTAGCTATTACAGACCATGCCACAATGACTAAGCTGTGCATATGTATGTTTTATTGTTATAGGTATATCTTTTGATTTTTTTAATGTTTATTTATGAGAGACAGAGTGTGAGCAGGAAAGGGGCAGAGAGAGAGGGAGACACAAAATGGGAAAGCAGGCTCCAGGCTCTGAGCTGTCACCACAGAGCCCAGGGCAGGGCTTGAACTCTAGGACCATGAGATCGTGACCTGAGTCAAAGTCAGTCGCTTAACCAACTGAGCCACCCAGGCGCCCCTGTTAGAGGTATATCTGAAGGTTATATTCCTAGAAGTGAGACTTAGAGGTCAGGGGGAAGTGCATATGTAGTTTTAGGAGAGACTGTCAAGGTTTCTTTCAAAAGGGTTGAGCCAATTTGCATTCCCAGCAGCACTGCACAAGTGCCTGTTTCTCCACATTGCTGTGAGGAGAATTTTGTCAGTCCAATAAGTCATTAATGGTTTCTCAGTGTTGTTTTGTTTGCATTTTCTAATTATGCGTGAGTTTGTCTTTTAAATGCTTTTATTTGCAGATGTCTTTATATATGTTATTTTTCTATTATTTTTTAGTCTTTTGTCCCTCGATTTTTTTTATGTCATCAAACTTATCAATTTTTTACTGGCCAGGATTTGGAGCCATAGTAAATAGCATGTCCCTACGCTAAGGTTAAGTAAGAATTCACCTTTACTTTCTTATAGTACTTATAATTTAGTCTTGTATATGGTGTGAGATATGGATGTAATTTTAACTTCTTGCAAGTTGCTACCCAGTTGTCCCCAAACCATCTATTTTTGCCACCAGTGACTTGAAATACCTTTTTAAAAATGTTTTATCTACAAAAAGAATTTTAGCTTCATGCTATTTTTATTCTAAGCTCTTTGAAAATGTCATTTCATTGCTTTCTGGTTTCCATTGTTCCTCGTGAAAACTCACCGTAATTTGTATTATTGTTCTTACGTGCTCAGTATGTTTTATTTTCTCTGGCTTTTTAAAGATTCTCTCTCTTTCTCCCTTAAACAGCAGTTTGTGATATATCTACATATGGTTTTATTTCCATTTATGTTTCTTGGGATCACGGATCTGGGGTCTTTGGTTTGATAGCTGTATTAGAAAGTTCTTAGCCATTATTTCTTCAAATAATTTTCTGCTTTCCTTTCAGGGACTCCAAGTACATGCATGGATGACTTCTTGATATTGTTGCACAAACCTGCCACTCTGTTTTGTTTCCCGTTCTAATGGAAATGAAAATGTCCACACAAAGATTTGTACCTCAATGTTCTTAACAGCATTGTTCACAACAGCCAAACACTGGAAGCAAACCAAGTGTTTATCACCTGGTAAATGGATAAACAAAATAAAATGAAACACCATTCAGGATAAGAGGCAATAAGAGGGGACGAAGGACAAATATATGATACAACAAGCTTGCCTGAATCTGGGGGTAGGGAGATGGGGACAGGCAAATGACTTTTTTTCTTATTTTTTTCTTCCTTTTCACCTCTGCAAGCCGCTTCTGAGCTCCCAGAGCAGTTTACTCAACCTCTGCTTTCCTGAATCATAATTTGTATTTAAATGTGTTTCAGGGGCGCCTGGGTGGCTCAGTCGGTTAAGCGGCCGACTTCAGCTCAGGTCATGATCTCACGGTCTGTGAGTTCGAGCCCCGCGTCAGGCTCTGTGCTGACAGCTCAGAGCCTGGAGCCTGTTTCAGATTCTGTGTCTCCCTCTCTCTCTGACCCTCCCCCATTCATGCTCTGTCTCTCTCGGTCTCAAAAATAAATAAATGTTAAAAATAAATAAATAAATAAATAAATAAATAAATAAATAAATAAATAAATGTGTTTCAGACACAAGCTCTTAAGGACACAGACTAGGCTAGACACATACATATATATTATATATAGATAAATACTTGTGTCTATGTGCAGATGTATACAAAACAATGTCTTTATCTGTCAGTGGACACTTAGGTTGTTTCCACATCCTGGCTATTCATTGCCTATGTCAAGGTTTACTGCCTAGGTGTTCTTCGAGGCGTTTATTGTTTCTTTTTCACTGTTTTTTTTTAATATTTCAGGTTTTGTTTTTGTTTTTTTATATACTTCAGTTTATATCCTTTTTTTTTTATTATTATTTAACCTGTTTTAAGTTCACTGAGTCTTTCCATTGTTGGATCTAGTCTGACCATCTAATAAACTGTTCATTTCTGTTATTTCATTTTGCACTTACTGCATTTCTATTTGATGCTTTTTCAATAATTTCCAAGTCTCTGCTAAAACTTCCCATTGGCTCCCACATTTTGTCCACCTTTTCCACCTCCTTTAGCACTTTAAAAATCACAATTAAGTTTTTCGCCTCACGTCAACTTCTCCATCAGCCCTGGCTCTCCGTCACTTGACTGTTTCTTCTGTTGTCTATGTGTCACAGTTTCTTTCGCTTCGTATGTATTGTAGTTATTTTATATATATATTTTTAAAGTACACAGTGAAGCAAATAACATGCACTCTCAGAAAAATGGCACATTTCGTGATGTGTCAGTCTTCTAGATTAGCTGCTTACTTTTATTCAGTTCTCCATCACCTTCAAGTGTTTCGTTGGTAAAACAGGGCTTTCTTTTCTGTGTGACTTAAGGTCTGAGCACTGGTGGACTTCCAGAATCCTTATTATGATTTAAAGTTAAGCCACCAGCCTCGCCATAAAAGATCTCCCTTTCTGCATTATAGCTGGCTGCCAGCTTATTAAGCAACTGGGGAGTTCTTACTGCTTTCTAATACCACCATCAGCTTTCTGTATCTCTGTACAGACACCTTGCATTTGATGAAGGCCTTTAATGCCTCAAAGGGATTTCTCTCAGTTCTCTTGCCCTTCGCCCAAACCTCTGAGAGATAAATTCCCAAAGAGAATCAGATGGACTTCCCTCAGCGCTCATGCTCTTTCCCTATCTATGGAGAGTAGCTGACAATCATTTGAAGTAAGCACCCTTTGCTTCAGGGGGTGTCTCTCTTAATTCTCCTGTCATGTCTCTATGTGTTTAGTTTACTATCTCTGAGCCCTTGGCATATCCTTAAGAGAAAGGTTTGGAACATGCTTCAGATTCATTCTGTGGCTAGGGGGCACTGGAATTCTAACCTCTCAGGACTGTCTATATGCTCTTCAACCACTTGATGTTTTGGCTCGTTCTCCTTTTTCCTATCTATGGAAGCTTAGATCGCCCAATACTCTGTTAGATTAGAACAGCCACAGATGTCCTTTCTTTTGTGAAAGATTTGTCATTTTCTGGAAGCTAGTTACTTTAAGTTCTTTTGAATCATATTCTAAGCTCTTTATGAGTTGAAAAAAGAGATTATTATTTTGGAGTTTATCCAGGTTATTTTGGTTGCTAGAACAAGAGTTGTGGTCTCTTGTGCTTTCTACGTACCAGCTCACCCTTAGAGCCAAAGATATCCTCCTTGGAGAGATCCATAACCCACTCATACCATCATTTCTCTCACCTGGAAGCACGCTATCAAAAGAAAAAACAGGGATTGCTTTTGACATCCCCTACAAATACTATGAAATTCTCATTTCCCTCAAAAAAGTATTTTATGAATCCTCTACTTTTTTTTGACATATTTATATCTGTAAATTTTACTTTCTCTGTGGATTAATGTAACCTGTATGTTCACTAGGCGATGTGTGAAGCATCACTTCTTTTTGAAAAATAATCCCCATAATTAGTTGTGACCTCATTTGACTACGTTGTTCAAAACCCTGAGCAACGCTTACTATAGCCTGTAATGATATCTTTATACTTTCCCTAAAGATATACTGTTAGCTCTGTACTTCCAGAGCCATGAAACTCTAATTAAAATATTATCTGAGTATTTATATATAATGGGACCACTCATATTTTCACAGATGTTTCCCCTCCATCATCGAATGTCTAGATTTGTTATCAGGCTGAATAAATCCTGTGACAGCCTCCTCACAATGTCATGCTGCTACGGGACAGAAATGTATGTCTGATTTCCTGCAGTTTTAGAGATATCTATGGAATTGTGTGTGTGTGCCTCAATTAGCACACTGAATGCTTCTTCACCTTGTATTACTGTCACTTGGATGTCTGGCTGTGTATGCCCCTTCTGATCAGGACTAGAGTGCTTGGGGTCAGGGACCAGTCCCGTTCAGTTTTGTATTCTATATTTTCACAACAGTCAGGGCTCCTACATAAGGCTATGCAGCTTGCACACTGATCAACATGGCAAGTCACGGTTGAAAATGATCGCTGGCTCTAATAACGAAGATTTATGCCCTGGCCCAGGGCTCAAAGAAAGGTATGAGTTAGTATTTCTCTGCCAGATAAAGTCTTTATCCCACAAATTATCTTCACGTAGGTGGTGCTTTTACTTTTAATGCCATAAAAGCACAGTAACCTTGAGTGCAGTCCATTATGAATAGTAGGTACTCAATACACAACTTCTAGTTGAACTGAATCCCATGAAAACTTCAAATTACAGTTCTACTTCTTTGCTAGTATTCTTGGAGACCAAAAACGCTGTCAGGGAGTTCTTAAACTTGGTGTTCTACAAAGTCCCCGACATGAACACAAGAGCCTTTGTTATATTCCTGTGCGATTAGATCTTCTGCCCTCTAGACATGCCAACAAGTGTTGGAGCCATAAAACATGCATTCTCATAAAGAATATTCTCATCACTTATTCTCTTCATATTTCTGAGTTTCTCAAGATCAACTATAAACCAACAAAGACTCCCTCCTACGTACCCTTTCTTTAAGGATCTGTTATGTAATAAATCTAATAAAAGAACATAAAAGCACAGTGCCTTTATTTGCAGCACTTGTATACAGTTGTGTCTCAAGAAAAGCTATGACCGAGGCTAATTCTAAAGGCTATTAAGCCGCAAGTTATTCATAAAGTCTTAAATACACAGGTACTCACCAACTGGATCCATGAGATACCTACTCCATAATGAATTGCAAGAAAGAAAGCAGATCTACTTGTTATCTACGACGCTTCATTTACTGTATCAGATATGAGTGTATAAAAAAAAGAATAACACACAGACCCTGCCCACAGAAGTACTATAGTTTGGTTTGAATGAAAGTGAAGGGAATAGTATCCCATTCCTTCACAGCAATAACTGCGTGGTAATGAGATTCTTACCTCATTATCTACTTTTATGGACAGCTGACAAATTTGATTCATAAATTCATGGGAAAGAAGACTCTCTTGTGAAAGTCTAATTCCTGCCTGAGCTATAGATTCAACTCCATTCTAACTTCTTGGGAGCTCATTCCAGCAAGCATCTCTTCTAAGTATCTCTTCTCTCCTTCTTCTCTATAACCTCTCCTACGTGATTCAGAAACATTCCTTTTCTTAACCATATATGTTTTTCAGGCTCTCATTACTGATCACAACCTTCTAAGTCATCTCCCTGAATCTAGGCATGATTTCCTATGCAGACGGTACCATACTTCTAAAATCCTAATCTGACATTACTTCCCTGGTCAGAACTTTCAAATTCTTTATAGAATAAAATCTGAATTCTTTTGCATGGTTATGGTTCTTCATAATTGGACTCCACTTAATATTTTTTGTCCCAATTCCCCCATCTCTCTCTTTTTTTTAACAGCTTTATTGAGGTATAAGTGATATACAAAGAACTGTATGTATTTAATGTGTGGTTTAATGAGTGTGGGCGTGTCAACACCCATGATGCCATCATCATGTGGAATCAAGGAAACAGACATATCCAAAACCTTCCTTCTGTGTGTATGTGTGGTAAGAACTCTCAAGATGAGATCTCCTCTTTTTAAAAAATGTTGAAGTGCACAATTACCGTATTGTTAACTACGAGCAGTATAAGGAAGGTCTCTAGAACTTTTTCAGTTTGCATTACTGAAACTTAGAGCCCAGGGAATAACAGCTCCCCATTTCCCCCTATGACCACTACTGCAGTCCCTGTTTCTATGAGTCTATTTTACACAGCTCAGGTAAGTGGAATCACAGTTTTCTGTGAATGGCATATTTCACTCAGCCTAAGTCCTCCAAGTTCATATTTGGTGTTACATGTGGTAGGACTTTCTTCTCTTGCTAACACTGAATAATATTCTATTGTATGTGCAGCCCGTATTTTCTTTGCCCACTCATCTCTTAGCAGGACACATCAGCTATGTTCCACGTCTTGGTTACTGTGAATAGCGCTGCAATGACCATTTTCCACCATCTCTTTTTAGTCTCCTCTCCTTACCCTGACCTTGAATGCTACACATAGCTAACTTTCCATTACTGTCACACATCATAATCTCTGGCCTCTTCATGTTTGTAAGAAATATTCCTTTTCTCCATTACCACCTAGATAACCTGATCCTTACTTATAATATTCAGCCAATGCATCATTTTCTCCCAGAAATCTTCCCTGATAAGCAATTCTACCTCATCCCATACAGTCTAATCAGTTTCCCTCCTCTGTGGTCTCACAGCATCTTACATATACCTTAATAATACAGCCTATACCACATTGTGTGTTTCAGCAGCTTTCTCCCTCAAAGACTCTAAACACCTTGAGGATAGAGACTGTGTCTTTTCATCTTCTTATCTCCAGGATTTCTTACAAAGCCTGGCCCATAAAAGACTCTCAATAGATATTTGACAAGTAATTTAACCATTTCCTACATTTTATCTGAATCTTACTCTCTTCTCTAAAAAGCTTACTCTGTTGTATGGGGAATATACAATAGGGGCAGTAAGAATGGAAGCCTTATTTAGATATCCGAAAAATAAAAATGATCTATTTTATAATCCAGTTGAATGGCTATCAGTCATTCTTAAACCCATTGCTTAGGTAAGCAACTGTGTCTGAAGCACTGATTGGTTGCTGCCAGTGAGAAACAACTCTAAAGCTGAGGGAGTATGGAGATGTCAATTAGCATCAGTAGTTTTAGATACACACACACACACACACACACACACACACACACACACACAAATCCATTTGATCCTGTATTGAACATATATTTTACCCCCTGCCCTTCTTTCCTTCAACCAATATTTACTGATGATCTGTGTACTAACGCAGTGCTAAGTGATGACAGAAAGATGAACAGACACAGACCCTACCATTTTGGAACTTTAGCGTTCCTAGGATGCCTTCCATCAATAATAATGCTTACCTCCTTGGAAGCTCAGAACACTGTTTTCTTCCCTAGAATCCTTGCCTCTGGATAGACTCCTAAAGGAAAGGTTGGGTGCCTCTGGGACCGAACACCCGTACTTGTAATTATTAACTCATTCTCTATGCCACTTGACTATCAGTCGAAGAGGAAGAGAGAAGTGTCTTTCGTTTTGTGTCCCCAGGACTCAACAGAGTACCGTGAAAGGAAGGCTGTAAACAGTTTTCAATAAGTGAGAAGATGATAAGCTAAGCACTCACTGCACTAAAACACACCCATTTCACCATCAGATAACCACAGTCGAGGATATAGCGCCCAGCTACTTTGAAGACAATTTTAAAAGATAAATGTTTCACCTCAAAGAGGATGCCATTGAACCCTTTGAAGCTGCAGCTTTAACACGTTAGTTTCTTGTTGTTGTTGTTGTTGTTGTTGTTAGAATAGGAAGCATTGGATGTTCTTTCCTGCTTTGTCAAAGATTAGTTGGCCATATGTTTGTGGGTCTAGTTCTGGGGTTTCTATTCTATTCCATTGGTCTATGTGTCTGTTTTTGGCCAATACCATGCTGTTTTGATGATTACAGCTTTGTAGGAGAGGCTAAAGTCTGGGATTGTGATGCCTCCTGCTTTGGTCTTCTTCTTCAAAATTACTTTGGCTATTCGACAGTCTCTTTAACAAATGGTGCTGGGAGAACTGGACAGCAACATGCAGAAGGTTGAAACTAGACCACTTTCTCACACCATTCACAAAAATAAATTCAAAATGGATAAAGGACCTGAATGTGAGACAGGAAACCATCAAAACCCTAGAGGAGAAAGCAGGAAAAGACCTCTCTGACCTCAGCCGTAGCAATCTCTTACTCGACACATCCCCAAAGGCAAGGGAATTAAAAGCAAAAATGAATTACTGGGACCTTATGAAGATAAAAAGCTTCTGCACAGCAAAGGAAACAACCAACAAAACTAAAAGGCAGCCAACGGAATAGGAAAAGATATTTGCAAATGACATATCGGACAAAGGGCTAGTATCCAAAATCTATAAAGAGCTCACCAAACTCCACACCCGAAAAACAAATAACCCAGTGAAGAAATGGGCAGAAAACATGAATAGACACTTCTCTAAAGAAGACATCCGGATGGCCAACAAGCACATGAAAAGATGTTCAACGTTGCTCCTTATCAGGGAAATACAAATCAAAACCACATTCAGATACCACCTCACGCCAGTCAGAGTGGCCAAAATGAACAAATCAGGAGACTATAGATGCTGGAGAGGATGTGGAGAAACGGGAACCCTCTTGCACTGTTGGTGGGAATGCAAACTGGGGCAGCCGCTCTGGAAAGCAGTGTGGAGGTTCCTCAGAAAATTAAAAATAGACCTACCCTATGACCCAGCAGTAGCACTGCTAGGAATTTACCCAAGGGATACAGGAGTACTGATGCATAGGGGCACTTGTACCCCAATGTTTATAGCAGCACTCTCAACAATAGCCAAATTATGGAAAGAGCCTAAATGTCCATCAACTGATGAATGGATAAAGAAATTGTGGTTTATATACACAATGGAATACTACGTGGCAATGATAAAGAATGAAATATGGCCTTTTGTAACAACGTGGATGGAACTGGAGAGTGTGATGCTAAGTGAAATAAGCCATACAGAGAAAGACAGATACCATATGGTTTCACTCTTATGTGGATCCTGAGAAACTTAACAGAAACCCATGGGGGAGGGGAAGGAAAAAAAAAGAGGTTAGAGTGGGAGAGAGCCAAAGCATAAGAGACTCTTAAAAACTGAGAACAAACTGAGGGTTGATGGGGGGTGGGAGGGAGGGGAGGGTGGGTGATGGGTATTGAGAAGGGCACCTTTTGGGATGAGCACTGGGTGTTGTATGGAAACCAATTTGACAATAAACTTCATATATTGAAAAAAAAAAAGAATAGGAAGCAGACGCAAGATTTCATGGCTCTCCTGCTGTTAACTTCCGTATTAGGTGGTCGTCAGGCTATTAAAGCCTGACAGACCATTATTAGCCCATTAATAACTATGCATTGATTTATACATCACGTTAGTGTGCCCTCTTCATGGTAAGTTAATGTACCTCAGGAAAAAATTAGAAATAATGTTTGTTGAACGTATAACAGAGTCCCGTTTCCAAAGTAGGCTTATAAGTGAGGTTATAGGAGGAAAGCATTCACCCCAGAAATTTAAATGCTAAGGACTTGGGGAAAAAAACTTCAAACTCCGTAAGAGAAATTTATTTTTCTGTGTTCAGACGGGGTACATAACAATTCCAGACAGACTGGATATCAATTTTCCACGTTATTTGCAAGATTAAAAACGTATGAAGATCTTGGTGGTATCACTGAGAAACTGATTTTAAACTGTTAAATGTTTGTAAATGGTATTGTGTGCTTTTAGGTTAATACCTTCTAATAGAATTTGACTGCTTGTGGCAAGGATCTCTAGGGATTAGGAAAATCCTTAATATAGGATCTCATGTGAAACTGAGTCCAGGTAGGGATATCTAAATTTTTCATAAGCCTATTTAGTCTAACAGATCTAAAGAAGAATAAGGTGTGATTAAGTTGTGTTAGAAAACACAGTTATAATTTCATTTAATATTGATGGGCTATACTTATCTTTGGCCTCTTACCAGAAGCTCATTAAAATGATTATAAAGGATTTTTTAAGTAAGAAGACATGAAGCAAACAGAAAAAGATGGCAGCTGAGATAGGATACTTTATCAGAGATCTTCCTGACCCTCCATAAGATAGTAACCCAAATTCCCATCCCCTAGCTTGATTACACCGTTTGCTTCTTCTCTTTATGGTACTTATATCATAAATAATCCTAGGAGGTAGTGAGGGGATCAGTAAATACAGCAATGAGGAATCTCTAGCCAGGTCACCCTTAGAAATGCAGGTAAGGGTGGATGTCTCAGCAGGGAAGCATGACTCTAGCATAGAACCAAGGAAAACTTGTCTTTAGGAGCAATTGCACATGGCAGGGCTGGCTTTATTAAGACTAAAACTCAGCTGCAGGGAAACAAGGCAAATCCTGGTCAGGCTCAGAAAGAGGACCCAAGTACAGGGCCAGGTGGGAGCAGGTGTGCTGACGAGAGGTCCTGTCTTGGGGAAGAGTGGAAACCAGAGCCTCGGACAGAGGACCTCCAAAAGACATCAGTTAGCCCCAATTTTAGAAGCACAGAGGTGAGACAGCTGGCTCCTCCCACTGCTAGAATACTGGTTGAGAAAAAAAGTTTAAGTGCTGAAAGAAATAAAAAAAGAATTGACAGGCTACTAAATAATGTTCCATGTGAAACTTCTTTCGTTTGTAAATAGACACTTATTTATTTATTTATTTATTTATTTATTTATTTATTTATTGAGAGAGAGAGAGAGAGAGAGACAGAGCACGAGCAGGGGAGGGGCAGAGGGAGAGAGAATCCCAAGCAGGATAGACATTGTTTTATAAAGCCCATTAGTATGTGTTTATTTTCAGCTGATCACACAATCATCCTGTGAAGGACTCAGGGCAGGTCTTTTGAACCAGTTTCATAAAAAATTAAAGGATGGAGGAGCCTGGGTGGTCCAGTCAAACGCCCACCTCTTGATTTTAGCTCAGGTCATAATGTCATGGTTTGTGACATCGACTCTCACATCAGGCTCTGCACTGACAGTGTGGAGTCTGCTTGGGATTTTCTTTCTCCCTCTCTCTCTGGCTCTCCCTCTGCTAGAGAGAGAGAGAGAGAGAGAGAGAGAGAGCGAGCACATGCACGCGCAGGTTCTCTCTCTCTCAAAATAAACTTTGAAAAAAAAAGGAAAAGGACTTGCTGAGGTCTGCACAACTGATAGGTAGTAAAATCAGGATTCATGCTTGGGCCTCCTAATTCTTAATCCAGTGTTCTTTTTTTTTTTTTTTTTTCTCAGTGTTCTCTCAATGCCCCACTTTTCTTGCCAACTCTGTTAGCCATTAGTAAAAAGAATAGTTATGGTGTGAAGGAGAAGATGAATAGAAAATGACTTTTTAGAAAGAGGATGGGACGGTCTAAGATTTTAGTCCTTGAGGCACAAAGTATATTGCTGTGCATTATAGTCTGTCTAAAGACAGGCTAGTGAGTTTCTCATAAACTCACTGGACAGAATTGCCTTCCCATGCCAAGATTTTTCTAGATGTAGAGATGATGCCCAAATGAGATCTGAAAGTAAATTCAGAATCCCCAAGCCTAGCAGGAAGTTTTAGGAGGCACCAGAAGGAGAGATGCTCATACAAGTGTTCCTTAGTAATAGCCAATGACTATTATGTACAGCAAGAAGTCACATGCTTGGGAGGGGAGGGGTAGGGAGGGAGCAGATTACTGGTATATTTTGTGTTACCAATCAATCAAGAAGCAGGATAAACATTGGTGGATTTTTTTCTAATTATCATAGCAGAAATTATTGTAGATAATATGATACACATTTTATGAAAATAGAGTTAAATATTGGCTGTTGAGGTCCCCCTTAGTTTTTCTTTACCAAACGGGGTACCCATCCCCCAGCTACTGGGAATGGTGGCTGCTAACAGTTCACAGCTGCACCACTGTGCTGAGAATTGTCCTCCTCAAAAGAAAGGCACATCCCCCAGAAATACCTAGAAGGTTACGCCTTCTCCCACAGGTGTCCCACACAGGGACGGACTGACATGGGGTACAAAAGTGCTGCCCCCTTGCCTCAATATAGAATAATTCTGTAGAGCCATTCACATTCCATAGCCTTCTGGGATCAGAGATTGGGCTAAATCTAAACTCAAATGAACTACATCTTTCTTTGCTTAGCTACTTTCTCTGTCCTATCCTGCCTTCCTCACTCCCTTCCAGGTTTTACCTGAGAGAACTCCCTCACAATAAATTACTAATACAAGAATGCCCATGTTGGGCTCTGCTTCTAGGCAACAAGTCCCCAAACCAGGAGCAATGTGTTAATCCAGTGGGATCATATCCCATCCCCCCAAATGCCAACCCAAATCTTCATTTATTATTTAGCAGGAAAATGAAATCTACAGATTTGTGTCTTATCCATACATATTTTTCTCTTTCTTAAAAAAGGGCATAATGCCCTATTTTATGCCGTGGGACATATCATGGCATATTAATGACGGCTAGTACATATGTGGATATGTATCAGGCGTAAATCTCTAGAACAATAGTTTTAGTATTATGGCATTTGACTCTCACAACAACTGAGGTAGGTTCTCTTATTATCCTCCCCATTTTATAGTCAAAAGAACTGTGACCTAAAGAGATTAACTACTCCGTCCCAAAGTAACATGACTCCAGGGCCCAAGCTCTTAACCACCATACTGTATTACTTCTCCACAGTAAGCCAGGTTTATATAAAATGATTGCTGAAATGCCCAAGTAATTTGAGAAAGTTCTTCACAAACTGTTCACTCTGTCCATTCACTTGCATAAATCGTGAAATTCTCCATCAATTTAGTTCATTGAAATGTCTGAAGCCCCTCTGGCCCGGAGCAACCTGGGTGAAGGTCATGTTTGCCTGGAACATTTCTCAGGAGGGCTATGGTAGCATTTAGGGGCTGGGATCTCTTACTGCAGAGCTCCAGAGGCAGACGCTGGTTCAAGTGCTGGAGGAGGCTCATATCGAAAACTGGAGTATTGTACGTTGGACGCTCTGAGAAGCAGACTCTGAGACCAAGAGGTAAGTAGAATTCGTTGATTTGGGAGGTGATTCCAGGAAGCACCAGTGGAGGAGAGCAAAATGGGTCCAGGAGAATCTCCAGGAGAGTATACAGAACACAGTTCAGAACTGGTCCATCCTAGGCACGAGGAAACTGAGCTATTTATGTACCAACTCCCAAGGGTCATTGGCGGTTGTCTGTTCCTAGGGGTGTTAACTCCCTGGGACTTCAGGCTACCTGAGCAGGAGGCTTGGCATTCTCCCGCAGCCTGAAAAAGCACTCAGAGAGTTGTGATGTTTACTGTAACAGGCCATTCACATGGAAGGGAATCCACATGACATTCAGGACGTCAGGGAATTGGGAGAGGCACTGACTGCCTCTGTTCTAGCTAACAGGACTGGAAATGGCTCATGGATGCAAGAGTTACAGGGAGAACGAGAGCCACAGCACGTAGCCAACGTGGAACAAGCTGTAAACACAACAAAGAGCAGAGAGAGAAGTAGCCCAACAAGCCGAGCGGAGTGGCCTGAAGCAATTTTGAAGACTCCTCGTGGCGGCTGCGAAACAGCCACCTTGTACTTGTGTATCGGACCCATTTAATGGGGACAGACACGGCGGACTGTTAGGAAGCTGAGCGGTAACTCATGTTTACCGGTACGTGTGCCATCCCCAAGACCATGTCTGTAAGAGAGCGATAAAACCTACCCACCACCTTGGCGGTAAGATCAAGCTCTCTACTCCTTTGAGAAGATAACCATCTCATTCCGCACAAAGGCACCTCTAACCAGAAAAGCCCAAATCTCACACAGCGTGAGGTGCCTCAGACGTGCGCCCTGTGTGTGTGCCTATCAATTTCATTTTGGTTTCAAGTCTATGGAGAAGGTCCTGGACCCGAAGCCCACGAGGGAACACTTCCTGTGCTATGAGGGATCTCTCACCTAAGCTAGGGTAGGTGAAGTCCATTACTTAGAAGGATTCCCTGCTTTAAATGAGCTGCTCTTGTAAAACTATAAAACCAGTGTTTCACTGAACGTTCAGGTACATTTAGGTTTCAAATTTGGAGGCCCATGAGGCTTCCTGGGATTCACTAATATGAGAAGGAGTAATAGAAGTCAAGGAGGTGAGGGGCGCCTGGGCGGCTTAGTCAGTTAAGCGTCTCATTCTTGGTTTCGGCTCACGTCATGATCTCATGGTTTCATGAGTTTGAGCCCCACATGGGGCTTTGGCTCACAGGGCGGAGCCTGCTTGGGATCTCTCTCCCTCTCTCTCTGCCCCTCCACCACTCATGCTCTCTCTCTCTCAAAAATAAATACATACGCTTTAAAAAAAAAAAAAGTCAAGGAGGTGACAACACACCCAGTGAAACACTGAAAGGTATTCAGGGCCCTCATTCAAGGAGAAAAATGAGTGATAACACCACTGACAATCATGTGCTAGAGTATCAACCAGAAGGCTTTAATTAAGCCGGTGTGATCCTTCCGAACCTGTTGTGTAACAGCAAAACTCCTCTGGTCTCTTCTGGAGCAGGTTATTTCAGAACTACAGGATTACAAGACCTGAGAGTCAGCCTCTCAAGTGCATCTTCCTTCTGAAGATGAACCGCATCCAACAGGATCCGTCAGGTCTGCTGCCTGGCTCCGCTCCACTCACTCCCAGCTGCCCTGAGTTGTTACTCAAGTCCTGAGAATAAACAAGGTCCCTTGGCTAACTTTACTGATCACTAACACTGTAGTCCATATATCGGCTATAAGGGCAGGTGGTCTTCAATGCCATATGTTTGCCTTTGGAGGCCTGCACGCCCTGGAATGAAATAAAGGGTGTGTGAAAGGGGTAGGAAAAGTGCACGAGTTGAGCTGAGACTCAGAAAAAACCAAGATGGAGCCATGGGTCTCACACATCCTAGCCATGTGACTTAGGAAGGTCATTTCAGCTGGCCAACCCTAAATTTCTTCATTTATAGAGAAAAGAGTTAATAGAACTTATCTCATAGAACCTTATAAAGGGACATAATGGATCCTAAGTGCCTAACACAGTACCTGTCTACTTTGCAAGTACACAATAAACACACTGCTGCTGTAGATGGGGAGCCACGATCCATGTTCCCGTTGCTGTGTTAGATGCACAATATAAAATTTTTTAAAGAAAAAAAACATCAAAGTCGCTGTATAAGCAGGCATTATTATCCCCATTGTAAGGTTGAGGAAATGAAGGCTCAGAGGGTCTAAGTAAGTTGTCTCAGGTCCTGTGGCTGGCATGCAACGGAGCAGGAACTCAGTGTAGGCTTGACTAACTGCAAAATCTATGTTCTTCGCCCCGCGAGATGCTTCTTCGTGTCTCCTGCAGAGGCGCTCACCCAAATGGCACTGAACTAGGTGTCGGCATTGCCAAAGGATGCTCTCTTTGGGGTTGCCCTGGGCAGGGCCTCCTGGTGCCCGTAAGTGGGTGGCTGTTCATGCTGCTGCCCTCCTCCCACATTTCCCATGGTGTGAAAGGGGATTTTCACAGCATCAGAGGAAGAGCACGCTGCCCGAGGCCTGAATTCCTCAGAGTATCATCTGTGGTCTACGGTGCCGGTGCCTACGAGAGTTTTCTCAATGGTCAGAGAACAGATCCAAAACTGCAAGCCTTTTTTCTCTTTTTTCTCCAGTTCTCACTATTTTTATTTTTGTGTGTGATCACATAAGCCACTAAGGCCTTCAGTCTAAGGGTTACTGAGATTTGGTGTCCATAAACTGAGGCTCACACATTCCCAGAATTTGCTAACAAGTCTGACTTCAACGATTGGCAAAGCTGCCCGAGCCACACGCTTAGAGTAGCTGGTTAGAAAAGCCCCAGTTTCGAGCAAGCATGTGGCCTTAAGCCGGTCTTTTGAGTTGTCATTAAGCAATAGACAGTTCCTGTTCTGTCCCAGGCTCTTCTCACACACTTTAGAAATGTTAACCTGTTGTTAATCTTTACAGTATTCCTTTGGCATAAACACTCTTATTATTACCTTTTCTCAGGGGGAAAACCGAGGCAAGAACAAGTTGAGCAAGCCACCCAAAGTCACACAGCTGGAGCGTGTCAAGCCAAGACGTGAAGACAGGTGGTCTGGGCCAGCATCCACACTCTCGTTTTATCTGAAAGTTCCTGTCGGTTGTGCTTGTTGTGTATTGTTTGAATAATGTTGCATATCGCCATACTGATGACCCCAAACTTTCTAATTATTAACCTTTAATGACAGCAACAAACAGCAACGCTATCTACGGGGCATTCACTTTGCGCTAGTCACCATTCTAAACACCTATTCATTCGTCTAATATATTAACTCATCCATCCTCCCTGCGACCGTTCCACACTTACATCCCCAGATCAGTTTGCAAATTACAGGAATGAGGAGGAGGCAGCTTAGTGACCTGAACGTCACCCGCACACAGCTAGTAAGTCATGGGGCAGGGCTCAAACCCAGGAAGTCTGTCTCTCCAACGTATGCTCTCCACCACAGCCTATCACAGCTCAAAAATGGGTCCTTTGCACCTGTCTAGCTTTCTCCATCAGAAAGCAGGGACAGATACAGTACCTGAGAGGCAGTTTGGACCCCGCGCCACAGGTCATTTTCAAAACTGTAACAAGAGAGGCTAGCCAGACCCAGCATTCATGGAGCAGCCAGCATGTAGAGGAAAAATTCTCATTTTGGACCAGGCGTAGCCTGCTGTTAGCAAAGAATCATGATGGGGATGCAGAGACAATGCAGGAATAGGGTGAATCAGCCAGAATCAGAGCTGCGGGGCCAGATGGTCTCTGCGACTGGGCATGTGGTGACAGGCGAGCCACTCACCTTTCCTGAACCCTGCTTTCCTTCCCAGTAGTTTATGGGTGGGGTCAATCCCACCTCAGAATTTTGTGAATAATGAATAAGATAATAAAAGTGAAATTCTTAGCATCGAGACAGCTCATTATTACTGAATAAAGGACAGTGAAACATTTCCAAGAATTCCATTTATATTATTTTTTAAAAAAACACACGAGCTCCAATCTCTACTGAACACGTGACACAGGTCTCTTCAAACGCTGGATATCGAATGACCCCGCTGGTGTGTCTGCTTAACTGAAGCACCTTTCCTCATTCCTGCCTGCACCTCGGCTGAAATGTTTCCCTCTCTATCTGGCTTCTGGGAGGAGGATGCTGTTAGTACTTCTGGTACAGCATCTGACCTTCTCCGGTCCTAAAGGGGTAACTGATTGTTTTCACCAACGATGCCAACATACCAACAGCCATATTGGTAGCGTTTTGTTTCACTGCATTTGAAGCCGCCATGTACTTCCTCTTGGCCACAACTCTGTTTCATGCAATTTGGTGGGTGTCTGTGGCTTTTGGGTTTGTTTCAGAGGCAATGACTTTGCCAACCCAATCTGCATAATTCTGTTTACTTGCCTTTGTGAAGGAGAGACCTTGCCAGAGCCATGGACTCTGACATCAGGGTCTGAGGGCCGTGGGGTTCTTTTGTCTTTTTCATGCCAACAAAAAGGAACCACGCTCAAAAAGGTGGGCAATTCCATTCTGTTCCGAAGCTGTGTGTAAGTACACAAAGAAATAGCATCTCTGTTCCACCTGTACAATAAATAATGAGCATACGCCCTCCATGGCATCCTGAAGAATAAGCTGTTTCCCACTCTAATCTTGGTAGAGTCTACAGAAATTAGATTTCCCTCAAGGTACTCATTCTTCTTCATGAGGCACCCCTCCACCATATGGCTTTAGTTGGCATTAGCCATCACTTGGGGGCTTCACTAAAGACGCGCTGTCCTAATATGTATTTCCAGACATAGAGATTCAGTAAGTAATGGGTCAGGCCCAGGTCACCTGTAGATTCAATACGTTGATAATCTTCTCCCTTCTCCACACACAGTCCTGCAGGTTCTGAGGCAAACGGGTTCTTGTACTACACCTTCGGGCGTGCTCTGGTACACACGGTTTTGTTAAGTCCTTTGTTATTGAGGGGAGGCTCACAGAAGTAATTATTTGAAATCGATGATAAAAAGCCACAGCATGAAATGGAAGATGAGGAGCTCTGGAATTCGGCAAAGCTTCATTCAAATCCAAACTCTATCACTTACTAGCAGGGTGAGCTTGGGGAAATTACTTACTATCTTTGAGACTCAGTGTTTCATCTATAAAGCGGGAGTAATACCCGCCCCCCCAGCAAAAAACATTTACCCTGAAGGTGAACTGGGATATCTTGGTTAAATATAAAACAGGCACAAACAAAGCACCCACTTTGAATGTGGATAGGATAGTTCCTAAGTGGTGCTGAAGTGTCCCCTCCTTTAAATGACATTGTTATGTTTCTACAAGGAAAAAGAACAAAGGTCAATGATATCTGTAGGCTTAAAACGGGATTTTCCTGGAGATTTTGCCTCTGACTTGTTTTTCTTTGGCATTCAAAGGAAGGGAACAAAGCCTGGGTAGACTCTACTGTGAGCCCACAGATGGAGTGACCCAAAGAAGGCTGTCAGTGATGACCGATGGCCCTGGACTAACCCCTGAAGTAGTTCCAGCATCCAAACAGGCAAAGAGCTGACTGATTAGAGGCTGCAGGAGTGAGCACACTCAGGTTCCAAGCCCAGCTGATGCTCAAACCCATGGCCAAGTACAGATCAGCGTCAACCTGGCCTGACAAGACGCTGTGGCCCCCGCGTCTCTTCTCTGCATTGGAGGAACCACAGAGATGTGAAGCCAAAGATGTCCCTGACTGGGATCAAGCCCTGCAGGTGTAGAGGATTGGTTGACCAACTTTCCACAGACAGTACCTCAGTCATGATCTGAAATATGAGACTTTGTACAAGTGACACTAGGTTGCCCAGTTATTCCATTAGGGGTGCCTGGTGCAGCTAGATGTTCTATCAGGCACACTGAGCGGGGAAAAAATAAAAACTGTTATCTGAACAAAACATGGAAATAGTTGCCACGGGGGGGGGGGGGGGAAGAATTTTACTAATGGACTTCTTTATTTTACATTTTTGCATAATTTTTGTGTTAAACCACCTATGACGATACACTAGGAAGCCACATCTTTGTTTTTATTTTTTTAAGGCCAGAGGCCTATATAGATCTTCATCTGTCCTGGGTCCTGCCTGCTGAGGGCTGAGTAGGTGGTTTACTCCCTTGATCAGATCTTAAGGTCCTGAGGCCAACAGTCCTACATCCCAAGTCCGGCCTTGAAATATGCCCTCCTACCCAAGGCTTCTGTGAAAATGGGAATGTTTTCTTAAATTATTCATAGCCATTATTGGTAAATACCAAATACACATGCTCAGTACTGGCAAGAGTATGGTTCTAAAAAGGAAAAGTCAGGTAATACTACAAGAGGAACACACTTTCATACTGAATTTTCAGAGAGAGACACTGGTCCTAAATAGAAAGTGTGACTTTGGGAAGAACCATATCGTGATTTATAAGAAAGATCTATATTTGGTCATTCAGATGGCTAAACTAGACTTCTCATATATATTTGGTCTTGATCCACGGCTCCTGGCTCACAGTCCCCAAACCTATGAAATTTCCTCAAGTGTAGAGAGTGAGTAAGGTGTCTTTTGTTATGTTAATGAGGTGACTTTGGGAAAGCATCTAAGGATGGGGGTTAGTTGCCAGGGGAGTCAACCATTTTTTCTTTTTTAAATTTTAGACAGAGAGCCCTCACAAGCAGGGGGGGAAGCCAGAGGGAGAGGGGGAGAAAGAGAGAGAGAGAGAGAGAGAGAGAGAGAGAATCTTAGGCAGGCTCCATGCTCAGCACGGAGCCTGATGCAGGGTTCGATCCCACAAACCCTGGGATCATTACTGAGCCAAAATCAAGAGTCAGATGCTCAACTGACTAAGCCACCCAGGTGCCGTGAGAGCCAATCATTTCTTTAGAGGGTCAGAACTTCCAGTTCAACCTGGTGGGGAGAAGAAGGGTTGGAAGTGGAATCAACCCCAAATATCAATGATTTCATGAATCATGCCTATATAATCAAGCCTTCGTGAAAACCCACAAGGGTGGGGTTCAGAGAGCTTCCAGGTTGGTGAAACCAGGCAGATGTGGGGAGACTACACCCAGAGAGGGCAGGAAAGTTCACACCCTTTCCCCATACCTCGCCCTGTGCATTTCTTCAATCTGGCTCTCCCTAAGTTGTATCCTTTTATAAGAAATTGATGATCTGGTAAGTGAAATGTTTCTCAAAGTTTTGTGAGCTGCTCTAATGTATTAAACCTGAGAAGCAGGTCTCAGGAACTGCTCATTTGCACCTAGTAAGTCAGAAGCACAGATAACAACGTGGGCTTGCCAATGGTGTCTGAAGTGGGGCTGGCGACAGTCTTATGGAAAAGGGCCCTGTACCTGTGAGATCTGATGCTGTCTCCAGATAGTGTCAGCATTGAGTTGAACTGTAGGACACCCAGCTGGTGTGAGAGAAAGCTTGTTAGTGGTGTGGGAAACATCCCCCTCCATACATTGGCACTAGGTCCAGCAACCCAAAAAGAGGACAGACCTTCAAGTGAAAGAAAGAGAGTGGGACACTGGGCAGTTGAGAGAGCTTAAGAGCATCCTGGGGCAGGTGAAAGGATTAAAAAGAAGGAATGATGGATTGTGGCAATTCTGCCAAGGGCCTGTGGTTTTCATAACCACTGAGGGAGAGGGACATGTTTTCTAGTCCAAGAGCCTAAGCCTCTCTTTGCCTCAACTCCAAATCTTGCTGCCAGATCCAGATTTCTCTGTCTACACATGAATGGAATCCTATGGCTCCCTTTTGGAACGTGAGAACCAAAGAAGATTATATAATGATCAGTTTGTGTTCATTCAACTTGGTTTTGCTTATACTGTTTCATTCTGGAAGTCTTGTCTCTCTAACGGAGCCATAATCTCTTTGAGAGGATTAGGTCCTACGTTCTTCTTTAGTGTCTCCCTCAGGGCAGAACCAGTAGACACTGACAAACACCGGGCGACTGGCCGCTCACCTGATTCTTTACCTTCAACAAGTGTTCATTTGGCCCCAGGGGCTCTATGGTGGATTCACTCTTCCTGTACCAGTCGTGAGAAGTATTAATGCTCAGGTCATAAGAACAAGCTTTGCTGAGCTATTCACACCAGCATGGAGTAGGGACAGTATGTGGTGGAGAAGCATTGTATCTGCCAAGCATCTCCCTGAAGATTTAGATCACTGAAAATGCCAAAGATTCCAATGATGTCATGCTTCTTGCCATCTAGGAGTCAAGTGAAATTGGTGACTGTCACAAATATCCTGTTAATTTTTGCTTTTCCGGTGTATGACTCTGGCTAGATCCTAGAGCAGTGTCAAAGACTTCATCAGGCGTGTGTCCGTAGAATTTTAACTGATTGACACACTTGTTTGTTCAACATTTATGCTGAATAACTACTCTATGCCAGGCACTTTGCTAGAGACTAGAATGTGATGTTGGAGCACAGAGAACATGACTTTGCTACTGATCATCCCCTAGGAAACTCTGCCCTCCCCGTGCCACCGAACCCAAACAGAAGTAAAAACAGGAACTACCATGCCCACTATTGGTAGACCTTTGCGTGTATTTTCTCAGGTAATCCACACGACAAACCTTCACGAAACTGAAACATGGAAAGTTATGGAACTTGTCCAAGGTCTCACAACTACCAAGTGAGAGAGCCATGATTTGAACTCAGGCCTTTCCCCATAATTCCGGTTGTACTGTTTTTTCAACAAATTCACCAACATCCTGGGATTCCTTCTCAGCAGCGTATCGATTCTTGTCCCTGCCAATGGTGTCAAATCTGATTATTTCTCTCCTCTAAGAGAGCCAAGCAGGGTTTATCATAGATCCTGTACAACTTCACGATTCTCTGCAGGCATGTCTCAGAATTGCAACAAATGCCTTAGAAACTAATGTCAGAACGCACACACTTCCAGACATACGGAGGACTCCTCCAACTTGACAGACGATGAGTAGTCATCCAGGAATTACATGACAGTGACAGTGCTATTTCTTGAAGCTCATATGCCAAATTGCAGGCTGCTCCACAGCACTAGGCTTCACCAGTCTGAACGTGGCCTGGGGACACACCCATCGAGGCTGTGCCAGCAAAGCCCAGACCTCCATGTGAACGCTCATTATGAATGATTCACTTTGTCCCCGACTCATGACAGCTAAGCAGCACTCGGGCTAGGGTCGCCCTAACCAACAAAATAGGAGAGCATCCATCCGTTCCCTGCTGTCTCCTCCTTCCTTTGCTTCCTCTCCCTCACATCACGCATCTAATAATCGACAGCTCCATCAGTTCCATAATCTCACGTGCTCGGCAATATGCCATTATTCTTCGCCCCCACCCCTACTGGTTCAAACTCTCATCATTTGCTGCAGGATTACCGCGGCTGTATTCTATCTGGTGTCTCTACGTCCAGCTCTGCGACCGCCAGTGATCTACTCTGCACGCTGATGCTGCCAGAGTAATATTTTAAAAATCCAAATGTATAACTCTATTCTATATTCAAAACTCTCCACTGACTCCCCATTGACAACAGAAAGGCATCTTCTTAAGAGCTACTCTTGAAGGGCCTTTAAGAATATTCCTCCTACTTTTCAGACTTCTTTTATGTCACTCCCAGCGTGACATTCTCCAAAGACGCGCAACACTCTTCCTTCTGTGCTTTCAGATGACGTGCTTTTCTTTCTGCCTAAATTGCTTTTCCTTTTCTTGGTTAACTCCTACTCATCCTTTAAAGCCAACCTAAAGTCTTATCTCTTCTGGGAAACCTTTCCTAACCCTACCACACAGACCACTGCTACTTATTTTGTACGCCCAGAGTAACTTTTGCAAGTATTTGCTACCACGGTGGAACGGAATTGAAATTTATTGTGGAATCAGACTATAAGCTCCTCAAGGTTAGGGGCAGATTTTACCCATCTCCCCTACTTGAGGAGTGACAGCTGACATACCGTTCAGTAAGCGTCAGTTTCCTGCCTTCTGCCTACCAAGATCCCTAGTTGCTTACTTACAAAATTAGGGGCTTGGGTGAAATGGGTTTTACAAATCCTTAGAGCCAAATGGTCTTTCATCAGTTAACTCACATGTTTGCATGGCTCCTTTAAGTCTTTGCTCAAATATCATGTTGTCAGGGAGGCTTTCTCTGACCACCCTATTTAAAATGTAGCATTCTCTCCCGGCACATCCCTTATCCTCTTTACTGAATTATTGTCTCTATAGCACTTTTCTCCCTATAACATACTCCATAATACTCATGTGTTTTATTTACTGTTTCTCTCCAAAACAAAACAAAACTCTCATGAGGGCGAGAAATCTACCTGTACTCCTGTATCTCTGGCACCAAAAATGGTGCCTGGCATAGACCTGGCTGTCAAGGAATATTTGTTGACTGAATGAGCTCTCAAATGTTAGAGGTGAAAGGTTCAAAGGGATCATCTCATCAACCGGATTTTAAAAAAAAGTCACTGACACCTAGTCAGCAGCCACACCAGGATCAGCTACAGAGATGTGGTCCAACAGTGAGGACTGCAGGCTGACTGACAACTCTCAGAAACAGGGTAGTGTAATTGAAGCAAGAAAATGAAGCTAACTATGAGTCTAAGAACAGGACTAACCTGGGTGGCCCCTGAAAATACAGCTGTCACATCAAGGCCACATGGTCACACGTTGGGCATAATCATGATTCTCTGTGCATCTCCCCATAAAACACACTGTGACAGAAAGAAGTGGGTGTAGCCCCCAAGGGCAAAGATAGAGGAGTATGTCTTCTAGCCTCTCCTTTCTTTGTTCTTCTCTGATGACGTGTGTACCTTTGGAACTTAGGGACCTACACTTCTTCGCCTTCTATGGCAGCACCCTACAAAAGGGTGACACTTATTATCTCTCTCATAGAGACTTGACTGGGGCCCACAACATAAACCCTCCTGGGACCAAGCTATTAATTTAGGGATTTCACACACTGCCAAGTAGAAGGGGGAGACGGTGTCTTTCTTTTATCACCAAATTCTAGCCATTCAAGTCGAAATAACTACCTCTGTGTAAACAAGCATAACTAATAAAGTATTTCTTAAGCACCTCTTAATGGAGGCCCATTTATTAGCAGGTCAATCCCTCTTCCACAATGTATTCTCCACTTAAGACTGACCTGTGTGGAGGCAGTCAGGGCACAGGATACTACATTCAGAAAGCAAAACAGCCCAAATCTATGACTTCTTGAGTGGTTTTACCTAAGGACCACATAAGGGACCATATAGAAAAAAAGTCTATCCCTTACAGTTCTGTGTAGTTTGGAGGGAAGAAGGGAGTCAAATGTTGATGGAGAGAAGGGTAGATTCCAAGGTTCTTGGATGCCAAACCCTTTGATTGCCCTCGATTCAGGACAAACAGCTATTGAGAGACGTCCAATGATATGTACTCTGTTAGGATCAGGGAGTCCGAGGACTTTGAGGCCAGGAAGGGCTTTGGAGAATCTCCCTGGCTCTACTAGGGGGAACAAGTACTAGAGACAGCTAGAGTACTCTTCTCTCTCCTACAGAGAGGCAGTGGCACTGTGACAGGGGTGGTGACTATAGGCAACAAGAAGTGTTTTTATGTCCCATGGCCTGAATGGGACTCAGAGATACTCATTGGTCTCAGTTGAGGGGGCGCAGAGATGCTTAAACACAGGAAAAACAACAAAATCCTGCATGTGGCACAAAAAAGCCACTGTAGACTCAGGTTTGGGGAGACTCGGTGGAAAAAGACCAGAATCACAGGTTCCAGCAGTGGGTGCTACCCAGGAAACAGACTGGCCACTCTCTCACCCAGAAAGGATTGGTTTAAGACTGTCCAAGTCTGAGGAACCTTCCTCTTCATCCACCAGGATATAACATAAATTATTCCCAGACACTACTGTGGAAAGGATGAGAGAAGAAGAGATAATTTGAGAGTATGACATTGTTTTTTTAAAGGGCTACCTTTTGAGGTCTCTGTGAGAAAGATAAGCTGGATCACAGGAAGAAAGAATAGAGCCACATTTGTTTTTCACATCTGCACAGGAAAGGTATTTTTGCCATCGTAGTGCATTTCAGGGTATTTTTCAGGATTTTTAAAAGTCTATGTGAAACAAATTTTTGTATCATGGAGTGACTATATATCTCTAGGCTAAAATTAAAAATCCTAAGTCAGACCCATGACCCAGGGAGTGAGAAGATTCATGAATGCAGATAGAGAATTGTCAGCATAAAGTAGAAAAGAAGGGTGAAGAAAAGTTATCACTGGAGCCCCTTCTTGGTCTGTAAAGTTTTGAGAGGTGGAACCAATTTTTCAGAGAGCAATGCCCAATACTACCAGCATCAATTCAAGACTGGGGCATATTTAGAGAGGTATTTTTGGAAAAAAGAGAATGGACTTCAACAACTCATCATAAAGAGCATACGCAGCCAATATTTAATTAAGTCGACCCAGGAAGATCCCAGGAGTCAGGGAGTAGGTTCATTAGTAGTCTTGTGAAATCTAGCTGAGTCAATACTCATCCCCTCTCTTGAGGTTAAAAAAAAAAAAAAGAGAATAAAAAGTATTTACTTCCTGGGAATAAAGCAGACCATGATTAAAGATTAGATTTGGCACCAACCAATCCATCTTTCCCAGTGTCTTTTGGTAAAGAAAGTCACTCATCTCCACTCTAGAAGCCACTAGAAGTTTTTCCTAGCTCAAGGAAAACATTTCCAACATACTATCTGCAACTCTTAGGTGTGGGTGTAGGGTCATGTAATGGACCAGTATTGGGAAGAGGCTGTGCCTTCTTGGAGACCAAATAGTGATTGATACAAGGTAAAAGATTCAATCCATACCCAGATTTGCTAGCCAAACTTGGAGGGAGTGGGTACGAGGGCACAAAGAAATAAATGTAGGATAATAATCAAGCTCTCACCTTCTTGGGAAAAGGGAGAGCAAGACCTTAATCACGAATTAATGTCTTTTCAAGAATACAAAGGTTTACTATGGTAGCAATACAGGTTTCAAACATCTCCCAATTCAGGCTCCCTTATCCATTAGCTTCTGTCTGTCTCCTATTCCCTAACTGCCATGAGGGGTTAGTCACAAGGCTGAAGTCAGAAAATAGACAAGGCCCACTGCAGAGGTAGGACGCCACCTATGGTAGAAGGAATCTCAGGTAGATAAAAGGGGAGCTGTAAGAGGAAAATCTGCTTCTTGCAGTCTGGGGTAATTCTGAGGGGGGAAAATGAGACAGAATAGAAGAGTGAGGCAGGCAGCTGTTAAGGCTATCATGTTTCTCTTCTCCACACAGTTAGGAGTCAGAAAGAAGGGGGTGGTGCTTCATAAACATGTAAATAGTTTTGGAGAAGCCCAAGGATTAGGGCTTAATGGCAACCTCTCCCCCCTGGAATGAAAACCTATTTTGTGGCACCACCTGACATGAAACAAGACTAGTTGGACGGAGGTGGAAGTGATAGAAGAATAATCCTGGGCTAGAACCAATGCCTCTCAACGGGAGGTTAATGGCGTGCAGGACACCCAGAAGTTCCTGTATCTCCAAGAAGAGGACAAACTGTGAGAGCCCTGCTGGACCCAGGGATGGCAGGGTGCGGGATATACCGTCTCCCATGGGAGAGGACTCGAGACTGGGTACACGACTGCAGTGGTGAATGTCAGGACAAAAGCACCTCAGCCTGGAGAGCAGCCCTACTCAACTACTTTCCAGCACAGTTCAGCTAGAGCCCAAGGGATTTCTATGAATCTGAGGCTCCCCAATTCCATAACTGCCACAAAATCATGTTAACCACACCCTTTCTCCACATACCTGATTATATTAGAGAAGTGCAGGCAGGCAAAGAGGAAATCTGAAAGACGAAGTATATGACCTAGACAGCCTGAACATCCGCCGAAAAGGATTGCTAAATTGGACTGGACTCAGTTTATCGGGTTATAGTAAAATTTATAAACTTCCCATTTTTTGATGTGGTTGGTTTGTGAAGAAGGTCAGATGAGTAATAACTAAAAGTAAAAACTAATTTCTTTGTGCATCTGAGGGCAATAGAGTGAGTAATTTTATAATCTTGGTATATTATAAATGAATAAGGAATAGTGTCCAAAAAGCCAATTAACAAGAAAACTCTTTTATTGATAGAAAAGCAAAACAAATTTTCCATGAATTCTAATATCTGTTTTATTCTATTGGATATATTGGAGTTCAAAAATCAGTTTTTCTGTTGCTCTTGTCATTACTGTTGTTGTTGATCTCCCTATACAAACAACCCAAAGAAATCACAAGTGTCCCTGCTTCAAAAAAGGTAGAACTATCTTAGTAAGACATTGTCCCCAACTGAAGTTAATTAAACTCTTATTGTTAGCAAAGCATTCCTACAGGGCACCAATGGTATTACTAGGTTGGTGACATTAATAAGTACTGATGTTAAGTCATCAAAGCTGCTTCTCAAATGCTATCAAGTAAATCAGAAACCAAATCAGAATCGGAGTGATGTTCAGTTCAATGATTAAATACCCCTCTATAGATACATCAGTTCATTCTAATGTGAATGAAAACATCTAGGAGCCATGATCACTAATCCCAAGAAAGGACAGCCCAGATTAAGTGGTTTTTCAAATTCAGATTCAAAGTTCAGATTAACAGGGGGATGGACCTGAGGAGCCTGACCAGATTAAAGTTTCTGGTTCTAATTTAACCTATAACTTCCACATAGTACTAGCTAGCAATTGCTCAACTGTCACCCACAGAAAAACATTTAAAGCGTAGGTGTACACAATGGGAAAAAATATGGAATTTTAACCATTATCTAACTAAGTCAATCGATACAGAAATGGTGGAAAAGTCAGATGCCAAAGGTTTTTTTTTTTTTTTTAAAGCTAATTTATCCATATTTTTCAGAAGCTACATATCAAACTAAACAGATAATGGTCATATTTTCACTTTACCATTGGATATGCAGATATAAGTTCTATCTCCACACAACATACAGGCTGAAAATTTAAAAAACAAAACAAAACAAAACAAAAAAACCTAGCCACAATCCAGGTCTGTGGCCCAGATAGCCCTAAAGCTCTTCTAGATGTGTTTGCTTTCCATCTAGATATTTAGACCACATAGATATGGTCACAAGTTCATTATCATTGCTACATTTGAGTCACTAACTACGAAAAGAAGCTTATCTAATTACCAATTCCCAGAGCCAACCGAGACTCTCCCCTTTCATTAAATAAAGAGAAAGTCATTGAGATTTAACCCGAGAAGTAAGTACATGCATATACCTGACACCTCAGTATCCTCTCTGGAGAAGAGGATGGAACAACTATTTGGTTTCCATCTCATTCTTGTAATGACAGAAAAGAGAATACAAAAAGTCCATTGTAAATTTGTACAAAATGTATGCATATATAAATACATATCTATGGGTGTATATAAATTCTAAAGAAGATTATATTTATCTACATCTTTAAGATTCAGAGTCCCATACAGCTGACATAATGGTATTCTCTCTCCAATTGTCTCATTTTTAAAAACAGCAAGAATCAAGCATGCCACCTTAATTTATACTGAAGAGCCATTGCAGAAGTTGGGCTGCAGCTATAGGGATTTGAAGCAATTCATTTGACGGGACATCGGTGAATAAAATCCTTAAAATAAATTTAGCTATTTCCAGATTGCCTTTCGTTTCATACAAATGAAATCCAAAATGCCCTGTTGGTAGCATCCCAAACTCCTGAGACTGTCATTTGAGCTCAATAAGATGCAATGCTCTAAACAGGGTCTGTGCAAATTGCTGGGATATGTGCTTATTGCAATAAGTGGGTGTGGGGACTGGTCTTACTAGAATTTCATGTAATTCACTATCATAAAAATCTCAAGTGACACCACCAGAAGCTTAGAATTCTGAGTATCCTAAACTCAGTATGAAATCTGAGTCACAAGCCACATCATCCTTACAAAGAGCACTATTAAAAATATTCAACCAGAGCCAGTTGATGGAGAAAGGCATACATATTTAAAGGTGCACAATAAGGTCATATTATGGATGTGTGCCCATGTTTAGAGGTATCAAGATATTTTTTAAACAGTATTCGTAATGCTTTCATTTCTCCTGTTTCCTCTATTCCTTTGGGGAAAAATGATATAGGACAATTTCCTAATTACCCCCTAGAGTGTACAGGCTGCTCCTTGGAAGGGGATTATTATTGCATGCCTTGAATGCACTGTGATTCATAAGGCAAGAACGTACGAGTAGCTTCAGCACCAAGGATATGGAATCATCATCCAGCACTGCTCACAACAGAACATCTTATTGCTTTAATAAAATGGGAAATTATTCACTGTAAAAAGTGCACCAAATAAGGGGGAGAAAGTAATATCCATGCACTTAGTGGAGCTTATTGGAAATGAGGAAGCTCCCTTCTGAGTCCCTGATTCTATTCAAATTTCAAAAGTCCAAAAGTCATTCTGTAATAAGGTATTAAAGAGCTACAGCTGGATGAGGGTGAGCTACAAAATTTAATGGACTTTCTTCTTCACAGTGCCTTAGTCATCCTGATGTAGCATGTAGAGCTCTGATGCTCTAAAGGATTCCCTAGTGGCCTCAGGGAGTTAATGCACTCTTTCTAACTATTACTAGGAAGTGACTAAGGCACTGGAGAGAATCTGGTTCGTTGTTTAATAGGCTGTACCCAAAGATTATACCTGGTCTTCCTAATATCACAATATATGGCATGCTTCAGTGATGATCCTCTGTGCTTCAGGAAAGGACTTGAGTATCTAATGGGTCGTTAAAATTAAGCTTATTAAATTATTTGTATAAAAGATGCAGACTGAGCTTGGGCAATTTAACAGATGACCTAAAACCTCAGAGGTAATCTTTTCTGTAGATAAGAGCACAGCAGCCTGGAACCGAGAGAGAAAATCTAGAATTACTAGTTACTTGAGAGAGGGATGCACTTAAGGGCATTGTTGCCTTACACGCTTCAGGTAATAAGAACTCTTCTGGTTGAGCTTTTTGTAGAACATTCTCATTCATACATTATCCAAACATTTAAATAGCTGTCAAAGAATCGATTCCCAAGAAAGGACGCCAGTGCACGTAATTAAGATTGTAATAGGCTTCTGGCCCCTTCTATCACCAATCCAAGGGAAACAGAGTGGTAAATGAGCATAGGTGGACCCACTTCTAACACAGAAGGCCTTGTCTGGCAACAGGAGAGAGAAAACAAAAACACTGACCTTCTTCTCTCTCACTGTGTCTTTCTCTCCATCTTTTTTTCGTATATCCAGGGAAGGTAGGTAAGCCAGAGTAAGAAAAGATAAGAGCCTTTCTATCACTGCATCTCAGATGCAGGCACACATTTGTAACTAAACAAGCTTCAAATATTTTTATCCGACAGGCAGTTACTGGGTTTAACTTCTCTTGAAATCTGCATGTCCTGTCAGTTACTGGGTTTAACGTCTCTTGAAATTTGCACGTCCTGTCATCCAAATTGCCCAATATCCCCACCAGTCTCGCCCCCAACGCACACAGTACATGAAGCACACACGCCACTGCCTCCAGGTGGTAGGTGCATGCAGCGAGGACTAGAGGCACTGTTTCAATATTAACCATGTTTTAATAGATGGCATTCCTGCACATCCATTATCTGTTTGTTTTCTGTTGTGGTTGTTTCTGCTATTCGCAAAAGAAAAAAGAAAACATGTGTTATCTCTTTATAACAGCCCACTACAGAGTAAGATACAAAAGAACACTTCTGGAAACAGCGGAAGCCAGGCCTGTACCACGGAATTGTTCATCCAGTGGTAACCATTATATCAACAGCTAGAAATTAAGAACAAGACTATACAGTTTGGAGGATGTAGTACAGAACTATAGTTTGCTTCTGTATTTGGTACCAATATAATAAATATATAACAAAGGTGCACTTGCTCTAAAAATTAAACAGAAACATTCTGGTTAGATACTGCACTTTCAGTACTGCACATCACCTAGTACTTTTTTTTTTTTTTTTTTACAAAAAAGGTAACTAATGCAATGTTCAATAATAAAACCAATAGTACACGCGCAAACCCGATTGTAGAAAAAGAAGAAAGAAGCCAACAAAAAGCTAAAATAGTCATTTCCCAAAACAGCCCCTCCTCCGCCTGCACAACCAAATAAAGTAACCAGTTTGGTGAAGCAATTTCAGCACCAGACCTGGCTGGACAGCTTCTGGATCCTCTGTGAATCCTGAAAATGCCACAACTCAAAAGGTGTACAGCCGGGGGCAGGGCAGGCAGCAAAAGCAGATCTTTCTTTCTTTTTCATTTTCTTTCTTTCTCTTTCTTTCTCTGCTTTTCTTTCTTTCTTTCTTTTCTTTCTTTCTTTCATTCCTTCCTTTTTTTCAACTCATTTAAAGATTTTTAGCCAGCGAGGGACATTTCTAAAAGTAAATTTAAATGCCTGGTCCTAGAAAAGGGAATGGGTAGCTAAGGGGAGAGAAGAGGGCTGACCGGAGATGGGTTCATGTCATTTATGTTTTTCTGGGACTGTCTCTGTGGCCTCTTGTAGTTCTGGTGCTTAATGTAGACGTTTTCTTTATAATATACTATTGCCTGAGCCCGGCTGAGGGTAGGAATGGGGAAGGGAGGGCAGCTCAAGAAAAAGGGAAAGCTTATGGGTGGGGGGGGGAGGGTGGTGGAAGGAAAGGAAGTTAACTGAACCTTAACTTGACAGCTATGTACAACACACCGGGCCCCCTCCACTCCCTTTGCTCCGGGAATCAATGCCTTCTTTTCATATTTGGTAGCTTGTGCGGTTTCTCCTCCTTATTGTGTGTGTGGGGGGTGGGGGGAAGAGGGTGCAGGGTGGAGAGGGAAGACGCATCGTTCATTGACAATGAGAAATTATGTGATTTGTCATGCGCTTGGATTGTGTTATTAGTATTATAATAATTACTATAAATATTAATAATAAAGTATTATCAGCGTTATTTCTTCTTCCGAGACTTTCCTTGCCCAATATTTACAAATACCGCACAGTGCCTCGGCGGAGGAGAAACAGAGTGAGGGGAGGGCAGATACGGAAAGAAGGAAGAGGGAAGAGAAGCCAGAGAAAAGTGGGAGGGGAAGGACGGAGGGGGATAAAAGCAAGGAAGGCCAAGATGCTGGACATGAGGGAGAGGAGAGGAGAGAGGGGCTCAACAATCAGGACAGTACCACCGTTTGCAAAAGGCCCTCGCCAGCTGTGTCCAAACAGGAGGAGGCCGCGTGTGCTCCTTGCGGACTGGGGGCCGGTGGTGGAGGAGGAGGAGGAGCGCGGGGACCCTGGCACGGGAGGCCGGGGGCCGAAGACGAAGAGGAGGCGTCGGAGGGGGCGCAGAAGGCGAAGTCCCGGGGCTGCCTCTCCAGCCGGGTTTCTTTGGCAGGGGCTGGGGCCTGGCCGCTCGCCGCTGGGGGCAGCCCCCGGCCGCCGCGGTTGCTGCTGCAGTGATCCCGCTCGTACTCCTCCTGAGCCCTCTGCATCTTCCGCTTCTTCATCCTCCGCTTGTGGATGTGGAAGGTGGAGAGGGACAGCACGATGAGGCAGAAGATGAGGGTGACCAGGACAATCAGCACCAGCGTGGACGAGAAGGACTGGAAGAGCTGCTGTCCCACCTGCGTGATGCAGGTGCCGCCGCCGCTGCCGCCTGCACCCGGGCCACGGGCGCTCGCGTTGCCGCCGCCGCTGGCGTTGGGGGAGGCAAAGGTCCGGTTGAGGAGACACGGCGGCAGCGCCAGCCTCAGCTCCTTGGGCGCCCTGGCACTCATCGGCGCTGGGCGGGGAGGGGCCGGGCCCACCACACTTCCTCTCCCGGGCACACCGTTCCCACCAGCCAGGAGGAGGACGGAGCCCACGCCACCCCAAACTACTCCCTGGTGCGGGAGAGGATGACGCGCGAGCCAAGGGCCGAGGGGGCCACCGCGGGCGGGCGGGCGAGCCGGCCGGGAGGCGAGCGGCACGCAGGAGATCCTCTCCGGCCCCGCCTGGAACGCGAGTCCGTGCGCCCTTTTCCTTTCCCAAGGCACCAGGCTGCAAAGAGAACAGGCTGAGTTAGGACCCCGGCCGCTGCCCGGGGCCGTGCGGAGCGCCGGGAGGCTCCGCCAGCCCCGCAGAGCGGCCCCCCGGGCACGCTGCCCCAGCAGGGCGCCGCCCGCCGTCCCCACGGCCCGCGGACCCCGGCCCGCCCGCCCCCCGACCGCGCACCCGAGCCGCCGGCTTCGTGCTCGCGCCGCTCGCCGGGAAGGGGTCTGCGCCGGCACCGCGGAGGCACGGATTACTCAGCAGATAAGGCAGGCTTCCTGCGCCCTCCACAACTTTCTAATTGCAACCGACACACGGCCGCCTGGGAACGTGGTCCCCGCTTCCCAGAGCGCCGCCTCGCCTCTTTCCTTCGCCCTCCTAGTGGACGTCTTCCCGTGGATCCTGCCCTTCCCAGCACCCACCCCCCACAGCCCAGAGAGCCGACTCCGCTACGCAGTGCTCCCTTCTCTTCCCTCCCCCTCCAGACTCTCCTTCCCTGGCCGGCTTCAGGTCCCTTAAGTCCCGCGCCCCTGAGGGACCACAACAACCACATCCTACTCCGCCTCTGTCCGTGGTCACAGCTGACGCGCAAGATCGCGCTCCATCCTTTCTCCAGCCTTCTTCCCTGGTACCTCCCCCCGACCAAAAAAAAAAAAAAAAGCAGCTGAAACACCTTTTTCAGCTAAAGCACATCCCCGCAAACGCCCCCTTGTCCCCATCTCCCGGTGCCCCGCACTGGGCAGTATCCTGCTCCTTTCTAGGGGGACTGGAAACGGAAGGCTAAGGGTTCTCGCCTGCAAAGTTTGGCGAACGGACCTTCTCTCCAGCCTTCCCGGCCCCAGCTCGAGTCTCTTCCCGGGCACCAGAGGTGGGGGGCGCGGCACCCAGCAAAGCCCCCCGGCCGTTCTCCGGAGGCAGCTGCTAACTGTTGCAGTGCGGAGCGGAGAGGAGGCGTGCGAGCCGGGGCTGGGCAGGGTGGGGGTCGCGGCTCCCGCCAGGGGGGCCTGCGCAGGCCGCGGGAGCCGTCCTGCCCGCGGGCGTCCCGGGCCCCCGGCGGCCCGGAGCCTGCAGCCGCACCCCGTCCCTTACCTGGGGCCACCGGCTGGCTGCGGGGAGGGAGCCCCCGCCGCGCGGCTGCAGTGGCGGCTGCAGAAGGCGCGGAGTGAAGGGGCCGGAGACCGAGCCTCGCCGCCGCCGCCGCCGCTTCGGGGAGCTCAGCTCGCAGCCTATTGCCAGAGAGGCCGGTGACGTCAGGCAGCCACCGCCAGGGCTCCGAGCCACCCCTCAGGCCCCCACCCCACCCTCATACCCCAACACCCCGGCCTGGCCGAGCGCGCCTCGGCCACACACATCCCCAGGCTCCCTCTGCGTCCCCGCCAGGGGCCACCGACCGGGAGCAACCCCAGCAGCGCGCTCTGAGCAACCCACCTTCCGCCCTGCTCTGCCTGCGAAGGGGCCGAAGCTTCAGTTCTGGGGCTGCCCGACTCCTCGCCCACGACCCTTTGCCACATGGTCCCGGCAACACATTTTTTTAACACTCTAGACAGCCATCTCCCCCCCCCACCCCCCCACACACACATGAGGGTTTGTTGGGTTTTTTTTTTTCCCCCCCTCCTGTCTCGGCTATGAGGATGGCTCTCCTCTGGGAGCCTGTCTATCCTGGCCCGGGCTCCGGGCAGAAACTGCGGGAAGGTGAGAAACGAGAGGGGCATTTCGGAACTCGGGTGGCAAAACATGAAATGACAAACGGAACGTGCATTTAACGTCCAACGCTGCAAATGAACTGTTCTCCTCTCCACCCAGAGTCTTCGACTTCTCTCTCACTCCACCGGGCTCGTGATCCCACCCTGCTCGCTCACACGTTGGTCTTCAGGCCCGACACCCACTCGGTATATGAAACACTCTTTCTCTTCTGAAATCTAGACACTCACGAGCACACAAAGCACATGCAAGGCTTACAAGGCAGGAAGACAACGCTCACTAAGAGGAGGGCAGAAGTAAACAGAAAATTCTGAATCTACCCCTCAGTTTACCACAGTGTTAACAACAGCCTTTCAGCACAAGGGAAAGGGAGAAAACTTCCTGGAAGATTTGCATCAGCCTGCCCAAATCTGGGCAGAGATTAATCAACTCTTGGTTCAGAACCCTTGGCAAAACATGAACGGTGTCTTTGGTGACAATAGCCAATTTTAAAATGAAGTATTGTCATTTTTCTACTAGAGAAACCGGCATGGAACAGCACCTCAAGACACCGTGTGATCTTTGAAAGCATCCAGTTGTCTTAGACAACGTGCCTTTCCTTCTTCCCTCCATCTTGTTTTATTCCCATCTTCGAGTCTAACACGATGCCTGTACAATATTTACTTGCAAGTTTGAGTGATGCAGTAAATACTGCTTTTTCCAGCTATGCATCTGAATTGAGAGATAGTAGGAATGACTGACACCTCCTTACCTGGTTGCAAGCAGAGGGTTTTATTTAAAAAAGAGAGTTTGACACTGGGAGTAAAAGGTTGTTTACGATCTGGGGGTCCCTTTTGACCCTGGTCCTACTCCAACTTCTCCTATTCCTCTCCTTGCTCATGACTTAAATTTGAAGGCAGAAATGCAGCATTTCTCCTCAAAATTCTGTTTTGATTTATTTGAAGAAAAGCCATCAGATTTTTCTTCAGAATTGTCCCAATAAAAAAAAGATCCCTATTTAAGCTAGTATCGGTACATGCTGAATAATTCAAGATCATTTCAGAGCACAGATTAATGCCCTTGGCTGCCAGACTCACACAGTTAATGGTGGCCAATGACCCCAATGCTGGCTTAGCCTTCCTGCCTCGAGTGAGGGCACCCAATGCCATATTTGGACATTCTGACTCTGATGGGCTCAGTGGATGCAATGGTGAACCTTGTTCTCATTGTGATCACTAAGTGAGACTTCACCATTAACACCTGCCATGTGATGCCCCATTTTTGTACACTCTCTCTGCTCCTGAAAAGTTGAGTCTAATCAACATTTTGTAAGGCAAATCCAATTTTGAATATTCCAAAAAGAGATCTGGCTATTTAAAGAGACTCTTTAGAAGCACTGTCTTGTTAAGCAAAGAATCTTTACATAATTAGAATTAACTCTCACTGATCTGTTTTCTAGACGTGGAAGTATGAGTTATCAGGTTTTCCCAGGGAGAAACATGCGTACCTTTGCAATATGTTGTAAGGGGATTACAACATATGTAACTCTATAAATATAAATACGTAAACATGTATATACAATGGGGTTCCTTTGGTACACCAAGTTTCTGGGATATATGAGTAGGCTGCCATTGTTCTTATTCTTTTGTTATAAATGATAACCATCTGTTATCCCACGACTGCTACAAGTGTCTGTGCCATTTTACTCAACCTAATAAAAGACATGGTCTTGCCTTGGAGAATTTATACTCTACGGCAGATGAATGTGGTCCACAAGACAATGGTATTTAACAGGAAATGATTTAGGTAAAGACATCAATTCTCAGGTGAAAAGCCCAGCACACTTTTCTTTTCCTTTCTCATTCAGGAAGAGTAAGCTATAGGTTCATAATTTGTTCTTACCCAGAGAATGAATGGGCACACAGACTTGATGTCACTAGGCAGTGGAATTCGAGACCCAGGAACACCAGTGACCGCAAACTCACACACCTCTTCATCTGTAGGAACTGAGCCCACTGAGTTGCTACGTGATTTTGGAACACCTGGCATGATGGCAAGTCTCTTCCAGACAACCTGCTGCCACTGTTTTTGCCACCAAACTTACTGAGCCACACTTTCAAGACTGGGAGGGCCAAGAAGCTTCTGAGATTCCTGGAGTCTTCCCTTTGTAATAGGAAAGGCCCTCTTGACTTAGGCAGACTCCAAATACTCAGCCACATAAAATACTCACTCTCGACTTTGATGAGGGATCTCCATCCAGCGTAGAGAGAAGTGCCAGATGGGCACCTGGTATGTCAATCCAAAAGAAAGCATTGAATCAATAACAACAAATGCTGGGAGTATTATGATTTTCAAAATACCTATGTGCCAGGCTGTAATAGTATTAATCCTCAACCTAACTTTGCAAGGTTATTTTTGCCAAAATACAAAATTATTTATTCATTCATTCATTCACTCATTTGCTCAACAAAAAACGTTGACTACTTGCTCTACATGTCAGGAGAGGAAAGTAACGTTCAGAGCAGCTAAAGACAATGCCCGGGTCACTTAAGAGTAAGTATATTATGGAGATCAAACCCAAGCAAACTGATTCCAAAGTTAGTATTCTTTTCAAACTGGTGGTTGGTCTCTCTCCCTCTCTCCCTCTCTCTCTCTCTCAGACACACACACACCTCTATTTCTATCTCTATCCACAGGTGTGAACAAGTCAAACTAGAGAAAAGCACAGCTGTTTGGTTGAAGTAGAGGAGGGGAGATGCAAAGCCCCATTTCAGGGGTCTCCCCCGCCCCCCAGCAGCAGTCCACACTCCGCACCTTCCTTGAACTGAGTAGAGTCCAGATTGCAAAGCCCTCCAAGCACCAAGTTACCTAGGCAGGTCATTCTAGACCACAGGGCAGCAGGACACACACGAGGCTCCTCGCATTTACAGGGATTTTGCCAGAGGATGTTCAGACCCTGACATCCTCCCTAACCGTGTATCTGGACTACCCTGGGCCCTGCATCCCCACAGAGGCACAGTCTGTAAGTCATCAGGCTGCTGTTACGTCAACTGCTGGCCCAGCCAGCAATTAGTTAATCAACAAAGTAGTGACTAAAGCTCCAGAGTTTGTTCAAGCTGCCTAGTTTTTTTCTTTTCTGGTTCAGTTTCTCATCTATAAAATGAAAATAAAAGCAGTATCTTTTCCGCAGTGTTATTGTATGCACTAAGCATATACTAAGCATTCAGAAGGGGCAGTTGTTTACATTATAAAGAAAACCACTAAGATTAGTATTTTATCTCTAACAGTAGAAGCACGATACTGTTTTGGACATCAAAAGTCAGGACAATTTTGGTAAGTTTGAGTATTCTTTATGGGAGGATAATCATGAAGGTAAATGGCTGAAAACAGTAATAGATAATGAACAATTCAAGGAACTTGAAATATTAATCCTAGAGATAGAAAGACACCACGGATGCATCGGAAAATCTTCAAATGTTTGGCGCATCGGCAAGAAAAGATGAATTTATGCTACTATTCTAGGAACTTAGAGGAGAACTGAAACATAGTGGAACAGATATAGGGTAGAAAATATATTTCGATTCACTATTTCAGTATTGGAAATACTGAAATCATGCAGATTATCTAAACCAGCAGTCTTCAAAATGGGGGACTGAGATCTCTGAAAATATATTAAGATTTTGTTTCCAGGGATATATGAGTATGTATAGCTTTCAAGGAATCATTTCCCAAATCCTCAACCTCCATGTGTACTTTTCCAGAAAATGTATCTAAGGTTAAAATTCTTTGTCACCTCTCTGTGCATTTCTCCTACTTTACATAAGAGGAACCTATATTTACCAATCCTCACCAACCATGCATTACTCAGGGCATACAAACCTTTGGAGAACCAGACAAAGGAATACCATGAGGTTGTATAATCCCCGACAAAGTGACAGCAAAGCATAAAGATCATGTGTAAGAGACATTGATGGGACAGAGCCATATTTCCTCCAGGTGACAGACTCATTTTAAGGCTCTCTATCTGTACATTGATTTATCTTAGAATTAGAACTGAGAAGTGAGATAGTTGTCACAGAGATACAAGTATTCAATTTATTTAAATTATTTAAATTGAAAAATGAATCCAGACTTTTTAACACAAAACATAAACCCAATTTGTCTATTTTGATTAACAATTTGAACTGCATTTGCCTGATAGGTACTATAGAAGACATATAAATTGAATGAACTAAATCTATCAATCTGATTTTTTTGACTAATACATTTAACGTACATACATGATAGGGAATATGCGAGAAATTACAAGTCATTCTTTGCAAATATTATGATCAGAAGTTTTAGATGACAAATTAAAATGTCCAAAGGAATACACGATTTTCCAAAATTCTTTTATGAAGTATTCAGGAGGAGAAAAAAAAATACTTTGAAGATTTCTATTCCGAAGTGTCCAAATCCTGTGACACCATCTGGAAAGTTTCAAATGCAAATTAGACCCATCGGGAGGGTCGTAAAGGAGATTTCATACTGGGGTAAGACTTGAAACCAGGTAGCTTCTCTAAGAAAGTCTGAAAGCCTACAGACCTTTATATACCTATCAGGGCACTTCTAATCTCTAGTTGCAGAAACATATGCTTTACCCTTTTACACCTCATAATAAAGCACTGTCTAATCAAGCCTAAGCCCCATTTATATCTGGTTATTTGTACCAAGTCAAGATTCATCTTACTACATTATCCTTGACTGCAAAAGTCATCCATTCAACAAAGACTGTGTGCCTACCACGTACCACAAATTGAACTAATGTATCTGTGACCAAGGAAAAGTCTCCGTAATCAGGAATTTGCATTCTAATTACATACACAATTATATTTTGATTACCTGGGCAAAGGCAAAACAATGCTAACATCCTTGTCTTCTAATACTTTTAAATAAAATACCATTTGTATCAAAGAACAGAAGAATGTAAACCATCTAGACTGATGGATGTGAAGCTAGAGGGGTCAATGGGTAAAGATAGATGGACCAGCAGATGTCCAATAATTCATAAGATCTTTGTGACCAACAGCTCCTGGAAAATGAGAGTTTTGGGTCATGGTCAGAAAGCCAGGGGCACATGCTTCTTTCAAGTGCTGCAGGCTGTGAATCTGCCTTTTGTAAGAAAAATAAGCTGAAAACATTTCCACCATGCACAAAAGTACACCTAGATCAAGGTTTCTCAATCTCAGCAGTACTAGTATCTGAGGTCAAATAATTCCTTATTGTGAGAGACTGTCTTACACATTACAGACTGTTGTGGTAAGCAGAATACTCCTCACCTTGCTTCCAGACGCCCCCCTCCCCACCTCCAATTATTCAATCAAAACTAATAGAGGGGCTGCTGTGAAGAGACTCTGTAGCTGTAATTCAAGTTCCAAATAGGTGACCTTAAAATATGGAGATTATTCAGATAGGTCTGATCCAATCAGGTGAGCCCTTGAAAAGAAGAGTTTTCTCTGGCTGCAGGCAGAAGAGGAAGTCAGAGATTCAAAGCACAAGGTAAGAGGGCTGCAGGGAGTTCAACATGCTCTTGTTGACTTAGAAGATGGAGGGGGACACGATCAAACTCAGGTGGGTGCCCCATAGGAGCTAAGAATGTCTGACAACCAGCAAGGAAACGGGGACCTCAGTCTTAAAACTGCAAGGGAATGAATTCTGCTAACAATGTCAATGGGCTTAAAAGTGGATTCTTCCCCTAGAGTTTCCATAGAAGAGCCCAACCTAACCAACACCTTGATTTCAGCCCTGTGATACTTTAAGTAAATAACCTGGTCAAGCACCCTTCCCAATCTCCCCAGAAGGCTCACCTACAAAACTGTGAGTTAATAAAGGAGTGTTGTCATAAGCTGCTACATCACGCAGCGACAGGAAAACGGTTTCTTCAGCAACATCCCAGGCCCCTACCCCCTAGAGGCCAGTAACACCATCACTGCATTACAGACCGTTGTGACCATCAAAAATGGCTCTAGACATTGCCAAATGTCACAAGAATGGGGGTACAAAATCACCCCTGGTTTGAAAACCACTGCCCTACACATACAACTTGTCTCTGTTTAGTTAGCAAACACTGGCCCGCAAGAAGAGACGGGCATCTTGAGCTCTACACACAATGTATGACAATTTCAACTACTGTTATCTCTGAGTTGTTGAATTTGACCAAGAGAGTCTCTTATGTAGAAGGAGACCATCATTAATTCTCTAAGAAATCAATCTATAACAAATTCAAAAAACATCAGGTCCCAGGGATCAATCAAGAACATTTGGAGAATAAAGAGTTCCAACAAAAATTGTTGCCTTCCATGTTGGTGTTTTGTTTTGTTTTAACAGAGACAGCATGAGAAGGGGAGGAGGGAGGGGGGGGGGAGAGGGAGAGAGAGAGAGAGAGAGAGAGAGAGAGAGAGAGAGAGAGAGAGAATCTTAAGCAGGATCCAAGCTCAGCCCAGAGCCCAACACGGGGCTGGGGTGATCCCACAACCCTGGGATCATGACCTGAGCTGAAATCAAGAGTCACAGGCTCAACTGACTGAGCCAGCCAGGCACCCCTGTTGCCTTCCACGTTAAACAAAAATACATGCAGAGAAAGAGGAAATGATCTCACTAGATTTGATTATTAGCTTTGGATTTTGTTTTCTATAACAGAGAATATCTCAGCAAGAGACAAACACTTGGTTTAAGTCATAGATCTGTTGGTAGGCACACTCAGTGCTCTTGAAGATCCTGTTGGAGCACAGCGGTGGCAGGTGACTTATTGCACATGGTGGGTGGCCATCTCAATCCTTCCTGTTTCTCTCTCTTCCTCATGAAGCAAACATTACTGTATTTATTTTGATAATCAAGAAAGAAAGCTAAACGGCCTCATGCTTTCAACCTTTTGTCTCTTACAGTCTTCTTCCCCCCCTCCATTACCTATACATCATCTTATGCTTGCAAAAGAAAACAAATCAGACAATGTTACAAAGTGTCTTTAAAATAGCCTGGGAGTGGGGCACCTGGGTGGCTCAGTTGGTTAAGCATCCAACTCCGCTCAGGTCATGACCCCATGGTTCATGGGTTCAAGCCCTGCGTTGGGCTCTGTGCTGTCAGCTCAGAGCCTGGAGTCTGCTCCAGATTCTATGTCCCCCTCCCTCTGTGCCCCTCCTCCACTCACAGTCTGTCTGTCTGTCTCTCTCTCAAAAATAAACATCAAAAAAAATTTTTAAATAGCCTGGGAGTTATCAATCACCAAGTATGATGGGCTAGGAATAGGAAATAAACACGAGACAACCAAGATTTCTTCCTGCATGAGCACCTGGGTGGCTCATGGCTCAACTAGTTAAGCATCCTACCCTTGATTTTGACTCAGGTCATGATCTCACAGTTTGTGAGATCAAGCCTCATTGGGCTCCATGCTGACAGTGGGGAACCTGCTTGGGATTCTCCCGCTCTCTGCCCCTTCTTCTCTTCTCGTGCTCGCTCACTCTCTCTCTAGCTCTCTGTCTCAAAATAAACTTTAAAAATGAAGGTTTCTTCCTGCACTCCTTATTACCTTTTGTCCACATCAGTTGCTGTCAACTCTGCTTTTTATTTTTGTAATAGAACACATGGGGAATAAAGCCAGAGTGTTTCTGAGGAAGACAAAGGCAATAACCAAGTAGTAGGGGGCACGTGCTGATTGCATTTGATGTAATCAAATGAAACTCTGTGTTTCTGTTTGTTTCACGGTTCCTTTAAACACTGTCCAGAAATATTTTCTCTGCTGCTGAACAGAAATTTGACAGGTATCATAATTTTTTGGATCACTTTTTCTTAAAGGACATTCTTATATCCTTTTAAATCAGAAGAAAGGGTCAAGACAATCATTATAATATCTACTCTCAGACACATATAAAAATTCAAAAGCCAATTAATCATATAGTTTCTCTTTTCTCACAGCTTTTGCTTATTTTAGGCTGAAAGCCTAGAGACATGAAAAGGAGTAATATTTGGCCCCTTCTCTATTTCTCTTACTTGTATGTCTTTTCCTTTTTCTTCACCACCCATCCCTAGATCGCTAGACAGTTTCATATCTCTCTGGAGATGAACCAGAAGGGAAAATGGTAAAGGGATAGGAAAATTTTACTTCGACCGTTCTGTCCCAAGATGACGCTACACTCCTGGGGCCTAACAGATGTCCAGGTTGACTCAGGACGGAGAACTTCTTGCCCGACCTGGTTATAGTCACCCCTTTACGCAGCTGTCACTGCATTGACTATTTCTGTTGACTATTTCTTCATCACTAGGAATCTATTTTTTTCAGCTTCTAGCTTCTTCATCCTCAGGGGAAACCCTGGGAAAGAGTGTCCAACAACCACCTAAGAATTTCCCCACACAAAGAGCGAGAAAGCTGGGTATTTACACACTAACGGCATCTCTTTTGCTGCCAGCTAGCATTTTTCAAACTTGGAGGAACTATCCCAGCAGCGTGTTAGGGGTCCACTACAGGAGTCCTTTCCAGAACATTCAAGCTGACGTCACGGCAGAATGCCCCCATTTAACCAATTCTGCCTCTCCAGCCTGTGACTCCTCGCTGTTGGGGCATCACCCTCAAAGTCCACTTTCAGGTATTTAAATAAGTAAATACATTACCGTATTTATTTTGGGAATCAAGAAAGAAAGCCAAATGGCCTTACGCTTTTCAGCCTTTTGTGTCTTAAAGTCTCTTCTCCCCCCTCCATCGTCTATACGTCATTTTAGGATTGTAAAAGAAAACAGACAACACAGTGTTACAATGTGACTTTAAAAGAGCCTGATTCTTCCAGGATATATTAGCCAAGTCTTGCCGGTATGTTATTAATGATCTTTTTTCCCCCCCTGGGGCAGGGAAAGTATTTTCCCAGGAGTTCAAGCTGAGTTCTGACCCCAGTTATTGTCCTCCAATCTGAGGCAAGTAAAGGTAAACCTTGAAAAAATTAAGTACCACCTCACAAGGTGCCTGCCTCTGCATCATTTCTAGGCACTGACAATCTGCTGTCCTATAACAATGGGGAGGGAACCATTTTCGTCGACCCAGGGGTTCAGGACAATCCGTTAACTCAAAGTTCTCACAAGGATCAGTCCCAAATATCCCCATCTCAGGTCTCAGGTCACATTCCTCTCGTATCGAGACCCTGGATTTCAGCATGGGAGACTCGCCAGGGCTGAGAATCCTATGTCTGCAATTCTACCTCTTTCACACTCACATCTGCACCTGTCAGCAGCTGGATCTGCCTTCTGGCCACAGGAAATATGGGTTCTTTAAATGCCGAATTAAAGGTCTTCTGGGCTTCACACGGAGAATAATTTGATGGTGAGCTGAACTGAGGTGGTCTTTTTCCTCCAGTGCCGCTGTGACGATCAGTATCAGTCCCAGAGTCCTCATAATTACCACTGCCACCATATCTAAAAAATGCTGGAGATAGTCTATAAGCCTGTTTCCCTTTCCAATTCACCAGAGATGAAAACATTCATTAACTGTGATGCTTGGCATGGCAGGGATTATCATCACCTCTCTTATCTAGTTGGTAAGCGCCTTTGTTTTTGTTTTTGTTTTTTATAATCTGGTTGGCAAGTTCCAGAATCGTAAGCGACTTCTTCCTTGGACCTCTTCCTTGGCCGACTGTCTTGGTCCGGTTTCCTCCACAAGGAGGCGCTGAGGAAGGATTTGGCAGCTGCAGAGAATACCAGTAAGGTAATGACCGAAGAAGAGCTTCCAGTGAAGGAGCAGAACAAAAAGCCAGTTACCATGAGATTTCAATCCCACGGGGAAATTTGGGAAATAGTGTCGGATGCGTGCTTTAGAATCATCCCAGCTTAGAAACAAGGGAATTGTGCTATTTCTAAATATACACATACACCTCAACTTCCTATTTCAAGTCAATCTTGTTTCAACACTGCTCCAGAGGGGTTAATGCTCTGACACATCCAGCCTACTTCACCCCTGGGCAGAACGGCACCCTCCCATTCTAGCAAAATCGTTAGGAATAGAGTCATGAGTAATGAGAAGTCGGCAGGAGCACACAGAAAGGGAAGGGTCTGAGGGTCACGTGTGAAGTACTGAGGACATCTGTTAAAGCTGCTCCATGTGGACAGCAGTGACCCGAGAGAAACACCCATATACCTTTGCCCACAATGAGATTAAGGAGCGCAGATTAATGCAATTTGAGAAACACTCCCCTGATTCTGCCACCAGAACAATCCGTCAGACTTTCGTCCTCTAGATCTCTTGCCTAACAATCTGACCCACACATATGGAGCTCCCCTCCCACCAATACCTGCACTGTTTCTGTTGACTACAGAGCTTCTCCATATAGAAGTCAATCCCCATCTAGGCAAAGCAGAGGAGGGAAGGGGTAGACCCTCAGCACAGCAACACCCAACTCCCAGGAAATATTTCACCGCTCTCCCCGTCCCTCCCTCATTACGACTCTTCTTTGTATTTTTGATATGGCTAAGGGACAAGGATCATGAAGGGGGTTATTGCACATTTCTGTTACAAGTTATCCCACATAAAAATGAAGACTAGTGAGATGCTCGGGTGTCTCAGTTGGTTAAACATCTGACTCTTGGTTTCAGCTCAGATCATCATCTCATGGTTTTGTGGGTTTAAGCCCCATGTTGGGCTCTGCACTGGCAGCGTGGAGCCTGCTTGAGATTCTTTCTCTCTCCCTCTCTCTCCGCCCCTCCCCCACTCTCATGGTCTCTTTCTCTCTCAAAATAAATAAATAAACTTTAAAAAAATGAAGGCTGGGGGCACCTGGGTGGCTCACTCGGTTAAGCGTCCGACTTCATTTCGGGTTGTGATCTCACAGTCCGTGGGTTCGAGCCCCAGGTCAGGCTCTGTGCTGAAAGCCCAGAGCCTGGAGCCTGCTTCAGATTCTGTGTCTCCCTCCCTCTCTGCCCCTCCCCTACTCACGCTCTGTCTCTCAAAAATGAATAAACATTAAAAAAAAAATTTTAGTAAAAAAATAAAATAAATAAATAAATGAAGACTGGTTTCACATTATCTGTAGTAATTCCACACCTCAGTAGAAATGGAGGCAGCAAGAATCTGGTCTGATACCCTCTCATAGTAGTAACGGAGCCTACAGCCTTAACTGAACTTCTCCAGACACGGTCTTTGTAGTGAACGTGTAGACAGTTTTCAAGGTGATCTTATAATGGATGGTGATGAGGACTGGAAGGGACTGCAGAGGGCCTGCGCTGACTGCACTTTACATGGGTTCCCGTTTAATCTTTACATCAGCTGTTTGACCTAAGTTTGGCTATCTCCATTCCTATGGAGGAACTGGGTTTAAGCCTTGCCCAAAGCACATACTCTATTAGCAACTGGCTAGGCCTAAACTTAAATGCTTGGCTGTATGGCTCCAGAGCCTACAATCATTCCATTAAACCGAGGACAGAGATCAAAAACTCTAAATGCTAGTAGGGACCAGGAAGAGAAAATACATGTATGATATATGACAGGGTATATCAGAATGAAAATGGCTAACTGGACTATATTCAAAGCCAACCAAGCAAAACAAGATACCATCATCTTGAACTGGGTTCAGGCCCATGAGCCCCTAATTTGTTGATTTAGACCAAAGTCATTGTAGAAAATTTGAAGGAAGACCCTAGTTATGGACTAGGCATGGACCCTAGTTCACCCACCACTAATTCTGAAAATTGTGACAAATCATTTAATTTCTGTCTCAGTTTCTACTTCCGTAACATGGGGATAACAAACTCCTGTGTGGTGCAAAGTCAAGATTTCAAAATTTGTATAAAAATTTCCTAGCACACAGAAGGCATTCTACAAACAGAAATTCTTAAATTCTCCCATATACAGTGGTATTTTAGTCTAGTCCTCTCCCCTTTCTTTAAACCTCCCTCTCTATTCCTAATGATTTTATGGCACAGACAGAAGATGATGATGATGGGGACATCCAGAGTATATAGGGTTCTACACATATTTCACAGATTATTTACAACTAGGGAGGTATGGAGGGCTAGTGACAGAAAAGCAATCTTTGTCTGACTCTAATGCTGAATTGATAGAGAAACGTCAGGCAGAAGAGGACAGAGAACCACTGTCCCCTCGGGTCTGAAGGGTTAGTGAGAAAAGGAAGCACAGATATTTTTTGATATCCTATGCCATTTCATTATTGGAAACACAGGTATATTTTCTTTAAAATAAGTTTGTGATCATTAACATTCAGAAGCCAAAAATCAAAACAGGACAGAGAGTCCAACAAATAGTCTTATATTATTTTTGTATCACAGAATACATTTTTGCAGTTTTGTGTTGGTTTACAAAAATCTTTCAAGTGTTTCTTAAATCCCACCACAGGAGTGAGATCATATGGTATTTGTCTTTCTCTGACTTATTTCACTCTTGTCATTGTAAATAGCAAGATTTCATTCTTTTTTGTGGCTGAGTAATAGTCCCTTGCGCGCATATGTGTGTGTGTGTGTGTATAAATATACACATATATACATACATCTTTTTTTAAGTTTTTATTTCAATTCCAGTATAGTTAACATATACAGTGTAAAATTAATTTCAGCTGTACAATATGGTGATTCAACACCTCCACACATCATCTGGTGCTCATCACAAGTGCATCCTTAATCCTCATCACCTATTTAACCCATTCCACATCCAACTCCCCTCTGGTGACCAGCAGTTTGTTCTCTATAGTCAAGAGTCTATTTCTTGGTTTGCTTCTCTTTTTTCCCTCTTGCTTATTTGTTTTGTTTCTTCAATTTCACATAAGTGAAAAACATATGGTATTTGTCTTTCTCTGACTGGCTTATTTCGCCTCGCATATTACACTCTAGCTCCACTTGTGTCATTGCAAATGGCAAGATTTCATTCTTTTTTAGGCTAAATATTACATTATATGTATGTGTGTGTGTGTGTGTGTGTGTGTATACATATACATATATGTATATATATGTGTGTGTGTGTGTGTAAATACCACACACACACACACACCATATCTTCCTTTTCCATTCATCAGTCAATGGACACTTCGGCTGTTTCCATAATTTGGTTATTGTAAATAATGCTGCTATAAACATTGAAGTGCATGTATTTTTGTATTCTTTTGCTAAACATCTAGTAGTACAACTCTGGATCATAGGGTGGTTCTATTTTTAACTTTTTGAAGAACCTCCATATTGTTTTCCACAGTGGCTGCACCAGTTTGCATTCCCACCAACAGTGCAAGAGGGTTCCCCTCCCTCCAAATCCTCATCAACATCTATTCTCTCTTGTGTTGTAGTTTTTAGTCATTCTGACAGGTATGAGGTGATATCTCATTGCAGTTTCGATTTGCATTTCCCTGATAATGAGTGAGGTTAAGCACCTCTTCATGTGTCTGTTGGACATCTGTAGGTCTTCTTTGAAAAAAAGTCTATTCATGTCTTCTGCCCATTTTTGACTGGACTTTGTTTTTTGGGTGTTGAGTTTTGTAAGTGTTTTCTGTATTTTGTATATTAACCCTTTATCAAGTATGTTATTTGCAAATATCTTCTCCCATTCAGTAGGTTGCCTTTTAGTTTTGTCGATTGTTTCCTTTGCTGTGCAGAAGCTTTGTATTTTGATGAAGTCCCTAGATTTTATTTTTGCTTTTGTTTCCGCTGCCTCAGGAAACACATCTAGAAAGGAGATGCTATGGCCTATGTCAAAGACGTTACCACCTGTGTTCTCCTGTAGGAATTTTGTAAGTTTCAGGTCTCACATTTAGGTTTTTAATACATTTTAAATTTGTTTTTGGGTATGCTGTTAGAAAGCGGTCCATTTCATTCTTCTGCATGTTGCCGTCCAGTTTTCCCAATACCATTTGTTGAAGATACTGTCTTTTTCACCTGGGATATTTTTTCCCCTTTGTCAAAGATTAACTGACCACACAGTTGCGGGTTCATTCCTAGGTTTTCTATCCTGTTCCATTGATAGGCCTATTTTTGTGTCAGTACCATACTGCTTTGATCACTACAGCTTTATAATATAACTTCAAGTCTGGAATTGTGATGCCTCCAGCTTTGCTTTTCCTTTTCAAAACTGCTTGGGCTACTTGGGGTCTTTTGTGGTTCCATACAAATTTTATGATTATTTGTCTAGTTCTGTGAAAAATTCTGTTGGCATTTTGACAGAGATTGCATTAAATCTCTAGAGTGCTTTAGCTAGTACAGACATTTTAACAATGTTTGTTCTTCCAATCCATGAGCATGGGATGTCTTTCCATTTCTTTGGGTGGTCTTGAATTTTTTTGTTTCAGTGTTTTATAGTTTTCAGAGTACAGGTCTTTCACCTGTTTGGTTAGGTTTATTCCTAGGTATCTTATCATTTCTGGTGAAGTTGTACATGGGATTGATTCCTCAATTTCTCTTTCTGCTGCTTCATTATTGATGTACAGAAATGCCTAACTAATAGTTACCCAGAGGTGGGGGTGGGGGGGACACGAATGGGTGAAATAGGTGATGGGGATTAAGGAAGGCACTTGTTGTATTGAGCACTGGCTGTGGTATCGAAGTGCTGAATCATCAAATTATACACCTGGAATCAATATGACACTGTATGTTCATTAACTCAAATTTAAATACAAACTTAAAAAAAAACACTGTCAAGTGTACTTAAAGAAAAAGTCACAGTTTACTTAGGGTGAAATAAACTACACCAAATTGATTTTCTTCACCAAAACTCACAAGCAATATTTTCTGTACTATTTCTAGATAAACCAAGAAGCACTTATTTTTGTAGGGTTTTCAGGTTTTACTTATAAGTCACAAAGAGGCAACAGATAACAGACATGGAAAAAGACAGAAGAAAACAGGCAAATCAGCTTTCAGGACTCATGGACTCTGATGCTGTCCTGACCATGAAAGAGAAGCGTCCAAACTCAACAAAAGAAAGTAAACAGCAACAACCAGAGGCAGAACAACAAAGGCAGGCTGTTCCATTCAAACTGTAACTGCAACCTGTTTCCTTAAGTTCACTTGACAAAGGCAAAAATCTACTCTGAAATCCTTTTTTGGTGAGCTCATATGTTTCTCTCCCTGTCTGGTAATTCCCCTAAACTGTTCACTAAACATTTTTAACAACATACTTAAAACTTCTAGTGTTCAAAGGTCAGTAGCAAACATTGCCGTAACATTTTATAAAATGCATTCCTTCCCCCTACACTTCTTCAAAATTCATTTCGTCAAAGAACTGATAACCTAATACCCGGTTACTGGTTCTACAGCGGTAATGAATGCTACAACTAAAATGAGGACTAAAGCAAATTCTAAATGCCAGGAGCAGAGACCTCACAGAAGTGTGGCACTTTTAATGCTATCTTCTGGAAGAACAGTTAGGTCTTCAAAGTGAGAGAGTTCAAATGGGAGCCATTTAAATAGGCAGATTATCAATGACTAATGTCCTGAATGGGAGGCCCATAGGTCAAGATATTCAGTAATGAAGGGGCCTACCTACCTACACCTACAGCTTTTCTGGAAGCTGCTTTGAAATTTCTTTGAGATTTTTTCAGATATCAAATATAAGCGAAAGCCTATTTTTAAAGTCTCTTAGGTATTTTCACTCGTTTCTGAATTACCTGTAGGAAGCTCTTAGTTGTGCTGACTTTGATGTGCATGTGTCCATCATTATTAAATTCAGATCATGTTTCATGTCAAAACTTAGGTTAAGCAAAGCCAAGTTACCTCACCTTTGGTTTGTCAAAGTGTTCCTCCGGTATGCTTTGAGACACTTCACCTAATTTTTATAGCCTTCAGTCTCAACCTTCATCACAGAAATAAATACATATGACCTTCAGCCATGCATAAACACTAGGGAAAAAACTGACACCTGGCAGACAGAGGGCGTCATAAATGGGGGGTGGAAGCTCCATATCTTCCCTTCCACGTTCTCCCCACTTGACTCTTCAACAATGCGGCTGAGCTGAGAGCAGGTCAAGGTTATGCAAATCCCCCCATGTTCAAGCCAGCATGGTGCTCCTCCGATGTTTTAAATGTGAGCCGTCCCATGACAAAGAGTATCGGCGAGAAGCATTTAAGAGTTTTCAGGTACTGTCTGAGACTCTGTCTTTCTGTTCCTGAACAATGTGCTCCAGGGTTGGAACTCAGTCTCCTCAGGAAATCTCAGACATTAGCTGACATTCCAGGTTACCTTGCTGGGCTCTACGGAACTTTCCGGGAAGTTTCAACTAACTATCAGGCTTGGGTGCCAAATGTGTGGCTTCCGCAAACCAAAATCCGTGGTGACCTTCAATATATTCCATCAATTCACTTAGTGAACAAAGCAGGGAAGTCAAGTGTCCGGCTGCAAAGAAAACATCAGAGGTCTGCCCCTGGAGATTTTCCCCAAGGCTCTTGTAAAAGAACACGTTTAAGAACCACAACACTAACAAGAATCTGTTACCGCACTACAGACTACAAATGCCCGGACATCTACACACTTACCCCACCTGATATTTGTGTCACTATACTATCTGAACATAAAACAGGTGCTTGTAGGAGGTCCACTAAAATTTCAAAAGCGTCATTCCTGCCTGTCCACTGAAGATGGCCAATTTCCTTCTGTTCTTTGACCCTTTCCTCATTGTTCTGAAAGAGGACAGAAATTACACTGCCACACTCCAAAAGCAGGTGCAGCAGCTGATGGGAAAAAATGAGCTTTCTCAACTGTTCCTAATGCAATGCAAAAGATATTCCCATAAAGTCTATTGCTTTTTCCAAACACCGCGTCATTTAAGGCGCCGGCAGAACAGAGGGTGCAGATAGCTTGGAGGCAATCATCGGAAAGTCTAGAGGCAAGAGCTTCAATTTTGGAAGAAACTCCACTGGACGCAACGTAAGCCTGGCTATGACAATATTCCGTGTTTAATCCCCACTTCTCAGCACAGTGTGAAGATGCACAGCCAAAATGTCTGCACCGGCTTCCTGAGGTAGGAAGCCCCCAAATCTCTCTCTCAGGTGAGGAGATTTGTCGACAAACTTCACCAACGCAGGCAGCTGCTCTTCTCCTGCTATGTCCACCACGTGGTCAGTGAGTATAGAAAGGAAGTGAGCGTCTCCCGCTTCCCTGAGGGTTTCTTCCGGAATGCAGCTCTCACATGTCTAGCACCTGTATCTGCTCTTAACTGCCATGGTCTCGAAAAGGCTCCTCAGCATCTCTTCACTGGAATCTATCCAGCACTCAGGCAGTGCTGGGAAGTTCTCAGGAGTAGAGAACTTCCAAAAAAAAAAAAGGAGTCCACGATGCCAGCAGCGTCTTGTCCATCCAGAGGGAGACAGGTTTTGGTTTCCCATAAGAATCCAAATTTCAGATGAAGATTTTGAGTATTCGGTGTTTTCCTTCTCTTTAAGGATTAATTTGAAGGGAAAGGTCTTCATCTTCTTCTTAACCCCTTTCTTCTGCACTGAGGCTCTGAGCATTGCTGCTGTTTCTCCATGTTTCTGTTCCTGCTTCGAAGTTTCATCCATTTTCTTTTTCTGTTACAGTGTCCTGATTTCACCTTCACTCAATTCTTTGTCTTCTATGTCTACTTTGTGGATTGTTCAAATGTCTAGTAAGATCAAATACTGTTGGTATTGCATTATCTTGAAGAACCGCCCTCTAAAGACTAGTTGTACAGATCATCCAGGTCTCAACGTGTTTGACACGTAATCGATAACGTTTATTTACTTGATCGGCTGTTTCCTCTTCTACGTTTGCTCTCCTTACAACGATCCACCCACTTCTGGCATCTGGCATGTTTGTGCAGGAACCTGAGGAAGGCCAGGTCTGACTGCCTGTCCACATGCATTGGGGGGCAGCACAGAAGCTGAGCATCTTCGCTGCCCCCTGGCCGGCCCAGCCCTCTCCTCCCCACCACCTCCAAGCAGCTGCCTGCCTGTCCTGGGCTCAGCAGGTGCCTCAAGTGTAACTCTTTTCTTCTTAGGGATTTGACTAGGTAACACCAAGAAACTGACTTTTCTCCTCCTTTAATAAGAAGTAACAAGCAAACTCTTGGGATTATGATGGCATCACATCTCACAAGAACTTGCTCTTAGACCGAGATTTCCAGTAAGGGCACTGAAATGTAATACACTGTAATCCATTATTTAAATCAGGTATTATGTCAACAGGAGCTCATTTGTTTTTCAGAACATTAGCACAATTCAAAATTATTTTCACATCTAACGATAGAAAGTTGCCTTCAAGCTCCTTACCACCATCTAGGAATTAATTCACTAGGAGCAAAACCCAAGACAAATTTAAGAAGGCTAATGTCCCTCTCGGGCCCATAGTTAGCTGTCATTTCAACAGCGACAAGCCAGGAACTCTGTTTAGCTGCATTGTGCATGTGAGAGAGAAAAAAAAGAGGGAGAAAGAAGCAGTCTGTGGATCTTCCTGGCCCAGTGACCTGGGTCTACCTCCATTATAACATTTATTACATGGCTGAAATTATTTACCTATATGCACAACTCCTTCATTGGACAGCAAGGCCGTGGAAGGCTGTCATCATGTTTGATTTCTCTCCGTACTGTCTAGAATAGATGCGTCATAAATGAAGGCCTCATATATACTCGCTTTCATTAGTAGCTTTTAGCCTCCTTCCAAAAGTTGTGCAAAGATCTGAACAGGTGGATTTGAGTTTTGCTCGTTCCATGTCCTCTGGTTCATCTTTCTGTGGAGGTCACGATGAGGATCAAAATGGTCCAAAGAGGAAGCAGGAGCAGTCAACAGAGGCAGAGCTCCCAAAGAGAAGGTGTGGGGGGGAGTTACATCTGAAAGTGCTTCTTAACACGTCCTTACCCCAAACTTGCAGACTAGAGAGAGAGTGACAGGCAAGGAAGTTATCAGTAGAGCAGGGATAGGGGACAGCTACTGCAGTATATACAGCTTCTGCAAACATGATCCTTCCTAATCCTTGGCACACCGCTACGGGATAGAGGATTATCTCCATTTTAGAGAGGGAGAAGATGAGAGGTTAAATAATTTGTCCAAGAGCACACAAGTGCTAAGGGATGAAGCCAGAATTCAAACCCAAGTCTGCCTGTATCCAAAGCCTGCTCCTTCCATTAATCCAAGGTGTCTCTTCGGAAGATCCTACCTAGAAAGCCACTGGACTTGTGGATATATCCTCCAGTGTCCAGGTCTCTTGGTCCCAGCGGTGATTCCACTTGGGTGGGTCCCTTGAGCCCTAAAGCCAGGAGGTTCAGGTCTTAGGGCAGAGCTGGTGTGATCTAGGCACTTCCTGGGACCCACAGAGTTAACTTGCCCTCGGCTCAGGTTATGGCTGCTGTGTTTTCAATGATCCAACACCCAGTGGGTGAGCTGTGGTCAGTTTTATAAAATGCACCAAGTACTATTATTTGTTTCTATACTGACAGTCTGTGTTAAATGCTCTACCAGGCCTTATATAATTTATATGTGCTTATGTGCAGGCCAATTGTCCAAAGGACCTCTTTCTTCCAGCCGGGGCTCTGGCTCTATCTGGGATGTCAAGTGGGACCTTGCTGGAGCCTGAAGTTTTCGTTTTGCACAGCCCGTCCTCTCTAAGGATTTGGCACAGAAGCTGTCCTCAGAAGATTTACAGCCTGGAACTGGACGTCTGCCTACTCCTGGCTTATTTCATGGGAAAAACAAAAACCCCAAACACCACCTAACGGAGGAAATGGAATCCGTGAGAATTCAGGAGTAACTCCTGGAAGGGGCCAAGAGCTCACGTTCCTCCTACACCTCCTCTTACTAGAAGCCTCTCTCAACAATCTCATTAAGCTTATCCGTTCTTCTTAAGCATTTTTCAGCATAGCCTTTCTGTGGGCTGCGTGGTCCTAGACAGCAGAACTGACACCAGTGAATGCTAGCTATGGGAACAATTGTGACTGGGGGCAGCTGAGCGGCTCAGTCTGACTCTTGATTTCAGCTCAGGTCATGACCTAATGGTTCACGGGTTCGAGCCCCAGGTCGGGCTCTGTGCTGTGTGAGCTCAAAGCCTGCTTCAGATTCCCTCTCCCTCCCTCTCTGCCTCTCCCCACTCATGCACGCACTCACGTGCTCTCTCAAAATAAGCTTAATTAAAAAAAAAAAAAAGTAACAATTCTGATCGAACATAAGACCAAACTTCCAAATAACTCCGGGTGAATGGGGAAGTTATTAAACTGGAAGAGATTGGAGATCAAATTCTATTAACTTCTAAAGTCAAAGTCCTAATTCCATGATTTTAGATTTTCAAATGTAACCAGTTATCTTGCAGGGGCTGAGGAGAGGGGAGATGGGAGAGCTAAGTTTTATCGAAATCTTCATGCTTGGAGGACTGTGACCTAGTGGTTCTCTCAGCGAAGAATCCTGAAAAGTCCAGCATGGCCCTGATTGCCTGAAGAAAGGTCTGCGAAGGATCAGAAACCAAATGGACTTCAAGGGGAATGGTTTCTGAGAGGAGCAAGTCAGTGAAGCATCAGTTACCTTGAGCTCAATCCTGACTCTCTAACCCAGAAAGTAAGACAAGCCCATCCCACCTCCACTCCCCACAAATGAAACACATTTCTAATGGTAGACTCACCATTTGTGAGTCCCTGATGCCAGAGCTGAGGCTGACTTAAAATCAGAAGCTTGTAGAACAAGGATGAGGGGTGCAGGGAGGTTAGGAATGGGCAGACAGCACATTAAAGGTATGGAGCAGGCTGGGACTAGGCTGAATCTCGTGGGCACTGGATTCCCACCGCAGACCTGCACACCATGCCCCACCCTGAAGCAGCAGGCCCACTCAACATAAGAGATAATGACCACCCGCACCTCGACTTTGCCGGAGGTCAGTCCTACCCCAGTGTCCGCAAAGGTACAAATAACCTGATCACATTCTCTTCCTCCCTTCCTCCCCATCTCCCAGGCTCCACGGATACCAGTGTGGGAAAGTATGTGACACTACATATAAGGCTTTCAATGTCTAAATGCTGAGGCTATTTTCCCTGACACTAGATTTCTCTGCCTTTTTGATTTATCGTGACACTGTGGCCTTCATTGACCTTCAGGAACAGCAGGTTGCTTGATAAAAGGCACTGGCTTTGGGATCTGGCAAATCTGGATCTGAAATCTATCCTTGCCATTAACCAACCATGCTACCAGGGATTTATTTTTTAAACTCTCTGAAACTCAACCTCAATTTGTTCATCTGTGAAATGGGAATCAGAAAGGACTCCCTGAAAGGACTCAGAATTGGGATCAGGGAGGATTCAAGGGTGAGAGTTATAGGAGATGCCCAGAGACGTTCAGTAAATGTTCATTCTCCTCCTCTTCCAACCTTCTGTGTCTCTCTGACAGGGTGTGACACTTTAAAAACCGAGTACATTTTCACTGATGGCTATGGGATCTATATAAAATAAAGCACCTCCTGCCAAGTAAATAAATAGAGGAGAGCATGTACTCATTCCTGTTCTAATTTAATCTGTCTGAGTGCCTGGAGGTCTTTTCGAGCTAAATATTGTTTTCACTCTGACCTTGGTACAGCGTTCCCATTGAATTTGTCTCAGTTCGTCCTTTTCATGTCATGCTGATGCCTTTCTAATAGATTGAAAGCACTTTGTTGAGAACAGAGATTAGTGAGATCTAATAATCAGTAAATACCTGTCTACCCTGGACAATGGGGAAGTGGGATGTTCTGGGTAACTTGCTGTTCTAATAAAGAGATAGCACGTATGCCTGAATTAGCAATTTTCAAAGAATAGAACCCATCAAAACACAAGACCAGCACTGAACACAAAGAGAGATTTTGTGATCTGGGAGCCCCCTTGGAGGCTGGCGGGGACACGGACCTCATGCGGAAGAGTTAACAACTCTGGCAGGTAAAACAGAGTGAGCAGAGCTGTACTCTCAGATGCTCCGGAATTTTTTCCAAAGCATCTTGGATTCTGATGTAGTCATTCGTTACTTGTCTCTTCTTCATGAGGATTTAGAGAAAACATTTGCTCTAGACTTTCCTCCATGAAATTTTTAAACATGCATTTACGTTTAATGCCTAATTGGACAATTCAGTGAAGGACAAGTGCTCATGTCCAGTGGGTCACTGATTAATGGGTTAGTACAGGTCAGACCTTCCCAGCCTCTGGCTTCATGAGGATATTCTGAAGATCTCGATATTCAGAAACTGAAGAGGTGCCTAGATTTCCAGATAGCTTATTTTCCTTAGAAGTATTTTTTTTCTTTTACAGCAAATGTATATTCATTGTAAAACATTTTTTTTCAAAAAATACAGCCAAGAGGAACAAGAAAAAGAACAATATCCATAGTTTACCATTTGGAGAGGACTATTAATACCTTGAGAGCTTTTTTTCTCGGCATAAATAAAGATACACACTTAAAAAATAGGTTCGTGAAATATAAACTGCAATGGTATCTACTTTTTTGCCTCTAGAAAAATATGTCATGACCATCTTTCTATGTTAATATTCTTCCTCAGCATACATTTTAATGAATGCAAAGACTTCTGTGTATCACAAGCCCTAGTTTATTCTGAAATCTAGCAACACCCTCATAAGCAACACTATTATTTAAAAGGGTGGGAAAAATATTCTATAAATCTTTGCTTACATCCAAGTTTATTTCCACTGGATTTGTTTTCTTCAGAGTGGAATTGAAGGACCAAAGTCATTAAAAAAAAAAAACAAAACTTATATATTGTCAAACTGTGTTCCAAAGATTTAAACTAAAGGATAACACTCCACTGGCAGTATACTGCTTATAGGTGTCTGTTCCCAAGAAAGTTGTGATATTCTTGATGGCAGGGATTGTGTCATTCATGTTTGTACCCAACATCTTTATGTTTTTGGAAATTAAGTCACTGAAGTATTTGTTGAATGATGATTTGGTGATTCATTGTTTAAACAAATGTATGACACAAGATTGTATGTCTCTGGGGCTCAGCTTTTTCTTTTACAAAATGAGGATTTTATGTTATATGGTAACTAGGATTTCACATCTCTCGTATGAAAAGCAATGACCTAGATACCTTACAGGAGATTAGCCATATATATAATCTATAATCATAGTTATGCAAGCTGTAAGCATATATCATATGTAACTCAATTATAATTGTATAGAAATATGCACAGATGTGTTAAATATTCTGGGAGAATAAGGCTAGATGACATGATGGGATATTCCAGGAAGATGATGCTCAGCGAAGCACAGACCACCAGCTTTCTATCTGGGAAAAAAAGTCTTTTCCCCATTCCCCATTTTGTGTTTTATTTGTATCTAAAAAACAGGAGGTAGAATTATCTTGAGATTCAGGTTCCTTAGGTAATTTCACCCAACACAACCAAGCTTATCTCACTAGATTTTAGGAACATTTCAATCGCTTCTAAATTACCCAGGATAAGATTCTATCTGTTGACTTTCACGCTCCTAGACCTCCTGGTTCATTGGCAGTGAATGCCTATAGACCTCTCTAAACTATCCCCATAGCAATCATGCCTACTTTTTGTAACACTTCCTTCTCCAGGCCTCCGTGCTTCACAGAAATATTTGTCTCCCACCATCACTCAATTTATTAGTTACAGAGTTATGGTTATTTACCAAAAGTCTGTAACATGCCTTTTAATCTACTAAGGGGAAATGAGGCCGTGTGGTATACACTACAATGACAAGCATAAACATGATCTGCCAGACACGAGGAGGAAGAAAGCACTTTCCTCCGGGAGCCAAGACAAGTCTCACAGAAGACAACTCTTGAAGATGATGTTCGAGATGATTCTGGAAGAATGAGCTCAAGCTTGCCAGGCAGATGGAACTGAGCAGGTGACAGGAGAGAACAGGATTCAAGCAGAGATCAAGGGGCAGAGAATGGTTATTTATCAATCTCCCCCAACTGATGGCTCTCTCCAGTTCCCGTCACATAGGGTCACCTGGTGGTCATCTAGCTTTGGTCACGTCTGGTTGCGGTATTGCCTGAAAAGTTCTTGTTGCTTTTCAATCGCGGTTGGCTCTGTGACCACCCCTTCATCCTAAATGCCTCCACAGCTCTTCTCTGCATGAACCCTACAAGATCCAGCCTCTGTAGTACTAGGCCATTTAGTCTCAAACTCGTAGCCACCTTACTCTTTGGGTTTAAAAACTTCCCTCTTGCTAGAAGAGAGGCACTTCGAGAGCAGTGCGCATCGCTGGAATTTCTTCCGGGCTCTGAAGCCAGGTTGCTAGATGAGTATCCCTATCGAGTTTTGATAACAAGACAATGCTGGCCTTGCAAAATGAGTTTGCAAGTGTTTTCTATTCTTTAACTTTTTGGGCAAGTTTGAGAAGGATTGCAATTAATTCTTCTCTAAATGTTTGGTTGAATTCACCAGTGAAGCCATCTGTCCTGGGACATTTCTTTGTTATGTGGGTTTTGATAATTGATTCAATCTCCTTATTTATTATTGATCTGTTCAAGTTTTCTGTTTCTTCATAATTAAGTCTTCATAGGAGGCATGTTTCCAGGAAGGGATCCATTTCTTTGAGGCCGTTCAACGTGTTGGGACATAACTGTTCACAAGTAGTCTCTTATCACTTTTATTTCTGTGGCATCAGTTTTAATGTCACTTCTTGCATTTCTGAATTTATTTGCATTTTCTCTTTTTTCTTTGTTATTCTACATAAAGATCTGTCAATTTTGCTTATCTTTTCAAAAACCAACTTAGTTTTATTGATTTTTCCACTGGTTGTTTTTTTTATTTACAATTCTTTATTTCATTTATTTCAGCCTCATCTTTAATTTTCTTCCTTCTGCCAAACTTGGGGTTAGTTTATTTTTTTGAGTTGTAAGGTTGGTTGTGTATTTGAGTTCTTTTTTTTTTAATATAGGCATTTACTGCTCCAAATGTCCCACTTAGTACTGCTTTTGCTGCATCCTATAAGTTTCAGTATGTTGTGTTTCCATTTTCATTTGTCTTAAGATATTTCCTTTTTTTCCTCTTTGATTGCTTCCTTGACCTAATGGTTGTTCAAGACCATGTCGCTTAATTTCCACCCATTTGTGGATTTTCTCCTTTTTCTTCTGAGACTGATATTTAGTTTCATTCTGTTTTGCTCAGAAAAGATATTTGGTAGGATTTCAACCATCTTAAATTTGTTAAGATGTTCTGTAACCTAACATGACCTATTCTAGATTTTTTTAATGTTTATTCTTTTTTGAGAGACACAAAGACAGAGCGTGAGTAGGAGAGGGGCAAAAAGGGAGGGAGACACAGAATCCGAGGCAGGCTCCAGGCTCTGAGCTGTCAGTGACACGGGGCTCAAACTCACAAGCCCTGAGATCATGACCTGAGCCAAAGTCAGACCCTTAAACGAGCCACCCGGCGACCCAACATGACCTATTCAACAGACTGGCCCATGTGCACCTTTCCTGCTGCTGCTACATGGAAGGTTCTGGATATGTCTACTAGGCCCATTTGATCTGGAGTGTCATTCAAGCCCACTGTTTCCTTATTGGTTGTCTCTCTGATATTCTAGCTGTTGTCAAGGCTAGGATATTGAATTCTCCTGCTACTATTACACTGATGTCTGTTTCTCTATTCAGTTGTCCACGTTTGCATCGTTTGTGTAAGTGCTCCGATGTTGTGTGTATGATCAGTCTATTCCTCCATGCCAAGGCCACAGAGAATGAGTAACACTGTCCTTTTCTTTCGGAGGTTTGCTTACAACATGCTTAAGTGTACCAATGTTCTTCGCTTGCTGGAGAAAATGAGCATGGAATACGAGTCTGGGGTAAGGGCCGAAGCTTAAGGGAAGATCAGAGCGGTTATCTACACCATTAAAACATACACGGAGAACTGAGAAGTGCCGTGTATGCCCTCGGGTCACGGTGACAGAGGGCCTCACTAAACTGCAGGAGTCTGGAAGACACAAAGACATAAAATTCTGAATCTCTGCATGACAAGGAAACTTAGGTGTCACAAATGACCACATTCCTTATTGCAAGAGAAACACTACCTGGCCATTTGTACAGGTGGTCCCTGCCTAGAATCTCTCCCGAAATACCAGGGGGGAAGAAAAGTGAAACCACACTGAAGAAGGTTTTGTTCTTCCTCGCAGATGTACTGAAAGGCTCCTATCTTGCGAAGAGAAGGAACCTGAGATAAAAATGCACACTCTGAAGCAGTGACATTTAGCAAAGTGATTAGGCAGTGACATTAAACAAGCTCCCGGGCCATTTCCAAATGATTTCTATGGGCACCTGTGCTGCTCAGAAAGAGGCCAGGTTTGAGGTGGGGGGAAAAAAGAGACTCTTAATTAAAACCTGAGGGTACTTGCAATAGAAAGTTCAGGAAAGAAGCGCTTGTTTTTTCATCAGTGTACCTTTTTCTTTGTTGAAAAGAATTCCTCTTCACCCCAAGGAACATAATGAAGGAAAAATATTTGGCCAGAGTAAGTGGAAGGTGTGAAGAGGGGAGGACATCACTGGTGCTGTCTGGAGTGAAATCATCTGCCTTTGACTCCCACCTCCCCAGACACACCGGTCAGAGCGAGGGCTGTGCTTCGGACCACAGTGACATAATTATTCTTTAGTCCCATGAGTTTATCAAATCCCTCCTTGACTGTCCAAAATCGTTGTCCAGAAAAGGAATGGTATCTGCCAGATGCAGCCAGAGTGAAAGCTCCCCAGCAAGTAATAGCTGGTGAGTAAAAATCAGACCTACCCCTTCTTCCATCATCATCACTGTCTTCTTGCATCTGCTTCTTCCTGCTGGCTGCCAGCTGACTTCTTTGGTCCCCAGTTGGCTTCCATCCAGGCCTCTGGCTATGTTCTTGCTTCTCACACCCTGGCTATCATGTTACTTCGGGAAGAAGAGCTGCTGCCATCTTCCACATATGGCTTTCAAGGTGGCTCTAAACATCCAAATCCAGTGGGCAAATAGGTGACAAGTTTCTATGGGTCTGGTACGAACGAGCAAGCCCAAAGCTTACTTGCAAGGGAGGTGAGAAAAGCCTAGCTGTGAGCTCGGGAGGAAAAAGGAAATGGATTTGGTGGACAGCTACCCAGACCACTCCACTACTCCAGTTTTCAGGCTAGCTCCCCTCCCCTTGATTTTTACTTTCTGACCCTCTCCCTCCTGGTGTAATTCAGCCAAGTTCTGTTGTTTCAAACAACTTCTGATAGATGAAGCCTGATTCTGGATGATAAACTTCAATTCCTGGACTCACCTCTGTCAATAGCCACATGCAACCTAAGAGGTAGGATCTCCGAGACTCCACATAATAAGTGATGGAAGGGAAGGAGGAGTCAGGGTGTGTGGTGGGAATCCTCCCAGGACAACGTGCCCAAGAGAAATGGGCCAACGCGGCCACCGCTCCGAGGGAAGCTGCAGAGAAACGGAGGGTCATTCTCTGAGCATCCAAGCTTCACACACAGGGAAGCTTAAGTGAGTAAGAGGAAGGACAGCTCTGGGCCTGTGTTTTGGCTGTCAACCCATGTTTGTATGCTTTTTAATCCTAGGCTCTAGAGCAGTTGAAAACAAGATTGTTGTCAGTAATTTCTGCCAAGGAATTCTGAGTCATTTACCTTAATCCGTCAGCAATGAGAGGAGAAGAACTTTGCTCCCTCCATTTAATCAACCAGAGCCACATGGATTTTTACAGTCTTCAGAATGTGAATAACCCAAGTTGTTCAGCACCATTAGTCATCTCCCTAAGTCCACACTCCACATGCTTCTTCAAGTAAGAGTGGGAATCTCCAAGATCTTCTCTTCACTTCAAGAATCCCTTTCTCTCCAACTGGACTCCAATTGGCATTTCCAGTACTGGAACTATTGACGCTTTGGGCCAGATAATGTTTTATTGGAGGGAGGGAGGGAGCTATCCGGTGTGGGGTGGGACATGCTCCAGCAACCCAGACTCCTACCCATGAGATACCAGTAGTACTCTGTCCTGGTCCCACTGGTGGAAATAAAAAATGTCTCCAGACATTGCCAAGTGTCTGGTGGGGAGCAAAATTGTCCCCAACTAAAAACTGCTGAGGTGGACAGAGGTATAGCTTGAGAATAAGAAATTCGAGAATAAGAAATTCCAAAGACATGTATTTTCCTGGCCTATCATAAAAGGAACTACTCATTTACAGGCTCCCAGGGTGATCTACACTCATAACATATTTATTTATGATTTGTCAGTTGGTTGATCGATGATTTGCTTAAAGTTCAGTGAAATCAAGGAATGTAAATGTGTGGATGAACTGGTCATGAGAGGAAGGGCGTCAGAGCATAAAGAACAGAAGCTCCCAAGAGGTCGAGAATAAGGGGCGCCGGCGTGGCTCAGTCGGTCAAGCATCTGACTCTTGGTTTCGGCTCAGGTCACGATCTCACCATTCCTGAGATCAAGCCCCACGTTGGACTCTACAATGACAGCATGGAGCCTGCTTGGGATTCCTTCGCTCCCTCTCTCTCTCTGCCCCTACCCTGCTCATACATGCATACTTTCTCTCAAAATAAATATTTTAAAAAGTCAAGAATAAGAGAAGTGATAAGCAATAAAAGCACCTCATATTCACCAAGCATGATGCTTTACATAAAAATATGCATTATTTCACTTAATCCTTGCATCTACCACCCTTCCAAACACATTACAAGTAATTGATAAATATTATCAATTACAGTAATACCAATTACTGAACATACCAATTTAAAAGTAAGTGAGTTCAAGCTGAAAATGGTTACATAACTTGTGCTTACATAGACAGAAAATGGTAGAGCTGGTTCAAACTCAGGGCTGTCTTACCTTCTCACCCACACTGTTTATAATACCTTTCATCTGTGAATTCCTCTGTAGCCTCTAAGAGTTCTCGGTACAAACAATTCATCTTGGGAAGGATCTTACCTGTCCATCAGCAAAGCAACTGCAAGAGAAAGCCGAGGGTGTGTCCAGGGCTCATCAGAAAGACTGCAGGTTTGCATTAAGCCAAACCAGAATTCTCTCAAGGGGACACTTGGAGTCTATGTGATAGAGTTAGATGGATAGAAGAAAGAAAAAGAGAGCAATTGTTGCCAAGAGTAAATGGAGGCTTTGACCAAATATATGGCAATTACGTCTACAAAGATGACAATAAAGAGCCAATGTTTTACCCTTGAATAGATTCTAAGGGTAACTTTTGATCAGGGTCCACTCTTTCAGCGCTTCTGCTTTCCAAACAGAGTAAATATACCATCCAAATAAAGATACCACCACCTGTCCATCTCAATTCATCACAGTGCAACTATACAGTCCTTACTTAAAATGCCTGAGAATTTGGAAATACTCACTGACTGCTTACTCTGAACTGATGGCACCCCTTGGAACTACTCTCATGGCTCACAGGTCTAGCTCTCGACTACCTCTTGGTATATGGTAAAGGTGACCAAAAGCAGTGGGTGACCAATAGGTATATCAAAAGATGATGTCTATCATATGTCACCATGGATATGCAAAATTAAGACAACAATCAGATACCATTATACCCCTGATTACAATTACCAAAATCTAGAGCACTGACAAAACCAAAGGCTGGCAAGGATGTGGAACAACAGGAACTTTCTCTTATTCGTTGTTGCTGGGGACACAAAATGGTACAGTCACACCGGAAGACAGTTTGGCAGTTTCTTACAAAATTAGACGTGCTCTTACGATATGAGCCAACAAATGCACTCACTGGTATTTACCCAAAGGATCTGAAAACTTATGTCCACACAAAAACCACCACATGGATGTTTTTAGCAGCTGTGTTCCAAAGTTGGAAGCACCAAGATGTGTTTTAGCAGGTGAATGAATAAATGTGGCACATTCAGACAATGGAATAGTATTCAGTGCTGAAAAAAAAGAGTCATCAAGCCATGAAAAGCCACGGAGGACCTTAAATGCATATTACCATGCGAACGCAACCACGCTGAGAAGACTACATATTGTCTGGTTCAACTATATGACATTCTGGAAAAGACAAAACTATGGAGAGACAAAGACCAGGGGTGTCAGGGATTGGGGGAGATGAATAGGCGGAGCACAGATTTTTAGGGCAGTGAAAACTGAAATGGCAAATCCCTGCGTATAAGAACGCATGCTTCCTGTTTTCAGCTGATTTTTGCGGTAGTTTCTCACACAGCAATTACACACTAACAAAAGCCCAAACAAGTAGCACCTAATAATAACTATGTACACACACACACACACACACACACACACACTTCTATGATAAAAATTGGCCTTAAAAGCAGTCAAGGGGCACCTGGATGGCTCAGCTGGTTGAGTGTCCAACTCTTGATTTCAGCTCAGGTCAGGATCCCAGGGTGATGGCAATGAGCCTCACATTGATTCTTAAGATTCTTAAGATTCTCTCTCCCCCTCTGCCCTTCTCCTTAGCTCATGCATGCATGCTCTCTCTCTAAAATTAAAAAAAAAATACTTTGGGGGGAAAATGGAATTAAAAAATTGAAGCGGATAGTGGAGAGACAGACAGAGGCAGATAGAGACCATCCCAGTTTAAAGGAAGGCAGGAACAAAGATGTGCAGCTAGAAATGGCCAGGTGGCTTTGGGGGGTCCAGTAAGGAACCACTCTGGAGGAAGCAAAAGATTTTTCATTTTTCTTGTTTTGGTATAAAGTGCAAAGGTGAGTTGGGATGAATGTGCAAAAGAAAGATTCTGAATGTCAGCCTGAGCAAACAGGAAGCGTATCCTAGAAAGAATGGTTAAAAAAGACTGAAGCCGCATTTGTGTTACGGGACTGAACAGGCAACTTTAACAAAAGCTCTTTGCACCAGTATTAGAAACAGGAGCTGGAGGCAATTCCCAGGGACAGTGATTTCAAAAAGAAGAGGAAATAAATTCTTTTCCACATAGTCAGGGGGCTTTGGGGAGACCAGTAGCTCGGCTGTGCTATGTGTTTATTTGAAGGCAGAGACCCAGTGCGGTTCAAATGAAGACATGTCCAATGTTCAGAAGACGGACATCCGAGCTAAGACGAAGATCAATAGAGGAGGCTGAATTAAACGTCAGCCTGTAAATTGCTGAAACACGGGAAGTTCTGAATCGCCTCCTCGTTACTGATGAAAAGGAGGGCAGGGAGGAGGAGAACGAGATACCCTGGAAGCCGGGATTTTCCTTTGAGGAGTTCAGAGTCGCAGGAGCAGTTATGTGCAAAATGATGTGCTCCCTGAGAGAAACCATCTAGAACAGGTCCTGGAGCTAAAATCTTAATCCCTTTTTGCAATAAACTCCCTAATCCTATAGCAAAGAAAACCAGTAAAGTTCAAGGGAGAAGGACGGGCCAGTTTGAGGCCGGATTTCATTAGAGACACAAAGGACTGAAGTCCGCAACTGCAAATCACAATCTCAAGCTGTCAGTCAGAGGCAGATAAGAAAGGGCATTTTATGCAGAGTCCTTTCTTGGGGGAAACTGCTAAGAAAAAAAGAACATGCCCAGATGGCCAGTGCCTAAGGGAATATGAGATGGGCCTACAGGAAGTGAGGCAAAAGAAGATAAAATAAATTTCACATGCACTGTTTCTTATTGCCATTTCTTCTTTGTATGGTTGCTATGGGAACTGTGTTTTGGAAGCTCTCTAAGGCTATGTCTCTCCAGTGCAAAGCAATCAAGCATTTGGGCCGAAATGACCAGTCAATTTAATTCAACTGGTTTAATTGATTTATTTCCAACGCAGGCTCTCCCTCACCCGTGGCCAAATTGAGTAGTTGCTTAACTGAACTTGGTAGCATCTTGCAGAAATAAAATTGGTTCACCTGTGGTAGAGATTTGTGTTCTATGCTGGTGAAAAGACTCTGCCATCGAAAAGGCCTTCTCCTACCAGGGCCTTGCTAGTGCTGGGATTGCAAGCGGCTCTAGAAGGGGGTGAAAGGTGGCTGTGAAGGCAAGAAAGGACTAGTGGACTATTTCAGACACTGGTGTGGAAGATCTAGGTACGCTCACAAACTGAGGAGTGGGGGACAAGCAGGGTATGAGAGGCCAGGGAACCGAGAGAAAAGATCCAAGAGAGAATAGCTACCCAAAGCAAGGGAGAGCTGTGACAGGCGGAGACGCAGGTGCCCCGTTGGGGGCGGGGGGATCCGGGCACTCCCGTCATCCTATCCAAGTCAGGGGCTGCCTATCAAGCCACTGCTCGGGCCGGGCTGTTACCAAACTGCAGACTTGGGCTAACGTCGCCTGCGGCCACCTTCTCTCTGGACCCTAGTCCATCTTTTCTGAGTCTAACCTGCAGCCTTCAGCCGGCCCTGATGTGACACCAAGTTATGGCGATCCAAGGTGCTCCTGTCCATCAGATTCCCCCAAGCGGATGCTCTGGGCACCTTTGCTGACTCTGCATCAAAGAATTACCTTCTTTGGCTCCACCTCACATCATGAACCCCAAGTTCCCCACCCTTAGCACATAGCTTCTCTCCGCCTAGGACTTTAGCCTCCCTCCTTTAGGACCAGAAGCCCGAAATAACCAGGAATCAGAACACCATCTCTGGGCTGGTCAGTCATGGCATTTTACAATCAATCACTCTCTCTCTCCCTCCCTCCCTCCCTCCCTCTTCCTCTCTCTCTCTCTTGGCCAAAGAAGAAAAGAGCAAAAAGGAAGAACTACACATAAGGCATGAGAGAAAGCCAGATTTATAAAATCCATATTCAGGTAGGGTTTTCTTTGTGGGAAATATTGAAGACATATAAATATCAGTCTTTCTTGAGCAGAACTGGCCTGTGATGTCAGGAAGCCGGCTTAGAGCTCTCTCCTACTTCTATATGGTCCTGCATCTAGTTGCCAGGACCCTCCTGCTCTAACTCTCTGCCCCTCCAGATGCCCCCAAACACATGCCCTACGACCCAGGCAGCTTCATGGTGCCACGGCCTCAGTTTTCTCATCAAATGAACCTCCCCTGTGCTTCAAACCCTGAGAGACAGGGCCCTCCTTCAGGGAAATGGGTGACGATTAGAAAAGTCTTAAAACGTCCTGCCCCGGCCAAATTATTCCACGAGAGTCCCTTTTACTTCAGTTGTAAAAAGCACCTCAGGAAAGGAAATCAGAGGTTGTCTGGTGAAACAGATGCTTCTAATAAGTCAGAAGGATTAAGGAATTATTTCCATCTTTCAAAAACAAAAACAAAAACAAAAAACCACTGTGTTTGCTGTTCCCTGGAGACTAGAACTCAGTGCCCCACTCAACGAAAATCAGTTTCACTATAAATATTGAATAAATCATGATGATGATGATGGTAGGTAGTAACTGATACGCCACTGGAGTTTATAAAACACCTTCACACACATCTCCTTGATCTCCATCTTAACCTAGAAGGCCTGTTTGATTTTACAGCTGAGCCTCAAAAGACAGTAAATTTCTAACCTGGGCTTTCTTATTCCAAACTTCATCTTCTTTCACAACACTTTCATGGAATCTCTGATTTCCTTAATCTATATTTTCCTGTCATTCCAGCTGGAGTTTTTTTCAGCAAGCATTTTTCTTCTTCCATGTTCTATGCAACTGCTTGATATACTATAAACTCAGACTTGGCTTTTGCCTCTAAATAATATATTTACTATGTTATTAATACATTATTAATAAATTTGTTGTTAAAAATCTTTTTCAAACACTCAGGATCTCACTTACATGGAGAATCTAAAAAAAAAAAAAAAAAAAAAAAAAAAAAAAAAAAGAACTCATTAGAAACAGGAGATTGGTGGTTGTCCAGGATGGGGGTGGGCAGGGCAGTGAAGAAAGCTGGGGTACAAACTCCCAGTTTTAAGATGAGTAAGTTCTGGGGGCGTAACGTACAGTATGGTGACTGTCTTTAACAATACTGTGTTGTGTATGTTAAAGCTGCTAAGAGGAGATCTTAAAAGTTCTCAGTGAACACACGGAAAAAGTTGTAACTACGTGAGGTGATGGATGTGTTAACCAACCTTCTGTGTAATTATTTCACAACACAGACATATACCAAATCGTTATGTTGTATACCTTAAACTTAAACAATGTTACGTCAATTATTTCACAATAAATCTGGAAAAAATTAAGTTTCCAGGTGGTTGCACCCATACAAATTTGCTTAAATTTTATATTAGGTTAAATGTTTTGTGCAATAAATAAATATATTGCACTTACATCTACAGAAGTTTCTCTTCTCACTAAAACACTGCCCCCTACCCATCTTGCCTTAAAAAATTACTTTAAAATTCTGTGTGTCTCCCCAAGTAAAAGACCAGATGTCTGAGTTGGGATCAGACATCCAGAGCGATATGAACCAGGTGGAACCAGTGATCACAAATGATGAGGCTCACAAGTCATTATTCCAAATATGACTACATTTATGGATTTAGGGCTTTAATTACTTTGATCTATTGCTAGATGGTTGTTAGGAGTGTGCTTGTGTGTGTGTGCGTGCACGCATGAACACTCACTAGGGGGATGGAAAGAAGGTGGGCAGCTTGGGGGATGAAGCATTTGGGAAAACATCAACCTATCTCTCAACTTGTTAGATATATAAGAACATTCTCATGCTTACTGGGCTTCACATTAGCATAACCCAGTAGTGATGGTGATTTTAAGAACTTAATTTGGCAGGTGACTGATTTATAAGTTGATCCAATCACTTACGGTATGTTCATACAAAAATAATCAATAACAGAGGGAGATGTTCCAATTTAAAAACTAATGTCTGCCCAAGAAAAATGCCTATCTCCCTGGATTTTCATAATGATTTTATTCTGAGTAGACGAGAACACATCCTAAACACCTAACTGAATGATAGATCATGACTGTGACAATTGGACTGAATGTGTTATGTAAGTGACATATTCTTCCACAGGACAGGGGGATATGAGCTTTACAGGTGTGAGCGAAACAGTGCCTCCGATGTCTCCTTAAGGGCTGTGCACCACAAAGTAGGTCTTCAAGGACTAGAGAGGGAGGAGCATTACAATCCCACTTAGGATAGATCACATGAGACTCCAGAACTAGGAATCGAGGCTGAACGGCTCTACAAGAAATACCTATAGTTTTCTTGCAGAAAAATAAATCACTCCATGAACAATAATATATACCCTATACTGAAGCAGTTTTAATCTTGGGGACTTTTAATACTCTGAACTGATTATACTAGGTGGTCTAATAAACTTGCACATTAAAATGACAAGCTGTTGGGGACAATGACACAATCTGTTGACCCAGGGTTATTGTCAGTAGGGACAAGGATCCAGCCTCTGAGGCCAATTTGAAAACTGATTAGTAATTCTGCTTCTCCATATTTGCAAATGACATATCCAATGAAGGGTTACTACCCACAATATATAAAGAACTTATACAACTCAACACCCAGAAAACAAATAATCCAATTAAAAATAGGGACAATAAATGAATAGACATTTCTCCAAAGAAGACATCCAGATGGCCAACAGACACATGAAAACATGTTCATCATCACTTACCATCAGGGAAACGCAAATCAAAACTGCAATGAGATGAGGTGCCTGGGTGGCTCAGTCAGTTGAACATCCGACTCTTCATTTTGGCTCAGGACGTGATCTCATGGTTTGTGAGTTCAAGCCCCACAATGGGCTCTGCACTGGCAGTGCAGAGCCTGCTTGGGATTCTCTCTCTCCCTCCCTCTTTGCTCCTCCCATGTTTTCTTTCCCAAAATAAATAAATTTTTTTAAAAGTAAAAAAATAAAACACTACAATGAGATACCACCTCAGATCTGTCAGAATGGCTAAAATCAAAAACACAAGAAACAACCAGTGTTGATGAGGATGTGGAGAAAAATGAACCCTTGTGCATGGATGGTAGGAATGTAAATTAGTACAGCCACTGCGGAAAACAGTACGAAGGTTCCTCAAAACATTAAAAATAGAATTACCCTACGATCCAGGAATTGCACTCCTGGGTATTTATCCAAAAAATACAAAAACACTAATTCAAAGGGATACACTCACCTCTATGTTTATTGCAGCATTATTTACAATAGCTAAATTATGGGAGCTGTCCAAGTGTCCATCGATAGATGAATGCATAAAGAAGATATGCTCTGTATATATATATATACAATGGGCTATTATTCAGTCATAAAAAGTATTAAATCTTACCATTTGCAACAACATGGATGGAGCTAAACAATACTATGCTAAGCAAAATGAGTTCATTAGAGAAAGATATCATATTTCACTCAGGTGCAATTTAAGAAACAAACCAAAAACAAGCAAAGGGGCAAAAAAAAAAAAAGTGAAAGACAAACCAAAAGGCATACGCTGGAGAAGAGGCGGTAACCACTGGGGAGGAGGGGGGATGGGCGAAGTAAGTGAAAGGGATTAAGAGTACACTTATTGTAATGAGCTTTGAGTAACATACAGAATTGCTGAATCACATCCTGTACACCTGAAACTAATATAACACTGTATATTAACTATACTGGAAATTAAAATGAATTTAAAAAAATTAGGGGTGCCTGGGCAGCTTGGTCGGTTAAGCATCCCACTCTCGATTTAGGCTCCGATCATGACCTCAGGGTCATGAGATCGAGCCCCACATCAGACTGGGTATGGAGCCTGCTTAAGATTCTCTTTCTGTCCCTCTACTGCTCACTCTCTCTCTCTCTCTAAAAAATAATAATAATAATTAATTAATTCTGCTTTTCCTTTCAGGCACAGACAAGCGGAAGAGGTTTTTATACCCCTTTTTTCCCCCAGCAGAGGACTGCAGCCGGCGCGTGGCCCCTACCCAAGCTCACGGGCAGTCTCGATTCCAAGAGACACAAAGAAATCAGGAGGAGGACCGCATGTCCCCTGGATTCTGTGCACAGGGCAAGGGGTCCAGATCACCAGAGGGGAAGAAAGGCACAAAAGAGCAATGTGCCAAAGTCCTCTTTTCCCAGGATGCTTCCTCCTGTCTTCAGCTTCAGACGCTGGTTAGCCTCTACTTGAGACCCTGAGGAAATAAGGAAACACCACCCACCACCTTCGGGCCAGGATTCCCGAGTCGCCAGTCACCCTGCTATACAAACAGGAACCAAGGCCCACGGTCAGCCACAGTCTCCGGCGCACGCTGCAAACGCTCCCCTATCCTCTGTCCAGTTCAACTGACGATCCACGCTAAGACCCACCTCGTGGTGCCTTCTAGCAAGTGCTCGGTACCCCGAGAGGAACACCGGTGTTGTCGGTCACAGGAGCATCGGCCTCCTGAAATCGGTGCTCGCCCAAAGCGTCTCACTACAACTCCACCAGCTCCTACCCCGTGCGGGGTGTGTGCGAGACACAGAGTCAACAGGAACCGTTCTGGCTTTCCAGGCACCCTCAGTCTACTGCGGGAATGAGGCGGAATCCAGCAACACTGAATCAACACAGAAGTTAGGCGCGGTGGGACAGGAAGCCAAAAGATACCTGTGGTAATGTGGACGGGGCTCCCGGCAAGGGCAGAGAGTCCGTCAGACACGCTCGGTACTCCATGGGCCGAGACGGCAACTCGCGAGCTACCGACATTTTGGCCGAATGCTTCTCTGCGCTGAGCGCTATCCTGCGCGTTGGGGACATTCGGCAGCATCCTTGACCTCCCCCTACCAGATGCCAGGAGCACCAGCGTCCTCTGTCATGAGAATCAAAAATGTCTCCAGACGTGCCCAATGTCCTTTAGCGGGCTGAAGTGGCCCCACTTGCGACTATCACTTGGAAAGAATGTAAGTGACACTCTGCATTCAGGGACGATTCCACTAACGTGGATAATGTCCAGGCGGTGGTTTTCTATAAACCGTCCTTAACTCATCCCAACCTGCCAAGGATAAGCACAGATGGAAGTCACAGGATTAACGGAGATGGGATCCAGAGAAGGATGGGTTGGTCATTTTTTCCTTATTTCTTAAACCAGTCCAACACCTGGGCAGAAAATACGTGTCAGCACTGACCGTACACCTTGTATCAAGTTAGGTGCTAAGGATGTCAGATTGTATGGATTTATTTCCCAGCTGCCCGGAGCTTTCCCGGAAGACAGTTTTAAGCTGTTGTCCCTCTTCGGTGCCTGCCTTGGCTGGAGTTATGGGATTTTGGAATGGGGCGGGGGGGAGCAGTGGTCTGGAACCAAAGGACAAGAAAGAACTCTTGAGGTGCCTTTGGTGCAGAAATGTGATTTTATTAAAGCACAGGGTCAGGACCCTGGGGGCAGGAAGAGCTGCACTGGGGTTGTGAAGAGTGGCTCCATATACTATGGAGGTGAGGGAGGTAGAGTCAAAGGGGAGGCTTCCAGAGGGACTTTGATATGCTAAAGAGGACTCCTAAGATACCTGAGGCTTGGTGTCTTAGGACACCAACAACAACCTAAGGTTGTTTTCCCTCTATTAAGACACTAACAATAGGACGGTAGGACGTTCTTCGAGAAACAAGTATCTGTCAACGGGCGGGCGGCAGGTCAGAAGGACATTTAATTTTACCTGCCATTCCCTTCTTGCCTTTCTTCCCCACATCACCATAGAGGGATGGGTGATGTTGGGCCTCCAGGAAACTGAGTTTCCTCCAGGTTTCTGGAGATCGGGCTATTGGTAAGATTGCCTTTTTCTTGTAATTTCTTAAGACACGTGTAAAGTGATGGAGACTCCGGTCCTGCATGACTGTGATCTCTATCAGTTAACCCTTTGTTTTCTTTCCTTTGTTCTTGGGCAGCCAGGAGTGCCTGAGGAACGTCACACATGTCCCAAGGAGGGGGTGGGGGGTACAGGTGTGCTAGCTTGTGCTTTGCCCTCAGCTTGCCTTATGCTCCCTCATCAGGAGAAACCTGCCTTACCCAAGGTCCCACCTCTTGCCTGAATCCAATCATCGCGGGCATATAAAGGCCCATTCATTCCCTTGTACTCATGTCAACTGAATGGCCACACCAGGCCCAGAGTTCCCCATGGGCACATTCAACTTCTCCTTCTATCCAATCCTGCTCCCCTCCCTTCCCTTGATGCCAGGATCTCAAAGGCACTCCCTACTGCGATACCCACCTCTCACAGTCTGCTTCCCAAGGGACCCAACCTACAACAACTTATAAGGCACAGTTCCTCTTCCGATGTGCTCATATTCACAGGCACGGTGGTATTTTTTTTTCCCCAGGGGCTGTACTTCTGGGGCTCTGCTTCTATTCTCAGCCCTGTCCCTCATCAGTACTCTCAACACAGGATGTTTCAAACTGTTGGCTCAGCAGATCAGTCCCTAAACAAAGTACTCAGCACACAATGACCCCTCCAAGCAAAGGATTAACTCCCAGGGAATTTCCCAAAGGAAAAACAATTAGATTGCAATTCTGTGGACCTACCTCCACACATCATTTGGCTTGGCCCGGGACACAGGGCTTTGTCCTGAGACTGAAACAACACCACACACTACAGCATCCGCTCCTGGTCCCTGGCCATCACTGGGACAAACTCACTGTTGTCCTTTTTGCTGAAAAAGGATGAGAAGGGGGACACTCCATGGAGGCAGAGCTGGGACTTTGAAGTTTACCCTTTGGTCTCATTTCCTACAGGTTGGCTTTTAACTGCTGCTTCTCTCTGTCCAATTTTAACTGCAGTATTTCTTATGTTCCCTCTCTGACTACCCAAAATAACTGGCCCTTTTTTGCTCTTTTGTCCTCCTTATTCTCACCTCTTAGCCCAAATAGAAGAGGGCTTCAGGATAATGTTAGGAAAGGAGGTCAGTGCGGTGTATGTGAAATTTCCATTTCTGGCAGCAGCAGCTCTGGCCCTATGCAGAATTAGAAAATAAATCGACTTAATCCCTGGCTCCAAGCTCCCTTTTCGAGACTTCTTTCCAGCCCCAGTCTCAAGGCTCCAATTCTCACTATATTAGCACCTTAGTCAAATATCCCCTGTGCCCTTTGCGTTTCCCCTGCCTCCCCTTTGCCCGTTGGAATCGTTCTCTTTTTGCCCCCATTTATGAGGACCCCGGTAGGTTCCCAGAAGGCCCCTTATACATGAATTTGAGCTGTCGTATGACTACATCATAGTGATTTAATGTACTATTCCACGGGGCATTTTGTATTTTGCATTTGTCTATCATTTATATTTGTATATCACTCTTCAGGGCCCAAGATGGTAGGGACAAAACTGTTAGGATTTCATGAAACACAGAGGGGCCATTAGTGGGCGAGGGACATTTCTTCCATTTTGTAAATTCCACAGATAAGCCCGTTGCCGTCACTCATGACTGAACAGAAACTCCAGCCACTCTGAGCAATGAGCCAAGTCTTCCCCTTCTTCCTGTCCCTGGTTCTTCCATTCTCACGCATACAATACTGACTGGACAATCAGCTGAGCCAAACAAACAAACCGATCAGTTTATTTCACGGAAATCAAATCAAACTGATTTCACTAAGCCGACCACTTCATTTTGGTGCTATCGGGAAAGAAACTACCTCGCCATTTTTCTTTTCCCTTTTTGTTTTCCACATGAACTTCTGCAAAGCCTATTCAGCACTCACTATGTGGCTTAATTAAAATATGCTTATAACAAACCAGCTGCACATAAGACAGCAGCACTAAGTTTCCTCAGAGGGATCGAGGGACTGGCTTTCCAAGCAACCCCGCCATCACCACCCTCAAATCTTCATAAAGCTGTGCTCAGCAAGGGCTCTGGGATGTAGGGGATCCAAGGGGACCATTGAGGAGATAGAGGGCTGAGAAGGAGAGAGGGAAAACGGGTATTTGACAGCCTCACAAAGAGTTGTACTCAGCCCACGAAAGCTCACCTGAGAGCAAAGAAAGACAGTAGAGTCTCTAAGATTGTAAAGAACCAACACTGGGGTCCAAGCCATCCCCGGGAAGCCAGGCTTTAGGGCACATCTTGCTGCTGCGGCAGGTCACATGCTAGCTCCCATCTACCCGGCACATCTCTGAAAGGGGAAACCCAAGTTACCGCAAGTCTGATTAAGGTGAGGGGGCCACTCGGCCTGCAAAACATGCACAGATCGCTAGAAGGTTACTCTGGGGGACACCCTTGCGATCACCCTGCTTCAGAGTGTCCGAGTTTGTTTTCCACACTGCATCTTTCTTCTTTCCTGGAACAACTGTAACTAACACACATGCAGCTCATCAGTTGGGAGCAAGGACATCGTCTACAAGCGCATTAAGCCTCTCGCCTCCTCATTCCAAAATTGTGTTTTTTCCCTTTTACTCCTCAATTCTAATATTGCACACATTCAGGGCTTGCAAACAGTCTTCTGCCAAAATTTTCCAATCATCTCTTGTTTCTCTTCTTCTAGTGGGTTCCCTGAGAAGAAACAATGATTTCCTGAGTTCTTCCAAACTGATTTACCCGGAGTCTCTACAAGCCGAAGTCTGCGTGTTCTCTGTGAATCTTCCTCCCCTTGGCTCCTCGCCTGTCCCCGTGCAGGTGACTAGGTTCTGACTCTCATCCTGTTTCAGCTCTGTTCTCATAGCTCCGTCAGCTGTTGTATCTCTCGTATGTTTGGGTTTGGTTTCTCTCCTAAGGAACTATACTGTAGGTTCTCTCTGAAGCGTGCTGCCACTCAGCACCCCAGGCCTGGGCACTTCCAACTCCGCTCCCCCCCACTCCCGACAGCGTTTCACACAGCTCTGACTGACACATGCTTCGGGATGCCATTGCACAACGGGGGTCTCCCAGTTTCCCTAAAAATGAAGTCTGTGTATGTGTTATTTAATTCTTTTTGTTCTGATTTAGTCCCTGGAAAAGAAAGGAGTAGATTCTGGGCCAACTGACCATGTTCACAGCACAAGCGGAGGCCCAGTTCCAGACCTCTGCCCACAAGAGCTCCCTATATTATCTAGCATCTACCCAAATCGATGGACTCCTCTCTTGGAAGATATGAGTGTGAGTTACACATAGAGCCAGTCATTCAGCGGCACAGTAAGTTAAAACAGGCAAGAGAAACGGGAGAGAGAGGGCTGCTAAATCAAGAGACCATATGCTGCTAGAGGCACAATCTATCTTGAAAACCATTCTAACTCTATCAGGTTCCTCCTTTTACCTGCTGAGATGGGATCTTCAGCTCTCTCTCTCTCATTCCCAAATTCTTTTATGAAAACACATCATCTAAAAGGAGCCCTCATGTGCCACTGGTGGGAATGCAAACTGGTGCAGCCGCCGTGGAAGACAGTATGGAGGTTCTCAAAAAGTGAAAAAGAGAACTACGCTATGATCCAGTAATTTTACTGCTGGGTGTATAACCCTAAGAATATAGTAACACTGATTTGAAGGCACACATGCATCCCTGTGTTTACTGCAGCATTATTTACAATAGTTAAAACATGTAGGCAGCTTAAGTGTCCATCAACTAATGAATGGATAAGGAAGACGTGGTGTGTGTGTGTGTGTGTGTGTGTGTGTGTGTGTGTGTGTGTGTGATGGAATATTATTCAGCCATATGAGAGGATGAAATCTTGCCATTTGCAATGACACGGATGGATCTATAGAGTACAATGTTAAGTGCCATAAGTCAATCAGGGGAAGACAAATAACACACAATTTTACTCTTAGGCGGAATTTAAGAAACAAAAGAAATTGGGGCGCCTGGGTGGCTCAGTTGGTCAAGTGTCCGACTCTTGATTTCAGCTCACGTCATGATCGCATGGTTGCTGAGTTAGAGCCCACCTGGAGCTCCGCACTAACAGCACAGAGCCTGCTTGGGATTCTCTCTCTCTCCCTCTTTCTCTGCCCCTCCCCTGCGTGCATTCTCTATCTCAAAATAAGTAAATAAACTTAAAAAAAATGACGGAAAAAAAAAGACAAACCAAAAAAACAGACTCTTAACTACAGACAACAGATGGTCACCAGAGGGGTGGTGGGTGGAAGGAAAGAGATGAAGGGGATTAAGAGCACACTTATCTTGATGAGCACTGAGTAATATACAGAATTATTTAATCACTATATTGTATCCCTGAAGCTAATATAACACTGTATTTAACTCTACTGGATTGAAAATAAAAATTAAAAAAATAAAATTTTTTAAAAAATAAATAAAAATAAAACCACATCATCTGTTGCAACCACTGTTGCTCAGAACCCAAAGAGTTTACCAAGCTCAGCACCCATGGCTCTGGAATAGCCTGGTTTTCTTCCTGCTTCTCGGGCTGGTTTGTCCTTGCTTCCTTGGTTTTCTTCCCACAATTTTTTTTTTTTTTTTAACAGAGGTCAGTAAATATTCTACCATCAGTCTCTGGCAGCCTTTGCAATATGCATGTGTTTATCCCAGAGAAATGACTCAATACCTTACCCTAGTTCCTACGTCTCTTCCATTACCCATGTGCATTTCCCACTGTCTCCTGAGTCTCTCCACTAAGGATCTCACCAGCACCCTAGACTGTTCCCAAAGTTAAACCCATGAAAAACTCCCATCTCCTTTCTCAGTATCTCAGGCTGACTTCAGTGTCTATTATAATCATTCAATTACTCTGTCTCTCAACCCCTACCAGGGCCAAGGTATTATTGGTAACTCTGAAGAAGAGACTGCTAATGCTTACCAACATCTGTGTTCCCCTCTCCCTCCTGGGCTTGTTCCTCAATTTCCTTTTCCAGCCTCTCTTGCAGTTGGGTGTGAGCAAAGCAGTGTGAGTGAAAGCAACGTGCACCACTGCCAGCCCTGACTCACAAAAAGAGGCAAACCATACCTCCACAAGTGACCTTTGTCCTCTTTCCCCATCTGCCAGCTGAAAGGGGAGGAGCAAAGGAGACCTGATGACCCACACTGGACTATGACAAGATCAAGAAATAAACTTTTACTATGTTAAGACCACTGTTACTTTGGAGTTGTTTGGTAAAGCAATGGAGTCTATCGTGATGGATATAATTTTTATATTCTCACATTCCGTGTTTTTTAAAACTAAAATTTTGCCAGAAGCCAAGCTATCCAACCAGCCTGATGGCAGAGCCTGGGTGGTGGACGGATCAGGACTGCATGGCGGCCCATCGAAAGTGAAGCTTCTTGTACTCCTGCTGTCATGTAATTTGGCCTCAGTGCTGGTCAGGGCAGCCCCCCTACCAATGAAGTACCTGGGGATTGGTCGGTTGGGGAATTGCCCACGACAGGCCCCCCGGGAAAAGAACCATCGGGGAAAGAAATAACATTCTACAGGGAAATTATGCGGCCCTGCATCCAGCCCTTGCCACCCCCTATAAAGACTCCTCTACCTAAAGGAAGGACAGCCCCATATATTTCCCAGCCAAGGAGGGGGACAAATGGGTTTGAAATCCCCACTCTGGCAACAAAGGAATGTATCTATGGATACAAGTTACTCCAAACCCTAGGCCCACTTGGCCCCCAGGAGGCATTCCAGATGATAACTGGACCTGGGGGATTAAGGTACAGAATGGTTCATTAGTTCCTAGGTATACATTGTCTCTCCGGGAGCGCATAAGGCGTGGGTTCCCAGGGCCCTCTTGGCTCCCTCCCGGCACCCAGACCAAAGCGATCACTTTTGTTCTTTGTGCCGCAAATGGTTCAAAGGAACAACTAAGAAGTCATGTCCCTGTAAACGTTCCATTTGAGGTTTTGAGAGCTAGATGACCTTTCATGAAAATAGCGAAGCAAACGCTTTATAAACTATAAATAAACGTAGATACATAATGAAAGTAGTATGAAAAATTAACAATAAGCAAAAGGCAGGAGGGAACGTTACAAAGAAATAACCGTGAGGTTCCTTAACGGGTGATTACACAAAGGAACATTTTTAGAATTAGGTAAAGCCAAGAAACAGAGATGACGCACGCGACAAGGAAATTGCTAACAAACATAATGCCACGTTTGCCACAACAAAGCCGCCAGTCGGACACGCTGCTGTTTTCTGTGTCCATTTGTTATTTTCACCAACGCCGTTCACCCTTCGGGAACCCCTGTACCTGCTGGGGCTGGACTCTGGCAAAATTTGATAATATTCTATATACAGCAAAACCCTGGATTGTGAATAACTTGTTCTGTGGGTGTACTGCAAGATGAGCAAACATTTCTAATAAATTTTAACTTGATAAACAAGCGATGTCTTGAAATACTAGCACATGATACCAAACGTCACCTGATCACAACTAAGCCAATGGTTCTCTCTCTCTCTCTCTCTCTCTCTCTCTCTCCCTCCCCCCCTCTCTCCCCCTCTCTCTCTCGCTGTGGGATTGTGGGTGACCGTCTCCCATGCTCAGATGCTCGGTCTCAGACAGTGGTGTTTGGCAGAAATCAGTGATTTTTCAGAATGGTGGAAAGGTCCCCCAACTGCCACTAGTGTATTTTTGTCACTTCAAAGCTCCTATGGACAGTCCTTTGCGTTTGCAGACTGGAGTCAGCTTAGGAATGCTTTGCTTCACTTTAGCTCAGGCTTCCTGCACATACAGACCCTTTCCTCTGCTGCCTTATTGCCAGTTAAATACAGTATTAAAAAAATAAATAAATGTATATGACAAGAGTTTATGAATACCGTAGTCAACAACCGTGCAAGCGTATACAATAGCCCCCATGCGGAAAAATGTTGAAACCAAAGGCAATAAGAAGGAGGAGATGATTATGGGGGAAGTTAAGTAGGAAATCATCAAGAAGTACGTACAACGTATATGAGTAGCCAAAACCGCAGTATTTTATAAAAAGTCTATGTCTGCATCTCATCTGCAGAGGAGGAGGAGAAAAAGGTGGAGGGATCTCTCACTTCAAATGAGATTAGGAAGATGTGTACAATGTGCGAAGCAGTGCAAAACTGTGTAGAAAAGCACCACCCAAATAAGGCTGCCGCAGCGCGAGCAGCGAATCTGCTTAACAACAATGCAATGTCACATTACAGCAAAATCCTCAAAAGGAGGCAAAAGCAAATGTCATGGATAGGTTCTGTGATAAAGTGGCACGAAAAGAAAAAGATTCCGCTGAGCCAATAGACAGCAGGGATTCCGTTAGTGATCGTGAAAGTTGTCTGACACAACGACCCTCCTCTCTCTTGTCTCCCTCACACCAGCCACGAAGGTTTTCAAAGGTAAGTGCAGGTGAATTTGCTTATTTTTCTTTATATGTTGTATTTTCTTTATTATTTTGTATTATAAAAAGTACTGTAATCATTTTCACGTAAATATTTTTGGATTGTGGAACAAATCATCCGAGATTCCATTCTTTATTTTCAAAAAAATTTTTAATGTTTATTCATTTTTGAGAGAGAGAGAGACAGACTGTGAGTGGGGGAGGGGCAGAGAGAGGGAGACACAGAATTCGAAGCAGGCTGCAGGCTCTGAGCTGTCAGCACAGGGCCGGACGCAAGGCTCAAACTCAAGGACTGTGAAATCATGACCTGAGCTGAAGTCAGACGCTCAACTGAGCCACCCAGGCACCTCTAACTTTCCATTATTTCTAATGGGGAAATTTGCTTTGATATACAAGTGCTTTGGATTACAAGCATGTTTCTGGAACGAATTATGCTCACTAATCAAGGTTTTACTGTACTTGCTTTGGTCACTGAACATGATATAAATTCTTCTAAGTCTATTAGCATAGAGGTTACTCATTCTTATTAAGAGGGTTGTAAAATCCTACTTGTATATATTTGTGTATATATTAACATATTCAATATATTATAAGCTATTACATACAATATTAAATGCAATATACATTATTCAATAATTACCATAGATGAGCATTCTTTGCTTTCAGATTTTTACTACCACAAAAGCTGCTTCGCAAGTATCCTCTCACGTCCGTCCTCACGGGTATTGCTGACACAACCATTCTTTTGTTCATTGAAAACGTCAGTTGCTCTTGAATTCTCTCTTTACCACCACTCTGGTCCAACCTGAAGCCAATCACCATCAATTCGATGTCACTTCCATTCCTCACACCACACCTGTGATCACAGACCTCGTTCACACATCTACTACCCCTCACCTGGATGATGGTGGGAGCCTGGCTCTTCTTGTAAATTACATTTGGAATGCTGGAATGCTGGATTGAACAAAATTCTTGCTTTTGTCCCCGACCCTTCATTAGACATTGTGACTTTCCTTCAAGGGGGCAAATAATGAGTTTTTCTCAAAGGTGCTTTACTACAGTTTGTTTTTTCGGAGAGCATCTTGTGTGATTTGTGAATGAAGCATAGTATGGCAAGTGTTGTTGTCTATGACTCACCATTATTAGTTTCATAGATTTTGTTCTCCCTTTTTTAACAAGGTAAAGTTATGTCACAGATATGTAGTCCTAGATCTCCATTTTGCCCTCAAGAACCATAATCCCACACGTCAATTGACAACTATTAGCCCTGGGCCTTCAGTGGAGAACACAGTGAGTAATCCTGAGATAAAATTTTGCTATTTCAGGCAACTGAATGGGAAAAGAGGTGGAAAAGAACATATCATTATATACCACACACCATAAATAATTAGCTTTTGTCTGCTATGTTATAGGAATCATAATCCATAAATAATTAGTAAAACTTATTATGAGTATGACTGCATACATATGATGTAAAATCATTCACTTAAAAAGTGAAAAATTCATTCAAGCCAATTGTATTACATAACATACATTTAAGAGAGCGATGGATTTTTAATGGTGCTGACTGAGCTAAATTCACCCCTTTCTTTCAGAGAACTACTGACTTGGTTGATGTACCACTCATGTGCCCATTTGTTCTCAAATGCATTATCTGCCCTTTCCCTGGTTTCCTCCGGATCATACGGAAATACGTATCTTATGCTTCTTTGCCCACCGGAACCTGGAAATTTTGGGCCAAGGGGAAAGAACTGGTAGAACCGTGAACACAGGAGATGGGGAGAAGCCAAGACTTGTGTCTCCCTCTCTCGTCTACCTTGGGTAGCATCTTTAGCAGAAAGCGATTTTCCACGGTAGAAAGTCAGCCCCTCCTTCTGCTTTCCCAGATCCTTGGACAGCCCCCTCGTTATGGTCAAACTCTGACTAAATGGCCCAGCCTTCTGAACACTGAAAACAAACTTCCTTCCATTGTCTTTCTAGCCCCAGGGGCAGTACTGGCTTTCTGTTCTGATTACCTCACATTTTCCTATTTGATTCTTCTTCTTTCCTACACAGGTAACCAATTCCTTTCCCCAAATTCCCTCTGTATAAAACTGACTAGACTACGACTGAGATAATATAGCCAGTGATGTATTTTAGGATATCAGTGGAGAGTCAAAGTCACAGCCCATGACATTTTATCAGTGCCCTTAGTTCAATGTAGCCAGGACTATCAAATGGTTCAAAAACACCTAAAAATAGACTCAAAGATAGTGCATTTGAAAGCAAAGAGGGAAAAATCAGTAAAGCGTGTCACTGACTCAGGATGGCCATTGTTTGCGTTCTGATACATAGCCCAAGTACTCGTCTAGAAAAATGAGGTTGTCACAACATGAAAAGAATATAAAAGAGCACACCAAGTATCATGGGTAAGAAACCGGAGGACAGTAAACTAGACTAACGTAGCAGTTGAGCCAGGTTGCTCAAAATAGAACCCCTACCCGTTGGCTTATGAGCTGTGAGTGTTTGGGCAAGGTTACCAACTCTCTGGTGCTTTATTTTCCTCATCTGTATAATGGGGCTACTCATATCCATGTAATTGACTTCAAAGGGTTGCTGTGAGAATTACATGGAGTAATGCACACAGACTTCTTAGAAAATGTTGGGAATGCAGTAATCGCCAAATTATTATCAGCTTTTATCATTATTACTATTTATTAATATGATTATTATCATTAATTCTGGGTTACAGAGCCAATTACAGGGAATGATTCCTGTGTGAATCAGAGAGCCTGAAGTATCAGTTGCTCTGATACCGGCAGAGGCGAAAATTGTTTTTATAAAACGTGAAGATGTGTCGAGTTCTACCCAAACACTTTCAGCAAACTAGTTTCATCTTGTGAAGCAAAGAGGAGGCTGGTACGCTTTGCCCCCGAGACTAGAGAAGGGTTTGTGCCCTGACAGATGTGTGCCTCTCCCTAATAAATACCAACAGGATTTTGTTAATTGTGGTTATCATTATAGCCATTCCCCCAAATATTTCCTGATTCTTTGTTACTGGATGAAGCCATGTGACTAGGCTTGGAAAATGAGTTTTGAGGAAGACATGTGTCACTTAAGACCCCACCTCCACTCTGGGTTCTCTTCGCCTCTAGGTAGCAGTGTTCACAATGGTTGCTGCTCAGGAGTCTGGGTCCCAGAGTGACCATGATAGAAATGTGGTGTGAGGGAGATATAAACTTTGCGATAAGGCACTCCTATTTGGGGTTATCTGTTACCACACCATAACCTAGTCTATTTTGTTTCGTAATTTTAAGAACTCAAAAGAAAAGAAACATAGCCCAGAGACTATTAATCTAAGAACCATAAAAGATTCAACACACACGTAATTACTTTTCCTACCTGATTCGTTCTCCGGCGATAAGCAATGAAGCCTCTTGCATGCAAAAGGACAGGTGGACACGTCTCCAAAGGTAAAAGGAAGGAAGGAGTTGGGGATTGTACCTCATACAGTGGACAAGCTTATAAAATGAAATACCTCAGGAGGCAAAACGAAAAGTGGTAGAAATGGAACACAGACTCAGGAGTTTCGGAAGAGAGAGAAAGAGGGTAAATTTTTTATGAGAAAAAAAATTTTAAGTCATAGTTTTCTAGGTATAATAAATGATAAAGTCCATTTCAGGCACAGAAAACAGATTTTTAAAAGGGAAAAGGAAGGAGGGGCCAGAGAGGTTCAATGGTGAACTCTACGAAACATTTAAGGAAGATATTACACTAATTTTCTACCATCTCTTCCAGAAGACAGAAGCAGGAAGAATACTTCCTAATTCATTGTATGAGTCCAACATAAACCTAATAGTAAAGAATACTTCCTAATTCATTGTATGAGTCCAACATAAACCTAATAGTAAAAAGACATTAAAAGAGAAGTATGAGGGGCGCCTGGGTGGCTCAGTCGGTTAAGCGTCCGACTTCAGCTCAGGTCATGATCTCACAGCTCATGGGTTCGAGCCCCACATCGGGCTCTGTGCTGACAGCTCGGAGCCTGGAGCCCGCTTCAGATTCTGTGTCTCCCTCTCTTTGACCCTCCCCTGTTCATGCTCTGTCTCTCTCTGTCTCAAAAATAAACAAATATTAAAAGAAAAATTAAAAAAAAAAAGAGAAGCATGAGAGACAAACATCTCTCTTGAACAAAGATGTGAAAATCCTCAACAATATATCAGAAAATCAACTCCAAAAATGTATAAAAAGAACTACATACCACAACCAAGTGGGATTTATCCTAGATATGCAAGATTCAATGTCCAAAAATCAATTCATGTAATCCATCACATAAACAGGTGAAAGAAGAAAAAAATCACATGGTCATACCAATAGATACAGAACAAGTGTTTAACAAAATCCAACACCCATTAATGATACAATTCTCAGCAAACTAGGAATAGAACAAACTTCCTCAACTGAATAATGCACATCTATAAAAACCTACAGCTAACATCATACTTAATAATGAGAAACTAGAAGTTTTTCCACTAATATCAGGGGGAAAAAAAGGATATCCACTCTCATCACTTCTTTTTCAGTATGTACTAGAAGTCTTAACTAATGCAGTAAGACAAGAAAAGGAAATAAAAAATATATAGATAGGGAAAGAAAAAATTGTGTTAGTTCTCAAGTGACATGATTGCCACAAAACAAGAACAACAAAGTTCTGGAATAATCAACTGTAGCAAGGTCACAAGACTCAAGGTTAATACAGAAAAGTTAATTGGTTTGTTATAAACCAGTACTAAACAAATGGAACTTGAAATTAAAATTACATTTACATTTACATTAATAGCCCCAAAATGAAATACTTAGGTATAAATCTACAAAAATGTAGATGATAGATATAGGGAGAACCACAAAACTGTGATGAGAGCAGTCAAAAAGAAGAATTAAACAAATGGAGAGATATTTCATGTTCATGGAGAGGAATACTCAATATTGTCAAGATGTCAGCTCTTGCCAACTCGATCTACAGATCTGAAACAATTCCAGTCAAAATCCCAGCAAGTTATTTTGTAGATATTTACAAATGGATCTAAAGTTTCTATGGAGAGGCAAAAGACCCAGAACAGCCCACTCAACATAGAGACTAAAGAACAAAGTGAAGATTAACAATACTTGACTTCAAGGTTTACTATAAAGCTGCAATAAACAAGACAGTGTAATACTGGTGAAAGAATAGACAAATCAATAGAACAAAAGAGAGAATTTATGAGTAACATATTAAGGAAACCAAAACCAAGAGCATGTCTTTAATAACAATTATTAGTTTATTTTCATTCACAATAGAAACAAAAGCAATGTAGTAACTACAAGTAACTGTAATAGAAACTAACATCCTTTGGGACAAACATATGAAACATTAAGACAATATAAGTAAATTGAAAGGCATATCACATTCATGGATGAGAAGATGGTATTGTGGAGAAGATAATTCTCCCTAAAATTTATCTCATCTCCAAGAAAAGCACTTACAGGTTGATCCTAAATTTATTTTCAGAAGTATAGGGTCGAGGTAAATTTGAAGAGGCAGAGAAATACAGGACTTTCTCTGTTTCTATAAATTACCTTAAAGCTATAATGATTTTTATGGTTTTGCATTTTTTGCCTGTAAAGATAACTAGACCACTGGAACCAACAAAGAGACAGACATATGTGTATGGAAATGGGGTATATTACAGAGCTAACACTACAAAACAGCAAGGAAACAATGGGCTATTCGTATCAATTAGTGACCAGACAACAGTTTATCAACAGAAAGGGGAAAAAACACAGCCTTTTCCTTATATGACATGTAAAATAAGTCGCAAGTAGATTTAAAAGCTCTATGAGAAATATAAAACTTGAAAATTTTTACTAGAAAACATGTAAAATATGTTCATGACATGTAGGTACTGAAGGATTTATTAAGTAAAACCTTAAAAAGATAAAACACAGGGGGACTCAGGTAGCTTGTCCGGTTGAGCATCCCACTCTTGATTTCGGCTCAGGTCAGGATCCCAGGGTAGTGGGATCGAGCCTGGCATCAGGCTCCACACTGAGCACGGAGCCTACTTAAGATTCTCCCTCTCCCCCTCTCCCCTTCTCCCTCTCCCTCCCTCTCCCCCTCCTCTCTGCACCTGGGTGGCTCAGTCCATTAAGCCTGCCTCATCAGCTCAGATCTTGATCTTGCATTTCATGGGTTCAAGCCCCACATCAAGCTCAGAACCTAGACCCTGCTTCAGCCTCCCTCTCTCTCTCTCTCTCTCTCTCTCTCTCTGACCCCTCCCCTGCTTGTGCTCTCTCTCTAAAAGAAATAAAGCATTTAAACAAATATTTTCTTTCTCTCACTCTGCCCCTCTCCCCCCTTGTTATCTCACTCTAAAAAAATAAAATTAAAAAAATTTTTTAAAAGACCAAATATAAAATGATCAATCTGCCCATGTTAGAGTTAAAACTTTTGAATGACAAAAGACATTGTAAACAAAGTATAAAGACTCAGCCTACAAAAATACATTCATAATACATAAATCCCATAAAGGACTAGTATACATATTATACAGTACGTAGAGGTATTTACACACCACTACAAACGAAAGATAAAAAATCAAATAGACTCAGAAACAAGGCAGAAATTGCAGGGAAAAAACTATACATTTTAATAGATGTTCAATTTATCTGGATTTCAGTAAAATGTAAATTTTTTTAAATAAGCATCAAATGTTGTCAAGGATGTAAGGTATGTTCCTAATTATGCATTGCCGGTAACTACGTAACTTATTAAAATCATTTTGAAGAGCAAGCTTACAAAATCTAGTAAAATTCCAGTACTACGTGCATACCCCAGAGCTGTACATATATATGTAATAAGACATAAAATATTTACTATTCCTAATAAAAAAGTTGAGGAATGGATAAATCAACTGATTTTTTAATATAATGAATTACGATACAATAGTTAAATATATTTTCTCCAGTAAGTTTTAAACTGTAACATTATTTTTTTTAATATTGTAACATGCAAAACAATATAAATTATAACTTATCAATATATGCAAATGTAGTGAAAGTATATAAACCTGCATGAGAATGAGACACACCATCTTTGGGCAGCTGTTCTGTCTAGCCAGTAGAGAGATTAAAATACGTTCGAAGTCTTTAGTGGTATCGATAATATATTATTTCTTTAAAAGACATATAGAGAAAAATCTGATCTGAACAAATAAAGCAAAATCGTTAACATAATTTAATCGTGGGCTTGGAGGGGAGTTGTATTATTTTCAGCCCTTTTCTGTATGTTTGAAATAGCTCTTAATAATAAAAAAAGCTTTGATAAACATAATGATGGGTTCTATTAAATATATGGTAAATACGAGGAATCCACAATTCACAATGGAAGTTAGGGATGTTACAATCATCTGCTTCTAACTATGTGGTTAGAAAGCAGCCACAACTGGGGCACCTGGGTGGCTCAGTTGGTTAATCATCTCGTGATTCTGAGTTCAACAGGCTCTGTGCTGACAGCTCAGAGCCCGGAGCCTGCTTCGGATTCTGTGTCTCCCTCTCCCTGCCCCTCCGCTGCTCATACTCGGACTCTCTCTCAAAAATAAATAAAGATTAAAAACATTAAAAAAAAAAAAAAAAAGGATGCAGCCACAAATGTAGGGTGCAGTTCCTTACACACACCTTTCTGTCATTACAGAAGTTAACCATCATCATCTTTAAACCCATGCTTATCATTTTTAGGTCTATTATTTAGCTTTATTGCATCTCTATGCATTCATAAAACATATATATATATATATATATATATATATATATATATATGTTCTAATTCTAGCCATTTTAACCATATACAAAAAGTATTATTTTGCCATTAAGAAAGCTTCAACATATTTCCTAAGACTGACATCATTCGTAATGTATTTTCTGGCCACACGGAATTAATATTCAGTAATGAAAAGACACTCAGAAAAAAATCCAAAATCACAGAAACCAAACAATACACTTAGGAGTAAAGTATGATTCAAGAAAAAAAATCAGAAAAATAGATAACACTTTGAACTCAGTGATGATGAAGGTACGACATATATCAGTACTTGTGGAACAAGGTTAAAGCAGTGCTTTCAGGAAAATTATCGGCTTTCTATGCCTACATTATAAAAGAAAGATAGGAAATTAATCATGGAAGCTTCACACTAATCTTAAAAAGTACAGCATATCAGAGACACCTAGGTGGCTCAGTCGGTTACCAAGTGTCCGACTTTGGCTCAAGTCATGATCTCACAGTTTGTAGGTTCAGACCCCGCATCAGGCTATGTGCTGACAGCTCAGAGACTGGAGTCTGCTGTGGATTCTGTGTGTGTGTATATCTCTCTCTCTCTCTCTCTCTCTCTCTCTCTCTCTCTCTCTCTCTCTTTCTGCCCCTCCCTTGCTCACGGTCTATCTCAAAAATAAATAAAACATCTAAAATAAAAAAGAACAGCAAATCAAATCTACTCAAAGTAGAAGGAAGCAAGTAAGATAAATTCGTGAATTAAAAACAAGAGACCAAATGTGTCCTTAGAGATAAAATTTATAAACTATCAATTCTCATCAAGAAAAAGAGAGAAAACACAAATTACCATTAACAGATATGAAAGATGAACATTGCTTCAGATCTTTCAGACTTCAGAAAAATGATCAGAATATTATGAATAACTTTATGCCAAAAATTAGGTTACATTTAAGTAAAAAGATGCCTCAAAACACAGAAGTTACCAAAGCTAAGAGAAAAATGAATAGAAAACTTTGTTTCATAGTTTATTTAAGAAATGTGACCCTTTACTTAAAACCTATCCACAAAGAAATCCTCAAGCCCAGAGGGCTTCTCTGGTCGATTCTTCCAATAATTTCAGAAAGCAATGGCACCAATCACAGACATAATCTTCAAGAGAATAGAAAAGCAACAATACAAATTTGGGGAAAAAAAATATGATAACATTTTCATGATCTTGAGGTAGTCAGAGATTTCTTAAACAAGACCCCCAAAAGAGTGCTAGGAAAGTTCTGATAAATCAGACTTAGCTAAACTTAAGATTCCCCATCCGTCACAAGACGCCATTAAGAGAGTGAAAAGGTAATTCACAGATGGGAGAAGATACCTGTAATCCATGTATCCAAAAAAAAGGGTCTTAAATTTATAAAAAATATAAAAAATCTCTAAAAAGCCAGCAAGATAAAAATACTGAAAACCCAATAGAAAAAAAAAATAGGCAAAAAAAAAAAAAAAAAAAAAAACCAGTTGAACATGTATTTTACAAAAAAGATAGATGGACATTTAACCAGAGAAGATATATAGATGGCAAATATTAAACATCATTAGACATTAGGGACATGCAAATTAAAACTACAACATGATATCATCATGCACCTACAAAATGGCTAAAGTCAAAAAATAGTAACACCACCAAATGCTGGCAAGGACATGGAAAAATCCAAACACTGCTGGTGGGAATATAAAATAGTACAGCCACTCTGGAAAGAGGTTTGGCAGACTTTTATAACACTAAATTTGTAATTGCCATACATCCCAGCAACTGCACCCTTAGACATTCATCCAAGACAAGCGGAAACTTATATTCGGCCCATACCTGTCCACAAATGTTCACAGCAGCCTTATTTGTAAGAACTCCACATAGAAAACAACAAAGTTGTTCTTCAGTGGGTGAATGGTTAAAAAAAAAACCACAAAACAACAACAAAAAAAAACCTTTAATACCCACATATCACCAAGTACCACTGAGCAATACAAAGCAATGAACTCAGAGCAAGAAAATCATGAAGTTTCCTCTCAAAGGCCTTCAGTTTCCACAATATTAATACATCAGATCACCAGACAGATTACCCCGTTATGAAACGGATCAAGACGGCTATGGGGAAGGACTCCTAGACACGACAGATACAAAAAAATGAATATGTTGGCAAAAAGGCAAACACTATTAAGTTTGAATAATCAATACATCTTTTTTTTAATGTTTATTTATGTTTGAGAAAGAGAGAGAAAGAGAGAGAATATGAATGATCAAGGGAGGGGCAGAGAGAGAGGGACACAGATGATATGAAGCAGGCTCTAGGCTACTCCTTACTGAGAGCGCAGAGCCCAATGCCAGGCTAAACTCACAAATCCTGAGATCTTGACCCGGGTAGAAGTCAGCCACTCAACCAACTGAGCCACCCGGGTACCCAATACATCTTTTTAAATACACCTGTAGCAGCAAGAGGATGGTCTGAAGCAAGGACAAGAGCATCAGATTCTAGATCTTGACATCCACCTCATATAAATACGCTCATCTGGTCACTCTTGCCATTATGGCTTCTGCCCTCTTCTCCACTTCCTACAAGCCTTTGACCCTCAGGGCTGCCTTCAGGAAGCGAACCCCTTCCTTGATCGAATAGTGCAAAGACATTCTTTGCTCATGAAGAAAGTGACTATAGATATTGACCTTCTCTGGAAAATACTAAAACAACAGGGTTTTTATGTATTCGTATGTTGACAAGTAGACATGACCTAATGTTTCAGAATCGGGCTTTCTTGCATTAAGGAAAAAGTGAAGAAAATGAAGAAAAATAAATGTATTATATAACACGCCCCTGTAAATTCTACCCCAACCTGAACTGACATTTGTTATCCATCAAACCCCACATATAATTTGAAAACGAGACACAAGTTTCAATCCTTTAACATAGTGAGACAGCAGACGACACTTTCTCATCATTCATCCATAACATCCGTAGCTAATAGAAAAGACGCTACAATATTCGTAGTTGCCAGGTCTGAACACATTTCCCAGCTTTCTTTATTCCACCCCAGCCCCGGTGACCCTCTAAAAGCCTTGATGGAAGCAAATAAATCTCAGGACGTTAGCACTTGCAAGAGTCTGGAAATCGTTAGCTCCACAATGACGGTAAAAGACAATTAAGGTACAGTACCCGTCATTTAGGAATTTACCAAATGAAGGACACGAGACACCCACGGGTAAAAAGGTTTCTATTATCTTAACGCACAGTATTTCAGAGTCCATTTGAAATAGAGACCAAAGTCATCAACTGTAAGCTTCACAATATGGACACAGAGGAATGATTAGCAAGGTCAGTGCTGAGACAGGTCTAGGCACAGCCACGCCCCAACCATCTCAAAGAAGGAACACAAAACTAGGATGTACAGTGAACCATTTCATCTTTTTCCTTAGCTTTGTGACCTTCCAGGTCACCTCCCTCTTCACTCCAGAGATCCCTGGAAATCACGTGTTCAGACCCTTTCCCGTTAACTTTTCGCCTGGAAAAGTGTCCACAACGCCTTTCCCAAAACACACCTCCCATGCGATGGGGCTGAGACACGTGGCAACAAGATGTCACTCATCCTCTATAACATTAGTAACCGGCTCCATGTGAGGCACGTCCAAACCACACTCCGATTTAGCCATTCTAGTTGAGCCCTGGGGGTCTCCACAGTTCTGATCAGCATACTGCGACCCCACCTGGTTTAGGATTTTCACTTTTTTCCTTGTATTTCCAGCGACGGAATACACACCTAAGGGCCCTGAGGCCAGAGGGGTTCCTAAGGGCACAAAAGTGGGGCTATGAGGGGGCACTTACTGCATCCTCCCACGCAGGACATCCTGAAAGCCAGAATCCACGCCGAAGTCTCTTCTCCCGTGAACACATCTCGTGACGCAGATCCTCGGGCTTAAACGTGGCTTCCACCACTTACTACAGGTGTTCCTTCGAGCATGTGGGTAACCAGTCCGTGGCTCAATTTCTTATCTACCAAATAAAAGCAGGGACAATAATGAGTTCTACCTCCTTGGGTTATACCGACTGTTACACACTAAATGATGCAGGTAGAAGCATGTGGCCAAGGCTCTATAGGTATTAAGTTGATGCCATTTTTACTGACACCGTCAGGAATTGTGTGTAACTTCCTACCCTCTGGAAGAAAAAGGAAAGCTTTTTAGGGACTGTCCCTCCTCCTTTCCTTTCCTTACTCAAACCTGCCCCCTCTGTTTTTCCCTCTCCCATGATTTCTTCTCCACCAGGCCTTCAGGACCCACAGTGTTGGCTTCATAACCGGGCACTTGTTCCCACATAGCGTTCTTAACGACTGCCTTGTATGACGTGTCTGCTTTCTTCACCATCCGCGAAGCCCCGAGTAGGCAGAGGCCAGGGACACTTCTAACCCAACAATGACCAGCACAGACCTGGGCAGAAAGAAGGCACTTTGTAAGTTATTACCGATGGTGCCATTGCTTCCTAAGTTGTACACAGAGACTTTACTTCATGACCATGTCAGTTGTCACAAACTGTCTCGCGTAAATTAGTGTTGTTTCCAAAGGTAGAATCAAGAGAAACCAAACGAGCGAGGCCTCGGTCCCTCTGGGCAAGTCCCCCAAGAAGCAGGACAAAGCGGTACAAAAGGCTCATCTGACGTTGCTGCTGTTGGATCTTAGGACTGACGTGAAATAAAGACTCATTATGGTTCATGTATCTCTCTAGTGACTATTTACTGGGCATCTACCACGTGCCAGATACTGTGCCCACTGCTGGAAATACGGCGATCCCGACAAAGCCACTGTCCTCGTGGCAGTTACGATCTTAGAGATACAGGTGAACATTAAGCCAGACATTACACGCTTATTTATGAACAGGGGGGACAAGTCTAGCTGGATCAGGGCAAGTGCCAACAGAGAAACGAGGCTGGGCGAGAAAGTGACTTTCCCAAGGTTCAGCAGGTGGAATCAGATGGGAGCATCATCTCTGGAGTACGACATGACCCAGCTTCAAGCACTGGTTCTGCTCCATAAGAGGTGCAGAATTCAGGGGTTCGGGACACGCCACCCCACAATACGCCACTTTGCCATATTGATCATCTTGCGCTCAAGGCGCGTCAGAATCAGCAGATCCAAGAAGGGTTCTCTGACTCAACCCCTTTGTATCTAAAAGCAGATCATAAGACTTCCCTTGAGAAAGGTGCCCCCGCCTGGACCAGGAAGAGAAGAAGGAACCTCCTTACCGCCAGACTGGGAACCAACACCAGGACAGATTTGTAGAAACTTACTAAAATCATTTCTCTTCTGTAAGTTTCCTCCGTCCATTTGCCAGTCACTGTCCCCCAAGTCACTGCCCCAGCCCCTTTGTTTTGTCACATCCTCACAATTCATTGCCCTTTATGTACAAAGATGATAAGCTTTTATGCCTAACAGCTCCTTTGGGTCTTCATTTTCCTTCTGAAGGCTCCCGTGTACATGTGAAAATATTAAATAAACGTGTATGTTTTTCTCCTGTTAATCTCTCTTCTTAAGCCAGCCACAGAATCTAAGACGGGTCAAGTGTTTCTCCTCTGTGCCTCTTCCAGGGTACCTGCGTGGGTAGGATGCAGACAACAGCCCCATACGTCTGGACTTCGTAAGCACGTGATGAGCTAACGTACGCAGCGCGCTTAACACTCACTTAATGTGCGTGGTTATCTTATTATTTTATTTTCAGTGACAGAGTCAGGACTTTAGTGCAGATTTCTCGACAGCAAATCCAGTGGTTTTATCTCTGTACCCCACTGCCCCGGTATCATTTCATCCTGCCTTTCTGACCAAAAAAAGTTTCCTGGAAAGTAGGTCAGATTTTCATTCCCACTACCGTAGCTTTTAAATGGAGAAGGGGGTATATAGGAAGCTTTCTAGCAGCTCCAAGTACCCACAAAGGCTTCCCAACAAGATGACAAAATATTTCCCTGAGGGTTTATTTAATTTTGTCCCCAGGCTTGTTCACAATTCTGCCCATCTGGTCCTCGAGGCTTCTCTATTTTTAATATTTCTACTTTGAGTGTTTTGCTTTTTTAACCTATTCCAGGATTAGTCGCCCCCTTTCAACCACCCCCACTGTCTTCACCAACCCCTGATTTATTTCCCTTGAGCAGATTCCTCGGAACAAATTTACTGTAGCCTCTTACTTTGATAAACTCAGACCTGAAAGACAGAGCCATCTCAAGCCACTCAAATAGGTCATGATTCAACTGATTTTGCACTTGATACTGGTACGGTATTTAGTTCCACAAGACCCCTCCAAAGGCACAAGTTACAAATATGAACGGCATTTCAGGGAAGAAAGCTTTCCCTACCTACACGTGACGTCACTCCCCTGAGAAAACAAACTCAAAAACAAACCTTTTTCTTGGCAGTACTGGTCACACAGTTCTCCTCAAGAGAAACTCCACTTGAGCTGTCCGTTCAGCGTCCCTGTGGGCCATCTGTTGACCTAGCTAACTGATACATTGTCATCCAAGGATAGATCAGAAGATGCCGGCTCCACAACAGTCCCTCTGCCAGTTAGGGCTGCTCAAGTCGGCATTATCATCATTTTTTAGCCCGAGGCGTTGTCTCTAGAAAGTCTGTCTCCTGAAGAATAACAAGTCAACAGGCTCTATCAAACGAGGTTGGCTTTTCCTGGCTCATCCACTCACCCAGCTAGAAATCAGGCTCCCACGCGCAAACAATAAGATTTAACGAGGGAGAGATGTAAAGAAAGAGCCCCTTCCCCTGGGATCCCCCAGCCCTCTGTGCTCACCTCCACTAACTCACAGCTCATTGCACGGCCAGTGTGTCTACTCGGCTGACTCTTGGGGGTCCATGAACTCTCTGTATCCACAGACAGGGTTTTAACAAACATCTGACTAACTGATACAAGGAAAACGGGTGTCCAAATATCAGATGACAGGAGGAGCAAAGGACCATATACACACTGGAAATCTTAATGACGAAGGATAAAATGGAATATACGAGGTCAGCTACCAACAACATATTTAAGGGTCAGTGTATCTTAACATCACCTCTGTCTTCCCAAGATATCCTTTTAGTAGACGGCTTCCTTTTTCTTTCTTTCTTTCTGAACATTTTTAGAGAACTTTAAGTCCTTTTTTTTTTTTAATGGATATCCTAACGGCAATATTGGCAATAAGCAGAGTAGGTATCGTTCTCATTTTCCCAATAGTGAAGCTAAGGATCTGGGAAGAAATAAGACTTGCTCAAGGTCAAGCAGGTGGCAAATTTATTGAAAAGAATCTAGGTCTTCTGGGGCACCTGGGCAGCTCAGTCAATTAAAGTATCTGACTTCGGCTCCAGTCATTATCTCAAGGCTGGTGAGTTTGAGCCTCGCGTTAGGCTGATGGTTCTGTCTCCCTCCCTCGGCCACTCCCCTATGTGCGCGCGCGCTCTCTCTCTCTCTCTCTCTCTCTCAAATATAAATAAACATTAAAAAAAAAAGAATCTAGGTCTTCTGCATTCTCATATGGTGCTCACCACCTTACTGTGCTCTTTTTACTAAGAGGTTGGGGGTCAGCAGACATCGGAAAAGTACATAGAATTTGGAGCCAGAGACCTACGCTCAAGTTCTGCCTTTGCCAGTTTATGATGTTGGGCAAACCGTTTCATATTCCAAAATTAAACAGCTTATTATTTTCCTCTCTATGTATGTACGATTTACATTTCCAGGGCATATTTTTAAAGCTCACATTGCAAAACACATAGTAAAGCTTAATAAAATAGGACTTCTTTTTTAAATACAAAGTTGAGCTCTTAGAAAAGGAAATTCTGAGGAGGAAAAAAAAGAAAAAAAAGAAAGACGGAAGGAAGGAAAGAGAAAAAAGCCAGAGACGAAACTAAAATCCAGAGAACAAAGCCAATTTGTGGGCTCACTCAGGAACCAAGCAAGTTGAGATTTAAAGTCCAAATGAAAATGGTAATGAGTCCCTGGGCTCCAGCAAGGTAGAGAGTTAGGCCCTTGGGTGAATGGACAGAAGGTCAAGGTGAAGAAGGTCATCGTGACAGGGAAACAGGCAGGGAGGAAGATGGAGAGATGTGGGTGAAGATAACAAAAGATCGAAGGCGAAACACAGGCTCAGAGGGGAGCGAAGAGAGGACAGAAGTGTAGGCTAGAGAACCGAACAGGAAGGAACCACCCGCTTGGGACGACCACGCGAAGTGTGTGTGTTACTACGTGTGCTCTAACTGGGAAATTTCAAATCCCTGCTTAGACGCACACACCTTCATGGGCAGGATGCTTCCAACTGAGAAAGAGGAGCCAGCGATACTCTTGGCTTAGAGTGGACAACTCCTCTGGAGCAACCGTTCCAGGCAGCTTTGTAAGGTCCCCGCAGATAAAGGCCAGGTAGGAAGAGCCCATGGAGCTATCAACCACCCAAGAAAACAGTCTACCACGAGTGAGCCAGCAGACTCAGAAGCAACAGGAATAAGGCTTCCCAAACACCAGATGCTCTCAGATAATCCTTAAAAGAAGAATATCTAAAATTAATGAAGAGATCAAAACCCTAAGCATTAAAAAAAAAAAAAAGATGTTTTTTTTAATGCCCACACACATAAGATATAGAAAAGAAGAGAGAAGACAGTAAAATTAACCTGGATTCTTGCCACCAAGACATCTCATTTGTACCCAAAGGATTTTAATTTGTGGACTTTACTAGACATGACATGGAGAGGTTGAATCATTGAAAGAAGAACTCATCACTTACATTTCCAAAGGGGCAGGCTCAGCCAAGCCGGACCACAAGGAAGCATTGGGCGAGGGGAAAGCCCAGGCCTGAGCCTTTATCGGGATTTTTGTGGGAGACGCAAAGCAGGGCAGAGTAAAAATTTTAGGATTAGCCCATGTGAATAACGTCAGGGGGCTCTAGGCTTTAGGGGCTGTGTCCAGCTGTCTGGTACATGGCCCTGGGTTGATGTGGGACAGGGGAAATGGTGGCTTGGCATGTGTGAGTTTAATAAGTGTGTGTGTGGGAGGGGAGTTTGCTTGCAAATGAGACATGTGCTCCTAGGTTGTTTCTTGTCTTGAGGAGTTAGCTAGCTCTCCTGAAAAGGACAGTCTCTCCCTGGGGCTGTAAGGCCCCTCAAGATGTCAAAACATCCTAACACAGAGAAAATGAAAAAACGATGAACATACCAAAGGACTTTTTTAACATACAGTTTGATGTACCCTTCCAGATACGTGAAAGCATACACATAAGCACGTGAGAAACTATCCATGTTCATAAGCACAGAGACGTACAGGTTTTTCAACCAAAACAACCATCACATTTTACAGCCTATTTTGTAAATTGCCTCCCTGACTTAACAATATGTCATGAAAGTCTTTCCATAGTGATATTATCAAACTAGTCAAATTGGTATTCTAATACTTGGATACGTTAACCAATAGATACATCAATTAACCAATCTTTGGTGGATTTCTAACTTACTTCTATTTTCTTTACCATAAATAATGTTTTAATAATCACACTTATAAATTCCTTGTGTAATTATTTTCTTAAAATAAATGTCTCTGCGCAGAATAGCAAGATCAGAAGTTTTTAAATTCTCAAGGTTTTTTACACATTGACAAACTGCCTTCCAAAAAGGTTGTACTAATTTACGCTTATACTAAAAGTATAGAAGTTCCCATTTTCCTACACTTTTGTCAACACTCATCACTTTTTTCTAATTTTAACTAATACTTGGTGCATTTTTATTACTAATAAAAGTCAAATCATTTCAATAGGTTTATTTATTTTTATGCTTACTTGGTGAATTATTTTTTTCATATCCATTTAGACAAGTCATTTAATCTCCCTGAGGTTCAATTTTCAGTTATAAAATGTCGTTAAGAGATTCCACATCTTAAGGTTCAAGTATAGATCAAGTAGACTAATGTCCATGAAAGCTCTTTAAAGCCAAAATAACAGAGAAGATTCATACAACTAATATTTAATGAGCACCTATTAAGTACTGGGTTGTGTGCTGCAGTTACAAGAATACAAAAGAATATAGTCCATGGCCCATCATCGAGGTATACTGGTGGTTCTGCCATTATTTTGGCATCCAATGGGTTCCTAAAAATTTTCAAAACACGAAGGGATAACTAAAGGAGAAAGCTACCTTGACAACGTCTCTGGAATTTTCCCAGGATGACCCGTCAGGTACCTACGACTGCCGTGTCCAGTAGTTTCGGACACTGAATTTGGGGGAGGGGGTGGGGAATGAAATGCATCAGCAAAAACATTGTGTCTTTCCTTCCCCTCATTTCAATTACGGAAGGCTGTTAAAAACAAGGATGTATTTCAGAAACATTCTTCTTGTTACTGATCAGGCAGTAGGTATCAGAGAGAGCCCCCATCTCCTGGGAAATTATTATGCGAAACAACAAAACAATACCAATAACCCTGTAGCCTGCAGGCAACTGTACTCAGTAAAGTCAAGAGAGCACAGCGGAGGCTGAGTTCAATGAGATTCCAAACACACCAGTGAGAATGGGGGCCGGCTTAAGGGTTTGGTAATTGTTCTCTTATGGTTTCCTAGTTCTTGGCGTATTGTTGTTACAAATTTATGACTGGATACACGTCTCTCTTGTATGGCTGCATCTTATTCCACCCTGGGTTTTAAAAGACTATTTGGAAGAAATGCAAATAGCCATTATGTTAATCTCCTAGTGCACGGATATGTTCTCCTGCAATAGGAACAAGGCTGGCATTTTCGCAGCTTCAGATCGGATTACATTTTCTAAATAATAACTCCCCCTTGGTCCCTCTTCTTTTGTGCTTTTGAGGATAAACTCAAAAGTTGAAGCCATGCATCAGAGGAGCTGTGACTACTGTAAATTCGCCTCCATGTTATGAAGTATTCTCTTCCCTGTGGGAATGAAAACACCTTTGTAACTTCTGAGCAGTGATTCACGGCCATTCCTCTGCTAAATGGACCTTTACAACAATGCACGTGCTCCCCAAAAGCTCACGTCATCACCACAGTCTGCCTGGGCCAGTCGAGAAGGTGCGCACCAGCAGAAGGGTGCCCACCGTGTCACAGGAAGCGTTTGTTTGGGGGCGGGGAAACGAGTTCAAGTCTCAGCTCCGTCACATACTAGCTGTGTGACCTCAGGAAACTCACTTTGAATTTCTGTTTTAAGTTCCGTTCTTTGATTCCTTGGTTTTTTCATCTGTGAAAGAGAATTCGCCACTTAAAAGATTTCTAAATTCCCTTCAGTGCCTGAGAACTCTGTACCCTCTGTATTAGAAGGCATGTTGAGGCACTGTAGGGCTTAGCTTTCTCTCTCACGATGAAATATAAAGACACCCAAAACCTACTTCTAGAACTCCACCTGTGTGCCAGATACTGTTATTCTGTGTGGGAAAAACCAAGAAGAATAAAGCATAGCCCCTGCTCTCCAACAAGTCACAACTTAGATCTGCAGACAGGTCCAGAAGAAATTTCATCCTGAAACCATGACGGCTCTGGAGGGACCCAGGTCACTTAACAGAGAATCAGAGTGCTGTGGACTTCTAACTTATAAAACCAGAATGGGCCGTTAGATTCTGGAAGGTTCGGAGAAGATGGTGCTGAAACTGAACTGGTCTTTGTGCACAGAACGTATCGCATTTGAGATGATAGATAAAGGATAAAATATGACCACCCCCTACCACCTTCACGGTCACATCTGTGAATTGAACCCCATGGAGTCAGATGGAAATGTTAAAAAAGAAAGGGAGAGAGGATTAAAGCCCCTCCCATAAATGGGTACGGATAGGAAAGCTGCACTGCACAGGTTTGAAAATAGATCAGACTGACTTCCTGTATGAGAGGGTTCTGATGTCATTAGTCAATACTGTTCTTTTAATACACAGTTTTTGAACACGGGCCAGATTCTGTGAGGAAAACCAAGCAGACCATGACAAGAGGAGGAGGACTGAACCAGGTAATGGCTTATGGCCCTGCCCCTGAGCACTATGGTACTTTCCAGAAAGGGCTGAAATTATGCAAGACTGATGGATCCTCCCCTCAAAATCAATAGGTATATATACGATAAATGGAACAGCCCAAGCTGACCCAGGCACAAGTGCAAACACAGAAAATAATTACTCCAAGACAAAACGAGTCCTTCAGCTTGCCACGGGAGTACAGCACATGAAACTCAGCGTTTCCATTATGGCGCTTTGCTTTTCATTGCAATGCTTACGTCATCTTGCTCCAACAATTACCAGCTGGGTTTTCCTTGAGAAACTTCTCCTTTATCGCCCTTTGCACCCCTTGATGACATATGGGAGACCCAAACCCGTGTCATTAGTGTGCTCTGACCTCCTTGCCTCCGCTCGTGTTTCCGAACCAGCTCAGTCAGGAGAGGCCTCTTCCCACTGGGAAGACTGTGGAGAATGGTAGGTCTTCAACCGTCTGTTACTCAAGGTCCCTGGGGCACACGCTGTTTTGCTCCGCTTTCTCCACGGTTCTCCAATGCGTCTTCTCCCAACACTCTGAACCAGTTTCTCAAAATATATGAGGGGCTATTTTGGGTTTCTTCTTCACAGATCTTTCCCCACAGAACGCGGTAAAGAATACGAACAGAAGCAGAGGCAGGGGTGTGCAGGTTGAAAAAAAACATGTTTCTAGTGTTTGCCTTTTTCTTTGGTACTCACACCAATGCCTGTTTCAATCAACCAATGTGAGGTCACTGAAAGTAGAGATGGAAAGGGATATATGCAGTTGGCCCTTACCAGCCAGGGCCAGAAAGCTCCAAAACACACTGGCCAAACAAGCCTGTGTATTGTACCCTCTCAAGTGCCAGTATGGACAAGCACACACACACACCCACACACAATGTAAGTACTAACATTTATCAACCATTTACTATGCATCTGAGCCCAGCGCTAATTACAGTACGTACATCATCTCATTTAATGTCTACCACTTGGAAGCAAGTGCTACTATACTCAAGTTTCACAGGCCCAAAACATAATTAAGCAACTTGCTTGAATATGGCTGTTAACTAACTAGGGCAGCTGATATGCAAACCCACTTCTGTCTCATGCTCATGTCTATGCTCTATTTTTAGCTCCTATGTTCTATGCCCCTCTTAGAAAACATGCTAGTTTGAGAGCATCAAAAGGGGTATTGAAAAGACTTGGGACCAGAGAATCAAAGCCTTTCAAAGTCTTTAAAAGGCAGTCACAGCTGAAACCTTGAAAATTAATCAGCTCTCTGGTAGAGACTTCTATGTCTGTTTCCTACAGGGTACACGAATAGACTGGGCTTCCCATTTCCCTTATAATTTAGGACTAGTCTCATATATCCTTCAGTTCTGGTTCAGAGATTCTCCATTCCCCATATCCGCTGTATGAGGGCATCTCCAAGGACAGAAAGGGCAGGGTAGTCATGGAGACAGAAGGAGCCTAGGTTCCTGGATGGCCATGAAGAAGGCTTACCAGCTAGGAATGCAACCACCGGACTGTGAAGCAAATGAGAAACATACTCTCACTGTGTTGAACCTCTTAAGGACTTTGAATTTCTCTTTTTACTGCAGTCAGCAATACCATATCTATTGTAAAGAGTAAGCCAGACCAAAAAAAAAAAAAAAAAAAAAAAGGCAGAGTGAAGAGAGGAACGGCATTCTAAGCAGGAGAAACAGAGTGACCCAGAGGTTAGAACCATGTTCTAGGAACTGATACAGAGTCCAACGTAAAAAGAACAGAGAAGTGAGACACAAAGTTTGAAAGGTAAACGGAGCCGTATCATTCAAGTCTTGAAACCATTCTGGGGACTTCAATTTTATTTGAAGAGTATGAGAAAGCTATTAAAGGGGCTCACAAAATGAAATGCCAGGATCAAACGCATGCATGAGGAATCACCCTCTGACTGCAACAGGAGGGTAGATGGCAGAGGGCCAAGACTGCACCCAGGGAGGTGGTGCCCAGACCGCTGAAGTAGCCCAGGGACAGAACGATGGCAGTGGAGATGGAGAAAAGTCAACAGATAGGCGAGTTACTTAAAGATTGGAGCCTCAGGGACTTTAACATCACGGACACCAGCTTCATTGCCGAGACCTAAGCCACAGGTTCATCCTTGTCCCTTGTGCCATGACAGACTATTTCCAGAGACAGAACCGACCATGCGCAGTGGCACCAGGCATAATGCATATCCATCAGGATTTTCTTAGTTGGGAATCAAAACTATCTCTAGCTAGGTTATTAAAGGAAATTGAGTCATTCACCGAACATCCTGGAGGGCCAGAGAAGCGGAAAAAAGTCTCTGCAGCCTGGAATAACGGCAAAATCCCTCCACAAGGCTGTTTCACTGGAAACATCCCTGCCCCCACTGCTGGCCTGAGGCCTCACGGCTGTACCTCCAGTGCACAGGGCTGGCGACAGACGCGGCTGCATCCAAAAAGCAGATGTAACTGCCGCCACCCTGGCCACAGTGATTTATTTGCTTCAAGGTGCCTTTTTTCTGTAGCACTAGCTTCCAATTTCAAGTTGGGTGAAGATACCCTGTGTATAAGCACCCAAGCCACACACCTAAACCCTGACTACAAGGGAAGGTGGGAAAACGATTTCTTTCGCTTCTCTACTGAGAGGCAATGACCTATATAAGGCAGTAATTCCTCAAATGTAGAAGAGCGTTGGAAGATGCTGGATGGTCAAAAAGAATGACAAAGGATCACCCGGTGAGGGGATCTTCCAGGAAGAATTATATCTGAAGTGTTAATTAGTCTACCTAAAAGCATTCACAGGGCCAGGAACCCAGAATGGTCAACCGTGAACTGAATTTGTATCAAAACAATCAAGAAACTAAGAAGAGATAACCAACATCAAGACACAAATCCAGGGGCGCCTGGGTGGCTCAGTCGGTTAAGCGTCCGACTTCGGCTCAGGTCACGATCTCGCGGTCCGTGAGTTCGGGCCCCGCGTCGGGCTCTGGGCTGATGGCCCAGAGCCTGGAGCCTGCTTCCGATTCTGTGTCTCCCTCTCTCTCTGCCCCTCCCCCGTTCATGCTCTGTCTCTCTCTGTCTCAAAAATAATAAAATAAACATTAAAAAAAATTAAAAAAATTAAAAAAGACACAAATCCACTCACAGTCTTCAAATGAGACAGCTTTCCTTGATCTAACAAATACATTCTTCAAACTGTTTTTAAAGTCAGTCAGTAGAGAATCTCACAGGATGGACTACCAAATGCAACCCTGTGGAGAATCCGTACACCAAGCCAACAGTTACCCCCTAACAGGTTTCATAAACCCTTGTTGGTTACATCGACGCACTCAAAGTAGGGATCAAGTACTCAACAAAGTAAACAGAAAGTGATAGTGGTTATTAATGATGCAAGGAACATCTGGTGAAGGATAATGTGTCTGTGGTTGAAACCTATGACTGGGTTATATAAGACGGAGTCATACGAGGCCCCTCTGGCCAAGTGCAAAGGGTCACACAGGCCCTTAGAAATCTAACTGGTGGAAAGGAGAACGGTCCTATTGAAATTGAGTAGCCGCGAATTAATTCCCAAGGTACTGAACTATTCAACATCTAGGACATTGAACTCTTTTGAGCCCCTTTTATATACAATACCCAGTGCTGGCAAGACACTAACAGGAAGAGAAACAATTAACTTAGTCCTGCCATTAAGGAACCCACCCTCTAGCAGAGGAGTATTAACTATAGATAACTTAATACATAATCTAAGGACCCAATAGCTATGATAGAGATCAAAGAAGTATTCCGGTTCCAGAAAGATGAAGCATTAAGTCTGGAATAAAGAGAGTTGTCTAGAAGGAGACGGTGGCATCTGAGCTGGGTTTGAAAGACGAGACAGAGCGCAACAGGCAAAAAAGCCACTCCAGTGCAAAAGTGCAAAGTTGCACAGGTACAGGACCTGGCTGCGAATAACTGAGAGGGATGTGTCTACAGCACTGGGTACTATGGCAGAGACAGGTGGGTGGACTATGGGTCTGGAAAGGTAGGTAGAGACCAGAGGATTCAAGACCAGCAGTAGGGTGACATCCAAAGGGCACCTGGATGGCTTAGTTGGTTGAGCATCTGACTCTCAATTTCTCTCAGGTCATGATCTCATGGTTCATGGGTTCGAGCCCCACATCAGGCTCTTCACTGACAGTGTGGAGTCTGTTTAGGATTTTCTCTCTCTCTCTCTCTCTCTCTCTCTCTCTCTCTCTGCCCCTCCCCTGCTGGCTCGCTCTCTGTCTCTCAAAATAAATAAACATTAAAAAACAAGAGAGTAGGGTGACATCTAAACCAGGGCATTTATGAGGTGATACAGGGAACACATGTGTAAAGGGTCCCATCTTCCGGGGAAACAGAGATGCATGGCCCTCAGTACCATGGATATTTTCTTTTAACCAAGGCAGTCCTCCGATATTTTTGAAAGCAGGGGTGCTGGGGGTCATGGCTGTGAGTGACACTGGTCACTGTGCCGAAGTGTAGCGCAGAGACTGGAGGGGAGCTGTAGGAGGTCACTGTAATGGTTCAGTGGAAAAATGAGACCCTGCTGGGGTAGAAGCAGTGAGGCTGAGATTAGAAGAAGAGACCCATAGGAGGTATTGCACAGCGATGGATCTGTCACCAACCGGCTGAGTGCACTCACGCATATGATCAAGTACAGGTAGGACACAATTTCAGAGTAGGGTCTAAGGAATAAATGACTTCCACACTCTGAACCCTCTACTGGTGGACTTTTATTAATCTACTCACACGGGAGTCTATTCTTAGCCACATGCCTCTAAAACAGAAGCCTAAGTGTCAGACTGAACAACACAAAGGTTTCCATACTGTACAAATCAGGAGATCAGCCAGCAGGATTTCCTCCCCAAAAGTATCTTTCTCACCTGCCGGGTCATCAATACCTGAAATGCCCCATCTATGATGTATTCCTTTGGATCTCGGAGATTGCTTTCAAGCTTCAGCTATTCTCAACTATAATTCAAATGCCCTCGGAAGGGAAGATGCCTTAAATTCTTAACAGCCATACTCAAATTCTACCTCTCTTAGCAGTATGTCTCTTACTATCCTTAGTTCCTTCCTTGGTATCCATACAGAAGCCTTTACTCCTCTTCGTTCTCCCTTCCTGGCTCCTAATTATCCTGAGGGCAGAGACCATGTCTTACTCATCTTTTGCGTCTCGGCAACTAACACTGTACCTTGTATAATGCACAGTCGATGGTAAATGCCCTATTTTCCACTCAAGAGCTGTGAAATCTTAGACACACTCTCTAACCACCTATGAAACAAAAGCATTATAATCTACCTCCCAAGTTGTCGAGAGACTTGTATTACAACGTACTAGAAATACTTGGGGCACCTGGGTGGCTCAGTTAAGAATACGACTTGGGCTCAGGTCATGATTTCACGGTCCGTGAGTTCGAGCCCCTCGTCGGGCTCTGTGCTGACAGCTTGGAGCCTGGAGCCTGTTTCAGATTCTGTGTCTCCCTCTCTCTCTGCCCCCACACCCCCACCACCCCGCCGCCACCCGTGCTCTGTCTCTCTGTCTCTCAAAAATAAACAAACATTAAAAATTAAAAAAATAACCATACTGGACACACTGGGACATACCGGAACATAATCTATAAATCACAGGCAAATGTGAATCAGTATTTGCACGCGACTAGCATAGTTCCTGCCAAGTAAGCGTGTACTGATTGAAGGAGAAGCGTCCAGCTCTTTTGTGAAGCAAAGGCCCGGAGTTCAGCAGGGGACCCCAGAGGAGCAGGAACCAGGATGAAAAACATCCTGGTAGATTATAATGCTTTTGTTTGACCACAGCTGTCATCAGCACGTGGTATATTTACGTTCCCCTGATGCTGAGGCAGAAAGGGAGTGTCACACTGTCCTGGCTCCAGAGCCATCCTCAAGCAGGGACACGGAGCCTCTGGAGCTGGTAGACCTGGGCTTCCCAGAGCATCTCTGCTTCCCGGGGCCGCCTCGTGTGCAACTTTCCCTTGTCAGGATTTACTATTCATGTGTCAGCTGTGTGGCCCAATTGCGATCTGTTATTTTCATTTGCTAGTTTTTAGTTGTTTATCCAGGTTTCTTCATCTGCTTCTCTTTTGAATTTGTTATCTAAATATATATCTGCTGAGCTTGAATTATTTTTACTTCTTTTCCTTCTAGCTCCCTGGCCAATTTTGAAAGCTGCCTCTCTAAACAGTCAATTTACAAGTGGGTGATTTGGAACTTCTTTAAGCAAAGCTCAGTCTCATTATTTTTATAAACCCCCTCCTTCCTTTCCGGTCTCCTCCCCGAGAAACACCAACTCCATAAAAATCATGCACAGGATAAGGGGCACTGAGACATAAGGAAACAAGCCATGGAAAATGTGGTTGGGAGAACTATTCACAGGAGCAGATGGCAGGTTGGAAGAAAAGAATGCTGGCACCGGGGATGTCTCTTGAGACGTGTAGTGCCCACCTCTGAAAAAAAAAAAAAATTCAAGAGAACAGTGACTTCAGAAGCAAGGGCCTGTAGATAAACATTTGAAGTTTGGGGACAGTGAGGCTCTGCGGGAGAAAAATGTCAACAAAGACAAGATGCTCCAGTCATCATACTGTCTATACAGTGCTGTTCCCTGGAGCCAGCACCTTTGTTTAAGCGTATCTATAAACTTAGAGGAGGCAGCAAGGGCGGCCACACTGAAGCTTAAGTTAGCTCTCAGTCCATCTGTTAGCAGTTATCTGGGTCAGTGATACTTAAGAATTTAACAAGTTAGAAGGGAAATTGTCTAGCTTAATTTGGGATGTTTCCCACTTTTTCCTCTTAGCGAATCGTCTGTAACCCACTTACACTACGTGTGCCCGAATCCTAGATAAGGGTCTCCGGGAATCTATTCAAGTTTAAGAATTAGCTTCCTTAAGGACATAAAATAGCCTTTCTTTCTCTTTTTTTAAGTCTAATTGTCCAGAAATCCACACAAACTCCATTTGCTTCTGCACTGGGGAAACTAGACCACAATGAAATAGAATATTTCCAGAAGAAAACATTTGGATCTAAAATAAGGAATCAGGAAGAACAAACCAGTGAAGGGAAGAGAAAAATCTGTCTTTGAAAGAGCCACCCACACGGTGAGCACCGAATAGGGCCCGGATGTGTTTCTAGGGTTGATAGCTAGCAACTTGCGCGGACCTGCATCACAACACAGGCGGGTCTCCACAACAGTGAGGTTAATCTAGCCTTTCAACCTGAGTTTGACTGGGAAGGGGGTGTGCCTAAGGGGGTGAAAACTGCCCGAACCATGCATATGTATTAACCAACCAAAGAAATTCACTTCCAGAAGTCAAAGAGGGGAATTTACAATCCTAGCTTTATTCTTTTATAATCATGGGGGTGGGGGGAGGAAGAGAGAGAAGGAGACAGGAAGGGACAGAAAGAGGAAGGAGGTGTCCTAGCATCAAATCCCAGCTCTGACACTCTAAGTTCTTAAACCTCCCTGAACCCCAGTTTCTTTATCTTTAAAAACAAGTAAGACCTTTGCTGTGAGGATTAAGTGTGAGACAGTATTTGTAAAGCACCTGGCACACAGAATAAGGACAATGATTGGGGGGGGGTGGGTTATGGGTGACTGGTGACAGCAACAACATGGATGAAGGGTAACAGGGAAAGAGAGGAGGAGGAGAGGGAAGGAAAACAGATCTCTTTGGAAAGAGGGGGAGTAGCTATCTTGATAAAATTAAGTCAAAGTCAACTGAAGAGAAAAAACAAGATAGACCGAATTCAGTGTCAACAGAGGCTTGTTTTTAATTGCATTTTTTCTAGCTAACCGAAAACAATTTTTAAATGCCCAAATGAGATAGATGATTATGTTACACACGGGAAGACAGGTTCTAGCTCTTGAGAATACCCCAAAGGTAGAATTCTTTCCTTTTTTTTTTTTTTTTTTCATTACAAGTTGCTCTATTTTAGGAGCCCTCAAATGACTCAGGTTCAATTCAACTCCAAAAACAGTTAATGAAGTCACACTATGTGACAGGCATTGTACTAGGCACTAGGCATCCCCAAGTAAACAGAAAACAGGAGTCTATAATTTGGATGGGGAAAACAGATTGAAAGATCACTGAAAAGGAGGCCAAGTGGTGATGCCACAAAATCACTACCAGAAAAAAATGCAATTGGACCATGGATAGCATTTCATCGTCTGGGGGATAGGTAACCCTTCACTGAGAAAGTACCATCTGTACTGAGCCTGTAGTACTGGCCAATGGGTATGGGCAAAGCAGAGAGAGGGAAACCCACCAGGGAGAGGGAGCAGAAAGACTAAGATAACAAAGTGGATGTTGATCGGGTCTTTACTTTCGAATGATAACCCCGGAGGTCGTGTGGAGCATGAACTGTGCTGGGGGTTCCAGAAGGCAGCAGATCAACTAATAGCAGGTGCCATCTTTCAGGTGAGAGACAAAAGACCCAAGCTGTCAGTAGAAGAATCTGTATAAATCCAGACAAAAATGGTAAGAAGTGTATCGCCCAAAGAATGCCATGACTCCCCAAATTACTGGCCATTTAGTCACCAAATCCATGAGCTTTGGATTTGAGCTAAGCTTTTTTGAGACTAAGCTTTTTTTTTAATAGTTTTGTCCATCTCTGCACCTGTGTTGGGGTCCCCCCTTCAAGACACTATTACTACAGGTACCCAGAACCCATATGCTCTTTTACGGGTACTTGGAAAGGTCCGTACACAGGGAACACCCAGACTTTAGACTCTCCCACTCTCTAGTTCTTGAACAATTCTTGAAAAACTGTAAAGTGTCTGCCTAGGGACCCATACTCCTAATCTTTCTAAGGAAAACTGGCTGGCTCAAATATCTCCATACTGAAATGTTCATGGGCACTTGTGATGTTTTAGCAATTGCCTTCTGGAAATGTGAACTGGCCTAAAAACAGACTCCAGGAGTGGAATTTTCAGCATGTGGGTATGTCACCGCCAGGGCAGGAGAAGGGAAAATGAATAATTTGAAGCAGAGAGCCACATTAGCAACCCTCACATTATCACGCTTCCCAGCACTTTCCTGATTCACAGCTATGTGTAAGCAGCTGCTACAGGAAAAAGAAAATCTATCATTGATTCTAAACACACACACACACACACACACACACACACACACACACACACACACAAAGGGATATAAAGGGTAAAGATTATTTTTTGTCTGTTTAAATGTATGTTCACAAGTCCCATATGGGGAAGGGAAGATTGGGTGTGCTTGATGTATTGCATGATTTACAAATGTGTTTTATTTTTTCTCCTGCTGTGACGACTAAGGTGTTACTACAGCCTGCCTAGTTTGGGGTGGGGGTACTGGGTGAAACTATGATCGCACATGCAGTGTTCACAAGAAGTCTGGCAATTTTCTAAGTACAGTGTCATCATGATGCCGAAGCCAATGCAGCAAAGTGGAGCGGCAGGGCAAGCAGCACAGTAAAGTCTCGTCTCTCCATTCCGCACCCCTGCAAACATACACTGAGCGCCCAGGGTGCGTAAGACAAGAAGACGCACCAAAAGGTACAATCCTTACTTCACCCCCTCAGAGGATTTCAAATCTATTCAAGAGCCCAGGAAATACAGAGATACAATATAAGTTCACAAAGTAGGCATCTCGGTCTAGTGGGAAGAGCACAGGGGCAGTAATAAACGTGGATTCAGGTTTGCTACTTATTTGCTGTGTGACCTCTTGGATAACTCATTAAGTCTCTCTTCTCATCTGTAAGAGAGTTCAAATACGCCAAGGACGGAAAATAAATTTTAAGCGCCGACTCTAACCAATCAGTAGTGACTTCCTACAGCAATGTGATGATATGGATTCCCAAACACACCTGGGATCAGCGGGGAAAGTGCCATTTTTGATTAGCAATGTCTACCGCAGTTTGTAAAGGGAAAGGGTTAGAGAGAGAAAGCCATATATATGTCATCTCCTTGAGTAGATCACCATAAGTGGGAAGGAGCTGGTTCATTTTCAATCTGCTCACACAAATTTACTGAATACTTTCAATATGGTTGATACTGTGCTATGGACTGAGGCACCATTAAGCCTATGGTACAGACTTTGCATTCAAAGAGCTCATAATGTTATAAATGTAGACCCACGTCCATCTTTAATTCAACGTGATTAAGTTCTGTACTATATAGGTAAATACAAAGGATTATACAAACATAAAAGAGCATGTTGTTCAGGGGAGTGATAGGGCTGACCTTCAAGGATGATAAGGAGATTCTAAGCAGAAAATCCCATGTTCGAAGTGTTTTATCATATTCAGGAAACAACAGAGAGCTCAGTGTAGGTAGAATATCAGGTGTTTGCTCAAGAGTAGTAAGAAATAAGGAAGGTAAGTTAAACTGGGCCAGTTTGGTGTATGCTTTGTAGGCTAGAATAACAAGCTTGAACTTATCTTGGAAGCAACAAGGATTCATCAAAGGTCATTGAAGTAAGAGAGTTACACGCATGAATTTGTGTTTTAGGATAATCCTTCTGGTGCCAGAGGGAAGGTGACACTGGAAGTGGGGTGGGGGCTCAAAGGTGCACATCAGAGGCAGGGGTCCCAGTCAGAAATCTGCAAAAGCCTGCATGGGGGAGGGTTAGGCCAGGGGGTGCGTGCGACAAGTCTGGGGGGAAAGACAAAGGCGAGATCAGTAACACAGCAAACGAAAGAGAATTTCAGAAATAGGAGAGACCACAATAGCCAAGGAGGATCAGGGAAGGCTTCATGAAGCTAAAACTGAAATGAGCTGGTCCCCTCTACGCCACAAAGATGCCTAGCAGTGAGTTGTGGTCAGAACTCAAGCCACATGGTGCTTAATTCTATCTAATATCTACTAAGCTTCATGTTTCTGTGTGCTGCAATATCAGGTAAAGCAGCATTTCCCAAAGTGTACATCACAGAATATCAGATCTATCAGATATTAGTAGGTTTAAGAGAATAAAGGTCTTGAGAAGCAAAGACATTTCAGGACATTTTTTAAAAAATGTTAAAGAGAGCTGCCTGGGTGGCTCAGTCGGTTGAGCGTCCAACTTCGGCTCAAGTCATGATCTCATGGTTCGTGGGTTCGAGCCCCGCGTTTGGCTCTGTACTGACAGCTCAGAGCCTGGAGCCTGCTTCACATTCTGTGTCTCCCTCTCTCTCTGACCCTCCCCGCTCACACTCTATCTCTATCAGAAATGAATAAATGTTAAAAAAAAATAATAATAAAAGAAAAACGTTAAGTAGACTTTGTTCCTGGAGGACCTTCCTCTAACATGCTCATGTACATAAGACCCTCTGAGAGAGGACAAAAATGGAATGTCTCCCAAACTTGATTAACTAAGGGACAGGGTTTCTCGGGGCCAACTCATGAGGTGAGGGTCACAAATAACACGTTTGGGCAGCATAGAACCAACAGCCTGAAAACACTAATGGAACTTTTTTAGAGAAGATCTTTCAATGTGAGAGAATATCATACAATTTATTCTTATCAATCTCCTGAAAACAAACTGTTTTCCTTTGGAGTCTTAAAAGTAAAGTCATCAGATTTCGTAGGGCAAGAAACCACGTGCAGAGAGGAAATTCAAGTACCACAGCCCACAGAAATGAGTGAACATAAGGAATGAGTTGCTAGGGAGGTGCCTGAGACAAAACACAAAATCAATGCGGTCGACAACACCTACAGAATTGCTATTTCTAGAGAGGTTTGGGGCTGGAGGAAAGTGGTAAGAGGAACAGGAAGCCGAGTGTAGGCTGAACCAAAAACACTAAGGAGGACCTTTCCTGTTCCTGAAATTCCTTTATAGGCTTTCAAAACTGGATGTGCCTCTTATCATCCATTATTTCTCTATACCTGCATGAGTTTTCAAAATGCTAATATCACTGGAATGTCCATGAAAATGGTCAATTGGGAGAAGACTTTGGGACAGTTGCCTTCATAGCCAGCTTCTAATAAGTATTGAGAGCTATGTGTCCAAAGCAACAGCCAGCTCACAGCGAGCTTGGCAAGAATTAGAAATAGGCATGCCCTCAGGCTTGGTGAGTAATAGTGCCTTTGCAGAAATTAAAGGAAATCCTTTCTTCAAGCCAAAGATCCCTGCGCAGAAGCACGTGGCTTTTGGGTGGAGCACCGAGTTCTAGCGCCTATTCCCCTTCACATTGGTCTCACCCCTGTGCAGGCACAAACAATAATTATGCTCTGTCTCCCTCTTCCCATGTGCTTTCCACAGTAAATCCTTTCAAAAGAGATGGTCTTCCTCCTTCTTCTAGTTCAAGAGGCCCTGACCAGAATAGCGTCATCTGGAAACTGCAAAGCTGAGACCAGCAAAATGTACTGAACTAAACCATATACCATTTCTTCCAGCTACAGCTTGGCCACTGACTGGGTGGACAAATTTGGGTAACAATTTCACCTCTTGGGATTTCACACGTTGTAAAAATGGCCATAATTTCTTGCGGTGCCTCCCATCAAGTCATGAAATCTGTTTCTTCACCTCCTGCACACGGGCCAGCCTTGGGACTTGTTCTGATCAACAGAATGCACTGGAAGCAATGTCAAGCAAGTTCTGAATCTAGAGCTCAAGAGGCCTGGCACACATTCATTCAGTCTCTTAGAACCCAGCAGAACCACCCTGTGAACAAGCCCAGGCTAGCCTGCTGGGAGAGGACACACCATGTGGAACAGCGCTAGGTGGTCCCAGCTGAGACCCTCTGAAACCAGCCAGTCCCTGACCTGGTGGCTGACCACAGACTCACAGGTGAACTGAGCCCAGTCCAGGAGAGCTGAAAAACTGGACACAGCCTAGATATCCAACCAGCAGAATCCTGAGCTAAATAAATGACTAATATTTGATGCCTCTAAATTGTGAGTAGCCTGTTACATGGCTATGGAAAATTGATACACGGGGCCATGGCTTCCTTACTAATCCCTAAGATTCAGCCCCTTCCCAAGTTCCGCTCAAGAGTTTCTTTCTCCATATTCCATTTGTCATATAAAACAACAACAACAACAAGTCTGCACTTAGAGACTTAATTTGAAAGGATTATTGCAAGAGGGAGTGAAGGGACTATCACATCAGAGAGACTATGGCAACAGAGAGGGGGTCCTGACTATGACATTCTGCAAGTGTTTCGAAAGCCAGGCAGACAAAGGCTTTCATTTTATAAAGGTGAGTGAACAAGGCTGGAAAGAACTGGATGTGGGGAACTGGGATGAAGGGCTGTATTAACGTGACTGTTGATCAGGGAATGTCTTCTCTGTGGTCGGTTAATACTCAGGACAGTAAGAAGGCTGGCTCAGACTGACAGTGGGTCAAAGTCCAAGGGCCTGGGGAAGGAGAAAAGTTTCACGGAGTTTGGCCAAGTCAAGGTACCAAGTTTTCTTTCCTTTTCTGAAGTAAATCCTGGCAAGATGGAGATTTCTTCTACGTATCCATCAGAGTTTACAAACACTGATGCCTTACTAGGAACGGCAACTACCATTTACTGAGCACCTACCACGTTGCAGCCACTGTGATGCATACATTCTGTCTTCTCTAAGCCTCACGAACGTGCAATGAGGTAGTTACAGTTATGCCCACTGTCCAGGTGGATCAGCTTGATGACAAAGGGGTTAAATTATGTGCCCAAGGCCAATAGTTATTAACACTTGAATCCAGATGCATCTAGGCCAAAAGACGCTCTTACTGCTGCACAACTGCACTAATCATTTATGGTAATTTGGAGGGTCTGTGTCTCACTTTGTCATAGGTAATCGAGAGGCGCATATGTGAGTCTTATCTAAGTCACATAAGGAAGAGAAACTCTTTACAAAAATTATTTCCCTGATCACAAAGGAATGGGGGAGGATCTCTTAGCCAGCACTGGTTTCTAAGAGCACAGGGCTCAGGTAAAAGTCAACGCTCTTAGGTTCGACTCACCCAGGCCTACTTATTTAGTCTATTCCTACATCTGTAGATAATCTCACAAGCTTGAGAAAATGAGAACCTCCCCTTTTCTTCAATCGTTTACGTGTCATTAAAAGTCCTTTCTCTGGGGCGCCTGGGTGGCTCAGTCGGTTAAGCATCCGACTTCAGCTCAGGTCACGATCTCGCAGTCCGTGAGTTCGAGCCCCGCGTCGGGCTCTGGGCTGATGGCTCAGAGCCTGAGCCTGCTTCCGATTCTGTGTCTCCCTCTCTCTCTGCCCCTCCCCCATTCATGCTCTGTCTCTCTCTGTCTCAAAAATAAATAAAAACATTAAAAAAAATTTTTTTAAATAAAAAAAAATTAAAAAAGTCCTCTCTTTGGTGCCTCTTCCCTTTTGAAGGTTTCTTTTTGTAATCTTTGGTTATAGGAGGCCCTAGTTATTAAATGTATATTTAAGACCTGTGGAGGGGTAGGCAGAGACAGAAATAGGCATGGGAGATGCATACCACAGAAGCCTAATCCCTGCTCAGCAGAATTCCCGGTAATGTTCTCTGGCTCACCAGAAGCTGATTTTCAATTCACCAACTTTAGCCTCCTGATTTTCCGCGTAGATGGAAACCCAGCACAGTTTTATGTGTGAGCTTGCAGGCTATTAGATCATATTTCTCAATCTTAAAATAATAACAAGAACCCTTAGCTGGAAAGGTCTCCAACAATATAACTGTTGGTCATGTTTGCTCAGCTCAGCAATTCAGAGAAGTATCTAGAGCAATAAGACTTCACTGCCTCTCTCCTGTACACTTAGCCCTTCTCCACTCCAGCCTGCACGTGGATGCATGACTGACGTACTCAAAGATCATCTCTCCAGTTGTGTCACCGCTTTCTTCAGAGACCTTGTACATGTTCCCTATGCCTACGTCATGACATTTAAACTCATGTACGTAAGGATCAAGGCCTCGCAAAACTGCTTCAATCCAATATTTCAACCTTATCTCTTACTAACCTCTTATACTGATACCTCGCATTCTCAAATCATCCTTTGTAACGTCCATCCATTTTTATACAGTCTTGAGAAAATGAAACAGAACCATACTCATATGGATCTATACATATGGCATGACGCTATCTTTTTAAAAATCAATTACCAAAGAATAGTCAATTACTTTCCTTGTGGACCCACGTCAAGAGTGTACAATGTGGAATAGACAGATCACCCTCAATCCAAACTGTTTAGGGCAGGGACCTATTCCAAGGCAGATAAAACAACTACAGTGTTTATCCTCCAAGCTCCTTTCATCAACACTATAAAATACTCAATCAAATAAGCGCATCAAAAATATTACACCAGAGCAGCACTTGAATAAACAGAAAATGAGTTTTTAGCATTGTATGGTATACAGGTGCAGTTTATGGGCATTTTAGCGGGGAGGAGGTAAGGTGACAGAGTTTGATAGTCATTGGTCAATCAGTGAATTCACTAAGGAGTCAATGACCATTAGTCGAGTCAGCAGCCTTCCAAAGGAGGTAAACACAATCCTTAATCAAGGGCTGGCCTTAGTTCAGATGGATGCATAAAAGAAGAGTCTCTGGGTCCTTGGGTTGCAGCCTAGACACAAACAAAAGCTGTGAAATAACTACTGGATTGAAATCCATTGATCAGTATGTATAAAGCAGATGGGATCATCTCCAACCTGAAAAATGGCTTGATTGATTCTATGGCTTGAAAAGTCTGAGGCAAGTAGAGAATGTCAGAGTGAAGGCTCTGTGTTCCTTTGATTACTTTTTGGAAGACCTCCCCCAGGCCGCTACCAACACCATTCTCCGGAATGAGTGTTTACAACGGTGGAAAGAAGAGACAACAGCACTACAGAGCCTCAAATATGGATGGAAGACTACAGCTGAAAGGGCATGTTTGCAAGTTGGTCCCACCTTCTAGGGAACATGACAGAGCACCTGACAGAAATTTGTATTTTGGCTTTTTTTTTTTTTCTCCCACAGTGAAGCTTGGTACACTGACCCCAGCAACTTCAGAATACCTGTCCTTGGCCCAAAACTCCCCTGGGAAAAAGAGTCGAAGCCACATATTAAGTGCTGGCTTTGTGATAATCTCGGTGGTCGATGTTCTGCGAGGGGAAAAAAGGAGAAAGAAAATGAGGAAACGGTATTTCCCACCCTAAATGAACATACGTTTTCTTCAGAAGCACGAAAGTAACACAGAGGGTACAAGTAACTACTAAATGGGATGGCATTTGTCATGAAAACACATGCACTGAGTACATCAATGAATGGCTGGAAGGATAAGATACATTTTTTTCTTGATGTTGAACGTCATACTTCAGGTTGGGGATGTAAGATACGCAGACAGTGGTTGCTGATTAAATAGGGGGCATCAAAACACAAGCTTCCAGACTGGGATTTAGGGTTCCAAAATCAAAGTCCACTGTCAGGCAAAGGACACGTCCCACAAAAAACAAGAAAAAACAAATTACAATCATAATCCTGAAGACGTAAAACACACGGCCGAGAGAGATGAAGATAAATGCCTGGGTAATAAAGAGGTAAATACAGTGGAGAAAAAGCCTCCTGCCATAAAAACAGTAAGAAAAAATAGAAGGAAAAAAAAGGGGGAGGTGCACCTGCGTGGCTCAGTTGGTTAAGCCTGGGACTTCAGCTCAGGTCATGATCTCACGGTTCCTGACTTTGAGCCCCGGGTCACAGCGGGGAGCCTAGCGCCTGCTTCCGGATTCTGTGTCTCTCTTTCTCTCTGCCCCTCCCCCACCTATGCGTTCATGGGTGCTCTCTATCTCTCCCCCCCCCCCCCCGCCTTTTTCTATCACGAATATACAAACTTTTAAAATTTTTTTAAAAATACTTAGTAAGGGCACTCTATGTAATCATCTCCTAGGGCTACTGGAACAAATAACCACAAAGTAGATCTTCAACAGTAAGAATACACCCTTCTCATAGTTCTGAAGACTACTGGTCTGAAATCAAGGTGGCATTGGGGTTGGTTTCTACCAGAGGCACCGAGGGAGAATCTGTTCGCTGCTGCCCTCCTAGCTTCTGGTGGCTGTGGACAATCTTTGTGGACACATAATTCTAGTTTTTTGGGTTTTTTAACGTTTTATTTTTTGAGAGAGAGAGAGAGAGAGAGAGAGAGAGAGAGAGAGTGTGAGCCGGGAAGGGGAAGACAGAGAGGGAGACAAAGAATCCGAAACAGGCTCCAGGCTCTGAGCTGTCAGCACAGAGCCCGATGGGAGGCTCCAAATAACGAACTGGGAGATCATGACCAAAGTCAGAGGCTCAACCTACTGAGCCATCCAGGCACCCCCTTAATTTCTGCCTCGGACTTCACAAGGCCACCTTCTCTGTCCATAGTCACTTGGCATTCCCCCTTGAGTGTTTCTGTGGGTCTAAATTTCCCTCTTCTTGTAAGGACACCTTAATACTGGATTTAGGGCCCATCCTGATCTAGTATAATCTTGGCTGAACTTGGTTACATCTGCAATGACCCTATTTCCAAATAAGGTCACAATTAACAGGTTCCAGATTTTAACAAGGGGGGGGGGGGGGGGGAGACACTATTCAACCCAGTGTAGGAGGTGACATAAGGATGTATTAAGTAAATGCACTGTCCTATTTACCACTGCATAGACTAACAGACTATATCTACCAAACATAGTTGATATTTTATATAAGACTAAAAAAAGTTTAAGTATTCTCAAGATTTGACTGGATGGATGTCATGACTGGAATTAAATTCATAACTAGAATTCAGAAGAAGGGGATACATAAACAGATTTTAAAGATGGGTTAAAATGGAGGTCTCTTCCTTTTATAAATCTGTTTGTTTGTTTGTTTGTTTATTTAGAGAGTGCATGCAAGTGAGGGAAGGGCAGAGAGACAGAGGGGAAGAGAGAAAACCTCAAGCAGGCTCGAGGCTGTCAGCACAGAGCCCAACATGAGGCTCAATCCCACGAACCGTGAAATCAGGACCTGAGCTGAAACCAAGAGTCAGGCCTTCCATCGAGTGAGCCACCCAGGTACCCAAAAAAGAGGTTTCTAAGTCGTGATGGCCAATTCTTTTAATAAAATCCAGGACGTGGCTGTGAAGTCACTTGGCGGAGAGAACAAAAACATGCAGAGAAACTGAAGATTTTTGTAGCAAGACTCCTCAAACCACTTGCGCACAGGAAACGCATGAGTATTTGCTCCCAAGACCATGTTCTGTCTACTCCACGGTTCTCCTGTGCACTTCACATCACAGGAAAAGAGAAAAATATGTTCATCAGTGGCAATGAGAAGTACCTGTAGAAGCGGGGCAGCCAATAACCAGGAACTGAAACATCAGGTAAACTCAGTCACACATCTTCCACACTTTATTATTATTTTTTACTTTTTTAATGTTCATTTATTCTTGAAAGACAGAGCATGAGCAGGGGAAGGGCAGAGACAGAGGGGGACACAGAATCGGAAGCAGGCTCTGAGCTGCGGGCACAGAGATGGACACAGGGTGCGAACCCACAAACTGCGACACCGTGACCTGAGCCAAAGCCGGACGCTTAACAGACATAACCACCCAGGTGCCCCTCTTCCACACTTTCGAACGGGAAATTATTCAAAGTTCAGAGAAATCACAGCACCTTCTTTTGGCTATCCAGGAGAGGACTCGAGGGACAAAAGCCTTTCACTGCGTGCCTGCCATGTTCTGGCACTTACTATGTCACTCTCCACATCATCCCTACTGCCACCATCTAGGTGAGAAAACAGAATAGTCAGAAACATACATCAGTCACTATTTCAAACGAATCTTAATCCTTCTGGCTAGAAAAGCAGTCTCCCTGTGTTGGCAACAAGGGAAAGAGAGACCAAGAAAGGCAACACAGAGACAGACAGACAGAGGCAGAGAGAGTTGTGAGCACAAAGACAGACAAAGAGACAAGACAGGAAGGAGTGAGAGAAACAGAGAGAGAGAGAACGAGACACCGAGTGAGAAGTTAACACAAAGGGAGAAGGGAGCAGGACCCCACTTATTTTGTGCTGGAAAGGCCAAAGCCACATCCAGGGTTTGGTGTTTGTTTGTTTGTTTCTTTTGTTGTTTTATCAAACTTGGGATTTTGTGAAGAGGAACTGCTGATAGAAAGCTAGAAAAAAAAAAAAAAAACAAAACACTTCAAACAGATCAGAATAGCCTGACTTTAATTAAGTGGTATTTAATAGGCATACAACATCCAGGATAATTATACTATATTATGCCTAAATTCCCAAATCAGCTATAAAGATACAGGACTCAAATAACATTTCATATAAAGAAGATCTAACAATTTTGATCATAAATCAGTAAGAGCATGTAGGTTACAATGATTTGAATTTCAGAGAAACCCAACCCAATGAGGCTTTAAGAAATATAAAGTTTCATTTGTTAATATAACCAGAAGTTGAGGAGTCGAGGGGGCTATTTCAGATGTGTTACGAGTGGACCTTATCCTTTATTTCCCTACAATTCTCTCAGGCACGCCCTCTGCCATGGTCATCATCATTCTCAAACGGAGTTTCTCACCGTCTTGAGAAAGGAGTTCCCCAGGAAAGCTCAGACTTAACTCCTGAACCAGTCACTGGCAAAGAGTTTAGGACAACCGTGACTAGTTGGGGCCAATCAGATTCCAAGCCAGGAAGGAGAACATACCTCTGCAGCCACATCAATGTGACACGGTGGGAAGGGAGTGAACTGAAGGTTGCTCATCCATCTCGAATGCCCACTACAGTAAGCCAACAACGCAACAAGACTGTGAAAGGGGCACTGTGACAAACTATTATTATTATCTATGAGGTACCCTTTTTGTGCCTTATTTTCTTGATTCTTTACAATAACACCATGAGATGGCTCTTATCAACGTTTTAGCAACAACTACACAAAGATACAGAGATTTAAAAACTTATCTATGGAAACAGTGATAGAACCAGCCCTCTTTCCACCACCACTTAATCGGAGATGCTTAAACCTGCTGTAATTTAATGATGTGGCATGACCTTGATGTAACTCGACAAAATAAAGATCGGGCCGTGATATCATCATCACATGATTTTAGCTGTTCTTTCCCTCCGAGAGTGACAACATTATGGACATTCTGTCTGTGCCCCATGGTCATCATTATTTCTCTACTTCACTCTTGCTATGGGGGAGAAGGAAAATTTCTTATTTTCCAGTATTAAAACCTTTAATATTAGAGTTCTTTTTTTTAGGTTTCATTGCCAATTCTTTTCCCCTTTTGCTACTGTGAAATTTAACAAACATATAGCAAAGTGCCAAAAACATAAATATACACCTCGATGAATTACCACAGGCAACATTAGCACCCCAAATGTCTGCTTATGCCTCTTTCCTACAGCCCAGAGAGAACCATTACTTTCACTTCTAAACATATGCAGACATTTCTTTTGGGTATATATCTAAGAGTGGAATTGCTCATCATAGTGTATACATGTAAACTCTAGTAGATAAGCCCAATCTGTTTTGTCAGTTTCCCAAGTGATGATACTAACTTTAGCAACCACAGCAATATAAGTTCCTACCGTTCCTTTTAAATATTGCCCATTCTGGAAAAATCCCAAATACAAAATCTAACAGCACGCCTAAGGGAAATAGAAGCAAAGCAGCAAAGACACCCCAAACCCAGCGGAAGAAGAGAAATAATAAAGATCAGAGCAGAAATAAACAATATAAAATCTAAAAAAACTGTAGAGCAGATCAATGAAACCAAGAGTTGGTTTTTTGAAAAAATAAACAAAATTGATAAACCTCTAGCCAGGCTTCTCAAAAAGAAAAGGGAGATGACCCAAATAGAGAAAATCATGAATGAAAATGGAATTATTACAACCAATCCCTCAGAAATACAAGCAATTATCAGGGAATACTATGAAAAATGATATGCCAACCAACTGGACAACCTGGAAGAAATGGACAAATTCCTAAACACCCACATACTTCCAAAACTCAAACAGGAGGAAATAGAAAGCTTGAACAGACCCATAACCAGTGAAGTAATTGAATCAGTTATCAAAAATCTCCCAACAAATAAGAGTCCAAGACCAGATGGCTTCCCTGGGGAATTCTACCAGACGTTTAAAGCAGAGATAATACCTATCCTTCTCAAGCTGTTCCAAAAAATAGAAAGGGAAGGAAAACTTCCAGACTCATTCTATGAAGCCAGTATTACTTTGATTCCTAAACCAGACAGAGACCCAGTAAAAAAAGAGAACTACAGGCCAATATCCCTGATGAATATGGATGCAAAAATTCTCAATAAGATACTAGCAAATCAAATTCAACAGCATATAAAAAGAATTATTCACCATGATCAAGTGGGATTCATTCCTGGGATGCAGGGCTGGTTCAACATTCGCAAATCAATCAATGTGATACATCACATTAATAAAAGAAAAGATAAGAACCATATGATCCTGTCAATCGATGCAGAAAAAGCATTTGACAAAACTCAGCATCATTTCTTAAAAAAAAACCCTTGAGAAAGTTGGGGTAGAAGGAACATACTTAAACATCATAAAAGCCATTTATGAAAAGCCCACAGCTAATATTATCCTCAATGGGGAAAAACTGAGAGCTTTCCCCCTGAGATCAGGAACACGACAGAGATGTCCACTCTCACCGCTGTTGTTTAACATAGTGTTGGAAGTTCTAGCATCAGCAATCAGACAACAAAAGGAAATCAAAGGCATCAAAATTGGCAAAGATGAAGTCAAGCCTTCACTTTTTGCAGATGACATGATATTATCCATGGAAAATCCGACAGACTCCACCAAAAGTCTGCTAGAACTGATACATGAATTCAGCAAAGTTACAGGATATAAAATCAATGTATAGAAATCAGTTGCATTCTTATACACTAATAATGAAGCAACAGAAAGGCAAATAAAGAAATTGATCCCATTCACAATTGCACCAAGAAGCATAAAATACCTAGGAATAAATCTAACCAAAGACGTACAAGATCTGTATGCTGAAAACTATAGAAAGCTTATGAAGGAAATTGAAGAAGATATAAAGACATGGAAAAACATTCCATTCTCATGGGTTGGAAGAATAAATATTGTTAAAATGTCAATACTACCCAAAGCTATCTACACATTCAATGCAATCCCAATCAAAATTGCACCAGCATTCTTCTCGAAACTAGAACAAGCAATCCTAAAATTCATATGGAACCACAAAAGGCCCCGAATAGCCAAAGTAATTTTGAAGAAGACCACCAAAGCAGGAGGCATCACAATCCCAGACTTTAGCCTCTACTACAAAACTGTAATCATCAAGACAGCATGGTATTGGCATAAAAACAGACACATAGACCAATGGAATAGAATAGAAACCCCAGAACTAGACCCACAAAAGTATGGCCAACTCATCTTTGACAAAGCAGGAAAGAATATCCAATGGAACAACAACAGTCTCTTTAACAAATGGTGCTGGGAGAACTGGACAGCAACATGCAGAAGAATGAAACTAGACCACTTTCTTACACCATTCACAAAAATTAACTCAAAATGGATAAAGGACTTGAATGTGAGACAGGAAACCATCAAAACATTAGAGGAGAAAGCAGGAAAAGACCTCTCTGACCTCAGCCGCAGCAATTTCTTACTTGACACATCCCCAAAGGCAAGGGAATTAAAAGCAAAAATGAATTACTGGGACCTTATGAAGATAAAAAGCTTCTGCACAGCAAAGGAAACAATCAACAAAACTAAAAGGCAACCAATGGAATGGGAAAAGATATTTGCAAATGACATATCGGACAAAGGGCTAGTATCCAAAATCTATAAAGAGCTCACTAAACTCCACACCCAAAAAACAAATAATCCAGTGAAGAAATGGGCAGTAAACATGAATAGACACTTCTCTAAAGAAGACATCCAGATGGCCAACAGGCACATGAAAAGATGTTCAACGTCGCTCCTCATCAGGGAAATACAAATCAAAACCACACTCAGATATCACCTCACACCAGTCAGAGTGGCCAAAATGAACAAATCAGGAGACTATAGATGCTGGAGAGGATGTGGAGAAACGGGAACCCTCTTGCACTGTTGGTGGGAATGCAAACTGGTGCAGCCACTCTGGAAAACAGTGTGGAGGTTCCTCAAAAAATTAAAAATAGACCTACCCTATGACCCAGCAGTAGCACTGCTAGGAATTTACCCAAGGGATACAGGAGTACTGATGCATAGGGGCACTTGTACCCCAATGTTTATAGCAGCACTCTCAACAATAGCCAAATTATGGAAAGAGCCTAAATGTCCATCAACTGACGAATGGATAAAGAAATTGTGGTTTAATATACACAATGGAGTACTACGTGGCAATGAGAAAGAATGAAATATGGCCCTTTGTAGCAACGTGGATGGAACTGGAGAGTGTGATGCTAAGTGAAATAAGCCATACAGAGAAAGACAGATACCATATGGTTTCACTCTTATGTGGATCCTGAGAAACTTAACAGAAACCCATGGGGGAGGGGAAGAAAAAAAAAAAGAGGTTAGAGTAGAAGAGAGCCAAAGCATAAGAGACTCTTAAAAACTGAGAACAAACTGAGGGTTGATGGGAGGTGGGAGGGAGGGGAGGTTAGGTGATGGGCATTGAAGAGGGCATCCTTTGGGATGAGCACTGGGTGTTGTATGGAAACTAATTTGACAATAAACTTCATATAATAAATAAATAAATAAATAAATAAATAAATAAATAAATAAATATTACCTATTCTGACGGGTATGTACCAGTATTTCATTGTGTTTTTTTAATTTGTATTTCTCTGACTGATAATAAGGCCAAATCTCTTCTCTCAGATTTATTTGTCATTTTGGATATCCTGTTTTATGCTTGGACTGTTCAAATCTATTGCTCATTTTTTATATTGGGCTCCTTATCTTTCTTAATGATTTTTAGAAGTTCTTTATAAATTTTGCTTATCCTCATCTCTTTTAAATTCTAGGAGTTTTTTTTCTCTAACTCTTTTTCTATTTTCTGAAACAGCTTGGGGTTCTCAGACAGACTCAAAGTTAAGCATGCAGAATATATATTAAGGTGTCCCTTCATTAAGTGGTGCAATAACTATAGAAGGGAAAAAGCCAGAATTGGGGTTGGGCAGAGGAGTCGATCTGTAATAAAGGACCAACAAAAGGCTCAGGGGAGCCTACACAAAGTTTTAGAATGAAAACAGACTTTTAGGGTTGTCACAAGTTTAGTGAAGACAGCCAGACCTTTATACACCAGCATCCCTCACTCAATGGCTATGGGCCATCCCAGAAAGAGGTGTGGTCTTGGGGAAGACAGGTCTCCAGAGCAGAGGCAATTCCTGAAGGAGCTGTCAGCAGCTGTCTGGCTGCCAACACTCCCGGCAGATGAGACGACAAGATCTTCATTGAAGAGGAATCTAAATGACACGTTAAGATGTCCACCGTACTACTCTCTTAATGGCGTTGTTGAGAAACACAAGTTCTTAGTATTAGTGAAGGCCAATTTAATGCTCATTTCCTAGATAGCTATATAGCTATGCACTACATTTAGTGCATTTTATTTCCTCTTCAAAACTCATTCCACACCTACACCCAAGAAGATGTTCTCCCATGTTTGTTTTTCTTTCTCATATTGTGGCATGTGATCTACTTGGAAATTGGCTTTTTGTGCAGAGTGTGAATCAGGTTTCATTTCTCCATATTGATTTCTAACTTTTCTCCGAATCAATCTATCAGATCAACAGAACTGAATTGGTCACACCGTCAACCAGGAGAAATCCAGGGGACTTAGGAATACCTCAGTAAATATAGGAGAGAGTGGCAAGGAAGAAATATTAAGTAGAGCAGATTCTACCTGAGGCCCCTCCTCACGTTTAAGTGGGAAGCACTGATACTCTCCCACAAACCAACCGGAGACGTTTACCTGTAAGGATTAAATTGAAAGAGATCAATGTAAAATGATTGGAATATTCTAGTAACTTAAAGGGTAGCTATCTGTTATTATTCTGGTGCTAGGGTTGGCCCAGACACATGCCTGTTCAGAATGCTTTCATTATCACATCCTCATCTCAGTAGAACATTTTTCACTCTTTCATTTTGCTATAGAGTAAAAGGTCATCATTTTCCTCTCCTATCTTACTTCTCCCACGCCCTGTAGAATCAGATAAGATTTGACCAGTAGCCAGAGCAACATTCCTAACAGGATGTTACAACACCTGTTCAAAAGCAGATGAACTGTGTGCTACCATTTCCAGGAGCAGACAAATGGCAATTCACCGATTCCAGAATGGAACGCGGCCAGCATAATTTCTACCATCACATTTGCCAACCTTCAAACATTTTGCAGGATATATTCTAAGCAGGCCAGTAATGCAAATAATTTATGAAGAATCTGTGCTCCAAAAACACACAGGCACATGAGGAAAGAGCAGTCTCAGCTCCACTGCATTTTTCTTCACTGGAGCAACACTTCATCAAGATGTCTGAAGCGTCAATTAGGACACCTCCCTGATCCAGAAGACCCAACTGTTCCTCCACTTCCAATAACAAGTCTTTTCTTCAGCCTCACAGCTGATGCTCTGTTTAGCACTGTTTTTCAAAAAGCACACAAAAAAACAAAAACAACTATGCATGAGAGAGTATATGATGTTCAACAGCAAGTAACAACAACAACAACAAAAACAAACACTGGTTTGCACCATTTTGACACTCGTTGTTTATTAACAAGAAGCAGGCTAGTTAGCCAGCTTCACGGAGTCATTAAAGACCCAGCTCCTTTCTTTATGGACATTAAGTGGCTCTTAATTCTCCAGAAAGAATGTCTTTCAAAGTCAACATTCAAAACTCTCTGAATCTATTTTTAATCAGAGGTCAACATCTGTCCCCAGCCCCACACCCAGGAGACACCCTCATGCATTTCACTGTCCCAGGACACATGCCTGCCCTAAATTCAATCATTGGCAAAGTGGAAAAGAACTGTCAGAAGTGGCTTAAATCTATCACAATTATGATTTACCACTTAGGACCAACCACAGTATTCCTCAAACAATTTTGGGGTTCGAAGACCAAGAATGGAAGGCTAATAGCTGTTGAGTGGGCAATAAAATCTGTCTGCCACAAACACCTGGTTAGAGAAAAAAATGTAAAAGCCTAGAAGGAAAAAAATCCAAAGTCAAAGTGTGACTGTCTTTAGTTAACAGGACTGTGTGTGTGTGTGTGTGTGTGTGTGAGAGAGAGAGAGAGAGAGAGAGAGAGAGAGAGAGAGAGGAGAAGGTGATTTATCTTTTTCTTTCAATTGTTGTATTGATAAATTTTTTGCAGTGATCATGTGCTGTTTTTATCGTTAAAGAAAACACTTCCTTGGGACAGAAAAATCACCTGTAATTTCTACAACCTACCACAGAAGCTGAAGGGCAAACATTTTCATCTCCAACCAACTCAGAATTACCCTGAAGCCCCTCCGGAGAGCACAGGCAGTGATCCAAATGAGAGAGGACTGTCTGTCCTCTACAACGCTCATCACTGTCGTCAACACACGCTTGGGAGATCGAGTCAGGCTGCTTCTAGGAACCCTTCACCAATATCCTTGGAGCCTGTGGAGGGCCTATAATCTTAACTGTTTAGGCTGTGGCCATATGCTCAGCAGCAGTATCTTTAGAGAACAATTCTGACTGTAATTTTTAGTAAAAACAATCAATTGCCATCTGCCCGCACAGCAGAGGCACAGATGGGTTTATTACTGGAATGGCATCCTATGTGGATGGACAGTGACAAACTAGTCAGAACTCTCTTCTGGCAGTTCCACCCCTGAAATCCTAAACTTAGCCTAAGGACGAGCTTGTGTTGTGTCAGTGTACCTGTGTTATGGGGGAGAAAACGGGGGAGAAGAGCAGAGAGTAAATGGCAACAGGGCTGTAGTCTGGCTCTAACTTCACAGACAACACTGACTCTTGCCGTGGGGATTTTTCGGTGACAAATGATATAGGGTCCTCAGAACACAGACTAGCTGGGTATCTGCTGCCTTGAACAAGTGACTCTAAAACTAAAAATATCTTCACAGGCTCTAACATGAAGGACGGAACCAAAACAAGGCAACAAGTGGTTCTAAAGTATTTGTTGTACCATCATTTGGAATTTGGCAATACATCTTTGCTACCACTAATGATAAGAAGAATCTCAACTTATCTGGTTTGTAATAACATTCCAAACTTTGTGTTAAGAGCTTTACGTAAATTATTCCATTTAATCCTCATAGCAGTTCATATGCAGAACTTTTTCCCAAGGTGACAGAGTTAAAATGTGATTTAACTAAGTTTCAAAATCTTCCCCAACTCCTAACTCCAGGCAACAATTACAATTACTCCCCGTCCCACCATCTCCAAAAAGTGAGCAACCCATCAGAGAGGCAGAGGAATCTTTAGGTGGTGAGGCCAGAGCTAATATTAGAAATGTGAGGGACACGTGGGTGGCTCAGTGGATTCCGCGTCCGACTCTTGATCTCGGCTCAGGTCATGATCTCAGGGTTTGTGAGTTCAAATCCCAAGTCAGCTGTGTGCTGACAGCGCGGAGCCTGCTTGGGATTCTCTCTCTGTGCCTCCCCCACCCGCCCGCCCATCTTCTCTCAAAATAAATAAGTAAACTTAAAAAAAAAGTAAAAAAGACAGGCGGTAAGATCTCACCAGGTACATTAATGGCAGAAAGGGAAGACCTATGGGAATCCAATGCCAGGACTACTCTATATAAACATCCTTTAAGAATTTTTTAAACAACCACCACCATATTTCTCACAAGATAGGGCTTTGTGACATCTCCGGTAGTGATGAAAATGATTACACACATAAACACCCCCGGAATTTAATAAACGTCACGTCATCCAAAGAGGATGGTGATGGCAAACCCCAGATGCACTCCCGCCTTTCTTACACTCTATACTTAAGGTCCAGTTTCTGCAGGAAATAATAACGTCTCCTTCTCTTACATATTAGCTACAGCAGTGAAGCTGTAATTTTTCTACAGTGCCCCAAGGCAATTCACGAGTGAAGACATTAACGGATGAGCAAGTCGAGAACGAATCACAATGCAAGAGCTACTGCCAAGAGGAAAAGCAGCAAACTGACTACAGAAGTGAGGTGGCTCGAGACAACTGGGCTGAAAATCTACCTCTCCTGCACTTGTGTTCTACACAAACAGGTCCCGATTGCTTAGAGGACTTTTTCAAAATACGTACTGACTGCTAACCATATGTAAGTCTCTGTTCTGGGCTCGGTGGACAGGAAGGTCGTTAAACTGCCACTACCCCATACGTAAAAGTCCTAATTTCGGAATTGTACATGTAATAAACCGTACTTTTTAATTTATATGTTTTTTCTTAATTATGAGGAAGTTGAATATATGTTCAAAAGAGTAAAAGCCATTTGCAGATCTCTTCTAACTCAAACCATGACCAAGTACGTGGTGCTTAATCGGCCTTCCTATTGTATATAACTGGAAACCAAGAACATACATGTGAGACACCTATTTTCTGAGAGTGGACAACAGATAATCAGTTAAGTAACGTAAACAATGAAAGAAAAAGCAGAAACAGGTGAGCCTTGTATTTGTAGCTGGAGCTATTCTCTGAACAACGGTTCAGGGAGGGGGAGCCCATGGTGGCCTGAGTTGAGGAGACAAAGACTAGAGTCTAGGGAGGTTGAGATGGCTGCAATTTGAAAGATTATTGGGAAAAAAATTTATGGAAAGAAGTATTTCTAGGAATCTGCACAGGATTTCTCTGCAATCTATTGCTGAATAGTAAGGTGAGAATGCGTATAGAAAAATTCAAAAGACTGGGCACAGATCTACCAGAAATCCTAAATTGAACAATTTCCACGAATCACACTGAGATTACAGACATTCGACTTTCATCCAGTCAGACGGGAGCCATTTTTTTTTAACACACGGGTACACGACAAACACCCAAAATACTAACACCTTGGAAAAAATATCAAACAACTTGCCAAAACAAAACTTTAAAACCATCCTCAAGAAAAACGATACAAATAAAATGGTGGACTAGGAAACCTCAAGCCTTCATTTTCCCACAGAAACATTTAAAAACAGCTAGAAAATGGCTAAAATAACCTTACATGCAGCTCTGGGAAAACAGTCAAAGTTCTGCAAGAACTAACAAACACACAATCCAGAAAAAGCTACTTTCGAACCAGGAGGAAATTTTCTGACATTTTTATTCATCCTTGTCCCACCTACACCCTGGCACAGTGTGGTCTTGGTCTGGAGGAGGTGGCATCCTAGTTCCTAATTCTCTCTCCCAAATCAGAGGGAGGGCAAGAGACTTCATTTGCAATAGTCTAACCTAGCTGTGGGCTGCCCGAGACCACATTTCTACCTCACGTCATTTGGGAGACGTGGCGGGCTTGGTCATGAAAACTGCAGAGGGTCTACTAACCCACAGATGCCTATTCTTGGTAGAGACATACAAGAGACCATCTAAAGCCCCAAAGAGGAGGTGGGGGGAGGCTCTTTGGGAAATTAAGAATTCAATAGTAGCCCCATATATTAGGCAATTGAAAAAGACATACATATACTAAGGTAAAACACATGCTCAGAAAAGAAAAGACCTGAAAAAACTTAAGCTTTTACCTTGGGCTCATCTCTAGGCTCAGAGCATATCTACTTAGTGAACGACTACCTGATACAGAGCCCAAGACAGGTGGCTGTTTTCTGCCTATTACAAAAAATCACAAGATATACAAAGAATCAGAAAATCGAGGCTTATTCAAATGAAGGAAATAAATTGGCAGAAATTGTCACAGAAGAAGCACAAGCATTGGACTTGCAAGAAAGAACTTCAAAAACTCTTTTCAATATGTTCACAAATCTAAAGGGAAAAAAAATGAATGAAGAACTAAAGAAAATCAGTAAAATAACACGAATAAAATGAGAATATCAACAGAGACAAAATATAAAAAGGAACCAAAAGAAATCCTGAAAAATATAAAAACTGAAGTGAAAGTTTGCTACAGGGGTGCAGCAGCAGATCTGAACAGAGAGAGGGGGGAAAAAATAGCAAGCTTGAAGGTAAAACATTTGAAATTGCTAAGTCTGAGGAACAGGGGAAAAAAAAGAAAAAAGAAAGCAAATAGAGCCTAAGAACACCATCCAATAGGCCAACATACACATTATGGGAGTCCCAGAAGGAGAAGAAAAAAGGGCAGAGATATTATTTAAGAAATAATGGCCAAAACAAAAATTTCTAAACCCATTCTTCCAATCTCTTCTGATTGTGGAGTTTAATCTATTCACATTTAGAGTAATTACTGATAGGGAAGGACTTTGATTTGCTATTTTGTTATTGGTTTTCCACGTACCTCATTGCTTTTTGTTTCATTTCCACCATTAATGCCTTTATGTTAATGAGTGAAATAATTTATTTAGGGACATATTTTGATTCTCTTATCATTTCCTTCTGTGTATTATATTCATATTTTCTTCATGGTTACCATGGGGACTACATATAACATCTGAAAGTTATAATAATAATCTGTTTTGAATTGAAACCAATTTAACTTCCATCATAGACAAAATCTATGTAGCTCGATCCCCCTTTGTTATTAACTCCACAAACTATGCCCATATACATTGCATACTCAGTAACACAGATTTTTATTTATGCTTTATCCATTTGTCTTTGAAATCCTGTAGAAAACAAAAAGCCGAATTACAAATCAAAATTACAGTTTTGTTTTTATATTTGCCCTTGTTTTACCTTTACCAGATATCTTTCTATCTTCCTATGGCTTCAATTTAACATCCAGTGTCTTCTAATTTCAACCTGAAGGACTCCCTTTAGCATTTCTAGTATGACAAATCTAGCAGTAATGAACTCCTTCATATGCTATCTATAAGGGACAGTATTGGATTAAAAGTGCAAGGATCAAAAAAAAATATTCTATGTAAATAGTAGCCAAAAGAAATCTGGCATGGCTATACCAATATCAGACAAAATAGACTTTAATTCAAAACTTATCACAAGAGACCAACAAGGACATTATATAATGATAAAAAGGATCAATTTACCAATGAGATAAAACAACTATAAATACAGAAACACCAAATATCAAAACTGAACGTCGAAATTGACAGCTCAACAATAATACTTTCAGACTTCAATTCTCTAGTCTCAGTAATGGAAAAAACAACCAGAAAGAAAATCAGTAAGGAAAAAGAGTACTTGAACAACATTTTAAACCAGTTGGACATACCAACATATACAGAACACTCCATCCAACAAGAGCAGAATATGTTTTTCTCAAATGCACATGGGACATTCTTCAGGACAGATCACATGTTAGCTCACAAAACACGTTTTAATAAACCTAAAGAGACTGAAATCATACAAATTATCTTTTCTAATTACAATGTAATGAAACTAGAAATCAATATAAGGAAAATGAGAGAAATCCACAAATATGTTGAAATTAAACAACACACATTTAAACTATGAGTCAAAGAAGGAAACACAAGAAAAATTAGAAAATATCTTTACACATAAACATGAAAATATGTCATACAAAAACTTATGGGATGCAGAAGTAGTGCTAAAAGGGAAATATAACCCTGTGTGTTAACAACAATGGAATCTTAAATAAAAAGTAAATTTTAATAGAGGGCATATTATTTCAACCATCTGTATCGTTTGACATGGATAGAGACATTTAGGACAATAACCTATGATAAAAAATAAGTAAATAAAATGTATAGTTATTATTTAAAGAAGAAAGATCTCAAATCAAATAAACAGTCTAACTTTACATCATAAGGAACTAGAAAAACAAACTAAATGCAAAACTAGCAGAAGAAAAGAATGTTAGAACAGACATAAATAAAATGGAGAATAGGAAAATAGGAAAAAAAATCAACAAAACCAAAAAGTTGTTCTTTGAAAAGATGAGTAAAATTGTCAAATCTTTAGCTAGATTGACTAGGAAAAAACAAAGAAAATTCAACTTACTAAAATCAGAAATCAAAGTGGGGATATTACTACTGATATTAGAGAAATAACAAGGATTATAAAAGATACTGTGAGCACATTTACACTAACAAATTGGATAACCTAAATAAAATGGACAAATTCCTACAAACACACAAACTACCAAGACTGAATCATGAGAAATGAAAACTTGAAAAGATATATAATCAGAAGATTAAATCAATCACCAAAAAACTCCCAGCATAGAAAAAGGTCTGGACCAAATGGCTTCACTGGTGAATTCTACAAAATACTTTAAGAATTACATTGATATTTCTCTAACTTTTCACAAAAATTAAAAAAAAAAAAAGAAATACTTCCTAACTCATTCTATTTGGCTAGCATTACCCTGATACCAAAACAGATGCAGACATTATAGGAAAAGAAAACCACAGACCAATAGCCCTTAGGAATATTGACCAAAAAATCCTCAGCAAAATACTAAGAAACCAAAATCACCAGTATATTAAAAGGATTACACAAATTTGGATTTATTTCTGATATGCAAGGATGGTTCAACACACAGAAATTAATCAACATAATGTTAATTAATATTTAAATAAATAACTGAAAGCTACATAGATTGGAAAGAAAAAATAAAACTGTCCTTATTAACATAAAAAAAAGAAATTAACCAATGTAACATACCATATTAACAGATGAAGAAAACAAGTACACGACCATCTCAACTGATGCATAAAAGCATGTAAAAAAATTTGACACCTTTTCAAAAGACAAATTCAAAAAACACACACAACAAACTAGGAATAGAGGAAACTACCTCCACATAAAGGTCATATATGGAAACCCCATAGCACAGAAAAAGAAATGAACACATACTGGAAAGGAAGAAGTAAAACTATCTCTATCCACAGACATGATCTTACATAGAAAAATCCCTAGAGATTCCACAAAGTAACTGTTAGAATAGAGAAATTCAGCATAGTTGCAGGAGACAAAAATCAACATGCAAAAATTAGTTACGTTTCTATAGACAAACAACATACAATATGAAAAGGAAATTAAGATGATCCCATTTACAAACATCAAGAAGAATAATTATGAATAAACTTGACTGAAGAGGTGAAAAGACTTACACACTGAAAACTGTAAAATGCTACTGAAAGAAATTAAAGATGACATAAATGTCAAGAAAGACATCGGGTATTCATAGCTAAGAAGACTTAATATCAGTAAGATGTCAATACTGCCCAAAGTGATCTGCAGATTCAATCTGTTCTCCATCAGAATCCCAGTGATATTATTAAAAAATAGGAAAAAAAATTTTTAAACTTCTGTGGAGGGCCGCCTGTTTGGCTCAGTAGGTTAAGCGTCTGACTTCAGGTCAGGTCATGATCTCACAGTTTGTGAGTCTGAGCCCCACGATAGGCTCTGTGCCGACAGCTCAGAGCCTGGAGCTGGATTGGGATTCTGTGTCTCCTTCTCTCTCTGCCCCTGCCCGGCCTCTGTCTACTTCTCTCTCTCTCTCTCTCTCTCTCTCTCTCTCTCTCTCTCTCTAAAAAATAAACAAACATTAAAAAAAACTTATTTGTAATCTCAAGGCACCCCAAATAGCCAAAATAGTCTTGGAAATGAAGAGCAAAGTTGAAAGTCTCACATTTCCTAGTTTCAAGACTTAACTTCAAAGCTACAATAAATCAGAATAGTGTGGTACTGGCATAAAGACAGCCCTATAGACCAAGGGAATAAAATCACAGCCCAGAAATAAATTCTTATATATACGGTCAAATTATTTTTGACAAAGTTTCCAAGACCATTAATGGAGGCGAAAGATGGTCTTTAACAATGCTGGAAAAATTGGATATCCATATACAAGAGAAGGAAGCTGGACTCTTATACCATATACAAAAACTAAATAAAAATTTATCAAAACCTGAATGTAAGAGATACAGCTACAAAACTTTTAGAAGAAAAGCTTCAAAGATGTTGGATTTGACAATGATTTCTTTGATATGACACTGAAAGTATAGACAACAAAAAAAGAAATAAACTTCATTTCACTGAAATTATAAGCTTTATATATCCAAAGACATTGAGGGACACCTAGATGGCTCAGTGGGTTAAGCATCTGACCCTCGATTTCAGCTCACGTCATGATCTTGCATTCATAGATTGAGCCCCACGACAGGCTCTATGCTGAGCATGGAGCCTGCTTAAGATTCTTTCTCTCCTTTACTCCTCTACATACACACACACACACGCACACACACACACACACACACACACACACACACACACTCTCTCTAAAAAAAAAAACAAAAAATTTAAATATATTGAAAAGAAAGTGCAACGGGATAAAATGTTTGCAAATGATATATCTGATAACCCATTAATATCTAGAATATAGGAAGAACACCTACAATTCAAAACATAAAAATAAAAACAATTTAAAAATGGGCAAAAGGCTTGAACAGACATTTCTCCAAAGAATATACACAAATGGCCAATAAGCATATGAAAATAGGCTCAACATCACTAATCATTAGGGAAATGCAAATCAAAACCACAATGAGATACCACTTCACACTCATTAATATAGCTATTAAAAAAAACAGAAAATAAGTGTTGGCAAGGATGTGGAGAATTTGGAACACCTATGCACTGCGAGTACAGATGTAAATTGGTGCAGCCACAGTGGAAAACAGTTTGGTAGTTCCTCAAAAAGTTAAACCTGTGACCCAGCAATTACATTTCTGGCTACATAGCCAAAATAATTAAGACCAGGGACTCGAACAGAGATTTGTGCACCAATGTTCATAGCACCATTATTCCCAATCACCAAAAGGTGGGAACATCCCTAAAGTCCATCTCAAGAGATGAAATGATTGACAAAACATGGGTATGTACATACAATGAAATATTATTAAGCCTTGTAAAGAAATGAAATTCTGATACATGCCATAATATGGTAAGTCATGAAGACATTACGCTAGTGAACTAAGCCAGACACAGAAGAACAAATAGAATACAGTTGCACTTACGTGAGAGGCCTAGCATATTCAAATTCAGGGACATAGACAGCAGAATAGAGGTTACCAGGGGGAGGGAGTAGGGGATAATGGGAGGCTTACTGTTTAATAGTACAGAGTGTCAGTGGGGGATGGTGAAAAAGTTCTGTAGATGGATAGTTGTGATGGCTGTACAATATGAATCTACTTAATGTAACTGACTTGCTCATTTAAAGACAGGTTAGAATTATAAATTTTATTTCTGCAGCAAAAATTAAAATTTCCTTTTAATTTAAAAGAAAATTACTTACCAAATCATGCCTTAAAACTCTTTAAAGGAAAGCAACAAAAAAGAGGCACTCAATATTATATTGACAAGATTAAGTATCCAATCACAATTTACTAGACGTGCAATGAAAGCAGGGAAGTATAACCCATAATCAGGAGAAGATACCAAGAAATATAAACCAATATATAATAAAGATTATGTAAATTAGCCAACTAGGGATCTAAAAGTACTATTACTATTCTGCTCAAGGATTTAAAAGAAAAATGTATAAAAGAATATATACACAGTAAAACTGGATTGCAAGTAACTTGTTCTGTGAGTGTTCTGCAAGATGAACAAACATTTCTAATAAATTTTAACTTGATACATGACCCATGTCTTGTAATACAAACGGTACGTGATGCCAAATGTCACATGATCACAAGTTAAGTCAATGGTTCTTGAAACCTGGTTTGATATACAAGTGCTTTGGATTACAAGCATGTTTCTGGAACAAATTATGCTCATCAAACCAAGGTTGTACTACATATACATTATATATATATATATATATATATATATATATATATATACACATATATATACATATACATATATATACATATATATACATATATATACATATACATATATATATATATATATATATACACACACACATACATACACATACACACACACATATACATACACACAAACAGAGTGAGGAAAGAAATTAAATCAATTAAAAAAAATCAAGGGAGCATTTAGAGATAAATAGATCTATAATGTTTGAGATGAAAAAAAAATTCACTGAAGTCCACAGCAGAATAAAAGATTGATAAACTTGAAGACATCCCAATAGAAACTTTTCAAACTGAAGCACAGAGAGAAATAGCCTAAGGAAATAAAAGAAGAAAGAAAAAAGAAACAGAGTCTCAATGGTCCATGGGACAGTAAATATCAAGTGGTCTAATACATATTCAGTGGAGTACCAAAAGATAAAGAGCAGAAAGACTGACAAAAGACTGGCCAGAATTTTTCTAAAACTGATGAAAACTACAAATCCACAGACACAAAACCTAATAAACCACTGGAAAGATACACTTAAAAAAACCATACCATAACATATAATTGTTGAAAATCAAAGATAAGTAGACAATGTTAAAAGCAATCAGAAAAAAAAAGGAAACATTCACTCGATAAAGGAGAACAGTAATGAAAGAAAACCAGCATTAGTCTCTCACCAAAAACAATATGAGCCAGAATATAGTGAAACACCATGTATAACATTCTGCAAGAAAAAAAAAAAAGCTGATCCTAGAATCTTCTATCAGTGAAAAATTTACTTCAAAAATGAAGGGAAGGACCCCCAAGATGTTGGTTTCTAAATATTCTTTTCCAATAAAAATAGCCAGAGCTCCTCTGATAAGTGGTTGATTCTCCTTATGAAGCAGGGAAAATACATGATTATCTCCAAGCATCTCGTGCCAATAATAAGAAGGGACAGGAGGAAGCGAGGAAGGAAGGAAGGATCAGTGAGTTTTAAAAGGGCACATAAGCCAATCTACAAGAGTTTTCAATGGCCAAAGCAGTAACAAAATACATAACTATAGCATTAGATTATAACCCCAAAATAAAACAGCCATAAATCAATACTAATATAAATAAATGATGAAACAATAAGTAAGAGAAAAGAAAAAAAAAGAGAAAGGGAAATTGTTCCTTACAAAAGAATGTGAATTCTTAAATCCAGGAATAGAAATGTCACCGTTCGAATACCAGTGATGCAGCTACAGGGAAGAGCCACAAAGAAATGCTCAACTAGTAACTGAACATTTAAAGAGAAAAAGGATACCTGCATAGAGTCAAGGGTCTCCTCCAAAATATTTCTTAAAGAGGGGAAAATATTAATATTACACTAGCAAAATCTGGAAGATCCCATCTTGGCCAGATGATAAAGGTTAACCTTTAAGACTACTGACATCACAACCTCCATGATATTATGCATACGTAAGACCTCTGTGATACTGTTGCCAAAAATGTACAACCACAATCTAATCACCACAAAATATTAGATAAAGCCAAAAAGAGAAATATTTTTTTTTAAGTATAATCAGTAATGGTCAAAAGTGCTATGGTTGGAGCGCCTGGGTGGCTCAGTCAGTTATGCATCCAACTCTTGATTTCCTTTCAGGTCATGATCTCATGGTTCGTGGATTGGAGCCTGCATCAGGCTCTGCTCAGACAGCATAAAGCCTGCTTGGGATTCTCTTTTCCCCTCTCTCTCTCTCTCTCTCTCTCTCTCTCTCTCTCTCTCTGTCCCTCACCCCCTCACATGCGCATGCTCTTTCACTCTTAAAATACATAAACATTTTTTTAAGTGTCAAAGTCACGAAACATCAGGAAAGACTGCAGAAAAGTTGCAGGTTGAAGTAGACTGTGAAAACACCATAGCTCAAGGTAATGTCAGGTATTAGATGGGATCTTAAAACAGAGACAGGATGTCATTAAAAAAAAGAGAGAGAGAGGAAATTCTAGAGCCTGTAGTTAATAGCATTATACCAATATTAATTTCTCAGGTTTGACAATTCTACTGTGGTTCTGTAAGATGTTAATGTTAGAGGAAGCTGGGGGAAGAATATACAAAATTTCAGCATAGGATTTCTGCAACTTTCTGTAAATCTCAAACTATTTCAAAATAAATATTTAAAATCAAACTACAGGCCCTGGAAGCATACCAGCTGGGCTGAATTCTAACTCTCCTCCTTGTTATTTTGTAATGTTACAACATTTGCCTAATCTTTCTGGGCTTCTGTTGTGTTAACCTAGAATGAGGGTAACAATGGTACTGACCTCAGGCATCTCCTTACAAGAGCAAATGAGATGGTACTTTCTCAAGAATGCATACAGTATTCAAACCTTAGCTATTATTAAATACTATTATTTTTGTTCGGCAGAAATTTTAAATTTTAATGTACTGTTTTCATCTAAGGTTTCTGAGTTGTGTTTTGCATCGACACTCCCCACGCCAATACCATAAAAAGTTTGGCTATGTTTTTTTTTACCCTGAGACTTTTATAGTTCGTTTTTTATGATTAAATCCCTGGTCCATGTGGAGTGTATTTATATGTAAGAAGTGAATTGAAAGCTCCCTTTTTTTTTCTTTTTTACAGATGGCCGGCCATTTGTTGCAACATCACTTATGAAATAACCCATTGTTTTCTCATGGGCCAATCTTCATGCTCAGCAGCACGCTAGGACACAGAAATCCTTCAGTTACTTCTGCTTGGCGTTTACTCCTACAACTTGAGTTTAGCAAAAATGGCATATGTTGAACAGTGTTGAAGAGCACTCGTGAGGAGAGCAGAGAATCCCATCAGTGGTACCATAAATATCAACTGATCCACAAATACAGAGTTTCTATAGTAAATATGAAACTCTCAGGAGACCTACTCAGGATACCAGTGAATTTCAGATTCCAGATCGGACAGCCTCTTTTCATCCCTCACCATGATCACTGCCAATCTTTTGACTTTGACATCCAAAAACAGGAGTTACTGGCACTTGTCACAACCCAGAGAGGTTGAGATCTGAAATACGTTCTCACCCTTTTCTACTGCTTTCTCACTGATCTCCTCTGTAGTTAATAGTATTATACCAATACCTCTTTTTTACGATCTTCTGCACTAAATTAGGTTTCTGGCCTGCCATCCAAACTGACTGTTCTTCAACGTTGGTCTTTACTCCTTTTCTCAGTTTAACTACTTACCCAGAGCATTTTCATCCATTCACATCATTAGCATTACTTATGAGCTTCTCATTCTGTCTGTTTCTCTCCAAGCCACATCTCCTGACTCAAGTCAGGTTCCCAAGATGCAGTGCCTGAGACTTGCATTCTTGTTCACGTGATTTATTAGTAGCATGTTCTCATGAGAAAGGAAATAGCAAGACAGGACAAAATGGTAAACAAGAATACATATTCTGCTGCAAACTACTGGTAGTAACTTGACTCAAGGTGACAAGCCTCTTGGGCCCTTATACGAGTCAATTATTGGCTGCTGGCTCCTCCTAGAGAGAGGTTGGAGATACATGTCCTGGGGGAAAAAAATGGCTCCTGTTCAGTGGAGGGTAATTCCCTGGAGAAGGGGCAGTCAAGAGTCTTCAATAGCTAGAACTTATAGTAACTGTGGGACTGGTACACTGGGGAAGGGGATCTGTGCAGGGCAAGGTAACTCAACAAACACTTGTACTACTTAGATCCACTTCTCATACTTTTTCATACTAACCATGCACAGCTTCTCTGGGACTCTAGCTGGTCACAATTTCTAGAAAACTTCTAAGAGAAGAGCTGATGGCAGGTGTCACTACCCACCTACCACAGTTGGTCCTGAGACCGTAATGATACTCATTATTGCCCTCTTCATCCACTATGCATATAAGATTCCCCTCCACCTTGGCCACTACTTCTGTTGGTCTAGGCTGTCTGCCTGGTTGGATAAGCATTTTGAGCCAAGGGGACCTGATCCCTGTTAGACAAAAATGTTTGTACTTTGTCATTAACAGTAAAACGTACTCTAGTAAAACATTTAAGTCCTAAGTATATTCCTCTATGCTCCCACCATGTAGCAGCAGTCTCCATTCTTCATGATAATCAGATTCAATCACCCTTGTTTAATTGTCTCCTAATACAAGGATCACAAAGTACCTAGGTGATGGTTGTGGCTCTAAGTTTTGTGGGACTCTCACAGTGTCCCCTGAGGAATATGCACCCTTCTGGAACCCAGGACCTCTAGGCACACAATCTTAAAGTCAATGAGATAAGAAACACAAAATTTCTCAAATGGGTCACCGGGAATAATGGCAAATGGAAGTACTCCTATCTTCGTTCCTTGATCACTGGATCCATGAATTGGAGGCACATCACCATACAACTGTTTAAGATTTAAGGCGTATGCCACATCCTGAAGGATAACAATCCATTATCACAGGGTGTCACCCTATGCGATGTCTCAGCTGTGCCTTTAACAAGCCCTTCTAGACAGTGTGATAAGTGGAAGGACCAGCATTTCCCGTGGTCACATGTCTACTGCCATAACTACCTTGCTGTAAAATGGTTCCTTGATAATGAGGAAATGTTACATGGGATCTCATACCACTAAATCAGACATTTGTGAAGCCTCAGATAGTAATGTGGGCTGAAGTCGAGGAGGCAGGAAGGCAAATTTGTACCCCAAATGTGTTTCAATCCAAATCAGGATGAAATGTCTTCCTTTCTAAGGAAATGGGTTAGATCCTTGAAACTTTCCTCCAAGTAGCTAGATGGTCTCCTCAAGGTGTGTATGATATTATATCATGGGTTTTAACATCGGTCTCTGTTACTGGAAGGTCAAATATTTATCGGAAGAAGTTAGACCAGCCTTAGTGAGAAAAGGCCCATGCAAGACCTCTTTCTGTACCACCCTATCTACCTTATTCATGAGCCTAATGCACAAACACAGAGAAAACCAAGGACAGGCTGGGTGACATCTACTATCTATGTCATCCTGTTCATTTGTTGGTCTTCTACAGGAGATGCTTTCTGATGGACATTAATATACAATATGAAGATCCTCATATTTTGTGTCCACTCCTGTAGGTCAGTCCAGACTTTTCTTCCCCAGACCTTCTTGTCTTCAACATCCCTATCTTCCTCCTTCCAGAACCCTGATCCATCAATCAAGCCAACAGCCAAAGAAGTTATGTGTATTTCTATCCTAGACGACTTCTCTCTCTGCAAAAAGTTCATGAACAAGCACGGTGCCCAAAGTTCCATCCTCTGGGATATTATTTCCTTGACCACTGTCTCTGTGGTTACCTGTGCACAAGACTGCAGTGAAGCAACGGTCTGCCTTCAGCTGAGACCACTATACCTAAACCTACTCCTCTATCCTTTCCTCAATCTGGTCCTTTCTGTCTCTTAATAATCCCTTGATAGTAAGCTTCTTCTTACTCATAGCTATTTCTTTAGTTCATATTTATCACCTGGGCTACAGAATAAGCTCCTCACATCTCCATCTTGATTATCTTTGCCTTCTAATTTTAACTCTAAAGAGCTTCTTCCAAAAACAGATATCTAATCCTATTAATTCATCTATTAAAATAATTCCCTATGATCTATAGAATAAAATCTAAGCCTGTGAGTACAATATACAACATCCTTCATGCTCTACGTAACATTCCCTTTCCTTGTGTTAACTTCTACAATTATTCCCCTGCACATGATGTTACAGTCACAACCAGAAAGCTTGCTCTTACCCCATGAGGCCATGGACTTTAACACATTTATGCTTTTTCATGTGCCAAAAATGGCCTTTCTTGCCTGATTTCTTGGCAAACTTGTGCAATTTCAAGACATAACTCAGAAGTTACATGCTCTGTTGAAGGCTTCACTCTTTACCTGTGCTTACCTGTAGTGCACAGTCTTTACCTATACATACCTCTTGTATTATATGGTATATATATTCCATCTATCTATTTCCTTCATTTGTCTGTGAGTTCCTGGGGGCTAAGAACTATGTCTTAAATAGAACTATCCCCTGTCTTAAATAGAACTATCCCCTGCACCCAGCAGGGTCTAGCCTATAGTGAAATTACTCCGTTGTACAATTATACTGTCCTCTCTGTAGTGAAGCCTGCAATCCTCAGGCAACAGAAGTACTAAATCCCAAAGTAAAGTTATCATGGATTCTGAGGCCTTTCATCAAGAATTTAAATTCAATGCTTTTAGAGGTCAGGTATGTCACAAATGGTATAAATCGGCCGTAAGTAATGATCAGGTAGCGAGGAGGCCAGGGATAAAGTTATGGGAACATCTGCCTTGCCTAACAGTAATCTCAACACCAGTTACGACAGAAGCAAACCACACTATTCAATGAAAGCACACTACGATCCTCGTGTGTCTTGCGATCCTCCGATATGAGAGCCCTAGCCTACAACCTGTGAGGGCTATTTTGTCACGTGCAATTATAAGCAAATGCGTGACCTCGCGTACTCTGGAAAAATCCCAGTCAACATCAAATCAGATGATTCACATCCCATTTCTTTTCCATGTGAGAAGCACAGAGCCACAGAACAGCACACTCACTGTATCTCAAGTGGTTGTTAATTTTAAGCTGGAAGGAAACTTGAGTTTCATGGGACTGGGCACATTGACAAGACTTTCTCCAGAGCAGCATAAAACAAATACGATCCTTGAAGTCAAATAACATGCCTTTTCATCCAGGAACCTGTCTTACAAGAGGGGGTTCTCAAGCTACATAACTTGTCTGAACCTCAATTCTCCTATCTGTAAGATGGGAATGTTAATTAATACCTATTTCCAGAAAGGTGCTAAGGAAATTACATAAAAGCTACAAGTGTCAAAACAGCACAGTGTCTGGCAAGTGATAGGTGCCAGAAAAATTTCACTTAAGTCTGCATATGAACCTTATTTACTTGCATCCAAAATCTGGAAAAGAGCCCACAACACATGTTTCTCCTGCCAAAGAGGCATAGTAATGGGATGGTATTTGCAAAATTCTTTGAGATCCCTAGACAACGTTTGAGAGTGAATACTAAGCGTGGTCCTAGAGAAAGTACTGCCGAATCCATCGTTAGGGGAGAGTGTTGAAATCCAAAGACTTCTCTATGTCTGGACATTGTCCAGGATATCTTCGTTTTCCTGGCCAATATCAAAGGAATCAGGACATCCAATTCCATTTCTGACATCCACAACTGATTGATGGGGCTTGGGTGGGTAACTGGTATCTCACTGGCAGAAACTACAGTTCCCTCCCAGCCTTCTCTGAGAGCCAGCACAACCCTTTTTGAATCCTCAACTTTGAATCACTTCCAAAGCAATTTGCTTAGCAAAAAGTAGGCTATTTTCATACACTGGGCTTAGCTTAAGTTCACCTTTCTAACCTTCAAATATTAAGACTCACCCCCACAGAAAATGATTCCAGGAGCCTAATCAGAATGCCTGCTCTCTGTTCTAAGACAGGCTCATTCTCCTCATCATGCTTTTTCAGGAGACATTGATACCAAAAATAACTGGCTTCCAATGATACTTCCATTTCCTATTTCTCTTCAAAAAAGAAAACAAAGGGGATTTCAAAAGTGATTTTGAGAGAACAGTCCTAATAACACTTGCAAGTAGGGAGTAAACCCTTTTAGTCAAGGCATTTAAATATTTACTGCCATAGACTATTTTTCAAACATAACTTCAACAAAGTGAAAGAACGACATAGACTTTTATGTTCATAGGAAAAGTTTTTACCTTTGCTTCTAAGAGTTTGAAAAAAAAGACGATAAGGTCTAAGCTGTAAAACAAGAGAGTCTGTAAAAGTATGAGGAAGAATTTCCTGGGGGTGAAAAAAACATGACTGTAAGAGTCCTTCTGCTTTCTCTAGCAGGTTTTCAGAACCTAGCCACATTTATTCATTTATTAAACATGTACTATGTGCCGATCATTCTGATCAGTGACATGGGGACTGCAGATGATAACAAGATGAAGACCTTGCTTTCAATAAACTTTCATCAGTTGGGAGCAGAGAACCTAGAGTGCACAAGATTAAAAAGAAATTAAGCAATTACGAAGAAATGCGGTATTGACTGAAAGTATTACTGGGAGATGAGTGAGGAGAGAGCTCCCGGTGGAGATTAGCTGAGCAAAGATTTACTGAGCTTGCCCTTACAGATGAAGACCGCAGCGGGTGGAAGAGAGGAGGCAGAGTTGCAGACAAGATGCAGGGGAGGAGAGCGCTAAGTCAGCTGCAGAGGGCATATTTGGGTGGGGGCCGGTCATGGGTCCTGAGAGAGACGTGTCACATTAGGAAGAGCTATAAAAACTGGACTGAAGGGGCGCCTGGGTGGCTCACTCGGTTGAGTGCCCGACTTTGGCTCAAGACATGATCTCACGGTTCGGGGGTTTGAGCCCTGTGTCGGGCTCTGAGCTGACGGCTCAGAGCCTGGAGCCTGCTTCGGATTCTGCGTCTCCCTCTCTCTCTGCTCCTCCCCCACTCATGCTCTGTCTCTCAAAAATAAATAAGTGTAAGAAAAAAATTTTATAACAAAAACTCGACTGAAGAATCTAAACAAAGAAAAAAACGCAGGGTCCATCTTTTGACTATTGAGTAGAGAGGCGAATAATAAAAAATGTTGTTTTAAAATCATGGGCAGTATCCCAGGAAAAGATCTATGGGTTTATATGCACATTAGAAGGGCAGAGAGAGAAACCAGAGCCAGATCAGAGTGGCCAGACAAGAAGGCTGTTGGTGCAATTCAAGTTTGAAGCAGGAGGCTCAGTACCAATGAAAAGGGAAAATCTGGAGGATCTTGTTGGAGAAAAATAATCAGACTTGTACAGAGCACTAAGAAGAAAGAACAGAAAGTAAAGGGTCAAGGGTTTTTGAACTTCCAACGATGTCCACAAGTTTTGAGCTCGGAAAGAGAAAAATGGTGATAGGAGGGGAGGAAGATGTTAAGCATGACTTGCAGCATTCTGGTTTGAGGCACTACATGAATTTACTACTAGAAAACGGGCAGGATTAAATTCTATTTTGACATGGTGAATTGGAGAGGTCTTTGAAACATCCAAGTGGAAATGCTGATTATTAGGTGGTTGGAAATGTAACCTAGTCTGCAGTTAGGGGGTCAGGATTAGGTAGTGATTCTCAACTGGGGGTGAGTTTGCCCCCTGGAGACAGCTGGCAATGTTTGGAGAAAGTGTGGTCATCACAACTGAAGGTAGAAAGCTTGTTACCTGTATCTAATAAGCAATGGCCGGGGATGCTGCTAAGCTTCTCACGATGAGTGGGAGAGCCTCTCCAAACAAGGAATGACCCAGCATCCAATGTCAATAATGCCAAGGTTGAGAAACTCAGAGACAAAAGTGATCTGTTAGGAAGACAGCAGCATGTTCATGACAATTAAAGATGTGAGCATAATAAAACTACAGAGTGAGAGAAAAGTTAGGTTGGAGTCCTGAGTAATTTTCAATGGCCAGATGGAAGAGGATGGAGCCTGCAAAGAAGACCTAAAATAAGGGCAGACCAGGGAAAGAAAAGGAAAACCAGTAGGTGGAGGTCACAGTAACCATGTTAAAAAGTGTTTCTGAAGGAGGGAGATACTCAGTAGAACAGAACTAAAATATATCCTTTGGATTTAGAAATATGGATGTAGTTAGTGACCTTAGAATAGGCAGTTTCACTGGCATACAAGTGAGGAAAGCTAAGGGTAACTGAATGGAAAAGAAAGAAAATGGCGAAATGGGGAGATGAGGGGAAAGTGGGTTCAAGGAAGGTTTGCTTATTGTTGATACTGCTGCTTGGAGCAGTCAGGCTTAAATAAAAATGAAAGATCTAGGGCCATCTGGGTGGCTCAGTCAGTTAAGCACCCAACTTTAGCTCAGGTCATGATCTTGCGGTTCATGAGTTCAAGCCCTGCATGGGGCTCTGTGCTGACATCTCAGAGCCTGGAGCCTGCTTCAGATTCTGTGTCTCCCTCTCTCTCTGCCCCTCCCTCACTCACACTCTGTGTCCGTCTCTCACAAATATTTTTTTTCCTAAAATGAAAGGTCTAGTTGAAAGTAAAGTCTGAATATATGGAAGAAATCAGTTTTTCAAAAATAGGTAATAAAACATAAGTGAGTTCTACTGGATATTTACCCAAAGAAAACGAAAGCACCAATCTGAAAATATACATGTACTCCCATGTTTAGAGCAGGACTATTTACAATAGCCATATTATGGAAGCAACCGGAGGGTCCATCAATAGATGAATGGATAAAGAAGATACACATACAATAGAGTATTACTCATCCATAAGAAGAATGAAACCTTGCTATTTGCAACATGGACAGAACTAGAGAGTAGAATGCTAAGTGAAATAAGTCAGAGAACGGCAAATACCATATGATTTCATTTATACGTGGACTTTAAGAAACAAACGAACAAAAAGAAAGAGAGATAAAGTAAAAAACAAACTCTTGACTATCGAGAACAAACGATGGTTACGGGGGGGCGGGGGGGGGGAACGGGTGAAATAGGTGAAGGGGATTAAGAGCCCACTTATCATCATGACCCCTGAGCGACATAGGCCATGGCAGAATCACTATACTGTGCACCTCAAACTAATCTAACATTGTAGGTTAATTATACTGGGCTGTAAAAATAAAGTAATTAATTTTTAGAAAACGAACAAACGAAGCCGAAACAGGCCCATGTATACAGAGACCAAACCACTGGCTGCCAGAGAAGAGGGGAGGCAGGAGAAATGGGTGAAGACGACTGGGAGACACAGGCCTCCAGGGACGGAATGAGTAAGTCACAAAAGTGAAAGCGACAGCATGGGCCACACAGCCAATGGTGTTGCCATCATGTTGTATGGCGACAGATGGTAGCTACACTCGTGGTGAGCAGAGCAGAGTCTAGAGATGTTGAACCACAACGTTGTACACCTGAAACTAACGCAACATTGTGTGCCAAGCACACTTCAGTCAAATGAGCAAGACACGAGTGGGTCACGAGATCCATTTAGTGGGTTTTAAGCCGCATTTTTTAAAACATGAAACAAAAGAGGATGAGATAAACAAATAAGACCCACCGTCACACAAAGCGAAGTATTACTTCAGGAAACTATTGTTGGTTTCAGGTGTGGTTTGCAAGTGTGTGTCTTTCGTTTGCAGTTTGGGTAACTGAATGAACATAGAGGATAAAGGTGACAAAATTATCCTTCATGGGTAGATCTAGGTGACACGGAGAATAAGGGTGCCATCACAGAAACATAATAATGAAGAAATTAAGTAAGGAAGCGGAAAGGAGAAAATGAGTCTGAGTTTCAGACAAAGCAGAACATTCAGGTAAAGATATACTATATGCACACAGTCCTCTATGAGGTTGGGTTAGATGATCCTCCTATATGCTCCTATACCTTCACAGTGACTGTATTTGCAACGGCCCAAGTTTATGTTCATCTCCCATCTCAGACAGCGAGGACGATGAGGCAAGGAGCTACTGGTCAACCTCATTTCTAGCACAGTATCTGGCATATAGTAGATGTTCGTCAAATACTGACTTTGAGCTGTACGTTAACTACACTGGAATTAAAATTTAAAAATAAATATTGATTTTGTGCCTAATTTAAAAAGGTAACATGGAAACCACAGTTTAAAAGATTGTGATCGTAAGCCGTTTATAAAGCAGTCTTAGACCCTTTCAGAGACAAATCATATGTGAATGAACCAGAGGCCTAAAACCTTATTCCAGAAATCAATACCAGCAGAAACTTGGGTATCCACCAGCCTGTATCAGCAGATTTATTGGTTGCAACAGAAACCAATTTTGGCTGACATAAGCAGAAAACAAGTTTGCTGAAAGGCTACAGGGTAGCTCACAGTCTCTAAGAAGGTAAAGCTTGGAAAACAATCAAGAAAAGGGGAAGCTAGTCCACAGACCCGGACCACAGCCAAAATTCACATATCACAAAACCAGACAACTGAGCACGTGATCGCCTCTGAACCCCAGACACCCCACTACAACCACGACCACCCTGGGCACTGGTCAGTGGATAGAGCCATTCCGCTATTACTGCTGCCCCTGAAAATTCATGTTTCTACCCCTCATGCTCCGCCATCCCAGCTGCTTAGCATTTCTAGTCCGTGACCCTTAGGATTCAAGGCGGCTACCTCTGTTTGATGGAGCCTAAGTCACGTGCTTGTGCCCAAACTATCATGGAAGCTGAACATCTTGCATTTTTTAACCGGATTTTTTTAAGTTTATTTATTTATTTTGAGAGACAGAGAAAGAGAGCAGGGGAGGGCTACAGACAGAGGGAGAGAGAGACAATTCCCAAGCAGGCTCCACACTATCAGTGCAGAGCCCCACAGAGGGCTCGATCTCACAAATCATAAGACCACCACCTGACCTGAGATCAAGAGTCAGAAGCTTAATAGAATGAGCCACCCAGTCACCCTGAACATCTTGCATTTTAAGCTTGCATATAGGGAGACAGGCTTATGAGGCATTTCCAAATGTAAGATGTTGAACTGCCAACATAAGTGACAAATATTCGCTATGTAATGAATGACAAAATATCCAATAGATTCTGGAGCTGCTGCCGGTGGCCAGCCCCAATGCCACCTGAGTTGAGTGCAAGGGGAAGTCTTTAGCTGCAAACATGGAAGGCGCTCTACAATGCAGAGTTAGGGGTGCTATTTCCGATTGGATTTACTTGAGTGATGTACAGATGCTAGATCACCCTGAAATGATACCCAGTTGTCATCCTTTCATAGAAACCACTGACTCGGAGATTTAGGCCTTCTTGCCTCAAAAATGGAGTGGCCACCATTTCAGGTAGAGAATTCTGACTCCCTAGTTTACGCAGAGCTAGCTAGTCACTTCAGTAACTGCATTGGAATCTGTGTTGAGCATCCAGCCGTATGTACCTGTCACCTGTAGTGGCCTTCATAAAGATAGTCTGCCTCTGTCTGGCATCCGTTCAAGGTGTGCCGGCTACCTGGGAGCCTCGCCTTCATCTCTGCCAGTTTGCCTTCAACACACCTGTAAACAGGTTCTGGCCTGGCCCCTCCACTGGGCATGCCTGTTTAAGGGTGAATTTCCACCACAAAGACATACATGCACTCACTTTTCCTAATCCATCCTCAGATAATCTACATGCAGGGGAAAGTATTTTGCAATGTCAACACCGATACGGTGGCTTAAAATAAGCCATTTTAGCTCACTCTTGTTTCTTGTAACTTTACCGCTTCTCAGTAATCATCCCAGAAAAATGTGACATAAGATACCATTTTTGAGAGAATGTGAAGGGCTTCATCAAATGAACAGTCATTATTTGTGTCATTTAAAAAAAAAACTGTTATTCTGCGTTAACAAATCTCAGGTACAAAAAGACAAAGAAAAAAACAAATACACTAATAACTGTTCTATCTATAAAATAATTTTTTGTTCTAATACAAAAATTATAGACTTGTTCCATACATTCAACTTAAGCTTCCATGCACTCAACTTAATGCATTTAGCAGATTTTTAGATACATAAAAGCTTTTATATATTAGAAACACATTTGATAAAGTGACCTATGCATCTATTAAAGGTTTATGGGATATTTACACATGCATTTTTAGGTGTTTAAACCCCCAAAACTGGATGTGCTAGAAGTTAAAAACCACATCTATTTGCTTCCTTAGAAAACTTTTCCAGCGGGGGTCAACCAAGACAGTGACATGGGCTCCTGAACTCCCCTCTTCCCATAAGCACATCAAATATACAGTTACATACAAACCAATTACTTCTGAAAGAAATCCAGAAAATAGCTGAACTGTGAATGAGAAAATGCCCACATTTAAATAGGTAAGAAAGGCTGAAACACATCATATACCCCACCCTGGGATAGCATCACACAATCAGGAACGAACTCCAAACTCCCACCTTCTCCCTGAGGAGTAGAGGGTTTCAATCCCACATTTAGCACTCCAACTTTTAAGACTCCCACCTGAGGGATGGGAACATCTAAGTTTGAAAGCCAATGAGGTCTGTATCCATGAGGCCAAACCATAGCAAACAAAAAAGCAGTTGTTAATGGGCATGTGAAGATTTGCTACGGCTATTCAGATACCCAGGGGCCCAGTGCAGAGGAAACAGGGAGACAAAATGCCCATCTCCCAGTCTTTCTCTGAAAAAGGTTTATCTGCATACTTTGGAAGCTGTTGCCTGAAGATCGGGCTTCTGATTTATTAGTATCTAGGGGAAGGCTGTGATTCTCCCCAGAGACCAGGGAAACCAGCATATCTGCTGTCTCTCTCTTGCCTAGTCTAAGTCACCGGTGTCTCCCTGGAAGCAGTTTACACACGTCTACACCCCAGCTTTTTCACTACTGCCCAAGGAATGGATCCCCAGGTTTTGGCACACCTGCAACTACTGGGAGCCACAGAGAACAAAGAAGGCTCTGGGAACATCACAATGGTTTGACAGATAACCAGCAGCTCAAGACAGGTTGACTGATGAGGTCCATCCCCTAGAAGAGGCCACTCTGTCAAGACTGGAAGGGGTGGCTATTTTATCTACTTCACAGAAACCAACCCAGAGAGTCAGGGAAAATAAAGAAATAGAGAAAAATAATCCAAGCAAAAGAACAAGATAAAACTCCAGAAATAGATCTTAATGAAACAGAGATAAGTGGTTTACCTGATAAAGATGTTCAAAATAATGGTCATAAAGATGCTCCTCAAGGTCAGGAGAACAACGTATGTACAAATAAGAATTTCAATAAAGAGAAAGAAAATATTAAAAAGTACCAGATAGAAATCAGAGAACTAAAGAATTCAATAAATGAACTTAAAAAAAAAAATCAATATAGGAGTTAAACAGCAGACTAGATCATGTGGAAGAAAGGATCAGTAACTAAAGGGAGGGCAGTGGAATTCATCCAGTAAAGAAACATAAAGAAAAGAGAATGAAAAACAGTGAAGATGGCTTAATAGACTTAGGGAGCACCATAAATACGATCAATATATACATGATAGTGGTTCCAAAAGGAGAAGAAAGAGATAAAGGAGCAGAGAACTTTTCAAAGAAATAATGGCTAAAAACTTCTTTAACCGGGAAAAAAGAAACAGATATACAGATCAGGAATCCCAGATAGTTCCAAATAAGATGACTCTAAAGAGACCTAACATAAGGTACATTATAAATAAATTACCAAAAATTTAAAAACAAGGAGAGAATCTATAATACATTAAAAAGGAAAAAAATACTTAGGAATAAATTTAACCAAAGAGGAGATGAAAAATCTGTACACTGATAACCAGAAAATATTAGTGAAAGAAACTAAAGACACAAATAAATGGAAATATATTTTGTGCTCATTAACTGGAAGAATTAATACTGTTAAAATGTTCATACTACCCAAGGCCATCTAAAGATGCAGGGAAATCCCTATCAAAATTTCAATGCCATTTTCACATAAGTAGAGAAAACCATCTAAAATTTCTATAGAACCACAAAGACTCCTAAATTACCAAAGCAATATCAAGAAAGAAGAATGGAGCTGAAGGCATCACACTTCCCGATTTCAAAACTTTATTACAAAGCTATAATAATCAAAACAATATTTAAAAAACAGACACAATGAATCAATGAAACAGAGAACCCAAATGTAAACCCATTCATAATAGGTAAATTGATTTTTTATACAAAGGAGTCAAAAACCACGGGGAAAGGACAGTCTCTTCCATAAATATTGTTGGGCAACTAGACAGCTACATGCCAAAGAATGAAAATGGATGCCATCTTACACCATACTCAAGAATCACTTCAACATGGATTAAAGACTTGAATATTAGAACTGTAAAACTTGTAGAAGAAAACACAGTGGGTAAGCTCCTTGACAATGATTATTTTGGATTTGACACCAAAAGAAAAGGCAACAGAAGCAAAAATAAACAAGTGGGGCCACATCAAACTAAAAAGCACCTGCTCAGCAATGAAAACCAACAACAAAATGAAAAGGCAACTCAATGAATGAGAGTAAATATGTGCAATTATCCAATAAGGGGTTGACACCCAAAATATACAAGAAACTCCAAACAACTCAATAGGAATAAAATAAGCAACATAATTTAAAAAAGGGCAAGTATCCAAATAGACATTTTTCCAAAAGAAGACACACAAATGGCCAACAGTTACATGAATTGGTGCTCAATATCACTAATGATGAGGGAAACGTCATCAAAGCCACAGCTGTTAGGATGCCTATTACCAAAAACAAATTCGGACAAGAATGTGGAGAAAAGGGAACCCTTTGTATACTTACCGGTGGGAATATAAACTGGTAAAATTGCTATGGGAAATAGTAGGGAGGTTCCTCAAAAAATTAAAAATAGATCTACCATATGATCCAGCAATTCTACTTCTGGGCATATACCCAAAGAAAAGGAAAGAATTATCTCAAAAAAAATTATACACACACACACACACACACACACACACACCAGTACTCCCATGTTACATCATTATCCACCATAGCCAAGATATGGAAACACTCTAAATATTCATCCATGGATAAACATCAAGACAATGTCACACACGTGATGTAATATTGTTCAGCCTTTAAAAATAAGGAACTCCTGTCACTTGCAACAACATGGATGAATCCGAAGGGCATCACTAAGTGAAATAAGCCAGACAGAGAAAGACAAATACTGCACAGTATCACTTATACTTGGAATTTTTTAAAAAGTCAAACTCATAGAAACAAAGAGTCAAAAAGTGGTGTCCAGTCGAATTGATGGAAACAGGGAGTCGAAAACGGGACTGACAGGTAAAAGAAACAGAGGCTGGTAGGAGGAAACAAATGTTCAGCTATCAGACGAACAAGGTTTGAGGAACTAATATATAACGTGACGTCTACTGTTGATAGCACTGTATTGTCTAATTAAAATTCGCTGAGATAGAATCTCAGTGACCTCAGACACAGAGATATAAAGATGTGCGGTGAGGGATGTGTTCATTCACGCAGATGCAGACAGTCCTTTCACAGTGTGTACATGCAGCACACTGCACACTGTAGATACTTTACTGCTTTGTCAATTATATCTCACTAAAGCTGGGGAAAAAAAAAACATTTTCTCATAAAAATACGTGAATAACAGGGCACTTAGGTGGCTCAGTCGGTTAAGCATCCGACTCTCGATATTGGCTCAGGTCATCATCTCGCGGTTCGTGAGCTGGAGCCCCCCATCGGGCCCTGCTCTGACAGTCTGGAGCTGGCTTGGGATTCTCTCTCTCCCTCTCTCTCTGCCCCTCCCCTGCATGCACTCTCCCTCTTTCTCTTCTTTTAAAAGAAACATTAAAAATAAAAAATGTTTGAATAATGTCTAATATCTTTTCTACCTGAACAGTGTTGCATAACAGACCTCATTCTCTTTACCTTTTACACTTTACATCTCATTTTTAAGGTTTACCCATCCTGCTGCATGTGTTTCTTGCCTCTAACTGTTACAGTACAGTCCACAGACAGCATCCACACAGGAAGTGTTCCAACTCCTCACTCCCGTAAGTCAGCCATGTCCTCACGTGGACATGGGGATATTTCTGGGACATATCCCCAGGAATGAGATTGCTGGGTCATGGGGCCGAGGGGTACTTGACCTCACTGAGGACTCCCAGATGCTTCACACACTATCCGCATTAGTTGACAGATCTGCCAGTCGAATAAGTGTCCTTCTTCCCCACGTCTTTGCTAACACTCAGTGGTATTCAATTTACACCCACGGTTAGTAAAACTGAAAAAAGTGATTGTTTTAATTTGCACATTTCTGATTATTAGTGAGCTGGAACCATCTCACCCATTAAAAAAGTCCAGGGTGTTTTTTTGTTTGGTTTGGTTTTTGCCCATTCACTACTGTGGTTCCTGCCTTTTCCGGTTGAACGGAGAAGTTCCTTGTATATTTTAGACATGAATTGCTTTTTGATTCTAGACATCAGAAACATTTCTTCCCAGTCCATCATGTCAGCTCACTCTGTTTAACCCTTCCTTGAAAAGAAGTCTTCAGGACTGATGTAATCCAACACATCAAGCGCCTAACGGTGTGTATTTCACCAACCTCATATCAAGTTAGAGGCACATCAAATTTTTTAGTAGACTGAGGGAACCCAGCCTAATAGCATCCTCCACAAGTAAAGGGGTTCTGATGTCACATTCTCTCATTCACAGAATTAGGCAGGTAGATTACGTGGGCAGATTGAGGGAAGCAAGTTAAAACTAGTTTCAAATCTGGATCTCCTACTTATTACTTGTGTGAATTGGGGCCAATCACTTGCACTCTCTGTGTCTTGGTATTCACATCTGTAAAGTAAAGAGAAAAAAATACATAAAGATGGCTGCACCGTACCAATCTGTAGTGCTTGCTCCATAACCATTATTTCCTTCCTTCCCTATTGCCTAATCACCCATAAATGTCACTTGGGGCAATCATTTCTGGAGCAATTAGAACTCAGTAACCTTTTCTTTTTTCATTTGTTTATTACTTTGCTTTGTTTTGCTTAGTGTAATTGGAAACCCTTCTCAACAGTTTCCTGCAATTTTCCTTAAACAAGTTTTCCTGTGCTTAATCTCACTGGAATTAGATTCAACAAACATAATCCTCCCTGGTCATTTATTTAAACATTGAAGAAGCATTTGCTTGGTGTCTCCTGTGTGCCTATGTCTGAGCTACCAAGAAAAAATAAGAAGACAGAAAGAAATAAAGAGGCAAAGACAACACGTTAGGTTCCTATATAAGTTACACCCAACTCAGCCAAGGGAAGGTGGATCTTTCATGATGGCCAAGTGACTTCTCTTTGCTTTCAACATAAGCTCAGAGACTACTTGATTTGAATAAATTTAGGGAAGGATGGGTTGCTACTTGTTCGATGAGACAGATAAGTACTATATCTAAGAATGAACTCACTCTACTAATGGTAACTCTCAAGCTAACATACCAGAGGATGATGTCAAAGTCCAGTTGAGTAAAGCCAGGGGTCTCAGGCACTCGTCCATCAGAGAGCTGCCGGGCATTATCCAAAGAACCAAAGTTGTAACCAGTATATACCCAGAGAAAGATCTGAGCAATGGCTTCTCACCAGCCAAACCAGGAGTGTGGAGAAAGAGAGAGCATGGGTCATACAGTCAACAGGGAGCACTCAAATGACTATCTAAAGGCAAAGAGAAACACATCCTCCAAAGGGTATTGTCAGTATCCACCTGACAAGCTGAGTCTTCTGGCCCTATGACTTACCTCAGTGACTTCCAACCTGTTTTTATATCTTAATACACACAGTCAAGGATGCTTCCATACAGGATACACTTTCATACACATACTTTCCTGGTACCTGGCTGTTAGTCCACACCTTTCCCTCCCACTTAAAATGTATCAGAAGACAAGTAAATGAAAGCAATATTCTAAGAGTGATCCCAAATGTTGGTTCCTGGTTAGCAGAGAAAAATTATTTATGAGTCATCTTAAAATTAATGTGACACCAGACTATCACAACTAGTTGTGAAATTGCTAGTAAAAACTAGTAAAACTTAGATGAAAACCACTGATATCATTCGCATTCACTAAGCCTACTAGCTGTTAGGCATCTCCGGCTGAACCTTTTGCTGATCTGTAAGAGTAGCTGCCATTTGTCGATCTTGTACTATGAGCCAGACAGTCACATAAAATACTGCCTATCCTCGCTGACAAGTCATGTTATCCCTACTTTACAGATAAGGAAGATTTATGTATAGGGCTGTCTTGTTTCAGAATCCAGGATCCCAGCATTCCCTCTGCAAAGTGGAATCATCCTCCAGCGATAAAGTTCAGATGAATGAGGTGTTTCAGTCCAGGCCAGCCCAGTCACATCTGCTAAACATCTCCTGGCTTGGAAAAAACAAAAAACCAAAAACAAAAAACCCTACTCTCAAATTAAGTCACTCTGAAATTCCCTGTTTTCATTTCCAGAAAATCTCTGATAAAATGGAACTACATCACATGGGAAGGGGGATGCATAAACACCCTACTATGATCACATCAGCATAGAATTGGGTCATCTGTTAAGGTCACCTTCATGAAAAGCTCTTAAAGAAATGGAACATATTTTCAAAGGAAGGGGGTGGGGAGAAAGGAGGTGGGGGGGGGGGGGGAGGAAGCATTTCATCTAGAATTTGGAACTCAGCCAGTACCACAGGGACAGACAAGAAATGAAAAGACCTCCCGCCGTCTATAGGAGGGTGGGAAGAAGGAAGCAGAAGAAACTATCATTTATGGAGCGCTTATGTTTCAAGGTGCACTGAGCTGGGAACCTTTACTTTCTAACCCTATAAATGTCATTGTCTCCATTTTTCTAAAAGATGAAGATCTGTGATGTTGAGTATTTTTTCTAAGCTCACATGCTAGAAAACAGCAAAGCAAGAATTTGAATCCCAGCAGTCTGATGTCCAAAGCCCACCTTCTTCCATCGCAACCACCTTTTCAACTAGTCTTTCCTTGAGTCCTTCTGCCTTCCCTGAGCATGAGGCCCACCAGCTCTCTGGCTTCCAGATATCTGAAAAAGTGTTTTGTTTGTCCACTGGACACAACCTGACATCCTTGTCGCGCGCGCGTGTGTGTGTGTGTGTGTGTGTGTGTGTGTGTGTATACGACATATATGTAAAAATTCATGTCATGTTTGGGAGCAGATATTAATTGGAAAAGTGAATCCCTGTAGGAGACACTGGCATTCCCTTGCCAAAACACAATGGATTTAAGTATTGGCCAGTGTTGCCTTTTCCCTGGTGTGACGCATTAATGTAGCTTGTACTGTTGAGTCTGGTGTCTACAGGCTGGGGGAGGGATGGGGGGTGGGAATACAATTTGCTTTCTCCTCATCCATGTCTCAGGAGACCATTTGGTAACAAGTTGAAGAGCATGATGTGTCTGGGATCCTCCAAAATATCAAAGACCTGTGTGACTGGTACCAAGTGTGGCTTTTCCCCTCCTCTTTCCTAGGCCTTCTTCTCATGCCTGGTTCCAGCAGCTTCAGTAAGAGATACAAAGGGCACCTACAGGAATATGGGTCAGGCCAAGGGAAAAGACTCCCAGAGCATCAGATTTTATAGAAAGTCTTCAGAAGACTGACTGATTCTAATATGATGAGCTCATGGCTGTCCATATCCTGCCAGCCCCACCCCACCCCACTACTCCACCAGTCTTCTTCTGAGTCAGGGCCTCTCCACAGGTGCTCCTGGACCATTACCTGTATTAAAAGCTCCTCAAACTGCAATTCTGGGGGTATGGTCGCAATTTGGATTTAAACAGGATCCTCCAAGATCTTGAAGGAGCAAAAACTGTCTGCAAACCACTGGACTAAGAACTGGGAGCAGTCAGAGACAGAAGAGCAGTGGCCTAAGCAAGAATATTCTCTTAAAATCATATACTCAGTTCTCATTATTATTAGTTAGGTTCTATGAAGTTCCTGCAATACTGAACTCTCAGATACTAAACCTTTGCTCCTCTCAACACAGAACCTGTGGTCCTAACATTGCTATCAACCAATAAAGACATAACTTTGTTTTATGTGTGCTTCCATTTGAAGGCATCTAGTTTAATTATATATTGTTGGTATATTAACACTGAACTCACAGCCAACAGTTCTACAACCCATGCCGGAATGAAGCTTATCTCACACATGTATTTTCTCCATATGACAAATCACAGCCTTCTTGCATGTGGGAACACAAGACAGCATCTCAGCACTAGGCTTGGGGGCCATTTTAACATGTGAAATCGCCAGCAAGAAGCACAAAAATGCAGAAGGCATGGCACTTAAACACACTGTGAAAAGAACACTCGTTTATAGCAGGAGAGCTGAAACAAGAAGGCAGGGCCTTGCCGTGTTCCACCCCAGCTGGAAACACGCATGTGGAATGAGTCACATTCTTCACAGCCCTGTGCATGGCCATAATCACCACGAAAGCACAATGAGTACGGATTTTGAGGTTATAAATAAGTTTTAGGGCAATTTGCAAATACAGAATCCGCAAATGATAAGGATCAACCGTGTTACAGATAGGTGTGTGTATTTGAAATTTACAAAGTACATTTCACATATAGTATCTTACTTTATCCTACAGGAATGCTGGAACTTAAATAGAGCATATGCTATTTTAACTCCCAACATTTGGATGGGAGAATGGGGAACCACGAGCTGTGACACAACCCCAGATCTTCTGACTCCAAGGGCCTTGCTTTTTCCACCATGCAGTAGGAAGAAGAAAATACTGCTAAGCCTCTGTCAGATGCCAGAAATGTTTAGCCCAGGGGAGAGGTCTAGGAAAAATGGGGGTGCAGTAGGAAGCTGACAGCATGCTTTCACTGGAAGAAATGAGGGAGAGCCTAATTTCCTATGCACAGAGTGGGGCTTAGTAACTATTTCCACAAACCAGGCAAGTGTGCTGTCCACGTGCACTGAGGTTTATTTGGATGTATCTCGGTCAAAAGGCAAGCACTGACTGGGCCCACTGGCTGCACTTCATCAGGCAATGAAGTAGAGAAGAAAGAGAGGCAGATCCTGACCTAAAGATTCAAGACAAGCGTGGAAAACTTGATATAAAGCAGGCAAGCCAGTAAATAGTCTTATAAACTTGAGCTGAGAGAGAAGATAGGCAGAAAAGAGATCTTGAGATTCATCCCCTAAAATAGGAGGATTTCAGACAACTTGGCCAAGAGTTCTAATATACTCACAGTCCTGAAATGTCCTAGCTTTGCCAATTTCTAGCCATGAGACCTGCAGAAATTAATTTAACCTTTCTCAGACTCGGTTTACTGATGAATGAAATGGGGATCGGTTCAGTTCGGGTTGATGTATTTTATTTAGCAGAATTCAGGAGCGCTAAGACCTGGGGACTCAAAAGTTTCAAAGGAGTATGTGATATACTTTATACAGTGCAGGAAAATTCTAGTTTGGGAGAGAAGGCACCAAAGAGACCATTTCAATGCAAACTGGTAAGTGTTAGGGTGTGGATGGGCACACAAGGGAATGTGACCTGAGGGCAGAGAGATGGTCAGAGACACTGGGACAGGGGGAGGCGGGGTGCAGAATTGGGAAGGACAATAGGAACCAGACAGGCTACCAAAGGGAAGGACAGGTGACACCCCAGGGAAGGAAAGAACAAAGCTCAGAGGTGTAAGACGTTGTGGTGAGTTCTGGGGACTGTGTTTAGGCAATATTGCTGAGTCCTGTGGTGAGGGGAAGACATGAGGGGTGGGGGAGGGTGGATGGAGGGGAGGGCTGGAAAGGTGAAAAGCAGCAAGATCCTATATGAGCATGAGAATCCACTGGAAGGGTATAATCAAGGGAGTGATATGGACAGATTTATTCCTTCTCTAAGATTCCTCTGACAAGAAATTGGGTGAGCAAGTCTAGAGGTAGACAGACCAATCTGTGATTGTAATAATCCAGGTAGATGCCTCATGGGTTTATCTTGGGGAGCCCATAGGAAAATCAATGTGAAACAATGCGATATAGTGAGAACCAAACAAAAGCAAAAACGCAGTTTCCTTATGAAAACAGAGACCGTGCAAGGCAAAATAAAGTGGGAAAATAGGAAATTAAGAATGCAATGTTATTATAAGAAGGAATGTGCTAGAAAGCAACGATAACATACAGGGAACATCGATTCATACAGTTGGAAAGCTCTGAAGACAGCAAGAGGTTGACACTTGATCCCAAGTGTCAGTGGATGCTCCTGGAGGTTCAGGAAGAATGGCATGGTATAGACGGTGGGCAGGTCCTGGCATTGGAGAGGCAAGAAAAGGTGGGAAGTCAGTAGAGAATCTAAAAATACAGATAAGACTTAGTACGTTTCTACTGGGAGGAGGAATACATAATCATCTCAAGTCCTGCACTCTAACAATTGTGTCCTCCATGATAAGAAAAAAGAAAAAAAGAAGAGAAAAGCCAGAGCCTTCAATAAATTGGAGAAGCCTGAAACTAGAAAGGAGTTCAAAGAGGCAGCATGATACGGTAGAGGGAGGCACAAGACCCAAAGCCCAGCTGTCTCAAAGTGAACCTTACCTCCATCACGGCTAGATGCATGCAAGTGTTAAACTCCCTGTGACTCAGTTTTTCCATCGATAAAACAGGGATAATAATATCAATACTTCTCAGAGCTGTCATAAGGATTAAATAACTTAATATGAAGTACTTCAATTAATGCCAACATGTACTTAAGTGCCCAATAAACGGTAGAATCCTATTTCCCACTTAAGAAATATAAACACTGAGATCTAGAAAAGTTGACTCAGTCAACACCCTGGAATTTTTTTACAGCCTTCCTTGACCTGCCTATTAATAGCAAACTCATGGTAACGTTCCTCCACGGGAGGCCCAAACACGAGCAGCCTAAATTTCCTTGGTGGGATTGAAAAGGATCCGTGGAAGAAGACAACTGATTTTCATCGACAAGACTAAAGATCGGGGGAACCCCAGGGTGCCACGGTGACCTCATCTCGGCTTGGAAGATGGCAGGCTCTAAGGTGCCCAGACCAGGTCAGGCACTGCCAGAAGAGGAGAGGAGGAAGTGGGCACTGCTGGGCATCAGAACGGGCACCAGGAAACAGAAGTGCAGCAGGCGGGGAGGTGTGGCCAGTTTCCCTTAGGAAAGGAAAGCAAGGAAGCACCCCTGAGCTCTGCTGGGTTCCGGGGTCAACGTGGAGCAGCCGGTTCATCTCAGGTGTGGTGCCTCCTCTCTTCTCCTCCTCCTCCAGCACCGTTCTTGGCAATGCACTTCACCCTCTGGCAGATGGCTGCAGCTGTGGGGGCGGCACTGGCTGTGGCTCCCTCACCTTCCGGCTTTGGCAGGAGCAGTGGGCAAGATGAACCCGCGAGGTCTGTAGGCGCCCAGTAGTATCACGGTCTGTCCAACTTCCATATAAAAAGTCACAAAGCAGGAAGGGGTGCCGATGCCCCTGGCAGCAACCTGTGGGGCCTGCTTGATTTAACATTCTGCTTACACGTGGCTGCTCTCAGGCGACGAGAGGCCGGGAAGGAAGAGCTAGTCCATTTCACCTGTCACCCCTCCTCAGGAAGGAGGACCTTCCTGGTTGGCAAATAAAGAAGCCCATGTGCAAAGAGCAACACGTCTTAGAGACAGGAGCGACACTGAAAACCAGAGAAATAAGTGGAGGGAACAAAGGTTCCATGCTAATTCCCACCTTGTCCAGACTCTCTCTGCAGGATAAACCCCAGACTAGCTGGACTCAGTCCTCCCCAGCCTTGAGGGCACACGCGGAAGCCCTGGGAATGAAGTCTGTGTGAGTCTTAGGTAACTACTGGGTGTCATGGGCTGCAACCTTCTGCTGGGGTTGCCCAGTCTTGGGGTTAAGATGGTTGCTGTGGTTTCTGTTGTGTATTTCCATACCCTATAAAAGCCGTATTTGTCCCCTGAACCCCAGACTACTTGGCCTGAGCTCACGATTGTTGTTCAGCCTTGTAAACAGACCCTTTCTCTGCAACCTGTCTTCTGTACCAGAGAACAACCAGAATGAGGACCCATCCATCTCCCTGATGATGACTATCATCCCTGCACAGAGGCTTTTACTACCCTGCCCCTATCAAATGTCAGACACAGTGGATACTGAATCAACCTTCAGTTCAGCCACGTTTTACCATGCCCTCTGAAAATTTGTGACTAGAATGAAGGACTTGTAGCTATGATCCCTACATTTTAAAGTTTTTTTATTTATTGTCAGAGACAGAGACAGAGACAGAGAGAGAGAGAGAGTGCAAGCGAGTGGGGGAGGGGCAGAGAGGAAGAGAGAGAATCCCAAGCAGATTCCACGTTGTCAGTGCAGAGCCCGACAGGGGTCTCAAACCCATGAACCGTGAGATCATGACCTGAGCCAAAGTCAAGAGTCAGACACGTAACCGACTGAGCCACCCAGATGCCCTAATTGTCCCTACTCCTAACTTACATCTCCCGTACCACTTCACTGCCTCCACCAAACTATTGTAAGAGGATCTGTGAGCCACAAATTGCTCTCTGAGCCACCGCTGGGAACTGGAAGAGACATAGCTATTGAAGGTTGGGAAGTCATGGCTGAACAAGAGGCCTCTGATCCCATGAGAGGAACCATATGTAAGCAGAATGTTAAATCAAGCACGCCCCAGAGGTTGCTGCCAGGGGCATCCGCACCTCCTCCCGCTTGGGGACTTTTTATATAGAAGTTGGACAGACAGTGACCAAGGACTTGTATCAACTGACAATCCAGGGGAGAAATAATGGGATCCGTTTTTAAGAAATATAAAGGAAATAAAAAAGACATCATATTCAATCCAAATCACTCGAACACTCATGGAGTGTCCAACCAGGCATCACACTAGGTGTTCTCCCCTGCAAGACGTTTACCATATATGGTGCCCAGGAAGAGAGGAGGAGATCTAGCCAGGAGGTCTGGGGAAAGCCAGCAGAAATTAAGCTAAACTCAAGGACAGAAGATACAGCATCTTCTTATCCCAGGGGACCTGGCTGTTAGAAAACAAGTAACAAGAGTCAAACACAGCCTAATTCTAAACAAATAACACGAAATAAGAGTCCTTCCATTCAAGGGAGCAACGTAAGCACGTATGACTACCTCGTCCCTCCACGCGGTCTGTTGACATGACAAAAAGAAACACATTTTTAAAGAACAAAACCATAATGGCACTAGACAATGATAAAGAATTCAATCAATGGATGTAAAAGGTAGACAAATTTATAGTGTATGGAAGTCCCTGGGACCAGGGAGACAGAGAAGCCTTATCAGAGAAAAGAGCTGTCCCACATACCAAAGGGGAATACAGTCCTGCTCAAGGGGTGCTGTGGAGAAGCTCCAAGTTCAAGGCAACTAAATACAATGAGTCAGAGAGGCCAATGGGGGCAACCAGCAAGGAAATTAAATCAAGACCTACATTTGGAACAGCTGAGCCTGTTAGACCCCTCCCTGACACCTGCATTACAACATCTGGAACAACAGCTTTTGCCCAAAGGCTCAAGATGTAATAATGGCTCTTGAAAGAAAAACATGATTTCTGTAGGTCAATGTCCTGGTGTGGGTTTAGAACTTTAAGAGAGATGGGGCGCCTGGGTGGCTCGGTCGGTTGAGCGTCTGACTTCGGCTCAGGTCATGATCTCACATTCTGTGAGTTCGAGCCCCGCGTCGGGCTCTGTGCTGACAGCTCAGGGCCTGGAGCCTGTTTCAGATTCTGTGTCTCCCTCTCTCTCTGCCCCTCCCCTGTTCATGCTCTGTCTCTCTCTGTCTCAAAAATAAATAAACGTTGAAAAAAAAAAATTTTTTTTTTAAAAAGAACTTTAAGAGAGGAGAGAACTCTATTTTTTTTTAATTTTTTTAAAACGTTTATTTATTTTTGAGACAGAGAGAGACAGAGCATGAACAGGGGAGGGGCAGAGAGAGAGGGAGACACAGAATCTGAAACAGGCTCCAGGCCCTGAGCTGTCAGCACAGAGCCCGACGCGGGGCTCGAACTCACGGACTGTGAGATCATGACCTGAGCCCAAGTCGGACGCTTAACCGACCGAGCCACCCAGGCACCCCTTTACTTTCTTCCTTTAAAAGATAGTTTAGGGCCACCTGAGTGGCTCAGTTGGTTGGGCATCAAACTGTTGGTTTCTGCTCAAGTCACGATCTCACTGTTCACGAGATCAAGCCCCACAGAGGGTTCTGCACTCACAGCATGGAGCTTGCATGGGATTCTTTCTTTCTCTCTCTCTCTCTCTCTCTCTCTCTCTCTCTCTCTCTCTCTCTCTCCCCCTCCCCTGCGTTCTCTCTTTCAAAATAAATAAACTTGTTTTAAAAAGACAGTTTATGGCCTCTACAGTAACAATGGCCTGAGGGAATAATGCTAACAATGCAGAGGAGGAGAGGAGAGGAGAGGGAAAGAGGAGACGGACAGTTTAATGTATACTGAGATCTAACTTGTGCTGAGCCCTGTTCTAAGCGTATGTATTAACTCTCCGCATCCTCCAGCAGATAGCAGTCGCAATTAGTATCGCCACCGTCCAAAGAAGGGCACCGAGTCACGAAAAGGAATGGAGGCTTCCAAGATCACAAAATTGGAAACTGAAGACACCAGGATACAAACCAGAGCGACACCACTCCTTCTTCCCAGGGAATCTTCCCATCTTCTAAAATCATGCACACGTGCAGACAGCGTGTCAGGCTTGTTTCACTCACTGTTAGAAAGCTTCACAATGTTACGGGCAGGGGTTTTCATGGCTGTACGACATTCCATTGTATCAACGTGCCAGTATTAATCGTGCTACATGTGGGTGTCTGCACGCTACTATGATCATTCTTGAACATGTCTCTTAGCACACATGTGCACACATTTTACTTGTGCATATACCCAGGAGAGGGAATGCTGTATGTTTTCAGCTTTAAACTCTTTTCCAGAATGTACCAATCCATAATCCCACCAATTTTCCAACTACTCCCTACTCTTTCCAACACTTGGTTTTAGCAGTGTTTTTCATGTCAGCATTACAAGTTTTTATTTCAGTTCATATTCATACTTTTAATGAGATTGAACCTATTTCCCTACTGGGTTAGGTCGTCTTTTTCTTGTAAATTTTTAAGATTTACGTACATGTACATACATGTACACATTCCGGGTAAGAGCCTATACTTGCAAATAACTTCTGCTTGGTGATTTGCCTTCTCACTTCTCTTAATGATGCCTTTTGTTAGACCATTTAACTTTAATCCAAATATTTTATTTGATCATCTAGCAATATCTAGAAAGTTACATACGAACTTACCTTTTAACCCAACAATACAACTATACGTGCAAAAGTAGGGGGGCCTGGGTGGCTCAGTTGGTTAAGCATCCAACTTTGGGCTGGGTCATGATCTCATGGCTCATGAGTTTGAGCCCCCCATTGGGCTCCCCTCTCTCAGTCTTCCTCTCTCTGTGCCCCCCCCCCCGACTCACGTGCATGCTCTGTCTCCCTCTCAAAATTAAATCAACACTAATAAAAAACCAAAAGCAAAAAAGATGTGCACACCTGACTATACAGTGCAGCACTATTTGTAATACTAAAACATTGGAAACAACCCAAAACCATCAAAAGGAATTAGCTGAAGAAATTATGCTGCAGCCACACAGTGGAGTACTACTCAGCTATAAAAAAGCAGCCGTGGAATATTTCTATCTACTACTATATTGCTAAGTTGAAAAAAGGAAAGTGCGTATATGTTACTTTTTACAAGGGAACGAGTAAAACAAATATATGTGTGTGTATATATAGGTGTGTATTTATTTTTTTAATAAATGGCAGGATAAAATACAAACTAATAAAAAATGATTAGAGGAACGAAACAAAGTGAGGGGTCAGGGAAGAAAACTAGACCTTATAATGTATATTTACCTTTGAATTCATGTTTGATAACTTTAAAACAAGTAAATAAATTATACCAGTATGCAACCATAGAGAAATGAGTTATTTCAAGTGATTTTAAAACAATGATATGACTGCAGATCTTCGGTGGAGACAGCTCTTAAAAACAAAAAGAACTCAAAGAACATTAAACTATTTTAATAACATGTCATTAAGTAATGTGTAGAACTAATATGTAGAAGAGCTTTTTTCTGAAAACACTGTCTATGTGTGTACGTGTATGTGTTAGTGGTAGCAGGGGAAAGCAAAAAAATTCAAACAATGCTCTAAGAATTCTACTTCTTGGTATTTCCAAAGAAATGAAAACACCAACTGGAAAAAGTACATGCGCCCCTATGTTTACTGCAGCATTACTTACAACAGCCAAGATACAGAGGCAACTTATGTACCTAATGATAAATGAATGGATAAAGAAGACAGGGCACAGATACACAATGGGATAACATTCAGCCTTTAAAAAGGATCCGACTTTGCCATTTGCAACAAAATAGACAGACCTAGAGGGTGTTATTATGCTAAGAGAAGTCAGTCAGACTGAGAAAGAAAAATACCGTATGATTCCACCATTCATATGTGTAACCGAAAAAACAAATGAGTGAACAAACAGTAAGCAGAATCAGACCCATAAATACAGAGAACCGATGGGTGCCAGAGGGAAGGGGGTGGAGGACAAAGTGAGCAGGCACGGGAGACACAGGCATCCAGTTACGGAGTCGGTCAGTCACTGGAATAAAAGGCACGGCACAGGGAAGAGAGTTAATGGTAGTGTGATAGTGTCGTATGCTGACACACAGCAGCTACACTAGCAGTGAGCACAGCAAAACGTACAGAGAGGCTGGATCACTATGTTGTGCACCTGAAACTAACGTAACATGGTGGGTCAAGTCTACTCAAACACAACGATTTTAACTTAAAATAACGAAATGGGGCGCCTGGGTGGCTCAGACGGTTAAGCGTCCGATTTCAGCTCAGGTCATGATCTTGTGGTTCATGGGCTTCAGCTCCACGTCGGGCTCTGTGCAGACGGCTCGGAGCCCGGAGCCTGCTTCGGATTCTGTGTCTCCCTCTCTCTGCCCCTCCCCCCGCTCGCGCTCTGTCCCTCTCAAAAATAAACAAACATTAAAAAAATTAAAAAATAATAAAATGCCTATGTTAAGGTTATTAGGAACCGAGGTTTTTAGGTCAAAGGAAACGATATTTAAGAATGAAATCGAAGACGTTAAAAAGCTTTGTACCCCTAGATATTAACTGGAACTGAAATGTATTTACATTTTTTTTAATATTTATTTTTGAGAGAGACAGAGACCAGAGACAGAGTGTGAGCAGGAGAGGGGCATAAAAGACAAAGACAGAGAATCCGAGGCAGGCTCCAGGATCTGACATGTCAGCACAGAGCCTGACTCGGGGCTCAAATTCATGAACCGTGAGATCATGACCTGAGCTGAAGTCGAATGCTAAACCAAAGGAGCCACTCAGGCGCCCCAAATGTACTTCCTTTATAAAAGAATCACAGCAATTAGTTCTACCCACTGAAAGAGTGTAGAAGCAATGACCACAGTGATCAAAATGATCAGGTCTAGCACAGGAAAAAAGACTGATTGTACATATGGGCAAAGAAAGAACCAGTTAAGAACCTGGCAGTACCTCCAGTCCCAGAGAAATCAAGTCGCCTTCCAAAGGGTACAGACACACATCTCAAAAGGATTCAGGCATCAACTTGAAGGTATCCCTGTGGCCAATAGGATAATTTGGACACCAAAATAATAATAAATGTTATATACTGAAACACATCAAAGATCTCAAAAATCCGTTAATAATACTAAAATCTCATTAGCCAATGGTGGGGACTGTTATAGAATCAACTTATTCTGAAAACTGGAACATAAAAGGACAGAATCAAGGATTAATCCTGCCTTTCCTAGATGAACTATACTCAGATTAAGCAGTTGATAAGTGTTCTTTAGTGAAAAATTTATTTAACAAACGAAAAAGGGAAATTTAAATACACCCCATTTTGCAGCCTTTAATGAAAGGCAGGATCTAGGCAAATTATGCAATGCATCTAGGCTGCTAAATCCATTATGTAAAAAGATAATGGGGAATTTTAAAATGAATGTAGCAGGCTGACCACTGAACTCAGTGATCAATATTAAAATCACAAAGAGAGACAAGCATGTATCATATTCCTTCTGCTAATAATAACACAACATCAACATTATTTACAAAATATTGAAACTGAATCTGATCAAGCCTGTATCTAAGTGCTAGTTTATAGGGAGTGCAGGTACAAAGGAACATGCCAAACCACACAACAGTGTAAAATTCAGAACACAGGGAGCTCTACAGGACAAAGAACCCAGTTACTTTCAGAAATAATGTGTAAAAACAAGGGAGAGGAAGATCTACAAATCAAAAAAATCTTAAAAACAACACCTTCAGGAGGGCCAGGGAGCACCCCCTCCCCTGCACAGACAAGCTTCCTGGACCTCTTCCCTGGTAGCTCTTCTCCCCTCCCCAGACAATCACCTAAGGACACAGACCTGATGAGTCAGAAAGTCATCCTGCCTCCAGGACCAAGAAATGATAGTCTGGCAGCCCAAAGGGAGGGGTCATTGGATAACTGGTGCTTTGATCGCAAGGGGAAGAGAAAATCTGCCAATGACCAACTGTGGGAAAATGAAGACACAATGAAGAAAATTTGAACACTGCTTGGATATTTGAGTATACTAAGGAATTATGGTCATTTTTAGGTGTGATAATGGTATTGTGGCTATGTTTTTAAAAGATCCTTCATCTCTTAGAAAAACTTATTGAAGTATTTATGGATGAAAGAGTAGATGCCTGAGATCTACTTCAAAAGAGCCCTGTAGGGGAGGGGTGGTGGTGGAGCCTGGTCAGATGAAACAAAACCGGTTACGTGCTAATAATGGCTGGAGCTAGCATCTACATGCAGGGGGGTAGTATGCTAGTCTCTCTACTTCTGCACGTGTCTGAAAACCAGCCTATTTTAAAGAAGGAAAAGATTTTGTGGCTAGAATTTTTTAGAATTGATGCCATTCATCTTTTCCGACCACAGCAGCATGAAACTAGAAATCTCTCTCTCTCTCTCTCTCTCACACACACACACACACAGCCCAACCCTAGAAAAAATAGAAACATGTGTAAACTAAACAACATGATACTAAACAACAACGAATCAACAAAGCAACCAAAGAAGAAATCAAAAAATACATCGAGACAAATGAAAATAAAAACACAACAGTCCAAAATCTTTGGGACACAGCAAAAGCTGTTCTAAAAATATATAAAGATACAGGTCTACCTCAAGAAACAAGAAAAAAGCACAAATAAACAGTCTTACCTTACACCTAAAGCTGCTAGGAAAGGAACAAACGAAACCCAAAATCAGTAAAAGGAAGGAAGTAATAAAGATCAGAGCAGATATAAATGAAATAGATACAAACAAACAAACAAAAAAAATCACTGAAACCAAGAGCTGGTTCTTTGAAACGACAAGTTGATGAACCTTTTAGCCACACTCATCAAGAAAAAGAGGAAAGATGCAAATAAATAAAATGGAAGAGGAGAGAAATGAAAGTGAATTAACAACCAACAACACGGAAATACAAAGAATTCTAAGAGACTATGAAAAACTGTAGGCCAACAAATTAAACAACCAAAAATAAATGGAGAAATTCCTAGAAATACCATCTTCCAAAAGTGAATAAGGAATAAATAGAAAATCTGAACTAGTTACTAGCAGCAGAACTGATTCAGCAATTAAAAAACTACAAAAAAAAAAAAAATTAAAGTCCAGCATCACATGGATACACAAGGAATTCTACCAAACATTTCAAGAGTTAATACCTATCCTCCTTAAACTCTTCCAAAAAACAAAAGAGGAAGAAAAACTTCAAACATACTCTGTGAAGCCATGTGGCACCTGGCTGGTATAGTCGGTAGGACATGTGACTGTTTATTTTGAGGTTATAAGTTTGAGCCCCACAATAGGTGTAGAGATTACTTAAAAATAAAATCTTTTATATATATTTTTTCCCATGAATCCAGCATTATTCTGATACCAATACCAGAAAAAGATACCACACACACAAAAAAAAAACTACAGGCCAATCTCCCTATTTTACATGGATGCAAAAATCCTCAAAATAAATACTCAGTGAAATATTAGGAAATTGCATTTAATAATACATTAAAAGGATCATTCACCACAGTCAAATGGATTTTATTTCAGGGATGGAAGAAAATTCAGTATTTGCAAATCAATCACTGTGATACAACACATCAACAAAGGATAAAAATCATACGATCATCTCAATATATGCAAACAAAATTCAAAATCTGTTCATGATAAAAATCCTCAACAAAGTGGGTATGGAGGAGATATACATCAACATAATAAAGGCCATATATGAAAAATTCACAACATAACTCAATGGTGAAAAACTGAGAACTTTTCCTCTAAGATTATGAACAAGACAAGCATACCCACCCTTGCCATTTTTATTCAACACAGTACTAGAAGTCCTAAGTATAGCAATCATACAAGAAAAAAAAAATCAGAGACATCCATGTTGGTAAAGAAGAAGTTACATTGTCACTATTTAAAGATGACATAATACTATACATAAAATATTTGAAAAACTCCACACAAAAAAAACTACTATAAGTCAAAAATGAATTCAATAAAGTTGCAGGATACAAAATTAATACCCAGAAATTGGTACCATTTCGATACACTAATAACTAGGTAGCAGAAAGAGAACTTAAGAAAACAATTCCATTTATTGCCTCGAAATAATAAAATACTTAGAAATAAGCTTAACCAAAGAGGTAAAAGACCTGTACTCTGAGTAGTATAAAACACTAATGAAAGAAATTCAGACACAAATGGAAAAATATTCCATGCTCATGGATTGGGAGAATGAATATTGTTAAAATGTCCATACCACCCAAAGCAATCTACATATTCAATGCAATCCCTATTAAAATACCAACAGCATTTTTCACAGAACGAGAACAAAACATACTAAAATTTTATGGAACCACAAAAAGACCCTGAATAAGCAAAGCAACTTTGTAAAAGAAAAACAAAGCTTCAGATACCACACACTAGATTTCAAGATATACTACAAACCTGTACTAATCAAAACAGCATGGTACTGGTACAAAAATAGATACATGGATCGATGGAACAGAACGAAGAGCCCAGAAATAAACCCACACTTATACTGTTAATTCATCTACGACAAAGGAGGCAAGAATATACAACAGATAGTCTCTTCAATCTGTAGTCCAGGGAAAACCGGACAGCTATATGAAAAAGAATGAAACGGGACTACTTTCTAACAACATACACAAAAATGGACTGAATACCTAAATGTGAGACCTGAAACCATAAATATCCTAGAAGAGAACACAGGCAGTAATTTCTCTGACATCAGCCAGGCAACATTTGTCTAGATCTATTTCCTAATGAAGGGCAACAAAAGAATAAATAAACTATTGGGACTACATCAAAATAAAAAGCTTTTGCACATCCAAGGAAATCATCAACAAAATAAAAAGGCAGCCTACTGAATGGGAGAAGATATTTGCAAAGGATGTATCTGATAAGGGGTTAAAATCCTAAATATATAAAGAACCTGTACAACTCAACCCCTAAAAACCAATCTGATTAAAAAAATGGGCAGAGGACCTGAATAGACATTTTATAAGGAAGACATACAGACATATGAAAAGATGCTCAATTTTACTCATCATCAGGGAAATGCAAATCAAAACCACAATGAGACATCACCTTATACCTGTCAGAATGACTATAATTTTAAAAAAAGTAACAAGTGTCAATGCGGGAGCAAAGAAAAAGTTAACACCATACACTGCCGGTGGTAATGTAAACTAGTCCAGCAACTATGAAAAACAGGATGGAGGTTCTCCAAAAAGTTAAAAACAGAATTACAAGTGATCCAGTAATTCCACTGCTGGGTATTTACCCAAAGAAAATGTAACAGTAAGTCGAAAAGATATATGCACCCCAATGTTTACTATAGCAGTATTGACAATAGCCAAGATATGAAAGTGACCTAAGTATCCATCAACAGAAGAATGGACCCATATACACACAAAGAATATTATTCAGGCATAAATGAGATTGTGTCACCTGTGATACCATGGATGAACCTAAAGGGTATTATGCTAAGTGAAATAAGACAAAGACAAATATCATATGTAGAACCTAAAAGGACTGAATAAACAAAACTAACATCATAGTCAGACCTGTAAATATAGACAACAAACTCAGATTTGCCAGAGGGGATGGTGGTGGAGGGTGGGCAAGATGGATGAAAGGCAGTAGGAGATAGAGGGTTCCAGTCACAAAATAAGTAACTCATGGAATAGAAGGCACCGGCAGAGGGAACATAGTCAATGGTATTTCCACAGCGTTGTATGGTGACAGATGGCAGCTACACTTATTGTGAGCACAGCATAAGGGACAGAGGTGTTGAATCACATCTCAACATTATGTTATATTAGTATAACATAGAATAATTATTTTAATTATATAAGTATACATATAAGTATATAAGTATAATTATATTATAATCAGTATAACATTGTATGTTAACTGTACACAAATAAAAGAATTCAAAAAAAAAAAAAAAAAAAAAAAAGAACCTGGGCAGTCAAGGTAATTCTTTCCAAGTTAATCTGAAGATTTAATATGTTCCCAAATCAACACCCCACCGTGTTTTTAAATATTTTGACAAAACGATTCCAAAGCTCATCTGGAATAGCTAAGAAATAAAAGTAAGAAAAAAGTAATGGCCTCGCTGTGCGAATCAGTGTGGCTCTGGTATGAAAGTAGCTGGGCCAATCTATGCACGACAGGTAACCAGGAAATGAGAGCTAGTAGGTAGGAGAAAATTAACATACAATCACAAATCAGGGAGAAAAGGGAGAGGCGCTCAATAAATAGTGGCGGGACCAGCTTTTTAGCTACTTGGGAAATACCGTAATATGTTCAATTCTTATGCCACGCTATTCAAATTCCAGAAGGGTCAAAAAGTTGGAGGTCGAACTGAAGCTATACAAGGAGAAGGAAATTAGTTGAAAATGTGTCTATTCTTTTAAGTAGGAAAGGGCATTCTAGACTTAAATCTCCCTGAATCTTAAAATGCTGACATATTTGACAACAGAAAAATATTAAATGTTTGCATTTTAGACGTATTTGGGAAGTAGTCAAGACACTCTATGTGAATATTAACATTAAATATGAGAAAATATTAACATAGCCTATCTACCTCCCCAACTCCTTAAAGAAAAAGAATAAAGGATATAAACATAGGTGACAAGAAAAAATGTTAGTATGTGAAAGGCATTTAAATGTGTTTTTAAGACAAACATGAAACTTTTAATGAAGTACCATTTTTTTACCTACTGAAAAAAAGGGATAAGACATTTTAAAATTGAGAGTATCCTCAACAGGTGAAACTACAGTGAAATTAGCACCAAGTACACAGCTTGGGGGAATGTTTAGTATTTTCAGAAAACAATTTTGTATTGCATTGTGTAGAAGGAACTTTAAGTTCTAACAATTTTTAACCCAGTGCTTTTCACACAGATAGAATTTACATTCGAGGAAACAATAAAATCCAAAGATTCACGCTGTAAACATTAACACCAATGTAATTATACATCGTTGTTGCTGGTGCCCTAGAAATTTCTCACCGCGCTAGCATGGAGAACGGCAGGTAGTGCTTAACTACCTTTAAAGGAGCCACTTCACGAATCACTCCAGCAGGAGAGACAGGTCATGTGTTAGGTTTCTAGTCTTCTGGAAGTGGTGCCTTCTCTCTGGACTGACTGCTCAGTCTCCTTGTCTTCCTGGAAAATTCTACTACATACTTGGATCACCCTCTGGCCTCTGCACATCCAACCAGGAAGTGTTCGACACTCCTCCTACTCCTCCCACAATGCAGCTCATACCTTATCTGTGCCACATTCTCCCCAGTAATTAGGCTTTCTCAGAAAAGGGACAGGGTATTCTCTGCTCTTAGATTCTTGCCCACTACAGGAGCTCAAGAAATATGTTCCAAATGTGTGCAAACTTAGAGAGCTACAGGGTTCAAAGCCTAAATCTACTCTTCCAGAGATGTTCCAGAAATCCTATACATGCATTTATTAATTTAATAAACCAGTATTAATCCCCTATCACGAAGTGATTCACAGATTAAGAGAGGCCCATCCTTGTCCTAGAGGGGTCGGTCGTCTGAGAGAACCCTGATTTGTAAAGAACTAATTATATCAGGTATGTACAAGATTCTTCTAGTCTGCAAAATGCTCCCTTTTGGGACGTCCGCTATCTTTTGCTAATGATCCCAGGAATAGTGTCTGAATAAAACACATGAAATACTCTAAAACCGCCTTCCTTTTCTGAACAGAATGTTTAAGGGCAGAGACATGAAAACAAAGGATATCACTTTTTTTTTTTAATTCCCCTGCCTAATCAAGAAAGACTCTGAAGCTAAAAAAGATTCAAATGCAGTGAATTTTTGGAATGCGTTTGGAAATTCTTACTTTTTTTTTTTTAATTTTTTTTAATGTTTATCTTTGAGACAGAGAGAGAGCACGAATGGGGGAGGGGCAGAGACAGAGGGAGACACAGAACCCGAAGCAGGCTTCAGGCTCTGAGCTGTCAGCACAGAGCCCGACGCGGGGCTCCAACCCACGGACCGTGAGATCATGACCTGAGCCCAAGTCGGACGCTTAACCAACTGAGCCACCCAGGCGCCCCGGAAATTCTTACTTTTAAGAAAGAAAACCGCAATGCGACCTATCCACTGAGAAGTACTTCTTCCGTCACTATTCCTAGAGCAACACTTTTTTCCTAAGCAAAGCAGGATCTGTTAAACCAAGTTCATGGGTCAATGAAGCCAAGGATTAAGGAACCCGATGTGGGTAAGAGAAGTATTTTATGTGCCATCCCTGATCCTCTGCACAAGCCTATGAGTAAAGCAGACAGACAGTGCTAGAGGCCCATCCCGTTTGCGGATATGAAATCAGAGGGAAGTGCTTTGGCCAAGGCGACACGTGAGTCGGGGGCGGGGGGGGGGGGGGGGGGCAAGGGTAAGCCCAGCCTTTTCTCCACGCTGAGGTGCTGTCATTCCTTGAGGATGCTGCTGGCGTGGGGCAAGGGCAACCACAAAGGGCAAAACAAACCTAAGTGAGAGCACAAACCTTTAACTGTGACGGGGTGACCTCGGCAGAGTGGCATCATCTGAGCCAAGAGTCCCAGACAGTCAGAAGCCTGTGAGAAAATCAAAGCAGGATAAAAAAAAGAAAAAAGAAAAAAGAAAAAAGAAACGGTGAAGGCAACCACAAGGAGGCTGGGTGTTTGTTAAGACCCTCGCTGTGTCTGCTCCGGCCACACCGCCATCGTGAACAAGGGTAATGGTCTCTGTTCCTCCCTCCCTGGCTCTCCTTGGTCTCCAGCTGCTCAGCTGGAGGCCACCACCCTGATCAGTGAGGATTCTTCCTGTGTGTCACACTTCGGGTGTCTCTTCGCATAGGTCACTAGTGGGCGTAAACTTAATTCTTTATCCAGAAGAGCTTTCCAGTCCCCTTCACTTCCAAGAGCATTGTCCCCCAGAACAAAGCAAGCATTTACAGCTAAATAACGGACGAGTTAATGTGTAAATATAAAGTAACAAGGTAGTGAACGCTGAGTGGAAAGAGACATTTGAAATCCTAAATTAAGCCAGAATCAAAGCATTCCAAGTGTTGTAAGAGCTAAGTCAAGAAGAGACCGCCTGCAACCCCATGGACAATCAAAGTATAGATCAAAGGCCAGGAAAAGACAGGCTCATCAGCCCACTGCTGAAAAAGCTGCTTGGCTGCTTTCCTTTCAATATTCACTTGAAACCAGGTCTAACCACGCTCATTTTCATCCTAATACCTTTATGCGTTACACTATGGACATAAACTTTATGTAGTTCAAAAATGACCTCCATCATATTAATATTAACCAGCGCTGTATATCCCAGCACTGGCCTCAGGGCCCAGAACATGAAAGGAAGTTTTAAGATCCCCATACCTTTTCCCAAAAAGAGAACGAAGAGAGATGAATTTACAACCAGACCCACCTCTTCAGAGTGTCCCCGAGGTGGTCACTTCTACTTTCAAGTATTATTATTTACAGCAGATACTTTACAAAGCTCCCCCCACATTCAAGAACCAATCAAGCCAAGAGAAAGAAAACTTTCTCTTTCGGCAATACCAACAACAGTCTTCCTGAAAACCCTGTGCTGTAGAACAACAAAAATGTCATAATAATCAATCATTAAAAACATGCTACAAATCTGGGGGCACCTGGGTGGCTCAGTCGGTTAAGCATCCGACTCTTGGGTTTCAGCTCAGGTCATCACCTCAGTTTGGGGCTTCAAGCCCCGCATCAGGCTCTGTGCTGGCAGCGTGAAGCCTGCTTGGGATCCTCTCTCTCTCTCCTTCTCTCTGGCCCACTCCTGCTCGCACTCTCTCTCTCTCTCTCACAAAATAAATCAATAAATACTAAAAAAAAAAAAACTTTTTTTTAATGTTTATTTATTTTTGAGAGAGACAGAGACAGAATGTGAGTGGGTTAGGGGCAGAGAGAGAGGGAGACACAGAATCTGAAGCAGGCTCCAGGCTCCGAGCTGTCAGCACAGAGCCCGACATGGGGCTCGAACTCACGGACTGTGATATCGTGACCTGAGCCAAAGTCGGACGTTCAACCGACTGAACCACCCAGGCGCCCCTAAAAATTTTTTTTTAAAAACATGTTATAAATTTGTTGTTTCTGGTAATAGGTTATTCACATCAACACTTCTGCTAAAAGCAATGCTAGATAATGTATTTCCATATCAATAAAAGTGACAGTGGATTACACACACACACACACACACACACACACACACACACACACACACACACACAACTTGTTGAATTGCTGGCAAGTACTGGAAACTTCCAGGCCTTGCTGGGGAGAAAGGTGGAACCCTGGAAGGGAAAATGAGTATGTAAGGAGCGGTGAACTGCTTTTCACATGTACCACTGTCAAGAAATTTGACTTGGGATGGGACCTACCTAGACAAACATGACCGAGTCAAGGGCAGACCTGAACAGAGGTAAGGAATGTTACGAGACCATTCACTTCTACTTGGGCCCCCTGAAGGCTGTAACTTCTGGGTAATTATGAAGCAGGATTAAATGCACAGCACCTTCCTCCATATCTCACCCCAGAGAGCTGCTCTGGAACCAATCAGAGTGAAGACAGAAAAAGAGAAGGAGGAAGGGAAAGAAAGAAAAGATGAAAGAGATAGGGAAGGACAGGGAAGTGGCTGGAAGAGAGGAAAGAAGGGGGAAAAACTGAAAGACACAAGTGAAAAGAAGAAAGGGGGACAGCTGTGTGCCACAGAAATTGTACACACAGCTTAACAAAAATTCTAAATAAAATGTTAGCAAAACAAAGCCCAAAAGATATGTGAATGAGGATGTATCATGATCCAACTGGATATAACATAGGAATGTTAGTTTAATGTCAGCTTAACATTTGAAAACTAGTGAACACAAATCACCATATTAACAGACAAAAGGAGAAAAATTGATATGATCCTCTCAATAAATGCAAAAAAAAAAAAAAAAAAAGAAAGAAATCCAAAAAGTTAACACCCATTCATTATAGAAATTTTTGACAGGAAAAAGAAATTTCCTCAATGTAATAATATTTATGTATAACAAATGCACCACAAGTGAATTAATAAGATAAAACCTTGAGAAGTTGCCTTTGAAATAGAAAGTAGAGTAAGATGCCCATTATCTCCAGTTCTATTCAATTTTGCATCTGGGAATTCTCAGCAACACGGTACTTAAAATGCAAGAAAAACAGAAGATGTAAGGATTGTAAAGGATAAAAGATTACATTTTCAAAGGATATGATTATATATCTAGGAAATCCAAATGGATCTACATGTAAGGTATCAAAGTTAATAAAAGAGCTTAGCAATTTGCTGAATGCAAAGTGAAAATGTAAAAATCAATTCCTTTTTTATGGTCTAGCAACAAAAATCTGGAAAACTGAATTTTTAAATGTACCATTTATAATACAACAAAAAATCTGGTGCATAGGAATATATTTTTTAAAGAATGTGAAGGGGTGCCTGGGTACTTCAGTCAGTTAAGCGTCCAACTTCGGCTCAGGTCATGATCTCACAGTTCGTGGGTTGGAGCCCTGCGTTGGGCTCTGTGCTGATAGCTTGGAACCCGGAGCCTGCTTCAGATTCTGTGTCTCCCTCTCTCTGCCTCTCCCCTGCTCACACTCTCTGTCTTTCAAAAATAAACAAACATTAAAAAAAAAATTTGTTTAATGTGAACTATCTCTACACGGAAAATTTTATTATTAAAGTTTATTTATTTATTTTGAGAGAGAGAAAGAAAGCATGTGCACACGTTTGTGTGTGCCCACACAAGCTGGGGAGGGGCAGAGATAGAGGGAGAGAAAAGATCCCAAGCAGGCTCCACACTGTCAGCACAGATCCCCCACTGTCAGCACAGATCCCCCAAAGCAGGGCTCAATTCCCCTAAGTTTGAGATCATGACCTGAGCCAAAATCGAGAGTCCAAAGCTTAACCAAGCCCCTACATGGCAAATTCTGAAACCTAATATTGCAATATATTTTATAAGCCTTAAATGGAAAAATAAATCTGTTCATTAACCGGAAAAACTCAAAATTACAAATAGACCAATTTTCTCCAAATCAATTAATAAATTCCCTGTAATCACAGTTAAAATCCCACTCTACTATGAAAATCACTGTCAAAACACTGCTTCCCCCCACCCTCACACGCACACACTCACACACACGTGCGTGTGCGCACACACACAAAGAGGTTTTTTTTTTCCTTTATTTTTTTGTTAACGTTTATTCATTTTTGAGAGTCAAAGAGAACACAAGCCAGGGAGGGGCAGTAGAGAAGGAGACACAGAAGACCCTGAAGCAGGGCTCGAACTCATGAACCACGAGATCATGACCTGAGCCAAAGTCAGTCCCATAACTGACTGAGCCACCCAGGTGTCCCTACAGAGTAAGAGTTTTAAGTCTGCTTTTTAGTTTCCTGCCATTAAGCCTTGTGGACAGACAAGGACTCCAAGACACCTCAAAACAGCCTGTCGCATCAGACAGTGACTAGAGCAAACACACTCAAAGATATATAGTTGGAAGAAAACAGAATCTTTAAGAATAATTTTTTAATAATATACTATCATTAAATCATCAAAGTGATAAGATATCTATGAAACAAGAACAGCATGCTACATAAAATCAGAACATCGTAAGACAGGAAACCAGCCTTGGCTGTTAAGAACATAATGGTGTCAATGGAAAACTCAACAGAGAGGTTGGAAGATAAAGTTTTAGCACAAAGCAAATTGAAGCAGGGTAAGAAAACTGGAGAACAAGTTCAGATGGTCTCACATCTGATTAACAGGTTCTTCAGAGAGAGAATCATCATAGAATAACACGAGAAGACTTTTTGAAAATAATGAACATGATATTCCAAATCACAAGTGTCTCTTAAGCGTCCAGAGCAATGAATAAAAATAAACGCATACCAAGGCATCATCATATTTCAGAAAATTGAGAATAAAAAGACTGTAAAGCCTTTCAGGGTGAGGGGAGGGGAGTAATATATTGATCAGGCACAGGATCAGAGATCAGATGCCTTCTGCCTTGTCAACAGCCCTAGGGGATACTAAGAAAATGGAACAACGCTTTCAAAGGATCTGACAGAAAATTGTTGACAACGTGGCACTGTATACCCAAAGTGTCATTTAACTACAAAAAAAGAGAGACCAAACTAATATACAACTACCAATTATCAAGACCATTAATACTGATGAAGAAAAAGACAAACTGATCAGAAGAAGATAATACAGATCCCACCAGTAAACAAGTGTCTGCATCTAGAATAATGCTTACCCCGTGTTAGGAATTCAATAAATATCTTTGAATGCTGACTCAAGATGTAAATCTGATGAAACAGGCAGTACTGCAGATCCACAAAGGGTAGACTGTTCAACAAACAGGTGGGGAAAGGAGATGTCTGTACAGAAAACATAAATCCAGATCAATTATTTATACTAGACAAATATTTTTAAAAATCAAGGTGAAATAAAATGGATCTGAATGATAAAGCTCTTAGGAAAAAATACAGAATGAGAGCTTCTTCACTTTACATCCATAAAAATTTCTTAAAACACACAAAAAATTGTGGTCCATAAAGAAAAGACTGTTAACTCCAGCTGCATTAAAGTGATGAACTTCTGTTTATCAAATGGTATCTTAACGAAAGAAGAAAGGCAAGTCACAACTAGGGGCAAATATTTGTACACGTAAAACCAACAAGGAATTAGTATCCAAGGGGGAAATACTCTTAAAAATAAGAACAAACACAACCCAACAGAAGAATGGGCAAAAGATACAAGGACTTTAATAAAATAAATATGAATGACAAATATACATATGAAAAGATTTTCAACCTCATAAATAATCAGAGGATTCAAATTTAAATCACAATGATCTTGGCAAATCAGTCCAATTCATTGCTGGCAGAAATGTGGAGGCAAGAAATTTTTATGTCTTGCCTGTAGGAGTGTATACTGAAATGAATACAGCCACTTGGGTAAATAATTTGGCATTTTCTAGTAGACCTGAACATTTATCTCATCTATGGAGCAGTAATTCTGCTCCTAGATTTATACTCCAGAAAAAAATTTATATAAACATGGACTCAGAAATATGCAAACAATATTCATTAAAGCAATATTTATAATAGCACAGGAGAAAATCCCACACGTCCATCAACAATAGAACAGATAAATGATGGTTCATTCGTCCAATTTTATACAACAGTGAAAAAGAATGAATTCCATCCACATATGAAAACAGGGATGATCTTAGTAACAATACCGGAAGCTGAAAACCAGTAACAGAAGAATTTATACTGTAAGATATTATTGACTTCATGTTCAAAAACATTCAAACTAAAAATTATATTGTGTAAGGATTCATACAGAGGGAAACCTATAAAACCAAAGTCAGAAAATACAAAACTAGAAATTCAGATTAGTAGATCCCTCTTGGGATAAAGACGAAAGTTACAAGGAAACACAAGGGTCTTAAAAATTGGTAATATTCTATCTCAAAACTAATTCTATATCTTAAGCTAGTATTGAAAATACTCTAAAAAAAAGGAAACACGTCTTAAACTGGAGGGTGCTTGTGACTCTGTGTCATCAAGTTTATATACTCGATAAATTCTTTTGGGTACGTGAAACATTTCATAGTTTTTAGTTGAAAGAAGAGAGTCTGTACAGACAAAAGCCATGAAACTCATACCAAAATTAAGCACCTACAGAACTGAGCATTTTCCACCTTGTACAAGTCAAAAACAGTGCTCTGGCAGCTGATCCAGGCACTATAAGGAGAAGTTCAACCCAGCAAACGATGGAGGAGTTCTTCACTGACAGCGATAGACTGACGCTGTACGAACTGCATCCCTGGGAAAAGCCTGGGCTGTGGAGTCCCAGTCCCAGATTTACAGCATATCAAAGAGTGTGAGGTTCAGTTTGCATATACAGTGAGGATTAACAGCAGGGACTGTTTAATGATTAAATGAGAGCACGGGTGACAAATAACCAGGCATACTTCAGGCCCTTAAATATACTGGTTCCCTCTTCTTCCCACACAGTCTTGGCCACCCTTTCTTAATAAGCTCCCTAATACTCTGACTGTACCAAGTAGTAGTTTTCGGTAGAACTTCGAGATTGCACACCAGGCCAGTGATGTGAAAGTTCTTTTATAAATATTATTGTACCTGATCTTCAAACACCTACTTCAGAAGAAATAGGCCAATTTGAAAACTCAGAGATGAAAGAAATAGCAATAATTAGTCCAAAATTCTGGACAAGTCCTGGTTGCAACTATGGTACCTATTATTCCCCAAGATATTTTTTAAGTCTAGAGAAAATGTAGTAGTGTGACATCTAAATGACATCTCCCAGGGACAGCTGGGTTGGCTTGGTCGGTTGGGCATCTCTTGACTTCGGTTCAGGTCATGATCTCACAGTTTTGTGGGTTCGAGCCCCCACATCAGGCTCTGTGCTGACAAGACAGAGCCTACTTGGGATTCTCTCTCCTTCTCTCTCTGTCCTTCCCGCACACATGCTCTCTTTCAAAATTACTAACTAAAACTTTAAAAGAATACATAAAGGAAATCAATGACCTCTCTCAGACCAGTACCTGACTCAGAAAGTAGATCCTTTCAAATATTCTCATTTGGGATCATATAATCACTAAACTGTTAGCACCTTAAAATTACGCACCAAAGATAGACTATCCCCAAGATTTATGAAAATTCCAGAAAATATATATATTTAAGCAGGCTTCACATACATTCAAATCTTTAAGAAAAAACAAACCAGGGGCGCCTGGGTGGCGCAGTCGGTTAAGCATCCGACTTCAGCCAGGTCACGATCTCGCGGTCCGTGAGTTCGAGCCCCGCGTCGGGCTCTGGGCTGATGGCTCGGAGCCTGGAGCCTGTTTCAGATTCTGTGTCTCCCTCTCTCTCTGCCCCTCCCCCGTTCATGCTCTGTCTCTCTCTGTCCCAAAAATAAAAATAAAAAACGTTGAAAAAAAAAAAAATTAAAAAAAAAAAAAAAAAAAAAAAAAAAAAAAAAAGAAAAAACAAACCAACCAGCCTTGAGCTTCACCCCCGAGGCCCAGTTTAGATACATTCCCTTGGGGAAAGGTGCCACATAGTTACCAGTCCTGTAACTTACAAGGAGCATCCAGTCAGGCATCACCCCCAGAGAGCCAGGCTCCACGGAGTTGGAGGGCAACAATGACACATGGCGAGAAACGCTCTTGCAACACAGCCCACCTAGTCTATGGCTCTTTCTGACCCCGGACCCGATTAATTTTGTTCAACCTTGCTTAGGGGACTGTATCTACATTGAGAATAAGTCACCAACCACCGCATATGCTGATCTTGCACCCCTCGGGACAGCCAGGAACGGTCAAGTGTGCGGATGAGGCATTCTCTTCCTTTATCTTTGATGCTGAACACTTTCTGAGAGCAGATCCAATAAAAAGCTATGTGTCTCCAATGGCATCACTGCAAACAGCTCCATTCCTACAGGACTCAAAGCATTCTTTCAGAAACTTTTAGGGACCCCGGATGACCCTCTGGGGGAAAGTCCCTTTCCTAATTGGCAGTAAAAAGTGAGTGCCGTCAAAGCTCCACACTGAGACCGTAACGGGGCTCAGGAAGAGCTGTGTGGTTAGCCACAAAGCCTAAGAAATAGCGATGACCTGGAATGCCTGTAGTAGCCACTCACAAGCCATCCGCATCAGCTAACGGATCTCATTTATTCAGGCGGCTGTAAGAGGAGAGAAGAGGGAAGTTGTGTGCTATTCCTATGATTCTCATTTCTATTTTTGCCCCTCTTTGAGGCCCTGGTTGTTTCAAGAAAAGCTTTTACCTGGCTGTCAGACAAGATGTCCGGAGTTTTCATCAGCAGAAAAAGCCTCTTAAAAATGTCAGGACCTCCTATCAATTTATAAATGAGAATAAATCAACTTTCATTGAACTCTGAGTACCACCTGCTGAGCAAGGCACTTTTTACAAGTCTCCTTGTTGAATCTTCCCGAAGACCAGGGGAAGCTAGGTCAAAATTATACACAATTCCTTCTATGTGCAGAAAAAATAACATTCTTTATCTTATTTAAATGCTCTCCCCTTGCCCGGGCCCCCCCCCCCCCCCCGTTCCAATGATGGCAGGAAATTCAGGGGGGAAAAAAAAAAGCTTTATCTAGACATTTCAGCGTAGGCCTGTTTTAAGTAAGCGTCCTTCTGCATTTGTCCCGTTCTCACGTGTTCTCCCCAAGGTGCTAGGAAGGTTCTGAGGAAACCCTGTCCATCCTACTGGCCTTCAGAAGGTCACCTGTTCTTCAGGCAGTTACTGGTAGTTGATGGAGGCAAGAGGGTGAGATGAGAGGGGATTTCTGGGGTTGCCCACCGTGAGAACCAACAGGGCTGGCCCGTACAAGGAACTCAATGAAACCTGGAAGTTGAATCCTAAAAATGAAGGTTTTCCAGAGAAAGAAAAAAATAGGTTAGCACTAAAGACAAAGGAAGAAATCCCAGGTTAGGCTGGGAGCACAGCAATATTTATAGTGGCTTAAAGGTGATAAAGGATCAAGGACAAGAAAGAGTTCAGCATGTCTGCCTGATGACGCAGAGGGCCGGGCTCCACGGAGTGAGGACAATGAGAACCACACGGTAAGAAAGGTCTCTGATTAGAGGAGTATCTTGAGGTGCACTGTGGATTAAGCCAAAGAGTGGGCAACAAGGCAGGATGGTGAGAAGGTAAAGGACGGAGGTCAAGTGAGATGTAAGGGAAATAAGTGGTTGCAGACGGGACTCAGCACTGTGTCCTAACAACCGTTCTAGGCAACACAAGCGATAGCTCAGGGCCTTTGCAAATCAAAGTCTGGAGAGAACAAGTTTTCTGGAGGTAGGGAGGCATTATCAAAGGAGAGATGTGGACAGGATGAGTGTAGAAACTGGTGTCTGCCCGCAGTAACCAAGGAAGCCGATGGTGATGGAGAAAATCTGAAGAAGTCGAGTTCAGACCATGGTACCCTGCTTTCTTTCACAGGGTTTAATTCAATTTGAGAGAGAACGGACAGCTGAAACACTTTCCTGTACAGATGGTGAAGGGGGGAACACGGATACCCATCGTTGAAGCTAAGCTTTGACATTACCTAAGACCGGAGGAAAAAACCACGCCTCTGCTCTGACGAGTCCAAGGAGATGAGTAAGGGCTTGAGGCGTCTGGGGTAGGACATGGGGCAACTCCTGAGGTTTCCTCCTCTGGGGAGAAGTCAGGGTGACTTTAGAACCAGCAGAAGAGAAAACTTGATCAAGAAATTAATGAGATGTATACTTTACACTGAGAGGGAGTTTACCAGGACTTAGGTGTGTATTTGCTTTAACTAACACTTTTAAACCTAACTACGGTTATTTACTGACAAAAATGTGTCTCCATGATTATCTGTATCTAGAGATATCTGTAGATCCAGAGTTCGGCGAGTTTATACGGAATTTGTGGGGCATTTCATTTGGTAGGAAAATAAAACAATAGAAGCTAGTGATTAAGAAACTGGTCTGTGCAGTTCAGGTTGTAATCGTGGCTCTCCATGGAGTGCCTGTATGATGAAGGTCATTTAAAAAATCACAACTTCAATTTCCATCACCTAGAAAATGGAATCACTTCCACATAGCATTCTATTATCTGTGATGAAAACGAATTCTTTGGTTTATTGTGTTTGCTGATTTCCCGTCATGGTCGTTTTCGTTCGCGCTTTGTAATCTCCAGCTTAGCATGTCTTCGCACAAGTTATTTCCTGCGGGAGTCCCACACAGCCTAAACTGCGGAGGAGACCCCATGGGGCACTTTGGCGTCTGCCTCTTTTCACTAAACCAATTTTTTCTCAGAAAGTCCTTATCAGGATTAAATAAGTTAATATTTGTGCAGAACTTAAAACAGTACATGGCTGTTCTTAACATAAATACTCAGCAAATGAGCACCTGTTGAAAACAATTCTTGGTTCAACTCCCACACCTCCAGAAAAGGGCCAAGTTTCCATTTCCTCCCAGATGACTTTTTCTACGTAGCTGTTACCCAAGTGACCTGCTGTGGTTGCTGTGTCCCTGGACCAATGGACACAGCTGCCATGATGAAGTCTTTCCCAGCTCTAAGCACAGGCAGAAGACTCACTTTCAGGTACACGGACCCTTGGCCTTGCTTCCACTCACTCTCCCCACCATTGATTAAACTCTAGCCCCTCAGGCTCTGTCATGTTTGTTTCAATAGCTTCTAGGGCCTTTCAGATGTAACCTTCTCTCCAGCTCTGACTTTGTTTCCTCTTAGCTTCTATCTCCTTAGAATTTCTCTTTTTTGCTTCTGAGCTGGATTACAGGCTTTCTAACTTGATTACACTGTAGCAACTCCCTGAGCTGGAAATTTTCTCTCCACACTATCCTCACCGGTCCAGCCTACCATACTGCCTGGGAGTCAATGACCCTCCATATTTCATCATCACACCAGGGGTAAAAATACAGTAGCAAACTCCATAGAGACAGCTCATAAACCAGAAGATACCCCAAACCCTTTGAAGAGCAATCGTTTTTAACAGCTACATTCAAATGGCTGTCTTAACATTTGTCAGTATTAAGTCATTTCATGCAATGGTATCTGATCATGCCTGATTATCTGAAAACCAATTCCTTCATCTTTGTAACATATTTTGTTACTTTAAATTCTGGGGGTATAACTGTATACTCTCAGGGATGAAATCACATTCTTACACATTTTTTGGAATCCCAAAATTATCTCCATATAGGTTTTTTAGACTATTGGCTTCTTCATTAAGATTCCCTGCTGCTATAAGTGAATACATAATAAACATGTTGCAAATCCTGTAAGAGCTCATCTACCCAATCTATTTTTATCTTTTCGAAATAGCCAGAGATAATATTTTAAACTGGTTTAATAATTCTAATGAGCATGCGATGAATTGAAACAGTTTTAAAGAAACATTACCAAACAGAATTTTTAATTTACTTATTTCCATAGTGTGGAAACTCTAGTTGATTCTAACTAACTGATAAAACACGCATCACCCTAAACATCACCTAAAGCCATAATACTACTCTGACAGGAAGAGAAATAGTGAGGAAACAAATGACTCACCAAGTATTTTACTTCTATTCCAAGGAAAAGCCATGGAGACAGAAATACTCCAGAACTCCTGACCACAGCATTCTAAATAATTCGTCCCTTCTAGTAAGAGATCCACAGCATGAAATTGTTGAGTATCAAACACAAATAGAAAAAAGTCTTATTTAGTGTCAAAGTCTCAAAAGTGGTCATTTAATCAACACATTATGGTACAGGCATATGTCAAAAGACAATGCCCCATAAACATGATATTCAAGAGCATAGAAAGACACTGATATTATTTCAGAAGATAAAAACTTCTGGAAGTAGGACCCTATTTTTGATAGAGTGAAATTTACTTGTAAATAATCTGCAAATAGGGCTGGATCCTGGCTTTGTACAGCCTAATGTTTAGACAATATGGGGATAGACCATTTTAGGAAAAGAGTAGAAAATTACCTGAACTCCTGTCAGAAACCAGAGAGGGACCTAGGTAAGCTTCATTAGCTCCATATAAATCTGCCCTTGTCTGAAAATTTCTACTACAAAATGTTAACAGGTATATATCCAGGTAATAAGATTATCCAAGATCCTTTTTTAGGCTCTACCACTTTCTTTAAAACTTTCTACAATTAACCAAATAATTACTCATTTAATAGGAAAAAAATACCAAAACAAAAAACAAAATACAAAAACGTTGATAAATTCAGCTTCAGAGGAAGATTTAAACAACCTGAGCAAAAGAGTATTGAATTCAGATGTCAGACAGGGCCCATTTAGACCAAGTATATACTTTAACTCTATCTAGAGAGATTGGCTAACTCAGTATGTTTTTAAAAAACAACAGTTAAGAATGACTGAATCCCCACTCTGTAATGAGAACTACGTAGATTTTACTTTACGAGAACTGTACTAAATATGAAAATAATGAAAAGATACAAGATTTTTCTGATATAAAATGATCAGCTGCTCTTTCTTTCACTTTTTCACCATACCCTACATGTAATCACCAAGCCGTATTAGCTTGCTTGCTTGCTTGCTTGATTTATTTATTTTTAAAGTTTATTTTGTTGAGAGAGACAGAGCGTGAGCAAGGGAGAGGCAGAAAGAGAGGGAGACAGAGAGTCCCAAGCAGGGTCCACGCTGTCACTGCAGAGCCTCAAGCTGGGCTCAGACTCATGAACCGTGAGATCATGCCCTGAGCCAAGATCAAGAGTCGGATGTGTAACGGACCAAGCCACCCAGGAGCCCCTATCTCTTATTTTTAAAAATTCCAGACTGTTTGCCCCTCTCCCACTAAGCCTGTCTGAGCCATCATCATCAGCTCTGGCTGGGACTACTCTAACAGCCTGTCAACGAGTCGCTGCTTCACCTGGGTCCCACACTGCACCTCAGTCCATTCCCCCCACAGCAGTCAGAGACAAGGTTCAAGCATAGACAGATCATGTTGGTCTTGCTTTAAAAATCCTCCCAGGGGGTCTCCAATGCACTAGGAATGAAATGCAAATGTGGTCTGTTTGACCTCCAGGGCTGGGTATATTCTGGGTCCAGCCAATTGTAAGTGACCAGCCTCACTTAAATTTCTCCCCTCACTCACACATCCCAACCACACTCGATTTCTTCCTACTCAAGCAACAAGTTTCCTGCTTCTCAGCCTTTGTACTTACTATTCTCTCCATGGGGGAAGTTTCTCACTCCACTTCCCCACTGCCGGGCCAGTCTGCATCCTGCATGTTTCTGCTTCCTTGCCGTTACCTCTGCAAAGTTTTCCCGGATCACCCTCTTGAAACGGCAACCCCACCCACCAAGCCTCCTTACTTTACAATGCAGTACCCAGAACTAGAGATTATTTCTTTCTTTCCTTCTTTATGTTTTTTTTTTATTTACTCGATTTTCTAAAATGAACAAGTATTTCTTTTATAAAAGAAATTGATCTTAAAAAAAATCTTTGGGGGCGCCTGGGTGGCTCAGTCAGTTGAGCATCCGACTTCGGCTCAGGTCATGATCTCGCAGTCCGTGAGGTCGAGCCCCGCGTCGGGCTCTGTGCTGACCGCTCAGAGCCTGAAGCCTGTTTCAGATTCTGTGTCTCCCTCTATCTCTGACCCTCCCCTGTTCATGCTCTGTCTCTCTCTGTCTCAAAAATAAATAAACGTTAAAAAAATTTTTTTTTTAAATCTCTGGACTTCTAAAGAGAATTAATTTACCTGCCCCTGTACACATTCACCTGAATCTACTGAGACTGACGCACCCAGTGTGGCCCAGAGCTTACAGACCTTCTGTGCTCCTGGCAGGCTCCCATTCAGTGAAATGTCTCAGATGACTCCAGTGTCACTCCATTGTGAAGCCTTCCCTAGGTCATCCAGGAAAAGATATATGCCCTTCCTCTACATTCCCATGCCATCTCCTAAATACTCCCATGACTCTCCTCAAAATGTATTACCATAGTTTAACATTCATTTCCTGCAGTAGTCAAAACCACACATTCATCATTGTATCCTTAATGCCTGGCACAACAGAGTACTGAGGACATTTAAAGTCTCTGATTAAGGCTTGAATAAATGAATATAGAAGAAATCTCCCCTTTCTCCTCACAAGAAATAAGAACACATAAGAAAATCTAGAATCTTGAGACTGTGAGGTATAAAAGACCTTAGAAACTATTTAGTTGCTTTTTATAGCTTCTACTTGAGCATTCCCAGGGACAGGAAACTCACTCTCTGGAAGACATCAATTGTACCTGGGACGGCTCTGGCCAACAGAATGTCCCATCATTTTCCTATTCCCTGAAAGGCTCCTGCGGCTTTTTATCTTTCTTTAATAAATTTACTCTATCATCTAAGACGCAGCTATCGTGACCCCACTCCATGTGAAATGTCTCTAGTTACTTATATAGCCCGTGTCTGATTGTTTTCCAGATGCTTCAAAATCCTCACCCTTCTGCTTATTAATACGTCCCAGCGTTTCCATATCTGTGGACAGTTCAACCTAAGATTAAGGAAAACTATCACCTCTGTTATTCTGGAGTCTGTTTCTAATAATATATCCACAATCAAAACTCAAGACTGCTTCAGCATTTGGGCGGCCACATCACCTTTGCCATACTGAAGCAAATGGCAACCAACATTTTTAACTTTTTGCTAATCTGCATGCTTCCCATCCTCTACTTGTATAGCTGATTTAAAGTCCATATGCATAAAATGCATTTTTCTTTAAGTTTTTCTGATGTTTATTTTTGAGAGAGGGGGAGAGACAGAACACAAGTGGGGAGGGGCAGAATCTGAAGCAGGCTCCAGGCTCTGAGCTGTCAGCACGGAGCCTGACACGGGGCTTGAACTCGAGAACTGCGAGATCATGACCTGAGCCAAAGTCGGACACTTAACTGAATGAGCCACCCAGGCACCCCATTTTTCTTTAATTTAGATTCAGTCTACTTTTCCTGATTCTCAAGGCTTTCTTGAATATCAAGGCAATTGGCTTCTTGCCCAGTTTCATGTCATCTGCAAATGTTTTCTACATGCTTTCTACACATTTGTCTGAATCACTGGGAAGAATGAGTCCAAAGAGAATCAGCATAAAACATCCATCGCTAGTTGGAGCTAAGGCTAACCATGTGCAAATGTCCAAAATAGGACACTATTACACGGTAAGTGATATACGAGAACTTCAGAGCAACCAAAAGGAGGAGGAAAAGAACACATTCAGCTGGGGAAATGAAGAAAGGAAACAAGGTAGGATGAAAAGGTAAAGATCAGGAAACAATTAATAAAGGGTAATATTTCAGTATGGAAGCACAGAAGGTATTATAATACGCAAAGTTGTACAAATAAGATATCCCAGGCAAGAGAAATGCACTCACAACATTCTGTCGTTCAAAATCACATAATATATTCACTCATTCCAAATTTACCTACTGTGTTATGAGCCAGGTTCAATGGTAAGAGGATAAAATTGTGATAAAAAACAGACACAGCACTTGCCTGCCCTTGGAAGTTATGGTCTAGCAAGTGAGACAGATAAAAACTCGAACAAATTAAAAATTGCTAGTTTGACACAAATTCCATTTGGATACAAGCCAAGTTTTCCAGTTCAATAGACACCATGAAGTATTCAGGATAATCCCAGGGAGTAAGTCTGGAAGATATAATGAATCTGAGACTCGTACATTGTGGAATTTGGCTAAGAAGTAATGGGAAGCCACCGAATACTCTTGGATAAAGAAGTGGGTTAATCAGGGATAAGGTTTAGGACAAATAATTTGGTAGCAATTTGCAGAATGGGCTGGGAAAAGGAGAGGCTGGTAGTTTGAAAGTCTGGTTTTTAAACTAGAACAAATGTTGAATGAGAGATAACGGGCATTCTGCACTATAGTTATCTAACTGGGAACAGAATGTAAGAAATATTAAAGAAGTAAAATGGGTAATGTATGAACAGGAGTTTGGGGAAAGAAGAAAACAACAGTCACAGAAGAGACCTATGTATAAGCATAACTGACTCAGGAAATGGTGGTAATTCTTTAACAACACTACAAATGACAAAGAACTGACCTGCTGGGTTAGGTTAGGGAAGAAGCAAGTAGGACATCAGTCATTTAGAAGACATTTAGAAGACACCATCATTTAGAAGGGAGCTGGAAATAAAGGCCAGAGCTTAGGAGAGAAAGGAAGGCTGCAGACAGATGGGAGGTAAAGTCTTGATAATGGATCCTATCATCGAGAGAGAAATCACAGAGAAGTAGAAGACAACTTCATGACCTTGGACTTGGGGAAATCCTCAAGAAAGAAGACAGAAGGTTAAAGAAGGCAGCAAAGTGTACTGAAGGAAAGCCTCCAGAGAGGTACATCCACTCTTCCCTTTTCGAAGGGCAAACTGCCAACAAGGAAGAAAGGCAAGGTCAACATTAGGTTCTGTCTCCACTTTTCTTCTCTCCCGGCAGTATTTATGAAGCACTACCCTTACAACACAGCTTTATGTGGCATCTGGTCTCCATCGTCTTGACACAAGAAACGGTCATCGTTCTGTTGTCAGTCAACAGAGAGCCCCTGGCAGCACAGCCCATGTGCAGCAGTCTGGTTTGTTCAGAAGGCAAGACAGGCATTGTGGGCTTAATCTGGAGCGTGCTACAACTCTCTTATACCACAGTGTATTCGACATTGTTTCTACATACTCATAAGGTGAATGGCATCATTGTCTTCTGCTTTTCTGTTTTCCACTCAGACCCTGTTTCTGCCTGAAATATAAGCCCCTACTCATTGAAAGGAACATCTAATTTGGTAAGGCCAGAGAGATGTAGGCATGATTCGCATCTCAGTATTCTGTAAGATGTAAGTGAAAGACGTTAGCAAATCCCATCCACAATGTATTTGCTCCCTTCAATCAAGAAAACGTAAAAAGAATTGTAATATTAAACACACCAAAAAATGTATTTCTTCATATAACTTGAGTCACATACATTATCAGTGGAGACAAGTAGTCTGACATATACACACACACATTCCTGTACACACACACACACATACACACACACACACACACACACACACACACACACACAATCAAGATCAACTATACAAGCACTAGGCTTTCTAGAGAAAGATGCCCAAACTGAACATTTTACACCTTTGGAGGAAATCATGGCAGTTCCCACTTATATTCTTTCTTCAAGAGTCATACATGCACATATACACGAGTGGGCAACAGCCACACTGGCCTGCTTTGATCAGAACTAATCCACACAGTACTTTCAGAAACAGATTCAGCTCAAAATAACTACTCCTTCAAGTGAAGAAGCACACAAAACACAAACACACACACACACACACACACACACACACACACACACACGTGTGAATGGAAAGAGATCATAAGGAATCACAGTATCAGCAAAGAGCCTCACCAAGAAACCCACAGACCAATGAGCATTTGTCAAGCAGCAGGGTTAGCCTAGATTTGGTTTCCATGGCAATAAATACAGAATGGAGGGCTGTTACTACCAATCCTAAATAAAGGGTCAGAAATCAGTAAAATACCTCATTTAATGTTTAAAAAATAATTATCAAAACCAATTGCAATGGTACCACCACTGTCAAAAACAACTGTTGTATGAGACTGGGGCCTTTTTTTTTTTTTAATGTTTATTTGTAAGAGACAGAGTGTGAGCAGGGGAGGAGCAGACAGAGAGAGACAGACACAGAATTCAAAGCAGGCTCCAGGGTCTGAGCTGTCAGCACAGACCCTGACGCGGGGCTCAAACCCACAAACCATGAGATCATGACCTGAGCTCAAGTCAGATGCCTAACCGACTGAGCCGCTCAGGCACCCCTCGTGGATATATTTTTTTTAAGATGACATACTAGGAAAAGATACAGTAAATTTTATCACTAGTATATGCAGCTGTAAAATATAATTTTTTTTAACATTTATTTATTTTGGAGAGAAAGAGAGAGACAAAGCATGAGCAGGTGAGGGGCAGAGAGAGAGGGAGACACAGCATCCGAAGCAGGCTCCAGGCTCTGAGCCATCAGCCCAGAGCCCGACACGGGGCTCGAACCCACAAACCATGAGATCATGACCTGAGCTGAAGTCGGATGCTTAACTGACGGAGCTGCCCAGGTGCCCTGAGACTGTGGCTTTTTACCCAGATTAAACAACAACAACCAACAGGGAATTTACCGAGTCAGCAAGCAGTATGATGATTTTATGCTGAACCCCAACAGACCTACAGAAATGACAAGGAGATGAGATAATATGGGGCTGACCCCAAGCCGGCGTGCCTGAATCTGGACACCTTGAACAGTGCTTTGTAAGCATCAGAAGTGGCTACAACAAGAGGGTCACCTATGAAAGTGGTCTTCAGGACGTCAACATTTCCCTGTCAAGAGTGACCCAAAGCAAGCAGGGCTTTGTCAATAAACACTATAAACAAGCATCACTTCCATCATCTAGACTGAAAATTAAGCTGCTGTGGGGAACACAAAAGAAAGCATTTTCTCACGGCTGGCAGACATTTTCCCAATGACCTAGGAACCAACTCTAACTTCCAGTACTTGTCTTTTAGGGACACAGTGAAAAAAAAAAGATCCTATAAACATGTCTCTACAACATCTCAGAAATTCATCCTCTCTACTCTACAGAGATCACCGAGCTCTACTTAAGCACACGTGCAAAGTAAGCCTGCATTCTTTCAGACACCGGCCCGAAAAGTGATGGTAGTTATTTCTCGTTAACTGTATCATTCGTTCAGCCTTCACCAGGTCACAATGCACTCGGCCTGTGACAGGCATGCCGTGGTGCACTCAGGGCACAAAGACAGAAAGATAAAGCCCATCCCTAGAGGAGTGCAGAGTCTATCAGAGAGCGCTATGAAACCAAGAGCGTGATATAGTGAGACAAGCGTTCCCCCCAAAAAAGTATGAATCCTTCACTGGCTTGTTGCTGCCTTAGGATCAAATCAGAGCTCCTTCAACTGGCCTTCAAGGGCCTCTAGAACCCCTGGAATCAAGGCTCTCTGCCTTGAGTCTCATCTCCAACTCCACTGACCGGCCATGTTCCAGCCACTACTGTTCTTGCTCAGCTCCCTCTCTTGCCTCCGGTTGTCCGCCCGTGATGTTCCCTCCGCCCAGAGTCATCCCTCCCTGCCCCTTCGTCTGGCTACTCCTCCACTTCAGCATCACTTCCTGGGACCGTTGGGTCCTCCTCACCCGTGTTTCGTGGTTCCATATTCCTCCTCTATCGTAATCCCTCACTGAGTAGCTTGAGCTTTCAATTGTCTACCAAGCTCTGCGGCAGGTGCTCTCAGTTCCGCAAGTCACTTCATATCCCCGTTATAAGCAATGCCTGTGGCACATAACAAATCTCAAATATTTATTGAATTTCTGCAGCTGCTGGGGGACAGGGGAGCAGGGAAGAGCTGATGGGCAAGACGCAGCCTGACCTCAGCACAGTGAATATGCTATGGCTAATACCCATGTTCACTGTGATGCAGCAGGGTAACTAAACACGTAACAAATCAATCTGAAAGCCTTTATGGAATGCTGAAATTTCTACAGGGCTCGTTTTCTGCCTGGTTAACTCATTTTCTACCCAGCGAAAGAGTATCTGAAACTTCTCATGGCTTACTGAGAACTATTTACATGTTGGATTTCTGGAATGCACAGTAATGCTCACAGCTGGCTGAAGTCTCCATGCTTTCTCTAATTATCCAGGCTTATGAAGCAGATGGTGGGTGTGTGTGTTGGGGGGGGGGGGGGTGTCAATGAGGTGAGAGAATTTAATACCTTATCACCTTATAACTTTAAGGTACAGTAAACAGAACACTTAACCAAGAGTCAGAAGAAAGCTGGTTCTTTTCCCGACTGTACTAACTCACTCTCAAAGACTTCCCTGGGTCCCAGACTCCTTATCTGTAAGATGAATGGGTCTGCCTCCACAGTTAAATCCAGCCCAATCCTTCCTGAAGTCTATGAAAAACACAGCTGACTGCATACCAATGATTAATGGGTTACTTGTTTTAACAAATTAAGTCTTCAAAGGGCTTTAACACACTGAATTTAACTGTTCTGAACTTATTTTTATAATACTACTTTTAAAAAATATAATTTTCAGGGGCCCCTGGGCGGCTCAGTCAGTTAAGCATCCGTCTTCGGCTCAGGGCATGATCTCATGGTTTGTGGGTTCGAGCCCCACATCGGGCTCTGTGCTGATAGCTCAGAGCCTGGAACCTACTTCAGATTGATTGTCTCCCTCTCCCTCTGCCCCTCCCCTGCTCTCTGTCTCTCACTCTTAAAAATAAATATAAAAAAACAGTAAAATAAAATTTTCATTACATAAGTAGTCTCTAATATCCACTGTATTTTCTACACTAGCTCAGATTAGGAAGTTTTGCTGAATTTGATAACTGGAATAAATCCACGTACCCTCTAATAGTGGGGCATGTGGCAAATGACTCATACTTACAGACTTACTTCATCTTATCTCTTCAGGTTCAGGGCCAACAGACAGAAATGGACATCACGGGATCAGTTCAAGAAATAACATCAGGGTGAAGGCTTCTACTATTCACTTCCTGACAATAAACTAAGTGTTCACCACCACAAAACAGCAAAACAGTCAATAACTTTTTATATCATTCAATAAAAACAAAGAAATGAATTTTAATAAAAACAAAGATACTCTTCAGCAAAACAGATACAAATATCAATTACGTCATCTCAAAAAATTGAACACTTGATGAAATATAATAATGCAATAAAACTGCCTCAAATTATGAACAAAAGAATAAATCAACCAGTCAGTTAGATAACTGAGATCATTAAATATTCATTTATGGGGTCCCTTTATGTTTTGATTTTTTTTTTATATCACTGGTACAGACACACTTAATTCCCAGTGCTTTCTTCCCTAACTCTAATTACCTTCCAACATTCAGCTTCATTTGCAATCAACGTGTAAAGTATAAAATAGAAACACTCTTCAAGGAGACAATTTGCTTCCTTCCTTCCTTTCATTTATTTATAAGAACATCATTATTTGGAACCTACTATATAACTAAAGCAATCTAAGATTCCAAGGGTGACCTTTTTCAGGTAGAAAATGGCCAGACCTTGATGTTAAAACACTTACAATCTATTAAAGAGATACATCAAATATATGAAACAATTGGAAATCACTTCTAAGTGTAAGCAGCAATTATTCAGTATAATCTATATATCTATGTGCTAAAATAAATAAATAAATAAATAAATAACTGACTAAAAGCATCTTTGGAATAGAATTAATCTTGCAGGTTGCCCTGGAAAAGATGACATTTGAATTAGATCTTAAATGACTGGATTTCTTATACCAGGAAAGAAAGTGCTCCAAAGGTGGAGGAGGGGCCACACATGACAAGAATATACAATGATACAGTAGCCAGCTTGAAGGGGTTTCCACTGGCCAAACCTATAACAATGTCAGCATCCAAAGAATTAAGTTCAGGGGCACCTGGGGGCTCAGTCAGTTAAGTGTCCTACTCTTGATTTGGGTTCAGGTCATGATATGGTTCATGGGATCAAGCCCCATGTCGGGCTCTGCACTGACACCATGATGGGATTCTCTCACTCTGACCCTCCCCCACACTCTCTCTCTTCTTCAAACGAAATAAATACACTTAAAAAATATTTAAAAGAATTAAGTTCAGCATTAAGTTCTGAACAATAGGAAAAAAAGGAATTTATGAGTCTGTACAGGTAATAATTACATAAGTCAATCAATAAAAAGTTATACCGACATTAAGTAAATAACTGCTTACAATAAAATGGTGGGGGCCAACTGGTCAATGTGGAAGGAATCTGGGTGCAGGAGATCAAAAATAATCGTTTTGTGATCATTATGCTAAAGCACGGATCAGGCAAAACTCATTAATGGCTACTAATTCAAGGGGAACCTTAGTAACAAACAGAACATCTGTGTGAATCTACACCGGCTGCTTATTCGTGGCAAAGAAGAAGACTAAACAGCAGCACGGAGTGGAGAAGTCAGGCAGCACTTGTCTGGGTGACTAAAATTAACATGACAGATGAGGGACAGATGGACATCATGTGCCTCCAGATGTGATACACTGAGAAGAACACAACATCACGTGTGCAGTATTCCAGCCCAGACTACATAATCTTATTCTAACCACGACTAGAAGAAACACTAAACACCAGGTGAGAAATGTTCTTGTAAAGGCAGAAGGACTACATGTAACAATGTTATGAAAGACAAAGAAAAGCTATGGAAATGTTTCAGGTTAAAAGAGCCTAAAGGGACATGGCAACTGAATATAACCACTGACCCCACGCTAGGTCCGATGCTGGAGGGGAAAGTGTCATAAAGGACATGATCAGGTCAACTGATAAAATGAAATATGAACGGTAAATTAAAATGCTCCATCAATGCAAATTTACACACACGTACACATCCGAGTAAATATACAGACACCAAGGAGGGGCATCTGGGCCAGGGCGGAGGGGGTCTTCTGCCATCTGGTAATGGTCCATAATTTGACCTTGCTGGTGGTTGTTAAGTACGTATGTTTTAGGGGCGCCTGGGTGACTCCATGAGTTCAGCGTCCAACTTCAGGTCATGATCTCGTGGCTCCTGGGCTAGCACCCTGTGTCGGGCTCAGAGCCCGGAGCCTGCTTCAGATTCTGTGCCCCCCTCTCTCTATGCCTCTCAAAAATGATTCAACATTAAAAAAATTGTTTTAATAAAAGGATTTTTAAAACAAGCACATATGTTTTATACATTTTTCTCGTGTCATCATTTTAAAAATTAAAAAATGAGATGAAAATATATGCACACGCACACATACACAAAATGCCAGTGATGTATCTACACAAGGTGCTGATTGAGATTTGTCTGTGTTGTTGTCACTAGAAGTACAGAAATGAGGAGCCGGTGGTCTTCGGCGGGGGCTTCTGAATAAAGGAAAATTGCAGACTCTCCCCTCACCTCAAGGGCATTCGCCTTTGGATACTACGGCATCTGCAACTGACCTCGGTAGCACCACACAAGGGGTTGTCCGCTCTCAGGGCAAAGTGGAGACATGGAAAAATTAAAATGGGATTTTGGCGGCATTCTAAGTATAATACAGGTCAGGGGTAGACAAGGATTGTGGTGAAAAGGTGAAAATGGTGATCATTTTCCTGCGGTGAAAATGATCTGGTGAAAATGATACCTAGAGGTAGAAGGTAAGTTACTAAAGCAATTTTGTGTTGCTGTTTCAAGAATATTATGATTGAACCATAATGCAAATAAAGGGCATAAATCTAAGTACTCAGTTTTATGAGTTTATACAAACTTAACCCACTCGTTTATTTACCCCCAAATACAAAAGTAACCGTATTAACACAAATTCTCCTTTGTAATAACTACATCTATTCTCTAAGAGTAAAATTACTCTGATTCTTAACAAGATAGTTTTGCCTATTTTTGAATTTGATAGAAATGGAGCTCAAAAGCACGTACTGTTTTGCGTCTAACTTCCTTCCTTTGCCATTATTTATGAGATTCATGTAGGTCGTTGCAAATAACAATCATTTATTCCTTTGCAGTGCTGTATGGTAGGTTTCACGTTCTATCATGAAGGGACAACTTGGTTTTCAGGTGCAGTATATGATAGATAAGAGTGCTATGAAATTCTTGCACACGTGTATGCTTCATTGGAAGCCATGAAAATGAGAACACAACTGTTGGGCCATAGGGTATGCATCTGTCCAGCTCCCACATGTACAGCCAGAGAGCTTTCCTAAGCACTTGTGACAGGTTTCCATCCCACCAGAGTGTATGACCCTCCCAGGTGTCTGCATCGGCTCCTTGTCCATCCTTCTCATTTCAGCCCTTTCCGTGCAAATTAGTAGGACTACTAACTTGAACTTCCTAGATGGCCCGTTGAGTACCTTTTCTCATACATCTTGGCTGTTTGGATATCTTCTTCTGTGACATGCCTGTTCACACATTTGTCCACTTTTCTTTGGGAATGACTCTTTCTCATGGATGCCTATGAGTATGGCTCATGGATTCCTATGAGTATATATTCAAATAAGTCCTTTGTTGGATATACGTATCACAAATATCTTCTCTAAGTCTGTGGCTTATCATTTCATTCTCCTGGTGGTATCTTTTCACGATTAGAAATAATTTTAAGGAAATCCAACCTGTCAGTCTTTCCTTTACATTTTAGTGCTTTCTGGTTTTCAGAAGCATTTATTTATCAGAAAGACATGAAAATACACCATCGTGTTTTTTTAAGTATTTATTTACACTCAGAACATGTGCATAAGCACATGTGCAATTAAGGAGGGGCATAAAGAGAGGGAGACAGAGAATCCCAAGCAGACTCTGTGCTCTTCACTGAGCCTAATGCCGGGCTCAGTGATGAGATCATGACCTGAGGTGAAATCAAGAGTGGAATGCTCAACCAATTGAGCCACCCAGCCACCCCCATCATGTTTTCTTTTAGAAACTTTACTATTATGTCTTTTATATTTCTATCTATAATTCATCTCAAATTGATTTTTAGTTTGGTATGAAGTAGGAGGTTAAGATTTGTTTTTTTGTTTTTGTTTTCTATATGGCTTTCCAATTACTCAGGTACCCTCTGTGGATAAGTCTTCTTTCCACAGAAGACTGCAGTATAACTTTTGTCATTAATCCAGTGAATGTCTAAGTCTAGGTCTATTTTTGGACTTCTCTGTCTTACTGGTTTATCTCTCTGGGCTAATACCACGCTGTCTTAATTACTATAAAATAAGTCTTGATAACTGATAGCATAAGCTTTTCAAATTTGTTGAACTTTTTCAAGATTGTCTTGTTATTCTGAGCCCTGCATTTCCGTGCAAATTTTATAATCAACTTGTCAATTTCAAAAACAAAAACATAATTTACTGGGATTTGCATCGAGTTGAACTTCTAGGTCAACGTAGGAAGATTAAAATCATTGTAACATGGAGTCAATTTAGGAAGATTAAAATTAATACAATATCGAAATTCTTAAATTTCTCTCAACCATGTTATGCATTTTCCTATGTAGAGGTTTTATAGATATTCTGATAGATTTAATCCTAGGTATTTGGTGTGACTGACTCTGTTTTAAATGTTATTACTTTTAAACTTCGTATTTTAAATGCTGGTTACAGATGCATAGAATAAAATTGATTTTTGCATATTGACCTTATGTTAAAATGATCTTCCTAAAGTTGCCTATTGATTCTATTCAGTTTGCCCATAGATTCTCAGTTATATCATCTAAGGAAACAATTTTGTCTTCTTCCAGTCCTTGTAGCTTGCACTGTTATACATCATTCCCTTATGCATTTTCATGTTTCCGTCTAAGATCATTTTCTTCTGCATGAAAAACTCAATCTTTTTTTTTTTAAATATTTATTTTTGAGAGAGAGAGAGACAGAGAGAGAGAGAATGAGAAGGGGAGGGGCAGAGAGAGAGGGAGACACAGAATCTGACGCAGGCTCCAGGCTCCGGGCTGTCAGCACAGAGCCCGACACGGGGCTCGAACTCATGAACTGTGAGATCATGATCTGAGCCGAAGTCAGATGCTTAACTGACTGGGCCACCCAGGTGTCCCATGAAAAACTCATTTAAGGATTTCTTTTACTTTAGGCCTTCTGGCAAAAAATTACTGTTTTGCCTTGGAATATATTCCACCCCCCCCCCCCCTTTTTTTTAAACTTTTAAGTACATGGGCACCTGGGTGGCTCAGTCAGTTAAATGTCTGACTTCAGCTCAAGTCATGATCTCGCAGCTTGTGAGTTCGAGCCCCATGTCGGGCTCTGTGCTGACAGCTCAGAGCCTGGAGCCTGCTTCAGATTTTGTGTCTCCCTCTCTCTGTGCCCCTCCCTGTTCGCTTGCTTTCCCTCTCCCAAAAATAAGAACTAAAAATTTTTTTTAAAAACTTTTAAGTATAATATGCATATTGAAAAGTGTACATATCATAATTTTAGATGGGGATGAATTTTTACAAACTGAACTAACCACAACTTGTACTAACCAGTTCACTGCAACTCCTCCAAGATTAATTGTGCTCTTGATGTCTAACAGCATAGTTTTTCCTACTTGAACTTGCATTAAAATAAAAAATGTAAGTATCCATTTGTGTTAGCTTCCTTTACCAAATATTGTTTGTGACATTGATCCATGCTACATATCATCACTTCATTCCCACTGTTACACAGTTTTCCTTTGTGGGACTGTATTTGTGTAATTTCCAGGTTTTGACTGTTCGAATAATGTTATTTGAACAATCATGTACATTTTGTGAACCATATACCAAGAGCACTCAACTCTGCTAGACATTTCTGGGCCACAGAATATGCATCATTTCTTTTTTTTTCAAATAATTTCCAAAGTGAAAATACTAATTTATATTGCCAGCAGCAGAATATGAGACTCACAACTTTTTAAATGTTTACTTATTTATTTTGAGAGAAAAAGGAGTGTGAGCAGGGGAGGAGCAGAGAGTTATGGAGAGAGAATCCCAAGCAAGTTGCGTGCTGACACTGCAAAGTCCGATGCAGGGTTCAGGCTCAAGAACCGTGAGATCGTGACATGAACAGAAATGAAGAGTTGGGTGTTTAACCAACTAAGCCACACAGGCACCCAAAGACTTGCTATTTTTTCGACACCTTCCCCAATTCTTGGCATTTACCATTTTTAGCACACAAGATAGTTTTAATTTGATAAATTGAGCTAGGCATCATTTCATATGTTTCTTGGCCCACTGGGAAGTGTTTGTTTATATTTTTTGTTTCTGCCGATTTTTAAATTATCTGTTATTTTTAAAATTTACACAAGCTCCTGATACGTTCTGGATATGGGTCTTCTGTCAGATACGTACACAGAGAATACATTCTCCCACTCAATCGGTGGTATTTACACTCTTTTAGTGGCATCTTTTCACAAACAGACGATCTTAATTTTAATAAAGTTCAATTTATCCATTTTTCCTTGAACATATAGGACACGTCATTGCCAGTATACAAAAATACACTTGATTTTTGTGTATTTATCTCATATCCTACAACCCGGATGCCCTGTTTCATCATTTCCAGACTTTTTTTGTAGATTTAATTGGGTTTTCTGCATAGACAATCATGCCATCCTCAAATAAAAACAGTTTTATTTATTCGGTATTTTTCCTAATCTGGGTATCTCTTACTTCGTTTCCTTACCTTATTGCACTATCCAGAACATCTACAACAATGCTGAATGGAAGTGGTAAGAGCAAATTTTCTTGTTCCTTATCTTATGGGAAAGCATGCCATCTGTTTCCATTAAGTATGACATTACCTGTACATTGTCTGTACTGGAGCTTTGCCACCAATAGCGGGGGAAGATCTAGGATAGGAGAATAGGAGGGGAATGGAGTGCTGCGAAGAACAGGGATGCTGCACTCCAGGAGGAGGACACATGGGGTCACTGTCACCCGAGCATTAATGATACTTCATGCTGCATCCTTTCCACCTACAAATTGAAGATATTCTGAGCACATCAAACAGATGATTGGGCAACTGAAATCCTCAATTTGAGTTCAGACAGAAAATTCAGAAATGCTGCCTGGACAATGAGTACTGACTGGGATTCCTATTACCAAGTCATGGCAGCACAGGAGAGTGGGTGGGCAGGTTCAACTGGAGCCAACAATCTCCCATGAGAAGTAAGTAAATGCAGCCAGGATCTCTTACCCAACAAAAGTATATCCCAGATGATCAAGGGGATAAAAGCGAGTGTGGAGTACGTGTATTCATCCACAACCTAAACATCACCCTCCACGGAGCTTCAGGAGAAGTATGTGCTAATGCACGCGGTGTTTCAGGAGGAGCCCTTAAGTACCGACCACCTGCTTGTAACTTGCACTCTGGTGCCATCACCATGTGATGTGTAGCTGTAATGCCATGAAAGCCTATTTAGCATATGCAGCCTGAAGGACTTTTAGGATGACCTTTCCTACCTTGCCTCCCTACGAGCATCATTTTATTCTCCCTTACTTATTATAGAAAATTGCGGCTTAAAATGAATTTTAAGTCACAGCATATTTTAATCTTGAACCGCTCAACATTACGATGTCGGTTAGGCAGTATTACTATCCCTCCTTTAGAAATGTGAGAATGGGCCAGGGAGGTTAAATACTTTGTTAAGGGTCACAGGCTAATAAACAGATGACCCAGGATGAAAACCCAGATAATCTGATTCTAAATCCAGTTTCCTCTTCACTACATTATACTCCTTAATCCTTGTCAAAAAAAAAAAAAAAAAAAAAAAAAAAAGGAGATAGAATTACGAACAAGTCCTATCCAAGCATTTTTCAAGAATACTCAAATATACTTTGCCTAAATTAGTATCTGGTACTTTCTTCTGTATACCTCACTAAGGGCCAGGAAATATGTTAAGCATTTTAAATACACTTTATAATTTTTTTTCCTTCAATAATTCCATAGAGTAAGTATTGCCCTCATTTTACACTGCAGCTTAGGAAAGCACAGAGACTTTTCCAAGATCACACGATCAACACAATGAAAGCAGTAGGCCCCATTCACTAGACTTCCTAAATAAATACACTGACTTATGCTCTGGAATCATGTTGAAACATGTAGTACTTTTTATACTCTGCAGAGTTTACAATCTCATATTCAGTTCTCAAATATCTCAAGAACTGTCGAGGAAAAAAGAAGTCAGGTGGATTTCATGTGCTCCAGAGGAGAGAAATAGGACTGGCGTGAAGAAGTTCCAAATAGATGGTACTTTAACATACGAAATGATCTTCTAAGAATCCTATCTGTTTGGAAAATGAGGAGATAATGCTATTTTGTTTGCAGTGCCGCTTTCATGGGCACATACACCTATCAAAATTCATCTAAGTATCACTTCCTATCTGCATACTTCACTATATAGAAAGTTAACGTATTTTTTAAATACAGAGGCTGCTTCAAGACACAACGAGGCCTATCACCTGCTGGAGACAGTAAGAAGGATTCCCGAATCAAGTGTAAAGGCCATGCTGCACACTATCTTATTACTCTTCCAGACTTCACAGTATTTTCGCTGGCAAATATAAAAAAGAATATGAAGTCACTTCCAGATCTACATCTTTTAGGGTTTTTTTTAATTGGCTACTTTTTGTACTCCTATTGTTTCATGAGTCAAGAAGCACCTTCTAGAAGAACCAGTGATGAGCTGCTATCACATGTCAAACTAACATGTCACCTCACTAGAGGCCTCCCAGAGAGGATTTCCCCCAAAGAACTGCATTGGTCAAGAGCCTAGTCCAGAAACCTAATTTTGTCTGCACATCGAGAGTGTAGCACAAAAACAAAGTTTGCAACACTAACTGCAATCTTAGTAATAGGAAATGAAATTTCCAAGGGGATCAGACCCATTTGATCCTCTAGCCAGTGCACTGTTCTTTTAGCATGCCATGGAGGAAAATAACTATCATCAGACCATTGATTCATAATCCTACAGTCAAAGGGTGTTTTGTGACTCTAAATTTTAATGACATCTTTGGGCAACTCAGCCTTAAATCAGGTTACAGTTCCTAGGAGAAATCTTGACTTTGATAAAGAATTACATATGTTTGTCCTGGTTCATTATGCATTCATATTTTACTTGCCTAACAGGGAAATCTTTTGTTCCTTCATTTCCAAGTTCCCAAAAAGCACTGTGGTCCTTATGCAATGCAAAAGATGAAAACAAATGGAAATGTTACCTATTAAACATCCAGTGGATACTTTCTATGGTCTAGGAAATGTCAAATTATAGATATGACAGAGACCTGGTCTTAAGGACACTTGAAATCTAATAACAAAACTGAACGGATACCACGTAATCAGCAGACACAGACAGTTCTGGGACTGTATCTATTGGAACTACTTTTGAATTCCATTGATTCTTCTTTGACAGGGATATGTGCCCACATTAACTTTCTTTACTCATTTCCCTTGCATGTCTATTCTCATCAGAAGTGTCTGAATATCCACTAATTGTTGTCAATGCCAGACTCTCTGAGTCCCACAGTACATCTGACCACGAGCGATGCCAAATTAGAACACGGACAAAGGAGATAAATGCTCTTGGAGATGCAGAGACCTCTTCATTTTCAGGCATCAAAAACAGGGTAGGAATTAAATAAATTAGTATTGATTAAGTGCCTAATTTATGACAGGCTCCATTGTAGACATTTCATTCTCATTCAGTCTTTCTGTAATGTAACATGTTCAATAATTACCCCCATTTTATTTTTTCCACTTCTATTGAGAAATAACTGACATGCATCACTCCAGAAGTTTAAGGCATACAGCATGATGGTGTGATTTATAAATATTATGAAATGATTACCACAATAATTTTAGTTCACATCCATCCATCTTCTCATATAGATACAAAGAAAGGAGCAAAGAAAAAAGGAAAAATTAATTTCCCCTTGTGATGAGAACTCTTAGGATTTATTCTCTTAGCAGCTTGTCTATCTACCCTACAGCAGTGTTAGCTATAGTCATCAGGCTGTGCCTCACACACTAGAACTTATTTATCTTGTAACTGGAAGTTTGTGCTTTTGACCACTTTTCTCCAATCCCCCTTTTCTCACCGTCCACCCCTGGCAACCGTAAGTCTGAGGTCTTTTTTTTTTTCTTTAGAAGTTTGGCTGCTGCTGTTGTTATTTTTATTAGATTCCACGGATAAGTGAGATCATGCAGTATTTGTCTTTCTCTCACTTCGCTTAGCATAATGTACTCAAGGGCCACCCATGTTCTCACAAATGGTAGGATTTCCTTATTTTTTATGGACGAATAATATTTCACTGTATATATAGCACAACTTCATAATCCCTTCATCCACTGACGGACGCCCAGATTGTTTGTATGTCTTGGATGTTGCAGATAATGCTGCTACGAACACAAAGATATAGGTATCTTTTCAAGTCAATGTCTTCATTTCCCTTGGTCCTATTTCCAGAAGTGGAATTGCTGTAGCATATAGTAGTTGTATTTTTAATTTTTGAGGATCCTCCATACTGTTTTCTATAGTGATTGCACCAATTTAGATTCCCACCAACAGTTCACAAGGTTCCCTTTTCTCCACATCCTCACCAGCACTTTTTACCTCTTGTCTTTTTGATGATGGCCATTCTAACGGGTCTAAGGACGTGGCTCATTGTGGTTTTAACTTGCATTTCCTTTTTTTTTTTATTTTTTTATTTTTATTTTTTTTAATGTTTATTTATTTTTGAGACAGAGAGAGACAGAACATGAATGGGGGAGGGTCAGAGAGAGAGGGAGACATAGAATCTGAAGCAGGCTCCAGGCTCTGAGCTGTCAGCACAGAGCCCGACGCGGGGCTCGAACTCACAGACTGTGAGATCATAACCTGAGCCGAGGTCAGACGCTTAACCGACTGAGCCACCCAAGCGCCCCTAACTTGCATTTCCTTAATGACTAGTAATGTTGAGCATCTTTTCATGTACCTGTGCAACTTTCATTTATCTTCTTTGGAGAAATGTCTACTCAGGTCCTTTGCTTATTTTTTAATTGGGTTGATGTTTTGCTCTTGAATTGTGTAAGTTCTTTACACATTGCGGTTATTAGTCCCATATCGAATACATGGTTTACATTTTTTTTCCATTCTGTAGGCTGTCTTTTCACTTGGCTGGAGGTTTCTTTCAGGAGGCATCACACTTCCCGGTTTCAAGCTACACTATAAATCTATAGTTATCAAAACAGTACGGTACTGGCATAAAAACACACTGACCAATGCAACAGAAATAAAAGCCCAGAAATGAATCCAAGCGTATACTATCAACTATTATTTGAGAAGGAAGCCAAGAATACTCAATGGAGAAAAGACAGTCTCTTCAATAAATAGTGCTGGGAGAACTGGATATTCACATGTATGAGAATGAAACTGGATCCCGATCTTATACCACAAACAAAAATTAAATCACAATGGATTAGAGACTTATATATAAGACCTGAATCCATGAAACTCCTAGAAGGAAGTTCTTCTAGGAATACTGCTCTTTGACATGGTCTGGGTAATGATTTTCTGGATAGAACACCTCAAAACACAAGCAGCAAAATCCTAACTGAGCAAGTGGGACTAGAGCCAACTAAAAAGCTTCTATCCCCTGCGTATGGAGGCAGGAGGTGAACTAAAAAAGATTACCTAACTAATGGTCGCACAACTACAGCATAGCAGGGCTGGCATTTGAACCTCATTTGCCTGATTTGAGTGGCTGCTTTCTATCCATTGCCGATCGTCAGCGCCCTCCTGGTATCCTTGCCCTTTTATAATGGTAAAATATTATGTCTTTTAGGATGGAAAAACACATTGCTCTTTAAACTCCCTGAAAGCTTTCTCCAGCCCACACTGAAAATTATAGACACCCAAAATTGACCAGAATCATCATCCATAACCTTTACTCCCAACCACCCCTCTTATTATTGCTACATAATAAGATGGTGAAGCTCTAGAACATAATTGCACAATAGTGAACCAAATTCTAAAATGTAATTAGACAACACTGGGGAAAATTCTGTAAATATTCTCAGCTGTGCCATGAAAACTTTATAAAGCAAAGGAAGAGACAGATCTCAAGTGTCAGCTCCTGCCTTCAGGGAAGCCACCTGCCATGGCCATTCTCCAGAGAGCTTACCAAGCAAAGATACCAACTTTGTAGGGGCCAAATCAGATCTGGAATGCTTAGAGAAACAACATGTCTAATATGCCTCCAAGCATGTGGGAATAGATCATCCAGGAAAGGCATCTATTCATTCCAAACATGTCACTAAACACCTACTCAAACTAGTATTTGTTCTAAGCACTAAATCCAACATGAATGAGAGAGATAGTCCCTCAAATGGAAATGTAGGTATGCCTTAATTCTTTTTGACTACAGTCAAGGCTACTGGGTCCAATAAACTGCTGGCAGAGCATAAAGAAGGGAATGAAATAGACCCAAATGTGTGCCCTCAGAAAACTGACATTCTAAAGGGACAGAAGAACAAGTAAATAAATAAAGCAGCAAATTATGCCAGATGACAATTAGGAGTTTCAGGTCTCACTCTCAGAAAATAAGAGAACTGCTATATAGAAAATCAGGAAGGATACAGAACTGAACAATACAATTAACCAATAGGACCTAATTGACATATAGAGAACCTTTCACCCAACAACAGCAGAATACGTATGTTTTTTTCCAAGTAGTTATGGGACATTCACCAAGGTAGATTATGTCCTCATCCATAAGACAAACCTCAGATAATTAAAAAAAAAAAATTCTTAATTCATGTAAAGTTCTCTAACCACAATGGAATCAAACTAGAAATCAAGAGAAGGACAACATGAAGGTTATCTCTAAACTCTTGGAAATTAAAGAACGCACTTCTAAATAATCCATGGATAAGAGAAGAAAGCCGGAAATACAATTTTGAAAATACATACAATATATGAGATGCAGCTCAAGCTGTTCTGTAAGGGGTATTTATGTAAATGCTTTAATAGAGAACAAAGATCACTAACAAACTCCTACCTCAAGAAACTACAAGAAGAAGAGCAAAGTGAACACAAACCAAGCAAGACAGAAGAAAATGTGAAGAGTAGAAATCAATGAAATTTAAAAAAAAAGTACAGAAGAGCAATGATACAAAAAGCAAGGAGACACAAATCACCAGCAACACCTATGTAAATGGCTAAAATAAAAAGTAGTAACGCCACCAAAGATTGACAAAATGCCGAAAAACGGGCGCACTCATACATGGCTGGTAAAGATGAAAAATGGTACAGTCACTCGGGCAAAGAGTTTTGCAGTTTCTTATAAAACTAAATATTCAATTACTATACAACCCAGCAATTGCACTCTTGGGCATTTATCACAGAGAAAATTATGCTGAAATAGAAACCTGTACACAAATGCTCTGAGAGGCTCTATTTATAACAGACCCAAATTGGAAAGAGCTGTTGTGTCTTTCAATGGATGAACGAACAATCTATGGTACATCTACTACTCAACAACAACAACAACAACAACAACAACAACAACAACAACAACAAAGGACTATTGACACATGCAACAATCTGGATGACTCTCCAGGAATTGGGACAAATTGGGGGGGGGGGTGTCAATTACATACAGTATGATTCCACTTATTTTGGAAATGACAAAATGTTACAAAATAAAAAAGAGGGAGGTATCATTATAAGAGGGAACACAAAGGATCTTTGTGGTGATAGAAATGGTCTGTATCTCAACTGTGGTGGGAGATAGAGAAACCTACCTGTGTTAGAATTTTATTTAACTAAAAACATACACCACACACAAAAGAGTACAGTTAAAATCAAGGAAATCTGAGTAAGATTCATGGGTAGTAGCCATGTCAATATCCTGGTTGTGATACTGTACTACAGGTTAGCAAGAGGTTACCTCTGGAGGGAAAAAGGATTAAATGTAGTCAGGATCCTTCAGTATTATTTCTTACAACTGCACATAAATCTATAATTATCTCAAAATAAAAAGTTTTTGGGGGCACCTGGGTGGCTCAATTGGTTAAGCGTCTGACTTCAGCTCAGGTCATGATCTCATGGTTCCTGAGTTCGAGCCCCATGTAGGGCTCTGTGCTGACAGCTCAGAGCCTGGAGTCTGCTTCAGATTCTGTGTCTTCCTTTCTCTCTGTCCCTCCCCTGCTCACACTCTGTCTCTTTCTCAGAAGTTGAATAAACATTAAAACAATTTCAAAATAAAAAGTTTTTTTTAAAGTAATGCACCAAAACAAAACAAAACAAAACAAAACTGTAGGAATGACATTGACAGTAAGGAAAGGGAAATGTGTTTTAACGCTATTGCCTTGTATTAGATCAGCTTTTGATATCCTTAGCCTTGTAGTTTGGTTTGAATATCTTAGAACACACATTCTTTTTCTGGACTATGCCTCACTTCCCTACACATTCGGCTAAGAATGCTGGCAGTTTCAAAGAAAATAGAAGAATAGACAGATGGTGTTCTGGAAAAAAAAAAAAAATTCATAGACCTAAATATGAAAAACCCTGGCAAGGAAAGAATGTCACCAACCAAAATCAGAATCATGTTTTAGTGGAATGGAAGATTTATTTTGCCTAGCACACACGAAGGATTACCTAGGAATTATGGAACTATGCTATGAAAAGTAAACATTTAGTTTGAGGAATCCTAAAAAAAAAAATAGCTACACTTATCAAAAAAAAAAAAAAAGGCAAAGTGCTGGTCTCATACATAATACAGCAAATCTCCCAACTCAAGGACTATGAAGAGTTAAAAAAAAATACACAAAACTCTAAATGAAATTACAACTATTTTGGGGGCACCTAACTGGCTCAGGTGGTAAACCATGTGACTCTTCATCTCAGAGTCACGACTTCAAGCCCTACATTGGGGATGGAGTCTACTTAAAAAAAATTAAAAGTATCTTTCTAACTTCATGTAGTTCCAAAATAGGTGAAGCACATACAGTTACGTTTCAAAACAAACACTAATGGAAAACAACACTCTCCATATTTTAATATGAGACTTATTTACAAACAAACAAAAAAGCCTTATTGCATCCAAGTGTCATGAATCAGAATTTTTATATTGGTGTAATTTTAGCACTGTGAATTGCTTTTAATATCTCAGTTACCACATTTTGGGTTAATTCTCAATGAATGTGAATTTTTAAAGATAACAAGAGAAGGTAATAAATACAAAGTATATTAGAAGCAATCTACTCTCCTCTTACCTTTGTATGTTTCTGAACCTGATGCTAACAATAAGGAAATAAGTATCTCTTATTACCATCCTACAAGTCAAATCTAGGGAGCCTTCACAGACGAGTTTCCCTATACCTTAAAAACCTGTGTCACCAAAAGTTACGAATATAAAATATCCTGCAGATATGTGTCCTAATTTACCTTTGACAGATACCTTTCTGAAATGCCAATTACCGTTATGCTGAGCTAGGAGACGTAAGATTCATAACATCCACTTCCTGTAAGAATGTAACAGCCTGTAGTAAAAAGTGTGAAAAGACATTAATAGAAGACATACGACACTTTCTATTGGCAACTTTGACACCTTTTTTAAATTCTAAAGAAAGCTGTGAATAAACGATCCGCTTAGAAATCCTGCTTATTCAATTCTGCTTGAAGGTAAACAGAGCACCATTTGGGAACAGAAGCACCAAACCTCATCAAAGTAAGGTATAACAACATCTGGAAAATTTGTTCTTAATAAACAAAATGAACCTGTACCTTTTATTCCATTTTGCCCAACGGGCAAGAGACAAAAATACCAAGAAGTGTTCATACAGACTGTTGATGGTGAAAAGCCCAACACCCAACACCAACTAAAGAGGTCATCAAGAGTTTCTCCCTAAATTTTAGATAAGCAACCATTTCACCGATGCAAATTCAAAGTTCTGAGCCAATTGTTCCTGAGCAAATTAACATGTTCTCGGTCCCGTGGAGCAGAACGTGCACGAAACCTGCCCTGTGTACCCCTGTCCAGGTCGTGGGCACCTCCGTCTGCCCGCACCAAGAACCTGGCGCTCACCCTCAGCTCCTCCTTTCTCTCGTCCCTCACATCGGGTCAGCGACACGTTTACTGCCTCTACGCTGTTAGCAGGCCCTCCCCTCCAGCCGGCCCTCCTGCCCTCCTGCCCTCAGCATCTCTTGCCACAACACTTACTGCGCGGTCGCCTGGGTTCCTGGGAAGCACCAGTCCAGGCCGCTCTCTGGGTCGCCGACAGCGTCAGGCAACCGACCTCACACACCTGAAAACACCGCTTTCTCGCCAACGCAACCCCTTCGCCCGGCCTTGCGCCATCTGGTCGCCGCCCACCTCGCCGGCTCCTACTTGTCAACACCGCACCCCGTCACCTCTCACCATGTACGCTCCGGTCACGGAGCTACAAGCTACGTGGGGCCAAAGTCCACACTCCCAGGCTTCAATAACGCCATCTGCCCAGAGCTTCCTTCCCTTCACATCCCGCCCCCTCAAGCTCAGTAGCAGCGTCGAAGGGAACGAGGAGTTGGTCTTCCTGGACAGCCCTATCCCGAGTCCCCAGGGCGGTACGTGGCCCACAGTAAGCGCGTGCAGAGTTTTGCAAAGCTCGGCCTACGATCGGTACACATCGGTTCCATTCATATTCCTTTGTCCGGAAGCCAGATGCACGGCACATCCAACTCCAAGGCGGGCTGGGGAAGAAAGTATGTGCCCAAGGCCAGGAAGTAATAGACTCGGATGAGTCACCCGCACTCTGCCACATCAGAGAACTGTCATAGAAACACAACGTCGACAAGAAAAATAAAATCCAAAAGCGCAAAACCAAAGGAGAAAAGCTACTTTGGCTTGAAGTAGAGATCTACTACAAGTTGAATTTAAACCAACAGGGAGGTAAATGAAAAAAATATTGATGGTGAACATTAAGTTACAGAAACATTAGGTGTCTAGATGTTTCAGAGGGGATGGTATCAATCTTTGATTTGTGTAATTAAACTATTTCAGGATCTTCTTTTTAAGAAGCTAGGATAATAATGATGGCAAAAGATGGCACGCATAAAAATCTACTTACGAAATACCAATGCAATAATCGTAAATAAAATCAGTGAACGGAAGACACAGTCCACCGAAAGAATAAATCATACCTAAGTGTGGTTAACTCCAAGAATATAAGAATGTTCAGTATTAGAATTTTCATTTCTTTAAATAATTTTTCATGTTTATTTATTTTTGAGATGGAGAGACTGAGAAAGAGTGCGAGTGGGGGAGTGGCAGAGAGAGGGAGACACAGAACCCGGAGCAGGTTCCAGGCTCTGAGCTGTCATCACAGAGTCCGACAAAGGGCTCAAACTCACACACCGTGGCATCATGACCTGAGCCATCATCAGACACCTAACCGACTGAGCCACCCAGACAATTCTAGAAATTTCTTCATATAAATCGTATTAATAATTCTAATAAGTCAAATGAGAAAAATCATATCATTCTCTACATAGACAAAAAGATGGCATTTGATAGAATTCCAAACCCACTTTTTTTTTTAATTTTTTTTAACGTTTATTTATTTTTGAGACAGAGAGAGACAGAGCATGAACAGGGGAGGGGCAGAGAGAGAGGGAGACACAGAATCTGAAATGGGCTCCAGGCTCTGAGCTGTTAGCACAGAGCCCGACACGGGGCTCGAACTCATGGACCATGAGATCATGACCTGAGCAGAAGTCGGATGCTCAACCGACTGAGCCACCCAGGTGCCCCCCCAAACCCACTCTTAATAAAAACAAAGTTTTCATAATACATAAAAACTAACTAGATATGTTAATGCCTAAATGTTATAAATCAATGGAAAAAATTATATAATAATATAACTGGGAAGCTTAGAAAAATCTGAAAATGTGTAACAAATAGTAGCATAATGTGTACAAAATGTGTACATAATGTGTACAAAATAATAACCAGTTAAAAAAAGATACTGTTTAAATAGTAGCTACAAGAATAAAGACCTACAGGGGCGCCTGGGTGGCTCAGTCGGTTGAGCGTCCAGCTTCGGTTCATATCTCACAGTTCGTGGGTTTGAGCCCTTCGTCGGGCTCTGTGCTGAGAGCTCAGAGCATGGAGCCTGTTTTGGATTCTCTGTCTCCCTCTCTCTCTGCCCGTCCCCTACTCATACTGTCTCTCTCTCCCTCAAGAATAAACAAACATTTTTAAAAACTTTTTAATAAAAAAAAGAATAAAGACCTAGAAATAAACTTAACAAGAAATGTACAAGATTATATTATATGAAGTTTTTAAACTCTGTATCAAAAAGAAAATATAAGTAAATAAAAGAACTTAACTTGTTTCTGTCCTGGCAGATTCAGTATCGACATAAAATTAATTCACTACAAGTAATTCCAGATCTCAGGAAATTTCAATAAAATATCAGTAGATACATGTAATAACTAAACAGTGGTGTTTCTAAAGTTCATCTGGAGAGCTGAACACATAGGAATAAGAAAATTCTGGAAAAAGAAATGTAGTGAGTGAGGAATAGCTCTACCTGACAGTAAAGCATATAATCAAGTTAGAGTAGTTAGAAGACTATGACAGTGGTGAAGAAGCAGATGGATAATGCAACGGGATAATGAGTCCAGGAGACACAAGCAGAGCCCTGTCTTGTGGTATCGCCATTCAAATGATAAGGGTTCAACTGATACAAAATTTCATCTAGTACTCCTGCTTTGGTTTAGAAGACCTCACCCTATTTCAGATCAATGAGAATTCCCTCCAAGCAACAGAGGCACATGGAACTGGAGCCGAAAGGCAGACTCTTCACAACTGTGTACTTGGTGAGTATTCTACCGGGTTTTCCTCTAAAATACTCCAGTACAGGGGCACCTGGCGGGCTCAGATGGTTAAGCATCCAACTCTTGATTTCGGCTCGGGCCACGGTCTCGCGGTTCCTGGGACCGAGCCCCGCCCTGGGCTCTGCCTGACAGTGCTAAGCCTGCTTGGGATGCTCTCATTCTTTGCCCCTCCCCCACGCATGCGCACGCAGGCGCTCTCTCTCGAAACAAACACGAAAAGAGTTTTAAGTAAACACAACATTCCAGTATGTATTTATAAGTTCTTCATTTACACAGAGTTCGTTGTTTTCTTTTTACCTAAAAAATGTATTACTTAAATATTCAGAATCATATGGATGCTTTGTATGTCAGGATTATTTTAAGATTACAACAGCAACCAACAGGTATAAAGGAGGATAATGAGTACAGGTACACTGCCATATTACAGAGAAATTAACTAATGAAACCTGTTAGGTCATGTAATAATAGCTAAATACTAATTATTGAAGTTATTGCATTGATTTCAATAAGGTGTGAGATGGTTTTAACAAAGTCTTGAGACTTGGGTCACCCCATAATTTTTTGCCACTGAAAAAGTAAGATTTTTCCACTTAGAGCAAAATACCATCGGAACACAAGGGAATAATTCTGCATAACAAAGGGGGCACTGTAAAAGGAGAGAAAGATATGGCTTACTCAAAAAATAAACAATGTGCATCGGCCATAGCAACATCTTTCTAGACAGGTCTCCTGAGGCAAGGGAAACCAAAGCAAAAAATAAACCATGGGGACTATATCAAAACAAAAATCTTCCGCAAAGCAAAGGAAACAATCATGATGACTAAAAGGCAACCTACTGAGTGGCAGAAGATATTTGCAAATGACCTATCTGTTAAGGGTTAGAGAAAGAATTTATACAACTTGACACACACACACACACACACACACACACACACACACAAAACCCACAAATAACCCAATTTAACAACGGCAGAATACACAAGCTAACATTTCACCAAAAAAGACACCCAGATGGCCAACCGACACTTGAAAAGATCAACATCACTCATCATTCAGGGGAAATGCAAATCAAAACCGTAACAAGGCATCGGCTTACACCTGTCAGAAGGGCTAAAATCAAAAACACAAAAAACCACAAGTATGGCAAGGATGTGGAGAAAAAGGAATCCTCCTGTGCTCTTGGTGGGAATGTACATGGTGTAGCCACTCTGGGAACCAGGATGGAGGTGCCTCAAAAAATTAAAATAGAACTACCATATACGATCCAGTAATTCCGCCACTGGATACTTACCCTAAGAATAAAAACACGCTCATTCAAGGATACATGCAGCCCCTACGTCAACTGCAGCATTATTTACAATACCCAAATTTTGAGAGCAGCCCAAACGTCATCAAAAGAGGAATGGATAAAGACGACGTGGTGTATATACACACCGGAATATTACTCAGCCATAAAAGAGAAGGAAACCTTGCCATATGCAACAACATGGATGGAGCTAGAGAGGTGGACAAAGCAAGACAAGTCAATCGGAGAAAGCCACATACCGTATGATTTCACTCCTATGTCGAATTTAAAAACAAAACCAACAAACAAGGGACCAACCAAGAGACAAACCAAAGAACCAACTCTTAACTATAGGGAGCAACAGATGGGTTACCAGAGGGGAGGTAGGGGTGGGATGGGTGAAATAGGTCAAGGGGATTAAGAGCACACTTACCATGATGCACACGGAGTAATGTATAGAATTGCTGAATCACTATACTGTGCACCTGAAACTAATACAAGCCTGTAAGTTAACTGACTGGAATTAAAAAAATAAACAAACAGGGTCACCATCTAGGAAATGATAAAATCATATCCTTGTTTCATTCCCTATATTACAATTAATTCCAGGCCAATCAATGATTTAAATGTAAAAACGTTTTAAAAGCTCCGGAAGAACACAAGAGAAATTTTCAGTATAAGGTCGTAGAACATATGCCACGACTATCTTCTTCACAGATATAGTCCCAGCAACCCAGTATCTTAACAAATACTTGTTGAATTAGAATGAACTGAATCGAATACCAGATCTTAAAGGAGTAGAGCCACATTCTAAAGTGTTCACTAAAGGTGCAAATAAGAACCTTATGTCAAAGAGTCTCGGGGAAAACATGTCACTGCATCTGGTAGCAAATGCTTAAGTAAACTGGAGACAAAGACACCCTCAAGACCCCCATCTGAGAGAAGCCAAGGGTTTCCTGACAGTGGGACGAGCCCCCAGCCAAATTCCACAGGACGGTGCCTTGCCCTCTCTTGCTCCTTGACTCGGCACATCTGTCATCCTCAGCAACTGCCCTGCTGGCGTGCGGCCGATGTACTTCCCATTCTGGCTCCATGGCACACCTCCAAAAGGGCTACTTTTGGTGACTCCATCTGCCAATAGACGTAGAGGGTGTCACGCAGACCAGCTTGCCCATGACTCTGCGAGGGAGAGCCGCCGAATGCTTTAAGAATGATCTAGCGCAAAGCTTCAAGTGGCGTGGCAAAGCTATGGAACGCTGAGAAACAGCAGCTGCCGTCAGACCAGCTCAGCAGGAAGCTATTAGGATTGGGGCAGCTCATTTTGAGCAAAGGCATCTGTCCAACTGCAGCTGAGGCATCTTTAACAACAGCGGCAGGCTTTGTTCCAGAGCTGCTCTACCCGATAAGCAAGCCTCCTGTGGTTTCAAGAGAGAAGGATCTCAAGTCCCAGATAGATCTTTTCCAACCCCCCTGAGCTAATGATCATCTTCAATCAGTGCTAACAACCTGAAAATAAAAAAACTATACAAAATATCTGCAGCGGGATTTGGATTCACAGTCAAGGTCTTGGTCCGAAACTTGAAGCTTCTCCAAGAGGAGACTCAGCTGGAAGTTTTCCCACAATGCCACCGCCCTCACTCAACGTTCACCTTTTCTACTATTGGCATCATATATTAATCAGCCTGCAAGGATTTTCTGAGGACCCATCATGAACCTGACACAGTACTGGTCCCTGATGAGGACTTCAAGATTTCCAAGGCACATACTTCAGTCTTCTAGGAGCTTAAAAAGTTTCCTCATAAAAGTAAACTTTAGTCACATTAAATGCTGGGGGAAGGATTAAACACAAGAAGCGTGGTAATGATCTTCATTCCAGCGAACAGAAGCACAGAGAAAGGAGAAATGCAGACAGGGAAGTAGGATGTGATCTGGGTCTTGCAGGGAGGGGGGGTGGGGTGGGGAGGCAGAGGGAAAAGGAAAAACACTGTGGGTAGGAGGAACAGGATGAGTGGGGGCTCACAAGTGGGGGAGAGCTGGCATGAAATTCAGGTCATCGCATCTGGTGAGAACTCATGAATCTGCATCTACAGGGAAGCTATTTGATGCTCATGATTTTGTCTTGGGTTTCCTTTAAGTTGTCAGTCCACCGCACCAGGGTAGCTGCAAACTGTCCCATATTATTTGAAATGGCTTCTTGAAAATCACAAGCTGGACTCTTACTCAGAACCAAATGTGAGAGCCCTGAGGGATCACAGCACTCATGCAGGCCATCCCTTCCTTTCACGGATTCAGGAAGGTTGCCCCACAGGGTCACAACTAGCGGGGAAGAGCTACCTGCTCTCCAGATAAACTCATTCAGGGACTTTTTTGTTTTTTCCTCCAAGCCACGTTTCTTCACATTTTAAGCTTGGCAGCTTTTCCCTCTGGTCCCACCACTTCACCAAAGACTGTGTTCCTTAAGAGCAGGGACATCCATCAGTCTTATCTAGCACAGAATAATTATTCAGCGTGAACTGTGCGCAAGGCATTTGGGCTAGTATGATCAATGATATTAAAAAAAAAATTTTTTAATGAAACAATCACATTCTTGCTTGTAGCCAGAGAGCCAAATCCAAATGGATACTTTTGCTGTTGAGTCGCATATGTATTAAGTGATTTCTATGTGGGAACATGGGAATCCGAAGGAAGAGTTGGGGAAGGAGGCGAAGACACGTCAAATTCACTGCGATACAGTACGTTCGCTGCAACGACATCAGTGAGCTGAGGCTGCTGAGCAACGCTGACAAAGGAGAAGTGACCCAGCTCCAGCCAGACGTCACGGGAGTCTTCACGAAAGACCTCCTATCTGAATTGGGTCCTCAAGAATGAATAGAAGTCACCTGGGTGAACAAAGTGGAGCCGGGGGGGGGGGGGGGACAGCAAGACAACATGGCATGTTCAGAGAGCTGAAGCAGTTGATCAAACAGGTTGCTGCACTCCAGGAAGGATAAAAGCAAAAACCTTCGAGAAAGTCAAAGGTCAAACCATCAGGGTCCTGGCACATCAAGCCATAGAATGTGATGTTTATCACAAAGGCTACAGGGACCCACAGAAAATTTCAAGTATAGCAGTGACATGAGCAGACGGATCATGCTGGTAATTGGGGGAGACAAGGCTGCAAGCAAAAAGACCAGTTGGTGTCAGGTCAGGCAAGAGATAATGATGGATTTTTACGGGGTTTGGTGTATAAATGAGTGGAGATGATTGAAAAAGAAAGATCATTAAAGATGATTCCTGGCTTTCTAATTTGTGTGACTGCAACCACCAAGATCAAGAATCCTAAAGAAGACAAGTTCACGCTAAAGTAGACTGACTGTAAGAAACGTTTGTGACATCTGTCTGGGGACGCCGAGCCCACAGAAAGATTAAGAAGTATTAAGTTCAGAGGAGAGAACTGGGCTTCAGGGGTGACCAGCCTGGGAGCAGTGAAGTTAGGAAAGTAGATGACAACACTAGTAAGAAAATATAGGTTGACAATTGACATCTGAGCTAGATGGAGCCCCAGAAAGCAGGAGCCCCAGAAAGCAGGAATAGTCAACTGTGGGCAAGGGGAGAAGAAAGAGTGACAAAATGGAGAAGGAATGGTCAGAGGGGATTTACAGGGACAACAGGGGAAGAGAGGAGGCCATGATCACCAGTTTCGGTATGACAGTGGAGTCAAATAAGATAAATCTAGAGGCATTCATTGGATTTGCAAGTAGGAACTCAATGGTGACTATACCAAGATCTATTTCCAAAAAAAGGGGAGGGCGGTGAAAGAGAAGGCAGTTTGCAATGAGTTCTTACAGTAACTGGTAGTGAGGAAATGAAGAATGTAAATCATCGACATTTAGGTAAAAAGAGGAGGAAAGATCAGATGCTACCTTGAAGGAGATAGTGTCCAAGAAGGATTTGTGGGTTTGTTTTACACACACCCACATAAAATTTATTGTCAAATTGGTTTCCATACAACACCCAGTGTTCATCCCAACAGGTGCCCTCCTCAATGCCCATCACCCACTTTCTCCTCTCCCCCACCCCCCATCAACTCTATTTGTTCTCAGTTTTTATGAGTCTCTTATGGATTGCCTCCTTCCCTCTCTGAAACTTTTTCCCCACTTGCAGTCCCCCATGGTCTTCTGTTGAGTTTCTCAGGATTCACATATGAGTGAAAACATATGGTATCTTTCTCTGCCTGACTTATTTCACTTAGCATAACACTCTCCAGTTCCATCCACGTTGCTACAAATGGCCAGATTTCATTCTCTCTCATTGCCAAGTAGTATTCCATTATAAACTGCATCTTCTTGATCCATTCCTCAGTTGATGGGACATTTAGGCTCTTTCCATAATTTGGCTATTGTTGAAAGTGCTGCTATAAACACGGGGGTGCATGGGCTCCTATGCATCAACACTCCTGTATCCCTTGGGTAAACTCCTAAGCAGTGCTGTTGCTGGGTCATAGGATAGGTGTATTTTTTAATTTTTTGAGGAACGTCCATACTCTTTTCCAGAGCAGCTGCACCAGTTTGCATTTCCACCAACAGTGCAAGAGGGTTCCCATTTCTCCACATCCTCACCAGCATCTATAGTCTCCTGATTTGTTCATTTTAGCCACTCTGACCAGCATGAGGTGCTACCTCAGTGTAGTTTTGATTTGTATCTCCCTGATGAGGAGTGACATTGAGCATCTTTTCATGTGCCTGTTGGCCATCTGGATGTCTTCTTTAGAGAAGTGTCTATTCATGTCTTCTGCCCATTTCTTCACTGGATTATTTGTTTTTTGGGTGTGGTGTTTGGTGAGTTCTTTATAGATTTTGGATAAAATTTTGAATCTTTTAACATGTGTTTATGTGATCAGAAAAAGGAATCAGGAAAGAGAGAGGCTCAAGATAAAGGAGAGAGTGGGGGCTAAATGATGGAGTAAGTTCCCAGAAGCAGCAATGGGATAGAGAAACAAAGCAGCAGGTAGAGTTGACAAGTCTGCCCTTAGGTTGTATTTAGAACATTCTTGTGAGTCTGAAGATCAGATGGAAAGATAGATCTGGATACAGATACATTTGTACATGGGGCAAGCAGAGAGGAAATACTTCACGATTTAAACTTTTTCGTTAAAACAGGAAGTTCATCTTAATAAGGGGCAGGGAGGACAGCACAATCTGGTGACCACAGAGTTTCTGAGAGCCCTCGTAACACCCGTTGAAGAGATCGGCTGTGATATTGGCGGGGCACCAGGGGGAGGCCACAGGGGGCAGCATCAACAACACTTCACAGGAGAGATTCCCCTGGACCCAAGGTGTGGGCAAGCGCCACCAAACCACAACCTTGGCCTGTGTAGGGTTTACAGCCGTATGGCCAGGGAGGAAGGAGATAAAAGGGGACTGGCAGGCAACCCTCCAGTTGTAGAAATTGAAATGCTCCCCCGAATACTGACCAGTGAAGAAGAAAACCTTACCCTGAGCACGCAGATCTAGGAATGATACATGAAACTCAGAAAGCCCCCAGCAGTTCTGTGATGCAGTCAGGACACAAATCTGCCCCCAGACACGGGAAGGCAACGAGTAGTTCAGCTCATTTCTCAGTGATCCAAGAAACACTCTCAGAGGAGCTGACTCGTACCTGAGGGAAAGCCACCGGAAAAAAGAACCGCGCTGAGCACTGCCGAAACGCTGTGCGTACGAGAGAGATGGCTAACCTCATGGGACCCAGAGGAACCCAAACCCAAAAAGCTCTATACCAGCAAAGTTTAACTTCTACAGGTGAGGGCATCACCAGAGAATGCAAGGTCTATAGAGAGTCCGAAATTTTCCTCAACTCAACGCAGCTCAGAGAGAGGCCAGACCTTGCAGTCTTCATGGTAACAGCATAGGAGGGAGCACTTTGATCCATGAGCCCAGAACACTATTACCACAAGTCAGTTCTGCCATGGACATTTTCTCCCAACTGCCTAATAACACAGTAAACAAGTAGAACAACAACAACAAAATACTAACTCCATACAAAATGAAGACATGAAAAAAAAGTTGGAAAAGAACATTATAACACGTGGACAAATGAAAGAAAACACATCTTAAAATGTGGCCACAAAGCAGAAAACTTTATTCAATTGAATCAAAATTAAGTCACCTAAATTTCAAGAATTATTAAAGATTTGAAACAACAGCACAAGAAATAGCAAAGCTCAGATATTGTACGACTAGGAAGAAGAATATAAAAAGAAGCAACATTTCAGAAAATTCTTATCTAAGAAAATTCAGAATCTAAGAATGAATTAAAGAAACACCAGAATGAATTAAAATAAAAAATGTACCTTAGGGGAAATACAAAACAGAAGGGAAATAAATAAAATACTAATACTAATACTAATAATAATAAATCAGTCAGAAATTTTCAAATTGTTATATGGTTAAAGAAGAGTAAGTAAGTTGGGGGGCCTGGGAAGCTCAGTCGGTTGAGCGTCTGACTTCGGCTCAGGTCATGATCTCACGGTCCGTGAGTTTGAGCCCCACGTCGGGCTCTGTGTTGACAGCTAGGAGCCTGGAGCCTGCTTTGGATTCTGTGTCTCCCTCTCTCTCTGCCCCTCCCCCACTCATGTTCGGTCTCTCTCTCTCTCTCTCTGTCAAAAATAAACATTAAAAAATTTAAAAAAAAAAGTAAACACGCAATTTGTACCCTTCCAAAAAAAGAAAAATAAAATAGAAATGCTTAAAATTATACTTCAAGAAAAATTTCCTAAAGTAACAGAAAACTTGCATCTATATATTGAAAAGTATAGTGTTGCCATGGAAACCTGATCCAGAAGTGTCAACACAAAAACATTTCTTAGTAAAAGCCACAGCCTTTAAATACAAGGAAAGGTCCCATGGGTATCTGTAAAAAAAGTCTAAATCTTGTACTGGCAAAGAACATCAGCGCAGATTTGACATCCAACTTCACTACAATATTTCACACTGGTCAACAATGTAGTACTCTTAACATACTCAAAGAAAGAAACTATAAATGAGGGTTTCAAATCTATCCAAAATTTTCTTCAATCTAGAGGTCACAGACAACCTGGAACCTGGAGAATATGGTCTAACATGGAGTATAGGGGAGAGACAGTAGAGAAAAAAAGAAATGGTTAGTAGTTACCCTCAGTACTGGTCATACCAGAAAATCAATAGGTGTTACCTAATTAAGAGGTGACCCAAAGTATCTGACAAAGAAATGTCTGTTTTAACAAATACTGAAACTTTCAAATAACAAAAGAAACACCAATACAAAGCAAAGATGTGAGTTTAAAGTGAAAGCAACGTAATTCAACACCAAACATACCCCCCATCATGTCACTAAGTGCATGAGGGCTTAACTCATACAAAAAGGAAGAAAGGAAGAAAGGAAGAAAGGAAGGAAGGAAGGAAGGAAGGAAGGAAGGCAGGCAGGCAAAACTATTCTCCTATTGGTTTCTTTTAGACCCAGATAAATTAAGTCGACAAAAGCAGTTATTAAGGACATTGAAGATACAAAAAACCAACAAGATAGATCTCATTGATATATATTGAATCCCATTTTCTAGTAGAGAATGCCCCTTCTTTAAGAGTACACATGGAACATTTACAAAAATTAATACGGTAGTCCACAAAGAAAGTGATAAATTTGTAAAGATAACAGTGTGTTCTGACCATAATGCAATAAAACTAGGAATTAGTAAGATCTTTTAAGAGTCTTTCCAACCAGGGGTGCCTGAGTGGCTCAGTCTGTTAAGCGTCTGACTTCAGCTCAAGTCATGGTCTCACAGTTTGTGACTTCAAGCCCTGTGTCGGGCTCTGTGCTGATGGCTCAGAGCCTGGAGCCTGCTTGGGATTCTCTGTCTCCCTCTCTCTGCCCCTCCCCAACTCTAGCTCTCTGTCTCAAATATAAATAAACATTAAAAAAAAATTTTTAAAGGCATTCCGCTTGGTGATGTAAATAAACAAAAAACCTCACTTAAATATTATGTCAAGGAAAAAATATAAAAAGGAATTGCAGAACTTCTGGTGGGCAACAATAAATACAATGCAATATGTTATACCCAGGGGATACACCTAGAGTAAATTCTCAAATAAAACTTCATTACTTTATTATCTGTATCAATAAAAAAAAATGGGTTAAGCGCTCAACTACAAAAGGGAGGGAAAGAACTACAAAGAAAGTCAAAAGAAAGCAAAATGAAAGAATTATCTGTGCTGACAGCTCAGAGCCTGGAGCCTGCTTAAGATTCTGTCTCCCTCTCTCTGTCCCTCCCATGTTCACACTCTCTCTCTTTCAAAAATAAACAAAACATTAAAAAAATTTTTTTAAAGATAAAAGCAGAAATAAATTAGAAAATGGAATATATAGCATCAATAAAGAAATAATCTTATCTTCTGAAAAACATGAATAAAATGGACACATTTACAGGTTTTTTAGTAAGCAAGGGTAGGAAGCACAAATATATAAACTAAACATGACAAGGGTTAAGTAACCATTAAAACAAGACACTTCTTAAATTCATGTAATTATATTGGCACAATTCTATGCAAATATTTGAAAACCTTGATGAAAACGAGAAAAAGAGAACTCCAGTCAAAATAAAAAGTCGACATAGAAAATCCCAACAGATCAATTATCATACAAGTAACTGAGAGGGTCTTCCACAAGCTACTCTTCAAAACGGCACCAGGACCAGATGGCTTTACGAACTATAGTGGAATACTACAAAACAGTTAAAAACCAGACAGTCTAATTCAACTGTTCCAGAGCGCAAAACAGGAAGGAAAATCAAATATTTTATGTCAAATATATTCAGTGATATAAAGGGCATATAGAGATAATATAAAATAGAAAGCTATGTATCATTCTCATGTATAAAAGCTGACATACAAATTCTAAGAATTAAAAACAGAATCTTATGTCAAAATATGTCATGATCAAAGAGTTTATATTGGGAATAGGAGATGATTCTGTGTGAGGAAATCCATTAATGTAACTAATCATAGCAATAGGTCAAAGGAGAAATCATACTGTCATCTACAACACTACCAAAAAAGCATTTGAGAAAATTCAACATTTATTTCTGATCATTCAAAGACAGTCCCACATACACACTCATTCACTAAAATAAGAATCAATTAAAAATGCACCTTAATGAGGAAACACTTAAGAGCGTTCCCATTAAAATAAGACACAATGCAAAGTCGCCCACTACTGCCACAACTATTTAACATGATACTGGAAAAATCAGCTAATGGAATGAGACAAAATACAGCAATTGGGTACTAAAATTAAGAAATGGGTATGCAAAATAAATAAAAAAAAAAAAAAAAAAAAAAAAGAAATGGGTATGCATATTAAGAAAATTCAACAGAATCAATGAAAAACTACTACAAAAATGAGAGAATGCAATTAACAGGATTTAAAATTAATATATGGCATCAACAGCTTCCATATAAACAAACACTAGAATGTTATGCTATTTAAAAGAAGACAAGGCTCTAGCTTCAAGAGACAAACTACCTAGGCATATGCTGAGCAAAGAACATGTAACATCCCCCCAGAAAAAATTTTAAACACTACAGAAAGATGAAAAAGCACATTTCAACAAATGGAAAGCATTCCGTGCTCTTATGTGAAGACTGGACACCAATGGAGGGATCAAGCTTTCACAAAGAAACAAACAGGTAAATTAAAAAGAGAAGGCACTCCTAAGGATGACTGCTTTCTCTTCAGTAAGCCAACGGTATGGCAAAAAGAAAAAAAAAAAAAAAAAAGAGGAGGTGGGGTAGAACAGGGCAGCAAAGAGATTAATCTGAATTAAAGGAAATTTAAGACATAACTGAACATAATTTGTGGGCCTTGTGTGGGTCCTAATTCAAGCAAACCAACTTTACAAAAATTTTTGATAACTGGGTAGTGAATGATACCGAAGATTTACTTTTTATGTTGCTAAACATGATAACAGCATGTTGGTTATATAAAAGAATGTCCATAATATTTAAAGAGGAGCTTATAAGCACATAGCCGTGAAATAACATACTTGAAATTTGCTTTAAAATAATTCAAAGAGAAAAACCAAAAGGGACAGAAAGCAAATACAGCAAAAGCTTCAAAATTATTGAACATGAATACCAATTTGTAGAGCTTCATTATCCTCCCTTTGATGTATTTTTAAAATATTTATAACACAATTATTTAAAAAAAAATCCGAGTGCAAGTAGTGAGCTTCAGGGAAGTGATGATTGTAGCTAATGAGGGAAACAGGAATTGGGGTGATCAGCAAAGAAAAGGTAAGAGGACTAGTGCAAAGGTCCAGCTCTGGGGGAGGGTCCCCACTTGGGTGGGGCCGAGTCTGTATCGGTGTAGGAATAGAAATGACAAATCGGTCAGGAGTGGCGTTTTTCTCCATGAGTGTGAGAAGAGAATCAAGGCATCACACACCTTCCCAAAGCCAAACAACCCAATCCCGTAAGGACCAAGCCAAACTCTTAAGCCCAGAGAAAATGGCTCATCAGTAACGGGGGAAAACAGGGAGTGCAGGGGTAGCATGGGGTTATGCAGCCAAAAATGGAACAAACCCTCTGTTCTCTGCACCAACTCTGTGGTTAGGCATTCCTTCTCAACCACAGGTGACAGTGCCTGCTCCCTCTTCTGATCTCTTAGAACAATAGCTGTGCACCCATCACTGCACATAATTAATGGTGACACTGGCTGACATTATGCAGCGGTTGCCTCGTGGCAAGGTAAGTGCGGCGGTACTGGGATGATCTCCTTGAATCCTCAGAGAAAAAGGAACAATCTCAGCAATGTTAGGTCTCAGTGAGGGAACTGGGACTTGAGTTCAGATGACCTGACGCCAGGGTGCAAGCTCTAGGCAGGGAGCAGTCCTGGGATCACAGCTTGCTAGCTTCAACCCCTTTGATTCTCTCTCCTTCAAGAAGGCACTTCAGCATGCAAACAAGTGGGGTGGTTTAGGGATTGCGCTGAATCTACCTTAATTCACAGGGGGGAAAAAGTTAGTTTGCAAGCTTTAAGACTTCACTCATTACTACTAATAAGTTACCTGCCACAAATCTTACAATTGACTGTGACACAGACACATGAGTGTGTAATAATAACACTTTGAGAACTGTGTTCCTAATGCTTATTCCCCAAAACCCTTTCTTCAAGCTTCTCTACATTTAATTGAGCACTTTAGTTTTCTAATTTACTTCATTCATGAATGCCAGGTACTTGTGCCAGGTATTTCCAGTAAATTACAATCTCCTTGAGGGCCAGAATTAACTCTTGTGATTTTCTTTTTCAAACAATTCCCCAAGAAAACATCTAGAATGTGCCAGGCATGCAAAAACTGCTTAACAAACATTCTCTGAGTAGAACTGAATTACTAATGAAGTGACAGTAGGAAGAACAGGTAATGCCAGGGTGAGGTTTTCCTACACATAAAACCTCTGCATCAAGCCATCAGGCTTCTGCTGGAACAACACAGAAGAGAATCCAAGACCGCAGTCTGCATCTATGGGAATATAGAGGTGTCTACCTGCTGTGACAGAACTGGGTTTTTTTCCTCCCTCCCCTAGGAGAAGACATGGATGGAGAAGTTTTCTAGAACTGTGCCTGTGTAATCAGAATCCAACGACATACCTGGATCTTTTTTGTTTTAGGTCTGCACCCTAGTGCATTCTAATAGAGCATCACAAGCCTGTATTTGCCTAAATAAGACATCAGAACTCGTCACCCACACCTAACTCTATCAACATGTAATAAAATTGATTCTCTGCAATGAGAACATGAAGGCTTACCCGACAATAGAGCAGATGCAAATTTCTCAATATAGATTTCTAAGGTGAAAATAAAGTAGCTTATCTACCAAGCTGGGTAGTTTAAAAAGCTGAGAGCTGGAGAAAGAACACCTGAAGTATGATATGATTAAAAACACTCTGAAAGCTTAAATGGTAAGGCAAAAAGAAAACATTAGGATGTGCCTCATCTAGGGTAATTGTCACCGAGAAGATTCATGCTCTTGTCCTTGAGATCAGAGAGGCATCACCTTCTGCCTTCTTGGGACTTCCTGGCATTTAAGTTAAAGACATGAGATTGGGAGGGGCACCTGGGTGGCTTAGTCCATTAAACGTCCGACTTCCAATCAGGTCATGAGCCCATGGTTCCTGGGTTCGATCCCCGTGTCAGGCTCTGTGCTGACAGCTGGGAGCCTGGAGCCTGCTTCGGATTCTGTCTCCCTCCCTCTTTGCCCACCTACCCCACCCTCCAACTCGTGTTCTGTCTCTCAAAAATAAACAAACATTTTTTTTTTAAATGAGATTTGGAGCCAGACAGTCCTGCCTATGGGCACTCAGCAAATGCTGGTTATCATTCCTACTGTCAAGGAGAGTAACTCTGAGCCCCTTCCCTTGCCCCTTGTCCTCCAGGGATGAAGTTGCTGCAGAGGATAGGTCAGTCCCTGTCTTCCTAATGGGTAGGAATCCCTCTGGGCTGTGACCTCTCTTTCCTGGTATGCACCTTGTGGGGACAAAACACTGTCCACAGTGCTGAGCCTGCCATCTCTCTTCAGTGCTTTTCCACCGCCCCGATAGGTATGCAGCTGGGGGTGGCCGGAGTCCAATCGTGTTCTGCAGACCAAGTAGCTATCTCTGCCATTTCTTCAACCACTTTATCCATGTAGCCAATAAGAGTGCTTCGGATCCCAAGACTTGGAAGGAAGGCAGTGCTCATTAAGCTTCAAGCTCAGGCCCCAAAGGGGGTGTGAGAGGGGAGAAAAATGTTAGCATTTGAGCACTGCTGAGTCAGTCATACCATTTAACAGCTTCAAAGTCCTACCAAAGCCCAAATTGTTATTATTTTTACTGCTATTATTATTGCCTTTGAAGTGGAGATGGTCAAGGGTGTGGTCAACTGCCTTATAAAAGTTGCCCATTGTCCTAGGAGTCACCTGTGCTTCAGCCCTGTCTTACCCACACTCATCACTTTCTGGCTCATCTTTCCTACTATTTGAGGGTATCTTTTATTGAGTGCTGGGCACTGTACTAGTCATTTTTGTACTTGCCTCTTTTCATCTCAATATTCATTCATTATCCTTTACTAGCCATCCTGAGATTAATTCTCCCCACGTTACATAAGAGGAACTGAACAGAGAGGTTGAGTGACCTTTCTAAACCACACGGCTCTTGAGTAGGAGCCCCAGATCTGAAATCCAGACCTGTTTGACACCAGTAAGCATGCTTCACACTCAGGCCCCTTGCTCTGCCACTCCCACCTTCAACACCTTGAGAACTTTAGTTGCATGGGTTTGGCTGGAATGGGATTCAAGGTCACGGGTTCCATCTCCGTGGAAGCTCAGAGTTCCTTCATCTGCTGATTCAATTCCCTTTTTCAAATAAGCACAGGGTGCATCATGCCCTACCTCTAGCCCACTCGAGAGTTTTCTCTAGACAGTTTCTCCATGCCTCAACATAAATTAGGTGTCTTTGTCTAAAAATCAGGACCTACCTCTAAATTTTCAGAGCAGGCATCGATTAGGGCACACGAGTTACCCCCCGTCACCTGTTGTTGGTGCTTACCACCAAATTTCACCCAAACACAAGTCCTGGGTTTAGGAGGAAAACAGCTCCCTCACCACGGCGATCCTGTGCTTGATAGGAGTTTTCGCCTCTTTTTTTCTTTCCCACTTCAAAAAAGAGAGGGAAAAGGATCTAGACACTGTAGTGTGATATTGGAAAAGGTCTCTTTACCACCTTTGGCAATTTCTCTGACAGAAAGAGAATTGGCTGTTTGTGACGTGATACCTCAGCCCTCTCAGGCGTCTCGAGAAAGACAAAAACGAAAATGTGGGCTCTGGGCTGAGCTACGGGAAGAATGTTATACTTGGGTAGCAAGATAAATGATAAAACACCGTGTGCTGTGAACCGCTGTTCGGCCTGAAGGGATCAAAGCTGGGCCTTCCTTTCAAAGAAGTTTGCCGGCCAATGGCTTCGACTGCATTTTGTGAGAACGCTTCTCTAACAATGCCCTTGCGACCACCTTCCTGAGTAGTCGCCTTCTGACCTCGGGTCTCGCTGTGGAAAAGTAGTCTTAACAGGAAATCCGCAAGACTACCCAGGCTTTTATCAGTTTGTAGAGATTATTTTAACCAGAATGATTTCATTATAAGCTTGTTGTGAATTCCTTCAAAAGAAAAGCAGAATCTCCAGAAAGGTGTCTGTGCAGATAGCACACACATCTCAGTCGCCCCTGAAATCAGCTGAGCAGGGCCTCCCATGTTGGTTCCTGAGAACTGAACAATCACTACAGCAAACAAGACTCAGAGATGTCAGGTGAATTCAGTAAACACGCAAGAAACTTGACCCCACACAATACCAGTCCCTTTCCAGTCAGGCTGAAAACAGAGAAGAAATGTTTTGAAACAGCATCTACAGGCGGAGGGTGGGACACTGTCCCACTGCCCAGAAGGCCCTTCTCCTCCTTCTTCAGCAAGCTAATCCTTCCTCATCCTCTAAGCCTCATTTCCAAGACTGTGGAATCTTCTGACCCCCCATACAGCACAGTGCTGCCCGTTAGCACGATAGCACTCAAAGCTTTAATCACCAGAGACACTGTGTCTCTCCTATTAGAACAGGCGGGAGGAAGCGTGTCTTTTTGCTTTTCGTCAAAAGAGCTCAACTCAAAGTCTAGCACACAGGGGTCGAATGAACGGACAGGTAAATGGAGTGCATACATGAATGAACAACTGAGCAAGTGAATGAGCAAAGGTATAGGACAGCCCCGGGACGCAGGATTGGAATTCGGCCCTGGTCCAGATCAGCCCAAATGACAGTGGGCCTATCTGCATCGGGAACAGGACAAGATGATGATTTCCAGTGACTAGTTTCACGATGTGAGGATATAAATCCCACTTTTCTTCCCCAAACTCCAATACATCTACACATCATTCTTCCAAACCTCAGCCCATCTTCCCCCCTCTCTCAGCGACCCGTGTTGAGACACAGGCTCTTGAGCAAACACAGGTCTGCCCAAAGCACAGTGCCCCAGAGAATCCCACTTCCTTCTGGTTAGAACTCACCCGGCATCACAGCCTCCCCAGCTCTACCCAGCAGGACCGGAAGACCAGACCATCCATAAAACCCTCAACTTCAGAAACCAGGAGGTAGAGGGTAGGTAGAATGAGGAATAGAAATCTCTCGACCAAAAGCCCAAGGGCACTTCTAATGCCCCTAGGGCCAAATGGACCACCGGACTGAAGCCACAAGTGGTGACAAGCCCCAAGTTGTTTCAAGACAAACCGCAACCACTGCCAGCCTTTAGACCTCCAACCCAGAAGCTCATCGGCAACTATTTGCATACCTTTGTGTGCTATTTGCCTGATGAACTGAAAACCCCTGCTTTTCATTTCTCCCCAGATTCCCTATTTATATTTTCATCTCTGCCACCAAGAATTGCCCAACATGCAGGGGAGATACGGAGGGGAACAAGAACAGCCACCGCCACTGACTGAGGGACTACGGAAGCACAATCTCTCTGTTGGAAGATGTGAAGATGTTGTTTTCTCAAATGCAGAGGCCACCGATAAACAATTTAAACCTACAATCTAAATCCTCCAACTAATAAGCCAGCTGTCAAATCACTTGTCTAAAGCCGGCCCCAAAGAGAAAGGATACATTAGAAGAAGGAGTACAAAATGAGCCTCACTAATCATCCAGCAGACAAGGGATTTTATATCATTACCGCCCTTGCCAATATGCTGGAAGCTCCTGGAATACTTTCAAGATAAGCGCAGTCTGGGTATTTTATCCACATATACCATCAAATGCTGAAATATACAATAAGAAGCAAGAGGGCTTTTTCAATCTGACCAAGTGAGGTTAAGAGGGTTGGTCTGACCCATACCCACCAAAAGAGATTGCGTTCATAAAACCTGCTTTGCTCGACAATTTATATATTCAGTTCCTCCGAGCGATTCTTACAGGTACATGCTTGGAAATAAAAGAAACCAAGGTTCAGACTGCATCGTTCCACTTTCGACTATTTACATTTTAGTGGAAGTTTTGTGTTGCTGTTTTTGCACTGTAGTACTTGAGGCAAGTCCATATGCAGCATAGTAATTTTCTCAAATCACACAGCAGAGATTCTAGAAAATGCCCCTTGCGCTCAAATCGAGCCATCACCGTACTCTAATGCAGTGTAACAACACACAATACGGTCATGCACATGATATTACACCAAACTGGGTCATTGCAATCATTCACCCAATGCTCAGATGCAAAGACCGTTATCATCAAGTAGCCAGGGAAAAGATGGAATCGATTTCCCAGGATCCAGTCTGTGAGCAAAGTATATATTGAAGAGAGAAGAAACAGTCTAGGACCTGGAAAAATGGCTAATACACACAACACCTTGCCTTCAGGCTGAAAGGTGGGATTCAACAGTCATCAACATTGGGGGACATGACCACGCACTGTGCCCAGAAACTCCCCGGATGCCTGCCTGTGGTTTTGATTCCTGGTATGTGAGTGCTGCCTCTTTATCCCTGACTGCCTGTACCTTTATGGAGTGACCCATGATTTTAAAGGAGAACTTGGTTATTATGAAGCTCGGTTTAATCTGCTTTCCAGATATTAATGTGAAGAATAGCCCATGTCAAACTGGTAAGGAATTAATATCCAAAATATATTAGGAACTCATACATCTTAGTAGTAAAAACATAAACTAACCCTATTAAAAAATGAACAAAGTCTCTAAGTAGAACCCCCCCGAAGAAGATATACTAATGGCCAACAGGTAGATGACAAGATGTTCTATTTCACTAATTATCAGAAAAATGCAATCAAAACCACAATGAGATATCACCTCATTATCTGTTATAATACTATTAATAGAAAGATAAAAAGCACTGGTGAGGATGTGAAGAAGAGGAAATCCTTGCACACTGTGGGAATGTGAAATGACACAGGCATTATGGAAAATAGCATAGAGGTTCCTCAAAAAATTAAAAATGGAACTACCTTATGAAGCATCAATCTCATTTATTTTTAATTCTTTTAAATGTTTATTTTTGAGAGAGACAGAGAGTGAGAGCAGGAGAAGGGTAGAAAGAGAAGGAGACAGAATCTGAAGCAGGTTCCAGGCTCTGAGCTGTTAACACAGAGCCCGATGCAGGGCTCAAACTCACCAAGGATGAGATCATGACCTGAGCCGAAGCCTGAGGCCCAACCAACTGAGCCACCCAGGTGCCACACCAAACTCACTTGTTAATGCACATCCAAAGGATATGAAATGGGGATCTCAAAAAGATATCTGTGTTTAATTCAGCATTATTCGCGACAAGATATGGAAACAACTTAAAAGTCCATCAATGGGTGAATAAAGAATACGTTTCCATATGTATAATGGAGTATTATTTACCTGTAAGAAAGGAAATCCTGTCATTTATAACAACCTGAATTAACCTGGAAAACATAGTAAGTAAAATAAGTCAAACACAGACAAATACTGCATGATCTCACTCACTGGTGGAATCAAAAAGAGTCAAACTCATAGTAGTGGTTGCCAAGGGCTGTGGGCTGAAATGAGGATGTGTCTGGCAGGAGGGTACCAAGTTTCAGTTATGCTAGATGCATAAATTCCAGAAATCTAATGTACAACACCGAGATTATAGTCAACAATACTATGTAGTATGCTTGAAATTTGCTAAGAAGGTAGATCTTAAGATCACAGTGCACACACACACTGTATACCTGGTGATGGACGTGTTACTTAGTTTGATTGTGGTGCTTATTTCCCAATAAGTATGTGCATCAAATCATCAGTGTATACTCCTTAAATACATACACTTTTTCATTGTTAATTATACCACAATAAAGCTGGGGGACAGAAGAACAGACCACATGTACTGCCTCTCTTACTTTCATTTGGGTTCTCTGAAGGATGACAGAAGTCGGTAGAAATGGTAAAATTGGGGTTCAGATGGAACAGTCACAACCACTGATTTTTTAAACTCATTTTTATGCATAAAGAACTTTCTCATCAATAATTCCAGTTAATAAAGATAGAAATCATCCCATCCTAACAGGTATGTTCTTGATCAAACCAGTAGATTGAATGATGTGTCAATATTATATAGCATTAGCAGGGGTTGGGCAGAACCTCAAAAAACCCAACCACAACTGGGTCACCATATTCCAGGTTCTGCTTAGGCTGAGAACCGAACTCTCATTCGTGAAAACACAAATGAGACTGAATTGGAGGCATGAATGCCAGTTTATCAACTTACAGTTAGAAGTATCAGCCAACACAGACCAGAACATGCATGTTAGGCAGGACTATTTGGCGGCTACCTTACCACGTGCTCCTAGTGCTGAGCAGCTAGGATCCTGGAGCCTGTTTCAGATTCTGTGTCTCCCTCTCTCTCTTCCTCTCCCCTGCTAGCGCGCTCACTCGCTCTCTCTCACTTGCTCTCTGTCTCTCAAAAATAAACCAACATGAAAATCCAATGGTGGGGGCATTAAAAGCCACCGCTAACCACATAATAGTGCTGAATGCCTGTTGCAAGAGTCTTTGTCCAATCAGAAAAGACTGGTTATCTTACTCACTAAATCTAGTACTTTTTTCTGACCAGAAAACAAAGGTTGTTGAGAAATGCTATTTTCATGACAGAATCACACCGTATTAAAGGAGACGAGATAGTATCAACAGTTTAGGTCATGGAACAGAATAGAAAACCCAGAAATGGACCCACAAACGTATGGCCAACTAATCTTTGACAAAGCAGGGAAGAATATCCAATGGAATAATGACAGTGTCTTCAGCAAGTGGTGCTGGGAACACTGGACAGCGACATGCAGAAGAATGAACCTGGACCACTTTCTTTCACCATACACAAAAATAAACTCAAAATGGATGAAAGACCTCAATGTAAGACAGGAAGCCATCAAAATCCTCGAGGAGAAAGCAGGCAAAAACCTCTCTGATCTTGCCTGCAGCAACTTCTTACTCAACACGTCTCTGGAGGCGAGGGAAACGAAAGCAAAAAATAAACTACTGGGACCTCACCAAAATAAAAAGCTTCTGCACAGCGAAGGAAACCATCAGCAAAACTAAAAGGCAACCGACAGAATGGGAGAAGATATTTGCCAATGACATATCAGATAAAGGGTTAGTATCCAAAATCTATAAAGAACTTATCAAACTCAACACCCAAAACACAAATAATCCAGTGAAGAAATGGGCAGAAGACATGAATAGACACTTCTCCAAAGAAGACACCCAGATGGCCAACCGACACAGGAAAAAATGCTCCACATCACTCATCATCAGGCAAATACAAATCAAACCCACAATGAGATACCACCTCACACCTGTCAGTATGGCTAACATGAACAACTCAGGCAACAACAGATGTTGGCAAGGATGCAGAGAAAGAGGAACACTTTTGCACTGCTGTTGGGAATGCAAACTGGTACAGCCGCTCTGGAAAACAGTATGGAGGTTCCTCAAAACACTAAAAATAGAACTAGCCTACGACCCAGCAATTGCACTACTAGGCATTTATCCATGGGATACAGGTGTGCTGTTTTGAAGGGACACATGCACCCCCATGTTTATAGCAGCACTATCAACAATAGCCAAAGTATGGAAAGAGCCCAAATGTCCATTGATAGATGAATGGATAAAGAAGATGTGTGTGTGTGTGTGTGTGTGTGTGTGTGTGTGTGTGTACACACACACACACACACACACAATGGAGTATTACTCAGCAATCAAAGAGAATGAAATGTTGCCATTTGCAACTACATGGATGGAACTGGAGGATATTATGCTAAGTGAAATTAGTCACTCAGACAAAAATCATATGATTTCACTCATATGAGGGCTTTTAGGAGACAAAACAGATGAACATAAGGGAAGGGAAACAAAAAGAATATAAAAACAGGGAGGGGGCAAAACAGAAGAGACTCGTAAATATGGAGAACAAACAGAAGGTTACTGGAGGGGTTGGGGGGGATGGGCTAAATGGGTAAGGGGCACTGTTGCACTACATGCTATTTGGATGTAAATTTTAAAAGATAAAAAATAAAAATAAATTAAAAAAGAGAGTCTAGGTCAGCTCCCCTTGTCATTCATTCATTTATTCATTCATTCAGGAAATTTGTATTGAGCACCTACTATGAACAAGGCAGGAGTTTAGGCACTTTGGATACAGTAGCAAAACAAAGTGACAAGAATCCCGATCCTAGTGGGACTTACTTTCAGTCAGGAAAAGATACAAAATAAACATAATCAAGAAGTGAACTTTACAGAACATTAAACATGCTTTGGGGAAAAAAAAGAAAAGACAAAGTAGAACCAAGTAAGGAAGAGCAGCAAGCATATAGAGCAGGGGCTAGGAACAACTTTGAAAGGTCAGGGAAGACTTCATTGAGAAATAGCATCTGAACAAAGTTTGAAGGCTAGAAGTACCTTAATCCTGTGGACAACAGTGGAAGAGTATTTCAGGCATAAGGAACAGACAGTGCAGGACCCTCAGATAGGAGTCAGTCCAGAAAGGTCAAGGAACATGGCTGGAGCAAACAGGAGGAGGTGTTCAGAGAAAGGATGGAAAATCAGGTCAAGCAGAGGGGCCCTGTTGGCCATTAAGAGGAAACCAAACGTACATTTACTATGAGGGAAACGAGGTTTTACGCAGAGGTATGTGACCTGTGTTCCTTCCACTTTATAATAGGATCGTTCTGGCTTCTTTACTGAGACCTTATGGTGTAAGTTGGAATGAAAGTTAGGCAGCTGTTGCCGAAATCCAGATAAAACAAAAAGGAGACTGACACCAGAGTGATGGTCAGCGAAGTGTTGAGAGGTGGCAGAAATCTTAATCCAGACTGAGGACCGACATCACAAAACCAGGTGATGGACTAGACGTGAGATCAAGGAAGATTCCAGGGTTTGGGCACAAACAGCTATGAGAATACAGATGCCTCCAATACCCCCTTCCTCACAAGCTCCATCAGTCCTCGAATATGTGAGGCAATCGGGGTCTAGGCTGTCCTAGCTGTGAATTGAGAATTTAGGCAATCGGGGGATGGTGGGTTAAGAAGACCAGGGTATACAGTTCCCATACTCTCTAGTATACTTTGCTTCTGGATCACGCCTTAACATCCCCTAAACTTGCCGTTTACGAACACTCTAACAAATAGTCATCCTCCTCCAACAGTTTAAGCGTCTAACTCTTGTTTTCCATTCAGGTCATGATCTTAGGGTCGTGAGATCAAGTCCTGCGTCAGGCTCTGTGATGAGTGTGGAACCTGCTTGGGATTCATATTCATTCATTCATTCATTCATTCTCTCCCTCGGCCTCTCTCTCTCTCTCCACCCCCCTTCTCTGTTTCTAAAATGAAAACAAAAGTCAAGAAATTGCCATCCTCTGCGCAACGATAACAAAGCAGTGGATTTTTTTCTGCTTCAAGAAGTCCCTGGCTCTTGTTTCACAAACACTCATGCTTCAGGGTTACAGGATGCTCCCTGCAGTCTGGGTGGCCTTGGCCATCCACCCGGACAGCACTGAAATGTGAAGGTGCATACTGCATTATCTCCTCAACTCCGCAGGACCTTAGCGGCCACTCCACATGGCTTGTGGTTCTTCGTCTTGTCTCCAAGCCCATGAGAGGCCCAGAGAATCAGAAGGTTATTCATATTGTCACTGGAGCCTGAGCCTGCACCAAAGCCCCGCATTAAGGCTTTCCTAACAAGAGAGTTTTTAAGGCACTTCTAGCCACAGCCTCTATCACGATGGCCATGGCTAACCGAGGAGGGCTTTGTTTACACGAAGTCATAAGCACTGGTCCAATATTCAAAGCACAGGTAGGAGACGAGGAGTCCCATCCCCTTGGCGTTTCCTCACACCATGACCATTTTCCATTCTTGAGCGCCAATGGAGGGTCCCTAAGTAGGCACTGAGGAAAATTGAGGGTTCTGTGGAACACAGTTGGAAAACCAACAGACTATGGCTTTCTATAAGAACAATGGTACACACACAGGTAGACAGCATTCATTCCTTCCAGGTGGTCAGGCTTAAGAAACTAAAACCTGCACAGTCCTACAGTTTTTCCTATTTCTGTTAAATATACCCAAGCTCTCCGTCCGACCAACGCAGGCAATGTCTGCCAGAGCAGATGGACAGACTACAGTGAAAAGCCACTGCCAACTGTCAACATCCTTCCTTTTTGTCCTTCCAGAGCATGCCTCTCAGGAGGCATGTTTCAGCCAAAGTTCAGAGGATTTTAAGGCTGAAAGAGAATCTCCACGAAAGCCTTCATTTTCTGACCTCATTCTTTTTACAAGAGGCGGATCAAATTTCCTCACCCTTTTCTCCATTATAAAAATGGATTTCTCTGATGGCACGTCAAGGCTTGTGGCCGCAGGAGTGATAGAGCCAAGGAACCTGGCCAGGGCTGATACGATCTAACCTTTTTCTCCAGAAAGGGCCATCTTTTGGATTCTCTGTGCCCAAGCATGAGGCTCAAGATCCCTTCCCAGCACTGCCTTTCCTGGTACCTCTACCTGAAAGAGCAGTCAACCTCATCAAACCCAAGAAGGCTTTACTTTGAATTCTGCCCCCTTTCGAATGGCTGCATGTGACTGATAGAAGAGAACATTCCTTATTCTACTCCTGAGCTGTACTGGGCCCACTGAGCCCTTAAGCAGCACTGCCTACACAGAGATTCACCAAGACTCTCCCCAAAACTGTTTCTTTAGCTTCTGACTCTAACTCACCTTGCTCTAAGAGCTCAAAATCAATCCAAGTTATTTGTCCCTTCAGTCCCTTCATCTTCTGTTGTGTCATCACCCTTGCACCTTTACAGAAAGGTCCTTCATTTCTCTCTCAACTGAGGAGGGCAAAGAGGTCCTCATGAATGTCATTTGATGACAACAGGCCCAGTGGAAAGCCGGCTGCCAGGACCCCCAGCCGAAGTGATGTTTGGGACACCCCAGCCACGGGACACCCCGCAGCTACACACAGGTGAGGAAACTGACCCCCCACTCATCGAAGAGGTCACCAGTGACAAAGCTGACCCTTTGATCACCCTTAATCGATACCCTCAATTCCTTATCCAATGGACATAAACTCCCTGGGAAAAAATGACAGATTTTTCAAAGGTCAAAATATTTTATTATTTCAACAAAATTTAAGTAAAATCCATTGACAAGGCATGGATATATCACAGGGGAGACAAAAAAAAAGCTACTTATTCTAGAGAGATTATTTTTTCAGGCTGCTAGTGACTAATTTCCATCCTTCTTAATTAGCCCAAAGATGTGTCCCTTCACCTAAAATGTAGTGGCCATAAAAGCAGGAGGGCAGCAGGCCGAGTGTGTGACAGACAGCATCCCTCCCAAGCCCTGAAGTGCACGAGTAATGAGCTGGGTGGGCTGTGTGTGTCCGTGCAGCAAAAAGGAACACAATGGAAAACAGCGCACTGACACAGCTTATGTAACAGCCTCTCAAAGGCTCTCTGAACTCACACAGTCAGCTGCTGTGGCCGTGGCTTTTACTCATGGGGGTCCTCAAGAAAGGACTTGGTTATTATTCCTCATACTCCAGAGCTCAATTATCTTCCAGTCCGTACAAGTCAGCAAGGCTGTTTTCCACCAAATTGCCAACAGTCACTTCCTACAGCCATCGTTCTCCGAACTCCCCTGTCCGCATAGACAATGGGTTCCGGCTTCTACTGTTAGACACAAACACAGCAGTTACTGGTACGACACATCAGCTCTCCGGCTGGAAGTCAGGAAGGCAGTAACATTGAGGGCATTTTGCCGGCCAAATTCAGGAAAGAAAAGTGACAGCTTGACATTACAGGAGAATCTTGCGGGTACATGCCTGTTAAGAGAGGGCATCTTACTGGTATCTACCTTTTAATTTATTTTTAAGAGAAGGCATAGAGGAGGAGGGGGCTGAAAGTGGAAGGAAAGTAGGATAGGACCAGGACAAGTGAACCCGGTTTTCTTTTCTTTTCCTTTCTGTGGTCTAATCCATGCACAAACACTATTTCTGCACACTGAGGATGCAAAAGAGTGTCTCCCTTCATATACTATGACCACTTGCTTACCTAGTGAGGTTTTCCTTGTGCAAAGCCAGCGCCAAACTTGCTTTTAAAACAACGGCAATGACGACAGTAAGGCAAGGCCGTATCACCGACCTATTTTCAGCCGCCGCACACACTCTGATCTCTCGCCTTCGCTCTGTCCAAAAGCACCAACCAGTGTCCCCGTACCTTTTTGTGTCTCTAAAAATGCAGGCTTTCAACCCTTCGTTATCTAGACTTTAGAGAGGAGGCTCAGATATGCACAGAACCCAGAAAAGCGTGTCCTCCTCTCTGGACCTTCATCAGGATGTATCTGTTTCTGGTCACCAATGTACCCTGTGCACATGAGAGGTGCTCAACAAAAACCGACTGAACGAAAACATGAACCACACCCTCCCTCTCGGCCCGCTCTGCCTGAGGGAAGGGTCAGTACCTTCCTGGATTCTGCTTCATCGGTTTCTGACCTTTTCTCCAACGCACCAAGGCCACTGTGAATCCCACACTTGTTCTTCACAATGTGGCAAACACACTGGTCATCTCAGTGGGTTGTCCTAGTTGTCCGATTATCCTATGTGTCTTAGTTGTCCTAATATCCTAAGTTAACTTCATGTGCTGTCTCATTCACGAGGCCTCCGCTCCCACGCCAGCTCAAAGTGACCTTCCTCCTCTGATCTGACCAGGCACAATGCTCATCTGTCACTGACTCGATCCCATTTCATCATGCAGATTTCAGACACGTTTGCCAATTACGTTATAAATGTGCCGTGGAAAAGGACCGCATGTTGTATCTCCCTTCCCTCCTACTCAATGCACACGCTGTAGCAGAAAGTCAGTAACTGTGTGTTGAGGTGAATCAGTAAGAGCGCTTCCTATTTCAGTATTCTTTTTAGGGTCTGTACATGCTGAATGGGTCTTTGACTGAGTTCTTAGAAACGGTATCTGACAGAGTCTTAAAGGAAGGAAAAAAACTGTCTTCCTGGTCATCCGAACAGCTGTATGCTTTAGTTAAAATGGTATGTGAGAAAACTATCAATAGTCGATACGTATCACCAACAACCCAGGGCCTAAAAGAAATCAGGCTGCAGGCAATAGAAATCATTCACAAATACTAAATACGTGGCCCTCAAAACTGATTTGTATTTCTACCCAACCCACTCATCAGATATTAAGCACTAATGTATAAAGGGAGGAGTGGTGGGCTTTTGTTTTGTTTTTTACTGTTTATACTTTAGTGTCTGGTTATAATTGTATTGCCTGGAAGACACATTTATACGTCTTCAATCAAAAGCTCCTAAAAGGATACCATCATCACCACCACCATGAAGCTTCTCATTGTTCCTGATGGGACGTGCAAGAAGAAAACAAGGCAGAACTGATCCCTGTCCCACGAGAGGTTACAGCATTAGGCACACTGGCAGGAGCGTTCCTTACCAAGATCAATATATAGCTGATTCTCAACCAAAACCTATCTTGTAACTGAAACATGGCACAAAAGTCATGAGCTAATTAAAAGGAAATAGTACTGATAGGAAACGAGGTGGTCTCTGAGGAATCTCCAAGCTGTAAAATTTAAACTGAGGTAGGTTCTTTGCCGAGTACCACTCTAGGACCACCCTTAACAAGTAACATAATGGGAGTCCATCCACAAACAGCAAGGATGTAGACAGACCCGGGTTCAAATTTTGACTTTGCCACTCCCTAACTTTGGACGCATCATTAGCCTCGTGAGGTTCACTCTGTAAAATGTAAAATGACTCCCAAGATATTTTTATAGGGATGTTGTGAAAATTAAACACCTACTTGACACTCAATAAACATAAGCATTATTGTGCGATTTTTCCCCTTTCACGTTTAATGCATAAAGCAGGCTATCAGGATCCTTTAACAAGGAACACACAAAAATCTGTTAGACGAGATTTTAAAGACTGTCAGACTCCTGGAGGTCGGACCTTCCATCAGAGGACCAAGAATCCACTATGATGGCAGCTCACGGGCATAAGTGCTGGGACAATCTGTCACTGCACCTGGCCCTCCCCATATGCGACACCAAGATCAAGACATGATTTGCCTTATATCAGCTTTTCATGTGATATGAACCAAGGAACACCAGAAAGTTCCCACTTCCCACATATTTCTCCAAGAGTCTCCAGAGTGTTTGAAATTTCGCTTGCTTGGATAAAAAGACTTGCTTCTTGGATCAGAGTCTCAGAAACAGACCTTGCCAGATTCCTTTTTTCTTTTTTTTTTTTTAATTTCAATTCTTCAGAGAGTGATAATAAGCTAGCTGTTAGTGACTAAGCAGGCAAGCAGGGAGCATTACAGGAATAAGAAGGCTATCAAAAACAAAAGTGCTTTTATCTCTTTGGTTAGTTTTATTTCTAGGTATCTTATTGTTTTTGTTGAAATTTTAAGTGGGATTGACTCTTTGATACCTCTTTCTTCTGCTTTATTATTGGTGTATAGAAATGCAACTTATTTTTATATGTTGACTTTATATCCTGCAACTTTGCTGAATTCGTGTATCAGCTCTAGTAGTTTTTTTGGTGGAGTCTTCTGGGGTTTCCACGTAGAGTAAGAAGTCATCTGTTAAGAGTTAAAGTTTGACTTCTTCCCTAACAATCTGGATGTCTTTATTTCTTTTTGTTGTCTGATTGCTGAGCCTAGGACTTCCAACACTATGTTAAACAACAGTGGTAAGAGTGGACATCCCTCCCATGTTCCTGATCTCAGGGGGAAAGCCCTCAGTTTTTACCCAGGGCAGATGATAGCAGCTGTGGGCCTTTCACATAGGGCTTTTATGTTGAGGTCTGTTCCTTCTATCCCTACTGTCTTGAAGGTTTTTATCAAGAAAGGATGCTGTGTTTTCTCAAATGCTCTTCCTACATCTTTTGAAAGGATCATATGCTTCTTATGCTTTATTAATGTGGTATATGTTAATTTGCAAATATTAAACCATCCCTGAAGCCCAGGAATAAATCCCACTTGATTGTGGTGAATAATTCTTTTAATATACTGTTGAATTCCATTTGCTAGTATCTTGTTGAGAATTTCTGCATCCAGGTTTATCAGGGATATTGACCTGTAATTCTCTTTTAGTGGGGTGTTTGTCTCATTTTGGAATAAGGTGATGCTGACTTCATAGGATAAGTTTGTAAGCTTTCCTTCCATTTCTGTTTTTTGGAACAGTTTGAAGAGAATAGGTATTAATTCTTTAAATGTGTGGTAGAATTCTCCTGGGAAGCCATTTGGCCCAGGACTCTATTTGTTGGGAGAGTTTTGAGAACCAATTCAATTCCTTCACTGGTTATGGGCCTCTTCAAATTTTCTTTGTCTTCTCATTTGAATTTTCGTAGAGTGTGAATGTCTAAGAATTTGTCCATTTCTTCCAGATTGTCCACTTTGTTGCCATATAATTTTTCATAGTACTCTCTTATAATTGTTTTTCCGTGGTGTTGGCTGTGTTCTCTCCTCTTGCATTCATGATTTTATCTATTGGGGTCCTCTTTGCTTTTTGACAAGTCTGGCTGGGGTGGGGGGGTATCAATTTTGTTTTGTTTTGTTTTGTTTTTAAATAAAAACCAGCTCTTACTTTCATTGATCTGTTTGACTGTATTTTTGGATTCTATATGATTAACTTCTGCTCTAGTCTTTATTATTTTCCTTCTTCTGCTGGCTTTGGGCTTTATTTGCTGCTCCTTTTCTAGCTCCTTTAGATGTGTATTTATTTTTCTAGCTCCCTTAGGTGTGTTAGGTTGTATATCTGGGACCTTTCTTGCTTCTTGAGATAGGCCTAAACTGCAATGTATTTTCCTATTAGGACTGCCTTTTATGCATCCAAAAGGGTTTGGACTATTGTGTTTTCATTTTCATTTGCCTCCTTTTATTTTCTATTTTCTTCTTTAATTTCCCAGTTAACCCATTCATTCTTTAGTAGCTGAAAACTGTAGAAAGCTTATGAAATGAAACGAAGAAGACACCAAGAAATGGAAAAACATCCCATGCTCATGGATTGGAAGAACAAATATTTTTAAAATGTTGATACTACCCAAAGGAATCTACACATTCAATGCCATCAAAGTAACACCAGCATTCTTCACAGAACTAGAACCAACAATTTTAAAGTTTGTATCGAACCATAAAAAGACCCTGAAGAGCAAAGTAATGTTAAAAAATAAAACCAAAGCTGGAGGCATCACAATTCTGGACTTTAAGTTGTATTACAAATCATCAAGACAGTATGGTACTGGCACAAAAATACTTAGATCAATGGAACAGAGAACCCAGAAATGGACATACAAATGTATCACCAACTAATCTTCCACAAATCAGGAAAGAGTATCCAATGGAAAAAAAGGCAGTCTCTTCAGCAAATGGTGCTGGGGAAAACGTACAGCAACATGAATAAGAATGAAACTGGACCACTTTCTTACCCCACACACAAAAACAAACTCAAAATGGATAAAAGACCTAAATGTGAGACAGGAAATAATCAAAATCCTACCGGAGAAAACAGACAGCAACCTCTTTGACTTAGGCCACAGCAACTTCTTACATGATATGTCTCTGGAGGCAAGGGGAATAAAAGCAAAAAGAACTATTGGGACCTCATCAAGATAAAAACTTTATGCACAGCAAAGAAAACAATCGACAAAACTGAAAGGTAACAAACTGAATGGAAGAAGATATTTTCAAATAACCTATCAGATAAAGGGTTAGTATCCAAAATCTATAAAGACAACACCCAAACTCAACACTCCAAAAACAAATAATCCAGTGAAGAAATAGGCACAAGACAGGAATAGACCCTTCTCCAAAGAAGACATCCAGATGGCCAACAGACACGTGAAAAGATGCTCAAAGTCATCATCAGGGAAATACAAATCAAAACCACACTGAGATAACACCTCACACCGGTCAGAGTGGCTAACATGAACAATGCAGGAAACAACAGATGTTGGTGAGGATGCAGAGAAAGAGGATCTCTTTTGCGCTGCTGGTGGGAACACAAACTGGTACAGACACTCTGGAAAACAGTATGGAGGTTCCTCAAGAAGTTAAAAATAGCACTGCCCTACAACCCAGTATGTGTACTACGAGGTATTTATTCAGAAGATACAAAAATGCTGATTCGAAGGGGCACATGCACTCCAATGTATATAGCAGTGCTATCAACAATAGTCAAATTATGGAAAGAGCCCAAATGTCCTCCGACTAATGAATGCCTAAAGCAGATGGGGTGTATATACACAATAGAATGCTACCCAGCAATGAAAAACAAAGAAATCTTGCCATCTGCAGCAAAGTGGATGGAACTAGAGGGTATTATGCTAAATGAAATTTGTCAGAGAAAAGACAAATCTCCTATGATGTTACTCATATGAGGAATTTTAAGAAACACAACCGACCAACCATAAAAGGTTCTTGAATACAGAGAGCAAAGAGGATTGTTGGAGGGAAGTGGCAGGGGATGGGCTAAGGGGGTGATAGGCACTGAGAAGGGCACTTGCTGGGAGGAGCACTGGGTGTCACATGTAAGAGATCAATCACTGGGTTCTACTCCTGAAACCAAGGCAACACTGTATATACTCACTTAAATTTAAATAAAATTTTTAAAATGATCCCAATCCTTTTAGAGACAGGCGCTAATAAAACTTTACCTTTCAAAAACCAAACAAAACGAAAACGCTAGTGAGCTCTAGAGAAAAATGTTCAGTAACTTCACGGCTCTGACCATATTTGCCCAGACAGAGGTGCTGCGTGTAAGAAAGCATCTCCCGCTGTAGGGGCTTGTGTGGAAGGTGATTTTCGCCAAAGGGCGCTTCATGCACAACACCCTCGGCCTTCCATCTGACTGATGTGCAACACGCAGGCTACATACTCGTGGGCACCGGCATCCCTAACTACCGTGGAAGGGCCTTGTGCTTCACGGAACTCACCCCGCTTTCTGTGTGCCTGGTCTGGGCTCCGTGCCATCTACGGACATGGCAGACCCAGCATCATCTGCCCGGTCTCTCCAAAGAAAATGACTGAGGCCTAGGAGGACGTTGAAGACAGAAGGCTGGCGGTCCAGCAGAGATGGCCCAATACACATCACAGGATCGTGAATGCCACTGCTGATTAGAAGAGGCCAAAAGTTCTTCCACTGAAAGAGCATAGTTTACAACTCTAATAATTTATACATGGGCTCACTTTCCCTGAATAGTTACAGATTATTATCCAGCTAATTACAGTACATGGTATTAAAAGATCTGGAATTCATTACCTCAATCTAGAAAATTACTTTGGCACATGTTTTGAAAAGAAAATTGTGGCAAAGAAGCTCACTTCCTGCCAGGGTGATACACTGCAGTGGTTTAGTGTTCTTTTCCCAGCACGAGACAGGCTCATACTGCTGTGCACCCTACAGATGTCCTAAAATGCAGATTTTAGCATCTCGGTCCCAAGTGATGTTTCTCTCTAAGTAAGGTTGCCATGTTTACCAAATAGAAACACAGGATACCCTGTCAAATTTGAATTTTAGACAGACAATACACAATTTAGTTCAAGTATGTCCCAAATATTGCATAGGACATACTTCCACTGAAAACCTGTTCGTTTATCTGAAATTCAAATGTAACTCAGCATTCTGTATTTTATCTAAGACAACACTTTCCCCGAGAGAAATTTGAAACATGAAGTAATACTCTGAGACAATAGAAGTGTAGGTTTAATGAACAGTATCCCAATGTCCAAAACTGGATGATCCAACTTCATACAAAAATGTGAATACCCAACAGAGGAATCTTCAACATCAGGAAGAACGTGTCCATGGGAATTCTCAAATATAAGCCTTCATTCCTAAATCAAAGTAAAAAGAAAAAAAAGGCAAACCATTCCATTCCTGTGTGGATCTGATCTTTGTGGAGGGTCCATAACCACCTCCAGTTCCCCACCATCTTTTCCATCAACGGGGAACAAGAGGGAAATGCAAAGGAAATAGAGACAGCGTTCTCCTGATAAGATCTACCACCTACACTCACCGGATCCCACCAGCTGACACATAATTCTTTTCCAGATGAAACCCTTATCCACCTAAATAAATTACCATTTCCAATTCCCCCACTATCTTGGCACAAACAGAAACACGCATGCTGATGTTGATACAGAAGTCAAGAGGGGTTAAGGGATAGAGTTTAAAAAGGCATTTTCTAATAATCAGGATAAAAGTATCAATGCCTCAGTTTTTTACTCCAAAATGACTTTAAAAACTACTAGGTGTAAGAAATAGTCACTGGCTAACACATTTGAAGAAAATATAGTCTAAATATAGGCAAAACTGGGTAACATTGACCATGGCAGTGGTCAAAATTCAAATTTCTAAGTATAACATCAGAGTGAGCTGTATGTAACCCCGATAGTTCAAAGATCCTTCATTCAACACATCCTTATCGAGCACCTACTATTGTACTAAATAACGTGCCCGGCACTAGGGTTACAGCAGGGAACCACAGGGGAGATCATACGCTTGAGAGGCTTATATTCAAGGCATGGGGTTGGGGAGGAGAGCAAAGACACAGAAAGCAAGAAAAATACAAATGAAATAAGATTATTTCAGGCAATATCAAGGGCTGAAAACACGATTATATGATACTAGAGATCCAGGTTAGACGGATTCACATGTCCAGTGGCTTCCCCAAAATATCTCTAAGTTCAAGGTTCGAGGTAGGGGTATCTCCAATTCTCTTGGTCACCTCTACCACAGTTTTGCAGAATTTGCCCCATTTATACATTAATTCACCTAATTGCCTTGTCTCTTTTCAATCCTGGAGGTCATCACAGACATGGAATACAGTCCCTCTCCATCTCTGTCTATATGTGCACGCGCGTGTGCACGCACACACACACACACACACACACACACACACACAGCCTTGTGCGTAGCAGAGTTTACTCAAGAGGAAGGACAGAGACAGGTCTTTATTCTACCACAATACAAAAACTTAAAACTGAGTATTAGACATTCTGTTCTGAACCATCCCAGGATACTGTGCCACACTGCTACCTTCTTGGCTTCCTTATTACAGTCAAGTTCTGTTCGTATCTAACGATAAGCTTTTTTACACCTTTTCTTGTTTTGCCTTCTACTAAACTATCGGTTCAGGGTCTCACTTTGTTTTTCAAGCCTTTTTCCAAATACATAGTTTCCTGTTTAAGAGAAATTTTGGTGCCAGCTGCTAAGATGATAATTTGTTTCAAAGAGCTACATGTAATAGGCAAAAATCTGTATTTTTCTCTGTCATTCTTGGGTTTATGAATTGTTAAAATCCCCCGAATTTGTGTTAACAGAAAGTGCGAATGAAACCAACACTCCTCCTCCTTGCATTCAGTTTCCCAAATCCATGTGTATCTGATAGATGTGTTCCTGGTGAATAACAAGCTCTCAATAAATGTTTGATGAATTTAATTTAATGCAATGCAATCTATGTATGCACCATGTAGAGCACAAGACATAGGACCGCCAACATTCAAAACGGGCAGCTGGTTTGCCACCAGCTGTACCTAAAAGTAGATTACTTTTCATGTTTTGTATTTTTACCATGAAAACGTACTCATATGGTATCTTTTGAAGCAAACTGAAGCAGAACATGCCTCTATCCTCTGAGATTTCACACATAAAAGATGTTCCACTCAGATTCAAAATTTAAAAAGGAACAGTAAAACAAAATACAGGTGATCAAGCCAGCATCAATGTCTTATCAGTGTTATCAAAATCATCTCTAGCTCCACAAAAGTCGCCAACATCCCAAGTGCCCTAGAATTTGCTGATTTCATTTATGATTCTCTCTTGCCTTTATGGGATTAGTTTGGCCTTTAAATCAATTTTTTTAATAACTTCTCACCCAGAAAATTGTTTTGCTGGTCTATATTAACTCTAGGAAACACTTCTGCTAGAGACCTGCTATGGGCTGAATATTTCTGTTCTCCCAAAATTTCTATGCTGAAATCCTAATCTCCAATGCGATGGTATTTGGAGGTGGGGCCTCTGGGAGCTGATTAGGTCATGAGGGTGGAGACCTTATAAAGGGATTAATGCCCTAATAAAAGAGACCCCAGAGGGCTCTCTTACCCTTTCCTCCATGTGAGAAGCCAGAAGATTTTATCAGTTTGACCTAAAGATACTCAGGTGAATTTATTTGAAGAAATACACATATTCAAGAGAAAAAATGGTAGAAGGTGAGTGAAAATTCTTTTTTTTTTTTTAATGTTTATTTATTTTGAGAGAGCGCATGCATGCAAAAACGAGCAGGGAAGGAGGAGGGGGAAGGAGAAGGAGGGAGGAGGAGGGAGGAGGAGGGAGGAGGAGGGAGGAGGAGGGAGGAGGAGGGAGGAGGAGGGAGGAGGAGGGAGGAGGAGGGAGGAGGAGGGAGGAGGAAGGAGGAGGAGGGAGGAGGAGGGAGGAGGAGGGAGGAGGAGGGAGGAGGAGGGAGGAGGAGGAAGGAGGAGGAAGGAGGAGGAAGGAGGAGGAAGGAGGAGGAGGAGAAAGAGAGAGAGAGAGAGAGAGAGAGAGAGAGAGAGAGAGAGAGAGACAGACACAGACTATGAATCCCAAGCAGGCTCCATGCTGACAGCACAGAGCCTGACATGGGTCTCAGACTCACAAACCGTGAGATCATGACCTAAACCAAAACCAAGAGTCTGACGCTTAACCAACTGAGTCACCCAGGCACGACGTGAGGGCAAATGCTTTAAATCATCAAGGGACCATTAAGAAACTAGTCTACTTTCAACACGACTTCACCTCCACCTCTTCTTCCAACCAAATCCTATCCGCTCATCCAGTTCCAGTCCAAGTTTCCCATCTTCCATCTGAACCCCTACAAAATCCATCTGATGTGATACAGAGGTGATCAGGTTTTCATCTGGACAAGCCTGGGTTATTATCCCAGCGCCTCCATTTCACTTTAAAATTAGACATTCTGAATCTGTACACTTCAGTCAGAGTATAGGACACACTGAGATATGGTACCGTGGCCTTTTTATCTAATTTAATGCGTGAACCTGATATTCTCAGAATGCTCCCCCACCTACAAGTAAGACTTCTAAGTCTGTGTCTCTGGGCGACTTTCCTCTCTGAATCTTCACGTCCTCACCTGTACTTCAAAGTGTTTGTTCATGTTTCCATGGGCTAGCACGTGAAAAGTGCCTGATATATAGTAACTGCTCCATAAAAACTTGCTCATTTGGTAAAAATGATTGATTTATCCATTTCTTGATTAGAAAACTTTGTTCCTCCTAGGAAGGGCCTGTAAAACCTTCCATCTGTAAACCCTGGGTAACTCTGTTCTTTCCCAGATTCCTACATCCGACAAAATTTATTAGTCAAAATATAATGTGACAATCTATTATCTCCCTGTCTCCGAGATCCCCCGACAGAATATTGTGTAGGAGTACAATGATGATCAACGCAAACCATCTCTGTCCTGCGCTCACAGCATTTATCAATTCCTCCAAGGAAGAATCAAAAAGCATTTACATTGCTGAAGGTATAGAACTGCTCCCATCTTCAGCGGCTACCCTTTGCCTTAACTCAAGAGTGAGACACCTAATATGAAAGAGCTGCTTCATTCCTACTGACTGATGGTCATACAAACCTGAGGCATTTCTAACTGGTTCCTCCAAGTCCCCCACCTACCAGTATCCATGTGTCAGCCGTGTCTCCACCTCAATGAGCAAAGAGCAATTCCATAAGGACCAAGTACACAGTTGTCCCCAAAGGAACGAAACAAGCTTAACTACGGAGGTTCTAATTTTTTAACTCTTTACTTTGAAATAGTTTCAGGTTTACAAAAGAGTTGCAAAAATAGTAGGGAATTCCAATATACTCTCCTCCCTGCTTCCTCTTTTTTAACTTTTTTAATTTTTTTTTTTTTTAAGAGACAGAGCACAAGGGGTGAGGGGAGAGAGAGACAGAGGGAGACACAGAATCTGAAACAGGCTCCAGGCTCTGAGCTGTCAGCACAGAGTCCGATGCGGGGTTCAAACTCATGAACTGTGAGATCATGACCTGAGCCGAAGTCAGACGCTCAACAGACTGAGCCACCCAGGTGCCCCTCCTCTAATGTTTTAATCTCATATAACCACAGTACAATTACCAAAACTAAGAAATCAACATTGCTACAATAATATTAACTAAACCATAGACTTCATTTTTTTTATATTGAAATCATTTATTGATGTTAGTAATAAAACTTCAGTTGCTACCACAAATTTTGCATTACATTTGCTCAGATATCCTTATGTCTAGGAGGGAAAGTGCCGGCTCCACAATGTATTTTTTTTTTAATGAAATTTATTGTCACATTGGTTTCCATACAACAGCCAGTGCTCATCCCAACAGGTGCCCTCCTCAGTGCCCATCACCCCCCTCTCCCTCCCACCCCCCATCATTCAGATTTTCTAGATGTTCACTAGTAGCCCTTTACTACTGCAGGATACCATGCTGCTTTTAGTTGTCAGGTCTCCTGGACACTCCCCAGTCTGTGACTGTTCAGTCTTCCGTGACTTTGACGCTCCTGAAGAATAACAGTACCGGTCAGGTGTTGTCTCCCAGTTTGGGTTTGTCTGGTGGCTTCTCCTGACTACAGTGAGGTTATCCATGTTTGGGAATAACAGACAAAATGGGCCTGCTCAGTGCATCCTAAAAGAGGGTGCCTGATACCCCTAGGAGTTGTCACTGGTGACATCAACATGGATCACCTTGTTAAGAAGGAGCGTGCCCCGATTTTCCACTTTGGTAGAAAATTTACTTGTGATTAGTAAATATTTTCCTTTTGTACTGAGTCAAGACTATGCAAAAATCTTCCTCCGCTGATTTTAACATTCATCAGTGGATCTTGTCTGCAGCAATTATTACTACGGGGTTCTAAAGGTGAATTTCCATGTCCCTCATTCTTTCTGCATCAATTAACTGACTTATTTTGTAAGGGAGAATTATCCCTTTATGTTTTACTCAGTGATTTATATGCACTTATGAATATTTTATTCTTTGAGTTATAATCCAATACTATTGTTATTGATTTTGTTGCTCAAACCATTCCAGCTTTGGCCAGTTTGAGTTTTGTTTTGTTTCAAGGTTGGCCCCTGTGTCCTTTTAATATATCTTCTTCATCTTTTAAAAATTATTTTTAGCAGTTACTTTCTGGCACCACTAGGTGTTCCAGTGTCAACCACTTTTCCAACAACAGGAGCCCAGGTTTTTTCCTAATTTAATGTAGTTGGTGCACTTAATGGTCCTTGATTAATGGTCCTCACCTACAAAAATGACTGCATTAGAGAAACCACTTACCCTTCCAAAGCTAGTTGTTTCTTTCAGCTTCATCACATAGCATTTTGCATCCTTTTCTACTGAACACAACTCAATTTCTACCCTAAGAGTTCATTTACATTTCTGGGCTTCCCTCTAGATTCCTTGAGGACTGAAACTTCACTTACTCCTTTCTCCCAAAGACAGTTACTGAGCATCTGTTATCCAATGGACATGCAGTGGTGAGTAAGACACTCAGTCTCAGCTTTAACCTTCCAGATACAATGCCTGAAACAGAATCAACTCACAGGATCCTCTTGAAATCAACGCTGAAAGAACTCTCAGTGAAGAGGACTACTTTGCTCATACTTCCTCAAGAAAGAAAATCACCACAGCATATGACTCAGGTCCCTCGTAACCACACTCAGAAAATAATACATTACCATCCATGGAAAACTATTGTCTCCATCCCTTTTTCTGTTATCAACTCTTAGGGATTTATTAGCCTTTGAGATAAGTGTTTGCTTGGTAAATAAATGCTAAATATACGAAGACTATAATTCAAATAGTGACTCCCTAAGGACAGCATTATTTTATGAACTCTATTTAATGTTTCCCTGAGCTACACTGACTTTCATTATTCAACAGAGCCAGAAAATGTCTTACGAAGCAGTAAAAAAGGGCTATATGTGCTCATGTTTCTGTATAATTTCTATTCTGGATACATATAAACAGAGCTCAGTGTTTATACATTGCAAACAGGACAGATTGAAAATTAAACAAGTAATGAGGAAGATTAACTTCCTTCCAAGAGTACAACAAAAATTCTTTACCTCCGAAAAGAAATGTGCCACAGAAGGAACACAAAAAAACAAACAATCAAACAACCTTATGGATTCCTTCTGTCAAACCCAATTACAGAGGATCACACCAGAGCCTAGGGCAAGACATTTCCTGTGGAGAGCAATATGTAAAGTTTAAATGTAGCAGACTTCCAAACCCTGAACATTTAGTCTTTATCACAAGAAACAAAATGGAAACGGATTTATAATGTGTCACCTTTAAATACTTCCAGGATTCCTAGATTTTAAAGTCAGTCTTAAGTTACATGTAGTGAACCTGTGCCTATCAGAAGAAAATAACCTGCCAATTTATGAAATAAAAATCCTAATTACATATCAGTTCTCTAGACTGATGAATGTCTGTAAAACAAAACAAAACAAAACAAAACAAAACAAAACAAAACAAAAATGCTGCACCACCATGGTAAGTGATTACATCCCTCTGAGGAGATAATCTATGTGAATTTCCATGACGTTTCTCTATCAGTGTTACAGATTTCCTGAAGGTGAAACTTCACGAGGACAAACAAGCTATTATTATCCAACAGGACATAGAAGGGGTTTTCAAAAGTATGCAGCTAAGATCAAACATATCACAAATCTCCTTATATGCATGCTGAAAATGCATCATCTCAGGCTCCACGTCATGTCTAAACAGCCTGCATGTTTTTAAAGGCAATTCCTCTGCATACCAAAATTTGAGAACCACTGAAATACAAGCAAAACTCTAATGGCTTTAACCTTTATCTAAAATGTGTGTGTTTAAGTACAGAGACAAGAAAATGACGATGACAAATAGTTCAAAACACCAGAGAAATCATTTTTCACTTTTATGATATTGGAACAGTTGCTCCTGGACATAATGGAACAACTAATGTAACGAGACGAGAATTCTCTTGCCACAAGTAAGTATAAAACTGGATGAAATGTATAAGATAACTGTTATCATGCAATCGACAATAAGAAACACAGAACCACAGTCCTTGAGAGAAAGAAAACTCAGGTCAAACCCACATTTGCTATGGATTTCTGCCTGGGGACATTTCCCCAAGTCGGGGAGGGGGTAACCATAGTGAGACAGCAAGTGGAGAGAAGCTATCTCTCGGAGTTGAGGAATCCAGCATCAGAGCTGATGACTTCTGAAGTGACTAGATGTTGTGGGACAAGAGACTCCAATTTGAAAAGCTTTGCAAAGTAAATGCCTCAGAACATTATGGTGGAGGAGGTTTCCCTCAAGTCGTTGGCTAAATGGGGGGCTGTTGGTGTGCAGAATGAGATTCTACAACATTTAGCAGACAGAGGTTCCCAGGGGAGTGAGGGCTGAATGGAGACAAGAGGTCACATAATCTAACTCCTGTCAGTACACTACCCATGATGTACAGCATATAATAAAAAAACAATATAGACACATACAGTGGCCCAGAACCAAGAGAAGTAGAAGTCAAAAGAAAAAGACCCAAAGAAATCAAAGATATTGGAATTAACAGATAAGTTTAAAACAGCTGTTAGAAATATGTGTAGGGATTTAAAGAACAAGATGGAGAATCCCAACGAAGAAATGAAACTATCACACGCACACACACAGAATCAAATGGAAATTTTAAAATTGAAAATTATACTTAAAATGAAAAATTCACCAAATGAGCCTAAAGTAGATTGGACCATGCAGAATAAATGGTAAAGTGACTTGAAGACAAATCAATAAAATGTATCCACACTGACAGAAAGGAAAAGATTTTAACAGAGCCTCAACTACATTTGGAAAAACAGCAAGTAGTTTCACATACAAGTAGCTGGAATCTCTGAAGGGGAAAAGAAAGAGACTGGTGTGGTTATTTTCAATAAATAATGGCTGAATGTCTCACAAATTGGTAAAATAAATCAACGAACAGTTCCAAAAACTGTGGAAAACCTCAGAGCAAGATAAATAAGAAGAAAAACTACACCAAGTTACATAATAGCTCAGCTGCTGAAAACGAAAAATAAAATCTTCAAAGCAGTCACTGAAAAATGATACATTACACACGGAGCGAAAATTAAAATAATGAAAGCTACCATTTACCAGAAACAATGGAGGGCAAAAAAAAAAAAAATGCAATGACTTCTTTAGAGTATTTTAAAAATGTTAATTTTGAGTTTCCTATCTGGAAAAATAACCCTAACAAAGAAGGGGTTAACAAATATTTTCAGGTAAATAAAAGCTCAAAGAATTTGTTGCCAGTGCAACTACACTGCAATAAATGCTAAAGTCTTCAAACTAAAGAAAAATAATACAAATGGAAACTCCGTTCAACAGAATAGTGCTAGAAACTGCAAATACATAGATCAATTTTTTAACTATATTTTCTTTTAATTTTTAAAGAACAACTTATTGGGTGCCTGGGTGGCTCCATCGGTCAAGCATCCGGCTTTGGTTCAGGTCATGATCTCGCAGTCCTTGAGTTCGAGCCCAGTGTCGGGCTCTGTGCTGACAGCTCAGAGCCTGCAGCCTGCTTCAGAGTCTGTGTCCCCCCTTTCTCTGCCCCACCCCTGCTTATACTCTCTCTTTCAAAAAATGAATAAACATTAAAAAAACTTTAAGAATTTATTGGTAAAGCAAAAATAAAAGCACTGTATCACGCAGAATTTCTAACACATACAAAAGCAAAATCTATGCATGTTCACTGCAGCATCATTTATAATAGCCAAGAAATCTAAATAACCTAAATGTCCTTTGATGGATAAATGGATAAAGCAACTGTGATGTATGACCTTCAAGGCATTATCCTTAGTGAAATAAGTCAAATGGATCAAGACAAATTCTGAAATACTTATGATCTTATATTTAGAATATTTTTTAAAAAACTCATAGACACAGAATACATTAGTGGTTGTGGGGCATGGGGTAGGAGTAGTTAAAACAGGTGAAGGTGGTCTAAAGTTACAAATTTGCAGTTATAACATAATTAAGTCATGGGGATATAATTTATAGCAATGACGAGTATAGGTAATAACACTGTATTATAATTTGAAACCTGCTAAGAGAGTAGATAGTAAAAGTTCTCATCCCAAGAGAAAAGTTTGTGGGACACCCGGGTGGTTCAGTTGGTTAGACTTCAGCTTAGGTCAAGATCTCACACTTCGTGGGTTTAAGCCCCACACTGGGCTCTGTGCTGACAGCTCGGAGCCTAGAGCCTGACTCAGATTCTGTGTGTCCCTCTCTCTCTCTCTGCTCCCCACCCTGCTTGTGCTTTCTCAAAAATTAATTAAGTACATAAACAAAGAAAATTTTTAAAAAGTTTGTAACTATGTATACTGATGGGTATTACTTAGAATTATTGTGATCATTTTTAAATTAAAACCTATGAGTGGGTATTGCTATGATTGGGAAAAGAAAAAGAGAAAACTGATTAAACAAATAGAGAAGAAATAGAGAAGATGCTACAAACACAGAGAATACTATGATTAAGACAGTATTGTCAAAATACAGTAAAAAAGGGGGGAAAAGGGAAGAAACCTAAGTGCCATCTGAAAGATTTCCACCATAAAGAGAAAGACAGAGGAAAATTTTTAAATACCGTGAGCTGAATAAATTTGAAAATACAAAATTTGTGGGATGCACCTGAAGTAATGCTTAGAGAGAATATATAGGTTGAAATTCTTGTATGAGAAAAGAAGAGAGGTTTAAAGGTGATGACCTAGAGTTAAACAGAAAGTACAAAGACAGAATAAGGTTAAGAACAAAAATCAATATAATCAAAAATAGGCAAAGTATAGAGATAATCAGCAAAACGAAAAATCACTTCTTAAAAAGACAAATAAAATTTGAAAACTTCCAGCAAGAATGATCAGGAAGAAAAGAAGAGAAAGTGCAAGTTACCAACTGGAGAACAGAAGAGAAGCTGGTGCTATAGATGGTACAAAGCAGAGGTCAGCAAACTAGGGCCCACGGGCCGGATCAGCCACCACCATTTCATAGAGCCCGAAAACTAGGAATGGCTTTTATACTTTAAAATGGTTGAAGGGGAGAGAAAGAGAAAGAGAAAGAGAAAGAGAAAGAGAAAGAGAAAGAGAAAGAGAAAGAGAAAGAGAAAGAGAAAGAGAAAAGAGAAAGAGAAAGAGAAAGAGAAAGAGAAAGAGAAAGAGAAAGAGAAAGAGAAAGAGAAAGAGAAAGAGAAAGAGAAAGAGAAAGAGAAAGAGAAAGAGAAAGAGAAAGAGAAAGAGAAAGAGAAAGAGAAAGAGAAAGAGAAAGAGAAAGAGAAAGAAAGAGAAAGAAAGAAAGAAAGAGAAAGGAAGGAAGGAAGGAAGGAAGGAAGAAAAAGAAAGAAAGACAAAGAAAGACAGAAAGACAGAAAGAAAGAAAGAAAGAAAGAAAAAGGAAGGAAGGAAGGAAGGAAGGAAGGAAGAAGGAAAGAAAGAAGGAAAGAAGGAAAGAAGGAAAGAAAGAAAGAAAGAGAGAGAGAGAGAGAGAGGGAGGGAGGGAGGGAGGAAGAAAGAAGAACAATATTTTGTGACACATAAAAATTATAACACATTTATATTTTAGTGGCCACAAATAAAGTTTTATTCGAACACAGCCAGGCTACCATTTATATAGTATATATTACTGCTTTCATACTTCACCAGCAGAGTTGAGTACTTTTGACAGAGACCAAATGGTTAATAAAGGCTAAAAGACTGAATAACGAGCCTTTTAGAAGACAACACTTGGGGGCACCTGGGTGGCTCAGTCAGTTAAGTGTCCAACTCCAGCTCAGGTCATGATCTCACAGTTCGTGAGTTCGAGCCCCGCGTCGGGCTCTGTGCTAACAGCTCAGAGCCTGGAGCCTGTTTCAGATTCTGTGTCTCCCTGTCTCTCTGACCCTCCCCTGTTCATGCTCTGTCTCTCTCTCTCTGCCTCAAAAAAAATAAACAAACATTAAAAAAAAAAATTAAAAAAAAGAAGACAACACTTGCCAACCCCTTCTATAAACATTAAAACACAGGGGTGCCTGGGTGGCTCAGTCGGTTAAGCATCAGCTCAGATCATGATCTCACGGTTCATGACAGCTCAGAGCTGGAGACTCCTTTGGATTCTGTGTCTCCCTCTTGTTCCGCCCCTCCCTTGCTCGCTCGCATGTGTGCTCGCTCTCTTTCTCCATCTCAAAAATAAACAATACACAAGTTTTAACATTAAAACATAATAAGGAAATATTACTTAATACTTTATGTCAATAAATTCAACAATTCAGGTGAAATTAACACATTCCTGGAAAAACACAACTTACCAAAACTGACACAAGAAGAAATAAAATATGTGAATACCTATTAGGTACTGAATTTATAATTAAAAACTTTCCTCCAAAAGTTTCCTTTATTATTTATTTTACCCTCCACATTTAGGTCTGCAATCCATCTAGAATTAAATTTGTATATGAAACCACTTGGACCTGGAATTTGCTTTTGGGGATTGGAAAAGAGTTTTTAAGCAAGACATAAAAAGTACCCATCAAAAGGAGTAACAGTGAGATGTTGAACTTTATTCAAAATTAAGAATTTCTGTTCATCAGTAGATTCATTTAAGGCAAGCCACGGATGGGAGAGGACATTTGCAATTCATATCACTGGCAAAATATTTGTGTTCTAACGATAATACAAAAAGAACTCCTACAAACCAATTTTTTAAAAGGGCAAAATAATTTTTAAATGAGCAAAGTAATTGATCAGTCACTTCACAAGAGAAGAGAAGCCAACAGGCACAATGAAATTGCCGGCCATCGTTATTTATGAGGGAAGCGCAAATTAAAACCACAGTAGTAGACTCCTGTTGTTTACAGTTGAACATCTCATCATCCTCCTGGGAGTATCACAAAACCTTCATCAAACTTTCTTTATAAAACCACCTCTTAATTCTCAGCTGTGTACTCTGGGTGGATTCCACTCAACCTGAACTCTGGGGACAGAATTTGACACAGCTCGCACAATTAACATATCCCGTTTTCTGGGCCAGGATATTTGGTATGACCATGAAACCTAATCAGAGCCAGTGAAACATAATGCTGCAACGTGAAGCTACTGTTTCGAGTGAAAGCCATCTCTTCTTTCTTCAACTGCAAATACCAGAAGAGATTTTTTCTTTCTTATTGGATAGAAAGTGACAAACGGAGACTCGGACTACAGTAGAGCAGAGACTAGAGTATCATGTTGAGGGGCAGTTCGGTGGTCAAGGCAGGTGGGGGATGGGTGAGAGAATCAAAAACTTTCTATGGTGCTATTTTAATGGTTATTTATTTTTAAAAGAGAGAGAGAGGGAGAGAGAGAGAGAGAGAGCAGGGGAGGCGGAGAGAGCGAAGGGGAGGCAGAGGACCGGAAGCCGGCTCTGCGCTGACCGCGGAGAGCCTGATGACGAGCCGCGAGGTCATGACCTGGGCCGAAGGTGGACGCTTAACTGACTGAACCACCCAGGCTCCCCTTTATTGGACCAAATCTCACATGAGTCTGCTCTTGCCCCTGGTCCTTTCACACAAGTCGGCCCATGAATTTTGTCTACTACGCAAGCCACTGTGATCTGGATTTTCCATGGACGCAACATGGGGTCCCGAGTCATGACATTGTCACCGGATATTTTAGTCCCAGGGAACGTGCTCAGTGCTTTACATAATTGATCTGTAAATTTCAAAATGCTGAAGTATTGTGACCTCTGTTTTGCCAATGAGTAAACTGAGACACAGAGTTGCTGAGTGGTCAGGAAGGAGGCGCCTGAGCATGTAGCTGGCTCTTCCTGCATTAAGCCTTGGAGTCAGGAAAGCCCGGCCCAGCGCAGAACAGAAGCTACGTCAGCATTTTCACTGCCTGAGCAAGGGCTTGGAAGCTGAGGCACATCGTTTCCTCCCACGCAACGGCCAGGAAGAGCTGAAGAGCGTTTTATTATTATTTCAAAGTAAACAGCAAAGAATTAAGTTTATCTTAAAAAAAAAAAAGAGGAAGAAGAAAAGAAGAAAAGCATTTGGTAGATATTCTGAGAGAGTCCTCTTTTCCCTTTCTTTTGAACTCTTTAAGATCAAGTTAAAAGAGCCCAGGGAAGCAGCAGACTGGAGTTGTTGTCCTGCTTTTGTGACTCAAGAGAGGCACGATATACTCCGAGACCCGCTTAATGGAAGAAATAAACAGCAGACACATAAATCCGTGGGCTTCCACGGACCACCTAATGGCGGGACAGGGAAGTAACAGACCCTTGTGGCTCCAGCAGGTGCTCCATTGGCCACGCCATTTATTTACTGTCATCTGTAGACCCCCCCCGCCAGCCTGCCCTCAGCACTGCCTCTTTCCTGCTCACCAACCCCCCCACCCACACGTTTCCCAAGAGCACAAGTTCTGACTTGACCGAGGGGAAACTAGGCAAAGGCTATTCCTGTTATGAAGAGGCAGAAAAGAAAGAAAAAAAAAAAAAGAAGAGAAAGGTCAGCTTTCCTTCAAGATTCTGACAGAGGCAATGGAGTAGGATCTGACTGGTTCACTGAAATAAGAAACCAAGCAATTTGGGGCCTCTGTGCTGGCAGTTTTCCCAAACAGCAAACTGGCATCACTGGGATTTTTTAAAAAATATTTAATTACCTGTCCGACTCTTGGTTTCACCTCAGGTCATGATCTCACAGTTCGTGAGTTTTAGCCCCGAGTCAGACTCTGCACTGACAGCATGGAGCCTGCTTGGAATTCTCAGTCTCCCTCTCTGCCCTTTTCCTGCTCACACTCTCTCTCAAAATAAATATTTTTAGAAACATATTTGTGGGTTTTTTTCAAATTATAAAAAAAAAAAAAACCCTGAGAATAATATAGTTTTACAAGCTTTGCAGTGTTAGGCATCTTTCATATGGATATGGTCTGTTACAACATATTAATGGCTAGGCAGTTTGTTACATGTATAATATGATAATCAGTTTAACCAATCCCATTCTGTTGACATTCAGATCATTTCTAAATTTTGAACCTGGCCCAGACACCTGGCCATGCTGGGGCTGCCTTGCACTGAAGTACACCCTTTTTTTTTTTTTATTTAATTTCAAACCTGCCATGTTGAGTATTTTATAGTATAATATCCTACTCCTGTGATATTATTTCCAGTGGATAAATGCCTACAAGTCAAATCTCTGAGTCAAAGATAAATATTTTTTAAGGTATTTAGTGTGTATTACAATTCACCCTCCTGAAAAATGTAAAAATTCTCATTTATAGACTCAATCTTGAAGTCTCACCTAGTAGTTCACTTGATACACTAAATACCTCTAAGTGTTTACATCAAGGGTCATCTGTGGTTTGTATTCTTTTTTTTTTTTTTTAAGTTTATTTGAGAGAGAGAGCAAGCCAGGAGGGAGGTGGAGGGGGTGGGAGAGGGAGAGAATATCCCAAGCAGGCTCCATGCCATCAGCTTGGAACCCTACCTGGGGCTTGAACCCACTCACCATGAGATCATGTCCTGAGCCAAGACCAAGAGTCAGATGCTTAAGTGACTGAGCCACTTAGGCGTCCCTGGTTTGTCTTCTTAATAGAAGGGGAGTTGGGGTCTATAAGCTCTTTCTTGAATGACGAACATGACTATCAGAACTTACACAGATACAATCTCTTTATTTCTTCTCTAGAAAGTGGAAACCCACATTTATTGAACACCTGTAGGTATAAAATATGGACGTATTAGACACAGTAGATTCTCAATAAATATCTGTGAATGAATGAATGAACGAGTGGAGAATAGCTGAGATTTACCCAAATCAGCCCGAGTCCACGTCCCCTGTTGACAGTGTATTACAGGACAAGATCAGAGCCAGCCTGACTCACACTGAGTCTCCCATGTGAGAAGCACCTTGGATACATACTAAGAACCCTACCTCTAAATGCACCAATCGGACTCTCTCCTCGGAAGGTAAGCTGTGAATGGAAGAGATCCCAGCCCTCCTTGGTGGGCAGCATTCATCTCAAGAGAGATCAGAGTCCTGCTGCTGAGACCTCCAGATCTGCCCCTGTCCACCAACTTTTTAGTTCTTCCTTCAGTCACATGAAAGGCTTCAGGAATCTTCCACTGCTTTTCCTTTTTTGTTTTTCTCCTTTTTTCTCTTTTGGCATAAGCTAGCCAGCATCTGTTTCTACAGCTTGCAACCAGCAAATGTGACGTTACGTAGGACCTGGACTGCCATGTACCTGCAGGTGACGGCAAGGCCTCCGAGGAAGAAGATGAATTCTTCACACAACGGTGAAAGCCCCTGATATGCAGACCTGCCTCACAAATAGGGACCAGTTGCTGGTGGCAGACTGCTGATAGCAAGCTTCCAGATGTCTCGTTACCAGAAATTCCAAGAGAACGTGGGCATAAAACTGCATAAATTTCAGACATCTCAGAGGACTGTGCTTTCATTGTTCTTTTCCCATATGTTACAAAAGAACAGTCTGTATAGCTCTGGATGTGTGGCAAGCCCTAACAGTGGCGAAGTCAATTTTCCTATCAAAAAGCCTACAGAAAGCTCAACTGTTTCTTTCAAAGGCTGTAAGGAGAGCTCATACCTTCTGCAAACTAATTACGAGAACGAGGTGTCCTTAAATAAACCTGCCCAAAGTGAAAAGCCCTGGGCTACGACTTTTTAATGTTATATGATTTTTTTTTATTTTTTAATGGCCGCAGTTATGGAGCATTATGGAGAATGCAATTGAAAAATTTGAAAACTGGGAGTTAAATCATTTAGACAAAAGAAAGAAAGAAAGAAAGAAAGAAAGAAAGAAAGAAAGAAAGAAAGAAAGAAAGAAAGAAAGAAAGAAAAAGGAAGGAAGGAAGGAAGGAAGGAAGGAAGGAAGGAAGGAAGGAAGGAAGAGAAAGGAAGGAAGAAAGAGAAAGGAAGGGAGAAAAAGGGAGAAAGGAAGGGAGAAAAAGGAAGGGAGAAAAAGGAAGGAAGGAAGGAAGGAAGGAAGGAAGGAAGGACGGACCGACCGGTCTTATCAGGTCCATTTTATACAGCTTATTCCTTTACATCATTTCTTGGATGCATCTTTTCTCCCAAATCCACCCCTATCACCTGCTTCTCAAATTAAGGCTCCAGCTTCTACTCTCCAACCCCTCCCCTCTCCAATCCATTTTTCACAACTATGTAAGGCCAATCTTTCAAAAATGCTAATTTCCCAGGCTTTTCCACTGTTCCAAAACCTACTGAAGGAAGATTTTTTCCCCACACAGTGGGAAATGCGTGGGCCCAAATCCCTGCTCCATCAACCATCAGCTGTTTGAATTTACATAAGGAATTTAACATCCCTGAGCCTCAGTGTACTCATTCCTAAAATGGGGATAATACATGCCTTAAAGGTTGTTATCAATAATTGGGACACAATTAGCCAAGTGCCTGGCCCTCCAAAAGCTCTCAAGAAATGTCACCCTGCTTTCCCCTCTCTAGTGAACTTCAGGTGATACGATCCTCATGATCTGACCCCACCCTCCACACGCAACCACGCGTCCCAATAACTTTTGCACGTGATTCTGTGCCCCAACTAGGTTCCCAGCCCTCCTCACCCTCTTTGCTCCCTCTACCCCTTTGCTGGCTCCCCATGCTCTTTCCCCTCCCATGCCACCCACTGTCCTCTCCAACCTGCAAATCCTGTAAAAGTCCAGCTCAAGTCCCTCCCTCTGCAGACTCCTTGGGCACAAAGATTTCCCCATTTTCACAATTATGCATTGGGTATCAATTTCCCAGGCCACAAACAGGTGTCCAGGAAGGTAATTCTCTTTTATTTTCCTGTAATTAAATGTAATTTTCATCTCAAGCCTCCATACCAACTAGAGGTATTAACTTAATCGTGGTGCTGTTAGGCTTTCCGTACTCAGATCAGAGATCTCTCACTCGTGTGTTTCCAGCTTCCTCTTCTGCATGGAGTTGCATCTAAATTCCAACAAGGTTTATACCTAATGCTTAGGTTGGGGTACAGATGAGGAGGATCTTAACACCTTGGCATTGTCCACTCTTGCTTCTGGCACCTGCTGAGAAGGTGACCCTGACTCACTGTCAGGGTCTTTCCCCACTTATATCTGGTTCAGGCTTGAATTCCCATGTGTTTCTGGTTCTACAGACTAACCCAGAATCCTGGGCGGCATCTTGCTTTCCATCCACAAAGCCCAGTCAGGTCTGCTGGGTCATACTCCTGGCCTCTCTGGGGTGTCTCTTCATCAATGCCCTCCTGTCCTGGAGGCAAGGGAACCCTGCTAAGACTTCGGATTCCCAAGACTCCAAATAGGGAAGCAGGACTCAGCTCCGCACTGCTCTCAGAGCCTCCACTCCATATGGGGAGTCTACTACTCTCACCCAGGTCGGGCTCAGACCAACTACAGGGTACATCACCCCTTATCAGACACCCACACTACTTTCCAACTCTATTTCTTTTCTAATCCATTCTCCTTTCTTGTCCTAGGAATAAGTTCTCTCTTCTCATTTGAAAAAACTGGTTCTGACAGATTCTCAGTCTTAACAACTCAAAATTCTATGTCTTAGTTCTTTGGGGTTTTAACTTTTGAGCTGGAAAAAAACATTGGCCTTTTATCTACTGGCTCTGCCATGGATTTCAAAGCCTGTTATGGAACACTAAAGCTAAATATTGACCCATCCCTTCCCTGAAGCTGTAAGCCCAGGATGCCCTAGCTGCCACCTGAAATAAATGGATGGGTTACGGTGCAGAGGAAAATATCAGGAACAAAAACACAAAATAAATGAAAGATTTCGGTGCAGAAAAGAATTATACAGAACAAAAAGAACATTGGTGGGTATCAAACATCACCCCTACCACACCGGTCACCTGGTTAATTTCTATAAACCCTTCAGCTCTCTGCTGAGATAGCACTTCCTCTGAAAACCTTTTTCCTGCTTGACCTGCTCCCATTTCAATCCCCATATTAGGGGAAGCGCTCATCCCATATGTCCACAGGCAGAATCCCAAAATGACCCACAGTGACTCTCTCCTCCATATAATTCCCACCCCCGTAAATATGACAGGGTATCACTACTGTCATTATATTACATTACGTGGCAGAGAGATACTGTAGATATAATTAAAGTTATAAATTAGTTGACTGTGAGTTAATTAGAAGAGACATTATTCAGCGGGCCTGACATAATCACATGAATCCTTTAAAAGCAGAGTTTTCTCTGGCTGGTTGCAGAAAACGAAGTGAGAAGTTTGAAGCATGAAGCTGTTTTCTGATGTTCCTTGGAAGATGGAAGAGGCCACATGGATAAAACCTGGGAGAGGCCCCTGGGAGATGAAAGAGAATTACAGCTGACAGCCAGCAAGACAATAGGGACAAGTCCTATGCCCTCAAGGAAATGAGCCCTGCCAACAACCAGTAATCTTGGAAGAGAATCACCAGCTCCACATGAGACACAGCCTGACCAACATCTCTATTTCAGGCAAGTAAGACCAGACCCAAATGACACAGTGATGCTGTGCCCAGACTTCTGAACTACAACAACGGTGAAATAATGTATTTGTGTTGTTTTAAGCCACTAACTTTGCGGAGATTTGCTCCACAGTAACATAAAACTAATACCATACCATATGTAATCCCCTAACACCAAGTGGTTAGGCCTGTTCCCAAACTGGATCATGATTGTCTTCAAGTCTGTGTCCCCCAACAAGACCACGAGACTACCTGGTTTACAGTTACACTGAAGAAATACTGTTTGAGCTACATTAGTTAAATGGATTAAACGAGCAATCATATGTAAAACACTTAGGATAGTACCTGACATATATGTTTTAACTATTATTACTGTTGCCCCAAAGTACCTAAAACAGTAGCTAACACACAGTAAACAAGCTCAATAAATACCGGTTGAGTTAAAAACCATTCACCTCTAGTGAATTCTCATTGTATTTATAGCTAACACCAGAGAATTTCTTAACAGGCATTGGTTTCAGAAATCAGAAAATGAGTAGAAGGGATAGTTTGCTATTCTATGCAAGGTGGAACATGAAAAAAATGAAATACAGGTAAGAAAGTGCAAGCCATCAACAAAAGACAGTCAACAGATCAGTTTGGCTGGAAAGTTAGGTTCCTTTAAAGGATAAATAAAAGACTGAGCTGAGAAAATGTTGGTCACATAATGGTAGACATCCAATGCCATACCCTGAATTCTAAATGTTACCACTTAGGAACAGGAGAGGTCCAGGGATGGCTTTTACACAACAGATTGGCATGGAAAACATAATGTTCTAGGGCAGGTATTAGATAAGAAGCTTCAGGACAGATTGGAGAAGGCAGATGTTGGAGGAAGGGACATTAGTTAAGAAGCCCACACAGGGTGTGAGATAGTAGAACCTGCACTATCACGGGGATAAGAGTCAGCAAAAGAAAGGACTACTAAGAGAGGTATTATTACAGAAAAAGTAGAGGCTGTTGTAACATGAAATGGTCAAAAACTTACTACTAGCTCTGCAAACATGTACTGAATACCCCTTCTGAAGCAACCTGCAAGAGTTCAGCATTTGCTGAGAGAATGACTTCTGGTCTCAGTTTGAATTAACTATGACACCTCCAAAATTATGAGCTAAAGTCAATAGAATGTCCTCCTCTCAAGGCAGGGATTCTTAACAACAGAGATGACATTTTTCTAGCTCACACGCTTTTGAACTAAATTGGATTGAGTCTGAATGTAACTAGACTTTCCCAGAAACTGTAACTTTTTGGGGGAGGGGCGCTTATTCATCAAGTTTCAACTTTGACACATAACACATTTATGATCGGTGGCTGATGGCTGATGATGCAAGAGAGGAAGACCCTGGGAACAAACAAACGCCACTGTCTGCACACTTAGGCTGGACTCCCCCCTACAGCAAACTCACCCAGGCCTCAGTCGGCTCTTCCCAGAAACAGGAGTCCTCCAACACAAGGTGGAGACTGTGGGAACAAAGCAATCCTCTCTCTGGCCCACGTGGACACAGACATCTATGGAGGCACACTGGCACCTCTACCACATCCTATTTGGAACCTGAAATGAAGGCACATCTTCTGCATGGGCTCCGGGTCCCTGAGCACATCTGGGACCTCAGCACCTTCGGCAGGCAAAGAACCTCGGCGAGTACTTCATTTGGGCAACTGAGGCCAGCTCTGCATTCTTCGTATCCTTGAGTCCTGCCCCAATTGCCAGCCATCCCATCCTTTAGCCCATCTCACACGTTCATTCTCAGGTTGCTCTGTGTTCTCTTCCCTCCCATTACAACCTTCAACCTGCCACAACCTCCCTCCTCTTCTGCCTCCATTCTATGTCCTACAATATTCTCAAGCTCTTCACAGAACGCCGTCTTCTCCATCACGCCTTGACTAAAGCCTGGCTTGTCCATAGAAGTGCTGCTGCGGAGGGGCCAAGATGGCGGAACAGCATGGAAGTGTTTTTTGTGTCTCACGTACATGAAATGCAGCCAGATCAATGCTAAATCATCCTGCCCACCTAGAAAACTGACTTGAGGACTAACCTAACAACATGCACAACCTGAACCACAAAACTGAGCATGTACGTGATGCAGAGAGATGAACGAGGGGACAGAGAAGCCACAGAGGGCAGGGAGCTGTTTTTGTTTGGCAAGAGAGGATGGAGATGGGGGGGCGGTGTAGGAAGTATGTGAAAGCATCCCCCCCCCCACCCAAAAGCAGCTGGAGAGAGAAGAAAGGGTACACAAGGGACTGAACAACAAAAAGGAGAAAGGAGAAAGGAAATGGTTTAAATTCCATCAAGACTCTATAAACGGGGAGCGCAGAGTCTGAAACTCCATAGCTCAATACCTGGACTAGCTGTGGTGGGAGGGTGAATCCTGCGGGAGCAGACAGGAAGCTCTGAGAGGTCCTAGAGCCACAAGGGGAAAGGCAGTTCCCCCGCTGGGAGGACATTTTGTAGAGGCTGTGTGGCCGCCCCACAGGCAAAAGAGAACCAGAAAACAACCACATTCGCTGGTGCTGAAACAAGGATATTAAGGGTGAAGCTTGGTGCCAGATGTGTGTTGTGATTTTCCATAATCCCTGAAACACGGCTGCTGCACAATCACGTCAATGTTTTCTGTGGGGGCTGGCACCCAGCTGCAGTCTCTGGGCATCAGCAGTAGCACAGTCCCACAAACATTCCTGTAGGCGGGCTGGCGCCTGGCCATTGCTCTGTGAGACTCTCCCCCAGAAGGTCCGAGCGGCACAAAGCTGTTGTCCTTCAGAAGTGAGGGGTCGGGAAACACAGCCGCATGTGACATACACCTCAGGAGAGAAGTGCCACCTAGCAACCTGGCTTGGACACGGTGTAGAAGCGGCAAGTGGACAGAAGCCAGAGACAAAGGAGAGGTGCTTGACTGTCAGTCAGGGAGAGCACAGAGTTCTGATACTCTAGACTGGGTAGCTGGGTGACACAATTTTCACGTCTCCCAGGTATGCACACACACACCTGCATGTGCCACAAAGATCCACCCCCGTAAGCTAGGCAGCACCACCTAGTGGAGGACAGAGCCGTTACACCAAGCCCCGCCCAACTGGGCCAACCTTGCTCTTCAGAAACACAAGTCTCTCTACCTGTTTAGTTTACAGACTATAAAGTGCTTCATAGTTTGACTTCTGGGGAAACCAACATAATTTCAATCGTGTTTCAGTCTGCTCGCTGGTCCATCTTTTCAATTTTTTTTCTTATTCTTGAATACAGAGAGAGAAAAAAATTATTTTTATTTTAATTTTTTTATTAAAAATATTTTTAATTTTTTCTACCATATTTTTTACTTTTTTGTAAATTTTTCAAATTCTATTTAACTTCCATCATTTCATTTTATTGTATTTCATTGTATTCATTTTTTCAAATTTTCAAACGCTTTCTTTTCTTTTTTCTTTCTCATTTTTCCCATTTTTCACAAATCAAGCTCCTTTCAACAACCAGACCAAAACACACAGGATCTAGCATCATTTATTTGATTTTTGTGTTGTTTTTAGTTTTTTTAGTTTTTTTTATCTTATTCCTTTTCTTCCTTCAAAATGACGAAATGAAGGAATTCACCCCAATACAAAGAACAAAAAGTGACAGCCAGAGACTTAATCAACACAGATACAAGCAAGATGTCTGAAACATAATTTAGAATCACAATAATAAGAATACTAGCTGGGGTTGAAAATAGATTAGAATCCCTTTCTGCAGAGATAAAAGTAGTAAAACCTACTCAGGATGCAATAAAAAATGCTCTATCTTAGCTGCAATCTCAAATGGATGCCATGGCAGCAACAATGGATGAGGCAGAGGAGCAAATCAGCAATAGAGCAGACAAACTTATGGAGAAAAATGAAGCAGAAAACAAACAGGAAGACTCAGGCAAAAGAGCACGATTTAAGAATTAGAGAAATCAGAATCATAGGGATCTCAGAAGATGAAACGAGAGAAAAAGGAGTAGAAGGGTTATGTGAGCAAATCATAACAGAAAACTTTCCTAACCTGGGGAAAGACAGACATCAAAATCCAGGAAGCACAGAGGACACCCATTAGATTCTACAAAAACAAGCAATCAAGAAGGCATATCATAGTCAAATTCACAAAATACTCAGTCAAGGGAAGAATCATGAAAGCAGCAAGGGAAAAAAGTCCGTATCCTACAAGCGAAGACCGATCAGGTTTGTAGCAGACCTATCCACAGAAACTTGGCAGGCCAGAAAGAAAGGAGAGGCCAGATATATTCAATGTGCTGAATCAGAAAAATATGCAGCCAAGAATTCTTTATCCAGGAAGGCTGTCATTCAAACTGGAAGGAGAGATTAAAGTTTCCCAAACAAAAATTAAAGGAGTTTGTGACCACTAAACCAGCCCTGCAAGACATTTTAAGGGCGACTCTCTGAGGGGAGAAAAGACGGGGGAAAAAAAGACCAAAAGCAACAAAGACTAGAAAGGACCAGAGAACACAACCAGAAACTCCAACTCTAGAAGCAACATAATGGCAATAAACTCATATCTTTCAGTACTCACTCTAAACGTCAGTGGACTAAATGCTCCAATCAAAAGACATAGGGTAACAGAATGGATAAGAAAACAAGATCCATCTATATACTGTTTACAAGAGACCCACTTTAGACCTAAAGACACCTTCAGATTGAATGTAAGGAGATGGAGAACCATCTATCATGCTAATGGTCAACAAAAGAAAACTGGAGTAGACATACTTATATTAGACAATCTAGACTTCAAAATAAAGACTATAACACGAGATGAAGAAAGGCATTATATCATAATTAATGGGTCTATCCACCAAGAAGACCTAATAATTGTAAACATTTATGGTCCAAATGTGAAAGCACCCAAATATAAATCAATTAATCACAAATAAAGAAACTTATTGATAATACCACTGTAACAGTAAGGGACTTCAACACCCCACTTACAGCAATGCACAGATCATCTAAACAGAAAATCAACAAGGAAACAACAGCTTTGAGTGACACACTGGACCAGATGACTTAACAGATATATTCAGAACATTTCATCCTAAAGCAGCACAATATACATTCTTCTACAGTGCACATGGAATGTTCTCCAGAATAGATCACATACTGGGACACCAGTCAGCCCTCAACAAGTACAAAAAGATCGAGATCATACCGTGCATATGTTCAGACCACAACACGATGAAACTCAAAATCTACCACAAGAAAAAATCTGGAAAGATAACAAATATGTGGAGACCAAAGAATATCCTACTAAAGAAAGAATGGGCTAACCAAGAAGTTAAAGAAGAAATTTAAAAGGACATGGAAGCCAATGAAAATGATAACACCACAGCCCAAAACCTCTGAGATGCAGCAAAGGCGGTCATAAGAGGGAAGTATATAGCAATCCAGACCTTCCTAAAGAAGGAAGAAAGATCTCAGATACACAACCTAACCGTACACCTTAAGGAGCTGGAAAAAGAACAGCAAATAAAACCGAAAACCAGCAGAAGACAGGAAATAATCAAGATTAGAACAGAAATCAATGCTATCAAAACCAAAACAAAACAAAACAAACAAAAACAGAACAGATCAATGAAACCAGAAGCTGATTCTTTGAAAGAATTAATAAAATTGATAAACCCCTAGCCAGTTGGATCAAAAAGAAAAAGGAAAGGACCCAAATAAAATCAAGAATTAAAGGGGAGAGATCACCACCAACACAGCAGAAATAAAAACAATAAGAATATTATGAGAAATTATATATGCCAATTAAATGGGCAATCCGGAAGAAATGGACAAATTCCTAGAAATATATAAACTACCAAAATTGAAACAGAAAGAAATGGAAAATTTGAACAGATCCATAACCAGTGAAGAAATAGAATTAATAATCAAAATCTCCCAAAAAACAAGAGTCCAGAGCCAGATGGCTTTCCAGGGGAATTCTACCAAACATTTAAGGAAGAGTTAACACCTATTCTCTTAAAGCTGTTCCAAAAAATAGAAATGGAAAGAAAACTTCCAAACTCTTTCTATGAAGCCATCGTTAGTTACCTTGATTCCAAAAACAAAGACCCCACTAAAAAGGGCAACTATAGACCAATTTCCCTGATGAACATGAATGCAAAAATCCTCAGTAAGATATTAGCCAACCAAATCCAACAATACATTAAAAAAATTATTCACCACAACCAAGCTGGATTTATACCTGGGATGCAGGGCTGGTTCAATATCCATAAAACAATTAACGTGATTCGTCACATCAATAAAAGAAAGGACAAGAACCACATGATCCTCTCAACAGATGCAGAGAAAGCATTTGACAAAATACAGCATCCTTTCTTGATAAAGACCCTCAAGAAAGTAGGGATAGAAGGATCATACCTCAAGATCATAAAAGCCATTTATGAAAGACCCAACGCTAATATCATCCTCAGTGGGGAAAACCTGAGAGCTTTTCCCCCTAAGGTCAGGAACAAGACAGGAATGTCCACTCTCTCCACTGTTATTCACAGTATTGGAAGTCTTAGCCTCAGCAATCAGAGAACACAGAAAAATAAAAGGCATCCAAATTGGCCAAGAGGAGGTCAAACTTTCACTCTTCACAGATGACATGATAGTCTATATGGAAAACCCAAAAGATTTCACCAAAAAACTGCTAGAACTGACCCATGAATTCAGCAAAGTGGCAGGATATAAAATCAATGCACAGAAATGGGTTACATTCCTATTCACCAACAATGAAGAAACAGAAAGAGAAATCAAGGGATCGATCCCATTTACAATTGCACCAAAAACCATAAAATACCTTGGAATAAATCTAACTTAAGAGGTGAAAAAACTCTATACACTGATAACTATAGAAAGTTTATAAAAGAAACTGAAGACGACACAAAAAAAAAATGGAAAAATATTCCATGCTCCTGGATAGGAAGAACAAATATTGTTACAATGTCAATGGTACCCAAAGCAATCTACATATTCAATGCAATACCCATCAAAATAAAAGCAGCATTCTTCACAGAGCTACAACAAACAATCCTACAATGTGTATGGAACCAGAAAAGACCCTTCAGCCAAAGCAATCTTGAAAAAGAAAACCAAAGCAGGAGACATCACAATCCTGGACTTCAAGCTATACTACAAAGCTGTAACTATCAAGACAGTATGGTACTGGCACAAAAACAGGCACAAAGATCAATGGAACAGAACAGAGAACCCAATAATGGACCCATAAATGTATGGCCAACTAATCTTTGACAAAGCAGGAAAGAATATCCAGTGGAATAAAGACAGTCTCTTCAGCAAGTGGTGCTGGGAACACTGGACAGCGACATGCAGAAGAATGAACCTGGACCACTTTCTTACACAATACACCAAAATAAACCCAAAATGGATGGAAGACCTAAACGGAAGACAGGAAGCCATCAAAATCCTCAAGGAGAAAGCAGGCAAAAACCTCTTTGACACTGGCTGCAGCACCTTCTTACTCAACACATCTCCGGAGGCAAGGGAAAACAAAAGCAATAATGAACTATTGGGACCTCACCAAAATAAAAAGCTTCTGCACAGCAAAGGAAACAATCAGCAAAACTAAAAGGCAACCGATGGAATGGGAGAAGGTATTTGCCAACACATATCAGATAAAGGGTTAGTAACCAAAATCTATGAAGAACTTATCTAACTCAACACCCAAATAACAATCCAGTGAAGAAATGGGCAGAAGACATGAAAAGACACTTCTCCAAGGAAGACATCCAGATGGCCAAACGACACAGGAAAACATGCTCCACATCACTCATCATCAGGGAAATACAAATCAAACCCACAATGAGATACCACCTCACACCTGTCAGAATGACTAACATGAACAACTCAGGCAACAACAGATGTTGGCGAGGATGCGGAGAGAGAGGATCTCTTTTGCATTGTTGGTGGGAATGCAAACTGGTACAGCCACTCTGGAAAACAGTATGGAGGTTCCTCAAAAAATTAAAAATAGAACTACCCTATGACTCAGAAACCTGGTATTTATCCAAGGAATAGAAGAATGCTGTTTTGAAGGGGCACATGCATCCCGACGTTTATAGCAGCACTATCAACAATAGCCTAAGTATGCAAAGAGCCCACAATGCCCATCAACGGATGAATGGATAAAGAAGATGTGGTGTATATATACGATGGAGTATTACTCAGCAATCAAAAAGAATGAAATCTTGCCATTTGCAACTATGTGGAGGGAACTGGAGGGTATCATGCTAAGTGAATGTTGTCAGAGAAAGACAAATATCATGTGACTTCATTCATATGAGGACTTTAAGAAACAAAACAGATGAACCTAAGGGAAAAGAAGCAAAAATAATATAAAAAGAGGGAGGGAGACAAAACATAAGAGACTCATAAATATGGAGAACTGAGGGTTACTGGAGGGGGTGTGGGAGGGGGGATGGGCTAAATGGGTAAGGGGCACTAAGGAATCTACTCCTGAAATCATTGTTGCACTATAGGGTAACTTGGATGTAAATTAATATATATATACACATATGTATATATGTATATGTGTGTGTATGTGTATGTGTGTGTATATATATATATAGATAGATATAGATATATATATATACACACACATACATGTATATATATTATTAAAATGGACCTCATCCGTCCAACAGGGTCCCTCCCTGGACCATTTTTTCTCTCTCCTGAATCCCAACATCATCTCCTCTGCTCCTGAACTGTGACCTCATTAAGACATCCAGGGAACAGAACCTCCACTTTCTCCCAAAATGTCAGCTTTACATCCTTCTGTAACCAGCCTACACATTGTCACCCATCATGTAAACCACTCTTTGGCTAATACTTAAGATGTTCTGATCCTTTCATCCTGCCCCCACCCAGGAATATCCTGTCCTGGCTCACCCCGGGGTTGGCCTCTTCTGCTGCAAAATGGGGGGGGGGGGGGGTCACTGCAACCATGGAAAAGTGGTTAGACTCTTGGCAATTCGTTTTCCTTCTACACAAGGCCCCCTCTTTCACCTACCACAACAGCTACATTTAAGTATATAGTCAGAACTTTGTCCTGGTCTGTTTCAATGAGCCTTTCAGTTCATCAGGAGGAGACATTGCATCCTCAGAGCTTCCCAACACCTAGGTCACAGCTGCCACTTAAAACATTCTGAATGAATGAATTAGGGAATTTCTAAAGCCTCTTTAGCTCTGAGATTGAGTCACTACAAAGCACTGTATTTAGGCAGTACTCTGCCCGAACTTGGAACTCTTTCTTCCAATCGTGAACTCTGCATTTAGAAAAAGCCTGCCTACAGTGGCCATGCCACTAAAAATGCTCAGAAATTTCAGGGATGCTCCTGCTATGGGCAGATTCTGTCCAGAGCAGTGCAAGGAGGAAATGAGATAATACTTGAATCAGAAGCATACTCCTGATAAAGAGTGTGCTATTTTCCACCTTAGACTTATTAATCCCCCACAAATTCCATAACCAAACTCTTTGTGACACTTCCCTTATTTGCTTCTGTCTCATAAAAGCATTAAAGTTTACACCAATTGATGTTGGGCATATATATTAAATAACCTTTTGAGAAATAAGCCATATAAAGTTTTAAATTTTTGTTTAGACAGAAAAACCTAAAATCTAGACTCAGCATTTCCAATCCTTTCACTGAGAGAGAGGGTAGTGTTGGTGAAACAAATAAGCAAATGAAAAATAACTTAGAGTCAAAAAACCTGGGTGTGAGTCCTCCCTAGGACTCTGGACAACCCTCTTCATCTCTTTAAACTTTGATTTCTACGGGGCACCTGGGTGGCTCAGTCAGTTAAGCGTGCAACTCTTGATTTTGGCTCAGGATGTGGTCTCATGGGTTCGTAAACTCAAGCCCCATATGGGGCTCTGTGCTGACGGTGCAGAGCCTGCCTGGGATCCTGTCTCTCCCTCTTTCTGTCCCCCTCTCTCTCTGCCCCTCCCCTGCTCGCTCACTCTCAAAATAAATACCCTAAAAATAGTTTTTAATAAAAAAATAAAAATTAAAAAAAGAAACTGATCTCCCCTCTATCCAGAGATGATATTCAAATACTCACTGACCAGCACGGCAGAGGCACTGACCCATTAGAACCAGTACTGGCTGTCACCCTGGGGTGGGTCCTGGCTCCCCACTGTGCCAGGCACTGACCAGTTCGTTAGTCAATCACGGGAAGGGTTTGGCAGGAGGCGAGCAGAGGAGAGGAGTAGGGGCATTTGAGAAGCCCCAGGCAGTGACTCTCAAAGATTTGGAAATATTTTGATGTTTTAACAAAAAAAAAAAAAAAAAGCATAGCTCCCTTGATGTGCACCTGCCGACTATCAGCCCTGCTTTGAACCTTCCTAGTCTGGGGACCTTGGGTAAGCACTTCATCTTCCTGAGGAGGTCTCATGTGCGAAGGGGAAACTCTGAGAATGTCTTTTAAGGCATCTTCGGAATTAAATGGAGTTAACATATATGAAAGAAAAAACCTATTCCTGCTTGAGACACGGTATGGGGAAATGACAGCTGGATGTATGAATGAATAAATGAAAAGAATAACATCTGTTCTGCCTTCCTCATAAAATTTTGTTTGTAGTTTCTTGGTAGGTGGCAGGTTTAAGAAGCAAGGGAACTGACATATGACGCTTGTCTTGCACAATCCTAAACTGAGAGCATGAGTGTCTGTCTCCACACCCACCTTCTCCTAGAAGTTTACACAGAGGACCTAGCTGGGTCCAGTCTCCCGGACTACCCAGATGTTCCCAACAACACACTGCTCTCGCAAGCCTGTGTCCTTGAAAATGGCTCGGCTGCGGGAATGGTGGGTTGTCCACTCCAAGGACAGGAGAGGAGGTGAGGAGCCTCCAACTGCCCAGATTCATGGGCCTTGACGGGTCGACTGGCGGTCGCATCCGCTCGACGACATCATCTCCCACTTCGCCCCTCGGGACTAGCTCTTACAACCCCACCTGCCCCCTCTTCCACAAAGGGCCCTGAAAGGTCAGCAAGGGGCTGCACTCGCATGCAGGTGGCTTTTCTGAGGGCTATCTGGCTACGCTGGAGGCAGATACCACAGCAACAGTGGAAGTACGTGTAAGAGAAAACACAGATGAAGATAGTGGGAAAAAAACTGTTACTCATTTGGGGAACCATTAAGAGCCCTATGGTACAAACCTCTGATCTATTAAGTCCTCTAGGCTAGGAATCGAATCACTTAAGGCATTTACTTGTGCCCTCATGTGATTTAAAGGAGGATACATTAACAGACTCATCGGGTGTCAACACACAACATTCTGTTTAGATAGTGGCACAGGTGTCTCCCTGCAAGGCAGTGATAATGTCCAAAGCAAACCTCTTTTGGATGAAAGCCTTTCTCAGAGACATTTCAGTGTTTAGTAAAGACAGGCTTGGCAGGCTATCATTTAAGGCGTATCATCTCACAAAGTTTTTAGAAAGAATAACTGAAATACTGGATGGAAAAAAACGGGCCCCATCTATTATTTGCTATCCCTTGGAAACACACTGCTGCCTCCAGGAGCTTTCCACAATTATTCACGGCGACTCTCACCATAGGGGCTCTAGAGCTGAAACTTTAGATGGTCAGACATACCCTCCAAGCCAGGCGTCTAAGCTTCCAAGTGCCACTGCATCCACAAAAAAACACTTACTGGGCAATGACTGAGAGCCATCCCTTAGAATTTGGACACTATGTTTCTTCTCCCAGCCTCTGTAGCCAATAACAGGATTCACGGCTCTCTCGAGAGCAAGTAACTATTGTCTGACTGCCAAAAGGAAAAGTGAATGAGCGATCATTAAAATTAATGTGTCTACCAGCAGAATGCCATCTAGGGAGCAAGTTCACTGTGCACTTCAGCGTCCCTTACCCTATCTTCCAGGTAAGTTGGGGCAATTTAACACTACCACACCCACAATTTGTCCAGGAATTGGTAAACAGAATTAAGGACTTACATCAAGGAGGACTCATAGCCAATTTGCAGATGAGTAAACTGAGACCCACAGAAGCATTATTTGCCTGAGGCCATATGGCTATTGAGTGGTAGATAAGTTTGCCCTCCAAGAGCCCATACTCTTCCCAGAATGCCCAGACTGTTCCCTACTAGACATCTCAGCAACCAGATGCAATAAACACCTCATTAAACACAAGAGAGACTACCTGCTTCTAGGGCCAATACTCCATGCAAATAAAAACCCATATTAACAAGTGAAAGGTAATATTGCTGGGAAGTAAGATACTGGAGACTTCTGGGGCTGAGCCTTCAGCAGAGACAGGAACATCATCAACGTATTTAGAGACAAAAACTGGCCCCAGTGTTCCAAAGAGCTCCACTTAAGAGAATTAACCCCTTGCTGCAATGGTCTTGACGTGCATGTGAGTCAAAGGATGAAAATGCCTAGAACCTAGGACTCATTTCTCGGTCTCTGTTCCAGGGTAGGCCGCTGGTACCTTCCTTTGGGAAGCTGAAGAGGACACAGCTGGCAAATGGCAACAGCAACAGAGAAGCTAGACCCAGATCCTATCCCCGGAGCATCTCAGGCAATGGTCCCCTGGAGAGGATAAAAATGTATGCAGTACTTTTAGGGGTGTTTGTACCTGTTCTCTTTGCCTGGAGTACTATTCCCCCAGATACTGTCATGGTTTGCTCACGAGTCCATTCAATTCTCTCCTCAAACATTTCCCCCCCAGAGAGACCATTTGAGATCCCCCTAGTTAAAAGAACCACCCCCATCACACTCTATATGCTTTCTCTGTTTTTCCTTTGTAACAGAATTTCTATGTAACAATACTTTTTTCTCCCTAATACTAACATTACGTTCATTTGTGTATTCATTTCCACCCACTGTTGTACAAGCTCTATGAGAACACAAACTGCTGGTTTTCTCATGGTTGTACCACCTGTGCCCGGAAAAGTGGCTGACCCATAGCGGACGGTCAGTAACTATTGGTCGAACAAGTGAAAGCGAGCTTGGCAGTCCTGCATCTGTGACTACACGAGTGAGAAAGTAGAGAGGTCATCGAGACCAAAGAAAAGTAAGTGCCTATAATCAGGAACCAGACAGTACAAGTTAATTCGTACGATCCCGGGACACCTGGGCAGCTCAGTCGGTTAAGCATCCAGCTTCGGCTCAGGTCACGATCTCAGGGTTCATGGGTTCAAGCCCTACATCAGGCTGTCTATCGACACAGGGCCCTCTTTGGATCTTCCCTCGCCCCCTCTCTCTCTGCCCCTCCCCTGCTCGTTCTCCCTCTCTCCCTCTAAAATAAACATTAAAATGTTTTATTAATTAATACAATCCTATCTGCGAAGGAAATTTTTGCTACGTTCAGTGTCATGATGGAAAAACATTTGGGGACCCAAGCACGCCTCACCCTGTCATCTCACCCCTCAACACACAGAGCGTCAACACCGTATTATGAGAAGAGCACGCGGAAGGGGCGAGCCTACTGTGGCCCACAATGGCAGCTTCTGTGGGGCTAAGGGCTAAGAAACACCTGTTTGCAAACAAACGAGCAGCTGCGATGATGCACAAGGACCACTGGACTGAGATGACAGATGCCCCTGCAAGCGGCCTCTGCCGAACACTCACAGGCCTCTAAGCCTGCCTTGCACTCAAGCTTCATGTCACACTGGTTCCTGCTTCAGTGTCGCCGCCTGCCCTTCTCTACAGGGTGCAGGTCGAGACACTGCCCGGCACCACCGTGCCCACACTTAACCTCCACAGATGGCACCCCACCTCAGGAGCTGCAGCAGGCATTTAGGGGACCCGAGTTTAGGTTTACAGTCACTTTTGTATACAGTTCATCTATTAGCCTTCCTGCAGGAGGAATGGTTTCTAGGAATACACTGTGCACTGTGCCAACTCATCAGCCGCGGAGGCACAGAGACTCTGGGCCAGACCCGGCCTTGCAACATGACCATGTCCTTTGTGCCCAGCACCAGAAGTACGTATGTGGCAGAGAAACGAGGTTTAAACATACTTGCCAGAAACTAGTCTGTCCACAAATCCAATGTGGAAAATTATAAGCAATTTGGTCCTCATCAACACCAAGAGAAGACAATCCTTTTCTTTCCAAAATACATACAATAATGTAATTCATACAATTAAAAATGCACCATATATTTACTGGGTTTTTTTAGAATGGAATCATGCAAAACTGTCATTGTCAAAAGCCCTGTGCTTGTAGGACACAAACCTGTAATCATACTACAAACACCAAGTATGTCTACAGCTGCCCAGATGATCTCAAAGTAACGACTACAAAGGTGAAAGAAATTTTTCCAAACCTCCAGTAAGAAAAAACAGTTTGTCAACCTTGAAACATTTAGAGTTCTATTCTCTTAAAAATTATAAAATTATTAAAATAAATGAAATGATCAAAGAGTAGATGGCCAAAAATTATATGAAGACAAAGTGTGGCAACAGTGACAGGCATAAGAATTATGAATTTTTCTAAAATTTGTAATGCTTACATTGTCATATTTATAAATATGTACTTTAAATGTGGTATATTACTCCAAACAAATAGCCATTCAGAACTAATTTTTGTTAATAAATCTGCCTGAGACGGGGACACAGGAGAGAAGCAACAGGAAAAAAAATTATACATATATATATATATATATATATATATATATATATATATATAAAATGTTATTATATATATAAAACATGATAAATCTGTAACTATAACAAAAAATAAAAGCTAAAATGTTATATACAAATACATTTTTATAGATAACATTTAAATATGATATAAATCATATATCTTATATAAATACATAAATGTTATATATACATATGTAACATTTATATATGTATGATATATATATATATATGATAGATATATATCATAGATAGATAGATCTGCCTCAACTGTAATGGAGAACAAACAATAAACAAAAGAAAAAATATTATATAGACTATTAGATGGTCCTAAGAGCTGTGTGCTTGTCCTCTCCACTAGATTAGGAGCTTCTTGAAAATAAGGATTGTTTCTTACTTACACAGATACCTAGGACCTAAGCACAGTTCCTTGAACAAAGTAGATACCTAGTAAATATTGGGGAGGGAGGGAGGGAGGGAGGGATGGATGGATGGAGAGACAGACAAATGAATGTTTAAGGGCTTTTTCATACCTGTAATATGGTTACATTATGTGATGATTTGACCCAAGTATCCTACCTAATAATCAATCTTGATAATAGCCATTTGTTCCTTATATTTAGAATATGTTTTACACCACTGTTCCGTTTTTAGCTCTATGTCTTATCTGTCCATCAAGATTTCAAATTTCTTACACTGGGGCTCTGTAAAGTTCATCTTTTAACTACCGATGTCTAGCAGAGCCCTCTAGAGTAGATGTGTCTGCTGAAAACACGGATGCTGAAAGTGCTGGTTAGCAATGCTGTATTCATCATTCTTCCTTATGTCAAGATAATCATCCAGAAAAGGAACATGAGAGGCAACATCATATAATGGCTAAAGGCCTGACCGGATCCCTTCTCTGACAAGTGTTAGTTTTTATCAACTGGTCAAGTTCTTTTTCTCTCTAGACCCCAGTTTACTCATCTGTTAAACAGAGATAATAACAACATCCACCTTACAGGGTCGCTGTTAAAGACTTACACAAAATCTGACATACAACAATTAGTCAAATTACGTCAGCTCTTAACATCACGATGGGCTCGAGGATCCATTTACAAGTGTGCCTCTCCCACTTTTATTTGCTGCCATCAAGATCTGCCCTCTTAGGACCCCACTGAACAGTGGAATAATATTAGGACACACAGTCTTTTTAATTTCCTAACTTTTCTAAAAGACTCTCAGTGTGCGGTGATGTGATGGCAATGACTGCACAGCTCTGGACAGCTCACTTGGGGACTTACTTCCTTTGCAGGGCTGTTTTGTCAGGCCTGTTGAAACCTCAGTTCCTCCTGCCTTCTGTCAGTCCTTCTAAAATTCAATAAGTACAGCATCACTATGCAGCAATCAGATTCTTGGTACTAAAGACACGAAAGTGGAAAAGCCAGTCTTTGCTCTTAAGGAGCTTGTAGACTTTCTGGGAGGACAGACGTGGAGGTAAGTCACTAGAGGAATGTGGTAAGAGATATAAAGGGGGAAGTAAAAGTGCTTTGGGAACAGGAAGGAAGAAGCCAAAAAGCTATCATTACAGACTTTCTTACTTTTTAAGTCCTCAGGATCACTTTAGGACCTCATCTTTATGCACAGTAACAGGACAAGGAAATATGCAACACCAAAATATGCTAAAAATTCCAAGTCCTAGTTATGGCAAGTCAATGGCCTCAGTCTGTCTGGAGGTTTCTGGCCAAGAATTGGGGTGCCCACATGCAGGGTGAGACTCAATAAAGCCTGGCTGAGAACTACGGATTTACAAGTAGAATGAAGATACTAGAGGTTACACAATTCCTGGAGATGCTGGTGCTCTGGCCCAGACTTGTCAAAACCCCAGAAATTCACTAAGGTTCCAGAAAGGTCTAGAAGGAAGGACCATATGCAAGAATAAGATTTAATCTAGACCCACACTGGTCAGTATAGTAGTTACTAACCACATTTGGCAATTGAAGTTTAAATTTTAGCTAACTGAAATTCAATAAAATATAAAACTCACTTTGTCCGTCTCATTAGCCTCATTTCAAATACTCAGTAGCTAAATGTGACCAGTGCCAACCACATTGGAAAGCACAGATATGTAATAGTTTCATCATCACAGAAAGGTTTATTAGATAGCCTGACATAACAAAGCTGAAAATCAAGCCTGAAAAGATCAAGGAGAGACACCCAGAAATTAGCTATTTCAACACTCTTTCAAGGAAGACAATGTAATCCAGACTCCTTATAACGTATCATCCACAATACATAGCATACAATAAATACATCTAGACACACAAAAAAGCAGGAGAATGTGGACTGTAATCAAGGAAAAAAAAAAACTAGGAATGGAAACAGACCTGCAGTGATACAGATGTTAGAATTTTCAGACAGTGGCTTTAAATTAGCAATTATGAACATCTTGGAGACAAAGAAAAATCGGTTGGGGTACGAGTGGCTCAGTCGGTGGAGCATCCAACTCTTGACCTTCAACTCAGGTCATGATCTCATGGTTCATGAGTTTGAGCCCCACGTCAGGGTCTGCAATGACAGGGTGGAGCCTGCTTGGGATTTTCTCTCTCCCCCTCCTCCACTCACTCTCTCTCAAAATAAATAAAAATTAAAACTTAAAAAAAAAAGAAAATATAGTCTTAATCAGTCATGAGATGGAGATTCTTCACAGAAACACGGAAGCTACAAACAATAAAAATAAATTCTAAGGGCACCTGGCTAGCTCGGTTGGTTGAGTGACTAACTCTTGATTTCATCTCAGGTCATGATCCCAGGGTCGTGGAATTGAGCCCCAAGTCAGGCTCTGTGCTGAGCATGGGGCCTGCTTAAGATTTTCCCTCCCTCTCTCCATTTCTCTTTCTCTCCCTCCCTCCTATCTCCCTCTCCCCTGCTAGCAGTCTCTAAAAAGAAAAGAAAAGCAAGTCTAGAACACTAAGTTACAACATCTGAAATGAAACATTCAATTCAATGGTCTAAACAAGAGACTGGAACTGAATGGAGAATGACTCAGTAAACTTGAAGACAGAGCCCTAGAAAGTGACCCCATCTGAAGAAGAGAGTTAAGAGGGAAAAACTAATCATAACAAATGTGAGTATTCCTGGTTCTTGTCTTTTCTTAAGATTTATCATTAATTATTACTTGTAAAACTTGTCAGATTTTCCATGTGTAAACCAGATATGAAAAGACACTTGGCAGATCCTGGGTCCAAATGCTTCATCACATTACTGCCAACTATTAATGACTAGAAAGCTGATTTGCTGAACACAGTGAAATCTCAGCCAATTTCACCCCTCTTGGTTTTACATTATCAGTCTATACCACAGCCACACTCAGAAATGATGTCAGATAGTCATCAAATTTGAACCCTTCTAAAGATTATGAAGATACCACTTATTTCATTCATGGCTCATTCTGCCATTTAAAACAAGATGGAGGCCGATACATTTTTAACAACCTTAATGTGCCTCAATAAAATACGTTGGTGGGTCGAAGGACCGGAAATATGTTCCTTTATTCACCAAGCATTCGCTGAATATACCCTATGCTAAAAAATTATGCTGGGAATGTAGAGACTAAATAGACATGATCCTTAATTGTACTAAGTGAATTCCCTAATTTATGCAACTATTAGGTATAAAGTAGTGATATTTGGCCTCTGTCCACCTTCCAAGGTTGAAGAAGAAGGTAAGTTGCACAAAGTACCACCAATGAATAGAGGGACACAAATTTTATGAGGAATAAAGGTCTAGATTGAGAAGGAGACTCCTGGTTAATTACTGGTGAAACAGGGCCCGACGCAGGACATGAGCACCCCTCAGTTTTAATGTGCTTTCAGGTGACGTTTTGCACCTGATGAGATGGGGTAAAAGAGCAGTGATACATTTGAATACAAGGACCAAGAGATTCCAGGGTGGTTAACTCAGTTGGTTCCTAAGTGACCCAAATAATTCAGTGTGTCTTCACTCAATTATCTTTGCAGATGGTAATTTCTGATTTTCTCAGGAGAAAGTTGACTTTAAAGGAGAGTATGGGTATCAATAAGCCAGTTACATATTAATGCCAAGTTTCAGTAAGTTTAATCTAATACAAGTGATATAGTATCAACAGGGCTTACACATCAACAGTTTTCAGTCGTTTCCTTAAAGACTACTTACTGTCTTCAGTGCATCTCAGTAATGCAAAGTATTTGACTTTATTTTACTTCAACACTGCACTAATTTGCTCTGGGAACCCTAGCTATGTAGTATTTTAATTCCTGTATTTGTGAAGTCAAAAACCATCACGTTATGTCAACAGTTCATCATGAGAATCCTCCCCACATTTTTCTACCTGGTAAACCCTCTGGACCTTGCAGTAAAAGGTTTGCACATTATGCTCTAGCCCACCGCTTCTAACCTAGCCACCCACCATCATGAGAACTTGTTCCTCTACTGAACGATCCAAGTGCCACTAACTTGAGGCCTGGCCTCTCTTTCGCCAGTCTCTCCTGTTGTATCCTGGTCAGTCCCTGAATCAGGGAGGAGCCAAAAAGGTAGGGGCCCAGGGCGATCAGTCTATAAGGGACACTAATACCTCAGGAAACACACAGCAACTGTACTATCAGTTTCCACACATGACTACATCACAGGCAAGATGTGATCCAGCTCCTAGAGAATAAGGCAGTACACTCTGGAGTAAAAATTTCAGAAAGTGATCCTAGCTGGTGCTGAGCCCTCTGTGGTGACTATTTCCACAAGGTAAATATACACATTTCACAATGTGACTGCAGTAATCCGAAGCCACCAGTCCCAGCTGACAGTGCATAATGCCTTGTGCTGCAAATGAGCATTTTACTACCATCTACATTAGAAACCTTTGAGAATTACTCCGCAGAAGGTGTCCGGATCAGAAAATTCCAAAAGAAAAATGAAGTTAAAGCAGAAACAACCAACAAGTGTTAAATACTTTGCCTACATACAAGCCAGGGGGAAAAAAGTTTTCAAAATATTTTGAAGAAGACTTAGCAAGTATTTCTACGTAAATTACTTCCATCCTTAGTGAGTCTGAGTAACTAAACCTATCCAATCATGAGTGCTATAAAAATCTAGAAATGCAAGATAAACCAAGTAAGTTAAAATGTTAGATTACATTTGGCACAATGCATTTTCTTAGCAAAATATAAATTTTCCCCATCCCTTATAAAAATGTTGAACAAGTAATTTTTTTTTATTTTTGTAATGTTTATTTATCTTTGAGAGAGAGTGAAGCAGAGAAGAGGCAGAGAAATAGGGAGACACCAAATCTGAAGCAGGCTCCAGGCTCTGAGCTGTCAGCACAGAGCCCAACGAGGAGCTCGAACCCACAAACCATGAGATCATGACCTGAGCCAAAGTCAGGCACTTAACCGACTGAGCCACCCAGGCACCCCAAGTATCTCTCAAATGTTGACTTAAAGGGTTGTTAAACACTGATTCAAAAGCATATTGCACCCCTGTGTTTATTTTTAAGTAATCTCTATACCCAGTGTGGGCCTTGAACTTACAACCCCAGGATCAAGAGTCACATGATCTACTGAATAAGCCAGTCTGGCACCCTCCACCTCTATGCTTACTGCAGCATAATTTACGATAACCAAGATATGGAAGCAACCCAAGCATCCATCAAAGAAGATGTGGTGTGTGTGTGTGTATACACACACACACACACACACACACACACACACACACACACACACACACACTGGAATATTACTCAGCCATAAAAAAGAATGAAATCTTGCCATTTACAACAACAGGATAGACCAAGGGAGGCTATTACGCTAAGTGAAAAAAATCAGAGAAAGACAAATACCATATGGTTTCACTTATATGTAGAATTTAAAAACAAAATTAGGGGTGTCTGGGTGGCTCAGTCAGTTGAGCATCTGACTCTTGATTTCAGCTCAGGTCATGATCCTGCTTGGGATTCTCCCTTTATCCCTCTCAATGTCTAAAATGAAAAAAAAAAAAAAATAGCCATCCTCTGTCCACTGGTAACAAATTGGTACAGCCACTGGAAGAGTAATTTTGCTACTGGATATTTACCTGAAGAACATAAAAATACTGATTTGAAAAGATATATGCACCCCTATGTTTACTGCAGTGTTATTTACAATAGCCAAGATATGGAAGCAGCCCAAGTGACCACTGATAGGTGAATAGGTAAGTAAGATGTGGTGCATATATACAATGGACTATTACTAGGCCATAAGAAAGAATGAGATCTTGCCACCTGTGTCAAAAGGAATGGACCTATGGGGTATAATGTTACGTGAAATAAATCAGTCAAAAGAAAAACAAATACCATATAATTTCACTCATATGTGGGATTTAAGAAACAAATGAAGGAAGAGAAAAAGAGACAACCCCACCTCCCAGATTTTTAAATACAGAGGACAAACAAGAGTTTGCCAGAGGGGAGGCAGGTGGGAATACAGTGAAATAGATAAAGGGGATCAAGAGGTACAAACTTCCAGTTATAAAATAAGTTATGACGATGAGAAGTACAACATAGGGAGTACAGCCAATAATACGGTAATCATGTTGTTTGCCGACAGGTGGTATCTACACTTACCACAGTGAGCACTGAACAAAGCGTTGAATTATTGAATCCTTATGCTGTACACTCGAAATGAATATACCACTGTATTTAATTATACTGCAAAAAACAGAAAATACAAATTGCAACCTGAGAACTTAAAAAAAACATTTCAGACTAAAGAATTTTGATGATGAAGTTTATTAGACACTGGACTGGTTATGCATGGAGTTTCTTAATTCTCTTTCCTTCACAGTGTTTAAGAATATGGCAGAGAATTTTCTCTAAAAATATTCAGGGGGGAGTTCTGTGAAAGACGAAGATGTCCTAGAGCCTAGACACTCTTTTGTTTTTTAGTTTGATATTTTTAATTTATTTGTTTTAATTTACATCCAAATTAGTTAGTATATAGTGCAACAATGATTTCACGAGTAGATTCCTTAGTGCCCCTTACCCATTTAGCCCATCCCCACTCCCACACTCCCTCCAGTAACCCTCTGTTTGTTCTCCATATTTAAGAGTCTCTTATGGCTTGTCCTCCTTCCTGTTTTTATATTAGTTTTGCTTCCCTTCCCTTAAGTTCATCTGTTTTGTATCTTAAAGTCCTCATACGAGTGAAGTCATATGATATTTGTCTTTCTCTAATTTCACTTAGCATAATACCCTCTAGTTCCATCCACATAGTTGCAAATGGCAAGATTTCATTCTTTCTGATTACCGAGTATACACACACACACACACACACACACACACACACACACACACACACCTTTATCCATTCATCCGTTGATGGGACATTCTGGGCTCTTTCCATACTTTGGCTATTGCTGATGGTGCTGCCATAAACATTAGGTTGCATGTGCCCCTTCAAAACAGCACACCTGTATCCCTTGGATAAATACCTAGTGGTGCAATTGCTGGGTCATAGGGTAGTTCTGTTTTTAACTTTTTGAGTAACCTCCATACTGTTTTCCGGAGTGGCTGCACCAGTTTGCATTCCCACCAGCAGTGCAGAGTCCAGCCTTTTAAAAGGCATTCCTGTGTACGAATCCTGAATATCATTACTCATCTCCTCAGAGGTAATCCAAACAGATTACGAAACAAAATGTTTTCTTCTTTAAAAAAAAAAGGCATTCAAGACATTCTTGCAAGAAATAACTATTAGTACAAAGGTCAGAGGTCTGCAGTGATAATAGCATCAGCCAACAGATCTCATCTGAAGTGACTTTCTTTGCTTACCTGCATAATTAAAAACGTCTAAATTTTCTTTGTTTCTTTGAGCACTATGAGGATCTGTGGGCAGCTGAAGGGAACCATGCATGGAAGCTGTTACCAACTTACACTGTAGAGGTAAGGAGAGGGAGCAGCAGCTTGTCAGGGAGGGAGCCAGGGGATTAGTACCTCAGCCTCTCTCCACTCCCGCTCTCTGATCCCTGCTGTGATGTCCACTGACCAAACCCAACCAGATCTAGAGGGCAGAGCTTCAGTGATAGCAACTGGACCTCCAGAAGCACAGAGCAGGAACTGGAAGGCTGGACAGTACAGACGGAGGAGTCAGTGGAGAACATCCAGCACCGTTTTTAAGTCCTATTTCCATCTGTTGTTCCCCTCTTCCTTTCAGGAAGGCTCATTTGAGTTTTAAACTGTTCAAGATGCTCTTTAAGGACATCGCTTTCCATTCTAACACAGGTAGTGCTTAACTCTGCCTATCTTGTTGCCTTTTACTTTCCCTCCTGGCTCAGACATGTGATTTGAGAATATACTCCTTCAAATTTTGTCTTGCACATTCTCCTAGAGCAAGAAATATGAGATCAAGACAATCTGCGTCTACTGCGATCACCCGCTGTTCAAACAAACCTTCCCACCTTCAAAACCTCATCGGGATGCTCAAATCCCCTTCACCAAGAACACTTCGTCTATTATCATCTGTCTGCTCTCACTTAATATTCCCATTTTTTGTCTGTGCCTTCTCTTACTGCACCAACTCTACCCATTTACTGGGTTATGTTCCCTCAAGGTGCAGGTGATTCCTGCACCGTTTTGAAGCTTTCCAAGCTATTCCTCTTCCTAGTATTCTCCTCTCAATTTTTCCACACCCCTGACAAGAGCTGTCCCCATTTGCAAAGATGGTTGCCCATTGTTCTCACTACGGAGTATGTGCCGCTCTGAGAGTGTTTTTCAGTTGTGTTCTGAATTCCGGCATCTTCTGATAAGTCATTCCGGTTTTCTCCCTAGGACACTGCTTCTCTTACGTTTACTGGCTGCCCGTCACTCTTTCTGATTTAGTAATATCTAAAATATTTCCCTCTTTTCTAAAGCCCTGCTCAAGAGCACTTACACCCAGCAACATCTCATTTTCCCTTCCACACCTGTCCATCCTGGCTTTCAAACGTCTAATTTCCAATTATCTTCATTTGTCCTCTCCACTGCAACACATCTCCCGAGGCGATCTCTCTTCCATCACACTTTAATCATACTTTCTTCTGTTACTTTATTTTTTCCCTTGCTCCCGTTCTGATAATAAAACTGAAATATACTCTCAGACTCCTCTTGTTCCTCTTTGATTTCCTGAGCTAATTTGATTCTAGAAACTGAGGATTCTAGGCGAAAGCCTTTCTAGCCTCTGGATTCGACGTTATTTTATCGAGATCATTTTTACTTTAGTTCCTTTTGATGGTGTGTTCTCTGCAATAATGAGGACTTCAAGCATTTGTTTATTCTGAAGATCGGCTGCTATTTTATGGATCTCGGAAATCATGGTCAGAGTTTATATACCTAACAGGTTGTCGCAGAAGCTATGCCCCATCCACACTCCCTGCCCCACCAAGACTTTCTGGTCTGAACATAGCTGAGGTAGACAGTTCTGGCCTGTCCCCCGTATCCTCTCTCTCAGGCACTTCCCAGGGCTGCTGGGCTTCGGGACTCTCTCCAAAGGTTCAGAAAGTCACTCCGTCCTTGTGACGGCACAGTGCAGAGGAAAGAGACGGGTGCTCACGATCCGTGAGAACAGGGGTCGGTGGAGAAGCTTCTCCACTGAAGCAGTGGGTCCAGCTTCTCAGGCTGCAGAGCAGCAATCTTGGCACCTTCCACTCAGGGCCCAGAGGGTGCCGCTGCATTCCTGGGCTCATCTCAAAAAAACCTACGGGTCCCCAGCCCAGCCCGAGCCTCGACTCAGTTCCGAGAGACATAAAACCAAGCCTACGGGCGACGCTGAGGCGGAGCAGCGCCGGAGGAGCAACTCTTCAGACAGAGAATTCCGGAGGCTTCCCCACATTCCCAAGTCTCCCGTGTCCCCGAGCATAAATAATGGAATCTGAGGCACCAAGTCCCAACAAACTCCCTCGGTCTGGCACTCACGATGCGTAGCGGGAGGGCCACTCACACACTAGTGAGCCCACTTGGCACGTAGCTACCTTTGTGGACTTTGACGAGGAGCACATTAAGACAGGCAAGAAGTTGTTACCGGGACTCCTCCCGCTTCAGGCAAAGTCTCCAGCGGGACTCAAGGCTCTCTTTCGAAGCTTAAATCCCTCTGAGCCTTCCCTGCCACCTGCCACAAGCTCTGGTCTTGTTGCTCAACTTGAGACAAATCTGCTATGGTAGGTAGCAACACACTAGCATCAGGCGCCCGTACGACTCACTGACTTGTTAAACCCAGGGCCTGAAGCCACTTACAAAGCCGGGCCTATCGGAAGCCAATGACCCAACTCGTCGAGCTACCACACAGCAATACACGGGTCACCGCCGACACCCACTAACGCTCCGGGACCACAGCTGCCGGCCCAGGAGGTACCACTTACTTTGATCCCCACATTCTACATCTTATCTCCTGCACAAGGTCTCCAGATCATGAGCGACCAAGAAATCATCACCTCTCTCTCTGTCAAATTCAGAAACAATTCAGAGAGAGAGACACAGGCGCCAAGCAGACAGAGATTAAAATACCATCTCTCTTCCTGATGACGCTGTTTGCAGAAGGGAGCTGAGGTCAGGCCCAACAGGGGAAGCTCTTGGTTCCCTAATAGTTTACCCTTGAGTTAAACCTAGCTACCAGTCACGGCAGAGACCCCTGCGGAGGCAGACCCAGCAAGCTCGCCTACGACTGCCTCAGAGGCAAGGGGAGGTTCCAGGTGGTCAACAACTTCCCCTTCTCTCCAAGTGAGTGGGTGAGGGGTCAGAAAGATGCCAGGAGTGTCCTTAGATGTAATCTGGCTGCGTGGAAATAAGAAGACTGTTCTGTTCTCTCTCAGCACCTTCTGGTGCCTGCATTTCTGTGTCCAGACAAACCTGGCTCCTCATCACCATCCTACAGTTCCTTTAAGAGACCCACCAGAAGGAGGACCCGGTTCTCTTCCCGCTGACCAGCTCATCTCTGCACGGGGTCTCACCCCCGCACATGTCCAGAGCCACTTGTCAGACTGCAGAGCACCATCGTTGGCTCAGGTGTCCACTCCTGAGCCAATAAGCTGTGGCAGAAGGTGGAGGAAGCCAAGGGCTGAGGTTTGTGGTACCCAGGCCTGCCACTGTGAGCAAGGGCTGTGGGGGGGGGGGGGGGGGGTGCCATCGGACTAACTTAGGCAGGGTGTGTGGCCCTGCGCCCCTTGCTCCCGACTCCACTCTTAGCCAACAGCTTCCCCTGAAATACATCACCAGCCCCCTCTCTGGTACCTCCCACCAGGGTCTTTGGTCACAGTCCTCAGGTGAGGCCTTCTCCTGCAGCTCCCAGGCTTGATGGATTGCTCCTGCGGAGTCAGGTCTGGTCCCCATCCTCCACCAAAGACCCCAACAACCAACGCACTCATCTTCCCCCTGCCCCCTATAAAGCCCTGTCATAGACCACATTCTATTTTATCCCATTCAGAATCTGTCAGAGAACCCAAGAATCTTTCAGATTTCTGGCACAGGATTGGTCTCCATTTGAATCTACCTAAGAACCAGTGACCTAAACATTTGGTCAAAAATTATTTGGGATTCCAGCTATGTGGCAGCAAATTTTTCAAGGGCAAGTGTATTTTAAAGACTGGCCCTTTTAAACTGGAAAACCAGCATCTTGGTTCCTGGGAGATCCAGTAACACCAGGAGCCACAGGGGCACCCAGGTTCCTAAATGATAGTATGGTTAAAACCGTTATCACACGGCAGTTCGTCTCATCACAGAGGGCTACCCAAGCTATACCAAACTTTTCCAACCATAGTCAGGTAATAAGCCTGGAAGAACAGACTCCTCGGGGCGGGGGGGGGGGAGGAACATAATCAACACAGTTTGTCTCTAACTGTTGAAAAACAGTCAAGTCCATCAATGTCGAACCTGAATATCAAGAGTTATTACTTAATGATTACAACACCAGATTCCACCTTTTTTTTTTTCACTTCGGTGCATTCTGGAACTCTCATACTAGCATTGCTTTCCTGCCCCTAGAACTGGAGGGAAGTTGTTCTCTCATAACGAGAAACCAGGCCAGGGAGAGAAAACAGGAAGTATAATATGAACAATCTGTGTCCCTCCCTATGGCTGCAGCAATGCTCGGTAAGCTGAGACCCCAGAAGCCCCAAGTGCAGAAGGGCTGGCACAGTGGGGTCGCAGGGCACACAGAAAGCCCTGGGTCTGAGTCGAGTCACATAAGCGCTCCAAGCGGACAGGGGAAAGGGGCAAGTGGCTGTTACGTCTTTCAATGCCGACACCTTTGGGTCACCCTAAGCCAACACCAGATTGACAACAGGTCTCTGAGAGCCAGACACTTGGGTTGGTCTGCAGCCAAGCTTGCAGCCTCCCCCAAGGCTCTGCCAACCCCACAGAGGCTCAGAGCCTCGGTCTGAGGACCTCACAGTGTGGTCCTCACAGGAGTGACAGCACCACCACCAGGGGTCTTCAGGTGGCACCCAAGGCCCAGTGATTCAGAATCTGCAGTCTGACAAGATCCCTTGGTGATCAGCTCCCACCATCAAGTTTGAAAAGCACGGCTCTGCCTCTCAGAGGTTGAGAAATGTGGGTGCAGGACAAGGAAGGACAAAGAAAAGGGCAGAAAGAGAAGCAGAGATGTAAGTGCCCAGCAAGTCAGACTGCTTTTCAGAGTTCAAGTCAAGCCTGCAAAGGGCCATGAGAACATAAAACCGAATTTCCATCAGATGCTCTATCTCAAAAATCTAGTTTTGATCAGTTTGTTTTGGAGTCTTTGAGTGAATTAGAGAAGCTCAGATTCCCAGGCAGTGATCAAAATATTCCACTACATTCCATGAAGCCAAACAGGATCAAGTAAAGAAATGGAGACTGTAAGAAATTGGGGAGAACAAATGAGAAATCAGATTATCCATCCTAGGGAGCTGCACAGGCCTCAGGCCACCCTCACCTTACCTCCTCAGCCTGCAATCCTACCACCTCCATTGCCTCGTTGACCCTGGGTGGGTGCCCACCCCTGATTCCTTCTCCTCTCAGCTGAGGATGCATAAGTCACTGCCCTCCAGTAAAACGATCAGTTAATGACCATCAAGACCTTATCACTGTCCATTTGGTGCATCACAATCTAATTTCATTATAAAGACACTTTTTGCCTCAGTGAGACAACTTTTGGAAGACTTTTTTTTTTTAATGTTTATTTATTTTTGAGAGAGAGAGAGAGAATATGAGCAGGGGAGGGGTAGAGACAGAGGGAGACACAGAATCCAAAGCAGGCTCCAGGCAGCACAGAGCCTGATTCGGGGATCAAACTCACATAGTGTGAGATCATGACCTGAGCCAAAGTCGGACGCTCAACCGACTGAGCCATCCAGGTGCCCCAAAGACATTCTTAATCATTCTCTCAAGTTTTAAGGAAGGTGAATTTTTTTTAATGTTTATACTTATTTTTGAGACAGAGAGAGACAGAGCACGAGTGGGGGAGGGGCAGAGAGAGAGGCAGACACAGATTCCAAAGCAGGCTCCGGACTCAGAGCTGTGAGCACAGAGCCCGACGCAGTGCTCACGAACGGCAAGATCATGACCTGAGCCAAAGTTGGACACTCAACCGACTGAGCCCCCCAGGCCCCCCAGGGAAGTACACGCTTTTAAAGGAAGTCAACATTTTGTTTCTTTGAGCTCTTCTACTGGAGGAAACTCCTGACATCTTCAAATGAGCATAAACCACCTAAGTCTTGGTTAGCTGCCAAGCTGGCAAAGTGTCATGGCAGTCACCAGTCCCGAGCAGTGCGTAGAACCTGGTCTTCAGAGACAAGAGCGAATGCTGGTGAAGTTATCAGGACACAGGATCAAACCTGTGATGAGGCCATGAGGATCACACGAGGGGTAAGGTAGGAATTCATAGTCACCCTCCTCAGCACACCCAGGTCCTGGCTGGGCATCATAATGTCCCAGAGTACATGGGGTCATCCCCACACAGAAACCACAAAATCTGTCTGTCCTGCTGACACAGGCAGATGGGAGAACACAGGATCTTTGGAAGTCAGATTTATGTGTGATTCTTATTTTATTCCTTGTGGGGGTTTTTTCTTCCGTAAGAAATACAAGTTATTTTTGCAATCAGATTTAAAATGAGGATTACTTTAAAATTCGTAGACATTTGGGGGCGCCTGGGTGGTTCAGTCAGTTGAGCGTCTGACTTCGGCTCAGTTCAAGACCACTCGGTTCACAGGTTCGAGCCCCACGTTGGGCTCTGTGCCAACAGCTCAGAGCCTGGACCCTACTTCAGATTTTGTGTTTGCCTCTCTCTCTCTCTCTGCCCCTCCCCCCTCTCATGCGCGCACTCTCTCTCTCTCAAAAATAAACATAAAATAATAATAATACAATTCACAGGCAGTTGATCCTGAGAGCCTAAAGAAACCTTATTCTCTATGGCCTGTTAGCTTTCTAACTTTGGGGACATCAATCAAAATTACTAAGGACAAAAAAAAAAAAAAAAAAAAAAAGACGACATGGCTTTGGATAACCTGTTTGGGAAGCCTCTCCGAAGGAGTGCTCTCCATTGACTATAGAAGGAAAGGGAAAAGGGAAACCTCATGGAGTGCAAAGGACACAGGCTTAGAGGCCAGAAAAATCTGAGCATAACATGTAGCCCTGGGCCCTTACTATCAGCATGACTTAGGCAAATTACATCACCTCTCTGAGCCTCAGTATCATCTGTAACACAGGCACCGTGGTTGTGGTACTTAGAATCGATCCCTTGTTGTGATAATTAGAATCAATGCCTATCACTGGCCTCACCCTTGGGAGGAAGCTATTATTCCCTCCTGCTGGCAGGATCACAAAGTGGGACTACAACCATATACTCTTGCATCGAAAGAGTACATAACTAAAATCTGCCCTATGTCTTCCTGTGTTCAACTATGTTTTCTTCATCAAGCATGGGTTGGTTGAGGGAAAGGGGGAGTGTTGCCCTTCACTTCTGCCAGGACAGGTAGCTCTGAAAGCAAAGCCAAGTTCAGGGGCAAGTAGGATAGCTATGTCATGAGACCCTGTTTTCTTGGCTCCAAGGACTTAAAAAATGAGACAAACCCAAGAGATACAAGTTGTGCAAAGAAATCAGTTGTTGAGTTGCCTACATACCACAGGTGATCTAAGAGGCACAAAATGGCGGTCATGGTGGTTACAATGGAGACTGAAGTGCAATCACTGGCCTCAAAATTAGCGATGACCACAGTGACCAAGGCTACAGAAAGATGCAGGACACAGTCCAGTGGAGGGTCCAGCGAGAGAATGGTCTCAGTGGCAGAGGTTCTGGAACCATGATCCAAGGAAGCCGGCGGGAGGCCCCCATCCAATCAGTGACAGTATGAAGCTCTGCCCTTCAGCAAGAAGTTTCTCAAATCTGAGCCCCCAGGGGCAGAAGCCAAGACAGCAAGAAGCCAACGCCACCATCGGGGGGTTGACTGCAGAATCTCAGGCTTTTCCAGGAAGGACTTGGGTTCAAGATTCTCCTTGTGATGGCACTGGAGCACAGGGTGGTGGGGAGAGCCAAGAAAGCTCCAGTTCGTAATTACGAAGCCGTATCCTGAGAACTATTTAAGCGGAGCCTGAATCAGACTCCAGAGACAAAGCTTTAGCCGATTGTTACGTTTCCTAAAGGATGGAAACAGTCAATCTTCCTTTGAAAACCTCCTCTTTCCACCTGCCCTGCCCCCAAAAGAAGTCCCTTCTGTAATCTGAATGACATGCGTCAAAGCATGGTTCACCTGCAGAGTGCCAGGCAGGTGTCAGGTGGGGTTACTGCTATTACTGGGAACTAAGGGTACCCCACAGTTTCTAAGCCCACGTACCAAGGACAAAGCATTCTCAGAGGCACAGGATACTTGGGTATCCGTCCTAATGAATAAAATGTCATTTACCACCGTGGCTTTTGTCTGATCTTCAGAGACTTCATTATCTTTTTTGTCATTTCTGGAAAGCCAAGAAACTGCTCTCTTTTTAAGCTAATTGCCTGGAAAAAGCATTCCCGCCTCTCTCATATGCAGAAGAGAAGTTCTTTCCTGTCTGGCCAAGGCAAAGAGTCCTGAATATGAGCCACTGCAGACAGGATAAGGATGAATCCATCTCCATCATCATTTCTTTTTTTTTTTAATTTATTTAAATGTAAGTTCATTAACATACAGTGTAGTACTGAGTTCAGGAGCAGAACCCAGTGATACACCACTTACATATGACACCCGTCCAAGCTCCTCCCAGCACATGCCCTCCTTAATGCCCGTCGCCCATTTCACCCATCCCCCCAGCCACCTCCCCTCCATCATCATTTCTGCCCTGATTTTCCAGCCTGAGGTCTCTGTGCACAAGGTTCCTACACGTACTTCAGTTGGACCCTCTCCATTCTGCGTGCCGCCTACAAGTCACACACACAGTCACGGTCGTCTGACTACGGGCTCTTGAATCCTACGGTCTCCTTCTGACTATGCAGATAAGTTGAACTTCCATAAAACTGGTTTCGGTACCACTGTTCTCTGTCCTTTGAAGAGACAGAATAAAAGACACTGAATACATAGGATGCCTATTACCTGGACCATCCATTGGTCTATTCTCTCAACCAAGACAGAGTGACCCCCTCTTATGCATTAGGCAGCTGGGAATAAAGATACGGAGAAAACACAAACCCAACGTAAATGTCCTGTCAACCTAAACAGAGGGCACGGGCATCTTGTTTCTGAGGAAATGTCTTTGATGTTTTAGTGGTTGTGAATTCACCACAGGCTGTTAGTATCAAGAGGACAGTAATGAACCTAAAATCAAGGGGTGGGCTAAGATAGTCACGATCATTCAGGCAGGGATATAAAAAATTTTGGTCCATGCAAAGAAACCTACATGGCATCAGGGCCAACGGTGAACACACATCTCGAAACGGAAAACACATAAGCAACAAACAGGAGAATCACGGCCCAAGAGCAAAATTTGCAAATGAGGTCGACAGGAAGGGACACAGAAGCCTCTGCTCATGGCTGCCTCCTCTGCCCACGACAGCTCACCTCTGCCACCCCAAATCCACCTTGCTCACACCTGCTCGTCCTATGAAACCCGTCTCCACAGCAATTCCGCCAGGAAGCTCATCCTCATCACCACCCCTTCAAGATACAGCGTGATGTCCCCACTCACTGTAATACCCGGTGCTTTTTAATGCTGATATATGATTATCCATCTGCCTATCTCTCCTCCCCACCACACTGTGAGCTACTTGAGGACATGGATTTTTGTCTTTTTAGCCCAGTGCCTATTACATTTAGCACTCTCATATTTGTGGAATGAGTGAATGAATGAATGAATGAATGAAGAGGACTAGAACGTTCTTCAGAAGCCTGGGTACTTCTCCTTACTGCAGACTTAGTGACTTAGGCTTCACTTCCACAGGGACTCTGCAAATGAGCACCTGCAGCAAATATCTCTTTCCTTTAGGTCAAGGGCAGGAAGTCGGCCATGTCAATTAAGGTCTTTCTGTGCCTCCCTCTCAGCTAGAAAGACAAGCCATCCACAGTTTGCAAGCTTTCCTTGTCTTGTGTGCTTCAGAGGGATTTGGCTATGGGGCTCTTAACGAGATCAAGCCGAATCACACAGTTTCATCCTGTCAAAACGCATTGGAAATCTTTCTAGGGTGATTTATCATGGAAATACACATGGCGGGGAAGGGGAAGGGGACTTAGAGGAAGCAAAGAAAGCCACTCTGCGTCTGCAGTGCTCGGCTGGCGGGATGCCCGTGGCAGCCGCAGCAGCTGGTGGACAAGGCTGACCTGACACAGGGACGGATGGGCTCCTGTGAGAAGGCCACCTCCTGAAAATAAATAACTATCGCCAGGACCGTCGCACTCCAAGGAGCGTGTTAACGCGTAACAGCAGCAGCCAGTAAATCCTGGCGGCAAGTACCTTAGGTAAGGGGGTGGGGGGGGCTAGATTAATTTGCAGCTGCTGGCAACACCTGACAGATCAGTTAAAATATGGAGTAGCTCAGATTTGCTCCCTGAAGTCAACAGCAGCACCACCACTAATTTAAAGGCAGGGCATCCACAGCTAGCTAAAGTCACTGCTAGGGAGAGACTTGGGGGGGAGAACATAAATAACCAGAAAATTGAAGAGCTCTCCTGTATCCTCAACATACCTGTAAATTTTTTGACTCCTCTCTCCTGCAGCTCCCTCCCTGGACGCAGGGGCTTATCACAGGATAACCCTTGTTTTTGTGGAGATGACTTTGTATTGTTTTTATGGTGGAATAGGTGCCAGGATAACATGCTGGCACCTTTTGTTAAAAGCAGCATTAACAAATGTGAGCTCGAATGGAAAGCCATTGCCATTTGTCAATGTTGCTTTGAAAAAGTGTGCCAGATTGCACTACGGGGCCCTCGAGGGCAGAGACTCTGTTGTTCCAAGGCTGAGAGCCTGCTCTTTGCCAGGCAGGATGCTGAAAACAAAGAATTCAAAGACGGAATGCAAATGGAACCCTGCCCCCAGGCCCTTAGACTCTAGTGGCAGAGAGAGAGAGAGAGAGAGAGAGAGAGAGAGAGAGCGCGCGCGTGAGGGAGACCAGAGACAGATAGAAAAATAGCTAAAGAAAAAAACTACTCACAAAAATAAACTCAAAATGGGTTAAAGACCTAAACATGAGACTGAAACCCTAAAAATCCTAGCACACAGACAGTAACTTCTTTGACACCAGCCATAGCAACTTTTTTCTAGCTATGTCTCCTGAAGCAAGGAAAATAAAAAGAAAAATAAACTATTGGGACTACATCGAAATAAAACGTTTCTGCACAGTGAAGGAAACAATCAGCAGAACTAAAAGGCAACCGACGGAAGGGAAGATATTTGCAAATGACATATATGATAAAGGGTTAGTATCCAAAATTTAGAAAGAATTTGTAAAACTCAACACCCCCCCCAAAAAATAATCCAATTAAAAACTGGGGAGAAGACATGAGTATACATTTTTACAAAGAAGACATCCAGATGGCCAACAGACACACGAAAAATGCTCAACATCACTCATCATTAGGGTAATACAAACCGAAACCACGATGAGCTATCACCTCACACCTGTCAAAATGGCTAAAATCAACAGCACAAGAAACAACAGGTGTTGGTGAGGATGTGGAGAAAGAGGAACCCTCTTGCACCATTGGTGGGAATGCCAACTGGTGCAGCCACTGTGGAAAATAAAGAGGTTCCTCAAGAAGTTAAAAATAGAACCACACTACAATCCAGCAATTGCACTATTAGGTATTTACCCAAAGAATACAAAAACACTAAGTCAAAGGGATACTTACACCCCTACATTTATAGCACCTTTGTCTACAGTAGCCAAATTATGGAAACAGCCCAAGAGTCCATCAACTGATGAATGGATAAAGATGTGCTTTGTATGTATGTATATGTACGTATGTTTGTGTATATATATATAATGTGTATGCATGTGTGCGTGTGTATGTATACATATATAATGGAATATTACTCAGCCATAAAAAAGAATGAAATCTTGCCATTTGCAACAACATGGATGGAGCTAGAGAGTATTACGCTAAGTGAAATAAGTCAGAGAAAAACAAATACCCTATTATTTCAATCATATGTGGAATCTAAGAAATAAATTAAACAAGCAAAGGTGGAAAAAAAAGAGAAAAACCAAGAAACAGATTCTTGACTACACAGAACACACTGATGGTTAACCAGAGGGGAGACGGGTGGGGAGATGGGGGAAACAGGTGATGGGGATTAAGGATGCACTTGTAGTGATGAGCACCAGGTGACGTAGGCAAGTGTTGAATCACTATATTGTACACCTGTGATGAGGGAGCATGGGGCAAGCCGAGGGCAAAATCCAGGCTGGCACACCCCCCACCACCACCAGGAGGAATATGTGTGGTATTGCTCAGACATTCCTGGCTACCCAAGAACAAAGGAAAGGGGTTTAAGTGCTTGCATGGTAATGTGGGAAACTAAGGCAAATGAAAAATTAAATTCCCTTACTGCCTGCAGACCATTGACAAGTCCTTGAGACCAGCAGAGTGACCTCCCTCTAGGAGCTCAGCTGCCTTGATGATGATACTTTGCTAGAGGCCAAAGACAATCTCAGCTTAACATGATCCCAACCTCGAGGATCCTGTAAGTCTACTTCCTGTACCTCAACCGTTGCAAGATACGGGCAGACAATCATACTCAAAGCTTATGGCCCCCTGATATGTATCTGAAGGGTCTCATAATGAGGTTTAATTAAATGGTAATAAAGGGCATTTCCCTAGCAACAGCTAGTCCCTCAAGGTCCTGGAAACCTTGCTTCCAGAATAGTTTAGAGACTTCCTCTATCCCTGACCCCCTCCCAAACTGAGGGTATATAATAAGTTACCCATCATGACCCCAGTGCCGTTCTTCCTGTCCATGGGTCCTGTCCCATGCTTTAATAAAATCACCTTTTTGCACCAAAGAGATCTTAAAGAATTGTTTCTTGCCCGTCAGCTGTAAACCTTTTCACAACCCATCAACCCAAAACTTGTATTTTGGGTTGAAACTACTATTGCACTGTTTGTTAACTGGAACTTAAATAAAATCTTAAAAAAAAAAAAAAAACACCACTGCACTGAAGTGTGGTGCTCTCAAAGAGGTAAAGCCCAGAGTATTCTGGCACTGAGATAGGGAGACCAGGCAGTGCCTGGCCTGGAAACAGCTGGTAGGGAGGAAACAATGCCTTAGCCCACACGCCAATGCACAGATTACCCCAAAGGCCTCAGAAATTCATAGAAATAACCCATTATTTTTATTTAACAACATGTGAAATGATGCCTTTCTTTTTCTCTTATTCTCCCTCTTCTGGTAACGACACCAGTCACTGCACTAGGGTCTGCTCTAATCTAGTATGACCTTGCTTTACTTGATTACATTTTTAAAGACTTGCTCATAACCAAGGTCATATTCCCAGGTGCTGGAAGTTAGGACTCCAACGTGTTTTCTAGGGGCACACAATTCAACCTGCAACAAATTCCACAACTCCTGCTCATTTTTCAACCGTTCACCATTTACTAAAGATCAGTTATTCATCTCCCAAAACTCAATCCAAGGAAATGTTGCCAGCTTTTCCCTTTATCTTTTTTTTTTTTTTTTTAATCTTGAATGTTGCTTGTATAACTCCCCCAACAGTAGAGGAAACTATGTATCTGGCAATAAACAAAGAGAAAAAGGTTCTTTTCTGATCTTTTAGCTGAAGGATGTGTGAGTTCTCCACCGTTTCCCACTCTAAAAAGATGCGTATGTGCGTGTCCAAATGTGTTATGCTTGAACATAATAAATCTGAAATGGTTCTGTTGTGGTTTCCCTATTTCTGGGCCCATTTTTCTTCTGTCTGTAGAGACTTGGCATTTGAGAACACTGCACATTTGGAACAAAATGTCCTTTTTCTTAATCAGCGCCACATTTTTGTAGATAAAAGGTGAGTGAAATGCTAAAGGTAATATATAATTTGCTCTTAACAAATGGCAGGGGAGTGCCGCAGCAAGGCTGTTTTCTAAAGCAAAGACTAATCACAGTAGGAACCAAACATAGCAAGCACTTGGTTTTAAGCTTTCACAACAGAAAATGTCACTAACACATCCGGATGCTTTTGCTTATTCTTAAAAAGTAGCTTGAGATAATGACAGTTGGGGAAATGGTTACGTTGGTTCTAAAGCTGTCCTCAAGTTTGATTTATAGCCCATCGTCTTGGATGCGGCAGCCAAGGAGAATGAAGCAGCAGGAGCAAGACGTCTGGCCAATCCTGCCCTTGAGGTTAAGATATTAAACAAAAATGAAAACTAATCTATCTTCAGACAGAAGTGTGGTACTTAAAGTGGAGTGTTTCAGAGACAATCTTGTAAAACGTTTCGCTTTAAAAATGATTTTATTAGAGCAATTAGACATGTAGGAAATGTTACCATCTTGCTAAAGTTGTGTAAGAGCTTTGTTCTAATCTCCCTCGCTCTCTGGAGTGAGATAAATCTATATATAGCCGTGCCTGGTATATGCTTCACTCATTATCTCTATATATAGATCTGTAGCTAGAATATTCTCTGTGAACATAGGTCACATAGTATTCACAGGAGGATTGCATCTTAAAACCTTGAAACTATAAAATTCCTTTAACAGTTCAGAGTTAGCTCTGGAAAATGAGAAACCACAGGTAATCTTTGAGTCCCACACTCATGGATTGACTTACCCCATCAACAAATATTTACTGAGTATCTATTACATGTAGACACTTTGTCCACTGCTGCAGGTTTAACAACACAACAAAAAGTGAAGTCTCTAGCCTCTACAATCTTATCAGGGCAGAAGCCTAGGATTCTCTTTTCCGCATCGCGGAAACCATGTATCTACCACATTTATATAATGAAGAGCCCTGAAATACGCAAGCAGCTCCCACAAAAAAAAGAACAAAAGCAAACATTGAAACATACTGTTCAACTCCGAGAAACTAACAGAATCCTGAAAGAGGAGGAAAAAGGAAGGTGGGATTGAATCCAGAGTATGACCTGTAAGGCAGAAGGCAGCAGTAACTGGGAGAAAGTGCCAAGCCCAGGAGCCTAAGGTTTTGAACAAAAAAGGAACGGGAGGCTAGTCCTTTCCAGGGATCTAAACCTGTGGGATCCCAAGGTATTAATGAGGGAATTCAGAGAATCCATGCACTTGGATGGGGGGAAAATTACATCTTTATTTTCATATCTAACTAAAATATCCTTTAATTGAATGTAAGCAACAAATCACAGTAGTTTGATCGATAAACATGTCTTTGCCTCTAATAAAAATCACAGATTCCGACTGTTGCAGATAACTTGAAATAATGTGTATACTTGTTATAACTGTCTTTGCAATTATGGTAGTTACTACACGGATCACCCAATCTTATTATCTGGTGTATGAATAAAGCAGCACATATATTAATCTATCACACATTTGTTTTTTAGGGTTTTGTTAACTGCTGTCTCTGTCCGCTTGGGCTGCTGTAACAAAATACCGTAGACTTATATACAATGACTTATTTACATAATAAATACCATGGCTTATAAACAATACAAATTTATTTCTCACATTCCTGGAGGCTGGCAAGTCCAAGATCAAGGCACCAGCAGATCTGGTGTCTGGTGAGAACCTGCTTGCAGGTCAAAAGAAGTCCATCATCTGGCTATGTCCTCACACAGCAGAAGAAAACAAGGGGCCCTCAGTGGGATGTCTTTAATAAAGGTACTAATGCCGTTGATCTCATGACCGAGTCACCAAAGGTATCACCTCCAAAATATCACATTCGGGCTATTTTTCAACATGTAAATTTGGAGGGGACACATTTAGCCTATAGCAACTGTATTTCAATATAATTGTAATCATTTGTAATCCTATGTGATTCGTGCACTCAAAAATATTGCCAGAAGGAAGAACAGGATTCACTGGCTTGCCAAAGGAGACCAGACTTCCCCATTAACAAGAGGGAGCTAGAAAAATGCTGTCTCCCACGACAGTGAGCCCACAAGGAAACCTATCTCCCTCTGTTACAGCTGTAGTAGCACACAATAAAGTAAGATTACCATGGATGATAGCTACCCCTTAAGAATTTATAAGCCAGCATCACAGGTCTGCTTGCTGATGGGTACAATCAGAGAAACCTGTAAATCCAGAGACTAAATCGAACTGTATCCTAATTGTTAATGCTTTCAGTTATATTGCAGAAATAAATGTCATTCTTTCCAGGTAAAGACACCAAAACTGAACCCCAAGACTTCTCCATAGACTAAGTTTTTGGGTTTTTTTAAAATAGACTCAAAATAAAAATTGTTAAGCAAGTGAAGAAATAAGATACTAAGAGCAGAAGTCAGAAAGGAAGAAAAGAAAATATCAACTTCCTACCAAGGACTTCAGCTATTCAGAATTACCTGATTCAGAATATAAAATACTCCATATAATACGCTCAAAAAAATCTTTTTAATGGAGTCAAAAATTACACAAGAGACTACCAAAAATAGCCAAATTAATTGTAAACAGAACCAAATAAAATACTGGAAATAAAATATGTAACCATCCAAGTCTTAAATTTCCCAAGTGTGATATACATACATATTAATACTCATTTATTTTTCAGAGAGAGTGAGAAACAGAGTGCAAGCGGGGGAGGGGCAGAGAAAAAAGGAGACAGACTCCAGACTCTGAGCTGTCAGCACAGATCCTGACACGGAGCTTGAACTCATGAACCAGGAGATCAGAACCTGAGCTGAAGTCGGACGCTTAACCAACTCAGCCACCCAGGTGCCCCTAATACGTCTTAGACTCAAAGTCTAAAATTAGACATAGATGAAAAAATAATTAACATATGGAAAGGAGAACTGAAGAATTTATTCATAATTAAAAATAAATGATAGGGATATTTCAAAAAATTCAAAAATTAAGACACAGAGGATAAAGTGACAGAGTCTTACTGCTATTATTGATATTGTAGAAATAAAGCTGAAGCACGAAATGGAGATCCAATATTTGAAGACAGAAGGGGTAAGAATTTTTCAGAAGTTGCCAAACACAATTTTCAGGTTCAGTAATCCCAATGAATTAAAATCAGAATAAAGACCGAAATATTAAAATGAAATCTAAACATGAAAGATCATGTAAAAATCTTAAAAAGAAGATCTTAAAAACAGTCACACACACAAGTAATATTTAAATAAGTGAAAAGCAGACTGACATCAAACCCAGAGTAGTAAGAGGAGCCAGAATCTTATGTCATGACCAAATATTGAAGGACAATACCTGTAACTCTAGAATCACATACATAAGAATACTCTGAAGAACAATGGCAAAATAAAGACTTTTCAGATAACCATCAACTATGATATCATACTTGTCTCAAAAAAAAAAGGCCTTCTAAATGACAAACTTCAAAAACAACGAAAATGATTCAAAAATTAAGATTTGAGATACAACAAAGAATGGTGAACAAAGCAATTAGTAAGGATTTAGACGAATTTTAAAAATCTTTGTGGGGGCGCCTGGATGGCTCAGTCGGTTAAGCGTCCGACTTCAGCTCAGGTCACCATCTCACGCTCTGGGAGTTCGAGCCCTGCGTCGGGCTCTGGGCTGACAGCTCAGAGCCTGGAGCCTGCTTCCGATTCTGTGTCTCCCTCTCTCTCTGCCCCTCCCCCGTTCATACTCTGTCTCTCTCTGTCTCTGTCTCAAAAATAAATAAACGTTAAAAAAAATTTTTTTTAAATCTTTGTGTATAAAACATTAATACTTAAATTGTGAAACTTTTTTTTAAGCTAGAAATAAATTCTTGAATAACAATAGCCCTAGGCCCAGACAAGGGTAATCAGAGATTTAAAACAAAAACAAAACAAAACCAAAACAAACCAAACCATAAGACTCTTACATTATTCAAAAGTTCAGCAACTAATTTTCAACTTTGAGTTTATAAGGAAAACCAGGAAACAGGGGTAAATGGTATATATAATCCTAAAAAGCACAGGGCAGGAGAATGGGATGGGGAGAGTTGAATAAGAAAAAAGTAATCTAAAATAAAGTCAGAAAGGAGACATAAAGAAGTGTAGAACACCAGAAACAAATAGAAAACACAACATGAGGAGTAAAAATGAGTTCAAATATATCAGTAATAATAATAAATTCGTAGTTAAAAGACAGATTGTCACGTTTTTTATTTATTTTGAGAGAGAGTGGGGGGGAAGGTCAGAGAGAGAGCGAGTGTCTAACACTTAACCAATTCAGCCCACCCAGGCTCCCCTGTCAGATTTCTTTTTTAATCAGCTATATGTTATTTCTAAGAACCAAGTATAAAATGTACAAACCTGAAAAATTTTTAAACATAACAATGAAGATGCATTAGACATGTACTAATCAAAACAGGATCAAAAAATTCAATTTTGAGACAAAAAGCATTTATAAAGAGACTCATTGCTTAGTGATAAAAATTTTCAATCAATAGAGATCATATATGCACCCCATAAAATAACCTCAAATGACATAAAATGAAAGTTAACAGAACCTCAAAAATGTATAAATATCATACCAAGAGTTTTCAACATTCTTCCATAGATAATTAGTACTCAAGCTGACAAAAATTACATTCAAAGCTCCATTTGGTAGATATTTATAGGGCCATGCATCCAACAGTAAGAAATACAAGTTATCCTCAAGATCCATTGAACATTTTTAATAATTGTCCCACATTAAGCCATAAAATATGTCTCGACACATTTCAAATGATTCCTATCACACACAGAATATTCTCTGACCACAATTAAATTACAAGTCAGTTACAAGATAATTTAAGCCCCTTATGACTGGAAATTAAAGTATTTCTAGATAATGTATGAGTCAAAGAAAATATAATGGAAATTAAAATATATTTAGAATTAAATAGTAATGATATACATCAAAATTCATGGAAGGCTAAAATAATAATTTGAGGAAATTTATACTTTGTCATGCTTGTAAAAGGTTGAAAGTTTTAAAGTTGAATGTCTAGCTTAGAAAAAAATTTCCAACAGCACAATTTTTCTAGATGAGACTTCCTATTATCAAATAAGTACATGTCATGGTGATTTCTGAACTATCTGATTAGTGTGTGATGGAAATAGGCCCCTCAAAAAAAGGGGGGATCCCCGAAAGAGAAAGAAATAACACATATAAAAGCAGAAATAAACAGAGAAAGAAAAACAATAGACAGTACTCAAATATCCTTCAGATATTTCTTTGAGAATACTAATAAAACTGTTAAGCTTCCGGTTAGACTAATCAAGTAAAATAGAGTGAAGGCAGAAACATACAATAGCAAAACTGAAAGGGGACCATAGTACAGATAGAGCAAAAAACTAAAAAGATAATGACTTCAGCCAATAAGCTTTAGAATATATAAAACTGACAAATCCTGAGAAAAAAGCAAAAGTGTTAAGTGATTCATGAAGAAACAGAAAGCCTGAATAGTCCCATAATCATTAAAGAAACTGAATTAGGAGTTAATGATCTTTCCACAAAGAAAAATAAATGGAATCCTTTAAAAACTCATCTAGGAAATAAAACAGAGGAATATTCACAATTCATATTTAAAAATATATCATCTTCCTATGAAAATCAGAAAAGTATGAGAAGTCAATCTCTCTCCAAAACACATACCTGTGTTTCTATATGAGTGCAAGCATGCAATATATATATATATATATATATATATATATATATATATATATATATATATATATATATAACATATATCCTATACATACATAAATCCTACATATGTGTGTGTGTGTGTATATATATATATTTTATCTTATATATTGTATATATACTACAAATTGAATATAATAATACATAGGAGATATATATTGTGATGGTTAATTTTATGTGTCAACATGACTGGGTTAAGGGATGCCCAGACAGCTAGTAAATATTATTTCTGGGTGTGTCCATAAGGATGCTGCTTGAAGAGATTAGCAATTCCTTCAGTGGGCTAAGAAATCCACCCTCATCAATGCGGACAGGCACCATCCAATCCACTGAGGGCCAAAATGAGCAAAAAGGTGAAAGAAGATAAATTAACGCTCTCTTTTTGAGTTGAGACACCCCTCTTTTCCTGCCATCTGAATTCGGAGTTCCTGGTTCTTGGACCCTTGGAGTCTCCTGCTTCTCAAGCTTTCGTACTTGGACTGAATTACACTGGTGACTTTTATGGTTCTCCAGCTGGCAGAACATGGAACTTCTCGGCTTCCATAACAACATGAGCCAATTCTTCTAATAAATCATATATATATGTATCTCCTATGGGTGTCTCCTATGAGTTCTGTTTCTCTGGACAACCCTGATAGTACCTGCATCATGACCAGTCTGAGACTGGAGTACCAGTTTGTTTTAACATCTAGTAATAACAATTCATCCCACTAACAGATTAAAAGAGAAAAATTCATCATCTTAGTAGATGGAGAAAAATCATTCAAAACAAACCAATAGCCATCCATGAGTATAAAAAGAAAGAAAAAAAAATAGAAGGGAATTTCCTTGACCTGCTAAGAATATCTACCAAGAACATACAGAGAACATTCTAAATCCAGGCACATTAGCCATATTCTATATAAAATCAGAAGCAACATGGACAGCCACTAGTCCATCCTACTTCACTACAGTGAGAAAATGAAGGCTGTGTGAGTCAAAGCCAAATCAAACCACAACACTCAGACATCTTACATAACATCAAACTTTATTAATAACTCAAAGAACAAAGGTAGCCACAAAAAGCAGGTCAATTACAGAGAATTCAAGAGCTACCATCACAGCCTCCAGTTCTCTCCATGCTGTGTTGTGACAGAAAGCTCCCTGGTCCAGAGTTAAGCTGGGTTCTGTAATGATGCATGCTGGAAGTACGCGTGCTGGAAATCACTTCCACAAAAGAGGAGTAATTTCTACCATGAAACATGTCCATTTTGTACACCAGAAATTACATGGCTGATACTGACATTTTCCAGGGAGCATGCCCCATAAATCTACAAACAACTGGTTTACCATAAACAACCGACATCTATCAGACATAATAAAAGCACTCCACATACAAGGACTCTCCATTATATTTACAAAGAGATTTGATCAGGTAGTTTAATTCTTTTGAGTTTTTTTTTTTTTTTCCTTTCTTCCCTGAATAGGATGGGTTACAGACCAGCTGCTTCCCAGTCATAAAAGGTACAAGGAATGGGGGAAAAACTATGTAAGCTGGTTAAAGGCAAGGAGTTTTGTTTGTTTTGTTAACTTCCTAGAGTATTACCTAGAACAGAGCCTAGCACATTGTAGATACTCAGTATAGGTCTATTAAATGAAAGTATTAATTATTCATAAAGTAACGCATGCTACACAGAAAAGCTAAAGCAACTATAAACAAATTAGAATTGATAACACAGTTTAGTTAGGAGAATTAATATAAAATCAATATGCAGAATTCCATTTCTATATTCTTGCAACAAAAAGCAATTTTAAAATCATCTTTACTGTATCAACAGGAAGCAAAGTTACCTAGGAACAAATCTAATAACAAAAAAATGTGTATCACCTTTATGGCAAAAATTATAGAACTTTCTTGAAAGGCTTTGAAAAATGCCCAAACAGATGGCAAGATGTATGTTCACAGATAAGAAAATTCAGTATCATAAAATATCAGTTTTCCTAAATTGATCTATATAGCTTCAATGCAATTCTAATTAATAGTTAATGTTTGTTTTATTTTTTTGTTTTATTGATGACAATAATCTCAATCTAAAACTGTATATGAAACCAAGGTCCACAACAGTGCTGAACATGGAGGAGGAGAACTCACCATTTCAAATACCAAAACTCATTATGAAATTATAGTAATAGAGTCAGTGTGGCATTGGTACCAGAACAGACAAATAGACCAATGGACCAAGCAGAAAGAGAGCCATGTGCATATAGCAAGTTAATATATGAAAGAGGTGGTCCTGTGAGTGGGAAAAGAACAACTATTTAAAAGCTGGCATTATTAAAACTGGTTATCTCTATAGAAGAAAATTAAATCTGAACTTCTTCCCTTCCTACACAAAACTCCATTTCCAGTAGATTATAAACCCAACTGTGAAATGCCCAACTTCAAAACTTCGAGCAGCAACCAGAGAATATCTCCATAAACTTAGGCAAGACATAAATAATGACATACAAACACAAAAAATGATAGCTGTATTTCAGTATGACAAATGTGACACTTTTGTTAAGCAAAACATACTATTTAAAAAACTAAAAAAAAAAAAAAAAAAAAAAAAAAAAAGCAACAAGCTAGGAAAAAGAGAGTTGCAACACATATAGCTGACAGAGAATTTGTACCCAGAACCTGTAATAAATTCATGGGTATCAATAAGAAAGTCACAACCTAACTGAAGACCCACCAAAAGTCTGTCCAGTCCTGTTACAGAGAAAAAGTTGATCATGGACATAAGGAACAGTTGTCAACTTTGTTAGTAATCAGTGAAATACAAGCTCTAACTGCAATGAAAGGCAAATTTGTATCATCAGAAATGCAAAAATTAAGCTGACGGTATCAATTTTTGGTATGAATGCAAGACAATGGGAACGCTCGTATATTTGGTTGGCAGGACAATAACTGAACCCAATCCATTTGCAAAATACATTAACATTACCCTTAAATCTGAAAAGACCGTAGGAACCACAATTCTGCTTTTAGTTCTACATTCTAGGAACACTTGCACAGGTGCACTAGAAAACAGAGCAGTAATGTGTGTAAAGAGTAACCATGTGAAAATGACCCAAATGCTAATCGCCAAGGAAATCGATAAATTGTCGCAAATTAAAAGTACTGAATATTCTACAGCAGTGAAGCAAATGAACAGCTGCCCACATCGATGTGGATCAATGTCAAAAACAAAATACCAAGGGAAAGCAAGTCACAGAAAAACACATGCCCTTCGATACCGTCTATCTAAATGGCAAGATGTGATACAAAGAATCATGGAATTTCTGAGAAAGGTCTTTTTCCATCTACGGGAATCAGAGGATAGCAGAGGCAAGTAACATGTGAACTGGACTTTGGACACTGGAGATAATACCTAGAAAGAGACAGAGGGTCAAGTGTTTGTAAATGCAGTCCAGGCTGAAAAAAAGGTGTAAGCAATAGTGTGTAGCCTCCCCCATTCTTCAGAGAATAATGTGACCAAAAACTAAGACACGTAATGAGAAGTCCTAAGAGCAGAGATAAGGCTAGAGACAGGCTGGGTCGAGGGAACCAAGACGGCCTTGCCTGCTACCTTCGAACACAGAAGAGAGAAGCCCCATCGTTGATATCCTAAAGGGAACCCTATTCCTTTTTTCCTCGTCAAACAGTGCCCTGTTCCATGAGCCACACCCTCACACCTTCTGCCCAGTGCTGCCTCTGCTCTCTTCCTCAACACCACTCCCATTCTCAAGACTTGAAAACAACAGCAAGAGGGTTTAATCCTCTTGTACCGCTGGTGGGAATGCAGCCACCCCATGAACAGTATGAAGTTTCCTCAAGAAGTTTAACACAGAACCACCTCAGGATCCGGCAAGTGCATTACTAGGTACTTATCCAAAAGATATAAAAATACTAATTTGAAGGGGCACATGCATCCCTATGTTTATAGCAGCACTATCTACTATAGCCAAATTATGGAGAGAGCCCAAATGTCCACCGACTGATGAATGGATAAAGATGTGTTATATATATAGAACGGGGTATTACTTGGCCATCAAAAAGAAAGAAATCTTGCCATTTGCAATGATGTGGATGGAGCTAGAATTTATTATGCTAAGCAAAGTAAGTCAATCAGAGAGAGACACATAGTATTTCACTCATATGTGGAATTTAAGAAACAAAACAGATCAACATATGGCATGGGGGGATGGGTAGAGAAGGAAACACAACACAAGAGACCCTTAATGACAGAGAACAAACGGAGGGTTGACAGAGGGAGGTAGGTAGGAGATGGGCTACATGGGTGATGGGGACTAAGGAGGGCACTTGATGTGCTGAGCACTGGGTGTTGTATGTAAGGGATGAATCACTGAATTCTACTCCTGAAACCACTATTGCCCTGTGTGCTAAAATTTAAATTAAAAAGGGGGAACAAAAAAGATAGTAACAGTAACTGATAATACATTATGATGAACAGCATCACTTCAACGTGAGCATGACATCACACCAATAATCTGGGTAGAAAAGGCCTGTGTTGGCCCAGAGCATTCGGCAAACCCCTGGAAACTTGAATCCAGAAGGCCCTGTGGTACCTGGGGGCACGTCCCTTGAGCAGGACTCTCACATGCATACCCAATTTGGGATACACCTCAATAAACCAATGCTGTGCTTTCTATATATACTCATTCTGCACGTATTTACTGAGCATTTAAAGCCAGCAGGGGTTGGGTCTTCACGGAACTGTACGGCCAGTCTCATTACACTACCCCCCCTCCCTCCCAAAGGTAGTTTTCAATGGTAATAGCCAAGTGCTGTTAGACATGATCCAGAAGTGATCAGCTACTTACTTTCATTTTGCAGAATAGCCATCCAGTGTTCAGTCAAGCATTAATGCTTTCTAAAACCAAACGGGAACTGTATGGAGTAAAATACTCGTGACTGCGTTGGAAATAGTTTGTCGTCCAAAGTGATGCTCGAGATGTACACGATAAAATCACTAGTAGACTATCAACTGGTTTAAAAAAAAAAAAAAGTTACTTTCTCTTTTTACTTCAAATGTACATCAATATGCTTAAAAATCAGAACAGAGAAAACACGTTGTGTATAATGTGACTTGAAAAAGGAGCTCTATGTGCTCCCAGGAACCTGAAGGGGAAAGAAGGCGCTTATCTTTTCTTGCTATCTCTGTTTTTCATCTAGACTTTAGAGCAAGTTGAACTCACCTGAATATGAATATGGGGGCTGCTTTTTATTTTTAAAAAATGACATCTGACCTGTGATCAAAACTAGTAATCATGAATTTTAACTGATCTCGTCACTTACTTTTTTTTTTAATGTTTTTTATTTTATTTTTGAGAGACAGAGTGCAAGCGAGGGAGGGGCAGAGAGACAGGGAGACACAGAATCCCAAGCAGGCTCCAGCCTCCAAGCTGTCAGCACAGAGTCTAATGGAGGGCTCCAACCCAGGAACCGCGTGATCACGGCCTGAGCCGAAGTCGGAGGCTTAACCAACGGAGTCACCCAGGTTCCCCTAACCAACACTTGTAAATGCTTTTTCTTCTTGCCAAAGGTGATAGCTAAGACTTAACTCACACAAGGCTCCAACTGACCCAGGTCCCCGAAAAGGAAAAAGGAAACTGATCATCTAGTAAGTGGAACTTAGGGTACCAGATAGTACTTAGGGTACCAACGTATGACAATCACAGCACAGATGGAGCTGGTTAAAAGCCACATTCAGACCCAAGCACAGAGGTCAGAAAACAAATACAGCCAGTTAGAGCACCAAACTCAAAGCGGGAGAGCAAGAGGCAAGCATTTTGTTATCAGTCCAGAACGTTTCTGTCATCGGTCCAGAGATTTACCAAGCACGCTTTTCTTTTACGGCTTGAGGGTTTGGACTTAGAGTCCTGCAGCATCCTCCCTCCCCCCTTTTTAAAGAGATGGGCCCAAAGTTCAACTTTATTACAAAAACAAGCCCAACAACCTACAGAACAGCCGAGAAGCAGTGAATTGGCCAGTGTGGCACGGCGCATCTCAATACACTGCAAATCCTTGGTTTCACTAGCCGAGCGAGCGTTCTCCACACGTGAATCACCAGCCTTCTGTGGAACCAGTTCATCAACATTAGGTTTACTGAAAAAAAGTTACCAAGTGAGAATGTGAAAGCTAATAGCATGCAGGTGATGGAAACACAACCAGAAATACTTTCGAAGTAGTATACTAAGGTGTCTCATGGAACCTACACCAGGAATCTTCCGGCCTCAGCAAGAACACGAAGCAAGAACACGAGCGCCAACAGAGGGCTTCCCGTGCACTCGTCTCTGCTTCCCTCTATTCATTCTATTCCTCCTTCTATTCCCTCTTCACTCTCTCTCTCTCCATGTGGACCAGGGTGGAAGAACCATGGTCAACAGCCCCAGAGTTGTAGGTCTCAAGAGTCTGGAACTCAGAGACCGACTTCTTGCTTTCTCTGATCCCAATTAAAAACCCATAAAGAAGGAGGTCTGGGGCCCAGATCCGGACAAATTCCCAAACGCGGGCCAGTCAACAGTGGCCAAGACAGCAGGCTACTTGCACTGGCCCCACTCGGATCAGGTGTCCGTCCTTGTACTAGTCAATGGTAGTCGCACGGATGAGGTCATGAAAACATACAGCCACTCTGGCAACAACCACAGAGATACATTTGGGGACTGCCATTCCCAACAGCAGCAGCTGCAGATCGTCCCAACAGTGAGTATCGACGCAACAAAGTCAACTAGCTACCTGTTACAATGATTGGGTTAACAGCACGGTATCTTACTGCACCCAGAATAGAACCTCAGCTGTCCTCAACTGTAAGCATCGTGCCCTTCACATAACTGTATTCAAGAATAATCGCATGTCCAGGATGCCTGGGTGGTTCAGTCGGTTAAGCATCTGCCTTTGGCTCAAGTCACGATCTCACGGTTCGTGAGTTCAAGCCCCGAATCAGGCGAGCTTAGCCCTGCTTCTGGTGAGCTCCACTTCTTTCTCTCCCCCTCTCCCCCTCCCTCCCTCTCTCCCTCCCGTCCGCCCCCCTTCACTGCCCCTCATGGGATTCTCTCTCTCCCTGCTCCTCACTCACTTGCGACCTCTCTCTCAAAAAAAAAAAAAAAAAAGAAAGAAAGAAAGAAAGAAATCATTGCACATCCATCTCCCAGACGAAGACAGAGACATTCCTTTTTCCAAGATGGTCCCAGAACTCTCAGGCAGTCGAGTACCCACAGTGCATGTCACACACACACTGACGTCACTCTAGCGCTGGGGCAGAGGAACCAAGAAGGAGGGACCAGCTTTCCCGCCAGATTTAGTTCACACTCCACCTCCCGTGCACTACCTTTGTGACCATGGGCATAATGCTGAGCCTCTCTCAGCCACAGCGTGCTCACACGCAAAATGGGGGAAATAATACATACCTTGCAAGCTTGTATAAAGGTTAGAGAAAATGCGTCAGGGTCACCATACCCGATACAAGGCAGCTATTGTATTATTAATATACTGAACGGCTTCCTCATTACCTCTGAGAGCTAAAGCACGCTGGCCCCGGGAATGTCTTCAGGCCACGTTCCATTTCACACTAACCTACTTCTTTGTGAAGAGATCTTTTCCACCCTGTATACCCAAAAGACATGGTAAATATAGATTCCAATTAGGTTGTACTATAAAAAAAGAAGGATCGGGGGGCAATTTCCATTTCAGCTTTCTCCATTGGTTTACTTACTTTATATCCAAAATCCAAAGAGGACTTTAAAATGTGAGCTAAGAAGAACGACACAGCTGCACTAATACCCTGAATTGTGTATGTATGTGTGGATATATTATACACATGTGACATACCTAAATATGTATTACATACGTGTATCACTATATTTGTATATACAACTCTGTATATATAATTGGATTTTTTGTAATGTTCCAGGGTGTGTTTTTTTAATAAAAGAAAACCACAATTCAGGAAAACCATAGCTGGCACCATCTTTGAAGCTAGGGGCATTCAGAGCAGAGCAAAGCTCCCCACCAGGATTTTGGACTATTAATCCTTTCACTTTACAATGGGAGAAACTGAAGTTCAGAAGGTGAACCGACTAGTCTGAGATCAGCCAGTGCAGGCGGCCAGAGGGAGGAAGGTGAGACTCTAAGACTGGCCCCAGGGGACCAGTGAGACACAGCTGCACAGAGACAAGGACAAAGGAAATGCTGTAAGCAGATCCCACATCCCTCAAATGGATCTTCTGATAAAAAGAGAAGAAACCAGGCCTTACTCCCACGCTCTCTCCTGCCCACCTTCTCTGGCCAGATTTAAGTGACTTGAGAATTAACCATCATTTTGTAACGTCTAAAGCCCCATTAACATATAATTAAAAAAAAGAAAACAGCTTTCATTAAGGTGACTTCAAATAACGACAGTGATAGAACCAACAGTGTGACCAACTCATGATTAAGAATGATTCCCGTATTCCTGTCTCAGCCTCCCGCTTCGATGCACTTCATAAACTAGCAAATTCCAAATGCTTGTGACGTCCTGTAACCCCACTGTTTCATGCCTCCATGCTTTCTGGGCTCACATATGTAAGATACAGCTCAGGGAGCACCTCCTCCAGGAAGCTTTCCATCATTCACCTATGCGTCCTGGCCCGTCACAGGCCTCAGTGAAGGTATGCTGAGCACTGAACGCTGAATGAAAGAGGTTTCCTACTCCAAGTCTTTCCCAGTCTTAACTTGCGGCAGCCACTCCAGCAGCATCTCCTCCAACAAGCCAGTCAAGCCGTGTCTGCCACAGGGTGCTGAAGCTATGAAAATGTCACCTACAAAGGGCTGCCATTCTGGACAGAGAAGAAAGTAAGTAGAAGCAAGAAAGCTTAGCAGCGGGGGACAAGACAATGTGAGCAGAGAAGCAACACCATGGTACTTAGGGCAGGAAGCAGCCTAGACGACGGGAACACATATCTGACCGTGTCTAAAACCACCCCCGCTTCTCTCATGGTTTTCAGCAACTTGACCTTTGGCCTGAGATTCCTGGGTTTGCAGTCATTTCCAGCAAAAAATGGAGGCCGAGGAAGTGAACTGGGCCCAGAGCACATTCACATCTGAGACCATCACCCCTTTAAGTGAACTCCACCCCAAGTTATTACACCTGGGCCTAGCTGTTCCTCCTGCAGGACAGAGAGCCAAGGGGAGGTCCTAAAAAGGATGAGCTTTTCCCTAAGATAGAACTCAAGGGGGCATTACACCTTTAAAGGAGAGACAGCATGCGACACAAGTCTGGCCCAGCCAGGTAAGGCGCCCCCGGGCACAGCCCCATTTGTCACCTCCGAGGAAGCCAGCCCCTCGTAGCCCGCACCAAACCTGGTACAGAGGGCTCCAGGACAACTTACCAGGCCAAATCTCAAATGTGAATTTCTCTGACTCGGATTCTTATCTATACAGCTTAACAAATCACGTTTGTTCAAGCTCATTCACTTACAGACTCTGGCTGGCGTCCAATGCCACCAGCGTGAGACCATGGGTCCCATGGAGCTCATTACAACTGTGGTCCGTGGTCTTCTATGGCCAACAATTAGCTCCAGGATGCAATCCAAACAGCCATTTCCATTCTGGTCATGGTTGCCATGGGGATCACCTCATGCTTCTTTGTGGGAATCAAATGTAATGCTTTTGCTAATGGCCCACAGTCTTTTGACTCTTGGGAGACTAGAAGCATTAAGCAATCAGAGCACTTGTGTTTGAAATTTCTCTGCTGCCTTAGGACCTTAAGTGTTGATGAAAAAGGGCAGGGGATACGGGAAAGGAGTGTGTACCATTCCATCAGAAAAGAGGTCTCTACTGGTCCTTTTCTTTGCCAGTGGAGTTTAGCTGTTTTTATAAATTTAAGAAAAACAGGAGACACCATAGTTACACAGTGGGGGAACAAAACACGTGAGCTCTACACTGGACTCATCCATCAACTCTCTTTGAGCCCAGACAATTCACTCAACTTCTTTGGGCCAGTTTCCTCATCACAAATTGAACAGTTTGACAAAAATTACTTCCAAGTTCTACCAGTTGGTATTTCAATCATTTGTCCTGCTCTCAACTTACAAAATAACTTCTCCTCTACATGGAAATGATCAGAGTGGTCAGGTGAAAGCCTTTTTACAAATAGCAAGATGGGGGTGCCTGGGCGGCTCAGATGCTTCAGCGTCCAACTTTGGCTCAGGTCATGATTTCATGGTTTGTGAGTCCGAGCCCCCCATCGGGCTCTGTGCTGACAGCTCAGAGCCTGGAGCCCGCTTCAGATTCTGTGTGTCTCTGGCTCTCTACCCCTCTCCCACTCACACTCTCTCTCCCCCAAAAATAAGCATTAAGAAAAAATTTAATAGCAAAGCTGAAATTAAGACACGTTTCAAGTCAAAGGGCAGAGGCTAGCAGAAACCAGACGCCAAAGAGCATACCCAGCTATTCTGTGAGAGGACACCACTGCCAAGGCACGAGGGCATCAGGAAAATCCAGAGCAAGAAATCCTAGCTGAGCAACGTGGTGGGCTTCCGAGTCGGAAAATCGTGGCTCAAATGCCGGTGGGAGGCTACAAAGGTGGGAGACATCAGGCCATGCGTGTCCTAGGCCACCTGGGAAGTGTGTTCCAGAATCTAAATGAAAGATGGAAGGGAAAAAAATCCCTGGAAGGGTGCGTTTGAAACCTTGTGTGGCTGAGATGCAGGCACCGTGGGGATCATTGCACACCACACCTTTTCTGCCACTGAGGTCCTTTTCACGGCCCTTGGGCTGCACCTGCATGGGTGTGCCAGCTCATCTCTCTACACCCTGCACTTAATTCAGCGCTCTGTTTTCTCAGATCTTAGGGCTTGGAGATGAGAATTTATTATTTGAACCAACACGGACTGAGTGCCTACTGTGGGCCAAACACCATCCTAGGAACTGAATATAAAGGCAAATTTATTGCTACTTAAAAATCCAGATCTCTTAGGACTAATTTTCTGATCCCGTCTGAGTTCCTTGCTATCATACAACCTAAGAAACTTTACATAGACTCCTAGGGAACATTTCCCCAGGCCTTGGTTTTCTAAATACATTGGTAAAGAAATCGGGTTCTTGGGGTGCCTGGGTGGCTCAGTCGGTTGAGTGTCCGACTTCAGCTCAGGTGATCTCACGGTTTGTGGGTTCAAGCCCCGCGTCGGGCTCTGTGCTGACAGCTCAGAGCCTGGAGCCCGCTTCGGATTCTGTGTCTCCCCCTCCCCCTACCCCTCCCCTGCTCATGCTCTGTCTCTCTCTGTCTCAAAAATAAATAGAAACATTAAAAAAAATTAAAGAAAAAGAAATCAGGTTCTTATCCCCTCTCTGCCACTAACCTGCTTTCGGCTAAGGCTAAGCCACAAAAACATTCAAGCTTTCAACGTCCATTCCTGCCAAGTGGACTTTATCTTTCCTCCTCTGTCTCTTTGAGAAAATGCTGGGAGGAGTCAATGAACTAATGCCTGTGAAATCATTATAAAATATGGTCTCACCGGTGACAAGCCAGCACTCAGCAAAGATGGGGGTTTCATCAGATGCCGGGTTTCTGATGCAGCCTGGATTCCTTAGCCATTTCTGTATCAATCAGCTGTCACTGCTCCTTCTCCTCAAACCATGCAAATTTTAAAAGCCTGCACAAGCTCATCTGGAATTCACATACCCAAGCTTCAAACAGACAAGGACAATCTGAAATTGGAAATTCAGGAAGATGTCAGGTGGTACTGCTCCCCGTGAAAAATGAGCATTGTAGACACAGCCTCACTTCTCCCAAAGATGCCTGATGTTTGTGGATGATTTGTAATGCTTTTACTGAAAAGCCCTCATCCCCATGAACACATTTTGAAGACAGAAATCAATCTTATGCTGTAACGGGGAGAGAAAATCTGTTAGCAAAAAAATCAAGAGGAGAAAAAGCACCTAATTCTGGAATCCTCTCTACTGAATAAATGGATTCCCGAGAAGTAAGCCCACATCACTATTCTCCCCTTACTCTTGCAATTTACTAAGCAGCTTCAAGAGGGAAGATTAAAGAGAGAGACTGTATAGCCAGCCCCACAAGCATTTCCATCTCAGTAATTTAGGCCAGATGTCATCACAGAGACAATTTCCTGTCATCTCACCTCGGGGACCTACTCACCCCATCCCTGGCATTTTGTACTAGGTCAATGTTTGCTTCTATATAAGACAAATGACTAAGACCCTCACAGAACCAGTCATAATCACATACTATGAGGCAATGAGCATTATTTCTATAAGGACAGGCTAGACCATACCCTTGGGGTATTTGCGATCTTTAAAATAACTCAATAACACACAGAAGTTTAGTTTAACCCCCAAACCGAGATGAATTCTACTTAGGCCATCAGACTCTAGAGAATAATATTACAAGCCAATAAGAACCGTAAGGCACTCTGGAACCCAGAGCCGAAAACCATCTCAGAAGAACATTGCAGGGAGAGTCCAACTAGTTCCGAGGGAGAGGTGAGTTACGTCGAATAAAGCAGAAATCAGGAAGGGGTAGTAGATAAAGCTGGCAAAGTGGAGGGAGGAAGACTTAAGGTATGGGGGGAGGGTTAGAAAGACACTTCCATGAAGACAAGTCCCACGTTGATGTCCACTAATGCACGCTTACATGCCAAAAATCCGCTTTACTTGCTCAGAGGCCCACAGCCTCTTAGAGCGTTCCATGATCAGGAGGGTTCCTAAGAGTTGCAAAAGCTTCCCAAAGAACAGGTCTTGCCTGAAAAGAGGGCAGAGCTAGAGCCATCGTCTTCCCACATCTCATCCCCCAGCCAACCGCAGAGGGATCTCATGGGCAAACGAGCTGCACTCTTTCCCCAGTGCCCTTCTGGCTCTTGATGTCTTAGGAGCTGAAAAATCAGTCCACAGCAGGTCTGGGAGAAAAAGATAATGTGAGAGCTCACGATGGATCAGGAATGCAGAAAAAAACCAAAGAACTGTTGGCTGCGGGATGTCAGAGGCATCCGCGCACAAGCCAGGAAAGAAGCACACTCCGCACCCGCAGGACATCGTCCTCGACATGGAGCCCGGCCCTGGGGAGTTGCCGGGCCCCGTGCCGTGTGTGCCTCGAAGGAGAGCTGCTGAGATTTGGGATGTCCTCAAAATTCCGTCACGAAAGTTAAAGGCAGCTGAGACTGGATGTGAAGAAGGAGTATGTTTAAGAAATATGTGATGACTTGAGGAAAATCATAAACCTTGTGGAGTCTTATGAGAACATTCTGGCACAGCACAGTCAAGCACATCAAACTCAAAATGCACAGAGGCCCAACACATGATACAAATAACTTGAATCGAAGAAAACAAATAGTGTCAGAACTGACCCCCTTAAACTTTACATTCCAATTCTCCACCTTTCAACAGTCAAAAGACATTTAGAGATACCCCAGCCTGACCATCTTTACTATAATGACCTGCATCCTGGAGGGTCCTCCATGCATAGGGGAATTGAATACAGGGCTACAAAATTCCAGATAAGCTGTGATTAATTCAGAAACTGGAGAGAGTTCTTTTTTTTTTTTTTTTTTTTTTTTTTTTTATTTATTTTTGGGACAGAGAGAGACAGAGCATGAACGGGGGAGGGGCAGAGAGAGAGGGAGACACAGAATCGGAAACAGGCTCCAGGCTCCGAGCCATCAGCCCAGAGCCTGACGCGGGGCTCGAACTCACGGACCGCGAGATCGTGACCTGGCTGAAGTCGGATGCTTAACCGACTGCGCCACCCAGGCGCCCGTGGAGAGAGAACTTTCACATATAAAGAGCAACCACAATCTCAGTCATACCCACCTTTTCCGAGTGCCTCTGCTAGTAAACAAGGAGTCTGCATGGCAATTAAGTGGATGACCTACAAGAGGTCTTTTCAGTCAAACATTATGAAAGGCTACTAGAAAGAATTCCAGATCCATCTCGGTCATCAGTAAGTTTGCATTTCAAAGTTACTCCTCCCATAGTCGGCAAATATTCTTTAATCCAAAAGCTAAGAATAAATCTGAGAAGAATCAAGAAGGCTGAAAAAAATACATACTCCCCAGAAGTCAGGTAGGCAAGACTCTGAACTCAGTCAGGATTGTGGCAAGGTTGTCTTAGGGGAGGGACTAAGCCCCAAAGGCCTCAATGTAGAGGGCAGCCATGAAAATGTAGAGTTGGACCCTGGTTCGAACTTCTATGTAGTGTTAATAACACAAGACAGTCACTCCTGAGCCCCGTCCAAAGCCTTTCAGTTCTAAATCTCAAGTGTGGCAGGTTGAGGTCAAGTTGCCTGGAAGACAGAAGGTGGGGTTTGGACCTTGTTCGCAACACCAGCTCTATCTGTGGATAATAACATGGCTCCCTCTCAGGGTCTGTTCCCCTCCTTTGCCCACACCCTACTTGAAGGTTTGGAACAGCGACTCAATCAGGTGAGTATGTGTAAGTCCCTTAGCACGCATGCCAGTTCTCTCGCACTTCTCCAGCCAGTGCTTGGACTGTACATAGGAAAGTCAGATAAAGCTGTTGGTGTTTAGTGGAAAGAATATTGGGCTATAATTAGTGACCTGCTTCTCACAACAGCTCACTGTGACTCTGGACAGATCTGTGCTCTCCCCGATGCATGGGCTTCATCACATGCAAAATGAACTAGATCATCTCTAAGACGCCCTCTGGCAATAGGGGACTTAGGGTTCAAAGATGGAAACAGATCAAAGTGGGGTTACTGAGAGACATCAGCCTTGGGGGCCACCAGAATTGCTAAGCAGGGTCAGAATTACTGGCCACCTCAGGATCTGAAACCTCTGGATCAAACACAACTACTTTATATTATACTCAAAGGCAGTTGGGTTCTGGGGTGTGAAGGCAGGAGGGAGAACAAGATAAAAGGGACAATTCCTCCTCCTCTGAAATCGTGGCTCCAAGTTTGGGATGGAAGAGCCTCCTACCTGACCGGGACGGACTTGAAACTACTGAGCCACCATGACGCCAGCTGGCTAATCCAGGTCAGACTCCACAATGAAGCACCTAGATGCTCCCCGTACGCAACAGACAGGCAGGGTAGAAACATTAGAAAAGGAAGATGCAAAGTGCCAGCCAGCTTCAGAGTTATGTTGGCCTCCCACATGCTTTCAAAACACACACTTCTAGGCAAACCATAAGGGAGGGTTGACGGGGGGGTGGGGGGGGAGTGGGTGATGGGCATTCAGGAGGGCACCTGTTGGGATGAGCACTGGATGTTGTATGGAAACCAACCTGGCAATAAATTTCATATTAAAAAATATATAAATAAACAAACAAATAAATAAATAAAACACCCTTCTGTGCCCCTCATGTCTGGGCAGGGATCCATGGACGTGTCCTGCCTCTCCATCAGCCAGCCTAAATCCTGTCTAATGTAGCCACGTCTCATTTAAAGTCAATCAGAGCTTTATGAGCGACGCGAGTGGGGATGGGTAGCTGGGGCTAACTGGGGTGAAGGCATCACTGCCTGTTCTTCCAACTGTGTGGGCCTCGAGAATGAACCCCTACAAAGAAAACACATTTAATATCATGCCATAAAACTTGAGAGAAGTGACTCTCGCCTGCACCTTGCACCTCTCCACTCATAAATGCACACGCAAACACCTACCCACTAACCAACAAGAATATCACACTGGGACGATTTCAGAATACCATCTAAAAAGTAATAAAGTTATCTTTTAAAATACTCCACAAAAGAACAATTCTCATCAGTCATCCTCCATGACCCTCTGTCTCTCTAAAACACATGCAGGCCTCATAACCTCTCAGGAGCTTCTAGGCAGACAGTACCAAGACTGGCTCAATTTCTCCCAAGGCCCAGGCCATTCCACGCTGCATAGATATGGCTGCATCCACCTTCACCATCCTTCACACCCACTCTGCCCCTGCCATGCTTCTGCCTGGCCAATTCTGACTCATCCCTAGACCCTAATATAAATATGCCCTTCTTCAGGAAGCCCTAATGACTCCCCAAGGTTGGCTTAGGTGCCCTTTCTAACCTTCCCCAAGATGTGTCTTCACCTATCTTAGCATCAGCTGGTTCTACCCTACTTGCACGTTGACTAGTCTAACTCTCCACTAAACTGTGGGCCACCTTACAGACAAGGAAACCAATGCTCAGAGGAGCAAAAAAAAAAAAAAATGCATCCAGTAAATGGTGAAGTTGGTGCAGGAAGTTGGACCAGCTGATGCTAGAATCCAGGCTTTATTCGCTCTGCCTCATTGCTTCTCAACTCCAATAGGGTCGGATGTTTATTTTCACATTCTGATTGTCAGCATGCTAGCTGGGAAGCTAGACACCCCTGAAGTTGTGGCAGGTGACATGAAGTGGTTGCAGTGAATCATTAAGCACACGAACAGGCCTTCAGACCCGTTACGTATGGCTGGCAAAGGGCTTCTGTTGCCAAAGATCTTGTCTTTGTAAACAGATTCAGAGAAAAGAAGGAGGTGCAGAGAAGGGAATGCAGAGGAGAAAGAAGAACAGAGAAATGTCAAGAAATGCCCCTGTAGATGGATGACTGATGAAACAAAATTATGTAAAAACATCACAGTGCACACCCAACCACTCATTGAAAATGTATCCCATAACTCAGGGTTATCCCTAATTGTCATTATCAACAGGGATATTACTCATAGCTACAGGGCTCCACCCAACTATCAGCACAGTCTCCTGCCTCCAAAGACAAAGGTACTAAGAGTCAAGAGAAAAGCTTAGAGAAAATGAAAATGCAGCCAACTCCCAGTCAAATGAAAATGCTATGGGCCCAAGGCCAAAGTATATTCTTGGCCTGATGGTGTTCACCACCCTAAATTTAGCCAACTGGTGAGCTTTTTAAAGAAGCATCTTACTCAACCATTTGCGAGCCAGAGATTTACCTCCTATTGCACAGCTTGCTTCCCCCCTGAAGCTGGAACACACTGTCCTTGGCTTTATCATCTGTAGGAGAAGCAAAGCCAACAAAAGCTCTGCTGTTATCACCTAGCTCGGCTTGTCCAAGCAGCGCCTGGATGAGGTCTTTTAAGGGCACTGCCAGAAGGCCCCCCTTCCCCAGATACTCAGCCCGCCCACCCCTCTCACCTTCCCCGTATCTGCCAGCACACCTTCATTCTTACCGTCAGAGACTTGTTCCTTTGTGTTAAACACTCCAACTCCAGAAATCACCTTTCAAGACAAGAAAACTCTAGGGAGAACTTGCATGCCCATTACCTTAGCCAATGTCTGTGCAAATTCTAACCCTGCTCGCCTCATCTGACCCTTAGGACCACACTGGGACGTCTGAGAGACAGGTGGAAGGTTGACAATCATGAAGCCCTGGAATGAGACCTGGATTGGAAGCCTCCTTCAATCATCCAGGCAAGCTTCAGTTGCCTCATGTGAAAGAGATTGTGCAATCTATCCTTAGTTCAATAAATGGAAACAAACACCAGTTCAGGTGGTTATTAATCTGGGGAATTTTTAGGGCTAGAAGAACCAAATGGTTAAATGCACGACTCCAGACCAAGACGGAGAAATCAGGGACTGTGCTTCAGACGGTTTTGGGGAATGGGGGACTAACGGTGGCATCAAGACACAACTCAAAGTGCTATCCCATCTGTGGGAATCAGAGTCAAGAGCCCACAGAGGCCAACAAAAGAAAACGTAGACACGAGGAGGGGACCCGGGGCCATTCAACCGACCTTAAGCAGTGACGAACGTACAGCCCATCATGTTTCAGTCCACCTTGTAGTCGCTCCTACTAACTAGTTTCACTATGACAATAGATAAATACTTATTAAGCACAGCTGTTATGTCAAATGATGATCAAAAGAATAGGTTTGCATCACTTGGGACTGTAGTAAGTAAGCTCATCCTGGACATCAGCAGAGGACAAGAAAATATCCTGAGGCCAGAACTAATAAAACTCGACACATGAGCAGAAATGGCTGATGTTAGAAAAACATTTGGTAAAATGCTCTCCTAGAAAGGGAGAATAGAAGGACAAAGAGAAATGACACACACACATGAATTTGTAAATTAAAAGGGCCCACTGAGTGTCCAGCATATTGAAAGAAAAGTGATCCATCCTTAGGCATATTTTCATGCCATGTCAGAGCACTGGGGTTGGAGAGAAATATCCTAAATATCATTAAAGCTTCCGAAGGGAAAACAGAGGAGTGCCTTCAAAATTCTGAGGAAAAATTATTTCCAATCAAGAATTCTATACCTATTCAAACTAAGATCAAAACACAGGATAAAGTAAAAACGCATCTTCAGGGAAGGATGGCATGAGATTGCGGGGGCGGGGTGAGGGGTGAGGGGTGAGGGGTGAGAGGTAAGATTATTGCTGGTTTGAACATCTGAATTTTATTCTCAGAAATGTGAGGCCACTAGAGGTTTTGAGCCAGAGAAGAGGCAAAATCTGATTTGTGTTCAGTCTTATAGTCTATTTATCGGGTATTTTATCAGTCTATATGTCTTATGGCTACTGTTTACAAGGCTCGTCTTTTTCTATTCTTTTACTTTCAACCTATTTGTATCTTTGAATCCAAAGGGTGTCTCCTATAGACAACATGTAGTCATTTTTTTTTCTATCCAGTCTGACAATTTCTTTTGATTGGATGACTTAGTATAATCACGTTTAACATTATTATTGATACGGTTGGATTGCTAATTACCATTCTGCTTTAGATTTTCCATATGTCTCATAACCATGTTTTTCATATATTCTTCCTTTACCACCTCCTTTGACTTAAGTGGATAGCTCCTAGCGTATTTTTTAAATTCTTTTAAGGACTTTAGGGGCACCTGGGTGGCTCAGGTCTTCATCTCCCAGTTGGTAAGTTCGAGCCCCGCATCACGCTCTGCTCTGACAGCTCAGAGCAAGCCTGCTTCGGATCCTGTGTCTCCCTCTCTCCTGACCCTCCCCCATTCATGCTCTGTCTCTGTCTCTCAAAAATGAATGAACATTTTAAAAAATGCAAATTCCTTTAAGGATTTTAAGCTATATATTTTTTTTAACTTATCTTTTTAGTGGTTGTTCTCAGGCTTACAATATATACTTCAACTTATTAAATCTCTTTTAGATTTACACTAACTTACTTCTAGAAACCCTTCTATTGCTGCATTCTCTTTCCCTTTTAATTTCTTTTTAATGTTTATTTTTGAGAGAGAGGGAGAGAGAGAGACAGAGAGACAGAGAGACAGCAGGGGAAGGTCAGAGAGAGAGGGAAACACAGAATCCAAAGCAGACACCAGGCTCTGAGCTGTCAGCACAGAGCCCGATGCAGGGCTTGAACTCACGGACCCCAAGATCATGACCCAAGCCAAAGTCCAAAGCTTAATCGACTGAACCACCCAGGCACCCCCGTCCCCTTTTTTAGGTTATTACTGTTATACATATGAATGCCTATATAAGTTGCAAACCCAACAATACAGTGTTGGAATTACTGCTTTTTATAATACTTTTATGTAAGCTAAGAGAAGAAATGAGAGCACAACTATGTTTGTAGGAGTTTCTTAAAAAACATTAATTTTCTTATTTATCAGTTGGGGTTATCTTCAGTTCTTCCTATGGATGGGATTAACTTCTGGTGTCATTTCCTCAAGCCAGTCTGGTTCCATCCCCACTCTAACCTTTCTGAGGTTATTATCAAATGTATTTCTTTGTGTTATAGGTCCAATAAGGCAGTTTTACAGAAATTGTTTTAAATTACAAGAAAAAATATTTAATGATACTGTCTTTGTATCATTATCTAGATTTTTACCAGAGCTCTTTTTCACACAGATTCAAATTACTGCCTGATGTCACTTCCTTTCAACCTGAAGAACTTTCCTTTGATATTCCTTATAAGGCAGTTTCTGCCAACAATAAATTCTTTCACTTTTTATTTTTCTGAGATTGCCTTCATTTCACCTTCATTTTTGAAAACCAGCTTTACTGGATATAGGATCCTTGATTGAGAGTTTTTCTTTCTTTGAGTATACTGTCACACTGCCTGCTGGCCTCCATTGTTTCTGACAGGAAGTCAGCTGTTAATCTTCTAGTGGGGAGTCATTTTTCTCTTGCTGCTTTCAAGAGCTTCTCTGTATCTTCGGCTTTAAATGTTTTGACTACAACGTTTCCCGGTATGAATCTCTTCCGGTGGATCCTGCTAGGAGTTGCTCAACTACTTAAGATGTGTGTATCAGTGTTTTTTCACTGTATTTGGAAAGTTTTCAGCCATGATTTCTTTGAACATTTTTTCTGCACCTTTCCCCCCTCTCCTTCTGGTACTACCATTGCATGTATGTTGATGCGTTAAAGGGTGTTTCACATTTCTGAGACTGTTCTTTTTTCTTTATTCTTACTTTTTCTTCTTTAAATTGTGTAATCTCTATTGATCCGTTTTCAAGTTCTGATTTTTCTTCTGCCCAGTCAAATCTGCTGTTGAGTCCCTCTCGTGAATAGTTCCTTTCAGTTATTGTACTTTTCAACTCCAGAATTTACACCCAGTTCTTTTTACAATTTCTGTCTTTTGATACTATTTCATGAGTCACGGTGACCATCCTGCCTCTAAATCTTTAAGCATGCCTTCCTGTAGTTCTGTGAACATATTTATAATAGCTGCCTTAAAATCTACGTTGGCTGGGGTGCCTGGGTGTCTCAGTTGGTTAAGAGTCTATTTTTTTTAATGTTTATTCATTTTAGAGAGAGGGAGGGAGAGAGGGAGGGGCAGAGAATAGGAAACACAGAATCTAAGGCAGGCTCCAGGCTCTGAATTGTCAGCATAGAGCCCAACTAGGGTTCGAACTCACAAACCAGGAGATCATGACCTGAGCCAAAGATGACAGCTTAACTGACTAGGCCACCCAGGCACCCCAAGTCCAACTCTGATTTCAGCTCAGGTCATCATCTCACAGTTAGTGGGTTCAAGCCCCACATCGGGCTCTGCACTGACAGTGCCCTGAGCCTTCTTGGAATTCTCTCCCTCTCTCTCACTGCCCTTCCCCCATTGATGTTCTCTCTCTCTCTCTCTCTCTCTCTCTCTCTCTCTCTCTCTCCCCCTCCATCCCCCCCCCATGAAAATAAACCTTTTAAAAAAATATGTCTGTTAGCTAAGTCCATCATCGGGGACCCCTCACAAGGTATTTTCTATTGTCTGCTTTTTTCCCTATGTATCACAGTTTCCTGTTTCTTTGTAGGTCTCCTCTTTTGTTGGAAAATATCCATTTTAGATAATATATTGTAGAAACTTAACACTGACCCCTCTCCCTCTTTGGGAAGTATTAGGGAACTCAATTTGTTTCCTTTGTTTTTTTGTTTTCTGCAACCTCTGATGTCTGTATCTGCATTTCTGTCTTTTTTTTCTCCTGCTCCTTGGGGGTTACCTATGGGTCTGTATGAACCACCTTTTGGTCAAAGACTGTGCATCAGCCCCCTCAGCAACTTAGATATATATGCTTACCATTAGACCTATGTGCAGCTTAGAGACTGCTTGTGTAGTTTAGAGAGTTTACAACTTTTTCTGGGAGCTACTAGCTCAGTTTCCCTCATCATTCACTCCTGAGAGGGCACGACCTTGTATATGCCAGACAACTTCCAGACAACTAGGGAAGAGTATCATTTTATGTTGAAGCTTCACTTCTTAAGAGTCACTCCTGGATCAGAGTAGCTTATTGTTCAGCCAGAGGTTGTGCTTCCTTCCCGAGGCAGCAAGGCTTCCACGTTTTGCTGATCGATCTATGCGTGGGTGTTGGGGAACGTCATCGAACACGTATGACCACCGACTGAACCTTGAGCTGGTCCCGAGCACTTGGAAGCTCTTCACCCCCTCTCCTGCCCTTGGGATATGGGTTCCACTCGCTTTTCCCACTCCCAGAGTCTTCCCCAAGGACACAGCCTTGAGATGCTGATGTGCCATTGAGAACACCTACACAGTGTATGTGAATGAGCCCAGTCAGGGCCTCTCTATAAACTTTTAAATTCTGGAGGGCAGGTGTCGTGATCCATTCATGTTGCTGCTGGCTAAGACAAGCCTTGTGTAGAAGTTTCCTTTGCTTATTAAAACTACCACCTACCAATCTGGGGGAGGAGGGTCCTACTTCTTTCTTCATTTTCTCTCGGCCCACTATGTTCAGGAGCTGGTTTTAGATTGTACCTAGGAAGATCCCAAGAGAGTTGCAAACCAAGAGTGGCTTAATTCATGCTTTCAAGTCTGCCCCACATTCTGCTTAGATTGCTCCTGAGTGGGTACGAGCACAGATGCACAGCCTTCTGGATCCCAGACATAAGAGTGACCCCGGGAGGCTCCTTTTGCTTAGCTCTTTCTCTACTACTAGAATCACGGAACTACCAGCCCTCTTAATGGCACACCGCCAAGATATATACTGTTTTCAGTAAAATCCTCGGCATGAACTTCTCCATCTTCTGTTCCAAGTAACTTCAGTCCTCTGAGGCAGAGTTGTGGAGTGCTCTGTCCCTTAGGCCTTGCTCTCTTTCTGGGAAGAATTTCTTTTTTTTTTTTTTTTTTTTAATATATGAAATTTATTGTCAAATTGGTTTCCATACAACACCCAGTGCTCATCCCAAAAGGTGCCCTCCTCAATACCCATCCGCCACCCTCTCCTCCCTCCCACCCCCCGTCAACCCTCAGTTTGTTCTCAGTTTTTAACAGTCTCTTATGCTTTGGCTCTCTCCCACTCTAACCTCTTTTTTTTTTTTTTTCTTCCCCTCCCCCATGGGTTTCTGTTAAGTTTCTCAGGATCCACATAAGAGTGAAACCATATGGTATCTGTCTTTCTCTGTATGGCTTATTTCACTTAGCATCACACTCTCCAGTTCCATCCACGTTGCTACAAAAGACCATATTTCATTCTTTCTCATTGCCACGTAGTATTCCATTGTGTATATAAACCACAATTTCTTTATCCATTCGTCAGTTGATGGACACTTAGGCTCTTACCATAATTTGGCTATGGTTGAGAGTGCTGCTATAAACATCGGGGTACAAGTGCCCCTATGCATCAGTACTCCTGTATTCTGGGAAGAATTTCTGTACCACGTCACTGCAGTTGGGGGCAGCAACAGCCTTTGACACACACATGGGAGCTGGACGAGGGAAGGAAGTACCCATCCCGTCAGGTGCGCCTGCCTGGAAAAGCGCCTTCGTGATACAGGCTGCAGGGGGGCAGCCAAGTAAGAGACAACGGGCCAGCCCTGCTGAAATGAAACAGCAGCCCTAGCAGCTGGGAGTCAAAAAAGTCCCCTTCTTCTGGGCTGCACCTGCTCAAAGCAGCGTGTGTCTGTTAGAGCTTTAGTTACATGGAGTTGGGCGAAGACGAGATGGCATCGGTTCGGCTCCAAACGCCACAAGCTCATTGTTCTCACTGAGATTTGGCAGATTTTCTCAAAGAAATGTATCTCCTTTTATTTTACGTTCTAAGGACACTTTCCAGAGGCTTTCGATCGTGTGTGTGTCTAATCTGCAAAGTACTATTTTGCCACACCAAGAATCCACCAAACTCCTCGTGTCACTATTGCAGAAGTTGCAACCCTGACTCCTATTTTAAAACAACCCTTTTCCCTGCCGTGTGGAGAGCAGGAACAGAGTAGAAACAGTAAGCTCCGTATTCAAAATGTCCATCGTTATTTATATGCACAGTGTCTTTAACACAGCCTGATGCACAGCACTGCTCACAAATGTTAGCTTTCTTTCTGGGTCCTTTTCAAGGAAGGCTGGCCCTCAGTGAAGGGACCCCACAAGCTCTGAGACGCCCCCTCAAAAACACTGCTCTTAACTTGCCAGCCTCGTTTCAACCAAGATTTTTGGACCCCAGGACAGTCACTCTGCCGGCCCTTTTTGAAGTAGCCTACACCTTCTGTTAAGAGACCCCTGAACTTCCTGACCACGCTGGGACCCAGAGTCCCACCTTCCTGGCCACCTCACCGGTTTTTGTCTTTGCTTCGCATTTCTCAGTGTTAATACTCACACTGCTTCCGGCGGCACTTGCCAGTTCCAGCTGACATGTTCTCATCTCCCCGTCTGTATTCGTGACTGGTCCTAGAAGCCCCGTCCACCCTATGTGGTCCCCACCCCCAAATACAGTCCACTCAGTCCAGCTCCCCTGGCCCTTCCAAGCCTCTACCCTTGTCTTTAGGTTCCCGCTCATCTCTGATCTTGCCCCGGGCCCTAGTTCTTGCTTCTACCTGCTGACGCCCACACCTGAGTTTTACCCATTATTGATGCCGATCTTCCAACCTCCCTACTGTGTTTTGGCTCAGGGGCTTTTTTTTTTTTTTTTTTTTTTTTTTTTAGTATTGTTGACACCCAACTTTACATTACTTTTGGGTATACAACACAGCCGTTCCATAAACTGTATGTTATGCTATGCTCACCAGAAGTGTTGCTCCCACGGGTCATCACACAACACTATTACAGTATCACTGACCGTGTTCCTTAAGTACATTCCTTATGTTCTACCTTTTGTTCCCATGACTTATCCATTCCATAAGCGAAAACCTGTATCCCCCCACACCATTCTCCTCTGTCAACCATCAGTTTGTTCTCTGCATTTTTGACTCTGATCCTGCTTTTTGTTTATTCATTTGCTTTGTTTTTTAGATTCCACACGACTAAAACCATATTGTATTCTTCCTTCTCAGTCTGACTTGTTTCCCTTAGCACAATTCACACTAGACTGACTCAAGGACTTGCCTCTTTTTTTAAGTTTATTTTATTTATTTATTTATTTATTTATTTATTTATTGTGAGAAAGCATATATATCTTTCTTCCCCAACTCCTAAGATATTAAAATTGTATGTTGAATTCTGGGTAAAGCTACTCCAACGCTGATCGTAAGTTCTCCGCTTACACCATCGTGACTTTGCCTGTTGAAATTAAAGGCAGGATGGGAGGGGTTCTGATGTGGGCTATGTCCCTTTGTAAATGTGTCCTAAATGAAGAGGGAGAGAGAGAATCCTAAGCAGGCTCCGCATTGGCAGTGCAGAGCCCGACACGGGACTTCAACTCACGAGCCACGAGATGATGACCTGAGCAGAAATCAAGAGTCAGACACTCAACTGCCTCCCAGGTGCCCCAGCTCAGGAACTTCTTAATGGGTCTTCACTACCAAGCCTCCTCCCAACCCAACTCTAGATTTCTCACTTGCTTTCACCTACCAGTTCGTGGCACCCACCCGTATCACTACTATCCTATTATCTTGTGCTTTTTATATGATCTTTCTGTCCCTATCTCTTTGTGCGGTCGCTTGCCTTGCTGCCTGCATTCCAAAACCAAAAATGTACCTCTGTATTTCCATTTGTACTAGAATGGACAGACTTGCACTTTATATACTGTACCTAGCATTAAGTACAGCATATAAATTAACCCAAAGCAAAGAGATCTTTAGAAGCTTTAAGATAAAACAAAGTCTCTGAAAAAGTATGGAATCAGCACAATAAAGGGAACTATTATCTAAAAGAGTGCAAGACTCATGAGGGCAAAAATTTGATTTTATTTATCACTGTATCATCAGCACCTAAAATAGCACTTGACAAGTAATGGTCTCAATAAATATTTGTAGAATGAATAAGTAAATTCAGTGGAGTCCAGATGACTACAACACTAAGAAATATTTTTGCGTTTATACCCATATTAGTCAAGAGTCCTCGATATACTAACTACATCCATATGGTATCATGGATTATTTCTAAGCAATCATCTCTGTGATCTTAGCACCTTTTGACAGGCATTCATTTTTTCTTCAGTGTCTAACTCCCATCTTAAAGATTTTTTTGCTTCAGACTCTACCCAGATCTTAATATCTTTTTTCCCCAAATCTTAGTATCTTAAAATTTTATGCTGCATTCTGGGTAAAGCTACTCCAACGTTGATCGTAAGTTCTCCGTTTACAACATCATGACTTTGCCTATTGAAATTAAAGGCAGGATGGGAGGGGTTCTGATGTGGGCTATGTCCCTTTGTAAATGTGTCCTAAATAAGAGGCTGGCTTGGGTTTTGGTCAGACCTGAATTTTCCTGAAAAGTATTTGTCTAGTTCTAATTAGCAGCTCTAACAGCTAATTTTATGTAAACTTTCCGTACAGCATGAACACCTGTGTCAAGTTGTCTGTTTCTCCTGTTGAGGGCAAGGAATCTGCTTGGCATTTCTCTGAATTTGTGATGCTTTTCAAACTTTTGCATCCACGTGTAGAGCTTAAAGAAGGGCAGAAAGCCTGAGAAAACCGCAGCCGTGATAACTCCCTGTGTAAACACCACTAGAGAGAAAGGTAATAAATTGTAGCGACTCTCACTTGTTTTTAATTTCTGACCACTGGGGTGAGTAACTTCTATCTTCTTCCCAAAAGATTCACAAGAATTGATTTATTTTAGCCTAGTCTGGTGGGAGACCAGAGTACATCTCCTTAATAGGTCATATTATCATAATTTAAATTAATGTTCTTCCATGGCTTTTAATATGACCATTTTTATCCCTTATGATCTTTGCAGTAACTTTTAAAAAGGCTAAGATTTAGGGTTTAGGAATCCCTGAGGAAAAGAGGTGCTAAGTTTGATTAATTTTGTGTCGTGCTTTTGGGTATCTGACATTCTTCAGTTTTATTTTAACCAAGAGAGGCACCGAGATTACAGATGCTACCACCACTCATCAGACGCACTTGGTCCTGAAGTCTCTTCGGGGCTTTCAAGAAACTTTCCTTTACAAAAGTATCTAAGGGAAGAGGACAACAGTAGGAACAAGCACTTTCCACCAACAATACTTTTTCTCACCATTGCACATCCAAATAGCTAAGACATCACAGCAATGTAAGTAATGCCACACACCAGCACAGGGGAGGGGGAGTAACCTGGCAGCCTCTCCCCCTCCCAACTCCCCACGTCCTCCCCTTACCTGTCTCTAACCTGCAACCGTATTTTGTACCTATGAATACACTAAACTCTGTGTAAGCGTGCCTTAAGGTATCGCCTATGAATCGAAGGGTACCAAGGGTGGTCCTCCTACTTCACTTGAAATGCATGGTCCCAAACAGCTGTGTAGACGGAGAGAGTGGCAAAATAAATGAACCGATCAAAAGACCTAGGAGATCTCGTAACACGATCTTCTTCCTGAGATTTGTACCCACAAATTTGGACAACTCCCCAACATTAAGGGGACTTGGGTACCCAACTCCTCCAGTGAAACACATCGAATTCATCAGGGGCATTAATTAACTTAACAAAGCGCCAAAACAATACCAAATCAGAAAGGCTTCCCAAAGGGCACAGTTAAAAGGCATGTTACTAAAGAACAGACCACTTGGAATTTACGGAATTACCAGGATGACCGAAGCTAGGAACCTCTGCGTCTTCACTGAAGCCCAAGTGTTAACCACCATGACTGGGGAAATGAGTCTGGCTTGGGTCCAGACCCCAGACAGGAAAGAGAAATGAAGTCAAAATCCCCAGAAGTGCAGGAGGTTTACATCAGGGAGGGGAAAGTGCCGAAGCCAGGGCAGAGCTGTAGGTTCAGGCAGACCACTTCAGACTGGCAGGAAACAAGAGGGTGTCTAAGTGAAGGTAAATCGAATAGGAAAGAAGCCACCAAGCCAGATGGCAGAGATCTAAGCCGGACAGTCTGCAGCTCCAGGATAGGTTATCTGAGACAAAAGGGATTTCATGATGAATCAAATTCCCCACTAATTTTACTGAGATGCTTAAGGAACCTGCCCTTTGAAAACTCTTCTCCTCAGTCTCTCTTCCTTTTCTTTGTTTCACTTTTATCTAAGTTCCTGGGATCCATCAGTCTCTTAAATATCCCTCAATAGCCTATGCCAGCTCTCCCCTAAAAAAACCACGACCCCCTAAACCTGGTATCTGAGACAAGGCACAGGCAAGCTTGGAGGGGGTGTTCTCTTATACCCACCCCACTCTATTTCCTGAAACTCAAAGACAGCTAAGGAAGCCAGTGCAGTCTTTGGTTTGCTAAGCAGGAACTACCGAAGACAGACACGAGCTAAATGAGCTAGCTCTAGGCGTCATTCAAATGCTCCTTCAGTGTCGTCATGGAAATGCAGCCTCTAGACTCACAAGAAATGGGGAGGAGAGGGAGAAAATGTCCCCTTCTAGTAGTTGCCACCATGTTCCAACCATTTGCACGTGAGTTTTCTGCAGAGACCCCATTTATAAAGTAGAGAAAGGCATACAAGCCCTGGTTCAAGTGGCCCTCAGGGATCCCCCATTTCACAGAGTTGGTCTCCCCCTCATCACCTGCTCCCCCTGTTCCTTCCTTTGCAGCTGCTGCTGAGGCATAGCTAGAATTCCAGAGCTATATAAAACATGATGGGAAAAATACTAGCTGGTGGTTAAACATACAGGCTTCAGAATTTAAAAATCTTTGTTCTTATTCCCAATTCTCCCGTTTATGGCCCATGTGAATTTGAGCAAATTAACCTAAGCTTCTACTCCTCATCTATAAAACGCAGATAATAATAGCAACCTCAAAGGCTGTTTTGGAGGTTACATAAGATAATGCATTTACAATACTTAGAATTGCCTGCCCTGTAATAAGAATTCAATAAATGTCAGATATTATTAAAATGACGCATTCTGTAAGAATCAGAGTCTTTTAATAGTGGAGGCGAGAATTGGTACCTCTTGCCCTTAAATTCTTCTAGACTACTGTTTCCCAAATTGTGTTCGGCAGAACAGTATCCCCGTGAAATATTTCATGAATAAAAGCCTCGTGGTCAATTCTATTAGCAAAACGTGTCCAATAAAGCCTCCGAGAGATTTACAGTGCATACTGAAGGTGAAGTGCCTGGACAGGTCAGTGAATCACATGATGAAATTCTGCCTTAGATCACTCTTGCTGGATTGTGGACCATGAAATGGAAGGGGCAGCTAGGATGGAGGGGACACTAACTGGGAATCATCACAACAACCCAGGGGACGGAATACAGTGGCCTGAACCAGGGCGAAGAAAAGTGATCATATTCCTAAGAGGAGGAGGAGAAGGGAAGTAAGATCAAAGAGTCAGTGCCGAAACCCAGGTATCTGGCCTAGGTTATGGGGTCGACGGTGGTGCCGTTAAGGAAATGGAGTACCGAACGGGACCAGAATAGGCGAAGAGGAGTTTCACTTTCCACCAGTGAGTCTGAGATGCAGATTTTCCAGAAACTTTCCACGGCAAGTGACAGAAACTAACGAGTACAAAGGGAATGTAGTTACTCAAGCAACACGGAAAGAGAGGGGAGACTTGGTCTTGGACTCTGGAGCAATGTCCCTTGTCCACCGGTAGCTGGTGTCATTTCTTTCAGCTCGACAAGACCGCTGTACCAACCTGGTTAAGGTTTCTGGTTCTAAAGACCTTCTCAGATAAGACTGTTCCTCCAATTGTACTGACCTGGAAAACCCACCCGCCATCTTTGCTCAAAACCACTTGATCCCCTCCCCTGCCCCGCCGCCCCCAAGAGAGCCACTCCTGTGGACAAACACGGGACTTGTTGGACTCTCAGCTGAGTCTGAGACCTGCCTGTGACACGGGGGTCTTGTGGAAGGCTGGGAAAAACTGAACCTACAAAGCCTCTCGGGTAACCACAGAGCGATACCAAATTCTGTGTTAGATGACCTCAGTCGGTGTCAGCCAACCTAAAAGATGGCCACTGCAGATTTCCAAATAAGGGTCATGGGTGAGAGAACTCTGCTCCTTGTGATCTTTCACATCTTTAAAACTCCTCCCTTTCTGGATCGAAGCTTGGAAAAAGAGAAAAATAGGAATATCCGTCTCTCATGCCTCTTTCCTCCACCCTCCCAAACGCTCTGGATTGGAAGGAGTGAAGTTTTCTCTACATCAATATTTCTCATATTTCAGTGTGCATCAGAATCGCCTAGAGGACTCGTTAAAGAATAGATTCCTGACCTCTATCCCTAGAGTTTCTGTTCCCGCAAGTCTGAGGTGGAACGAGGCAATCTGCATTTCTAACAAGTTCCCAAGTGATGCTGACACTGCTGGTCTGGGGACCACACTTTGAGATCCAAACTGGTGTTCCCTACACAATGAAACAGCTCTCTGATCTGAATCCTCTCTTAAATAAGGGCACTTTCTCTCTGTACCAGAACTCTGTGATATGAATCCTATAACCTCAGACCTCAATTTGTTAGGACCTACACTAATCCAGCAGATCCATTATTGCTCTAACATGCCTGGTTCTCAAGCCTATTTTCTTACTGCTTTCTATTTTGCGTGCCAGAAGCTGAAAACCTGGCACATTCTTTCTGTATTCCTTCTGTAACATCCCCAACATACCTGCAGGCAGATGGATATAGTTAGCTGAGTGAGGAGAGAGTCATGAACTCAGAAAGGGGGGGAAAAAACCACATGACAATATTTTCAAAAATAGACCCCATTAGAGATGTGTTTTGTCACTGGAATTACAGGAAAAATTGTTCTCTTCAAACAAATGAATTTTCTCCCCTCAATTATAGCCACATAGTCATGGTGCCTCCTCTGTGAAGCTGACATAGGAAACTCAATATTTAATTGGAGGCTCCATTTTGGTTGTTTCTTTTAACTGTTATTTTCTAGATAATCTTTCCTCCTTAACCTTCCTTATTAGTCCATTTCAATCCTGGATTCTTCCTCTCTTGCCCATTTATAAAAATTATAGAAAAAAAATGTTTAAGTAGGGATCCTTCGGTCTCTTATTGAAGGTTCACCAACATAGACACCTCAAAAGTTCTTTTTATAAGAGCATTCCTTTCTCGGCTGTCCTGAAGAGTGGGTAGGGGAGAAGTCTGTGTCCAAGCTCAGTTTTATGGGAAAGAGTAGAGCCCTAACTCAGTTGGGTAGTGTTGGGGATAATTAATGGAGAGGCTGTGCCCTCAGGTGGGAGGATGCAAAAACAGAAAAGGTATGTGGGCACTAAATGGACAACTATCCCTCTCTTCAGTGAAGGAGGCCTGGGGCGGGGGAACAGAGAGGTAATCATAATCGGGATAGTTTGCGGAATTCCTCCAAAACTGCCTCTGCTTCCAAAATGCTCCTATTCCCCACACCATCAATAATTTTTCATTCAGGTTATTATTTTGTCTCCAGATGTATCCTTATAAGTGCCAACAGTCCTGAAAGGTATGCCACTTCTGGAAAAACAACACTTTGAGAGGACAAGATGTTCTTTCTGATAGAGTGGAAGAGAATGCGGTTCATGACTGCTACCCAGAATAGATCAACTCCTGGGTTGGGGTTCCCTTCCAGAAGACAGCATGAGCCCAGAAGAGAACAGGGCACAGCTAAAGCTAAAACACCAAAAAAAAAAAAAAAAAAAAAAAAAAAAAAAAACAGAAACATGTAGGGTAGCTCAGTCATTAGTGAACTGCAGAGGCTTCTGAAAACGAAGCACTTCAGTGACACACAAGCCCAGGATCCTAGGACTACGCACTGCTGTTCCATTCACATCTTAGAATTGTGACCCTAGAGTTGGGCAGTGCACAGCCTAGGCGGCCATAGGTAGCAGCCTAAGTCCTATGGAAGCCCAAATAAATCACCACAAGGAGAAGACGTAGAATGCTCTTAGGCCTCAATCTCTCCCATTCTACACTGGATGAAGCATCCCTGTGAAAATGCTCCATCTCCAGACTTGCCAGGTTGGACAAAAACAAGCACGTTCTTCAAAAGCCTGAATTTACGAGGTTAACTGCCAGAACTGCACACAGCCTGCAGGCTAAACAAGGAGAAAAACACGCAGCCTTCAACCGCCGCTCTCGCCTACCTCGAGTTTTTAAGGACAATCAGAAGAGCCAAAGACCAGGAGGGGAAAAAAGGCTGGGGGGAGGTTTCACAAAATCCTAGAAAGGGCCATGATAGGACAAGACCGGAATCAGAGACAACTGTGACCCATCTCAATCTGTACCTGCAGGAGCCTCCTTCCAAACAGCTTCCACGGTCTTTCCGTCTTTCCAAGGAGGCTAATGAGCTCCAGTGGGCGCCCTGCCGCACCCACCCCCCCCAACTGGCTATTCTCCACGTGTCCTTCATCTACTTCGTTCAAACACAACGTCAGCAATACTGTCATGAAAAGCCTAGACAAACACAGCGGTGGGGCACTGGGTGGGCCAGTCGGTTAAGCGTCCGACTCTTGGCTTCAGCTCAGGTCTCACGGTTCACGAGTTCGAGCCCTGTGCCGGGCTCTGTGCTGACAAAGTGGAACCTGCTTAGGATTCTCTCCACCACCCCCCCTTTCTGCCCCTTCCTTGCTTGCTCTCCAGTCAATCAATCAATCAATCAATCAATCAGCTGTGCCAACAGGCAGGTGGTTTTCCCAACAGTGTTGTAAATTAGGGTCCTTAGGCAAGTGGCTCCTCGCTAGGCCCCAAGCCCTTTGCCAGAAGCCTGGGAGATTAGACCCGGTGCTGCCCAAGGGTCCATCCGGCTCCCACACTGCTTTCTATGTATGACCCTCGAAGGTTCTTTCAGCGTCCTTCTCATTATTAGCTACACAAAGCCCATCACTGCCCTTCTTTGATGAAAGCGAGGCCCTACCAGGTTTCTTAAGTAGCCGGGCAAAGGTGGCCAAGCACCTGCCTCTTAGACGGTCTCGTTTGCAATGCCTTTGCAAAGACCGTCTTCCAAATCTTTTGCTAAAGCATCAGGCCCCAAACTGCAAGGAGAGAGTCAAGTTTACTGTCCATCAGTCCCGGCGAATCTTCGGGGCCCAAGCAGTCGGCTCTCCCCCTGGCGGGGGGCAATGACAGGGCCTTGTGAGGCTCCCGAACGGAGAGGGAAGCAGAGGTGTTCGCACGTGCCTCACCCCGGCCACCCCCCCCCCCCCCACCCACCAGCCCTCCTGTTGCACAGCAGTTAACAAGGCTCTGGGCTCCTCCACAAGCACGACAAGCTGGGGGCAGGGCCCACTGTGGCTGCCCCAAGAGACAACAAAGTCACCCAGGGGACAACGGGCACACTCCCCCAGGAGACCGGGGACAAATTCGCCGGGGGGGCCAAGAACAAACTTGCCCAGGTGACAACTCTCCCAGGAGACAAGGGACAGATTCGCCCAAGAGACCAGGGACACACTCGCCCAGGGACGAAGCCACGGCAGGAAGCAGTGCCGCCACCACGCGAGAGGAAATGACGCGCAACGGGAAGCTCTTTTCGGCGCCTCGGGCCCTACCTTGTCACGTTTCCGCTGGTCGCGGGATGAAACGGGGCTGCTCCGGGGCGACGGCTGCTCTTCCCGGGTGCCGCTCCGGGGTTTCTGGAAGCCGCCGAGGCTGAAGCTTCTGGATTTCCCGCCTCTTCCGGCCCCGACAGCGAGAGCGCCGCCCCAGACCCCCGCCCGAGCTCTCGGCTGACCCCACGGCCGCAGTGACACGTGATCACACGTGGCCGTCACTTCCCGTGGTTGAGGCGCGGGCCCGGCGCGCCCGGCTGCACGAGGTCCTCCGGGGGCGACCGTCGGCGGAGCCGGGCGCAGGTGCAGTCACCCGGAAGCTCGTCGTCCCCTCCCTGACCCCACAGGTTCCGCCCGCCACGCCCACAGCGGAGCCCCTTCCTGGGAAACGCGTGCCCGAGGCTCCACGCACCGCACCTGACGCGACCCGGGTAAGACCTCTCCGGAAACTTTCCAGGTTCTGGAGGGCAGGTGCAGAGACTTGCTCATCTTGTTGCGGCCCCAGGCGAGCCACGAAAGGGAGCTTCACCGTTCGTCCAACTTGCCACCTAACCGTGTGGAGTGGCCACCGCTTGGGTCTCTCCTTACCCACCCCCATCCTCCGTGTACGGGGGACGGTTTCAGGTGTCTCCCAGGGGGGACTCCTGAGTTCTCCGGAGCACAACAACCCATGCGGTCAGAACCGCGCTCGACCCGCTGTGTAAACATGACGAACCGTCCGAGAAGCGAATTGGCCTGATGTCACACAGCTGGGGTGAGAACCCAGGCGCTTTGGGGACCGAGCCTGCGCTGGCCGCTCCTCTGCTACACTGTAAGCCAGACCCCTCCACCCCCCAGCTTCCCCGGCCTTCTCCCCGTGCAGCTTTCACCTGCAGGCTCCAGAGAATCTACACCCAATCCTGATCTCAGGCAGAAGGCGGAAAAGCGACGTAAGCGGCTTTGTATATCTACTCCGAACTGAGACACCCTTCTGGCTCTACCCTGACTGTGTACCCCAGATGTACAGCGAAGCTCCAGATATGTTCCCCCCGGTCTGAGCACCTTGTAGGTTACCTACTATTTACACAGCCTTTGACTCATTCACTGCACAAGTATATTTGAATGTCCACTACATACCCACCCTAAAATAGAGACTGCAACCAATTAACCGATATGTTATGTCCGTTTTACAGGTGGGAAAACTGCTGCCCTCCACCAAATGGCTCTTCATCCTGAGACCTCCGGAGACCACCTGTGATCTATTTCATTCAACTACAACATTAGCAAAATTGTCATTAAAAGCCCGTATAAAGCCAGGCTTTCTTAAGCCTGGTTAATCAAAACAGTTCAATCACTTGTCTGCCATCCCACATCTAGTAAATAAATGAAATTAGCATTTGATTCTGAGTCTTCCTCTTTCTGAGATTTGAGCCCCAGCTTGCTCCTGCCAGTCCCCTCCTCCACTTGATCCCCGACATCCTAGTTCTCTAATTCTTTGACTGGGTGTCCTACAATCCACTTCTTACACTAAGTATCGGAGTTAGCACAGACCCCACACGTAAAGGACTCGGTCTCACAAAAATGCCAACTATAAATGGGGTACCAGAATACCTGCGTTTTCGCCCAGTTGATTAAAAATTTGGGAGCTCCCATGGGTCATGCTCACATTTCATAACTCACTAAAACTACTCACAGGACTCAGGAAAACTCTATGTTGAGGATCGCAGTTTTATTATAGAGGATACAAGTCAGGAATGGCCAGATGGAAAGGATGCCTAGGGCAGGGCATGGGAAGGGGGGACGGGGTGCAGAGCTTCTGGGATCTTCTCTGGGTGCCCTGCCCTCCCAGCACATCAACACAATCATAAACCTGGAAGTTCCAAAACCTTGTGGTTCAAATGTTTTTGTGGAGGCTCCTTTCACTGGCCTGATTCATTGGCTGTTGGTGATTGAACTTAATCTCCAGCTTTCATCCCTTCCCCAGAGGTTAAGAAGTGGTCTGAGGGGCGCCTGGGTGGCACAGTCGAGTGAGCGTCTGATTTCGGTTCAGGGCATGATCTCATGGTTCATGAGTTCCAGCCCCACGTCGGGCTCTGTGCTGACAGCTCAGGGCCTGGAGCCTGCTTCGGATTCTGTGTCTCCCTCTCCCTCTACTCCTCCCCTGCTCATACTCTCTCTCTCAAGAAGAAATAAAGGTTAAAAAAAAAAAAGTGGTTTGAAAGTTCCAACCCTAATCACCATGTGTAGCCAGACCCTCCTGTGAAACTATCTGAGGGGACACCTGGCTGGCTCAGTCAGAAAAGCCTGTGACTGGGGGTGCCAGGGTGGCTCAGTGGGTGAGGAGTCTGACTTTGGCCCGGGGTCATGATCTCACAGTTTGTGGGTTCGAGCCCCATGTCGGGCTCTGTGCTGACAGCTGGGAGCCTGCAGCCTGCTGTGTCTCCCTCTGTCTCTGACCCTCCCCTGCTCATGCTCTCTCTCTCTCAAAAATAAACATTTTTTTTTTTTTTTAAAAAAGAGGAGCCTGGATGGCTCAGTCTGTTTGGCGTCCGACTCTGGATTTCAGCTCAGGTCATGATCTTGCAGTTCGTGCATTCAAGTGCAGCATCGGGCCTGTTGGTGCAGAGCCCCCTTGGGATGCTCTCTCTCCCTCTCTCTCTTCTCCTCCGCTACTCACACTCTACTTCTCTTTCTCTCTCAAAATAAATAAACATTAAAAAAAAAAAAAGAAACTATCTGAGAGGCTACCTTGAGTCATCTCATTAGCATATAATCAGGCTCTTTGTGAATAATGAGTCCTATCAATCAAGAAATTCCAAGGGTTTCTGAAGCCTGTGCCAGAAACTGGGGGCAAAGATCACACATATTTTTTAATTATACCCCAATACTCCAGGAACCACAGCCGGGACTGAAACTGAGTTATCTGCCATCAGACTTCCCTTAAGGAAGCCACCTGCCTGGGTCTCTAGGCGTCCTTCCTGGTTCCCCCATCACTATATTCCACACACCTGTCAGGGCAGCCTGTCTGCCTAACTGGAAACTCTCCATCCCACAAGGTTCTGCCTACTGGCTCAGCAGCCACAGTCAGCTGGGCCCGCCCCCGTTACCCCAAGCCTGCCTAACTCCAGGGATCTGGTCTCCTTCCAGCACTCGCCCTCCCCCAAGTCTGTGCCTGTGGGAATTGTATCACGTCCTGCCAGATACCCATGTGACCCAGACGCGCCCAAGGGGCATTTGACTTTGCCATAGGCATCGGAGGCCACAGGCTTTGGCACTGAGGAAGCTGGGGAAAGAATTGGGTCAGTATGAATCACAGCAAGAAAAATCTATAGGGTATTAGATTTAGAGAATATTACTCTGCAGCATTATTAGAACACCTCTCTGTCTGCGCTAGCTAGGCCTGTATCAGCGTTTCCATTATAAATCCTATTTCCAAAGGTTTATGACTTGCTGTAAAAATTCAGGCAAGGCTGACAAGCAACGTCGTGAGTTTGCAATCCAGGAAGCAATTTGATTCAAAGAAAGGATAAAAAGTTGAGAAGAAACAAACAAATAGAAATGAGAAAAAAGAAACAGATCGTTAAAAACACAAAACAAAAAACAAAGACAGCTAGAGCATTTGCCCTGCTTTTCCGCCCTCGTGTGACTTACTAATTTTGTTTTCAAATTTGAGCTTTCACAGCTTACTAACTCCCATATGCAAAGAGGCCTATGAGGACTGGAAGCATTAGGTCCACGATGTGCTTTCCTATTGGAAAAGCGGGTAGCAGCATGTGTTAAACCCTGCCGGTGAGGGTCCTCTGGGGAAACAGTGCCCCACCTCACCCCTGCATTCAGGAAAACTCTTGGGGAACATATATCTAATCTTTGCTGGCCCAGTAAAAGGCAGGGGAGCTACAGTAAGTTTATACTCTCTAACGAGCAAACACAAGTTATAGTCCAATAATTTCCTGAAGACAAAGCAACTATCTATAGCATTCTTTGGTACCCTCCAGAGACTATTTTAAGGCAGGTCCCCAAGACTTCCATATATCTGTGACGATTTATCCAGTTATAATTTCATCAAGACGTGGCCCGAGAGATAGCGGGCACTTTGGCCGGCATTACCCATAATTCACTTCCCGAAGAGAGGATGCTTCTGTTAGTTCAGAAATACCACCTCCCAACCCTCGGAAGTGTGTACTTGGAACGCACCACAATTCACCCAAGTCCAGCCTGCCGAGTTTGAAGGTGGGTCTTTGCCCCAGTTTTCAATAAAGACGCCTTAGGGCAGTTTAGGGGAGCCAGGAAGAGACAACTACCAGTCTCTGGGTCCAGACTTTCTCAGAGGAGGACGAAGCAATCTGGTTGGAAGGATGGCAATCTGGTTAGAAGGAGAAAAGAGGGAACTTGTCTTGTCTGTAATTACATATTCAGCAACACTATGCTACTGCTACTACTTAAATCATTGGGTTATTTGGAGGAGATTTAAGAAAGGAGTGATGGGAATTATGTGGGGGACACTCATGCCTGTCCAGGTCCCGGTGCTGCAAAAGTGAGAATCTGCCTTCAGGGAGGTGATCTGTCTGAAACTCACGTCTGACCTCAAGTAGCACGGTTGAATAACAGAACAAGAAATGGAATTAGTTTTTATTACGTATCATTGCTGTGTTAGCATGCCAGTTTTTTATATATTATTTCATGGAAACCTTACAAAAATCCTATGATATTGATATGTATTATTTGTGCTACTGTAAAAGATGAGGAAATTAACTCATCAGGGGTTAAACCACAAGCAAAATGGCCGAGATGAGATTGACTGAATTCCAAAGCCCCGGATCTTTCCATATCAGCTCTGAGCAATACTTTAACGGGCAAATTACAGAATGGAAATAAAGCTGAGGGGCGCCTGGGTGGCTTAGTGGGTTAAGCATCTGATTCTTGATCTCAGCTCAGGTCTTGATCTCAGGGTTGTGAGTTCAAACCCCACCGTTGGCTCCACATTGGGTTCTGCATTGGGTGTGAAGCCTATTTAAATATTAAAAAAAAAAAAAAAAAAAAAGGAAATGAACGTGGGTCTGAAAGTTTCATGATGTTATCTGGGGTAGAACTAGGGAGAGGCCCAGTAAGCGTCTGCACAAAGGAAGGCAAACTTTAATTATGCTAATTCCTCAAATCTAGAAAAGTAAGCTTAATTTCAGAAAATAAAAAGTTTCTGGGATTATTTTTTTTTTTAAAGTGTGATTTTATATATGAGCAGTCTTAAAGAGAACTCTGAAAACTAAAAGCTTCCCACCTTTAAAGGCAGTGTGGATAATTAAGCTATTGTCTGTCTCCTCCTACCCTGCCCTGCTGAGCTCTGCAATTCTGGAGCCCGCGGCCCACAAACTTTATTTCTGTTTTACTAGCGGATGATCTACTAGGGTCTGCCTACAGGGGGCGCTAACAGGAAGATTGGAAGGCGGAAGGAAGAAGATTCTGCTTCCTTTTTTTGCTCTCTGTACTTACAGTAATAGGTTTCAAATGCTCTCCACACTTCCAGAAGCAGCTGTAGATACAAGTACCAGCCAGTTGTCTGACACCCCTTCTCCGAGATTCTAGAGTCTAATAACCCCAACCTCATGGCTCTGTTCCCACAGCTGTGGAGGAAGTAGCTTTTTCCCCAAGCTGCTATACCTGTTACCTCAGCATTCCCTTTTGCCTTTAAATACCTAAATACCTTTTAACAAATTCCTTTTATGAAATCCTCTATTAAAATAACATGTGGCTCATTTTTCCTGAATGGGCCCTGACCGACATAAAGTCCTCTGAAGGAAGCTTCTTTAACTGCCTTGAAGTTCAATTCTCTTTGCTGCCTGGAAATTTTTTTTATATTACAAATTAACCTAAATCGTTTTTCCATATATATCATATATATATGGAAAAATAATTACATTATATATATGATGTATATATCATTACATTATATATGGAAAAATTACATCATGTATATATCATTATATATGGAAAAATCATCATGCTTATATATATATATATATATATATATATATATATCATTACTTTGCACACCTACAACTAATACAATGTCATATGTCAATTATATCTCACTTAAAAGTATATTAACCTATTCTGTCTCCAGCATTTACTTACTATGTGATGTTGAGCATGGTAAGTTAACTTTTCTAAGGCTCAACTTTGTCACATCTAACATTAATATCTACCAAGTATTGATTTTAATCATTAATTAATATCTACCAAGGGATATTACTGTCTACCCAGTAGGGTTACTATGAGCACTGGATGAAATAACTCCATGTGTAAGCATCAAGCATGACAGTTAGTGTATACAGATGCCTCTGATGAACACTTATGTGTCTGCAGAGCATCGTGACCTTTGAAAAATCACCTCCCCAATTCCATAGCCATCCTACTCCATCCCTACTTTTGAAAAGCTAGGCTTTCAATTCGAGGTGAACACATGCTTCAACACGTCAAAGTAATTCATCTCTCTGGCCACAGAGAGTCCAGGGATGGATCTGTATTCCAAGTCAGGGTGATTAAAATGGCCAAACGGTCACCACGACTGTTCCCGGGATTAAGGGATAATCATCTTATTTCTTGCTCTGATGCCTAATGTGCAAAATCATATAAGCTCAAGATTCCAGGAACCATCTTTCCCGCCTCTTTGGTGACCAACTTGCCTGGTTTGTTTGAGACTTTCTTGGTTGTACAATGGAAAGTTCTGCATTCCGGGAAACCCCTCCGTCTCAAGCAAAAGATGAGAGCTCCCCACTTTTAAAGGAATTGTTGGTATTTAAGCTATTGTCTCTCCACTCCAAACGGAGATGATTGGCCACACTACCTGGTGAAAGCCTGCAAGAGAAGCAGCCCCTGTCAAAGAAAGCAGGCATTTCTCCAAAGAAATACAAATGGCCAATAAGCACATGAATACGTATTCAACGTCATGAGTCATTAGGAAAATTGCCAACCTAAGCCACAATAAGGTGCCACTTGCCACCCAGCAAGAAGTAGGGACAGCTAACAAATGTTGGTGAGGATGTGGAGAAATTTGGACCTGTAGATATTCAGGAATGGAAAATGGAAAACAGCCACCGTGGAAAACAGCGCAGTGCTTTCTCAAAAAGCTAAACATAGAATCGCCATATTATCTTGCAATTTCATTCCTAGGTATGCACCCAAAAGAATTAAAAACAGGTAATCACACAAGGTACACATACACATGTATTCATAGCAGCACTACCGACAACAGCGAGAAGGTGGAAACAGCCCAATTGTCCAACAGTAAATTAGTAAACAAATTGTGATCCATCTATGCAATGGAATGTTATTCAGCCATAAAACAGAATGAAGTACTGATATATACTACAATATGGATGAATCGCCCAAACATGATGCTAAGCGAAAGCAGCCAGGCGTAAAAGGGCATATGGTAATTGATTCCGTTTATATGAAACATCCAGAATAGATATCCATAGAAGTGGAATACAGATTGGTGGTTGCCAGGGACTGGTGGAGTGGGGTGTGAATAGGGAGAAACAGCTTAGTGGGTAAAGGCTTTTCCTTTGGAGTGATGACAATGTTTTGGAACAAGACAGAAATGATGGTTCCACACCATTATGAATGTGGCACCACTGTTCACTTGAAAATGGTCGGTGTGTGTCATGTTAATTTCATCTCAATAAACTATTTTGAAAGAAAGTAAGAAGAGGTAGAAGGAAGGAAGGCAGGCAGGCAGGCAGGTAAACCAGGCAGGAGATGAAGAGAGAAAAAACTGGATCCTGATGACATGACTGAGAACTCCTACCAAGCCTTCTCTGAAGTGGAGAGCCTGTGATCTTGTCAGTTAAAAAACCCAATAAGTCATTTTTTCGCTTGAATAAGTCTGAGTTGGGTTTCTCTCCTTTATAACCAAGAATTCTGAATAATATTACCCTGAATTAACAGTAATTAATTTTTACCCCAGAACCCACTAAAATTTAACCTAGTTTCTGTCTGTGCTGGCTTCAGTGGAAACGAAGAACATGCCGCCATTCCTAGAAGCACTACCAATGTACGTGGCAGAAAACTCTAGAGGACCTTCAGCTGTCTCTTCATGTCATTTCACCCACGTCAAGCATTGTTTGAGAAGTCTTTTTGCCTGGTATCTGAACCAGAATAGGACATAAAGTTTTAGAAAATTCCTTGCCAGAAATCAAAGATACAGGATTCAGAACTCCCTATTCTTATCAACAATTAAAAATGGCAGATGTATGTTGCCAAAGAAATTCCGCCATCTGGTCCAGTGGCGTGGTGATGGGATGCCGAGCAAATAATCTGAAACTCAATCCTCTTGTACTTCAGACCTTCTCACTCCTCCCTCATAATCACCTTGATGTTTCTTATGGATTATTAGTGAAGAGCTAATCACATTTTAATGTTGTAGGCTGGGGTTTAATTGTTAGTTTATAATTGAATGGTTCCAACTGGAGGGAACTAATTGCCTCCATGAAAATTTGCTGTGATTCTTTCAGGTGTCCATCTGGATCTCAGGATACCCCTACGGCCAGTGAGTTCATCAGTTTGCTAATTTCCTACAAGAGGATTGAGTTTTATTGTCTTTCCTTGCCCTCCATGGCTAGCCTAATCACATGGAGATTGCCATGAGGCTTAGGGTAACTTAAATTCCACCAAATGAGTTGAGTCCTCAGACATGCTACTACGATTAGAGAAAACCCAATACAATGCTGACAATGGCAAACAGTAACATCGACAGTCACCAGTACAGAGCGAAATGGAAACAGCCCTCACGGTATGACAGATAACCCTAGGCAAGTCTTTTAACTTCTGGCCTCAGGGTTTTCACCTGTAAAAGTGGCTGGAAGAGATTTCAGGTCTGTCAGCACCAAAATTCTGCATTCCATATGTTGGAATGAGATTAGTTATAAACTGATTTCGCCCATTTCAAAGAAACATGGTAGAAATCAGCATCCCCATTTTACAGTTGTGTAAATCTGAGCAGTAGCTTATGGTATAAGAGCTCAAAATAAAAGCAAGATCTTTCCTCAGCCAGAGAGTATTCTATTCATGTATTTATTCAGTCAGCCGGACCACACTTACCAGAGCTATTCTGGTGAGGAATGCTCTAGAATGCTATTCCATAACCTCCTTTTCAAAGACATAAAACCTGCAGGAGCATTTCAGAACCTCACAATTAACCGATTGCTGGAATAACAAAACACTATTACATACCAAAAAAACTGAAGTGGTCAAACTTAATGACAGATTATATCAAGATTTATACATTTATAAGATACTTTTCTTGGGCCAGGGTTCGATTACCTCCCAAGCTAGAGGGTTTGCTATAAGGCCAGCTCATTCCACAATCAACATCCTAGGGGAATACCAGGAAGATAGGGAAAGCAGTGAATTTTGCCTTCGTTTGTGACACAGTGGACCTAATGTGAAACATCAAGGTGACATCAGCTAGAGCGTCAATCAGTAATGGATGCTAAGACACCATTGGAAATTTAATGAGGTGGAAAAATGTATCTTACAAAAACCCTTTCCAGGGCGCTTGTCTCTGTGATCGGAAGAAATATTTTCAAAAACCACCTGGGCTTGGATGAGCCCTTCATGACCCAGGAACACATTCAAGCAACATGAATGGCCCATTCAGAGCTGCCTTCTAAAAGGGGTGATTGGATCAATGCAGACATTTCTCCTGCCCAAATTGGGTGCACAGTTTTGGGGCTGATATGAATTGCTCAGAGCTATCATCTACACTTTTCCCCCGTCTGCAATCTGCATCCTTTCCCCATGAGACAGGTCCTCGGCCTCCGAAGAACAAATGCTTAAGAGTATCAGACTGATAGGACATCACATTATTAGCATATTCCTCGGACACTGCATGTTTTAGCCCTGCTGTTCCAATACACACCCTCCTCCATTAAAAAAAAAAAATTAATAAAAAAAAAGTTTTTAATTAGGGGCACCTGGGTGGCTCAGTTGGTTAAGCATCTGACTGCGGCTCAGGTCATGATGTCGTGGTCCATGAGTTCAAGCCCCAAGTCGCGTTCTGTGCTGACGGCTCTGAGCCTGGAGTCTGCTTCGGATTCTGCAATTTCCTTTCTCTTTGCTTCTCTCTCTCTCTCTCTCTTTCTCTCAAAGATAAATAAACATTTAAAAAAAATTTTAAAAGACACACCCACCTCTTGGGTCTAGGGAAACAGATCCTACAGGAAAGGAATCTCACACAATTAGATCCCAGGCAGCCAAGCCTTTCTCCTTCCTTCTTGTTAAGCTATGACTGTTTGTTCAAACAATGGAAAGAGAACCAGAGAGACAAAGTACAGGGATAACTTGGTGAAAACGCAGAGGCTCTTAGACTTAATCCTCTTGTGCTTTCGAGTAGGGGACTTAGGAGAAATAGTTCACATGGTTAAAACTTCATTCATTAACATTAAAGGTTAATGATTAAAACAATTTACTAAGTTTTTAAAAATTAAACATGAGCTGCTAACCAATAAAATGAACGTGAGAAGTCTATTATTAGCAGGGACCCTAAGCATCTCTCTGACCACCGTGGTGTTGGGCTCTAGGGATCCACAAATGAGCGAGCACAGCCCCTCCCTGCCCGACCCTGCCCCTCCCTGCCCCTCCTTGTCCCTGTCTGCCCCTCTCTGCCCTGCTCTGCAAAGTGCTTGCAATGTACCGAATAGTTTTCAGCCATGGCTCTGAACCTTAGTTTTAATCCCTCCCCAGATCTTTTTCTCTACATGCAGCATTTTTTTTTCTTAGAATGTGCCAGAATCCCCACAAGCCAAGAGATTCAATTGTTCGGCAAACATGTATCGCGCATCACTCTGCACAAGCTACTGCAGCAGGTGCCGGAGATACAAGGATGGATAAGGAGAAGCCTGTACCCTTGAGGAGATGGAAGCCAGGAGCAAGCTCAGATAACTCTGCTAACGTTTCGGAACGGAGGGGGTCACACAGATCCAGAGAGAGGAGACAAAAACTACGTAATCAGCTTCCATTTAGTGCTGGTGGTGACAAAGTACAGTGCGCTCAAGCCTCTGTGTTCACCATTTCCTTTTATCCTCCAGCAACCCGGTGAAGTATTCATAGCCCCCATTTTATGAGTAATGATATGCAAAAAGGTTTGTCTTTTTGTTAATAGCAGCTGGTCAGAGAATGCTTGCAAGGAGAAAGCTAGCTTTGTTGAAAAGGGGATAAACCCATTCATCCAAATGCAGAAGCATCAGCCTCCCAGGCAAGGGTACTGGGTTGGGCATAGACTTCCTTCAGGGGGGCAGAGACAACTACTTTACATAATAAAGAGAGGAAACAGTGGGTGCCAAGAAAATTAGGAAACGGAACTCTGCGGGGGGCTAAGTACCCACAGAAAAGCAGAACCCCTGGAGAAGGTGCAGAAGGAAAGCAGAAGAGAAAAGGAAAGAAAAAAACTAACAGATTTCCTGAGAGAAATTATCTGTGCTTTGTGAAGAGCTCCCCCCACCCCAGCCCGTGACCCCACAGATACTCAGTAAACCTACTTGAATTTCTTGTCGAAACCAGGGAAGGAGTTGAATTTTGCCTCAACATTGACAAATTGCTGGATACACTGCATACCATAATAAGAGAAGGGTGGGCTTCCATTTTACGGGGCAAAAATGGGGAACCTGGAACATACAGAGATTGAACTAAAAGCCCAGGCTCTGCCCCCTCCCCTTTTGAGGTTCAAAAATTTTGAGAGCCCAGAGAATTATCTGCTTCTTAGGGAGATGAGAACATGGTCTCGAGTCATGGGCTGAAAAGGCCACCCTTACCAGAGGGTATGCCCCTAAAAAGGAAAGATTTTGGAGTCAGAAAGGTAAGGTCACAGGAACAGATCATAAGAGCAAAAAGTTAAAAAGGAAGTATTTCAGGGACCTTGTAACAAGGAAGAAAGAAAGAAAGAAAGAAAGAAAGAAAGAAAGAAAGAAAGAAAGAAAAGAAAGAGAGGGAGGGAGGGAGGAAGAAACAAAAAGAGGGAGGGAGGGAGAGGAAGGAAGAAAGAAAGAAACAAAGAGAAAGAAAGGGAGAAAGAAAGAGACCGAGGGAGGGAGAGAGAGAAGAAGGAAGAAACAAACAAAGAGAAAGAAAGAAAGAAAGAAAGAAAGAAAGAAAGAAAGAGGGAGAGAGCAAGGAAGAAAGAAAGAGAAAGAAAGAAAGAGAAAAAGAAAGGGAGGGAAAGGGAGAGAGAAAGAAAGAAAGAGGAAGAAAGAAAGAAAGGGAGGGAGGGAAAGGAAGAAAGAAAGAGACAAAGGGAGAAAGAAAAGAAAGACAGAAAGAAGAAAAAAGAAAGAAAGGGAGGGAGAGAGAGAGGAAGGAAGGAGGAAAGAGAGAAAGCAAGAGAAAGAGAAGAAATGGAGAGAAAGAAACAAAGAGTCTGTGAAGCAGAAATGCTGGAACCAATCACCACGGAAATGCGGGAAAGCCACGGAGGGAGAGAAAAGAACAAGGAAAATGTGAAGTTGCTGTGGGCCAAGAACCTGGGATGAGCTGAAACGCGGAGGTCACTCAGTGGAAAGAGAATTATAAGGATGTATTTTACGTATCCAACTTGAATAATGCCTTCTGTAAGATCTGCAGGAGTTTGCAGATGTGAGTTCGCCGCTGCAAGAAGGACCGATGGAGGGACTGAGGAGTGGAGCGGGGAGCCCCAGTCCTTCTCCACGGCCTCCGCTTTCCCACGCTGCGTTTGTGCTGAGAAGTGGGGTTAGCAGAATTTGCATCCTTCTCACTAAGAGAAGCTCCTGTGTCTGTCACCTCCAGGTGTGGAGGAAAGATCGGGGACAAATGTGGCACACGGTCTCTCCCCCACATTTCTGCCAGACGCTCGCTCACCTCGAGTCTCTCCCGTGGCTAACCTTGTCCTGGGTGCCCAGACCACTCCTGCTTTTATTCCGAATTATTGGGGCTGCATTAGGGTAGAATTCTGCCTGTGCAACTCTGGATGCCTTCCTGGATTTTTGTGCGGTCTCCTTAAGTTCTCCAGCGTCTGAATATGACCTTTCCACTTCAGAAGGATTTTATTAATTTGCAACTCAGCGATGGTCTCCAGGCCCTATGCTGCAGTTAAGAGCATCAACTGTGTAATTTCAGAACTGCTTTTTGGTGTTCCTAAAACTTCAATATTGAAACAGAAGTTCATTTAAGTTAAAGGAAACAAAGGCTCCTGCAGCCACAATGTCAACAAATATTGAGTAATGGCCCTGGCTCACCAGGGAACTAAAGCCCGATGTGTGATTTTTTTTTTAAAGCAGTAACGGACAGAAATAGTTAAATTATTTTATACTAAAAAATGAAGAGTCTGGGCGCCTGGGTGGCTCAGTGGGTTAAGTGTCCGACTTCGGCTCAGGTCATGATCTCACGGTCCGTGGGTTCGAGCCCCCATATCAGGCTCTGCTGACAGCTCAGAGCCTGGAACCTGCTTCGGATTCTGTGTCTCCCTCTCTCTCTGCCCCACCTCCACTCACACTGCCTCCTTCTCTCAAAAATAAACAATCATTAAAAAAATAAGTAAAGTAAATAATAAAATTAAAATAGTCTACCGGTGAATTTAAAGGGAAGGGGGGAGGCACAGGGATTATCAGTAATGCATTATGTAGATTCATTTTGGAATACGAATAGCAGAAATTGTTACAATGGCACGTACTCCAAACCAAAGTTTTTGCCATTGAATAAAGTTAATTATCATTCATTAATCTTTGCAAGGATTATGAAAATGTGTTTATGATCAGGCTCCCAAGTACTTGCAGCTATGATTATAAGAGCAAATTTGTCATCCCAAATAAGCAGATAATCTTCTTGTTTAATGAGCCTCTCTTCTTGGAGATCAAAATGCATTGTGGGAACCTCAAAAAAAAAATGATGTTCCAAACACCATGTGTTACTTCCAGGTTCACCCAATGTGATTAAACTTAAAAAAAAAAAAAAAAAAAAAAAAAGCAGAGATCTCACAGTTGATTTTTCTTCCGCGTCGCCTTTGACACAATTAGCAACGGCACTCGGCCTGCCGCGGGATGCCACGGAGGAAGACACGATGGCCGGGCAGCAGAAAGAAGGAAATACTCTGCGCCAAGCAGTTGATGGATTTGCATCCCTGCTCTATCGGTTATTACAAGAGAGTTTATTTCATCTCTCAGCCACAGCCTCACCTGTAAAATGGAGGTCGGGCGGTTTCAATGACACAGCGAATGTCAAATGTGGGTGTTCGAAAGCAGGGACTCCACCTGCCCACGTCTTCTAGTCCCTCTGTCTCCTGGAGGGTCACTAGGATCAGCAGGCATGGAATGAACCTGTCCCCCGTCCAACTTGTGCCACCTTGACGGGTGCTACACTAGGGCTCCTGGCTGGAAGTGTACTGCCAGTGACCTAGCAAAGGATGTAGAAGGACTTGAGTCGGTACCTGATTTGTTTGAATGGCGCTCAGAGTCTATACACTTTTACTTTGTATCATGGGCTGATTGCATTGTATTCCCAGAGGGACTAAAGTTTCTGGTCAGCGTGGATTAGGTCTTACACTGTGTAATTCTTTGAAAGACTAATATCCCCTCAGCAAACTCAGCCATAAATACATTTTTTATATAAACAACATTTCCTTTATTTTGTCAAATTGTGAATTAGTTGTATTATTTAAGGTAGTGATACCGTACCTTATAATAATGCCTGCAATCACACTGCAGGCCAAATAACATTGCAGACCAAATAACAGTGTATTCATTGAGACCGACATTTAATTCTTTCCCCGTAAGGGTGCAGACTGATAGGCGATCCGAGGGTATAAGCAACTCTACTCCTACCTAGTTGTTCCCAGCTGTCCCCAGAGTGATGACCCCATCCCGTAGTTGACACAGGCTCACCACCCATACGAAGAGAAAGAAAAGAAGGGGAGTTCACGGAGCTTCTTTTTCAGGACAGGACCACACACTTGTACCTCACTCATCTTCGCGCTCCATCGAACGGAAGTGGATCAGTGGCCACACGTGGCCACAAGGGAAGCTGGAAGACAAACTACATAGAACCATGACAGAGAAAGACAGGAATAGTGGAGCGTGGAGGCAATCAGTAATCTCAGCCACACTCGCCGTCTTTGAAAACAAAGGATTTCATAGAAAATTCTAGATTACTGACTTCTTAAAAAAACACAAAGATCTGACAACACAGGGATCAAATTCCAACGTAACAACAATTAGATGGCTCTACTGAGTATGCGCAGCTTCTGTGAGAGAGCACACGCGCCCTCTCTTTTGCCCGTAGTCCCGCGGACATATCTGATGCTTAGTTTTCAGTTATGCAACCACATCACTTGCCTCCTCTCTGTAGGCATCTGAGTTTGAACCTAAGGCGTCCAATGAACCACCTGCTGTGTGCCGGCTACTCACCAAGCATTTCCCTCCACTTTCTCCTTTTATCCTCGTGGCAATTTTGCAAGGCAGCTTTCTTTCCTCTGTGGTAGAACTGAGTAAATTAAGGCTCAGAGTGGTGGAATCGACTTGCTCAGCTTATCTAGAAAGTGTCAGGTTTTTAAAAACGTCAGCCCAAACCTTTTTGTGTCCGACTGAAACGGCCGTGCCGGGAAGCAGGTGACGAGGGAGGTCCAGAGAGAGATTCAGCACGTTTCAATGTACCATTTGCTTTGTTCAAGCAACGTTCTTCTCTCTCGCCCACGGCATCTTTAATACTGACTCCTCTGACAGAAGAACAACTCTGTTGGGTGAATAAAGGCCTTAGAGGGCTACATCTCAAGCCAGTATAGAGTGACCATGAGCCGGCCTGGAGTAGAAGACATGAGGGAAGTTATCATCTACCCACAAGGTCCTGTGCTTTCCAGCAAGATTCCGGTAGAACATGTTCCCCAGTAGTCCCCAAACAGACCCTGCACTGTCCACTCTGGTGCCTCCCTCTCCTCGGGTCCCCTCTGCTATTCAGGCCCTCTAGACGCCCCCCTTTGGACCCAGGACAAATCCAGCACTTTCCATGAGGTCACCCCCTCTCCTGCCTCTGTCTCTCTAAGGCCTTCACTTCTCACTGTGGACTCTGGGCAAGCCGTTCCCACCCATCCCTCCTTCCTCCCAAACTAGCTAGCAAGCCTGCATCACTGAGCTCAATGCCCTACTCAGAGCAAATCCTCAATGAATCTATGGCGAATGATTAATGTTGTCAAATTGGAAGGCTTTTTTTTTTTTAATGACCCATCTTAAAAAACAAATCAAATACAAAAAAAGTCTATGGTCCTGGTTTAGTACTTTCTGTTTCTAGCTTTGTAAGTTACCATTTCTCCTTTTCCTCTGATAACTTCACGGCCACTGTGGGATGGGAAGCAGCACAAAGGGAGTCAACAAGCCTTTGCCTAAGTATCACTGGATCCCATGTGTGCCCCTGGCTCTCTTCGTGCACTCACGCATTCGTTCATTATGCAGCATTATTGAGCACATACACACTGCGCGCGCGAGGCCTTGACACAGACACAGAGAACAAGCCAGGGTTCTACCCTCGGGAAGATCCCATTCTGGTGGGGAGAAGGATGCAAGAAAAAGGCAATTACATTACGGAGCAGAGAGGGAGGGCTCCGTCGGAGGGCTGGGGCACGCGGAAGGAATCGCAAGTCCAAGCTGTGTGAAAGAGACTATTCCTCCGTGCCTCGGTTTTCCTACGCATGAAAACAGAACCAACCGTTCTACCTTTGACAGGCTTCATACAAGGAAATGAAGCAAAATAGTGCATTCGTAAGATATCGTTATGGAAAATTCAGTTTTGTCCTTCCACCAGTCTTGACGACCTTCATTAATCTTTGTCGTTCTTACCCTTGTTTACCAAAAACAAAACAGAACAAAAAAGCAGTGACTCAGAGTTACCTAACAATTAAACTTATTTCGAATCCAGATTTCTTAGCTGTTCTTTTTCAGCAATTGCTCACCGTTTAACTTAAAAGACCCCTTTAAGTGAACGATAAGTGGAATCAAAAACCCATTGTCAGTAGGTTAAAAACACGTACATACAGGGGCTTTCCGTTTACTTTTAGATATTAAGTTTGGGAGACGAGCCCTTTTTGTCTGGAAGATGGGAGACGGACCGCAGCTATGTCCCCGGCCCATTGATGATGTCTTCTCAGGATTCTGAGTGCCCATTGAGGACGGTGGCACAAGAGACCAGGCAAGGGCAGAAGGATGAATCCTGATTCGTTTGCTTGTCTCTGCATTGAAGTACCAGTGAGCATCTAGAAAGCTTTAGAAAAATTATCAATGGCTAATATTTCCTGAGCACTCACCAAGTGCTATGCAGCATTTTAAGGGCTTGCATGGATTCCTTTATTTACTTTCTTTTTTATTTCTCACGACAACCTCATGTAGTCCCTTCTGCTACTTTACAGAGGAGGGAACCAAAGGCATCTTGAAGAGAGAACACTCTCTGCTAACTTACGCAGTCGTCATTTGAACCAGCCCCTTGCCCAAAACAAGGTGGGGAGAAGGAGAAGGAGAAGGGACTTATTTTCTCCGATTTTCTCCCCAAAATGTGGCATAGAAAGAAGGCGCAAAGGAAAAGAATGAGCAAATGCAATAGAAACTTCCCCTCCCAACACCTCCAGCACCTCCAGAGTATAATCCAGCGAGGACAGTGAAGAATGAGCAACCAGCAGAACATGAGACTCGCCCAGAGAAAAGAAGCACAGACCTGGGAGAAATGCGCCTGCCTCCCACACACTCACAACTGACTCATGGGAAAAGGGGGAAAGGTGAAGCTCTTGGGTGCCAATTATATATTGTTGAAAACTGAAAGCGAACAATCGCATTCACTCCAAAATTCAAAAGGACCATGAGTCAGTTCTGTAAGCATAACAAGCGCTGGCTAAATCCTTCAAAAATTTTCTAATTAAAAAAAAAAAAATTATCGTTTCAATCAAACCTGGGTACTGCTAATTGTTGTGTGACTCACTCCAAGTAGGTTTTGGGCAAACTATTTTACTGATTTTCCCTTCAATAAACTGGGAATCTTGATTGCATCGGCTGGAGCCTATCATGGAGAAGGGGCTTGATGGGGAAAGGAAATGATGGCTAATGGAGGAGTCCGAAGGGGGAGACCTCGGTTCTAAGCCTCCCTTTTAGGAAGGAAAACTCCAAGATTCAACAAAGTCATCAAATGAATGGTCTGACCTGCATTTTGTGTAATAAAAACAAGCTGGGAAGCATTTCCCGCAGGGACCATTGAGGGCTATCAATTACCGCTCTTGTGGAAAGCAGGTCCCGTTAGACTCAATAGTCGGTGCTTTCGTGGTAGTTCCGTCTTCCCAAGAGATGCCAGGTCACCGCCCTGATGATACATGTAGCTATCAGAGACCCCTCCTCAGCCTTATGTCGCAGGGGAAATAGAGGCCTCCGGGCTTGCTCTTTCCTAAAGGGGAGCGGTTCCTTCCTTCTTTTTTTTTTTTTTAATTAATTTTTTATTTGAGTGGAGTCGACGCACTGTGTTACATTAATTTCAGGTGTACAACAGAGAGAATCGATGTCTAAACGTTATGCTACACTCACCGGAAAGGTAGCTACCATCCGTCCGCCTATGGCACCATCACAGTATCATTGACTATATTTCTTCTGCTGTGACTTTTATTCTCACGACTTTTTCATCCCATACGTGGAAGCCTGCATCTCCCACTGGCCTTGGTCCATTTTGCCCATCCCCCCCCACCCTTCCCTCTGGCAACCACCAGCTTATTTTCTGTGTTTTTTGGTCTGATTCTGCTTTTTGTTTGTCCGTTTATTTATTTGTGTGATTGACTGATTTGCTTGTTTGTTTATTTATTTATTTTTTTAGATTCCACGTGTGGAGAGTAGTTCTTTCAATCAACAGACACTCATTAAACATGGATCTTGGGCCAATTAGTCTGAACTCAAAGGCCATCTCTTTTCTCCAGCAACGTACAGACTACTGAGACAGAATCATGGAAATAAACTTGTAATGAAACGGGATTCCTACAAGAGCGGTAGGTACACAGGGTCACAGGGAATAGAGAATGAGAGTAACACAGACCATGCTGTGAGAAATGGGGCGGGGAGAGCATCAGAAAAGACTTCTCCAACCAACGTGAGTCATACTTGAACTGCGTTGTAAAAGCTAAGCAAGAACTTTCTTAACCTGTGTTCTCTGCTCATCTAGAGGGCCTCTGAAGTAGGGACCCGGTTTTGTTCAGAGCTGTATTTATAGCAACCGGCATTCTACCTGAGACACTTACTGTATGAAGGAAAGAAGGGAGGGGGGGAGGGAAAAGTGACTATTTATCTCACAAGCATGGAAAAGGGAAAGCACAGACATCCTTTGACTTGCCTACCCCTGTTCTCTGAAAGCTGTCCGTGCATCCCACAGGCACTGTCCTAACAGCAGTATGTTACTTTTCTGCTGCTTGGTCCTGGCCCCTAGATGCAGCTGACTGGTCCCGGAATGGGTGATTGACACAAAATGGACCAATCAGAGTATCTTCCTTGGCATTTGGAAAGAGAACTTTAGCCTTTCTGTATAGACGAGTACATGGCTTGTAAACTTGGGAGCTGGAAGGAGGCCATGTCTCCTACCACCTAAATGGGGAGCAAAGGGAGCCAGTCAGCAGAAAGCAAAGAACGAAGTTGATGCCCCCAAAAAAAGCAGACATGAGAAACAAGGAGAGACAGAGAATGTCTACACCCTCTCAGTTCCTGTTTCCCGAGGCTCTGTTACATCACCACCCTTGAGGTCTTTAAGTGACCCCCCCATTTGTCTTTATAGTGAATTTCTCTCTCTCTCTCTCTGTCTCTCTCTCTCTCTGTCTCTCTCTCTCTTTTAGTTTAAGCCAGCTTTGCTTGGTTTTTAAACTTTGGAACCAAAGGCTTGTATCCAATGACAGTCAGTTGGGGTGGGCAGATTCCAGAAAGGCTTAGGGTGAGCAAAACCCCGAGGTCCAAAAGGCCTGGTTGTTTGAAGATGAGGAGAAGGTGTCTGGTCCTGCCTTAGCTGAGAAAGGAATAGGGTCTTGAGATGCTAGAAAATCCCCAGAAAAAAAAAAAAAAAAAAAGGACCAGATATCATGGAAACAGACCCATCTTCCTCTGGAAATTCCTATGTTTGGAATATGCCCAAGAAACACGTTCGGAGCAACAGAGAGGGGAGTTCAAGTTCCATCTGGTGAAGGGTGTAAATGAAAATCTTCCAGGAACCTGCACTGTATAGGGTTTGGGACTAACAAAATTTAAAAATTTGGAAAGGGGCAGTAGGAACAGAGAGAATGCATATCAACACCGAAGAGAGACTGATACACCAAACTAGGACAACTTTTTATTCATTTACAATGAGAGGTAGTGATCACGGGCCCACAAATAGATGTCTGTCTTGCAAGACATCCATGTTATCTGACCACAGGACCACAGTGTCCTTATGCACACCAAATGCCTCCCTGCATTCTCCACACAAACCTTAATTTTCCACCATCCTATTCCAGACTTTCTCAATCACACTAGTAGTGTTACAGTAGCTCCTGGTACATTTTCAGCCCTTCTACTTTAGGCAGAACCTCATGGCTCAAGGTGTAGGAAACAAATATTTCAGGATCTATCTTTTCCTGCTATGGCAACACAGTGTGGCCCCATCTCCCAGAAACTCCCACTCAGTATATCACACACCAAGTAGATATGTAGGGTGGGGTTTGTTGGCATTACAAATAGCATTACAAAAATGAGCCTTCTCTTTGCAAAGGATTGGGCTTCAAGATTTCTTTAACTTGCTTGCTTCTCCAGTGCTTGCAATAAAGTGCTATGTGATTTTCCCAAACAGCACTTACACATACCCTCCTAGGAATACACACTTATTGTATGTGATGGGTTTGACCTATATGGAACTCAAGATCTTTGGCAAAAGCAATTCCAAATCACAGCTCTGGGAAGTTTTTCAAGGAAGTCAAGAGAGCAGAAGTTGCTTTTTGGAGCATCAGCACAGAAGTAGATGTGAACCAAGCTAGTCTCTCTTGGTTTTAATAATTCACGGCTTGGTGTATGTCCGTCCATGTGATCAAAGGCCTGGGTATTGAGCATACACTCAACAACATCCCAGGCACATAAATAAACCATCTTCAGCTCTCAGTCCAGGAAGCAGTTATTGATCTGGGCTATGGTCTTTTCCTACCTGACTTTGTGAGGATTTCTAAAATAGCTCACCTTAGGGGAATCAGAGACTCAAGTACTTTTCTTTTGTCCTTTGACCAATAAAAAAAAAATTACCAACACCTTGCAAAAGATGAATTCTGACAGAAGAAACATCAGCATTTTTTGTGATTGCCAGACAACCAGCCAGGTGTCCTTGCCCACAAGCTAAGAGACAAAAGGAAAATTGATAGTCCCTTGGCCACCAAGGCCAGCTCGCTCTACCAAGAATCAGGCTCCAAATGACAGTTCTGGGATCTTGATCGACCAAAAGCTAGGACATGTCATCTCCATGGATCAGGACAGAAGAGATGACCTGGTACACGAATTCCTCTCTACACACTCAGTTGCCCATTTTGGATACCTAACTGAAAATGTAGATTTAGGCCTAGCTCCCACTGGCTATGTGACTTCAGAGAAGTCCCAGTGTTTCTCCAGATGACAGGATCTCCTTAGTTAGGTACCAGTGATTGGCCACTCAGTAGGCATTTCAGACCCCCTTCTCTCTGATTGCTTCCTACTACAGAGGCTAAAAATGATGAATTCATATTGCCCTAACCTTCCTTGCAGTCAAGGTTGTATGAGATATATGGGGAAATTGGCTGAAGGGATTTCGGATAAGAGTTTCATCCTTGAAAAACAGAGATGATCGGATATAGGACTGTTATTCAAAATATATAAAGAACTCTTAAAACCCAACAACAAGAAAAACAACGACCTAATTTAAAAATGGGCCAAAGACCTCAAGAGACACCTCACCAAAGGAGATGTACAGATGGCAGATGCCCTATGGAAACATGCCCCACATCATATGTCTTCAGGGAAATGCAAGTTAAGGCAACGAGAGACCACTACATGCCCATCAGAATGGCCAAAATCTGAACACTGACAATGCCAAGTGTTGATGAGCATGTGAAGCAACAGGAACTCTCATTCATTGCTGGTGGGAATGCAAAATGGTGCTTTGGAAGACGGTTTGGTGGTTTCTTCTAAACAAAACATACTAAACATGCCATCTAGCAATCACACTCCTTGGTATTTACCCAAAGGAATTGAAAGGTTATGTCCACAGAAAATCCTGAACATGGGTGTTTATAAGAATCTTTGTAAAAACTTGGAAGGAACCAAGATGACGTTCAGTAGGTGAATACATAAATAAACTGTGATACAATCAGACAATGGAATATTATTTGGCACTAAAAAGAGCTGTCAAACCATGAAAAGACAGAGGAACTTGAAAGAGGAACTTCACTTACTAAGTGAAAGATGCCAACCTAAAAAGTCTAAAAACTGTATGATTCCAACTGTATACATTCTAGAAAAGCCAAAACTATGGAGAAAATAAAAAGATCACTAGTTGGAAGGGGTTGGGGGACGGGAGAGGGAAAAATAGGCAGAACACAGAGGATTTTTTAGAGCGGTGAAAATACTCCGTATGATACCATAATGATGGATACATGTCTTTATACATTTGTCTAAGTCCATAGAATGTACAACATTCTAACAGTGAACTGTAAGGTAAACTATGGTCTTTGGGTGATAGTGATATGACTATATATGCTTATCTACTGGTTATTTTTTTTTAAAGTTTATTTATTTTTGAGAGTGAGAGACAGAGTGCAAGATGGGGACGGGAGAGAGAGAGGGAGACACAGAATCCAAAGCAGGCTCCAGGATCTAAGTTGTCAGCACAGAGCCCAACGCGGGGCTCAAACCAATAAACCGTGAAATCGTGACCTGAGCCGAAGTTGGTCACCTAACCAACCGAGCCACCCAGGAGCCCCAATAAGTTTATCTATGTAGTGAATGTTCCACTCTGGTGAGTGACATTGAGGCCATGCATGTGTGGGTCAGATGATAAAACTGCTCTTCAAAAAATGAAGTTTTGGGGTGCCTGGGTGGCTCAGGTGGTTAAGCGTCCGACTTCGGCTCAGGTCATGATCTCCCAGTTCGTGGGTTTAAGCCCTGCATCAGGATCTGTGCTGACACCTCAGAGCCTGGAACCTGCTTCAGAGTCTGTGTCTCCCTCTCTCTCTGCCCCTCCCCCGCTCACACTCTATCTCTGTCTCAAAAATAAATAAACATTTAAAAAAACAATAAAGTCTTAACTTGAAACAGAGACAGAAGAGGAAAACACTCTCTCACCACTCCCCAAACACTTTCTTGATTCCTCTTTAGACCTTCTATAAGAGATGCGATGCTTAGAACTGAAGGAGATATCTTGCAAGTGTAAGGGAAGACATTTCACGTACAGATACGACAGAGGGGTAAGACTGGAGGAACCCGCATCTTTGGGGCCAATGAAATAACCTACACTACAGCTTCCTCCATGCTTCTTAAGTAAATGGCATGTGTCCTTCTGATGAAAGACCCGGCTGGTAGGTTCTCTGCTACTTGCAGCCAGAAGTATCCCAGGGGATACAAACATCTATAAAAGAAGAGGGTCAGACCGATATCTCTATGGTTCATTCTACCTGTAAAATTTAGAACATAATTTTTACGCCCCATCCTTATACCCTCAGTGTCTTGCCTTGGCCGGCTCACCCATGAAGAGTAAGTACAGCCATGCAGTTGCCAAAAGTAGTTCTTCAAATTGATAAACTGATAACAATTGCAGTGCTTCTCCTATTAGAAGGTGGAGCCTCTGACCCACCAATGGCGGAGTAAGACGTTTGCAGAGCAGTGAGGGTACATTTGCACTGATGAGCAACCATGTGTCCTGGCATGTGATAGGTCCATTGGTAAAACCATGGGACTTCTGGAAATTGGACCACGCAATGACAAAGTGAGGATACACCTACTGATCAGGGACTGAAGGGCATTCATAAACGGTTTCCAGGGCCAAGTAACTCACCTTCCCCAGGTATTCCCTCCAAATTTTAAGCATTTGACCATTTTCGTCACCGGAATCTTCTTAAAACATAGCAGTAGAAGTAATACATAAGCTTGAGAACTTTGAAGCCCTGAGGAGATGGGAAGCAGGGTGGGTGGGTTCCTGGAAATCATTAAAGGCAGTAAAAAGATGATAGACTTTAGAGCTATGGGGTTATGTTTGAGTCCTTGTCCTATCACTTAATACCTATATATCTTGAAAAAGTCATTTGAGGGGAGCCTGGGTGGCTCAGTCGGTTAAGTATCCCATTTTGACTCAGGTCATGATTTTATAGTTTGTAGCTTCGAGCCCCGCATCAGGATGAGTGCTGACAGCTCGGAGTCTGGATCCTGCTTTGGATTCTGTGTCTCTCTCTCTCTCTCTGACAGTCCTCTGCTCGCACTCTGTCTGTCTGTCTGTCTGTCTCTCTCAAAAATAAACATTAAAAAAGAAAGAAAGAAAAAGTCATCTGAGCCCTCTAGTAATGATTTATAAGATGACTTTCCTGGCTATCTTCATGGCTACCATGGGAAGTCAAGAAGATCATGTGTGCAAAAATCATGTTTGCACACTTTGTCAAGTGCAGAGTGCTGCCCAAGTATGAGAGGCTATTATTGGTAATGAGGAAGAAGGAGAGTGCAGAGCGAGAGCCAAAGGGCACCAAGAACCTTGGGCCACTGAGGGGTACATCAGAACGCAAACAAGCCAGTCTCAGGTGAGCGTTTCTTGGATCGGCTTCTCTCTGGGACCAGCCATACGGTCTATGCAGGGGTTAATCCCAGACCCCGACCTCAGCAGCCCTGTCTTTCAAATTCAATGACTGGCCACCTGAGAATTACCTTAATAACTGTAGGTACTGGAAGCACACCCCCAGCTCGGGGCTGCTTCCTCCTCCTGTGTGGTTTGGGCCGTCTCCAAAGGCACTCAAGCTCCTCCAAAGACATTGTGCCCTCTCATCTTTCCTGTAGTCCTGTGAGGGAGACTGAACCATGCAGCGAGACTGGAATAGACAGAGAGGAGTGGGATACAAATCAGCAAACACTGGTTAGAGGCTCAGCTAAAAACCAGCCATGCACTACTGGGCTAGTCACCTAGCCTCAGTCTCCACATCTGTGGTATGGGCCAGTAAGATCTGTTCTGCTTGCTTCCCAGGAGTACTCTGAAGTTAAGGTGAGCTAATGAAGGGAACAGCGACTGGAACAGTGGACAGCCAAGCACAGATGTAAAATGTCTCTGGGGCAGTGGGCAGTCGTGGTGAAGAGCGTGGGCTTTGAGTTAGCACAGAGCCTGACGCGGGGCTCGAACTCATGGACCGCGAAATCATGACCTGAGCCGAAGTTGGCCGCTTAACCGACTGAGCCACCCAGGCGCCCCATTGGGTGGTTGTCTTTAAAATGGACTCCCTAACGTCTACTTTATAGCCTGTTGTAGCGATTACACAGCAAATCCGTGTCACTCATTAAGCAAGAAGTTAATAAATGTCGGTGGTTGTCGTAATAGTGTTTGTTGCTACGATCATTATTATCATTACCATTAATCCATTCCCTCGTCAGATGGCAAGAATGAAACCCACGGAATGTGGCCTCGGAATGTGCTGCCTCCCAGCCTTACCTGAGCGTCCATTCCAAAAAGTCACATAGCCTCTGAAGGCTCTATTCGGATGTGAGCTGGGGGGATGAGTCCAAAGCTTTACAGTTGAGAAGACCGGTCCAGAAGCCCCTTCCTGACAACACCGCCCTGACAGATCCCTTGCCGAGCGAGGGTTTGCAGCAACCCCCCGAGCTCGGATGCAGAACACAATCTGCCAAAGCTCAACATTGCTCCTGCTGGGCTCTCTGCCATGGAAAATCCACGCTGCGGTGCTCAGGCGACCAGGCTGAGCTTCACCCCTGCTGGTTCCGCAGCTCCCTGAGGGAACCTGGCATCCCCCTGCTCACAGCTTGGCCCCAACATCCAGACAGGAAACCAGAACTCCAGCGGGGCCCAGACCTGCTGCCCTCCAGGGCCTCCCTTCCGACCAGAGAGGCAAAACTCAGCGTTTTTCTGCCTATAGCTCTTCCAGTGCAGTGGGGAAATGACTGAATCAGCATCCAGCCTTCCCCGGGAACCCACAACACCAGGTAAAGGTCTTTATCTTTGGACCTAACACATTATAATTTCTTCAGAGGATTACTTACCTGTATCTCCCACTATACTATAAGCTTCTGGAACAAAGAAGTTCCTTAATATTCATTTTAATATTTTCAGACACTGGCAGTGGCCCACAAAAAATTCTCAGTTAGTATTGATTTACCTAAACTGTTAAACTGCCAAGTCCTGAAAGATACAAGCAGCATTTCGGGAGTGCTTCACTATAAGGAAAGTCCAGTCAACTTTCCCGAGATGTTTTCAGACATGCGGTAGTCTCTTACCAGCCTCTCTTCACTCACCCAGCCAGCAAGGTTACCCTAAAACAATCCAATGTCCACCTTCTCATGCCTCTGCCTGAGCTTTGAGGGCTATGAGAGACCACGGCCACAACCAGTCATGGCCTCCAGCCCCAAGTGGGCTCCAAAAAGCCAGCCAGCCTGGAGTATTTCCAGGGTGAGGAGGCCCTTCCCCAGAACTGTTCTTCCAAGCTTCCACCATGCCTCTGAAACCCTCAAGACATTACCTCGAATTTCACCAGGAAAATAGAAGCTACTGAGGAGAATGCTCTCAACTTTATGCCAACTCACTGGCCTTTCTTCCTACCTCGACTCCTCTCCCTTCCTCTTTCCCTTCAACTACAACCAACAAAGAATCATTCCTCCTGTCTAAGAATGATCACTGCACTAAGCCCTGGGGTCCTTGCTCAGGAGCTTAGTATCTGTATTATCCAGGCCATCCTTGACTTTCAGCATCTTATTTTCTCCTGGGTCCTTCCCAATAGCCTGGAACTTCATCAAGTCTCTTTCATCACTGAAAAATAATAATGGCAACAATTCACCTTGGTATTCACCCAAACACACTGAAAACGTGTCCACACAAGTATCTGCACGTGGATGTTTACAGCAGCCTTTTTTTAAGTTTATTTATTTATTTTGAGAGAGAGAGAGAGAGAAACAGAGCACATGAGCAGGGGAGGGGCAGAGAGAGAGAGAGGGAGAGGGACAGAATCCCAAGCAGACTCCACACTGTCAGGGCAGAGCCCGACGCAGGTTCGACCTCATGAACCCTGAGATCCTGACCTGAGCAGAAATCAAGAGTCGGCCACCCGGGCACCCCATATGTTTACAACAGCTTTATGCATAAGAGCCAAAACCTCAAGCCACCGAGACATCTTTCAGTAGGCGAAAGGGTAAATAAAGAGTGGGACATCCAGACAATGGAATATTGCTCAGGGCTGACAAGAAATGAACTATCAAGCCATGAAAAGACATGGAGGAAACTTAAATGCATACGACGAAGTGAAAGAAGCCAACCTGAAAAGGCTGCACACTGTGTGATTCCAACCGTATGACATTCTGGAAAAGGCAAAACTACGGAGAAAGTAAAAGGATGAGTGGTTGCCAGGGGCTAAAGGGGAAGGAGAGAGGAACCAGTGAAACACTGGTTTTGTAGGATACTACGATGGTAGATACATGTCATTATACATATTTGTCCAAACACATGGAACGTATAACACCAATGGTGAAGCGTAATGTAAACCATGCACTTTGGGTGAAAGTATAGGTTCATCGGTTGCAGCCAATGTACCTCTCTGGCGGGGAATGTTAATAATGGGTGAGGCCGAGGGCGCCTGCATCGCTTAGTGGTTAAGTGTCCGACTTCGGCTCAGGTCATGATCTCATGGTTCCTGAATTCAAGCCCTGCATCGAGCTCTCTGCTGAAAGCTCAGAGCCTGGAGCCTCCTTCGGATTCTGTGTCTCCCTCTCTCTCTCTCTCTCTCTCTCTCTCTGCCCCTCCCGCTCCCCCACACTCTGTCTCTTTCTCTCTCAAAAGTAAATCAAGATTAAAAAAAAAAAAAAAAAAAGAGGGTCGCCTGGGTGGCTCAGTCAGTTGAGCGTCGGACTTCAGCTCAGGTCATGATCTCACAGCTCGTGAGTTCGAGCCCCGCATCGGGCTCTATGCTGACAGCTTGGAGCCTGGAGCCTGCTTTGGATTCTGTGCCCCCCTCTCTGCCCCTAACCCATTCGCATTCTGTCTCTGTCTCTCTCAAAAATAAATAAACATTAGAAAAAAAAAAAAAGACAGCTCAATTAAAAAAAATAAAAATAAAAAAATAATGGGTGAAGCCGTGCATGTGGTGGCAGGGGGTATATGGGAAATCTCAGGACCTTCCCTTCAATTTTGCTGTGATCCTAAAATTGTTGTAAAAATTCAAGCCTATTAAAACTAGTTTAAAAACCCTCATTCAACCCTCAGTTGCAATTGCCAGAGAAGCAGGCACTAAAATAATTACAAATCTCGACAGGTTATGTTACGCAGGAATAAAAAACATAAGAACAGCTCAGATAACATAGAATACTCTCACCGTGCAGACCGGAAGGAACCGCTAAAACACAGCCACGGACCTCAGGCCTCTGTGAATTCATTAGTCTGAGCCCGTATCTTAAGTCTCCTTCCCGTCTGCTCCTACGTAGTAGTGAGTTTCTGTAGTGAGTTTCTGAGTTTCTGAGTATCCAAAATGGATAGTGAGTTTCTGAGCATCCAAAATGGAAGACCCAATTCTGGAACTGGTCATATAACGTGGATTCACAGATATCTTCTTAGCCAAACCCTACCGGCTGAGCCGACAGGATCTGCTCCAGGACTTCCTAGAGCATGCAGACGGGTGGCCACAGCACCCTGAACACGGTGGTGAAGCCAGGAGCAAGGTCTCATCCACGCACACTTCTCCCGGCTGTGCGGGGACACACCTTGTGTTAGCGCACTTTGCTTTAGCACGCTTCGCAGATACTGCGTTTTTTTTACAAAGTGAAAGTCTGCGGCAAGTAACTCTCTTGGAGCTGTTTCTCCAAGAGCATCTGCTCCCCTCCAAGCCGCTGGGTCACATTTTTGGTAATTCTCACAATATTTCAAACTTCTTTGTTAGGATTGTATTTGTCATGATGATCTGGTGATCAGTGATTATGACCCAGTGAAAGCTCAGGTGACAGCATTTTTAGCAATGAAATATTTTTTTAATTAAAGTGTATAATTTTTTAGACATCATGCTATTGCACAATTAATGGACTATAGTATAGTGTAAACATAACTTTTATACGCACTCAGAAACAAAAAAAATTTCACTTGCTTTATTGCAGTATTGGCTTCATTGCAGTGGGCTGTAATCAAACCTGTAAATCTCCGAGGTCTGCCTGTATGTAATTTAATTAAACATTATTTTATACATTTAAATAGTATATGAGCGTATGTATACATACCTATATACTTGTATATACTTATACATTATAAACTGATTAAATATGAACATGAAAAGAAAGAGATTAGTTTCCTTTTTTAATGTTCATTTTTGAGAGAGAGCATGTGCATGTGTTGGGCGACGAGGCAGAGAAAGAGGAAGAAAGAATCCTACGCAGGCTCCGTGTTGTCAGCACAGAGCCTGACAGAGGTCTCGAACTCACAGACTGTGAGTTCAAAGTCAGATACTTAAACCAACGGAGCCATCCAGCCCCCTGAAGACATTAGTTTCCAAAATGAAGTCAAATGCTTTTGAAAGCCTGAGTCATGGAAAATTGCTGGTGAACTGGGGGTGGATGAGAAATTTTGAAAAGGCTGGAGGAGGGGGAGACTATAAACATATAGAGGGGCTCTATGTGCAGATTCCCTCCAAGTGTTAACCCCCCACCCCAATTTACAGAAACTGAACCCGGCAGTATCCGATGATGCACTGGGGTTTGGCTGTGCAAAAAAAACAAAAAAACAAAAAAAACCCCAAACTCTGTAGAGTGAAGATCCCACACTCAGAGGCTTTGGTTTTGTGTCAAAACATCAACGAATCAATGCACATTTATGCATTTTAAGTTAGAATAACATGTCGAGGGAACCCATGAGTTACGTTTTCTGCTCCTTCACTTCAAATCAGTTTTTTCAATGAACAAATCAACAGCCAGTCCTGATCATGTGGGATCTTTACGTGCAAAATGGCCCAGCTGCAGCAGACCTCCCCCGGATAATACTGCCACCTGCCCCGAATTCCTACACGCAGGTCGGGAGGGTTCTTATATTAGACCCGGGCCTTCAATGATGCCGCAGCAATGAGGCCATGTCAGTTATAAATATCTCCGAAGTAGGCAGTCAGTAAATCATTGCTGGAAAAATGGATTAATGAATAACAACAGATGAAAGGTTTGGAGGTGCTTTCACAGTGTGCGTCATCTAGTTCCTGCTCCCCAGCCTACACTTAGCTCATCTAAATGTTAGCGCTTTGGGGGCGCCTGGGTGGCTCAGTCAGTTAAGCGTCCCGCTCCCGGTTTCAGCTCAGGTCATGATCTCATGGTTCCCGAGATCAAGCCCTATGTCGGGCTCTGTGCTGACAGCATGGAGCCTGCTTGGGGTTCTCTCTCCTCACTCTCTCCCTCTCTCTCTCTCAAAAATAAATAAAGATTAAAAAAAAAAGAATTTAAATGTCAGTGCTTTCTTTGTAAGACCCCCAGTGGAAGAGAAGAGTTGGAACCGATCCTTGCTCCGGAGGTACGACGACCTGTCTCTCATCTACTCTGTTCTGAAATGGAAGTTTGCTCTAACAGACATGGACACCGCTCACTGCTGAATCGACTCTGGTTTCCCCAGATCTTACTAAATTCTTCATTCAGCAAAACTCTTTATGTGCCAACAATAGTATGCCAGGCGCTGTGCTAGGTCTTGGGGGCAGGGCACAGAAGAAGACGGACACAATTTCGTCTCTCAAAGCCTCCTAGTCACAGGACATACAAATTCTAAGAAGGTTGTTTCGGTTCTGAAATAAGGCCTTCATAGGTAAGGCCAAGGCCAAGGCAAGTAAGGCATGTGGGGTGCCAAATGTAAGGAAGTGTCTTGCCCAGGTTGTCACACGTGGCCTTCTTTAATTTCGAGCCGTAGGCACCTTGCTTGCCGTCGATAGGTTCCCCTCCCTGTGGATAGGCTCCCCATTCCTCCTCCTGACCATGTTTAGCCATGCTTCCAGAATCTTATTTCCTCGATTCACTCATAGCCCAGAGCAAATCTCCAGGCCTTGTTGTACCACACATACATTTGGTATATTTTGACATAGTTCGCACCTGAGAATATATCTTAAAAGTTTTGTTGAACCACATACATTTGTCCACCTTCCCACTCTTCCGGAAGAAAGAAATCACCGCGTGTTTTATTTTTCAACTACGAAATGAGCAAGCAAAGCCCTCACTCTGAGGTGTAGACAGGGTTGCAGCCAAGCAGAGCGTGCCACACTTGCACGAGTTTAAAGACGCTGGGGAAAACATGCTGAAAAATATCTGCTAGGAGGCAGGGTAAGGCTGTCGTAAAGAGCTTAAGCAGAGACCCAGAGACCTGGGTTCAGTTTCAAGTTCTGACATTTGTTAGTTGGATTTAAAAACGAGTAAGATCTAATCCCTGCCATCAAGTGGCAGGGATCTCATGAGGATGATACATAGATGATCACAGCACGGGAGCCCAGCAAGGTGATGGAGACACGCGGTCTCAGGAGCCTGGAAGATGAGGTGGGGAGGGGCAGGGAGAAGACAGAAGGAGGAGGGGGAACCTCGCCGGGGTTTCACAGCCAGAAGAGAAGTTGGCTCGGGGGCGCCTAGGTGGCTCAGTCGGTTGAGTGTCCGACTTCTGCTCAGGTCATGATCTCTCAGCATGATCTCAGAGATCTCTCATGAGCTCTCCACTTCAGATCCTCTGTCTCTGCCTCCTTTTCTGCCCCTCCCCCACCTCTCAAAAATAAACAAACATTAAAAAGAAGAGGGCTAGAAGTCAGCTGTGAGTAGAAGAAGGGAGAAGAACAATCTAGGCAGACAGGACCTGGGTTCAAGTTTTCCAGACTGCATGATGAAAGGTGGCTTCAGTTCGTGGGAACTTACTACAAAGATACACAGACACGGACCTCACGTGGAACATTCAAGAATCACCACAGTTCTTAGCACTCGATTATCTCCAGTTCTGTTAGAAGCGGATCCATCGCCCCTTATTCTAGTGACTCAACACCCTGGTAATTATGCCTCTCTCCCCCTCTGTCTGCCTCTCTCGTGTCCTTCCATATGTCCAGCCACTGTCACCACCTTCTCCTCGTGTGCCTTGGCTTCTTCCCGTCTGCTGAGTTTGCGCACCGGCCAGCCCCCCTCCAGTCCAGCACAGCCCTGCCGAGTGGTGTTCTCGGGCACCTGGATGCGTGTCCGTGTGTCGGATGCCTGTTCCCGGTTGAGTTACCTGCACACAGAGCGGTGCACTTAATTGGCTTTGTTCAGAAGCTTCTCCTCGGTGCTTTGCTCGGTGCCCTGAGCAAAGGCAGTGAGGTGGAAAAGCATTTCTGTTTGCAACCGCAAGTGCTTGGCCATGTTGCAAAGGCAAGCTGAAGAGGGAGTGTTTAAGGAGAAACTGGCCCAGGTCCTCGAGTGTGTTGTGCCCAGGATTAGGATACACCAGAGATGAGCCTCTGCCTACAAACTCAGGTATGCAAGAAAATCCCATCTCTGCGGGTGTTTTAAGCCAGCTTCAATCCTTTGCTGAGGCCCCTTCAAAATGATGGCCAAAGAGCCAGTCTCCATCAATTGAGGAGCTTGTCCTCGGGGTTGTGCAAAGATCCTGGGGTCTTCTGCAGAACCAGAGCATCAAGGAGGCTCCTCTTGGACTTTGGTCATTGGTCCCCACAGGGAACCACTAAAATACCTAGCGTTGGCCACCGCAAATCTCTGCTTTCTTTGTGCTAAAGGCAAGCCCTGATCCCTCATCACCCAGGGGGTGATAGAGTCCAGAAAAGCGTCTAGCCCCAAGTCCATGCGCACTGCTGTCTCACACACAGCAGGCCCATAACAGGGATGCCCTCCTCCCAGAACACCAGCTCGGACTCTCCCACCCCCATTTCCCTGCCCCCTCTGTCGACCATGCATTTTCCACAATGAAGCTGGGGTTTTATAGGACGTGTCTGTCCCATTAGAGAAGTCATGTATTAAACAGCCTGGCTAAACGTCATGAGTCACAGGATAGCACATCCAAAAGTGGGAAAATGAAAGCAATGACAGGACAAAGAACATCACCATCCCGGGGACGGCTGCGTGCTGGGGCTCAGATGAGAATCCATCACTGACAGGGAGGGGGACCAGTGGAGAGTGGCTGGCCCCGGGGGAGGCATGCGGAGATCACACAGGCAGGAGTGTCTTTCAGGACTGATTTGGCAGAAGAGGAGACAGCAGTATTCCAACAGGAGCTTTAGAGCAAACAGAAAAATCAGCTCCATGGCCGAAACAAACGCAGAAGAAAAACTGCATATTTGGAATATGTTTTTCTCTCAGGTGAGGGAGACTCATGCAGGGCCACAGAGAAAAGCCTTCCCAGACAGGACACCACTGAGTCACCGTCATAGGAGCCCTCTCCCCCCATTCCACACCGGGAAGACCCAACTGTAGGAAGAGGATCCGAAGATCTGGGATCACCCCCCCCCCCCCCCCGCCGCGGCCTTACGCTAGATGAGGCTCAGCGTCCTGGCTACAAAATGGGGACAACAATACCTGCCTCACAAGTTGCCACAGTTAGGACTCTCTTCTGCAAGTTCTAAAACCAAGACCCCCATCTACGGTCTGAGTCCAACCATACAACATTCTGGAAAAGGCAAAACTGTGGAGGCGGTCAAAAAGATCAGGGGTAGCCAGGGGGTGGGGGAGGGAGGGATGAATAGGAACACAGAGGAATTTTAAGGCAGTGAACCCACTCGGTATGATGCTATAATGATGGATACATGTCATTACTGGTTCGCCCAAACCCAAAGAATGTACAGCACCAAGGCTGAACTGTAACGTAAACCATGAATCTTGAGAGATAACGATGAGCCGACATAGGTTCATTGATTATAACACGGGTACCATTCTGGTGGGCAATACTGATAATGGGGGGCTGTGCACGAGTGGAGGCAGGAGGGCTGCAAGAAATCTCTGTGCCTTCCTATTTCGCTGTGACCCTAAAACGGGCCTGAAACTGAAAATGTGTTAGTAAATAAGGTCTATCTTTTTAAAAAAAGAGGTCAAACTTAGGGTCGCCAAACTCATTAGCATGTCAGCATGTGACGCTCCCCCCACGTGCACACGTTCACGTCTGACACGGCCCTAGGGCTCTTCCCTACATCCCCCGTTCCCACAGTGCACAGCGCTCAACGGGCGACAAAGCGCTTGAACTGCCTCATCTCGTGGCTTTCTCTGGGTCACACCGACCTTTGGCTGGTTGAGGTGGAAGGAACAGGTCTCAGTCAGCCCCGGGGGCTTCTGAACGCCGGCACCGTCCTTTCACCGTGTCAGGTTTGCAGACGGCTCAAGAGATGGCTTCTCTCCACACCAAGCTGGTGCCCACCCCCATGGCTCCCTTCCCAGGATTTCAACAGCAGCTGGGATGTGCCGGCCCTTCTTTTGTTGCTGTCTCCCCATTCTGTACCCACCCCCCCAATCCCTGCAACCAACCATTGCCACGGAGACCCCATCCCTCGCAGCCACTTTTATGTATCTTCTCCCAGAATTCTCACTATAGCTTTGGACTTAAGCTGTCAGTCAAACACCGGTATCCCCGTTCTCAGAGGAGAGAAGTGAGGAGGTTGAATTGCCAGGGAGCGCTTACAGGAGTCAGGATTCAAAGCAGGCCCGTCTGACCCCAGAGGCCATGTTCCGGTCTGTCCCCAAAGTTCTCATAATGGAAACGCTGTTCTCACTCTGCTTTCCTCCCAGCCCTGTTTGGCGAAAGCACTTCTCCTCCTGCCCAGACATAGGAGACAGGCACTCGACTGTCCCATTCTCCACTCTGGGTCAACAGTTCGTCTCTTTCTAACAGCAGGTGATGGGCCATCAGCCTACGCCTCTCCTCAGGATGTCGTCACAGCCACCTTCCTCTATGCCCCCGTCATCATCCCCAAGGCTCCAACACCACTATTAACAATCCATTTCATTCCTTAGCCCCTAAGTTTCTCTACAGAGCTAGGGACCTCGGTCTCTGCTCCACAGGGACTGGTAGGGACGTAGGAGCTCCACAGACGTCATCATTGCTCCAAATAGCTGCAAAGCATCAGAGCACATCTCATAGTCTTACTGTCCCGATTCCCGGTCCTTTACTCTGCCTTGCAGGTGGATCGCTTTGTGATCTCTATTTCCTCACCTATATTAGCTTCCCAGTCCACCCCTCGCCGGGGCTCATTCACCCGCATCCCATAGAGAATAGACTTTACCAAGGCAATAGCTTCCACTCTAGAATCTCATTTGCCATCAAAATGTAGCCCCTCCACAGCTAAGCAACACTCTCTCTCCCAAGACTTTCTCCGGAAAATACCAGCAATCTGAAAAACTATTATTTCTGTAAGAGAGTCATAAAAACAACCCCAGCCTTGGTCAATGTAAAATCAGACACATGCTACCAATCCCAGCAGGGGCCCCTCCTTCTGCTGAGAACCTTCCATGCTGTTCTCAGATCCCTCTCCCTGTGAGCAACTCTCCTCATGGCCACCTCTCCCCCCTGTTGTCCTTACCCTCAAACTCCAATGTGCCACCTTACTTTCTACAGGTCATTTCACATTTACTGGGAAGATTATATCAATTTTATGTGATTTGTTCTCTCAGCTTTCCTCGCCTTGTCTTAAATATCTCCAGAACTTCCCTCGCTCTCGTGTCGGAGAAGCGTCCTGCTTCTTTGTCAAGACTAACACTTCCACCCCTCTCATCTCCTCCAGCACCCATTTTTTTTTTTTTTTCTGTAGTCCAATGTCTCCCTCCGGTCTCCAACCCTTTCTCCATCCCTCTCTCCACTGGCCCCTTGCACTCTGTCCACACACAATATGCTCTCCCCGTCCTAGGTCAGTGCTTCCGGCAGAAGCATTACTGCGTGACTCAACAGCCATCACGGGACAGTGCAAAGCAGGCACTGTGCTCGATGCCAGAGGGGCAAAGAGAAACGGAGTACACGTTCCACTCTCAGAGAGCTCAGATTCCAGGGTGAGAAACAGATAATGAAGAACAGGATAAACTCTAGGCGAGGGGTAAGTCCAGGATTATGTAGGCTAACAGATGAAAGACATCCACAGACAGGGATGTTCCCGGAAGGGGTGATACCAGAGCGTGGTCTGTGTCCATTAGGCACGCGTTCCGAAGCAGTCAAAGGAGACTGATCAATAACCGCCCCAGATAGGGTTTCTCTCTCAAGCTCAATCAGAAGCCCAGGAGAGGCAAGTCCAGGATGGCACCAGAGCCCAGCAACGTCCTCAAGGACCGAGGTTCTTTCCCTCTTTCTGCCTCATCAGGCTCAACATGTTGTCTTCCGCATCTATGCTCTCCCTTCGCGGTTGCAAGATGGCTATTGTGCTTCCAGATCGCCTGTCTGCTCTCCAGACAGGAGAAATAGATCTAAGTGAAGGGACAAAGGCCTCCGTAGACAAACTCGCCTTTTTTCTTGGGGAATGGGTGCCCTCTGCCAGGAACTCCTACTTCCAGAACAGTATTCCATGGCTGCCCCAGCCGCAAGGAAGATGAGGAAGCTAAATGGTTTAGTAGACAGGAGGGGGAGAAAAGGGAAATTGGCAAAGAGTAGGGAAGCGGAGAAGGGGGGAGAGGAATCGCATGTCTGAGGTGAGAGAGGGCATGGTTTGCTGGGACCGTCAAGCCGTCTGGAAGGGGTGGAGCTGAGGGAATCAGGGGAGCGTGTGGGACAGGCGCCTGGCCAGAGGCATGCAGGGTGGGGCCACCGCCTGATGCGGGGCCATGGATTCAGACTTTATCCTGAAGACCCTCGCGGTGCTGATGATTAGATTTATACTTAGATCAGCTGTGATGCAGATGGGGAATGAATTTTAGGAGTGCAAGATTGCGGGGGAAGAGAAACCTTCAAAATGGCTGTTTCAAAGATGACAGTAAAGAATCATGACTTCGAAGGTGAGCATCGTTTCCTGACAAACACATCAATGGCACGTATTGCCGACCAACTTAAGATACAAAAATAGCTCATTTGAACTGCCTAACAGTGGAACAGGCTACCTGCGAAGTTGACGTTCATTACCTTTATCATCGAAACCATTTATTTAGTATTTATTTGCCTTTCATTACCTGCTGTATTTCCATCTGTACGTGACTCATTTTCTGTACTAAACTATTATTTCTGTAAGAGAAGTGCTGGGGATGGACGGATTCTTTATCTTTTTTATTGAGTCATGCCATGTCTCGGTTCCTTAGCAGGCTAGGAAAATAAAAGGCGAGAGACAAATCAAGAAATATTTGAAGCATGTATGACAGATACAGGTCCTATATGCATTACACATAAAGTCTTCTAAATCCAAAATAAAATAAACTTCCCGGTAGAAAAATGGTCAATGTACATGAATAGGCATTTTGCAAAAATAAATACATAAAAGTGGGTAATATACATCAATTTAAAAACTGTTTCGCCTTACTAGTAATGGGATCAACGTAAATAAAATTAAACACTTAGAAATATATAAACTGGGGGGGCGTGTGCATGGCACAGTTGGTTAAGCATCAGACTCTTGGTTTTGGCTCAGGTCACGATCTCCTGGTTTGTGGGTTTGAGCCCCGCATGGGGCTCTGTGCTGACTGCGTGGAACCTGCTTGGGATTCTCTCCTCTGCCTCGCTCTCTGCCCCTCCTCCGCTCCCGCTGTGTCTGTCTCTCTCAAAATAAATAAATAAAAACTTAAAAAAAAAAATATATATATATGTTGGGCAAAATGAAGCAAAAAAAATAGTTAATATTTATTGAGTAATTGCTCTGATCCAGGTTCTCTTTGAAGTACTTTACATGAATTCATGAATTTAATCTTTGCAGCACACCAGCAAGGAAGTTACTATTATTATCCCGTACATTTTACAGTTAAGAGAGTAAGGCACAGGAGGGAACTTCTTCAGACTCACGCAGCTAGACGGTGCTGAAGAGAGAATTTCCATTCAGATATTTGGGCTCCAAAATCATGTTCCTGATTATTTTACCCTTCCGCCTTCTCTGGAGGACTAAACATTTATCAGATATTTTCTATTTGTCAAGTACGGTGCTAGGTGGTATGCCCAGATGATCTTCCGTGACCCTTACAAAGCTCTAGATAGGATTTTTTTTCTTTTCTCCACTTTACAGACCAACGAAACTAGTCTCATATGCTGAGACTATGAGAAACTAAGATATGTAGCTAAATCAACAACCAGTAAATAATAGAACTAAGCTTGTTTGCACAACAGTCTATACCTGGTGTTGGAAAGAGTTTGGGAAAAAGGCACTCTCGTATGCCAGTGGGAAGGTTACGTGGTACAACCTCTGTGTGAGGCACGATGGCAAAATGCATTGGCTTTTGCAGTTTCCCCTTGGCTAATACAGTTTTTCAAGCATATTATTTCCTCTAGGAATCACTATGTACAAAGATTCTTCTATAAAGATCTTTGATAAACATTATTTATAATTTGGACTGGAGAAGTAGCTAATGGTGTATCCTTATAAACGGATATCAAGCAGCCATTGAAAATGAAGGGGATCGGGGCGACTGGGTGGCTCAGTTGGTTAAGCGCCCGGCTTTGGCTCAGGTCACGATCTCACTGTTCGTGAGCTTGAGGCCCGCGCCGGGCTCTGTGCTGACCGCAGAGCCTGGCACCCGCTTCGGATTCTGTCTTCCTCTCTCTGCCCCTCTGCTGCTTGCACTCTGTCTGTCCTTCTCTCAAATATAAGTAAACATTTAGGAAAAACTTTAAAACAAATGGAAGGAATTAAGAGCACATACACTTATCTTGATGAGCATTGAGTAACACAGGAATTGGTGAATCACTCTATCATACGTCTGAAACCACTATATCCCTGTGTGTCGACTACACTGGAATTGAAATTTCTTTCAATGATGCTATAGCAGAAAATTTTTATGGCATGACAAAAATGTAAATGATACATTTCATAGGGAGAAAAGATAGATCACCAAACAGGAAGTACCGTGTGATCTCATTTTTAAGAAAATGTCAGTTTTAAATTGACTACACAGCTAGATGGAAGGTAGATGGCTGGCTAGATTGTTAAATATAGCTAGACACTTAAATCCATAGAGTTATCTAGACAGCCACAGCTATGTTTTTTTATTATTAAAAAAAATGTTTAAAGCAGTTACCTCCCATACAGTAGGAACTGAGGTGATTTTTTTCTTCTTTGTACTTTTCTGTATATTTCCAATTTTCTGTCTTCCCACTTTTCAGTAGCAAAACAGAACCAATTCTTGCAAAAAGTTTTTGAAGACTTATTTTTTTAAATAATCTCTACAGCCAACATGGGGCTCGAACCCACAACCCCAAGATCAAGAGTTGCATGCTGTCGTGACTGAACCAGCCAAGCGCAGCAACAATGCCAATTTTTTATATGATTCTACAGAATATACTAAAAAGCTGTCTCAGCCTCTTCTAAAAGTAATATTTCTACTTAAAGTTTACAGACAAGGGCAGGGATCATGGTGCCAGGGCAGACAGAAGCCAAGAATAACGGTTAATATTCCCCATAGACCAGACACAAAAGATCAGTCCTTCCTCACAAACCCAGTAAGAAAATTCTCCAGACTGTAGATCCCTTCCCATCAGGAGAATCTAGACGGTCCCCTCTTGCCTTAAAATACTGGGTTTTCATCTGGTGGTGTTCCCCATAAACTCCTCCACCCCAATGGCAGCCCGAATGTACTTCCTTGTCTGATGAACCAGGTGTCCTGGTTAGAACCGTTTATTTGCCGATTACAGAACTGAAATGGAGGAACGTAAGTCAAAGTGAGTTCACTGAAAAGATAAAGGCGTCTGTCCCACGTGTAGGACTGAGACTGGCCACCGACAGCTTCTACTCAAATACCTGCTCCATTCTTCTGTGTCTCCACAGGCAGGCTCTCCGTGTTTCTCTACCCCACAGTAGAAGCTGGCCCCAGGCTCATCGCCTCAAGATGGCCCCAAGTCCACAGCCTCAGGATCAGCCCCACAGACTAGCTGGAGAAACTCCAGCTGGCTCAGGTTGGCTCAGGTGTCCATCCTTGTGTTCACGGGTGAGGCCAGCATGTGGGTTCCAGGGTACACCTGTGGAACCACGCTGTGACCCTGTGGATGGAAGGTGCGGTTCCCAGAGATGCGAGGGCCACTGAGAGCCGAGCAGACCCTCCCAAGAGGTCCACGCTGTGGCTTCCCGTGGCTGCACTACCTTATCTGCAGTTAGGATTTCCCCCTCATCCCCTTTCAGGTTGGAGCTTCCTGTCAGCAGATCCAAGGTTAAGGGCGGGGACCAGCCTTACCTCTCCCCTCTTCTACATCGTCCTCAGCACAGCACAGTGGAGGCTTTGAACACACATTGTTGCCTTGCCCGAGAGAAGTGTCAGCCTTTAACACAAGCTAGTAACGTGGTATAAACACCCTAAAACTAGCTTCCAAGTGATAAAGGCAAACAATTCTGCTCCAGAATCCGAATCAAGGAGGAGGGGTGGGTTTTAAACTCCGTGTGGTTTACAGAGATACTGAAGTGGAACTCGAATTACTCGTGTGTGTGTGTGTGTGTGTGTGCGTGCACACACCCACCTGTGTGGGTATTTTCTCCTCATTGGCCAAGGTGAACAGACGAGACACTAGAAACCACCTCCATTTAGCAGCACACCATTTTTCCAGGCTGGAGGCCTACTCAAAAGATATTTTGGTCCACGAAATCAAGGAGCAATGTTTGCATAAGAAAGCAAACAGAATAGAATTTAGATCCCATCTCCTCAGGCCTACCTGATACCAAGCTCAGGCACATTAAGAGGGTGCCATGTGGGATCTTGTTTTAATTGGATTTCCTAATCTTCCATATACTGTAATGAGTTGAGGGGAGAAAACATTCAGTGTTTAGGAGGCAGCCTCTATCAGAGGATCTAAGAACTTTCCTCTCTTTGGGCTGCTCTGTGTTGGGCAGTCAAGGCAAGGAGCCATTTAGTGTGAATTCCCATCACCTGAGGGACTTTCCCAGCCATCAGCCTTCAGGAAGTGCGAGCTCCAGCCTGTTCAAGCCTGTTTCAGTCTCCAGGGAGCCCTGTGCTGTGAAAGAAAGACCCCAAAGGCCCTCACAAACCCTCTCAGCCCCCTGCAGTTCAACTCTTGCCCTTGATTATGATTTAAGGAGGACCCACAAGTCCAGTAGCGACCGGAGTTGAGTGGGCCAAGACTGCAAGGACAGAGGGCTCTGCTGACCCAACAAAGGGCATCGCCACAGGAATCCCTGACTCTCCGCCCAGACCAGATGGACAGGGACACCCAGCTCCTTAGCAACACAGTTTCGGAGAACACGGGTGGGCACGACCCCTGAGCACCTGTGATCATATGAATTAGTTTGCCAGGCTGTCGTACAAAGTACCACACACTGGGGGTTCAACAATAGAAATGTATTTTCTCTCAGTCCTGGAGGCTGGACGCCTGAGATGAAGGGGTCTACAGGCCTGGTTTCTTCTGAGGCCTCTCTCATTGGCTTGGAGATGATTCTCTTCTCCCTCACATGGTCTTCCCTCTGTACCTGCCCGTGTCTAAATTTCTTCCTTTCGGGGGCACCTGGGTGGCTCAATCGGTTAAACCTCTGACTTCCGCTCAGGTCTTGATCTCACGGTTCATGAGTTCGAGCCCCGCATCGGGCTCTGTGCTGACAGCTCGGAGCCTGGAGCCTGCTTTGGATTCTGTGTCTCCCTCTCCCTCCCCTGCTCATGTTTCCTCTCTCTCTCTCCCTCTCTCTCTCTCTCTCAGAAATAAACAAACATTAAAAAAAGAAATGTCTTCTTTTTATAAGGACACAAGTCATATTGAATTAGGACCCACCCTCCTGACCTCATTTTAACTTAACTAACCTCTTCTCTAAATGCAGTCACATTCTGAGGTACCTGGGGTTAGGACTTCCACATAGGAGTTTGAGGAAGGCACAATTATCCCATTACTCCATCCAGAGGAACAAGCTGGGAATGTGCACACTTCCTCCAACCCTCTGTGACCCCGCTGGGGAGTCAGACCAGCACTGTCCTCAACACGTGCCAACTCCAGACAGACAACCTAGATTCTAACAACTGCACAGCCAGACACAAGCTGTGAGACCTTAGGTAAGTTACTTGTCCTCTCGGGGTCAGTTTCTCAGATGCAAAATGGGGATCATAACAGTCCTAGGACATAGGATTTCTATGACAATTAAGGGGGTTTACACATAGAAAGAGCTTGGATCAGCCCTCGGCACAAAGTAAATGCTTTGTAAATATTAGTGATTAGTATTATTAATTGAGCCACCAGCCACCCCAGCTAATTACTGGCCCAGCCTGAATGAGGATCTGTTGGATCCAACCAATGCATCATTGAAGGTGTCCTCAAAGGACAGAACCAACGGTACCCTTGAACCATAGTGAGACTGACCACAAGCTGTCAGCCACAAATTTGGGAACAAATACCCATCTACCTTCCAGGACCCTCAGCCATCTCACTCTTTAACTTGGGCCCCTGAGTCCTTCAGGCTTCTGTTTCAATCGAATGAATTCGCACGGACTTGTAAGTCCCACTGTACAAGCTGAATTGGCAGGCAATGAATTTTTCCCTTTGTTTTTCTTGTTCTCACTGCAGACCACAAAGAAAGGCTTAAACTAATCTTGGGGAGATCAAAGGCTTCAAGTCACTCTTCTTTCCCGAGCCTATTTAGTCTTGCCTATAGCTAATCAGCTTGCTTGTCAAGGCAGATTCTAGATCTGCTGGAAATACAGAACAGGGAGGAATATATAAAGGCAAGTGACATTTTGCTCTGATATGTTGGGTGTTTGACATTTGAGGGTGCCGGGTCTCCAGGAACTGCAGCAGACTCCATGGAACCCTGCACCCCGAGTGCGTGTGTCCTCACCGACATCAACAGATCTTTCCTTTGAGAACCCGCTACGTGCCTATCACCGCCCGGTTGGCGGGCAACAAAGAAAACGCGGCGACGAACAAGCGAGTCCGTCAAGGGGACTGAGAGCATATTGGGACGACCTCCCTCACAATCGTCCACAAGATGTGATAAATGCTGGGGGAATTATAAGCACACCGCTTGGGATCTCAGAGGAGGTGACGGTTGTTGCTGGTTGCTCGGGAATAGAAGAGGTGGGATGCGAAGGCTGAGCAGATGACACGATGGGGATAAAGACCTTCACAAGGGAGGCAACAGGAGAGGCAAAAGGAACGGAGGTGCGAGAACGTTGAGGGCAGCACAGGGCGTGGTGGGGAAAGAGGCCCATGGACGCCGGGCCCCGCGAAGCGTTTCGCCTGCAGGGACAGACTTGCCTGCGACGTACACGGACACCGAGCTCGTCTGCCTTCCTCATTGAAAACCGGCCCCCATTTTCATCCCCATTTACCGCTGCTTTTCCTAGACCTCACCTGTAAGCAGCTTGTGGAAGAGCCTCCCGGCATATTGCCGTCACCGCAGACAGTCCTGTCTCAGCGCTATTCCAGACAGCCGGTGGCTTTGGGACAGCAAAACAGCTTTGTTTGGAACGAAGCAATCCCGTGACCACCGCGCACGGGAGTTAGAACTCAGAAGCGTGACAGTTCGTTTAACGTACGACGATGTTTGCCTTTGCCAGCCAAGCGCCCAAACGTCCGGAAGGGGGACCTGACTTGGATCAGGTGGCCGTGAACGTCCTCAGTCTCGATCATGTCTTCGCGGTTTCACGTGGCCCTTGGTAACCAGACTCTGAGTGAGAACCCGGCCATCTCTGCACTGTCGGCGTCGCTTCTGTGTTCTCTGTGTGTGTGCAAACCCACACCTATGTTCCGTCTCCCGAGACGGTTTTAAGTTCCTCAAACGCGAGGATTTGTTCTTTTAACTCTTTACATTCCCAGGGCCAAGCCCAGTGCTTTGCACATAGAAGGTGCTCAAAAAGCATATGCTGCTTAATAACGGCTCCCTCGGACTTAGTCCAGCCTTCCTTTTGAGCCGTCCGCGTCCTCCACCAGATCAGGAGCTCTGCGAGGGCCCCGAACGCGCGGCTCGTCCGTGGTGGCGTCCCCGGAACTGAGTGTAACGCCTGGCACATAGAAAGCACAGGCACGTTGACAAAATAAAGGAATGGATGAACGAGCCATAGAAATAACTGCGTAGAAGTTCAGTTGAAGACTTACAGAAACGATGTGGACCCATAGCATCCACATGCCGACATGGCTTCTTCTCTATCAATTCAAACTCAAATAGGAGCAACGAACCCCAGACTCAAGAGAACACTTGCCTCCGTGGTGGAAACAGGGGCTTGAGAAAGAGAAGGACAGAGAAATGAAAAAATATTCTTAATATGCTAGTTTTTAAGCTGAGTGGTGAATTCCTGGTGTTTAACTTATTCACATGTCTTAAAACATGCACGTGTCACATATTTTATGCATCGAATATTGCAGGATGCAAAATAATTAACATTTTTTCAGAGTTCCACAGGTCTTTAGCAACAAGTCCATTTGAATGGTTCTATCGACTTTCTTTTACAGAATTTTACTTCTTTTGCTGCATTTCATAAATGTTTCAACGATCATTTTTATTCCTTCAAACAGAGAACAAAAGGTGCTACCTGGAGGTGTGATGGTGATGTGCCTCAGCCTTTCTCCACGGATGAGAAAATGGATGTCGTTCTCCAGATCAGACCCTTGAGACATCTTTAAAAGGTTGTTTTTGCACTCGAGCCCAGACAGTCACCGTGACCCTAAAGACAGCCCAGCACAACTCCTAACAGCTCCCCATTGCTGCAGAGGGACACTTCCTTACAAGGAGGCAATGAAAGATAGCCCGGCTGAGCCGAGGAGCAGGCTTGCTATTCTCCGCAGTTTGATGCCACCTCGTAGGTGCCTCCTGCGTGCCCAGCGTTCTGAGGGCCACTGAGGACCGAGGGACAACTGGGACAAGAAGACTCGGCGGCTATCTCCAGGAACCCTCTTCCTCGTGGCGAGAGGCCGACAAGGAAACAGCAGTGCAACCACGTCAAAGAAACCCAGTAACTCGGGAGCAAGAAAAGGGACCTTGAACTTGCAGCCAGGGAGGTGGATGGTGCATTAGAAAAAGCTGCTGAAGGTGGGGAAAAGGCACTTCAGAGAGAGACAGAATGCACAAAGATGGGGACACAAATGTGGTAGTGCTGGGCGTGCTTGGGTGGCTCAGTTGATTGAGTGCTGGCTTTGACCCTGATCATGATCTCGCAGTTCGTGGGTTCAAGCCCCACGCAGGGCTCTGTGCTGACAGCTCAGAGCCTGGAGCCAGCTTCTGATTCTGTGTCTCCCTCTCTCTGCCCCTCCCCCACTCGTGCTCTGCCTCTTTCTGTCTCAAAAACAAATAAACATTAAAACTTTTTTTTTTTTAATGAATGCAGTGGTGCCAAATGGTAGATTGCCTTTCATTTCTAAACCCCAAATCCCATGAAAATGAGAAAATTCCACGGCCTGGGAGCAAGAAGGATGCCATCAGCACAGCAGACAGTTTGACAATTTCATGACTACGTCCACCCACCCTTAACTGTGGTTCCCTCAGCTTCCAGAACTGGGGATACACAGGTTATATTGCCAATTATTTCAAGTTTGTTCTGCAAGACTTAATACCTAATTATATTTGACTTGTATATTAAAACTTATTTTACATCTCCTGAGCATTCTGCAAACTAATAACCTAAAGCGGGGGGTTGGCGGAGGGGGGACCGGCTCAGAACCACTGGAGGATAAAAGCAAACTCATCCAGAGGTTGGAAATTTTTAAAATAAAGAGATAACGAAAACCCAGGTCATCGGACATTCTCTGGAGTTCAATCATCCACTTCCTCCGTGGAAGGAGGTGGTTCTACAAGACCTTGACCGTGGCCTTCCTTGCCCCAAGCCCCTTCCCTAGACACAAGCATTCTCCATTGCCATGAATCTTTTCAAAGAACTCGAGAGCTATTCCTGCCAGACAGAGGCACATGGTATGACTTCCACAAGCCAGTCTCAATAAGGTTTTTGGAATCACTCACTAGGCTGTGGGTGGGTTAAGAACTGATAGCCTGGGCTCTTGGTCTTTCTCACGGAAGACAGCCAACGGCAAGAGCTTGATTCCCCTTTCAGATGGCTGAGTCCCCTCTGGTCTCTTTCGGGCCTCTCCCATTTCCATTCTGGGTAGCAAACCCTGCCGGCAGGAATCGTAATTAGGTGTGATTTAAGTGCACAATTTGCACAATGCTGTGAAACGCCAATGCAAAATCAAGGGAGTTTGGTCAAGAGGAAAATTTATTTTGGAAAAGGAGAGGAGACGGGGAGCAGGTGGCACTGGGCCATCTGCTTCAGAGGGATAATTAGGATCCTGGTTCTGCTGAGAACATTTTTAGCAAAGGCATTCGCGAGGGTTGCTGAAAAACGAAGCGTCAATTCTGAGAAGGAAGTAGGAAGGGAGAGCAAAGGCTGAGCGGGCCGAGCTCTCCAGATGAAATCAGGCCGGGTCGGCCCTGAAAATGAAAACTTCCCCAAAAAAGACCCGGCCAGAAGGATCTGCTGCCAGTAAAACGTAGCCTCAAAGCGGGCAAGACGACCCTGGCTCTGTTATACTGGCTCTTTGATCCACTGATACCATCCGATGCCTTTCATCTCCAGGAAGATCAGCAGTATGGGAAGCGTGTGGACAGACCCGTTTTGAAATTGCTAAGACTGTTTTCCTTCTCAAGCTCTAGCCTGTGACCGTGTGGCCGCTTTTTTTTTTTTTTAAGTTCATTTATTTATTTTTGGGACAGAGGGAGAGAGAGCATGAGCAGGGGAGGGACAGAGAGAGAGGGAGAAGCAGAACCCGAAGCGGGCTCCAGGCTCTGAGCTGTCAGCACAGAGTCCGAAGTGGGGCTCGAACTCAGATCATGACCTGAGCCGAAGTCGGACGCTTCACGGACCTAGCCCCACCAGGCGCGTGGCCACTTCTTGAAGCCTCTACCCCAGTCAAGGCCTGAGGCTTTAGGCATGGAACTCCTGGCATGAATACTCAGGGAGAAAGAGGCTTTAGGCATGGAACTCCCTGGCATGAAGGCCTCAGGGAAAGAAAAAGGAAGAAAAGGAGGGACGGAGGGAGGGAGGAGAGAGAGAGAGAGAGAGAGAGAACAGAAAAGGGTACAGAGGATGCTGTTGGGCTTGAACTTCTAGAAGGTATCGAGTTCCAAACAAGCATCAAGAATTTGGGTCAGTGAAGATGTGAGATGGTTTCTATAAAATTACCAATTCAAAGGTAGTTGTGCTGTGTGATTAATAAATATTGTACACTTAGAATGTAATGCCACGGGGGCGCCTGGGTGGCTCAGTCGGTTGGGCGTCCAACTTCAGCTCAGGTCATGATCTCACAGTTCGTGGGTTCGAGCCCCACGTCGGGCTCTGTGCCGACAGCTCAGAGCCTGGAGCCTGCTTCGGATTCTGTGTCTCCCTCTCTCTCTCTCTCCCTCCCCAGCTCATGCTCTGTCTCTCAGAAATAAAAAAAATGTTTAAAAAAAATTAAAAAAAAAAAGAATCTAATGCCGTTTTGGTAGTTTCCGTAGCGTGAACTAAATTAGTCAATGTATTGCAATATTTGCCAGCATCTATTATAATCACTGTAATTACCTTCATCTGTCTATTAAAAGACAATTTCTACTTCATGTCATTATCCTTACACTAAAATAGCACAACACAAATTAGAAATTAGAGATAGAAGAATTAGTTTCCTACCAGAATGGGGGTCTCTTGTGTGAAAACTTCGGGGACCGAGCCCGAGTTTGGTTACAAGAGTTTAAACTTAACTCGCAATTTGGCATGAAATAAAGTTAAACGGATAACTTTGAGCGGCGAGAACCCTCGTGAATTCAGACTTCATTAATGTGAACTTTTGCCATGTTTATCTTGGCTATATCCATAAAAACGCAGTTTCCCAGCAAATTGTTGTTATAAATTCAATTGCTTTTCAAACAAAAGCTTCCTAATGCTGACTTTGAGAGTCTTGAGGGTTTTAAAAGCAAGAACTTAAAAATGTTTTAAATGCTACTGTAGATTATAACCTGTCACAAGGGCCCTGCTTACCCTTTTTTTCGGAATTAAAAATAATATAAGATCTACCCCCATCTAACAGATCTGGAAAAAACATACCATACTAAAAGGTAATGTCTTTTCCCCTTCCCTTACTTGAAAACAGTCTTATTAAAAGGTTACAGAGAAAGGGTTTATTGGAAGAAAAAAATTGAGTAGTATCTTCATGTTCATAATAAACATACAGTCTGCTTTCTTTTTAAGTGTATGTATTTTGAGAGAGAGCATGAGTGGGGGAGGGGCAGAGAGAGGGAGAGAGAGAATCCCAAGCAGGCTCCACGCTGCCAGCACAGATCCTGATGTGGGGCTCGATCTCACAAACTGTGAGATCATGACGTGGTTGAAATCAAGAGTTGGATGCTTAACTGACTAAGCCACCCAAGAGCCCTCAGTCTCCTTTTTTTAACATGCTGTATGAAGATAGAGTCTTGCCACGGGCGCCTGGGTGGCTCAGTCGATTGAGCATCCGACTTCAGCTCAGGTCATGATCTCACAGTTTTTGAGTTGGAGCCCCACGTCGGGCTCTGTGCCGACAACTCAGAGCCTGGAGCCTCTTTTGGATTGTGTCTCCCTCTCTCTCTGACCCTCCCTTGCTCACACTCTGTCTCTCTCTCTCAAAAATAAATAACCATTAAAAAAAAAAGATAGGGTCTTGCCAGACTCAATATATGTGCAGTGTCCTATAGACTATCTCCTCTTAGGGGACAGATGTGAAAGCCCCCCACCCTCCCAGCTTGGAATTCTTTGTGTCACTGGCTGACTTGAAATCCACCCAGGGCCCAACCCACTGATCTCTGGATAATTGCTGAAATGTTCTTCTGAATCCCCTTGAGTTTGAAGCAGAACTGCCCCTCATCTCTTCCCAAGGCCACCTTAGCCCACCTCCCTCCTGAGGAGTCCCTTACTTGTCCCTGTGACCCTTTATACACAAAAGCAGTCAGTGTGAGCACTTTCCTGGAACAGTTGTAACACAGCATATAGTGAATCTTCCGGAATGCACCCTGGCTTGTGCAGGTGTAAGTGATTCCAAGTCATGGGGTCATAACAGCTTCACATCAGAAAGGGTAGCATCCAATTCAAAACTTTCATGTTACACCTGAGGAAAATGAATCCTAGGGAGGTGAAGTGACTCACCCAAGGTCACACTTGTCTTCTTGATGGCATTGTTAACAAATGCAGAAATTCAGTAGGCAAAATCATGCCTATTACCTACCAGTTCTTGTCATATTAGAAAATGATAGAAAGGCACAAATTTTTTTTCTAGCGTAGGCTTCACATGAACTCATATGAGCTCTATCCTTAATAATCTGTAAGCCCATAAGCCTTTATTTTATGAATGGTAAGGTTTTGTTAAGAAAGGAGATTCTCCCCACTTCGGGCTCTGTGCTAACAGCACGGAGCCTGCCTGGGATTCTCTCTCCTCTCTCTCTGCTCCTCCCCGACTTGTGCTCTCTCTCTCTCTCTCAAAATAAATAATTAAACATCTTTAAAAAAAGAGTTTTTAATGTTTATTTGTTTTTGAGACAGAGAGGGACAGAGCATGAACAGGAGAGGGTCAGAGAGAGGGAGACACAGAATCCGAAACAGGCTCCAGGCTCCGAGCTGTCAGCACAGAGCCCGACGCGGGGCTCGAACTCACAGACCGTGAGATCACGACCTGAGCCGAAGTCGGCCGCTTAACTGACTGAGCCACCCAGGCTCCCCAAAAAAGAGTTTTTAAAAACAGAAAGGAAATTCTCAGTTTCCCCACATTTTTGGCCCACATCGGCCCACAGTGCCGAAAAGAGTCTTTGTGCTCATATTCTGGCCTCCCTCCACTTCTTAGCCCTCTCCACGAGAAGGGGCTGTCTCCCTGATTGCTCAGAGCCTGATGGCCCGCGCGGCGCCAGGGGCTGTGTGACTGTGCCTCCAACAGGAAAGATACTACTCTTTCTTTTTCTACCTCCTGCACCGACAACAGGCTCAGCTCCGGCCTTCTGCACTCCCCGGCACTCAACAGTTAGAAAGCAATGGCCTCATCTGCCACCCGAGAAAACGCCCATCCATCTCCTCTCTTCTCCCACTGGGCGGCCTGACTTGGGCTACCAACTTGGCCTTCAGCATAAACCCCCTCTGGGCAACACTGACAATAAATGTGTCCCTGGCTAACGTCTAGCTCCTTTTCTCCTGGTGTGCTTTGCGTCAGCCTGTCTTTGGTCCACAATTCAAAGATCCTTCTTTAGGCTGGGGTCTGGGGGCTGAGAATAAGTAGAGATGCGGCGAGAAGGAGGCAGAAGGGGGACACTTCAGCTCAAGTTGAAGGCATGTGGCCTGCCCAGCTGGGTTCCAAGAGAGAAGCCCGGCACAGAGGGCAATGGGGGAACACCGGCTGGTCCCGGGGCTTTGCCAAGCTGTATTCCTACTGCTGATGCCGGTGTTGTGTTTCCCACGTGGTCCTTGTTCTTTGTATGTACGGATTCCCTAGAAGGAACCCCAAAAGGAAGGGGAGTGAGTGGGAGGGTTCAAGGACCAGCTTCTACTCCAAACCCACTGAACAAGTGCCTAAGTCCATAACATCACAGAATAAAAAAGATCCGGGTCTTTATCTAGCAAGAAACATAACCTGGCTCCTGAAAGAAGCTTCCTGAAGGAAGGCCATCAGCAGGATGCCCCTGCCCCAAGATGTCTCTGCTCTTTTTTTCCGGGAGCCATTGAAGAAAGTTTTGGAGATGGATGCCCGTGTTCCCATGCGGTTCACTTCTGGTCCTTTCCTCCAACAGAAATTCTCAATGGCTCAAGCTCACCGGTCATTTTACCAGAAGGACAAAGTGCCTGGTCATGCCTGTCTCGGGCCTCGGGCAAGTCTGCCTCCAAAGGGAAAGAGAAGAACCACTCATTGAGAGGCCACACTGAGCAGCTCACCTGGATGAGGTCCTACCTCATCCTACCCCCGGTGATCCTACCCCCGGTGGTAGGTCCTACCCCCGGTGATCAAATCTTCTAGTCCCAGTTCATGATGGGACTAGTCCCAGTTCTAGTCCCAAGTGCGTGATGATGTTTTTCTAGACAGAGAACCATGAATAGAAGTGATAGTTGTAAAGATAAAAAACGGGGAGTCCTTGGAAGACTTCTCCAACGGACCAGAGCCACAGCAGCTCTGAACTGAACCGAGTAGCTCGCTCTTTCAGCGAAGGGACCGGGCGGCCAGTGCGATCTTCAGAGCAATAGAGTGAAGTGGAAAGAGGGCCAGACTGTCAGGAAACCCAGGTGCTAGTCTTGTTGACCTGTGACCTGGTTGTGAAAACTGGGGGCACCACAGCCCCTCTGATACATGTGATACATGCTTTTTTTTCTCATCTAGAAAAACAGGCTTTTTTTTCATCTAGAAAACAAAAGAGATGAATAACGTGACCGATGGGTCTCTTCCAGCTCTAGGAAATGCCCCCTCATCCGAGAGCTTAAGAGGAGAACGCCTATTTCTCTAACCGTGAAACACAAACCAAGAAGTGGCACAATTTACACTTGGTTTTTAAAACAACCAAACGCAATAAAAATGGTTTGTCAGAAAAGATTGAAATTCAATCCATTAAAATAATTGCTTCCCGTATCCCAAATTCAAAATAGATTGTTTCAGTCCATTATGAGTGATTTTAAGAACTCTCACATTAACGACAATTTGGCCCTTTTCCCTGAAAAAAGTCCTGGTGGCTCATATTTCTGGTTCTGTAAGAGCAATTAACATTTCTCTCAGTGGGAATATGAGCAACAATTCGGAGCCATAAGTAACCAAGGAGTCCGTTTCCATTTCCAAGAGTGCAAAGAACAGAAACCCAAGGGTTTAGGCAGAAGCTGGAAAACAGCAGAGCTGTTGATGGTGTTTTGGAAATTCCAATTTCATTTTCAAGTGCAGGATGTGCCCAGAAGCAGGACTCAATGCAACAACCTACAACAGATGTCCTTAATTACTTCCTTCCCAGGCTCCTTCAAATGTTAGCAACCTGGAGACTTGGTCCATAAAACTGGCCGGAAATCTGTCCAAATCACTTTCTAATCATACACTTTAAACGTAGGCAGAAGTTACACCGTGATGTGACTCCCGTAAATCATGAGTCAACAGAGTGAGGCTCTGACCTCTGAAATCCTCAAGAACCAATGGGATTTCTACAGGCAACAGTAAAACCAAAATTTTGTTTCCCTTGAAATCGAAATGTCAAGGTTCTCTCTGCTCCCCTTGTTCTTTGTCCCGAGATGGAATACTCACTGCTTTCTAAGCTCTGGGACAGCCCAAACGTAAAACAGTGGGCCTTATCGCTGCCACTATAACAAACGCATTTGCCAGACTCTGTGTCCCAATTTCCAGTCTGGAAAACTGGATATCCTGAGGACTGGACCTCCTCATGTGCCCTCCGTGCCTTTGCCATGCTCTTTCTTTCTCTTACTCCTTTATCCAGGCTGGTACCAATCAAAGAGCCTTGGCATTTCTTCCAATAAAATTTACAACGCCCAGCACCCCACACTGGTTTTGGTGAAGAGATCCCCTGAATACTAATCAGTAACACTCAACAACAAGAATTTATTTTGTCTCCAGGAGTCATTCTGAGATGTCTGTCACTGGTATAGCAGCAAACACCTCACAGAGACGTACAGAAGTGTCTTGCATAGCACTGTCCATCACTGCAGGGTAGGGAGAGGGGCAGGAGGCTGGGACACGGGGTTACAAGATGTAGAAGGATCAAAGAGAACAGAGTGTGCACTTTATGTCGGACAAAAGGAATTTTTAAGACCTTTTTAAGTTTTTATAAAACATCATCTTACGAACAAGATCGCCAGCGGGAGAGAAAATTTGGCCACGGTCGGTGCTGGGGCTGTACTTGCCCAAGGCAAACAAGAAATTCACCTGGAGGGAACCCAGGGCCCCCCTCAGGCAGGTGGGGAGTGCCGGACCCCTGCAGGCAGCCATCTGAGCGAGCATCACTACGACCTCTTCCTCAGAAGCCAAAGAGGCAGCTGTGCAGGTGCAATTTTCCCACCCCGAACGCGGCGCAAGCGGTCCCTTGCCGTCTAGAGGGCCAGGCGGATTCACCAACGATGCAGCAGAAGTCCCTTGACCTCCGCTTCAGGACTTCCCTCCTTCCCTGCAGCCCCCAGCAGACCGGCTCTTCCTGCAAGTGCTCAGGGCAAGGCCGGAGGTAATTACTGGAAGGGCAGACGCGTCTCCCTTCCTGACTAACCCCGGCAACATTCTCCCAGTGCTGAGCAGCAGTCAGCAGCGGGCGTAACAGAGACACCGAGATGGATTCTCTTTCTATAAATAAACCCAGAAATCTGTTCTGGGACTCCAAAGTCATAAAGGTGCGATCCACACACCAGGCTCCCTTTTATTCACCAAGAAAACCTCGGCATTATGAAAGAATTATTCCGCACTCGAACAGAAGATTTTTCCCCTTGGAGGCCCTTGTAAATGTAAGTTAATGTTAAGACTGGAACAGCGCAGGAAGGTGTACCCTAGTCTAGGGCCATGGAACAAGAGGAACTTTCTAGGCCTTTTTAATTTTCCCAAACAAAGTTTTTGGTCCTTGATTATTAGCATATTAGCACCTTGATTATTTTAAAACTTGATGTAGAGTCCTCTGGTATCTGCCCTACTTACATCTGATACATCTAACTCCATCTGTAGTTTTAAATCTGAAACTAACGCAGCTTACGGTTTTGGTGACGTCACAACTGTCAGGTAGGTGGCTTATCTCATACGATGGACAAAACTACCCGATGGTAGTGGTGGTCGAGTGGGTGCCACGGAGTCTCCATCCTGATCAACATCAGCTTGGGCTTTGTTCTTTTTTTTTTTTTTTTTTTTTAACGTTTTTTTTTTTTTTTTTTTTTTTTTAATATATTTTTGGGACAGAGAGAGACAGACAGAGCATGAACAGGGGAGGGGCAGAGAGAGGGAGACACAGAATCGGAAACAGGCTCCAGGCTCTGAGCCATCAGCCCAGAGCCCGACGCGGGGCTCGAACTCACGGACCGCGAGATCGTGACCTAGCTGAAGTCGGACGCTTAACCGACTGCGCCACCCAGGCGCCCCAGCTTGGGCTTTGTTCTTGACAGTGAATGCTAGATCCTGAGAGCCTTTTGTAGCCCCACCCACTTTTTTTTTTTTAATTCTTTCTTCTTCCTTTTTTTTTTTTTTTTTACATTTTATTTTAAAATACAAATTTTGGGAGGGCGCCTGAGTGGCTCAGTTGGTCGAGAGTCCAGCTTCGGCTCAGGCCATGATCTCACAGCTCATGAGTTCAAGCCCCACATCGAGCTCTGTGCTGACAGCTGGGAGCCTGGAACCTGCTTCAGATTCTGGGTCTCCCTCTCTCTCTGCTCCTCACCCACTCAAGCTCTGTCTCTGTCTCTCTCAAAAATAAATAAACATCAAAAAATACTTTAAAAAAATAAATAAAATAAAATACAAATTTTTTAATCTTTAAAAATGTTTATTTTTCCTTATACATAGAAGAGACATTTATGATTAAATGCACAAGTGTGTCCTATCAGGCGCGTTAGGTTTTTCATTTTGTTTTGCAACCCTGCTTCCGTTCTCCCTATGGCTTCACTCACATCATGGCCTCTTTCCCCCCCGCCCCCACCGAACAGGAATCTCTTGGTAACTACCCAACACATGTGCTTTCCTCAGCTCATATAATAATATACAGACACCCACATATATGTATATAACCATATACCTAGAGAAGGGATATGGAATCGTTTGTTTTACAGAAATAATTCTATTGTAAACACGTGTCTTCATCTTGCTTTTCTCCTTATTGGAAATCCCTCCGAGCCAGGCAATGAGGTTATAGGTTTGTTTTGTTTTCACTTTTAGTTTCGTAATGCCTGCATAAGATATGGTATGGATGAAGACACAGTAATTGATAAAACCACTCCCCTCCCTGTAAACAGTCACTTTGTTTTCCATGTGTAAACCTGCACTAGTCAGGGTTCTCCAAAGAAACAGTGTCAATAGCCTGCATACATAGAGCGAGGAAGAGATTTATTACAGACACAGGCTTACATGTTACAGAGGCTAAGAAGTCCCAAGTTCTGCAGTCAGAAAGTTGAAGGTCCAGGAGAGCCAACAGCATAGTTCCAGTTCAAGTCTGAGGGACTGAGAATCAGGAGAGCTTTGGTATAAGTTTTGTCCAAAAGCCAGCAGGATGGAGATTCAGGAAGAGATCATGTTTCAATTCAAGTCTGAAGGCAGGAAAAGCCCAATGTCTCAGTTCAAGGCAGTCAGGCAGGAGGAGTTGCCTCTTAACTCTCAAGAAGGTCAGCCTTTTCCTGCTGTTTAAGTCTTCAACTGATTAGATGCAGCCCACTCACATAGAAGACAGCAGTCAGCTTTACTCGCTCTACTGATTCAAATGTTAATCTCAGACAAAAATATTCTCACAGATAAACCCAGAAAAATGTTTGACCAAATATTTGGGCATCCTGTGGCCCACTAAAGCTGATAAACCAAATTAACCGTCATAAGCACTTTACATAGTAGTGTTTTCTTTTTTGAATAGGATTAGTCTCAGTACCAGGATTACTGAACAGAAAGGAATGTGTAGGATTAATTTTAATGGTTTTAACAGTTTTCTTTCCACAAAGACTATAAAAATTTACATTTTGCCAGCACTGTATTAGAGGACTCATTCCCCTCTGGCAATGTATGTTATTGCTTTTTAAAATGTGACCATTTTATATCTAACCGTTACTTAAAATTAGATTCCCTGAACACCAGTGACTTTTAATATCTTCTCGTGAAGTTTTGGCCATTTGAAGTTGCTCTTCTGCCAATAGTTTCTGCAAATCATTTGCCCGTTTTCTACTGGGTACTTTGTCCCTCCTTCACCATTTGCAAGAACTGTTTGCATATTATTAGATGTATGACTCTTAATCCTGTTTTTTTAATTGAAATTTTTTCTATGACTATCGTGTTATAGAAAGCGACATACAGTGATCCAATTTTGCTTTCCTCCAGATGGGGAACCAGGAATCCTAAGACTGTATGATTAAATTCAGCTTTTCCTGTTTTTCCTTGTTTGTTTGTATGTCTAGGAAACTCTGATAACCATTTTTATTTTAATGTTCCTTGTTTCCATTTTATTAAGATGTAATCGACGTACGACACTGCATAAGTTTAAGGCAAGCCGCCCAGTGATCTGACTTCCATGTCAGTAAGTTTGGCGAACATCGATCATCTCATATAGATATAAAAAAATTTTTCTTCTTATGATGAGAACTCTTAGGATTTACTCTCTTAACAATTTTCATAGATACCATATAGCAGCACTAAGTGCAGTCAGTAAAAAAGGTAAAAAGGAAAAAAAAGAAAGAAAGAAAGAAAGAAAGAAAGAAAGAAAGAAAGAAAGAGAAAAAAGAAAGAAAAAGAGAAAGAAAAAGGTAAAAATTTTGCTGTTTAAGTAAAATGCCTCCTCTGGAATGGACCAACTTCTCAAATAAATCAAGCTTATTTCTGGATTATCTATTCTGTTCCACTAATCTTATTATCTACACTATTCCAGTAATAAATTGATAAAACCTCATTTTCTTAAAAATGGGTGACAATACCTGCTGAGGGAAAACTTTCCTTCATTTTTCTCTCACATATTTTTCTTAGCTAGTCTAAAAAATGTTCTTCTTTCATATAAACTATAAGATTATTTTCCCTAATTCCCAAGACAAAAACTCCCTATTGGGATACTGACAGGAACTCCTAAAATGTTTAAATTACCCTTTCTCTATTAAATTTTTTCCTCTGAAAAAAGGAAGGCTTCCTGAATGTGCTGAGATTATGTGTTCCTCAATAAGGTTTTGGAGTTTTCTTGACATAGGTTCTGAGTCTTTCTTAACATAATTACTTATAAATATGTCATAGTACTTAAAGCTATTAAAGATTCATTTTTCCATCTCCATTCTGACTCCTTACTTGCAGAAAAAAGTCAAGTTTGGGTATCTGAGAACAGATGTTATTCTAGCTACCTTACACATTCTCATTAACCTGACTCATTTTTTAATTTTATTTATTTAATATTTATTTTTGAAAGAGAGGGAGAGAGACACACAGAACACAAGTGGGGAAGGGGCAAAGACACACACACACACACACACACACACACACACACACACACAAAATCTGAAGCAGGCTCCAGACTCTGAGCTGTCAGCACAGATCCCGACGTGGGGCTCAAACCCACGAACCATGAGATCATGACATGAGCCAAAGTCAGACGCTTAACAGACTAAACCACCCAGGCACCCCACTGAGTCGTTTTTTTTTTTAATACCTGAAAGTGAACTTTGGGACTCTGAAGGGCTTTAAACAACATGTCACCAGTAAAAAGAAATTGTTTGGGTAGCAGTTATTTCTTTTCTTGGCTTATCTCCTTCACTAGAAACTGCAACACAATATGGCAGAACGATCGTTGAAATATTCTGTTTTAGCTCCAGATTCTAACAGAAGTAAATTAAGCGTTTTGCCGCTTAGGATAAATATTTGCTGGTGGCTTTTGGTGAGTGGTCTTTATCGTATTTAGGTTATTTACTTTTATCATGTATTACTTGGCTTTCTTTCATAAGAATTTTATAAGATGCATTTTCAAGATCTATTCCTGTAATCCTATGATTTTTCTCTTTGAACTCTCTGATGGAATCGATGCTGGTGATAGACATACCCTATTTCCATCTATTCTGGCATTCCTTGAAGAAATCTTACTAGGTCACAGTATAATACGACTTTAAAACTTCACTCGGTTCTTCTTGCTGTTTATTTTCTATTTTGGATCAATACTCACAAGTTAGATTGGTTGGTACTTTTAAATTTCCAGCTATACCTTCTTTATTAGAGTTCAGGATTAGAATTAGGTTGGCTTTATTAAGTGAATTCAACTTTTTCTTTTTTTTCTTTTTTTTCCGGAAGAGTTTAAACAACACTGCAACCATCTTTCTTTGGGTATTGGATAAATCGGAGGCCTCAGCCCATCTAGTCTTGGGGCCTGTTTTCATGGGGAATTTTCCCTGAGTCGTGCTGTCTTCCCTGCAGTCAGAATGCTCCTTACAGAAGCTACTGGCCCCCCGGGCCGGAGACTGCTGTGTCTTTCAGGATCTACGGGCAGAAAGAGCAAGGTTCTTTCCTTGGCCTTTCTTTTCCGCTTCATCTTCCGGGTGGATCCGTGTGCTGTTTGCTTGGGTCCTTTTCAAGTGTTTTGCTGAGACAGTGAAGGTGAGTGAAACACTCAAGTATTAACCATCTTCTTCAGATCACTTTTTTTTTTGCCTTAACAGGTGAACGAGATCTTGGCTGGGAAGAGGATTCTTGGGTTGTACATGTTCTGCAGACTTTGCTCCAGGATCCTCTAGCATCTGGGTGGGAAACCTGAGGCCAATCTGGCTCTTTTTCCCTCATAAGTGACATTCTCTTCCTGTCTAAAACTTACAAGATTTTCTCTTTATTCTTAGAGCTCAGGAATTTTTACCAGAATACATTGGGTCTCACTTTTCTCACTAATCTGACCCGGAACTTGGCTCGTCCCTTCAATACAAAGAGTCAGGTCTTTCCAGAAAATTCTCTTCTATTGTATGTCTAATTATTGCCTCTTCTTCAGCTGTTCCTTCCATTCGTCTGCAAACCCTTTTACTGGCAGGTTAAACCTTCTGCTTCTCTCCTCCCAGTTGGCTTTCTTTCTTTCCCTTTTGATTTTCACATTGACATTTTGCTCCTTTTGCTTCGGTTTTCCGAGTCATCAATGTGGGTCTTGATGGTGACCATTAACTCTTTGAGCTACAGCTACCGGAGTGACAAGCGAGGATGTTTTCCACTAGAAATTCTTTGGGCATCGCACTGAAACCTCTAGGTTCTGTTATTACATTCCCACCTACCCCCTCCAGTGCCTCTGTTTTACTGAAGCTGTGTTCTGCTCATTGTGACCCCCCATTTCCTCTCGAGCTGCTGGGATGTCTTGTCTGCATGTTCTTTTTCTCTGCTGGGTCAGTGGGGTCGGGTCTGGCTGTGGACAGGAAGGGGTCCTTCCTCCGAGACCAGCTGTACAAAAACAGGTCCTGCTGAGACCACAGGAGAAGAGTGCCCAGCACCCTGTCAACCTCCGAAGACAGAGGCCCTAGGCCGCCTCTCTGTCTCTTTTTCACTTTTTGAGGCACCAAGCGGGTAGTGGTGGGGATGAGAAGCATCCACCAGGCTGATGTCACCCGTCTTCCTTAAGGTACTGAGATCTTTCGGGGCCAAGGAACCTGGCGAGATCGACTACTTTCCACGCTCTGCAGAATTCTCCTGGTTGTTCCAGAACTCTTGGCAAAACCTGTGTCTAATTCTGAGGTAAAATTCTTGTCAGGGCTCTCTTCCACACAGCCTCCCGCCCCACCTGAACCCAGTGCTAAAGTCTCCAGCCCCAATGAACCCAGCGCTCGTTCACTCCATTCAGTCCCAGACGTGCAGATAAATTGGAATTTGGAGTTTCATAAAAGTAACCAACTCAGGTTAATAAAACACAAAAATCCTAAAAAAAAAAAAAAAAAAAAAAAAGTACTTCATCTGTCTCTCTCCCTCACCTCAGCCTCAGCCTGGTTCCAGAAAGAAAATCACACGAGTACCTGCAACACGGGCCTGCTGGGGAAAAGAGGAGCGATCCGATTTCAGAAACACTTCAACTGGTATCTTGTGCTATCTTCCTTCATTTCTGCAAGGCCGAGCCCTGACTCTGTGGAGGCCCACAGCACGCGGGTCACTTCCTGGGCTCGCCACTGCGTTCATTAAATATAGGAAACCGGGCCCAGAGGTAGATTCCAAGGAGAGGAATCTTTCCTCCCCTTCCCTCCCCCCTAAGTCCCATTTAACTGAGCTACGAAGCCAAGAAAACTAAATATTACAAAACAATGATCCTTGGGTGAGCACCAACATAGGAAATGAAGAAAAATATCTGGGCTCACGTCCTAATAACGCGGAGCGACTGAGAAGGCTGAGAATCTATGGCAAACCCCCTCTCTGAGGAGCCTAATGACCATTCAACTTCTCTGTTCCCTTTTTACCAACAACCGCAGTGTGTTTGCGGGGCTCGAAGTGGCTCCTGAGTCAGCCGGGCTCCCTGCTCACTGAGCACACAGGAAAACCACACGGGGTTCAAGGGTCCATGGGGATCCCTGGCGGGGAGTGGGCTGCGAAAGGGGAGCCCATGTGTCCATCAGGACCGGGAGCTGGGCTGCAGGAGGAGGAGAACTCTGGGCTAAGGAGGCTGCCGGAGCGTCCTCACCCGAAGGTGGAGGCCTAAATGCCTGCCTCGCAGGGCTGTGTGCAAGGTAAAGCGAGGTAAAGAGCCCCGCAGAAGCGAGGTGAGAGAGTGGTTACCATCATCGCATCCCAGAGGCTTTGATGGCCTCACTTTCCGGGTCCACACTGTGTTCATCCAAGCCTGGCAAGTTTCAGAAAACACATTTCTTCACACCTCCATCTATTTTTATAGTCCCCATTAGCGAAAAAGAGGCATCAGAGTGAGTAAGCCAGTGTTACTATTAACAGTCTCTCATTGATTTATGACAGCACCAACAGAGGCAGCATCTTAGGGGGGTAGTTAGCTGGATACATTAATACGTAAGTAATAAATCAATCCCGACTCTTAAAAAAAAAAAAAAAAAGACAAGAATAAGAGATCTGAAGTTAGTTCCAGTATTTAGGAAAGCATAGCTTTTTGTTATTTGTTTTTCCTGACAAGGGCCTTCTCTCTGGTTCTTTTAGCGTAGGCAAGATTTTTCTTCACCAGAGCACTTGCCGACCGTGGGAGGTGTCGCCTTTGACTTTTTGCCCTCCCACTGATAACAGAGGAAAAGAGTCTCATCTCCAAAAGACAAAAGGCAGCTGAGCAATTTTGGAATCATCACTAATCCCATACAATAGCAACCAAGGGTGGTGGTTCAGAGACAGGCTTCTTTCTAGACCAGAGACACTTGGGTTCTGACCACATTCCTCCACTTGGTCACTCAAACCAGCTCCTCAAATAGTCTCTTCAATCGTTTCTAGCTTCAGATTCCTTGGCTTTAGAACATGACGATATTCTACAAGTCATCAATGACGACCAAGCTGAGCTAAGTAAAATAATTCTTAAAAATTATTGTGCCTGGCAACAGCAAATCATCAGTAATGTAACATTAGTTTTTGCTAATAAGACACCATTTACTCTATACTAAAATGCCGAGCTTGGGGCGCCTGGGTGGCTCAGTGGGTTAAGCCTCCGATTCTTGATTTCTGCTCAGGTCACCAAACCCCATGTTGGGAGACTCTCTCTCCTTCTCTCTCTGCCCCTCCTCTGCTCTCTCTCTCTCTCTCAAAATAAATAAATAACGTTTAAAAATAAATAAAATGCCTACCTTTTCTTCAAAATTTTTAAAACATGAAATGCTGAAGTAACCAAAGCAGGGGTTGGGACTCAGATGAGTGATGGCCATATCTGACTGCTGATCAGAATTTTGCAATGAGTCTAAAACGTAGATGCCTCAGCCCCAGTGAATCAGAACCTCCCGGTGGAGGAGGTCCTGGCCGGAAGCTTTATCTGTTAAAAGTATTACAGTTCATCTTGATGAGCCGTTGTGCATGGGAACGACTAGCTCAGATAATTAGGACCTCGGAAAAACGACTCCCATTATATCAAAAGTAAAAGCTAAAATAAATTCATCTTAATTTCATTTCAAATTGTGTCTCTGGGTTTCCTTTAAAAAGAAACTGTTGGAAAGGGGGACCTGGGTGGCTCAGTCGGTTCAGCGTGCGACTTCAGCTCAGGTCATGATCTCACAGTTCATGGGTTCGAGCCCCGCATCGGGCTCTGTGCTGACAGCTCAGAGCCTGGAGCCTGCTTCGGATTCTGTGTCTCCCTCTCTCTCCCTCTGCCTCTTCCCTGCTCATGCTCTGTCTCTCTCTCAAAAATAAATAAACATTTAAAAAAAGAACTATTGTAGAGAATGCCTCGTATGTGTGCATAAATGTGATAAAATAAATATAGATATGTAAGGAAACAATCTTCACAGAAGGAAAACACCCATGGAAGCCAGCAAAGTTACACACTGCCATAAAGCAGCTTCATAAAACAGACACATTGTGTGATGGAGAAATGAACCAAATCATCCTTTAGTTTTTATGTTGTACTTGGTTAAAATGCAGTAAAGAGTCCTGGGAGCTGTTGCAAATTGTCCTCTGATGATGTGGCCCAGCGAAGCCTTCATTAGCTTGTGTAACATCTAAAGAATGGGTGGTATGGGGCGCCTGGGTGGCTCAGTCCGTTACCTGGCCCGACTTCGGCTTAGGTCACGATCTCATAGTTTGTGGGTTCAAGCCCCATATAGGGCTCTGTGCTGACAGCTCAGAGCCTGGAGCCCGCTTCGGATTCTGTGTCTCCCTCTCTCTCAGCCCCTCCCCTCCTCATGCTCTCTCTCTCACACACACAAAAAAGAAATAAACATTAAAAAAAGAAGAATGGGTGGTATATATGGGCAGTGCATACGGACCCAAACTTCCTTCATAATGTTCCCTTAACGCTGGTTCTTTCCAGCACATACTGCCCACCCAGTGGCCCAACACAAAAACCTGGGAACACCCTTTACTCCTTTTTTCTCCTCACCTGCCTCAGCCAAACAGTGATTAGAGTGTACAGTCTATCCTACCTTCTAGCCATCTTTCCTGTGGTCCTCCCACATGATCGCTGACCTAAGAGAGCCTTACATTTTTCCATCCCAGTTATCCCGCAGCCCTTGTCACACAGGGCTCCACTCAGGGCCAGGGCGCTGATAGGGAAAGACATGAAAGTTCGTGAATACCAAGGCTGGACAAGGCATAGATGGGACAGATGGGTACAGAGGCCTTGGGGCCTGATTTGACACCCCACAGAGAAGTCTAACATAGAGCATACCAGTCTCTCTGTACCTTTTTATTGGACAAGTCATGAAAAGGGAGGGTCACCATCCTTAGGGTCAAGGCTTTTAACCAGAGGCCCCCCAAATTATTTCTCCCAGAAGAGAGAAAATGTGTTATAGGTTAGCATAGTACAGTAGGCGAGATCTAGGTAAGAGTAGGTGTAGGTTTGAGCCCCACTGCTGCTGTGTCATCTACTTTTTATTATTTTTTAAAAGTTTTTTTAATTTTTGAGCGAGAGAGAGAGGAGAGAGAGTGCGTGCATGCACACGCAGGAGAGGTGTACAGAGAGAGGATCCCAAGCAGGCTCCACACCGAAAGCACAGTGCCCGATGTGGAGCTGGACCTCACGAACACGATATCATGACCCGAGCCAAAGTCGGCTGCTTCACCGACTGAGCCACCCAGGTGCCCCACTGCTATGTCATCTTAAGTAAGTTATTTAATCTCCCTGGGGCGCCTGGCTGACACAGTGGTAGAGCGTGCGACTTGGGGCTCAGGGTTGTGGGTTCGGGCCCCACGTTGGGTGTAGAGATTACTTTAAAAAATAAGTTATTTAATCTCTCTGAACCCCGGTTTCTATATCTTAAAATGGAAAGAATAATGCTCATTCCAAAGGCTACTCTGAGAATTAGAGATATCTAAAATTACCTCACTCATGGTAATCTCTCTGCAAATTCTGGCTGATACTCTGCTCACTAACTGGGCGTGTACGCATACATGTCTGTGTATTAGAAGGAAGCTGGAAAGGTATATTCAAAAGAGAATTATTCTTTAGGTTTATATCATCAGTTTTGATTTTCAATATTTTATCAATTTCATTTCAGCTTAAAAATCTCAGATTCTCCATGTGTTCCTTTTGACACATGTCAAGTGTGTCTGAATCCAGTGCCATTTTGGTGGCAGTAGGGCATGGGAAGGGAGTGGAAAATAGAAGAGATGAGTGGGGAAATACGTTAAAAAAAAATGAAAGATGTTTGAAGCCGCATTACAACCAAACAGATAAACATCAGTGACTTTGGCCAAAGGAAAATGAGTGCACATTCAAACACAAGACGCCATCATGTTCACCTACACAGTCTACCCAGAATCAGGATGGCCAGCCAGCAGCATGTGAGTGAAGTATCATCTTAACTAAACTATATTCCAATAAATAAAGCTAGCTGCTGTATCACCAACCCAAAATCCCAGTGGCATAATACAACGATCGTTTGTTTCTTCCTTACAACGTAATTTCATGAGACAGGGACCACGTGGTCATGCAGGGACCCAGACTCCTTCCATCTGGTGACTCTGCCCTCATTTAAATCCTCAGAGTCGCCCCCAGTCCACTGTGAACAGGGAGAGAGAACACGGATCAAAAGTGGTAGGTGTTTCTGGCCCACATCACTTCCACTCACATTCCATTGGCTTGAACTCAGTTATGTGTCCCCCACCCCAACCAACCTACCCACCTACCTAACGGCAATAAAGGTTGGGATATATAGTCCATCCAAGGTCCAGAAAGAAGAGAGAACACACAAACAAACTGAACAACCTGCAAGAAATGGAAAAATTCTTAGAAGCAACTTACTAAGACTGACTCAGGAAGGAATAGAAAAGTCTGAATAGACCAATCATTAGTAAGGATATTGAGTCAGTAATCAAAAATCTCCCAATGAAGAAATCCCAGGACCAGAGAGCTTCACTGGTGAATTTTACCAAACATTTGAAGAACAACTAATATCAATACCTCTCAAACTCTTATAAAAATCAAAGAGGAAACACTCCCAAACTCATTTTACAAGGTCAGCATTACCCTGGTACTGAAGCCAGAAAAGAACACTAATAAAAAAGAAAACTATAGGACAATGTCCCTGATGAATATAGATATAAAAATTCTCAGTAAAATACTAGCAAACTGAATTCAGCAGCACATTAAAAGGATCATTCACTATAATCAACTGGGATTTATCCCTGGGATGTAACGATGGTTTGATATACACAAATTAATCAATGCAGTATATCACATTAATAGAATGAAGAAAATCATATGATCATCTCAATAGACGCAGAAAAAAATATGTGACAAAACTGATCGTCCACTCATGATAGAAAAAAGACTCTTGCAAATTAGGCATAGAAAGAACATATCTCAACATAATAAAGGCTATTTACAAGCCCATAGCTAATATAATACTCAATGGTGAAAAACTGAAAGCTTATCTCTAAGATCAGGACTAAAACAAGGGTGCCCACTTACTACTTCTTTTCACGTAGTACTTGAAGTCTTAGCTAGAGCAATGGGGCAAGAAAAAGAAATAAAAGGTACCAGAATGGGAAAGAAAGAAGCAAGCGTGTCTCTATTTGCAGATGACATCATTTCATATATAGAAAATGTGGAAGACTCAACCAAACAAATTGTTGGATCTAATTAATGAATTCAGTAAAATTACATGACGCAAAATTAACATATGAAAAATCAGTAGTATTTCCACACACTAACAATACATTTTCTGCAAAAGAAATTAAAAAAAAATTGATCTTGGGGTGCCTGGGTGGCTCAGTCGGTTAGGTGTCCGACTTCGGCTCAGGTCATGATCTTGCAGTTTGTGACTTTGAGCCCCGCATTGCACTCTGTGCTGACAGCTCAGGGCCTGGGCCCTGCTTCGGATTCTGTGTCTGCCCCTCCCAAGCCCATGCTCTGTCTCTCTCTCTCAATAATAAATTAACGTTAAGAAAAAAAATTTTTTTAATTGATCTTATTTACAACAGCATCAAAAACAATGAAATATTTAGGAATAAATTTAACCAAACCAGTGAAAGAAAGATCTCTACTCTGAAACCTAACATTAATTAAAGAAAATTAATGAAGAAGACACAAATAAATGGCAAAGTATTCCATGTTCATGGATTGTTATTGTTGAAATGTCAATACCACCAAAAGCCATCCATAGATTCAATGCCATGCTTATCAAGATTCCACTAGTATTTTTTAAAGAAGTAGCAAAATGTTCCTACAATTTGTATGGACCTACAAAAAACCCTAAATACCCAAAGAAATGTTGAGAAAGAAAAATAAAACAGGAGGCATCACACCCTCTAATTTCAAGCTACGGTAATCAAAACAATATTGTACTGACATAAAAACAGACAGACCAATGCAACAGAATCAAGAGCCCAGAAATAAACCCAAGCATATATAGTTAACTAATATTTGACAAGGGAACCAAGAATTCTTAATGGAGAAAAGACAGTATCTTCAGTAAATGGTGCTGGGATCATTGAATGTGTGTATATGTAAAAGAATGAAACTGAAGCCATATCTTACACCACCCACAAAAATTTACTCAAAATGGATTGAAGACTTAAATGTAAGACCTGAGACCATAAAACTCCTAGAAGAAATCGCAAGAATAAAGTTCCAGGGCACCTGGGTGGCTCAGTCATTAAGCCTCTGATATTGGCTCAGGTCATGATCTTCAAGTTCATTGGTTTGAGCCCTGCATCAGGCTCTGTGCTGACAGAGCTTGGAGCCTGCTTCAGATTCTGTGTCTCCATCCCTCTCTGCCCCTTCCCCGCTTACACTCTGTTTCTCTGTCTCTCTCTCAAAAATAAATAAACATTAAAAAAAATTAAAAAAAAAAAGAATAAAGTTCCTTGCCATGGGCCTTGGTGATGATTTTTTTGATAAGACACCAAAAGTGTAAGCAACAATATAAGAAATAAAAAAGCAAAAGAAACCACAAAAGAAACTATCAACAAAGTAAAAAGACAACCTACAGAATGGAAAAAAAAAATTGCAAACCATGTATTTGATAAAGGGCTAATATCTAAAATATATGAGGAACTCATAACAACTCAACAGCAAAAACAAAACCCAATTTAAAAACTGAGCCAAGTACTTGAATAGACATTTTTCCAGAGAAGATGTACAAAAAGCCAACATGTACATGAAAAGATGCTCAACATCACTAGTCATTAGGGAAATGCAAATCAAAACAAGGAGATACCACTGCACGCCTTGTAAAATGTCCATCACGAGAAAGACAAGAGGTAACAAATACTGGCAAGGATGTCAAGAAGAAGCGACTCTTGTGCGCTGTTGGTGGGGTTGAGCATTGGTACAACCACTCTGGAAAACAGTATGGAGAATCCTCAGAAAATTAAAAATCAAACTACCTACTATATGATCCAGAAGTTCCATTTCTGGGAATATATGCAAAGGTAATAAAGACACTAACTCAGAAAGACATCTCCACAACCATGTTGACAGCAGCATTATTCAAAACAGCCAACACATGGAAACAACCTAAGTGTCCATTAATGGGTGAATGGATAAGATGTGGTATATATATATATGGATGCCACACATATACATACAATGGAATATTGTTCATCCTAAAAAATGAGGAAGTCCTACCATTCGCGACAACATGAATGGACCCTGAGGGAAATAAGTCAGACAGAGAAAGAGAACTATTCTATGATCTCACTTATATGTGCAATCTTAAAAACAACAACAGCAACAACCCTAGAAAAAGAGATCAGAACGGAGGTGGAGGGTGGGGGGAGGCGGGGGAGGGGGGCTGAAGGAAGAGGGTCAAAGGGTACAGACTTCCGGTTACAAGAGAAGTTGAGTACTGTGGACGTGATGTGTGACGTGTTGGGGCAGCTAACTAATACCGCTGTTGTAGACGGGAAAGCTGTTGAGGGAGTAAATCCCAAAGTTCTCATCACAAGGGCAGAGTTGTTTTCCCTGTTTTCCTTCTACCTTTTCTTTGTATTGTATCACTATGACATGATGGGTGTGAGCTGAACCTACTGCAATAATCAGTTCATGATACGTAAATCAAACCACCATGCTGTATCCCTTAATTTTTTTAAAAAAGTTATTATTTAACTTCCAGTATGTTAACATGCAGTGTAATATCAGTTTCAGGTGTACAATATCGTGATTCAACACGTCCATACAACGCCTGGTGCTCATCACGACAAGGGCTCTCCTTCATCCCCATCACCTGTTTCTCCCAACCCCACACCCACCTCCCCTCTGGTGACCATCGGTATGTTCTCTGCAGTTCAGAGCTTTGTCTTGATTTGCTCCCCTTAAACTTCTACACTGATGTATGTCCATTTTTTTCTCAATAAAATTGGAAAAATTTTATTTCCTTAATAAATCTGAAAGTATGATGTGAATAAAATATGTACATTAAGAAGAAAAAAGAAGCGTGCTTTGGGTGGCTCAGTCGGTTTAGCAGCTGACTTCGGCTCAGGTCATGATCTCACGGTTCGTGAGTTCAAGCCCCACATTAGGCTCTGTCCTGACAGCTCAGAGCCTGGAGCCTGCTTTGGATTCTGTGTCTCTCTCCCTGCCCCTCCCCACTCATTCATTCTCTCTCTCTCTCTCTCTCAAAAATAAATAAAAATTTAAGAAAAAGAAGAGAAACCCCAAACACAGGTGAGGCTCATCAGTCTCTGGAATTTTTCTGAAGCAAATATCATAGAGAATTTATTCAACGTGTATTTTTCCCAAAGATGTGGAAGTCTATTTGTTTTTGAAGATCTCTTTTACTGCTTTCCAGATCCACTGATGAGTCCAGTCCTGGGCTCCCGGCCCTTCCTAAACTGCTCTGGCCCCACCCTGCCCGTCAGAAGTCACCCAGGCCTTCCTGCTCGGGCCCCGCAGACAACCAGGTCAGGGCACTGTCTGAATTAGCAACAAGCTAGATTTCTGAGAAGGCACGGTTTCCAGGCGGGGTCAGAGCCTGGCGGTTAGGCCCTGAGGGGAAAGGGGCAGCTCTGGAGAGGCCTCCACACCTCCCTCCTGGAGACCACCAGGCTCTCCTCCCCGACGGGACGCCACGTCCTCAGCATGGCCGCCGGCGCACCTGCTTCCCAGGCCCGTCCCGAAACGGCACTGTCTTAGCTAATCACCAAGGCAAGACGGTAGGGAGGGCCAAGAGAGACGCCCCCTGAGAACTCCCCGTGTCAAAAACAAGAACGGATTATTAAAATCTGGTTTTCTTCTCAGGTCCTGTGATTAGCAGCTTAACAGGGGTTTGGTTTGCTTTTGTTAAATGTAATTTCCACAACAACCTTCTGAAGCAGGTTCTGCTATAATTCCCGTCTTACAGAGGAGGAAACTGAGGCTCGGCAAGGTCCAGTGGCTTGAGCAAGGTCTTCCAGCTAATAGCTGGGATTCGGGCAGGTCTGTCTGTCTCCAAGCCCGACGACAGAGCCACTACAATACGCCCCTTGCTGAACCTCTGATGGGCTTTGGTTCCCGTTTGCACTGAGCAGTGGGACAACCTGGGCCTCAGGGGCAACTGTCCTTAAGTAGGACACTGTCACCCACTACACGTGGGATGGCCTTCGTCGAGGTGGAGGAGGGGGTCAGGGAGGGGCTTCATGCAGTGACAGTCATTTGCTGCCACATCCTTCCAACCCCCTCCTTGCAGATCCACAAATGACGTTCTGCCTTCACATTTTGGTGATTCTCACCCTCTGCTGCCTAAACACGTAGGGGGCGGGGTAAACCTGATGACTGGCCCAACAATACACAGCCATCTCCCCTGCGCAGGCCACGTCCCCCTTACACTCCCACTGTGGCCAGACAGGTTTACACCTGCAAAGCATCCTCGGCCTGGGAGACCGAGGGGGCCAGGGCGTGGAGAACCTTCTCTGGCCCACTGTAACTCCGTGTGATATGCCCTGATTTTACAGTGATGAGGGGGGAAGGGAGTCACACAAGTCCTGGAACAGCCCATTCAGCCCCAGGCTGCACGGATTATCCCTGAGACAACCAGAAGGTGGAGGAAGGGGGGTGGGGATTCGAGTCTGGTCCTCAGGGAGCCTGGGACCAAGCCCCCAGTGAGCATATGCCTGGCCCGTGTTGCAAGTGCAGAGGCCTGACAAGTGCTTTGAGGTCAGAACAGAAATAGTTCTTTTCCCGGAGGCAGGTCATGGTGTCCCCATCTACCCAGTCTGAGCCGAGTGGGTAAGTGCTTCGGCATGACCTGGTTAGGACCCCAGATGAACACGCTCCATACACTTAGTACCCAATGCAGCACCCAGTGCGGACAGATGCTTAGAAATTAGTTCTAAATGAGCATTTTACACATGACCTCTCTTCTCTCCCTGCAAGCCCGTGTTGAAGTAAAGGAGACAGTGATGATGGTAATACGCAGTGACCTTGCTATAGCACTATTTGTTCCATTGAGGAACAATGGATCCTGTCCAAAAAGACTTGGTCATGAAAATAGCTAAAAGACACATTATGAGGTGGTCTCATCAAAAAGACGGTTGAGGGGCACCTGGGTGGCTCAGCTGGTTAAGCATTTGACTCTTGATTTCAGCTCAGGACATGATCTCAGGTTGTGAGATCAAGCCCTGCGTCTGGCTCTGCACTGACAGCGTGGAGCCTGCTTGGGATTCTCTCTCTCCCTCCCCCCACTCTCTCTCTCTTTCTGAAAAAATAAAGGGGGGGGGCACCTGGGTGGCCCAGTAGGTTAAATGTCCAACTTTGGCTCAGGTCATGATCTCACGGTTTGTGAGCTCGAGCCCCGCTTTGGGCTCTGTGCTGACGGCTCAGAGCCTGGAGCCTGCTTCGGATTCTGTGTCTCCCTCTCGCTCTGCCCCTCCTCTGCTCACACTCTGTCTCTCTCTCTCAAAAATAAAAAATAAATAAAAATAAAAAAATAAAAATAAAAACATTAAAAAAAAAGATAGTTGACACACATGAATCTAAACAAGACAAGGAAACAAACAAAATGACTTGCTATACCTCCATCCCTCAGCAGTTAGAAGAGGCAGGCGATGCTGTATAACCGTCTCATTGGTTTGTGCATTGGAAGAGGGACAAGAGAGAGAATCCTGTTTCCCTGGTTCACTTAAGTAGCTAACTTTGGCCTCCAAAACATCCAGCGTGGCGGAGATATGGGGACCAGACGCACATCCCTACCTCCCGTGTAATGCTGTCATGTACCAGGCACTCAGCTGTGCAACGAGAATGGCATAGTGAGAAAGACCAGCATGAACTTGCCCTCCTGAAGCTCCGATCATAGGAACGTCTCCCCCACTACATCACATACCTCTTGGCTTTACCTTACATGCTGCAAGGCCAGCTGTTACCCCGGCACCTTCCCGCAGCTGTGCCCTGACTACTGCTCAACATGTGTCTCACTCTCTGTCCTGGAAATTCTCTGCAGCTGCTGCATGGGACGCCAGCAGCATCCACAAGACACTCACGCGGGTGTCATCTGGGAGAGCGGCAAAGTTTACACCTCATGGGACCCTGACAGTAGAGGTCAGGAGCCGAGGCTTCCCTCTTCAGTGCCTCAGGCTGACAGTTCTGAGGTAGAGTCTATATGGCTTGCTTTGGGGTTGAATTATGTCCTCCAAAAAGACGTGGAAGCCCTAACCCCAGTACCCGTGAACGTGACCTGATTTGGAAACAGGGTCTTTGCCAATGACTGTGTTAGGAGCAGGTCACTGGGGTGGGTCCTAATCCAGTGTGACTGGCATCCTTACAGAAAGGGGGTATTTGGACACGGAGACAGACACACAGAGGACCCCAGGTGAACATATAGGCAGAGATCAGCGATGCTTCTTCTACAAGCCAACGGGCTCCAAAGATTGCCAGCAAACCAGGAAGCGCTGGGGGTCAGGCCGCGGAGAGCCTCAGTCTCACCCCCCGAAGGAAGCGGCCCAGCTAACAGCCTGGTCTCAGACGTCCAGCCTCCAGAACGGCAGGACGATACATCTCTGTCGTTGACACAACCCGCTTGTGGCACTTTGTGAAGTCAGCCCTAGAACACTAGGAGACAGCTTTCCAGAACATCCCAGTGAAAGGGTGCCTCAGTTTCCCACATTGAAGACCGACTTGATCGTCTACTCCGACACTGGCTTCACCCCAGTCCCTGTGTCCGTTTTCCCGGCAACCTTCTCACGGTCCCCCTGGAACTCACAATTCATCTGCAAACAAAGCGCCTGCACCCACTCTTGCCTTGGACTCTGCTTTCTGAGGGGAAAGCCCCGAGCAAGACACCGCTCTTGGAAAGTCGGCCGTCGGGTGAGGTCCCTGGATGAATGCGCGGGAGGGAGTGACCTTGAACTACCGCACAAGTGAGAAATAGAGGGCGAGTGTGGTGGTCACCCACGTGGTGGAGGGGATTTGTTCGTAGGCAGCTTAGCCACCCTAGGCCCTACAGGGTAAGCCTCCTGGGGCCTGACCCCGTGTTACACGCTGACAGACACGTCCTGGCCGGCACAGGGATGTCATCAAGCCCATGGTGGCAGTTCAGGAGAAAGGAAAATGTACTGGGGCAAAATGTCTCCAGTAAACCCACAGCGCTGGCTGGCTTCCAGGTGACCCTAATGCAGATGTACTTGGATGGAGCACAGGGGTAGAGTTCTTTCAGGGCCCGCTTTGTTGCTTCCAGCAAAATCCAACCGCCCCTAGCTCACTTCCTTCCCTAATGCCACCTGCTAATCGTTCCTGCCAGAACAGGGGCTGCTGGGTTAGTTGGGGACATTTACCTAAGTGCTCCAGTTATGTCCCAAGACCATTATCCCAGAAGGAAGAAGAGAAAGTCCTCTATATGCTAAAAAGTTGTTAGTATACACTGTTTATTACATTATCATAACTTTTATGTTTATACGTTGACTCCTGGATGTCGCCAGAAGATCTCATTAGGAGCTGGTTCCAGGGCTGTGTAGCTGGGGAACCTTTGTTGCTTTGTTCAGAGTAGGAATTGAACAAGTACTTAAGAGCTGATTCTCCTGTATGTACCTCTACTATTCCCTATCCTCCTTTTTTTCCAAGTACTATCCCAAGTATGGCCAGAGAAGAGCAACATTCAGCAGTTTTCTAAGATAATTTTTTTAACCACATACCGGTGCTGTTTTGCAGTTTGAGATGATGGGTCCAGGAGAGCAGGGAAGCCTGTGCTGGCCCTGCCCCTGACCGTGGGCACCAGGGGACTGTGGCTCCCACCCCCCTTCCCCACCAGTCCACCATGCACACACGTAATCAAACAGCAGCCGTCCATCTGGCACTCAAGGACTTGGGAAGGGACGGAAAAAAACAAAGACGATCTCTTTTCACAAAGCTTCCCACCTGCACAAGAGCCGTGATGGCACTCCTATTTTTAGCACGGAATAATCACATCAGGTGCTCGGTGAGGAGGGGACCTGGGGAGGGCTGGAACGGACCAGAAGTTCTACACACACACACACACACACACACACACGCTCGCTCTGCTTCTCTGCTCTGGGCAACTTCCCAAACGTGCCTGCCGCTGGGTGCACTTAGAACTCTGACAGCATGTGAGGGAAGCTAGCCGCACAGAATGCTACATGCTACCAACAATTTAACTCTGTGGGCAATTATTTGCTCAGGATAGGTGTGCAGGACAGGCGCGCAGGTGGCCTGCAAATATTTGGGCAAGGTTTGAATGGCATCGCCATGGAGGGCTGGGATGGAGGTTGAGGTAAGCCAGCCCTCCATTCCACTACTGGGGCACGGGGACTGTCAGCACTGTTTGGAGACAGGCCTCCAGGGGAAATGGGTCTGCCCTAGTTTCCAGCATCCTAGAAAGCTCCAGGTCTCCCTGATGACACGGGGGAGGCAAACTATGCCGGCAAAGTGGTGACTCAGTGGCTGGGAGAAGGCAGCTCCTTATGCACAGGAAACCGGGACCAGAGAGTGACTCACTGTAACTCAACTACAGTAAGCCAATCAGAGTTATAACTTATGATCGCCTCGGATTTGCTGGGCCTTTTCTCATCCGTGTACGGAGATGCTCATTCCCATGTGAACTGCATGGACCAGCGCTGGTCAGGGGATGCCTCTTCGGGATCCAAAGGTTCAAGGGGTTTTCCTGTTGCTCTCACATGCTCGGTTTGAATCACTTTTGGGAAACAGCACACACATTCTCCTCTGAAGCTCTTAATAAAAAATAAATTGCTATCCCCAGAAGCAATCCTGTGGCTTATAATAAAATTAGGGAATATATCAATTAGGGGGTTAACACGCTATCCAACGAAGAATGCTCTCAGTTCATCAAGTGCAATAAAGTCGAACCAATGGCATGATGTGAGCACCTGATCAATGTATTTCCCTGACAAAGGGATCAATGTGCCTTTTTTTTTTTTATGGCACTAATCATTGGGTGAATCTTATGGGTTCTGCAAAAATCTTTATACATTTAGTAACAGGGTTTTCTCTCTCAAAATTGTCACTCAGAGCCTTCTTTCTCTGCAGAGTTGACATTTCAACATCCAGGCCCACCTGTGGTATGCAGGCAGGAGGTGGGGGACTGGGAAGCAGTCCCAGCCTCCGGCAACAGGCACAATGGCAGGAGCCTTTATTCTTCCTGAGCAGGTGATCTCAGGCCATGCTGGAAAAGCTCTGGGAAGCTGGAGGCAATGCGAGCATTCACCATCCAGCCTGAGGTCAGAGGGAAAACCTGTGGCTTCCTGTCACCACCCCCACTTTCCCTAACACCACCGTCCTGCGTCCTGCGAAGCTTCCAGTGTAAAGGCCGCAGAGCTCCCTCTGAGCTCAGACTGTGGCTGAGTGACAGGAGCCCCCTGGGAGGCAGCCGGCAGGACACAGAGGAACAGAGCTCCCACCTGAGAGCCACAGGCCCTGCTCGGGCAGGCAGGGAAATATCACGGCACCGGCGTCCTCCAGGAGCACACTTGTGTGAAGGAAAAATACACAGGTGAAATAAGGTCTAAGCCCCACCGTTTTAAAAAAAAAGCCACCAGAATCAGCCCTTTGGAAGTGGCTCGGGGGAAAATACTAACAGTGTGGTCAGAGGCAGTCACCACTGGGAACTGACTTTCCTCGAGGCACCTGCTCCAGTGACGTCAGCAGGCCTCCAGCATCCGCTGTGCAGTCAAGGCAAGGACACTCGACTATCTTTCTGATGTCTGTCCAGAGACTCTTCCCCAAAGGGCCCATTTCGCCCACGGAGAAGCCCTCTAGAGCCATCCTGATGTGTGTTTGTCATGGGCACTTGGCCGGAGACGGAGCATGGGGCTCCAGGATAGCAACGCAGGCCTTTCCTATCCTCCGCTCAGGCCAGCGTGACTTAAATTCAGTTCCCTTAAAGGGGAGAGGGGTTCAGAGTCATGGGGGGAAATTCAGGCCCAGCGGAAGCAGACCCAAAAGGAAGTGTCGGGGATTGTAATCTGGAAGGATCACGGTCTATAACTGGAAGTCACTCAGCTTTGTCCTGGAACTTAAAATCTCCCCTTCCCTCTGTCTCCCTCCCTCCCTCTCTGCCGAAGCTCCTGGTTCAGCTGCTCAGACACTGGCAGACAAGTCAAGGAGCCTGCTCCTTCGACAGTGGGTGCTGGTCCACATTCCACAACCGCTCTCTGGGGGGCAAAAACATACACACGTGTGTGTGCATACGCTGATTACGAATTGTATGGATCCCAAAGGTGCATAACATATGAGTGACAACCGGTAACAACACGATACTCTCTATAATCGATGCTTCTGGAATGCTTTTGCTTTCGTCAAAGTGTTAGAACTGATGAACTATCTGAGCACCATCACCCCATAGGTATGATAATCCGCAAACAAGGGAGCAGAGAGGCAGAAACGTCAGGGTCACGAGAGATTGACTGGCCAAGGGTCACTTTGAATACAAGATGGTGTTCACAAGCGGCTTCCACCCGAGCAGCCCCACTCCCGTAGGTGTGCGTGTACCTGTGCTCACACACACGTTCACGCGTGCGTGCCTGCCATTCGGAACGGCCTCACTTGTCAGTTCCCAAAGCTCTAAGTCCCTTCTCCGTGATGTTAAATGTGGCGTTACATGATGACCGGCAGATCCACTCCTAGAGGGATCGTCAAGAGAAATGAAAACATACGTGCTCACCAAGGCTTGTAGGTGAATGTTCATAGCGCCATGACTCGTAACAGCCGAGAGGTGAAAACAACCCTAATGTCCATCAACTGATAAATGAATAAACAAAATGTGGCATATGCATGGAATGGAATATTGCTGGGTGATAAAAAGGAATGAGGGAAAACAGGGACAAGCCCTGAAAACGTCGGGCTAAGTGAAAGAAGCCAGGCACAAAAGGCCACAGAGTGTACCGTGACACGAATATGAAATGTGCAAACAGGCTGATTTATACACTGGAAGCAGATGAGTGGTTGCCTCAGGCCGGGGAGGTCCGAGGGCATACGGGAGCGATACTAACAGGTATGAGATTTCTTTGGGGAGAGGCAAGAGTGATTAAAAACGGGTCACGGTGGCGGTTATACCACTCTGTGAACATACTAAAAATCACTAAGCTGTACGCTTTAAAATGGCGAATTACGTGACACGTGAATCGTATGTCAATAAAGCCGTTTGGGTTTTGTGTTTTTTTTTTTTTTTAAACCTAGAGCCACGGAGAAAGTTTGCATAATCTTAGTGGCTTGAAGGACAGCTTGGCAAAACGTCTTAGCCTCCTTTTCGGATTGGCTCCCACAACTACCGTGCGAGGCTGGCAGAGCAGAGCAGAGGAGGGGTATGTACCGAAGGCTGGGGTTCAGCCTGTTAGGTGACTTGCCTAGGGTCCCACGGCCGGCTTGGCGGGACAAGGCGGTGACAGGGACATGTGCCTCCTGGCGCTCGCAGTTTTCTCCTCCTCACGCTGACGCAGTTCAACACTGAGGCAACGACAACGAAGGCCCTTACAAGGGGCCACAGGACAAGGCCAGGAGCGGGAGCCCCCTTCCGAGAGGCCTCCGTGGAGAGGCTGGGGGACAGGAGCGCTGAGCTGCTGGCTCAGGGGGAGGCGTGGAGAGCAGGTGAGGTCAGGGCTCCACAGGGGGAACGTTGGGGACGCCCTGTTCATTTGCTTGGCCATTCAGGAGGTACTTCCGGGGCATCGGTGACGAGCAAGGCCCCCGAGATTCGTGGGAAGAACCGCTCCCCACATGGAGCTGTCGGGTAGGGAGGTGCAGATGTCAAACCCGGAATCCAATGAATCATTAACTGCAGGAGTGGAAAGAGCTCCAAGGGAGAAATAAAAAGGGCCGAGAGCGTGTCTAACGGGCCCCGGACTGCTCTGGGTTACTGGCCAACCGGGGAGGGAAAAATCCCTTGGTTTGCCAGCTTCTATCTTGCCACTTCCAAGAATGTCTTTCCCTTGCAAAGTCAAAGCAGACAAGCTGTTTCTGGTTCGTTGTTTGGTTTGTCCAGTTGGCACATGACACTTATTCCTCTACCTTCAGGTTTTCCCAGAAGGAACCCTTGCAGTCACTTGCATTCTCTCAAGAAGGCCTCCAGGGGAGGGTTTGTCTGATTGGTGACATGGCGAGGAGCTGACACGCGCTGGGCCCCTTTGCGGGGGCAGGTCCATGGGCTCCCTGCTTGCTCGGGGGACCCCTGGGCTGTCCTCAGGCCGCCAGCCTGGTTTCCCTCAGCGCAGACGGGAAGCGCCTGCCTGTTTGCCCAGCCCACATCTGCTCTCAGGGTCCCGGCTTCTCCACCCGGGACTGGGTCAATGTCCCATTTGTCTATTTCTGAGAACACATTCCAGTTTCTACCCCAAAGCTGAGTGCCTTAAAACAACAGCCGTGTTATGATAATGTATCATGGTTTTGTGGATGGGGAACTGGGGCGATTCCTCTGCCCTGCGTGGCACCGACTGGATTTACTCTGACGTATTCAGCTGGTGGCTGAGCTGGCTCGGGGGTCCCGGACGGCTTCGCCCATATGCCTGGCACCATAGCAGGGCCGGCTGGAAGGCTGGGCTCAGCTGGCACGTCTTCCGTCTTCCTCCCCAGGGGGTCTCCAGCAGGGTGGGTGGTGGTCCTCACAGGCTGCTCAGGGCTCTATAAGTGAGTCCTCCAGAAGGCCAGAAGAAGAAATAACTGGGGACTCGGCACAGGGTCACTCTGCCTTTACCGTACTGGCCAAACCTGACAGAGTCGGCCCAAACCCAAGAATACGGACCGTACATCCCACTGGCAATGGCCAGGTCTCAACTCTTTTTTGCTGCCAGCACAAAACTCAGGATTGGGATGCTCAGCGGTTTCCGTCCTGTGACCGGTGGGATAGGCCGGGTCTGGGAAAGAGAGGCTCCAGAGGGGACTTCTGGAGCTCTTCCCGGGCCCTTGCATTTGAAACGGGCCTCGCGAGACCAGGAGGTGCGATTCCTGGGACCCGCCAGCTGCGGCCCGTCTGTCTGCTTGGCAACTCCCACTGCCTCTTCTGGAGCAAAGGGCCTCACAGCAGGCTTGGTGCGCAGGCCCCGGGGACGCCACACCGTCCAGGTCACAGATGGCTCTTGGGTAGAAGGACCCCAGGCTGGCACTCACAGGCCTGAATCTTAGATGCACGTGAGCGCGTGATCAACCCCACGCCCGGTCTGTGCACAAGTGCCCACAGCCCTCGTCACAAGAGCCGGTGTGGGGCAGCGAGGATACGGAGCACGGAGGGCGCCGTGCACACGGGCAGCGGGAGCCTGGGCAGGGCGAGGGGGACAGGTCCCGAAGGGCCGGGCTCTGGTTCCCCAGCACAGAGCGAATGAAGGATGCCATCGTGAATAGTAAGTAACAGCAACCAGCACTCTACATGCTAAGGTGTTATCGACTCGCTTCATTCTCAGAACAGCCCCAGGAGGGAGGGACTAGCGGTGGCCGCTCTCCCACGGAAGAAACCCAAGGCGGCCGGCACCGGAGCACCTTGTGTAAGGTCGCCCAGCAGTACCTGGAGGAGGGGGACTGGAAACGCAGAGTCCGTGCCCTTCACACGCCCTCTGAGGCTGGCCAACCTCCACAACCCGCCGTGGATGCCACAGCCATAAAACGGGGGGCGCGGAGAGGATCTGGGCTTCTGGTTTCTCAGCTCCCTTGGCGCGCTGGTTTCCTAGAGCCGCCACAAGCTGGGTGGCTGATTCTCTCATGGTCCGAGAAGCTGGAAGTCCAAAATCAAGGTGTTAGCGGGGGCCACGCTCCCTCTGCGGGCAGTCGGGGAGGCTCCCGCAGCTTCTGGTGATGGTCTTCAATCTCTGCCTCTGCCCTCGCACGCCTTCCTCCCCGTGGGCGGGTCTCTGTCCCTGTCGCTCTTCCTCCTGGGCCCGCTTCACTGCAGAATGACCTCACCTTTTTTTTTTTTTTTATGTTTATTTATTTTGCAGGGGGGAGGGGCACAATGAGGGAGACGCAGAATCCCAAGCAGGCCTCAGGCTCTGAGCTGTCAGCACAGAGCCTGACGTGAGGCATGAACCCACAAACTGCAAGATCGTGACCTGAGCCGAAGTCAAAAGTTTCACCGACTGAGGCACCCAGGTGCCCCCAGAATGACCTCATCTCTGTAATTACATCTGCAAGACCCTGTTTCCAAATAAGGTCACGCTATGAGGTTCAGGATAAGCACGGATTGGCGGTGGGGGCACAAAGCGGTATAGTTGGTAGCAAAAATGGGGTGATTCCACCACCAAGAGGCAAAGAAACTCCCGATGAGGAAGCATCGAGCTAAAATGGATGCGTTCCCTTCAACCAGGTTAACCCTCTCCCTCTAAGCTCTTTTAGAACTCGCTAGTTTTTCTTCCTCCGTGGCAACAGTTTTCGCATTTCATTGGCTCACTTGTGAGTTTTGCTTGTTAAGGAAGCTGTTGGTTTCCTGAGGGCAGGGCCACCTCCCTCCTTTCCTGCCTCTCCCGAGGGGTTGCACCTCTGAGCTGCATGCAGCTCCCCGCAGGCTCTTTCTAAAGCTCGGTCTGAATGGGCCATTTTCCAAGTGGTAAAACCTTTCCCAAACCTCAGCCCCTCCCCGGGGGCGTCCAGGCACAGCACTCGGTTTCCCTGACAACCCGGCTGTGTGCTGAGGAGGGTGGCTCTGGAGTTAGACGGCTTTGGCCTAGAACCCTAAGGCTTCGCCCAACAAGCTGGGATCATACGGGAAAGCACTTAAGCGGGGTCTGGCACACAGGGACGTGTCTGCTAAGCGTCGGCTGTTACCACGATCATGGTCGCTTTGCAGCCCGGGTTCCTGACGCAGGTTCCACGCTAGGTTCTCACTGGTGCCCCAACACTCCGCGATTTTTCAGACCCTTCCCTGGAATGCTCTTTTGCTTCTTTTTCCACTGGAAAATTCCAAGTTGTCCTTAAGGCTCGGCTCGAATTCACCCCCTCGGTGACACCTTCTCCCACCTGACATGCGCAGACATCACCTTTTCTGTGTTTCCACCGACCTTGAGCCTTCAATGCTGTAGTGTCTCTGTAGCACCTGCCCCTCCCACCTCCAAAAGTGCCCCGCACGGAGCCGGGCACACCGGTAAGTCTCCAGAAACGATTTGTAAATGGATGTATGAAATACTGAAGAGAAGACACTTCTCTGCCTTCTTCCCCTCCTCTCTCTCACCCACCTCGACTCACCAACATCCTTCAGTCCACCTACCTACCCACAGCCCCTCCAGGCTAATTTATAAATAGGAAAGGACAGCTACATACAAACATATCCTGGAGGCCAGGGATGCTCTGAAGACGAGGTCAGACCATTTATTTTTTACGCCTTAGGCAATACCTGATTTCTACCTGTTTAAGCTTCTTCAGTATCTAAAATTCACGTTTCCTCCTCAAGGTCAGTGAATGCTTTGCTTACCTTTGAACATTCCTCACAGAAAGCCTCTCTCCGGAGGCTGTCAGCCCTTCCCCAAGACAACTCCCACCTGGTTCTAAAGCCCTTCATTTGGGCCCACCACGCCCAAAGCATCCAAATGCTTTATTGATTCACCCATGTGACACAGAGTCTAACAAGACAGATGGATCTGGACCCTGTCCTCTGGACCCTGGACCCTGTCCAGTGTGGAAGACGTTATTACGCAAGCAGTTACAGGTTTTATAGGGGCTCCAAAAGTGCAAGGCGGGATAGATGTGGACAGCACGGGTGGGGAGACAGGCAAGTTCCTGTGGGGGAGTGGCGTTTGCTCAAAGATCTTGAAGGATGGGGGAGGGGGTTGCCCAGGAGAAAAGCAAGAAGAGGAGTGCTCTGGAAGTGGTGGTGGCAGGGAGAACAGCATGTGCAAAGGCCCTGAGGTGGGAGAGAATGATTCTTTTACTCAAGAGTTGCTACAACCAGTGTGGGTGGAGAAGGGCAAAGCGGTGGAGGTAAGGACGGAGGGGGCAGGGGCCATGCTGCAGAGGACGCTGGGAACCAAGGTAGAGGTTTTCCACCTTACTCTAGGAACACTGGAGAGTCTCTGCAGGGCTGAATGCGGGTCAAGGAGGTGCTTCTACTGGTTTTAGGGGGTCTCTGCGGCTGTGGAGAGCATGAAGCAAGGGGGGCGGAAGGCAGATGAGTTAGGAGGGCCGTGACAGGAGCCCGCGGAGGCCCCTTCGTACTGACGTCAAATTAACCCAAAATCTAATACGCTTTCCCAAGCAGGAGAGAAAGGGCTGACGTGGGCACACGGGGGGTTGTGAGCATAAGTGCTTGGCCCACCTGTACACGTCCACCTGCGCGTGGAGAGCAGTCATCTAATATGCCAACAGGAAGCAGACAGTGGCCTGCCTTCCACTTCCTGCACCTCTTCTCCGTTCCTCCGGACTGCACCCGGCTCCCAGGCCACCAGTGGTGCATTGCTGGTGCCTGTTATGCCCAGAATTCGTGATCCCCAAAGACCACTAGGGACCGAGTCCGATACAAAAGCAAAAGAGCCTTTATTCGAGCTAGCTCGAGCTCAATCCCCTACCTGCACCGACGCAGCGGTGAGATACCGGGGAGAGGGAGAAGTTTCAAAAGGACAAAGGTTTTATTGGGGCCTAGGGGCAGTTGGTGAGGTAATGGCTGTGGCCTCAGCCGATTGGCTGGGGAAGGGTCCGAGTCCTGTTAGGCAGGTGAGGGAGGGGTTACTCAAGGGGAGGAGGTGTGGTCAAGGTGAAGGACACAGAACAAGATGGAGTCGGCCGGCGTAGGCCTGCCCTTTCAAAAGAATCCCATGCGGGCTCCGCGCTGTCAGCAGAGGCTGACGCAGGGTTCCAACTCACAAGTTATGAGATTGTGACCTGAGCCAAAACCGAGTTAGATGTTTAACCAACTGAACCACCCAGCAGCTCCAAAACATGCAAGTTATTTAATGGTTCATTCTGCATCATTCTCTCTGATTTTTTTAATGTAACACTATTGTAAATATCTTTCCCTATCAAGGAATATATTTTTACAACAGAATTTTTTTAAGTTTATTTATTAATTTTGAGAGAGAAAGTGAGCAGGGGAGGGGCAGAGAGAGGGGGAGAGAGAGAATCCCAAGCAGGCTCCACACCGTCAGCATGAAGCCTGATGTGGGGCTCGAACTCAAGAACCACGAGATCATGACCTGAGCCGAAACCAAAAGTTGGACGCTTAACCGACTGAGCCACCCGGGCGCCCCTACAACATACATTTTTTAACGGATGCATGGTACTCTACGAAGACTAGCTGAATCTGCCATAACTTAGGCATCTACTCTCAATTGTTGGGAATTTATGTTGTTTTCAGACATATTATGATTATAAACAAGGCCGAAATGAAGACCCTTCCATATCCTTTATTATTTCCTTGGCAAACATTGATGAAAATGGAATTTCTGGGAATAAGAAACATGGTTCACAGCTTTCGATGGATATTGCCAAGTTGTCCTTGAGAAACAGTCAAAAAGAATTTAAGGCAGGGTGGGTTTCTAATTATTGCTATCGTATGCTGCACAGGGTCTATGACATGAAGACTGAGCCCAGATGCCCCTGAGGGTACTTGAGGTCATAACACCTTCTCAGACAGGTGCTCAGCCGGCTTCCCTACTCTCGGTGCCCGGGCAGCAATCCACAGACGCAGCCGGCTGTCCCCGATACAGAATAAAGATTAGTAAGGCAGAGAAAAACCATAATTTCTGTTATCTTTTTAAAAGCTGCTTCTTGAGAGTCTCTGAGCAGGGCTAATGTCTGTTTTTTTGAGAAGTCATTGACCTTCTCCAACACAGAGAAGAAAATCCAACCGAAATTAAAACTCCTTGGCCGGGGCGGGGCGGGGGTGGGGGGGTGGTCTCTTCTCAGATCTCTGCAAAGAGTTAATGGTGGGGCAGGAGCGACGACTGAAGTTGCTTCAGCGGCTTCCCCGAGCAGTGTCCGCGTGCATTTGCCTCGAATAAAGCTGTGGGGCGACGGTGTCTGTCCCCATAAACACGGGGCTCCCCTTGCTGGTCCCGTTTGTTGGCTTTTCTTTTTTCCCAAGTTGCTCAATTAGTCACAAAGTTGGAAAAAACCAACTCTGTCCAGCACCCTATAAACGCCCACGGGTCTCCTCATTTGAGAAACAATAAGGATGATCTTCTGTGTTTGTGTTTGTTCTGGAAACAGTCTGAGCTGCAATCATGTCGAAGCCCCCGACCGCGGTTTCCAGTATTGCGTTTTGCTCTTGAAGATGATGCTTCTTTTCCTAACCCTCTTTTACAGTGGACCATGGTTTCCCAATATTTCCTCCAAGCTCCTTCGCCTCCCTAGAGGGTGACCTTAAGGCCTGTGGTGGCTGCTGTTCGGCGGTGCTCCGAGCAGGGGCCGCGGGACCCTGGGAGAGCTCACCTGGCCTTCCCGGCCTCCCTTCCCTGCTTGCGAACAGAAGGTGCCCAGACCTGTCTCTGACTCGTGTGCCCTTGGGCGTCCCACAAAAGCAAGCTTTGTGGTGACTCTCCAGCAAGGCAGTCAGTTCCAGAAGATCTTCAGACTTGCTTGGATAACGTGGCAAAGTGTCTACTCTATTCGGCTGGGGGCACAGCCTATTGAAAAGAGACAGGCTTGCAGATAAGCCCCACCGACTGTCGTGGGCCTCAGAGGAACATGGAGGCTGTGCTGAGGGCAGTGATTTGAGCATTTTTAGATCAGAAGAAAACAAAAGGGGAAACGTGGTTCTTCTAGTGTGGGACTGTGCACGAGATGCAAACTGTAGGGAAAAGGCACCCAAGCTGTTACTTGTCTCTACCGGTCTAGCTGTGCCTGCCCGTGGCTCCTCCCGGTCCCGGATCAGACAAGGTCCGCGGCACCTGTTCGGGGCCCCACACCACGGGCTCCGGCTATGACCACCACAAGCCCCAAGGCCACGGTTCAGTGGCTCCTGATTTAAACTCCCTTTCGAGGAACTTGTTGACCCAGCTCATTTATTTTCTCTCTTCTATCAGCCAAGTCAGAGTTTGCTGGCCTCAGGCTGGGCCTCGGCCCTGTTCTGGTCAGCGGCAGTCATGATGCTTGAAGGAGCAGAGGTCCCTACGAGGCCCAGCCTTCCACACAGGTGGGAGGAAGGACAGCTGTCTCTACTTAGAAGGTTCTGCCAGGATCATGCTCTTGAGGCCAGAGACACCTCCATATATGGACTGATACTCTAACAGAGAGCAAAGAAAAGGAAATTTGAATAACCCAGACAGCCCGTGCTGAGACCTGAACCACCCCACACACGTTCTGCTTGTCAGGTGTAGGAGGCACAGAAAGAAGAGGTCAGAACACAGCAGGATTTCAAGGCGAGGAGAGCCTTCTCCAGAAGAGGTTCCCATCTGGGGTCTTTGAAACCCTAAAAGTATCCGTACCGTTTCCACGGTGAATTATCTACTTATCTGAAAAGCCAGGAAGCAAGAGCAGGCTCCCCACCCACCCCCCACCACTGCCGGGAGGCTCCAGACACAAAGGGGTCTCTCCTGTCCCCCTGCGGCTATCTTCCAGAACATCCAGAGATGTGTCCGAGAGGGGGATGGCTCAGAGGATGACTCTGCTGAAGAGCCGGGGGCAAAACTTGTGTGCAGGCGGCCGAGGCTGGGGCTTCTGTCCCCACGGGAGTGCTCACTCCTGAAAACCAGTCCTCCTCTCCCTTGTCGAGGTGGGGCCTTCGTGGCAGGGGAGGAAACTCTCCTCCCCCTGTGGAAGGTCAGGGCTCGGCTGGCCGGCTCAGCCCTTACCAGGACCTCTGAGAGACTGAACTAACTGCCTGCAAAGCCCAAGAGGTCAGTCAGAAAGTGTGGCTCACGGTGCTTCTCCAGCAGTCGGACTGTCTGCTGTGTGCTGAGCGAGCGAGGCCGAGCTGCAGGCAGCTCCGGGTTCCAGGCGCGGGCCCAGGTGGCCGTCTGCTGCCTGCGGACGTCCCAGGCCATCCTCCCAAGCAACAGTGCAAACTGGGAACAGTCCATACCCCCTGGCAAGGAGAGCACACCCTCTTCCCGGGGCCAGGCGCACTGCCTCCCCGCCACTGAGGTCCTGGCAGGAAGGCGCCTGGCGTCTCAGCCAGCGTCCCCGTCTGTGGAACGGGAAACATAATCCCCTCCTCTCGGAACTGTTCCCTGGATGAAAGGAGACAGTGGATGCTGACGGCTTAGCCCAGCGCGCGGCACGAAGTTCGACTGGATGAGCAGCACCTTTCAGCACCCACCCATTCAGACAAGCCCGTCTCAGGCACCCACTACGGAGCAGGTGCCGGCTCGGTGCCAGAATACGGGGACATCAGACACATCAACAATTATACTATAGCACATAGAAGCACTAGATATTGTGCAAACACATGCAGAAGACTTCGGATGGGGGTTGGGGGGGGGGCGGTGGAAATGAAGGAAAGCTTCTGAGAGGTGGTGGCACCAATGAGTCAGGAGAAGAAGTCAGAAGGTACAGGGGGGAAGGGGCGTTCTCGGCAGAGGGAGCCGCGGATTGTACAGCCAGGGCCACGAGAGTCGGCTGTGCCGGGACCCACAGGGCCAGGAGCCCCAGCAGCCGCATAAGCAACTGCTTTCTCCGAGAGTCTGAAGGCAATCGATGTATCTGTGCATAGGATTTCGGATACAAGCATACATATAACGCTATTAGGTTCAAGTGCATCCAAGCAGGTGCCTCACAGAGGAAATATTCGCTGACAGTGAACATCTGTGGCCTAGAGGAATCCAAATCCGGTGATGGGGATGCGGTTTCAAATTTAATAACATTTTTACTTACTCGTGGACGGGCTTCTGTGAAGCCTTGGGGCCTCCCGAGCCAGGCTAATTTGCACACAGCAGAGCCGCACAGGTTTGTTTTTACTCAGAGCAGGAGATAATAAATAGATGAGGATGAAAATTCTAATTGGATAAAGGCAGTTGGACTGAAGGAGAAAATAAAAATAAGAACCCTCACGAGTTCTCCAGCTTGGTGGGTTGTCGGGAGACGCTGGCAGCTGGAGTACCCAGCCAATCACTCAGGATAACTGACAGGCTGATGTTTCAATGACTCATCTTTGCCACGGCAGGGTCAAGACTAGAGGTTGGGAGACGCTCTTTAATTTAATAAACCATCTGGAAGAACTGCAAGGTTTTCGTTTGCGCGTCTTTGGCCTCCCTCTATAAATACCTCTACGTTAAGGTGCGGCACATCTCTAATTAAAATCTAAATTGCATTCGAGACATTTGCATCCGAAGAAAGTCATTCTGTTCAGCAGAGACCTATACCTCTGAATTGCAAGTTAATATGTGAAAGCCCTTTACCTCTTCCTTCCCCGCTGCACCATTTTCCATGGTCACTGGGGGGCCGGTAACCTTGCTATGAATATAACTAGCCTCATTTCTCCTCCCGGCATATACAACTGACGCTTCATATAAAACGTAGCCAGGAATCTTCCAGTGATTCAGCCCAGCAGCCTAACCCCAGCCTAGCATTACCCTGGATTTTCAGATATGGCTCCCACATGTCAGAGAAGGGGTGGGGAAGTGCACCGGAGAGCCAATTAAGTCCGCGTGCAGAACACTAACCGTGGGCTCCGCTGTCTACCCCAACAGTTCTCACCCTGGATGTACCGTAAAAATCACCTGGGAAGGGGTGCCTGGGTGGCTCAGTCGGTCGAGCGTCCAACTTCAGCTCAGGTCATGATCTCACGGCTGGTGAGTTCAAGCCCCGCCTCAGGCTCTATGCTGACAGCTCAGAGCCTGGATTCTCCTTGGGATTCTGTGTCTCCCTCTCCCTCTACCCTTCCCCTGCTGTGTGCTCTGTCTCTCTCTCAAAATGAATGAACTTAAAAAAAAATCACTCGAAAGGATTACAGGGCCCTGAGGAGATGGGACAACTGCAATGATCCAGAATTGCACTTGATGACATGTGAATGAGGTATGTAGATGAGCGAAAGGCACTGTATCAATGTTACTATTGGACTCTGATGGCTATGTGGTGGTTATGCGAGATGGTAACGTTTAGGAAAGCTGGGAGGACAGATATACAGGACTTCATTTGCTGTTCGGCATCTATTGTGTAAGTCTCAAATTATTTCAAAAGGAAGAGTTAAAAAAAAACAGAAAAGATAAAAGAAGAAAGTCACTAGGGGGAAAAAAATCTCCCAGGAGGCCTTAAAAAAAACCAACGTTTGGGTCTCATCTCGGTCCAATTAAATCAGGTCTCTGGGTATGCAGCCTGAATATCGGTATTTTCAAAAAGCCCCTCCGGTGATGGTGACGTGTAACGAGGACTGAGAGGCACCGTGGGAGGGAAGTCGGGGGGACGGAAACTGAGCTGACCCCCTCTTTATTACATCCCGCTCGGTGACTTCGGGCAGGGCCTTAATTCTCGCGATGCCTCAGTAGCTTCCTCTGTCAAACGGAGACACCTGGCTGTACCTGAGGACATTGACAGTGTGCAGAGGTAAGCAGAGAGAGACACTTTATGACCCTCATAAAGTGAAGAAAGTGAAGGAACTCAAGGGGCCAGTAAAGCATTCCTTCTGAAGAGAAGGTTCACTACTTAAGAGCCCCGATGACTTTCAGGACACAGTGAAACACTGGTAAATTAGCGAGGGCTGGCCTCGTGGTCAAACAGTGAGCAAGTCCAGTGTGGCCATGGCTTCCTTTCCTTCCATCCACAGCGACAGAGACATCATTTGGCGGGCCTCGCACCCACAGATCCCGCTGCCTTGGTTCTACAAGGGATTTTATTTTTGAGAGAGAGAATAAAAATAGGTGAATAACTAAAAACCACAGAATTTTGTACTCTGTTTTTATTTATTTATTTATTTATTTATTTATTTATTTATTTATTTGTTTGTTTGTTTAGGTCGTGAGTGGGGGAGCGGCAGAGAGCAAGAGGGAGGGAGAGAATCCCAAGCAGGCTCCGTAACTGTCAGCGCAGAGCCTGAGGTGGGGGCTCAATCCCACAAACCACGAGATCATGACCTGAGCTGAAATCAAGAGTCAGATGCTCAACGGACCGAGCCGCCCTGGTGCCCCAAATTTTGTACTTTAAATGGGTGAAGTGTATGGCATGTGAATTATATCTTATAAGGCTATTTAAATGTTTGATAGCATATACTTCTCGAAAAAAAACAACAACAACCCATATTTCTGGGTCCCAGCCCCAGAGTTTCAGATTCAGTAGATCTAGGCTCAGACCTTAAGAATTTGCATTTCTCTCCAAACCCCCCACATAATGGAGCCAGAAACCTTGAGGTCTGAGAGGTACAGAGTGGTGGGGGCCGAACAGAGGTACAGAATCACGTAGCCTCAAGTAGCCCAAAAATTCACTGATAACACTGGAGAAGGATGCCATTGTGACCTAAATCAGCAATAAAGGTGAAATTCTTTTTATTTTATTCTGTTTAAGAGGGAAGGTACTATAAGACTCTTAGAACATTGTCATCAGTATAATTGAAGAAAGAAAATGTGATTATGTGGAAAGCTCCAGCATGGGTCCAAACACATTAGAAATTCCCCCTTTTCTCTGGCATTTTCAGCTAGCCATGGAATTCCTGGGGCATAAATCTTGGCTTTTTCATTTTGCATGTTTCCTCTTTTGCCTTTCCCCGTTGTGCATATATGACTCTCCTCTTATTTTTCACCTTAAAGGGAATTTAAAATAAACATTTAGATAGTAAAGACAAAACAGAATTTGCATTTCTAACACATTTCCAGGTGATGTTGATGGAGCTGGTTCTAGGCACCACACTTTGAGAACCACTGATCTATAGTATTGGTCTTTGTTTCATTGACTGATAAAATTCAGGAAGGCTTTGTCACATCCTCTGGATATCTGGAGAGCTGCACCTTTATTTTTCCTGCTTTCATTGGTTTTTTTTTTTTTTTTTTTTTTTTTTTACACTGAGTTGGCCCAACTCAGCATGAGGAAATGAAATCTTCTGACAGAGACCTGTGCCTTAACAGGCTCATTAATCTGTCGCACGCACAGACACCCAAGGCAGGGCACACCTCTGAACACAGGCCTTTTGAGTTCAGACCCTGGCAAGTGACTTTCTCAGGGAGTTGACAGAACTACTGTGTGCATTTGATGCGACTGGCTTGGACAGGCCCAATATCACAGCTCTTTCCCAAACAGGTCATCCCTCATTATTTGGAGTTAACATTCTTCCGTTGAAAGTGCCTCATTAGGTATATTGCATCAAAATCCTTAATACTATTACAACATGCACACCTGTTAGCCTACAACCTCGCTTCTACAAACTTCTTCTGAAGGAAACATTAACAGATGTGTGCAGGGATTTAATCGTAAGGAAGTTTCTCATCAATGTGTTATAAAGAGCAAAAATTTAGAAACGACTTAAATGTCCAATCATAAGAGATTGGATTAAATAAAATAGGCGGCATCTGCTGGGTGTCATTTTTAAAATAAACTTCTCATTTAAAACTTCTTCAGCATTAGAAAGACTTGTAGAGTTTGTAGAAAGCCAGTATAGAGTTTCCATATTCCCCCATTTTTAACATCGTACACTGTTATGGTACATTTCTCACAATAAAGAACCAATACTGACAAATTACTATTAACTCAACTCCATGCCTTATTCAGATCTCCTTAGTCTCCATCTAATGTCGTATTTCTGTTCAGGGTCCCATGGATGACCCCACATCCTGTTTTGGTAGCATGTGTCCGTACGCTCCTTTCGGCCGTGAGTGAGTCTCAGACTTCCCTCATTTGACGACGCTGTGAGTTTTGAGAAGTACTGGTCAGCTGTGTCGTAGAATGCTTCTCAACTTGGATTTGTCTGATGTCTCTTCTCATGATTAGAATGAGGTTCTGCATTTCAGAGAGGAAGACCACAGATGGAGCACACCCTTCTTATCCCATGATACGACGGAGTACGAGCTATTGTCTTGATCACTGGCTGAGGGGGTTTGTCAGGTTTTCTGCTGTGAAGCTACTCCTTTTTCTGTCATCTTTGGAGGAATCACCATGCACAGCCCACTTCCTGGAGGGCAGAGTAGCTGCGTAAGTTATTTGGGATTCTTTTGCATGGGAGATTTGTCCCTTGTCCCACATTTATTTTTTCAGTCCTTGAGTTATATCAGCACGGACTCAGGGACCCTTATATATATGGGGTTATAATTCAATCCTACTTTATTTTGTTGCTCGAACTTTCTCAGCTCTGGCCATTGAGAATGCTTTCAGTAGGCTCCCATACCCCTTTGGCATACCACCACGTTGTTTTGAGCATTTTCTTACTTTCTGGCATGACAAAATGCACAGGCAATTCAGTGGAGGGGAAAAAAAAAAAAAAACCAGACTTTTTGACAAATGCTGTGGGATCAACTGCATATCTGAATGCAAAAAAATTGAAGTTCAATCCACATCTTGCACCATATACAAGGATTAATTCAAAATGCAGCATGAATCTGAATGGAATGCCTAAAACTATAAATCTTTTAGAGGAAAATATAGGAGAAAATCTTTGTGACCTTGGGATAAGCCAAGAGTTCTTAGATATGACACCAATCACAGGATTGATAAAAGAAAGAATAATTTAAACATCATTAAAATTAAAGGTCTACTCCTCAAAAGACAATCAGAAAATGAAAGAGAGGGGCGCCTGGGTGGCGCAGTCGGTTAAGCGTCCGACTTCAGCCAGGTCACGATCTCGCGGTCCGTGAGTTCAAGCCCCACGTCAGGCTCTGGGCTGATGGCTCGGAGCCTGGAGCCTGTTTCCGATTCTGTGTCTCCCTCTCTCTCTGCCCCTCCCCCGTTCATGCTCTGTCTCTCTCTGTCCCAAAAATAAATAAAAAACGTTGAAAAAAAAAAAGAAAATGAAAGAGAATGAATGAGAAGACAATCCACAGAACGGGAGCAAATATTTGCAAATCATGTATCTGATAAAGGACTTGTGTCCAGCAGAGTATCAGATAAATTTATAAATTTCAGTAAGAAAACAAGCAAGCAAATTCTTAAAAATGGGCAAAATACTTGAACACCCATTTCACAAAGAAGACATACGGATGGCAAATAAGGACACGAAAAGTTGCTCAGTGTGTTTGGCCATTAGGGAAATGTGAATTAAAGTCCCAATGAGATAGTACTACACACTCATCAAAATGGTTAAAATTAAAAAGACTGATAATATCAAGTGTTGGCGAGGGTGTGCAGAAGCAGGGACTTCTCATACACTACTGGGCGTAATGTGAAATGGTCCAGCCTCTTGGAAAGACCACCTGGCAGTTTCCTGAAAAGTTAAACATATGCCTACCACGTGAGACAGCCGTTTGCTCTCCCAGGTGTTTACCCAAGACAAGTGAAAACATAGGACCACACACACAGACTTATACACTTCCTACCAATGTTATCTGTAATTGCCAAAAATGCAAGTCTTGCCCCCGTTGGTAAATGGTGAAGGGATAAACAGGTATGGTCCGCACAACGGATTACTACCCAGCAATAAAAGGAACGAACGCTTGATATGCACTGCAAATTGGATGAATTTCAAGATGATGCTGAGTGCCAGAAGCCAGACAAAAATGAATGCACGCTGCGTGACCCCATTGACAGAAAATTCTAGCAAACGTAAACCGATCTATAGTGACTCAGGGGCTGTCTGGGAAACAGCTGGGGGTGGGGAGAGGACAACAGGAGGAAACTTTTAGGGGCTACAGATGTGTATGTCCATTGTCCGTCGTGCATGTGTAGGGATGTGTGCACATGCCAGTGTTTATCAAACCGTGTACTTGAACATGAGCAGTTTATTCAATATCACTTGCACATAAGACTGGGAAGGAAGGAGGTATAGACAGGGATCAGAGTTATCTATACCACAAAGGGAGAGAGAGAGAGAGCAACAGAGCTGTGGCTGCCAAGGGATGGTGGGCGGGGTGCCAGTTGTGGTCGCAATTTAAGTTCTGGTGTGTAAGTGAAAGACCCTGCCGCCCAGCAGGGAGGGAAGGCTGAGGATGCCGTGGAGAGGGAACAATTGTGGAAGGGCAGGGGGCACCCAGCCCGGGCAGGGGGTTGGCCCAGGGCGGGAGCGTAGACAGTCCCCCCCATCCCTCCCCAGCGGCCGGAGGGGAGGCCAGGCGGGTGTGCAGTTCAGGGAAGGTGTCCTGACTATTTCTATTTTCTCAGTAAAATCGACATTAATCAACATTAAAATCGACTATTTCTACTTTCTCAGTAAAATCACGGGCCAAGAGTGAAGAAGGGCAAGCTCTGGAGGTCTGAGAGGGAAGCGGGAGGAACAGTGGTCTCAGAGAGCAGGAGGCACTGAGTGTGAAGGCCACTACGTGACGGTGGTCAGAAATGCTCTGGGGGTGGGGGTGGGGGTGGGGGTGGGGGGCTGTCCAGGCGGCACCTGCCGCCAGGGTGCCCCCAACACTTTTGGGAAGTGGGCCTTGCTCCTCGGACTTCACCCCTGCCAGCAGATCCGCGGGCCCTCCCCGCGACGGTCACTCCCCTGGCCATTGAGCTACCCTCTTCCCCTGGCTCACCCCCCACTGGCACCATGCAGGCTGGCTGGCTGGCTGGCTGCCCGTCCTCGACGCACAGCTGGCTCTCAGGGCGGTGCCTGGCCCGCAGCGCAGGCCAGAGGGGCAGAGGCCCGGGCCGCTCCTCTCCTCCCACCCATCTACGCCCTACATCTCTGTGCCCGTTTCTTCTGTCGCCCTAGGTTTCTCCACCTTGCTCCGCGTCTCGGGAGACTGCACAGCTCACCTGTCAAGGCAGCTTGCTTTCTGGCTACAGGGGCAATCGCCAGGTCCCGGGATTCATTCTCTGGGCCAGTTCCCCGTGGTCACCTCCGGCTGGCTGCACGGAAAGGTCAAAGCCCAGCAGTCTCTCCTTCCCGGCCCCGCGCCCGCACCCCCACTTCCTTCAGGGGGAGGAGTGGGAACACTCCAGCAACCAGCCTCAGGTAGACTCTCCGTCATGATTTCCTCACACCCTGCCCTGGCCTGTGTAAATAATCCTTTTATTGAATCCCCTTAGAATAATGCTAATTTGTGTGTGCCATCTGTTTCCTGCTGGGACTCTGACAGAACCCTATCTGTGAATAATGATTTTAATAACTCTCTGAATTCCATTAGTGCCTCGCTACTCAAATGTGACCGGGGGACAGTGGCACAGCATCACCTGAAAGCGTGAAAGAAACGCAGACTCTCAGACCCCACCTCAGACGTCCTGATCCGGGATTAGCCCTCTGGAAAGACGCCCCTGGTGCTTCCCTGGCACACTCACATCCAGGCAGCACGGCATTAGAGTATTCTGCGTTTACTGAAGCTCTTCTGGGCACAAAAACCCCAAAGACTCACTCAGACTGGTTGAGGCAAGGGGGTCTTCTACCCAAGGCAGTGAAGGAGACAGACTTACGCAGAACTCTGACAGGACCACGGAGAAGGTAAAGCCTTATGAAGACCCTAAAGGGCCGTGTGGACCCCAGAGATCTCAGCAAGAGGGGTCTGCAGGCCTTCACTGTTCCAGCCTGGATTTTCCATGGATTTGCCTCATGTTCCATGACCAACGGGGACCCCTCACCACTTACTCTTTTTTCCAGAGTTCTTGTTCACTCACAGCTGTGCCCACCTAACTCCCAATCTGAGCTCACTTTCTGCCCATCGTGCTCCCTGGTCTGTCTCCTAACCCTATTTTGTGGACTACCTAAACTTCCGTTGCCCAACGTGTCCCTGTTCGGACAGAGCTTTCGGTCTCAGCCTCTCTAACAGGCTCATGGCTAGCTGCCAATTCCTGACCAATTCCAGCAGGTACCAGGTATACAGACGGGTCCGATCAGCAGGGCCTGGGGAAGAAAATCACACTGTGATCACACTTCTGGTTAAAATAGTCTTAGGGGTGTCTGGGTGGCTCAGTCGGTTGAGCATCCGACTCTTGATTTCATCTCAGGTCCTGATCTCATGGTTGTGAGATGGAGTTCTGCATCGGGCTCCAATACTGAGCATGGCCAAGCAGGCCTGGGATCCTCTCTTCTCCCTCTTTCTCTGCCCTTCCCCCAATCGCTCTCGCTCACTCTCTCAAACTAAATGAATAAAATAGTCTTCAAAGAGCTGAAACAAGGTTTCTAAATATTGGTTGCAGGCTCTTTCCCCTCTACCTACATCACCACCTCCCATCCCTGCTCCCCCCCACACCCCCCACACCTCTCAGGAACATCTGCATCCTCTGGCAGACTCTGACACGCATGGAGATGACTCTTCATGTTCAGGGTATTTCAAATGTTGTATAACAAAATTAATTACATTTAATTAAACTTACCCATTTTTTATAGCTCCCAACAAATCTAAAATGCCACGTTAAGCTTATAAGACGGCAGCCTTCCAAAGGATTGGGCTGTTGGGTGTATCTGCTCTAAAAGGCTCATGTAATTTCAGGGATCATTTTACACGAGTGGGTAATAGCCTCTTGGCCTCAGTTACGCATCAAGCAAGAATTAGCCTCTGGGTCCTCGGCCAAGTCACTATCTATGTCCCCCCTTCCTGCACGCCAGCAACAATGCTAACGCAGAATTTCCACCTCCTTTCATAATGCACGAAAACTATGAGCCTGCTTCTCCTTCCCCCCACTATATGGGAGCAGGGGAGGGAACATTCTGTATTTCTCACAAGCAAAGAGCCTGACATATGGTAGTTGCTGAATTTATTAACATTTATTGAAAGGATGAATGCTCTTACTCATTGGCTATTAAGTTTCTCTTATCTTTTTTCTCTGAAAAAAGTCTTTCTCCCCAAGTCTTAGAGGATTTCTTGCTCCCCAAGATTTAGAGGGGATGTGGTGGCCACAGGTCTAACATGTCTTCTCACTTGGACCCAGACTGAAGCAGTACCCTCTCTCTGGTCCTAGTATCAAGGGAGACGGCTGACGGAACATCAATACACCCTAAAGGCTCTACTTACATTGGCCCACAGTCACTTCCACACATTCCATGGGCTAGAGTAAGCCATGTGGCAGGCCCAACAGGAGGGGCGGAGAAAATTATGCTTTGCAAAGCAAGGAAGGGGGGGGGGTGTAGTGAATATCTGCTAAAAAGTAATACTATACAGTAAACACCGAACAAAATCTACCCTGTGTTGTTTACCTGAGTTTTCCATCAACGCTGTTCTGAGGTTTTAACTAGTTTTCGAAACCAGCAAACTAAAATCCCCTACAATGTATAGATTAGTCAGGATCTATTCAGTTCGAGGGACAGAATACAACTCAAACTACTTTATGAACTAAAGGCGTGGCAATATATCTATTGAATGTTCACAAACACGGAATAAAACTGCCTTAATCCTTCTTTTGGGTTAGAACAAACAAAATCCAAAATTGCACAAAGTGAATTCAATGGTGAACCCTCAGTGTATATACACTCTTGACAAACTGAAATAGGTAAACCTTCAGTTTACATACTTCTGTCCTTTGGAAATATTCAAGGCCAAGAAATCCTGTACCGTATCATTTAATTTCGAAATCTTCCCTGGCTGTCGTACCCTAAATTCCTTTCCCATCAATTTTCCCCAAAAGAGCCATTTCATCCAGGTGTCAAATTTCTTAACACCCTATATCCTTCCTACCAGAGGGGGCAATGCACACAACATACCTTAAATCATTTTGGTCTCTTGCTATTCGTTCATTAATTCCATAAGCCTTACCGAGAACCTGTTAAAGGGCAGGTGCTGTATTTAGCTCTGGGAGTGCACAGGATGGGTAAGCACAGACAGTCTAGAAATTTGTCACATAACAGGGGCAAGAGGCTTATAAACAACATCTGGAACACTGCATGATAAGCACGGTAACAGAAGCAAGAAACAGCTCAGCTCAGCGCTACGCAGACAACTGCGGCCACAGTGGAACGCTCAGCTACAGAAATGGGAGGCTGGTGGCACCAGCTGGCGGTCACTGGAGTAATGTCTCAAGGAGAATCTGAACTCTGACTGAAGACAGAAGCTGGGAAGATAAAGGAAAAACAGTGGATAGAAGAGTCACATGCAGAGGAATCAACGGAACCAGCCAAGTGAAGGGTGGTCGAGTTTCTCTGTGCTGCCCTTGAGGGACACCGATCACACCAAGCAGAGACATTACGGAGTCAGGCTGAGTTGGAAGTGTCTGTGGGATATGCAGGAGGGATACTTCCTTGGATTCGTGAGTGATTTGCACTCAGTTATTGAAATTTATTTGTGTATGTTTGTGCACGGAGTGAGCAGCAGCCAGGGCAGAGAACAACGAGGGGGTGACAAATCTATGGTAGAACCGGCATGCCAAAGCCAGGTTTCTTTCCCCACAAAGAATAACCAAAAACAGGTTCTGTCTTGTTCTGCTTCTTACTCATTACCAGGAGCTGGCTCGGTGGGGGGCTCCGTGGTGCCTGCCGAACAAGGCACTTAAGAGAAGACTAGGGGCGCCTGGGTGGCTCGGTCAGTTAGGTGTCCAACTTCGGCTCAGGTCATGGTCTCATGGTTCACGGGTTCACGCCCCACGTCGAGCTCTGGGCTAACACCTTGGAGTCTGGAGCCTGCTTCAGATTCTGTGTCTCCCTTTCTCTCTGCCTCTCCCCCATTTGCACTCTGCCTCTCTGTCTCTCTCTCAAAAATGACATGAAGATTAAACAAAAATTAAAAAAAAAAAGAGAGACCTACAGCCTACTGGGTGCTCGCTACAGGGCTGGATGTGGAGCACAGTCTCCAGGTGTAGGAATGGTACAGGTTTCAAAAGCGGCCACGCAATCTGCCAGTACAAGCTAAGCGATTATCTTCAGGAAAGCTAATTTAAGAACATGATAAATTCACTGTCCGGAACTGGCTAAGCATTGTACTCAGGGATCTTGCCCTGAGAGTGCTCTTATATTACTGGACACAATGAAAACATTAGTATTTTATAGGAAATATGTTTATTATTGATCGTTGCAATTCAAAAATACTCTTTTCTCGGGACTGGTCCATCTTACCCTGTCTCTTTAGAGATATTAAATACATCAAAAATGTGAGCAATTTTGCTTAATAATACACAGAAATTTCTGTATGGTAAGCAAGATAGGAATTTCTAACAATGAAACAAGGTCTCCAGAAGTTGTCGGTAAAACAAAGGAAGCATTTCGAGTGACAAGATGTAGGAATCCACGGATAAGATCTAACAGAGCACATGCTGGAAAATGGGATCAAGAAACTTGGTAATCCACCCTCACTCTGAGTTTGCTCTGGGATGGCACAAGCATGTCCCGTGAAAGGGGCTTAGAGACAGAACTGCTTTGGTCCGAGGACAGATCCTTTGGGCACGGGGCTCATGTTACCTAAGTGCCCCAAAGCCAACTGTTTTTTTCAACTTCTTGTCCACATAATCATGACCAGAGGTCTCAAGGAGAAGAGCACGGAGCATCTAGCTTTGACTTTTGAGCAGATGTAACACCAGCTCTTCATCCTCTGCTAAAGACAGGCCTGTGTCCAAAGGCTCTAAGGTCTCCCACTTGGCCTTCTTTCTGTTACGACTCGTGGGTCCCACGTCTTCCACTTCGCTGTTGTTCCTTTTCCTCATTCCCTGCTTCTTCTTGGTATCACTGGTGGGAACAAATCCAACGATTTACTTGATAAACAACTAAATCCATTATGAAATCAAACACTTAAAATAGGACAAAATCACCAATAACAGAGAGTTGGTAAAGTGATATTATTACTCAAGAGAGAAAGAAACTGTAACAGCATCAGGATATCTGTATGTCATAAGTACCTTCCTATTAACAGATGGGGGCAGAAGGCCTACCATGCACCAGGCACTGCACAGGCAGTCTCATCCAATCCTCACAATTCTAGGGAGCTACAGTTATATCATCCACAACCTGGGGACACTGATGGCCTGCACTCTGGCTCCTATCTGTGCTTGTCCTGCCACAGCAAACTGCCTGTATTAAAGTTAGATTACTGTTTTGGTAGCAATCTGTAAGCTAACAGATACCAGGATACCAGATACTAACATCTGTTGTATGAAGTTGTGATATACAGGTTTAGAGTAAAAGAGAACCTCAAATGTCAAATTATTTAAGACATCAAATAAACTTTCTCCATTTAATGGGGTGCCTGGGTGGCTCAGTCGGTTGAGCGTCCGACCGGCTCAGGTCACAATCTCACAGTCTGTGAGTTCGAGCCCCGTGTCAGGCTCTATGCTGACAGTTCAGAGCCTGGAGCCTGCTTTGGATTCTGTGTCTCCCTCTCTCTCTGCCCCTCTCATGCTCTGTCTCTCTCAGTCTCAAAAATAAATAAATAAATAAATAAATAAACAAACAAACAAATAAAAATTAAAGTCTATATCTAAGACCCAAACATTGTCTTGAAAAAACAAACATTATTACAGTATTCCACTCCTACCACTTTTATTCAACATAGTACTGGAAATCCTAGCTGCTGCAATCAGACAAGAAAAAGAAATAAAAGGCATTCAGATTGGTTAAGGAAGAAGTAAAACTGTCACTATTTCCACATTCAGATTGGTTAAGGAAGAAGTAAAACTGTCACTATTTCCAAATGACATGACATTAAAGATAGAAAATCCTAAAGACTCAACCAAAAAAAAAAAAAAAAAACTATCGGAAATAAATTCAGTAAAGTTGCAGAACACAAAATCAGTATACAGAAATGTGTTGCATTTCTATACACTAATAATGGAGAAGCAGAAAAAGAAATTAAGAAAACAATCCCACTTACAAGTGCACCAAAAGAGGCGCCTGGGTGGCTGAGTCAGTTGAGCATCTGACTCTTGATCTCGGCTCAGGTCATGATCTCACAGTTCGTGAATTCAAGTACCCCATTAGGCTCTGCACTGGTGGCATGGAACCTGCTTGGGATTCTGTGTCTCCTTCTCTCTGCCCCTCCCCTACTTTTGCTCTCTCTCTTTCTCTCTCAAAATAAATAAACTTAAAAAAATTTTTTTAAACTTGCACCAAAAAATAAAACAAAACAAAATAAAATTCCTAGGAATAAATTTAACCAAGGAGGAGACAGATCTATACTCTAAAAATTATAAGACATTGATGAAAGAAATTTGAAGATGGCACAAATAAATGGAAAGATATACTATGCTTATGGACCGAGAGTTACTGTTAAAAACTCCTACTATCCAAAGCAATCTACAGACTCAATGCAATCCCTATTAAAATTCCAATGGCATTTTTCACAGAACTAGAAAAAGTACTCCTAAAATTTGTTATAGAACCACAAAAGACCCCAAATGGCCAAAGCAGTCTTGAGAAAGAAGAACAAAGCTGGAGATACCATAGCCCCAAATTTCAAAATAAACTACAAAACTATAGGACTCAAACAGTATGGTACTGTAGACAGTCCCCAAATAAACCCAAGCTTATATAGTTAATTAATCCATGACAAAGGAAATATGGATATACAATGGGTAAAAGACAATCTCTTCAATAAATGGTGCTGGGAAAACTGGACAGCTACAGGTAGAAGAATGAAACTGGACCACTTTCTTATACCATACACAAAAACAATCTCAAAATGGATTAAAGACCTAAATATGCGACCTGAACAATAAAACTTCTTGAAGAAAATACAGGCAGTGATCTTCTGGACATCATCCCTGGGAACGTTTTTCCAAGCATGTCTCTCTTCACACAAGGGAAAAGCAAAAAATAAACCACTGGGGCTACATCAACCTAAAAAGCTTTTGCAGTTGAACGAAACCACCAACAAAACAACAAGGCAACCTATTGAAAAGAAGGTATTTGTAAATTACATATCTGACAAGGGGTTAAAATCCAAAATATACAAAGAAATTATACAATTAAACACCAAGGAAGCCAAACAATCCAATTTAAAAATGGGCACAGGAACCAAATACACATTTTTCTGAAGAAGACATACAGATGGCCAACAGGCACATGAAAAGATGCTCAACATTGCTAATTATCAGGGAAATGCAATTCAAAACTACAATGAGGTATTAGAATGGCTAGTATAAAAAAAATAAGTAATAAATGTTGGCAAGATATGGAGATAAGGGATCCTGGTGCACTGTTGGTGGGAATGTCAATTGGTACAGCCACCATAAAAAACAGTATGGAGGTTCCTCAAAAAATTAAAATAGAAATATCACAGGATTCCACTACTGAGTATTTACCCAAAGAAAATGAAAGCACTAATTCAAAAAGATACATGTACCTCTATGTTTACTGCAGCATTTACAATAACCAAAATATGGAAGCAACCTAAGTGTCCATCGACAGATGAATGGACAAAGATGTGGCATACACACACACACACACACACACACACACACACACACACACAGATATACAGATAGGAATATTATTCAGACATAAAAAAGAACAAAGCTTTTGCCGTTTGCAACAACATGCATGGATCTAAAGGATACTATGCTAAATGAAGTCAGAATGAGAAAGACAAAAACCATATGATTCTGCTTATATGTGGAATCTGAAAAACAAAACAAACGAAAAGCAAAAACAGACCCATAAACATAGAGAACTGGTTGTTGCCAGAGGGAGGGCAGGGGGACAGGTGAAATGAGGGAGTAGGAGGTAGAGACCGCCACTAATGGAATGAATAAATCACAGCCGCAACATAGGAAATATAATCAATGTTACTGTAATAGTGTTGTATGGTGACAGATGGTGTCTACACTTGTGGTGAGCATAGCATAAGGTACAGAGTTGTGGAATCACTAGGTTGTACCCCTGAAACTAATGTAAAATTGTGTGTCAACTATACTTCAATTTAAAAAAACCAAACCACCATTGTTACTGCAGGGTTCTGCATACACTTGAGGCACAGACCATAAACATAAAGCTAGTTTCTGAAGGTACAGGAAATCACTTTATACATTAAAAATAAAAGAAAAAGCAAAACAGCAAAACATTCTCAAAGTATTGTGAGATACCATCATCATGTTCAAAGATGACCCAATTACTGGATGCAGGATTAAAGCAAAACTAAAAGCCCATCTAATAGCCTTCATAGTAGCAACCCTTCGTCAAAGGCTTGCTAACGGTCTGGCACTGTGCTACATGCTTTATACAGACTACATCATTTATCTTCAGGAAAATCCTTGGTTGGGGAGCATTAGCTTCATTCTACGATTAAATGACTGTACCCAGATTATAAACATAGGATTCGAACCCAAGGACTCTAAATTTAGCTCCAAAGCCAGGTTACCGAAAGCAATAAGCTGACTAGCTTCAGTTAGTATTTGAAAGACAAGAAAGAAAATAATTAGCTGTGGAAAGAACACTGATTTGGCACTAACACAGTCAAACCTTAGCCAATCAACTAACATTTCTAAGCATTAGTCTCAATCTGTAAAGGTGAAGATTATATAATTTACTTAGCAGAATTGCTATAAGAATTACTTAAAATTATATAAAGTCAAGAACATAGTAATACTCAATACATGTTAATTTCCTTTCTGCTTATAAACTACTTCCTTTCAAATAAATTCTTACACTGATGTTATATAATAGAAAAGCAGAAAAAAAAAATCCACAGAAGTATCATATTCCAAGCATATGATATATTCCAAAAAAGAACAAAGTGCTCAAATTTCAATGGAGAATATTACTTCTTAAGAAGCATGCCTGGCTATGAGTGAATTTGCCTAATCAGCATATCTACTTATGCCCAGCTTGAAGCAAAGCCGTAAATAATTTCCCATTTCACCTCCCAGAAATGCTCAATGCTCTGACTCAGCAGCCATTCTCTCCCACCATCGGAGGAAAGACAAATGAGACAGCACTATGAGATTACTTCAAGCCTCAAACAACTGCATTTTCAAAGGGTACTTGAAGAGATAAACGTGAAAAGAATTCCCCATAATGGGAAATTCAGTTAGCAGAGACAGTTAATTCTTAGTGGAAAGGGCCTTAAAAAAGAAAATATATTGAGTCTTAATCTGATTGTGTATTGCCCATCCTGTTTAAGCTCCACTGGGCTAGAGTACCAGAATTTATTTGGTACAAGGTAATACTGATTTCTGCCCTGCCTGTATTTCAAGAGCACCTCAGAGCAGCTCATCAGAAACAGCCTAATTAGTAGGCTTTACTAATGCATCCTTTGTTAATGTGCTCTTGAACATTATATTCCCTGCAGGAAATAGCTGGTTCAGATAATAAAAGGAAGATGGGAAATTTATGTAACACAAATATTTTCATAATTAGCAGCTTTGCTGCTTTGTGGACCAGTTCAAATTCTAGAAAGGTATTTTATCCTACTTGCCATAGCAAATAAGTAGCAATTTGTATAACAAATTAATTATTAAACAACAATATGGATATTCAATAGGTAAGTCACCTAAAAGGGGGAAAATGTAATGAGTCTAGAAAATAATACGGTAAGCAAGGAAGCAAAATATGGTCACAATGTGGTCTCTTCAGAAAAGGCCCCTTCCAAATGGTGCAGTACTAGAGGGTGAGGTCAGCAACATGGCTGAAGAAGACATCCCCGGTTCGTGTCCCCTCCCAACATGTGGCAACCTTCCACGGACAGAAGTGTTTTTGTGGGAGCTGTGGGATCCAGCACTAGACACCAAGAGACCTGAGAGGAGTCTCACCCAACCCTGCTTTGGGTAATAGGTATACAGACTACATTCCAAGTTGTGAACTGGCTCCAGCCCCTCTCAGCAGTGGGAGAACACCATCTTAAACAAACACCCATGGACAGGAACACTTGTGGAAATCCAGGTTTCCAGGGGGGAAATTCCAGCACGCTGGAGAGGGGAGGAGGAATAGTATGATTTCACTATCACCCCTCCCCCTAGATGGCACAACTGAGGGCAATTTTTCCCATGGTGCAATGAGAGCAGGTGAGCGAGTGCCCAGCTTTCCCCGCTGTGCAGAATGCTGCCCAAAAAGGCCCATGTCTCTCTCACTCTATCCAGAATACTAAATCATGAGCTGCATGGCTGGGGGCAGGAGGCAGGAGGCAGGTAAAAGCTGGGAGAGTGGCAGACAGGACTCTCAGAATAAGGAATGTGAATCTTCCTGTGTCATGGATTCCATCAAGAACCCTGCCCATGAACCAGTGGAGATGCCCTGCACACAGATCCCTCCAAGTGGCCCATGGGCACTCCCTAGCACTTGTGTGCCTTACCTATACCCCCCTACACCTGCGTCCGGCTCCCTGTGCATGCTCCTGATGACGGTGGTGGGAGTAAGCTCTGGTAGGTATCTGCTGAGCATCACCCAAATCTGTAGGTCAGGGAAAGACCACCTCAGCATTAGTGCCATTCTTGGAAAAGCAAAAGGGAGGCTGGAAGCATTTGGCCTGATGTGTTGCAGGATCAAGAGAAGACATACAAGTTAAAAAATTCTGCACATGAGGGAGCCAAGAAGTGTGGAGCAGGTGAGAAAACCTCAAAATCCCTGTCTGACCCAGGGGTGACAGAAGACATTTCTCTCTTGAAGGCAGTTAGTAAAGACTAAGGGAGGTGACTGCTACCACAAATGTGAAGACAGCAAGGAACTGACTGATCTAGGGAACATGACACCACCTAAAGGTCACAGAATTTTCCAGTAGCTGATCCCAAAGACATGAAGATCTACAATTTACTGGATAAAGAAATTAAAATAGCTATTTTAAGGAAGTTCAACAAGGTACAAAAAAAAAAAAAAAAAAAAAAGAAAAGTCAACTAAACCAGGAAAACAATGTATGAACAAAATGGGAAGTTTAACAAAAAGACATAAGTCATTTACCAAAAAGCCCCAGAAACTCTGCAGGTGAAGAATACAATGAATAAAATAAAACTTCAGAAGGGAGGATCAAAGTCAGAAGGAATCAAGCAGAAGAAAGAATCTGCAAGTTAGAAGACAGAAACTTTGAAATTATCTAGTCAGAGAAGAACAAAGGAAAAGAATGAAAGAGAGTGAAAAAAAGCCTACATTACCTATGACATACATTCAAAAAAACAAAAAAAAAAACAAAAAAACCCAACACTCTGTAAATCAATGGAATCCTGGAAGGAGACAAGAGGAAGAAAGGAGCAGATAGCCTATTTAAAGAAATCATAGCTGAGAACTTCCCACATCTGGGGGAGAGACGTGGATATCCAAGTTGATGAACGTTATAGGTCCCCAAACAAATTCAATTCAAAGAAATCTCCTTCAAGACACATAATAAAACTATTAAAAATCAAAGACAAAGACAGAATTTTAAACACAGCAAGAGAAAAGAAACTTGCAACTGACAAGGGAATTCCAATAAGGCTATCAGCAGATTACTCAGCAGAAACTTTACAGGCTTAGAGAGAATAGGAGGCTATGAAAAGAAAAAACCTCCAACCAAGAATACTGTATCCAACAAAGCTGTCTTTCAGAAATGAAGGAGAGATAACGACTATCCTGGACAAACAAAAGCTGAAAGAATCCAAGTTGAAATGAAAGAATCCAAGTTGACATGAAAGGATTCATAGTACAAGAAAACATAGGAAACTATCCAATAAACTGGAAAATTCAAGTATATAGTTAAATTCAAAATATGCTAGGGCTGTAATATGGTGGTGTGTTCACCACATAACCCCAGGTTACGGAAGGTTAAAGGTTAACGGGCACGAGTATTAAAAATAACAATAAGCTACAGGGGGTGCCTGGGTGGTTGTTGGCTAAGTGTCCAACTTCAGCTCAGGTCATCATCTCATGGTTCGTGAGTTTGAGCCCTGCATCGGGCTCTCTGCTGACAGCTCAGAGCCTGGAGCCTGCTTGGGATTCTGTGTCTCCCTCTCTCTCTGCCCCTCTCCCACTCACATTGTGTCTCTCTCTCAAAAATAAACATAAAAAAATAATAATAGCTATAATATTGGTCAATGAACACACAATATAAAAATAGGTAAATTGTGACACCAAAAACCTAAGAACAGACTAAAAGGATAGAATTTTTGTACGCAATTGAAATAAGCCATTATTAGCATAAAACAGACTATTATAAGATGTTTTATGTAAGCTTCATGGTAACCACAAAGTAAAAACTTAAAGTAGATCCACAAAAGACAAAGAGACAGGAATCAGAGCACATCTCTATAGGAAATCAATTCAAAAAGGAAGACAGCAAGAGAGGAAGAAAAAAAATCAAGGGAATGACAAAACAGATAACATTAGTAAGTCCTTACCTTTCAATAATTATCCTAAATTAAAATGAATTAAATTCTCCAATCAAAAGGCATAGAGTGGCTGGATGCATAAGACCCAACTATATACTGTCTACAAGAAACTCATTTCACTTTTAAGGACATAAAGTCTCAACATGAAAGGCTGGAAAAAGATATTCCATGCAAGTAGAAACCAAAAGAGAGCAGGGATAGCTATACTTCTATGAGACAAAATATGCCATAAGTCAAAAACAATTAGCAAAAGATGAAAAAGATCATAACATGATGATAAAGAAGTCAATTCATTAAGAGAATATAACAATCATAAATATATATACACCCAACATCGGAGCAATACAATATATTTAGCAAATACTAACAAATCTGAAGGCAGAAATAAACAGTAATACAACAAGAAAAGAGAACTTCAGTAATCCACTTTCAACAATGACTAGATTATCCAGACATTTCAATAAGGAAATGTGGAAAATGAACTATACTTCAGACAAATGGACCTGACATATATAGAGAGAACATTCCATATAGCAGCAACAGAATACATGTTCTTCTCAAGCACATATGTAACAATCTGCAGGACAGATCATGTGACAGGTCACAAAACAACTCTCAGCAAATTAAGAAGACTAAAATCTTATCAAGTATCTTTAACACCACAATGGTATGAAACTACAAATCAGTTATAAAAGGAAAACTGAAAAATTCACAAACGTAAAATTAAACAACATGACCCGCAACAACCAGTGGGTGGAGGAAGAAATTTTAAAAAACATTTTTTTAAATCTCTAAAAATGGAAACACAAGATACCAAAACTTGTGAGATGTAGCAAAAGCATCTTCCCAAAGTGGGAAGTTTACAGTGTTAAAAGCTGACCTTAAGAAACGAGAAAGATCTCAAACAACCTAACTTTTCACCTCCAGCGAACTAAAATATGAACAAATGAAGTCCAAAGTTAGCAGAAGTAATGAAATACAAAGATCAGGAAAAAAATAAATAAGAGACCAGAAAAACAAAATAAAAAAAAGATCAAAAAAAAACAATAATTTTTTTAAAAGATATGCAAAACTGACCAACATATGGCTAGTCTAACTCAAGAAAAAAGAAAGATTAAAAATCAGAAACTAGAAAGGAGACTTAACAACCAATACCACAAAAATATAAAAGGTCATGAGACCCCTGCGGATTAATTATACACCAACCATTTGGATAACCTAGAAGAAATGAATGAACTCCTAGAAACATCAACCTAACAACACTGAGTCATGAAAAAATAGCAAGTTTGAATAGACCAGTAGGGAATAAGGAGATTGAATCAGTAATCAAAATTCTGCCAACAAAGTAAAGTCCAGAACCAGAAGGTTTCCCTAGTGAATTTTACCAAACATTTAAAAAGGAATTAACTCCAATCCTTCTCAAACTCTTCTAAAACACTAAAGAGAATATTCCAAACACGTTTCACAAGGACTGCACTAACCTAATGTGAACGCCAGATAAAAATAGTAACAAAAGAAAACTGCAGGTCAATATTCCTGATGAATGCAGATGCAAAAATTATTAGCAAGATATTAGCAAACTTAATTCAACAGCATAGTAAAAGGATCCCACACGATGATTCAGCTGGGATTCATCCCTGGGATGCAAGTATGGTTCAACATACCCAAATCAATAAATGTGATATACCAAATTAATAAAATGAAAAATAAAAATCATATAATCATCTCAATAGATGCAGGAAAAGTATTTGACAAAATTCAGCAACCTTTTCTTGACAAAAGCTCAACAGACTGGGGAGAGAACAAATATGCCTCAACATAATAAAAACCATATATGACAAGTCACAGGTAACATTATACTCAGTAAAGGTTGAAAACTTTTTCTCTAAGGTCAGGAACAATTCAAGGATGCCCATTCTCATTGTTTCTATTCAACATAGTACTAGAAGTCCTAATGAAAGCATCACACAAGGGGAAAAAAAGGCATTCAAATCAGAAAGGAATTAAGATGGTAATTGTTCGTAGATATGATCTTATATATAGAAAATCTTAAAGGCTTCACGAAAGACTGTTAGAACTAATAAATAAATTAGGTAAAGTCGCAAGATACAAAAATCAACATACAAAATTCAGTAACATTTCTTTACATTAAAAGCAAGTTATCTGAAAAAGAAATTTAAAAAAATTACCCCCTACAAACATAACAACATCAAAATCATACTTGGGAATAACTTTAATCAAGGAAGTGAATTATCAATACACTCTAAACTGTAAGATTTTGATGAAAGAAATGTGAAAAAGACAAATAAATGGAAAGATATCCCATATTCATGGATCAGAAGAATTAATACATTAAAATGCCCATACTACCCCAAACTATCTATAGATTCAATGAAATCTCTATAAAAATTCCAATGGCATTTTTCACAGAACTAGAAAAAATAATCCTAAATTCATAAAATCACTAAAGATTCCAACAAGCCAAGGTAATTCTAAGAAAGAACAAATCCAGAGGTATCACAATCCTGATTTCAAACTATACTACAAAGCTAAAGTAATCAAACCAGTAGTATGGTACTGACACAGAAACAGTCACTCAGACCAACACAACAGAGAACAAATAAACCCTTGCACATATGGTCAATTCATACTTGACAAGGGAGCAGAAAATACTCAATGGAGAAAGGATGGTCTCTTTCATAAAAGGTGGTATGAAAACTGGATAACCACAAAATGAATTAAAGACTTAAAAAGATGACTCCAAACCATAAAACTCCAGGAAGAAAACACAGGGCTAAATCGCTGTGACACTGGTCTAGGCAACAGTTTTCTGGATATGATGCCAGAAACACAATAAACAAAAGCAAAAGTCAGTAGGACTACATCACAGTAGAAAGCTTCTGCGCTGCAAAACAAAAATGAAAAGGCAACCTACAAAATGGAGAAAATATTACAGGCCATATTTATGATAAAAGTTTAATATCCAAAATACATAAGGAAGTCCTATAACTCAGTAGCAAAAAAAAAAAAAAAAAAAAAAAAAAAAAAAAAAAAAAAAAAAATCCCTTCAAAGAGTCTGATTAAAAAACAGGCAGAGGAACTGAATAGACACATACACATGACCAACGAGTACAAGAACAGGTGCTCAATTATCACTAATTAAGAGGGAAATGCAAATCAAAGCCACAATGAGATATGACCTCATACCTGGTAAAATGGCTGTCGTCAAAAAGACAAGAGGTAACAAGGTGTTGGTGAGAGCGTGGAAAGGGAATCTTTGTGCACTGTTGGTGGGAATGCAATCAGTACAGCCTCTATGGAAACCAGCATGGAGGTTCCTAAAAACAGAACTACCAAATGATCCACAAATCCCTGTTCTGGGTATATTACCCAAAGGAAATGAAAACAGGATCTTCAAGAGTTCTCTACATCCTCGTGTTCATTTCAACATTATTCACAACTGGCAGGAAATGGACACAACCTAAGTGTCATGGATAGATGATATAGCATATTATATATACACAATGGGATATTATTCAACCGTGAGAAAAAAGGATATCCTGCCATCTGCAATAAAATGGATGGACCTTGAGGGCATCACGTTAAGTGAAATAAAAATAAGACAGAGAAAGATGAAATCTGTATGATACCACTTCTATGTGGAATCTAAAAAAAGGTGAACACAGAAACCAAACACTAGAATGGTAGTTACCAGAGGCCGAGGGGTAGGGGAAATGGGGAGATGCTGGTCAAAGGTACAAAGTTCCAGTTTTAAGGTAAGTTCTGGGGATCTAATGTACAACATGGTGATTATAGTTAGCAATATTTTATCAGATACTTGAAAGTTGCTAAGATAGTAAATGGTTAATGTTATCATCTCTCTCTCTCTCTCTCACACACACACACACACAAACATACCTATGTAATGCTATAGAGGGTTTGCTAATAATACCAGGGTGAAAATCATTTCACAACATATAAGTATATCAAATAACATGCTGTATACCTTACACTTACATAATGTTCTATGTCAACTATATCTCAATAAAGCTGGGGGAAATTGCGTGGCACTAGAAACCTCTATTTTATTTACATCCTGATAAATCAAGTGGAAGGGTTCTGACCTTGTATAGTTAATGTTCCCCAGGGAGTTATTGAATCTAATTAAGACCTCGGATGTCCTTAGGATTGGTCGACAGCCTAATACTGCATGTAACAGTGAGTTGGTTCTAGTTTGTTGGTTCTTTAATTATTATCTGCAATTGCTGGATGGGGCTCCTGTGCCTCCCAATCAAGAGTTCTGTTAGCTGACCTGTGGTAGCACATCATTGATACAGTTTACCAATCACATGTTGGGACATTATGAAAATAGGTCTGCTGGAAGGAAGAACCACAATACAGGTGAGAGACAGCAGTAACACCTGTGAATCTTCTTCTCGGAGTAAGTTCACTCCACTGGACTGAAGGAGGTAAGGAAGCTCACAGTATGAACTGACAACTAGGAGGTGGCCTACAAAACAGGGCCAAGAGTCTGGGCCTGAGCTCTGCGTTTTATTTTTATTTCAGTATTTCTATGGGATGTAAAGTGTCAAACTATCTCCACATACTTCAAATCTATAAACTCAGTGTCAAAAAGGGCCATCTTACTGCTCAACATTGTAACAGTACAATATATTGGCTGATATAACACAGCTTAAAAAGCAAAAGTATGGCTCAGGGCACTAAAAGCCCCACTATAGTTCTAAACACAAAACCACCAAAGCAAAATAATTCAGAACTATTTATCTTTCAATAATCCAATTAATAGAGAGGCGTAATTAGTAATGTCTGATGTGTCATTTAAAGAACTAATCATACAACAAAACACAAAGAAAAATATCATGTTGTAATATGTAATCTGAACCAACAATAACAGGGAAATGTTACTTCAATGGCTTTGAAATTTAAGTGAAAATGATTACATGGAAGCACATCACAATACCCAATGTAAACATGCGAACCAATTTATTCACTGATAATAAGAAAAAAGGATTTAACACTGAAATGTGAACTCAACTTTAACATGTTAATAAATATATTACCGAGTTTTAAATGGAATATAACTTTCTTATTTTCTAAGTTTTCTAAACCCAAAACTCAATTCTCCCAGAAAGTGAACAGATTTTACAGTAGGTTTGATTTCCTGGTTTCAGGAACTTTTTCAGGTACTTGTAGCTGCCTAGTCACCCAGAATGAGTATAGCCTGTATTAAGTACATTCATGAGAAACAAAAGAGGGAGGAACACCTGGAGTTAACCTGATGAGGTCAACCTTCCTCCTGGCCCCTCTTCCTGGACTCTTCAAATGTGGCCCTTGTTTAGATCAGAGAGCCCTCTTGTATGTCCCGCCTGTGCCCTTCTTGTCAATGGGGTACCTCCCTCCTGTTCATCCCTCCCTTGCTTCAAGAACCATCTTCAACTTCTAGGAGCTCCCGGATGGTTCAGTCGATTGAGCGCCGACTTTGATTCAGGTCATGATCTCACAGTTTGGGGGTTCGAACCGCACGTTGGGCTCTGTACTGACAGCTCAGAGCCTGGAGCCTGCTTCGGAGTCTGTGTCTCCCTCTCTCTCTGTCCTGCCCCTGCTTGTGCTCGCTCTCTCTCAAAAATAAAACAAACATAAAAAACAAAACAAAACAAAACAAAAAAACCATCTTCAATTTCTCATCTTCCATGAAAGGTACCCAAACTCCCTTATTAAAAATGATCTCTTTCCTCTGAATGCCTACAACTCTAATTGTTGATTCGTAATTTTGCACTTAGCATTACTACTTTCTAACACTAAAAAGATTTTTTTTTTTCACCTGTATGCATCATAACTCCTAATCAGAATGTAAAAACTCCTGGGTGGGAATACAGATTACTACTAAGCTTTCTGGAGGGCAATCTGGTGGCACCTTTCAAAAGTCTTTCAAGTATGCCTACCCAGCAGTTTCTCTTCTGAGAATTTATCCCAAAGAAATAATTAAGGATGTGTATAAAGATTTAGTTACAGAACACTGAAGGCAAAACTATTTGTAATCTCAGAAAGTTGAAAACCCAAACATCCAATCATAAGGGACTCATTTGTGAAATAAGTTATAAAATTAAAAATGAAAACACTATGCAGCAATTAAAAACAGTGTTGCAGGAATTTCTTTATTGACACTGAAAACAGTTACAAAACCAATACAGAACAAGAGTTCTTTAACAAAGAACTCTTTGTTAAAGCATCTTTAACAAAGGCTTGTATGTATGTTTGCAGAGAAAAAGAGCCGGAAGATTTTTTTAGATTATTTTTTTTGCTGGTATATGTATCTTCTCATTTTTCTGTAACAAGCTTGTATTACTCTATGCAATAAAAAAGAAAGTTATATTTGAAGGGAAAAGTAGTTCTGGGCAAAGAATAATTACAATTATTCTCTGTAATTCCACAAAGCTCAGAAGCATGAGGGTAGGTGTGCCACATACGTTTCAACGTGGGCCCCTGGATCCACCGAGGTATGGGGAAAGGGGAGATTTCTCTTGTCAGGACAGATGGGGGACAAGTCACTTTCAGCATTTCAAAACACCCACAACTACATGCCCGAGACCAAGTTCTAGCTCCAATTTTAATAACTGAGCTTTGCAAACACTTGACTGAACTGGAAATTGTCTTTGTCAAAAAAACAAATGTGAAACATTAACTTTTTATTAACATTCTTAAAAGACAAAAATCTTTCACAACATAGGAGCCATTAACATTGAAAGCAAAAGTTCTCTGTGATGATGAAAATGTTGCAAGCCACTGTTCTAGACTCAACAACTGTGGTCCATGGAGCATGGACAATAGAGAGAAATTTCTGAGTTTGGTTAGTTCTACTTTTTAGTTTTACCTGTTAGGCTTGTAAGAAAGCCATTCAATAATGATTTCCATGCTCACTATTCCCCAAGGAGAAAATAAAAAGTTAAAAAATAGTCTTCTTATGTTTGCTAATGACATATTGGATAAAGGGTTAGTATCCAAAATCTATGAAGAACTTACGAAAGTCAACACCCCCACCCCCAAAATAATCCAGTGTAGAAATGGGCAGAAGACATGAATAGACACTTTTCCAAACAAGACACCCAGATGGCTAACAGACACATGGAAAGATGTTCAACATCTCTCATCATCAGGGAAATACAAATCATCACCAGGGAAATACCACCTCACACCTGTCAGAGTGGCTAAAATTAACAGTTCAGGAAACAACGGGTGTTAGCGAGGATGTGGAGAAAGGGGAACCCTCTTGCACTATTGGTGGGAATGCGAACTGGTGCAGCCACTCTGGAAAACAGCGTGGAGGTTCCTCAAAAAAATAAAAACAGAACTACCCTATGACCCGGCAACTGCACTGCTAGCTATTTATCCAAAGGATACAAAAATGCTGATTTGAAGGGGCACAGGCATGCTAGGTTTAGAGCAGCACTATTGACAGTAGTCAAAGTATGGAAAGCGCCCAAATGTCCATCAACTGATGAATGGATAAAGATGTGGTGTATACACACACGCACGCACACACACAATATGGAATATTCATGAAAATGAAATCTTGCCATTTGCAACAACGTGGATGGAACCAGAGTGTATTATGCTAAGCGAAATAAGTCAGAGAAAGACAAATACATGATTTCACTCGTGGAGTTTGAAAAACAACAGATGAAAATAGGAGAAGGGAAGGAAAAATGAGATAAAAACAGAGAGGGAGGCAAACCCATCGAAGGTACAACACAAAGAATGAATCCTAATGTAAACTATAAACTTTGGATGACAATGATGTGTCAGCACAAGTTCGTGGATGGTCACAAACACTAATAAAAGGTAATAGAAAAGGCTGCGGGGGGAGGGGGGACATATGGAAACTCCTTTTCATTAAATTTTTACTGTAAAAAGTAAAATTGCTACAAAAATAAAGCCTATTCATAAAAAGATCTGCACAGTGCAAAAGAGTTGCTACACCATCAACGTAAGTTCAAGTATTAGTTTTCTCCTGTCTTCCCCAAAGAACAACACGCTGCCGTAATGCATCACCTGAAGTGACTGGCCAGTGTTCGGTCGGACCATCTCACATCCACTCTCCTGTTCTCATAGACGTCATGCTGCCATACACCTTTCCAGGGAGCTGCGACGCTCTGGGCTACAATGGCAGCTGTTTCTTACCTTCATCACTCGCCTGAAACCAACTAGCATCTCGGTCACGACACACACGTGGTTGGAAGACACGGGATGAGAAGGAGCCCAGGAATCTCCTCTGCCAGGAGTACGTGTAAGGGTAGAGCCACGACTGGGCTATTAGAGAAAATATTTAAATTCTGTTAACTGTCCCAGCAATTAAGGGTTAGAATGCCGGAATGAATATTCCTTCTTTACTTAAAGGTTTTCAGTAATTTTTCAGGTTTCCCCTCACACAGGTTTTTCCTAACCATCTCATACAAAGTCAGCGCTTCCAGATCCTCTGTCCTTATCCTCACTCATGGCTTTCAGGGTCCTGAGCAACCATTCTTTTCGTCTTTTTGTGTACTTCTTTAAGTCTGTCACCCCGCCCCCAACCTCCCCCAGAGGCGAAGCTCTGTGAAGACTGGGATCCAGTCTGTCCTCTTTACAGCTCTACACCAGGCACAGAGTCAGGGCACTTCCCACACTCCCATTCAGCAATATGGACTCTCTATCCATATGATCAACAGAATACATGACACTGACATTTTCGTCACCGTATCATTTATTACGTCAGTCAAGTCTATGGGATATTTTTGCAGACTTTTTTTTTTACATTAAATATAATTTATTGTCAAATTGGTTTCTATACAACACCCAGTGCTCATCCCTATAGGTGCCTTCCTCAATGCCCATCATCCACTTTCTCCTCTCCCTCACCCCCCATCAACCCTCAGTTTGTTTTCAGTTTTTAAGAGTCTCTTACGGTTTGCCACCCTCCCTCTCTGTAACTTTTTTTTTCCCCTTCCCCTCCCCATGGTCTTCTGTTAAGTTTCTCAGGAACCACATATGAGTGAAAACATATGGTATCTGTCTTTTTCTGCCTGACTTACTTCACTTATTAGCATAATACCCTCCATTTCCATCCATGTTGCTCTTGCAGACTGTTTTAAACAAAGGCCTGCCACATCATAATGAATGATTTTCATGAGGAAGAAAATGGAAAGCAGGTATCCCAGAGGACATTAAATTTTATTCTTGTAAAAACATATGCATTTAAAAATTCCTATCACAGCTCTGCTTTTAATAATTAAAAGGATTATCATATATTAATGGCCCTATGATGTATCATACACTTTCTTTTTACCTTCAATAGATTCACAATAACCATGCAAGGTAAGAATTATATTCATTTGACCGGTGAAGAAAACTGAGGGTCACAGAGATTAAGTACCTTGTCCATTGTTCAAAATTTTAAAAAGGACGTAAGATTCAAACTCAGATCGGATTCCAAAAACCAGTTTTCCCACAGGGCCAATTAGCCTGCTGTTCTCATATAAACTTAATTTCACAAAACTACTTCTTCCATGTTGCAAAGTGCATGATAATATGGCACAAAGATCAAGGTTCCCAAATTAAAGGCAGTGGTGTATGTGAATAAGGCATTCAGTCTCTTGATCCACAGAAGTTCGGGTAATTCTTATTTTACACCTGCTAGAGCAACTATTTTTGAGATACAGATGCCTCTGAGACCATCCTTCCAGGAGCAGACCCAGTTTAAATTCCTACGGATTAAAACAGAAAGGCAAAAGGAGAGAGACTAATTCACTGATATACTACTTTTTCATGTAAAGGAAAGTACTAGGTCTTACACCACTTGATTTTTTTTTTTTGTTTAACTCTCTCTCTGCCCCTTACGACGCTTTAGCCAGACTTACACAAGTGGAAAGGGACAGGACAAATAATACATTACCAAAAAAAGAAAAATAAATGTAAAAAAAGACAGAACATAATCAGTAGTATTTGCCGCGAACAAGAAGACCGCTCGTTGTTAAACAGCATACTTTAAATAAATGATGTGTGAATTACCTCCAATAAAAAGAGATCAGAACGTCCTCTGTAACCTGGAAACCATGCTCCCTGGGCTGCAAGAATGCTGCAGTCGGAAGCACTACTCCAAGCCTCAAGAATGTTCCAAGCGCTGTCTGTTATGGCTGTGGCCAAGGCACCAGAGAAGAAAAAGATCTACTGGGAAATCCTGTCAACTTCTTCCCTGGAGTGTGCAGGCTTTGCAGAAACACAGTGTAGTCGAGTGAGCACTAAACTTCCAAAGACACTGGGGCAAGCAGTTCCCATTATTAAGTGATAAAATGGCAGCCAGAATCACTGGGGCTTCTGTAAGCCTGACACTAGAAAAGAGCCTGCAGCCGGAAAGCACCATGATGGCTTGCTCATGTCAGAGCGCTTAACTTCTGTAGCAGCTGCATTTATTCATGTACAATTAGGGGTCTGTTACATCATAAAACAGAGGATCACCATCACCGCACAAGCCTATTCAGACATCTAACAAAAACCAGGACGAGGTGTAGACTGAAGAAAGCACATTCCCTTTGCTATAGTGTCTGTGCATGCTTTTCAAATTCTTGCTTTACTCTTTTTCTGGAATGCAAAGGAAAGAAATCAGGTGAAACTGCTAACTAATATAACTATGAGGAAGCTGAGGACTGAGATGGGGAGCAGTGAATGTTCACTTCCACAGAAACCCTGGAGTTTCTTTTTACAACATGCTGCTGAATTATGGTGGAAAGCCGAGAGTCAGCACCTGAGTGTCCACTTTGTGTCCCTTTTGTATAAAGCTCTCCTTCTGCATTCATATCAATTAATGTAACCTGGACTCTGCCCTAAAGTACGTTAAGCTAATAATAAATAAGCTTGGGACCATCAAAAAAATCTCAGAAATCTTTGTACCTCTCCCTAAGTATAGGCACTCTGGCATTCAAACATATTGTCCCGGAGACTTTCCCCCTTATCATAAATTTTAATTTACAGGGCCATGGCAACAGTCCTAATGAAGATTAATTACGGCAGTACATTCCAAAAAATCTGTCCAGCTTCCTTGTGATAGTGAAGTCTTCCGCATATAGAAATGGAACTAAAATGCATCATGTCCTTAATGTTTCTTTCCTAGCTGCTCAGCACTAAAAACAGATTTGTAGGAAAAGAAAATTGTCCAAGAAAAGACTGATTGGCTCGGCATTCAGCATTCACTGAACAAACACAAGTAAAAGAGCAAAGGATGTCCTCTTAGATCAAAATTCTAATAACAAGAAAACGCTGGGGGTGGTGAAAAGGAAAGAGAAGGCAGAGACTGCAATCACACTAACAATCCATTTGCATGTTTCCTTCTGAAAAACGCACACATGTCATTTGGGATTGGCAAAAAGTTCTGGCCCCTCATCTCTATTTTTCTGGTTCATAAATCCACTGAGAATTCAACGAAAATAAATGGCCCCCTTTTCCAAATAAGTGCACAAGAGTGTCTACGTGGCACGCATCCACACCATAATTTTGCATATAATTTCAAGACGTTCAAGAATCCTCTAAAGCTCATCTATAGAGTCCAGATTAAGAATCCCTGTTCTGCAGTAATTTAGAAGACATAACGTACATAATTATTTCTCTTCTCTCAGATTAAAAAAAAAAATTAAACACCCATATCGGTTGGGTTTATATTATGTATTCCTCTCACTGCCAATGTGTATGTAGAACATTTTGTGCTTCCCAGAAGCACAGTCAGCTTTTCTCCTCAAACTACTTTTCACTCCTTAGTTTTCAATATTGAAGATCAACCCCTACCCAAACATGTCCCCACTGTTCCAGGTATTTGGAAAAGATTTACAGTTTAGTCTTACTCTTCACTAGTCTTTCAAATGATTTCAAGAGAGAGAAAATCCAATCTTCAACAAAGCTGTCCATTGAAGAACTACTTACAGGAGCGAAGGGTTCAATATGGTGGCAAAGGAAGATTCCACACTCACTTCTTCCCATTGTCACAACGAATTTTCAAGTACATATGAAATAATATCCTCTAAAAAAGACCTGATAACCAGATGAACAGAGAGCCTCCACAACAAAGGATAAAAGAGTAGCAATGAAACAAGTAGAGAAAGAGACACAGTCTTGCCACAACAATACAAAACAAAACAGTAACTAAGCCCAGGTGTGGTGATACATGATCAGGAAGAATCTCAAAGATACAAAATTTTTCCCAAAGAAGTGAGAGATCGGGTTGCCACATCAGGCACCCAACCCCTAGATCCTGCAAAGGAGAGGTGAGCCCCCCAAAATGCCATTAAAAACCAATGGGCATTACATGTAGGAAATCTGCAGGGAACAGAGAACCTGCTCATAAAGGGCTTGATGACGGACTCCCTCACTCCGGGACCTGGCTCAAAGCCACCCGTTTGAAAAGTGCCTGGGCCATATGTGACGACCACCAACTTAGTCATCTTGAAGAGTCTGCTAGAGAGGCAGGAACTTGGTTTGGACGCTCCAGGGATACAGACATGGGTAGGAGTCACTTTTGAAGTCTTATTCTAACTTGTTGGTGGGCACCATTTAGAAACTCTTCCTCCAGCCTGTTGGCACTGGAGGGTGCCCACTGCTGAGTGCCCTGCCCACCTCCATACCACAGCCAGGCCAGGTCTTACCTGCCCACCCCAGCACCACAGCAGCACAATGCAGCTGGGCGGGGCAACATCCCCACATACTCCTGTGCCACAGTTGTGGCCCCACCACTGCAGGCAGGCACATGCAACTCATACGGGGAAACATGCCCCACCCCAGGTTCCTGGTGCAAGTGGCCAGGAGGGATATTGTTTCTGAGCCCCATGGGACATCTTCTATACAAGGGCACTCCCTCCAGGCTGGGAGAGGTAGGTAATTTACCTACCTTCTAACACAAAGAAACACACACAGAGTCAGGAAAATGAGGAGACAGAGGAATAGAGGAATATGCTCCAAATGAAAGAACAAGAAAAAGCCTCAGTAAAAGACCTTCATAAAACAGAGATAACTGATCCACCTGATAAGAAGTTCAAAGTAATGTTCACAAAGATGCTCACTGAACTCAGGAGAAGAATGGATGAATGCAGTGAGAACATCAAAGGAGACAGAAAATATAACAAAGTATCAGGCAGAAGTTACAGAGCTGAAGAATAATACCAAACTGAAATGCACACTAGAGGGGTTCAACAGCAGACTGGATAAAGCAGAAGGACAGATCAGCAAGCTGAAATAGCAAACAATGGAATTCGCCTAAATAGTGTAGCAAAAAGAAATTTTTATAAGAGAAGATATCTTAAAGGACCTTTGTGACAATATCAAGTGGAATAACATTTGCATTATAGGGGATCCAGGAGGAGAAAAGAGAGAAAGGGCCAGAAAACTATCTGAAAAAATAATGGCTGAAAACCTCCCTAATCTGAGGAAGGGAACAAAAATTCAGATCAAGGAAGCTGAGAGAGTTCCATAAGAGATGAATCCAAAGAGATCTACATCAAGACACATTATAGTTAAAATGGCAAAAGTAAGAGACTCTCACGAAGTGGCCAAGTAGCTCAGGGTTAGTGGCCTTGTGGACAGAGACGCAGACCTTGATAGGCAAGACCAGTGCCCTTGAGAATGAGCCCAGTGACACCACTGAGAATGTCAAGGCCCAAATCAAAGACAAGGAGGGTATCCTGCCTGACCAACAGCATCTGACTTTTGATTAGCAAATAGCTGGAGAATAACCACATTTGCTCAGACTACAATATCCAGAAAGAATCTACTCTGAGCCTGGTGCTTCATCTGAGGGGTGGCATCATTAATCCTTCCCTTTTCCAGCTAACCCAGAAAAGCAACTGCAACAAGAAGATCTGTTTTCAATGCTATGCTTACCTGCACCCCTGTGCTGTGAATTGTCGCAAGAAGTGTGGACACACCAACAAACTGCACCCCCAAAAGAAGGTAAAACAAGGCCTCTCCACTGGCTCTTCCTTTGCCCACAGGGTAGTCTCCTGCCTGAGGCCCAAGGCCCTGGAGTCTTAATAAAGTTGCCCTTTCACTCTTTCATTGACTGGGGGTAGGGGTGGGAGAGTGTTAAAGATAGAGGAAATCTCAAAAGCATCAAGAATAAACACTTGTTAAGTACAAGGGAAACCCCATAAGGCTTTCAGCAGAAATTCTGCTGGGGTAAGGAAGTGGCATGACATATTCAAAGTGCTTCTGAAAGGAAAAAATTTCCAACTAAGAAATTCTCTACTCAACACAGCATTCAGAATTAAAGGGGAGATTAAGAGTTTTCTAGATAAACAAAAACTAAAAGTTCACCACCACTAAAATGGACCTACAAGATATGTTAAAGGAATTTCTAGGCTGAAAAGAAAGGACACTAATTAATAATAAGAAAATATATGAAAGTAAAAATTTCACAGGAAAAGGCGAATATATAGAAAAGACAGTGGATAGGAGTGCCTGGTGGCTCAGTCGGTTGAGCATCCGACTTCAGCTCAGGTCATGATTTGACACTCTGTGAGTCCGAGCCCCGCGTCAGGCTCTGTGCTGACAGCTCAGAGCCTGGAGCCCGGTTCAGATTCAGTGTCTCCCCCTCTCTCTGCCCCTCCCCTGCTCATGCTCTGTCTCTCTCTGTCTCAAAAATAAATAGAAACATTAAAAAAAAATTAAAAAAGAAAAAAAGAAAGACAAGACCATGGATCAATCATTTATAAAGCAAGTAGGAAGGTCAAAAGATAATAGTGGTAAAACTAACAAAAACTACAATAATTAGTTAAGGACGCATAAAATAAAAAGATGTAAAATGTGATATCAAAATATAAAATGCAGGGGTGCCTGGGTGGCTCAGTTGGTTGAGCGAGCAACTCTAGATTTTGGCTCAGGTCATGGTCTCACGGTTCGTGAGTTCAAGCCCCACACTGGGCTCTGTGCTGGCAGTGTGGAGCCTGCTTGGGATTCTCTCTCAGCCCCTCCCCAGCTTGCTCTCTCTCTCTCTCTCTCTCTCTCTCTCAAAGTAAATAAATAAAATTTAAAAAATTATATATATTATATAATATATACACACACACAATGCACATGGGGAGATTAAAAACATATACTTTTTGGGGTACCTGAGTGACTCAGTTGGTTAAGTGTCCGACTCTAGGTCATGATCTTGCAGATCAAGCCCCACCTCAGGCTCTGCACTGGGAATGGAGCCTGCTTAAGATTCTCTTTCACTCTTCCTCTACCCCTCTCCTGCTTGTGCTCGCTCTTTCTCCCTCTCCAAATATAAACTTTTTTTGAATGTGTTCAAATTTAGGTTCCCATCAACTCAAAAATCAACCATTCTATACAAAGGGTATTATATGTGAACTTCATGGAAGCAAAAATTTATAGTAAATACACACCAAAAAATGAGAAAAAATCTAAACACTACAGAAAGCCTTCAAACCACAAGAAAAGAGAGAAAAATAAAGGAATAGAGGAACTAGAGAACAGAAAACAAAGAGAAAGGAATCCAAACCTAACACTAAAAAAATTCATCAACAAGAAGGGAAGAGAGTAAGAAAAGAATGAACAAAGAAGAACTACAAAAATACCTGAAAACAATAAACAAAATGGCAGTAAGTATATATCTATCAATAATTAATTACTTTAAAGGTAAAAAGACTAGATATTCCAATCAAAAGACAGAGTGGCTGAATGGATTAAAAACAAAATCAAAAACAAGACTCATCTACATGCTACCTAAAAATTAACTAAGGAAGTAAAGACCACACAGACTGAAAGTGAAGGGATGGAGAAAGATATTCCAGGCAAATGGAAACGAAAGCTGGTGTAGTTAAACTCCTATCAGAAAAACAGACTTAGGGGCACGTGGGTGGCTCAGTTGGTTAAGCGTCCAACTTCAGCTCAGGTCATGATCTCACAGTTTGTGAGTTCAAACCCCACGTTGGGCTCTGTGCTGACAGCTCAGAACCTGGAGCCTGTTTCAGATTCTGTGTCTCCCTCTCTCTTTGCCTCTCCCCTGCTCATGCTCTGTCTCTCTCTCAAAAATAAATAAACATTAAAAAATTAAAAAAAAAAAAGAAAAAAGAGAAACAAATTTAAAACAAGTAATGTAATAAAAGACAAAGACCCACATAATGATAAAGGGGTCAATCTATCAAGAATATATAACATTTATAAATATATATGCATCCAACATACAAGCACCAATATATATAAAACAAGTATTAACAGACCTAATGGAAGAAAATGATAGCAATACAATAATAGGAACAGAGGACTACGACACCTCACTTCTATCAATGGTTAGATCATCCAGACAGGAAATCAATACAGAAACACGAAGCTTAAATGATACATGAAACTAGATGAGCTTAGTAAATATATATAGAACATTCCATCCAAAAGCAACAGAATACACAATCTTCTCAAGTACATATGGAACAGTCTTTAGGAGCACTCAGATGTTAGACCACAAACAAGTCTCAATAAATTCAAAAATTTAAATCATCAAGCATCTTTTCCAATCACAATGGTATAAAGAAGAAAATGAGCAAAACCACAAAAACATAGAGAGGTTAAACAACATGCTAGTAAACAACCAATGAGTCACTGAAAAAAAAATCAGAGGAGAAATAAAAAATTACCCAAAGACAAATGTAAACAGAAATATGATATACCAAAATCTATGGGATACAGCAAAAGTAGTACTGACAGGGAAGTTCACAGCTATACAGGCCTACCTCAAGAAATGGAAAAAATCTCAAATAAACAATCTTAACGTCACACCTAAAGCAACTAGAAAAAGAACAACAAATAAAGTTTATAGTTAGTAGAAAGAAGGAAATAATAAAGATAAGAGCAGAAATAAATGAAATAGAGACTAAAACAACAGAAAAGATCAATGAAACTAAGAGCTGGTTCTTTGAAAAGATCAACAAATTGATAAACCTTTAGCCAGCCTCATCAAGAAAAAAAGAGAGGGGCTCAAAAAACAAAATCAGAAATGAAAGAGTAGTTAACAACTGATACCAGAGAAATACAAAGGACCCCAAGAAACTAATTATATGCCAACAAAGTAGACAATCTAGAAGTAATGGATAAATTCCTAGAAACACACAATCTTCAAGGAATGACTCACAAAGATACAGAAAACCTGAACTGACCAATTTCTAGTAAGGAAACTGAATCATTAAGCAAAACCTCCCAACAGACAAAGGCTCAGGACCAGATGGCTTCATTGGTGAGTTTTACCAAACATTTAAAGATTTAATGCCCACCCTTCTCAAATTCTTCCAAAAAACTGAAGAGGAGAGAATGTTCCAGAACTCATTTTATAAGGCCACCATTACCCTGATTCAAAAACCAAAGGCACCACACAAAAAAGAAACTCACAGGCCAATATTCTTGATGAACATAGATGCAAAAATCCCCAACAAAATTTAGCAAGCCAAATTCAGCAATACATTGAAAGGATCACACACCATGCATGATCAAGTGAGATTTATTCTAGGGATACAAGAATGATTCAACATCTGCAACTCTATCAACAAGATACAACACTTTAATGAAATGAAAAATAAAAAATCATATGATCATTGCAATCAATGCATAAAAAGCATTTGACAAAATTCAACATCCATTTATGATAAAAACTCTCATTCCAAGTGGGTATAAAGAGAATGTACCTCAACACAATAAAGGGCATATTGACAAACCCAAAGCTAGTATCATTCTCAACGGCAAAAAACCAAAAGCTATTCCTTTAAGATCAAGAACAAGACAACAATGCCCACTCTCACCACTTTTATTCAATATAGCACTTTTAGTGATATAGGCAAGAGAAATTAGGCAAGAAAAAGAAATAAAAGTCAGAAGTAGTAAGAACCAAAAAGGAAAAAGGAAAACTGTCACTCTTTGCAGATGATATACTATAGAAAATCCTAAAGGATTTTCATCAAGAAGCTGTTAGAACTAATAAATACATTCAGCAAAGTTGTAGAACACAAAATCACTATATAGAAATGTGTGGCATTTCTACACACTAATGATGGACTGCTAGAAAGAGAAATTAAGAAAACAATTTCGTCTACAATTCCATCAAAAAGAATAAGATATGTACCTAGAAAAAATTTTTAACCAAGAGGTGAAAGACCTGAATACTAGAAACTATAAGATACCAATGAAAGAATTTGAAGAACACAAATAGATGGAAAGATATTCCATGCTCATGGATGGAAGAATTAGTATTGTTAAAATGTCCATATAACCAAAGCAATCTATAGATTCAGTGCAATCCCTATCAAAATTCTGATGGCATTTTTCACAGAAATAGAACAAATAATCTTAAAATTTGTATGGAACCATAAAGGATCCCAAAGAGACAAAGCAATCTTGAGAAAGAAGAACAAACCTGGAGGTATCATGCTCCCTAATTTCAATTACACTAAAAGTAACAGTAATAGTATTACACTAAAAGTAATAGTAATCAAAACAATACCATTCTAACACAAAAATAGACACATGGGCCAATGGAATGGAACTAACACCCCCAAAGTAAACCCACATATATACAATTAGTTTGGGACAAAGGAATCAAGAACATACAATGGAGAAAGGACAGTCTCTCCAATAAATGGTGCTGGAAAAACTTGTCAGCCACAGCCACAAGCAAAAGAATAAAACTAGACTGCTATCTTACACTATACACAAAAATTAACTCAAAATGTATTACATATGTGAATAGAAGACTTGAAACCATAAAATGCCTACAGAAAAACTTATGCAGTAAGCTGCTTAACATCAATCTCTACGATGTGCTTGTAGATCTGACTCCAAAGGCAATTGAAACAAAAGCAAACAAATGGTCTACATCAAACTAAAAAGCTTCTGCACAGCAAGGAAAACCATCAACAAAATGAAAAGGCAATCTACTGAATAGGAGAAGATAATCCCAGTAAGGGGCTACCATCCAAAATAAAGAACGTTTACAACTTGACAATAAAAAAAAAAAAAAAAAAATAGCAGATCTGAATAGATCTTTTGTTCAAAGAAGAGAGAGAGATGCCCAAGAGACACATGAAAGGATATGCAACAACAGTAATCACTGCAATCAAAACTACAATAAGATGCCACCTCACCCCTGTAAAAACGGCTGTTATCAAAAGAACAAGAAATAGCAAGTATTGACGAAGATGTGGAGAAAAGGGAACCCCTGTACACAGATGGTGGGAATGTATATTGGTGCAGCCACTATGGAAAACAGTACAGAGATTCCTCAAAAATCCAAAAACAGATCTACCGTATGATGCAGCTTTTCCACTTTGGGTATTTATCCAAAGAAAACAAAAACACTAATTTGAAAAGGTATGTGCACTGCTATAGGTTCAGTGTAGCATTATTTACAATAAGATACAGAAAAAACCTAAATGACCAACAAGAGATAAACGGATAAAGAAGATACAGTATAAATACACAATGGATTACTATTAGCCAAAAATAAGAACAAAATCTTGCCATTTGTGACAACATGGATGGACCCCGAGTGTATGACGCTAAGTGAAATAAAAGTCAGAGAAAGACAAGTAGTATATGATTTCACTCATATGTGCAAACAAACAAACAAAAGAATACTAAAGCAAGCTCAAAAGATTCAGAGAACAGACTAATGGTTACCAGAGGGGAAGGGAGTTAGGGGATAGGGGAAATGTGTAAAGGGGGTCAATTGTATGTTGATAGATGGTGACTAGACTTTTGGTGGTAATTATTTTGTATCCCATATGAATGTTAAATAATAGTGTTGTACACCTGAAAGTAATATAATGTTACATGCCAATTTTACTTCAATTTAAAAAAATACTTATAATGGCAGAAACAGAAGTAAACAAAACCAAACAACACAAACGAAAAAACCTAAGCATGGGTATAATCTAGAATTCTAAAAGGGGAGTGGATAAAGAAATTACAGTGTATAAATAATGGAATGCTATACAGTCATTAGTTATGAACCATTCTACATGAAGTCATGTGAAATGAAGAAAAGGATCACCCTAAGAATATGTCCTTCTCAACAGTCTTCAGTGAAAACGAAGTTGCCATGTACCACACTCTGGGCAGCAGCCAAGAGAGCCCTCCTAGATGGTTCATTACCCTTGCTACATGGTTCTTGGCTTCTTGGCATCCAGGCCATTCATCCACCTTCTTAGAGATCTTAATACTCCTGAAACATGACAAAGTCCCAACTTTCAGTGAGTCACAGTTATTCAGTGGGTGGCTAAATGACAGAGAAACAGAAAGCATAGAGCAAAAACTGGGACTGTACGTAAGGTCAAGCTGGGAGCCTCCTAAACCTCCTTAGCCTAAACCTAAACCTCCTAAATTTCCAAATACATCTTCCCCATCCTAAGCCCCACCCCAGAAAATAACACCTTCCTTCCTCAATGGGTAGCACCCTTTCCCCTGTAAGTCCCAAGATAAAGGATACTGCTTTCCCCACACCCAACCCAACAATCTGCCTTACAAGTTTCTCCATTCATGCTACACACCGCTCAGGATATTCTGTTGGGTTTTGTTTTTAGGGCAATGTCAAAAAGGAGAAAGATAAAATGAACACAACTTAAAGAAAGTAAAACTAAATTAAATTAACTTCTTGTCAACCACAATTCATGTTGAGTTCTAGTCAAAGCCCTATGAAATTCAATAGTTCATAGAACTTTGTACTTCACAAATAAGAAGAGATGATGGAGATTTTCCCTTGAAAGTTGCTAGGCATATTACAATCAGGGATAAATCTCTTGAAGTTAAAAAGAGTAAAAGAAAAGAATGGCAGGCACACAATAAAGTCAATATATCATTAAGCTGAGCTGACTTCTTTCCCCATCTGCCACCCACAACTGGATCCACCAATGAACAGGGATTCAAGTAAATGGAAACTGCAGTCAATAGTATTTTTCTTTTCATAATCACCTAGACCCTGAGGGGAAAAAAAATTTTTTTTAAATAACCCTCCCCTAGATTCAACACCAACAATTCTTCTAAAATTCATATAAAATATGTAATGTGCCATACCCAGTCCCAACCAAAAACAGTTAAAAAGAAATGAAAATGCTTTCCAGGCACTTTCCTTGCCCAGAAATTCATTTCTGAGTCATATACATTTCTACTGCAGGTGGAGAGCATTTCACATATTACAAAGCCGACTGTTAAGTCTTAACAGAAAAGTTGCAAAGCAAGATTTACTGAAGAAATATCATAAAACAACATGAGAAGAAACCATACAGATTAACGTGGATCACCTCCTTCATGCGGGACAGAACTCTTAAAGACATGCAAGTTCACTCAAAAACAGAAAACTAACATGGAACACAGTTTAAATTTTTTTTAAATGTTTATTTATTTTTGAGAAAGAAAGAGCGCTTACCAGGGGATGGGCAGAGACAGAGGGAGACAAAATCTGAAGCAGGTTCCAGGCTCTGAGCTGTCAGCACAGAGCCCGACGTGGGGCCGAACCCACGAACCACAAGATCATGACCTGAGCCGAAGTCGGCTGCTCAACCAACGAAGCCACTCAGGAGCCCCAAAATGGAACACAGTTTAAAAATAAAACAAAACCTCAAACAAATTAAAAAACAGATAAAAATCCTTCATCAATCTTTTGATGCAGAGCTGTATCACACAAGCCAAAAAGAACAGCTCCTGAGAGTAGATGTAAAACCGTTTACTCTGCATAGGAAAAGGCATCAATCCATATAGAAGTTATCATGTCTAAATTATGCCAATAGTCTCAGTACAGTACAAATTAAAGATGTAATGGGTCTTATGTCACCCAGAATAATCTAACAAACACTCCACTGATATAACAATTCTTTATAAAGCAACCTGCCATGGCCAGGGACGGTGGTCTGTGAAGAAAACACTGAAATATTAGGCAGTAAAAGTCTCACCACAACCTTTTTCTCTTTCCTTTTTTTTTTTTTTTTTGAAAAAGGTCAAGATTATAAATATTAAAAACTTAATTTGACTGGATAATGAATATCTTGAACACCCCAGTTGCTTCTTTTTCATCGTATTCACTACTTTGCAGATTTTCATCATTAGCAATTCACATGAAGATGGCCATAAACCAAACATGATGAATGCTACCAGATATACAAAAATTAATCTTATATTGCATGCTCAGAACCAAATCTCTCAGCTTGTTAGGCACAGCTAAAAGGAACAATGTTATTGAAAGAAGAGTTCAACTGGAATACAGTTAAAGATACTCTTGCCTCGCTCTTTAGAAGGGCAAGCTACCTCCTCTGGCTCGGGTAAGACTTCAAGCTTCCTTCAGGTTTAGCTTCGACGTCACTCCCTTCAGGAAGCTCTTCCAGATTCACCAAGCCCAGGTGAGACATCACTTGCTCTCTGCGCTCATCCCCTACTTACCCTGCTCCCTACTGCCTCCCCCAGGGCACAGATCACAGCAGGTATCCACCACATTTTTTGTAATACATGCAGAGCTGTCTGTAACCTCTGCCAAACTAAAAACTGTGACAGCAGGAAAGGGATTTTTCGTTATGCTTTATCCTCTGTACCTGCACTCACTACGCCTGGCACATGACAACTTACTAAAAAATTCTTAGGTGAAAGAATGGATGGAAGAAATATTACAACAAGCTGGAGATTAACAGGTAAGTGGACATTTTTAATTCTTAAATAAGTAGAATGTGATTGAAATAATACAGAAGGTTTGTACTCCAGTTCTTGGCACCACATATAGAACATGGCCAAATATTTTTATTGCGAAAGCAGTATAAATAAATACATTGCATGTATAGCCTGTTGGGGAGATAAATTTAAAAAATCACTTAGTAGCACAAAAACAATTATAATATTTGAGGTCTTTCTTCCTCTGAAATCTTTACCTTTCTTCCTCTGTATCAAAACTCACTAGACTCAAGAACATGGTTCTGTGCAGTTCCTAGAAGACCACTGCATTCTATGATGTCACAAAGTCCCCTGCAGCAAAGAGCTAGGTCTCCTACCAAACTGTTCTGTTATAGCAACAACAACAACAACAACAACAACAACAACAACAACAACATTGACGACCATGACAGATGCTAACACGCTGCAGTAACTCTACCTATGCTAATTCCACGGTTAGGAGGAACCAAAAGGAAAGCTACAGGGTAAAACACAGCTTGGGCCAATGTGTAAGAAGGAAAGAGGAGGAAAGAAAACACACCGCGTCAAAGCAAGCTTTCTCTTCTCCGTTTTCAAAAGGAGCACACAAAAGCTTAGAGCCTCTGATGGAGTTCTGGCTGCTGCTGCTGAGCCAGTTGACGTTCGTCTGTACCATGAGGTACAGTACTGTTCCTCCTATTTCACAACTCTCTTTCTGAGGATAAATGAGCTACTAATGAGAGCTTTCTTAGAGCTCCTTCAAAGGAACTCAAGGTCACATTATTTTCATTGTCCCTGGGATCATATTTATTAAGAGGTCTCTCTTTGTCATTCTAATTTAAAGGAGCCAAATCTTGTACATCAGAACGCCTTGGGAAGCAGTGGTAGAGCTGACAATTTTGATAATTCTACAGAGGGTTAAGGATGGTTTAAATTCTGCACTGTGCACTGTGCTGAGAAGATGGAGGTACACTATTTAAAACACTATCACGCCTCCCTGAGGAAGAATTATTGACCCCAGATTCAGTCATTCCCCACTACATTGGGCTCTCTTTTGCCTATTTCCTACTGACTTAAGTGTCTTTCCATGTAGGGAGACAAAAGTGTTACTCATGCTGAATATTTATGGGTGTCAGTGAAGTGAAGGAAAAAGAAATACCCAGAGGAAACTTTCAAAGAAACTAGCTCATGCTATTTACTTTGAGACTAATAGCCATTTTCTAATTGGTGCTATCTGGTCCCATAAAAGTAAATTCGTATTGGAAAATGCAAAGTTAATAACCAAGGAATAACCTACTGGGAGAGAGGAGATGACCAAGAAGCTGAAACACTCACTGTTCCTGCAATTATTGAGCTGAGGTTAGAAGAGCGCAGCAAATAAAACCTGGGAACATGCCAGGAGAGCCCTCTAAAGCTGACATCACAAAATCCTAGCATCTATTCTTGTTTATGAGAGGTAAAGGAAAAAAGACGCAGCCGAACTGGAGCAAGACAGTAAAAGTGCATTAGTGCTATTATTATAAATAGCAGTAGCAACGGCAATTCCTACCGTCAAAACTGTAGTGTATATGGATTTACTTGCGAATACTTTTATTTATCTAAAAACAATCCTGGTTTTACTTTACACTACCTTTATTCATTTTCAAGGAGGTCATTTTAACAGAGAAGGGAAGAGGGAGAAAAAGAGAAGTAGAGCATATATAGGAATTTCACACATAGGCTGTTACTTGTAACTACCCCACATCCTGTCTTTGTTCAAGAATGGCAAATTGGTTTTTCCTTGGCTAGGAATCCCAGCAGACTGACACAGGCCATACTGAGAATGACTGCTTGGGCTAACTGGAAAGGAATAAATCCTAGATGGGGCATGGAGACATCAACCACCAGTAATATGGACCTGTCATCCTGGGTCTAGTCCAGTGGGAGATGTTGCTCCTTGAGGGATACGCGGCAATGTCTGAAAATATTTCTGGTTGTCCCGACTGGAGAAGCACTGGGGCAGTACTGGTGGTAGAGGCCAGGGAAGATGCTTAACAGTCCACAATCACTCCCAACCCACCAAAACAAAGAACTATCTGGGCCAGAATGTCAGTAATGTTGGAAGTTGGGAAACCACAATTTAGTCAAACCTACCCTACAGTTAGTTCATGGATCAAGTCTTTACCCAAATGACATAAAACTGGAAGGAAGCTACCCGTCCTAATGCTGGAATAATTCTATACAATTTCACTGGAGTATTAGATCTACAGAGTCGATGTGATTTACATAGGTTATGCTGATCTGCCTCTAACTTAGTATTGTGATCACAGATTATTTTATCCCTTAAAGCCTTGATTTCTTCATCTACAAGAAGAGAGCATCAGACTAGATAATCACTGTTATCATAAACAAAAACAAAACTGCTGGTAAGTTCCTTAGTCCGTGTTGATGATACTCTTCAACAAAGGACGATTTTTCTTCAGTTTAAGACAAGTTTACCAATTCCTTTCAATCCCTGTTAAAGCAGACTTACTAGCTGTGCCCCAAATTAAAACTATTTTAATTTTCATTGAATGCTTAATTATTTTCCATATGAACATTCTTCTTTGAGATGCTTTGGCATCTCAAGGTATTCTGACCTTCTTTTCCCTCACTATTACACTATCTGAACTTGGCTGCTCCAACCGTCTATTCTATCATCTCCTGTATCATTTAAACTATTAGGGCCAATCATATAGCTGCTTATAATTATACTTCTCTTTTTTCACTCTATAAATCTCCTTTATCAGTCAATTAATTGATTCAAATACTTCAGGGCCTTCGTTGTGCTTATGACCATAACACTGGACACAGGAGTAGAGGCAAGAGCTGCATGTGTTGGTACAAAAGACAGTTTCTACCTCTGAGGCATTTACAGGCTAAGAGGATGAAACACGTGAAGCTATTAGAGAACAAGTCATATTAACGAGGTGGTAGCAGGGCAATGTCACTACGAGGGTAAGAAATGCCAGAAAAATGAAATGAAATTTCTACTGCACACAAATTAAGGATGACCCAGAAGCTATCATAAAAAATGTTAGGAAAAAAACTTCAAAGGTTGGTTTTGTGTTTTAAAGGTATGTTAGACAGATATGCAAAATATGTTGAACAACAAACTGTAAGAACCAATGAATGTTCTCTCCAGAAAGTAAAATTATTCAGAAACAGTTCCAAGTTAAAGACGAGACAACATACCCAAAATGAAGTGACTTGCGCCAAGCCTCATATCAGCAAACCAAGATATTTAACCTACTTGCAGCTTCAGTCTCTCCTAGGAATGTGACTGATAGCCAGTCAATATGGAATCACCTGGTCAGCACTAGTGAGGTCATCTGCCCAAAAGACCATTTCCATCCCCAACAGGAAGGTGACCTTGTCTGAAATAATCCACTCTTCGATTAAAAAAAAAAAAAATTCCTTTTCCTGCTCTCCTCTACCTATACCTTTCATTTTTTTAAAGCTCTTTGGAGGATCTCTGTATCTGCTAATGGGATGCTGCCTGATTCATGAATTGTTGAGAAAATCCATTAAAATCTTTAAATTTTACTCAACTGAATTCTCTCTTTTAAAAGAAATTAATCGTGTCAAACCATACATGTTGAGTTAGATCACATCTATCAAAATGGAGATCCCACAAACCAACTCTGAAAAAGGGACATTTATTTTAGAACTAAGGGACAGCACACTTAACCATACTGATAGTTCATCAAGGTCTCAACATGTATACCAAGGAACTTTCTGAAGCAAAGTATGCATATTCACCCTCAAAGCTCAATATCAGCACTATGCCCTAAAATGAAGTTATTTAACCCTTATGACACACGTTTAAATATTTTTTTAAATCATAATCAAATTATTTTCACCTCTGGTGCCTCTTGTGGTATTGAAACTGCTATGTCCACTACCCAGCTGTCCAATAGCTGATATCTCAAGTTTCTGGTATCACTTGGGAAGACTGCACTTTAGATGTCATTTCAGTATTATAAAAATAATTCTATGTTTAAACGAACACAAGATCAAAATAAAGATTAACTCTGAAATGTCCCCTGTCAGCACCATCTCCTTAGAGGATAATCTTTTTTTGAGATTTTTTCATAATGGTCTTACTCAAAACCAGATTCTAGCTCTTTGTGGCCTCTCTCTCCAACTCCAAAATCTCCAGCTAGTGGTCAAGCTTTCCTTCAATCTGTCATGACTTCATCTGTCATTAGTATCTCCCTTCTGCCTAAGGAGGATCATTGGCTTAGAATGTCCATGAAGTGTAGTGCCCTCAACTTTTAAATCAATGCAATCTCAATTTAATCTAATACACACTACTATGAAAACAAATGCTGAGCAAATCACACTATTATTCAATTGATCACATTCCATCTGTTTTTGGCATGGTCGCAAATAAGTCCACATTGCAGATGAACAGATTTTAAATTGAGAAGACTGGTCAAGCACTGTTTATGTATAAGTTTTCCATTGTTCTATGTATTTGTTACTTAATTTTATATCAAAGAATATGAAAGTATAACTGCTCTTTTTCAAAATTCAGAGAGAATTTTTAATAACACTCTCAAGAGTCCTTTGACAGTGAAATCAAAATAAAATTCTGCCTCTGTTTGTATTAAATATACCCTAGTGCATCCAGTACTTATGCATAAAGGATCCAGAAGGAGAAAGACGGGAAGAATAGAGAAAGAAAAAAACAACTCTTATTAAAATACTCTTAAAACTAACAGTGATTACAGAAATAATAAGAGAGCCCCTAAAATAATGAGAAGACTACACGACGTTGGTCTCTACACACCCTTTGGATTCAAAGGAGAAGAGTCATATATTTAGTGCTACCAGAAGTAAAAACATACCTAATTTTATTCTCCGTATCATCACTGTCCGATTCTTCAGAGCTTCTGTACTTATCTGGATCTGGAAGTGTGCTTGGATCAAATCCATCATCATCATCATCATCACTCCAATCCAGAAAAGCTTCCTCTTCATCTCTGGCCTAAGAAAACACAAGGGAAATTGTGGTTTAAGAAAACAGCTGATGAATAATCAAGTCTTATTTCTAGACCCAAATAAATACTTCTCTAATTAACAGCCTCAAATTGAAGGCTTCTATTCTGGTGAAAGCCTCTATGTGACTTTCTGAACGATAATCATTTGCAAAGAGAAAGAAACCCCATGTCATTTCAAAATTACAACGAAAATATGGTTCAGAAAGTAAATCACCATTAAGTACCTTAAGCACAACATGAGAAAAATTTTATTTTTCACAGAACTTAACTGTCAAAGAAATAAAGTATAAATAAAGTTGTCTTAGTGATCCTGTTCACACACAAGTGAATTTCAAACTTCCCAAAAATATTATGTGAAAATATAAAAGGCCAGAAGAGAAGGTACAGGAACTCCTTTGTTGCCTGATGGCCTTATGACCACAGTAATCTAAGTGTTAAAATTAACAATCAGGTCTATATAAGCTCATTAATAACGAGTGTTCTAAATTCCAGTATAAGTATGAAGTCACTAAAAACAATGGAAAAGGAGAGAAATACCAAGAGACAGGAAATGCAGTAATACATGGAAGAGGTTGGGAATAATTCAGTTTCATGCAAGCAGGTACGTAGGTGGGGGCTTTTTTTGCTTTTATTTTATAGTGGGTTATTTTTGTCAAAGAACAAAGTAATATAATGTTAAAATAAACTTACTACACGTTTATGTAATGACCACCCTTATAGAAAATTTATTTCTGGCACACTGTGCTTCTTGTCTACTCGGTTACAAAACCAAGCATCGCCACATGCATTTAACAGATTATAAGTAGGACTAAAAAAAAATTCTGGATGAAATTCTCTCCGTTACCATCTTTATAATTCCTCTTCACACCATGTGAGACAAACGTCAATGATTCTGTTTTCAAATGTTTAATGTTCTTTCCCAGAAAGTGAATAACAACTCAGAATAGCACAGCAAGGGAGGGTGCAGGCCGCCATAGAGGCCCTCTAACACTTTCTGAACATCTCTCCCTTGATAACCTCTAAACATAACAAAAGGAAGAAAAAGAAAAGAAAAGAAGGATTAGTCACCACTGCAAAAGGCCCCTACTGCTTTCCTGGTAACTCTCCCTGCTGACAATAACAGGTCTGAAAAAAATGTATCAAAATTGGGGAGGGCTGTCATCAGAAGCAGTAAGCAGCATCCTCCACAGCAGACTATATGGTTTACTTGAAAATAATCAAGGATATCAACAAAAAGTGAATATCATCATATGCTCAAAAACACTAATCTCCTGGGCTACAAGATCTTTCCAATTTTCCAGTTGGATGCTCTCAAAGGAATTTGAAGACAGAGCAGACTCAAAACGACTCTCAACTTTTCGGGCTTAGGACACCTTTACACTTAAAAAGTATGAAAGACTCCAAAGATCTTCTGTGAACGTGGATTATTTACTGTATTAGAAATTAAGATTTAAAAAACTAATTTAAAAGTAACAATAAAATTCACTACATATTAACATAAGTGGCATATTTTATGAAAAACAGCCATAATTTCCCACAATAAAAGAACACTGTTTTATATTTTTGCAAGTTTCTTTAATAACCAGTTTAAAAGAAGACACCAGGAGGCCCAAATGTACTCTGCCTTCACAGTGTATTGTTCCAGGTCAAGTATATGAAGAAAATCCAGTCTCTCTGAGATAGGAAAGGGAGGAGTCATTTAATAGCCTTTCCAGGTAACTGCACTTGACTTTTCTTTGATAACACAAACCCTGGTGAGTACTTTTTTTTTTTTTTTTTTGAGAGAGAGACAGAAAGAGAGAAAGAGAGAGCAAGCATGAGCAGGGAAGAGGGGCAGAGGGAAAGAAAGATGGGAAAGGGTCAGAGAGAGAGAGAGACAGAGGGAGGGAGAGAGAGAGACAGAGGGAGGGAGAGAGAGAGAGAATGATTATGAACCTTAAGCAGGCTCCATACTCATCGTGAAGCCTGAGGCATGGCTCAATTCCACAACCCTGGGATCATGACCTGAGTTGAAATCAAGAGAATGGTCAAGCACCTGAGTCGTCCAGGCACTCCGGTTCTTAACAAATAGTTGTAACGCAGAATCTGAAGCCATTCTGTACTATCACATTAAAATCTATTGGTCTACTTTTCACTTTGAACATATCCTTTACCAGTGAATGATTGCATAACATCATGCATCAGCTATTTGGAAAATACTGGTTCACTGAAGTACGCAGATCTTCCTTACATGGATCTTAAAATGTTGACACATTTTATTATACAATATTTTTTTAGGTCACATTTGTTAATATCACATTGATATCATAAGAAGTGCCTTGCAAAAAAAGTATGGGGAAGCTACTGGTGGATACAAGCTTTCCAAAATATTTTCTTCATATTTTATGGTTAACAGCAAATATTTTTGATTTTTCCCTTGAAATGCAAGCAAGAAGTATCATTTTCCTCGGGTTGCTTTCAAACATCTCTCTTCATCACAGAGTTTTACCATATTATGTCTGGGGCAAGGTGTTCTTTGTGTTTGTCTTTCTTGGGGCTCTGCAAGCTTCTTGGATCTATCATTTCATGTTTTTCACTACATTTGGGAAAATTTTGGCCATTATTTCTTCAAATATTTGTATGCCTCTTTGTCATCTCTCCTTCCACGATTGCAAGGACATGTATATTGGCCTACTTCACAGTTCTCTGAGCTTTTGTTCACTTTTCTTCAATTTTTTTTTGTGTTTTTGTTTTGTTTTTTTTATTTTTGGGGCGCCTGGGTGGCTTGGTCGGTTAAGCGGCCGACTTCGGCTCAGGTCATGATCTCGCGGTCCGTGAGTTCGAGCCCCCATCGGGCTCTGTGCTGACAGCTCAGAGCCTGGAGCCTGTTTCAGATTCTGTGTCTCCCTCTCTCTCTGCTCCTCCCCTGTTCATGCTCTGTCTCTCTCTGTCTCAAAAATAAATAAACATTAAAAAAATTAAAAAAAAAAAAAAAAAGATTTTAAGAAATTTCTACACCGAATGTGGGGCTCGAACCCACAACCTGGAGATCAAGAATCACACACTCTACCAACTGAGCTAGCCAGGCACCTATCTTACTGCTCTTTGGACAGGGTCATTTCTACCCTGTCTTCAGGTTTGCTATTCCTTTCTTCCGATATTTCCAAAGTACTTTTGAAGCCATCCAGCAATTTTTTTTAAAAGTAATTCAGTTCTAGAACTTCCAAGTTTTTTGTTTTTGTTGTTGTTGTTGTTTTTTAATTTTATTTTTGAGAGACAGAGTGCAAGCTGGGGAGTAGCAGAGAGAGAGAGACAGAGACAGAATCTGAAGCAGGCTCTAGGCTCTGAGCTATCAGTGCAGAGCCCAATGTGTGGCTTGAACCCAAAGACTGTGAGATCATGACCTGAACCAAAGTCAGACACCCAACCGACCAAGACACCCAGGTGCCCCAAGTTTGTTTTGTTTTAAACATAGTTTCCATTGCTCTGAGATCATCTCTCTGCTTATTCATTCATATTATACTTTCCTTTAATTCTCTGAACATACCTTAATTCCTGAACATATTTAAAATAGCTGCTTTGAAACCTTTGCCTAATTCAAATCTGGCCTAATCGTTTCTTTGAATGCCTTTCTCTTCAGTATGGGTCACATTTTCCTGCCTAACTCCATCTCTAGTATTTTTGTAGAAAAATAGACATGGCTGATATGGAAATTGAATTCTGTCCCATTTTTCTGAGGACTACTGGATTTATATTCTATTAGGCAGTTATCTTACTTGGATTCAAACCACAAACTCCAACTCAGGGTGCTTGGCTGCTTATATCTCTGTATTGTCCTTATGGCTTCCAATTGCTACTTTTTTAGCCTGGCTTCCTATGAGCCTATAAAATGTGACACTCAGCCAAGGATTTAAGCAGAGTTAGGCTCACTCTCTCTATGGTTTCCTTGTGGGTGGGAATAACTCTAATTTCCACCTGCTCTGTGGGCATGAGACCTATGCTCTGACACTTCAAGCAGAATATTTCATTTAACTGCATTTTAACACCTAATACCATTTAATATGCTCTTTTAGCATTTATTATAAAGCACGTGGCCATAAGATATCTATAACAGGAGAAAGAAATTAGACAGTGAGACTCAGTATAAATATCTCATTCAATACTCCAGTGTACAGACTTAACTATTTGAAGGAAAATACTCAGAACGATGAAAGTTTGTGTTAATATAACTCTTCCAATTAACAACATTTGGGTTCTGCTGCTTCCTGATTTATAAGACAATCACAGCATTGATGCCTATCCCATACTGTCTGTACTGCAATGACACCTTAATTCAAGACAATGACAGATGAATTTAAGTTCACAATCACTCCTTTCAGAAAACACAATTTCAAACTACTAGAAATGTAGGGATGATGGGGAAAAAAGGCATTTTTATATTGATCTTTCTTATTTGGCTCATTCTTTGTACAGTCAGAAATACAGAACTATAAATCTGTAATATGAAAATATAATGTGCTTCTTTGATGCCTTCAATTTATTAAAAACTAAACAAAAACATTATCATTTACAACAAATACAAAGCATAAATAAAAGTCACTAGGAGTAGTGCCATAATGAAAACATTCTGGAGAAAAGTACTTTCTCGTGTCTTTCTCGTGAGGTCTAGTTTAGAAGTATGCTCCTTCTAGCCATAGAAGGTAGCAAAAAAAAAAAAAAAAAAAAATGTAGCCGATTTTGTCTTTCTTTGTGGTTCCACAAATCATTTAAAAGAATATTTATAAAAAAGGCACGATACTCATCTTTATCTCCTTTTGGGTTCACCTTTGTGAGAACACAAATACTCTGATGTACCCCTGTGTGTTAGGACCCCATGGCTAGAAACTTACGGCAAAGGGAATGTTTAAGCATTTTAGTAGGAAAGTAATTAAATCTTTTCCTTAGAAATGCTACACCTTGACAGCAATGGGAAGGGTGGTTGGAAGGTAGGATATCAATTTAAAAACTATAATAATCCAAGTGGAACGAGGGATTCGAGGAAGAAAGTAGCCACGGAAGTGGAGGTGGGGACAGGCCTGAGAGATGTTAAGGAGAGAAAACCAATCAGGTTCTGTGGACTAAATGGGTACATAATAATAATTCCTGGGAATCAATGTGCACAGAAGCATAACAGTATATGTCAAATACAGTTTAAGAAAGCAACTTGGTAAATACTGTGAAGATGCCTTACAAAAACACTTTTATTCAAGTCCACATGACTAGGTTCTGGGGATGCAGAGTGAATGAGACACTTGACCATACCCTACCTTGACCATAAAACGAACTGTTCTAGGATAGTTACCCGTGGAGAAGCGTTAGCATGAACGCCAGGTTCTGCTATTTCTGGGGAATAGCCAAGCAACAGTGAATGGACTCCACTGGCCCTGCTAAATGCCTAATAGCTTACAGAACGAAGTCTTCCAAGTTATGGGACCTTGAACATGTAGCTGATTGATTATGGATCCTAACTGTCAACATGCTTCTCTTGAATTACTTCTAGGCTGAAAGATGAAAGCACTCCTGCACCTAACTAATCACTCTCTCACCTCTTCTCCCCAACCCCAGCTCAAAACAAAACCAGAACCCCTACTGTCACACCTGCACTCCTCTCTTCTCTCTTAAGGCCCGACAAGTAAGGCCTCACACACACAGAGATCAGGGTCACCTCTATGAACCGGCTGTTCCTGAAATACAATTTCAGAACCTCTGAGGAAAATATTTCACCTCAAGTAAGAATGGCTTTTCCTAAAATAGTTACTTGGAAGACTCAATCATAAGTAGGACAGAAGAAAATATCTGAAAAAGAAATGTAACTCAACTGACTTCTATTTTGTTTTTGGTTTTGAGGATGGCAAGAAACACAGATGCGAAGTATCGCACTCCAACAACAAATCACAAAGGGCTCTGACGTACTTCATCTTATGTGATTCGCAAGCCCTATGAAGTAAGAAGGTAACCACTGTTCTCGTTTTCAAATTGAAAAAACTGCGATTTAGAGGACAAAATAACTTAACCAAGGTCACATGAACCTGGATGTACAGGTCTTCTCCTGTATCACCCTGAATCTCAATTTTCCCCCATAAAAATCTCTGGATTTGCTGCTGATACAAACATTTCTTCAGAAGCGGGCATATTTTATAAGCTTCCTAAAACATGGAGCACTGCTTTCCATGCAACTTGCATGCACCCACCTCCGCTCTGAATGCCCTGGTCTCCCAAGTACATCTCCAGTGTCTCCTGCGTGCAACCCCACACTAGCTTCCTCATGAGACTCCCCAGAACCATTCTTCCCCTCTCTGGTCACATCAATTCTCTATGTTGTAATTAGAATGTTGTGGTTGTTTTTTCTTAAGTTTCAAATCTGATCATGTCTATCACCTGCTTACAACCTTCAGGACACAGCTTCTTTCAGGTCCTAGACCAAGTCAAGCCCCTTCTCACCTCAATGTCCTCCCACCGGGTATTTTTCCACGGACTCCTCTTCCACTTCCCCTTGCCTGGTGTATGGTGGTTTTTGACACCAAACGTGGTATCCTTTCGACACCAATTTCCCAATGCCAAACGAGTGTCCCAGTAATTCAACTCTGACACCATGCAGCATTAGCAGAGAACCGACAGGTAAAGGGCTCAGTGCCACAAGACTGCCAACACATCAGATGCCAGCTGCAGATGGGGCCCCCAAATTACCTGTGCTTCCCCGCGGCCAACTACAAATTCAGGGAGTCTCACGACCCCCCCTCACACATTCCATAATTCTGTATAACGATTCAGAACTCAGGGAACTGCCCTGCTTATGACTGCCAGTTTATTTATTCTAAAGGTTGCAACTCAGGAACAACCAAAGGGAAGAGAGGCATAGAGCAAGGTATGGAGTGAGGATGGGGTGCAGAGCTTCCAGGCCCTCTCCAGGTGGGCCACCTTCCTAGCATGTCGACATAGTCACCAGCCTGGAAGTTCTCAGAATCTTGCTGTTCGAGAATTTTTGTTGTTGTTTTGTTTTTTAATGTTTATTTATTTTGAGAGAGAGAGCACAAGCAGGAAAGTGGCAGAGAGAGAGAGAGAGAGAGAGAGAGAGAGAGAGAGAGGGCAGGCAAGGGAGGGGCAGAAAAGAGAGGAGAGAGAGCATCCCAAGCAGGCTCTGTGACAGCAGCACAGAACCTGAGGAGGGGCCCAATCCCACAAACCGTGAGACAGTGGCCTGAGCCAAAACCAACGGTCAGCCACCTAACTGGCTGAGCCACCAGGTGCCCCATGTTCATGAGTTCTTATAACTCAATTTCTAGGCCCAATTTCCTCCCAAGAGATGGGGGGGTGGGGCTAAAAGTTCCCACCCTCTAATCATGCGTTCTTTCTGGTGACCAGTCAGTCCCCTTCTGAAGCTATCTAGAGACTCCTCCTTGAGTTACCTCGTGAACATAAACTCAAGTGTGCTGGACAGGGGCTCCTTATGAGTAATAAAATACTCCTATCACTCAGGAAATTCCAAGGATTTTAGAAGTTCAATGTCCAGAACCAAGAACAAAACCAAATAGATTTTTTATTATATCACATGTGGTTCATTCCAAGTCATCAAGTCTCAGATTAAACATTTCTAAACATCATCCTTAGTAAAATTTCTTGTGGATTTCTCTTCAGTGCTACACCTAGAGTGAATTCATTATTTAATGTCCGTATTCCTTCCTAGGGGCGCCTGGGTGGCTCAGTCAGTTGAGCGTCCAACTTCAGCTCAGGCCATGATCTCACAGCTCATGAGTTCGAGCCCTGCATCGGGCTCTGTGCTGACAGCTGGAGCCTGGAGCCTGCTTCGGATTCTGTGTCTCCCCCTCTCTTTGACTCTAACCCACTTGTATTCTGTCTCTCTCTCTCTCAAAAATAAATAAACATTAAAAAAATTAAAAAAAAAAAAAGCAGAATGTCAGCTTTGACACATCAAAATTTCATAAGGGGAAAATTCCAAAATTTATAATAAACTACTTCTGATCCTGTAAAAGAATGTAAAAGTGGTGAAGAAAACAAAATTTTAGAGAAAAATGATGTATTCAAAACACATTTTGTTCTCACTAATAAAACTTCAAAATAACTTTCTAAGAAAGGATTAATACTTCATAGTTTTGAAATTTAAAATAAAGATTCTGATTGATGAAGACAGCCAACCATCTTCAGTAGTTAGGGATGGACTGATTTTCTGAGATTTACCCAAGCTATAAATCCCAGGTACGAACTTCCTGAGTGAAGAAATTATGGAAATGGTTTTTCTGAACTAGAAGCACAAAAAGGTTAATGATATTAAAGGCTGAAAGCATCTATCTACTGAGACACATGTACAGCATGGTAAACACAGGAGCAGCTGACAGTGCTGACAGGTCCCTGCTCCTGAACCACAATTCCAAATTTTAATAGCCTGACTCCTTCACTTTTTAATGACGATGGTGTACTAATTAAAATATTTCAGAATATTTTCAGTTTCTAGCTGCTGGAAATTTATTTCATAATGCTAACGTTGGGCTTTGGCCTAAGGCTGATATGTCTACTTGGTTCTTTGGTATCTGTTCAAAGTGGGTATTTTCTGCACTTCTAATATGTACACTGGCTGAATTGCACTCGAATCCCCAACTCTGATCAAGGGTTCTGGACTCTACAATTGAGGAGTTCTTGCTCAGAAATATATCTGTCTGTCCTAATTTCCAGCATTTATGAGACAAACCTAGCAAATCAGAGGAAGGCAACACATTTCAGCCCTGGCCACCTGATCACATAGGAACCTGAGAAGGGAACACGGGATGTTGGGGATGATAAAAAAAGGACATCAGGGGGAACAAGCAGGAGAATTCAGGCAAAGGCCATCTGTTTAGATAATTTCTTTCTTAAATCCAGTTGAGCTTACCTGAATTCCAGCCAGTACCTTCTTAATTTTTTTCAAGCATTCCAAAACAAAAGAAATATTTGACTGAAAGACTATAAGGAGGCAATATACTTAATACATGAAGTGAACATAGTTCAGAATGACAGGCAAAGGGCTCGCACATGAATATTCAAAGCCTCAAGAGCAAGTCCCAAATTTTAAAGAATCTTCAGAATTTGGAATATTCAATCAACAACTATTTACCACACACTTGCCATTGAGCACTGCTATAGAAGAATGTAATCTGAAACACAGCACTGACAGAAGAGACTATGATTCAGCATTTTAACCTTAATAAGACTTTCAACAAAATGAAATTCCTTCTAAAACTGCCTTGCACAAAATTCATTATTCTTCCTAAATTACTTATTTACTTGCTTACTTAATATATGACTCTCTCACAGAGCTCTGAAAGATAGGGAGGATGCTACAATTTCATAACATCCTATTAAATAATAGTGCTTTCCATTATGGATCATCTTTCTCACTCTCTTCTTTCCAGAGGAAAGTTACACCAAATAAGATATTAAATAAAATACAAATTTGTTTGCCACTATTGTCATAATGAATGCTTTAATATAAAACAAGTCACAAGACCCTGATTTGACTGCCCCGCCACTGGCTGGCTGTGTGTCCTGAGGCAATTTACTAACTCTGGGAGGTTGTTTCCTCATCTGTATAATCTAAACGCTGCCATCTACCATTCAATGTTGCTGTGAGCGTCCAGTGAGAAAAGCACAACAAGAAGTCTGCAATAATGTTTATCATCAATAGTAGCAGAACCGTACAAACAGCAAAAAAACATTCCAGCAGTTTGGTCATCTTATCCTTTTTAAGTATCCTCTGCCTTCTCCAAACATAATTCTAACATGGGCAGAAATGTGCAATAGATTTAATCTCTTTAGGAAAGGATGTTATTCATAACAAAAAAATAAAGAGGAGATTATACACAAAAGAGAATAGAACTGAAACCATACAACTGATTAAGGTCACAAAGAGTTCAAAGTATCAATGTTAGAATGTTAGCAAAAGTAGTTCAAGAATAAATAAAAATATTATTTTGTAAACCAAGTAGTAAATAGTCTGATCAATGGACTATTAGTCAACAGTGACAAGGACTGATAGATGTAACAACATGGGTGAATTTCAAACGCACCTTGCTAAGTGAAAGAGAATGGACCTCAGAGGCTATATACTCAGTGATTCAACTTATATTAAAATCTGGTAAAAACAACAACAAACCAGGGACAGAAAACAGATCAGTGATTGCCAGGAGTTGGGGGGCGGGGTCAGCAAGAAAGAATTTTTTGAGATGATGATGAACTTATTGTGTATCTTTGATGGTGGCAGGCGAACACACCTATGCACTTGTCAAAATCCCTGAGTGAACACCACAGTGAATTTTACATGTATACTAATAAAGGACCCCCAAGAGAATACTTTAATGGTGTCTAAAGGTGTTCACAATGAAACAGTAGATTATAAAGACTATATAGTTAAAAAAAAAAAAAATGTATTGGGGAAGCTTTGGGTGGTGGACATGGATTACAGAATTTTCCTTCTTTCAATCAAAAAGTGTCTTACAATGAGTAAGTAATGTTTTTGAAGTCAAAGAGATGAAATATTGTTTTTGCAAGACTCTACAAGAAGTTTGTATGGCCTCTCCAATATGGTAACAGGGTGGGCCGTGGATTAGAAGTTCTTAACATAGGGTTCCTGGAAGCCACAAAACTAATGAAACAGTATCAAAAAATTATTAGTATAGACATATACACATTTTGGAGGGAAGAAGAGCCATAACTTTTAACAGTCCATGAGCCACCAACCATTCCTCCTGCCTCCTGTCTCTGATCAAGAACTAATGCTTGGTACAACTGTATTTCTTGGGACTGAATTGATTCTACAAACATAAGCCTCAAATTAGACAGTTCTGAATCTTGAAGGATCATTCGTCCCTGAAAGCCCTGAACGTGATTTAGGTTTCAATTACCTAATGACATATGCCAGTCTTGAGAACTGTTTCAGGCTGCTGACAAGCAGAAAAACAGAGAAGTCATAAACTCAACATTTTTAAGGGCAAGAATTCCTAACAGCAATTCATAAAGCAGCCAAAGAATGAGTGGGATTGTGTACCCCTCTGCCACATGGCTATATCTGCAATCTTTGACCAAAATTTTCATTTCTCTAACAGAGCCAAGTTAGGCTCTAGCTTTAGAGCAACAGAACAGTGACGAGATGGGTTTTTAGTCATGTGAATGATTAGCTTTATTACATTCCTTGTGGTTTGTTCTATCCATTCATCATTTCTCCAAGGGGAAATCCAAGGGCAACCTCAACTTCTCTCAGTGAGCTAGTGGAAAACTACTCCCTGCAGGGTCTAAAACTGGCACATGTTTGGTGAAAATTATATAGCAATTTAAAATCATCATTAAATTGAATGAATTCAGGTTTTGACAAATGCATATGAATGAACCCAACAGAACGTGAAAATTCACTAACCGTGAGCATTCAAAAAGGTAAAAATGCTTAATAGTGTGTGAAGCATCCCCTACAGATGTAAAAGTTACAAATCATGATGGTGTATTTCCCAAGGAAACAGGTGATTCTGATATCACTGAATGAGATGTCAGCGAATGAACATTCCCAAACGAAACCAATTTCTCCTTTTAGCATTTTATAGAGAGGGGCTTCAGTCACTTCTGCTAAGACTGCCGTGTTCTGAGAGTCTGCTTCCTAATAAAATTAGATCATTTCCAATATGGGCTGATCTTACATAAGCTGTCTGTTAAAACAAAAAATCACAGTAATAAAAATTTTTTCTTCTTTGTTTTCCCTCCCTCCCACTCCCAATATTATCACATCAATGACTCCAGGGGAGAGGAGGAGAGATCAAACAAGGACTTTGAGATTACAGGGTACTTTGCTTTGGGAAACAAGTGGTTCTTAAGAAAGTTAATAAGAGAGTTACCAAACAAGTAATTCCAATCCTAGGTATACACCCAAGAGAAATGGAAATATATGTCCAGACAAAAACTTAACACATAAATAAAACTTGCACACAGCAGTATTATTCATGATAGCCAAAAAGTTGAAACAACCCAAATGCCCTAACAAATGATAAATGGGTAAGTAAAATGTAGGATATGCATACAATGAAATGTCACTCATCAGTGAAAGAAAGGAAGTACAGGAGTCTTCGTCCATGGTTTCAGTTCTCTGCAGCAAACCACGGGCTGGAAGCAGATGATCTTGTGACATACTGTCAGAAAGTCAACAAAGCCCAGCGCCACATCACAGTGCCTATGTCATTTCCTTCACTTCATCTCATCACGTAGGCATTTTATCATTTTACATCATCAGAAAAATAAGAGTACAGTATAATAAGGTATTTTGAGAGAGACACCATATTTGCATACCTTGTATCATAATACAGTGTTATAAATGTTCTACTTTATTGTTATAAATCTCTTATTGTGACTAAATTATAAATTAAACTTTATCATAGGTATGTACAAGGAAAAAATAGTGCAAATAGGGTTTGGTACTATCCACTATGTCAGGCATCCACTGGGGGTCCTGGACATACTGCCATGGTAAGGGGGAACAATTGTATATATGTCCCTACATTACTGACTCTATTAATCTAGAAGTACTTTACGAGAAGTAAACAGATTTTATTTCTCTTTGTATCCCTCAAAGCCCCTTATCATGTGCACCTTGCACATAGTAAACATTCAGAAAGTATCTGTTGCAAAAATGTAATGCAGTAGCTAATTGTGATCCCAGATCCCTGGACCAAGTGAGACAGCCAACACATTCCTCCCCCCCCCCCCCCCCCCAACCAAGGTTTGTATTAGAAAACATTCATATGCTTTAAATTTTAGCTTCTATATTTGTAGCTAGCTTTTTATTACAGCATTTATTTCCAAGATTAAAACTAAGCACTATATATGACCCTACATGTACCTTATGACATACTTTACCCTATTTTTTCAATTTCGTGAATACTCTGGGGTTGTACTGAAATTTATCGAAAATACTTTACAAAGCATCCCTTTGCTCTGAATAAATGAAAAGCTCATAAATGTATGCTGCAGTCTTAAATATTTTATTTGCTAATAAGTAACTACTCTATAAGGAATTATCCTTCCGCAGTCTTTATCTGAATTACAAACAAGGGAACAGGTAGGCCAGTCAGCACAAATATCTCAAAAGCACAAAGTACAGGTAATTCTAATACAAGGAAAGGAAATATATATGTTCTGCAGGAATGGAAGGCTGGGATGGGGCAGTGGTGGTGGCAGATGTTAAGTTTTATAAAGAGTGTCATTTAAGTTCTGCTCAGGCCAAATAAGGATTGGAATGTGTAAAGGACATGAAGAAGGGCATTTCAGCTGAAGGTATAACATAAGCAAAGGCACAGGGCATAAACTGTATAGGCACACAGAAGGTCGACCCTGAAAAAATCAAGGAACATGGAACACCACCACCACCCTCCCACCCCCTTGCCCCCGTCCTCGGGACAGATGCCGTGCCTTGCCAGAGTCTGGCACAGTTCGGGAAGCAGAAGACCACCTCCACCGGGGGTTAGCTTCCACGGAACTCCTTAGGTCAGGCATTCTCCCACAACTAAAACTAGAATGGGGGAGGACTGGATGGGGTTTGTGTGGGAAGAAAGTACAGGGGCAGCAGAGGTGGTGACCGAGCAGTTTCTTTTAAATCTTGGGTCCACCCACTGCTCCAGATGCAGGACTAGTGGGAAATCACAAGCTTCCGGTAGCAGAGCTTCACTGTCTGTGAATTAATATGGTATTAAGAACTAATTAGTGATGCTATGGATTCATGAGGAAATGAAGTGCCTTGTACCGAACTGGCCAATGCAGGCAACTCAATAAATGACACTAAGTAGTTGTTTTGGCAGAAGGGAAGCAAAGGACTGCAAATTATTCTAGAAAGTGGACAGACCTGGGATCCAGAGCTAAAACATTTTTGGTTGCTGAGGGGACAAAATATCTGTATTAGCTATTTTTTAGCCAGGTAAAGGTAAAGTTTAGGATTACAAAATAGTTCTCAGTATTGTTGTGCATGTCTTTATGTTGGTGCAAAATTTCCAACTTTGTAGGAAAGAACTTCATTTTATTCTAATGAAAATTATCTTTTTTTTTTGTAAAATAATGATAATGATGATTGTGTGCTTTTAAATGTGCCTAATGGAAAAATAACAAGAGGTGATAACACTGTGTACATTCCTCATTTTCTATTTGTTTTGAAATGCAAAAGTTTGGGAATTATTATGCTCAATATACTCCTGAGATCTCTGTAATTGGTTTTGTAACCTACCTAAGGGTGTCATAAATTTCAGCCCAAGATTACAAACAAATAATGCTAACAGATGCCTCCAGAAAAGTCCAAATAATTTGTAACCTAACACAGAGGAGTAAAAATAAATAAATAAAGGTAGTTCCAAAATAACACTGCAGAGAAAAGGACTGACAGAGACCAGCCCATCTCTGAGGATTAGAAACTTAACCAGAGGCATGTGGAAAGGGGGGGATAAAATAGAGGGTATTAAGGAGATACCCAAAGGCAGGAACTTAAAACAGCTGAACTTCTGAACTTTGTATTCAAAGAACATTTGGGAACACTGGAATTACGGGGGACTTGCTTAAAGATAGTAAGATTAAAAAAAAAACAAAAAAACCACACACTAAAAATGTCCACAATTAAATACAATTACTCCTACAGAGCACTTTTATAAATGTCACGTATCAAAGTGTGAGGCACGGTGCTTCATCTACACAATGTCCATGGATTATTTGACTGCTGATTAGGTCAGTCCTCAGCGCTGGGTCAGGTGTAAGTGGACCTGCCAGGCCTGTATTTGCTTATATGCTCACGGGGTGAAGTTTCTGGTTTTCCCACCTAACATGTGACTGACGTAGGCAGTGGGTGGCCTGACCCTGTGACTCTTCTCTCTCACCTGCAGCAAGTCATGTCTTTTTAAATTCACATCATATGCTCTCCTCAACTTTCTTTCAGTCAGCCACTGCTTTAACTGTGTGCTTGTTACAGTTGTTGAGGGAAGGTGAATTATGTACAGTGATCATAAGTGAACAGCACAGCCTTGAAGGGTCCATGTACACGGAGAACCAGTGTCTTAGAGCCAGGAGTCTCAGAATATGTATGGACAGTGTGTGGTTTACTAGGAAGCTGAAATGGGTTACAAACTCTTTAAAAAATACAAGATCTTTCTGCTATTCTTTAAGGAAAATGATTAATAATTCCCTGTACTATCTTTTCATGCAACTTGAAAGGCTATTTACTAGGAATCTGTGTAGCCAAATTACTAGGGCTTAGTAAAACCGGGTACTCAAAAATCTGTTACGTAGCTTTATCCTCTTGCCTTAGGTTGGGTAAAATTTTCAATTGTTATTTTTCTTCAATTATGAAACTCAGTTAGTTTTATCATTATCAATTGAGTTTCTTCATTAATTACAGAGAGGTGACATATGTTTGCGTGTTTTAGGCACATAACTTTCTAAGTAATTATACTAAGATATATGCTTCGGTTTTCCTCAATTTTCTTATACAGTGACATGTAACTGGTGATACTCCATCTGTGAGAAGCTATATTATTTGAATAACTTGCCATCTACCATCATCAACACAGGGTAATAAAGTTGCCACAGTATTTTTAAGTTTACATGGCGTACAGATCATGTGCAAGCTCATATTCTTCACTTATGAAAGATTTCATAAGCTATTGAACCACTTGCTACTGATGCTAATTTACGAGTACCTTACTGTCTCTATTCTGTATCTTGCGTTCTGTTGGTATACTGTAATGTAATGCTGCTGTTATACAGATGGTTAAACTTAAAAACAAAAAAACATACCTCCTGAAAACAAAAAGTACTATTTCAACTTTTCACTGTTTTGATCCTCTCCAATTCCTTATTATCACAGGTCATTAAGGTATGACAGTGGTTAGGAGAACAAAAACCCAGTGGACCACCACCTTTCAGCATCAGAACTGCAAGTTAAAGATTACACGGATCTAGGGGCACCTGGGTGGCTCAGTCGGTTAAGCGGCCGACTTCGGCTCAGGTCATGATCTCACGGTCCGTGAGTTCGAGCCCCGCATCGGGCTCTGTGCTGACAGCTCAGAGCCTGGGGCCTGTTTCCGATTCTGTGTCTCCCTCTCTCTGACCCTCCCCCGTTCATGCTCTGTCTCTCTCTGTCTCAAAAATAAATAAACATTTAAAAAAAAAAAAAAAAAAAAAAAGATTACACGGATCTCAAAGAGATACTTGGACTCCCATGTTCTCTGCAGTATTATTCACAACAGCCAATAGGTGGAACCAACCTAAATGTCCATTGATGGGTCAATGCATAAACAAAATGTGGTATAAACATATAATCCAATATCATTCAGCCTTAATTGGAAGGATATTCTGACACATGCTACAAACAACATGGATTAACCTCGAGGACATTATGCCAAGTAAAATAAGCCAGTCACAAAGACAAAAACTGTGTGATTCCACTTAGATGAGTCAAGCTCTTAGGAACAGAAAACAGAAGGTTGCCAGGGGCTGGGAGAAGGGGGGCGGGGGGAGAAAAGTCACTGTTCAATGGGTATAGTAGTGCAGTTTTGCAAAATGAAAAAGTTCTTGAGATCAGTTCCATCACAATGTGTGCATAGTTAACACTACTGTGCACTAAAAATGGTTAAAATGATAGATTTTGTGTTGGGTATTTTATTACAATTAAAAAAGATTATTAGCTAGTACTCTACTGATCACAAGTAAGTACAAGCAAACACATGCTGACCTACAGAGTTTAAGCAAATTCCCTAAAAATCATAAAAGAAGTTAATGGCAGAACCAAGCCAAATCTTTAGTCTTTTAGTCTTCCAATCAAGGCCAGACAAGGCCACTCTCACGTAAAAATTACATGTGTACAAAGCACTTGGGCAAGAGATAGGCACTCAATAAAATTCTTTCTTTCCCAACAGAAAGGCAACTAAGATCAGACATTAAGAGGGACTTATAATTCTAACCTGACTTGAACCCCTCTGAGTAAGCATCAGTTATAGAACTGTTATGATTTCAAAATGGAATTCAGAGACAATTCTGATGAAGACCAGGTATGATAATTGCTTCATCAATAAACCAGAGACTTGGTTTTCTACCTCAGTATCAGACAACTTCCAACTCTAAAATTGGTGTTTAGGATAAAACAGATGTGGCTCGACAGATACCAACGCATGCATTTACCATTACTAGCAAGAACACACCCCATTGCAGGAAATGTGCCTAAGCCAATTTCTTCCCAAATGGGGCCCAGAGGGAGAAACTTAAAACATGCATTGGCAGGAAGAAAAAATGCGAAGGATTACTGTTCTATCAATCACTAGTTCCAAGTATCAGAAAGGGGCTGCAGAGATCCTTAGTTCTGGGTTCACCCATATGTGTGTTCATTTGTTCCGCCTTTTAAAAGTACAGGTGGTCACGTGAGCACTCTTTAAAATGCATAAAAAACTAGCAAGAACTGCTTTATAACCAATCTCCTTAGTAGCTATTTTCTTATCTGTATGATCTAAAATTAGCAAAGGCTCTCAGAGATATATGGACACAGCAGAATACAATCACAACAAAATGGATCTCTTACTGAAGTCCTTTTCAATTAACCTGCCTCTTAGGGTTCGGACTCACTTCCTCTGAACAAGTGCACTGGGGAGGCATCACGTATACAAACATTCCACAACAGCTAAGTGGAGAAGTGCTCCAAGGAGGATGCTGATGTAACTTTCTTCATGGCACTACAGGTTTATACACACCAAAAGAAGAAAACAACTTGGTATTTGGGGCAGCAGGTTGATAACTTTTGGTTCATTTGGAAAAGCTTTACTGAATTTTCTGAAAGCAAGACAGCTGGAAGTCAGCACCGTGCATGTCTAGTGCCTGAGCATTTATGCCTAAAGTGGGACTTAGACGTTTCCTCGGCTCCTACCTTTGCATTATTCACAGCTACTGGATTTGGGATTCTAACCTCTTGAAATATTCTTGAGATATATTCTAGTGCTAGAACAATATTAGTACATAAACCTATATTATCATTTCCTTTTTTATAAAAAGAAATCTAAGTTAGGACATAAAGAACACGTGATAATTTTAGAAGATGTATGTTAAAATCAATATGAATGTATTACTAAAATATAGAAATATAATTCCTTTATGTCTGAAAGCCGAATCAGAGTCCAACTGCTATATAACATAACATATAACAAAAAGAAAATTAGAGAATCCTTAATATTCACTAAGAAATAGCATTCTAATTTTGGGAAAAGCTCATTTAACAAGAAACTAAAGAAAAGTTTTCTAACGTCACCGAGTTTACATTCCAAGGAGAGCATACAAGATTTCAATACAATACAATGGGACTGAAAAACGACAGGGAAAAAAATGTCATGGCTTGTGTACCAAGCAAAAAAAAAAAAAAAAAAAAAAAAAATCATTCATTAGATGTCATTTCATATTCTGGAAAAGGTTTCTGAAGAGTATTAATTGCATCGCCTTCAGAAAACTCTTACACATTTTAAATTTTTGTTTTTAATATTTATTTTTGACAGAGAGACAGACAGAGCGCTAGCATAGGTGGGGCAGAGAGAGAGAGGGAGACACAGAATCCGAAGCAGGCTCCAGGGTCTGAGCTATCAGCACAGAGCCCGACACAGGGCTCAAACCCAAGAACCCTGAGATCATGACCCGAGCCGAAGTTAGACGCTTAATCGACTGAGCCACCCAGGGGCTCATCTTACACCTTTTAAAATAATACATTTTATTGTTCAAGCATTTCTAAGACTGATCCCTGTATGCACTCTTTCTAATTAGCCAGCTCAAAGTTGTTTCTATTAAACAAAGCAGATACTTCTAAAATAACAAACTACCTAAAATTCCATCTTTGTCGTATTTTGAAATGCCCAAAATAGTCATGATCTGAAATAGGCCAGAGTACAAATACCAACTACAAACCCAATATTCCTTGAGAGCACACGCACAATCAGGGGAGAGGCAGAGAGAGAAGAAGAGAGAATCCCAAGCAGGCTTCACACCTATGCAGGGCAGGAATTCATGAACCAAGAGATCATGACCTGAGCAGAAATCAATTTGGATGCTTAACCAATTGAGCCACCCAGGCACCCCCAAATCCAGTATTCCAAAAAGTGTTTACATGGGTGAGAAATTTCCATGGACAGACAGATGGATGTGGAAGGAAGGAGAGAAGAAAGAAAGAGAGAGCGAGAGAGAACAAACAAAACTCAATAAATATTCTAAATTGCCCCTGAGTTCCCTTAATATTTCACGTGAAGTATTTAACTAAAAAGTCATATAGTTGTCCCTTACTGGAAGTTTTAATGTTTTTAATATTGAAGTATTTTACAAAAGAATACCAAAGAGTATGCCTAAATGAGGAAAACACCACTTTCTAAGACATTCTGCACTCTGAATTCTCTTAACTTTGTTACTTCCCCCATGACAATGTGGCACCAAAATAATTAAATTTTTATTTACAAACATGAATAAACCAGCACTAAGATAAGCCATGATAATATTTTCTTCAATGTGCTTCACTTTTCATTTCAGGCTTTTTTCAACTGTAGCTGAAATGAATTATAAATCAAAATAAGAAAAATCATCATCTGCAGCACATAGTAAACAATGGTTTCTAATCATGAACAATGGCTGACAAAACTCATTTTAAACTGTAAAAATACATCTTACTAAATTCTACATAAGAATCTCCATCAAAAGTGTATGTGACCAAAGAATAAAAATCTCTTACTATCACCTTCCTGCATCTTACCACCTCCACCATGAAGACAGTAAGAATGAATTCAGATACTTCAACCTCACTTACTGGGTCCTAATTCTCACTCTCGCTGCTAGATATAATACATGCCAGGACCAACCTATTACCTCCTGTGCAACAATACGACATGTGCAGTCAAAGTGTATTATCCTCATGCTCTCACTTACAAGCTTTCCTTTTTTTGCCAAGAAATCAATTAACTAGTTCATGATTTTAATATCAAATTAGATTTTCATTAAAATTCACCTGTGCAGTGAAAGCTTCAAGAGCTGAAATTCCTTATTCTATCTCTTTACAGTTTGTCACCGTCATTTGTAAGTGAGTTTGAATAGAGGTTCAATTAAGGTAATCAATTTTCCATTCATCAGGACAAAAGCAAAGAAAATGTTTTGTTTACACAGGAGAAACATATTTTGAGAAGATGAATACCTGGAAATCACAGCTACTGCATCCCCTGCATAAATTTGCATGAAATTTCTTATCCTCTATTACTTTCTCTGTTTGGAAAAAAACAGGTAATCTCGCATATCAATCTCTTTAATATTCTATTTAGCAATCAATGCTGCCCTGATAAGGGACTGGCAAAAGCAATTTCTGTACATCATTCAGGTACTGGGCTAAGATTTAAAACCGCCTACCCATATATAGTTAGAGATAAAGAGTTGAGACAACAATCCCTAGGGACCATATATTTGAAAGACAGTTTATTTTGTGTAGTTTTTCAAAAGAATAAGGCAGGTAAATAAGTTACTACCAGAAAAAATGATAAAACAACATTTCAGTGCACTTTTCTAAAAGTGTGGGCAATGAGTAGAAAAACCAATATAATTATTTAAAGGTTAAAATTGACAGGTAAAAATAACCATGTCTACCTAGAACATAAATATTTGTCTAATGAACAAATGAACAAATGGAGGAAAAGGTGTTAGAATTTCACATCTGACAGACAAGGAAACAGTATTAAAGAATTTAAGTTAGTGGTAGAGCTAGAAACCAAATATTTGGGTTTTAATACAAAATTAACACAAAATTTTCCCCCTCACAAAAGATAATTTAGTCAAACATCTCTGAGCTGAAGGTCAGACAATGTTAGTAAACAACCATCTTCAAATCAGTATAAATCCTCAATATTCACTGTACCAAAGAGCTCCCGTACAATCATGAACTCTTGCGTGCACATCACCTTTTCCTTCTTTCTTCAGCAAGTACTTCCTAATCACCTACTATATGCAGTTTAGCGGATGAAAGATTTCTATGTAGTCAATTATTAGTGTGTACATATACACACAGAAGGAATCTAAAAGGACTGTGAAGTCTTCGCGGGACAGATGTCATGTAGTCCTGAGGACGAGTTAGAGTTTATAGGGCAGAGAGAAAGGGGAGGGGCAGAAAAGAACAGGGACTTTCAGTGCAATGAAGGACGGGAGCATAGTGAGAGCCTGGGCTCAACAAGTATGCAAGAGCCAGCTTGGGAAGGGCCTGCTAAGCAAACCTGGAATAAATTCATACATTATATTAATTGCATAATCATAAATAACTTCATAAATTATGAGCCCAAGATTATCAGCCTTGTAAAAACAAGGACTTCTTTGATCATAAAAAAAGAACTGGGTACAGAGCTCCACCCTCATCTCTCCCCAGAAATAGGAGTTGTGCTGTGTCATCTTTGAGACCACATGTAATAACAAAATTTGCCATGGATTTACATATATCTCCTTTATATACGCACTATGTATTTGTATATACAATGGAGTACTACAAGGCCATAAAAAAGAACACAATCTTGCTGTTTGCAACAATGGGGATGGACCATGGAGGTATCATGCTAAGTCATACGAAGACAAATACCATATGGTTTCCCTCATGTGTGGAATCTAAAACACAAAACAAATCAACAGACTCTTCAGAACAAACGAGTGGTTGGCAGAGAAGAGACGGGTGAGGGGATGGGTGAAACTGATAAAGTGATAAAGGGGAGTAAGATGCATAAATTTCCAGTTTTTACTTATATAAAATATGTCACAGAGATAAAGAGTACAGCATAGGGAATACAGTCAAAAATACCATAATAAAAAATTATTATGAATGTAGAAACCCCTTTAGAGTGTACATTTTTAGTAACTCTAATAGGAACTACATGTACTTTCAAGTTACTAGTATGTACATATGAGACAATTACTGAGTTCAGCCATTTAGTTGTGTTTTGAAAATGGTGGCTGCACAGGCATTACAGAGTGACGACGAAAAAGAAGGAAGTCACTGACAGACGTCTAGATATATAAAAACTCTCATTATACTTAAAATCTATTTGAGAATGCTAGTCTAAAACATAATCTTGACCACCATAAAAAGATGAGTATTGAAAAGCGCACACTATCGTGCACTGAATGTAACCGCTGTAGGAGTCAAATCAGAGGTACCAACTGGACTGGCACACACAGGGAAGACTTCATGGAAGGTGGGAAATGGATCTAAGATGAACTCTGAACAATGGATGACAGGGTACGGAAGGATGGGGAGCAAACACACACACGTGTGATCGAACAAGGCACGGCAGGAGTTTACATGAGAGCACATGCACGGTGGAGGGGACAAAACAGGTGATACCTAAGCAACACCAAGTTCAACCTTAACCTCAGTCACAGCACAGGCAGCCTGTACATTTGGGTTCTCTTCCCCACTCTCAATCTTCTGCCCTTTCCTTCTGTCTTTCCATAGTTCCTCCCTCATTTCTAAACATATTTACCCATTATTTTATTTCGAGTATTCTCATGGGATCCCTCAATTCTCTGTGGAATGGAACTTAGTATAATAAACAAGTAAACCAACCTGTAGTGGGAATGCAGGCATAAGACAGCTTATGGAGGACCCACCATGGTCAAGAACAGTTTAATAAATGGGGTCTACAAAGGTTCTTAGGCAGGGTGGTGGCATTGGGAAAAAAAAAAGCATTTAAAACATTCATTCTAGCAGTAAGCACCATGCTGAACCAATAAAAATTTTTTAATAAAAAAAAAAAAAAGAAGCAGGAGTTGGAGCAGGTATTTCAGCACTACAGGTACCAGGTGACCATCGGAAGATACCAAGAATAAAGCAACAGCTTTAGAAGAGTTGAGAGCATTTGCAACACACTGTCCATAGATCCTAAACAGGCTCCAGCTATCATTCCCAACAAGCCACCAGGAGCCAGAAGGCTCCTCTCTGCTGCAGTTTATCACAGTGACAAGGATCAATACTTTGTGAACTGATGGACTGTTTATAGGGATATTATCTTCTAATCACAGAATGGGGGTACCATATTAAGTCTTTACTCTTTTCTCATTCTTATAGTAGATTATGATTATCTAGAGACATTTCTATCAAGTAGTATTTGCCCTTATAAACAACATAGTAAATTTACCAAATGCTCAGAACAGTGAAATTCTCAAGGAAGAACTTTGTCTAAGGCAGCCATCACGTACATCTTAACACACACCTAACCTCTACTGGCCTATTCTGTAATATCTGATCCCACGCCAAGTTTTGTGTATTTTACTCTCTTTTAGGAGATTCAATAATCGGAACCTACTTTTTGGAAATCTCTGCTACAAAAGAAATATAACGGTTAATCCTTAACCTATTTAGTTATTGAAAATATCTACTTATGAAAGACTTGGTATGTTACACATTGGATTTTTTTTTCCAATACCTCAATGTGTCATGAGAATAATCATTTATATTTATGATGTGGCTCTTTAAGCCAAACTTCTAAGAAACATTTCCTCTTTCTCATGCTTTTCCTTCTCACTTTTGGCTCTGCTGAAATTGCGAGTTTGTTCTTTAAATCTGGTTTCATAGCAACAGTAAATATCAAAATAAAATAATAAATAATAAGAGCACACAATTACTATCGCTATAAAAAACCTTTTCAAGGTTTCTTTTTTTTATTATTAAATATAATTTATTGTCAAATTGGTTTCCATACAACACCCAGTGCTCATCCCAACAAGTGCCCTCCTCAATGCCCATCACCCACTTTCCCCTCCCTCCCACCCCCCATCAACCCTCAGTTTATTCTCAGTTTTAAAGAGTCTCCTATGGTTTGCCTCCCTCCCTCTTTTTTTTCTCCCCTTCCCCTCCCCCATGGTCTTCTGTTAAGTTTCTCAGGATCCACATAAGAGTGAAAACATACAGTATCTGTCTTTCTCTGCCTGACTGACTCAAGGTTTCTTTATATATTGCCAGAATTCAAGGTGTTTTGATGTGGGCTACAGAATTTAGCATCTTTTCTGTGGTCAACTGTGCTGTCACTCAAGTTTTATAAGCTGAAAGTCCTTCAAGGTCATAAATAAACTAAAATTTCCATTATTCAAACATGACTAAATGGAATCTTCAATTAAGTAAAAATTGGGGGTCAGTGAATTTTAGGTGAAAGAAGCAATTTGTGTTATGGGTCATACAGATTTAGTTCTATCTCCTGTCATTTTGACCTCTACGGATTAAGTAATCATCATAAAAGCGGAGGAAGATAACATAGAAGCACAGAGAGATATTCAATTACTAAGAGAGTATCTGTAAGACTTCTGGTATCTGCATAATCAGTATAAAAGCATGTTTACTATGCCAACTTTTAATTCTCACACAAAACTACTTGGGGGACTTTATTTTTATTTTATAGACAAGAAAATAAGACTCCAAGATCCTAAATATCTCAGCCTAAGGCCATAATGTTGGTAAATAGCACGATCTGGCCTGGAATCAGGTCTTTTAACTGCAAGTTCTGTGTTACTACTAAATCACAGTATCTTGGGTCACAGAAAACTGGATTCCAACCATAGAGATAAACACCAAGAAAATCTACCGAGCAGACTTCAGAAAAAAAAATTTTTTTAACGTTTATTTATTTTTGAGATAGAGAGAGACAGAGCATGAACAGGGGAGGGTCAGAGAGAGAGGGAGACACAGAATCTGAAACAGGCTCCAGGCTCTGAGCTGTCAGCACAGAGCCCAACGTGGGGCTCGAACTCACGGACCGTGAGATCATGACCTGAGCCGAAGTTGCCCGCCCAACCGACTGAGCCACCCAGGCGCCCCCAGAAATTTTTTTAAATGGAGGGGGACTTTGATAAATCCTGTCAGATATATGGACATCTATGTCCCATTTCTAGTGCACGACCAGTACAGCATATCCAATTTCCCTGGTAAAATGATGTGGTTTCAGTGAACTTCACCCAATTAGAAAAGTAAACAGGGATTTATAGCATAAACCCTAGTCAAGAATAAAGATACAGCTGTAGTTGTTCAGAAATCTGTGTGTGCAGATTGCACTCATGCAGAATATATACAGAAATAGTCAAGATATGGTAATAGTAGCAACTATCTTCAACTACCGGAAGAAAATGGCATATGAATTTTACAACCAGAAGACAGTATCTTTTATGTACTTAAACCATCACTGGATTTTTGTATAATAAAAAAAAATGAATTTTACATAGCCTCTTTGACAAACATAACTACAATACTAAGAGGATAGTGCTATATATATATATGTATATATATATATATATATGTGTGTGTGTGTGTGTGTGTGTGTGTGTGTGTGTGTGTATTTTAAGATAATTGCAGACATGCATGGTATCTGCAGATATGTTATCAATAAAATCACATTAGAAGTTGATAGTACTGTCATCCCTTATTTAAATCTAATTTGACATTCCCTACAGACAGATGATTTTTACAGTTCAGTGCCTATATCATAAATCGTTTGGTATCTTTGTTTTCATTCTAATCATTATTCCCCTGCTGAGAAGACTTGTTTATGAAGTGACTGACAAGGCTATTAAAATCCATGAGTCATCTAATCTTAAAAATAAGGCTTATAAGCATTAAAAACACTATTTATAACAAAGCAATATCCATTTCTGCTGACTGGAAGTTATAAAAACCAAGAGTAATTTAGTAACTAGAAGGAGGGGGAAAATCTCTAATTTATTTCTAATCAGTGTCCTTAGCAGACTATGCTTTTCAGGTTACTTCAAATATGAGTTTATTCTCTATATCAAGAGAATTCACTAGTTATCCACTCTGAGCCTAACAAACTTGCTGTACCACCAACAGTTTTTCTTAGGGGAAAAGAAAATGCATGACAAAACTAAAACAGAACAAAAATAAGAACAATCCTCACCTAAGCAAGTAAATTGCCACACAAACAGAGGTAAAATAATAATAATAATAATAATAATAATAATAATAATAATAAATAATAATAATAAAAAAACCTCTCAGATTTTAGGATGCTTTGACATTCTTCTGTTTTGGAAATAAGTAATTCTGAAGATCAATTAGTTCTTTGGTGATTAACTGCCTTGACTTCTGTATTGGGTAAAGCAATATATTACCTGATACCTACATGGTCTATTGATAAGATGACAGTAAAGAAATTAACCTTATGTTTCTCCATGAATATAAAACTTTGTTAAATTGTAGATTAAACTAGAACACAAGTAACTAGTCAGTTATTCCGTTTCTAATGTTTCCATGCAATATATTATTTTCCAACAGTTACAACAGTCCCTCCCTCATCTGCAGTTTTGCTTTCCAGTTACCTGTGGTCACCCATGATCTAGAGCAGATGATCCTTCTCCCGACAACTGTCCAAAGGTCAGTCGTAGCCTAACGCTACCTCAGTGCCTACGTCATTCACCTCACGTCACCTCATCACACAGGCATTTTATCATCTCATATTAACACAAGGGTGAGTCCAGGACAATAAGGTATTTGGGGGGGGAGAGAGAGAGAGAAACAGACCACATTTCCATACCTTTTACTACAGTATATTGTTATAACTGTTCTATCTTATTATTGGTGGTGTTGTTGTTGTTAAACTTTTATTTTTACTTTTGAGAGAGAGACAGAGTGTGAGCAGGGGAGGAGCAGAGAGAGAGGGAGACACAGAATCTGAAGCAGGCTCAGGGCCCTGAGCTGTCAGCACAGAGCCCAACGGGGGGCTTGAACTCATGAACCGTGAGATCATGACCTAAGCCGAAGTTGGACGCTCAACTGACTGAGCCACCCAGGCGCCCCTGTTGTTGCTGTTGTTGTTGTTGTTGTTGTTTTTAATCTCTTACACTACCCAATTTACAAATGTAACTTCATGACAAATATATACATATAGGAGACAATACTATATATAGGCTTTGGTATGACGCAAAGTTTCAGGCTTCCACGAGGAACCTGGGAACAGTGTCCCCCATGGATAAGTAGGGACTGCTGTGGTCAATGGAAGAAGAAAGGAGGATGGTGTTCAAGGTTGCCCAGAAGACGAAATCTGGAAATGTTTAAGTTCAACAGTGGTAATAAAAACAAGAACCTTCCAATGTCCAGTAAATCATGTGCATTTTCATCTAATAAGATTAGTTTTACCTAGCTAAAAGAATGTTGGCTGGTAAACAGTCACAACAACAAAGGAACACAGGTTCAAAGAACAATCATCTTAATATGGCAGTGGTTAAACAGCTGAAAAATGTTTGTTGGAGCTGTCCTGAAAAAATGTATCTCTTAAACTGCTACCTTGCAGTTTTGATTTGTTTCCTTCCAAGAAAGTAAAAGCTACTTGATTTCTGGTGTCTGATACCCTGACATCACTGACATTTTCAGATGTCAAAGCAAACAAAGCAATATTACAAACAGCACTCAAAGGAGGATGGGTCTTCCATGGCAAAATTCAACAGTCCGCTCAGAAAAGCCCAGGGAGAAGAGAGAGGATTTTCACTTCCTGTTCACCAGAAACCTGGTAATAAAAAATAAATGTGTTTTCAAGAATGTGTATGTAATTTTTCAGAGTTCATCACCACAGGAGGAAGGGGACAGAAAGAGGGAGAAAGAACAGGGGTGTCAGGGAGACAGGGAGAGAAAGGAGGAGAGGGAAGAAGAGGAGGGGAGAGGGGAGGAAGGGGAGATGGAAGGAAGGAAGAGAAAGTTGGGGGAGAGGGATGGGTTGGGGGCGGGGGGAGATAAGGGCAAAGGGAAAAGCTAGGAAAAAGAAAGGAAGGACCATTTGTGGATTTAGGGAAAGAACATTCTCAGGACAGGGACCATCAAGTGTAAAGATCCAGGGATAGCAATGAGCTTGGGGGTTTCACACAACTCCTATCATCTGGGCCCAGTCAACTAAGTGAATCATAAACCACAATGGTGAGGCTTGGAGAGGTGCATACTGAGCAGGGATTTTTAAGTCAAAAGTTTAGCTTGCATTTCAACTCAAAGTGTCTTGCCTTTCCAGTTTCTCATCTAACTGCAATGGGTGGCACTGATGAAATGACTACTAGGTACAGGAGGTCTCTCAGTTGTTAAGGATGGACTCTCTCTGTCAATAGGTCTGTTTCAAAAATGATTCACCTACCACTCTCTCTTTCATGGGAAAGAGCCATGATATATCTGAAATGCCTAAAAGCCACCCAACTGAAACTGTTAAGCAGGCAGTTAAAGTTATGAACCAGTAGCTCAGGAGAGAGGTGGAGGCTAAAGATACAGATTTAGGACCATCAACATAAGGATGAGACCTAAGTGCTGAGGAAGGAAATCATCCGGGGACAAGTAAAGACAGAGAAGAGGTCTAAGGACTGAGCCCAGACACATTTTAACAACTAGAAGTACAGAAGAGAAGTTAGTAAAAGAGATGGAGAGTTTCCCAGGGAGATTTTTAGACCTGGATACTCTGAAATCTCAGTAAAGAAAGATTTCAAGAACCAAAGAACAAACAACTGGGTCAAATGATGGGAGGTTCCAGTAAAATGAAGCCTGGGAACTGACTGCTTAACAAGAGGGAAACTGCTGGGAGGTGGAAAGAAACAAGTAAACACATAGCTTCCCGAGTTAAGTAGCCTAAAGAGATGAGGGGTGAGGAAGTGGACAGAGAAGCACAGAAAATTCTGTAGAGTTTTACTATCAAGGGAAATTGATAAATGTGACAAAACTAAGGGAGAATACAGTATCTAGGGAGGGATTTTTACCCCACTTATGAGCAGAGACAGAACATGACTACATGCTATTAAGAATGATCTGGTTCCAAAAAAAAAAAAAAAAAAAAAAAAGAATGATCTGGTAAAGCAGGAGAAATCAGTTATAAAAGAGACAAGGGAAATTCAAGAGCAAAGTTCTGGAATCAAAGGGAAGGAATGGGACCCAGTGCCCAAGTAGAGAGGTGGGCCTTAGATTAAAGCTGGGATGATTTGTTCACAGTAACACACAGAAAGGCATAGATGCAGGAAGGAATATTATATAATATAATCTCTGCGATTATTACTGTTTTCTCAGCAGTAATCTGATAGAGCTTTTACGTTATTTTATTCTTTCCACCCCCCCCCAAACCTTTCAAAGCAATCATTGTAGGTGTATGGTCTTCCGAAATAGGAGCAGCCAGGAAGTGGGTTCTAGATTTGGTTCTGCCAGTTCACACCTAAGTAACACCTGCCAAATCTTCTTTCCCATGTGTATTATACTTAGTTGCCCAACTTTCCTCCTGGAGTGTTGTGAATATATGTACAAAGTGTTTTAAAGTTATTTAGAAACAGTGGTAAGTGTCAGAAATCCACAGTGATATGGTGTGGGGTGTAGAAGATTTACGTAGGAATATTGAAGCAACTAATTGATACGGGCAGTTATCTTGAGATTCCAAACAATTGTTTAAGATAGACATTTCTGTATTAGAAATTCACAGGATCATGAACTGCTTAAATTGGAAGGAAGTGTACTAAACTAGTCTAATCATGAGTTTTAGAGGCAGGGAATGGACAGGCTGTCTCTAGTACGGTTTCTCTTTAAATGGGGTAGTGTGATGACAGAACCTGCCTCCTCAGGCTGCATATCTGTGCAGGTACTTGGGAAATGTTAACAAGTGTAATTATTATCAAAAATAATTTAGTTCAATCTCTTTCTAGCACAGAGGAGGCCACAGAACTGGGGGAGTGGGGTGGGAATCTTCCCTAAGGTGACAGCCACAGCCCATGAACACAGAGTTGGAACATTTATTCCTTTGGTGTTCACTCTTCTAGACTGCAACTCCTATAATAAAGCCTCAATAAAGTGTGATTTGCATATATTCCTATAGAGATGAAAAACTGTAAAATTATTTGTATCACGTGACCACCCCCTCCCAGTCTATGTATTCTCTAAAAGTAAAAAAAGAAAATAGCATATATCATATCTGGAATTTCATTCCATTACAGACTGGTCTGAAGGCAAAAAAAATCTATTAATTTGCTTGTAAATCTTATAATTATTAATACTACTGAGAAAATAAAGACTTTTAGTATGATCACTGCTCTTATGAGCCATATAGATAAAAAGGTATCTTCAGTTTTCTTTGGTATACCAACCAAACATAATTAGCAACCCACTGAGTGAGCTACAACTCAAAGGTTTTTGTATTAAGTTTTTATTTTAATTAAAGTATAGTTAACATACTATGCCTCAAGTTTTAATGGAAACTAGTATAATGTGCCCTTAAACAGAAAGTATGTCAGAAGAGAGAGAGAAACAGAGAGAGAGAGAGAGAAAAGCAAAGCAAAGCAAAAGAAAAGAAAGAGGGAAGGAGGGAGGGAGGAAGGAAGACAGGCAGGTAAACACAATACATCCACTCATGCTCTTTTAAAATCCATCTCTAAGGACTTTAATGATAATTATTATTTTAAATGGTATGAGCAAAAAAGAATAAATGCAGACAAAGACATTATTGAAACATAGAAATTTAGATGGGAAAGCAACATTTTAAAAATAAATGAGGAAATGGGGTGTGTAGGTGGCTCAGCGATTTAAGTGTCCAACTCTTGATTTTAGCTCAGGTCATGATCCCAAGGTCCTAGGATCAAGCCCTGCATCCAGCTCTGCCCTCAGCATGAGCCCGCTTAAGATTCTCTCTCCCTTTCCCTCTGTCCCTCCCCTGCTTGCACATACTCCCTCTCAATACAACAAAACAAAACAAAACAGAAAATGCTGAAGACCCAGAGATTTAAATGATTTGTTCAAGGTCATGTCACTGGTCCAGAACAATCAAGAAACACGGTGTCTTAATTCCAGCCTACTGTTCCAAATCCTTTATTGGAATACTTATGTACAATACTAATACATATTTTCTGTAATTTCCTAAAACACTAAGAGAAATAGAAACCAAAGTTGACAGAGACACAAGAAACTTAAAAATCTGACCTCCCATCCATCAAGGAAAAGCAACAAATCTTACACTCTAACTACATAACGGCCTGAGAGCAGGTTTCAGATTACCTTTTACCTACACAATTGAGGATTCACTGCTTACATTATGGATGTCAACGTGCTATTATAATGAGGTTTTAGAATGTCTTCTTCACAACACGGAGTCACACACAAGTCTTCCGTGGAACGGATTGCGGAACTCCTCATTTCACCCCCATGCCCATGGACTAGGTACTTGCTCTTTCTAACAGCTGCCTCCACTTGTGGGTGAGATGTGGAATTACAACATGAACGGAACACCATGACATCATAATGACTGAAGATCATCTATTAAAATTAGCACACACAAAAATGGGACTGTTTCTGCCTGCTCCCAGGTTTTATACAACAGGTGGGGGCAGACTGTGAGCACACTTTACTTCATGGAAGATAATAAAGAAAAACAAGAAAATGACTTCAGAGAACTCTTGAGTAATTTGGACTGATTATTTCATCTAGCTGGGAGAGGGTGGGATGCTTTCAGTTTTCTTTCTCCCCCACAGTCCACGACTTCAAATCCCAACTCTTAAGAGGTGTATAACTTCAGCTAAATGATTTAATCTCTCTGAAGCTATTTCTTCATCTGTGAAATCGATATGGTAACTCGGATGTCATACATTTGGAAAGAGGATTAAATGGGATGACGCGTGGGGAGCCTCTGGCCCACAGAGAGCACACAGTGTAGTTTCTTTTCTCTTCACTTTCCCTCACCATATTTAAAATGGGAAGGGGTATTTGTGAAGCATGGTACGTCTTCAGAAATGAAGTTCAGAGTCTGAAACGTTCAGGAAAATGAGTAGCTCTCATATGGGGGGAAACCACAAAATAAAGTGAAAATAATCTCTGAGGGAGGTGTCAAGATTTCCAAACAGGAGCTCTGATTTTAGCTAATAAGTAAAGGAAAAATATGAAGATTCTTAAACAACAGACTAACCCAGTGAGAAGGGCGTTTTGGTAGGATTAACTATACAGAACTATGCAAGACCACCGAAGGGGGCCTCAGGGCTGCCATGAGATGCACAATTCCAGAGGCATCGTTCCCACTACGTGATCTGTGAATTACATCCCCTGGAAAATAACTCCAAGAGTTTGCAGCCATTTAGAAAGCTTTCATAGCAGTGTGGTTTGATGCAACAGAAATCTCAAGCTGGAGTGAACAGCAATGGGAAAGAAGGCTGCAAAGGAAATACCAAATATATTTAAGGAAGGAAGCATGGGGTGGTCTCAATCAATCCCTTAAGCCTAAAATTACTGAATGTTCCCTATACCTGAAAGTAAGGCAAGGAATCCTTATTTCTAGCTGGCAGGTGTTAAAAATAATTGTTTGTTGGTGATTCTAAACTGTTTGTAATTAACAGTAAGAGAGATGATATTCAAACTAATCAATCACTGAAAAATGATCCTAACAGGCAGAAACAAAAAGTTGCAGCAAAGAGCTAACTATTAATAGTTTTGGTCTCTGACCAGCATAACCACCTGTTCTCCTTTCCATCAAGCACAGATCTTATCCAAAATACAAGCTCTGACTCTGCAACAGCCACAGCATATTAAAACTTAGAATTTAAAGGGCACTTAAGAAGGCATGCAGTCAACCCTTCTCCAGAAAAGATGGTGCCTGATCCTCCTCCTTTGACATTTCCAGAGACTCCACAGCTCTTGTGGTCTAATTCCTTCTGACAACATGGTTTTGTCCTGTACTTTTCTTTTGAGAAAAAGAGAGAGGTAAAGGGAGAGTGAGAGAGAATGAATGGGGCAGGGGCAGAGACAGACCAATAGAATCTTCACCAGGCTCCACGCTGAGCACGGAGCCCAGTATGGGGCCTTGATGCAGGGCTCAATCCAACAACCCTGGGATCACGACCTGAGCCAAAATCAAGAGTTGGACGCTCAACTGACTGAGCCACCCAGGCACCCTGTCCTGTACCAAATGAAAGTGGAGTCAATCATGAACATCTGAAAAATACACTTTTATATATACTTTTGGTGGTTTTTACATTTTCTCAAAGTCTTTTCTCCTGTAGGCAAGACACTCTTAATTCCTTTAACCTTGTTTTATAAGGTATATTTTCCCAGACTGTTTTACCACAAATATGAGGGCTGCCATTATAACCACATGGTGTGAACTCATCTTTAATTTACATCTAAGGTTTCCACATCACCAAACTGATAATGAAAAAATTTTCCACAAAGCCAATCTTCCCATGGAAAGCATATTTTGAAACCTAACAGCCTTTTCCATCTTGTAGGAGATGAGAACTCCCAGTTAGCTACCAGTTTGACTATTCACAGAGCTTCCTACAGGATAAAAATACTGAACCCTTTTTTGAGGCTGTAAAATTTTCTGCTCACAATGCAGAGAAAGTGAGAGTTTAAAGAGCACTTCAAAAATTAAGGGGAAGTTTTAAATACTGAAATGTATGGCTTAGCTCAGAGAAAACAAACAAAAAAGTATGTAAGGGTCTATCTATGTAGTGAGAGTGATAAAAAAAATTTTTTTTTTCCTCCATGTCAAAGAAAACAATGTAAAAATGCTTTAAGTTGCATAAGGAAAATTCAAGGTCAATATCAGAAAAGACTCCAAGCATGGTAGAATAAAACTCTTCCCAGAAATATAGTTAGATGTACCACGTGGGAATAGCTTGGATTAAGTGCCTAAAGAATCAAGAGTTACACATCTGCCTGGAGTCTGGGCCAGATGACCAGGGCTATCTTTCTAAAATACATATCAGATTATGTCACTTTCCTGTTTAAAACTCTACAGTGTTCCCTATTAAGTACAGCTCAGCTCTGGAGGGTGATGTTACTTCCTTTTCCCAGAATGCCTGTATCTTCCTTGTTCATAACAAAGGCTACAGTAGTTTCTTTATCCAGCTGAAGTGATACTGTCATTTGAATATATCTGCTATTATACTTACTGAATTATAATCTGATTATCTGCTTATACATTGGGCTTCCACACTAGAGAATGAGCCTCTTAAAAATTAAAGATGAAGTCCAATTAACGTTCATACATTCAATGCAATGTTCATACATCAATAATGCAATGTCGTTATGGATAAAACTAAACTGTGACTCCCCCTTCCTATCTTGAAGCCCTAATGCCCAATATGACTGCATTTGAAGATAAGGCCTTTAATGAGATAATTAAGGTTAAATGTGGTTGTAAGGGTAGGACTCTAATCTAATAGGGTTAGTGTCCTCATATGAAGAGGAAGACAGGACCAGAAATCTCGATCCCTGCACGCAGAGATGAAGGTTATGGGCTGACGTAGCGATAACACAGCCATCTACAAGCCTAGAAGAGGCCTCACCAGAAACCAATCCTGACAGCACTGTGACCTTGCACTTGGAGCTTCCAGAACCATGAGAAAATAAATTTCTGTTGTTTGAGCTATCCAGTCTGCAGTATTTTGTTAGGGCAGCTGAGCTGACTAACACAAATGCCAAGAAAGTATTTTTGTCAAGTCAAGCATTTTTTCAAAGCCAGTCTTAAAAGATCCACAAATTAGTAAAATTCTTTCAATTATTTCAACTGTTCCCTCCAACAAATTTTTAACAACATGTCTTAAAGTTGGAAAAGTATGCAATTGCTTCCATAAAAACCTGGTCTTGATAAGTGTAAGCAGCAAAAAACCATTATGATATGATGGTCACCTTGAAATAAAGGACATTCTGACCAGGCTAATTTGATGAAGCCATGTCAGAGTGACCCTGTTAGAAGGCAACTTTTTTTTTTTTTTTTAAATTAACAAGTGTTATGTGCAGAGATAGTGATGATTCATAATTTATTCCTGCCACTTATCCAGTGCTGGCCAGAGTGGCCAGGTTAGGAGCAGGGTTACCTATTTTATTACCATAATGCAATAACAAGAGACGTGAAAATAAAGGATTTTTGTTGGTTTTTCTTGTACTTCAGCATGCCTCTGCATCAAAAGGGCCAAGCCAAATGTTATGTAACCATGTATCCCTGTTTCTGAAGCTTACTGCAATTCTTATTCCATGATCTTCCATCAGGAAGAGCAAAGCAGAAGTTACCATTTCAGGAAGATTATGTTACTTATGAATATGGTTCCTTCTCAGCAGTCTGAAGAGGAATCTAAGTTTGACTATAAGCTGTTATTCATGTAAATAGGAAACTATCTGCTTATCTTTGGAAGAATGCAGCCAATTAAGTGAACTCAGTGTTTAGATGACTTAGAAAATTCTAAGAGAAAACAATTTTTCCATCTCTAATTCCAGCATTTCTATCCCCACTGCCAACAATACAACTCTATGAAGGCTGTAATAAAAGCAGAAATATTTCAGTTCTATTCAGAGGATAGCATCACTTTGTAGGTCACTAAACTGAGGTTTGGAGAAGTAATTTATACAAGTTCACAGACCTATTAAGTTTCTGAATTGGGATAATAAAAATAAGCCTGTTTGTCAGCAATGCCCAAGTTCTTTGCACTAAACCATGGCTGTGGCAACTGACAAAGAAAGGCAAGTATTTGTACAAATACAAACCAGTTCATCCTGGAACGAACCCAAGAAATCCCCAAGAAAGAGAATCCCATTTTAACATTAGGTCGAATATAAAGACCTTCTCAGAAACGAAGTGAAACATTAAAGGAAGCTGTGTCCTAACACCTGAGGGATTATTGTAGGGAAAAGGGAGAATGATGTGCAGGCCATCATAATTTCATTCCCAGAAGAAAACTGGAATGTCAGATGAGCAGAAGAAAGCAAAAAAAGAGAAGCAGTGTAGCAATCATATTCAGTGAAAAAAACAAAAGTTGGCCAAGAGAAAGAGGTTAAAAAAAAAAAAAAAATACAAAAACCTTCTGTAGCAATGGTGTGATACACATCTATATCCACAAAGTAATTTATAAAAAACTTTTGACAGGCAATCTAAAGTTCACTGAGACAACTGGTTCTTTATAAGATGATGTTTCAGGGCATCTCAATTTAGCTGCTTTTTCTTCCAGGGAGAAACAAAAAAATGAACAAACAAAAATTTCTGTTGAGTCCACCTTTTTTTCCCCATATTTGCAAAGCTGTATTTAAAAAAAAAAAAAGTTGTCATGCATATGAACCTAATATGTTTAATTGTGAATAACATGGAGGTTCAAAGACAGTAAAATCTGGTATTCTGTTTTGGATATTACTTTCAAATAGTAAGTAAGCTTTTTAAAAGCCTCCCTTTAAATATCTTCCTTCTGCTGAAATAAAGAGAAGGAGACAAGAAGTGAAAAAGAAATCACCAAGATACAAATAGAAGCAAGATAAAGAAAAAGAAACATTAGCTAGCATCATCTGGCTGTGCCTTAATAAGCTTTCCGGACGTGAAATTTATTTTCCTTGGGCTAGATTGTTTTACTTCAAATGGTCAAATGAACTCTGCCAAATTGGGAAAGCTACAGCAAACGGCACATCAAATGCAAACTGTGTTTTTCTACTTTCCAGGTATCAAGACAAAACCCTCTAAGCCAAAGAGCTACACAAGTATCTTCTACAGGATTCCCATGACAATGTTTATGGGCACCTAGATCCACCAGTTTAGATTATCGAATGTACACCTTTTAAATATCAGATGTGCACAGTCTAAGTTTACCTTCAGAAGGCACGTCCCCACTCCTCCACATCAGCCATGCATAACCAACCCCTCTTAGTTGCTGGCTGTCAACACAACAAATACCCATTTGCTTTTATACAAATGGTTTTTTACAAAGTCAATTAAGTTCTTCATAGCAATGGTGATGTAACAATAGTTCAAACTGTGGTTGAGATTTGGATATAAAGTAAGCCTTCTGAAATCTCATCAGGTCACTAAAAATGAGATTCCACCTGTGCTGTCTATACCCAAAGGCATTACATACATTTAAAGAACTATAAACACACTTAACTCACTCGACTTTCCTCCCAGAACATCTAGATTTAAAAAAAAAAAAAAAAAAAAGACAAATGGTGCTAATGAGTTTCAAAGAACCATGAAAATAAAACAACCACATAAATTATTTCTATTCAAGTTCGCACCATGCTTTGATGTGAGAAGCTAAATGTGTACATAAAACAGTCACAAGGCAGCCAGGGTTTCCTTCACTGAGCCTTTTCCCTACGGGAGCCAGACATTCTCAAGTTTTACGGGAAAAAGCAATCATAGAAATTTATCCAAATTTTTACTGTTACAGAATATTTTGATGGTTTATGAAGACAACATGACAAATATTGGCCCTTTGTTCTCTGTGCTTACAGTTATCTTATCCAACTGGACTAACCATTACTGAACTAAGAATTCTCTTTACAACAAAAGGGTCTCTGCCTTTTATTTGGATATAACTGGTAGTTGTGACAGTATTATTTTACCTGAAAGCTTTAAGAAACTATGATTAACATTCATACGATGGTCTTTAATGTGACTTTCCACAACAAACAAAAAAGGATGCATTTGCTCTCTTCTGAAGAGAAATGTTGTAGGAAAGGGAACCAGTTTGTGCAGAAGTTCTTGCACGTCAAGCATTAATGGGTACTTCTTATTTCTCTCAGTAACTCCAAGATTTAGGTATCAAAAGCCCCATCTACCAGATGAAAAAACTAGACTCTGAGAGTTCAAGAAATAGTAAGAAGGTTTTAATCCAAGTCTGCCTGACTCAAAAGTCAATGTTGTTTTCCCTCCCTAAATGTTTTCTCCGCTAAGTTAAACAACCACAGTTCCTCCGTAACCATTCCTGTTATGTCATAACCTCAAAATCCCCTCATCGTTCTATCCACCAACGTGGCACAGAAGGAAACCATTATGGTCTCAGTGCAGACAAAGGCCTAAGACTCAGGAAGTCTAATTTTTAAAATACATGAATTGAAACTTTAGAAAATATGTGTGTGCCAGTAGACAACCAGCACAGACTGACCAAAATCAGCCAGTATCTTTTCCTTTAACAAAGAATTAAAATGCTGTGCACAGTAATGAAGGCTTCACAGAAACTTTGTCTCTTCTTTCGAGTTATTTCTTGAAATAAGGAAAACCATTTGCCCTAATACCTGCTCCTGGCTCAACAACCTTTTATTGAATGATTAACTTTAGCTGTGGCAACTTACATGCCTACCTCACTATATCCCCTGAACAGTGCTGTGCAATGTTATCTATCACCTTCATTTTAGAAATGGGAAATGCACCATAAGGGTTTCGGTATCTTGCCCAAGAACTCAAACCCAGACAGTCTGGTTCCAGAGCCAGTCCTCTGTCACTCTGCTCTACTGCTGCTGATAAAGGAACTGAGCGATGCTTTATGAATTTAGGCCCCGTTGCTTTGACACTGACGGTTTGTTTTTTTTTTTTAAAAAGAGGCTAGCTGAAATGAAATGCTAAGTTATCGACTAAGACTGGATTTGTAAGGATGTCAGGGCTGAACTGCTAAGCAGATGGGACTATCTTCAAGCACCTTCAGATATGTGAGCGCCTATTCTGGCGGTACTTCACTCTCACAGCCAGCCCTCTGCTGACAGACAGCACGTTGTTGGTCTCCTCTGATTTCTCTCACCACGCAATCAACACAATTAGGAGCTTCTGAGTACCCTGACAGGCCCTAGCAGCTTTCAGTTCCAAAATACCAAGGAGGGCAGGAATCCCTTGCTTCCCAGAGAACAGGATCTGAAAGTGGAGGGTACGACACCTTACCAGAATGAGACAGCTCATTCCATTTCTCAACAGCTGTGACTGTCATGACGTTCTTCCACAGGGAGACTTCTGCTCTTCATCATAGAGAATATTTTTTTGGTTTCTTTTTCATAAGCCATGTCGTCTGGAGCTAGTCCCCAATTTTGCTGCACTTCTATGGTTATAAAACGTGGGGATTTTTTTCCGCTGCCGTGAAAACACAATATTATCACCTAAAGCAATATCTCTTCTGATCCTCAGCGATCTCATGAATGAAATAGAATGTGTCTTCCTTTAAGAGCTGCTGGGAGTAGTTCAAACATCTAATAGAAACAGACCCTTTGGAGTTATCTGAATGAAACACAGTTCAGGTACTGTTTTATCCAATTTAGACCAATACCTAGAAGGATAAAAGATTAATAATGTAACTTCTTACGTTGTTGTATAATCTGTTTTGATAAAACTATAATGACATCTTAATTTTCTTACAAGGCAGGTTTGTATCATGGAAAAATATTTAAGGGATGTTCTAGGTCAAACAGAAAGCATAGATAGTGTAGATGTCAGAGCATATTAAGTCTGAGTTCTCCTTCTGGCAAATCAATCATTTAACCTCTTTGGAAAGAGGTTTTATGAAAGAAATTCAATATTCTTTCTAAGGGAAAAAGAGAAGCAGATCCAGACCACAGAAGAATTTGTCCACAACAGAAGGTGTTCTCAGGTAAATAAAACGTTCTTACTTGGAACACACAGGACAATGTTATAAGACAGAGGGAACAAAAGACTAGGAGAAAAAGCAGTCCCATGATGGTCAGCTCCTATATAAATAAGATGCACAATCAGTCAAAAGGATAAAAGATCTTCCTGAACTATCACGCACACCATGTCTGGAGATGGAAAGCTCATGGTGAAAAGGAAGGAAGGAAAGGAGACTACAAGCTTTTTCCCATGGAGACTAACACACCACACTCATCCCTGATAAACAAGCTGTTCAGGGACACAGTGTCAAGTTCTCCTCACAGTTGACCTTCATATAATGAAGATACCCTGTCCACATACTTAGAAAAGCAACACACTGTGTCTATGCATTTCCCAACAGAAAAATATGGCCACTCAGTCCAAACTTAAATACCATAATAATTATGCTAACCAAAGTGATAATGCAACATCTCAGGGTAACCTTCCACTGACTCAGGAGATAGTCACAAAGAATTACATAAACAATCAGTATGACTTAACTGTGACTTATGTCCGTGATGTTACTTTAGAGCCTCTACTCACAGAACTCACTCCAGGTCTCCTTCCAAGTGGTTCCAGCTTTTAAATGACAGCAGAGCCCATATTTAATGAGGGTGACTCCTAGTTTTCAGAAACCTTTATAGTATGGGAGCAGAAGGGATAGGAGCATGAGCAACTGAATGGGAAGGAGAAGGAGAGAGAGACAGAGGGAGAGACAGACAGAGGGAGAGACAGACAGAGAGAATAGGAATGAGAGAAAATGAAATAGGTGAATGAGGGAGCTGATAGGAAAAATGCGTATCCATATTTTTGAGATAAACAACAAGCTTGTATCTGCACCAGAAAACACTGCTGAAGGGTAATAATGACAAGTATTTCCACAAATTCAAACACACACACGCACTACCAGACACCACTGAGTACCCACAATATACTTGGAAGTTCTTCTAAAACGAGCAGAATAGTAATCATGCCAGAAATAATAGAAGTCAGTTAAGGAGCTAGCACACGGAACCAAAATGTACTCATATTTTTTGCTGTCAAAATAAGCTTGTTTTGCAAACCAAAGCTGTCTAAACCTGGGGAGAATATTATCTCAAAGTACCCCGGTTCTGTGCGACTCAAATACTTTTTATAGACTACACCCCCATCCCTCTACCCCCTACGTTCACTTATGTAAGTGCTCATTTTAAGGAAATGAGGAATGTTTTCCTAAATAACTTACGCTTACACCAGTCTGCTTGTCTCTGAAAGAGCCGTACACAGTGAAGAAACTGCTTGCTTTACACACATTAGGATAGAACACAATGGTCTTAAAGCATATGCAGGGCAAATAACCACTTAATGGAAAATCAATTATGTAAAATTAAGTTAGTCATCAATCTCTTACATATTTGTGATTTATCTTGCTGATGTTAACATTATACCAGTGTTTGATATTCACAGGAACATTTGACAAGATGAGTTTTTAAGAACACGCTGTACAAAAGGAAAAATCGAGATAATGCAAAATAGTTAGCTTAGGACAAATTCAGAATGCTGCCAAGTGTGTTATTTTAGTAAATCACTACTATTAGCGTAATCATTTGTAAACTTTTTAAATTCCTTAGTACTTAACTGAAACTTCTTTACACATAATAAGGGTGACACATTCATCTATCATCAAAGCTCAACTTTTTTTTTCTTTAATTCTTGGGACTGGTGAGGAGGATGGAGTTGGGACGTGGGCACGTGATTGGTACAGGGGAGGGAAAGCTAAAATTTATTCTAAATACTAGAAGAGTGGAGGGAAAAGAGCCTCCCTCCCACAGTGCTAGGGTGACAATTTTGCTGGAAAGGAGAGGAGAGAGGAAGCCAAATGTAGCATTCATTACATTACAACTCGTATTTTCCACCAGCAGAAGCTTATGTTTCCAGAGTCCCAAACCTCCAGGAGGTCAGGCTAAGGCATCTGTGAGTTACAACAAGGATGACCATATGGCCTGGGTTTGCCAAGGACAGTCTCAGGTTTGCCCAGAACCAGCTGTCCAGGCGTAATTATTCACTGCACCCATTTTCACTCTCTCTTCGTATGCTGCTTTAAATGGTCACTCTAAGTAACAATGGAAATGAACCACAGTGTGTAATGTGTTTTCCAGGGGAAAATGTTCCAGCTTACAAGCGAACCTGAAGACATAAAGTATACACACAGTCAGAGATTGCCTGTATTTAGTAATTCCTGTCTATGCCCAGTAACACTGCTGTCTAGTCCCCCTTCCTTGTTTTCCTTTTGTTTTACTGTTCTTCCTCTGAAATGAACCTGAAATATCCCCAAGGTTATTTGCCTCCCAATAAAGAGCATACTATAATTCTGTCATATCATTGTTTTGGAAGTGTCACAGTGAAAACGAGGAACTACTTCACTCACTCACTTATTAAATATGGACTGCCTGGTGTTTGCCGGGCACTAATTTAAGCACTGGTGATACACCTCACATTCGAATGGGGGTAAGATATGCAACAGCAAACTGGCACAATTTTATATACTGTCTGGGAGAGGTAAGCACTGTGGAGAAAAACAAATCAAAGAAGAGTGTACAGGGCAGGAGGCAGTGAAGGGATAAGGGAAGCAAATCACAAAGCTGTCAGGGGTGCCAAGGATCAGCTTAGCGTCCTGAGGAACAATCAGGAGGGGCCTGATGTTAAGTGAGTTAACGGCAGAACAGTGAGATATAGACCAAAGAAGCAGCTGGAAGGTGGGTCATGTATGGAGGGCTTTGTAGTTTTATGAATAAGACAAAGAAGCACTTTGAGGGTTGGGTTCTGAGCAGAGGGTACTTCACAAATGTGAAAAGGCTCCTTCCAACTACTCTATTAAGAATAACCTGGGGTAGGGGGCAGGGACAGGCAAGAAAGATAAGAAAAAGAAGACAAGCGGACTAGTTAGAAGATTATTAAAATTAATAATCCACAGTAGAGATGATGGTGACTTGAATTGAAATGATAGCAATGGGAGTGTTAAAAAATGGCTGGATTCTGGATTTATTAAAAAAGTACTTTTAAGTAATTTTAGAATTACAGAAACTTTGTTATGATAGTACAGAGTTGGCATATATCTCTCACTCAGGTTTCCCCAATTATTAACATCTTATGGTGTATTTGTCACAACTAAGAAACAAACACTGGCATTTTACTATTAACTAGTCTTAACTTGGATTCACCAATTTTTCTGGATCACTCGAAGGCAAAGGCAACGTAACTTACTAATTAATTGTAATAGAGTATAAGAATGAGAAGCCAAGGTCATCTGTGAGGTCTCATCTGGGCAACTAGAAAGATGGAGCAGTCATCTCCTTGGATGAGGAAGACCATGGAAAAAAAATTGAGGAGATAAAAATTTGGGGTTTGTATTTGGCTATGTTAGACTTGAGATTCCTACTAAAAGTTCCAGTGGAGACATCCAACAGGCAGTTGGTTACAAGAGCACTGCTCTCCAGGGTCAGGGACAATTAGCTTCAAAGAGATTTTTAACATAGAATCGTGAGAACTCAATGCTTAACTGTGTATCATGAGCATTGTGAGTATGAAGAGGCTAAAAATGGCTCCCATGTTTCTCCCGCGGCAAGAGAAAACAGGCAAATGATGATGGAGAAGTTTTTCTATTGTAACTTTCTCTTAATTAATACCCACATTTTACCATAATCCTCTATAATGAAGCTAAAAATCTGTCAAACTTTCAATAATGACCTTTAAAAAAAATAACACATTTCGCAGAAAGTATCATCATTTTTTTTTTTTTTTTAGAAAAAGCAGGATATGTATCAAATATATCAAACTTTTCTTGGTAAAAGAAACAAAAATTCTTTTGGCAGAATTAAAGATCAGAAAATTAAAAACTGAGATTTTGAAGTTTACTTGCTACAAATGTAAGGATTCGTTTCTTCATTTTGCATTTCAGACTAACACGGATGATGTGCAGTCTGTTCATACTGAAATGTAGAGACAAACTTATTATTCTTTTAATGACTTTCAGAAGGATAAGATATTTTTAAAACTCAGATGTTACTGCAAGTTTTTCAATGAAGATACAGAATGCACTGTAACAAAAAGGAAGAACTCAGACACCTCCGAAACAATTCACACTCGACAGAAGACCTGCTGACAGGTCTTATTTCAAATGATCTGTTTCTGAAGTTTAAATATCAGTATTTTCAGATTTGAACATTAAACAGTGAAAAATGCTTTCTCAACTCAGTTCCTTCCAAAGACAAAGTGAGTGATGAAAACTATCACAGGCCATGACAGAGCATAATGGCAATTTTATTCCCTGGCCTTGCAGGGTAAATGGGCTGGAATTTTACAACGTAACTGAAAAACTATCCTGACCAAAAAAAAAAAAAAAAAAAAAAGAATTAGAGTTCAGGATGCATGCATGTGGCTTTCAACATAAAAGTAAATTCTTCAAGCAATTATTTGGGTTTTCCTTGAATTCTACAATGACCCCTCCCTTCCATTCCATCACTATCATTACCTCTCACCCAGACTTTTGAAAAGGCCAGTTAGCTAAGCTTTCCCTTCTCACCAATCCAACAGTCAGAAAAATTGAGCTTAATTCCCAATTGCAGCTTTAAACTTGACACAAAGGTTTTACCTTTTAAGCCTCAGTTTCTTCATCTGCAAGAAGGTAATGAATACTTGTTTTTATCTACCTCTGACAGTTACTACTGAGAACAAGTTAAATAATGTATGTGGAAGTTAATTATATATAACCTATTAAGAACTTTGTTGGGTCTCCCCGTCCTATTCCCGGCACGAAGACATAAGCTTGTTATCCCCCTCAAGTACTTTTTGTTGCCTGTTACATCAAGACAAGTTCCTTGGCCTGGCACTGGAGAACAGGCACAACAGAATCACCACAATCCATCTCTCTGGTTTCATGTCCTCATAAAATAATCTGCTTCCAAGTCACATCAGACTAGTGTCCATCAGACTGTACAGCTTAACTCACGAGTCAATCAGGAAGTCACTGGGTAGACTGTGACTATCATTTTTCAAAAAGGAAATAGAAGAGAAAATTCTAAGTATATGACACACGGTTAAGTTTAAGTATTGTTTTGTGAAATTTCCCTTTCAATGTTGTGAGTACATGATACTGGGTAGGAATGTAAAATGAGTTTCTTACTTGAGGGTCCCGGCAGCCAAGTGTGGCAAAGTCCACAGCGACCCACTCGCTCTCCTACAACCGTACTTCATCATCTTCCGTCATCTGGCCATTCTCATCACGTTCCTTGCGCCCAGACTGCCCTTCTACCTAAATTCTCTGGGACTCCTTTCCTTATCTGAAAACTAGAGGTGACACAAATAGCCATCTCCCAGTGCTGCTATGATCGCAGATCAAAATCCTTTGGTATTAGGTATTAGATGAAGCACCACGAGACTTTCTCTGCCTTTTCTTCTTTTCTGACTGCAAGCCCGTATGACAAGGTAAAGTATCAACAGACTTAAGCTGGAGGCAAAAGAAAAATGAACCCAGTGGACACCAAGCTGTAATATCTATCAAGTTAGGAGCTGCCTATCGCCTTGTGTGCGGAAACTACAATTCATATGAAAGAGGCCTTTAAGTCAAACCATATATGGAGGCTGCCTGAAGAAAGAATACAACTTAGTATTTCCTTGATGTCTGAAGGCAAAAATTACAACCATCAGTTCAGGAACACAGTGGTGCCCTCTGGGTCTACTGAGATTCCTGAGGGCCCTCTATCCCTACACCACAGTCTTTCAATCATGAGGTCTGTCTTATCAGTAGTTTTTCTATTCAAGTTCCTTGCTGTGAGGTATCTCATTTCACTGACGAAACAGGGCAGTGTCCTTTAAGAAACTACTTTGCTGTCTAACTTCAGTAGCTTCATAACTCACAAAACCAGGTTTGTTAGAAGTGTGGCTACAATGCCAATCTGTGTGTAGACGGCACAGGCCTTCTCTGGAGGCAGAACGCACAGGCTGAGCGCCCGGGGGCTGGGCCTTCTACACTGACCACAGGCTTTTTTGATCACTCCTCGTTCTTGACAATGGTGGTCAAATTTCAAACAAGTGGGAAACTTTATCAGAGGTAACATTAGGTTTCAATTTTTAAAATTATCTGTTTAAATGTATACGAAACCCACCCGAAGTGAAGAATCAAATGAAGTTTCGGCTCATTCTTCAAAGTTCCAACTTTCTGCTCAAACTATTCAATCTACATATATGCAAAAATACTAAAACATGAGCTGTATTCACAAACACATGTCTGCTCTCAACTCTCCATGGCTCTCTGCCACCCACTACTAAAGCCCATTCTACTTGCTGGAATATTCAAGGCCCTCTATTTCCAGCCTCAACATGTACGGCTCCCCACTTGGAGAACCTCTATCCCACCCCAAGACAATTCTGTCGGTAACAACTTGTGACTTAACGTTCCCCTGCTTCTGTTTCATGCCAGCTTAGCACATTCAACCCCACTTAGCGTCAGTATAGTATTTCCATGGTACATTACAATTAACAGACTTTTAGGAACATTTATCCTGATTTATTGCTCCAAATGGCCCTCTTCCTGGGATGCTCTCTTTTTCGAATCCTGCAAGTCAGAAATAACCTCTCCAACTTCTAAACGTTTGCACCTTGTATCAATCAAGAGTGGGTCTGCCACTATAATCATGTCCAGTATTTTATCTCTTTCACTAGATCTGCCTCCTAGAACAGAAGTTAAAATGCAGGATTTGAGACTCAGTCACTTACTGAATGTTAGTCCTAGGGCAAATATATTTAATTTCTGTAAACTGTAGGTCCCTCATCTCTCAAAGTACCTATTTAGAGTACTAAATAAACTGCCTAAATAAATAGCCCAGCGTGTGGTACACAACAGTTTACTACTGGCTATTAAAAGTGGCCCCTTCCTGACCTTTACACTCCTTAAAGCCGTCAGTTGTGAGAGGTGCCAAATTTAGGAAACCTCAGGGCAACGTGACTAATGTGACCCTTCTCTTGCAGTCTCCCCATGCCCCCACTTCAGCCATCAAGACGTGACAATTCTGTTCTTGACTATCATGAATAAAATGTCCTTTCCTTATTATTCTTATACTCACTGTGATACGCGGGCCATCGTTATTACTTAACACCTCAACTCCTGAAATGGTCTCCTGATTTCCTAAGCTGTCCTAGGCCTGCAATCTAACCACTCAATGGCAAATAATACAATTAATCCTGATAAGACGGATCATAATGATATTCTAATCATCAAGACATGTCTGTTTTCAATTCTCTTCTTATTTTATCTCTCTCTCTGTCTGTAGCATTTAACACTTTTAACCAGGCCCTTCTTTCATTTCTCTCTTTATACTTTCTAGACCCACAGACCAATTTTCCTTCCTCTCCTCTGATCTTTCCGATACTATGTTCTCAATTGCCCTGACTGCTTTTCATCTGCCTGCCCTACAAAGGCTGCTGTTCCAAGGATCTGTCACCTGCAGCGTGCTCGCGCGCTCACTCTCTCTCTCTCTCTCTCTCTCTCATCCACTCTCTGGAGTCACATTGCACTGGAATCCAGAATCACCATAGACAAGGAGGTATGCAACGTTCCCGTGCTGAAATTTCTTCATCTGTTAAACGGGGATGATAATATCATTACCTATAACTTCAAGGGCTGAAGTTCATACACTAAAATATTTTTTTTTTAATCCATGGAAAGCACAATATAAAATGCTTCATTTCTTCCCCTTTGGCTTTGAGCATTGTATATGGACATACCTCACAAAACTACTTGTCTGTCACAGCATTCATTACACCATACTACTTACAAATGTTTTCCATTACATTTATAGCTCCTCAAGGGCAGCTTAATTCTATCTTGGAATTATGTTGGAACACACATAGTAGGCACTCAAGAAATAGGTGTGAAATAAGCCAATGAATTTCTAGGGACATGATACCACTGAAGCTACACCCCTCCACAAAACCTTTAATTTACCACACCCCCAAAAGTCTCCAGAATCAGGCCAAATCTTTAACTAGGCATTCAAGATCTTCTCTGAGCCACCAACTTTCTCCAGCTCTAGCCCTTGTCATTCCACTTTATGCCAGTAAAAACTGACAGTCCCTCTCAAATCATTCTCTTCCCCAGAGGCCCCAGGAACACCAGTCAAACCTCTTATACTGGAATGGTTGCAATCTCTTGCTGTATTTCTATCAGTGCTGAAGATAATACACAGAATAGACAACACACCTGCAAGCATTATGTGGGAAGGTCAGAAAGGACCTAAAAATAATAGAGAATAATCTATCAACTCCTGAATTTAAAAGAACATCAGAATTATAGAGCTGAAAGGGGCCAAGCAGAACACCCAGTACATAACACTTGAAGGAAGTTGAGAAATTTGCTCAAGGCCACACTGTGATCTACTGGCAGCGCAGAACTCAGGCTCACGGCCCACCGGGCCCTCTAGGTCAGCACTGATTCCACCTAACAAACCAGGGCCACTTCCTCCCAGTATGGTCGCCTGCAAGACCCTCGCTCTCCTCCAGTGAGCCGAACAGACACAGGACTCCTATGTACACGTCACGGAGAAGCCAACTCCTGGCAGTCCTTTCTTTTACAAGGTTCTGAGCAACATAGCTTCATACTCTCCTTTCCTTACACCCCAGAACTGAGGCTGTTCATTAGGTTTCAAGGCAAGAACAACAGGAGATTCTTCTCTGATGCCAACCTGCACACTGAGGGAGAACTAGAGCTCGTGGAGCTGGGTTACAGATGGACTCAAGGGACTAAGCTTACATTTATGCATGTGTTTCTAGCAGACATTCTGCCAGAGTGGCATAAGCCAAACCAAAACTGGAAAAGGCTTAGCAGCTCAGGGTTTTATGCAAGTACAAAAATGTGTATCTGACTTTAGACCACTGTCTCTTAAAGCAGTGGTGGCCGTACCTTCATTATACACATATATCGCCTTCATTACACACATCTATACCACATGAACGCATGCAAGTAAGCCCTTTCCCCAGAGTTTCCGATGGGAAGAGGGTGAGGAAGAGCTAGGTACGTGTATTTTGAGACATCTTTCAGTGATCTGGACTCAACACACTCCAGTCTTGATCAAACTACTGGTGTAGACCTTAGGTAATTCAGAACAAGTCTGCTAAAAAGGAAACACTAATAATACTGACAACAATGGCTGACATTCTTGACACATTTCTTATCCTCACAAGAAACCTGGAAGGCTGAAAATGCAGACAACGACACTGTTGTTATTCTACAGAAGAGGAAACAGGCTCAGGGAAAGATGGCTGCTGTGGAGTCCACAGCTTACTGGCAAGAACTGATCCTGGGTCTTCTATTTCCAAACCTCATGCTCTCTGGCAAGAATTCTAACAAAAGGACAGTTCAAGATAAAAATCTAACCTTAAGCTCAAAATCTATGCTCTAACACTACTGATGAACTCACAATGCAGACTGTACTATCATTCACTCTTAGTTTTCTCTTTTATTTAAATAGAACTCAATATTTTTCTTTCTTTCTTTCACTTTGTTATCTTCAAAGGAACAACACAAAAATACCATGTGTCAGCTATACTGAGAAGGGCAAAAATCTCAGGGTTGGATGGATGCCAGGAGACAGCAATCAACAGCAGTCATGTTTAGAATTTAGATAAGAATCATATTAAAACCAATTCAGTGAAGCTGATGCCCTATGAAATATACTTTCTTGTTTCCAAAGAAAGCTGCACTAATGTAAATAAATGGGTAAGCTTGAGAGTGTATATCATTTCCAATCGAAGGAAATGAGATGATTTTATGAAATAAAAATCAAATGTGTCTGTAGTAAGGAGGAAAATTGATGTACACAGCTGAAAACCAAGATGGGTAAAATAAAACAATTGATCTTAGTTCTAGCAGTGATTACAGTCCGAAGACAGACAAAACAGTATGATTCTTGATAAAGGAACTTTGGGATCACGAATACACTATTTCTCCAACATTCTCAGAGCTTAACATTTGACTTGGAATTGCAAGAGATTTGTTCCCTCAAGTAAGATAAAATGAAGCTACAAAAGGAGCCTACTCTGTCCTTTAACTCTTACCACTGGACCAGGTACATGACAGATGCTGAGTAAGCACCTGCCAAATGATATTTATCTGTAGATGGTGAAAGTAAGGGAGAGAACACTTAATTCACATAAGATGTGCATGGAAAGTACTATATTTGAATAACCAGATTCTACAGCAACAAGATAAACCAAATGAAAAAATCTACTCATGGGAAGATAAAATCATGTCTTTGATTAAATAATCCCTCAAGTTCTGAATATTTTTCTATTTCTGTGATTATGTATTTATTTCAATTTATGAAGTTACAATAGTACACAGAGGGACCATTCATGCCAATGTCCATTTCATCACTCTTGTGTTCACTATTTTAAACAAAGTCCAATTTCAAGAGCTCTGAGGTTCCCCTCAGCTGGAAGAAATAGGAGAGAACGGGACCGCATTCCAAGGCCACCAAAATGCGGAACAATTTTAGTGCAGAAACGGGAAAATTCTTTGGGGTAGCGAGGAGGTTAAAGGTGTCTGAATGGCACAATGATTACTATGCCCCTTGTAGAAAACATACATTTTTCTTTTTAATTTGCATGGAAGTCAAAATATTATTTTCTCATTTTAGAGATTTTATGAGTTTTAGGAGGTAAAACATAATACTTCTTGGAACAAGGATATTTAAAAAGGAAATGTGTTATCTGAGGGATATACATTATTAACTTTCTTTCATAGCTGTCATAAAACATGGATGACTCGAGGGACTAAGACTCCTAATAGCTCTGGAGTTAAAGAGTTACCCATAATACCCTATAAATTCCTAAATCCACAAATTAAAACCTGTAGACTGAAAGCACATATAAAGATCTAGCCTACCACTTCATTTTTCAAAAGAACCTTTTTAATTTAAAGTATGACCTATATCCAGGAAAGTACAACAAACTGTAGGCATATAGCTTGATGAAATTTCATAAAGAGAATACCCCCATGTATCTACCAGCCAAAGCAAGAAATCAGAACGCTCCCAAGTTTTCCAGTAGCCCCCTCATACTTGTTTTCTCGGTAATAATCTCCTCTTTTCCCCAAGGTAATACCACTATCTTGACTCTTATCCCAAATGCTGGTTTTACTTTAAAACAAACAGATACACTGGGAAGATAACGTCACATATGTAGCATTCATGCCAAAAAATGCATAACCTGCTTCCAAACACAAGGAAACATCATACAAATTCAAATTGAGGGACCTTCTGCAAAACAGCTCATGTGGACTCTATAAAACGGATGCAGACTCTCCAAAAATGTCAGGGTCATAAAATACATAGAAGAGGCTAGAAAACTGTTCTGAATTAAAGACGAGACAACCAGGAGTTAAGATGGTGGAGTTGAAGGGATCCTGAGCTTGTCCTGTCCCTCAAACACAACCAGATCAACGTGAAACGATTTTGAAACCTAGGAAATCGATCTGAGGATAAACAGAACAATCAGCATAATTTGAGGGAGATTATGTGAGAGGTATGCAGTGCAAAGAGGTGAACTGGAGGGGAGAAAAGCCACAGTGCTGCAGAGGGGTAGGAGACCATTCTGCAAAGAGGAGAAAGAGAAGGGGAGACTAAGCAGCATGCTGGGTTCACACAAGGAAAGCAGTTCCCCCTGAAAGCAGCTAGAGAGAAAGCGTGAAAACACATGCAGGGGACTGCACAGGAAAACTGCTCTCCAAAACCACTGACAGGGAAAAAGGAGAGGGTTTCAGCACTGCCAGTTTTTTGTAAAAAACAGTAGAATGCAGTCTGAAGTTTTTGGAGGTCAGCGCCTAAAGGTGCTCCCGGGGAGGAAGCAGGGTGGAGACTCATGACTGGGCAGAACCCTGGGTCCCACCGGGAAAAGCCATTCCCCTGCTTAGAGTGCGTTTGGCAGAGGCAACAGGAACTCTCTGCGGGCAGAAGACACAGCAGGTGCCATATAGCGCTACACAGCGCCAGAGGAACAAAGACACTGACTGGGGGCAGCACACCTTACACCAGCTGCGTGTTATGATTTACCGTAAACCCTGAGCCACTGTCACCGGGCAGTTGCACAAACATTTCGTGAGACAAGCCCATACTTGCCACAGCTCCAGAGACCCTACCCTACAGGATCAGCAGATGTCCCACCCACAGAGCTCTCTGAAGTTGTGAAACACAGCCCTGCCTGAGATCAAACTCTGGAGGGAGGCACCACCTGGCAGGTGGACAACTCGGACACATACAGGGTGAAGGTGGGGAGCTGACGGGAAGCCAGGGATACAGGAGGGGTGACTGATCGAGTGCAAGGGTACAAACTTCCCGTTTTGGAGACTAAAACTAAAGAGCACGGTGCATCCATTTTCACCATTAGCTCACCAACACTGATCAACCCCAGTGAGGTAAACAGCTCCACCAAGCGGAGCGAAACCTTTACACCAAGTCCCGCCCCCTTGTGCCCTCCAACCACATCTCCACTAGGGCAAGTCAGCCTGAGAAGCAGGGCAACAGGCTCCTCCCCCAGAAGGCCAGCACAAATCCCTTCCAGGAGCTTAACCTATCGACCACAGACTGCTGCAATGCTCCAGCTCTAGGAGAAACTGGATCTAGCATCCTTTGGGTTTATTTGTTTGTCTTTGCTTCTAGTTTTGTTTGCTTCTGATGTTTTTCTTGGATACAGCAAGCAAATTTTTTTATTTTATTTATTTTTTAACTTTTTCTACTTTTCCTTTTTTCTATCAATCTTCTCTCAACAAGCAGACCAAAACACACCTAGGTAATCTAGCCTTTACTTGATTTTTCTTTTTAATTTTTTAATTATTATTATTTTTTCCCTCCAAAATGACAAGATGGAGGAATTCAACCCCAAAACAAGGCACAGGAAGAAATGATGGCCAGGGATTTAATCAATACAGATATTTAATCGATACAAGATGTCTGAACTAGAACTGAAAACAACCATGTTAAGGATTCTAGCTGGGTTTGAGAAAAGCATAGAAGACACTAGATAATCCATTATTTCAGAGATAAAAGAGCTAAAATCTATTCAAGCCAACATTAAAAATGCTATATACTAAGATGCAAACCCAAACAGATGCCATAATAACAAAGATGAACAAAACACAGGAACAAATTAGTGACAGAGAAGACAAAATTATAAAAAATAATGAAGCTGAAAAGAATAGGGAAGCAAAAGTAATTCATCACAAAGGAAGACTTAGGGAACTCAGTGACTTACTACAACAGAATAACATTCATATCATCGGAGTCCCAGAAGATGAAGAGAGAGAAAAAGGGGCAGAAGGTTTATCTCAGCAAATTATAGCTGAAAACTTCCCTAACCTAGGGAAGGACACAGACATCAAAATCCAAGAAGCAAAGGGAGCTCCCACTGAATTCAACAAAAGCCAGCCAGTGCCAAAGCGTATCACAGTCAAATTTACAAAATGCACAGAGAAGGAAAGAATCCTGAAAGCTGCAAGAGAAAGAAATCCTTAACCTACAAGTGAAGACAGATCAGGTTCACAAAGATCTATCCACAGACACCTAGCAAGCCAGAAGGGAGTGGCAGGATACATTCAATGTGCTGAATGGGCAAAATATGCAGCCAAGAATATTCTATCCAGCAAGGCTGTTATTCAGAAGTTTACCAGACAAACAAAAACTAAAACTAAACGAGTCTGTGGCCACTAAGCCAGCCCTGCAAGAAATATTAAAGTGGACCCTTTGGGGGGGGGGGGGGGGGGAGAAAAAAAAAAAAAAGACCAAAAGAAACAAAAACTAGAAAAGAACAGAGAACATCATGAGAAACACCAACTCTACAGGTAACACAATGGCACTAAGCTCATATCTTTCAATAATCACCCTGAATGTAAATGAACTAAATGCTCCAATCAAAAAACAGAAGAGCATAATGGATTTAAAAAAAAAAAAAAAAAAAAAAAGACCTATCTATATGGTACTTATAAGAGACTCATTTTAAACCTAAAATACCTGCAGATCGAAAGTGAGAGGGTGGAGAAACATCTATCATGCTAATGGATGCCAAAAGAAAGCTAGAGTAGCCATACCTTTATGAGACAAACTGAACTTTAAAACAAAGACCGTAACAAGAGACGGAGAAGGGCATTAGATCATAATTAAGGGGTCTATCCATCAAAAAGATCTAACGAGTTTAAATGTTATGCCACCAACTTGGAAGCATCCAAATATATAAATAAATTAATAACAAGCATAAAGAAACTCACTGATAATAACAGAGTAACAGTAGGGGATTTTACTTTAACATCCCACCGAAAGCAATGGACAGATAATCTAAGCAGAAAATCAACAAGGAAACAATGGCTTTGAATGACACACTGGACTGGATGAACTTAACAGATACATACAGAACATTGCATCCTAATGTAGCAGAGTACACATTGTTGTTGAGTGCATGTGGAACATTCTCCAGATGAGATCTGGGTCACAAATCAGCCCTCAAAAAGTAGAAAAAGACTGAAGCATGTTTTCAGACCACAAGACTATGAAACTTGAAGTCTCAAGAAACCGCAAGAAAAAATATGGAAAGACCACAAATAATTGGAGGCTGAAGAACATCCTACTAAAGAATGAAATTAAAGAAGAAATTAAAAAGTACATGGATGCAAATGAAAATGAAAACACAATAGTACAAAACTTTTGAGATGCAGCAAAGGCATAAGAGGGAAGCATATTGCAATACAGGCCTACTTCAGGAAGCAAGAAAGGTCTCAAGTAGGTAACCTAAACTTACACCTAGATTAATGGAATTAACTAGGTTAATTAACTTAATTAAGGTTAACTAATACTCAAACTAGCTTAAATTCCTAGAAACACACAAACAACCAAAACTTAAACAGGAAGAAACAGAAAATGTGAACAGACCCATAACCAGCAAAGAAAGTGAGACAATCATCAAAGATCTTCGAATGAGGGGGTGCCTGGGTGGCTCAGTTGGTTGAGCTTCCGACTTCAGCTCAGGTCACGATCTCACAGTTTGTGGGTTCGAGCCCCATGTCAGGCTCTGTGCTGACAGCTCAGAGCCTGGAGCCTGCTTTGGATTCTGTCTCCCTCTCTCTCTCTCCCTCCCCCACTTGTGTTCTGCCTCTCTCTCAAAAAGAAATAAACAAAAAAAAAAAAAAAAAAAAAAATATATCTCCGAACCAACAAAAGTCTAGGGTCAGATTCCCAGGGGAATTTTAGCAGATAATTAAAGCAGAGTTAATACCTATTCTTCTCAAACTGTTCCAAAAAGTAGAAATGAAAGGAAAACATCCAAACTCATTCTAGGAGGCCAGCATTACCTTGATTCCAAAACCAGACAAAGACCCCACCTCACTAAGAGGAGGAAATAGAGGCCAATATCCATGGTGAACATGAATGCAAAAATTCTCAAGATACTGGCAAATCGAATTCAACAGCACATTAAAAGAATTATTCACCACTATCAAATGGGATTTATCCTTGGGCTGTAGGCTCCTTCAATATTTGCAATCAATCAACATGATACACCACATTAATGAACAGAAGGATAAGAACCGTATGATCCTCTCAACAGATGCAGAAAGAGAACTAACAAAATATAACATCTACTCTTGACAAAAACCCTCAACAAATTGGGATAGATGAAACATAAGTCAACATCATTAAGTCCACATACTTAAGACCCACGGCTAATATCATCCTCAATGGGGAAAAACTGAGAACCTTTCCCCTACAGTCAGGAATAAGACAAGGATGTCTACTCTCACCATTACCATTTAACATAGTACTGGAAGTCTCAGCCTCAGCAATCAGATGATAACAACAACAACAAAATAAAAGTCATCCAAATCAGCAAGGAAGACAAACTTTCACTACTTGCAGATGACATGATACTCTGTAGAAAACTGGAAAGACTCCAAAAAACTGCGAGAACTAATACATAAATTCAGCAAAGTCACAGGATATAAAATCAATGTGCAGAAATCTGTTGCATTTCTATACACCAAAAACGAAGCAGCAGAAAAAGAAATGAAAGAATTGATCCCATTTGCAACCGCACAAAAAACAATGAGATACCTAGGAATAAAATTAACCAGAGAGGTAAAAGATCTATACTCTGAAAACTATAGAACACTTGTGAAAAAAACCAAAAAGGACACAAAGAAATGAAAAATCATTCCATGCTCATAGATGGGAAGAACAAACACTGTTGAAATGCCTATACTACCCAAAGCAATCTACACATTTAATTCAATATCCATCAAAATACCATCAGCATTTTCAGAGAGCTAGAAAAAAAAATCCTAAAATCTGTATGGTATCACAAAAGACCCCAAATAGCCAAAGAAATACTGAAAAAGAAAAAGCAAAACTGGAGGCATCACAATTCCAGATTTTAAGCTATATTATAAAGTTGTGGTCATCAAGACAGTATGGTACTGGCACAAAAACAGACACATAGATTAATGGAACACAAAAGAAAACCCAGAAATGGACCCACAACTATGGTCAACTAATCTTTGAAAATACAGGAAAGAATATCCAATGGAAAAAAGACAGTCTCTTCAACAAATACTGTTGGGCAAACTGGATGGCAACATGGAGAAGAACGAAAAAGGACTACTTTCTTACACCATATACAAAAATAAACACAAAATGGATGAAAGACTTAGATGTGAGACAGGAAACCATCAACATCTTAGAGGAGAACACAGGCAGCAACATCTTGGACCTCGGCAACTTCTCACTAGACACACTGCCAGAGGCAAGGGAAACAAAGCAAGAATGAACTACTGGGGCTTCATCAAGATAAAAAGCACAACAACAAAATTAACAAAACTAAAAGGCAGACTACAAAATGGGAAAAGACAAATCACAGATCTGATAAAGGGTTAGTATCCAAATTCTAGAAAGAACCTAGCAAACTCAACACTCCAAACACAAATAATCCAATTAAGAAATGGGCAGAGGGGCACCTGGGTGGCTCAGCTGGTTAAGCATTGAACTTCAGCTCAGGTCATGATCTCACGATTTGTGGGTTCAAGCCCCACAGGGGGCTCTGTGCTGATAGCTCAGAGCCTGGAACTTCCATTTCTGTCTCCCTCTCTCTCTGCTCCTCCCCACTCATACTCTGTCTCTCTATATATATCAAAAATAAACATTAAACGGGGCGCCTGGGTGGCTCAGTCGGTTAAGCGTCCGGCTTCAGCTCAGGTCACGATCTCACGGTCCGTGAGTTCGAGCCCCATGTCGGGCTCTGGGCTGATGGCTCACAGCCTGGAGCCTGCTTCTGATTCTGTGTCTCCCTCTCTCTCTGCCCCTCCCCTGTTCATGCTCTGTCTCTCTCTGTCTCAAAAATAAATAAACGTTAAAAAAAAATTTTTTTTTAAATAAAATAAAATAAACATTAAAGAAAATTAAAAAAAAAAAAAAAGAAATGGGCAGAAGACATGAATAGACACTTTTCTAAACAAGACATCCAGATGATTAACTGACACATGAAAAGATGCTCAACATCATTCATCATCAGGGAAATACAAATCAAAACCATGAGGAGATACCACCTCACACCTGTCAGAATAGCTAAAATTAACAACACAAGAAACAACAAGTGTAGGCAAGGACACAGAGAAAGGGGAACCCTCTTACACTGTTGGTGGGAATGTAAACTGGTGCAACCACCGTGGAAAACAGTATAGAGGTTTCTCAAACAGTAAAAAATAGAACTACCCTATGACCCAGCAATTGCGCTACTAAGTATTTACCCAAAGGATACAAAAATACAGATTTGAAGGGGTACATGTACCCCGATGTTTACAGCAGCATTATCAACAATAGCCAACCTATGGTGAGAGCCCAAATGTCCACCAACTGATGAGTGGATAAAGAAGATATGGCATAAATATGCAATGGAATATAACTCAGCCATCAAAAACAATGAAGTATCTTGCCATCTGCAAAACGTGGATGGAGACAGAGTGCACTATGCTAAGTCAGTCAGAGAAAGACAAATACCATGTAATTTCACTCACATGTGAAATTTAACAAACAAAATAGATGAACATATGGAAGGGCAGAAAAAAAGAGAGAGGGAAACAAACTATAAGAGACTCTTAACAATAGAGAACAAACTGAGGGTTGATGGAGGGAGGTGGGTGGGGGGATGGGCTAGACAGGTGATGAGCACTAAGGAAGGCACTTATGATGAACACTGGGTGTTGTATGTAAGGGATGAATCACTGAATTATACTCCTGAAACCAATAGTGCACTGTATGGTAACTAGCTAGAAATTAAATAAGAATTGGAAAAAGAAAGCACAACAAAACAACTTGATATAAATGGGATACTATAGTATTTACTCCTTCGTGTCTGGCTTCTTTGGCTCAATATCCATGAAATTTGTCTTTGTTACTGCATGTACTAATAATTCATAATTACATAACATCTCATTATATCTACACACAGAATTTACATATTCTACAACTTGGGTTATTTCCCGAACATGAGGACTGGGAACAGTGCTGCTGTATGAGCATCTTGTAGCAGACGTCTCTGCATTCCTCCTGGGCATATGCCTAAGAGTGCCAGTGTGGAGCTCCAGGTAGGCACACATCCAGCTTTGTAGACACGACCAGACATCTCTCCCAAGGAGCTGCGCTATTAATCAGGAAAAGTAAACCTTAGGGGATTACAGTGATTTTGTACCTAAATATACAGTGATCTAGGACAAGAACTAGAGATAAGTTCCAGGTTTCATAATTTAATATCACTCCCTCCTGAACATTGCAGATAATGCTCAAGGCAATCAGGCTGAGATTCATCAGTGTACAATCTGAAGGACAGAAGACCGATCAACTCTTCAATAGTGTCAGAAGACCTCTGTCTGTCAGGTCCTGAGACAGAAACCAGAAGGGTTTTTTAACCTACAAAATTAGGTATATGACCTTAACCAAGTCATTTACTTATGCAGTTTCCGTAGGAAAGATTTTTCAACTGTCAGATGACTGAATGCTTCCAATTATTACATAAGTTGATGAATCAAGGAGGGAAATCTAGATAAAAGCACCCTGAAGAGGATAAAACACTGTGATGGTACCGAAAATCTTTAACAACACCATCAATGAAGAACAAATTCTAGAGTTCTCTTCAAGTCGAGAAATCTTTGGACCCTGTAATGTATATATATGTGTGTGTGTGTGTGTGTGTGTGTGTGTGTGTGTGTGTGTGTGTGTGTGTGTCAATAATAAAGAGTTACTAAGCAAAGGGAAAAATATCCCTGCATAAAACACTGCAGACACCTGGCTACAATTTTACCCAAAGAAAGAAAATACAGCCAACAGTAATTAGTTAATGTTGCTGGTAATAGTAACTGCAAGGATAATAATAATAAATTAGCTAATTAGAGCTGGATGGTTACAAAGCATTTCATATATATTTAATTCTTTTAGAGGATGGCAGGGGGAAGGTGTCAGTGAGAAAAACAAGTTCTCAAGGCTATTTTCAGTATATTTGATTATCTCCAGGAACAAATTCTTCCAGCCACTAGTTTTTCTCTTTTGAATACTGCTTACAGCGCTCTCCAACACAAGCCTTCATGGCTTCAAGAAAGGGCTTACAGTAAGCTTGGCTACTCTACAGCTCACATACACCATCATCCCCCCAAAGAGCTTTCCTTATTCACAAGAAAGTATTTTTTTATTCACTAATTTGATTTTACTTTTTTATTACTTTTTTAAATATAATTTATTGTCAGGTTAGCTAACACACAGTGTATATAGTGTGCTCTTGGTTTCAGGGGTTGATTCCCATGATTTATTGCTTACATACAATACCCAGTGTTTATCCCAACAAGTGGCCTCCTTAATACCCATCACCCCCACTACCCCCATCAACCCTCAGCAGTTTGTTCTCCGTATTTAAGAGTCTCTTATGGTTTGCCTCCCTCTCTGTTGGACACTATTTTTCCCCTTCCCTTCCCCCATGGTCTTCAAGTTCCACATATGAGTGAAAACACAGGATATCTGTCTTTCTCTGACTGACTTATTTCACTTAGCATAATACCCTCCAGTTCCATCCATGTTGTTGCACACAGCAGGATTTCATTCCTTCTCACTGAACAAGAAACTATTTCACACAGGACTAGTGGATATCATAAATACTTAAAAATTAGGAATCGGTTTTATTCCCTCACTGATCTCCAAAATCAGGAATGGTCTTTAGGAATTAGCACAGAACTTATTCCCATTTTCTTTTTCCTGTGTTTCATTTCACTTTTGTTTCTGTTATTCCCTTTTTCCAACTTCCTCGTTTAAAAGACTGAGGACAACCTTCTTGTTAAGAAATACCAGGATCCTCTTTCTCCCTGTTCTCCCTGCCAGTAATTGTGTTAGATTCTGACTAAGTGTTACAAGTATGACTGGCTCTGTTTACACACCATTCTGTTTATCTCCATCTCTTCTGATAAAAGAAGATATTTAACACCAAACTATGTGCAAGATGACAATTCTACATTTGGTGTGTCATTTAAGAAACAACAAGAAGGTACTATGAATTTAGTAATACAAATTCATATTGTGATCATCTTAATAGCTTTTAGAATACTTTTAGGGGTGCCTGGGTGGCTCAGTCTGTTAAGTGTCTAACTCTTGATTTCAGCTCAGCAAATGAGTTAACAGTCCATGAGTTCGAGCCCTGCGTCAGGCTTTGTGCTGACAGTGCAGAGCCTGCTTAGGATTCTCTCTCTCCCCCTGACTGCCCCTCCCCTACTTGCACTGTCTCAGCCTCTCAAAATAAATAAATAAACTTAAAAAAAAGAGTATTTTTATCAATTATATTACATACGTTAAACAATTATATATAATAAGTTACCTGCATCATATAATATATAGATTACAGATAATTTATTCTTGGGATAGCCAATGTTGGAAATTTATAAGAACTGGAAAAAATCTCTACTGATAACATGGAAAACCCACACAGATTCTTATACCACACTCGGAAAATCATTAAAATCAAGATTTATGGTAATTCTCTAGACCTGTCCTCAGTTTCTAGTATAAATGAAAGGATTCTGAGTTGTAAAGCAAAATCTTAACAGAAAAGGAGAAAAGGACCCACGTGCACTTCTTTCCCCAGTAATTTGGGATTTTTGTTTACTGTAAGAAATTATGATAGTATGAACTCCCAAAAGATAGTAATAGTTTTATTAACAGCCAATCAAAGTTATCATGCACATCATTAGTGAGTAGTAATACATATGAAAATAAAGGTCGATGATTCTAAGCATCAGCTTCCACAGTCATAATGGCCACACATACATGTACACATGCTCACAAGAGTTTCTACAAAGTAGGGTATGTGTTAATGACCACACAATTACCAACTGACTACAAGGATTCAGATAAAGTTAATTTGTTCTGCTAGAGAAGATGTTCCTATAAACCACTAACTCAAATATATAAGTGTCAAATTATCTCTAACTTGTGATTAAGCAGAATAAGGCACAACTGAGTATAAAGGGCATCACAGGGACTGACCTACTCTGTTTTGGTCCAATGTGAAATCAAAGACCTCATGTACTGGAATTGAGCTAAATGACCACCCAAATGAGCAGAGTCCATCAGAGCATTTAATAATACAATGATTTACAAGACACAGAAAGGGATAATATGTATACATACATATGCACATATATACCCACACATGTATATACACGTATGTACGTGTAAGAGAGAGAGAGAGAGAGAGAGAGAGAGAGAGAGCACGAACACACGAGCTCTTTTTCTGGCATCTTATTCAAATGTGTTTTGAGTCTATTTTTCCCAAAATTGTATCTGCTTATAACATTTTATTTTACAAGTTTTATAAAAGAAACAACGTTCTTTAAAAAGTATTAAAAGAAATACCTGAATTAGTCATTAAAATTCTGTCTTGAATTAACCTGTTATTTATTGCATTGCAAGTTTAAAAGCAACAAGTCTGACTTGTCTGAAAATTTTTATCTTCTTCTCAAGGTTCACAGCTTGCACAGGATGGGTTTATGATCACCCTTCATCTTAACACCCACTGCACAACTCTCAGTGGTCATGAGTCAGGAGGTAGAGACCGGCTTGCATCTGAGTCCTAGCTCTCTAACAGTCTAAGCACATTTGAATTAGGTTCTAATTATTCAGGCAACCCATGTTCACAACCACCAAATACAATATTCACCATGACACTGCCAACAGTGAAGCTGTAGCAGAATCGCTGTTCTATAACCTTGGTATAAGTTAATGGATTTGTTTGTAGTGGTGATGAATAAACGAGAAGGGGGAAGGAAGGAGCAGCAATCTGAAGAGCCCTGGGTGTCATGGGTGCATTCAGTCTGGCAAAAATTTAAATCAGTAGAGTGCAACTCCACTCTATTCTATGGGTACAGTCTCTGTGTTTCAATTTTTTTTTTTTAACGTTTATTTATTTTTGAGACAGAGAAAGACAGACCATGAGTGGGGGAGGGGCAGAGAGAGAGGGAGACACAGAATCAGAAGCAGGCTCCAGGCTCTGAGCCATCAGCCCAGAGCCCAATGCGGGGCTCGAACTCACAGACTGCGAGATCGTGACCTGACCTGAAGTCGGACGCTTAACCGACTGAGCCACCCAGGCGCCCCCAAGTCTCTGTGTTTCAAGAAGGCTATGACTGACACAGCATTAACATGTAAATGATAACTTTAAGAATGAATATACCTGCATTTCCTTAAATATTCAATAAGTATTTATAAGCATTTACTACCTGCCAGCTACTAGGAAAACTCTCAATTCCTGATCTCAAAGAGTTTACAGGTTAGCAATGGGAGTCAAAACCACCAAGAATTAAGGCAAAACAGTGTACAAAAGGGTAGTAGGGCAGAAAGAAATGCCTAACTCTGCCTGAAGGGGGCAGGACAGTCTTCAAAACAATCTCTTTAATGTTTATTTTTGACAGAGAGAGAGAGACAGAGTGTGAGCAGCGGAGGAGGACCGAAACAGAGATACAGAATCTGAAGCAGGCTTCAGGCTCTGAGCTGTCACTAAAGAGCCTGATCCAGGGCTCGAACCCATGAACCATGAGATCATGACCTGAGCTGAAGTCGGACACTCAACCGACTGAGCCACCCAGGTGCCCCAGGACAGTCTTCAAAAAGGAAACAGTACCTAGAAGGAAGAAGCAGTGAAGGTGAGGACATCCCACAGAGAGGGGAAATTTGTATAAAAGAAGTAAAGGAGAATATGGCGTGTTTAACTGATCTGCATGGCCAAAAATAATGGTAATCTACTTCATAATAGTTCATTCACATGAAAAGACTTTATTACTGGGATTATGGTGATTTACAGAAACTAATAGGAAATTAACACTAGTCTGTATCTGCCAATGATTATATATCTAACTGGTCTGTTTCTTAGTACCTACTGTAAGATGAACTAAATGTAGACACTAAGAGCAATTTCATGAGGAAATCTGTTTACGTGTAATTTCTGCTTTAGGTTTTAAGATTCTCATATGTGAATACTCTTTACTGCCTTGGAAATGAGGTGACCGTATGACCCAATGCTTAAGTATTAAGGCTTTGAAGTCCTGTGAAGTAGACAGGAGTCTAGGCTGTGCCATTATCCTAGCCATGTGATCTTGAGAAAGTTGCATAAACTTCCTAAGCCTCAACTTCCTCATTTACAAAATGAAGATAATAATACCAGTTAACTCACAGTGCTATTTGTGAAGATTAAAGCAGTAATGCACAAAGAGCATTTAATCACAGTACTTGTAACATAGCAGGCAGTCAATGAATGACAGCAGCTACTACTGTTATGCTTTACAATGTTCACAAAAATTGTACCCCAAACTCACATTCCTATTACGATTCTTAGGTATGCTACAGGAAAAAGAAGGGATATTCTTTATAAAAATTGCTTGATATACTTAACACTGGTGCTAATGAAACTTTCAATATTACTTGGGTTTCAGTCTTTAAAAAGTATTGAGATTGTGACTGAGAGCATAGTGTCAATAACTTCCTTATTCCTGTGATACCTTAAATAAATCTAAGAAAATTCTAAACTACATGCACTGCTCTTTGTTATTTCCTATATTGTTATACTGGGGGAAGGGACTTTAAAGGAGAATGAAAAACACACACGTAAGCACCCAGAGACCTGGGGTCTGGCCAGGTTTTGTTGTTATTTAACTGTAAGATCTCAGAAGAATCACCTATTCATAAAGACTCTTCACTTCCTCACATGAAAAATAATGATTTGGAATAGAAGAGTCTTCTCTTCACAGGTTTGTATTCTGAGATGAGGATAGGGAGGTGGGAATGGAGAGTAAGTGTTTACTGGGCACCGATTTTCATCCAGGCTGAGAAGGTTCTAGAAATGGGTACTGGTGGTGGTTGCACAGCAGTGTGAATACAATTGATGCCAAACATTATACTCAAAGATGGTTAAAATAGTGAATCTTATGTGTATTTTATAGCAATAAAAAATATTTTAAAAGAATTTTTAAGTTTGTGCCTGTATCCCAGCAAGCCATTCACTCACCCATTCAGTCAGTCATCAAATATTTATCGAGAGCTCATCATGAAACAAGCACTGTGATGGAGACACCAAGAACAAGACTTAGAGCTGAGCAGGAAGACACACACACAGACACGTATCCAAGGAAGTGCCATGAACCATCGGATGCTTTATACAGGAGAATGGAGTGCAAGTTATAAAAGCAGAAGTCCATTTTACCTGAGGTGATCGGAAAAGTCCGCATAAAAGGGAGAACCCATAAGCTGAGTCTTAAAAGAACACATGTATTCACCATGTGGAAGAGATCATAGCCAGCAGGATTCTTTCTCCCATACTTAACTTTAAATCTTCACGACTAGAGAACAATTCTCTGACAAGAAAACACTGAAACTATCTCTCAAGTGATCCAAGATAGTTAAAAGTTCAAATTTAGTAATCCCTTCTTCTTCATCACCAAGAAGGATAGAGAAATAAAGAGAGAGAGAGAGAGACAGAGAAAGAGACAGAAGAGAAAGGAAAGGTAGGGAGGGGTGGGGAAGAGAGAAAAAGGAAGGGAGTGAAAAGAAAAGAACAGAATCATTATATTAATATTCCCACAAACCAAACCAACACTAGAATCACAGTAAAAGCTAAACTTCCTTGGGTATTCATTGTTCACTTAGGTAGATATTAATGGGAAAAAAGCATGTCATCTAAAAGACTCAGTGCTATTTATTTAAAAAGGAGAAGGACAGCATAATGGGCCTTATAATGGCACTAAAACAAGGTACTATTTGAGCAATTTGCCTAGAGAAACAGAATGACTCATTTAGGGCACCATTAAATAAGTGATTATATCAGAGCAGCAGAGGGCACCCTAGAAAGGTTCAAGTCCCTTCAGATGTGAGAGCAATTTACTTTCACAGAGGACCTTTGCTTTCTCTGGGAACTGGGACTATAAACAAACTTATGTTTCCATTATCTTGTTTTTAATTTTATCAAAAGTTCTTTGGTTTAAAATAAACTGACCCTCTAAAGCCCTTGAAATTCTAACTGTATTAAAAACAAAGAAACGGACCAGTAAAATTTCAATACTATGAAATGCCAGAAAAAAAAAAGGAGGGGGGGTGGTGGATGGAAGGTTTATATGAAATACACAGAATGAGGACAAATTTTCCCCAAAATTAAAATTTTTAATTTAGTGTCAGTCAATAAAACACTACCAAAAAGACATAAAAACAAAGGCTTAGGACCTAGGAATGACCATTACCAACATTTATTAACTTGTATTAGTAGCTCTCTAAGGAAAGATAACCCTTTAAGACATAGGAGAAAACAAAAGAGTTATCCACGAATGTTGAGAAAGGCTGTGGATCCCTATCAGGAACTGCAGTGAGTACAATGCATACATTTTTGTTAGGTATCTCGGCTCAGATCAAGATTACATGGGACCACGAAAATGTAAGCATGATTAAAAGTGACTATGTCATATACACCCTTCATTTTATATGTGGCGAGAAGCCAGAAAGGGAAATGACATATCAGGGGTCACCCAGCAACAATGGACACAGCCTACCTTCTAGTGTCAGTTCAGAGGTCTACCTTAACTCATCGGATTTGCTATTAGTCTTTTCTATGAACAGCTATTAGCCCACATATATAAATCAGGTTTCTTTTAAAGAAAAACAATATAAAATAAAAGGGGTAAAGAGTAACATACTGAAGCAGCATGGGGCAATAACAGTAACAGGATCCAGAAAGCTTGAGTAGACATACTATTTCTGCCACCAACGAAGCCAGTGATGGGAGTAAGTCATTTACTTGCTGTTAGCCTTAATTTATCTGAGTACTGCTAAAATATTAAGTATATATTTAAGTAGAACCATTATTTCAAATAAAAGCTTAGTATACATGAAGAAAAACATGGAGCTGCTCTGACTGAAGTCAAAATGGTAGCCCAGAGCCCTGCCCCGCATACCTCCAACAGACACCTAGGCTATTCAATGTACTACTTAAAACTCAAACTACTGGAGCAGGTCAGTGGAGGCCATACTCTTAAATGTCATGAACCAAGAAATGTCCAAAAAGATTTTGAAGGATTGACTTTGTCGAGAAATGATGATTCTTAAAATCATCATTATATTTCATAAATAAAAAGACAATCCAAAGCAAAAACAATAGAATGTTCTACCAAAGTGAATAAATGCAGCTTTGCTATGTGAAACTATCAGTGGCTAGAAAAAAAAGATAATTATAGACCAAAAGATTAGAAAATCACTCCAGACCATCTCTCAGGTCTACTCATGTTCTAAAGTTATACAACTCCTATTTCTTTGCATCCTATGTCCTCAAAGAAATAACTGAGACCACCTGAGGTATCCAAAGAACTGTTTTCTAAGACTACTATTTGTTAAGCAAATAAGTAAAGTGTCCCAGGGTCACTAAAGTTAAAAAAAAAAAAAAAAAAGCAATAAAAACTAGAGAAAAATTAAGCTAAAGTTTACTAGTATAAAACTTCACACTCATAGGGCATTTTAGTTATTTTAATAGAACTTTCCCCACACCTAAAAAATAACAACTACCAAAGCATGTGTAATATACTCAAGCAACACCTAACTTTCCATTGTTTAAGTGCCTGTGAGCTATTTCCTACTCTTTATTCCTTCATAGTCATTGTTCAGTTTTATCAACCTCATACTTGTTTAATAAATTCTACTTTCTTTTCGAAAGCAGCATAGCACAGAGATATTTCCGGGGATCTATTTCTTCAAGTTTCAGCACTGTTGTCCTTTTCTTTACGTTTCTGCATAATCACTGCAGACACTGGAGGTTAGTACAAGCACGTGTGACTATCAGAGTAACAGGAGGGAAGCTGAAGGAAGGGGTGAGGCTGCATTTCCAGGATTATGGAACCTCCCTGAACCTCAAGAGACATGTGGTCTATTGATCACTGCTACAACTGCTTGTTTCATCTCTTAGCTTAAAATTTCTAAGTTATAAGAACACACACATCCTGTCAAAGTAAAAAGTCCATTTTGCAGTTCAAATATTTCTCTGCTGAACAAACTTTTGATACTCACAACACTTCCATACTCCAAATCATTAAGTACTGGGTTCCCAGAAAATCTCAAGAGTTTGAAGTTCATGTTTCTTTCCTACTCTTGGCATCGCACATAACATTTTCTAGGCAAGTCGTACATCTGTCTTTTAACAAAGAGTTGCATCAGAATGCTGAGAGGTCCATTCCGACTGGGTTTCACTGCACTCCATCTTTCAAGCAACTTTTCCTAGTAATATTTTCTATGTCGGAAGAGAGAACCACCAACCATCATTTATAAAACTGAAACCACACATTATCATTAAGCTTTCACCTTTTTGGGAAATAAAGACAAATCCATTAATTTTCACTTGAATGCTTTTTTTTGCCAGTTAAAAAAATACGTATTCTGTCTTCTATGTTCCTCCTTGTATGGCATGGTATTTGCCAAATGGAGCACAAAACCAGGCACAAAGAGCCATGGGCATCTCCCTTTCTCACACAGTCAGTGGCCTGCAGACTCTTCACAGAGCTCTGGCCAGGTGACATTACACGTCCTGGTACAGTAGGTCTGAGAAGACTACTTCCTCTCACCACTAAGGCATCGTCTAGATATCTTGCAGGCTGAGTAACTGAAAGATGCTCTAGCCTGAAGCTGAACAAAGGGCCTCAGAAGACAGAGCCACAAGTCACACAATGATTACATGGAAACATACTCAAGAGGGGATAAAATCTACTCTAACACTGACTCATCCATCATTTAAAGCACATGCACAAAGACAATAAGGAAATCTGGTAATTCACACCAGGCATTTCTTCTTAGACATTACAGAAGATAGGGCCATCACCCCTTTTTACACCGTCTCTCTAAATTAGATCTTCTGGTTCTATTTCCAAAGGGCACCTGAAAAGCCACGAGAATCTCCATCCTGCCGCTTTCATTTGAAAAGAAGCAGGGCACAAAAAGGTTGACCCAAGCTAACTCCTCAGGCTCCGACGGTCAGCCTGAATCTGCCACCGCTGCCAGCCCTTGCTGTCTCACGGGAACGCTAGAGGCCTGGCTACAAACAGCCGCTTGCCCCTCTGCTAGAATCACTCCTACAGGAGGCCTGCCGCCTCGGAGCACGCAGTCGAGGTCGTGAAAGGGAGGCGGTTCTACCACCCAGAGCGGGAGTGAAGCATACCCTCTGTCTACTGAGCACTTCTGGCTGAGCAGCAGAGCCATGGTGGCCACAGAGCCTCTTCTGTTTGTTTCCAGGATAAGCCTTACTGGTCAGACAGAAATGAGGTGTCTTCCTTTCTTGTCACATGCCAGGAAACAGATGATGAACATTTACAGGGGTAGAAAGTGGAAGGGTGGGCTGAGCTGGAGGAGTGCATTTTAGAGAACTGCCCCAATAGAAAAACCGAACTGACAGTGTTTCCAGCTTTAGGCTTAGTTCCCTGCTGGCACAGTACCAAATCCAAACGCATACACCAACTCCCAAAAAAATAAGAGGCACAAGAGGCAGGCCCACAGGTGAGAGCAACTTCTTATGACTTAAACCACTACAACAGGTGAAGCACACATCGTCAACAACAACAACAACCACAAAACATTTTAGTAATATACACGAATATGTGTGAATCCACACAGAGGAAATACAGTAACCAAGCTTTCTTTTGGCTCCAGATTACATCTTTCATTTCATAATTTTACATGCAGAAAAGAGAGCTTCTCAGTGAAATAAAGTAAGTTTAGTTTTATGATGAACATGCAATATTCATAAATATCAAATGCATTTGTTAGATTTAAAGTTTTCTTCTTAAATTTAAATTTTTCCCACGACAGCCCCTAAGATGTAATTTCTATGCCGTGACAGTTCACGTCTGCATTTTAAAAGCATATGCAGAATCCACCACCTGATTTCGCAGTCAGGCCACACACACAATGGCTCTCGTTTTCGGGCACGTCTGAAGACAGAGTGATATTTAATACTGAATATAAACAGTCTTTTCATCTTACTCTGCAGAGTAATTGCTTCCCACTTCAGACCTATAAAATGAGTTATCATCTCTGACTTGCTCTCTAAGTGCTATGGCCAGCATGGAAAAAATGACAAAGAATATTATGGGCTTACTCAAGGGAGTCAGATCTTTGCTAACTGCCAAGAGGAAATCATGGCTAGTCAGGCATAGCACAGTGAGATATGGCATGAGAAATGACATATCTTACTGGGTCCTGGTTCTAGCAAATCATTTGTGCTCAATGACCTCAGAATGTAGAAGCTGAACCATTCTCAGTGTCCAACACACCAGATAAAAACTATAGCTGCACATGGATGGTGTTCACAACGGTACGTACATAAGCGATACTGTGCTGTCTGTTTATAGGATATACTAAAGGTACCCGATACGGAGTGCTCTCCCCTAGCTTCTAGGAGTTGAAGTGAAGCAATCAGTGCTCTCAGAGTCATCTACTATGAAGCTGGGTCCACACAGCTGTCTGCCTGGTCAAAAGACGACAGAGTGTAAAATCCTGCCAAGCTTGGTCCACAAAGCCAACCTTCTCCCGTATTTAATAGGCACAAAATAGAATGGGAGAAGGTGGCGGGAGCAATAGGGCAAAGGCCAGCAAACAAATTATCTTATGCATTTTTCATCCTGCATCACAGAGGAAAGAAATAATTGGAGAAAGTAAATGACAAGGACACGTGGACTTATATCCAATTTGAATGTCATGATATACAGATAAATATAAAAATGCATATGGACAAGCAGAATATTTAAATCCCATTCAATGTTACCAACATTTTTCTCATAAAAAATATCAATCCTTACCTTTGCTTGTCTCTTACTGGCTTCTCTTCTGGCTTCCCTTTCCTTCAGTCTTTTCTCCTACAAGAAGAAGGGGGAATTAGCAGCATATAAACTTTGATTACATGTAAATCAGACTACACATTCTTGACCTTTTTTTTTAAAGCCAACTGATACCTGGCATTCATTTTTCAATAAATACTTACTGAATGCCCTCGATGGGACTGGCATAAGTTATCATAATCATTAAGATGTGGAGACAGACCACAGTTCTACCACCTGCTAGCTGTGCAATCTGGGGCAACTTATTTGCATTTTGTAACTCTCATTTTCTCACTGAAACATGAAGATAACAGGAACACACATTTCCTAAAACTGGTGTTAAGAATTATATAAAATACTATACATAAGTGCTTAGCACAATGCCCAACGTATAACTGGTACACAATCAATGTCAGCTATTAGAATAAATAGGAAAAAAATGCATTCATGGTATTTCCCTTTTCCTCTATCTAAAGCAAAATCTATAAGGATATGAAATCTGTTCTTAGAAAAGTGGCTACATTTTCTCAAACAGATAACAACAGAAATTCATTCCTACAAAGCTTGTTATTTTATTATATTGTTTTATAATTGCTCCATTAGTTTTCCAATGATCGTAAGTAGGCACAAAACACAACACTGACATTTTTTAAAGTAAGGAAAAAATTAGTATGCACAATAAATTAGTATGCACAATATTAAAATTCAAAACAAAACAACCCAGCTAAAGTTGAAAATAGTTTTCTTTTAAATAAAAACAACCTCTTTTTCCCTTCAAAAACAAAGTGTTAAAATAATAAAAAGGCTCGTCTTGGGAAGCCTGAGGGGCTCAGTCGGTTAAGTGTCTGACTTTGGATCAGGTCATGATCCCACGGTTCATGAGTTCGAGCCCCATGTCGGCTCTGTGCTGACAGCTCGGAGCCTGGAGTCTGCTTCGGGGTCTGTGTCTCCCTCTCTCTCTGCCCCTCGCGTGCTCACACTCTGTCTCTGTCTACAAAACAGGCTACAAAACAGATGAAAGTAGCAAAATAATATTAAAGAAAAGGATTTACAGCAACTAATCATCAGGCTTAGTTTGAGAGTTGGCTCTAGTTTGTGGATACACGTATCTGTAATATCATCCCTCTTCTCTCTTACACACACTTCAGTTCTATGTCCTACAAAAAGAAGTTTCTGGGTTTTTGAAGGTCACAGTGACTTTCAAGTGCTATGCTGCTCAAACTTATTTTAAAACTAAAGCTACATAAAATATAGGCATGCAAAACATCAAATAATGAGAGTTATGAAACTGAACTTTTATAAAAACATATGCCCATTAACACACCATTATTACACTGTATTTCTTACAAACACTAATACCTCTGAATTAGACAGCAGTATACTAGGCATTTTACATATACTTTTTAAGCTATTTAAAAAAACTTTGCAAGTATTATTCTTTCCATTTTATAGATGAAAAAACTGAACCAAGGTGATTAAGTAACATCTGGGATCACGCAGCCAGCCAATGATGAAGCTTAGACTAAAACCAGGTCTAAGGAGCCAACATCCTCACTCTCTCAACCCCAGGACACTTCCCCCCTTCCCTCCTTCAATTCCAGCACACCTCTCCCCACTCTCGCCTCCATTAGAAAGCATACTTGTTTTGTGGATGCATAGTGTTTTTGTCTTATCAACATGTTTAAGACAAATATTCCATTTCTTTTTTTATTAATAATGGTCTGCTACCGTATGTGTCTTTTCATCCTAATAGCATTTTTCCCCCCCGATAGCATTTTGTGGACATTATCTAATTAATTTTTGCCAGTCTCTGTGCAGAGGGGGAAAAAGAAGATAATTAACCACATTTAACAGTCACACAAATTTTTGTTGTAATTATTCAGTAACTGGCCTTCTCCCAACGCATTAGAGGATCTGAAAATGGCACTTCAAAGTTCCAAACAATAACCTCAATATGTTCACATCGGAAAAACCCTTTCTATTCAAGTAAACATAATTTCCACTCTGGCCCTTTTCGTCTAGTCATTTTAATCTAGCAGAAAAGAACATATTGACAATTTTCCACTGCTAAGGAACTCTAGTATTACTTCATTATCGTCAAGGAAGGACATTATAAATTTCAAATTTTACCTGGCCATCAGAATTCACATGGGCATACAAATGGGCTAATTTTTCCTTGTAACATTTCTACCACAAGTCCCAGATGCATGAGGGACATCCAAAACCTTTAAAATAGGGAGTGACCACGAGCAGGACATGGAGCTTAAGTATAAATAAAAAGAACTTTCAATACTCAGTGAAACAAGGAAAATTAGAAAACTTTTCCTTCTTATCTTAAAAAGCTATTAGCACTCTACCTGAAAAGAGGCAGGAGTAAACATCAGTCTTCAAACAGAGGAAAAAACAGAAAGTAGAATTTATGGTAATCCAAAATTTAGGAAATGGATATAAGAAGAAAGTACATTTTTTCCTTTACTAAAGCAAGAAAAAATTTCTTTTTAAAAATATATACATATGATTTATAGATGTTAAAAATGACAAGACAAAAAGATAAAGGTTGGAGTACAATGACTTTTATTTTAATAAAATAATTAAATTTTATTAGACTGAGCAATTGAGGTTCTCCATCTCTTAATTTTTTGTGGTTCAAATGCTTCAAATCCTTTATTTTCCTATTTCATTTTTGAGGACACATTGGTAGCAAAAGCTATTTTATGCCACACAAAAATAAGGCAACATCTTATCTTTAGTCTTACCATCCTACAAATGATTAAATGTAAGAAGAGCGTGAAATTCAATAATAGAAACCAAATACACAAGGGATAGGAAAACAGAAAAATCACATTTCAAGGTACAAAACACCCTCTTTACAGATGTTATTATACCTCTTCTGGCTTCTCACAAACTATAGATCCCTAGCTTCCAGAAAAGCAAATACCATGAAGTATGAATTTCATCAGCAGACAGGACTACGTTATTTAAATCATTTCATTCTATGGCAATCTTGGAAATTCACAGATTTGGAAATACAACTCAGGAGCTAGTGGAAGCATAAGCTATTTGAATGAGTATCAGGTGACTGTGTCAGTTTGGTAAGGAATCAATTTCCCAGCTGTCAGAGAGAGCAGCAGGAAACATCTATCCTTCTTTCAGTATTACATGAACCTCTTTTTCAGGGAAGAAAATTGGCTCAACAGAAGTGAATAAAAGAATGATTACAAAGATTTCTGGCCCTGAAGACACCCCCTATCCTCCAACAACAAAATCCCAGTTAACCTAAATCCTTCCCAGGGACTCCGAACAAAGCAAGGTTCTCTGATCTGTTCCCTCTTCCGTATATAAATCTGTAACAACTCCAACAAGGATATGAAGACAGGGAGAAAAGTAAGTATATCTGGAAACATCTGCTGAGCTACTATGTGCCAAGCCCCATGGTGGGCTTCTAAGGGTTGGCCAAACAGTCTAGTTCCCCTGGTCTTTTTAGTCTATGACCTGGCCTTGTCAGACACATTGATTACATTAGCACCAAGCTCCGCCCATGTTCCTTAACCACAATCTCCAGCCATTAACCATCAATCTAACCACCACCACCTCACCTCTCCAACATCATATGGTGTTTAAAAAAAAAAAAAATCGCATGATCCCACTTTATTTCAACAATAAAAAATAGAGATGATAAACAGCTCAAACACTTGCCACGCAGTTGATGAGATCTATGCAATTTTGAGTATTTAAATGTCTTATTTTGGATGCTGAATATGAAGGAGGGCCCATGTATCAAGCTGCTGAACTGAGTATCACAAAATGGTATAAGCTCTCTAGAATATAAAGAGAAACCTCTCAGGCAGACATCTCTAAATCAGAAAGGTTCCACAGTAACGGGCTGGCTCCTTTTCTAAATAGATTTTTTTTTTTTAATGTTTATTTATTTTTGAGACAGAGAGAGACAGCATGAATGGGGGAGGGTCAGAGAAAGAGGGAGACACAGAATCTGAAACAGGCTCTAAGCTCTGAGCTGTCAGCACAGAGCCCAACGCGGGGCTCGAACTCACGGACTTGGAGATCATGACCTGAGCCAAAGCCGGACACTTAACCGACTGAGCCACCCAGGCGCCCCAGGGCTCCTTTTTTATAGTACACTTTGTTGTGATGGTAGTAGGAAGGGCTGAAACTGGAAAAGGGATGGGGATATACAAAAAGAGGATCTCCTTTCCTCCCCTGAAAGTAAGCTTTATTCATTAAGTCCAATTTGGAATTAAGCACCAGATGTTTAGTCCCTTATTCTCATGATGACATTGCTGACAACAGTAAAATTTCTTAAGGTCATCTGAGCCAGACCAGTCTTCGACAAGGCCTTAGGCTCTTAGACGCACAATTACTTAAAAATGGACTCTGGTGCTAGTAATTATATAGATACTGAATGAACACTCAAGCAAAGACATTATTAGTACTGGGTCCTAAACTAAGCTACTAACCACCACGCTTACTTTATTCCTTAATGTATTTGACAACAATGGCCTTGCTCTGGAAACATGAACAATTTCCATTATTTGTCATTCCTTCCTCAAAATCCTCCACTCCTATTCTCACCCTTTCATTCACTGTTTCAGAGTTAGCTGTTGTAAGAGAATGCCTGATGGTTTAAGGTAGTTCAAACAGAACGAATAGTTAAAAAAAGAGTCTGTAGAATAACAAAGACCTTGGGGTAAGAGTCCCAGGCCTGCCATTTGTGACTCATGGGACCATGGAAAATTACTTGATCCTTCCTTCTAAGTCTATTTTATCATCTGTAATTTGAAGCTAGCTCACTTTTCTCAGAAGTTAACTGTTAGCACTAATTCAATAACACATGCAAAGCACAGCACTGCAGATGCCTGATTACTGCTCCCCTCCTTCCTGATATCATATACATTTATGTTTTAGATACGTGGACTCAATGGCAACTCAATTCCATGTCAACAAAGACAAAAATGAAACAGACTTCCTGAAAAGTCCCTGGGGCACCTGGGTGGCTCAGTTAAGCGTCCGACTTCAGCTCAGGTCATGATCTCGCAGTTTGTGAGTTCGAGCCCCGCGTCGGGTCCTGTGCTGACAGCTCAGAGCCTGGAGCCTGCTTCGAATTCTGTGTCTCCCTCTCTCTCTGCCCTCCCCCAACTCGCACTCTGTCTCTCTCAAAATATTAATAAACACTGAAAATAAATGAATAAATAAATAAATAAAAATAAATATAAATAGATAAATAACTAAATAAGTAATAAATAAAAGGTCCCATGGGGCGCCTGGGTGGCTCAGTCGGTTGAGTGTCCGACTTCAGCTCAGGTCACGATCTCGCAGTCCGTGAGTTTGAGCCCCGCGTCGGGCTCTGGGCTGATGGCTCAGAGCCTGAGCCTGCTTCCGATTCTGTGTCTCCCTCTCTCTCTGCTCCTCCCCCGTTCATGCTCTGTCTCTCTCTCTATCTCAAAAATTAATAAAACGTTAAAAAAAAAAAATTTAAAGGTCCCTTTAACTCTTTTCTAACCTTCCGTTCACGCTAGTAGTACCATCTTCGCAAGCAGTCCAAGCCCCATCCTGGCACGGCTGTGTTATCTAAACCTATAATCCAAAACCGATAAAGCACTCAAAGCAAATTTCCAGGGAATGAAAGAGAACTTCATGTTGTATTGCTTCTCTCCACTCCCAGCTGTTCTAGCGGATATTATCAGCCTAAATACAAGTTATCTTCCAGAGCTAAGAATGATGACACACACCACAAAGCAGATTTTCACTCCATTCAAGTAAAAGACGTCTTTCACTGACGTGATCCACAGCCCACCTTTGAGGGTTCTGACTGAATGGCAAGAAAACACATTGTTTCCATGCAAATGTACTGGTTTCGCCTTTAGGGTATACTAGTTTACTAATGGCCTATATGAAAAAAAGATTATAGCTCCTGCTATAATCTTACTTCTGATGAGTGGTTTCAAAAGGTTCAACACAGAAAAGAGTAACAGGCCTAGTTAAGTACAGCTTCCTATGAGCCGCCAGGGAAAGGTGAGGATTGGAATGGTCTCAGAAAAAAAAAAAAAAAAAAAAAATGAAGACTCAGCAAAGATAAATAAGGCTGCCGACTCAGTGACCAGAAAAGTTACACAAGGTCCCCTGACGTCCACAGCGCGGGCAGCTCGGAGTTCCAGGAGCAGGAAGCTAAATTTACTCCCAGGGACACAGTACCAGCTCTTTTGTTTGTGTTATAAACTAGTTAAAATTCTTGTTGCTCAGCTTCTAAACCTTTAGGACAAAGAAGATATTTACTTGAGCCACAGTAGAAATTACAGAGCTTTCAGAGTTTGGTAGATGAAAATATGAGTCAAGAATTGGTCTGTCAGCATGAAGAGTGACAATGAACAGCAGAGTCCTGGACCACAGAGACTGGGAGCACGTTCAAAACCAGGGGCAGAGCTGGTAACTGTAAACAGCAGGAGCAAACAACTGCTTCAAAATCATTAAGACAAAACCCACAGATATTAAATGTTACCCTTTTAAACCAGAATATAATCGTGAAACATTGTGAACATGCTGAAAGAACATTCCTAAATTATGAAAACTCCTAAAATTGACAGGTATTTTTAAAAATACAGATTTTGTGGGGCACCTGGGTGGCTCAGTCAATTAAGCGTCCGACTAATGACTTCGGCTCAGGTCGTGATCCCAGGGTCATGGGATCAAGCCCCGTGTCAAGTTCCGCACCAAGTGTGGAGTCTGCCTAAGATTCCCTCTCCCCTTCTCCTTCTGCCCCTTCCCTGCTCACACTCTCTTTCCCTCTCTCTAAAAAAAATAAAAAATAAAATACAGATTTTGTAGAGTTTTCTTTTTACATGTAAGATTCTTTTAGGCACATCCCCTACTCAATTTTTTGTCAAGTTTCTTCATCTCCTTCTATCTTAAGTAAGTAAAGGTTATCCCCAGACCCTAAGTTAGTACTTCAAGAGTTCTTTAGGGACATACGATTCTTCTCAGTATTCTTCCAAAGAAATAACAAAATTATGAGGGACGACTTCAAGGGAAACATAATTACATTTGCCCAAGGTAAAACCTTATGCTAGAAGAACTAAGCATTGTCATTACAGTAAGTAATATACTCAATTAGGAAAAAAAAATATGATTTCAAAACCAATAATGTATTCAGATAAGGCAATTAAGATAAAATAATCTGTGCAGGACTGATAATATGTTTCATTTCTAAAATAATATTTTAGTAACCACTGGAAAATAAGCAAATAAGAAGGAGGCCTTATCATCAAGGTAGAAACCCTTCTTGTCAGCAGGAAAAGATGACCAATTAAAATTCCATTTTCCAAACAAAAAGGGGTACTTTTATTCCCATATCCTCCCTATACACACAGAGCCAGAGGGGCCCCCTGACCATCTGGCAGGAACTCCCATTTCTCCCCTTTACACAACAAGACAGTGCAATCCAAACTGGTGACTGGGAATCTCACCCGGACCAGGCAATGCCAGACTTAGGGCTCAAAGGCAAGGACTCCTCCTTATCACATTCTTCCTGCCAAATAAGCCAAACGTTCAAACTTGCCGTGTCTTCGAGGCAGAAATGCAGTCCACGGCAGCCTGGTGCATGGCTGACCTGAGCACCTGCACTGTCTTAAATATGCCATTATAATAAACTTACTAAGTCTAAAGTGCTCAAACATGATATCTTCTAATTTAATACACAAATACTTACACCTGTGTAAGTAATAATTTCTACTGATGCAAATACCGAGAAAGTAATCGTATCTGATTCAGATAGCATTTACATTCAAGTTGAACAGACAGAACACTATTTTAGTTATTTCCTTGCACTTTTTTCAGGCTACACAACATTTTCAACTTCTGATATGGAAAGGATGCCACGGGTTACCTGTGTGCAGAATACAGCCATTCTGTGCAAAATCACCAGCTGTGGCTTCCTGTTAAAGACCCCTATCTATTTTAGTTAGAAAGGTACTGACTTTGAAACTAGTAGTATGTGAAGTTCTTGTGATTTCTTTCACAGCTGTGTCAGCCCAAACTGCTCTGTTCAACCTTGCCATGAGATAATCACAGCGATAGCTTAAATATCATATGCTACTTTTAACAATGGTGCAAAGAAAATGAATTATTTAAAAGCACAAAAGTAACTGAAGATGGAAATGTGCAGAACAATCTACATATAGTATACTTACCTTTCTTGTAACAAAGGGAGAAAATAAGGATCTGTATTTATTTCTGTTTACTTGCATTTGCATAAAGAAACGGCCAGGATACATTAATAATTAATAAAAATAGCTACCTACAGGGGTAGGTATAAGTGAGAATGACAGGCATCGGCAGAAGCAAGATTTCTCAACATTAGCTTTTGTATGATCTTTATTTTAGAACAATGTGAATATATTATTCATTTTGAAAATGTTAACGTAAAAAAAAAGGTATAAAAAGCTTTTGTGCAGTGATGGAATATCCACAGTTAACTGTGGTTTAATTATAATCTTCCAAGAGACAGAGAAACTCATATATTTTAAGTATTCTCTCCTCACAAAGCCTAGCACACACTGTGTAATAAATGCACAATTAGTCAAACTGAAATTAAGTTTCTAAAGGTTTCAGAAAAAATATTCCACAACCTGGATGCAGTAACTTCTACACATGAGAGGAGGAAGGGAGGGGGAGACAAGAAAGGGCAAGAGTGGGAAAGCTTTCCTTTATGTAAATGCCTCCTGCTGCCTTTACTGCTGGCTAGATTTAAAAATATGGAGCGTCTGGGTGGCTCAGTCAGTTAAGCGTCCAACTTCAGCTCAGGTCATGATCTCCCAGTCCGTGAGTTCAAGCCCCACGTTGGGCCCTGTGCTGACAGCTCAGAGCCTGGAGCCTGCTTCTGATTATGTGTCTCCCTCTCTCTCTGCCCCTCCCCGACTCGTGCTCTGTCTCTCTCACTCTTAAAATGAATAAATGTTAAAAATAAATAAATAAATAAAGTAAGTAAGTCAGTCAGTCAGTCAGTCTAGGGGTGCCTGGGTGGCTTAGTCAGTTAAGCATCCAACTTCGGCTCAAGTCATGATCTCACGGTTCATGGGTTAGAGCCCCGCATCGGGCTCTGTGCGGACAGCTCAGAGCCTGGAGCCTGCTTCGGATTCTGTGTCTCCCTCTCTATATCTGCCCCTCCCCAACTCGGACGCACACACACACACTCTCTCACTCTCTCTCTCTTTCTCTCACTCAAAAATAAACTTAAAAAAATAAAAATAAAGGATAAAGGTCCTTTAGTTCAGTCTCCCCAGATAAGTACTCTAAGTGAAGTGTAAGCTGAAACGTGACACACTGCTGGCATTCTTAACATTATTAAAAATTTTAATAACATAATTAGTGCTAACTTTCAACTTAAAGTACTGTAATAAACAGCAATGCATGAAATGTTTTGTTTGTGTGATAACATTCTGAACTGCAAACAGTATATCTGAGGTTCATCTGTTCCCCACATTTCTGGAATGACTTTTTCACCTGTATTTCCATCCCTGAAGCTATCTTCAATGTCTGCTTCTTTTTATTCATCAAACGCTACTGCAAAGTGGCATCAAAGCTTGAAGGAATGAGAACCACTGTTCTAGAAAAGTTTACTGAGCCACTGAATCGTTATAAGGTCAAACAGGAATCAAAAAACACAAAAATCCTTCTCAGGATGTAGTAATGTCCACATCCAAAGGCTTACAAGTTCTTGACCCAGAATTTCATATTATGGCAGACAGCCTTAGCCATGATACTATGTTCCCCTGAAGTCATTCCTGTCTCAAGGGCATGCTAGAGAAACATCCTTAAAGATGTTAAATCTGTCTTATTTCATTAACTAACTCATTGATTTAGAGAAATACCCACTTTTATGGGAATTAAGTAGTCTGAGAAGACAGTAATGTCACTAAGTGACTGGAATGGAGTAGTCCACTTCAGGGATAACAGAAAACTGCCAAGTGTAAGGCTAACAGTGCACATGCTATAGCACTCTCTCTTTAACAAGGTTAATTACTTTCTTTCTTTTTCTTTCTTTGTTCCTCTATCTCTCTTTCTTTTCTTTTTTTTTAATACACTAAGTAAATCTTCCATGCATTATCAACTAACTGCTATGGGAAGAAATTCAATGATAAAGTTTAAGCTGAAACATTAATGTCACTTAAACAGGTCAATGGTGAACAGCCTGTGGTACATCCACACCGGGTACTGATACACACAACAACCTGGGTGAATCTACATAGAATTCTGCTCAGTGTAAAATGCAAATCTCAAAAGGCTACATACATATTACGATGCTTTAGTTACATAACATTCCTGAAATGGCAAAAATTCTAGAAATGGAGCACATAGGATGAGAGAGTAACAGAGTGTATTACTTCTTACAACAACATGTGAAATTATAATAATCTCAAAATCAAAGCTTTAACTAAAAAGAAATCACTAACATTATTTGGGTTACCTCAACCAAAAGCAGATGTGGGCAATGTTCTCAGACACCAGTGACTCCACAAAGATTCCACCAGCAAAATCAAAAAAGGAGACCAGATAAAATGACAAAATATCCACAGAAAAAGAAGCGTTAGAGAAAGCAAAGAAGACAGTAACATGGTTACTGATGAACAACTAATAAATATCTAGATATATTTAGGGACATAGTAAATGTCACTCAGTATTAATCCAAGATGGAAAACTTACCCGATGCTTTGCCCTGATCTTCTTCCTATACTCTTCTTTGTCAAATTTGTCCTCTTCCTGAAGCCTTTCCTTTGCTTTATCTAAGTTGATGCCCCCAGTGCTGTCCTCCTCCTCTTCGGCATCCTTGGAGACAGACTTCTGCATCTGAGGCCACTGCTGAACCGACTGCAGGCAGGGAAAAGGTTTAGTATGGTGCACGAAACAGGGAACATCAACAGAAAACCATTTCCCTTTGCAGAATGATTTTGAAATGGTGTATTTTCCCACTTTCTGCCTTACAACCTATATTTCTTCTTTATTTTTTTTCTAAATGTTTGTTTGAGAGAGACAGAGCATGAGTGTGGGAGGGGTGGAGAGAGAGAAAGAGAGACACAGAATCCAAAGCAGGCTCCAGGCTCTGAGCTGTCACTGCAGAGTGTGGCACGGGGCTGGAACTCACGAACTCAGAGATCATGACCTGGGCCGAAGTCTGACGCTCAAGTGACTGAGCGACCCAGGCGCCCCACAACCTATATTTCTTAAGCTTTCTAACAAACTTTAGAATTGAAGTGGGCAGGGGCACCTGGGTGGCTCGGTCGGTTAAGCGTCCGACTTCGGCTCAGGTCATGATCTCACGGTCCGTGAGTTCGAGCCCCGCTTCGGGCTCTGTGCTGACAGCTCGGAACCTGGAGCCTGTTTCATATTCTGTGTCTCCCTCTCTCTGCCCCTCCCCTGCTCATGCTCTGTCTCTCTCTGTCTCAAAAATAAATAAACGTTAAAAAAAAAAAAAAAAAAGAATTGAAGTGGGCAAACCCGCAAAAAAGACTGTCCCGGTCAGGATAAAGTAACGCTGCCATGATCCAGTGACGGAAGGATTAAAGGAAAATGTCATGAAATACTTTGGAGGAAAACGTAGTTGCTTCAACATCATCTCAAACAGTGTTCTCAGTGTGCTGTGCTCCACCAGCTCTGTTCCAAATCATCTCTGCCAGCGACTGCCAACACCCCCATCACTTCTCTCACCATCCTCTGTGGTTTTACTTCCCTGTTCTTCTGACTAGAATTTACCTCCTTGAGGGCAGTCATCTATCTTGTTCATGTACTCTCAGAGCCCGGTACAGTATCTGGCACATTATCAGATACTCAGAATTGATCGATAAATCACCTAGCAGCCAGTACTACACATAAAGACTAAAATAACTAAGCATAGAAAAAAATTAGTTTAGATTTCAGGAGCTGGCTCAAATCTATGGAATTTACACACACAGTTTATGGTTAGGAACACGGTAACACAGAAATCAGGGCAGTGATCTGGAGTCAGGGGACCTGGCTTAATGTCCCAGCTTTTCTGCTAGCCCGACTGCAGAATCCTGAATAAATTCCTTCATTTCTGGGCATCTGGGTCCTTTTCTGAAAAATAAGAAAAGGTCTGGTGGACTCAGTAATCTTCCAGGTCTAACATTGTAAAATTCAAGGCAATTCAGACAAAACCTATTCTCTTATTTGAACGAGTAATTGGTTGCCAGAGGATTTCAGTAGCTGCCACCGTTTTGAAAGGCTGCTCATGAACGTGCAAAGAGAAGCTGTAGGCCTGCGCGTCACAGGTATCGCTGCCTCCTCTCACTCCTGTCACCACCCACTGCGGCCATTCTTCCAGATGGGATCCCCGCAGCAGGGACCAGGGATCACGAATGTCACTGCCTGTGCAGCCACGATGGGAGGCCACGGACAATGAGGAAGGAGTGAGAGGGAACAGGCATGGCATCCATGCTCAGACTCCTCAGCCCTGCCTCGTGACCATGTGAAAGAAGCTTCTGTGTCTGTGGGCTGAATGCAAAGTTCTTTCAGAATTTTAGAGCAGAAGTTTCAACGTGGCTCAAAGCCATATGGAGCTCCTATCAGCAATAAGTTTACACTGAAACATTTTACAGTTCAGGATTTGTATCCTTCTTGGAGCAAAGTAATCTGTGTAGTTAAACTTACGAGCACAGTGAGGATCCTCATTACACGAACAGCACTAATCTTACTTTACAGTAAGCATCTGACGTAATACAACTATATTCTGGTTAAGCTCGCTTCAGATGCTGACCTCTTTTTAGTAATTTCATGAAGATCCATTACTTATCAATTCTATAGGCTTTGTCTACAATTTCCAACAACTTTAAATTGCGCTTTTTTCATGTGATTCATACACCACTTTACTCCATGTTGTCAGTGTAAATCTGGGCTTCTGGTGCCAAGCTCCCTTCCCCCGAAGTAACATCCACACCTGTTAACTCCACAGTTAAAACATACTCTGAGTGCCTGGGTGGCTCAGGTCCAACTCTTGATTTCAGCTCAGGTCATGATCTCATGGTTTGTGAGTTCAAGCCCCACACTGAGCTCTGTGCTGACAGTACGGAGCCTACTTGGGATTCTCTCTCTCTCTCTCTCTCTCTCTCTCTCTCAATCTCTCTCTCTCTGCACCCCCCCACCCTGCCCCACCTCTCAAAATAAATAAATAAACTTCAAAAAAAAAATACTCCAGTGTATGCAGCCTGTTTACACAGCATCTGTATTAATGACAATGAAATACATGATGTGCTACATGACGGTATTTTAAAAGCTGTTATTTTATTGGGATTTTAGAAAATAGTTCATCCATTTAAAAAACTTCTGGGTTAACTGTATGCTGGGCTCTGTTCTCAGAGCTGGGAATGGAGTAGGGAGCAAAGTCAACAGACACCCTCCCTTGGGTAGCTGCCCTCATTCCACTGGAGCAGAAGAAAACGACAATAACCACGTAAATAGAGGATGTCAAGCCACAAGAGTGCTGTGAGGAAAACAGAAGAAGACAAGGCAAGGAAAGGAGAGGACAGGGGGCATGGGGCGCTGAGCACTCTACCAGAAAGCACAGGAAACCTGGGGGGTGACACAAGTTAGACCCTGCTGTGGCTGCCCCCCGACATTACTCCTTACGTCAGTCACGGACTTTCCACATCTCTTTCCTCTTCAAAAACAAGGTTATATGACAGAGGGACTTTTCACCAGCAAGCTTTCCGACTCTGCAAGTATGTATTTACACTAAGACCGAGGTAATGGTGACAAGAGAGTTGGGCACCTGCATCTGATATGATGTGAAAGCAGAAAATGCCCTCAAAGCCAGACCAGTAAGAAACACGCCAATACAGCATCTAGACTGAGGAACCGCAAAGCAGAGACTTTTGAGGGCCCAGAAAAGAAGCTGTGGCAAGTGGTTTTGTTACGATTCTTGCATTTGTTCCCAAAGGACGTGTTGATGGACACCTTGACAGGAAAGTCTAATCTGTAAAAATGGAATTTAAAAAGTTCAAAACCAACTCTGTGTCATTAGCACCAACAAGTGTCCCAGTTTACTGTCAGTAAGGCCTTCCTGCTTACAGATGGCAGCTGACGAAATGCCCGAGACAACAGAGGAACCGCCTTAGCACGCTTTAAAGAAACATTTTCTGGGGCACCTGGCTGGCTCAGTCAGTTAAGTGTTAAGTGGGTTGAGACTTCAGCTCAGGTCATGATCTTGCGGTTTGTGAGTTCAAGGCCCGCGTCGGGCTCTGGGCTGACAGCTCGGAGCCTGGAGCCTGCTTGGGATTCTGTGTCTCCTTCTCACTCTCTGCCCCTCCCCCACTCATGCTTGCTCGCACGTGTGCTCTCTCACAAATAAATAAACGTTAAAAAAAAGAAAAAGGAACATTTTCTTTCTCTCATTAATGAATGTTAAGTCAGTAGGAGAGTCAAACTCTTTACACTAAGCGGAAGGTATCTCAGAGATGAAGCCTTTAAGAATCTTACCTCCCCTTCCTCAGTAAATGTTATCTTCTTATTCACTTTAAAATTTCTCTTCATTACTTTTTTTGCTTCTGCGACCTTGGTCACTTTCTTCTTGACACTGGATTTAGAAGGTTCTTTCTTCTATGTGAAAATATACAAACAAAAGAGATTAAATGGCTGCTTTACGTTAGGAATTTCACTCTGGCAATACGCTTTATAAAACTCAATATATTTCCTGCTCACTGGCTAATAAGCACCAAAAGTACTGTCCAGAAATAAAGTTATTAGACTTTTTAATGAATGATACCCCCAATACTATAGGGGCTTAAGTGTAAACAAGATAAATGTTAGCCATAAGCAACCTTTAAAATTTCTTCCATTACTGAAACCATGCTACCCTGATAATGCTGAAGCAGCAGAAACTCATGATAATGTGACAAATGGGCATCCAAGGTAAATAAAGCTCTCTTCCAGCTAAAACACAGAACACATTTTTTAAATAGCTCTAATTCCAAGTGCAAACTTAAATTTTCAGAGTAGGAGAATGTTTACCTGGAAAGCAAAATTACTGCAATACATTGTTTGCAATTCCACATTCTTCCTCCCATTACACTAATTTACTATATGAACACGGGGAAAAGCCTTTGATAACAAAGCTGTGCCCAAAGGTGAGATGGAATCAGAATAATTCAGCAGGATACCCTGATCAGAACCCACCTAACATCCTCAAACCACCACAGCAAGGTAGTGAACATACGAAGCCACTGCTTACTTATGCTAAGTGAATGCTGAGGAGCCATGTGAAATGGGGAGCTGTGGAGGTCATACCACAGCCTGCACAGATGAGAGAGGGACAGTAAGAAACTCACCACTAAGAGGGATTTGCACCATGTTTCTTACATTAGATCCAGGAATACCACCGGCGGTGGTTGGTAAACTAATCTAAGGCAGGCTTCATCAGGTGAGTAAGTAGACAGAATGAGAAGTTTCTGGTGCAAGAGTGAAGACAACAAATTTGAATTCAAGCTCTACTACCACTTATGAGCTATGTAGGAGCAAGTTACTTAACTTCTGTGCTTTAGCTATAAACTGACCCTCAATAGTACCTCTGTCTCATAGGGTTGGCTGGGAGAATTTAATAATAAATGTAAAATATACAAAATCAAAGTATTAAATAAACCTCAAATACCACTAGTGACCTCTTCAAGCTACCTAAAGAGATCATGCCAACTGCATCTGTATGAACTGCATCAATCCCAGACTTGGAGCTTCCTAACTGATTGGTTTTTTTTTAGCACTGTGTTATAGGTAACCACCCAATAAAAACTAAGAAAGGAGGGACTGATCTAGGAAACAAGAGTTATCACAAGCTTTGAGAAGATGTACATTATTTATAAGTGCTATATTATGGTAATCAATAAACAGAAAGAACACTTCACTTTAAACAGTTTATATTATTGATAATGAATACAAAAATGCTTAAAAATAAAGTACCATGACATCAAAAATAACAAATTTACTACAACAGAGGTTTGTAGCAAGTTATTAATACATTACGTTTTTAGATAACAATAATGCTTATTATGAAAATTAGCTAATGTATCTGCAATATGATAATTTACGTACAAGAAAGTTGCAACATGATAATTTAAGTACAATGGCTCTGTTATGTGGGTGTTACTAACACTGCTTTTTATAGTTCTGGTTCCTAAAACTATACCATCTAATTACACTTATTTCTCAGACCACGTATCAAGTCAAAGTTAAAAACATACTAAGATTTGGGGGGCACCTGGGTGGCTCAGTGGGTTAAATGTCCGTCCAATTTGAGCTCAGGTCATGATCTCACGGTTCGTGGGTTCGAGCCTCCGCATCGGGCTCTGGGCTAATAACTCAGAGCCTGGAGCCGGCTTTGGATTCTGTGCCCCCCCCTCTCTCTCTGCTCCTTCCCTGCATGTGTGCGCGAGCGCTCTCTCTCTCTCTCTCTCTCAAATAAACATTAAAAAAAAAATACTAAGATTTTAAATCTATAAAACGCTTACGAAAAGATTCATCTTCTCTAAAGTAATTTTTGTTACATCAGAGAGATATCAATAATGTTACAATCCCATTATACCTGCACCTCACAAGATTTCTATGAAAATAAATTCAATTTGTTTCAAATTTCTTCTTCCCATGGGATATTCCATCTACTCCTCCCAACCCCCACCGGACCCAACTGCATGCATGCTGCCACCAGGTTGCACAAGGCCCTAAACTGCTCTGTCCATCCCTCACAACCTTCTCCCCACCACTGTGCTCTGAGATACACTACTATTATTCTCCTTAGGAAATAATACAGTCCTTATTTTCTCACTTCTGAGGGTAATTAACTAAGCTGTGTAGCATTAAAACTTCTACATTAAAAGAGACCAGGGTGTTAGGAAGCTGAATGCCAACCGAGGTTAAGTTGCCACCTGTAGGTCACCTTGTGAACACAGGGCATTAATAAGACCCCCACTTCCTTCTTCCCAGCCAGTACTCCTACCCCCACCTTTCTCCACAATTATCAAAGAACACCACCAACACAATCGCCAGGGTTGGTGACGGAGTTATTCCTACTTGATCTTCTTGCTTTTTAGGGTTAGATCAACTCTTGAGGATCATGGGTTGGCTAATGTTCTGTCATCAGAGAGAACGCTGATCAAATAGCGCAAACTCAGAGGATCATTACAACGTAAAAATAACAATTATACAGGAGTAAGTTATCACCACTTAAAAAAAAAACGCTGAGGAGCAATCAGAGCCAACATTCTGGGGGTAATACTCTAGATCTTGATAGGAATTTGAGTTACACAGGTGTATATAATTGTCAAACCTCAAATGTTACACTTAAGATTGGTGTATTTTACTGCACATAAATTTCTACCTCAAAAAACAGTCCTGTAATGAACTTAAATGAATGCCAAGCAGGCTGAAGTATATACAGTACAAAGGGTAATACTGTTGGCAACTTACTCTGAAGTGCATTAAATTTAAAAGTGTGATAAATAGTTGGAGAATTACATGATAAAGGCCATATGGTAAGAGTTTCATTATAGAATGAGTAGTGAATATTTTGGTGTACAAAGTGCACTTTCTTCAGCTTTTCTTTATGTTTGAAATTTTTTTAGAACAAAATACAAAAAAGGCCTGGTCCCAGGAATGAGAGAAAAAGTCATAAAGCAAAAATACCAAAAACTGCCAAAATAGAAGAAACATCAGTTAAAAAACCAACCTCGGGGAGCCTAGGTGGCTCAGTCAGTTAAGCATCTGACTTTGGCTCAGGTCATGATCTCATGGTTCATGAGTTCGAGCCTCGCATCTGGCTCTGTGCTGAGAGCCTGGAGCCTGGAACCTGCTTTGCATTCTGGGTCTCCCTCTCTCTCTGCCCCTCCCCAGTTCATGCTCTGTGTGTGTCTCTCTGTCAAAAATAAATAAATATTTAAAAAGAAAAAGAAAAAAGAAAACCAGCCCTGCATGGTGGAACCTTGGGATGATTCAGGTCTATATCAAGAGCTTTAGGGAGACCCATGAAACCACTGAAATTATGTAACAACACTGGGGGATCTTTGCATCAAAAAAAATCAAATTTGTTCATTTTAGGGAAGCCACTGTAAAGAACCGAAATTGCAAAATGGGTGAAAAGACACATGTTTATTTTATTTCATTGACAGGTTGGGGATTCACTCCAATACTTGAGAATTATTCTTCAGTCATTCAAATACGCCCTAGAGTATCGTCCACACACAAGACACCACAGTGCACGCTGGAGACTGAGCAATGAAAGAGACGGGGACTCCCAACCCTCCCTGGCCTAACTCTATGGGGAAAAAAATATTTTCCACTGTTTAATGTCTTTAACTATTTAATCACAAATGTATTAAGTGTTCAGAAAAAATAAAAAGGATGAATGAATCTATGCAACAGGGTACCTGCCCTAGCTAGTCTAGGATAAGGAGAGGAGTCCAGGAAAATTTCCGTGTGAGACAAATGTCTCAAATGAGTGGCAAACACCCAAACAATGTGTGGCATTAACAAATATCTTCTGGGTGTCCACTGATGGTGTGTTTCACATGTGGCTTAGCTTAACTAAGGACAATGTCCTTCTTTAAAACATTACCTTTATGGGGCACCTGGGTGGCTCAGTCGGTTAAGCATCCGACTTCAGCTCAGGTCCTGATCTCACAGTCTGTGAGTTCGAGCCCCGCGTCAGGCTCTGTGCTGACAGCTCAGAGCCTGGAGCCTGCTTCAGGTTCTGTGTCTCCCTCTCTCTCTGACCCTCCCCTGCTCATGCTCTGTCTCCCTCTGTCTCAAAAATAAATAAAAACATTAAAAAAAGTTTTTTTTTAAACATTACCTTTAGCAGCTAATACATACTCATCTTTTTGTAAAGGATACTCATGTCTTATGAATTCATGTCTTAATCATGTTAAAAAGTCTCCATTCATGTCTTCTGCAGCCACAGTGTTTACCTCCCAAGAAGCAAATGGCATTAATACCTTTCTCTATATCCTTTCCAGAGACATTCTACCCACAATCAAGCATACATGAAGAACACCAAAGTACTAAATGAGCTATCCACATGGGCATTCACTTACCCAGGATAAATCTCTAAAAGTTAAAGCACTCAAAGAGTATGTACACTTAAAGTTCAACTCAATATTTCCAAATAACCTTCCTGAGAAGTCAAACAAAATTTAACAGTCCCACCAAAAATTTGAGAGTAACTGATTCTCCACATCTATTTTCAGAAAGTAGATATTAGGCTTTATGTTTTGCCAATTAGGTGAAAAAATAGTATCTCATGAAATTTTTAATTTGCATTTATCTTGTTTTAAGCATAGTAGAACATCTTTCCAAAGACATTTTTTTTCCTGTGCACTGTGTATCATCTTCAACAGTATTATCAACTATCAACAGTTAATGAATTCCTAGCATTTTACTTATTAATTTGTGAGATCTTTTCATTTGTTAAAAATGTGTCAATATTTTCTCCCACTGCATCATTTACCTTTGGACTTCTACCACAAGGGTAATATTTTGTTGTCTGGACTTTGTTTTGTTTTTTTGCTAAACATGTATTTTTAATTTTTATGTAATCAATGTTTAAAATAAGAAAATTTTCTGGATTTTTTTTGTACCATACTTACCAATATGTTTTACACTATATGACTTTTCAAAAAACAGTTTAACTTCTTAAAATTCAGATTTTATTTTCTGTAAAAGTTTCAACACTGAATCTTGGATAAGGGGGGGAAGTGCTGCTTGTTAACACTTTAAGTTTCTATTAAGTCATTCAAAATATCAAGTATACTTATTGTTAGGCAAAAGTTGTATTTTTACTACAAGACTTTGTATTATTGGTAAAAGAATGAAATTTGTAAATTTTAAACCAAAGAGTTTAACAAAAGATTTCCTGACAAGATGTAAAACATCAAAACACAATTTTCATTTCCATTTGCACTTCCTTCATGACATGTATGCTAGACATCAGAATAAAATTCAAAAAGGAAAATATCATAAAATACAAAATTGATAAAGCATCAAGTAATTTTCAAGGTCTTGTGACAGCTGTAGGAGGCTGCCACAAATAACTTGGAAGATAAAAGGTTCCGAGAAGGACCGTATTAGTTTTAACACTAGCTACAACAAGATTCAAATATAATCAGTGAAAACAAAAACTAATATAAGCATTACTACTATACATCCTAGAGGTAAATTAAAAGTAACAGTGCAGGGTGCCTGGGTGGCTGAGTCGGTTAAGTGTCCGACTTCAGCTCAGGTCACGTTCTCATGGTTCCTGAGTTCGAGCCCTGCGTCGGGTTCTGGGCTGATGACTCAGAGCCTGGAGCCTGCTTCAGATTCTGTGTCTCCCTCTCTCTCTGCCCCTTTCCCACTCACGCTCTGTCTCTCTCTGTCTCAAAAATAAATAAACATTAAAAAATTAAAAAACAAAGTATCATTGCAAAAAAAAAGAAAAACAAAAACCATACAGAGATGAAAGTCAGAATTAAAAGAAGATACTCTAAAGAAATCAGATGTTTATGCTTCCTTAAAGTAGCTCCCATATGCATCATGGAATAATTAATGATTTATAATAACAATTTTACCTAAAAGTGAAGGAAACCTACAAAATAAAGAACTCTCAACCCTGGTCAAAACCTTACAGATTACTTATTATAACCTGAGACCTCACATTAAAAGTATGGGCATTTCGGGGCGCCTGGGTGGCGCAGTCGGTTAAGCGTCCGACTTCAGCCAGGTCACGATCTCGCGGTCCGTGAGTTCGAGCCCCGCGTCAGGCTCTGGGCTGATGGCTCGGAGCCTGGAGCCTGTTTCCGATTCTGTGTCTCCCTCTCTCTCTGCCCCTCCCCCGTTCATGCTCTGTCTCTCTCTGTCCTAAAAATAAATAAAAAACGTTGAAAAAAAAAAAAATTTAAAAAAAAGTATGGGCATTTCATAGCATTTATAAGTACTGTTGCCTCAGAGTCCAAAAATAATCATACCTTAGAACTGAAGATTTAAAAAGCAAAACAAAACCAATATAAAAAAAAAAAAAAAACCACACCTGCTATGTAAGCATAATTCCTTCATCATCCTAAATTTACTGAGCTACAAGAATTCACACAGTCTAATTTTACACTATAAATTAAGGATGTACTATGTGGCATTTGATTTGAAACCCATCTACAAAATATTTTCTTAAGAAATAAACTTCCCTTGGGAATGCAAGCTGGTGCAGCCACTCTGGAAAACACAGTATGGAGGCTCCTCAAAAAATTAAAAATAGAACTACCCTACGACCCAGCAATTGCACTACTAGCTATTTATCCAAGGGATACAGGTGTGCTGTTTCAAAGGAACATATGCACCCCAATGTATATAGCAGCACTATCCACAATAGCCAAAGTAGGAAAGAGCCCAAATGTCCACCAATGGGTGAATGGATAAAGAAGATGTGGTGTGTGTGTGTGTGTGTGTGTATACACATACATACATACATACATACATACATACATACATACATACATACAATGGAGTATAACTTGGCAATCAAAAAGAATGAAATCTTGCCATTCACAACTACGTGGATGGAAGTGGAGTGTATTATGCTAAGTGAAATTAGCCAGTCAGAGAAAGACAAATATCATATGACTTCATTCATATGAGGACTTTAAGAGACAAAACAGATGAAAGTAAAAAAAGGAAACAAAAAAAGTATAAAAACAGAGAGGGGGGACAAAACATAAAGGGACTCTTAAATATGGAGAACAAACAGAGGGTTACTGGAGGGGTTGTAGGAGGGGGGATAGGCTAAATGGGTAAGGGGCATTAAGGAATCTACTCCTGAAATCACTTTTGCACTGTATGCTAATTTGGATGTAAATTTAAAAAAATAAAATTAAAAAAAATTTAAGTTACAAAAAAGTTATTTTTACCTACATAAAAATAAATAAATAAATAAATAAATAAACTTCCTTGATGATTAGTGATGTTGCACATGCTTTCATGCACCTATTGGTCATTTATGTGTATGTCTTCTTTGGAAAAAAGTCTATTCTAGTCCTTTGTCCATTTTTTAATTAGATTACTTTGTTTTTGCTTTTGGGTTGTATCAGTTCCTTATATATATATATATATATATATATCTCAGAAACCCCTTATCTGAAACATGATTTATAAATATTTCTCCCATTCCCTAGGCTGCCTTTTTGTTTCCTTTGCTATACAGAAGTTTTTCAGTTTGATACAGACCCCTTGTTTATTTCAGCTCTTGTTGCCTGTGCCTATGGCATCTTGTCCAAAAGATCACTGTCAAGACTAATGCCAAGGAGATTTTTTCCCCTATGTTCTCTTCTGGGAGTTTTAATCTTCAGGGAAATGAAATCAAAACCACAATGAGATAGCATTTCACACTTATTAGATAGCTATCATCAAAAAGACAAGAGGTAACAGGTGTTGGCATGGGTGTAGAGGAAAGAGACCTGTCGTACACAGTGGGAATGTAAACTGGTTAAGCCACAGTGGAAAACAGAATGGAAGTTCCTCAAAAAAATTAAAAATTTAAACTATCATATGATGCAACAATACCACTCACTCCTGGGTATATATCCGAAGGAAACAAAATCAGTTCTAGGAGAGGTATGTGCACCCCCATGTCTGTTGCATCATGACTCACAACAGCCAAGACATAAAAACAATCCTAAGTGTCTGTCAAAGGATAAATGGATTAATAGAAAACGTGGTACACATATACAATGGAGTATTATTCAACCACGAAAAAGAAGGAAATCCTGCCATGGGTGACAATATGGATGAACCTGGAAGGCATTATGTTAAATGAAATAAGTCAGAGACAGATACTATATGGTATCACTTATATGTAGAGTATTTATAGAGAAGAAAAAGGGGAAATGGGGGCTGATGTCACAGAAACACAGAACAGTTGTTGCCAGGGGATGGGAAGAGGGAGAAATTGAGATGCATAACTTTCAGTTATAAGATGAGTAAACTGAAGATCTAATGTATAGCATGGTGACTATAGTTAAAACACTGTATTGTATACGTGAAATTTGCGGAGAACAGATCTTAAGCATCCTCATCACACACACACAAAGTTAACTGTGAGGTGATGGGTGCGTTAATTATCTTGATCTTGATAATCATTTCACACGGCACATGAAAACACAATCACGTTGTATACACATACAATTTTATTGATCGACTATTCCTCAATAACGCTAGGGGAAAAAATAAAAACACCACCACCAGTAAGTAGAATAGGTATGTTTGTGAAATCTTCGCACAACCTATAGTCTTAAAATTAAGAGCCACCTAAAAGGTGTAGAAGAGGTCTGGAGATTGGTTGCATGACTGCGGGAATGTGCTGCACTCTATACTTAAAGTGGTACATTTTCTATGTATTTTACTACAATTAAAAATAAAGAGCCATCTAGACTGTAACTAGACTTCAGTTTAAAATGCTGTTATGGAAGCAGTTTCTCTTTTCAGGGCTCCTCCACAAATGTAAACTTAAGTCAAGCAGCAGTCCCAGAATTCCACAGCAGCTGGAGGGCGGGGCCCAAGGCAGGCAATGCAAGGAACGGGAAGGACACAAGAGACCCTTAAGTGCCGGTCAACTAAAATGCTATGAAACAGAGTGCTTATAAATTATAAATTATGAAAATAATCTTATAAAATGGTCTAACCAATCCACAGGATTTTTCTTCAAATGTCCACATTTACCAATGTCATTGTTTAAAGTTTAATGGAAGGCAAGCTACAATAAACCTTGGTAATATGCATAAATTGAGTCATACTGCTAAAATCGGGGACAGAGGAGTTGGAGAGAATGACGAGAGCCAGTGCCGCCTCTACCCAAGTCCCAGTTACATTAGTCTGCGGCTGACTGTATTGCAGCGGCCTGTTATCAAACTTGGCCTGCGCCCTTGCCCCCATTATGGTAAAGCCACAGTCACCACTTGGGTTCCTGATTTGTTTTTCCTGATGGACTGTAATCTTCACCAGGGTAAGATCGTTTGTATTACCATTTGTATCCCCAGAGCATCACAGAGAGGCTGGCACACAGGAAGCATTCAGTAAGTACTTCTTGAACCAAGAATTAGTGAAACAATTCCCAGTGGAATAAAGCATTACTTCATTTACTGCTCATAACAACTATGAGTCAAATCTGGGCCCTGAGGATTTTTTTAATTAGAAAACCAAAGGTTTGACAAATTTGGCAATCTGTTCAAGGCTGTACAATTTAAATCAAAGGGTACTTGACTTTGTTGTTTATATTCTACAATGCTTAGGTGATTTTTGTTCAAACTGTCTTAAGTTACAGCATCATAATTTTCCTCAATATGTGCCTTTTACGTTTCTATCAACTTTGAAAGAATGTTTGAAAACTGCTATTCTTAGAAACTTTACACCGTTTTTCAACTTTCCAGTTCATGGTCCATTAAGGAAGATTTTTTCATATTCTACTTTCTGATGCAGTATCTGTATTGGTTTTTAAAATAACTGTTTTCACATCCAAGTATCAATTTTAAATACCAAATATGCCACTTCAAATTACAAGGCCCCAATCCTACTTCCCTTCTGATGAGAATCACAGCTGTTACAGAATTTGTGTATGATACTTGTGTCATTACTTGAATACTGACACTTCATAAATTGTACCTAGAAGACAGCCTAAATACCATTCTAGAAATCTTTCCCAATTTTTAATATATTATAGATAATACATGTTTATTTCAAACATAAAATCATATAAATGAGAGCCCACACATCCTGTCAAAGTTCTTCATATTTCAGAGTATCAGATTAGCCCTTCTGATTACATCAAGAAGCAAACCATAAGTAAAAGTCTCTATTCTGTGTCGTCAATAACTCCAGGCACTATTTATTTTCTTTGAATAAGAAAATTTGAATAAGACTTATTTTCTTTGAATAAGACTTCTTTGAAGTCTGTAAACTGCAATTCTAAAGTATAAGTTGATGAAAATAGTTATTGAATACTACAATACATTAAGCAACATGACTAAATATTTATTACAAAATACTCATGATTCTTTTAAAAAATCATCTTAACAGGTCAACCTAAACAGGTAAACAGACAAATATTTTTCTGTTTTTCCCAACAGATCAAAAACCATGCAGATATGCAGTGATCTCAGCTTTGTCTGGACTTCCCTCCTGCTTATGGACGATAATAAGGCACAATCATTCTACACAATATTTTTTTCATTAAGAGATTCTTCCTTCCGGATTTCTACTTCCTGAATCCACACGCTTAATCTGGGATACTTTCGAGAAGAATCTCTTAACCTAATAAACTCTTCTGACTAGTATGTACCTGCCACCTTAACTACTAAATGCTTTCAGAAAAGTAAGTTTCAAATATATTCCTGATACAGTTTCTATTTTCCTCTGTTCCTTCTCCTATTCTTCAAATACAAGTTCCCCCACCAAATCCTCAAACATCAGTGGTTTTTTCCCTTCAATATATTTGTCTTCCTCAACAATTTGTCAAAATCAACCAATTTTTCCTTGATTTTAAAAAGCCTTTTCATAGCATTTCAGTCTAATAATTCTTTAAATCTTTCACTGCCTCCAATTAGTCTAGATAAGATTTCAGTTTCATTTTTCCACCCATGCCATATTTTATTTTGCTTATTTCCTGAGTTCAAGCCTCATCCCCGAGTTTCATGGCCACCCAGATCCATCACTGTCTTTGGTCTATTTACTACCTTAAATGTTTCCTTCTTACCTTTCTGAACACATTTATACTATTGGAACACATAAAGAATAATTTCTTATTTCTCATCTGGTACCTTAAGAAATTTTCTTTAGTTCACTGAAACTGTCCAAGCTGTTTACTATTCTGTTTTGCTAGCCAGGAAATTTGTATTATTTGTTCCACATCATACCCTTCTCCCCACCCCACCCCCCAAAAATACAAATAAATTTTAAAGAAAGAAAAAAACAAGGCGACCATAAATGTGAAATCTCAGATGCTTCCTTTCTTTAACAAAATTATGGAACCAGTCATATTTTGCCTTAGGAATCCAATTTTTAACCTGCCACTTTTAATAAATATTTCTATATTAGGAAGCAGGCAGCTGGAAGCAATTTAGAGAAATGGGGCCTGATACATACTTTTTTCCTCTCTTTTTAGACTTCAAAAAATGACAGTATAGATTTCATTTCTAACTTGTGCCCAAATTGGCTACATCTATTTCTGTTGTCTCCTACAACTTGTGAAATTCTTCCAGAACTTAGAAATACTACAGGCATACAAAAAACCCAGTAACATTAAAAGGAAAAGCTATCTTGTGTCACATGGCCGTTCAGGTAACAGGGTTAAGGGACACAATAACGGTGGTAATGAACTAAGTAAAAAGACCTGGGGCAGCATTTATGCCGCTTTCATAAGGCAACATGACAACTATACTTTGCCATTTACGCCTCTACCGCCTTCCTTCCAAGTGACAGCAGAGACTCAGCAAGAATGCACCAGGAGCTAATTTACCAGAATTTGTGTGAATAAAATGAAATAGCATCAAAATAGCCTTCAACAATATCTAGTTCCAGGTTTAACTGAGAACTTTATAGTTGGCTCCAGCACCTACAATATTAACAAATTACTTGGCAGCCTGGCTTGTGTAATTTAAAGCAGAGTTTCTGAAAATTCATTCATCATGAAAGTCTAACAAACACAGGCCACAGAATAGTGCTTATTCAGTGAAGCACCAATTTAAAAAATTACACACAAACACACTCATGCATCTATACTCTAAATTACACAAACAGAATCTCTGGATGATTTAAACCCTTCACAAAGAACTGCAATAACAGAACTAAGACATATACTAAACTCAAATTGGGCTTTGTGCCTGATTAAGTTAGCCATTTTTGACACACTATTGTAAGACAGTAGGAGATGCTAATTCTGACTTCTCAGCCCCTCAAAACAAAGCAATCACTGCTACTGGTTATACGTGGTTCCAGTGTCTGCCATTTTTCTAAACTGACTTACATTAGTAAATCACAAGATACGCATGGGATATACCTTAACTAAAAGAGAAATAACAAGTATCACTATCATGGCCAGCCCAAGCCATGTCCACAACTACAGGCACAGTAAAATTTCCAAGATCTGCCTTCTATTGTCTACAAATGTTAGCTAAGCAAAAAATACCAAATGAAAAGTCACAGGCCAGCCTACCGTACCAGGTTTCATCAAAACGTACTTAGACGATGTCTAATTATTTCAAATGAGATACTCTTAAAAAACACACCATTTATAAAATGGTGGTCTGCAAGGCCATTTAATGTTGATAAAAGATATTGCCATTATTAAGTACAGAACGTGGAAGGATGAAAGGGCCATCCAAGATTACTCAGAGAAACAAATACCACGAGCACACGCACAGGATGAGAGGATTTCAAGATCACGCGGCCAGTACCAGCAAAGTTAAGGCTGGAACTCAAGCTTTTGGGCAAAGCCAACCTGTGCTCTTACCCTGACACCACATACAAAAGTATCTTAGAAACATCTCAGAGACTACAATTTCCTCCAACAATCACAATTTTCCTGAAGAATACTCAGAGACTCCATAAAATTGAAATTAAGAACTGATGGAGGGCAAATGTTTTCTTTAAAATGAAAAGAATCCTTCAAGGAAGGCATTTTAAAAGTGTCCTTTTCCGCTTTCATAGAAGGACCATAGATACCACTACAAAACCTGACCTCTAATATTCTTCTCTCTCAAAAGAATAGCATGTAGAAAAAAGTTCTTCTCAACGCTCTATGCTGTCCTTTGATTTCCTGGCAAATTGCATGCTGAGCATGCAGTGATTAATACAATTTCCATCTGCCCTCCTTGGCACTTAAACATTAAAAACAAATTTTGACAGCCATTAGAAGCAGTTGACAGGTGATTGCTCGTTAATTTTTCTCCCATCTTAGAATGTGTCCCTGCCATTTTGTTAGGAAATCTGTAACACTAAATGTAATATTTGGAGGGGCACCTGGGTGGCTCAGTCAGTTAAGCGTCCAACTCTTTGTTTCGGCTCAGGTCATGATCTAACAGTTCACAAGATCAAGCCCTCATGCAGAGCCTGCTTAGGATTCTCTCTCCCTCTCTCTGCCCGTCCCCACTCGTGCACTCTCTCTCTCTCTCTTTCTCTCTCTCAAAGTAAGTAAATTAATAATTACTTTTTAAAAATGTAATGTTTGTAATTACAACTTACTAAGGATTAAAATGAAGTCTTCCCTAGTCTCCAAACTCTGTATCTTACCTAGCTACTCAACATTTTTTTTCATCACTCTCCCTCCAACTGTCTCATCCACAGACTAGAAAATGCAGGAGCTATCAATAGTCTTGAAATTCTCACCCAGAAGACAAATTTAAGTTAAGATTTGATACTGGCTATCTTTTGAGAAGCTTTTCTTCCTTTCTACCCTCAGCCTCCTGGTGATGTCTCCTATGGTATTTCTTATACTCTTGGTAGGAGATTTCTTCCACTTCTATTTTACCCCTCTTAGACACAACTCCCTGAGGATATGGACTTTGTCTTTACCTTTTAATTTCTAGGGTTAAGTGCCCATATTGCATCTGAACAAATCAATAATTATTTGTGAAGCTGAGCTAAGCAAATCAAGACAGTTTTCATTGAGAGGAACACTGACTCAAAGACTCTGAAACACATTCTTCAGTTAGCTATTGTGACATCAACTTGTTTAAACAGCACAGAAATTAAAAAAAAACAAACCCATAATATTGCACATTCAAATTTGACACTTATTTGTTGAGAAAACAGATCCACTGACTCCGGGCAATAATAAAGTGTGATGCAAGCAAAGTAGAACTATCAGAAAATGATGTCAGGAGTCATTCTGGGTGCCTAGTCCAGGAGCTGAAGTCACTCCAGCATCCCCATCTCCCAGCATGATAGGCTGTGACCGTGTTCAGCTACTGACAGCCTCCTGGCTTCTTCCCTTCACAAGGCAGATGCAACTTCCCTGGACCCCAGGTCTCCTCGGGCCGGACCGACGCATTTCTCAGATGACCACATGAACCCACAACTATACTGGCTGGTTCTCAAGCAGTTCAGGTGACTGCTCACTGATAAGGCTGGCCTACCACTTCTATAATAAGGGACAATAAGAGATGACAGCAAACTTTCACTGGAATTAAAAAAAACCTATGCTATTCTAATAGGGAGCAAACTGCTAAAATCCTGGCACCCCTCTATGTGGAATAATGACATGGAAAACTCAGGCCTTACTTCTTGCCGATTCTGGCTTTTCCCCATAGAATATCCTTTTCCCAACAAAGCCCATTCTTTAACCCATGCCATTATATTGTGAAATTTGTCCTAAGCTCCAATACATGACAAGTGGCAATCCAGATAGGTTTACGGGGCATAGGAAAAGGTCACTAAACTTTTTTTGAGAAGTTTATGGAACAGTAAGTAGTTAATTAGTGATGCCAAGGACTGGACACCATGCTAGATGTTTATATATCATTTACTACTCACAACTACCCTTCTGAGATATTGCTTGTATCTCACAGGTGATGAAACTGACAGTAAAATAAGTTAACCAATTATCCAGCTTGAAGGGACACAGGCCAGCTCTGAACTTCTTCTGTCACTCTAGGAAAAGACAATTAGTAATTACACATGAAGCTAAAATAAAGTTGGAGGAAAAATCAGAAAGGTACTAAGAGGTCTGTGACAAGATTCAGGGAAGACTACGGGACCAAAGAGACAGCATTTAAGAACAAAGCAGGAGGAAAGGGGAGCTGTGCAGAGTAAGACAGGGTAATGAAAGGAGACCATCTGAAAACAAAATCACAAGAAAGGAAGGAACAAGGGAGAGGGAAAGTGCTTTGAAAACAGATTCCTCTCACAATTAGTGATGTGTTGTAAAAAAAAACTTTGCACCATACTTCCAAACCATTTTTCCCCTACTAAACATCTTACAAATTATCAACTCTAAATGGGAAAAACCAAATGATTAAACCAAAACAGAAAACTTTGAGAATTTTTTAACCAGTCACTGACAGGACGGATAATAACTGCCATCTATCTCCCTAGTATTTTCTCCATTACACCTAAAGAATGTCTAGATCTGAGACTAGGAGTGGTTAAGTCCAAAAGAAGAGATTATATTGGAACATGAAATTAATCTTTGGAACTCAGTGTGATCATTTCCAAGTCAGTATACTTTCACTGGCTAATACTATTTACAACATACCTACACTGTTTCTTCTCCAAATACTTCAATTATTTAAACCATGTAATTATTTGAAGGATTTGATCAAGTCGTTAATAAATGAAAGCATTAAATAACATGATGATCCTAATAAAAGATTTACATCAAACTGATTTTGAATACATTCAGCTTCAATTGTATCAAGTAAACAGGTTGAACTGATGAGAATTTTCTCCATTAAAATGCAATTAATTTTCCACTAGTGCATCAAGATTTCCAGGGTTATATTATGAAACTCACCATAATTGGCCTCATTAGTTCTGAATCCAAAATTCTGGTTGTCAAACCTTCCTTTAAAAGGTCACAAACTATCAGAGAATGATCTGATCAAAACAGTAGTTACTGTTTTTTGAGTACCTACAGGAAGCCTCACTTGACAAAAAGCATGGGATCTGGCTAATTTTCAACTTGCTTGGGAATGAGCTGCCCATTTTAGGAATAATGAGTCAACTCTCTCTTGCTGCTCTGTTACAAAAGGGTCATATGTTGATGATCATGTTAAAATGGCTCTACCTTCCTCAGAGAAGCATGCATGTAAATTAGGGGATGGAGAAACAGAGAGAGGGAACAGATTCGCTATGCCCATCTCACCAGTTTCCAGAGAGCTCCTTTCCCTGAACTTCATGCTGGCATTGCCTCGCCTGTTTCCTTTAAGGATGGGTATCAAGCATTTCCATATAAAATGCATTTTATGTCTTATCATACAGTTGTTGAAATGCAAGGAAAATCTGTGCTTCTCTGGAGTAGAAGAATGTCTGCTCCTTATGGGAAAAGTATTCTTTTCATTTTGGCAGTTAAGACCTCAGAGCCAAATTCCTGATCCATATTTAAGAACCATGTAAAACCCTGCATGACCCTGCATATTAAATCTCCCACCAGTCATTTCTATCCTATCTATATTTTGCATGCCTGATGTTTTCTATTTTATTACAGTTAGAAGTACTTCTAACTACTACTTAAGCTACTTCTAATTCCTTGTGGGATTAGGAGGAATAAAATAGAATAAAGGAGGCTCAGTCATTTATTCAACAAACACTGGGTATCTGCAATACTCTAAGTCCTATCCTAGGCACTTGGGAAGGTGCATTCCAGTAGAAAAACCCAAACACACACACACACACACACACACACACACACACACACACACACACAGAGTATGTCAAGGAGCTTTAAACACTATGAACAAAGGCAGAGTAATGGTGGAGACAGTGACTAGTGGAATGGAGAAATTTTAAATAGTTAGATAGGGGCTCTCTGAAGAGGGGTCACTGGAGCAGAGATCTAAAATGATGTGGGGGCACCTGGGTGGCTCAGTCGGTTAAGCGTCCAACTTCAGCTCAGGTCATGATCTCAGTTTATCAGTTCAAGCCCTGCATTGGGCTCTGTGTTGACAGCTCAGAGCCTGGAGCCTGCTTTAGATTCTGTGTCTCCTCCTCTCTCTGCCGCTCCCACACTCATGCTCTGGTTCTCTGTCTCTCAATGATAAATAAAGGTTAAAAAAACAAATTTTTTTTTAAACGATGTGAAAGCAGTCATTGATCTAGGTAAGAATTCCAAGTAAAAGAAAGAGTAAGCACCAAAAGCCTGCAAGTGGAAATAAGATCGTTGTTTTCAAAAAGAAAAACAAACAAACAAAAAAAAAGAATGACTAGACAAGAGTGAGCAAGGTGGAGAGTGGTAGGAGAGGAAGTCAGAGATACAGGAAGATTCGGGATTATGTAAGATCTTGTAGAACACACTACAGCTTGACTTTACCCTGAATATGAGAAGGAATACAAGTTTCAAGCAAGAAACATGGCATAATTTGGGCTTTTCTTCTGCTGTGAGGATACTACAGCAATTAGAAAGGTAAAATATTGGTCTACATGCAAGATGATAGTTTGAATCAGAGTAGTAAGTGAAGAAAATGGTAGGATCTGGTATATTTTTTAAAAAAGAGTAACGAGGGGCACCTGGGTGGCTCAGTCTGTTAAGTATCCGACTTTGGCTCAGGTTATGATCTCAAGGTTTGTGGGTTCGAGCCCCGTATCAGGCTCTGTGCTGACAGCTCAAAGCCTGGAGCCTGCTTTGGATTCTGTGTCTTGATCTCTTTCTGCCCCTCCCCCATCTCAAAAATAAATAAACATTAAAAAAAAGAAGAAAGGGTAACAAGATTCGCACCAAGAGTAGAAAGGGAAGGTAAAAAAGGATTCACGGATAACTCCCAGGCTCTTGAACCGGGTGACTGGCATTATACATTCAAGCTAGTTAAAAGGAGTTTAAGGGAAGCAGAAGGGGTCCAGGACATATATGTGGATTCACCAACAAATCCAATGTCTAGGTTTGCCAGGGAACATATGTTGATGGAAACTAGTTTAAGACACAGCTTCAGGGCACTCCCTCATTTAGGATGGAAAAAGAAGAAACCAGTAAAGAAAACCAGACAGAACAATCAGTTAAGATAAGAGCAAAAGGAGGCAAGTGTGGTGCGTCAGAAGCCAAGTGAAGAAGGCATTCCAAAAAGAACACTTTCCAGAGAGAAAACATTGCTGAGATTTTGATTGACATGGGATCCTGAGAGTTGATTCTTCAATTTGCCAAAATAGGAGCTGCTCCTTCCCTGAGGAAAAGAGATTTCAATAGAGTGGAAGGGATACGAATCTGAGCAGAAAAGGTACAAGAGGAAATAGAGGGTGAAGTAGTGAAAACAGTTAAGTATAGGCTACTCTTCCAAGGAATTCTCTTCGTTATCCCCAACTACCAAATGGTGAAGCTCCAGAACCACATTTAGTGTTATTACAACTGGAGTGTAGGTAAGTGAAGAGTGACTTCTGTATGTGCTAGACTGAAATACCTAATACCAATTTTTACATTTCCCAGAAAGTAATCAAGGATTATAAATATTCGCATCACATCATTGCATTTATTAGAGAAAAATCAGAAGGGATCCAAAAGCACTGGAGTAAGGGGCACATGAATAAAATGTGTTAAGATACCGATTCACACAAAAGAACAAATCTAGCTATTAAATTACAGCCTTATACAAGTGCACTTACTGACCAGGAAAATTTTCCCAACATTATTTCCGTTTTTACAAAGGCTATAAATCAGTCCATAATGATTATCTGCTCTGTAACTTTAATGTTTTCGGGGTGGAAAGATTGTGTGTATGTGCACACAGACATACAGAAAAAGACAGAGGTACACAAACCAAAGGGTAAGAATAGTTTTATCAAAGTGTATCAGATGATTATAGCAGATATGTAGCTTTCTTTATTATGTATTTCCTTATTTCCCAATTTTCGGCTGAAGAGCAAATAATTAGCAAAAATTACTGGTTGTAATAAAATAAGGTTTTATTTGCCATGAAAAATGTTGAAGAACAAAATTCTTACTTCTCCTTCTAGAGGAGCTCTAATGTCATGTAAGGCTTACCTGAGTCCCCTTTGCTTCCTCATTCCTCCAGGCTGGTTCAGGTTGCTCTCTTCTATGGCCCTAGAGACTACTATAACTCTCAGTTTATCTGAATTTATAACTCACCAGATTATTAAATCAAGGGCACCAAACACAGTAAATTGTGGACATTTAGTAAATTTTAGTCGGTTCCACTTATTCCTGTAACAAACTTCCCACTATCTTGCAATTTTTTTTCCTAATAATTAATTTACAATTTATTACCCAAATCATTTTTCTTTGAAACTGATTTTTTAAAATTTTTGTTTATTTTTGAGAGAGAGAGAGAGAGAGAGAGAGAGAAAGAGAGAGGAAGGGACAGAGAATCCAAAGCAGGCTCTATGCTGTCAGCAGAGTCAATGTGGGGCTCGAACTCACAAACCACGAGATCATGACCTGAGTCAAAGGCAGATGCTTAACTGACTGAGCCACAAACGTGCCCCAGAAATTGATGTTTTCTTTTAAACCGATTTAAAAACTTATGAGGTATTTTTGTACCCTGGAAAATTTCAAGATTTTATGGATCAGAAAATCTCTAATCTATATTAGTATTTTTACAAACCATTTTACACTTTGATTGTGTTCACTGTAATATGGTAATTTATGATACATGCAGAAAACATACATCATGACCATGGTTATGACAATCTGTCATCCTAAATTGCTGGAGACGAGAGCTGAGAGTAAATTCCCTACACCTGGGGCTTATAATGTTGTAAGGATAAAACAGTCCTTTTTGATTTAGGATCCAAACAAAATCAACATTTCACAAATTTCATTAATTAAAAATGAAAAAATGACATATTTACAAACAGGGACTGATATTCAAAGAAGGAAAGCTTCAACTTCTAAATTAGTTTTCGAACAACGTTTATGTAAAAAAATTAAAAATTAGACAAGACCATGTTGCATTTACAACACAAAGCCAAAGCTACCATTTCTTATTCTATGTCTATCCCATGTAAGTAGCTAGAGAAATGTAACCTTTCTGATATATACATTATTCTATACTTCTTGATGAAACTTTCAGGGGGAGACAATTCTTGCCAAATGTCTAGAAGAGAAAGAGTAATAGACTAGATTTTATTAAACGTGTGTGAAATTATCTAAAGAACACATGTAAATTACAGTGTTGAGCAGCAGATCCCTAATTAACAAAGAACTTCAAAGGTAGAAATATATTAAAAAGTTATTTTAAAGACAGATACTGGGGCGCCTAGATGGCTCAGTTGGTTAAGCATCCAACTCCTGATTTTAGCTTAGGTCATGATCTCATCATCTGTAGGATCAAGCCCCACGTCTGGTTCTGTGCTGGCAGTACAGAGCCTATTTGGGATTCAATCTCAATCTCTCTCTCTCTTTCTCTCTCTCAAAATAAAAAAATAAACTCTGGGGTACCTGGATGGCTCATTGAGCATCCAACTTCAGCTCAGGTCATGATCTCACGTTCATGGCTTCAAGCCCTGCACAGGGCTCTGTGCTGACAGCTCAGAGCCTGGAGCCTACTTCAGATTCTGTGTGTGATTCTCTCCTTCTGCCCCTCCCCTACTCACGCTCTCTTTCTCTCTCTCTCTCTCTTGAAAAATAAAACATTTAAAAAATGAATAAAATAAACTTAAAAAAGAAAAAGGAAACTATAAAGACAAATACTAAATTCCAAAATTCTAAATACACTGAAATTTAGTTGTCCAACCATGCTGTTGTTTCATTTTAAACCCAATCTGTCTCTAACCAAATAAATAAAATTAAATTTTGTAAATTTTCAAGTGAAATGTAACAAGCTTACCCCTTTTGACCTCATCTTAATGGTGAGGGAGAAAATGATAAGTCAATTGTTTACTACCATTCAAATTCAAGTGAGTAAGTAAAAGAAATAGTTAACAAGGCCCACAGAAATCTCATCATTTATAAAACAATTTGATTGATGGTCTCAATTTTACAACCATGAGAGCAATTAAGCACATTTTACAGGAGGACATACAGATCTTCTGAACATCTTAAACATTAAATGTCTATTCCCCAGGAAGCTTTTGGGATCATTAATAGCACTCATTCATTTTAAAAATCTAGTTCATCCAAAAATAATGGTAAGCTTCCATCTAGCTTACCTTGTCTACTATTTTATTTTAAACTACCTCAAAGAATCATTTTAAGGACAATTCATATAAATTCATCTAATGATTAATTACGTAATTTCCTAAAGTCAAATCAGAAGATTTTGCCTCCTAAATCTGTGGGCAAAGCATGAAAAGGAACAATGTAAGTGTTCCATTATTAATACCTAGTATGTTCTGTTTTGGTAAGTGTTATATTAAAAAAAAATCACCCACATAAAAAATAACTTCAAGATATAATAAAGAAACCATGGGGCTAAAAAGAACGGATCTATTCAGGGATTTTTTTTTTTTTTTTAATTTTTGACTGTTAATACACATGGACAGGGGGGTTAGAGGGTAACTCTAGAAGACCTATACAAAGACCTAATTATATAAACTTACTGTGCCACCCAAACTAGACCCAATGAGCCAACATTTACATGAGTGTATTAAAGGGGTACTAATGTACTATAAGTCTAACAAATTAACAAAAAAATGAAAACTGACTCAAAAGACTTGCTTCATGAATGAGTCAGCGTAACAGAGATTAAACACCCAAGTTCTGGAACTATTTATTACTATGTCCAAATCCTAGCTCTACCCTGACTAGCTCAAGATTTCTTAACCTCCCCATCTTCCATTTCTTCATCTAGAAAAAAGAATATGTTTTTAATAGGGCTCTTTTAAGGATTAAACTAGAAAATGTAAGTGAAGTGCTTAGCAAAGTGTCTACCACAGTAAAAGCTTCCTATCTAGCCATCACTACCACCATGGCAGTGAAGAAAGCACAATGTGCCAGAGCTGGGAAGAGCAGCAGAGAGCAGAAGAGAAAGAGAGTGCACCCAGAAGCTCTATGTCACTTATGTCGTCTACTAACCCCAAAACCCATCGAACAGTTCTGATCACAGATGTGCCCTTCCACTCTGGTCCCTCCCCCACTCTACCATCCAACTGAGAGTATCCTCCAGCACGGACTCCAGTTAGGACTTTGTCCTAACTAACTGAATTCAGTAGGATCACTTGTCATTTCCATGGCATAAAGGCAATGAGAAACTGGTGGGAAATTAATGAGAAACTTTAAGTGGGCACTTAGAAGAGCCATTCTCAGTTTTCTTAGGATTCTTCCCTACTCACTGAAAAACACACTCTTGTCTGCTTGCTTCTTAACAAGTACCTCTAAGGTAATATGAATGATATGTCCAACACATTTTTTTTCTTTTGAGAGAAGATATTACACAAATAGATACATCACAAAATAGCATTAAATTTTCATTATAGGGTATATGCCAGATCATGATACAAGGTAGTAACTTTTTAGTTTGTCTCCTTTTTAAAAATAAATCCTGAGGGATGGGGGTAATTTCAGAGAAAGTTCAAAAAGGAGGTATCATGAGGGTTCCTTTTCTAGAACATCTTTCCTCACCTTTGCCTCTTCCTTTTAAAGTTCAAGTTCCACATAAGCCATGAAGCCTTCTCCTACCCAACCAACAAATTGATCAATTCCTACTGTATAATTTAGATCTTAACTTTATAAGGTCCTGTGTCATTTCCTAATTTTTAAACATATTACCTATATCCACAATGTAACTGTGAGAGGTGTGACAGGCTGAGAGCGTATATAGCAACAGCCACCATCCCAACACAGACATACACTGCACTGGGCAAACTGCTGAGTACAAAAATGATGGTCAATATACACTTATCCAGTATATCAAATGGCCCAATAACTGACTGAAGTCCACAAAATCTAGGAATCGCTTGTAGGAGGTGAGCAAAAATATCTCGTAGAAGACATTTTCCTCATTTTTTCTGTGAAGGTAAACAAAACAGACAAAAATGTCTCCCTTGGAGAGTTTACATTGCACTGGAGATAGACCAGAAATAATGACTGAAAGGTTTATGTGCTATGGGGAGAATATATATAGTAGGGTAAAGGAGGAACGACAAGTGTGCAGTAAGCGTTTTGCAGGTAGGTGGAGAACCAGGGTCAACGGTTTGTTAAAATTCCCAGAGTGTCTAGCCATGCATTTACTTCCTGTATTTTTCAAGTATGGGAAAAATTCAGAATAAAACAAGTACAGATTCCATGGAAAAATAATAGTTTACACTTAAGAACTTCAACTGGAGCCTGAAGTTAGTCCAGTGTCCCAATTTCAGAGACGGGGCCCACCCACATCAACCAATTCTAAACAAAAAGTTAGCACACCTCTCAACACCATCTCTACTCAATCTCTACTCTCCTTACTCCATCCCCTGATCTCCCCCTCTATCTCACACACCAGCCCTCCAAAACAAATTTATAAATCATCTATAAATACAATTGGGTACATTCCTACTCTTCCCCAGATAGGTTGTCTCTACGGCTCTAATAAATCATGCTCAAAACATTATCAAATAATTCCAAATTTCTGAAAAACCTGTGAAAAGCAATCATCTCCACTCTTTGTCCTGAGTCCCCAGGTTCTAACTAGTAAAACTTGCAAGTTCTACTGCATTACAAATAGAACAGATTTTTATCAATTAAGAAAGGAAACAAATAACCAACCATAATTAATCATTCCCTCCCCTGTGCCCATATCACTTTGTTCATAACCTATTTTCATACTTATTATATTATCCTATGTCCTGCGGTTAAAAACGTCCATCTATCCAAATAGAGTTTGACCTTACTCATCTCATATTCCAGACAAGTCCTTAATACATGGAGAACACTAAATAAACATTCACGATGACCTAAGGGAAAATGTATTCCAAGTTGCAAAAACTTTTCAAACAGTACCCATTCATAAAAGAAAGTCTACCAATAGTGTTGATGTTAGTTTTTTAAAAAAATTCTATTACTACTTCTTACAAGTTACATTATTTGTATATTAAACTAACAAATTTTTGAGATGCCTGCTATGCCAAAGAAGTAAAGACAGAAGGCTGTATAACTGCAGATATCAGTTAGAACAAATAAATGCAAAGGAATTCGTTACTTTTTTTGGGGGGCAACTACTATGTACGCCAAACACCATGCCAGACACTGCTACATAAGAAAGTGGCCAATACGTGGAGGACACATACACTAGAATATGAGCTCCATGAGGGCAGGGACTGGGCCACACCTGTATCTCCAGTCCTTACACACTGCCTGATACATGCAGACAGTTCACCATTTATTGACTGAATCAAGCAAACAGACAGAGATAGCTCCTTAAGACCCCATTCTTCTATTCCTACCCCCATCTTTATTAGTGTTCACTACCCCTATCCTTTATTTCCTTGCTTCCCTTCCATTTCTTAGCCAAGGCCTATAACCAGTGAAATCTGGAAGTGTTTCACACCTGTAGAGATTTTATACCATATCTAATTCTCATGGGTGACGCTATCTTCACTTCCAGGATCAGTATGCTCAAAAACGCAATTTAAAAAGCCAGGGGTTGGATGCTCTTCCAATCCTCTTCATTATCTTCTTGTAATCAAACTACTTTTACAAGTCTACCCCAAGTGTCTCCACATCTTCATCGTTTACTCACCGCTCAACCACTGCAATATGGCTCCTGCCTCTCACCACTCCAATGTATCAGTGACATTACTCACTAAATGTGTGTGAATGGATACTTAAGTAACCATGAAAGCCCATTTCAAATTTCCTTTAATAGTTCACCATTTTAACTGTCTACCACAATGTCACTCAAAGTTGCCCCAAACAATATTTTAACGTCAATGCTAGGGCAAACCAGTATTTTCTAAGAAGGAAGGAAGGAAGGAAGGAAGGAAGGAAGAGAGAGAGAGAGACAGAGAGAGAGAGAGAGACAGAGAAAGAAAGAGAGAGAGAAAGAAAGAAAGAAAGAAAGAAAGAAAGAAAGAAAGAAAGAAAAAATTATTTTTTATTATAGTTAGATTGAAGTCAAAACTTTTGTCTTCCTTTTCAATTTGACCGTCAGGAATATTAAACATAAACTTTTTGTTCAATTGTAAAAACTACATACATAACCTAATTATAAACATATAGGCATTCTGTGTGTCTGCACGCACACATGGCACACACACACACGCCCTTGACTTTGTGTTCAGTAAGACAGATATTCCCTATACCAGATTTTCACTTACTACATTTTCTTCTTTACCTTTCTCTGCCCCCACCTCTCTTTTATTTTTTGTTTTTTAAGTGAGCCACTTCAAATCTTTTCTGATGAGACACAAGCATGGTTGACCAGATAGATGGCTGGCTGGCTGGCTGGCTGGCTGTCTTTCAAAATGTAGCCTAATACTTTTCCAACTGGGATATCATCGGTGGGATACTAACTGAAGATGGGAGCAGCCCTAATAAGGACTACAAAGCACTAATTTTCTGGTTTACACATAGGATTTACGTATTCCTATGACAAAAAGTTTCACTCCTATTTCCACAAAGCTGCTAGTGTATCTGTGTGCTTTTAGTTGGCACAACTATGCTGTATTAAAAACTAAACTGTTGCTGTACTTTTACAAAGGACTAACCTTAGAGGTATTAATATACATGAAAAGGACAACACGCAGAGCAATCAAGGCAAATCCCCAAAACGCCTACCACACTCCGATACAGGCAGAATAATAATTCATGTACTATCTGAGAGAACTGAACAGCTATGTCATTTAGATAGTTAAGTAGTACAAACCAATCTTCTTGCCAAAAATTAAAAATAAAACTAATTCCTTTGTTTAGACTAAAGATTAGGGTAATATTTGTACTTTACACACACTGCCTATATAATACAAGTGTTTTCAATTCTATGTATTAAATTCATAAAAATAAGGAAGATCTGTCAATACGTAGTACTACTACTCTACAGTGATAAGGGGAAATTTCTCCATTGGGCCAACAAAAATCACATGGGTCCTTTGTTAGTTTAAGCGGGTACCTAAAAAATTGTATTTGGAAGGCACCTGGGTGGCTTAGTCAGTTGAGCATCCAACTTCGGCTCAGGTCATGATCTCACAGTTCATGAGTTCGAGCCCCGTATCAGGCTCTGTGCTGACAGCTCAGAGCCTGGAGCCTGTTTTGGATCCTGTGTCTCCCTCTCTCTCTGCCCCTCCCCTGCTCTCTCTCTCTCTTTCTCAAAAATAAATACACATTAAAACAAAGCTACTTAAATTTTTCCTGCCTAAAAAGATCTCAGAGGATTTTTACATCATGAGTCTACTGGAATGGAACATTAAAATGAAGTATACCTTCCTCACAGCAGAAGTACTCTAGCCTAGAGTCCCAATAAGTTCCTCGAGTTTTCTTCCTGACCATATAATATGTCCAACGAGATAATTAAATGATATAAAGATGCCCTTAATGCAAAATGATGCAACAGTTGTATTTTTCTTTACAGAAAGGATCAAATATTGGTAGCACAAAAAAACTCCAGGTATAAAATCAAAACACCTGGGAGAAAGGGAAGGGAGTGACTAAAGGGTCCTAAAGGTAAACATCTTTCTGACATTTCAAAGTCAGCACACCTACATGTTCCCATGTAGCTGCCCAAATTCAGCACCAATCAAGTGGATATCATTTTAATATATACACAAACCCACACTTAAGTAATAAATGCTTACGTCATGTTATCTGCCCCCAAAAATTAATGAAGCATTTTGTTTTTACTTAAACATTAAATCACATAGGTAGTCTACATACTACATTCTCCAAGAGTTCACCCCTGTCCACCAACACATGGTTTCTAACGAAGTTCACTGGAAAAAATAACTGTGAGGCAATATGCACATTCCCATCATCGCAGCCTTTCTCCTGCCAAGCGCAGTAATGGCCCAGCTTCAAATCTGGCTAATCCAGTCCTGGCATGAACACAGTATCTAAGCAATAAAATGTACCATTTTTAATTACTTGAGGTTTAATCGTCACTCATTTATTTACCTCGTGTCTGTGGCAGAAAGATCCCCAACAATCCCACCTTCTGGTGTCAATGCCTTTTTGTGTAATCCCGTCTCCTTCAGTGTAAGCAGGACCTAGGACTTTCTTCCGATCAACACAATATGAAAGGGTAATGGGATATCACGCCCATGATTGCACCAGATTAGATGAGATTCCTTCTTACCAGCAGGCTGGAGCCACAGACAAGCTGCACAGGCTTAATGATGTAAGCAGCCATGTTGGAGAAGCCCAAATGGCAAAGAACTTGGGTGGCCTCTAGGAACTAAGGGTGGTCCCCAGCTCATAGCCAGCAAAAAGCAGGGCCCTATGGCCATACAGCTGCCAAAGAAAATCTAACAACTCATTAATGAACTTGGAACGCAACTGCTCCATTCAAGTCCCCAGGTAAGAAAGTAAATTGGCCAATACCTTGATTGCAGCCTTGTGAGACACCAAAGAGAAGACGCAGCTAAGCTGTGCCCAGACACCCAAGCCACAGAAAACACGAGATAATAAATGTGTGTTGTTTTAAGCTGCTGAATTTGTGGAAATATGTCATGCAGCAATAGAAAACTGCTCTCTAGTTTGATGTTATTTTTACTTCCTCAATGTACTTGGACTAACACAATATACCAGGCCCTCAATAAATGCTTACTGAGAATTAACTGTGAGAGTCTGATCATTCCGGGAAACTCACACTTCACTTGTATAATAAAAACAGGCGTGCGCACACACACAAACACACATAGACACACACACACAAGAAGAACTGGAAATTGTTTTGGAATCAGACCTATCAGCAATACCTTACTCTAAAAAGAGAAGAGACTACAGAACCTGAAAGTGAGAAAATACCAGAGGAATGCAATTATCTCATGTGATCCTCACAGGTTAGCGGAAGGAAGACACAGTTCAGAGGCAATGACCAAAGATATTTATTTCCAACACAACAGGATTTGTTTTATTTCTCAGTTGCTGTTATCTAGAAATTACTTTATAAGTAAAATATTAAAACTCAAAAACTTTCTGAAGTGAATATCTGAGGTTTACTTACTAAAAATATACAAGAATGAGAACATAAAACTACATATTACACGCATTTCACATGACCTCGAAAGGTAACTGATTTATGTAATAGATGCCTCAGAGATATAATGAGGAAGACAGCAATGATAAACAAAGATCCTTGAAGGTTCTAAAATACTGCTTCTGCGTAATATTATTCATCCGAGCAGAAATGACCCTGAGTAACAATGGTAGTAAAAACCTTACAATATTGAACTAAATTTGATATATTGAAAGAATGCTGCTAGTGAAGAATCATTTGTTAGAAAAGAAAGTAAGAAGAAACTGAAGGCAGCTAAAAGAGGGGCAGCAGGGCGGGGGGCGGAGGCTGCTGGAGACAGCAGGTGTCTGTAATAGCAAACTATCAGTTCTACAGAAGAAATTCAAATCTGATTATCTTTTCTGGGAATTATGTTTTTCCTTTTTCCAATGTTGGATTTAAAAATGATAGGTGCAGACATTAATTTCATAGGCTGCCTCTGCTGGTATTACTTTGGAGCTATATCTATATCCAAGTCTGAGTGACTGATATAATTAAATTTCAAGTCTAGAAAGATAAATTCATGAAATGACTATTCTGGGTTAGCACTTCTGGCATTCAAAACTTCAGTTTGTTAACAAAGGATGGAGGCCCTTACCATGCAATGTAAGCAACTAACTCTAGGAAATCTTGTAATATCTTTGAAAAGAACTTCATAAAGTTTCAGAAAATAACAAAAGGGAAGCCACATACTCTAAGCATGACAGACCAGACTTGAGAGAAAGACCTATCCCTAAAGGGAACTAATATGCTGCTATCTCACAGGCACAAATTTTATAGAGGAAACCAGATGTTTTTTTCTTCTGATACATAAAGCAAAAGAGTAGTAGTAATAAAAATGTAGAAGATTGCTCTAAAGAGGGGGGTCAGGAAACAGGCATCTTTCAAGTTACAGTATTATTGAATTTTGTGCATTTTATTAAATCACATCAATGTACTATTACTTGGATGTTGTACATTTACCCTCTGAGTTTTCTTAAAAAAATTTTTTTCAACGTTTATTTATTATTGAGAGACAGAGAGACACAGAGCATGAGCAGGGGAGGGGTAGAAAGAGGGGAGACATAGAATCCAAAGTAGGCTCCAGGCTCTGAACTGTCAGCACAGAGCCTGACGCGGGGCTCGAACTCACCAAATGCGAGATCACTACCTGAGCGAAAGTCGTTCGCTTAACGAACTGAGACACCCAGGCGCCCCTACCCTCTGAAGTTTCGAAACAAGAGCAGTGATGTGTTCTGCTTGATCAGCCACAATAGGCCACATGGTACTCAATACACGGTTTCTATTTTTCTTTCTGTTTTTTGTTTTGACTACCAATAAACCCACTAAAACAGTGCCAGGATGGGAATTTCCACATTTTTCTTTTAAGCCTCCTATAGCACCCTTTTGACAGCCACCTCTAAATAATAAGACTGTGAAGATCACTGTTTTGTTATTGAGGACAAAAGAATGTTGACAATTAGTAACATACATACTAGTGAATGGCAAAAGCTCAGGAGTAAAAACGGACCTGGATCTGAATTCTAACTTTGATATTTACTTGTTGTGTTTTTATTTAGCAGCATCTAGCACATAAAAAACACTCAAATTTTTCAAGAGGAAGAGGGTTTCAGGGCTGGGTGCATTCTAAAGGGGTGAGAAGAGCCTGGAAAATGTATTCAAGCAAGAGAAAGTGGGAGCTGATTTACTAACACAGAAATCAAAGGCAGAAACTAACACCACTTCACATTTGCACCATACAGGCTTAGGATTATTTCCACTTGGGCTTGCACTTCATTTCCCAACAGGGCACACAAGACACAAAGGCTGTAAGTAGTGAGGGAAGAGAACTCAGTACATTCAGGACCCACAGCTCTCCTCACATCTAGTCCAGCAAAATGCTGTTTTCTCTCCACACACCAAGCTACTGTCAATCTTGGGAGAGTTTAACATTACACAAGTTCAGACACTCAGAAAACATGTTCCCAAACACACTCAAAAAAGCACAGTTATCTCAAGCTTTAAGAAGAGGAGAAAGACAAGCCAACAGAACCAAAAACTCAGTACCGATTTCACAGCAGTTAGAAAATACTGCTTGTGTCCTTTCCATTCACAGGTTAGGCAGGTAAGGAGAGGGGGAGATAATTTTTTTTTTATTCTAATATCATCAAACACAACTCTGATCTAATATTTTCTCAACAAAATTGAAACAATCACACCCTGACATTCAAAGTACCCATTCTAGATTGAGCCCTGCATCAGGCTCTACGCTGAGTGTAGAGCCTGCTTAAGATTCTCTCTCTTGGGGCGCCTGGGTGGCTCAGTCGTTGAGTCATGACCGACTCAGGTCATGATCTCACCATTCGTGGGTTCGAGCCCCTCATCGGGCTCTGTACTAACTGCTCAGAGACTAGAGCCTGCTTTGGATTCTGTCTCCCTCACTCTCTGCCCCTCCCCCGCTCATGCTCTGCCTTTCTCTGCCTCTCAAAAATAAAGAAATGTAATAAAAAATGAATAAAAATAAAAATAAAGATTCTCTCTTTCCCTCTCTCTCCCCCTCTCCCTGACCCTCTCCCCCATTTGTGCTTTTGCACTCTCTCAAAATTAAAAATTAAAAAAAAATTTTAAGTGCCCATTCTAACATTCCAACGTACATAGCCTAACAACTTTAGGGTCTGTCCTATGATGAGAAGATGCACTATCACCATCTTCCAGAGTCTGAGAAAGAGAACTGACCCCTGGGCACAGTCTGCAGTTCTGCCAATTCAAAGGATTAATTCTTCATCGTCACAGCATATAGTACATGACAAAAGCCATCACGTAACAACCAACATCCACATCCACCTCTACATACTGGACAGACAAGGAGGCAAAAAGAATGTGGGGAAGTTGATGACAAATTAATAATCAATTTATAGAGCTAACACTGAAAGGGTAAGTATAATAATGTATAGTAGAAATTAACACCAACTCAGAAAACAAGGATAACATACTAACTATAAATACTACAAAAGCAACATTATTGTGATTTGAGGTTCAGGTTTGAGAGTGAATGGCCAAGATAGAATTCTTGAAACTTTGTGGTGCCAAAAGGTGATTTTATTACAGCATGGGGACAGGACCTATGGGCGGAAAGAGCTGCACCTGCAAATGTGAGGGGCAACTGATGATATATTTTTAAGTTTGTGGAAGGAGGGGAGGTAGAGGTAACGTAGGTTCCTAAGGAATTTCTGTATGCTGAAAGCAGGGTGTCACAGGACCTTGAAGACTTAGCTATTGTCAACGTAAGGGTGCTTTTAGTCGTTAATGAAATATAAACATGAAGGCATTTAAGGCAGCCATGAACTCCCTGAGGAATGTCACGCTCTGCCAGTCTCAACAATCTATCAGTGGGCTGAAAGTTGTAAGGAGATTTAATTCAAACTACCTTTTTCTTGCCGTTGTTCTCATCATTACTATTCAAATAAACGGTTTAACCCTATTTTTGCCCAATGAAGTTCGGCAAAAGCACCATATGATGGAATTTTCCATGTAACTGTGTCAATAATCAACGAGAATTTTATTTCTTATAAATGTGACATTAGAGCTTCCAAAAATCCATACCGACAGGTTCTCACTAGGAGCATCTAGCTCCATCTAGGCGGGCAAAGCAGCCACAAGGAACAAGAAAGTGCTTAAGTGAATGTACTCACCCCTGGAGAACAGGGCGATAAATATTAAGGTACTCGTTTGAGGAAGAGCGCAAAGGCAAAAGTAAGATGGAAAAGCAACTGGACAATGTGGACTATGGTCATGCCAAAACAAGTGAAGCTGAACTACTGTTAGGAAGGGACTATAATCCTGAGTATCTGCACCTACCTATAATCTCCTCATATTTATTGAGCATCAACCCTGTATCAGGCATGGGGCCAAGTTCTGCAGTGTGAGAACAAATAAGACAGACGCTCTGTCCTCTAGATGCCCCGCCTAAATGGAAAGGCTGAATATACAAATGAGTAATTACAATGCAGCAAATGTTCCAGAGGAGTGGAATGTGTGCAAAAGTTAATAGGAGGGTGAAGTGAGACTAGACCTTTTTTAGTGAGGGGTCTCCAAAAACAATGCCCTAATGCATACATTGAAGGTAATGAGTTACCTTCATTCTTATACATATAGGATCATAATTCATAGATCATCCATGGAAAAATTCAGAAAAAGTCACTAAAATCAATGAGTTCTGAAGTTGAGATAAGGAACCTGGCAGACAGAGGCTTCAATCAAATAGTGAGATTGCACCAGATCTCACAGAAATCACCAGATTTCACAGAAACAAGCATAGTATATCCCAGGCAGGGAGAATCTGATTTGCTAGGAGAGGGTAAGCCAGGTTTGGAGAAATCTTAGTCATCTGGTGGAGGTGGAACTAGGGAAGAAGGGGAGTGGGGACAGAACTGGACTCTGGCAAGAGACAGAACAGGAATTAGTTGTGCATCACACTGCAAAGCACTTGCGACAGCATGCTGAGGACTTCATAGTTAATGTACAGAAAAGGGTAGGGGCATACTGTGCACTTGTAAAGTAACTGGATTCGTCCCAAAGAGCTTATTAGGATGGGCGTGGTTCAGAGAGGCCAAGAACCAACACTTTCTAGGACACTATCATATTTACCACACAGCAAGTAGGACAGAAAGTTCTATCCAAATTGGAACATGAACATTTCTACTTGAAAAATGTTTTATTATATAACAAGTAAACTTGGTCACACACACACTCCTATCAGTGATGTAAAGAACTCCAAAAAAAAAAAAAAAAAAAAAAAAAAAAAAAAACATTGTTCAGACCATGTGAATTATCATGAGTCCAAAAAGATACTTAGTTTTCACAGCTCTTCAATTTCACACACACACACATACCACAAAGACTGCAAAGAAAAGGTAATTCCTAAGATCACAGATACAGTTACTAAATCAGTATGCTTATTAATTAGAAAAAAAAAACTGGTCTTGGGGCGCCTGGGTGGCTCAGTCAGTTGAGCGTCCAACTTCAGCTCACGTTATGATCTCATGTCTCGTGGGTTCAAGCCTCGTGTCAGGCTCTGTGCTGACAGCTCAGAGCCTGGAGCCTGCTTTAAATTCTGTGTCTCCCTCTCTCTCTGCCCCTCCTCCACTCACACCCCCTGCCTCTTTCTCAAAATAAATAAATACACATTTAAAAAAAGAAAAACTGGGTCTTGGGAATTTACTTAAATAAAAAACAGTATGAAAACTCAGGCACTATTGATACTTAGAGATAACTTAGCGAAACAAGTAAATAGCGAAACAAGTATAGGGGAGAGAAAATTTCTCCTCTACCCTCTTAGGGTCTCCAGCCAGCTCTAACAACTAAACTGACATAAGACACAGTGACAGGAGAAAAGCATACAGATTTGTTATGTACTTGGAAGCCTTCACAGAAAAATGGAAGACGCAAAGAAGCCATTAGGGCCAAAAGCTTATACGTTAGGCTGGACAAAGGCTTCACAAACTGTGAAGATGTGACAAGTTGAGGTGTTGGGCTGGGGCAGATAACCATGGAAAAGTGACCAGGAAGGTAGGATTAGTTTAATAAGGGTTGTTTGCACAACCTGTTTGCACAACCTGATTTTTCTCAGCCTCTATTCCCATCTCTAGTGTTAAGAACAATGTCTTCCTTTCTCCGGGTATCAGGAGGGCACCTTTTACATGAGGTTCCCCTCTTGCCTTCAGGAACAAAAAGGAAGGTCAGAGTGGCCTTCTTGCAGCTGCTGTTATTTATGTGCATTAAACTCAAAATAACCCTCACGCCTCACAGCACCGTCTGTGGCCACATACTGTGTACACCACACAAGCAAAGCTACGCCAAGCTGAAACTTCAAACACCTCAGAATCTGTTTTCCCCCAGCCCTACCCATGAACTTACAGTAATTCTTCTCACTTGTTAATATTCCAACATTGCCGATCCTCTTCCCATAAACAACCTGCTCTTAAAAAGAGATTCGACCGAAAAAGGAAGGAAATTCACACACACACTACAACAAGGATGAATCTCAAGGGCACTGTGCTAAGTGAAAGAAGCCAGCCTCAAAGGACAGGTAGTGTATGATTCTACTTACATGAGGTAGCTAGCACAGTCCGATTCATACAAAGTACACTAGTGAGTGCCCAGGGCTGGCGGGAGGGGAGAATGGGATGTTAATGTTTAATGAGTACAGGGTTTCAGTTCTGCAATTCAGGAGGCTGGAGATGCAGTTCTGGAGACCGGCTGCAAAACAATGTGAATATTCTTAACAATACTAAAGTGTACACTTAAAAACAGTCAAGATGGGAAAATTCATCTTGTGTGAGTTTTAAAACATTACTATAAAAATAAAATGTTTATAAAAATAGATCTCTAATAAATTCACTGAGACTGAAATGGTGAATAGCTGAGGAGGCATCCGTGTTCCAGGAAGGTGCAACCAAAAGAACCATGTTCGGAGAGTTAGAGGAGTTTAGAGTCTTTCAATCTGTAACCAAACCTGGGCCCAAAACAGTGATTTAATTAAATGTATTTCAGCAAGATTAATAGGACATCAATATATTAAAAATGGAACGGAGCAAGAGATGGAAGTAAGAAGTCAAGGAAAATAGCTTAGAAAGACTGCAAGAAATAAGAGAATTCAAAGATGGTTGTGAAGGTTTTCAGCCTGGTGAGAGAAAGGAGGCAGCCTAAGTCTGCTCCCCTGGGATTATTATTTAGTAGGAGTGGCTGAGCAAGGAGATCAAGGGGCAGTCAACTGTACAAGATACAGAATAAGGCCCTTTCTATTACTCTCCCAGCCTCCAGGCCATTTATCAAGAATCAGAAAAGTGTTTTATTTACTCATACTTCTCCTCATCTTAAAAGATCTATTCTGTTATTTGCTTTTGGCCAAACACAATGGGACTACTTATACTTCCCAGAATTTGAACTGCTATGATAATGACACAGCTCTCCTCACAAGTTACATAAGAGGTGCACTTCTGAAAGATTATATCAATAAAATTGTGATAACTCCAGTCAATATGTTAAATGTACTAGGTAAGCTCATATTTACTAAATAGAGCTCTATCTCCCAGAGTGGATCTTTTGTAACGGAATTCATTTATCTGCTATATCCTCATGCGGATTTCTTTGCGTTTATCTCCACTACCGCTAGGGAGAAAAGCTTAGAGGGAGGTTAAAAGAAAGTCCTGAATCAGATAAAAGTACTAGTCTCCTTTCACATGCCAAAGGAAAGGGAAACCAGAATCATCTAAAGCATATTAACAAGAATGTGAATCATAATACAATTTATTTGTACACTACAGAGACAAACAACTTTTTTATTAAAAAGGCTAAATGTGCCTTCCAAGATGAGCATTGCCTCCATACCTCTTTGTTTTAACTTACTACTGAATACTATATCGGACAGTTAATAGAAGAATAAATCAACTTATGCCAATTTCTGTGATATTTATCTACTATTCCTGAGTCCAGTTTGACTCTAGACAAAAAGACAAAGATGAATAACAGGTGTTGTTCCAAAAAAGCATGCTGTCCACTGAGGGGGGAAGGGGTAAAACACAAGTACAACTCAACTAGAACACAGGAGATCTGTACTATAAAGTTCATGAGGAATAAGGATAGCTCTCCCATCACAAAACAAGACACATAAAAACAATGTTTTTATTGAAAATCAACTGGCTCTTTGAAAAGTCAGTATATTCATAAGCCCTTTTTCCTGAAAATCAGGAAAAGAGAGTAACCACAATTCATAATATCAGATACGAGAGGGACAACATCACTACAGTTCATACAGATATTAAAGGGGTAATAAGGAAATTCCAACAACTTCATGTCAACAAATTTGGTTGACTTAAATGGAATGGGAAAATTTCTTGAAAGGTACAAACCAATGACGGCCATTTAAGAAAAAAAAATTGATAAACAAATTGTCCTTCATTTAATAGAGGAAAAGAATTTATAGTTTAAAAACCTACCCACAGACAAAATTCCCAGGCTTTACTGGGAATTGTACCAAACATCTAAGAAATAACAATGTCACACAAACTTGTGTATAATAATAAAGAAGGAACACTGTTGAATTCATTCTATGAGTCAAGCAATACCCGGATACCCAAACCAGACAGAGACATTACCAAAAAAGCAAGCTTCCGAGCAATCAATCTCATAAACACTTACGTAAAAATCCTTAACAAAATATTCGCAAATTGAACCAAGCACAAAAAACAATCATGGTCAAGAGGTCTACTAAGGGAATGCAAAACAACATGATCCCATCTGTATTTTAGGGTGATAACTCCAAAAGCACTACTAGGAATAGACTAAAATAGAGAGACAAAAAGGTATGTGTAGGTGGAAGAAGGGGGAGACAAGAATTATTAGGGTAGTATTTCAAGAGTCAAAAGCGAAACAGACCCTCAGGTGGCATGTTTGTGAGCAAGAATGAAGAGAAAACATGCCTTCAATATGCCAGTGAAATGTCCTGATGATTAATACATTCAGGAAACCTCTGAAAGATGGTGATGCCATTAAATGACACAAAGTTTAGTAAGGACAATAATAAATTCTGTTTTGGCACATGCTAGTGAAGGTAGAATGCATCTGAAAATTTTAAAGGACAAGAGCCAAAACACAGGGCACATTTTATACAATCCATGAAGGACAGACTCCATTCTAACTAATCAAGAACTGCTACAATCCTGAGACCAGGCAACAATGACCATTACTTTATATTTATATAAATGATTGATATTTATCTCCAGATAAAATGGCTAAAAAAATGTACTTTAATACTCTTACTTCCATTCTACCCAAAACATTCTCTGTATAGTTAACTGGGTTCAATAAAACTGCCTATCTGGAGATTTTTCTCTAAAACAAAGGGTAGGAACAACTTATATAGCTCTTTTTAAAGCGATAACAGTGATCACACATGAATTCAAAACATAGTGTTTTGTGGGGTTTTTTTACTTTAAATCAGCAGCAGCAGGGTAGACAGCATTGGGTATATCTTTTCTTATTCCCTGCTGAAAAGAACTCCTGCTTTCTTCAGCTGTCAAATGAGCGGGGCACTAGGTATATAATCTTCACAGTGAATCTTACTTGGTAGAACTCTGTTCTCAGTCTTTGCAAGCTCCATGCCAGACTCATCTGGGAACTTTTAAAAGACCAATGCTAGGGCTCCCTCCCTCCCCACCTTCCACCCATCCCACAATCCGCAGCAGGAGCAATTCTCACTTAACTAGTCTGGAGTTAAGAATATCTTTTAGAGGCACCTGGGAGCTCTGTTGTGAGGCATCTGTCTCTTGGTTTCAGCTCAGGTTCATGGGTTCAAGTCCCGCATCGGACTCCACACTGTCAGTGCTTGGGACTCTCTCTCCTCTCTCTCTCTCTCTCCCCGTCCTGTGCATGTGCTCTGTCTCTCTCAAAATAAATAAGCAAACTTAAAAAAAAAAAAAAGGAATTAAGAATGTCTTTTAATCATTAGGGGGCAACTCTAAGGACAAAAGTCAGCTGAACAGAAACTAAGGTTGTCAGAACAGCAAGATGGATAGAACACTGATCCTGACAATGCTGTTGAAGTGACATTAGAACTATCTTTCATCAGGTTTCTCATTATGTAATTAACAAATTTTTATCTTCCTTTAAGCCAATTCTGCTTTTCTGCTACCTGCAGTGAAAAGTGTCCTACATGTATGTATACCTGGCAACAAAATTTTCAGGATAAAAGTCTGGTATTATAAACAGAGTCGTTCTGTTGACAAAGGACAAGCCAATTTTATAGAAGCCAGCAAAGAATGTCATTTTACTGTACATGAAAAGATCTTTTCCCACCGCTTATAAAATACCTAACTTAAGAATATGCGAACAGAGAGGTGCGTGTGTGCTTGACTGCGTCTCCAAACAACTAGAGGTTCTTCTTGGAAACTGAATGATGCAGCAGTCTGTAAGACAGTACCATCTTGTGCATATATCTTTCACAAATGTTGTTAAGAACTATCTCCCAGACAGACCTATAATAGTCCGCAATAAATAAGGACAGTCTCAAAAAGTGAAACAACACACAGATGACATTTCCTTCTTTGTTGTCCTCAATCCAAATTATCTAAATGCACAAAAAGCAACTGCCACCAATCTTATGCTACTGGTAGATGCTCTGATTTAAGGTACAACAAAAGGTGGAAGCACCTGATTTAAAGGAATGTAAAATTTTTTTTTCCCTCCAAGAAAATACAAAACAGCAGATGACACCAGTGCTATGGGACATCCAGGCAGCCCCAGGGGTCCTTGAATAGGAGGCTGAGACAGCTTATGTGGAGTCAAGGCCAAGGCATGGATCCCCATCACCAAACTGAAACATTGGTCCAAGACAAGAAACTTGAGTCCCTAAAGGAAATTTCTCTCTTCTCCCTGCCGGTCAAGCAATCTGAGGTCACTGACTTTTCCTGGGGGTGTTCCTTAAGACCAAGATTTTGAAGACTGCCCATCTGAAGGCAGATCCACATTGGGCCACAAACTAGGTTCCAGGCATTTGTCACCATGGGGACTACAACCAACTTGTCAGTCTGCGTGTTAAGCAAGGAGGCAAGGAGGGAGCCACTGGTGTCCACAGAGCCATCATCCTGGACAAGCTTTCCATCGACCCTGTGCAGCAAAGCTACAGGAGAAACAAGATCAGCAAGCCCTACACTGTCCCTCTCAATGTCACTAGTCACTGAGGCTCCGTGGGGTGTATCTCACCCTCACCCCCAGTGGCACTGGCACCGTCTAGGCTCCTGTGCCCAGTAAACTGTTGCCAATGGCGGGTACTGACAACGGCTACACCTTGGCCACAGACGGCACTGTCATCAAGACCACTTGATGGGTACCTTTATCAGGGCCACTTTCGATGCCATCTCTAAGACCTAGAGCCATCTCAACACCAACCTCTGCAAAGAGACAACGGTCACCAAGTCTGCTAATTAGGAATTCAGGAACCACCTCATAAAGACCCATACCAGAGTTCCTAGGCAGAGACCCCAGACTGCAGTATGGTCACCACAGAATTTACTTTACCTTTCTTGTATAAAAACTAAGCCTGTTAAAAAATAAATAAATAAAAAAATAAAGGATTCTGCCTCCAAATGCACTTCTAAGTCAATTTACATCTTTCTTCCTTTTGTTCTCCAAGCAGTGTGAACAGCTTGGCACTTCAAGGCTCACCTCTCCTCCCTACCCTGCATTCAACCTTTCCTATTCCTCTTCAACCTGCCACTCCCCACTCTCTTCAGTGAGGTTCAGGAGCTCCTTCCCTTAAGCCTTTAAATATGTTCACATCCCCCAGCTCTTACAACCAATAAAACCTGCAGCACATACTCCTTTCCCTGCCAGCCACAACCACAACACCCACTCCTGCACAGCCAACCTTCTTGAATTGTGGGCCACCCAGCTCTTCATTTCTCCACCCACTTCGAAACGGCTTCCACCTTCCCTCCTGGATTAAAATTGCTCTGGGAAAAGGTTACCAATCACTACCTCACAGCTAAAATGAAAGACCTCTTTTAGGTCTATTTCTTTTTTGCTTATTTTTAAGCTTCCATTAAAGCCAAAGTATATGTTAGGCACTAGATGTACAAAGTTGATTAAAAGAGTCTCCATCTTGCACTGGGTGTTGTATGGAAACCAATTTGACAGTAAATTTCATATATTAAAAAATAAATAAAATAAAAAAAAAAAAGAGTCTCCATCTTAAAAAGCTCAGAGTCTAATGAGAGAAACAGTCACAGGACATGGTAAATCATGGTAAATAAGTTCAATGACAGTGGCCTATACATGATGGGGGGAAAGCGTAGGGAATTGAGCTAGAGAATGGTTTCCAAGAAGCAGTGAATAATCTGTTTTAAAGGTTTAACAGAAATTCTTTTTTTTTTTAATTTTTTTTTTTTTTAACGTTTATTTATTTTTGAGACAGAGAGAGACTGAGCATGAATGGGGGAGGGTCAGAGAGAGGGAGACACAGAATCTGAAACAGGCTCCAGGCTCTGAGCTGTCAGCACAGAGCCCAACGCGGGGCTTGAACTCACGGACCGAGAGATCATGACCTGAGCTGAAGTCGGCCGCTTAACCGACTGAGCCACCCAGGCGCCCCAGAAATTCTTAACATCACAGACAGTAAAAGAAGGTTATTTCAAACAGAGCATATGTGCATAAAGAATAGAGAAATGACCTAAACTCATACCGAAGCAGTGAGCAGGAAGCAGGGGATGGGCCCAGGAGAAATCCATGAGCCTGTCCGGCAGAGTGTGATCCCAGTGGCCATTCTTCCCTTTCTTCATACTCTCCGCCCCTCCTCCCCCCCCTTTTTGTTGGATTCCGCTTCTATTCCCAAGAGGGTGCCCTCATCCTCCGCACACTCTCCATGCTCTCTGAAGATCTGGTCCATGGCGGCTACTACTAGCTAGCAGACAACGCAAACCAGGTCATAGTAAAAAGGTGTCATGTGTAACTTTAATGACGGTACTGACGAGCAAAGGAATACTCAGTTCTCTCCACAGGATTAGCCAAATTAACCGCTTTCATAAAAGTAATGCACAAACTAACATACAAAAAAAATAGCAGTTATAAGGATAATATGGTGCAAGAATAGCGATCTAAAGTACACCACAGCAGATTAATAAAATGCATTGAACAGAAGCAAGCAGAAAGTGATCCGGGGGAAATTAAACTGCAAATCTAAAGTGATTTAGAAATAGTCTAACTGGAATTTAATTGCAGATGAGAAAAATTGCTCATATAAATTTTAACCAGATCTAAAAGGCGTTCAACAAGAACTGCAGAATGGATTAATGGGACAAGAATTCTAGGCTTGTGCTTTCTCTGAAGAATGCAGGTGGGTCTTCCACATCCAAATTCAAATCTGAGAATGTCCTGCAAAATTGCCTGTAAAAATCACATTCCTAGGCAGAAACCTAAGAAAAAAGATGGTTTCTAAGGTAACCACAGCCCATATCCACACCATACACAATCTGACACATCAGAGTCATCACCTGAGCTTGTCAGAAATTAATTGGAAGAGCCGATGTGTTCTATTTGTGCCCTAAGGCTGCAGCCCTTTAAACAAATGAACTCCATGTTCTGTATTAGGTGAATTTGCCAGTGGCTTTCTCAAGGAGAAAATGCGCCTTTGTAGAGGTCAAAGAGAAATATGTGAGAATAATCTCTTCTGATGGCTGTGCTCTTAATTCCCAATGGCCAGTGGAACCAAAAGTCCTTAAAATATTACAGAAGCAGCTTTTAAAAACTTTTAAAAAGATATTAAAAACAGAACAACTCAGCTGTCCTGTGCATAGACTCTTGCTAATTTTATTTCTATCAGAAGAGTCTGCATACTGTTCATCCAAGAAAGAAAAGAAACAAGGGAAGGGAGATGATTCTTGGCTGTGCAGTATGAACTACACTTTCAAACCTCTGATAACTGCAGTGCAGATTCTCTCACCTCCCTTTTAAATGAAAGCCATTTCAACTATAAATTGACAGAATAATTTTTGAAGGCAAGACAAATTCCCTCTTTCTTCCTCTTTTTTAACCTCTGGGGGTTAGGAAGGGAAAAGAGAAGGGGTCAACAGAAATGGAGCTAATCTCATACAGCTTAATACTATGAACACCATTTGATATGTATCACAAACAATGTTATAAAACTGGTAAAGTTTTTTCATTCAATCCAATTCCACTAAATGAGCGTGTATGTAAGTGGATCAGCTGTCACCACATTGTAAACTGCATTTAAAATTATTTTCCCTCCTCTCGAGAATTTCATTTAATAGGCTTATGTAAATTAAGTACCTTTATTTACTGCCCCATCCGAATAGAAACAGAGCAAGTTGTCAATAAGAGAAACATTTTGCAACAATATAAACCCAAGCATCCACATTAATAAAATACTTGAGTAGAATACTAAAAATATGTTATTTCAATGCGTAGCAACAAAATAGCATCCCTTGGGACACAGAGACAAGTATATTTATGGAGGATGTGGTAAACTAGGAAAATTACAAATCCAATTAGCACTTGATAAAGGACTCCAATATAAAGGTTTTTTAGAACTCTTGACTATTCAAATGGCAGCTATCCTGGAAACAAACCAGAAAATACAATCTGCTGAGCTAAACAAACAACAGTAGTCCTAAACTGGGGGGGGGGGGGGGGGGGGGGGGGCGGCGGCAAGTGCCCAGAAACCACTCTTTTAGTAACCTCAAAAGGATTTCTTTTTGATGCACAAACTTGGGAGAACACGACAATTAATTGTATCTTTTGGAAATCCGATTCAGCACCAAATATGTACAGGGTAGTATTGTAAAAGTTTGTTCTTTAATCTTTAACTTCTGCTACCCTAACCTGTGGTGTGCACTTAGAATTGCCCCTCTTTGAGTCACTACTTACACAGAAGGCCTGTTAAAAGAAAGCAATCAACTCTAAATTGGCATTTTACTTCTGGAAAGCAAGATGGCAAAACACATCTGCAGCTATGGCCATAATGTTCATCTCCTCATCCACATTAAGCATCCACTCTTTTCCCAGGGCTTTCAACAAACCATATAATTTAATCTTTGAACAACCATGAAGGATAGATTTTCTTACCTTTTCACAGAAGAAGAAAATGAGGCTCAAACAGGTTAACTTACAATTTGGGTCTAGCCCAGGAATGCAAAATCCATCATGTAATCCACCACTCTGCCCAAATATAGTACAAAAACTATGTGTCATCTTAATAGATGTTATAAAAAGCACTTGACTAAATTATGCACGTTCATGATGTTAAAAAGAAAAGCACTCAAAACTAGGAATAGAGAACTTTCTCCATGTGACAAAAGACAACTATGATGCAGGTAAACAGACATGTGGGTAAGTTCCTAGCTCTCTCTCTCCTTTACCAGGTAAGAGATACCCTTTATGCTTACAATAAAAATGACCCTAGCAGTGCCTGGCTGGCTCAGTTGTTTAAGTGTCCAACTTCAGCTCAGGTCATGATCTTACAGTTCGTGAGTTTGAGCCCCGTGTCAGGCTCTGTGCTGACAGCTCAGAGCCTGGAGCCTGCTTCGAATTCTGTGTCTCCCTCTCTCTCTCTGTTCCTCCCCTGCTCGTGCTCTCTCTCCTCAAAAATAAATAAACATTAAAAAATTAAAAAAAAAAAATGACCCTGGTTGGCAGACTACATCTAGACTGGGAGAACTAATAATCTGATAAAAAGTATAAATCCAAGCTTCTTCATAATAGACATTTCCCTTGCAGGGACCATGGAAAAGATACCTATGCAGTTATTATAAAAGAGACCATACCTCTGAAGGAACATGAAGCTTCTAAGCTAGTACGACACCCCCCCCCCCACGCCCACCACTGTCTCCTTGCACCTAAACACCCATTGCTGGAAAGGTGGAGGGAAGGAAGAGCAAGATTAACCCATGGAATGTAGGAAGGGCTCCCAAAGAAGAGGGACACGCGAGACTGCTCTGAAGCCTAGTATGGTAATCATAGTCTTTCTTCCCCACCCAAATGTTAGGTGAATGCAAAACAAACCATGGGTGGACCAAATGGAATAAAAGATTTAAATTCTGTATCATACTTAACAGTTAAATATTAAATACATTTCCCCAAAGATCAAGGAAAAAGCAAGAATGTCCTCTCTCTCTCCACTTCTATTTAATATTTTATTGGAGGTCCTGGCCACTGCAGTAGGCAAGAAAAGTGAATAAACACATACAAACCAAAAAAGAAAAATTAAAACTGTCTTTGTTTTTAGAAGACAGAGTTGTTAGGGGTGCCTGGGTGGCTCATGTGGTTAAGCTACGGACTCCTGGTTTCAGCTCAGGTCATGATCTCACAGTTCGTGAGCAGAGCCTGCTTGGGATTCTCTCCCTCCTGCTCCTCCCCTGCTCACGTGTGTACTCTTTCTCTCAAAATAACCCTTTTTTTTTTAAATTTTTTATTTTTTAACGTTTATTTTATTTTTGAGACAGAGAGAGACAGAGCATGAACGGGGGAGGGTCAGAGAGACAGGGAGACACAGAATCTGAAACAGGCTCCAGGCTCTGAGCTGTCAGCACAGAGCCCGACGCGGGGCTCGAACTCACAGACTGTGAGATCATGACCCGAGCCGAAATCAGACGTTTAACCAACTGAGCCACCCAGGCACCCCTCAAAATAAACCTTTAAAAAAAAAAAAAGAAAGAAAGAAAAGAATACAGGATTGTTCACGGCAAAAATCCTAAAGAATCTATCAAAAAAAAAAGAAAAACTCCTAATAGGACAAATTTACCAATGTTTCAGGAAACAAAATCAAAATATAAACATCAATTGAGTTTGTTGCATTAGCAACTGAAAAATAATTTTTTTCAAGTACCAGTTACACTTTATGAAAAATCTTAAAATATATAGGAAGAAATTTATAATAGGCGAAGCACAGAGGATTTTCAAGGGAGTGAAAATACTCTGTATGATACTATAATGGTGTATAAGTGTCATTATACGTTTGCCCAAACCCACAGAATGTACAACACCAAAAGAACACCCCATGTAAAGTATGGACTTTGGGCATTTATGATGTCAACATAAGCCACTTTCTACAAAGGTATCACTCTGTGGGAGTCTATGCATGTGGGGACATAAGAGGTATACTGAAAATTTCTGTACCTTCCTCTCAATTTTGCTGTGAACCTAAAATTACTCTTAAAAATTAAAATCTTAGAAATACATAAAATGCTTCAAAAAAAAACACAACAGAACTCTAAGACCTATAACAGAAAATTCTAAAGCAATGCTGTCAAATTCCACGTCAGATTCCACTACATATTCCACATTTGAGAACTAGAAGATTCAATATTGTTAATATTGACTTAATTTGTCAATTCTCAAACTGATCGATGCCATCACAATTAAAATCCCAACATGGTTCTTGTAGAAACTGGTAAGTATATTCTAAAATTTACATAGAAATTCAAAAGACTTCAAATAGGCAAAATATTGAAAAAGAATAAAATCGAAGGGCTTATACTGACTGTTTCCATGACTTACTCTAAAACTAAAGAAGTGTCATATTGGCAATAAGGACAGGTATAGATCAAACAGAGAATAGGAAGTCCAAAAACAGACTCACAAAATAGATCAATTGAGTTTAGGCAGTAGACAAAGTAATTTACGGGAAAATAAGAAAAATGGTCTATAAGAACTGAAAATCCAGATGGAAGTAAACATATCTTGATCCCCACCTCATTCCATGTATTTAAAAAGTCCTTTCCAATAGAATATAAAATCTAAAAATACAAAGCTTCTAGACAGTAACCAAAGAGAGTGTATTAATGATATCTTGGTATAACCAAAGTCTTCATAGAGCACACTAAGCACTAGATTAGAAAGAAAAGAAATAGATGCAAACTGGTCTCCAAAGATTACAATTTCTGGACTTCCAAAATTACCATTAAGAAAATGGAAAGGAAAACTACAGACCAAAAGAAGATATATGCAAGAGACATATATTTGGGGAAATGATTTAATGAGATTGTGTAAACAATCCAGTTTTTCTATTTGGCAAAAGACTCGAACAGAAACTTTCACAAAAAATTTTGAACACTTAGGTCATTTCCATGTCTTGGCTGTTGTAAATAATGCTGCAATGAACATGGGGGTGCAGATATCTCTTTGAAGTAATGACTTCATGTCCCTCAGATATATACCCAAAAGTGTGGGATTGCTGGATCGTATGGTAGTTTTTTGTTGTTGTTGTTGTTGTTTTAAGGATCCTCCACATTGCCTTCCAGAGTGGCTATACCAATTTATGTTCCCCAACAGTGCACAAAGATTCCCTTTTCTCCATATCCTTGTCAGCATTTATCTTTTGTCTTTGGTAAGTCATTCTACCGGGTGAGGGGATATCTCAGGGGAGGCTTACTTGCGTTTCCCTGATGATTAGTGACATGGAGCTCCTTTTCATGTACCTGTTGGTGGTCATTTATATCTTCTTTGAAGAAAATGTCTGTTCAAGTCTTCTGCCATTATTGGATTCAAATTTGGGGGGGAGGGTTGTTATTTAGTAGTATGGGCTCCTTGAATATTTTGGACGTTAACCACTTACCAGAAGTAAGGTTTACAAATATTTTCTCCTATTCCATAAGATGCCTTTGCATTTTGTTGCTGGTCTTGTTGAGAGGGATGAGGAGATTGGCTTTTTGCTACGCAAAAGCTTTTACGTTTGATATAACCCCACCTGTGTACTTTTGGGTTTTTTGCCTGTGTTCTCCTATCAAAAAAAAATCATTGCCCAGACCCGTATCAGAGCTTTTTTCCTATGTTTTCGTCCAGGAGTTTCATGGTTTTAAGTCTTAAATTTATCTTTTAACGCACTTTTACTTAATTTTTTTGAGTGGTCCAGTTTCATTCTTCTCCATATGGCTATCCAGTTTTTGCAATACCATTTGTTCAAGAGACTATCCTCCCCCCATTGACCATTTTTTGAATCCCATGTCAAATATTAGTTAACCATATGAATGGGTTTATTCTTGGGCTCTTGATTCTGTTACACTGGCTCCTGTATCTTTTTTTTTTTTTTTTTTTTTTAAGATTTACTTACTGGGGCACCTGGGTGGCTCAGTCAGTTGAGCATCTGACTTTGGCTCAGGTCATGATCTCATGGTCTCTGAGTTTGAGCCCCATGTCGGGCTCTGTGCTGAAAGCTCAGAGCCTAGAGCCTGCTTTGGATTCTGTGTGTGTGTGTGTGTGTGTCTCTGCCCCTCCCCTGCTCTCTAAGTAAATAAACGTTAAAAATTAAAAAAAAAAAAAAAAAAAAAAAAAGATTTATTTACTTATTTAAGTAATCTCTACACCCAACGTGGGGCTTGAACTCATGACCCATGACTTGATCTCCGGATCAAGAGTCACATGCTCTACCAACTGAGCCAGCTAGGTGCCCCTCACAGATACATACTCCATGTATCTGTTCCTAAGCCAGCACCATACTGTTTTGATTACTATAGCTTTGTAATTTAGTTTGAAATCAGAAGATACATGTATAATGGAATATTATTCAGCCATAAAAAAAGGAAATTTTACCATTTGTGACAACATGGATCAAATTTGAGTGTATTATGCTAAGTGAAATGAGTCAGACAGACAAAAAAAAAAAAACACATATGATCTTATTTACATGTGGAACCTTAAAAAGTCAAACTCACAGAAATAGTAGATTGGTGGTTACTAGAATCCAGGGAATAGGGTAGAGATGGGAGCTGGTAGTCAAAGGATACAGACTTCCAGTTCTACAATGAATATGTTCTGAGCATCTAATATGAAGCACAATAACTATACTAAACATTGGTTAACAATAGTGTATTGTATACTTGAAAGTTGCTAAGAGTCTAGATCTTAAAGGTTCTCACCACAAAAGGCAGGGAGTAACTATGGGAGGTGATGAAAATGTTCACTAACTTACACACTAAACTTTTGCCATGTTGTATCAGTTATCTCAAAGCTGGTAAAAGAAATATATAGAAATGGTCAAAAGCATATGAAAAAATATTCAACATCATTAGTCATAAAGAAAATACAAATTAAAACCATAAATAGGATACCTGATAGGAATGGCTAAAATTAATACTATTAATATCAAATTTTATAGAGTACATGCAACAAATGGAAACTGCCATATGCTACAATGATACAAACCACTTGGGCACACTGTTTGGCAGTTTTGTTCAAAGCAGAAATTCTAAGCTCAGCATCACAGATACTGTGAACCAAGGAATTATTTGCAAGCAGAGCTATGCTGTGCCTTGTATGTGGTGTCGCAGCCGCCGGGATCTCTATCCACTCCTACCCAGCTGTGATTATCAAAAATGTTTCCAGAGAGGGGCGCCTAGATGGCTCAGTCAGTTGAGCAACTGACTTCTGATTTCGGCTCAGGTCATGATCTCACGGTTTGTGGTTCTGCCTCCTCAGATTCTGCGCTGTCACAGTGTGGAGCCCACTTGGGATTCTTTCTCTCTCTGCTCCTTCCGTGCACTCTCTGTCTCTCTCAAAATAAATAAATAAACTTAAAAGTTTTTTAATGTTTGCAGACACTGCCAAATTTCCCCAGGGCAGCAAAATCACCCACATACATATACCCAGCAATTCCATTCCTAGGCATTTAGCCAAAAGACTTGCACACAAATGTCATTAAAAGATCTGTATATGAGTGATTACAATAATTTTCTTCATACCAGCCAAAATAACCCAAATATCCATCAAAGAAGTAAACAGATAAACAACTGTAGTATATTCACATAATGGAACACAACTCAGCACTGAAAATGAAATAACTACTCATATGTCCAACAATACGAATGAATTTTAAAACATGTTGAGCAAGAGAGACCAGAAAAGTACATTCTGTAGGATTATGTTTATTTGAAGTTCTAAGATGGACAGAGCTAAGCTGGGTGAATGAAAAAGCAGTTGTGCCAGAGGAGGACAGGGGGCAGGAAAGGGCATAAGAGAACTTGCTTAAAATATGTGCCTGTACTGCATATAAATTATACCTCTAAAAATGTAAAATAAAAAAATCTGTATTTCACTAAAACTACAAGTACGCAGAATTATTCATAGGAGTAATTTTGAGCACATGTCAGTCTTTTTGATGTCACAGTTATATGCTTATATTTTAAATAGTGTTTGGGCAGAGAAATTTAAAAAGTCGATCCATTCCTTAGAACAGTCGGTTAACATGAGCAAACCAAGATTGTTAGGCATTGCTTTGAAATGTTGAACTTAACTGGATAGATGGTAGAATTTCTGTGACTCAACCCAGGTACCAAGGCTCAGCTCACATTTCTCCTTTCTACTCTTTTCAGTTAGCTAGGCATCAATTCCTGAATTAAAGAGACTGTATCTCACTCATTTATTTGTTGATACACTCATTCAATTGTCAAATGAACTGTGTGCTTCCTTGTGAAGGTCAAAGTTTTCAGAGCATCCATCTGCCAGTGTAACCTGACACATTTAAAAATCGGAATGCATAGCAAAACCAATTTAAGATTATTAACATTTTTCATTTCCATTTAATTTCCCATGACAACTCGTCCTCACATTCACACTGTTTCCTTCATTTCACTAATGAGCTAAAGACAGCTTTCACATTTATTTCAGTTCCTTCAGAATTGGATGCATTCGGCAATACCAACCATTTAAATGAGGCGATATCCAATTGTGAACAGGCTTTGAAAACATTTCACTGTGTTCTGTGTCACTCATAAGCTACATGGTACTGAGTTCTTTCACTAAAAGCAAACATGCAAGAAAAGTTTAAACAAACTACCAAGGGTCAGTAGCTGCCAAACATCCAGTTATATAAACAGATGTGCCTTCTGGCTCTAGAGCAAGTCAGACACTGATCAGAAGAGGTAGTAATCTCTAAACAGTGAGCAATGTGTGATTTTCACTGGAGAGGAAAGGGATCCAAATCTAAATCATTCCTCAAAACATACCAGGAAACGGCATGAGACAGCATATTTAACGTGCCTATATTTTTCTGTAATACAAACTATAAAAAGCAAAGCTCAAAAAGCTTCTTGGTTAGGGGAAAAACACAACAGTATAAGAAAAACTACAGGGGACATGGGTTCATGGGGGAAAAGGAATACGAAACAGGTATGGGTTCCAGGAATTGCAGAAAAAGCTAATGCCCAAGGTTTAATTCAAGACTTGGTAATAAATCAAGGCAGAGATTTCCAGTTGCAAACAATGAAATGAGTATACCCTCTGCTTCCTCAAAAAAGGAATAAATTAAAAGCATTTGAAAAGTATAAACCCCCAAAGAACAAGAGAAAGAGAAGACAACAGTAGACAGCAAGCAGTGACAAAATTTTAATATTATGTGAGGTGGATGAACAACGGTAAGTCAGCAGCGAAGAAAGCTGTGATCAAAGTGCCTGCACAGGGAAATGCCCACACTATGCCAACCTGTTCACGCCAGCAGACAAATGGCTCTCAGCTCACCAAGGGCAATAAACTGAAGCAAATCCACTCCCATACTGCATACTGAATTACAGCATCAGTTCCTACTAGATACTAGACTTCCTACTAGATACAATTAAGACTTCTCTTTCTGGTTGTCAACTGGTCCCAAGCCATTGGCGTGGGGCGGGGGGGGGGGGGCGGGGAGTAACTAGTATTATGAAGTACTTACACAGACCTTCCTTACCTGCTTACACAGTTAGTGTTTTTGTTGTGCTGGTTTTCATGAGAACACCTTTATCCCATTCACCCAGTAAGTGATTTCCTTTGTGCTTCCTCAGCTGTCTCCCTTCTCAGTATAAGCAAGATATCCTCTTTCATGTTTCTCTGAGCCTAATACTCAAGCTCCCAGCTAGGAGTTTTAGGACCAGATCTCCCATCTCACTGCTGTGACACATTCCAAAACAATTAAATGAGAATATATTATGAGTTTTTAAACACGTAGTAACTTCAAAATCCTTTTTATAAGCAACTCTATGATATAAATGAATTACTCTCACTGTATTTCATCCTCCTCAGCTTCACTGTAAATAAACTAATGCCAAACCTTTAATATCTATGGAAATCAGTACCTGTAACTGTAATGACAAAACGAGATTCCAGGGAACAGCTGAGAAACAACTAGATAACTAAGTGCAAAGTGCATTCTAGTGTGTGTATGTGCATACACACATGTGCGCAGCTTAGAAAGCACACAGGAGAGAAAAAAGGCTCAGAGAGCTCCTACATACAATTTGGTATTAAAAAAACAAGCATTTTATAGTTTGGAAAGCAAAGACTATGGCATGTAAAGAAGGCAGGCAGACTGGCAGACCTCATCAAAACACAAGACACCAACAGTAAGTGCTGCTCCCAGGACAGGTAAATCTCCAAAAACAGCCAATCATCTTTGGCGGGCAGAAGATAAAGTTAGGGTTGAGCTGAGTTTCTACCACAAGTCAAGGGTGTGCTTTCTAAGGAGATAAATTGTTCTTACCTGCTCATTTACATTAGTACAGTAAGGTTCGTCACAGTAAACAAGTTATAATTCAACAGAACCGTTATGTGTCAAGGCACGATGCTACTGTTCATGTCCGTCAGTAGTGGAAAAGAATACAGTGGTCGCAATACCGTGTGCCCTAACAGACAGAGTCAAACAAAGTTCTTCACGTTCCATCTGGGTTCTGCAACTGAGGCAGAGTTCCTTAGCCAGTGGTTCTCAAAGTGGTATACAGACACCCCACCACCGCACCCTTTTAGGAAGTCTGCATGATCCAACTTATCTGCATAATAATACCCAGATTTCAGGCAAAATGCAACTGACACTTCAGTCAAAAGCAACAATGGATAAAACTGCTAGTGTATTAGCACCAATCAAGGCTTTGGCAACAAGCAATCTTTGTATCGGCCACCTCCACACCCTCCTTATAAAGATGTGAGTTGCACCTACAAATGCCTTTCCATAAACCACGAAAAATTATGGGTTTCATTACATCTCCACCCTTAAGTACAAGTATACTCCTTTCCTGAGGCTGCCATAACAAATAACTGCAAACTTGGTGGCTTAAAATCGGCATTTATTCCCCCAGAGTTCTGGAGACCAGAAGTATAGTATTTAAATGTCAGCAAAGCCACATTCCCTCCAAAGATTCTAGGAGAGAATTCATTGTTCACCTCTTCCAGTTTCAGGTGTTCCTTGGCTTACAGCCACACTATTCTCCCCCCTGTCCCACGATCACACATCACCTCCTCATCTTCTCCAAATGTGTCTTCTGTCTGTGTCTCTCCCATAAGGATACTTCTCACTGGATCTAGATCCAATTGAATAATCCAAAATGCTCTCCTCATCTCAGGATCTTTAAAACTTAATTACATCTACAAAGACTCCTTTTCCAGGAAATATTCTGAGATTCCAGGAATGAGGATGTGGACACATCTCTTGAGGCGCCATTATTCAGCCCATTCCAACAAGTGCCTTTGATATTGTGTGTGACCAAGTGGGAGGCATGCATAAAGCACTTCCAGGGCTATTGCAATACAACGGGTATTTTGAGGAAAAGCACTTGGGAGACTGTTGAGCTGCAAAAAAGAACCAGACACCTTTTGCACGCACATCATTATTACTTGAAAGAACAACTGACAAGCTACAGTGCAAAAACAAGAGCAGCCCTGAAAGATGGAAACTTGTCTGGTACTATCGGCAGGACCTTGATGCGACTAAAATCTGACCCTCACATCTAAGCCTTGATGTTCTCCTGTTAAACATAACTAAACATCAACATCAAATAACGCCACCCTGACCATGATGAATCCAAACAAAAATACGATCATCCAAACCACAAATGGCCAAACATCCCCCTCTACTGGCTACTAAGAGTGACTGCTGCTTCCTCACCATTTATTCCTTCTTACACATGATATTTAAGATACCCAACTGCAGAATCACCCCATTCACCCACAGCATCTAATCCAACACAAAGCCCCCTTCTTTTAACCCTCTCTTGCAATGTCTAACACAAACCCAAGTCCCATAATAAATCCTTTCTGACACATACTTACTGAGACACCCCAAGGTCCTCTCCTGGGAATATTCTCTCTGGCTGACACAAGTAATAAACCCAACTTGTTGAACTACAGGTGAACTCCTGGTGATGCCTGGCTAGAGAGCACTGACCATGGTTTTTTGACTCTTGGGCATTTGCAATATTTCTTCAAATATGAACAAAGTGAGCCTATTACTTCAACAAAAACAACTGCCAGCATGTACTGCCAATGATAAAATTCAGGCTTTCAAGAGAAATTTTGGAATTTAGGAAACCTGTATCTCTCATGCACCAGATGGCTTCCCAATACTTAAACACTTCTCTTACTGAGAATGGCACTGATATGAACAAATGTAGGCAGTGGGGTAGGGGGGGTCTTATTATAAAATAAATTGGGTCACCATTTGGAAGACCTGTGTAACTCAGAGAAGAAGTATTTTCCACATACAGCATGAAGTTAAAAAATAATGCATGAGAAAAAGGTCTTTTCAGACTGTAAAACAGACCAATGAATTGTAACAAAGAACAAAAGGCCAATAAGGTGGTTTCAGATTCTTCATTACAACTAATCTGTAAGAAATTAACAGTGGTGAGTTCCAGTGCAGTGTCATAGGATATCCACAATCACATGAGAGGTTATTCGAAGATTCCTCTTCTTCCAAGTAGAATTCTGTGGAAGGCCACATTTTCTTCATATACTTCAATGAAACACGATGCAAACAGACTGAACTCAGAACCTGTTATTAGAATGCAACTATCTATAATTCTATTTAGCTAGATGTCAGAGATTTGTAAAAATGTAATAGTGCCACTTTCACTATTTTTTTTTTTTGGAAAAGTTTATTTTACATAAAAATTTTTATGATAACGTGATTAAGTTTGCTGTTTTAAGTTATTACAAAAATTTCTCAGTGTTAGCTTCTAATACAGTAAATATCAAGAGATACAACCCACAAAAACAAAAGCTCTTTGGGGCCCTCAATAATGTCTACAAATGTCAAGAGTTCTTGCAACCATAAAAAGTTTGAGAAATACTAGCCTTAAGCATTCCTACTTTTCCAAACAACCTCACTCCTTTTTCTAGAAACCTCCCCCCTCCCCCCAGTTTCAATAACTTCCTGTGACAAAGAATCAATAGAGGGTTCAAATCTTATTCCACACAATTAGCGTAGTACAACATGACTGAATTACAATTTCATTACCAACACTTCCTTGCAAATTCCAAGATCTCAATAAACTGAAATTAAGGGTATATATGTAAAAACACCAACTCACAACAAATTAAATGAACAATATCAGGTGAAAGTTTATGTACATGGTTGGTCAGAGAACTCCTAAACCAAGATTCCCCTAAGTCTGGAATACCTCAAATACTAAACAAACAGAACAGGTTTGGAAGAGGAGATATATAAACTACTCTACAGAATTTCCATAGGGAAAAGCAGACTGGAGATAACTTCAGAATCAAAAATTATGAAAGACACATGGAAACAATCCATCATAAAAAAGAGTAACCAACACAAAACACAGGGGTTTATAGTCCCAAGATATTTAGGTAAATAGAATTATGTGGTAGAGACTCAAATAATTAAGTTTAAAAATTATTAAAGGTGTTAAGAGAAGATATAAACATCAGAATAAGTTATTTTTAGGGCAGATTAGAAAAGAAATCAAACATAACTTACTGGAATGAAAATGGGGAGACGGGCGGTGAGCGGACAATAGGGTTCCCAGCTGAGCATGTGACTCTTGATTTCAGCTCAGGTCACAATCCCAGGGTCGTGAGATCGAGCTCTGTGCTGGACTCTGCACTAAGCATAGAACCTGCTTAAGATTCTCCGATGCTCGCTCGCTCTTTCTCTCCCTCTCTTTCTCTCTCTCTCTCTCATCCCCCTTCCCCCTCTGCCCTACTTATACTCTCTCTTTAAAAAAAAAAAAAAAAAAAGGAATCAAAATGGGCACTGAAATTTAAACCTCTGTGGTTGAGCTAAACAGTAAACTGGATACAGATGAGGAGAAGAGAGATGAGTTGGAAGATAAATTTGAGGGATTAAGCAGAAGGCAGCAGAGAGATAAACGAATGGAATATAAGAAGAGATTACAAGACCCAGAGAACTAAATAAAATGACAACATACTAGATATTATCAGTTGGAGTTTCCTCAGATATAGGGACTACGAACCCTCATCTATGAACTCACAGAGAAAAATCATAAAGAAAAAGTCAAATTACTACAAAGGATGACAAACTAACACCAGCAATAGCAAAAGCTAGAAGACAGTGGGATGATACCCTCACCTAACAAAGATAGCTGCTGTACCACCCAACCTATCTAACAGGGCAAGCACAGTCAGCCAAAACAAAGCATCTACTACTAAACACAGCCTTACTGAAAGAGCTACTAAAAAATGGTATTTTGAGAAGAAAACTTGATCAAAAATGAGAAAATGGGGCACAAGATTTGAGCAACTAATAAGTAAATGTGTGGAAGTACTTTTAGAGAAGAAGCATTGCAGCCCAAGGGGTAGGGTAACAATTAATGCTGGAGGCATAAAAATACATGAAACTAACATACATACTCAACAACATTGGGTTGGAAAGGAGCTAAAGTAAAAGTGGTCCAAGGGTCTCATATTGTACAAGAGGAGGGCAGAGACAATGGTTAACTTTAGATTTAAATCAAGTATGCTTTTATCACATCCAGGGTAATGAAAAAGTTTGAATGTCGAAGATAACCAGATACATAAAACAAACTGAAATATAGCAACTGCAGTGTGCTGAAAGCCAAGTCAGTATGGAAACAGACACAAATCCCTCTGTGACCTACAAACTCCCACTCTTCCTCAGGGAATTTCTCATACTGTTTGTAAGAGTCACTTGACACATGAAACAATGAGAGTGCCATGTCAATCCATATAGTCCCCACATAAAATACTCCCTGACATTATGAGAACCATGAATTAATTAGGCAAAGAAGGGGTTGAGTGAAAGGTTTGTCAAGAGACATAACAGGATGAGCAAAGGTCAAAGGGATAAGACAGTATGGTCTGTGTAACAAAACAAAACAAAACTAAACAAAACACAGCCTGAAATTATAGTTCTGAACTGCTAGGGTACAAACCTCATCTCCCTGGCATTCACTACTGAAATTCAAGAAGAGACATCCTTATCCCCACTGTAGAAGATAAAACTCCTGGTGGACCCCAGTCGACTTGTTTCCACCTTCCTCTCCTTATAGTAATCTATGTCCCATGCTCCCCATATGTCTCAGATGCCTGAATTGGAAAGTAGACAGGGTTTCAGTGTTTGGTCTCAAAGGAACATGAAATCTAAGTTGCCCTTTATTGGATAAAATCAATTTCCATCACAGAGATGCATTTTTGGACTGCCTTTTCTCATAAAACATTTCAGTGTAATATAAGTAATCATGGGACTGATTTCTACCAAGTAGTAGGATAATCCACAGGTGAACTGTTCACTGGCTGCTGAAGGCCTGTACGAATGCCAAAGACTACTGGTAATACATACGTGAAGCCCATATCACTTACAGTCTATGTTTGCTTTCTCTGTCACTCTCCAATGTGAAGGCTAAAGCAGCTGGCACCCCAAAAGTGGAAGGTTCCTTTGCCCCAACAAACATTTAATAGACATCAGACAATTAGCACACATTACTTGATAAAGAGTTCTCAAAGTAATTAAGTTTTCCATACTCCTGAAATCAAACTGGAGCTATTAATCAAACAACTCGAGTCCTAATGGATGTACACCAGCCTAAGCAGTTAATAATACTCTACCAACCTTCTGCAACCGTTATGTGCTTGTTTATACATTTATTCAATCAGTCAGTCATTCAAATACTCAGTGAATATTAACTGAGTAGCAGGAAGTGTGGTTTCTTGTGATGAAAACAAAGGTGTCTGCCCAATATGATATAGTACTTCCCTAGATCATTACAATTTAATCTAAGAATCATGACTTTCATTAAACTAAGATTCCCTTCATATTGTTTTGTTAAAATTCTGAGTAATTCATATAAGACTCACACCCATGTTACTCTAAGTTTGCTCCAAATCTAAGGAACTGGGATGAGAAAACGTATACATCTTATACAGATACTCAAGAAATGTCTGATTAAAACAATTATGATCATTTAAAAAAAAACTAAAAACATAACTAGTTTACAACGGTTTTCAATGAAGAATGTCCAAAGTCACCTGTATGTTAAAAGCTACTTTTATCTAGGGGCACCTGGGTAGCTCAGTCTATTGACCATCCAACTTCAACTCAGGTCATGATCTCAATTCGTCAGTTCAAGCCCCACATCAGGCTCTGGGCTGACAGCTCAGAGCCTGGAGCCTGCTTCCGATACTGTGTCTCCCTCTCTCTCTGCACCTCCTCCACTAGTACTCTGTCTCTGTCTCTCTCTCTCAAAAATAAACATTAAAAAAAAATTTTTAAGACACTTTTATCTGGATTATGTACTTGTTTCCATTTTAACGGTCATCCTAAAAAGAAATTACAGATCAGATATTACGAAGGAAGAATAAAGAATGGATATCATCATACCAATGGTACAAAACCAATTACGTAGGTATGTCTTAATTTACCTCTTTCTGAAAATGGTGGGTCCTAAGAGGGATACAAAAGCAAAACAATTCTGCCCTCATAAGCATATAATCTACTGGGGAAGAAAGAAGATACAAAAATTAAGAGAAACAAATGAAAATACAATGAGAACTATAAATGTAGAGACCTAAGGAAATAAGTCATGGAAAGGAATTCAAAATCATATTTTAAAGCCAATATGCCATCACTTAAGTTTAAATAAGGCTTTGCTGAGGTTAGGAATACAACTGTGACTTACAATCATCAATTTTGTAAGCACCTATGATTCAAGACTCAAATATATTAATGAGCAGCTATTTCAATTTCCTCAAATCATGCTCAAATTCATCAGCAATTTAAAGTCTGTTACAGCATCACTAACTCAATCTCCACTTCACTCAATACCCTCTTGCTGCAGCAAGTACTATGCGAAGCACACAGTGGGCAATTCACTGACTGCACTGCAGATCTGACTTACTCAAAAAACCTCATCTATTTAGACACAGATCAAAAGTCATTTTGTGATGCTCGCAGAAAAACTAAGGTGCATGAACACATGTCGAACAGCATGGTTAGCAACATATTTTGCAATGCAGAAGTAAACTGACATGTATTAAATACAGAATAGCTCTTGGATTTAATACGAGGCTGTCAAATCTCTCAAACTGCAGTCAAAATATTTTATTTCCTCTCAGCAGCTGAAGTGAAACTATGGCTACAAATATTTTTCTAGGCCAAATTAAAGACAGAGCATCTAATTTACTTAAAAACTAACAGCGCCTTGTCATTTAGTCATTCAGTCCTAAGCAACATTTCTGAAAGAGCTGTAAATAATTTTCTAATACCACAGTAACTAAAACTTGAATGCTGATATGTTTCTTACCTGTATTCAAATACTATAATCTTACATAGGCTTAAAAATTCAACGAAGGGACAATATGAGGATATAGCAGAAAACTCCAGAAGCAGCCTAGTTTTTAAACCCAGCACCACTAGAGCTGTTTTGACACTTCCATCAATTTTAAGCAAGTAATAGATTGTTATATTCATTGCCTCAGAGTCATAGTACAAATCCACTGTGGGGAACTGGCAGAATACTAAAACTGTAGATTTCTCTGTCTCCTTCAGGTCTGTTTTCTTCAGTAGATTTTTACCTATTTTGAAGGTCAATCAAAATCTTGCATGAATGTTAATACACAATGTAAAAACAAAGAAAGGAGTATTAAATTTTAAATTTCAGTCCATGTAGATGTGTTCACATTTGCATGTCCTAAGAACTTGCTTTTAAAGAACATGCTTTTTATACCAAAGCAAATAGAATGTGAAGTTTTAACTTCATTTTGTAATTTATACTAGAATCACCATAGTTATGATACTTCAAAAGGTATTTTATCCAATTACAAATGCACCGTAGCACAGTTTTCAAATCATTATAGATCTTAATTCTTGTTTTTCATTTTTAATGTTTATTTATTTATTTTGAGAGAGAGAAAGAGAGTGTGTGCACACAGGAGGGGAGGGGTAGAGAGGAGAGTGCAGAGCCTGATGCAGGCCTGAACCCACAAACCACAAGATCAAGACCTGGGCTGAGATTAAGAGTCTGATGCTTAATTAACTGACTGAGCCACCCAGGAGTCCCTCATTATAGATTTTTAAGAGACAAAGTCAAGGAAAATAATGCTAAAACAAATGCATTCTATGCCCCATTTCATTCTATCTCAAATTAGACTTTGTATCAAGGTAGCATTTCACGTGTGTTTTCTTTTCCCAAGCTTCGTTTTGTTATGTCATTTTGCCCTTTGAATGTCCTAATTCATAATGCCTGTTGGCAAAGTGATCTGCGTAGTAGTGAACTTCATTTCTAGAAAATAACTTCAGGATACTTCCCTCCTGCACCAAAACTAATTAACAACCCTTGGTTAACATATTCCGCTCTTCATCTGGTGTTCTACTAGGCTAAAAAACCAAAAATTTCCGAGAAAGGATTATACTCCTTTAATGGTGTGTTCAATTATCCCATGGAACTGAAAGAGGCAAATTTTCTGTTGCTGCTAATCTAATGCAACAAAGACGGTCCTGCAAAGGCAGTTCTCAAACATAAGTCTGGGGTTATAAAAAATGGAGAAAGTTTTTTGTCATTTAAAATCTACCAAAGGATTTAGATGTTCTGACTTCAAAACAAAAATGGCCTGTTACCACAATTCTCATAATGCTCACTCTTCTTTTGTTACCTGCCCAACACAGTAAATGCTCCACATTTGGAATGGTTAACACTTGTCAATTTGTATTTTCTGCATATTTGAAAACAAAACATACCATGTTTTCTTTAAATATCAGCTATTCTTAAACACAATTTTAAACCTGAACTGTTTAATGTAGCATGACTAGCTGGAGAAAACCATTGTTTTTTCACTGTACATACATTTTTAGCAGAACGAGATATTTTCTCCCCCACCTGGTCCCTTTATTTCCCCCATTAAAATAGAATGTACTATCCAATGACTCACAACTCAATTTAAAATTCAATTTTAAAAGCACTGTCCTTTCACCAAATCACTCTGGTTGTATCAAAGCACAACTATAAACATTTCAAAAATGCAAAGGTTTCTACCCATTTAAGAAGAAAGCCCAATAAACGCAACACTGGAAAAAGCATGGTGCTCACTTGTACAGTAAATCCTTAATATGTTTATTCTCAAGTGTCAAGTATCCCCACATCTCTCACCTGGTGATGTATTGGTTTTATGTGTTATTAACACATTGTTTCTGGTAATAGAATGCTTCCTGGATATTTTTTAAAACTATTTATGTTACTATGGATTCTACTTAAACCAAGGGAAGAGACACTAAGTAAAAATAAGCCCAAGTGAAGATGACCTTCAGGAAAGCCCATGAAACGAGACATGGGTGCCATCCGAATCCATTTAGAGGATCTTTCAACTTCTCAATATTTCTGCTGCTGTGCAGTCTGCTCTGGCAGCAAAGGAACTGAAACCAGAGGAGGAAGAGCACCAGGCCCTTCTCTGAATCTGTTAAATGAGTACCTGCTCTGCCTAGTCATGGTGATTTATGCCAAGGATAACCAGCTTCTTCCACCCTTCAAGAAGGCATGTACTCTAGTGCAAGTCTGTTCAAGAATCAATGAGAACACAAGAAGTGGCAACATGAGAAGGGAGAAAAGGATTCCCATTCACCGCAGTTGCTTTGGGAGAATTTATTTCTTTGAAATGTGATACAGAAATTAAAAAATATTCTAATGGCAATCAAGTCACTCTATATATAGGGCAAGAAAGACAGTAGAGCCTATTCTTGACATTTTAAGGAATTACATTGTTCTAAAAAGGGGGAAAGGAAGGGAACATTCGCTGTTGGCTAAATACAGTGCTCTTCATGAGTATGTGGTATAAAAATACTTCATATGTAAAATCAGGATAGAAATGTACATAATTTTTATATAAATGCCAAAAAAACTGAGATCACTGATCTAGAAAGTACTTTGCTTTCCTAATTTTACTGGGTACAATATGCTTATCTCCAGTAAGATCGGCCTCATCAACGCAGTGAAACCATATAAAGGTATTTTGAAAACCTCCATCTCTGCAAGTCTTTACTTTACTAATCAAGTTCCTTGTAGTGCAAAAGAAAACCTCTAGTTGGCCAGTAGGTCACATCCTGATTTCAGGAACACCTACCTCCCTACTTTTTTCATGTTTGTTCCCCAGGTTTTAAGTCTGGGCTACTGATCTATACTGACAATGCCCAATTTCCATCATAACAATGATACCAGCAACAAAAAGGGATCTAATTATTATCGTGTAGTCCCTGATTTGTGTGCTTGTTTGTTTTCCCAAGCACACTTAATACAAACCACACAGTCTGCCTGACGACATGGCCCTCCTAAATGGGAACATAACTCGAGGAGGAGTAACTACCCAGTCTGTTGAGTTTTGTTACCTAAATAGGGACTGCTTGTCTATTTCCACTTCACTAGCACATATCTGTTTATATATTTGAGCATTTCACTCAGTGACAAGTGCACCAAATAGAATCATTAGCAGTAAGAATACCCCCAAGCATCAGAAATTTAGAGCAAGAAAGGGAGCTGACAGATCGTCGAGACCAGTTCTCTCAGGTCCACTATGAGGAAAACAGAAATCAATGGTTAAGGTTAGAAACTTAACACAGCACCTGGATCAAGGTCAGTAACAAATACTTTCTGGACTGAAACTGGTGTGCAGATCATACTTGGAGTGGTACTGCTTTAGAATAAGACAGACATTTCTTTGGAGTTTCCCAGTTTCTTTACCTTGCTACCAAAGATGCTCAGAATATGTGTCAAAAGCAGAACACACTACACATCTAAAGAATTCCCTATATTTGTCAATCTAACAGACCTGCTCAGAAAATGAAATGAGCCATGAAGAAAGTGAGTAATCCACAAGGCCTCCTAGAATTCATTCCCTTTTCTTCCCTGTATTGCTTACATCTATTTATTAAGTTCTAGAATTATATCCAAAGATCAAGGCTAGGTTGCTTGTTTTCAGTGCCAGAATCTACCTTAACTTAAAAAAAAAAAAAAAAAAAAAAAATTACTATAACATACCGTCCTTCTAACTTCTAGCACTTCTTCATAAATCTTCAAGTATTATTCAGGATTTTATGTACCAATCTATAATATTCTCTTGAAAAGCCAGCATATAATTCAATGATGCCAGAATTAACTCTTTATTGTTTTAAGTGGAGGGATGCACAGACAGGTGAATGGTATTAAGGGGGCAGGGGATGAAAAGAAATCCATGTATGGCACATATCTAGCAAACAGCAAGTTCCTGGAATAATGCATCAATCCAAAAGCTTAAATATTTACGACAGTTGAAACTGATTGAAAGCGTACTATGTAATAAGTATAGAAATCCCTAAAAACTAACAGAAATTAACTGTCATTTTGACATATTTGAGCCTTTTTAAGAATAAGGTCATAAAGACTCTGTCCATTTGAGTACCTTCTTGCAAATGTTACTGGAGAATTAAATGCCCCAAGATTCCATTTCATTAAAAGCTAAATGCCCTTTGAATTGACTCTATTTCAGATTTTTATTATGTACCGGGTACAAATCTTTTATTGCCATAGCACTTAAATTACAATAGAAGTCAACAGGAAAATGTTTTAAAGGCACAAAACGTCCCTTTTGGCAACTTTGGCTATATACAACTAATACTTAAAATAAGGTCAAGTTGTTTGCTCTCTACCAGAAGTTCTACTGTGCCCACTACACAGTGATTATGGCAAATCAGAAGGGGTTTGGGACAAGGAATTGAGGAAAAGTTACCTCTGATTCATACCTGGTAGGCAGTAATATTAATGTTCTCAACATAATCAGATTTGACAAATGAATCAGATTTAGTAAATGAACCTTTATCCATGTACACTGTTGGGATAGTCAAAAGTACTGCTGGCTGTGACTCGCTCATAATTCTTCATTTTAAATATATGCAGGCCTTCCTTCTTAATAATTTAAGAAAATTAGGAACAGCAGGTTCGATCCAAAAAGAAGGGTTATTATTCTAACCCAACTACCAGAACTGAGCTTGAGAAGTTCCAGTGAACAATAAACATCAATCATACTCATTCTCAATGAGAGCAATAAGTCAAACTTTGACTTTTCACGCTTATATTACTACAAAAAATATTATATATATTTACTTAATGATTTATTACAAATTATACCTTATCTTCCATTCTGAGTAACTCTTCCATGGTAACACAGTGTGCTTCCACATTATATTCAAATTTCCTACAACATACAACTCTCCAGGCTACCAGTAAGTTTCACCTCTCCTACAAGATACTTCCCCAATCTGAGAGTCTTTTCTTTTTCCACCTCCAAGTGGAAGAAACCAAAAGATATGCCACGTGGAGCAGAAACAACACCACTACAGCTGCTAAAATGTCTTACAAGGAGAACATCTGGACTTACACTTGACCCTTTCTCTAAAACACTTATCTCCCTGTTAAGTCCATGCATATTTTCTTAGATCTCCAATTAACAAAGAAGTTATAAAGGGTAATTTCTTGATTAATGAAGACAACACACTAATAGGGAAATAGCAATCTCACCAAGCCAGAAGAAACAATATTCTAAGTCAAGGAAATATAAGAGAGGGACTGTTCTTCAAAAGAAAAACAGAAGGACATAATAAAATGATTTTCATGTAAAATCAAAATGGAGTTAGGCTTCCTACACAACCTCCCTGCAGTGAGCAATCCAAAGAACATAAAAGAGATCCACCGACTTTCTCATTCTTGAACAATGTTCATAATGTTGCCACATTTAGGGAAGAAGCAGCAGAAAACCAACCAAGTCATTGGAAGTCTTATCACCATCCAAAATAAAAGGTCTCTGAAGTGATGAGAGTCTGGAAATTGTTTCCATTTTATATACCCTGTATTTGTATCATTTTTTTTTCTAAAAGCCCTGGTAAAAAACTACATATAAGCTCGGTTTTGTCACATAGCTAGAATTCCAACAGCATGTGCTTAAGTGAATGAATTACTTTGTTTATTCAATCTTCTAGTCTCCAAGATTTTTCACATCATTTCAAAGAAGATTTAGGTAAATAGCTCTGCCAATAATACAGAAAATCACCATCAAGATAATCCATGAGAAAAAAAAAATAGCAAAAGCTAAAAAAGAAAATCAAACTTAAAACTCTTTTGAGAACGGCATATAAGAAGGTTTTCCCCCAGTTCTTAAACTCTAGCCTTCTGGTTCAACATATCATTCATCTGTAAGCTAATGATTGTAGACAGGATAAGGTAACCATCTTTCCCATTACAGACCCTGAACCTCTAATTTCTTTTTAAACAAAAAATGCTATATTATACTTTAGTAAAACCATGTCCTAATCAAATCCCAATAACAATCTCTTAGTTGCCCAAACAAAAACTTGATAATTTTATTATATGTACTACATTAAAAAAAACACAGTATGAAGGAAAGTCCTTCAATGATGAGGCTTCTATGCTGCCCAAATAAATTACCTGTAATTCTAAAAGGTCAATGTAAGAACATTCTCATATGAACTAAGAGGAAAGCATATAGGAACTGGAACAAGCTTGGGGTCTTTTTTCTTAATACATTAAATGCAGAAATTATTGTCAAAGTTACATAAAAGGAGTAGAAACATTTTAATGTCTCATATCCTTCCCTAACCCTCCTTCAGCCTTCATGTGCCCACCCATACCCACCACTACCAGATCACAAATCAAACCCACCAAGTAACCTAATGAGGTACGTCAATTTCCTATAAAGATGCACATAACCCAAACAAAATTCAGTTCAATATACAAAAAAAATCTTAAAATGTAAGTAAAACTTAATGCTAAGAAAACCCAAACTATATACCTACAACACAGAAAACATGAACAAAAAAGGAAAGATAAAAAGCGAAATTTCCAGATTCAAAAAGAAAATAACAACCAATGAGAAACTTAAGAATTGGTAGATATACCCTCCCCTCACACACACAATTTAAGGCTGGTTATCCCCTTTTTTTTTTTTTTTACATTAATCAGAGCAGGCAACTTCTCTAAACATATGAGAACGGTTTCTTTCCTACATGAATTCAATGCCACAGTGAAAATGAACAAGGGTAAGAAAAACCTCTCCCGTACAAAAATATCTCCTTCTTTGGCACAGTGTGGATGCCTAAAAAAATTCCCTCCTTACCTGATAATTTTGTAAAGACACCTGGTAAAACATGACATCTGGGGTAGACACCATCTTAACAACAAAAGTCTCACTGCCACACCCTAATCTGAGCTACTGAATTAAAGGAATTTATGGAAAATCTAGGTCATGAGCTGTAACTAGTGAAGAAAAAAGATGCAAGATGATGAAACAAAACCAAATTCTGCCTAGCTGAGTGTTTGTCTAATTTGGAGTCTTCAAGGCCCTGGGAAAGAGAGTCCAGAGGTCTCAATGAACTACAAATTCACCAAAAGAACTTACATAATTTTGCATTTTCATTTCAGTGACAATCTATAAACCTTACCAGTCTGCACCCTGGATCTAGTGGAGGACCATCCTACAACCACATCTAAATTCTGAGTTCTGTGGAGCACTGACTGCCACACTAGCACCAGGCAGACCCCCTGGAAACTCACCAGCAGAGGCTAGAAAACTTCAAATAGAGTAGGAAACTGACTCCTCACCCACCATGGTACTAGCAGGTACTTAAAAGAGTATCATCAATCTCACAAAACGAATGCTGTTTATTTAAAGTTTACTGGTTTTTAGTTTTGCTTTTTATTTTGTTATTTTAGAGGTACAGGAGAGCTATAAGTATGAGGAACTTAGACACAGTGTTAAGTTATAATCAAATAATTTAAGACAATTATATACCATTTAAAAGATAAACAATTATTGGGTAGCTCAGCCTGTTAAGCATCAACTTCGGCTCAGGTCATGATCTCATGGTTCATAGGTTTGAGCCTTGCATCAGGCTCTGTGCTGACAGCTCAGAGCCTGCCTGGAGCCTGCTTCCAATTCTGTGTCTCCCTCTCTCTCTGCCCCTGCCTCGTTCACTCTTTCTCAAAAATAGACATAAAAAAAAAAGTTTAAAGATAAACAATTATCATTGTTACTGTTTTTTTATTTAAAAAAAATTTTTAATGTTTATTTTTGAGAGAGAGAGAGCATGAGCAGAAGAGGGGCAAAGAGAAAGGGAGACACAGAATCTGAAGCAGGCTCCAGGCTCGGAGCTATTAGCACAGAGTCCAACGAGGGGCTCAAACCCATGGACCACAAGATCATGACCTGAGCCAAAGCAGGATGCTTAATCAACTGAGTCACCCAGGCGCCCCTCATTGTTACTGTTTTTAAATTACATGTATTAACCATACTAGTACCAACCTCCAAGGGTACAGAATTCAACATGGTTAAATAAAAAGATCATAGGAATTATACAACAACAGCATTACTACAACTGCCATATTTGTTAGTGTAGACAAAAAAAAAAAAAAAACCAAAATTCAAAAAATCCAAACAAAACAACAACAACAACAACAACAACAACAACAAAAACCATACAGCAAGCAATTTCCTATTCTCCATTTGGCTATCATAAAAGCATTTTAGAGACACAATTATGATCTAACTAGAACAAGTGGCTTTATGGTCAGTCCCTGTGGTCGGCAGGGAAATATCCCACCCACCCTCAAAAACCGTCCACGGACCCATCCATCCTATGAATCTATTATGTTACATGGCAAAAGGAAATTAAAGTTGCTCATCAGCCAACCTTAAAGTAGGGAGATTACTCTGGCTTATCCAAGTGGGTCCAATGTAAGGGTCCCAAGGATCCGTACAAGTGGGAGGAGGCGGCAAAAGAAGAGGTCGGTGATATGATGTCAGAACTCAATCCACCGTTTCTGGCTTTGAAAACAGCAAGAAGGCAGGGAGCCAAGGATTGTGGACAGCACCTACAGAGCCAAAAAGATAAGGACACAGATGCACCCCTAGAACCTCCAGAAAGGTACACCACGCTGCTGACACCTTGCCTTTCACGCAGTGAGACCCCTGTAAGACTTGGGAACTACAGAACTATAAGGTAATAAATCTGTGCTACTTTCAACCACGAAGTTTGTAGTAATTTATTAGAGCAGCCACAGAAAGCAGGTACAATCCCTGTATTATTCCTTTTTCCCCATGCTATGTTTCTTCTGCCCTGTCACTTTACAAACCAGCATTTCATTTTTATTTCACTATTTAATATGCATTTCCTGTGGGCTATATCAAATCCTTTATAGACTAAAGGAGTATAAATTTTTAAAATAAATGATACAGTGCTGTCAAACATCCCGAATACCCATGGTGCACAAACCTGCAAGAGGAGAGGTGTTGAGAATACAAGAAGTGTGTTATACATTTGCCCCCATCCGCACTCCCTACTATGAACCAGGGATTCTGCCAGATGGTGGCTACTTTCCCTCTGGAGTCATTTAATAACACTGAACAAGGTGGGGGGCGGGAGAGGGGGAGGGCGGTCACTGCTTAGGGGGCTTAGTAACACTGAGGACTGGATGTGGCCAATCTGGGTAAGAGGACGCAGGAAGGGTTGGGCCTTGCAGGGCCACCAGGCAGCCCAGGCTCAGGCAGGTGGAAGTCGGAAGTTGGATGGATTTTGGTGTGAAGTCTGAAGGCGAGATGAGGTAGAGAGACAAGAATGCAACGATGGCACCAAACATACTGACAAGAACAAAAGAAAACAAAGAAAAAGGCTGAAGAAATGGATCACACATTAGACAGTAAACAGGAAGGAGATAAAGGCAGCAGAGGCTGATAGGTAGTAAGAAAACGAACTGACAGGAAGGCTGCAGATGAGGAAAAAGCCAGAAAACAAGGGGAAGGAGGATCATAGATTATAAGGGCTGGGAATTTCAGAAATTAGGGTTAGAGAGTATGATGGCTTCCATGAGGGCAACTAACAGATGGTTCCAGAAGGAAATAAAGAATTTGCTCAGATCTAGGCAAGAGAATCCCAAGACTGAAAAGAAGCTTGCCTGAAGTAGACACCAAGAAAGGTAAGAAAACCCCTTGAGAGGGATATTTAGGAAATATTTTTTAGAAAACACCTTGGCAGGTGTATTCTTGGCCACAGAAGTCTTGGCTATTTGGCCTTAGGACCTTTGATAAGTATGAACGTTATCATAATAAATAAAGAGTGGCATGTGCACACATCTGCCTCCAAATACCATAAATAAATCTTCAAAACTGTAAAAACCATAAAAATACAGTAAATATTTTTAACTGGATAATTACATAAACTTATAATAGGTAGACCTTATGTTACACAGGCAGGTACGCAAAAGGTGCAAAGTGAGATTTTAAAAATCAAGTGATTGTGATATGCAACGTGCACCACAGAAAGGAGAGCAAGCATTTCTTCCACAGAGCTGGGCCTAGAGGCAGAAATAGGAAGGAAAGAAGAAATGAAGGTGAATGTAAACAGGCTGATCTGGAGAATCCTTTGCAGGGAGAACACAGGACAGGTGTGGGACTGGGCTGGTTAATTACCCCTGAGATACCCTACTGAAGCCAGAGACCACAGGCTCCAGAAGGTCACTGGGCTCCCAGCACAGCACCGACCCTCCACGGCCTTACCCCAGCCCCCAACTACCTCAGGCAAGAATCAACTTCCCTGAGAAGCTCAACGCAGACCAAGGCTGAAATCAAACGCTCTGTGTTTGCTTGTTATGTTTTACATCTTTCCTAAGTCAAGAAAGAGAATTAATGTGTGTCAGGATGCTTGGGGAATTACCAAGAGAGGTAATTTCACTTAATGACTTTCCAATTTATTCTCCTTCAATTAAGACCAAAATAATCTGAAATTAGGATATGACTAGATGGTTGTTGACTGTAATTTACTAAAATGTAAGAACATACCTTCTCACTGTAGCTTAGCTAAAAAAGCCTAGCGGCCATTACAAGCCATCAAGAAGGCACAAATAGACATTCTGAAAACATGAGAATATTTACTATCTTACTGGTTTCAGGCAGGCTATCCTGAAGGGGACTTCCAAAAGTAGCCAACCTGTAGTCTGCAGAAAATTATTCACAGCTCTAACCATGTTACAAAAACAAAGTTCAGTACTATGTAAACTAAACATAAGGTAAACTCCACAGTGTCTTAAATCAACAGACAAATCCAACGGCATGCAGCAGCCTAAAATCTAAATAAACAGCTCACGGGTACCTGGGTAGCTCAGTCGGTGAAGCATCTGACTCTTCGTTTCAGCTCAGGTCATGATCGCATGGTTCATGAGTTCGAGTCCCACATCAGTCTCCACACTGACAGCACAGAGCCTGCCTGGGATTTTCTCTCTCCCTCTCTCTCTGTCCCTCCTCAGCTCTATCTCTCAAAACAAGTAAGCTTAAAAAAATTTTTTTTTAAATAATAAACAATCAACTCCGTGAAGTCAGTAAATTAACCTGAGTGAAAATATAGGGTCAATAACAATTAATCTCTAATCTATTCAGTGGTCTCACTTATTCGTAAAGCAACTATAAATTTGAACTTGATTATGCCTACAATCTGATTAAAGCAGATAAAGAATGCAATCTGATCTCAGCAAGTCTGACACCCAGGTGCATGAGGCATCACAGCGCTGCTAAATTCTCTATGTAAGAATCACCCTGTCCAATGAACAACCTCAGGCTAAATTTCATTACATTGACATATGAAAAATAAACATGGATTAACCAACAGAAAATCACATTCAATTAAGTTCACTGCAAACCTTCCTGTGGTTTCAGCAAACATTTTTAAAGAAGAAAACAGCAGCACTAATAGAATCAGTGTAGCCAGAGGCCAGTTAGGAGGGTAAGGGCACACTTTCTTTCCACATGATGCATGAACTGGGAAGACTTTCTTCTACCTCTTCCTTCATTTCAGATTTCAAAGAATAAAACCTAGTGAAAACAGCTAATATTTATTTATTGAGCACGTGTCATATACACAAGATGCTCTGCTCACTGGATTCCCACAGCAACCCTTTGAGTGAGCACTATTACTGGCCCTACTTTGCAGAAAGGAAATTAAAGGGAAGAGAAGTAACATTCCCCAAGTCACAAAATTGACAAATAGCAGAGGCAAGATGTGAACTCACAAGGTTTTATTCCAGAACCAATGTTGTTAACCATTCTGATGTACGGCCTCATAAAAGGTAAGCTTCTCCATGTAAACATCAAAAACCCATCCAACAAAGAGAAAAAAAAAAAAACAACTCTTTGTCAAATATCTGTGAGTTGAACTCAGGGATAGGGAAACATTTTCTGTAAAAGGCCAAATAATTATTTTGGACTTTGTGGCCCATGTGGTCCTTGCCACAGCTACTCAACTCTGCTACTGAAGCCAAAAAGCAACAATAAGCAAATAAGCATAGCTGTGTTCCAATAAAAATTTAAAAAGTAACAATTTGCAAACACAGGTAATGGGCCAGATTTGACTTGGGGGCCATAGTTTACCAAACCCAGGCTAGCTTATAAGCAGGAGATTAAAAATTTTCAAAAAATTATAAAATTCATGACTCCTATATAAGTCAGTTACAGGAAAGAATCTGCACGCAAGATGTAAGAAGTAACATCAAGGACCTTCTCAAGGGAAAGCAGGTTTATTTGCAGGAAAAGAAATTTACTTTTAATTATAGTTGACATGCATCGTTTTAATGCACTTTAGTTTAGCTGCCTCTCACAGACACCTCTAGGGTTTTCTGGATCCCCAGGGAAAGCAGCAGCGCCTCCTGCCAAGAACAGGTCTCAAAAAGCCACAGGGCTTTGCACTGGGGCTGCTGCCAGTCTACTTGCAGCCCACATTTACTCCCCATCAAAACCATCTGCTCTGCTAGGGTGGGGGCCTTGACATTCAGCCCCAAAATCAGACTTCCTAGAACAGTGAAGTATAACGAAATCTCAGAGCACACTTCAGTTAGCACACACAAATTACACAGATGTGACTGCACTGATCTGAAAACTCAACCTTTTCTGATGCTGACTTTAACTGGTATCCTCCTGGCTGCCCACGCACTTAGGTCCAGGGGACAGAACAGAGAAGGTTTGCCCTCTGTTCTGATAGATCTCCCAGCCTAACTGAAGACATGAACAACAACAAAAATGGACTCTGACCTTTCTATCGCTCACTTCATTGTGTCACCTACAGCGAAATGCATAATAGGTCTTCAATTACTCACCTTCTTCTCATATTCCCAATGCTACCACTCTAATTTGATTCTTACCCACCTATTATCTATTTGGTTTCCAAATCCTTTTAATTACTTACGAAATTTGTGTACACACATATGTGAAAATATCTAAAATCAAATATACAAGAAAAATATGAAGAGTTAAGATATATAAATGCAAATTCAAACATTTTCTTCCTATATATCCCAATGACTCATCCATCAAGCACATCCTGCTCGGAAACCAGATTATGGCCACAGTTTCCAAACTTGGCACTACCAAAATAATCCTGATAAAATGAATGCTACACTCGAACATGTCAATGTATAAAATACAGTAAGAACCCCAAGGACAGTAAGATTCTTCCAGGTTGGACAACCCATCAGGAAAATCATAAGGCTGGGCCTTTATAGTCATACTGTGTCCCGGGAACAGTAAGCAACTTAGTGATGTGATACATTTCAGCAAAAACAGCAGCAACAAATCGGAGCAAAAAAATAGGCTGCTACAGAGAGTCCATGACTTCACTGCAACATAAACCAGTATCAAAACGAAATTTGTTACAAATAAATTCTTCAATGATTTAGAGTAATTGTCAACACAAAAGATAAATTGGGAAAGGACTGTCTTGGACTTTCTTTTAAAGGGAGAAGGCAGCCAATATTAAATGTAATATATGTTACTTTATACACCCCCCCACACACACACACACACAACCACTCTGTATTCAGCATTTTACATTCAGAAGGCATCTCAAGAAAAGCCTATTCCTAGGAAGCAAGTACCATGTGGCTCAGAATAATACTAAATTAAAAATGAAGCCCACACATTCCATAATTTGTCAATAAAAAAATTTGCGAAAAATTTCCAAATTAATTCTAGGAGAATACGTTTGCTTTATTTGTCATGTATTCGATACTTCCAACTTCTCATGATGCTTTTCAATATCCAAATGAAAATACAACATAAGAACTATCCATCTGAAATGCTGACTCTAGCTTCCTATTTTCTTCTGAACTAGGTATTTATAGGAATAAGTGCATACAGAATCCGCCACACTCATGTTACAGGCATACCTTGGCGATACTGTGGGTTTGGTTCCAGACGACTGTAATAAAGCAAATACTGCAATAAAACAAGTCAAATGAATTTCTGGTTTCCCAGTGCATATAAAAGGCATGTTTTCACTATACTAGAGTCTATTAAGTGTACAAGAGCAGTAGGTCTAAGAAAATGAACACACCTTAATTAAAAAATACATCATTGCTAAAAACATAATAACCATCATCTGAGCTTTCATTAAGCTATAATCTTTTCTGCTAACGGAGAGTCTTGCCTCAGTATTGATGGCTGCTGACTGATCAGGGTGGCGATTGCTACAGGGTAGGGTGGCCGTGGGAATTTCCAAAATAAGACAGCACTGAAGTTTGCTGTATCAATGGACTCTTCCTTTCACAAACACCTTCTCTATACCATGTGATGCTGTTTGAAAGAAATTCTACTGTGGGTAAAATATTCTCAAAATTGGAGCCAATTCTCTCAAACTCTGTCACTGCTTGATCAACTAAATTTGTCATATTCTAAATCTTTTGTCATTTCAACTATCTTCATAAACTCTTCACCAAGAATAGATTTCATCTTGAGAAATCATTCTTTGCTCATCTATAAGAAGCAACTCTTCATGCACTGATGTTTTATCATGAGATTTTAACAATTCATTCGCATCTACAGGCTCCACTTCTAATTCTAGTTCTCTTACCGTTTCTATATCTACAGTTACCTCCTCCAGTGAAGTCTCGAACATCTCAAAGTCATCCATGAGGACTAGAATCAACCTCTAAACTCCAGTTAATATTGATACTTTGACCTATTCCCATGAATCCTGAATGTTCTTAAAAGCATCTAGAATGGTGAATCCCCCTGCCAGAAGGCTTTCAACTGCCCAGATCCACCAGAGGAATCACTATCTATGGCAGCTACATCCTTATAAAATGTATTTCTTAAGTATTAAGACTTAAAAGACAAAATTACTCCTTGAGGGGCGCCTGGGTAGCTTAGTCGGTTAAGCATCCAACTTCAGTTCAGGTCACGACCTCAGGTTTCTTGAGTTCAAGCCCCACGTTGGGCTCTGTGCTAACAGCTCAGAGCCTGGAGCCTGCTTCACATTCTGTGTCTCCCTCTCTCTACACCTCCCTCGTTCACACTCTGTCTCTTTCTCTTTTTCTCAAAAATGAATAAACATTAAAAAAAATTTTTTTAATAAAAGTAAACAATTTTTTTAAAAAAAACTCCTTGATCCATGGGCTGCAGAATGGATGCTGTGTGAACAGGCATGACAACATCAGGCTCACTGTACATCTCCATCAGAGCTTTTAGGTGCGGACGCATTGTCAATGAACAGTAATGTTTTGAAAGGAATCTTTACGTGAGCAGTTAGGTCTCAAGGGTAGGCTTACAATATTCAGTAAAGCATGTTGTAAACAGATGTGCTGTCATCCAGGTCTGTAGTTCCATTTATAGAGCACAGAGAGATTTGGCATAATTTTAAGGGATTTTCAAAATGGTAAATGGTAACTAATGGGATTTATAAAGCACAGACAGATTTAGCATAATTCTTGACAGATGTTCAGAAATGGTAAATGAATACTGGCTTCAACTTAAAGTCACTAGCTGCATTAGCCCGTAACAAGAGCATCAGTCAGTCCTTTCAAGCTCTGAATCCAGGCACTGAGTTCTCTCCAGCTAAGTCTGAGATGGCATCTTCTTCCAAAAGAGGACAGTTTTATCTACAATGAAAATTTAGTTAGTGCCACCATTGAGAAAATTAGTAACAGAAAACCTCACTAAAATGGAGTCAGGACGGAGCTCTCACACCCTGCCACTTGTTACTAACTGTACAGGAATAGATGGACCTTAATAGTATACTACTTTACCCCAACAGAAGGAAGAAAGATTTTCCTGTTCCCCCAGCAACAGCCCAGTCAATGAGAGGCCATCATACTTCCAGCTACCGGTTTACTCCAGTGGACTTTTGTCTTTAACAGCTTTCTGAAGTTACCCCTTTCTCTTACAAAGACCATTCTTCTCTTTTGTTCTGCAGACTTGCCTACGGTTTGTGGCTTAGCTTGCTTGTCCCAGATTGCAGTTCTCTGTTATTCGCAAATAAGACCATTTTTGCTGGTAACATAACTGGCAGTTGTGTTTTTAAGGTTAACACCACTTCCATTAATTCTCTTAGCTAGATCTTAGGGATAACTTGCCTCGACATCAGCACTTGCTGCTCCCTTTGTACTTTGATGCTATGCAGACAGCTTCTTCCCTTAAACCTGATGAACCAGCCTCTGTTGACTGAAACTTTTCTTACGCAGCTTCCCCACCTCTCTCCACCATCACAGAATTGAAGAGTTAGGGCCCTGCTCTAAAGTAGTCTTTGGCTTAAGGAAATGTGGCTGATTTTATCTCCTGTCCAGACCACTAAAACTTTCCCCATGTCAGCAATGAGGCAGTTTGGTTGGTTGGTTGGTTTTTATCATTCGTGTGTTCACTGGAGTAGAAGCACTTTTAATTTCCTTCAAGAACTTTTCCTTCCATTCACAACCTGCTGACTGTGCAAGAAGCCTAGCTTTTGGCCCGTCTTGGCTTGTGATATGCCCTCCTCACTGAGCTTAATCATCTCTAGCTACTGATTTAAAGTGACAGACGTGTGATTCTTCCTTTCATTGAACACTTAGAGGCCAATGCAGGGTTAACTGGCCCAATTTCAATATTACTGTGCCTTGGAAGGAGGGAGACAGAAGGAGGGAGAGAGACGGGAAAAGAGCAGGTCAATCGAGAAGTCAGAATACACACAACATTCATCAGTCAAGTTCACCATTTTATGTGGGCACAGTTCCTGGTGCCCCGAAATAATTACAATAGTAACAGCAAAAATCACTCATCACAGATCACCACAACAAATAATGAAAAAGTTTACAATATTTCAAATTACCAGAATGTGACACAGACACACGAAGTTGAAGTTGTTGGAAAAACAGGTTGGAAGAAAGGCCATCAACCGGCTTACTAGACACAACGTTGCCACAAACTTTCAATCTTTAAAAAAACACAGTATTTGCAAAGCCCAATAAAATAAGCTATTCCTGTATATAAAAAGTATAACCAATGAAAATCTGACTCATCCGTGGGGCATGATTGGCCATTTGAGAGTTCCTTTAACACTTACCAAAATGTTTTCACTGATACATAAATCCTTGGAAGGGCAGTACATACATAATATAGGCTGCTGCTTCTTTTTGTAATGTTTATCCACATTGCAGTGGATGACTACATTTTGTAGGTTTGTATATTTGTGAACCTATATTTTAAGATGCCTGTTATTTCTTTTAATCTTTTAATACGCACATAGCAAATTAAAAATCAGTGATTCTATTTAAATAGTCTTTATCCAACCAAGGATAAGCACTTTAGTAATTACGTAGGGTTTGTGCCTTATGATTAAGCTATAAATTTTTAATAAGCACTCAAGTCCTGCTATTATTAGTCCATCTGCAGACAATTAAATGTATCTGGTTTGTACTAATTATTATTCATTATAAAGTTCTCCTTTCTGAAATAAAGACTGCTAATAGTTGCTGGTAATAGAAATGAAACACATTTCTAGTCTATGATAAAGAGCTGTGTGTTCATTTCCCAACATTCTAGACTGGCTACCCGAATTCAATCCAGCAAACACTTATTTAGCACCTTTCGTGTGCCAGGTCCCAAAGGAGAAAAGTGGAACTTTTGTGACATTCTAGTAGTGACTTAAAAATCTAGCAAAAAACACTAAATTGCCTGGGCAATATAAAAACTAACATGATGAAAATGGCAAAAATGTTAGGCTACATTGTTTGGTGCTGGGAACACATTTGTTTTGCAATTTTCTACCAGTTCAACTTTAGAAGTTATACATAACACATCTATGACAAATACAAAACCATTTCAAATAAACACAAGTTTTCTCTACTCTTGATCACTCCACACTGAATGACTATGACGTGGCATGTGGCAATCCAATCAGGTGGTTAGACAGTAACAACAAAAGTGTTCCAACTGAGTCATGATATTCATTCATCAGCTACCTACTAAAAACAAACACTCATAAGTACATCTAGAGGGATCCAGTAATGCAAAATACCCATCAGTGGCCATCAGATAAAACACCTCCGGACATTCATGCTATCCGGTGATAACATCTGTGAATTTCATCAAGGCTCTACATTAATTAATTAGTGGGTCACCTCTACCCAATTCTTCCCACAGGAGAGAAAGTAAAGAAAACAGAAATAAGTAGCAGATACCCCAAAAAACTGATTTGCTGAACGCAGTATTAGGACAGTTCTTCTGGTTTTCTCTATCTTGTGTTAAGTATGCATAACAAGAGCAGGAAGCATTTAATCTCAGATTAAACTTGAACAAATCCCGCACAAATGTATCTCTAACACCTCAACATAAAGACCAGTCACTGTACAAAAGGAGAGAAATAGTTGCAAGGGGCTGGAGTAAAGAGGCAAAGGTTGATTAAAAGGGTGTAACTTGGGGTGCCCGGGTGGCTCAGTCGCTGAGCTGGTTAAGCGTCAAACTCTTGATTTTGGCTCAGGTCATCATCACACGCCTGTGAGATCGAGATGGCATCTGGCTCAGCAGGGGGCGTGGAGTCTGCTTAAGATTCTCTCTCTCCCTCTCCCTCTCTCTCTGTCCCTCTCGCACACGTGCACAGGCACATACTCTCTCTTTCTCTCTCTCCCCCACCCCCAAGAAAAGGTAAAAACTTTCAGTTATAAGAGAAATAGGGGCTGAGGATCTAATGTATAACATGATAACGGTACGATTGATAACACTGTACTGTATAACTGAAATTTGCTAAGACAGCAGCACTTAAATGTTCTCATACACACCAAAAAAGATAACTGTGAGGTGATAAATACGAATTTCTCAAAGAAAGATATCCTTCCACAATATACACGTAGATCAAATCATCACCCTGTATACCTTAGATACCTTATAATTTCATTTGTCAACTGTATCTCAATAAAGCTAAAAAAAATACTAGTCACTATAGTTGAGCTACTTTGACCATCCTCAAAACAATGATGCCAGTCCCTTGTTCTGACCGTCTGCCCCATTCTTTTTTTTTTTTATGTTTGTTTTGAGAAAGAGAGAGAGAGAGAGAGAGAGAGAGAGAGAATGAATGTGTACGTGAGCAGGGAGAAGGGAAGAGAGAGAGAATCCCAAGCAGGCTCCACAATGAGATCATGACCTGAGCCGAAATCAGGAGTTCAATATTTAACCAACTGAGTCACCCAGGTGCCCCCTTTGCCATAATCTTCAGAATCTATATAATGCTAACTTTGGGAAGTCTTCCCAGCCACTAACTCATCCCATTGAGAGAGATCTTAAGCTTGAAATCTAGAACACTCACTGGATACTATATCATATATAAAGGCTTTATACTATGAACATAACTCTATTTAGCTTTTAAGTAAATATTCCTGATGCACATCCTGGCTCAAAAATATGTTTTCAGGGCACCTGGGTGGCTCAGTTGGTTAAGCTACTGACTTTGGCTCTGGTCATGATCTCGTGGTTCATGAGTTCACAACCCATGTCGGGCCCTGTGCTGACAGCTCAGAGCCTGGAGCCTGCTTCGGATTCTTTGTCTCCTTCTCTCTCTACCCCTCCCCTACTTGTGGCACGCTCTCTCTCTCTCTCTCTCAAAAAAAACAAACATTTTTTTTAAAAATGTGTGTTTTCACTGGTTTCTTAATCTCTTTAAACTTGGTGTTGTTTTAGGATGCAGAGATCCCCCTAACTACAGTTTGAAGTCCCAGGACAGAAAGGACCTTTTATTTTGCTTTATATTCCTAGCATTATGCTTTGCTCAAATGGATGTTGAAAGAAGAGTTTAATATATTCACTGTCTATTACACATGTTTCAACATTTATAAATAAATAAACAGGCCATGTATTCAACATAAAATATTGAAGGGCACTGAGATGGGTAGGTTACAGGATAGCTAAAGAATCACAATAAATTATAATGTAAGGGATTTTTACATTACTGTAAGATATTTCATCAAAGGAGACTCTCCACAAGTTTAGTATCAAAGACTTTAAGAAGCAGAGTAGTCCATCTAACTCATCTGCAGCTGATACATGATAAAAGTCAAGGAGAGGGTGGTGTCCATGAACTTTTATCAAGTAATTCTATGTATTTTATTTTATGTGTTTGAAACATTACTCGGAGTAGGGGTCTATAGGCATTAATGGACTGCTAAAAGGGCCTATGGCAGGAGAGGACGAGGGTAACAGAGACACAGGATGTTAGAAACCCTAAAGAGAGATGGATTTACAGCACAGTTGTATGAGTAGTTCAATATCCTTTAACTTCTGAGTAGAAAACTTACAATTCAGGTCTCCCATTTTCTATTATCACATTTGCCAAGTGAAACTTAAAGTTTAAACCAGCCCTGTAACTGATATTCAGTCCAAAGTACATCTGCTTAGTCAGTAATAAATGAAGGACAAACCAAGCTGATAGCAGCAGTGTTATAACATCACCCACTGCTAAACATACTAAAACAAAAGATTCCCTTGAGGTTAGCTTTTCTGATTGTTTCCTGAAGAAGAAAACAATGGCAGCCAATTTCTCAAGTGGAATCTTTCAGATCAGAATCTTAATATGGCTTCTCATTTCCATCAACTACAACATTCAAAGTAACAGCTGTACTTCATACAGATTCTGCAATTTTACTTTAGCTTTGACTATACCAATCATGATTGTTTCTTCTCTGAAAAAAGAAATTACAAGCTCAAAATAAAAATCATTTTTACAGAGTACTTACAGAATTGCCCATCATATTACCAACCAATAAATTCAATGTAGGATTTTAGTAAAATACAATTCTTAAATGCTTGGTTTAACCTAATTTTCTTAGGAACAAAACAAAGACCTTTGTTAACAAAAAGGGAAAATTACTAGTTTAATAATTCATTTGCAGGTACGAGTAATTCTACTTTAACCAAAGTAATACCTGCTTGAAATCCTACACTCTTTAAATGATCATTAAACACTTCTGATATGATTTCTTTCATGATAACTCAATTTTATTAACAGAACTCAACATATTCAATGTGATTCAGCTACAGTTTACTTTATGATGCCTTACATACTCTCTATATACTGACATTTACAGAAAAAAAAAATTATAGCAGTGACACCTCCAAGAAGCGTGAAAAGAGAAACCCAAGCATTTAGTAAGATTATATGGTTTCTCTCTTTCGGGCATAACAAAAGCAAATCAGTTCTTTGACCTTTAAGCATCAGGAGAACCTTTAATTTTGACCTGATAAAACATGCAACCTGTCAATAAGCTAACAAACTTGAAGAGTGAAATACATATAGCAGTAACCCCCCGTTCCTTGAATAAAGATTCTCAACAGTAACAGTGTACATGCCAATTTGGAAGAAGTACAGTATCCTGTCACAAATCTCTACTTCACAAATTGTGTATAATAACTGAGTCCTATTTCATCACCACTCTGGCCTTTGATAATATCCACAGGATTATATCTCAATAAAGCTGTGGGGGTGGAGGAGGAATTCAGACATAGCCTTCAATAATTCTTATGCAACTCATTCCATGTTCCTCTATGTTTTTACCTCATTATTAAAAATTAATATCCATGACAATATTAGAGCTGAAAGTCAAAAATAACAACTAAGCAAGGACACGGACTTCTTCAAACCTTAATTAGATTTAGCTTTCCCAGTATTTAGGGTCTTCCTAGATGTCTTACTGATTCCTATTTTAACTCAGTTATAATCAAAGTATATACTGTGTATGAATTCAACCCTTTTAAATCTAGTGAAGCTTATTTTATGACTTAACATATGATGCATTATGAATACACCATGTGAACTGGAAAAGAATGACTATTTCACCCTTGTCAGATGTACTGTACTAAAATACAATTCGGCTGAAGGGGCTGACAGTGCTGGCCAGATAGGTCCTCAATGTCTTCATAGATGTACTGAATCTACTTGCTCTACCATTTGCTGACAAAGGAGTTAGGTCCCATGAAAGGCTCAGGAGTTCTTCTTCCCAGACTGCCTTCCAGCATTCTCTCTCCCTGAGGGACAAAACTGCCCCAGCTCCATCCCCTTTTTGTCGGACCAGAAAGACTGCATAGTTCCTATGTGAGTTTTCTCCCACTTTTGAATGGTGGCCCATTCTTATGGCAAAACTACCACAAAAGAAAATCTACCCTATGCCAGTCCTTTCTTGAGAATTTTGACTTTCTCCAAAACCTGCTTATTTTTGTTCTCTCAAGTCCTTAAGTTTCATATTTTGTCCAAAACCTGCCATTCTTACCTGCAGGATGGTCAATCCATTAGACACTTACTGTACCTGTACCATAGAAGCCCATATGCAGACAAACTTTTTTCACAGTTACTGTGTGTGTGTGTGTGTGTGTTTCTGCCTGAACCCTAATAATAAATCCAGTACACCCAAAAATCTCAGAAAGGTCAGAATCCATGGAAAGTTTGGTAAAACAAATACCATGAAACAGTAATTTTCGGCTCATAATATATTCAAAAAGAAGATCAGTGAAAGTACTGATTAGATGTGCATTTAAGATAATTCTGATGGCTATGTTACAGGATGGATTTGAGAAAGGACATCAGAGGACTAATTTAACAGTACAAAGCAAAGAATAGGGAGAGGATAACAGCAGGCATGAAGAAAATGGGGAGTGAGCTAGAGCAATTACAAGTACATAGGTTAAGTAAATAGGTTAGTTCTCCAGAAGTCAAAAGGAATGTCAGGGGAGAAGTCACCAACATTCTGCTCACAAAACCCACAGCCTAAAAATAGTACACCCTTTCCTCTTCTCTCCATGTTGCTTATATTCACACCTATCACCTCAGTCTACCCTCCAGAAATGGGAAGAAAGTAGTGATCATGTCAAAATTCTTCCACACTATGCTACAAGTGGGCCTTGCTATTGAATCACCACACGCTGGCCAACTGAGCCAAACTGAACATATCCTTTTCAGTATAGAGATCCAGGTTGCCACCACCAACCGATCAGTAAGCACATAACGGAAAACCTATCTGCTATCCCTTACTTACATTTTAATCAGACTGACCTACAGAAAAGAATTTTAGATATGATCATACTACTAAGCAAACACATTTTAAGTTCCCCTATTTACACTATCTAGGCTCAACTTCATATACTGAGCCTCTTAATCTAGCACAACCCAACTATCCAAATATAGCTATGACTCCCTCATGTATATCTTCACAATCGGACATGTACATTTTCATCTGCAAATCCGTTTATGCTATAAAAAGCCCTTATGATCACAATTCTTAGCTAAATTCCTTTCTTCAAGTCTTCAACTCAAGTCCCATCCTCACAGGGCTTTGCACTGCCTCACTCCAAAACATTTCTATAACATGCCTAAGCCAACAGGTACTGTTACCATCATTTAATGCTTATGTTCTCTATACTCAACCAAACCACAAACAACATGAGTATAAGCATCTCATTGATCATCAGGGAAGTGCTAATCAAATCCCCAATTAGATACTACTTCACACCCAGCAGGATAACTAGAATCAAAAATACAGATGGTAACAAGTGCTGAAGGTGTAGAAGAATGGAAATTTTCAATACTGCTAGTGGAAATGCAAAATGGTACAGCTACTCTGTAAAACAGTGTGGCAGGTCCCCATCAAGTTAGAGTTATATGACCAGCAACTGTATATACCCAAAAGAAATGAATCCTTATTTGCACACAAAAATTTGTATATGAGTGTTCACAGCAGCATCATTCATAACTGCCAAAAGATGGAAGGAACTCAAATGCTCATTAGCTGATAAATGGATAAACAAAATGTGGTATATCCATACAACAGAATATTATTCAACCATAAAAAGAAAAGAAGTACTGCTACACGTAACAATAAGGATGAAGCTTTAAAACATGCTTAGTGAAAACAGTCACAGGAGACCACATATAATACCACTTATATGAAACATCCAAAATAAGCAAACCTGTAGAGATAGAAAATAAATTACCAGTTGCTTATGGTGGAAAGAAAATGGGGGTTTAAGGAGTAACAGCTCAAGGGCGTGGAACTTCCTTGTGGAGGTGATGAAACATTCTATAATGGTGAAAATGGTTGGGGGCACCAGCGTGGTTCAGTTGGTTAAGCGTCCAACTTCAGCTCAGGTCATGATCTCACGGGTTCATGGGTTCAAGCCCCGTGTCAGGCTCTGAGCTGACAGCTCGGAGCCCCGAGCCTGCTTTGGATTCTGTGTGTGTGTGTGTGTGTGTGTGTGTGTGTGTGTGTGTATCTCGCTCTCTGCCCCTCCTGCACCCACTCTCTCTCTCTCAAAAATAAACATTTATACATATATATGTATATGTATGTGTATACATATATATGTATAAAAAGAAAATGGTTGGACAACCCCACAAACACATTGAAAACTAATGAACTATGCACTTTAAATGGATGAAATGTAGGATATGTGAATTTTATCTCAATAAAGCTGTTATTAGAAAAGGGAGTGGGGAGAGTGGAGAAGTGGGCTCAAAGTCTCCCACTGAGAAAGGAGTAATATGACGCATTAATTTTCAACATATCTAACCCTGTATCAGGCCTTCAAGGTCTAGAACAGTTCCATATCTGAGTATTTTACTGTCTTCTTGCTGATTAAGAATCACAACTATTAATGCTAATTATAATGTTTCTTAATTAAGACTATTCACAGAGTTGTAAAAAGACTCCCAAGCAATCCTATTTACAAATGCACTAAAAAAGAATAAAATACCTAGGAATAAATTAAACCAAGGGGGTGAAAGACCTAACTCTGAAAACAAGAAGAGATTGAGGAAAGAAATGGAAGATGACACAAACAGGAAGATATACCACGCTCATGGATGGGGAGGGAATATTGTTGAAATGGCCATTCTACCCAAGCAATCTATAGAAACCATGCAATCTCTATTAAAAAAAAAAAACAGTAACATTTTTCATAGAACTAGAACAAATAATCCTAGAATTTGCACAAAAGACTTCAAATAGTCAAAGCCATCTTGAGAAAGAAGAACAAAACTGGAGGCATTATGATCCCAGGTTTCAAGATACACTGCAAAGCTGTAGAAATCAAAACATGATGGTACTGGCATAAAAATAGACACATAGATGAATGAAACAAGAGAAAGAGCCCAGAAATAAACCCATACCTATAATGTCCATTAATCTACTACAAAGAAGGCAAGATAACAACAAAGAAAAGATCTCTTCAATAATGGTGTTAGGAAAACTGGACCACTATATTATACGCAAAAGACTGAACCTGAACCACCTTCTTAAAAATAAACTAAAAATGGATTTAAGACCTAAATGTGAGACCTGAAACCATAAAACTGGAAGAAAACATAGGCAGTCATCTCTTAGACATCAGCCTTAGCAATATATTTATGGATCTGTCTTCTCAGGCAAGGGAAACTAAAGAAAAAAATAAACTATTGAAACTACATGGAAATAAACAGTTTTTGTGCTATGAAGGAAACAATCAACAAAGAGGCAACCTACGGAATGAAAGGGACTATCTACAAATGATAAATGTGGTAAGGACTTAATACCCAAAATAAAGATCTTCTACAACTCAACACCAAAAAAACCAGAACACAATCCAATGAACAGAAATTTTTCTAAAGAAAACATACAGATGGACAACAGACCCATGAAAAGATACTCAACATCAGTCATCACCAGGCAAATGCAAATCAAAACCATAGAGAGGTATCACCTCACACCCATCAGAATACCTAGTATCAAAAAGAAATAAGTGTTCAAAAGAATGCGGAGAAAAGGGAACCCTGGTGCACTGTTGGTGGGAATGTAAACTGGTGCAGCCACCGTGGAAAACGGTACTGAGCTTCCTCAAAAAATTAAAAACAGAAACTCCATATGATCAAATAATTCCACTACTGGCTATTTGCCCAAAGAAAATGAAAACACTAATTCAAAAAGATATACGCACCCCTGTATGTACTGCAGCATTATACAATAGCCAAGATATGAAAGCAACCCAAGTGTCCATCAACAGATGAATAAAGAAAATGTGGTAGATACACACATACACACACACACACACACACACACACACACACACACACACACAGTGGAATATTATTCATCCATAAAAAAGAATGGAATCTTGCCATCTGTGACAACATGGATAGACCCAGAAGGTATTATGCTAAGTGAAGTAAGTCAGAGAAAACAAATACCAAATGATTTCACTTATGTGTATAATCTAAAAAAACAAAAGAACAAACAGACTCTTAAACACAGTGAACAAACTGATGATTGCAAGAGGGGGAAGTGGGGGATGGTTGCAATAAATGAGGGGATTAAGAGGTACAAAATTCCAGTTATAAAATAAATAAGTCACAGAGATGAGAAGTAAAGCATAGGAAATATAGTCAATAATATTGACAGATGGTGACAACACACACTGTAGTGAGCAGTTAGTAATGTCTCGAATGGTTGAATCAATATGTTGTACACTTGAAACTAACATAACATACCATGTCAATTATATTTTCAGTGATAAGTATTCTACAATTTTTTAAAAGGACTCTCACTTCTAGAAGTCATATTTTAAGATGAATCTGTACCAAGTTTCCTTTACTTGATACTATGATCAGATTTATATTTAAGCTGAAATAAGTGGTCACAGTAATAAACTTGGATAATATGAAAACGTATCAATAGATATTATCTTTCGCTTGCTTCACTACTCCTCACCACGTCCTGCAGAGCTCTCCTATTATTCCAAAAGTGAAAGACCACAACTACTGCTCCCCCATCTGTTCATACTTTTACCCTCCTTAGTCCAACTACCAAATCCGATGCAACCTTCAACACTCATCAAGTCCCACCTACTCCAGGAAGATCCCTGAACTCAAGCCCAAAGTTCTAGTTCTAATTCAAACCATTCTATTACTACAGTTCAACAATTTATATTATTTTCTTATACTTCTATCGTTATTTCACCAAATGCTTCCATATCAATATCCTGTCTCCTCAACCATATAACTTTCTTGAGGGCTGACAAGTCTAACTGTTATTCATATTTGGTACAGTATCATGTCCATATCATGTAAATTAAAAAAAAAAAAACTTGATTAACTATAGGAGGGAAAACATGGCAGAGAATATTTAAAGTCAACAGACACAATCCCAAATGCTCAGGCTAGCCCAGATGCTTAAAGGCTTAGTATCTTCATTCTTTCCTCAGTAGGTTTTGAGTCTGGGTACTATAAACTGCTTCAGTGAAAGTAGGAATAAATGAGTCCCTGAAGTTCCTACAGGCGTTTTTACAGAGATCTCAATAGAGTAAGAAAGAAGCTTATGTTCAAAGTAGTCCAGCAGGGTCTTTCAACCTGAGAAAACCAGAGACATAAATAGCCTCATCAAACAATCATTCCGTGGCATCTGCTAAGGCTTTACATTTCACACAATGTGCAACAAGTCAACAAATGAATGTTACTGGAAAAAAGCTTCGCAACTGTGATGAAACTACTCTTGCCCTCAACTTCTGATCTGAGGAATTTCTATAAAACTATCTAAAGCCATTCAAATTAATGATATAAATGACAATATAATTAAGTATAAAGTAGTTGCAGATCCAAATTTGAAAAAGCTTAAGAATCATTTTTCTTCTCTATACTACAAAATATACTCATGGTAAGAACATATAAAGCCAACACAAATGTGAACACACAGATCTGCCAAAACAATTCTTTCATTTCTGGTAGAAAAGAATTAGATAATTTTGATTATCATGCTTACTCATATGACTCAGGAGATAGCACAACTACTACCTAGCAGCTTTTAGAATGCTTCTGCAAGCTTCTTGAGTGTGGGGACAAGAGAACCTGAGGGGCCTCCCTGTGGAGGAGGCTGTGTGCTGTGTGCTGTGTGCTTCCTGTGAGAGACAGGAAGACTGCTTCCATTTGCTTCTGCCTCCATCTGCAGCTGAATAAGTACACAACTAGAGGGAAGAGACTCATCAAGTCTACACAGAACCATATACACATTTAGACACAAAACAAGCCTTTGATGGGATAACGTTAGGATCAAACTGATCACTACAAGTGAACACACTGTAAAATAAATTACTAGTGGTTCAATGTAAGAAGTCAGTTTTTCTTTACAAAATATTTTATTACATTTTTAGGATAAAGGAGTATTTTAAATAACAATATTTTAAAAGCTATTGAGTATTTAAGGATGTTTTCAATTACAAGAAACGCGAACTCTAAAGAACAGAATATGTAAAGTGGCTCGTGCTATAAGATGGAAATGAAGGTGGGGGCTTGCTCTGTGTCTAAGGAAAGGGGCTTCAACACTGGCCTTTTAAACAAAAAGCAAACTGCACTTGGTCTCAAAGTCTGCCTGCGAGACTAATTACTCAGTGACACCACAGGGCCATTCCACTTACAGTAGAGAGCTTTCAGACTAATGGAGCACACTAATACCTTCTAAGGCAATGTGTATGAAAAGAGAATGAGATCTAGCACATTTAGATACAATTCAATTTCATAAAGGGTCAATACTAAGCAAAACTTTAAAGTAACCTATGCACTATGTAAAAATACTTGAGAATTATGACACCTTAAAAGAAGTTAGTTTTTCTAAAGACTTCCTCAACCATCTTTAGAAGAAGGTGGGTGGCCAATATTTCACTTATTTTTTCCACTAGAGAAGACAGAGGACCACATCAAGAAAGCAGATCCAGAGATCAAAACAACCAATATGAAGAGAAAAGGATGATGGATGGTTAAGAGAGGTTTAGGGAAGATTTCACACAAGATATTTACTGTTATCTAACCCAGTTTCTGAATTCCAATACAAGGGTCCTATCTAAAATTAACCCAATTGGCCAACAACCATTTTCTGGCCACTTATGTTCCAAGCACATTTTTCTATTAAACGGTACAGTCTCAAATTGGGGTAAGGAACCTGAATAAACTGATAAAAGGCCAACTAGATTTGAATTTAAAAAGTTCTACTCATTTACATTTCATTCAACAATTACTGAGAACCTATCGTAGTGAGAGGCAATCCTGATGGATCAGATACAAAAATGAGTGATATACATTCTCTGCCTCCTTAAAGGTACATGGTAAGGTGGGAAAAACAAACAATATGACAGTGCAGAGTGTTCAGTGGTATGACAGTGGTAAGCACAGGTTGCTGAGGAAGCACACTTTGGAGCACTGACTCAGTTTCAGCAAAAGTAACTCCCCACTATTTTAGGGCCTTATCAAACAAAATTAACAGTTTTCACAAGGAGGAATCTATGTGTCTCTGGAATTCATGTTGATTATTTAAATGGGAGTAGTTTTTCTACATTCGCACTGGGGAAAAGCAGACCACAACAAAAAGACAGATAGAAACAGTTCTGACTTTTTGCTGCTATCTAGCTTTAGGAGACAACCATCCATGGGTCTCTCATGTGTCTGCCCATCTTCTATCCATTACTCTTCCAGATTATCTTTTCAAGGATGTCAACAGAGCAGACAGCCTTAGAAGATAAAAACAATATTTCCCTCAAGGGCAGTGAACAGATTCGTTCCAGGACAGGTTAATAGAAGTAGTGTTTCCTGTGGGCAAAGGCTAGGCAGGTTTGCTAGCGGCCCTCTTCCAAGACGGAAGTTCCTTAGCTCTCACACAAACCTACTCTGTGGATGGCACTCAGCTGGCACCACATGCACATGGTCCCTATGGAATTTAAAAGCAAGAAAACCAAAGCAAACTTGAAGCTCCTACAGCTGACTGTGCCATGAATTGTCTAGCAACATAAATCAAAATGTGGCAAGCTTACTTGTTAATCTGCAAGTAGAGTGGCATTTCAGACTCTCCACAGTTCTTGAAACCTAGAAATAACTTGTTTTTCTCTCTTCAGTAAATAAGAGCCAAACGAATCTGTAATTTCCACCACATAAGAGAGCTAGTTAATGGGAGGTGGGGAAAGGGAGAGAGGAGAATTAACCCACTACCCCGTATCTAATCCTATAATTATAAACCCATTATAAATCTGGTTGGCTAAATGGTATTAGTATTCAGGCTGGAAACCAAATAGTGTCCTGAAGCCTGCCTGATAGCATATTTTTTGGCAATAAAATACTTTCTCCCTCCTTTTCATGGAAGGGAAAAAGTTAAAAATAGAGTATTATTTCTAAAAATGCCCATTAAAAAAACAATACTTAGTTCAAGGTATTAAATGAAATGGATCAATAGTTATTAACACACATTACTAAGTGTGCTTCAAATTGAGTCAACTAACAACGCTTAATAGAAAATACTAAGGAGAAATAAGAGTCACTAAAAGCCAGCTTTTCAGATTTCTTAAAAAAAAAAAAAAAAAAAAAAAAGTCATTCTCAGAAGATGTGGGTGGGGAGTAGAGATAGCCTAACAGAACTTTACCTAGTCTTTGATGTGTAAAGTTCTACTTTATGGACATGTTGTCAGCAGCTAGAAAAAAGTCTCCATAGATCAGGAGATGCAAAGGAAATAAAAAAATGCTGAACCAAACCACAGGAGAGAACATTATCTAGCAAGTTCTTACTAAGTGTTTTGAACTTTGTAACTATTTCCCATATCAAACATTCTGAAATTAATGTACCTTCCAAAATTAGGAATCATAGCAAGGAAGAAAGCATTCCTCTACTCTGTTGCTCTCCATAACAAAAACCAGCAGATATGAAAATATGTGCAGGTGGCAGAATTATTCTAATCATAAATACTCAAAAGATGTAACAGGAAATATGCCTTTTTAATTTAAAACAAACTTAGAAATTATTTGGAAGTAGGCTTTATAGTAACTGCTACTAAGAAATTAAGTGATTCATTTGCTCCACCAATGTGAGGGAAGGGGAGGAAGCTGACCAACAGTAATGAAAATTCCATCAAGAAAGATTATCCACGAAAACAGGAGCGGCATCCTTTAAGTGCTCTCCGAAAAGTTGCAATATGTGATGCCTATCTTACGTGTGCCAAACGCTTAGGATTTTCTTCATATATTCCAGGAACATTTACTAAGGCACTTGTTTCTAGAGCTTAAAATTAATGCACTGTAATAATCACTACTGTGTTGGCTTTATTAACCTGTAACAAAATGTCAGTCTGTTTTCAATCATTTATAATGCCAAACAAAAACCAGCAGATTCTCTGTCCAACACTGTATCAGGACCGTCTGTCACCTTAATTCTAACAGCCAGCAGGCAAGCAACAAAAAGAAAAGAAAGGAAAACAAACCAAAAATAGCAACAGCCTTCCGGGAGTAGCAATGTCCAGAGATTGATGATCTGCTACTAGCTTAACAGAGATAAACTTTCTGTCCTATAACAAACACTCCTGACTTTAAAAATAAATAAAAATTTCAAAATTCAATTTACTAAAACTTCATTGTAGATGATTCCAATCATGACTTACTCAGGAAGAGCTAGCTATATTATTGCTTTATTTTGATACTAGGAATGAAAGTGCTGTTGATGAATGCAGCAGGAGAGACTCACTGAAAGAAAATGACCCTAAACTACCAACAAGTGCTAGGTGTCTGCCGTATGAAAGATGCTGCAGACGGTGCAACAACAAGCAAAAAGTGCAACCTGCCCTCAAGGAGATTCATCTGGCTACACATTCCTTTTACAGTCAATGCGCCTACCAAAAACCTACTTACCGGTTCTTCCTCTCAACCTTCCTTCCTTCCTTGAAGGGGTAAGCGCACAATTTAAACAGGGAACTAAGCACCAAAGAGGGTTGAGGAACCCTCACACTGCAGGTGTGGCAGTGTCCCTCACAGGATCAAATTCCACTCATCAAAAAGGACCCAAAAGGCAGGGAAGGGTTAAAGAGAAACGGCACAATTTTCTAAATGGCAAATTCTATGTTCCATTCACTAAGCATCATTCATTACACACATACACAAATATCCCCACAGCATTCTATGATGACCGTATAAACAGCTTTTCCAACAAGGTGGAGAAAAAGAAAAAAACACCAGGATACTCTACGCTCCAAAATTAAAACAATCCAACCCAAAGAAAAGGCAGCAAAAATGGTAGAGCTAGAGCCAGAAAACAAAGAGAGGTGCGTCTTACTCTAGTAGTTTTTCTTTAATGTTTTGTAAAATTATTATTGTATGATGAATTGGAAATTAAAGGCCTAGTCCTTGAGAAAACATAGCTTGGGAAGCAGTGCCCTGAAAACTTTTAAAATGTAAGCCATCATGAAGTCGGTAGGACAACCTCACTCTCAGAAGTGCTGTGAACAGGAGTCAGGGAGCCCTGAAAGGGGAGCACTCCAGCATCACCAATCACACCCCCAACCAGAGGAAGCTGATTTTACATGTCCAATCAGGAAGAAGGAAGAAGTTCTCCTGGCCCAGCAACAGCCCAGCCAATGAGAAACCAACACACTCGGCCAATGAGAAGCCAGCATCACCTGGAAACTCTTCAAAGCAGCCCCTCCCAGCTTCCTCCTTTCCCTCTCCCCTGCTCTCTGGATTTGCCTACGCTTCATCATAGTTTATCCTGAGTTGCAATAATCTGAATAAATTCCTGAATAAACTCATTTTGCTGGTAAAAAGGCTGACTCTTTTGGTTTTGGTTTCTAATGTCAACTACATACAGTTTATACTTAGATTTTACTGTCACTGAAAAAAACTGGCCTTTCTTAACATACAGGCATCCGTGTTCCCACTGAACTTTACTGAAGTGTCACTGGCTCTGGCCAATTAACTTGCTAGCATGGGCTCCCAGAGGGTCTGAATTCTCTTTACAGTCCCTTTACCCAGTCTAGCTCCCAGGCTCCATTAACCAACCAGCAAATTACACACATGCTCAGGGCACCAGCCAAGCTGGAGTACTTGAAGATGTGTATGAAATAATATATTTCAACAAAAGCAATAAACTAGTCAACATGGAAAAAATCAGAACTTAAGGACTTCCACTGCTTTAAAATTTAGTACAACTTTTCTTTCAAATTACACATGGATGGAGGGAGCACAACAACATTTTCAGGGCTCAAAAACCAATCAAGGTCTTAAGCCAGCAATAGCAGAAGAGTGCCCTACGTACTCCCGGGGAGGGGCCTCTGGGTATTACATGTTCAACTGCAATACTCCACACACACCCCAACCCTGCCTCCCCCTTACTCTGCTTCATTTTTCCCACAACACACGCACTTATTTTTTTGTGCAGCTTCCCCCACTACAATTGAAGCTCCATGAGGACAAGGAATGTTATTAATGTTGTCAACACCTGGTGCTTACTAGGAGGTGTTCATTAAGTATTCGGTGAGTGAGTTTTTCCTAAAAGACCCATGAAGCGTTCATTTAATAAGCCTCCATTTCACCTGAAATGTAAACTTTCATGGCAAAGCTTCACATCAAAGCAAACGTGATTTAACTCTGCCTGTCACCAATAAATGGCACTGTTTCAGCTGCTGCCTTGGACTTAAGATTTGTCATGTACCTTTGAAGCTGTTCCAAAAACATACATTGAACAGAACGAAGTAAAACGGAAATCTGTTCCAACAAATTTGTGAGGTGAATAGTATGTTGAGTACAATCCAGTGCCTCCACAAACACAGCCCTCCTGTTAAAAAGCTTTAGGGAGGTAGACATATATTGATTACTATGACTTTAAGAACAAAGGGTCTTACAAACAGCATTTGGAAACCTGTTCATAACCAGAATACCTGCCATATTAGCCTAAATTCTCTTCAGTTATATTTGTTGGAGCTATAAGTATAAACAAGCACGTGTTGATGACTGAAAAGCTCCTTATTTCTGATTATCCTAACAATCAAGCTCAAGGGCAACTTACACGGCCCTTAAAAATAACCTGTCCTAGGGGCGCCTGGGTGGCTCAATCGGTTAAGTGTCCGACTCTGGCTCAGGTCATGATCTCACAGTTTGTGACTTCGAGCCCTGCATCGGGCTCTGTGCTGACAGCTTAGAGCCTGGAGCCTGCTTCAAATTCTATGTCTCCTTCTCTCTCTGATCATGCTCTCTCTCCCTTCAAAAATAAATAAAAACATTAAAATAAAAAATTTTTTAAATAGCCTGCCCTATTTCACATTTCTTTCATTACCTTCACTTTAAAGCAAAGATAAACATATCTTGATTAAATAAAGTTTCTAAAAATTAGGCTATAAAATTAATTCACTAGAAAATTCAGTAGCCAGCAGATGCTTTAAACACTGAGGATGTATAAAAGCAGGAAATGAAGGGAAAAGTCAAAATATTTTGATACAATAATGATTCCGCATGTGAAAGAATAAACATCAAGCCAAAAGCTTTTAGCTTTCCATTGTCGATTTACATCTTCAGGAAATCATATGCATAAAAAACTCAAATAGGGAAGGAAGGAAATATGTATTTATATATATAATTCAGTATGTACATCTCACTTTCAAGTCACACAATAACTATTCCTTTTGAATTGGAATGAAGTTTGAATTGCAATTAAAGAATTAAAAACAGGAAATAAGACAAAGAAAAAGCACCTGTAGGAAGCCAAGAGACACATATACCAACTCTATCTAGACTACTCAACAATGAAGGTCATCCCACCACTGTTCCACTTCATGGTATCAAAAGTGAGGGTACATTAATCTTGACTCTCAGGTTTTAAAGAGCTCTCCCTTCTGTCTCATTCGACTAAGCATTATATAAGACCCCTGCACACATAGGTTATGGCAACCTCAGTGGTCACCCAGTACAGAACAAATAGAAATTAGGACATTCATGGAGGTATAGTATGAAATGCCAAAAAAAGAAAGACTAGTTAACCAGACAATCAGAATCCAGATGTCCACGACAAGAAGAAGTAAAGGCACGCTTCAAGAAGAGGCATGATCAGCAATGAATCTGAAGAGTAGCTAAGATGTGAAATGCTGGAGTGGTCAGAGTCTTCAGTGTGAGTGGAAACTCACACAGGAAAGAATGGGCTGGTGGTGCAGTGTGGCAGGGGGGCAGGGGGCAGGGGGGAGGGGGGCATGGCAAGTTTAGGAAGCCCAGTTGAAAGGATGAACTTAAGGGAAGCATGGAAGGCCAACCACATGAAAAAAATACTAACCTGACTGAGGTCTGCAGGAAGATGATGGGAAAACAGTGGGGACCAATTATGAGGCTTATCCAAGCCAAGTCTGAGGCAGTAATGGGCTGCAGAAGAACAGCTGCAGTGCTAGTAGGCAGTAAAAATGAACTCTAAAAGAAACTCCTAAATGTAGAACTGCCAAGAATCAAAACAAAGCACAATTACACTGAGGCTTGTGTCAGGTGGGCATAGGTACAAATTCCAGTTATGCCACTTCACTAATTCTGCAACACTGGGCAAGCAATTGACCCTTTCAAAGTCTCTGTTTCTTAACCTGCAAAATGGGGGCAATACTGCATAAGACTGTGGTAAGAGTTTAGTATATGATACACGATAATCAAAGTGCATGACAGATTACAGAAAACTAATAGATACTCATCACTTCCTGACATTTCTTTTACAAAAACTGAGTTGTCTGCAAGAAATTTCAGGAAATAAGCTACCATAGTTCATTCCCATGTTAAATCAAATAATTATGGGGATAAAAAACAGCTAAACCAGCACTCTCCTGCAACAGTTCATCAGCATGCCCAATCATTCCCCAAACAACGACAATACTTCCTCTAATGTCCATTTAAATCAGCATTCTTTAAATATAAGTAAAATCCATATCCCAATATCGCCTACATAGTATCTTCTAGAAATACACTGCACAACACTGATATCCACAAGAATACTGCCAGGTAACTGGACAGAGAACTCCACCCAGGAAATTAATGCAATAATTTTATTTAATGATTACACATGAAATACCTACTGTTAAACCACTTTTAGTTCTATTTATAAGCAATAAATCCATTTCTACGAGGCACTGCCTAATATAGTCTGATTATATCAAATTATAAACTCTCCATAAATATTTGGCTGTGATGTTGACTGCACCTGTGATATTAGTGTAGGGTTTAGCACTGTCCAGATCAATGCACAAGACTGAGAATGTTAAAAATGCTCTATCCACTAGGCTATAATCATAAAAGCAAACTGGTTTCCTAATATAACACCTGAAGTAAATGAAGTGCATCACTTTTTCTTTCTACAACTGGTCCTGATTCAGACAAAGGCCTTATTTTCCCCAGCAACTCCCTCAGACACTGCCTGGCCATGGCACTGGCAAAACTGTATCACGCCCTTATCTGTACATTCCTACTATACTTTATCAGCTGGAAATCATAGCTAATGTTCACACTCTTCTTCTACATACACAACTGTGCTGGGTGCTTTCTATTTCTAATCATAACTCTGCAAAGTAGACACTGTTATTGGGCCCATTTTACAGACACACACTAAGGTTCAGAAAGTTTAACTACAGAACATCATGCCAGAAATAGTTTCCCAAACTAAACACATACTTTCTTGTGGCATGGTTTTTCTCACTCTGTACTCTTTGCTGAGAGTGCTTTACCAGCTCATATTAACACCTATCTGTTATTTAAGGTACAATTGCCCCTGGGGCCATCTTCTCCCCCAAGTGCCAATATGAGAGCTTTAAAACATTTGGTTGCATGAATGAATAAAGGAAGAGAAAGCTGGGATTCTCTACTGAAATTCTAGTTTAATAATCAGCTACATTAACTCAAGTCATAAGCCTCTAAAACTCACTAAGTACCTAGCACAGTCCCTGGCACCTGGTAGGCACTCAGTAACTGCTCCCAGAAAGAGGGGAAAAAAGACAAGTAGGAAGGAGGAGGAAGAGGAAACAGAAAAGACAGAGACAAGAGGCAGAAAAACCAAGCTTCCATATATAGGAATCTTGATTCGGAATTTTAGGTATTTTTGTAAGAGGATACTTATAAAAAATAATATTAGCTAATCTATGTTTTACCAGCAGCGAGTTCTTGCAACACCAAGAATTTCTGTGCAAAAATGTAAGACTCCAAGTAAACGTAATATAGATTCTACTATAAACAAAGACTTATCTATGAGTATCATTCAAATCTTAAGACTGACCTAGGTTTACTGTTTAGATAGCTGTAAAAGGACAAATGCTGAGCTAAAAATGGAATCCACCTATCAGTCTCCTCCCTAAACAATTATAAAATGAGAAACACAAAAGTATATGCTTAGAGATTTCATTCTTATATTTAAGAAATGTTTTAAAATCATTTTCAAATTCATCATTGTAATTATATATTCACACTCCTAACACTGTTTCCTTAGAGTCAACTTTCTTGCCAATACCAAAAAAAAACAGCCAAAACACAGATTTCTTCCCGATGACAGGAGGTCAGCCAACCTTCTCTTAACTGCCCTGGTGTGTGATCACCCTGACTACGCTCTCTACCTCCCTGTCACTCTTGATTTGCTCCCCAGTGCTAAGGAAATCTATTTCTCTGCCAATGCCTTCATCCTGTCAAATAGAAAAGGACTATGACAGGGCAGTCTTCCAGAAGACACTGCTTGCACCTGCACTCGGCACCTCTCTTCTCCATTCATGCCCAGATCCAAAGAGGCAAACGTACCAATTCTGTATTCCACGTGTCTGCACACAATGGGTAGCACAAAGAAATGTAACGTGCTATCAGTTATGCTGACATCACCCATTTAGATCAAGTAAACTAAATGCAAATCATATGGTAGGCAACAGGACAGGAGAATGTGATTTGGCATCAGAGATAGGTTCTGAGTACTGACTCCACCACTGTAACTTTGGAAAAGACATTTAAAAGGCTTTGTGAAATTTAAATATCATCATCTGCCTTTCCTGTGACGAGGACAAAATGAGAACTTGTAAGCATCTGGTATATGTTAAAACACCAAATAAATTATTTTATCAATGACAATGATTATTAAACAAATCCCATGTCATCTGCAACCCAATGTGTCCCCTCCGATGCTCCAAGCTATAACTGATTCAACAAATCTCCTCCACTTTCCAAGGGGGCAAGAAAGGAAAGAAAGATAATCGGGACAAAGAATAGCCTGTGATAGAAGGAATGAAACCAGTTCTCTTACATGTCTGGTATGTTGTCCCTAACAGCAATTATGAAACAGGAGCAACAAAAAATATGTGAACAAAGACAACCGTGTCTGGAAAAAGTACTTAAGTCTCCCAAGGGGAATACAGCGTTTATGTGTAAATAATAGTATTATTTCCATTGTGAGTATGGTTTGGTTGGTATTCTTTTATCAGGTCTATCCTTAAAATTAGGTAATAGAGGAAGAAAGCAGCCTGCAGTGAGTACAACTCAATACTAATATATAACATGCAAGAACAAAGGCTAAAATAGAAACCTGACTGCAAATGCTGATGCAAAAATCACACGCAAAACAAAATGCCTTAAAAACAAGATGAAGAACCAGAAAGATGGTAACAATCTGAGAGCAAGTAAACATTGACTCTGAAAGCCTTAAGGCACATAACAAGTAAAGCTGGCAAGATTAGGTGGGGAAGAGGCAGTAAGCCTTTCTATTTCACCCAAAGAACCAGTAATTTCAACTGTAGCTGTATACAGCACTAGGGAATGTGCAGGAAGAAAGAGAAAAACATTCCTTTTCCAGCCTCTCAAAATCCTGCCGTCCCAAACTATTCCTCACGTTTGATGCATACGTCATACAGTTCCAATTTATTTCATTTAAAAACATCATGTAGGTATTTTAAAAATAGAACTTCCTATAGTACACCATGAAAATGTATTCTTAAGTTAGAACTTTACATCATTACTATTAGATACTTTTATTTACTACCTAAATTACAAAGCTTGGCCTACACAGGCATATAATTTAATGAGTAAAAAAAAGAAAGTTATTTATGCTCATGCTTATAGAAAATTAAACAATACCTTTTGAATCATTTTAAGCCAATCAGATAAATCATATTTTTAAAATCTTATAGTTTCAAAATATAGGTTTCCAAAAATAAACCCCACAGGTATGAATTATATCTAATTCACAGCAAATAAAATTATCAAAGTGAAAGAATAAGAAATTCAGCACATCACTCATTCATTCATGGAACATCTTTGAAATTCAACAGGAGCTAGACACTGTACCAGGCCCTGAGTACATACTGGTCAGTAAGACATTAATTTCAAGGAATTCAGAATCCAGTAAGGAAGGCAGGCCAACACACAATTTTGTGTGACAGAAGATAATAGAAAAAGTTTAAAAACCCAAGAACACCAACTAATGTTTAAGGACTTTTGGAGACCAACAGAAAAGACCAGTATCACAGCACAGGAAAAGGAGTGAAAAAGACAAGCACAGAAATTATACAACTGAAATAAATGATGTTCAATAATAGAATCAATAAAAGATAAACTCAAATGGTAAGTCATTTCTCACTGATTCTTTTTCAAAATAGTAAAAACGTGGTAATATTCATTGTTAGAGTAAGTAAAGGGGCAATGGCATACAAGGCCAGGGTCAAGGGCTGTGACCTCTCTATAGGATAGTATGGCAAAATGTATAAAAAGTTTTTTAAATGTGTCACAGTCCCAAAGTCATTAGAAGAAAACAAGCCAATATCCCTCATGAACACAGAAACAAACATCCTTAACAAAATATTAGAAAGCAAAACCATGCAATAGATAAAACACATCGTGACTAAGTGAAGGTTATCAAAGGAATTCAATGTTGGTTCAACATTAAAAAAATCAGTATGTTAACAGAACAAGTATATATTCACCTTAATAGCTGGGGTGGGGGGAAGCACGTGACAAAATTTTCACCATCCATTTTGATAAACGCACTAAACCAGCCAGTAATGGAATGGAACTTTCCCACCCCGAAAAAAGCATTTACACAAAACTTAAAGCTAACATCAGGTATAATCATAAAAGACTAATGTTTTCCCTCCCACAGACGAGGAAAAGAACAACGATGGCCACTCTCACCAGTGCTATTCAACATAAAATATAATTAAGAAAACGAAATAAAAGGTACACAGATTGGAAAGAAGAAACAAAACCATCTTTATTCACAAACCCCATTACCATCTACAGAGAAAATCCCAAAGAATCCCCCAAAATAAAGCCACTAGAACTAATGGGTCAGTTTAGAATGACTAGCATACAAAAATACTGAAAACAAAGGATTAGAAATGTGTATTTTAACAGTATAATTTATAATAGTATTGAAAACTATGAAATAAAGATGAATCTAACAAAAAAATGTGCAAGATAGACATGCTTAAAATCATAAAACCACACTAAAACACAGTAAAAGCCTAAATAAACGGAAAGATATGCTGTATTGTTGAATCAGACAACTCAAGATGTCAATTCTCCCCAAACAGATTTAAAGATTTCAATGAAATCTCAATGAAGATAACATAAGGGTTTTTTTTTTTTTGTACCAATTAACTAGCTGGTTCAAAAACTTATAAGAAAATACAGTGGCCCAAAAAGAACCAAAACAAAATTTTTTTAAATATCAAGTTCGAAGACTTGTACTACCTAATTTGAGATTTACCATGAAACTAATCAAGATGGGTATTACTGGAGAAAGGATGGCTAACAGAGACAAGAGTCAAAGAGACCTACATATACGTGGTCAACCCTGGACAAAGGGGACAAGGTTCCTGAATGGAGAAAGCACTATTTAACAAAGATACTGGTTCAACTAGAACCCAAATTAAAAAAAAAAAAAGAAAAAAGAAAAGAAATAAAAGAACCTTAACCCTTCCCTCACACCATACACAAAAATTAAGCTAAAATAAACTTTAGCCCTAAATTTAAGCACTAAAACTATAAAACCTCCCAGGGAAAACATAGGAGGAAATCTTTGTGGCCTTAGGTTAACCACAGACTTATCAGATACAACACAAAGTGTATCAATTCTATAACAAAGAGTAATAAATCACACTTCAAAAACCAGATCATTATCCATGTACTTAACCAAAAACATTAGAATACCTAGGCTCAATTTCCAGCTATGCCAGCAACAAACAGTGCACGTCACTATCTTACGGTCTCTGTCTCCCAGTTGTTTTTTCCCTTTACCTGTGTAATGAGACAGTACCTACCTCACAGGGTTATTCAAGGACCAAATGAGATAATGTTCAGAAAACACCAAATTATACATTAAGTACTCAATAACGATGTTTGCTACCTTTCCAAGATTTTTATTTAGTTACTTAAACACCATCTGAGTTTCACAGTTCAAAATTTAGAATTTCCACTGTGAGTCTTAGAGTTTATTAAAAATTAGAGCTCAGCTTCAGTTTTTAATTCAATTCACTTTAAAGAAATGATGAAGAATAAATGCATACAAAATAAGAAGGGGACCAAGGAAGGGGAGGAGAAACACATTAACCGCGCACCTACAGACACTCCAGAAAACAGATGCTTTATCTGAATTCTCTCTCTTATTTTTCCTAGCAGGTACCTATAGAGGAACAAAGGATCTACATGAAACTTTTAACAAACCTTCATAAGTGGCCTTTAAAAAGGAGTGCTGGCTTTCTATTTAAGACCCTGCGTTGGTGCCCCAAAGCAAATGTCTCGTTACAAGTTAAATCCATGCTTAGGGAGATTAAATTGTTGTAAGGGATATTTGTAATGATTTAAATCAGAAAGTAGTATGTTAATAATCACAGTGAAGGATCGTCATGCTATAAACCATAGAACCCCATCACCTGCCTTCCTTACTGTTATAACCATGGCTGTGGCTACTTTTAAAACATGCCTCAGAAGAGCAGCAAATGAGATTAAATTCGTCAGCATTCTTAGAGTTCCCTAGGTTATGAACAAGGAGAATTCTCTGGCACTTATTCCATCTTTAAATATGGAGAAAGAGGGAGCCTTCACTTCAAAGAATGTCATTCTACACATTTCTCCTAGTCCTTCCTGCCCCCAGAGTTCGCCCCCAAAGGCCACAAGCAACACACAGTAAGAAGTGGTGGGAAATAACAGAAGACCATCCAGTGGGAATAAACTTACCTGTGGTGTTTTATTCTCTTTAAGGTCCAACCCAAACACATTGTGCCGCTTCACTGTAAAGAAATCAGCATCGTGTCCATCGTCCTCGTCCTCATCTCTGTCTAAGAACTGCCCAGGGGCTTCCTTGGACTCCCCAGTGCTAGGGACAGACTGAAGTGAAGACTCTTTTGCTTTTGCCAGTTTCTCTTCCATTTCTTCCTCATCTTCCTTCTCTTCTTCCTCTTCATCACTAGTCCCCTTACCCGGTGTGTATTCTGTCTCTTCTGGTCTTTTCCCACCTTTCTGAAGGATGGACATTTTCTCATTGAAGTAGGCTCTAAATTCTTCTACTTCATCATTGGTGAGGGAGGGAGCCCTTGGCTCAATTTGTTTGTGATCTTGGCTCACCACCAATTCTTTGGGGGGTTGTTTCTGCATTTTCTGAAGAAATCTTACCCGAGGTGCCACAGCAAGACCAAGAGATCTTAAACATGAACAAACGAAAACAGTTATCTCAGCACACTGATGGTGTGCTTATGGTATTATGCAACAGTTTCTCAAGAGTGGAGATCTATTTTTGGAGTTTTTAAAAAAAACACTCCTCTGAAATACAACTCAATCTTGACAGATTAGATGATCCAAAAGGCAAGCCAAAAAATACCAAATACCCATCAGAAAACACTGAAGATACCTCACTTTTCATTAAGAGGTTAACAAGGTATAACATAAAGAGCATGAAACCAGAAACAAGGGAACAGGTCAAGTACTAAATCTGCCTATTTCCAGTTTACTTCTTTCAGCCTCGGCTCCCTCAAATACAGGATATCGATACCTACCAGGCCCACCTCACAGCTGTTGTAACAATCTGACATGCTAACTATATGAAAACACTTTGTGAAATGTCAATACTAAACCTGGAAAAGACATGGTCAAGAAAGGACAAAACAGCTCTCTGCAAAGAACAAACTCAAATTACCACTGTCCTCTCCTCTTTTACTACGACATAATCACTTCTACAAAAATACATTTATTTATTTTTGAGAGAGAGAGTGAAGCAGAGCACGAGTAGGGGACGGGCAGAGACAAAAGGAGACACAGAATCCAAAAGAGTCTCCAGGCTCTGAGCAAGCATTCAGCACAGAGCCCAACGCAGGGCTTGAACCCATGAACCGTGAGATCATGACCTGAGCCAAAGTCAGACACTTAACCAATTGAGCCACCCAAGCACCCCAAAAAGAAAGGATTTCTAAACGAGACCAAAAAAGAAAAGAAAAATTATTTTCTCCTTCTAATATCAAGATTCACTTTATGATCAGCTCCTAAGTTCCTACTCGCAGATGGGAAATAAACTCCTGAAACCGGGCCTGCTACAATAAACAGCTAACATTATGACATGGCTCCATTGCCTCTTTCCTATGAGACATGAGTCAAGAAAACTCAGAGGTACGTGGGAAAGCACAGATTCAGAAATGGGACTGCTGATGTTCAAATCCTGACTGTCATCACCAGCTGTGTGATTGAAGGATGTTACTGAACCTCTATACCTCAGTTCTCTCATTTGTGAAACGGCATGATCAGTGCTGATATCCTAGGGTTGTCTTAAGAGTGAAATGAGTTCACAGATCCAATGTACTTAACATACGGCCTGGCACACAGGCAGCCACTACTGAGCACCTCCCATTATTACTATTATGGAGACTACAGGGTGGGATCATAAACTCCTATCCATCAGAGCATTCTCTCAGTGTATTACAATTATAGTTGTGTGTCTTTCTCAGCTACTAAAACTTGGAGCCCTTTTAAGGTAAGAGTACGTACATCTATAATTTTTTAACATCGAGCACAATGAACTGTACATACTATTCAAAACATGTTTCCTTAGGAAAACAATTTCTAAAAACATTTATTATATCCTGCACACATAACACTGCTTTAGGTAACAAAGGGCTTCTAAAGGAATTTATAGATCAAGGAACTTACACATCTAAACACCACCAAATTAAACTATACCAATAATTTAGGCTCAGAAGTTAACTTTCTGCCTTCCTTAGACATCACCAGTAAAAAGCAAAGGTTGTCAACTGGGAACAGATGAGGTTTACTGGCTTTTATAGCAACAAAATGTCCCATTAATATGACCCTGCAGTGTCAGAGCCCGGTGCCTCTCCTGTTTACTAATATCTCAGCTAAGTCAATCAGAAAACCACGACAGAACTTTTTCATGGAATACTAAAAGGGAGCTAATAACTGAAACCAAGAATCATATTCAGAAAAGGTGAAATTAGTAACTGCTACATAAACAGCTCAGTGACAAAAACATGTTATATCCATGGTGTGCAGTTTTCCATCAATTACCTACACAGAGAGTCAGGAGCCTCATGCTGTTATCTAGCAATTTCAATCATTCTAAAATGTTACAACTGACAAATTACCTATTATACTAAACTCACAATCTAATGTGAAGAGTAGAAAACAGCAACTCTCCCAGATACAAGTTTTTATCAGACTCCATTTAAAGGTAAAGACATTCAAATTCCTGGAGAGCAAGGCAAATACACAGACCTTGCCTTGAAAATACATGTGTCATCACTGACTAGGAATTTTATGCTGATATTTAACCTATGATTAACCTCAAGGGTGCTTTATAGAATTCTGTCAATGTTTTTCCCACAGGTAGAACCCCACTGAAAAAATGAGCATTCCTCCTTTATAGCTGAAAAGGTTAGGAAAAAAGTCCTTCAAATACTGAGCCAAAACAAACCAACAGTTCCTTTTTTATGTAATAGTAACCTCAGTTACTAAACGGGGATATTTTGCCATGGTAACTCTGAGTACCTATAAGAAACACCAAGACACAAAGAACACTCAGGCAATAAGCAAGCAGTTATAGGGATCAATCTAAAATAAAGGAAGAACTGACAAGGAGACTTGTGTCAAAAGCATAAAAAAGAATGGTCTATGGTGTTCCAAGCCAGCGTTAGAGGACTACAGACATTTAAAGATTTCAAACAGCGCTTACCAATCGTTCTCCACCTCCTTTAAGATGAAACTACAGGAAACTGCCAGTGAAACTTTCAGAAATCTTCACTTACAAGTAAGAAACTTCTTTAAACAACAAGAACTAGACACTCACCTAGTTTTCTAGTTTACGTAATCTTTTTCTCTGCAGATCTTTAACAGATTCTCTTAAGTTAAGGCAGAGCAGTTTCAATGAGGACTCTCAGAGAACCAGGTTGCAGACAAATGACCTCTACCTCTGAGGATTCACAACTAAAAGTGTAATATGAATACTTACAGGGCATATTCAGGTATAGGTAACTTGCTCACATCAAATATTTCTTTATCCTTCATCAGATACACTGAGCGTATATAGGAGACAAAACACTGTAAAAGTAAGAGGTTTACATGTATCACATACAATGGTCAGAAACGGAAAATAAATTTAAACTCAGATAAAAGAAAATTAACCAAAGGGATAAATTCAACAGTAGTGAAATATCTTAAAAATAAGTGAGCATATAGGGGCACCTGGGTGGTTCAGTCAGTTGGGCAGATGACTTCGGCTCATGGCTCTGAGCTTGAGCCCCATGTCTGGCTCTATACTGACAGCTCAGAGCCTGGAGCCTGCTTCGGATTCTGTGTCTCACTCTCTCTCTGCACCCCCCTCCCCCCATCCCCCCACCCACCCCCCCCCCCCCGCTCACTCTCTGTCTCTCACTTTCTCTCTTAAAAGTAAACATTAAAATAAAAAAAATTTTAATAAAATAATTGAGCATATCTCCATTCTACATAAAAAAAAACTACCTTTTTGTAACTGTAATATTAGATAAGACTTTAAATTTGGTTTCATAAAGCCAACTCAACATAGAGCATCACCTTCTCAGAAAGCTATTCTACAAGTTAGTATCAGTCCATTGCAGTATAGTCTAACAGGGGGAAAAAGTAGGATATGTAATGATACAGATGACAATCTGAGCTCCTTATCTTACTAGCTGCTCAAACCTCTTGTGTCTCTGTCAGTTTCCTCATCTATCAGAGATCATAACACCTTCTATTTAAAATGTTATGAGAAATTAACCGAGAAAATGGATCTAGAGTACCAGGGTGTATCTTGTGGAATATAGTAAATACCAATAAATACTAGCTATTAGTAATAATTATTTTAGTTATTGGTTAAAGGTATTTATTTAGTTATTTAGTTAAAGGTATTCTTTATTTATTTATTCTTAGAAAAGAATACCTTTTCTAACATAATAAAATGTTACTGTATTTAAATGAAGCTTAATAAAATCATGACATGAAGTTTACTCCTAAAGCCTTCCCTTTTACATTATCACTTCAAGTAATTTGTCATCATGAACTTGTGTTATTTTTCTTTGGTGTTTATATAGAAAAAAGGTATCTGTAGACCAAGAACTATATAAACCAAAATTTAAACATGATCCTGATCCTTTATCAGTCTGTAACACAGTCAGGCAACAAAGATGATGAAACACATCTATGCAAGCGTTTCTTATTTTAAAATTTTTGTAAGTCCATTTAATTCCCATTTCAGTATTTCCTGAACTTCATATTTGTTATAAATTTATACTAATCCTTTCTTCAAACCATTTTCCCTGTCTCCAGAGGCATGAAAAACAATGAATGGCTCCAGTTCAAGGATAATTTTTCCCCTACAATTGTTCACACACACAAAAAAATCACCCCGGTTGCCTATCGTTTTTGTTCTCTCCAGATTATAATCAAAGGCTAGAAAATCACTTCTATGAAACTAGATAGCTTGCTGCTGCTGGCAATACAGTTAGCCATTCTGCTAAACCATGCGTGACACCCAATAAATCACATCATTTATTTCAATGTGCATTCTATAATCTTTGTTCTGGAAGGCTCATTTGTTGTATGCACAAACTAGTGAAACATCCTTCCATTGTTCCTTATTTCCTGATTCATAATTGAATGACCTCTTAGGTATGCAGTAAGTCATGACATCTCAGAATTCATGTATAATAGTTTTAAATGTGCATACTATTTCCAAACTTTCTAAAAGATTTAAACAATGTCTGCTAGATGATATCTGCACACACAAATGTTTGCATACCCAAAAATTAAGGAAAAAAAAAATCTCCCCTATAAAGGTCTTTTTCATTAGATTTCAGGTGAAGTGAGACTAGAGAAATCCAACTTGGCACAGTTCAGTATTTGGTTTTCTTATAATCCTCCTGATGTATCATGGAATTTCTGAAGAAAGTCAAATGTGGATATCAGTCTCAGGTCTGCTACTTAACAGCTTATGTGATCCTGGACAATATTTTTTTTTAATTTTTTTTTTTATGTTTATTCATTTTTGAAAGACAGAGAACAAGCAGGGGTGGGGCGGAGAGAGGAGGGGACACAGAATCTGAAACAGGCTCCAGGCTCTGAGCTGACAGCACAGAGCCCGACATGGGGCTTGAACTCACGAACCGCGAGATCATGACCTGAGCCGAAGTCGGACGTTCAACCGACTGAGCCACCCAGGCACCCCGATCCTGGACAATTTTTAATTTTCTCCATCTACTATTTACTCCTGTGTAAAGTCACATCAGTATTGCCTCCCTCCTGGGTTGTTGGGAAGATGAAGAAAGAACACGTATCAAACTGCCATGTAACAAAGTCACATCATGACTAAGCACTTGACACAAAGTAAGCATTTAAATTCCAGCTTTCATCACTCATGGTATTTTAAGCAGAGCGAGGCTAACTTGATAAAATATAACAGAAGTTAATTTTTAACCAGAAACGTAAAATCTGCTCTTTAAATAAAACTTCTTTCCCAAGAATATCCAGTTTCAAAACCATAACGTAAAAGCCTTACTACTGACCATTTCTCTGCTCAGGCTCCTTATCCACTTAGGATGCTCTTTCCACATCTCTTATTTCCTTCCTCTCATTTCATCTCTCTGCTGACACAGAATCCAACCTCTGAATCCTGACACTCTTAACTCACTGCTGATATGTTATGGGAGATGCAGAGAGAGAGATAATATGTAGATCTGGTAACCTCCATGTACATAAGAGCGTGGCGAAAAGGATGAGCTTTGTAACAGGGATTCAAATATTTGTCCGTTTAGAGACTAGGAAGCTGTTAGCACAACACAAAATTACTTCCCTTCTTCCTTTTCTAAAGCATCTACTGCTAGGCACTCTAGGAACTGAAAAGTAAGTTTAACTGAAAGTGGTAATTCTTTGTATTTGCTAATCAAGAGGATTTCTAAGTCAAAAAAAAGTAATTTGGGAACATTAAGTCATATTTATAGATTAAAATTTCATTCTTAAAGAGGATTCAGTAAAAGTGCTATGCTTTCTAGAAATTTAAGCTAATATAAGAAATTACAATAAGCTTGCTGAAGAAGCACAAAGCTGACATTTTCCCAGTTCTAAGAAATACATACTTTTTTTTTTTAGTTTTTTAAAAATGTTAATTTATTTATTTTGAGAGAAAAAGAGAGAGTGTGAGCAAGGGAGGGGCAGAGAGAGAGAGAGAATCCCAAGCAGGCTCCATGCCACCAGCACAGAACCCAATGTGGGGATCAATCCTAAAAACCGTGAAATCACGACCTGAGCCAAAATCGAGAGTTGGACGTTTAACCGACTGAGCCACCCGGACGCTTCGAGGTACAGAGTCTTTTTAAAAGTTAAAGAATGTTCTGGTTATCTGTGAATTGCACCACTTGACTACCTGAAGCATAACCATGAAACGTAAAGTAGTAGAAAATGATGAATTCTAACTTTATTATATGCTCCATTCCAACTAAGGTATCCAATTTACCAACGACTTACCCTTTGAGCTCTTTCTTTTAAATCTTGATCTTGTGCTAAAAATGATTCCAATTTTTTCTGGACGTCTATAAGTTTTTCTGGATTAATTCTTTGTAACAAAAAAATACAGGTTAAACTTAGACATCTCAATTTTAGAAACTGAAAACAGTATATAGCATTTTCCTATCTTCCTCAGTATTTTTAAACCTATAACATTATTTCTCATCTAGGAGCCAGATTAGACTGAAATTCCACTAGACATAAACCTGACTCTCAGGTATTCTGCATAATGCAGGGGGGGAAAAAGATCAAGATCAGAAATCATCTCTAAATGCCCCATGCTAAGTGAAAGATACTAAGGTTAACATTCAATTATCACTGGTTGCTTCTTAGGTCCATAATGTTAGAAAATACTCTAACAGGAGATCGGTCCATGCAATAGAATAAATGAAAGTTAATGTCATTGTTGTAAGTACTTCCATTTTCAGCCAAATATCATAAAGCCAATTTCAAATAATAAGCAAGGAGCCAAAAGATATAAATAATGGTCTCCTTATCTGGAAATCAGGCACAATGTAACAGAATTGCTACTTAACTCCACCAAGGGAAGCTACAGGAAAGAATGAAATTCTTACAAGGGTCTATGTTTCACAAAATAAATCCCACTTTTTTCCCTGATTATAAACCGAACCACTCTGCTCCTCCAAAGCTGGGGTAGCAGTAGATGGGGGTGGACGAGGTGGTTTTTACTTTAATTATAAAATCATATATAAAATTAAAGACACAAAAGGTAGAAAACTTTCACTTAGCCTCAACAATTTCAACTCAGTCGTGTTCCATCAAACCCTTACCCAACCCACCTGCCCCACTTCCCATCTAAACACCCTCCAAATCTTCCCTCCAAGTAAAGCCAGGATGTTTCAAGGACCCCAGTGCAGATGAAACTCCGATCCTGATCAAATCTGCTGACAATCTGAGTATCTTCAATGGACAGCAGAGTCCTCTGAAAAGGACATACAACCCTACAAATTTTATCCAATATGTATAATCTTTTCAACAATCAATGTCTGCTGAAGCTAACAAGTTCTCCATTTCATCTTATTTTCTGCATTAACAGTCTTCCAGAAAACGTGTTTAGAAGAACACTAGCAAACAAAAAAAGTCACAAAGCAGACAGCGGAAGACGAGAGGGAGGAGGGAATGAAGTGTACATAACTCAGCATGATGATTCTGCACCTCCGTTCTCCTGACGGTAACTTCAACACACCCAGCAGTTCTTACCTGATTTCCTTCACAGGCACTTTCTTCTGGAGAAGCTGCTGCACCATCCCTTTTTCTTCGGAAGGAAGTAAAATTAATAAAGCTTCACCATCCTCTTTGTACCTAAACAAACAAATAATCTCTTCCACATCAGTGCAATCTGCATTTTACATTTCAACAGTCTGACAAACAGGTAACAAAGAAGCAAGTTCACCTAATTAGTAAATATTAGGAATGCCATTTTGTTCACTTCTGTGACGACAGACAAGTAGGGCTCTGAGCATCTTTTTCAACATTCCACTACTAGTTACAATTCCAAGTGACTTTTAGGCTATACCAAGGTAGGAGAGCCAGATCCTAAGAAACAAATCAATTAAAAGGAATTTCTTAAATAGTTCTCTGTAGCAATTTCTCATTTAAGCCACGAGAGTATTAGGTTACAATTACTCATGTAAGAACATGGCACCCACTGTATTAAGGAATCAAATCATCTTTCTGGGGATTTTATACCTTGGGAATAGCACTGTTTTCAGAAAACAGTGCTATAGTTTTAAGAAATGGATCTCTGCTCAAGTGAAAAGCTATCCTCCAATCCATTCTCTTCCTTCACCTAGTAAAGTTCTTATTTCATGCTGTACCACCAGAAATTTCAACGTAACTGGGCCACAATGCCCCCACAGCTACTAAACCTCTTGTGCTACTTGCATACAGACTCCCCTGTAACTCAGGGTCAGCCACTACGTGCAAGCAGTAAGACAAAACAGAACTGGATATTCGTAGAATGTTTTTTAAAGACACAAAATGAAAAATATTCTCATCAAAGTACTCTATTCAAGGTTCATGCTATCAAATGTGAGGAGCAACTTTTTTTTTTTTTTTCAATATATGAAATTTATTGTCAAATTGGTTTCCATACAACACCCAGTGCTCATCCCAAAAGGTGCCCTCCTCAATACCCATCCCCTACCCTCCCTTCCCTCCCACCCCCCATCAACCCTCAGTTTGTTCTCAGTTTTTAAGAGTCTCTTATGCTTTGGCTCTCTCCCACTCTAACCTCTTTTTTTTTTTTTTTTCCTCCTTCCCCTCCCCCATGGGTTTCTGTTAAGTTTCTCAGGATCCACATAAGAGTGAAACCATATGGTATCTTTCTTTCTCTGTATGGCTTATTTCACTTAGCATCACACTCTCCAGTTCCATCCGCGTTGCTACAAAGGGCCATATTTCATTCTTTGTCATTGCCACGTAGTATTCCATTGTGTATATAAACCACAATTTCTTTATCCATTCATCAGTTGATGGACATTTAGGCTCTTTCCATAATTTGGCTATTGTTGAGAGTGCTGCTATAAACACCGGGGTACAAGTGCCCCTATGCATCAGCACTCCTGTATCCCTTGGGGAAATTCCTAGCAGTGCTATTGCTGGGTCATAGGGTAGGTCTATTTTTAATTTTCTGAGGAACCTCCACACTGCTTTCCAGAGCAGCTGCACCAATTTGCATTCCCACCAACAGTGCAAGAGGGTTCCCGTTTCTCCACATCCTCGAGGAGCAACTTTTTATAGTTAAAACCAAATAAATTATTTAGTGAGAAACCTTGTGCCAGGCCTAAACTGTGAAGAACACAAAAAAAAGAAGAGTATTTCTGTCTTCAGTGGTCAAACAATCTAGCTGACTAGAAAACACAAACACACACAAAATCAAGACAACATCCCCAAGATGGTAACATCACTAAATGTCAAAGGACGACCAGGGGCAATAAATGGCAAAAACTCAGAAGAGGAAAAAGACCACTCAGAGTGGGTCAGGGCCAGGTAGAATTTGAGGAGGACCTTGAAGGTGAACAGAAAGGGAAAAGATAGGGTCTTCCAAAGCGGGAGAATGGCATGAACTAAGGAGTGGAAACCAGAAAACATAGGGCAAACTTAGCTAACTTAAGATAGGAGAAACCCAACCGAACCAGGGTAACCAAGTGGACAGCAGGGAGGATTGCCAGATGGGTACATCAGAGTCTGGTTCTGGAGAACTCTGGATGGCTGTGTATAGAGAGACAGAATACCACTGTACACAATTTTATCAATGAACGCTGGAGGGGAAAATTGTGTTGACTTATTGTATGTACGATAAACATGGAAGGGCAATTTCACATCATGCTGATTTTAAAACTCTACTCCAACAAGCAAGGTGAAATTCCAGGGTACTATCTTTATAGAAATATCTACATATATGTATACACCTTTATGAGTACACACACACAGAAAAGTAGGAAATAAAACATATCCAAAGTGCTAAAATTTATCTTTAACTCATATATGAAAAAAAAAAATTTAAGGGGCCACTAAATGCCAGGCACCAAAACTGACATAGTTGTGGCTGTTACAGAGCTTACAGACTATTAGGGACAGATACCAAAACATCAAATAACAATAAAGTGGTAGGAGTGTTAGTAGGTGTGCAGGAAGCTATAAAACCGTAACAGAGAACTCCACTGAATGCTGTCTAGGTGTCAAGAAAACTGCCCTGGGCAAATGGCTTCTAAGAGCAGAGATCTAAAAAATTAGCAATTAGTCAAACATTAGGGGAGAATCCAGTTTTCCAGGGAGAAAAGGCAGCATCTGACGAGAGGCCAGTGGATAGTTTTGTCTTCTTCAGGCTGATTAGCTTTTTCTAGGGTTTCTAATGCATGGGTATTTAACAGGAGATAGAGTAAAGCTTTTACTGTTTCATAAATGAGAAACTAGTACCAAATACCTTCCTCACTGTATTTCAACACCTACTACGATTCAAAATGTTTCAACATCATTTACTATGAAGAAACATGAAAAAGCATTCCCCTAAGCAGTACTGTATTAAACCATCTGTGAAGGCAGGAATCACTATTATATGAAGTAGTGAGGCAAAACCCAGAGCAGACAAGGTATCTGAGAGACATCTCAACTTCTGAAGCTCCAAGATCTCACCAACAACAGGTTAAAGGCAAAGGGGACAGATATCGGTTAATAATGACTACCGTGCTGTGCACTATATCAAAATGCCCTCAAGGTAGCCAAACTCTTGAGATGAGGTCAATTATCTTCAGAAGTAAGAAAGCTTATCTCATGTGGCCCAGAGAGGAACAATTAGGAAGAAGGGAGATGGGTATGGGTGGCTTAAAGGGTAATCGATCTCTTTAACATTCTATATCCAAATTCAGAGATGGAGAGAAAAAATAAACATGCCACCAGGCCTACATAATGTGCGCCAGAACAGGGGCAAAGGGGTTAACAGAAATCTCTAAGGTATCAAAACAGCATTCCCTGAAGCCCTTGGATCTTCAGACGGATGAATAAACAAGAATAATAAGCCTAATCATTATACCTATCTTGTCTACCCCTTCAGGTACCCAAGAATAATCTGGAAGAACAGATCAGGATTCAAGTCACACATGGGCCATATCCAAACCTTTTACAACTATAGCCAACAGACACATAGATCTGCACAAGGTTAAGACAGAGTACAACACTGGAATTTAGAAGAACAAAATTCCCAAAGGAAAATGGAAAAAAAATGTCCAAAGTCGAACCCCATAAGGCAAGCATCTACAGAAAAGATCATAACTGGCCACTTTACCTATTGAACATCACACACATCTTTTCCCTAAAACAACATACAGAAAGCACAAATTATCTCCTACACACCAACACCCAAGAATTTCCAGTAAGCTTTCATTTTAAAAATAAATACACATTTGAAAAGAAGGCAGAAGCACATTTTTTTTCTTTCAAATGCTTACAAGGAGAGTCTATTTACCCATGAGCTAGCTTTTTATATTTCAAAAGCAATATCCAAGGACTGAGGCTTAGTATATATATAAAGAGAAATAAATGTTCTTCACAAGATCTACATTTTGGAATTCCATAATACACAGGTTATTATAAGAAACATTGTAGGCACCAAATAAAAGCCCTGCAACTGAAACACAACAACAACAAAAATCTCATTTTCACCATCTGTAGTAGTACGTTACATTTACGTAGCCCTTTAGAATTTAGGAAGAACTTCATTTTACATTAATTTGCCAATCTTTTTTACACAAGCAATTGGTAGAGAAGGCAAATTTCTGGGAAGACCAAGAAATTATCCAAAAACACCCACAAAAAAACAGAAATACAAAACAAAAACAAAAATCTCCAGCTAATCATTGCGTATCAGAGGCTTTAAACTTGCAGTTCATTACCTCTATCAGCTATACAGACCCCTAATAGGTTGATCACGATTGTCTGCCTTCACATGCTACATACAGCTCACTGGCATTTCTAGCTCAACGTGAGAGACAGACCACTGACTTCTGGGTCCCACTGGTAATTTTAACCTCAAAACAAACTCTGACCAAAGGAAGGAGGAAAAGCCCTGCTGTTCTGGCACTAATTTGCGTTCCACCCAGTACCCACTAGTCCTCAGCTATTCCAATGCCTTCTCCCCAACACGTAAACTCCATTCTAGCTAACACTTTAAGTGTCCCTTAAATTTTGCCCATTCAGCAAGATCTGCCAGGGCTCACAACTGCCTGGCCATTCTCAGTTCTCCCGGTCTGGTTCTCCAAGTTATAGAGCAGGGTGTAAGAGATTCTATTTAGAATAATTCCCTTTTTGTAATTTTAAAAATATATATACAACATACATGAAAATTTCTCTAGGTGGTATGATGTAGCTGGTAGGTTCTGCCAATGTCTAGAATCTATACAGTGAGGGGCACCTGGGCGGCTCAGTCAGTTAAGCGTCCAACTTTGGCTCAGGTCAGAGCCCTACATCAGGCTTTATGCTGACAGCTCAGAGCCTCGAACCTGCTTCAGATTCTGTGTCTCCCTCTCTCTCTGCCCCTCCCACTCTCTTCCTCTCTCTCTCAAAATAAAACATTAAAAAAGATAGAATCTATATAGTGAATAAGCAATATTTTTACAACAAAACACAAGTCCTTATGAAGTAAAAAATGAAAACATGTGCTTTTAAAATCTACATCTTTGTGTCATTCTTACTTCATTTAACACATCTTAGTACTATTAATATTAGGGTACTTCCTTACCTCGATTAGTAAATTTGAGGACATATATGAATGCATGTTCCATACCTACCATACATTTGTACCTAAAAGCTGCTCACCAAATATCTGATGAGTAAACAGATGCAAAAAACCACCAGAAGTTGTGTAAGCAGATAGAACACTGGATTTGGAGTCTAAAGAACTGAATTCAAGCCCTAGCTGTACTATTCATTAGTTTTACAACCCTGGATAATGAGTCATTTTATCACCATATATTACATTCTTATTTATAAATTATATACTTTTTTTAAAAATTTATTAAATGTTTATTTTTGAAAGAGAGAGAGAAAGACGGTGTGCACGGCATGGAGGGGGCAGACAGAAGATCCAAAGTGGGCTCTGCACTGACAGCGGAGAGCCTGATGCGGGGCTCAAACTCACGAACCGCGAGATCATGACCTGAGCCAGAGTCGGACACTTAACCACCCGAGCCACTTAGATGATGAATGAGATGATTCAGGTTCCTTCAGAACCTAAAGTTCTATACCTGTGATTCTTAACATACTAGCCTTTGTTCACAATAGAAGTATCATCAAGAGAGAGAGAAAGACAACTGTTGGCCACACTCTGCTATTCCACAGCCCTTCTTTTCCCTCCTCCCTGTATCTCCTTCTGTCCTCCTACACCTTAGCCTCACCAGTGGCAACCAGCCCCAAGAGCACCTGTCACTGAGGTTCCAAAGGGCATCAGCCCAGCAGATGCATACAGACAGGCCACAGGAATCACACTTAAACGTTCTGTTCCTCCTGCACAGTGTGGTACAGAGGAGAGCTTATTCCAGGAAAAGAGGTATCTCTGACTCACAGAATCCTATCTAAAGACTCTACACTAGATTTAAAAGAGAAAAGGACAGACCGGGAAATATTCTGGGTAAAATAAAGTCATCTGCAGCATAAGATTTTGGAAATACAAACAGGTACACCATAATAGGCTCAACAGTTTGACAAAGTTCATAAAAATTAAAAAAAAAAAAAAAACCAAGTTGGCTAATATGTGTTGCACGGAAAGCTTCTAGCAAACTGAGTAAGAACAAGGATTTAGGGAGTTCACACAGAAAAGGCAGAAATCATTAGACTCTATCAACTCTGTCCCCAGAACTTAAAAACAAGACTAAGTTTTAATACATTAAAAACAAGAAGAAAACCCATAAAAGTGGTACCTAAAAATTATACTACCTGAAATTACTTTCTGGAAACTACTGAAAGAGATGATTAATGCCAGGAGAAGAAACCGAGGCTTAAAGAGATTAAGAACTGATCAAAAGGTACAAAGCCAGCAGGTGACAGAGCTAGATCCAAACCTAAATTTCTTGACTTTCCAGGATAGTGTTGATCAACTATGGGATATCTGCCTCTAATAATCCAAATAAAGAAGGAAAGTGCATACATTTTTAGTTGGCCTTCATGATCACAAATGACAGCAAGTCTAAATAAGGATACCTACCCTCCTTCTCCAAGCACCTGGCTTTCTCGCCTTATGGAAACCATGCCTGGGAGCAGCAGCCACTAGATTTCACTAACTGAAAACATCTGCTTTGGGGCACACTGGCAAGAACAGGAGCTGCGGGGTCAGAGAGACCTGAGGACACATCCCAGTCCTGGTATTTCCCAAGGGATCTTAGACACATTTTACCTCGCAAGCCTGAGAAGTCGTTTCCTGACAAAAAGGCCTCTCCCACCAGGCTGGTATAAAGACTGACTGAGCTCTTCCATCTGTTCACTCAACAGAGACCTGAGAGTTACCAAGTGAACGGTTAGGTCACAACCCGCTCGCTCCCTGTGGGAATGACAGGGAAGGGCACGGAGACTCCTCCGGCTGAAAAAAAGTGACACGGTCAAATCTCCTCATAAACAGACTAACGACAGGCCTCCGAGGAAACAAACACGCCGCGTGCCAGCATGGGAGCCCTCACGCAGGAGGTGCTAAATAACAGATGTACCAGGTTTGTCTGAAGTCTGTGGATTCAAGCGGCAGGTCTCTGCAGTCAGCCACGTGAGTGAGCCTAGCGGTGGCCCAACGGTGAAAGCGATAAACGGCACGCGTGGCTTAGTGACTGCTTAGTGACTGAGAGGTCAGTCTTGGCCAGAGCCTACCCTGAGGTGACGAGAATGGCCCTGTGCAGCTACAGCGGGGTTCCCAGACCTCTTCCTGCCTCGCACATTCCTTGCCATTACCGTCCTTTATCTTTCAAACTGTCAGGAGAGCTTGCTTTCAGGTGTGGTAGGCAGCTCCTAAAACGGCTCCCCAAAATCCGGACCTTCTGGCATCCACAGCCTTGTGGTCCTCCCCACACAGAATCAGGCTGATCTGTACGACCACTAGGATGCTACGGTAAGATGGAGTTTGGGTTCCAAGTTCTAAGTCACAAAAGACACCGCTGCCGCCACCTTACTCCCTCTTACTCTCTCTCGTGCTCTCTCTGAGGAAGCCAACCAACTGCTCTGTTATGAAAAGTCTCAAGAAAAGAAAAAAGGTGTGGAAGGAACTAAGAGGCACCTCTGACCAACAAGCAGACGAACGGGCTTGGAAGGGGATCCAGCCCCAGCGGAGCCTTCAAGGACCACGTGACACCACGACCGCAGACCTGGGCTCCAGACCTGCAAGGATGCGGATGAGAAGTCAGAGAACCCGAACGAGCCACCCCTGCATTTCCGATCCACGGAAACCAGGAGAGAACATCTAGTTCTCGCTTTTAGACACTGAGTTGTGGGATAATCTGTTATACTGCAAGAGATAATTAATTTTAGGGAAGCTCTGATTCATGAGTCTGATTTGAGAAAGTCACTGTGTTATCTCAGCTGTCTACTCTGTGCCAAGGCCTGTTCTAAGCACTCAGGGTATATCAATTAAGAAGACATATTTCCCTAGTCTTTATGGAGCCTACATTCTAGTGAAGAGAAAGAGATTCACTGTAATAAGGAAATGCTCTACTATACATGAAGGTATTAAGTGCTATGGGGAAAAAAGAAAATACAGACTGAGGTTAGGAAGAGTAGTTGGGGCAGGTTAAGAAAGACAGTCATGCAGATACTTGAGGAAAAACCATTCCAGCAAAAGAAACAGTAACGTAAAGGCCTTGGGGGTGGGGGGCTGGGGGAGGCGGGGGGAACATGGTAGGCATAAAGGAGAAACAGTGTGACCAGTGTGAAATATAGGGACAAGCAGGGAATAGAAAGTAAGGTTGGAGGGGACTGAATAATATCAGGTCATTGGCTTTTATTCTGAGTGAACAGGAAGCCCGGAGAGGACTGACATCATCTGACTTGTGTTTAAAAGGATCACTCTGCCTGCTGTGCTGAGAAGCGACAGCAGAAGGGCAAGGGGGAAGGGCCTAGAACTAGCCCACAACTGAGAAGGCTCAGTCCTCTTACCTACCTCTGTAACTATTTTGGCCCTACACTACCCCAGCTCATTGCTTCTTGATACAAAATAAAAAATTGGGGGGTGCCTGGGTGGCTCAGTCGGTTAAGCGGCCGACTTCGGCTCAGGTCATGATCTCGCAGTCCGTGAGTTCGAGCCTCGCATCAGGCTCTGTGCTGACCGCTCAGAGCCCGGAACCTGTTTCAGATTCTGTGTCTCCCTCTCTCTCTGACCCTCCCCTGTTCATGCTCTGTCTCTCTCTGTCTCAAAAATAAATAAACATTAAAAAAAATTTTTTTTTAAATAAAAAATAAAAAATTGGTTTTTCCCTTTAAAAAAAAAAAAAAAACTTTAAATTCTAAATAGTAGCAGACCAAGGCAGACGGTCATGTAAAGAAACAAAGCAGCACCAGTACATCCAGAAGAAACAGGCTAAATTTAGGATCTTACCAAGTCTTAGCTTTAAAGAAGCACAAATTTTCACTAGCAAAAGATTCCTCTTATCTCATTCCCAAGATATTCAGAGTAAGCTTCAGTAAATTAATGCTCATGGAAATTGTCTTTTCACTCTTATTATTTCAATTTACAAAACAATTAAGGATACTTTTTAAAAAATCTATTATCTCTTCCATAAAGTACCAGTATTTTCCACAAACCATAAACTCTTCAAAGTTATCACAGCAAAAATTTTAACTACTTTGCATCCTCTTTGCTGCTGTTGATCTACAGGGCAGCCATGAGTGTGCAACGCAAAGAACTGGCCTCTGCTGCCCCCTAGTGGAATCTCACACTGCTGTCTAAATCACTCACAAAGTCTGAGAGCTACAAAATGCAGCCAGGCAAGACTCAGCTGGAATATAATTATATATTATATTTTATTATATATTTTATATTATATACATACACACACTCTCTCTGATATATAACTCACCTTTTGTTTTAAAGTAAGCTCTAGTCACAGTGGGGGGTTTGAACTCACAATCTAGAGATCAAGAGTCTCATGCTCTACTGAGCTTACAGGCACCTGGACTCTCACTTTTTATATTTAAACTCCCAAATGTTTACATATGAACAGTTACATATAACTCACATCTTCCATCCACAGACTCCTACCCCCCAAATAAAAACATTCAAAAAAAAAACAAAAAAAGAGGAGTATCCTATGTATACCTACTTACTCTCCATTCCCCAATTTTTTATTTTCAAATGGGCATTTTCCTAAGAAAATGGAAGAGCCTGGTTTTTTGAGTACCCAAAACTGCAAACCCTAAAAACAATCATTTTTAAGTAATGCACCACAGAATACAGCTTGATAAAATTATATTCCTATTCCTTGCCTTCCTGTCTCTAAAGGAGATCATTTTGTTAAAAGAGATGTGGATGGTTAAAGAAAATAGACAAAAATTTTCCCAATACTAAGGATCATGAGAATTTTAAGTGAATAATACATTACAACAAAGTACTTCAAGACAAATGCCTAAATCACTATTTTCACTTAGCTAAAACACTTCGAAAGGAAAAAAAAGATTCCCCAAACATTAGCTATTCTGCCACAAAGCACTGAATTCATTTTTCCATATTCATATATTATAGCTCACTTCCACAAGTAACCACTATCTGGCAACCCAGTTTTAATTACAGCATAAACACAGGATTTTAATTAGTTTCAAATTCTAATTTAGCCTTTATTCAATTCAATTATTCAGTCTCATGGCCCAAGAAACTTTCTAATTATCTGTAAGCCCATTAATGGCAACTTTTAAACTGCAATTTCATTATTTTTTTATTAAACTGACCAAGAAAAAATAAGTATTGCGTATCCTAAACATTTCCACTGACTACTCATCTAAAAGAGTCGATTCAAAACATTTTTAATTGGTTATGAGGGATCAAACAGACTTGTATTTTTAAAATTAATGACATTAGAAATTGCATTACAACAGTTTTTCAAATTAGTATTTTCTTTTCAAATACAATCATGATGTTGTTGTAGCTCCTTTTCATCTCCAGTCATTAGGACCAATTTAGTGTTCACCCTGGCATGTTCAGCTACAGAAGATTTTTAACAACCTCTCTGGGAACGAAAAACCCTGAAATATTCCTCTTCGGTGAACTGTTTTCTGATGCAATGAGATGTCCAATCATCTTCATTAAGGAAGAATAATTTTAAAATACTATTTATAAGTGTTCCATAAAGAAATCCGTTTCCCCTGTCTATGTCAACACGAAATGGCACAACTAACACTAACACGCCTGTGTGCAAGGCTACATCCCACTTTCTCTAAAATGGAAAATGTGTGCATGGGTACAAGTACAAACTCATACATGCCTCACGTTTACTGAGAAGAGTTAAACAGCAGAGGAATTCTCATTCCGCCAACCACTACTACTTACGACTTCTGAACATCTCGCTATGAAAGATAACCCAAACATGTACCCGACACAAAGATCACTGACACCAGCACCCATCTTCCTATAAAATGGAAAACAAGCCTGTTCATCTACCCAGGTCCTTTTTCCTTAGACCCCATTAGAAACCAAAATGTAACCACTTTACAGGCAAGTTTGTCTAAAAGCACCACAGCACCATATATAGAACCCAGTTCTAACTCCACTGTTTATTCAAATTATATTGTTAACTACAATAAAAAGACTTACTTTTTACCCTGTAGTACAGAAATTCCATTTTAAAAATTTTTATTTTTAATGTTTGTTTATTTTTGAGAGAGAGAGAGACAGAGAGAGAGAGACAGAGCACAAGCAGGGGAGGGGCAGAGATAGAGGGAGACACAGAATCAGAAGTAGCCTCCAGGCTCCGAGCTGTCAGCACAGAGCCCGATGTGGGGCTCAAATCCACGAGCTGTGAGATCACGACCTGAGCTAAAGTTGGATGCTTAACCAACTGAGCCACCCAGGCACCCCCATAAATTCCATTTTTAAATAGCTTTATCTTTCACTATTGTAATATTCACTCCATGCTGGTCAAAAGAAATGCGTTTGAGTGCATTTTTATTATAGCCCATGTTTAATGGCTATATCTCTTTATTTAAAGATAAATGTGAATCAATCAAAAATGTTTAAACAATCAAACATGTTACAAAAATTTTTTAATGAGTAAAATGAAGGGCTCTACTTCTCAGAAGGACAAGCAGCACCTGCAGAAGGACATGAAAAACCTTTACTTCAGCTAAAACATACAACAAAATCTACCAGATACAGCCAAAAAGAAAAAAAAAAACTTCTTTAAAGCCGTCCAAAACTGTGGATTCAAAGAAATTTCAGTGCATGCCAAAGGGATTTACTAGACAAATGAGGGAGAGAGGCCACTTGGGGCTGTTTGCTGAAAGGGACACAGGGCAAGGAGAAGAGGAGGAAAATCACTGCTTAGAAGATGGTCTAAATCTTGGGTCTAAAGATCCTTCCATGGGGCGCCTGGGTGGCTCAGTCAGTTTAAATGTCTGACCTCGGCTCAGGTCATGATCACAGTTCTTGAGTTCAAGCCCTGCGCTGGGCTCTGTGCTGACAGCTAGGAGCCTGGAGTCTGCTTTGGATTCTATGTCTCCCTCTCTCTCTCTGCCCCTCCCCCACTCACACTGTGTCTCTGTCTCTGTCTCTCTCAAAAATAAATAAACATTAAAAAAAAATTTTTTTAATAAAAAGCAGAACTGCTGCCCAGATAGACCAAGAGTTGGTGTCTCTTCCATCATCAAGTACCAATGTCTCACCAACAACCACATTATATTCATCCAGTTGTGATAAGGTAATAAATGGTACAAGGTAAATCCAAAGACACAGTCTGTCTGTGGCTAATCATAATCACTTATAACCCTGCTGTGATTATTTGGACTGTTTCCATTTCCTAACCATTACACAGGTCAGTGAGATGAACATCTTTATGTAACTTTACCCATCTCTCTTTTCTTAAATCAGTTTTTAAATGTGGAACATGAGGCAAAAGGAAGAACTCTAAAGTTTTGGTAATTATTAACACATGCTATCCAGAAAGATACTTCACATTTAAAATTCTACCACGAGCAAACATCTCCCAACTGCAAAAGCAAAGAAAAGAGCCAGCACACCTACCTGGCAGTTCTACCTGCTCGGTGAATGTATGTGTTGGCATCCTCTGGACAATCAAACTGAAGAACCCAATTCACAGCTGGGAAATCTGAACAGAAGGAGCATCAAGTTAGGAAACTAGTTGCAAGATCTACCATGCCACACTATTTTTATTTTACATTATCACTTACTAGGACTTTCCATCACATCAAACTGATAGATATCATCTGTGAACTTTATTAAAAATAAAATTAACTACAGGAACCAAGAGATAATAAACAATTCTCCATTGACAGAGTGAACTAAAATCAATGACAGTGTTTGAATACAAAGATTCTTTTCTATCTGAAACAGAAGAGATTGCTTCGTGTCAGACAAATAATAAAATTTTAATAACCTAAAAGAACCCACTTTTCATGGGCTCCTAGTGAACTACAAAACTGGTTTCCCAATTTAAAGGAAGGAAACTTTACTTTTCTTGCTATTCCCATCTCCATTCAAATTAATGATTCTAAGTCCCTTTTCTCACTTCCGACTACAGAAGTTTTCACTCATTTCCAGATATCCTGTTCTCAATTACTTGAAAGAACTACTTTTAGTCATTAGTGGATTTTGCTGTGAGAATTTTAGATCAATTTCCCTAATAGAGATAAGGGCTGATAAGTCAAGGAAGAGGAAGAAAGATCTGGAAAGAAGAGTGTCAGGATGACAAATACGCATGAGGTTTATGGAGCAACCAGCGTGGGTAAGAGCTGGAGATGGAACTTGCAAGAGGGGGAGGGTCTAAGGGAAGAGAGAAATGGACCGGGTTTGAACTGGTAGCAAAGAAGGTATGGGACATCTGCTAGAACATTCGAGAAAACTCATACAGACAATCACAACAGACAATCACACAGCCCAGACAAGGTAAATACAAAAGGATGATTTTACCAAAAGTCATGGTATAACAACAATACAAGCCAGAGAGCTTTAAAAACATGTATACTTGGCTACTGCCTCCAGTCACATGTGAGTGAACATATATAATGTCTGAGATACACTTTCAAATACTCCAAGAAAATCAAGGAGACAGGAAGAAAAAGGGGATCATGGAAAGGATGGTTGTCAAAGCTGGGTAACATACCTGATGGCACCTGAGATCTATTCTTCATGTATGTTTAAAATCTACCACAGTAATTAACATAAAACAAAGCCACTGAACAATTTAAATTACCACCTACTTAATCTCTTGTCATGTGTTCTGATCTCTACTTCCTGTAATTACTTCCATACCCCATCCCACCACCACAAAGCCACCAGCTGTAAAACGGTATCACAGTGGCTTTCTGAAACTTTAAACACATTAAGTATGCTTTTAAAATAAAAACATTTGGTGAAAAAATGGGATTTCAAATTTTCTTGTTAAGTAAGTTGTAATATTTTATCAAGTTTCCAATTTTCAAAGAAACATAGAAAGGTGTCTTTACACCTTTAATCCGCCTTTGATTCTGTGGGCTGCTCAGGATTCTAGGATTATTACCATAAGCAATAAACACAGAAGGTGAAAATACAACCAAAATTTTCACTGATGTATCCTTAATCATATTGGTTACCAATTTACTTATTTTTCTAAGAAAAAAAGGCCCAATTATTTGAGTATAACTATACGGAATCCCCAAATCCATCCATTTATAAGCAAATTCTATACGCCATGACCACAAAATCTTTTCTTCTAAGTTCTCACCCAGCCCCCTGGCTGCAATGTCAGTAGCAAAGAGAACTGCAGCCTTCTTGCGGACGAATTCATTGTAGACCTCCATCCTTCTCATCTGCTGCTGCCGGCCGTGCAGCGCAAGGATAGAGATCCCAGGACGTAGCCGACAGAACACCCGGTACAGATACTGGACCTAGGCAGTAACAGAAAAAGGAGTTTGGTACTTCCAGATAACAGCAGCAGTCAAGCAAACTTGGGAGATTAGCAGCAAACATGCTTTAAGGAGCACAAGTTTCACCAAAGAAAAAATGTAGGGCAGAGAAAGGGAAACACAGTCTGGAGTTGTGGTCTTCGAGCACTTTTTGTTCACATTATTTCCTGTAAGAATTTTTTTTTTAATATGCTGCCCTTAGGGGCGCCTGGGTGGCTCAGTCGGTTAAGCATTCAACCCTTGACTTTGGCTCAGCTCTTGATCTCACACTTTGTGAGGTCGAGCCCAGCATGTCACATCGGGCTCTGGACACTGACATCGCGGAGCCTGCTTTGGATTCTGTCTCCCTCTCTCTCTGCCCCTCTCCTGCTCACTATGTCTCTTTCAAAATAAATAAAAATTTTAAAAACTTTGTAAAAAATGCTCCCCTTACATTTCAACTTGACAGCTGACATTTTTTCAAGTGTAATGAGTTGCAAAAAATGTAATTTCTGATATATCGTAAATATGGAGAATTTAAAACAAACCTCTTACACATGTATCCAGTAGATTCTAAGTAGTAGAGCGATCTGATACCTACGATCATTTTTAAAATATGTAAAGATTACGAAGGCCATGCCTGTGTGAAAGAGGGCCCCTCAACTTTGCTGTGACCCTCAAACTGCTATAAAAAAATCAAGTCTTTAAAAAAAAGTGAACACAAAATAAAATCCTCAAGAGAAAGAAATTTTGCATTTCTTCTCCTTCTTGAACTTTTATGGCAATTTCCTGACCCCACGGAATTTTATCTTAATAGTTTTATGCTTCAAAGTCTTTTGATTATCTTATCAATATTTATGACTTTCTACTATAAAACACTGAATATCAGTTTTAATTTCTAATCTCCTGTGGCCATAAAGCTATTAAAAATTCTCAGACTAAGCTATTACTACATTAGTATATAACTGACCAGGACAAGAAATGTTAGAATTTAAAAAAAAGCAAAACAAGAAATACTGATAGACACAATAATTTTGTTATACAACACTAGAAGTTATTATAGCTCTTCATAAATGGAAATAAATGGAGCTGATTATTGGCTCTATTCCTCTTTAGTTTACATATTAATAAATGAATACTACTTGAATGGTAGACTGAGGCAGAGTAAAGCATCATTTTATTCCTATTTTCTCTTTCTAATGTGCACATTAAGAAAATCCCTTCATGAAATTACAGAAAATTGGACTCGAAGGAACGCTTGTGCACTGCTGGTGGGTATGCAGACTGGTGCAATCGCTGTGGAGAACAGTATGGAGGTTCCTCAAAAAATTAAAAATAGAACTACCATATGATCCAGTAATTCTACTTCTGGGTATTTATCTGAAGAAAACAAAAACACTAACTCCAAAAGATATACGCACCCCTATGTTTACTGCAGCACTGTTTACAACAGCGAAGATAAGGAAGCTGCACAGTGTCCATCCAAAGATGAATGGATAAACACATACACATACATACACACACACAATGAAATATTACATGGCCATAAAAAATGAAATCTTGACATTTGCCACAACATGGATGGAGCTGGAAGGAACAATACTAAGTGAAATAAGTCACAGAAAGATTTGTACCATGATTTCACTTAAGTGAAACCTAAAAAACAAGCAAACAAAAGACAAAAAAACAAAGAAAAAAAACACTCTTAAATACAGAGAACTAGTGGTTGCCAGAGGGGAGGTAGGTGAAATAGGCGAAGGGGGATTAAGTACACTTACCATGTAAGCACTGAGTAATATACAGAATTATGTCATAAACCTGAAACTAATATAACACTATATGTAAATTACACTGGAATTTAAAAAGTAAATTTAAAAAAAGAAAATGTAGGGGCACCTAGGTGGCTCAGTCAGTTAAACGTCCGACTTCAGCTCAGGTCATGATCTCACAGTTTATGAGTTCAAGCCCCGTGTCGGGCTCTGTGCAGGCAGCTCAGAGCCTAGAGCCTGCTTCATATATTGTATCTCATTCTCTCTCTGCCCCTCCCCCATTTGTGCTCTGTCTCTCAAAAATAAAATAAACGTAAAATAAAAAAAATTTTTTTAAAGAAAAAAAGAAAATGTACTAGAAGGAAACTTAACTCTTTAAACTCCTATAAAATAGGTCAAAACCATGACAGATAAAATTTATAACAATCCCATCAGCTATTAAGTCCATTAAGTCTCCTCACAAATTTTGTTAAAAGTTAAGAATGGTTGGTGGGCATCTGGGTGGCTCAGTCGGTTAAGTGTCCGACTCTTGATATCGGCTCAGGTCATGATCTTAAGATCATGAGATTGAACCCTACATCAGACACCGCACCGAGCATGGAGCCCGTTTGGGATTCTCTTTCTCACGCTCTCAAAATAAATAAATAAACAACAACAACAACAAAGCAAAGAATGGTAAGGCCAGTGAACTGCAGAACAACTTGGTACCATGTTCTCAGAGCCATTCACTTTCCAAACAGCGAAACCCTTGGTGCTAGGAAGGCTCTAATGGCCTGAGACAATGCACCAGTAAGAGTACAGACAGATGGACTCATGGCTTTGTTCTGCAGGTTTAAAAGGGCCACCATGAGAAGGGGAGAGGGGAAACGTGAACCTGCGGACGACAGACGCACCCTCAGGCAAACCAATCTCATAAAAGTACATATGCACCCAGGAAGTGTCAAGTGAGTCCATGAAAACTTGCTGCAGTCTGCATCTCCTGAATCAAAACTGTCCTTGGATTCCTGCTCTTGACAAAACTCGGTGAGGTGGATGACTTCCCAAGATCACTCTGGCTAGAATGTGTGATAACTATAAGCAAGGAAAGTGCGAGAATGAAGAGAGCAGCCAGGATTAGGAGAAAGTCAAGCGTGTATGAGATTTAGTTTTGGCCTGAGGTGTAATGAGAGGTGGTCGAGCTAATGAGAGTTACCAATATATTGACTATGAGATGAAGACGTGCGATAATTAAGGATTCAGTCATCTGAGATGGGGAAGAGGTGGACGGAAAAGATCTTCAGGATACGAAATCTTAAATCATTTTTCATACTTTAAACTTGAGATACTCAACAGGAAATCTCAAGACACTCAACAGGAAATCTCTAGTATTCAAGTGGATATACAAGTCCGGGGCTCAGGAGAGCGGTCAGAGCTTGAGATGTCAATTCGGCAGTTGTTAGAACACAGATGGCACTTAAAACCATGGGACTGAAGAGGTTTCCTAAAAAGAGTATGCACCAAAAAAAGGACAGAGTACAACAGACAGACCACTATTAACTTCCCTGTAAGCTGGAGAGAAACTCACTGGCATATTTATCAGGCTAAGCACTCAAAAAACTATAAACCTAGAATCCACCTACTATATGCCAACAACTATATATCATTAGCTAATCTGAAATATAGAGAAGAAAGGAACATAAAAATCAATCAAGGTCCCTCCCTCTTTAAGGGAAGAGACTAAGTTTCCTTATTTATCACTGAATCCTTTATTCATAGCAAGTGACTAATGTTAAAGAAATGTGTAACTGAATTAAAGACATAAACACTCTAGAAGGAAAGGAGAGAAAACAGCTGATTATAACACAGGGATTGGCAATACTGGAGAGGGACCTCCAGATGTAACATTTGAGCTTAGCCTTAAAGGACATTCAACACTCCCTCAGCATTAGTGTAAAGGGGTACAGGCAGGGCACTCCAGAGATCACCACGATCAAGGACACCGAGGCATGGAAATAAATGGCACATTCAGGTAAGAATTCCTAGAGGGTGGGAGTCAGATTATAAACACCTGCAGTTCATCCAGTTATTCAATGGCGTGATCTGCCAATATTCACAGATGGACACCACGCTTATCGATCATGTTCCTCACCACATCTAGCACTGTATTTATCAGAATAGAAGAAATTGCTTTTTATCTAACTGAAATTTGCTATTTTAAAAGGGATGATTCAACAAGAATTACTTAATCATTCAGTACCTCTTTACAACTGGAGAAAAATACAATACTTTTCTTCTTCAGGTGGCTTCTCAAAAAGGAATACAACACACTTATTTTTTGCTGCAGCTCGCAAACTATGTAGTTCTGTTCCAAAGTGGCAGGGGTGCTTATGAAAATAAGAGGAGGAAATACGTTAAAAACATGCCACATTGGTTAACTTTGAAATCCAGACCCCACCAAAAAAAAAAAATTAGAAAAAGAAATGATTAGCAACAGCATGGCTCTCCAACAAATTTCTCATACACACACATACATATACCCCAAAAGAGAACTTCTTAGGAATCAGAACTAGAATTGGATCATCACAATTTTGCAAATCCTAATGAAACCATGGATCGAGAATAATCATCACTGGCTCCTAAAACTTTTAAGATTAAAAAGCTATCCTTCCTGTCATAAAGGTATTGTTTGATTCAGATTCATTCTTTGGCCTGTAGCACTAACAATGAAAGCTGGATTAAATATAAATCAAAAAAACTGAAGGCATCAGAGATCAACCAAGGCAGCTAGGACTTGAGGTGCTAAAAAAGAAAACAGACATGCCCTGAGGCAAGCCCCATATTCACCCCTACCTTCCCCTCAAAGCATCTGTTGATTTGCAAGACAGATAAGAATTGGGAGTAGAACCCTGAGGCCTACACACCTCAGCCCAAGATCCTTGAGAGCAGGAACCATAAAACACTGAATCTTAAATTCTTCACAGGATCTTCCCATGAAAAGTGGGACGAACTCCTAAACTCAACACACACACACACACACACACACACACACACACACACACACACAGCAAAATGACTGAAAACAAACAAAAAGCAACATCCAGGAAGCTGAGAGCTGAGCAGAGACCCTGGCAGCCTCAGCGCTATGAGGTTCAGAACTTGCCAGAGGGGAAGGGCTCTGGAAACACCCAGGACTTTCAGCTGAGACTTCCAGAGGGCTAGATCTCATGACTCCAGGCAAAACAAAAAGAGAATAACCCCAGAGTCTACAAGCCAGGATAGCCCAGATCAAGGTCATCTGTCCATACCACATCTATCTGCCACAAAAAAAAAAAAACAAACCATCAGACATGGTTTCACTAAGAACCGAAAATAAGAAAATCTTAAACGATACACAATACCCTCAAAAGAACAGGAAAACCATCGGCTAACTCTGACATCGGCTAATTTTGATACAATAGTAGTTAGAACAGAAATGTATCTTTAAAGAAAAAAACCTGCCAAGATATCTTCCAAAAATGAGGAAGAACAAGAGATGTTCTCAGAAAAGTCAAAACAGAATTTTTCCACTAGTAAACCTGAACTAAAAAAAAAAAAAAAAAGTTCTTTTGAACACAAGAAATAAAGAATAACTATTTGGATAAATCTAAATAAATACTGATGTTTCAAAAAGTATTAATAACAGTTTATGGAATTTAAAATGTGTGAAATTAAAATGCTTCACGATGAAGACACAGTGGAAAAGGGTAAAGAAACTTAAAATAATGGGGTAAGGTAAATGTCAATGAACTAAATCCTCCAGTTACAAAGTAATGATCATACCTGATAAGAGAACCACACATTGCTTGTAAAGTCAAATAAATCTAAAATATAAGGCTGTATATAATGTAAGGAGTAAATGGCCAGAGAAAGATTCACCATGCAAACACAGACCAAGAGAAATTTACTACAAGGAGACTAATATCAAACTAGACTTCAAGGCAAAAAGTATTAGTAGAGATAAAGAACATTTCATAATGATTAATGACACTAACAGGAAATATAAAATTACTTTTGCATGCAACAACATAAGCTCAGAATAGCCATTTCAATTTTGAAATGCTTCATAATTCACCACAGAATTCAACTTATATTCACTGTAAAACACAGCAAATTACAATGATTCAAAGAGAACGATTTTTTTCTCAAAAAAAAAAAAATCATTAGAAGCGCAATTTCACTGCAACAGCAACATAAAGAAACCACCCTATTATACCTTTTCTAAGTACATTCTGATATACAACTTCAGAAAGATCTAACTTTTTAAAATTATTTTTCTGGTCCTGCACGATTCTAGAGTAGATATTCTATACTACCTTAAAAATTTTCTTGACCGTGATTTCCCCATGGTGTATTAACCAAGTTAATGGCTAGAGAAGAAACTTCAATAATGATATGAGACAAAATTCACAAAAGTATCTGCCTTCTGTGGTGCTTCTGGTGAACTGGACGTTAGAGAGTACTACAGTCATTATCACATAACCTGCAACTGTCAATTGTCATTGGAGACATGGTTTCTGAAAACCCCATTTCTTCTAAGTGATGCATTTCAAAAATCACTTATAAAATAAACAGTATTTGCATTTGTTTTTTTCTAACTCTGATCTACAGATAATAACCCAGTGTTACCTACAGAAATTGGTAACAAGAAATCTATGTACAATTACCTTAAATCATGCAGTTTTTAGATGTTACCTAATGACTGAAAAATTTGTATCTGGTAAAGACACTAAAAAGTTGTGAAAATAGGCAGCAAGCAAACAGCCAAAAAAAAAAAAAAAAAAAAAAAAAAAAAAAAACGAAGAAAATCAAGGGGAGCCTGGGTAGCTCAACTGGTTAAGTGTATGACTCTTGATCTCGGCTCAGGTCATGATCTCAAGGGTTGTGAGATTGATCCTGTCTTGTTGCACACTGACAGCACAGAGCTTGCTTGGGATTCTCTCTTGCTCTCTCTCTACCCCTTCCCTGCTCTCTCTCTTAATATAAATAAACTTGGGGCGCCTGGGTGGCTCAGTCGGTTAAGTGTCCGACTTCAGCTCAGGTCACGATCTCGCGGTCCGTGAGTTTGAGCCCCACGTCGGGCTCGGGGCTGATGGCTCAGAGCCTGGAGCCTGCTTCCGATTCTGTGTCTCCCTCTCTTTCTGCCCCTCCCCTGTTCATGATCTGTCTCTCTCTGTCTCAAAAATAAATAAAACGGTAAAAAAAAAATTTTTTTTTACATAAATAAATAAATAAAATAAATAAACTTAAGACAAAGAAGAAAAAGAAAATAAAAAGTGACTCTTTAGATTATTAATTGTACCAAGAATTTCAATAGCTACCTCAATACAACGTTACAAACAGCAACCACTGTCTACTCCGTAGTAAGCTAAGGAGGAGATAAAGAATCTCTTGCTATGCCACTCCCGAGTTCTTGAGAACCATGTTCATCCACTGAGAATGCCTGGAAGCATGGAGTCTGGCCTCTTCTAGGGCTTTCTTTAATCCTAAACATTTATTAGCTGAACAACATTAAGGTGGGCCCCAAGGCCCATATTCCCAGTATTTAACAACTTTCTAAGAGGATAATCCACCATTTTCCCCAATCTATTCCTTCTCAGACTAAGATTTCATAGCAAGAAATCGAAGATAGAGATAATCCATGTGGAGACCTTCAACACATATCTACTTATGTTCACTAGAAAACATTTCTGCAAGTCAAGCATGTCCACAATCGACAGTGATTCATACCAAACATACAAACACAAACTTCCACTTGTATCAAAATACACTTTGAAACCTACTTCCCCCAACCCATTTCCCACACAGCCATACAACCCCACCACCCCCCATTTTATGCAGGGGTAGTTGTTAACAAACACCTGTTCACATCTTACAGAAAGATATGTGTTCCTCAGACCACATGAGAAATATTGCACTAGAGTATTCCCACATTTAAAGGTCCATCAAATATTTAAATAATTGTAATATATTTTACTATGCTTTTCATATTTTATAACACATAAAATGACGTCTAGTTTCCTAAAAAAGGTAGTATTCATTTAAAATACCAAATTCTTATAGTAAAAAGAACACTGATTTTTTTAATTGAATCAAATATGGCTACAAGTAGTACATACCTGTATTTTGCTTTTTCATGAACCCAGACATACTCAGGGTTTTTCAAACTCAAGCGTGCAAGGTCCTTTACAGATTTGGTTTGGGTAGCTGAGAAAAGCAAAGTCTGACGTTTCTTGGGAAGATTTTCAATAATAGCATTCATGGTGTCAGCAAAGCCCATATCCAAGATTCTATCTGCTTCATCAAGAACTAAAAAAAGAAAATTCAAGGTGAATTACAACATTTAAAATATACATTAGGCTAAATGCAATGTAGTATTCAGGACTGGATCCTAGAAGAGAAAAAGGGCATTAGCGGAAAAATCGGTGAAATCCAAATAAAAGTCTGGAATTTATATAACGGAACAATGTTAATCTTCATTTTGACGAAATATGTGGTTACATGCCACAGTTATGTAAGATGTCACACTAGGGGAAACTGGGGAAAGGGTATAAAGCAACTCTCTGTACTATCACTGTAACTGTAAATATAGAATTATTCCAAAATAAAGACGTGATTAAAAGTATATATACACACGTTAGGTAATATCACCAGAAGCGGATGTATCTTAAGAGATAAATTCCTAGCAGTGTCAGATAAAGAAGCATCTAATTTCATATACAACTACTTATATTCTTCTGACCATTTTGTTTAAAAAAAAAAAAAAAAAAAAGTCTAGTTGTACTCTCTGGGTTTAGAACCCATATGCCAAAAAATTGTTTCAAGTTATTCTCAGATGTTTTATTGAATAAATATTAAGACTAAAAATGTCTAACATTAAAATTGATGAGGCTTCTCTCCTAAGTCTGAGATTGTTTCATTAGAAATTCATTAGACTTACCTAACATTTGGAGATTGGTAGCATGAAAACATATTGTTTCATCCATGTGTTGAAGAAGCCGACCCGGAGTACAAACAAGTATATTTATGTTATTGATCCTCTCAGCTTCATGTTTCAGATCCTGAAAACAGTTGTTTCTTCTGATTACACAGACACATTACTGAGCAGCCCATGTATCAAAACTATAAAAGCCATCTGCATGCTACTTCTCACAGCAATGTAGATATGCTACAAACAGATAGGATTTCCCCCTTCGATTTCTGCAGCACATCCCAATTTCTGGGCCAAATAAAAGTCCTCAGTGAAGACCTAAAGAACTCAGAGTGCCTCTAGATTCTTAATTATACCCAGGATTCTGAGGCCAAGAAAAAATTTCCCATGAATGCTCCAAGTCTTCACTTCTCTTTACATTGGCCAGAACCGACTTAAAGTAGAATCGTTGTCATTATTTAAGTCAGAACCCAGAGGCACTCTCTGACACCATTCACACTGCACTTTGTGGACTAGGGCGAGGGAAGCTGAGCTCTCTACACTCTAGAAGGTGTCTCCTTGAATGTTCGTCATTAAAGCTGGGTGACAGGTACATCAGTACGTGAGGGTTTGGGATGGATGCTACACTTCCTTCATGTATGTTTGCATATGAACCCAAGTATTATCTTCACAGTCTAGAAGAGCCTCCAGCACAAACAAGCAGTCCAAGTGAAGCAGAAGGTAGAGCAGAAGCTGAGTAGCTGGCCCCACTATCACCTAAAATCAACATTCCTCAAAACTATCTTCTGCTCCAGAAAGCTGGAGTGACCTCACTCAGGTCATACAAAACTGATTTTTAAAACAAAGACTGTGAGGGTGCCTGGGTGGCTTCAGTCGGTTAAGCGTCCAACTCTTATTTCTGCTTAGGTCATGATCTCGCAGTTCATGAGTTCGAGCCCCACATCAGGCTCTCCACTAAATGTGCAGAGTCTGCTTGAGATTTTCTCTCTCTTTCTCTCTCTCTCTCTCTCTCTCTCTCTCTCTGCCCCTTACCCATGCACACTTTCTCTCTCTCTCTCAAAAATAAACCTCTTTAAAAAATAAAAAAATAAAACACAGTAAAAGAGAAAAAAAGGGCATTACATATGATAAGTGGATTGATCGAAGAAAACACACATTTAAATATTTATGCACCAAACACAGAATCAGTGAAACAAAAAAAATAACAACAGACATAAAGGGAGAAATTGACAGCAATACAATATTAGTAGGAAACTTTAATACCTCGCTTACATCAATGGACAGATCATTGGCACAGAAAATCAATGAGGAAACATTGGACTTAAACAATACATTAGACCACATAGACTTAACAGGTACATACAAAACATTTCATCCCAAAATTGCAAAACACACATATATTCCAAGTGTAAAATGGAGCATTCTCCAAGACAGATCACATGCTAGGCCACAAAACAAGTCTCAAACTGAAGACTGAAATCATATCAACCATCATAGTGATACAGGCCTACCACAAAAAAAAAAAAAAAAGAAAAGAAAAGAAAACGGGGGTGGGGGGAGTGCCTGGGTGGCTCAGTTGATTAAGCATCCGACTTCAGCTCAGGTCATGATTTCACAATTTATTTATTTATTTTGAGAGAGAGCATGCATGCACACACAAGTGGGGGTTCAAGCCCTGCATTGGGCTCTGTGCTGACAGCTCAGGGCCTGGAGCCTGCTTCAGATTCTGTCTCCCTCTCTCTGCCCCTCCCCAGCTCACTCACTCACTCTCTCTCTCTCTCTCTCAAAAATAAACATTAGAAAAAAAAAATTTGTAATACCCAAAATAAACATGTAAACTTTACATCAACAAGAACCAGAAGAAGAATAAATAAAGCCCAAAGTTCTTGGAAGAAAATAAAGATCAGAAATTAATTAATTAATTAATTAATTAAATAAATAAAATAGAGTCTCCAAAAAAAAAAGACAGAAAATATCAACAGAACAAAAACTGGTTCTCTGAAAAGATTTATTTTTGACTGATAAAACTGCTAACCATGCTCATCAAGCAAAAAAGAGAGAGAAAACTCCCCACAAAAAAAAAATCACAAATGAAATTACAACCAACAACACAGAAATACAAAGAATAATAAGAGACAACTGGAATTACATTACAACAAGTTGAAAAGTCTAGATAACAATGGATAAACTCCTAGAAACACACAACCTTCCAAGACTGAATCACAAAGAAATAGACAATCTGAAAAAACTAATTATAAATAATGAAATTGAATCAATAATTTTTTTTGGGGGGTGGGGTGTGCCTGGGTGGCTCAGTCGGTTAAGCAACCCGACTTCAGCTCAGGTCATAATCTCACAGTTCGTGGGTTTGAGCCCTGCATCAGGTTCTGTGCTGACAGCTCAGAGCCTCGAGCCTGCTTCGGATTCTGTGTCTCCCTCTCTCTCTGCCCTTCCCCCACTTGTGCCTTCTCAAAAGTAAACACTAAAATAAATAAAAATAATTTTTTAAAGTTTTTTTTAATTTATTTTGAGAGAGAGCATGCATGCACGCACAAGTGGGGAAGAGGCAGAGAGGAGAAAGAGAGAATCCCAAGCAGGCTCCGCATTGTCAGCATGGAACCCCATATGGGACTCAAACTCCTGAGCCATGGGATCATGACCTGAGCAGAAAAGACAAGTGTCAGACACTCAACTGACTGAACCACTCAGGCACTCATGAATAGGTAATTTTGAAACTCTGAAAAATCAAAAGTCCAGGACCAGGCGGCTGCACAGGTGAATTCCAACACTTAAAGAAGAGCTAGTACCTATCTTCCTCAAAATGTTCCCCAAATTGAAGAGGAAGGCACACTCCGAAACTCATTTCCCAAAACCAACATTACCCTGATACCAAAACCTGACAATAACACCATTAAAAAAAAGAAAACCACAGGCTACTATCACCGACAAACACAGATGCAAAAATCCTCAACAAAATGTTAGCAAACCCAGATTTAATGCAATCCCTATCAAAATACCAACAGCAGTTTTGACAGAACCAGAACAAAAAATCCTAAAATTTGTACAGAAGCACAGAAGACCTTGAGCAGCCAAAGCAATCCTGAAAAACAAAAACCAAACTAGACGTATCACAACTCCAGATTTCAAGTTATACCACAAAGCAGCAGTGATTAAAAAACAGTATGGTACTGGCATAAAAACACACATAGATCAACTGGATAGAACAGAAAACCCAGAAATCAAGCCACAACTATATAGTCAATGAATCTTTGACAACGTAAGAAAGAATATCCGATGGAAAAAAGACAGCCTCTCCAACAAATGCCGTTGGGCAGCCACATGCAAAAGAATGAAACTGGACCACTTTCTTACACCACACACAAAAATAAACTCAAAATCAATTAGAAAATTATTGAAAAGAGCACAGGGAGTTGCAGGAAGCCAAGCTATCCAATCAGCCTGATGGCAGGGCCCAGGCGGTGGGCGGATCGGGACTGCATGGCGGCCCATCGAAAGTGAAGCTTCTTGTACTCCTGCTGTCATGTAATTTGGCCTCAGTGCTGGTCAGGGCAGCCCCCCTACCAATGAAGTACCTGGGGATTGGTCGGTTGGGGAATTGCCCACGACAGGCCCTCCGGGAAAAGAACCATCGGGGAAAGAAATAAAATTCCGTAGGGAAATTATGCGGCCCTGCATCCAGCCCTTGCCACCCCCTATAAAGACTCCTCTACCTAAAGGAAGGACAGCCCCATATATTTCCCAGCCAAGGAGGGGGACAAATGGGTTTGAAATCCCCACTCCGGCAACAAAGGACCATATCTATGGATACAAGTTACTCCAACCCCTAGGCCCACTTGGCCCCCAGGAGGCATTCCAGATGATAACTGGACCTGGGGGATTAAGGTACAGAATGGTTCATTAGTTCCTAGGTATACATTGTCTCTCCGGGAGCGCATAAGGCGCGAGTTCCCAGGGCCCTCTTGGCTCCCTCCCAGACCAAAGCGAACACTTTTGTTCCTTGTGCCACAAATGGTCCAAAGGAACAACTAAGAAGTCACGTCCCTGTAAACATTCTACTTGAGGTGTTGAGAGCCAGATGACCTTGAAAGGGCAGGAGGGAACGTTACAAGAAAATAACTATGTTGTTCCTTAATGGGTGATTACACAAAGGAACATTTTTAGAATTAGGTAATGCCAGAAAACATAGATGACGCACGCTATAAGAAATTTGCTAACAAATATAATGCCACACTTGCCACGATAAAGCGGCCAGTCTAACACATTGCCGTTGTCTGTGTCCATTTGTTATTTTCGCCAACACCGTTCATCCTTCGGGAACCCCTGGACCTGCTGGGGCTGGACCCTGGCAGGGAGTAATCTCTTGGCATCAGCCATAGCAACATTTTTCTAGAGATGTCAGAGGCAAGAGAAATAAAAGCAAAGATAAACTATGGGGACTACATCAAAATAAAAAGTTTCTTCACTGCGAAAGAAACAATCAACAAAACTAAAAGACAACCTATGAAATGGGAGAAGATGTTTGCAAAAGACTAATTATCCAATAATTTGCAAATTATCTGATAAAATGTTAGAATCCAAAATGTATAAAAACTGATACAACTCAATGCTCAAACAATGAATAATCCAATTACAAAATGGGCAATTGACATGAACAGGCATTTTCCCAAATAAAACAAACAAATGGACAACAGACACATGAAAAGATGCTTAACATCCCTGGTTATCAGTGAAATTCAAGTCAAAACTACGATAAGATATCACCTCACATCTGTCAGAATGCCTAAAAGCAACAACACAAGAAACAACAGGTGCTGGTGAGGATGTGGACAAAAGGGGACACTTTTGCATTGTTGGTTAGAATGCAAACTGGTACAGCCACTCTGGAGAACAATATGGAGGTTCCTCAGAAAATTCAAAATAAAACTACTCTATGATCCAGCAATCATACTACTGGGTTTTTACCCAAAGAATAAAAAAATACTAATTCCAAAAGATTCATGCACCCTGATGTTTATATAGCAGCATTATTTCCAATAGCCAAATTATAGGAACAACCCAGGTGTCCAACGATTACAGAATAGATAAAATAGATTTGGGGCACCTGAGTGGCTCAGTCAGTTAAGCGCCCGACTCTTGACCTCGGCTCAGGTCATGATCTAATGGGTCGTGGGATCGAGCCCCACAATGAGTTCTGTGCTGATGGCATGGAGCCTGCTTGTGATTCTCTCTCTCCCTCTCTCTCTGCCCCTCCCCCATTCACACTCTTTCTCTCAAAATAAATCAACTTAAAAAAAAAAAAAGATGTGGTATACATATACAATGGAATATTACCCAGCCATAAAAAAGAATGAAATCTTGCCACTTGCATGACATGGATGGAGCTATATAGTATATGCTAAAAGAAATAGTCAGAGAAAAACAAATACCATATGTCACTCATATGTGTAATTTAAGAAACAACAAATGAGCAAAGAAAAAAAGAGATAAACCAAGAAACAGACTGTTAACTATAGGGAACTGATAGTTACAAGAGGGAAGGTACATAGGAGGATGAGGGAAACGGGATGGAGATTAAAGAGTACAACTATTATTATGGAAAAAAATAATTTAAAAAATATTTGCAAATCAGATCCAACAATACATTTCAAAAACCATACACCACAATCAAGTGGGATTTATTCCACAGATGCAAGAACAGTTCAACATCTGCAAATCAACACAATAGACAACATTAATAAAGGATTAAAATCATATGATCTCAATAGATGCAGGAAAAGCATGACAAAATTCATCATCCATTCACGATAAAAACTGTCAACAGGGACTCCTGGATGGCTCAGTTGGTTAAGCATCTGACTTCGGCTCAGGTCATGATCTCACAGTTTGTGAGCTTGAGCCCCATGTCGGGCTCTGTGCTGACAGCTCAGAGCCTGGAGCCTGCTTCAGATTCTGTGTCTCCTCCTCTCTCTGCACCTCCCATGCTCATGCTCTATCTCTTTCTGTCTCTCAATAATAAATCAACATTAAAAAAATTAAAAAAAAAAAAAACCCTCTCCAATTCGAAGAGTTATGCATCCCTATGTTCACAATAGCATTACAACAGCCAAGACACTGAAAGCAACCCAAATGTCCATCAATAGATGAATGGGTAAAGATGTGGTGTGTGTATGTGAGCGAGAGAGACAGAGACAGAGACAGAGACAGAGACAGACACAGAGAGAGAGAGAGAGAGAGAGAGGCTCAGTCGGTTATGCATCTGACCTTGGCTCAGGCCATGATCTCATGGTTCATGAGTTTGAGCCCCATACCAGGCTCTGTGCTGGCAGCTCAGAGACTGGAGCCTGCTTCGGATTCTTTGTCTCCTCTCTCTGGCCCTCCCCAACTGATCACACTCAGTCTCTCTCTCTCAAAAATAAATAAACGTTAAAAAAATGAAAAAATGAAAAAAGAATGAGATCTTGCCATCTCAAACAACATGGCAGACCCAGAGATTATCCTCAGTGAAATCAATCAGAGAAGGACAAATACCATATGTAATTTCACTTACATGTAAAATCAAAAAACAAAACAAAACAAAACAAAACAAAAAACAAAAAAGCGGAAAGAGACCCATAAATACAGAAAACAAACAGATGATTGCCAGAGGGAAGAAGGATGGGCAAAATGGGTGAAAGGGAGTGGGAGATATAGGCTTCCAGTTATGAAATGGATAAGTCATGGGGATGAAAGTCACAGATAGTCAATAGTACTACAATAGCATGTATGCTGACAGATGCTAGCTATACTTGTGGTGAGCACACATAATGTACAGACTTGTTGAAATGGTATGCTGTAACCTGAAACTAAGACAATTATGTGTTAACTATACTTCAATTAAAAAATTCATTAAAATTTTTTAAAAAATTTTGTAAACCTGTCTTTTTTCTGCTGCTGACCAAGCAATGTTCTGAATTATTCAATCTCTTAAATATTTTCTTAAAAGGAACTAGCCCACATACTCCAATGGTACCTTTCCCAGGTACAATAACAAATAGAATTATAGGTTTTTTAAAGTGTATTAGTGTCAGAGAATCTGATCCACTCAGATACCCTCAAAAAATGGACTTTCTGAACCTTCAAATTTGATAACCAGAACTCTAGATGACAGTCACCACACCAGGAGGCCAGCTTACCTGTTTAGATGAAATCTCCACCTCTTTCCTGTCCACTGCCAACAGTGCCCCAATATACGTTACAGAAAAAAGAAGGACAAGACAAAGGACAAACCTTTCCACCAATGATGAGACCAGCCGAAAAGTCATGATTCTTTCCTACTTTTCGGAGAACCTCAAAAGTCTGATAGGCCAGTTCTCTTGTGGGTGATATAATCAGAACCCCCAGCCCGTCTGTTGAGGTCCACTGCAAACGGTATAAGGCTTCCAACACCTCAAAAAAGACAGCAAATTATGTTTAGTAAGTCCTTTCAGGAGGCGGCATCTTGATTCCTAAGCCAACCGTGCTCCTCCAAATCAAAGGCACATTCTGAGCAGAAGACACACCAGTCACAAGTTCTTTCCAATCAGCAAAATGAAATTCTTTGCTTTTTTTTTTTCTTTTTCTTCCAGCCACCAGATCCCTCAAGTCATAGAGGGAAGGGAAAATCAGGCCCTGGCAGCTCAGCTGCTGCCAGAGCCCTGCCCAGAGAAGAATGGCAATCGATGAAAGCTATGTACAGCCCTCAAACTATTCAAACACACTTTGGAAAAATATCTGTCACCATTTTCTAAACGGAAACCACATTAAAATAAACTTTCATACGTGTAGTTACTATAATTATATAGTCACTGAATTTTCTAGTTGTGGGCAGACATTGTTAGGAAAAATTGAATTTAAGAGAAAAATAAAAACAACTTTTCAATACTTGGGACAAAAACTCAAATGTGATTTTTCTAAGCCAATTATTTTGTAAGAATTAAATTATGAGATCGACAGCACAACTGAGATAGAAGTAAAGTCCTACGAGTTTTACTGCTCAAAAGGACAGATATCAACGTCCTGGAAAATTTTTCAACGAGTCATTCAATCTAAGTGAGCATATTTCAGCTTTATCCTAAACAAGTGGCAAATATAAATGAAACTGGCAGGTTTACAAGCATAAGCGCATAAATAGCCTCCGAGGCCTTTCCGTGGTCCTACAACAGGGTAGAACCATCCAAACCTGCCACCCAGGAACATCCATATCCTTCAGGAATGTAAAGGCTGGTTAAGGTAATTCATTCATTCAAGTTACTGAGCGTCCACCATGTGCAAGGCACCGCGTTAGGATGGAGGGAATATGGTGGAGAACAGGACAGCTGGGGGCCCCTGTCTGATAAAAGTGGCATTCTAGCCAGGGGAATCCAATAGGAAACAACTCTCTCCATAATGATTTGTACCTAGGCAAAGAATGCTTTACAATCATATAACAGAGAGGCACTTAGGTGGTTCAGTTGGTTGGGGATCGGGCTCTTGGTTTCGGCTCAGGTCATGATCTCATGGTTCAGCGCACAGGCTCAAGCCCCACATCGGGCTCCATGCTGACCGTGTGGAGCGTGCTTGGGATTCTCTCTCTCCCTCTCTCTCTCTGCCCCTACCCCTGCTCACGCACATGCTCTCTCCCAAAATAAACATTTTTTTTTAGAATAAATAAATAACAGGGTGCCTGGGTGGCTCAGTCAGTTAAGCATCCAACTCCTGATTTCAGCTTGGATCACGATCTCAGGTTCACAGGTTCAGGCCCTGCATCAGGCTCTGTGCTGTCAGTGCAGATTCTCTCTCTCACTCTGTGCCCCTCCCCTGCTTGTGTGCACTCTCTCTCTCTCAAAATAAATAAATAAACATTAAAAAAAGGTTTAGGGGCACCTAGGTGCCTCAGTCAGTTGAACATCCAACTTTGATCACGATCAGGTCATGATCTCACGGTCTGTGGGTTCAAGGTCTGCACTGGGCTCTGTGCTGACAGCTCAGAGCCTGGAGCCTGATTCAAAACTGTGTCTCCCTGGGGCGCTTGGGTGGCTCAGTCGGTTAAGCGTCCGACTTCAGCTCAGGTCACGATCTCGCGGTCCGTGAGTTCGAGCCCCGCGTTGGGCTCTGGGCTGATGGCTCAGAGCCTGGAGCCTGCTTCCGATTCTGTGTCTCTCTCTCTCTCTCTCTGCCCCTCCCCCGTTCATGCTCTGTCTCTCTCTCTCAAAAATAAATAAAACGTTAAAAAAAAAAAATTAAAAAAAAAAAAAAACAACTGTATCTTCCTGTCTCTCTCCCCCTCCTCTACTCACACTCTGTCTCTCTCTCTTTCAAAAACAAACATTTGTTTAAATTAATAAATAAGAAAATAAGTAAAATAAAATCACGTAATAGAGGACCTGACCCAGTATGAATAAACTACTTACTGGAACAAGGAAAGCCAAAGTCTTGCCAGATCCTGTCTTGGCAGCTCCAAGAACATCTTTCCCTTGCAAAGCCAATCCAATAGTCTGCTTCTGTATCTCAGTTACCAAACGGTACTGGGCTTCTTGCAAACCTGCCGTGTAGAAGGGAGGAAAGTGATACTGTAGAAAACTCCTACAAAACAGTAGTACGGACTGAACGGCGCCCCCTAAAATTCCTACATTGAAGCCTAACACCCAGTACCTTTGACTGTGACCGTATTCAGAAAGAGGCCCTTTGGGGTGCCTGGATGGCTTAGTCGGTTAAGCGTCCAACTTTGTTCAGGTCATGATCTTGCAGTTTGTGAGTTCGAGCCCCATGTCAGGCTCTGTGCTGACAGCTCAGAGCCTGGAGCCTGCTTCAGATTCTGTCTTCCTCTCTCTCTGCCCCTCCCCTGCTCATGCTGTCTCTCTGTCTCAAAAATAAACACTAAAAAAAAAAAAAAAAAAAAAAGAGGGCCTTTGAAGTGATGATTAAGTTCAAATGAGCCTTGATCTGATGTGACTGGTGTCCTCACAAGGGGAAATCTGGACACAAAAGAGATACCAATGGTATGACTGCCCAGAGGAACAACCACATGAAGATGCACAAGAGAGTCATCATCTGCAAGCCAAGGAGAGAGTTCTGGAACAATCCCTTCCACGATGGCTCTCAAAGGAAACTAAACCTGCCAACAACTCCATCTTTGGACTTCCAGCCTCCATAACTGTGAGAATATTAATTTCTTCTAAGCCCCCCAGTCTGTGGGATTTTGTTCTGGTGGCCCTGACACACTAATATAAAAGACATCACTTTTGTTTTCTTGTTCATTTTAACTAACATAATTGGATTTTATTTTAATTCCTGACAGGCTATGGCATCTTGTTTTTTCACTACTGCTCTTTAACCAGTCCAGAAAGGAGATGAGAATGACACATCAGTAAAACTCAAATGAATTAATATTGTTTCCTGGTGTTAAAGCTTCAAGATATCAAAATTATTTGCCAAAATGATCTTTTTCAGGTTAAATACTATAAATATTTTTCTGTTTATAAAAAACATCAAGAAATCCAACAACATGTCCCAAGATTACCATCCTCCTACCTTTTAATGTTTTTTTGGACAAAGGGAAATCTGAAAATCTTGTAATTTCATTTACATTTATCTGAAAAAAGAACAAGGAGACTGTTCAGCTAAGGTAAAATAACATACTATATAATTCATTTGTCTTACAACAAAACCATTTTTTGTCTACATTGTGCTGTCCAGCTAATTCTTGGTACTACAGGATTGAATTCAATCATCACTACTAATTAAAAACCAATGTTCCTTCTAGAAGGAAATACACCATAAGGAAGTTATCATGAATCAAAAATATAAACTTGTAACAATTTAAATTGGTTTAAAAATAAAAACACCTCATTCATTCAACACACACACACACACACACACACACACACACACACACAACCATCACCACCACCACCACCCTCCTTCACCTCTAAGAATATGGTAGGTCAACAGCACATCAATTTTAGGAAGAAACTTTACCTTCAGACCATCCTTCAAGGAATATCAGTTTAAGAAATAAGGAGCAAAGGGACTCTATGCCACAGAGCACAATGAGAATATTTCTACTTACACACTTTGGAGAAATGATTGAACTTAATTGGAGAAATGTATCTTGTTATCACAAACCTTTTCAAGTTTTAACCATAAGTCAATGGCATGCAAAATCCAACCAGACAACTCCTCATTCGGGGGTATAGCAAAGGAGGGGGCATTATTTAACAATAACCAGAGGAAATGTCTCTGTCATGCTTTGAAGCCACAATAAGTAACATTTTGCCCTTTAACTTTACATTATCTAAATGTTCATTACTGATGTTCTTCATTAGCATAAACCCAATTTTCTGAATTTCATTTCGGTTACTCAGGAGAATTATTTTATTACAGATGCTGAAAGCAGGAACTCCTGTTCAGATCTGGGAATACACTGCCAAATTATTCATGATTCACAAAAGGGAAAAGTTGCATTTGTAAGGTTCATTTATTTAAATTATACTCCAGGCAGTAAAGGGATGACAGCTTTTATTTCATTTTACAGTCTACACATCATCTTCTCCAAGATTCTTAAAGCAGCCCAGATATGGTTAGTCTCTGTTCTCACATGCTGCAAACACAAGCATTAAAACATTGCCTTGATTCCCACAAATCATTCCAGAGAACAGTAAAGAGGAGTAATCAGTACACTCACATGAGAGAGAGAAAAGTTCATTAGAACATCTTGTCCCATCAAGGGGTCAATCTCCCAAACACAACATTAAAATTAGGCCAACTGACCTCCCAATTAGAAGGTCAATCTCCCAAACACAGCATTAAAATTAGGTGAAGTCCACATGTGCACTTGTGGTACAATCAGCTAAAAAGCTGTTTTCACAAAGAACAGAATGCCTACAGAAGGAGCCAGACGGGCAACACACCTTCATCCTCCACCAGAGACACAGCCCGGGCACAGCGGGCCACTCCAAGGAAATGCTACACATCTCCCTCTAGTCTGTCAACCCTCCTAAATGGAAAGTCTGGAAAAATGAAAACGGTTCCAGCACTTTATCAGCCATAAACATTTACAACATTTTCTTAGAAAAAAGTCAAAGAAACAGAAGGAAATCTGTACTCAACTCATGAACTAGAACAGGAGTCAAACTATGGCCCAATCCACCTGCTGCTTCTTCTTGCAAACAGTTAACCTGGAGCACAGCTACAACCACTCATTTACGTGTTGCTTATGCCGTTGTGACACAGGTCATGTGGCCCACAAAGCCTAATATTGACTATCTGGCCCTTTACAGAAAACGGTTGTCAAGTCTGTTCTAGAAAACTCTCTGTTAGGGGCGCCTGGGTGGCTTGGTCGTTAAGCGTCCGACTTCGGCTCAGGTCATGATCTCACGGTCCGTGAGTTCGAGCCCCTCATCGGGCTCTGTGCTGACAGCTCAGAGCCTGGAGCCTGTTCCAGATTCTGTGTCTCCCTCTCTCTCTGCCCCTCCCCCACTCACGCTCTGTCTCTCTCTGTCTCAGAAATAAATAAACGTTAAAAAAAATTTTTTTAAAAAGAAAACTCTGTTACAATCCAAGGAATAATTAGAAGTCACAGAGTCTGCTATGGGTCCTACAAACAAAATAACATTTTCTCCCCTTCCCTTCAGATATTTCTTTTCTTAAAAAATCACTCCTGTCTTCCAATGTTCACACTCCCTCTGAAATCTGTATCACTCTTCTGAAATCAGAAAACAATTTTCCAGTGACAGTATTTGTCCCAGACTTCTCATCAGCTTTCCAGGGAAAGCTGGAGGGGGCGGAAGGAAAAGCAGGGTGGACACCACTCAACTACCTCCTATACTTCTTGCAACTCTCTTCTCACTACTCATGTTTCTCACAAAAGCAAATAACGCTTCCACATCCTCAAAGCCGGAGAAGAAAGTAAGTGTAAGAACATCCTGGAATGCTCCACCCACTGCAGTCACGACAAGAAAAGCAATCCGCCTCAAGCCAGCCCAAATTCTAATTGACTATAGGGGGGAAATTACATTAGAATGCAGGGTTCCTATACAGCACTAGCTGATTCAAAGCAAGTCTAAAAGAATCCCAGGTGCACAGATGGAGTCATTCAGCAGCAGTGACAACAGGGGAACTGAAACAAAGATCTCCAACCTCTCTCAACAAGCTTCAATCCCCAACTCTCCCTCAGAACCCCCAACACACACCCCTACAGGGTGGCCTTAGGGATAAGCCACTCAGTCCTGACTCCCCAGCAGCGGTCGGTCCTCCAGATCTACCAGTGATAGCACCATTCTTCCCTAGCAGCAGGACAACCAGAGACTTCCTGCAGGACAGGAGATTCCCTTAATGGGCAACGGTGGCTCTAGGACGCCCCATCAACAGAAGCTTTCTTAGACTGTGCTGCAGCCTGAGTCTCTTCCTATGGCTCCTCCAACTCCCTCCTTTCCCTATTTCTGTTCCTTCTCTTTCACTTGCACAGACACTTCCCCCCAATAAATCTCCGATTCACTGGGGCACCTGGGTGGCTCAGTCGGTTAAGCGTCCAACTTCAGTTCAGGTCATGATCTCATGTTCCAGGAGTTCAAGCCCCGCATCAGGCTCTGTGCTGACAGCTCAGAGCCTGGAGCCTGCTTCAGATTCTGTGTCTCCCTCTCTCTCTCTGCCCCTCCCCCACTCACGCTCTGTCTCTCAAAAATGAATAAATGTTAAAAAAAAAAAAATCTCCAATTCACTTAATCCCACTTTGGCATTTGCCTGTCAGAAGATCTAAGACCTACACTATACTAAGTCTCCGACCTGGTCTCAGCCTCCACAGCCTTTGGGTATGCTCTCTACTTGCCCCCAGAGACTGCCTACTATTTTTGGTTAAAGTCTCTAAACATGGGGGTGCCTTGGTGGCTCAGTCGGTTAAGCATCCAACTTCAGCTCAGGTCATGATCTCATGGTTCATGGGTTCGAGCCTGACATCAGGCTCTGTGCTGATGGCTCTGAGCCTGGAGCCTGCTTCAGATTCTGTCTCTCTCTCTCTCTCTCTCTCTCTGCCCATCCCCTGCTAGCGCTCTGTCTCTCTCTGTCTCAAAAATAAACATTTTTTTAAAAATTTTTTAAATAAAACACAAAAAAAATAATAAAGTCCCTAAACATGGCCTCTGTATGTACTTCCTATGGTTGCTGAAACAAATTACCATTAACAGTGGCTTAAACCAATGTGAATTTATTAACTTGTAACTCTGAAAGTCAGAAGTCCAAAATGGATCTCACACAGCTAAAATTAGAGTATATGGCTGGGCTCCATTCTTTCTGGTGACTATTGGAAAGAATCCATATCCTTGCTTTTTCCAGTTTCTACAGACATCTTTAGGAGGCCATTATTCTAACTACTACAGTCTCCAAAACCATTGTCAATCCACCTCTGCCCCTCTTCTCCCGGAGCCAGCTTGGGAACACATACCACACTTCAAGGAGAATCTCCCCCTCAGAGAACATCACTTATTTTCACATCTTTTTGTATATCCTTGTGTTGCTCCCTTGACCTACAATGTTCTTGCCCATCTTTTCTATCTGGAGAACACATCATTCAAAGCTGCTCCACTCACGGCCACCACAAACTGCTGGGCGGTTCGCGCCCTACACAAAGGCATGTAGGGGCACCTGTGGCTCAGTCGGTTAAGTGTCTGACTCTTGATCTCAGCTCAAGTCTTGATCTCAGGGTCATAAGTTCAGACCCCACGTTGGGCTCCACACTGGGGATGAAGCCTACTTAAAAAAATAAAAAAATAAAAAAATTTACAAAGGCTGAGGTATAGGGGCTGCAATCTAGCTCACACTCAGCTCCACAAGCCAGGCCTGAGACTGCAACCACGTGGAGGAAGGGGAGCATGCCCAGAGTAAACATATTCTTGTAATTCACCTAGCCAGAAATGGCAGGGACAGAATAAATCAACTTCTGTCCCCATAATTACACCACTCTAACTCCACAGCACTGTACATAGGTACCAACTCTCTGCCCTAGAGACAAAGACATGTATTTTTTCCCATCTTTTACGACCTAGGCCTCAACAAGTGCCTTGTCAAACTGTTACAAAATGTTTCTGAATCAAATTGTCCAGTATTTTCCCAGAGAGGCTACCTAGCAGCACCCCTGTATTGTAAACACACTGTAAGAAAAGTTTTATGCACAAATGTTATCATCTGAGGCAGCTTGTAGCGAGGGTCTGAACCTTAGTTACCTGGACAGTAACAATCTGCTTTGCTGGTATTCTAGTACGGCTAGCCCTGGTATTTGATTCACAGTGCATTTCCTTCTTGACAAAATATTAAGAAAATATTTCTATGAGTAAAAAAAAATAATAAAACATGGCAATACTTACAGGAAAAATCTACTCCTTCAATTTAGTGAAAAGATTAGAATTTAAACATCCATGCAGTACAATGCAGTAAAGTATAGTGATTTGGAGTCTGGCATCAGTCCTAGACTAACCTGAGTCAGAAGTTTCTCACTACCAGCTACTTAACCTTACAGAAATTATTTAATCTTGCTCTTCCTTAAAGCTTCTCACCCATATAACATAAATAGTCTCATGATGTTGTCTACTGTGACGATATGGCAAAATAACATGTAAAAAGCTTCATAAATGTTAGTAATTATAATTAAAACAAAAGACCAAAAAGAATAGACTGATGTTACCAACTAGAATAAAGCAATCTGGAAAAGGTCCTCATGCACCAAACAACATGTCAACACTGAGCGCCTATTCCAGGATAACCATTGTGCTACCAGTGTCTGGGAAGCGAAAAGGTGAGTGTATCCATGGTTTCTGACCTTGAAGTTCATGGTCTAGTGGGAGAGTTAACGAAGAAGTTAAAGAAACCAATCATCACAGCCGGGTGATAAATGCTATAACAAAAGTGTATACAAAATGTTACAGACAGCAACCCTAACTCTACCTGGGGAGGTTGGGAAGAGAAGTTTCAATCCTAAATCCTGGCAAGTATTCCTAGAGTGAGAGAATGGGGGTGCTCACTGCAAACGGTGGAAACATCAAGTACCAGGACAAGAAGCATCAAGGACCAAGGCCAATTCACAAAACTACAAATTGTTCTTTCACGTATGCCTATCACAGGCTACATCATTTGAGCTTTGTAACATTTAGTGATCTCTGCTTAATGAAAGAAACTGAGACTCAGGAATATTAAGAAACTGGCTAGTCAATACCCAAACTGAGTGAGATTTAAGCCAGGTCTGCCTGACCACAAATAACTTATGCTTCCACTAGGGAAGAACATGTTGACACATTAAAGTATTTGACCATTGGGGCACCAGGGTGGCTCAGTCGGTTAAGCGTCCGACTTCGGCTCAGGTCATGATCTCGCAGTTCGTGGGTTCAAGCCCCGCATCAGGCTCTGTGCTGACAAAGCTAGGAGCCTGGAGCCTGCTTCAGATTCTGTGTCTCCCTCTCTCTTTGCCCCTCCCCCACTCATGCTCTGTCTCTCTCAAAAAAAAAATAAACATTAAAAAAAATGTTTTAATAAAGTATCTGACCATTTTCCTGAAAGTAATTGTGAGTCAAGGAAGGGTTTTTATCAATAATAGGATGACTGGATTTTCATCTTGGAAAGAATCATTCTGTCAGCAATACGGAGGACAGAGTAGAAGGGAATAAGGCCTAAGAGCCAGTTTTCCTCACTGAAGTTTTGCAGGATACCCATCTGTTTAACTATTTCCATGGCAGCTTCTATGTTACAATGGCAGGGTTGAGTGGTTCCACCCTTCTGACATGCAGAGTTGAAATCATTTACTATCCTGTCCTTTACAGAAAAAGCTTCCTAATCCCTATGATAAGCAATAACTACTGTAGTAACCCAGACAAGAGATGATGGGGCCTGAACTAAGACATAGCAGGTGGGACAGAGTAACAGTTTAAAAAATTTAAAAGGCAGAGGAAATTATCAGCGTGACTGACTGGATGTCAGTACAAGTGGTGAGAGGGAAGTGTCTAGGATTACTCCTAGGTCTCTAGCTTGACAGTCTGCTTACACGGTGGGGCTAGGATGTGGGGGGCTAAACAACAGCCCCCAAGTATATCCATATGCTAACCTCCAGAACTGTGAATATTACCTTAGATGGCAAAAGTGATTTTGCACATCATTATTAAAGACCTTGAGATGGGCAATTATCTTCAATTATCTGAGTGGGCCCTAAACACAATCAGAAGTATCCTTATTTAAAAAGTGCAGAAGTACAAGGCGCCTGGATGGCTCAGTCGGTTGAGCATCTGACTCTTGATCTTGGCTCAGCCATGAGCCAGGGTCATGGGATCGAGCCCTGAGTTGGGTTCTGTGCTCAGTGTGGAGGCTGCTCGAGATTCTGTCTCCGTCCCTCTGTCCCTCTTCCCTGCTCACGTGCAAGCTCATGCTTGCTCTCTCTCTCTCTCTCTCAAATAAAATGAAAACAGGGACACCTGGGTAGCTTAGTTGGTTAAGCATCTGACTCTTGGTTTCGGCTCAGGTCATGATCTCATGGCTCATGAGACTGAGCCCCATGTCCGGCTCTGCACTGACAGTGCGGAGCCTGCTTGGGATTCTCTCTCTCTCCTCTCTCTCTCTCCTCTCTCTCTGTCCCTCCCATACTCATGTTTGCTCTCTCGCTCTCTCAAAATAAATATTTTTTAAAGAACAATAATAAAATAAAATAAAAATAATAAATAAGGGACGCCTGGGTGGCTCAGTGGGTTAAGCACTTGACTCTTGATTTCGACTCAGGTCATGATCTCATGGTTCATAAGACTGAACAAGGTGTTGGGCTCCACAGGGACAGTGTGTGAAGCCTGCCTGGGATATTTTCTCTCCCTCTCTCTCTGCCCCTCCCCCAATCACTCCCTTTCTCTCTCAAAATAAATAAATAAACTTTAAATAAATAAAAATAAAATGGTTAGAAGTAGATTTGACACAGGACAGAAGGGAAGCTATCCAAAGCACAGACTGAACGCAACCACAAGCCAAGGAATACAAACAGCCACCAGAAACTAGAAGCAAGAGGTGGGATTTTCTGGGCCGTCTGGGTGGCCCAGTTGTTTGGGCGTCCAACTTCGGCTCACGCCATGATCTTGCAGTTCATGACTTCAAGCCCTATGTCAGGCTTCGTGCTGACAGCTCAGAGCCTAGAGCCTGTTTCAGATTCTGTGTCTCCCTCTCTCTCTCTGCCCCTCCCCCACTCACACTCTGTCTCCAACTATCTCAGAAATAAATGAACATTAAAAAAAAAAAAAAAAAAAAGAAGAAGAAGAAGTGGGATTTTCCCTGAGAGCCTCCAGAGGGAGTATGGCCCTGCTGATACCTTGATTTCAGGCCAGTGAACTAGATTTCAGACTTATGGCTTCCAGAACTATGAGAAAATAATTTCTTAGAGTGGCAAATAGGGAACAAATACACAGGACTGTGAATTTAGAAATAAAAGATAATGAGCTCAGTTTTGGACTTGTGTTTTTAAGGGATCCTACGACACTCAGGTAAAAACATCCAGCACGGTCAGAAAAAAAGAATATGAACTCAGAAGAACTGTGGATGGAATACAAGAAGGAGTCACCAGTCCCCAGGAATAACCCTTGGGATTACGCAGCAGGGAAGAGGATAAAGAAGGGCTGAGACTATATAGCCCCTAAGCAATTCTAGTTAGATCAAGACTCTAAAATGCCATCTAACGGTAGTTTACAGTGGTTTCTTGAAGTGCTGTGCATCAGCAATAGTAGTAATAATTTAACAGCGAATACATTTATGTGTATCGGGCATCGGGCAGAACACTTCACACGCATTCTTACTCACTCCTCGCAACAACTTATAGATATTACTATGCCTTCTAAAGACAAGAAAAGGGAAGCTGACAGAATAAGTAACCTGCCCAAAGTCACTCGTCTGGTCGTCAAAAGCCAGGATCCAATCACCATTTACCTTAACCCAGACAAAGATAAAGTTTATCTATCTAATCTTACCGTTGACCTAAGGGTCGCTTAAAGGAAAGCTATACCAGCATGACACTTGATGACCATGATTCCAGAAAGGTCCCACATATTAAACCCCTGATTATACCTCACTAGAAGGGGGCAATCACTGAGAGGGTGAGTGAGGCGGGTGAAGGCCAACAGAAGGGATTTAGGGGTGGGGAAGAGAAGAAGGGGTACTGACAGTGCAGGGGGGGGGGGGGGTGGCACAGTGAGGACAAGAGGTCAAAATGGGAACTACAGGGATACTCATCTGGGGACATCAACAACAATGTGGGGTAGCAGGTGCCAGAAACAGACCCGGAATCCAACTTTCCCTAAGTCAATTCTTGGATGGGGTCACGAACCTAAGGAGAGAAAACGAGATGAACGAAGACCGATGATGCAGGATGCAGACCTGGCATGACGGTTAAAAGGAAAAGCTCTGGGGCGCCTGGGTGGCTCGGTCGGTTAAGCGTCCGACTTCGGCTCAGGTCACGATCTCACGGCCCGTGAGTTCGAGCCCCGCGTCGGGCTCTGGGCTGACAGCTTAGGGCCTGGAGCCTGTTTCAGATTCTGTGTCTCCCTCTCTTCCCCTCCCCTGTTCATGTTCTGTCTCTCTCTGTCTCAAAAATAAATAAATGTTAAAAAAAAATTTTTTTTTTAAAAAAAAGGAAAAGCTCTGGAACTGGAAAGACATGGGTCTAGGTCCCAATCACACACCACCAACTAACATGGGAGCTTAAAACAGGTTCCTTACCCAGGTACCTGGGGGGCTCAGTCGCTTGAGCCTCTGACTTGGGCTCAGGTCATGACCTCGCGGCCCGTGAGTTCGAGCCCCGCGTCGGGCTCTGGGCTGACAGCTCAGAGCCTGGAGCCTGTTTCAGATTCTGTGTCTCCCTCTCTGCCCCTCCCCTGTTCATGCTCTGTCTCTCTCTGTCTCAAAAATAAGTAAACGTTAGGGGCGCCTGGGTGGCTCAGTCGGTTAAGCGTCCGACTTCGGCTCAGGTCACGATCTTGCGGCCCGTGAGTTCGAGCCCCGCGTCGGTCTCTGTGCTGACGGCTCAGAGCCTGGAGCCTGTTTCAGATTCTGTGTCTCCCTCTCTCTGACCCTCCCCTGTTCATGTTCTGTCTCTCTCTGTCTCAAAAATAAATAAATGTTAAAAAAAATTTAAAAAAAAAATAATAATAAATAAATAAATAAATAAACGTTAAAAAAAAATTTTTTTTTTTTTTTTAAAGGAAAAGCTCTAGAACTGGAAAGACATGGGTCTAGGTCCCAATCGCACACCACCAACTAACATGGGAGCTTAAAACAGGTTCCTTACCCAGGTACCTGGGGGGCTCAGTCGCTTGAGCCTCTGACTTGGGCTCAGGTCATGATCTCCGGGTTCACAGTCCGTGGGTTCGAGCCCCGCATCGGGCTCTGTGCTGACAGCTCAGAGCCCCGGGCCTGCTTCGGATTCTGGGTCTCCGGCTCTCTCTGCCCCTCCCCCTCTCACACTCTGTGCCTCTCTTTCTCTCTCTCAAAAATAGACATTAAAAAATTGTTTTAATAAAAAATTGTTTTAAATTAAAAAAAAAAAAAAAAAAAAACCAGACTCCTTATCTCCTCAGAGCCTCACTGTTCTCATCTGTACGACAGGAGTACGACCCGTACCTCAGTTCCAGGTAAGTAATTGGTATTATTATGGATGGGTTAGCGGCTCCAAATCTAGGTGTCATGATTCCCACCACCGTGGTGGGTATTATTGTGAGTATTAGAGTAACTGTTTCACTACTCCTCTCCTTACTCCGAAGTGCATTCCCATCACTTCATCAGGAACGGCGTGACGCGCAGAAGAGCGGCCCGGACGGTCCACCGGCCGGGTCTGCGGCACCCAGGTGACCCCCCGTGGGGCCTCCTCCGGGCCCCTCTCGCCGCCTCCCTTCTGCAGCCCCGTGGACCGACGGCGTGCCCCCCGGGATAGGTGGCCGGCCGCCGCAGGTACCCCCCAGCCCCGCGGCCCGCCCACCCCGCGCCCCCGCCCCACCTTCTCGTAGTTCTGCATGAGGCGGCTGATACTCTCGCGCTCCACCTGCCACTCGGGCTTCTTCAGCTGCTTCCTCAACTGCTTCTTTTGGCTCTGCTTGTGGCTGTGTTTCTTCTTCCAACGGTTGAAGCTCCGCACCGGGTCGGGCCGGCCTTCCGGGCCCCGACAGTCGGCAGTTTTGCCCATCGCGGCGGCGGCGACAGCCCAGACCGCCCCCAGACACGAGACACCTCAGGCCAGGCGGAGGCACGGTTCTGAGGAGACGCGGAACCAGCGTGGGGGAGAGGGAGACGGCGCGTGCGCGAAACCCAGAGCCCGCCCCCGAGCTTTTGAAACCGGGGCACGCGCCTTGGACTGCAAGGAAAAAGTGGGCGGTGATTGGCGACTTGGATTCCGCAGGGCGGAGCGGTCTGAGGAAGAAGGCGGGGCTAGCGGCGCCAGGAGCACGCCGGCCCTTTAAATGGACGCATGCGCACGGTTGCTGTTACTATGGTGACGTCACACGCTTAACACTTTTTGGCTGTTAATACACGCTTGCCCTGGGTTTACCTTGGCAAAGCGTGAGCGAGCGTGCGCGTAGGCACGCACACACGGGCACACGTGCTCAATCTGAGTTACAGTTGTGATCCCCCTTTTTGCGTATTTCGGCCCAGGGAGCTGAAAGATTTGCCCAAAAATCAAATATTCCTCTGCAGAGTACCAACCTAGGAATAAAAAAATGATTATTCTATATTCTACTGTCCCTCTAGGTTTTCCCTTTTTTCCGGCCCTTCAGACTCAGTTGCTGCTGCAGCAGCGAGCTGAAGCATAGTCGAACTGAATTTGCTATGAAGGCAAAATGAAAACTAAAAGAATTAAAAACAAAGTTATTTGCAATAAATCATTTTAAGTGAATTGGCCTTCAGTGAATTAGTTTTTTGACACATTTACCTAGAGTGCGCATAGGTATACACTGGATGGTGGTGGGGGCACAGCTGTAGCGTGGACAACAGTAGGTTCAAAGCTGACATGTAGAGTGTTCGCACCTTCAAATTATTTTTTAAACCCGCGTAGCCTGATGACTACCCCCCAACACATGCCCACTCCCCAGACAGAAAGTGGTTGGGGAAGTGGGGCTGTGAACTGGAAAATCTCCTCCCCCAACCCAAGGTCACTAGATATGGTGGAGGGTAAAGCTTTATAAAGGGAGGCTATTTAAAAATACATACACATCCACAAAAAATTCAAAATAGAATGACCATATGATCCAATACTTCTATTTCTGGATATGCAAGAAAGAGTTGAAAGCAGCATCTGAAAGAGATGTTTGCATACCCACATTCATAACAACATTATTCCTAATATCCAAAAGGTGGAAACCACCCATGTGTCCATCCAGGAATAGTGGATAATACTGAGCCCTCAAAACAAAGGGAATTCTGACAATGTTCCCATGTGGATGAAGTTGGAGGACATTATGGTAAGTGAAATCAGACAGTCACAAAAGAAAAAATCCCGTATGAATCCATTTATCTGAGATACTTAGGGTAGTCAAAATCAGAGGTGCCAGAGGCCAGGGTGAGGAGAAAATGGGGAGTTCCTGTTTAATGGGTATAGAGTTTCTGTTTAGTAAGATGAAAACATCTCTGGGAGACTGACTAGTAGCACAATGATGCAAATGTACTTAATGCCACAGAACGGTGATACACCCAGAAATGGTTTAAGAGGCAAATTTTATTTTTATGTTACCACAATTTTTCTTTCTTTCTTTCTTTCTTTCTTTCTGGACAGAATAAGCAGGGGAGGGGCAGAGAGGGTGGTGTGACAGAGGATCCCAAGCGTTCTCCTCACTGACAGCAGAGAACCCAATAAGGGGCTCAAACTCACAAAGGATGAGGTCACTACCTGAGCTGAAGTCAGTCGCTTAACTGACTGAGCCACCCAGCCACCCCTGTATCTTATCACAGTTTTAAAAATTGTTCTTAATTTCTTTTAAGTGTCTATACACAACAAATGAGGGTCCCAACTCTCACAGTCACTCTTCTAAAGCTAAAGCAACCGGCTACATATACACCTCAGGCAAAAAAAACTGAACGGTCATCTCTAGATCTCTAGGAAAACTGGCCTAAGAGAAAGACCGGGACGTAATGGCATTTAGGCAGCCGCCAAAGCAATGGTGGGTTGCTAAGCTCCCCCTGTGTCTTCAGTGAACCCACCAGTTAATAACTTCTTCTACACACTTGTCATTTCTAATCATCCTTACTCAAATGTGAAAGAATAACCAAAGACCACCAAATGTTTGAGGAAATCCTTTAACTTAAAAGTTGGAATCTAAAACTAATAAACCAAAAGAAAAAAAAAGAAATCTTCAAAAGAAATCATTATTAACATTTTTGGAAACATAAGGCGTTGTTACCCGTGAACAAGAACAAGAACTGTACAGAGAGTGAAACAGAACTCTTAATAGAAGTCATTTTGTTATGTAAATCAACTTTTTAACACAAAATAATAGAAAATTAAAAATCTAATCACAATAAAGAACTCAATCTCACATTCCAAAGTCATTAGGATGGAATAATTTGTAATACAAATAGCTCATATCTTGATTGCATAAAATGACACCTTCATGGTGTTTTCCATGCTTATTTGCTACAATACCTTGTTTTCTGTAGAAATGAGTCCAGGGCAGGCTTTCAGTTATGACGTTGAGGACATTAAATAGTTTTTACAGCATATTAATATTGACACTCTATGTTCTCCAATACCAACAAATATTCAGCAAGCTCCTGAAGAGCTAAAAAAAGTTTTGGAAATGTGCCTGGTAACTCCTACTACAAATATAGGCAAAACTTCAGTCCAGAGAGCAACTATACTAAAATTTGGTGGGTGGTGAAGTGTAATATTTGTTCCTTGTACCTCGAAATCTACCTAATATTATTCATCAGTTACTTAATATTATTCATCACTTTCTACTGTAAATTTTTACATAGTTGTGATTGTTCATCATCATAATTCTCCAAATTACATATGTCTCTAAAACTGTGGAGAGACCATTATATTCTTTCTGTACTTTGAAACTTTTTCAAAAAAGATTATCTTGTTTGAGAAAGCAATAATACTCCAGTAGTGATGAGCACAACCGTCCCCCAAATCTCAGTTTATAAATGCCATTTTTCCCCAATCAAATGAACCAGAGATCTTTGTAGACACAGCTAATTCCAGGCCTGGGCCAGAGAAAGTACAGAATAACTCGAGGTGCCAGAAAATAAAGAAGAGCTCAAAGAATGATGATGTTGGTAGTTGTTATAAGAATGTTTGCCTTAAATACTTCTATTTCATTCGGCCTTGTACTCATGTAGTTTTCTATAGGTATGTTCTATTTTCAATAAATATGGTTTAAAATATGAAATGTCCACACCAAAATAGTCATGTAAATTAGTACTGAGGAAATAAATTTAAATATAGGTGTTTTCAAAGAATTTCTTTGGCTAGTATTCTAACCTTTATCTAGGTAATTTATCTGTAAAAATATCAATAATTTATAAAAGAGCATTGCTTACTGCCTCTAAGTGAATACTAGTGATGGGATGGCTTCAAATGGACTTTCATATTATATATTTTGTAATGATTTCAAAATTAATATTTCAGAGAGCCTGGGTGGCTCAGTCTGTTGAGCATCGGACTCTTGGTTTCAGCTCAGGTCATGATCTCATGGTTTGTGGGTTCAAGCCCCACGTTAGGCTCTGTGCTGACAGGGCAGAGCCTGCTTGGGGTTCTGTCTCTCTCCCTCTCTCTCTGCCCCTCCCCTACTTGTGCTCTCTCTCTCAAAATAAATAAACTTTAAAAAAATTAAAAATTATTTAAAAATGAAATTAATATTTCAAAACCCTTCCATGTTTCAATTAACTGAAAGGTAGATTTATAGTTCTTGGATGGAATTAAAATTTCAAAAGTATAAAAAACAGATTTTTGGTATATTTTTTACCATTAGGTTTGAGGAATGTATAACATGGGATATGGAATGATTGAGAATTACTTTTGATGATCTTCTATCAAAATCTATTATTTTTTTTCATTCAAAATCGTGGCACTGTCATATCTCTGACTTTTAATTGTTGATAAACCTACTAGTACTATCATATTAATAATAATATTACTATTACTATTACTATTATTATTATTATTGGAAGCACACTTAAGTTTCCCAGATCTATGAACAACAAGATACCTTTTTCTTTTGAGGAGATACCATTCTCAACTTGACATAACATCTTCACCTCAAAACTGTCATATTTCAAACGTTAGTCAGGTTACATTTTTTTCCCCACAATTTTTTACATTGCTGTCAAAAGCTTTTTGAGCATTTACTTTGAATTCAGTCTTCAGTAAACCCTTTATTGCTTTTTGCTTTGGCCAACGTGCTAACATGATGTCATGAGAAGAAGAGAGCATCTTCCCAAGTCACAGAGATCTCTTCCCCTCACATTATTTTGGATTCTGTTCTGTTTGTAAATTGTCTACCAAATATGTAGATCTCATCTTCTTTCAGTTATGTCATTTGCTGAATGATATCTATGTTCATATGCAAAAATATTAGACTTTAGAAAGCCACAAATCTCATGTTAACTGTTCTACCTGGGGCTTACGGAGATCAGACCTAAGATAATTAAGCAATACTTAGTGTATCTTGCCTTATTCAAATGATTTCATTCAGTGCATCTATGATAGTGTAATTATTTGGTTTTATATTTTACCCTTTCTTGATTATAATTGAAAGATAGAGAGCACAAACGGTCAGAGGGGCAGAGGGAGAAAGAAATACAATCTTAAGCAAGCAAGCTCCATGCTCAGTGCAAAGCCCGACAGGGGATTCCACTCAGGGCTCCATGCAGGGCTCAATCCCATGATCTTGGCATCATGTCCCATGCTGAAATCAAGAATTGGATGCTCAACCGACTGAGCCACCAGGTGCCCCTATATTTTACCCTTTAAATACTCTTTATTCTACCTCACCAACGGTTACATACATAATAATTTTCAAATCAGATTTCAATTCTGAATGCTTAACAGTTGGGTGACGTTACTTTTCATTTTCTTCTGCTTCTGAGCATATATGATAAATGCCATTTTTTGCACCCATTTGCATTTTAAACCTGATTTTTTTCATTCATTGACAGTATTAAAAAAAAATACAGAATCACTCAAGGTACAGTAAAAGCCGGTAATTTTTCATTGTTTGAGTTTATGTAAAAACAAAGTTCACAAAGCTTCCACTTGTGCTGTTTTGTTTTGTTTTTTTAATTTAGACTTCTTGCTTATGACAGGCAATTTCCAACAAAAATGACTTCTTTAATATTCAGGTTATACAACCATGTACCTGATTTAGGAGAAAATACATGTGATACAAATGTACATTCAATTTTTTTTTCCTCTTCCAGTTTTTATTTAAATTCATCATGATTGACACTTCCCCTTTCAGTTCTACATTCTGTGCAATCACTATCTTTTTTTCTAATATTCCCTATATTTTCTCCAAAAAAATATATTCAATTCAAATAATATTATATCATTTCCCTCTATGGTAACATCTTCTGTTTTGTCTTCTGATTCCATTAAGTTTTAAAATCATTTTTCTGATGTCTACTAAGAAATTATATAATAGCTTTGTATTTTATCTCCAATTTTGTAAAACTTTGAAAGTGTTGCATCCACACCACTCCTGAAACAGAATGCTACGGGCACCAGTGACAGTCACAACAAAGTTTATTACAATGAGAGGCAAGGCAGACCGAAGGGGACCAACACTCTTGATAAAAGTGCGGCCCCGAACAGCCGGGGTACAGAGTTTTTATAGCCGATCACATCGTTTTATCATCACCTGGGAATAGAACAAAGAAGTTTCCAGATGAGTCAGAAATAGTTGCCAGATGAGTTAGAAACAATTGCCTAATGATGTGTTTATTTTAGACTTTCTGCCTCTAAGTTGCAACCAGTGGATCTCCTTTGACCCTGCCTCTGATGCTCTTTTCTTTGAACTTTTGTTTCCTTAATTGGTGAAGCCTAATTTACAAGAGTATGAGGCGTAGTTTACAAGAGTAAAGCAAGGCTGTTATCTCTTAACCTTCAGTATCAACACAAAGCTGTTATTTTTCAAGCTAAGCGTTAGCCCTACACTACAATTTAACCCTTACAAAAGAATACATATAAGAAAACTGCTAAAATTTTAACAGTGGTTATTTTTGCCTAATGACATTGCATAAAAACAAGGAATTAGGTAATTAATAAATAATTACCTTAAAATTGCTAAATTATTGTGATAGGTAATGCACTTCTGGAACCTTGTTGGTTTTGACTGAAGAATCAGAGGGGTTTTTTTCTTTCCTTTTTTTTTTTTTAAACAAATCTGATCAATTTACTAAGTTATGTTTTAAGAGTTAAATGTTATGGGTTGATGGGATTCAGGGCAGGCTGCCCCTGTGGTAGGGTCCCCTCCCTAAGGAGAGAGAAAAAAAGGGAGAGAAAACTTCAAGGTAACCTGGCTATCCGCCTGCGTGACAACATCCCTCATGACCTTGTAAACGGAGACTACTTAATCAGACTACATGTTAATGTGTTACCTACCATATATGGGGAGACAAAGAAATAGAAAAACTCTGCCACGTGACGTTCGGTGCTCAGTTCTTTGGGTGGGAACACAACTGAGCAGTGCCGCTGCAAATAAAGTTGTTTCCTGGAAATTATAAAGCCTCGGTGTCAGGACTTTCTGTGCGAGAATCCTGCTACACCCCCAAATAGGCCACTTTAGCATATTAATTATTTTAAATTGAAATTACTTAAGAAAAAGCCATTATAAAAACACTCTGTCCTTTGAGTTCCTGAAAGCTGGAAATAAATCTCCCACGTGAAAGGCACTCTTCTTGTACCAGGGAGAAAGGAGACAGATATCCCTATCACCAGAGAGAAGGGAATTCAAGGCTAAGAAGGCTTTGTAAATAAAACCTGTTACTTCTGTACTAATTTAGTAACATCAGCCAGATGTCTTGTCAATTCTTCACAAATGTATTGTTTCTTTGTCTGAAAGATACACAAGCTGCCTACCTTGGTGACTTCTTCCAGTCGCATAGTTCTATAAACTTTCATATGTGAGAATTAAATTTGTTTTTCTCTTGTTAATCTGTCTTGTGTCAATTTAATTATTAGATCAGCCCAAGAACCTAGAGTGAAAAAGGAAAATTTTTTTTTGCCTCTACAGGGTCCATTTTTTCCCCAGCCACACAAAAGACCTCTTCATGAATAGTTCTTTGTTTAAGTTTCTCAGCTCTCCACCCTGTACCTGCCTCTTTACATTTTTACTGAAATTAAATACTGTTTATCCTGCAAGATCTGAATAACTTGACCTCAAGAAGCTAAAACATGACTCATCCAAGTCCTCTTGTCATGCAAAAACGACAAATAATTTTCGGTAAATCAATTCAGCTATTTGTTGACTTTTTTATTGAAAAAAATTAATAATATAACAAAGCATATGTTTATTCAAATAAGAAGATTCCTCTTTGTTTCTTTCTGCCTTATTACTATATTCAGTCTGAAATCATTCTTAGAATATAATCAATACCTTCATGAAATTTTAGAGATTGCAGCTTTGATTATTTCGATCTTCTTCAACTCATACCCTCCAGAACTTGGCAGGGCCAGCATGCAATCACCTTAATCCCCGAGTGTAACCTCTCTGAAATTGTCAAGAACAAGAACAACAAAAGTATACTTCCCTAATTGGCTAGCACAGGTAAACTAGAAAGCCCAGAGGTTCTATCCTACCACCACTGCTGTGTTGCTAACTGCTGTGTGGAGTCACAAATCCATTAGTTTATCTATGCACACGTGTGTTCATTCACCTATCTAGGTTTTTGTAAGTGTCTTATAGTGTGCTTGATATTGTTAAGCCTCAAAAATACAAAAATGATAAGAAATTGTCCCTGACTCAAGGAGCTCATAATCTAGTAGAATAGTCTCTAAAGGTAGCTTCCTGAGAATCACATCAGGAGTGTTTTTTAAAATGGCACTCTCTCAGCATTACCCAAAAATATTCTGATTCTGCAAATATAAAACAGAGGCGAGCCAATTCTGATGCAATCAGCCAGATCAGCTGGTCTGCAGATTGCCTTTTGGGAACCTCTGGTCTAATAGATTATAATTAATCATAACAGTTGAAGCTGATTACAATTTATTATATATTTGAATCAGTTCCAGTTTAATGCCAGTAAAATTATACCATAATAAAACTATGAAAGATTAACATGTAAAGGGAAAATAGTAGTGAATAAAGTCTCCATATGCCCTTGATTCACATTTGAGCCATAGATAATACTCGTAAGCATAACCCTAACAAAATCATCTCTACTTACCAATGTTATCAATAAAAATTACTGTGGCTCTCACACACAAGGATTCTGATAAAGAGGTCTACCAGTAAAAATAGCTCAAAACTCATACCCCAATCATTTGTCTGAGAGAAACTGAACTGTCATCACTATTTCCACTTGAGGAATTGGAACTTCCAGATTGTTCTTTTCAGTTGATCATAGGCCAGCAGATGGCAGTCTAGGATCATATGCTAGCTTTCCCTTGGGGTTAGATAGACTTCAGCCTGGGTTTTTATAGCCACCAACCAGGTGGTTTCCTGGTCAGTTTATCTGCTTTACAATGTTGAGCTTTAAGAACATGGTTTACTAATACTCCTCACATTCTCTGCAATACTTTTGGAGTATTTCTTCCACCACTTCTTTTTCAATTAAAAGTAATTGCTAACATTTACTGAGCATCTAGTAAGTCCTAGGCATTGCTAGATTCATCACAAACATTATCTCTAAGCCTTATACAACCCATTTTTTAGATAAGAAAACTTGAAGCTACGAGAGATTAAATGATTTGTCCAGGTATCGTATCCCAGTTTGTGGCACTGCAAGACATCTATAATTTTCATCTATTTTATCACTGAACACCCTCCATCTATTCCATTCCAGGAAAAATTAGGATCTTCAAAAATTGTAGTTTATCTTCAACTGGGGTCAATTTTTTAATCTCTAACATAAGACTGAGTTTGGTTATTTAAGATAATCTTTAAAAAATTTTTTTTAATGTTTATTTATTTCTGAGACAGAGAGAGACAGAGCGTGAGTGGGGGAGGGGCAGAGAGAGAGGGAGACACAGAATCTGAAACAGGCTCCAGGCTCTGAGCTGTCAGCACAGAGCCCGACACGGGGCTCGAACTCATAAACCGTGAGATCATGACCTGAGCTGAAGTCAGTCGCTCAACCGACCGAGCCACCCAGGTGCCCCAGTTATTTAAGATAATCTTAAATCTAATTGTCCACTACTTATGTGCTATTTCCATATATTTCTGCATCTTTAGCAGGAGATTGCCAGTTCACCTCTAACATGTAATGAGCTTGGATGTTACCACTCCCATTTTTACCACACACACACACACACACACACACACACAAAACCTGGACAAAGTGAAAATCAATTACTTTTCTTGGACCCACCAGAAAACTGATTTTGCAGGGCTAACTGCCAGCCTGAAATCCAGAAAAAGAAACAAATCCAGAGAATCACAGCCAACATTTGCCTACCAGGAACAGAAGCTGCTGGAGCCATATGCTAATAGGAACTCTTTTTTTTTTTTTTAATTTTTTTTTTAAGTTTATTTATTTTTGAGACAGAGAGAGACAGAGCATGAGTGGGGGAGGGGCAGAGAGAGAGGGAGACACAGAATCGGAAGCAGGCTCCAGGCTCTGAGCCATCAGCCCAGAGCCCGACGCGGGGCTAGAACTCACGGACCGCGAGATCGTGACCTGAGCCTAAGTCCGACGCTTAACCGACTGAGCCACCCAGGCGCCCCCAATAGGAACTCTTGAATCATAATTCTGATGCATTGCCAGAGGCTGAGTACACACCAGCATGAATGGGAGCCACAGTTTGGGGGGATGGGGGATGATGAACCCCCACCAGGTTCTCGAGATGAAGATCTGAAAAAATGCCCTTGTGGCTTTGGCCAGGGTGTGGGGAGGAGTAATTACTAGCAAGTACCGGAAACATCTAGGACACCAGGGTAGTGCTGGTGGCATGTATCACCACAGGATCAACCTCGACAGATATCACCCACGTTACTTTGGAAAAGTTGGTATGAGGCATTGCCACTTAAAGAAGAATCAACTGATAGACCGTGGACCTTGGTCAGTGAGCAGACACTGGTAAAAGCTGCCAAAAACAAGACTGGAGCTGCATCTTCCCTGACATGGTGCAATCAGGCTACTACAAAGTTTTGGGGAAGGAGAAGCTCTCTAAGCAGCCTCTCATTGTGAAGTCTGAATTCTTCAGTAGAAGGGCCGGAGAGAAGATTAAGGGTGCGGAAGTACCGTGTCCTAGTAGCTTGAAGCCACGTGGAGGGAGGCTCACTAAATGTTAACAAGGGGGCACCTGGGTGGCACAGTGGGTTAAGCATCCGACTCTTGATCTCAGCTCAGGTCATGATCTCTGGTTTGTGAGATTGACCCCATATCGCATTCTGAGCTGACAGCACGGAGCCTGCTTGGAATTCTCTCTCTCCCTCTCTCTCTCTCTCTCTCTCTGACCCTCCCCTCCTTGCACTCTCACTCACTCTCTAAATAAATAAATACTTTTAAAAATGCTAACAAGTGCTTTTCAAAAAAATCAAATAATATAAAAATGAAAAATATATAAATAACTCTTTAAATAAGAAAATGTTCCAATTTTTTAAAGGGTCAAAAGATCTGCACAGACATCTCATAAAAGTAGGCACACAGATGCAAGAAAGGACCTGAAAAGATGTTCAGCATCATTTATCATTAAGGAATTGCAAATTAAAACAACAATGAGATATCACTACCTACCTATTAAAATGGCTAAAACCTAAAAGTCTGGAAACACTGTTGAGGTGGACGCAGAGCGTGGGGGCTCTCATTGCTGGTGGAAATGCAAAGCAGCACAACTATTTTGGAAGTTTCTCACAGAACTAAACAGAGTCTTATCATATAATGTAGCAATTGTGGTTCTAGGTGTTTACTCACCTGATTTGAAAACTTACGTCCACACAAATCCCTGCACACAGGGGATTTTCATAATAGCCCCCCAAACCGGAAGCAATCAAGATTCTTTCACGGAATGAACAAATAAACAAACTGTGGCACATTGATACAATGGAAAACTACTCAAAAGTAAAAAGAAGTGAGTTATCAAGCCACAACAATACATCGGTGAATCTTAAATGCATATTGCTAAGGGAAGGAAGGCAGTGTGAAAAAGCCACGTAACTCAATGATCCCAACTATATTACATTCTGTAAAGGCAAAACTATAGAAACAGTTAATAGATCAGTGGTTACCCAAGGTTGGGGAGGGCGGTAGGAGAAGAGTTGAATAGATAAAGCAAAGGAGATTTTTTAGTGTGATAATACTTCTCCTATAGGATACTATAATGGTGAATGCAGGACATCAAGCATTTGTCAAAACCCACAGAACTTTACAGAATCGAGAGTAAACCTCAAAAGAATGTAAATTAAAAACCAGAATTGGGGAGGCACCTTGGTGGCTTAGTCGGTTAAGTGTCCGACTTAGCCTCAGGTCATGATCTCACAGTTCAGGGGTTCAAGCCCCGCATCGGGCTCTATGCTGACAGCTCAGAGCCTGGAGTCGGCTTCAGATTCTGGGTGTCCCTCTCTCTCTATCCCTCTCCCACTCATGCTCTGTCTCTCAAAACTAAATAAACATTTAAAAAACCATTTTTTTAAAAAGCCAGCATTTGGGAGGCAGAGGGATCCCAAGTAGAATGCAAAATATGACAAAAGAATCTAAATGTATCACAAATGTATGCATGGGTAAGGAGGAGAAAGCTCTGACCACAGTGACTTTGGAAATGAGTGGAGTCTGTAAAACCCAAAGCAAACGGAACTACACATAAATACTGTTCTCCAGTTGGTAAAGCTGTTCCCCAGGAAGGTAACGATTCTGAAACCACAATACGTATATACTGGAATTGCAAAGTTAAGTGAATTTCTAGTGGGTGGTGGAGGCTGAGTTCCTCACTGTTGCAGTGGGAAGTTACAGACGAGCAAGAGAAGGAAGTTAGAATGATCCAGTAGTAATTGAGTAGTATTGGAGACACCAGTATGAACTCGATTATTTTAAAATGGATACAGATCGATACAGAAATAATTATAGATATAAGCATATACATGGGTCAATGTTCAAATATATTTCTTTGCTCTGTCAGCTGAGAAGCCCTAGAAGCCGTAACCCTCCAGGAGCACATCTCCTGGTTCTTCTTCTCTAATACAATTTTTCCAGTAAAAGTAACCAAAGCTCATTGGAGAAATGTCTGATTCTGGGCATGGTCCAAGAAATAAACTAGAGGAGCCTAGAGCATCTTTATGGGCAGCAAGTAAGTGACAGCTCAAGACACAAAACAAAGCAAAACCCCAGAATGATGGGGAATATCAAACAGATACAGGAACCAACTGAAAGAGCTGCCAATAGCCAGAGCTGGAAAATTTTGAGCCACAAAATAAAATAGTAATGGATAGTATCCCCAAGTGTAAAATAAATATCCAGGAGTCCATTTTGATATAAATAAATGATTGAATAAATAAGTAAGTAAATAAATAAATAGGGGAGAATAGAGAAATGTCCCATGCAGAAGGATTTTAAATAATTTATATAGATATTTACCATTAAGGAGTACACCATAACTCCACACTTGGTAAGCCTGGGTTGTGCATAGTGACTTTCATCCAAGGAGTACAGTAGGGACGGAAGAGAAAAGAGTAACTTCACTGTGAAGAAACCCTGATAAACGCTACCCCGGCCAGGTGGTCAAAATTAACAGCAACAGGGCTAATCCCATTGATACTAGGCATCCTTGATATGACGTGATGAGAATGGCAATTTACTCCTCTGCTCTTTCTTCTAAAATGCATTGCCTCGGTCCAATCATGAAGAAAACCTCAGTAAAATCCTAACTGAGGAGCAGTTTAGAAAATATTTGATCAGTACTCCTCAAAACTGTCCAGGTCATCAAAAAACAAGAAAAATCTGAGACACTTTTACAGCCAAGAGGAACTTAAAAAGCCAAGACAACCAATTGCAATGTGGTACCCTAGATGGGGTCCTGCAACAGAAAAGGAACATTACACATACGTTGAGGAAATCCAAAGACAATGTCTTTGTAAGTGTAGGAGATCTCAGTTAGAATGAGAAATTATGGGACTAAAACTTTCAAGAGCTCATCTGTCTTTAAACGCTGTCTTTCGGGGCTCCTGGGTGGCTCAGTCAATTGAGCGCCCAACTTCTGCTCAGGTCATGATCTCACAGTTCATGAGCTCCAGCCCCATGTCAGGCTCTGTGCGCTGACAGCTCTTTGAAAAAGAAATAAACATTAAAAACATTATTAAATGCTGTCTTTCACACAAGAAGTTTGATTCCCATGCTCACCCCCCAGAACCTAGCAAAGATTTCACAATATCTATATGGCATTCATCAGACTACGTCTATGGCTTTTTATTCCATTTTCATTATTTCCAAGCTTATAGTGAAAGGTTATGATTCCCCAAATTCCCTAAATTCCTTTTATTATGGTCAAACCATTTACCTGAATGGCACTTTTCCCTCTAAATCTTAAGTTTATAAAATTCCATCAATGCCTGATATTGGGACGGTTTATATTCTCAGAAGGAACATACTAAAGATGTTAAAATCAACAGTTGCATCTTCTGCAAGGGAACTGAATAGACTTGAATTTTGTTGAGCCACTGACACTGGTATTCCAGACCCATGATGGCACTGCCGGCTTGCCTCCTGCTTTCGGGGCTATGGACAGACAAGGACTCCCTCTTGACTCCTCTGCCTTCCTAGAACATGAGAAATGCTCACCCCTGATATTCCAAACATCCTTTAAAATTCTGCCTGGGGGGCACCTGTGTGTCTCAATTGGTGGAACATGCAACTCTTGATCTCTGGGTTGTAAGTTCAAGCCCCACGTTGGGTATACAGGTGACTTAAAAATAAAAAAAAAAATCTTTTTTTTACAATATGAAATGTATTGTCAAATTGGTTTCCATATAACACCCAATGCTCATCCCAACAGGTGCCTTCCTCAATGCCCATCACCCACTTTCCCCTCTCCCCCACCCCCTATCTACCCTCAGTTTATTCTCAGTTTTTAAGAGTCTTTTATGGTTTGGCTCCCTCCCTCTCTAACTTTTTTTTTCCTTCCCCTCCTCCATGTTCTTCTGTCAAGTTTCTCAGGATCCACATAAGAGCGAAAACATGGTATCTGTCTTTCTCTGTATGACTTATTTCACTTAGCATCACACTCTCCAGTTCCATCCACGTTGCTACAAAAGGCCATATCGCATTCTTTCTCATTGCCACGTAGTATTCCATTGTGTATATAAACCACACTTTCTTTATCCATTCATCAGTCGATGGACATTTAGGCTCTTTCCCTAATTTGGCTATTGTTGAAAGTGCTGCTATAAACGTTGGGGTACAAGTGCCCCTATGCATCAGCACTCCTGTATCCCTTGGGTAAAATCCTGCTTGAGCTGTGGACTCTTATTTCAGTGCTTTGATGTTGGAATCAAGGATGAGGGTACAGATACTTTAGGAGAAAGAGTAACCTCAAGACACAATCACATCTAAGAGCTGTCATAGCAGCTCAAATGATGTGGCATCAAGTTAACTTGATTATTGACATGGGCGTGATGTCTTGAGCTGGATTCTTATTCAGAGAGCCTAGGACAAGAGACCTGTGGATCTGGGGGACACTGCAGTATTTATAATAGTGTTATGAAGGATACACGATGGATACGGATTCTATTTGATGTGCATCTATAAAGCAAAAAATAAAAACCCATGTCCTAGAATATTTTCAAAAGGGTATTTATATTTTCAAAATATAAATGTCCTAGAATATTTTCAAAATTCTGAGAATGTTGCCTCAGCACGTGCTACCAGCTTGCAGAATGACTCACACCCAATAACACCTTCTCTGTTGTCACAAGCAATGATACAAAAGCCCAGAGGAAGAACCGGCTTCTACTAGTAGGAATCTATGTCCACGGCACTCATATTCCTGGAAGAGACCAACTCTAGGAGCTTACCAAAGTGTTCTCCTGGGACTCAGAGACTAAGACTAATATAATTTCATTTGAAGATGACCTAAATTTGAGTTCTTCCTCTTTTGTTCAATATTTGTATAACTTAGCTAAAGCACTTGACTTCTGTGAGTCTTATAGGAACCCTAGAAACTTCTTCACGGGGTTTAGGTGCTAGAAATCAGATCAATCAGTCAAAATCACCTAGGCCAAGTCTAATGTAATACATTATATTAGAATGTAATTTTAAAAGAGCTCCTTTATTTTGAGATCAAGAGAAATTAGTTTGATTAAGCTACAAAGAGTTTCCTTTTGTTATTTTTTGTTTGTTTGTTTATTTATTCTTAAGAGAGAAAGAGAGAGAGAGACAGAGTTCAAGCAGTGGAGGGGCAGAGGGAGAAGGAGACACAGAATCCAAAGCAGGCTCCAGGCTCTGAGCTGTCAGCACAGAGCCCAATTTGGGGCTCGAACTCAAGAATCACGAGATCATGACCTGAGCCCAAGTCAGACGCTTAACTGACTGAGCTGCCCAGGTGCCCTGTTTTTTGTTTTTTTTTTTTCCGGGGGGGGGGGGTGGATTGAGGGATAGAGAGAGGAAGAGGAATGTGAAAACTTTCCCCCCACCATGCTGAGATTGAGAATACCAAAGGAATAGAAAGATGATGTTTCCATGTACAATTGCTTCCCCTGCTCTGTACGTTTCATTAGGGCCTTCCTTAAATTCACTGCTGCTGACGAATAGAGTCTGAGTCCCCCCGTATCACAGACAGGATGATACACGAAGGTTTGTGGAGAGCACGAAGCTCTAAATGCTTGACTTCTCCCTTGCTTCCATTTTCTGGCCTAGGCCCTCCTTCTCCTTACCTCTTCATTGTCTCCTCTGGGAATGCTCTCTCCGAGGCAGGAAGAACACTGAAAAGATGAGTAATGGTTGAAAAGTGTTCACCTTGGACATGGCTGTGTAGGCACCTCACAGCCTATGGGCCCTGATGCAAAAGGCATCAACGGACGCAGCTTCATTTTTATTAATGGTCCCTATGAAAGCCACAACAGCGAATATAAATGACAGTTTTAACTGATAATGTTAGTATCTTGATTCACCCATTGCATCAGTTCACTTGAACGGTAAAAATTTATCTTCTGCTATAAAACAGAGAAATGAAGACTAGTTTAAACAGCTCAGCAAATATGCGCTTTTAAAGAGTCACCGTAACAAGTGGATTAAACAAATACTGCTTGTACTTGAGGTTAATGAACACAGAAGGGGTCAGACACCTTAACTGAGGGAAGAAAATGAAAGTCAACAAGCTAAGAATCAATCTTGTAGCAGGATTCTTGCACAGAATCATGACACCGAGGTTTTCTTTCCAAGAAGCAACTTTATTCGTGCCGGCACAGCTCACTTGGGTTCACATCCGAAGAACTGAGTCCCGAACCACCACGTGGCGTAGTTTTTTTTATACATTTTTTATTTCTTTGCCTCCCATATATGGTAACACGCAAACATGCAGTCTGATTAAGTGGTCTCATGTTACAAGGTCATGAGGGATGTCACATATGAGTATAGCCAGGTTGCCTTGTGGGGTTTTTTTTTCCATTCCTTAGGGAGGGGACCCTACCACATTGTCCTACCTCAAAGATGTTATGAACAAGCAAAATATGAGTATTATGGTACTTTACATAGAACGGGTGACTTTGTACTGGAATCTCCATTCATATGTGAAGAAACTTAAGATGTTGAAGATGAATAAGAAATGCTGTATTTGGAAAGACAAACCAATAAAAAATAATTGTGGACAGTGGTCAACGAAATATAGATCCTGGGGGAGGGAAAACCTAAGTGGCTCAAAAAGAGCTTTTTCAAATTTATGAAACTAGAGATGAAAATAGCTAAGAATGGAAGATAAGCAGCACCTGGGTGGCTCAGATGGTTGAGTGTCAGACTCTTGACGTCAGCTCAAGTCATGATTTCACGGTCATGGGTTCAAGCCCCACATCGGGCTCTGAGCCGGATGTGGAGTGTGTTTAAGATTCTCTCTCTCTCTCTCTCTTTCTTATCCTCTCCCCCATCTCTCTCTCTTTCTCTAGACATAAAAAAAAAAAGAAAAGAGAAAAGAAAAGTAACGTAACCTTCCCAAGATCAGGGTAACTGATGATGCCTTTAGTCAGAACTGCCTCAGCATAAACACAAAATTTTATGGCTGGAACCAAGCTAATATGTCTGAGTTAGAAAACCAGCAGCTACCAAAGCCTGACTGGGAAATATCAGAGACTGACCCCTTGCTCAGACCAGCTTCAGAGCCTACTGTATCAGTCACGCCCCTATGCACCTCGTTGCTGCCCACCTCACAAGGTTTATTCTGTTATGAAGAATATTTTTCTCTATTGTATATACTAACCGTGTATACAATAAGCCTGCTGAACGCTCTTATTCTAAAAGTTTGTAGGTTTTCTTGGAAGCTTTTATATGTCAATATCAACAATTATGTCTTTTCCTTTATAAATAACCCTATGCCCTTTTCTTTCCTGCCTGCCTTCTTTCCTTCTTGATTTCCTTATTACATTAGCCAAAACTTCCAGGATAATGTAAAATAGGAGGATGAAGGGCGCCTGGGTGGCTCAGTCTGTTAAGTGTCCGACTTCGGCTCAGGTCATGATCTGGCAATTCGTGAGTTCAAGCCCTGCATCGGGCTCTGTGCTGACAGATCGGAGAATGGAGCCTGCTTCGGATTCTGTGTCTCCCTCTCTCTCTGCCCCTCCCCTGCTCATACTCTGTCTCTCTCCATCTCAGAATAAATAAACATTAAAAAAATTGAAACAGGAAGATGACAGCAGACATCCTTGCTAACATTACAGTTGACTAATTATATTGAAGGATTATACTATGGGGTGAACAGACTTGTGAAGGTTTCCCAGGGAACCTGACCACAATATAAAATATTTATTTCTATATAAGTATATTCACCTTTATAAACACTTGATTTATTAATGAATTCTTGGAACATAATCCCTTGGTAAACTAAGGATAGCATCTTTAATAAATTGGTAATATACATAGAATGTCACTGTGGAACTTTCTGGAGCTAGAATTAACATCAGGTTTAGCAATTAAATGGTTGTAAATTGATAATGATTTTATATTCCTACCTTTAAGTTCCTACCTTATGAAATGAAATACATAAATATCCAAACATATCTTCATGAAATGTTAAAATATTTGCAGTAATGTATACTTAGAATAGAAAAGAAAGCCTTCCCACTAGGTGATTTAGACAGATACACTATTCTCAAAAAATAATAATGAAATACATAAATTGAAAGCATTTCTTGCTTGGTCATCAACATATATGTGCAGTGCTCCTGCTAGTCCATTTCGCTGGTAAAGACTCCCTGAGCACAAACACAGATCATTCATGGGAGAAACAAGCCATTTTATTTTTTTTTTTTGAAGCCAGCCTCTATAGATCACCCTGATCTGGGAACAGAAAACCACTGCAAAATTCTATCAGCGACAACAGTGTGGAATAAAACATCCTCCACAGATAAATAGGAGATGCAAGAGTTAGTGTTATATATGAAATTCTCTTTGTACCACATATAGGTGGTCAAATTAAATCTTGAGCTTAACGACTTAAAAATCATTAGCAACTCTTGTGGCCACTGGGTAGCTCAGTCAGTTGAGGGTCGGACTTTGGCTCAGGTCATGATCTCAGGGTTTATGAGTTCTGCCCTTAGTCGGCTCTCTGCTGTCAGTGCAGGGTCCGCTTTGGATCCTCTGTCCCCGTCTCTCTCTGCGCTTCCCGTGTTCACTCTCTCTCAAAAAGAAATAAACATTCAAATAAAATAAAATAACATCACTAGCAACTCTGCAGTCATCAAGGAAAACAATACAGTAGCAAAAGAGGAAATGGTTTTCGAGGAATTTGGTTTTTAAATATACAGGTATTTACTACTAGAGGCCATTTATAGCTATGCAAAATTTATCATTAACAAGGTACGCAGTGCATGCCTATAAACATTCCTCTAGGGGTTCCCAAACATCTTATTCATAATATTTACCACTTGGGTGATTATGGTGCCCTCTGACATCAAGCACAAGGATCAAAATATCCTCCAGGTATTTATGTAATGGTGTATAATTTAATGGATTTTCCATTTTCTGCCTCCTTGATTTTGTGCTCTAGGTTCTGCCCTTGTGTTCCTCTAGCCAAATCTGAGTAAAACATACTGCAAACGATTGTTCCATCAAGCTTACAGCAATGCTCCCTGCACTGAATTCCTATGCTCAATCACTATTCGTTTAGTAAATGGATGAGTTACCTTGACAGTCATTTGACATCTTTATAAGGTCTTACAATGTCCATTTCTTTCCTTATGGTCCTCATTCTTTCCAAACAAGGCCCAGTCCTTGTCTTGTATTTCTTAGTATCTCTCAATAAGAAACAGAGTAAGCACACAATAAATTTGTTCATTAAAGATTTCTTATGATTTCATCCTATAGCAGTATTTATTCCAAGTAAAAGAGCAGTGATTAAATGCTTTGTGGAGGTTTATTACATATTTATTGGTTTAATACCTATATTTTATCTGTTTATTTTATTTTATCTTATTTTATTTTATTTTATTTTATCTTATCTTATTTTATTTTATTTTATTTTAGAGAGAGAGCATGAGCAAAGAAGAGGGGCAGAGGGAGAGAGAGAGAGAGAGAGAGAGAGAGAGAGAGAGAGAGTCCCAAGCAGGCTTCATGCTGTCAGCACAGAGCCTGACACAAGGCTCAATCCCACGACCCTGGGATCATGACTGGAGCTGAAATCAAGAGTCAGACACTCAACTAACTGAACCACCCAGGCACCCCAATACCTGATTTTAATTAGCAGGAATAACTTTCAAGATTAGGAATCTATTCTGGTTTCCTTGGATCCATTGGTAGGTGAAGAGGAAATTCTTTTGGCTTAATCTGCTTTTAATGTTACATTTGTACATAAACCTTGACTTATTTGGGGCTCATTTACTCAATGAATGGTATGTTGTGTCTCATTTCTCTATGACATTTTTCAAATACCAAGCAGTCTTACTTATAAAGTCAATAAAAAGGGGTTGATTCTGATCACTAGTTTGACAATAGTTTTTTACATGAATCAAGTTTGTTTTGTTTTCCTCCATAATCTCTACTAATCATTCCTTCTTGTTTCTCAGGCTTATAGTGGCATCATTTTGTTTTTATTTGAGAGGCATTCTTTAGAATTTCTTAAAATTTCTAAACCCGGAGTGTTAACCTCTCTATTTTGTATGCCTGAAAAACAAAAAAAAAAAAAAAACTTTTGTATGCCCTTGTTCTTGAAAAATAGTTTCAATGGATATAGAATTCTAGACTGAAACCAATTTTCTCTTATCACTGAAAATATTATGCCATTGTTTTCTAGTGTTTACTCTTGCTGTTGACACAGTTTTAATTGTCTCCTTTTATAGGTCATCTGTCTATTCTCCAGCTGGTTTTAGGATCTTCTCATTATTCTTCTGTTATTTCATGATTGTGCATATAGTTGTATAGAGGCCAAAGGTAGACTACTCCAAGATAGGCCACTTGGGCATGAAGATAATTTTGAGCTGAAGGCAATCAATAGGCTGTGGGCTCAAGAGAAATTTTGCCTTTCCCTTAACTAACCAGAAGAATCTGATTGGACGTCTTTCTCAGAATAAGGGTTATTACCAGAGATAAATTTTATCAGAATGACCCATCTATATGGCAAGGCAAGCATTTAGTTGCCAAACATCTGCTCTTTTTATTGTCCTGTGAAGTGCATCTCTTTCCTCCGAAGTCCCAGACCCCTACCCTCTTCTCCTTAGTTCAGGATGACATATAAGCCTCATTTTGCCCAACTGTCTTTGGAATTTCCATGTCTGTGTGTATTCCCTTTGCACCCAATATTAAATCTGATTTTCTCCTGTTAATCATTCTCATGGCAATTCTTGAGATTTTTAGTCTGGCTTGAAGGACCTTGAATAGGACAGGAATTCTTTCTCCCCAACAGTTGTGTATTTCTTTTTTGTGTCCTGCTTTGGGTTAATCAGCCTTCCTGGACCTGAGATTTACTGTTTTTAAATAATTCTGGGAAATTATCAGTCACTGTGTTGGAATCCTCATTTTCTATTATTTGTATCTAGAAATGTAATTAGAGGGGCTCCTGGATGGCTCAGTAGGTTAGGCATGTGACTCTTGATTTCAGCTCAGGTCATGATCTCATGGTTCATGAGTTCAAGCCCCGCATCGGGCTCTGTGCTGACAGTGCAGAGCCTGCTTGGGATTCTCTCTCTCCCTCTCTCTCTGTTCCTTCCCCACTTGTGCTCTCTCTCTCCGTCTCAGAATAAATAAACTTAAAAAAAAATTAGAAATGCAATTATATGTATGATAGTCTCACTATATCCTCCGGATCTTTTAACTTCTCTTACATATTTTTCTTAATCCCTGTATCTATTAGCACTATATCCTGGAAAATTTCCTCTGATCTGTCTTCCATTTTACTAATTCTTTCATCAGATTGTGTAATCAGTCCATTTATTTCTAACTTAAATTATTCAGATTTTCTTTCTAAAGTTTCTTTTCATCTTTTCAAAAAGTCTGCTTTACTTAAAAAAATAATCTCGGGGCAACTGGGTGGCTCAGTCGGTTAAGCCACTCGACTGACCCTTGATTTTGGCTCAGGTCATGATCTCGAGGTTGTAAGATCCTGCCCTGCATTGAGCTCCGTGCTGACAGCATGGAAACTGCTTAAGATTCTCTCTCTCTCTCTCTCTCTCTCTCTCTCTGCCCCTGTCCCCTGCTCACACTGGTGGTCTCTCAATAAAAAAAATGAAAAAATAAATAAATAAGAAATAAATATAGTAACTTAAAATAGCCTCATGTTTCTTACACTTTCGAGTCTTTTATTTTTCAAAACGTATTAAAAGATCCTTATTTCATATTTTGTGTCTGATCAAGACAATATTTGAAGTCTTTGTAGGTCTGATCCTATTGTCTATTACTTCTATTGGTTCCCATTCACGATGACTTTCTTCCTTAAGTATTCTGTGATTTTTTTCTAGTAAACTCTTTCGGTGGAAATCTTTCGGAAACTGGAAGGAAGTACATTACATTCCTCTGAAGAGAATCTGCTTTTGCTTTTGCCGGTAACTTAGGGTCACTACCAGAATTTAAATTAGTCTCCACTTGGGGTTTTTTGTACCACAGACGTTTCATGAATCCGAGCAAAAAAAACTAATGTCGGATTGAGCTTGTGGTTATAAATTTGGGACTGGGGGAATTATTTTTCTCTTCAAATCTGTGCCAAGATCAAGACAACTGTGGTTTTTTTGGTTTTGGTTTTGGTTTTGGTTTTTGGTTTAGTTTGTTTTGTTTTTTTGCTGACTACTTCCACAAGTAGTCTATTCCCTATTCCTATTCACAATTAGACTGAGTACGTAACGCCTTGAGGTTCCATCTGAGACACCCAACCTTACCCCAGTCTTAAATTTTATATCCTGCTTCTCACAAAAATTGCAGCCATAAGGGAAGCACCTGGTTACCCAGTTTGGCAGATACCCTGAGGGTGAAAACTCACTTTGGCGTTTTACTTACCTCCCAGAGTTTCATTCTTAGATACCTCGTGTCCTTGTTAGCTCATCAATTTAATTTTAAAAATTAAAAAAATATATACTCAATCTGGCTTTTTTCTTGTGCTTTCTTTGGAAGGGCTTTCCAAGATTTCTAGTTTACCTTACTGGCAGAAATACAAATCAGCAGCTCTCATTTTTACAAAAACAATAAAGCCATTAAAATATATACATACCTACATACATATGCATATTTCTAAAAGGTGTATCAATTTACAATCCACCACTAATCTACAATGCTATTTTCTCATGCTCTAATTTTTCACATGCATATGAGTTCAATGTTGGAGTGTTTCGTCGATCTTTTAGTTTATTCACATAACAGTCCCAAATTCTTTTAATTACTGTAACTCTACTATGTTTCGAAAACTGGTAAGGCTAGTTCTCACTGGCTACCTTTCATTTTCAGAATTTTTCTGAATCCTTTTACATGTTTATTTTTCCAGATTAAATCTTGTTATTTTGGTTAATACAACATTGCATTTATGGATAAATTTAGTAAAAATGGCTTATTTTTGATGTTAAATCTTCCCTTTCATAACTGAAACATGTCTTTCCATTTATCCAAGATTTCTTTTATATCTTTAAAAAGAGTTAAATATTCTCCTAAGTGATGTGTATTAAACATAATAAAGGTTTCCATTTAAGAGAATATCATTAAGAGGGAAGGAGGCAAACCCTAAGAGGCTCTTAAATAGTGAGAACAAACTGAGGGTTGATGGGGCTTGGGGGAGAGGGGAAAGTGGATGATGGGCATTGAGGAAGGCACCTGTTGGAATGAGCACTGGCTGTTGTATGGAAACCAATTTGACAATAAATTATATTTAATATAAATAAAATAAAATAAAATAAAATAAAATAAAATAAAATAAAATAAAATAAAATAAAATTTCTCTGCAGCATTATGGTTCATCTGACTAATGTTCCAAACTGGTTTATCAAGGGAACTGGGTGGCTCAGTGGGTTAAGCGTCTGACTCTAGATTTTGGCTCAGGTCATGATCTCAGGGCTCATGGGTTCAAGCCCTGTGTTGGGCTCTGTGCTAACAACTCAGAGACTGGAGCCTACTTCGGATTCAGTGTCTCTGTCTCTCTCTGCCCCTCCCCTGCTTGTGCTTTGTCTATCTGTCTGTCTCTCTCTCTCTCTGTCTGTCAAAAGTAAATAAACAAAAAAAATTTTTAATTCAAATTAGCTTATCAAATGATTATTCCAGTGTTCCAATTTATATAATATTCCACAGTTTGGACGAATTTAAGTCATTCTAATTTTTTAATCATTATTAATATGCCATCATAAATAATGTTACAATAAATATCTTTGTTCACACATCTTTGTCGCATTTCAGAATATTTCCTTGGACTAGATACCTAGAAGGAAAATACCATTTCAGAAATTAAACATTTTCAAGCATATACATGATACACATGAATAAATAAAATCGTCAGTTTATTAATAACCAATTATATCTGCTTATAGATTTGTAAAAATTAAATTTTACAGTTTTGTTAAATTTATTTTGAAAGAGAGATAGAGAACAAGTTGGGGAGGGGCAGAGAGCAAGAGACAGAAAGAGAGAGAGAGAGAATCTCAGGCTCAGCACTGTCAGTGCAGAGCCCGATGCTGGGCCCAAACTCACAAACCATGAGATCGTGACTTGAGCCGAAATCAAGAGTCGGACACCCAACCAACTGAGCTACCCAGGTGCCCCATATTAATTCAATGTTAATGTATTAATCAATTATTTTCTAAAAAGGCAAAACTAATATTGTATTCTCACAAAGAACATTGTACATAGGAGAGAATGTGGGAGGTAGGGAGGGAGAAACAAAGAACCAGAGTGTGTGTGTGTGTGTGTGTGTGTGTGTGTGCGTGTGCACTCTGTTCTAGCCTCAGAGTACATCGTGGCCGGTGGTGCATGTTCTTATTTTTTAAAAAGTCTTTGTTGATTCAATACGTTAAAAATGACATGGTATTCTAATTTCTACAATTGTGTATTGTGCCAAAGATTGTTTTTTAAATATTTTTGTAGGAGTTTTGGCTCAGGTCATGATCTCATGAGCCATTTTCACCCAAACATCTTACAGATCTGTTGTTACAAAGAATTTGCAAACTTGAAGCTTCACAAATGCAAAGGGTACAGTTTACTTGAGACAGAGCAAAATTAGAAGTGGCTGTTCAAGCCCAAAGAACACAGGGCAGTTTGTATCTGTGTTTTATATATTAACCATGACGTTATTTGCAAAAAGGAAGTTCCCTGTGTTAGAGAGAAGAGGAAGGCTGAATTGATCTGATGTGGCTGATTTGCAGGATAGATGTGCTAGAAAGATAAGGAAGAGAAAGGGTGTACTGGCAAGAGAGTATTTATTTATTTATTTATTTACAATTTATTGTCGAATTAGTTTCCATACAACACCCAGTGCTCATCCCAACAGGTGCCCTCCTCAATGCCCATCACCACCTTCCCCTCTCCCCCACCCCCCATCAACTCTCAGTTTGTTCTCAGTATTTAAGAGTCTCTTAGAGTTTGCCTCCTTCCCTCTCTGTAACTACCTCTCCTTCCCCTCCCCTCTGGTCTTCTGTGAAGTTTCTCAGGATCCACATAAGAGTGAAAACATATGGTATCTGTCTTTCTCTACCTGACTTATTTCCCTTAGTATAATACTCTCCAGTCCCATCCATGTTGCTGCAAATGGGCAGATTTCATTCTTTCTCATTGCCAAGTAGTATTCCATTGTGTATATAAACCACATCTTCTTTATCCATTTGTCAGTTGATGGACATTTAGGCTCTTTCCATAATTTGGCTACTGTTGAAAGTGCTGCTATAAACATTGGGGTACAAGGGCCGCTATGCATCAACACTCCTGTATCCCTTGGGTAAATTCCTAGCAGTGCTATTGCTGGGTCATAGGGTAGGTCTATTTTTAATTTTTTTAGAACCTCCACACTGTTTTCCAGAGCGGCTGCACCAGTTTGCATTCCCACCAACAGTGCAAGAGGGTTCCCGTTTCTCCACATCCTCTCCAGCATCTATAGTCTCCTGATTTGTTCATTTTAGCCACTCTGACTGGCATGAGGTGATATCTCAGTGTTGTTTTGATTTGTATTTCCCTGATGAGGAGCGACGTTGAGCATCTTTTCATGTGCCTGTTGGCCATCCGGATGTCTTCTTTAGAGAAGTGTCTATTCATGTTTTCTGCCCATTTCTTCACTGGGTTATTTGTTTTTCGGGTGTGGAGTTTGGTGAATTCCTTATAGATTTTGGATACTAGCCCTTTGTCCGATATGTCATTTGCAAATATCTTTTCCCATTCCATCAGTTGCCTTTTAGTTTTGTTGATTGTTTCCTTTGCAGTGCAGAAGCTTTTTATTTTGATAAGGTCCCAAAAGTATTTAAAACAATGTACCAAGAAGTCAGGGCTGGATCAGGAGGTAAAGCTAGTTGGAGGATTACACATGTGCTTCAAGAGAAAGAACAGGGGCATTAGTGATCTCTGTGAAAATGACAAAGAGGAGTACAGGAAAAGTGGAGTTGGGAGGTGGAGAGATAGAAATTAGGGCTGGTGAGAGAGAGAGAGAGAGAGAGAGAGACTGAAAGTAAAGATTCTAGAAGAAGTCATGTCATTCAGCTTTGGAGGATCTAATAAATCTTGGGCACTATGTTTGGCACTGGGGATTAAAATATATATAAGACCCAGTCCCGCCCTTCAGTTGTTCATTAGTATGTGGAAGAAGACAGATCTAGTAAACTGATCATGTCAATACAAAGAGGCAATGGTTATGTAGGTGTAAGCACAGGACAATGGAGGAGTGGGAACATTTACAGATATGCAGAAGCAGGAGAAGGCAGAAGTTCACAGACAGTAGGATCAAACAAGTTTTCCGATAAGAAGCACTGTCTCATATGGGTCTTAAACGAAGACTAGAAAGTAGACACACAAAGAACTGCAAGAGGAAAGTTTCCAACTTCCTACAGCTCTATGGCACCTCTCTGCTCCCGTGGGTCTTGTACTTCCAACACACAAATATCTCCCTTCCTTTGGCTATCGTTGCCTAGCGGGATTCTTCCCAGTTTTGCCTCACATCTAACAGAGTCATCTCTCCTGTTCCCAGCCAAAAGCTCCTTCTCGCTTTGATCTTATCTCTACTCTCTGCCTACAGTCTGGATCTTCTTTGTTTCCAATTGCACTGCCACCTGGGCTTCAGACTCTTGCCAGAGGTCCCAGCTGAGCCACGGTCTCACATCACTTGGGAAGACAGGTCAGAGAGCAACTGCATGAGAGCAGCACCAAACTGCTGAAGCTTAAGGAAGTGGTAACAACTGGAAGAGAGAGAGGGCTTCATGTTTTCAAGAGGCAACTTCAGCTGCGGTGTGGAGAACAGATTCAGGGTGAGCACGACCCACAAGTACGGTCATGGCCAGGCAGTGACTGCATTAAGAATGGGACATGAGACAACAAGATATGAGCAAGGTGAGTGGCCCTAGGGAAATATTTTGGAGATTACATCAGTAGCCTTGGAGATGGATTTGACATGGTATTTGAAAACAAATTAAGGACACAGCTCAATGTTCCAATCTGAATAGTTGGGTAAAATCATGGTGCCACAACCTAAGCTGGAAACACTAAGAAAAAGGTTTCTGGATAATGATCATGAGTTCAGTCCTGGTCTCACTGAATCAGAGGTGCTCATGGGCCATCCATCCAAGGGCTATATCCAAAAGGCAGTAGTTACAACAGTCCAAAGTCACTCTCCCCTCAAAGCTTTGCAAGAGCTTGCCCTTTGACTCATAGGAAAACCCAGCTCCTTGCCATGGCCTGCAAAGCCCGGCCACCTTCCTAACCTCGTCTCCTTGTACTGCTCCACTCTACTCCAGTCCTTTGGTCAACTTGCTGTCTTTTTCTTAACTTGTTCTATTAGTCAGAGTTCTCCAGAAAAGTGGAACCAATAAGGTATGTGCGTGCATGTGTGTGTGTGTGTGTGTGTGTGTGTGTGTGTGTGTATGTAAAGAGATTTCTCTTAAGGAACTGACAGAAGTGATTATGGTAGCTGGGGAGTAGAGACATAGGGAAGAGCCGATGTTGCAGTTGAAGTCTAAAGGCCATCTCCTGCAGATTTCTCTCTTGCCTGGGGGAGATAAGGCTTTTTGTTTTATTCAAGCCTTCATCTGACTGGATGAGGCCCATCCACATTGTGGAGACCGATCGGCTTTACTCAAATTCCACCGATCTAAATGATAATCTCCTCAAAAAAGACCCTCCTGGAAACATGCAGAACAATGTTTAACTAAGTATCTGGGCCAAATTGACACATTAAATTAGCCATCCACCTGCCTCAAGACCTTAGCACTGGCTGCTCCCTCTGCCTTGGAGACCCTTCCCCGACTGTGAGACCTACTGGGACCATACCATTTAAAACAGCAACTTGTCCCTCGACTCCCATACTTGGGCCCCTTTCACTTGTTCCAATTTCCCCACTGCATTTCTTACTTTCTTACTGTGCAACACACCACATCATGTACTTATTTATTGATTTATTGTGTTTATTGTTCATTTGTGACTCAACCCCTTCACCCCAGCTTGATCGCAAACTCTGCAAGGTACAGGTATTTGCCTGTTTTGTACACTGCTTAGAGCAGTGCCTGACACATAGCGTGTGCAGAAATAAATATTTATCGAGTGAATGAAAACTGAAATTATTTTTTAAATAAAGGCTCTAAATTATGCATGGATTTTATCATTGCTTTTCTTAACTCCTGAGAGAACCTTAGAGGTTACTATCTGTCACTATGAAAACCTAATCTAAAGTTCAATGATTCATTGAACTTTTCTCCTTTATTTTCCTCTATTATAGTCATAAGATTACATTTCATAATTTTCATTGTATCCGGGGACCTTTTGGCCAAGGGACCAAAGTCAAAAGAATCAATAATACATAGTTCTAATATCATGTACCTTGATAGAGACAATCAGAAGAACACTTCATCTTTGTGGTATTCTTCCCCAAAACTCATCTTCCCTGGTCTCATCATAAGCAAATGTTAAACACAAATTGACAGACATTTTAAAAATACATGACCAGTACCCTTCAAAAGTGTCAAAGTCATGAGAAATAAAGATTAAGAAATTGTCACAGACTAGTAAGACATGAAGACTTAATGCAACGTGGTATCCTGGACAGAAAAAAGACTTTAATGGACAGACTGGAGATACCTGACTAAAGTCAGTACTTTAGTATTATTGTCTTTCAGTTTCCTTATTTATTTATTTATTTATTTATTTATTTTGAAAGAGAGAGAGAGAGAGAGAGAGAGATAGCACACAAGCAGGGGATGGGCAGAGAGAGACAGAGAGAAAGGGAGAGAGAAAGAATCCCAAGCAGGTTCCACACTGTCAGTGCAGAGCCTGATGTGGGCTTTGAACCCATGAACCATGAGATCATGACCTGAGTTGAAATCAAGAGTCAGACACTCAACCAACTGAGCCACCCAGGCACCCCTAATAAGATTATTTTCATCTATTCACCTATACTTTAATCCATCCCTCTATTTGTGTATAGAGGTGGAGAGATACTTAAAATAATGATCACTCAGTGTTAACACTTTATTATTCAATGGTGGGCTTTTTGCTTTATTGTTTTTCTTTGTACTTTTCTCAACTGCTTAATGTTTAAAATTATTTTAGATCAATAATAATAGAAACAACAAATATGTAATAAACACTTACTATGAACTAGAATTTATAGAGTTAGAATTTCATACCTTATTCTCAATCCCCACAATAACCTACGAGTGTGTTTAATGTTTTTGTTATTAGAATTTAACTTCCTAAGTTACATATGTTATAGCAGTAAAACTCAGTTTGACAAGGTGTTCTGTGAAAATGGAAGTCTCTTCTTACATATGTATCCAATTTTTTGCACTTCCCAAAAGCAGCCGTTTTAAACTTTTTAGCTGTTTCTTATAGTGTTTATCTACATATTTCTTCCCCCTAAACATGTGTATGCAGGTAATTCTTTTTTTTTTTTTTTTAGGTTTATTTATTTATGGAGACAGAGAGAGAAAGACAGTGAGTGGGGGAAGGGCAGAGAGAGAGAGAGGGAGAGAGAGATTCCCAAGCAAGCTCCACACTGTTGGTGCAGAGCCTGACACAGAGCTCAAACTCACAAACTGTGAGATCATGACCTGAGCAGAAATCAAGAGTTGGAAGCTTAACCAATGGAGCCCAAGAGACCCATGATGCAGGTAATTCTTAATTTTTAGTTTTAGATGATATTTCTTGACTTTCTACTATGGAAGATGAGTATATAGATCTTTTAAGCTGCGCCCCTTTTAACTACACCCATAACTTTGTTAGGTCAATATTCTGTGTTTGCATTATTATGTCCATGTAAATATAATTCACAACTAATCCGTGATGATACCTTCCTGGAATAATGTATTTTTCCCCTGGAGTTAATAATTGTTTCTTTTTCTTCTTCTTCCTACCTAGAATTTCAACTCATCTTATTTAAACCTTATCGAAACCCTAATTTTATGGGTACCCATCACTTCCAATTCCAGCCTTTCCGCAATGAAGCATCATGCTCTTGGTCTCCCTTAGGTCATAGATTTCACCCTCCTTGGCTCTGCTAAGTCAGTTGACACTGGTCAATTTGCTTTCCAGCCTCCAAAGTTTTTTTGCCCAGTTTTCACTTTAAATAATGAGCCACATCATTTTTATGAAGACAAAGCTATTTAGTTAAAAAGGAAAAAAAGCCCTTAACATCTTCCTGTAACCCTTTCAGAGTTAAGGTCAGGTTTCTCAACATATCATTGGAGACCCCTTGGGAATTGGTCCTCTCTCTACGCAACTTCATCTACCATCTAAGCAGGGCCTCTGGAAGAAATCGTGGACCGGGATCCTTTGGATTACTCTCACTATTGCCTCCTTTAATATTTCTGTGCCTAATTGTTTTCCTTTTTGTGCAATAGAAACCATGACATTTATCTCATTGAATGTGTTTTACCAGACCAGGCCAGGAAATCTGATGCTACATTGTGAAAAGCAGCCATTTTAGAAATTTCTAAAGCTTCCGCAGAAACACTAATGTATTGTCGATTAGGTAACTTACCTTCTAAGGCTCATCTAGATGAGCCGTGTTTCCAGTTTTGTATAGTTACATAAGCATTTCATTACTCACTTTGGTTAAAGTTGAATTGCCAATTCCCCACCCACCCTATTAAAACAAAAGGAACTTAAAAGGCAAAGGCAAAGGACAGCATAGATTGTCAAACTGCAGAATCTTACGTGTCCTTTACATTTCATCCTTTCCCACTTAACGAAAGAGGAGATTCAGAAGGTGGGGTCCTCTCAAGCATTTCGAATGAATCCAAAGAACCAGTCAAATGAAAGCTGCTCAATTCTTAGAGGGTAAAAGTGGCCACGTAGCCATGGAATAAGTTTATTACTGTTTGAACTTGTCTGTTTATAAGGTGATTAAACAGGAAGGGCCTGGAAGCTGAGCTCTCCGTGGACTTAAATGCCAATGCAAACCCTGCCCCAGAAAGCTCGGACACAGTTGTGTTGATGAAATTAATATAAGCCCTGATGCGATAATGTTTTGAGAATATTAAACAGGTTGTTTTTTTATTTTCCTTGTTGAGCATCTTCTCCAGTACCCTACTGTCATTCACACTGTGCCCGATGCTACCTCAGGGAAGAAGGTCCAAACTACAAGAAAATTCCATAAAATGGGAAGGATGTGACAGAGGGCAACACACTTCAAGATTAGGAGGTGAAGAAGAAGCCCTTGGGAAGGGGAGGGAGGTAAGACAAGAGGTCAGAAACCGGGGTCCTTTTCCTCATTCATCTGCCAATCCTCTCTCTCCCTGTTCCTCCTTCCTTGTCCAAATTGCCTCTTCCTAGAGTAAAATCCTTTACTAGTTCTTTCAACAAGGATCAGGAAGAGGTAGATATTTTCTGCCTTATTTTACCCTTCCAATTGAATAATAATTTAGCTGGGGAAGGAACTCTAGGTTAACAGTTTTGAAACCTCTGTTCTGTTGACTCAGTATGAGTCCGGCATCAGGCTCTGTGCTGACAGCTGGGAGCCTGACCCTGATTCAGAGTCTGTGTCTCCCTCCCTCTCTGTTGCTCCTCTACTCACACTCTGTCTCTCAAAAATAAACACTAAAAAAAATTGTTTTAACTTGATGAGTTCTATTGAAGTCTATTGTCATTTTTATTTTTATTTTTTTAATATTTACTTATTTATTTTTAACATTTTCAAATGGTTATTTATTTTGGGGAGAAAGAGACAGAGTGTGAGCCAGGGTGGGGCAGAGAGAAAGAGGGAGACACAGAATCCGAAGCAGGCTCCGGGCTCTGAGCCGTCAGCACAGAGCTCGCCACGGGGCTCAAACCCACAAACCATGAGATCATGACCTGAGCCAAAGTCGGACGCTCAGTGGACTGACAGCCACCCAGGCTCCCCTGAAGTCTATTGTCATTTTTAACCAACGTTCTCTTTGAGTGTAACTTTTAAAAATCTCGGGCTCTCTTAATATTTTCTTTTTATTTGATGTGTTCTGTAATTCTTTATCCTGAACATTCATGTTTTTCAATAATTCAAGAAAACTGTCAGCCATTATGTTTTGAAATACCGCCGTGCTTTCCCTGTCCACTCTTTCCTTTGGAAATTCCTACTACACACAAGACATCTCTCTTCTTTCTTTCATACCTCTTAAACTCTTTTTCATATATTCTGTACCTTAAAATCTTTGAAATTCACATTCGGTGTATGTTTCTACATTTCAGGTCATGAATTCCCCATACAGGGAATTAAGTTTTCGAGTTACAACTATTTTTCCATTTTTATTTTTAGGAGTTCTACTTTTTAAAGGCTGTTTTTATATAGACTCTTACTTTTCTATACTTTGCATTATTTACCTTTTAAATTCTTTGACACATATGTATTTTATAGCGCTTTAAGCTGAAGTTTTGAGAATGTATATACCTACTCTTTATTGACTCTGACAACTTTCACACATTATGAATTATATCCCCCTTTGTAATTTTTAAAACTTGGGTTTATCTTCAATGGGGATATATATTTTTTTTCTACAACCTTGGATTTGAAGAGCCATCAAAAGTAGCTTATTTGTTTATTTGTTATTTGGATTTTGCTTTTTCTGGGTTGCTGAGTGGTACCATCACCAATGGGGACAAGTTTTTATGTTAACTTTTTGACTTGGGGCAGAGAGGGCAAGGTGGGTTTTCTTAGACCATGCAGGAAGCTTCAAACGCACAGATAGAGTAAACTTGAGTTTTTTATTTCTTGTGGGTTTTTTTTCTTCATACCTAAAGACCTAGGAATTGGCCAATTTAAGTCTCCCTGGGGAGAGTGGGGAGTTCTTCTCATCTTTCCATCTTGATACATAAACAGTTTCAAGATTTCATGACCATTATATGCAGTAGTAAATACTGCAATGAAAAAATTTCCTAAAACAGTGTTTTTTTTTTATTTTTAACTGTTAAACAGGGTGAAACACTATTAAATGGAACATTTTACTGAAGTAATAAATTAAGTTTTAAAATATCTAGTTCATTGTTTTCTTTCAGCAAAATCCCATTATTTCATTAAGAAGATGTTGATAAATTTATTTTTTGTATTTTTTTAGTTTTCTTTTTATTGTATCTTTAAGATTCTTTAAAATGTTTATTTATTTATTGAGTAAGGGGGAGACAACGTGCAAGCAGGGAAGGGTCAGAGAGAGAGGGAGAGAGAATCCCAAGCAGGCTCCATGCTGTCAGCATGGCGGCCCGATGTGGGGCTCAAACTCACAAACCATGAGCCAAAATCAAGAGGCGGATGCGTAACTGACTGAGCCACCCAGGCGCCCCTATCTTTAGGGGGTTTTTTAATTGTTATTCATATAGTTTAATAAAGATACGTGAATCGGAGGTTTATGTTTTGTCTATGTGCATTATTAACATTTAAATAGAGACTTGGATTTTCAATTCAGTTGAACCATAAGAAATTGCCATACAATCATCTTTTTTTTTAACCTACAAAAATTGCAGTAATACATAATAACTTTTTAGCCTCGAGCAAGATGTTTAATCTCTTTGAGTCTTCCATTTCTCACCTATAAAGTAAAGAAAAATAGATCTGACCTACCCCACAAAGTAGTTGTTTATATATTAGAACAGGATTTCTTTATGTTATCTAATGGATCTTTTTTTTCCCCCCTAAGGAATATGTCCCAAGAAATCTGGGTCTTTTATAACCAGACAGCTTCCTCTGAGTTAGTAGAGGTGCCTTGATGTCCCAACCACTGGGCAAAAGGACAGAGGAGAACTAACCAAAGGGTAGAATTTTTCCAAGGAGATGGTAGCTCCAGCTCCTTCCCTCCACCACAAACCTCAAAAAAACCTCTTTTTTTTTTTTTTAAAGTTTATTTATTTATTTTGAGAGAGAGGGAGAGGAGTGGGGGAGGAGCAAAGAGAGAGAGAATCTTAAGCAGGCTCTATGCTGTCAGCATGGAGCCCAACTCGAGACTCAGTTCCACAAACTGTGAGATCATGACCTAAGCCAAAATCAAGAGTTGGATGACTAACCAATGGAGCCACCCAGGTGCCTCTCCATTCCTATTTTTTTTTTTTTTTAATTTATTGTCAAGTTAGCTAACATACAGTGTAGTCTTGGCTTCAGGGGTAGATTCCTATGATTCATCATTTACATACAACACCCAGGGCTCATCCCAACAAGTGCCCTCCTCAATGCCCATCACCTACGTCCCCCACCTCCTCAAACCCCCCACCTCCATCAACCCTCAATTTGTTCTCGGTGTTTAAGAGTCTCTTATGGTTTTCCTCCCTCTCTGTTTGTAATTATTTCTCCTTCCCTTCCTCTATGGTCTTCTGTTAAATTTCTCCAATTCCATACATGAATGAAATCATATATCTGTCTTTCTGTCTGATATCTGTCTTTCTCTGACTGACTTATTTCACCTGGCATAATACCCTCCAGTTCCATCCACATTGTTGCAAATGGCAAGATTTCATTCTTTTTCATCACTGAGTAGTATTCTGTTGCATATATATATATATATCTATATATATATCTATATATATCTATATATATCTATATATATCTATATATATCTATATCTATATCTATATCTATATCTATATCTATATCTATATCTATATCTATATATATATCTCCCACATTTTCTTTGTCCATTCATCAGTTGATGGACATTTGGGCTCTTTCCATAATTTGGATATTGTTGATAGTGCTGCTATAAACATTGAGGTACATGTGCCGGTATGAAGCAGCACTCCTGTATCCTTAGGATAAATTCCCAGTAGTGCTATAGCTGGGTCATAAGGTAGTTCTATTTTTAACTTTTTGAGAAACCTCCACACTATTTTCCAGAGTGGTTGCACCAGTTTGCATTCCCACCAACAGTGCAAGAGGGTTCCCCTTTCTCCACATCCTCGCTAACATCTGTTGTGTCCTGTTCTTTTAGCCACTCTGACCAGTGTGAGGTGGTATCTCAGTGTGGTTTTGATTTGTATTTCCCTGATGATAAACAATGTTGAGCATCTTTTCATGTGTCTGCTGGACATCTGGATGTCTTCTTTGGAGAAGTGTCTATGCATATCTTCTGCCCATTTCTTCCTTGGATTATTTGTTTCTTAGGTGATGAGTTTGGTAAATTCTTTATACATTTTCTATACTAACCCTTTATCTGATACATCATTTGAAGATATCTTCTCCCATTCTGTGGGTTGACTTTTAGTTTTGTTGATTTTTTCATTTGCTGTGCACAAGCTTTTTATCTTCACGAGGTCCCAATAGTTCAATTTTGATTTTATTTCCCTTGCCTTTGGAGACATGTCAAGTAAGAAGTTGCTGTGGCCAAAGTCAAAGAGGTTGTTGCCTGTTTTTTGTCCTCTAGAGTTGTGATGGTTTCCGGTCTCCCATTCAGGTCCTTCATCCATTTTGAGTTTATTTTTGTGAATGGTATATGAAAGTGGTCTAGTTTCATTCTTCTGCATGTGGCTGTCCAGTTCTCCCAGCACTGTTTGCTAAAGAGACTGTCTTTTTGAACTGGACCCTCTTTCCTGCTTTGTCGAAGATTAGTTGGCCATTTATTTGTGGGTCCACATCTGGGTTCTCTATTCTATTCCATTGGTCTATGTGTCTGTTTTTGTACCAGTACCATACTGTCTTGATGATTACAGCTTTGTAATACAAGCTAAAGTCTGGGATTGCGATGCCTCCAGCTTTGGTTTCCTTTTTCAACATTACTTTGGCTATTCAAAGGATTGTTTGTTCTAGCTCTGCAAAGTACTATTTTGATTGGGATTGCACTGAATGTGTAGATTGCTTTGGGTAATATCAACAATATTTGTTCTTCCAGTCCAAAAGCACTTCCTATTCTTTTTTTTTTATTGTTTTTTATTTTTTTAATTTAATTTTTTATTTTTTAAACTTTATGTCCAAATTAGTTAGCATATAGTGAAACAATGATTTCAGGAGTAGATTCTTCAATGTCCCTTACCCATTTAGCCCATCCCCCCTCCCACAACCCCTCCAGTCACCCTCAGTTTGTTCTCCATATTTATGAGTCTCTTTTGTTTTGTCCTCCTCCCTGTTTTTATATTATTTTTGTTTCTCTTCCCTTATGTTCATCTATTTTGTCTCTTAAAGTCCTCATATGAGTGAAGTCATATGATTTTTGTCTTTCTCTCACTGACTAATTTCACTTAGCATAATACCCTCCAGTTCCATCCACGTAGTTGCAAATGGCAAGATTTCATTCTTTTTGATTGCCGAGTACTACTCCATTGTATATATACACCACATCTTCTTTATCCATTCATCCATCTATGGACATTTGGGCTTTTTCCATACGTTGGCTATTGTTGATAGTGCTCCTATAAACATGGGGGTGCATGTGTCCCTTTGAAACAGCACACCCGTACCCCGTGGATAAATGCCTAGTAGTGCAATTGCTGGGTCGTAGGGTAGTTCTATTTTTAGTTTTTTGAGGAACCTCCATACTGTTTTCCACAGTGGCTGTACCAGCTTGCATTCCCACCAACATTGCAAAAGAGATCCTCTTTCTCCGCATCCTTGCCAACATCTATTGTTGCCTGAGTTGTTCATGTTAGCCATTCTGACAGGTGTGAGGTGGTATCTCATTGTGGGTTTGATTTGTATTTCCTTGATGATGAGTGATGTGGGGCATTTTTTCATGTGTCGGTTGGCCATCTGGATGTCTTCCTTGGAGAAGTGTCTATTCATGTCTTTTGCCCATTTCTTCATAGGATTATTTGTTTTTTGGGTGTTGAGCTTGATAAGTTCTTTGTAGATCTTGAATACTAACCCTTTATCTGATATGTCATTTGCAAATATCTTCTCCCATTCTGTCGGTTGCCTTTTAGTTTTGCTGATTGTTTCCTTGGCTGTGCAGAAGCTTTTTATTTTGGTGAGGTCCCAATAGTTCATTTTTGTTCCATTCCTATTCTTAAACCAATGTTGCATGAAAGCTTCTACTACTGTCATAAATAACATTCTAATAAAAGCCAAAACACTCATAGTATGACAAAGTTCAAGAAGAGAAGGATAGGTTCCTAGATGGAGAGGCCATAAAGACTCAGGCTACTTTCATCAAAATTCATATACTATTTTGGTTCAGAGAGAGTGAAGCTCATGGTTACACTGTATCTATCTAGCAGAACAAGCTAGCTTTTAATAATAATGACTGTTAAACAACTGTTATATTTGTAGAATCTCAATTTGGTGGATAAAATGAAGACAATCCATGCACAATAGATTTTCAATAGAAAATAAAAAAGGACAGCTAACAAAAAGTTGTCAGTGAAGATTCCTAAAAATAGGTGAAGACTATAAGAATGGGGGGAGGGGAGAATACATCTATGTATGTATGTAGATATATAAGATCTATACATAAATACATGGGCATATCTGTAAAAAATATATAGCTTTTGACTTAGCAGATACAGAGACAAAAAAATGTTTGCAGGCAACCTTTGGAAGGAATACTTAAAAAAATTTTTTTTTAAATGTTTTTTTTTATTTTTGAGACGGAGAGAGACAGAGCATGAGCAGGGGAGGGGCAGAGAGAGAGGGAGACACAGGATACAAAACAGGCTCCAGGCTCCGAGCTGTCAGCACGGAGCCCAACTCAGGGCTCAAACTCACAGACCGTGAGATCATGACCTGAGCCGAGGTCTGACACTCAACCGACCAGGCGCCCCAGGAAGGAACACTTTGGAAGGGACATCTTACGCAGCATGAAGAATTAAAAATTGCCAGATGAAATTTACTTGTCATTTTCAGACAGCATCGCTATACATTTACATTGCTTGCCAGAGTGACAGCAGATTTGGATCTGGAGTCCAGGTGTAAGGATGATAATAATTTTTCAACGACAAGCCTCAGGCAGTCATGAGAAATAGTATGAAATGAGATTTTGCAAGGGGCTGTTGCAGACATGAATCATATTTATCACAAGAAATGAATACTACTTTTTAAAGTTTATTTACTTATTTTGAGAGGGAGAGAGAGAGAGAGAGAGTGAGGCAGAGAGAGAATCCCAAGCAGGCTCTGCACTGTCAGCATAGAGCCTGATGTGGGGCTCGAGCTCATAAACCGTGAGATCATGAAACCAAGAGTCAGACACTTAACTGACTGAGCCACTCAGACACCCCTCTACTGTTTTTTATGTTACCAATTTTATTTATATGGGGGGACATAGAGAATAGAGGACAGAACACAATGCAATTAATTTCTGAAATTCAAGTCCTTTTATAAGTCTCTTCATTTGATTCTGGACAAAACTCTAGTTGTAGGAGGGAGATTTTCAGTTTTCCCAGAAACTCCGATGAAAACTGGTTTTTATTATTACATGATGCAATGTAAATCTTTCCCATTCAGGATTCCTGCGTTCAGGAGCTATGTGGAAGCAGCCATAATTTTAGATTTCTGTTTTAATATTCTCCTAGGAATACTCTAGAAAAATAAGTGTATTTGGCGGAAATATTTCTTATTGTTACAGGGACGCTCTCACCCTCCAGAACGGATCACAAATTGCAGAAACGAGCATGTAGGCACACACACACTCATGCACGCATGCATGCACGGCCCTTCTCTTCTAAAATCCCAAACAAGTGCCTCCTTATTTTGCCTATTCAAATACATCTGAATTTTTTAAAAGTGATTCTCATGTGATTTTCTCATTTGATTAATAACTTTAGCAAATTATACATTAAAGGTAAAAATTAAGTCTCCTCGTGCCACTGGAGCTTACAGGAGAAGAGGAAAGAGAGGAGTGGGGTCCCGCTTGTAGGGGTCTCTGACAGGTCAGACCCATACAATCATGTCCTAAGCATCTCGCTCAAGTGGCTTAGGTAGCTTTTGCTTCAACCGACTTTCTTTCTTTTTCAATTTCCCCAAAAGTCTACCGTAAGCTCATTAGTTATTCACTAATCAAATACAATCCCAAAGCACTTTAACCTGTCCACAACCTCTCTGATGTTAATAGAAAATACAGAATGGAAACAGGCTCAGCTCCGCCTTTGCAAGGTGACTCAGCTTTACATGAACACAAACTGTCCCTGCATCTCCTAGGCTAACAAGACTGTAATAAACACATAAGCTTGCAGCTCTTTCTGAACCACTGAAATATCCCTGAACTAGACCTTAGTCATCTTTCTTCTCTTCCCCTTCTTTCCCTCTTCCTTCCATCTACCTTTGTCCCCAGACAGGATGTTGCATTAACAAACACCACTCTTCACACTGTTGAGAGGGAGGACCCTGGGCAAAGGGACCAAAGGTTGGTTTTCTTCCTCATGTAATGGTGCTAGTAGGATCTGTCTGTTAACACACACTAAATTGTGCTTACAAAGGAAGACACTGGGAATCACGAAAAATTTGTGTGGTGTAGACTGGATCCCAGAGTTTGGAAACTCCGACATAGCTCTTGGTGACAGCCCCACGATGCTTTTTTTTTTTTTTTTTTTTAACACTACACATTCATTTTGATGTTAAAGAAAAAACATATTGTCTTAGGATTTCTTACTCCAAAATGAGAAATTATTTTGGTTGAGGTCAGTCTGCCAGTGTCAACCCAAGAGGGACCTGTATTAACATTGAAAGTTCCAAGTTTGCTTGTTAGAAAGCTCTTACCCTGGCTCGCTTCACATTTTCTACTCCTCTGCCAGGTTGTAAAGTCTTAAAGGCCAGTGACTATGATCCTGAGCACTACACTGAGTAGACGTTCGTAGAATAAATTAGGGAGAGAAGGGAGTCGCGCTATCCCTAACTCGGCCTCCTGGCGCCGTCAGCACCCAGTTCCCCGGAATGTGATCAACCTTTTCAAGTATCACAGTGATCTTGACTGGAGCAAAAAGGAAACAAATCTCTCAGGAGAAACCAGGAGGTCTCCTTCTAGTTAGTCAACACATGCAGGACAGAAGATGACTCATATAATCCCCATGAGCCAATCATTAGGCAGTAGGATTTAAAGTCAAGCAGCAATGTGAGTGAGTCACAAGAGTCATGTTTTAAGTTTGAATATCTGGGTTGTTTCGCTCGTCAGTTAAACAATGGGCAGCATACCCTAAATACAGACAAAAACAACAGGCTCAGATTATTTGCTGTCTTCATTTAAATACTCTTTCTGCACAAAATTATTTTAGTTTTATGACTATGGAGGAAAGCAAATAAATCATAAATATTTCTTCAATTTCTTAGGTCTTTTGTATGCATTCCTAGGAGTTAATATTTATTTCCAAATTAAATAATCATTCTAGGGGCACCTGGGTGGCTCATTCGGTTAAGCATCTGACTCCTGACTTCGGCTCAGGTCGTGATCTCATGATTTGTGAGTTCTACCCCACATCGGGCTCTGCACTGTCAGTGTGGAGCCCACTTGGGATTCTCTCTCTCCTTCTCCCTCTGCCTCTTCTGCATGTGTGTGCTCTCTCTCTCTCTCTCTCTCAAAATAAATAAATAAACATTTAAAAAAACAATCATTCCAATAACACATATTAAATTATTGTGGATACTATTTGAAGTGAGGACAGGACGATACAGTTTTTCCACAGGAAAGCCTCTCCTAACTCAATCGGAATAACGGTTGCTCTTGAGATAACATGAATTCTGTTATATTTTAAGGGATATAACTGATAAAACATTAACACAATATTAAAGGAGACTCAGTAGCAAAAAGAGGGAAGCTTGGAATCTCATTCATATGTTACTGTAAGTTAAAGCCAAGTTTCTCTCTTGGCTTTTGGTAAGAATGAGGTAGGTCACTTCTCTTTCTTAAAAGCATTTTCAACCTCTTTGGATAGCCCTTGGCATGAGTAAGCTTTCTCTGGAGGCAAACAACCTTAGCAGTTTTGGCTTCCCATGAAGGGCCCTCTGCACAGTATACATTTGGTGAACGAATAAGTGAATGAGTTAATACGTTTCTCAACTTTGAAACGCTGGGCTTATGGCAATACCTCCATACAGTCTTCTTGAACTGTTTTGACACCTTCTCAACAATTCTGTCAAAGGAGCTTCTCCTCAGGACACCTGTTGACTTGGAAAATTGCCAAATATACATTTGCATACCCATCCCTATGGGTATGACCCTAACTAGACTGTTCTGTTGTACTCTGGTCATTTGACTCAAGGCTTCCTGCTCTGTAATGATCTAGGTGGGTAAGAACAGAACATAAAACGTAATTCCTTCCCCCAGCATTAATGGCTGTAATGTCATTTACCAGTCTTAGTTCAGTCATCACAGAGTGCCTGACTGATAAGCTTTATAAATGGAAACCTAAAACTCATGACCCATCAGCACAAGTAAGCTATGCATGTTCCGCTGTAAGGTAAGCTGTTTGGTATAATAGTAATCCACTTGGCATGTCTCGATGAGCTGTAACATAGTAATGAAGTCTGACTACAGAAGCTTCCTGAATTTTACTATTTATATAACTAAACTTCGTATATGACCATCTTAATCTTCTTGTTACTTGTGTAAACTTTTTTTTGAAAGTATTTTTTAATCCAGGGTCAAAATCCAGGATTTTTTAATCCAGTTGGTTAAGCGTCCGACTTCGGCTCAGGTCATCATCTCACAGTCCGTGAGTTCAGGCCCCGTGTCGGGCTCTGTGCTGACAGCTGGGAACCTGGATCTTGCTTCAGATTCTGTGTCTCCCTCTCTCTCTGCTCCTCCCCCATTCAATCTCTCACTTTCTCTTTCAAAAATAAATAGACATTAAAAATTTTTTTAATAAAAAAAGTATTTTTTAATCCAGATCTTTCAAAGCTTATTCTGATAATAACATGTACAAGAATTAATAGTCCAACTCCTCTGAAATACTAGTTCAGAAATTCATATAACTTGTTAATTAAAAAAAAAAAGGAGCGGGGGCACCTGAGTGGCCTAGTTGGTTAAGCAGCTGACTTCGGCTCAGGTCACGATCTCGCAGTTTGTGAGTTCGAGTCCCACGTCAGGGCCTGTGCTGATAGATCAAAGCCTGGAGCCTGCTTTGGATTTTGTGTCTCCCTCTCTCTCTGCCCCTCCCCCACTCATGCTCCGTCTCTGTCTCTCTCAAAAATAAATACAACGTAAAAAATATCTTGCCTGCATGCTGCTTGCGACATTAACTGAGTAACTCCTGACCATGTTCCTGGATGCTCAAACAAGTGAGGGGGGTAGTAATCATTTCACAGTATATACCAATATTAAATCATTAGGTTACATGCCTTAAATTAATACAGTATTATAGGTCAATTATATTCCAATAAAATGGGGGGGGGGGGCGGGGGATAAGGGTGGACTGATAGGTAGATTGACCCTGTTTCTCTGTCAACATCAGAGAGAGCCAGTCTCGAATGACCACCACTGATTCTGAATCTTTGAACATGTTTCTTTTAATTTTTTTAATGTTTATTTATTTTTGAGAGAGAGAGAGAGCGAGACAGAGTGTGAGCAGGAGAGGGGCAGAGAGAGAGGGAGACGCAGAACCCGAAGCAGGCTCCAGGCCCTGAGCTGTCCGCACGGTGCCTGACGCAGGCCTGACTCATGAACCGTGGGATCATGACCTGAGCTGAAGTCAGTCGCCTAAACGACTGAGCCACCCAGGAGCCCCTGAACATGTTTCTTTAAGGGCTTGTTGCCCTGGGCATCTCGAATGCTCCAAAGTGGCGCACAGGGAGCAATCCCATCTCTGCTCACGAAAGCAGGGACGCTGAGGAATCTAAGGCTGCATTACTATACATGCGACACCTAAGGAGTTAGTAACTGGGATAATTCCACATCCGGATGAGATTTCCAGAAAAGCAGCAGCCCCGCTAATTAACACCAAACACTACAATACAAAAGAAGTACACGTAAGGGATAGACATGCGTTATTTAATTCTTCCTCTCCAGACAAGGGTGAGTTTGGTTCAATGGTTTCTAATAATGGTGAGTCGATACACTTTATTGTTTTTGTGTATTGGGGAAAGACATGCACACTCAGAGTCAAAAAAACTCAAAAGTCCTAACCCTGTCCTTTACTGTCAGTATGTCCTTGAATGAGTTACTTAAGTTCTGTGAGGCTCAGTTTCCTCACCGTTAAAGTGGAGGCAATAATATCTACCTCAAAAACACGGTGCCTAGTGTAGCTGGAGGTCAATAAATGCTCATTCCCTGTATTAAATTTTCAAATGTTTTGGGGGGCCTGGGTAGCTCAGTTGGTTAAGTGCCTGACTCTTGATTTCGGCTCAGGTCAAGATCCCAAGGTCGTGGGATTGAGCCCCGCGTTAGGCTCTGCCCCGAGCATGGAGCCTGCTTGGGATTCTCTCTGTCTGTCTGTCTCTCTCCCTTTGTCCTTCCTCTGCTCACACACACGCATGGACGGTCTCTCTCTGCCCACCCCCACCCCCCCAAAAACAGCTGAGTTAACAGTGGTGTTATTTCAAGCTTCCTGTATTTCCAGAGTATTACTAGCTTCTCAATGTTCATTTGGAAAATTCAGGAGGTATAAAACAGCTTTCTTTTGCACTTACACCATTGTGAGGTGATGAGAAGAACCTTCCAAATCGGTACTTCAAGGAAAATAAAATTCGAACACCAAAAAACTTGGTGGTGGTTACAAACCTTAGTATTACCTTACAGTGCTTGTGAAAAGTGCAGATTCCTTATATCATCCAATGGACGATCATTCAGCCTCTAATAAGAAGGCAATTCTGGCACATGCTACAACACGGATGAGTCTTGCAGACATGCTAAGCGAAATCAGCTACTCATACAAAGACAAGTACTATCTTATTCCACTTATGTGAGGCCCCTAGAAGAGTCAAATTCATAGACACAGAAAGTAAATTGATGGCCGTCAGGGCTGGGGTCGAGGGAAACGGGGACTTATGTTTAAGGAGTATAGAGTTGAAGTGTTGCAAAATGAAAAGAGTTCTGGAGCGCCTGAGTGGCTCAGTCAGTTAAGTGGCCGACTCTCGGTTTTGGCTCAGGTCATGATCTCACAGTTTATGAGTTCGAGCCCCGTGTCAGGCTCATTCTCTCTCTCTCTCTCTCTCTCTCTCTCTCAAATAAATAAACTTGAAAGAAATGAAGAGTTTCAGAGATGGATGGTGGTGAAGTTTGTACAATGGTGTGAATGAACTTGATGCCCCTGGACTGTACCCCTAACCGTGGTTATGATGGTAAATTTTATGTCTATTTAACCACAATTAAAAATAAAACTACTAAACAATAAATGCAGATTCCATGTTACTACCAGTGATTCTGATTCTATGGGTCTGAATGGGCCCAGAAATTTGCATTAAAAATTTTTTTAACGTTTATTATTTATTTTTTAGAGAGAGAGAGCGCACAAGCAGGAAGGGCAGAGAGAGAGGGAGACACAGAATCCGAAGCAGGCTCCAGGCTCTGAGCTGCCTGCGTAGAGCCTGAGACTGGGCTCCAACTCACGGACCGCCAGATCATGACCTGAGCTGAAGTCAGAGGCTCAACTGACTGAGCCACCCAGGCGTTCCAAGAAATTTGCATTTTTAACAAGCAACCCAGCTGATGCTGATCTTCAGATAATTCTTTGAGAAATACTAGTTTATAAAAGAGATAAAATACAAGGATGTACTGAGACCAGATAGAAATGTATGATTTGCCAGAAATGCCAGGATATAGCTTTCTTCGATGAAGACAAGTTTTAAAAAATGGTTCATGGGGAAGAGCTCTGGAAAATAACAGGACAGAGTCCCAGGGCTTCAGAAATGTCCCCAGATTTGACCTAAGAGAAGGCGATCAGCAGGCACACAGCACCTTGTCTGACGCAACTGTGGGTGGAGACATGAAAAGTTAGTGAAGGGGAGGGATTGTTCACATGCATAAATCACCCTGTGAGGAAAGTGGGTAATTGCGTGGCATTTAGGTAATTATGCATGCAAATTAGAAGAGCATATAAAACAAAGACAATTCTTAGTACATTCTAGAGCCAGCATGCCAGTCACACCATCATTTCCAGCTGCTCAGATGTAAGTACCAGCAATGACATAGTTTCCAATTGTTTGATGCTCTGATAGTCATGGATCAAAGCAAGAATGTTTTATTTGGAGGGCATTTTGTACGTTGAATGAAGAAAAACTATGATGGAGTCTTTTCCAGTTGACCTTATATTCTCCCCCACACTAAAAACCGCACACTATTTGATAAATATAGGCATAAGTAAGTGCTAAAAATAATTCTTATTCTCTGTGTTGATATTGAGTAGAAATTCTAGAATTTTTTTTCTTTCAATTCTCCCAACTCTTCAAGACATATGAGAGAGAAGCAGATAATAAAGGGAACAAAGAGAAATGAGGTTCTTCCTCCCTTTTTCTAAAATTCTATGTTGGATAGTGATATTTTCATTAGTAATGTTTTGAATTTGTGTTGCCTTCGTGTCTGCTCTGGGATAGCTTCTGTTCCTTCTGACATTCATATTTCAAAGTATTTCTGGGGAAGAGCCTGCCTTTTAGACCTCCTCATCTCTCCTATTTCTCTTGAGTTTGAATTTCTCAATTTGATGCCTCTTAGGTGGCCACGGTGAAAAACCCATCATTTAAGATCGTCATAGTCTGTGAGGGTGAATGGATGTGTTCTCAGTGGTTCCTAAATTTTAAAAATCAATTAGTGGCAGGGAAAACTGGGCCTGGAGCAGATGTATGAGTCGAATAAGATAAAAACAGTTAAGATCCGGCTCCTGTATACCATCTAGCTATGGGAGAGAAGTATGTAAACAAAAAGTAAAAGAATTCATTCTAGGCGCTGTGATAAAGGTCTCTATGGGTAGCGTGAGGCTTGAGGGAGGGAGGTCAGCAGGCTGGGATGAGCCACGCGGGGAGAGGTTGGGAAAGCCTTCATCCGCAAAGTGAGTCTCCAGTACTAAACTCCTGCCTTCAAACAGCTTAAAGTAAAGAAGTCTACAATCTCATTAGAGAGTCCAAAATAAAACTATACTTAAAAATGGTGAATAATTTGGTTTTCAGATGTGTGAGAAGGATTAATAGGCCAAAAAAGGTTATGGAAGAGCAGGGCAGGTGGGTGGGACTGTGAACAAAGGACTTTTTGAAGGAAGGAAAGTGGAGCCCAGCCTCAGCGTGGGCAGGAGGGCAGGAGGGCAGGAGGGCAGGACGTAGGTAAGCACAGTGGAGGAGATGGGGGAGCACAGGGAGGGGAAGCGTCAGAGGAAAGACAAGGACCACTAGGAAACCACCGGACTGGAGTAGGTGTGGAGGGATAGCAGGGTCAGATCAAGTGGGGTTTTGGAGACAGGTAGTTCGAGGATTGATGGAGATGACGGTGATGTCCCACAGATTCCTGATCAGGGCAAGTCACGTGCTGAGAGCACTCTGAAACATTTCTGGGTTTTCCTGAGAGGAAAGCAAGCGTAGTTTCAGCTTCCAAAGCTGGACTACAAGGAGCTTAAAGTGGAGGCCGGGAGGCCCGAACAGGGGCTCAGCAGTCCTCAGCAGGGGAGGCAGCGGCACAGAATGGGGAGGGGTGGGACAGTCGGTCACCATCTCTGATGGCAACTTAATACATTTGTGTTTCTCTTCCTACTTTTTAAAACGATTCATCATCATATGTGTCCACCGTGAGGTGGTCACAGCAAACAACACTATCTGTTGTGATCCATCGGAGAAGCTGTGTCTTTTCAAAGGACCCAGAATTAGCAATGAGGCGAGCGTGTCTCAGAACTGAGGGCCTCTCAGTCCAGATCACTCTGATACAGGGCTTCTCAGCCTCAGCACCGCTGACGTGTTGGACCAGATAATTCTTTGTGGGGGGCTGACCTACCACGTGGTAGGACTTTCAGCAGCCTCTCTGGTCCCTACGGTAGGTGCCAATAGCACCCCCCTTCGCCCCTGGTTGTGACAATGAAAAACATCTCCAGGCTTTGCCAAATGTCCCCGGGGGTAGCAAAGTCACCCTTGGTTGAGAACCACTGCTCTGATATATCATGTGGTTTAATTTTCACAGGAATAACGTTTCCTCCTATGCTCTCCCTAGGCAGATATTTTCCATTACCTTCTCTGCGAACAGCAGGTTAGGGCAGGTCAGACACCGAGTCTTTGCAGGAGGCACGGAATCCAAGGAGCAGGGTCACCGCTTTCACGACCAATTCATTTTAGAAATGATGGCTAAGATTCACTAGCAGTGAAAGGCCTCTCCCTTGAAGTGTCCTTCTACGGTGTTTCACCCTCACAGCCCGGTTCCACCTGGCACTTTGAGAATGATGGTTTGATACTGTCATCTCAGAAAATTTTTCTACCTCCTGAGACTCCGTCCCAATCCCTGTGATTTTGCTCCTGGGAATGTCCTCATTGGTCCCTGACCTCTTTCTTCTTTATTCCCATGCTCTTCCAGACTAGTCCCGTCTAAGTCAGCTCCGAGAAACTCGGCCTTATTTCTCTAACTCATTTACTCTATGACTTATGAAATCCTTATTGACTTTACCAAAATTTTCTATACCATTACAGACTTTTTCTGAATGTTCCTTTCCCCTTTAGCCAAAAACTAATTTTATCCTTGTGACTCAAATTTCCTCCTTGACCAAAGATGGTGGCCATTTCTTGAGCTGCCTTCTTCCCATTGACCCCGTTGAGGGTCCTTCTTCCCAGGACCCTCAGGTACTGACATAATCCTTGACCTCCACACCCACCTCTAGACCACTTTTCTGCCTTCTGTCAGTATCCTCTTTAAAAGTCATCTTCTGCACATTCCTGTAGCCATCCCACCTTCTCAACTATAGACTAGGACACTTGACTGTAGAAAAGGGACTGGGGTCCAGACCTCCTCAGCAGGAAAATCTCTCTGAGTTCTTTTTTTTTTTTTTTTTTTTTTTTTTGATGTTTATTTATTTTTTGAGAGAGAGAGAGGAGAGACAGAGTGCTAGCAAGGCAGGGGCAGAGAGAGAGGGAAACACAGAATCCAAACAGGCCCCAGTCTCTGAGCTGTCATGACAGCACAGAGTCTGATGTGGGACTTGAACCCACGAATTGTGAGATCATGACCTGAGCCAAAGTGGGACGCTTAACCGACTGAGTCACCCAGGCGCCCCAAACCTCAGTTCTAAATGCAATAATAATATACATGGAATAAATACTGAAAATACCAAAAGGTTGGGTAGAATAATAAGGAAAGAATTGAAGAGAAAATAGGTTCTCTCTCATCAGCAAAAACATTCAGCCCTTTCTCCACTTGGGCAAAAATAACTGCCTGCCTCCAAAAATTACTCTAAAACAGATCAGCTACTGTCCAAACATCTTCTTTTCTTCCCTGGACCACTACATATATCTCCAATGTGTATCTATTTAGGGATGATAGCCTTGTGGTGCTTCCTCAGCGTCATTCTGGAACCCCAGCCTTCTTATCCCCTAAATCTCAGAAATCTGCCCCTGCTCCTTCTAGAAACAGCCTTTCTTTTTTCTAGGTTATGCCACAGGATGTCTTGCTCCTTCAGAGTATTAGGTGTTAGTAGGAACTCTTCTCTCCACCCACAGGTGATGGTATTTGATCCAGCAATCAAAGTCATATGGAACAAACAGGCCATAGATCGGAACAGAGTGACTGTGCCTTGTGAGAGTTTACACCCTTGACTTAATGCTCTCCTGCTGGACTAAACTTTAGCTTCACGGTTTGAGAAGATTGAGTTAGTAACGACACTACGTTTGATACACTGAGTTATATTTGGACTATTCTCTACACTAGTAGGGTGAAAATGGGAAGGCCTATAATTTAATCAACATTGACAATGTTTTAAGAAATTTTTTATTGGGTAAAATTCATACAGCATAACATTATCCATTTTATTTTATTTTTTTAATTTTTTAAAGTTTATTTTTGAGAGAGAGAGAGAGAGAGACAGAGAGCGAGTGGGGGAGGGGCAGAAAGAGAGAGAGAGAGAGACACACACACACACACACAGAATCTGAAGCAGGGTCCAGGCTCCAAACTGTCAGCACAGAGCCCAACGCGGGCTCAAACCTATGAACTGTGAGATCATGACATGAGCCGAAGTAGGACGCTCAACCGACTAAGCCACCCAGGCACCCCAGCATTAGCCATTTTAAAATGAACACCTCTGTATAGTTCCAAAAGATTTTCAACACCCCCAAAAGAAACCATACCCATCAAAATAGGATTTTTAATCCAACCGGGAAATTACATATGATTTGGACAATATTTGCAGCAGGCATTGGGTTTCTGTGTTCTTTTCTCATCCTACTGGTATCTTATAACCCACTGGTAAATTATGACTGTCTTTATGGTGAATACAGTGTTAGCAAGGTGGGAGTCAAGGATGACAATACGTTTTGTGAAGGAAAGCCCTTTTAGTCCAGGTACTGCCTTTCTGGAAAATTGCTGGGTGATGCAGCTCTCTGCACAGTACATTCTTCAAAAAAGAGAGGTGTTGGATGTCGGGGAAAATAACTGCTTACATGACCTCTCTAGGAATTTGGAGGAAATGAAACTTAAAAAAGAAATCAGAATAGGGAGGTAAAAAACAGTGTCTGGCACATGGCAGGTGCCCAATAAATATTTGTTGGATGAATGAATGAATGAATGAATGAGTGAATGAATGAATGAATAAAAATAGCCTTAAGTGAATGAATGAAATAACCCAGAATGAATGAAAGGATGGAAGCATGCGTTAGAAGTGGATCCAGGATACAAGAAGCAGGGTTTCAAGTTGTGTTCCATGACAGGAAGCCCATTGATGATTAACCATGTCATTGTAGTTAGACCAGCCTTAAAAACAAATAGGAAACAGATGTAAAGAATCCATCATTTCCCAGTCAAACATCTACACTTTAGGCAAAAAGATAAAAGCTTCCATAGCTTTTGCTCTCTATCATGTTTAAAGATTTGAAACCACGGGAACTCTTTAACACCTAGGGGAAACGGTGTTGAGAAGAAAATACTGATTGGGGCACCGGGTTGGCTCAGTTGAGCGTCTGACTCTTGATTTTGGCTCGGGTCCCGATCCCAGGGTTGGGGATCGAGCCCCACGTTGGGCTCTGCTCTGGGTAAGGAGCCTGCTCAAGATTCTCTCTCCCTCTGTCCCTGTCCTCCACTCACACTCTCTCTGTCTCTAAAACAAACAAAAAAAAAAAAAGAAAGAAAGAAAGAAAGGAAGGAAGGAAGAAAGAAAAAATATTGATTGAATTTCAGTACTTAAGGTTTTTAAAAAGGGCCCAGAACTTGAAGGGCATCTGTTATTATATAAATTGTTGTTTACAAGCTTGGATTGTTCCTCGTGTGGTCATAAACTTATATGACCATTTCTTAGTCAGTCTTGGGGATATTATTTCTAGTTTGCATTTCCTTGTATGGGAAGTACGTTTTCTTTCCTATGACTATTAGTTGAAGTATGCTGTTCATTGTTTTAAATTGTCTCTCTAGTAAACCCCTTGACTAGAAGAACATTTAATAAGATACATGTCACCACGTGATTATCGGTATTATAACATTAATTAGAGCTCTGGCATATTTTCATCTACACAATAATTAGTTTGACAGGATTTACCAAGACCTAGAAGTTACTCCATTTTAAGAAAGTATTGATTTCTGCTCAGTTATAGTGAAGTTGGACATTCTAACTCAGGGGCAACAGGCATATGTGGCATATTTTTTACCTTCAGGAGGAATATTCTGTTACTTGCAGGAAGCCCTCTGTTGCAGACCCTTCTTTCGCATCCACAGGCTTTGCTGGAGGATTTAGCTTGCTTCGGAACGACAGCCACAACCTTCTGTCTTCATCTGCTCGTGTTTAGAGGCGTCTATGTGCTCATCCTGTTCGAAGTCACTTGATAATGCACTTGTCCTCCAACACGGCGCTTGACAATTGTCTTAGCCTGTTTGGGCCGCTATGACAAAATACCATAGACCACGTGGCCAACAAACAATAGAAATTTATTTCTCACAGTTCTGGAGGCTGGGTGGTCCAGGATCAGTGGGTCAGCAGATTCAGTATCGGGTGAGAACCACTTCCTAGTTTATAGACAGCTGCCTTCTCACGGTGTCCTCGCAAGCCAGAAGGGCCCAGGGAGCGCTCGGCGGGTCTCTGTCCTAGAGCATTAATCCCATTCGTGAGGGTTCCACCCTCGTGGCCTGATCACCTCCCAACACCACTTCCCGATACCATCACACTGTGGGGACACAGACATTCAGTTTATAGAAACAATAAACCTCTAATCATGCAAAACAGCGAATACCGCCAAGGAACATAATCAGGTGCCAGGACAAAGGCGATGTCTCAAACCCTGAAATTTGTGTGGTTTAGACACTGTTTGAAGCATGCCGCATAAATGAGAACAAATGACTAGGTGAGGCAATGAAGTACCAGAAAGTAATTAGAATATACCCAAATTAAGTTACAGAGGTTAAGTTAGAGAAGACTCGATTAGTTAGCTCTGCATAAACTTCTAATCAGACACTGCCTTGGTCCTGGTAATGAATTTAGAAATAAGACATGAAATTATCAAATTCTATTTAATGGAAATTTGCCTGCTTAAATCACAATACAAGTTTTGAAGAATTACAGTCTTGGTAATATGCTAGTCACATGAAACAGAAACAGTTTTATCCAGTTTCTCGAAAAAACTGTTTCTTAATCAAAAAGAAAAAATTCCAAATATGTTAATAAATTCTTTAAAATGCACAGATTTGGGGGGCGCCTCAGAGGCTCAGTTGATTAAGCGTCTGACTTCAGCTCAGGTCATGATCTCACGGTTTGTGGGTCTGAGCCCTGAGCTGGGCTCTGTGCCGACAGCTCAGAGCCTGGGGCCGGCTTCGGATTCTGTGTCTCCCTCTCTCTCTGCCCCTCCCCCACTCCAGCTCTGTCTCTCCCACTCACACTGTCTCCGTCTCTCAAAAATAAATAAGCGTTAATTTTTTTTAAATGCACAGTTTTTTTTAGATTAAGTTTTAAATTTTAGTTTCAGTACAGATAACATACAGGTTATATTAGTTTCAGGTGCACAATAGAGTGATTCAATAATTGTATACATTACTCAATGTTCATCATGATAATTGTATTCTAATCCCCTTCACCTGTTTTCCCCATCCCCCACCCACCTCCCCTCTGGCAACCACCAGTTTGTTCTCTACATTTAAGAGTTTGGTTTTTTTTGTCTGTCTCTTCTTTGTTCATTTGTTTTGTTTTTTAAATTCCACCTATGAGTGAAACCACATAGTACTTGTCTTTCTCTGATCGACCTATCCTATTTCCTTTAGCATTATGCTCTCTAGCTCCATCCATGTCATTGCAAATGGCAAGATTTCATTCTTTTTTATGGCTAAGTAATATTCCATTGTGTATATATACCACATCTTCTCTCTCTGTTCATCTATTGACGGACACTTGGGTGGCTTCCATAATTCAGCTATTGTAAATAGTGCTGTTATAAACGCAGGAGTGCATGTATCCCTTTGAACTAGTGTTTTTGTATTTTTTGGGTAAATATCCAGTAGTGCAATTACTACATCACAGGGTAGTTCTTCTTTGGAAAAGAAGATGTCTTCTTTGGAAAATTTTCTGCTGAAGTCCTCTGCCCATTTTTAAATTATGTTATTCAGAGGTTTTTTTTGTTGTTGAATTGCATAATTTCTTTGTATATTTTGGACACTAACCTTTATTAGATATGTCATTTGCAAATATCTTCTCCCGTTCAGTAGTATGTCTTTAGTTTTGTTGGTTGTTTTCTCCGTCGTATAGAAGCTTTTTTTTCTTCTGTAGCCCCAAGAGTTTATTTTTGCTTTTATTGCCCTTGCCTCAGGAGACATATCTAAAAGGATGTTGCTACAACCAATGTCAGAGAAAATATTGCCTGTGCTCTCTTCTAGGATTTTTATGGTTTCAAGTCTCACATTTAGGTACTGAATCCATCTTGAGTGCATTTTTTTGTGTATGGTGTAAGTGGTCCACTTTCCTTCTTTTGCATGTTGCCATCCAGTTTTCCCGACACCGTTTGTTGAAGAGACTGTCCTTTTCCCATTGGATATTCTTTCCTGTTTTGTTGAAGATTAATTGACCATATGATTGTGGATTTATTTGTGGGTTTTCTATTCTATTCCATAAAATGCACAGATTTTGAAAAAGCTTCCAGTTTAGTCTGAGTCATCATTTGATTTGATTTAAGTGGTATATTAATTAACCATAATAGTCCACATAATTAGAGGTTACAAAGAGGCTGTTGTGCACCTGTAGACGGGGACAGGACGATGCAGTTTTCAATCTCAGTCATTTCATTCTGATGGACATTTCTTTGAAGCTCAGAAGACGCTGAGATCAGGCTTCTGTATTAGAATTTTCCCTCTTTCTGTCCCACTTTCCCTCACCCTGGGTTGGCAGTCTGTTATCAAGGCCTCCATCCCATCATCGATGTGAGCGCTCCCACTTCTCCTGCTGCTAACTGGGGAGAAGTTTCCCCAACAACAAATGAAAAAGATTTGTTTTCCAGACGTCCCTTGATGTGTGCTCAGAAACTGAAAGGGCGCCGTCTTCTGAAAGGAAAAGCAGACACGGTGGAGGTAGGCAGAAGTGCTGTAGGTAAGAATTTCCAGAGAATGAATGCTATAAACCGCTACAACTGCTTACTGAGGTATTACAAGAAACGTCGGTAATCTTTTTTTCTATAAAACACTCTAAAGTTCTCAAAGAGTCTTCAACATTTTTTTATCCCACTAGATCGTGAAATCATCTTCTACAGAGGTCTTTCAGTGACAATACTAAAAGCCTTTATCAAAATGTGCACGGTGATGACAATTGAGTTCTAAATATGCATGTGTTTATGTATGTATACACGGCTGTGATTTTAACTAGACTATCTATACACACAGACACAAATGGGCAAGAACTTTAGGATGGCATTCAAACAAGAAAAAATACCCCTTGAATTAGGATGATAGGATTACAAAATATTTTTTTTCTCTTTTACTACTTTGGTGTCATCATGCTGTATTACCAGTTTGAAAACAATTTCGGTCCTTATGGCTCAAATGATTTGAAATGAGTTCTGCCCATAAGGAAGATTTCCTCCATCTCGGAAGCAGGGCGAGAAGAGATAGTATATGGAAATCCTTCTTATCCTGAAAGCTGGCCAGGTGTGAGGAGGAAACTAGAATCCAACCATCCACGCGGCTGGGGAGGACACTCTCTGTGTCTGTGTCTGTGTCTGTGTCTGTCTCTGCCTCTCCCTGTCTCTGTCTCCCACATTATTTCATTAGAGCTTACTACGTGCTAAGGACTTTATATACATTATCACTTTTAATTCCACAGCCTTATGAGATGGGTACAATTATTACTCTCACTTCACAGATAAGGAAGTGACATAACCACCCAAGGTCACACATCTAGTAAATTATGTAAACAGAGCTTGAACCAAAGACTCCTGACTCCCAGCCCATGCTCTTAGAATAGGATCTAAAGTCCCTTGCTTTGGCCTGACTGGCTTATGTTATCAAGACCCTGCCTCTCTCTCCAACTTTATGTCTCTCTTTTCCCCCCTCTCCCTACACTCCTAATTACCATGATGTCCAGAGACATTAGACCAGAGTGTCAATCTCTGTTCTGTATCAGCATCTTTGCATTTGTCTCTGCTTGAAAAGCCCTTCATCTAGCTCTTTTTTTTTTAAGTTTATTAATTTATTTTGAGAGAGAGAGAGAAAGAGAGACAGAGAACATGAGCAGGAGAGGGGCAGAGAGAAAGGGAGAGAGAGAGAATCCCAAGCAGGCTCTGCACTGATGCTTCAGAGCCCGATGTGGGGCTCAAGCCCATGAACTGTGAGATCATGACCTGAGCTGAAAGCAAGAGTCAGACGCTCAACCAACTGAGCCACCCAGGCGCCCCTCATCTAGCTCTTAGCGAGGCTGGATTCATCACACCCTTCAGATTTCCGATTACGTGTCAGTGTCTTGACCAGCCCATGTAAGGTAGTCCCCTCCCCCTCAAAGTTGCTCTCCCTCACATCACTGTTAATTTTCTTCATAGCATTTCTCATACTTGATAAGTCTTTCATTTATTTACGTATGTACCATCTTTTTCCTCAGGAATGCAAACTCCATGAGGACCTATATCATGTTTGTCTTTGTACCTCTGTCTGGTTCCAGCACCTGGCACAGGGCTGGACACACAGCAGGCTGAGTAAATACTAAGTGCCCTTCACCACAGAGCCACATTGCCTGGGGCAGGGAACCCAAGAGATTATTTCTTGTATGAAGACGAGGTAGGTTCAAAACATTTTGTAAGTAGCTAGATAAACCTACTTTTTGCCCACGTTTTGTGCAAATTCAAGCCCCCTGAGGACTTAGGTATATTTATTTTCCCAGTTCTTCACATGTCTGGCTTCCAAGCATTCAGGTTCCAGCTCATATGGCATCTCTCAGGAGCCTTGGCCGGAGCCAGACCCCCCTCCAACCTTCCCATCCACCACTCTGTTATTTTGGTTCACGGATCACACCCTAAATTTATGTGGCTGTGTTTTTTTTTTTTTTTCCCCTCTGCCCATTAGAATGTAATGTTCGTGAAGGAACGCTTCATGTTAACACTGTATATGCGGCATCTGAAACATTTCCAAACACACTGGATGTTCCATAAATAAATTATCTGTGGGATGAGTCAGTACCCTGGCCACTTATACATATTCTCTTTTTGGTTCCAGTAGTTTTGAGATGGATTTCCTTGGGATTTTTGTAAGGAAACAATCACCATCTATGGTCAATTTTTTTCTTTTCCAAGTGTTACACTCAATACTTTTTCTTTCTTTACCGTACCGACTAGAACTACCGGAACAATGTTATATACTACAGGAAATGGCAGGCGTATTGGATTTGTTTCCACTGAATCAATTTACTATTAATTATGATATTGGTATGGTCTGGCAAAGACATTCCTTAACCAACTGAGCCACCCAGGGAGCCCTCAGACATTCCTTTCCACACCAAGGAAATATGCTTCTAATCGTAAAAAATTAGGGCTTAAAATTTAACTTAATTTAATTTAGTTCGATCCAAGAGAGAGAGAGCTCTTTGAATTTTATCAAAGAGCTTTTGATGGTGTGGTTTTCTTCTTTTGAACTCCTCATAAAGTAAAATACGTTAATATTAACATATATCTCGCCTTTCTGAAATAATCTCTACTTAGTCATTTTTCATGCATTTCTATCTTTGACATACTGGCATTTTTCTTGGGGTTTCTTCCTACATCTATAGTCACAAGGGAAGACGTACTGTGTGTGTTTTGGGTTTGTGTGTTTATTTTTTGACTTAGCTTTCTCAGGTGCTGCTGTCAGGATAACAGCAGACTGGGAGAATGCCTTGGGAAATGTTTTACCTCTTAAGTTTTGGAGTCGTGTGTAAGATGTTCGTATAAATCTCAGAGCCCCCTTCTTCCCTCCTTCATCCTTCAGGTGGAATGGAAACGTTAAAGACCCTTACAATGGAGGATGTGGAGGTGAGGCAGAATCGAATGTCTAGGGGTGCCTGGGGGGCTGACTCAGTTAAACATCCGACTTCGGCTCAGTTCATGATCTTGCGGTTCATGGGTTCAAGTCCCGCGTCGGGATCTGTGTTGATAGCTCAGAGCCTGAAGCCTACTTCTGATTCTGTGTCTCCCTCCCGCTCTACCCCTCCCTGGCTTGTGCTCTTTTTCTCTCTCTCTCACAATAAATAAACATTAAAAAAATGTTTAAATAAAGAATTGAATGTCTAGGACTAGGATGAATAGTAAGTGTGTATTTCTTTGTTCCTAGATTTAGTCAGATTTTGGGGGTTTTGTCAGGCAGATTTTGTGATCTGCCCCTCACATATAGTGACTTCCGACATGAGAAAACACAAGGCTCTTATCCCCTTGCCTGACATGCTATTCTTTTTAAGTTTATTTTTGAGAGAGAGAGGGTGAGTGGAGGGGGGTGCAGAAAGAGAGGAGGAGAGAGGATCCAAAGCAGACTCCACACTGACAGCAGAGAGCCTGATGTGTGGCTTGAACTCAGGAACTTTGAGGTCATGACCTGAGCCAAAGTTGTACACTCAACTGACTGATCCACCCAGGAGCCCAACCTTATACGATATTCTAAGTTTCAGAACCGTACTGATGCTATCTGTCACATCAGGACTTAGTGACTTGTTTAAACACTCCAGAAATCTTTACGAATTTTGCATAATATTTCTATTACTCAGAGGGTCATGGCACCTCCTTATCATAGGGAGCTCTATGCAGCCACAAAAAAGGACATTATAGAAGACTATTTAGTACAATGCCGTATGCTAGATATACATGGAAAAGGAAGGATGTAAAGATATAAATAAAAATATTAAAAATAAAACTAGTAGTCAGGTGCCTGGGTGGCTCAGTCAGTTAAGTGTCTGGCTTCGCCTCAGGTCATGATCTCACGGTTCATGAGTTCGAGCCCTGCGTTGGGCTCTTTGCTGACAGCTCAGAGCCTGGAGCCTGCTTCAGATTCTGTGTCTCCCTCTCTCTCTGCCTCTCCCCCGCTTGTGCTCTGTTCATCTCTCAAAAATAAATACTTAAAAATTTGTTTTAAATAAGTAAAAATAAAACTAGTAGTTGGATTATAGATAATTTCCTCTTTTCCGTATTCTTACATTTTAGTGTAATGAACAACCATTTTTCTATGAGGGGACTTCCATGACTGGTGTAATTTCCCAGCCAGCCTCTCTCCTGGATCCTTACTTACTCCTCAGGGTAGATGGAAGAGTAAGTCTTCTGAGGGGAGGGTGATAAAGGTAAGAAATCCCTTGATCCACCCTTTTTGACTGGATGGAACTAATCCATCAGAAACCTCGAAGCACTTGGTGGCCTTCTCCTACCAGCTTCTTGTCACTAATTATACGCACTCCCCACATCCACGTCTCCCTCTGGTGCTCTGCCCCAAGGTGGAGTCTTGGAAGGAGTGGTACCCATTTCACCGCAGAATCAAGTCACATTTTGCTGTTAACTCACCAGTAACGCGGCTGAGATTTTTATTTCCACCTGTTCGACTCTTGCCTTTTATTTTCCAGTCTTCGCCAAACCCTAATAAATAGGTCACACTTATGTAGTCAGAGAAAATGTTCCTTTTAAAATTGTAGGTCTCTCTGTGTGCAATGAATATTTTTAATAGCTGCCATTTACTGCACGCTGGCCTTGATAACTGTTTGATGTGTGTCATCTCCGTGAATTTTTTTCGGTGAATTTCTATAGTAATCTTATAAAGTTGGTTCTATTGCTATCCTTGCTTTTGTAGAAAAATGAAAACAAACAAAAAAAAGCCCTAACATTCAGAGAGTCGAAGTTGCTGTTCTCCTTGGAATCTTGATTCCATAATTGTGCATTCAGGACTGATGCTTCAGGGGTAATTAAAAAAAAAAAAAAAAGAGTTTTTCTATGTGGATTTGCAAAGCTCTTCACTGAACAATTGGAATAGTAGAAACAGAAATGAACAACTTGGCAGCTGCCTTCCCAGTTCTCCATCTCTTGTTTACTAAGAAAGACCTGTTACCAACATCTTACATTCAAGCTGGCTTGTGTTTGCTTGTTTCACTGAAAGCTACCCCCCAAACTCACCCCATAGCGTGCTGTTGAAAGAAAATATATCACGGTGGGAAAACTATCCCCAATCTACAGAGGTGATTTTCTCTTATAAAAAAATTTTTTTAACATTTATTCATTTTTGAGAGAGAGAGAGAGAGAGAGAGAGTGAGTTTGGGAGAATCTGAAACAGGCTCCCATCAGCACAGAGCCCCACACGGGGCTCAAACTCATGAACTGCGAGATCATGACCTGAGCCGAAGTCAAATGCTTAACGGACTAAGCCGCCTAAGTGCCCCTACAGAGATGATTTTCAATAGCCTACTGGGGTCATAGGTGAATTTCGGTGACAGAAATTCAGACATTCAAGCAAATATGTGATCAGCAGTTCTCTTGGCTGGGTCAGCTGTCAGGGAAGAAAAACATTCTAAACCAGCCCTCTCTCTGCTGGGGATTTGGCTGGCAGACTGGAGAAAACAGGAGACTAAGGGAGGTTTCTAATGATGATTGCTATATATCCAGCTGTTGCTTTCAAAACCAAACTGATGACTATCTCTCCATTTGGAAGGCTCCTGGGTTACCAGACAAATACTATGGTCAAAAATGGCTGCTTGGAGCTGACAGAATGAGCCCATGAAAATAACCCTTTGAAAATTATTTTTACTTTAAATTTTTTTTATGTTTTGAGAGAGACAGAGACAGAGCATGAGCATGAGTAGGGTAGGGGCAGAGAGAGGAGACACAGAATCCGAAGCAGGTTCCAGGCTCTGAGCCGTCAGCACAGAGCCTGTCTCGGGGATCAAACCCATGAACCATGAGATCATGACCTGAGTCAAAATCAGATGCTGAACCGCCTGAGCCACCCAGGCGCCCCTGCCCTGGCTTTCTTATTGGGCCACAGGATTTTGGCCATCACCTCTGAGCAGATGACTTCCAAATCTACTTCTCCATCCATGTTTCAAGTTTCTCACTTTTGCTGAATAGCTCCATGTGGACAAACTGCAGATTACTTCAAACTCTTTATGTTTAAAACTGAACTGATATTTTTATAAACCTTATGCTTCTCCTATCATCGAAGAGACCACTCTCCTTCCAGATGCTTCTCTCGAAACTTTGCATCATCTTTGTGACTCCTTTGTTAACCCTGGTATCTAACGAGGGTCGAAGTCCAGCCGATGCCTTTGGATTACAGCCCTCTTCTATCCCCACCTCCGCTGGCTTTCATTCAGGTTACCTTCCCTTCTTCTCCTGCATCAGTGTTCCAGCAACTTGGGGTCCTTCCCACCATCCTCTTATCTGCTGCTACCAGAGTCATCTCCCCAATGTTCTTCAAAACCTATCTTGACTCATCATTGCCCACGCAATGGAGTCCAGATTCCTTAGCGTGGCATTCATAGTCAAGTCACTGCCTTATTTACTCTTTAAGTGTCCTATGCACCAGCCCAGGGTTTTTCAACCTCTTATTCATTATTGTGCCTCCAATATCACCCTTATTTAGAATGCCTACTGTAGCCAAAACAGACCATTTACCAATCCCTGAATTCTCCAGCTCCCAAGATTTTGCTCACTTTGGCCGTTAGAGGAGATGAGGGATTATGAGCGGGTTCCTGGAGTGTAATTCTGCTATTTGGTGCACTGTATCCCTGGTCTAGAGTAGACACACATCTCCTCCCACCACCCTCCATTTCTTTCTGTGGAAATCTGACCCTTCATGTTACAACCCAAACACCACGTCCTCCCCCTGATCACTCAGCTGGAACTGACCTCTTTCTGTGCCCTAATGGAACTTTCTTGATACATGTATTATGTTCCTCTTTGTTATGCAGTTGTTTTTCTGTTTGTGTTCTCTCCCCCACTGTGTTATAAACTTCATAAAGATAACAGGATCTTCTTCACAGTGCACAACGGCCTTCACACAGGAAGCGACATTACATGTTAGTTGAAATCAATTCACTGATACACCAGGAGCAGGATAAAAGCCTACCAGTGCCCACATGAAGAAGTCCCATATGTATGTGGAAAAAATGAACACATTAATGAGTAGAAAAAATGGACATCGTACATAAACCACACTCCTAATCTACCATCATTAACACAGAGACTATGTTAGAGGGGTGCCTGGCTGGCTCAGGTGGTGGAGTGCATGACTCTTGATCTCAGGGCTGTGGGTTTGAGCCCCACATTGGTGTAGAATTTACTAACACACACACACATACACACCACACACTATTTTATTATTATTTTTTTAACGTTTTATTTCTTTTTGAGACAGAGAGAGACAGAGCATGAACGGGGGAGGGGCAGAGAGAGAGGGAGACACAGAATCGGAAGCAGGCTCCAGGCTCTGAGCCATCAGCCCAGAGCCCGACGCGGGGCTCGAACTCACGGACCGCGACATCATGACCTGAGCTGAAGTCGGACGCCTAACCAACTGAGCCACCCAGGCGCCCCAACCACACACTATTTTAAAAGGAGTTCTATGTGTTGTACCAATTGATGAACTCAATTGGTTCCTGCTGCTTCATAGAAATAACAAACAGCCACCCACGTAAAGTTACTATTTGAACAGCTACCTGCCTGGACATGTCTTAATTAACAATGATCAAAGTCAGTACAGGACCCAGGGGCCAAAATGTAAAGTCATTTTGACATTATGTTTTTGTTACAGATACAAGATCGTTATTGGGTTTACTGGCCACGAAAGGAGATGATACATGTGGAAGTAGACTTTAAATGTCACTAATCCTCACCACTATGCAAGATGCGATTAAACGAAGGCTATGGGACAGTCACATTGATCTGATAAAGTTACTTTTGGGCCGAAAGATGAAAGAAACATGTTTTCTGCCAAAGGCTTGATTATGAAAGAGGACTTCAATCACCTCCATCCATTTTGTCCTTGGTCTGCACTTTTTAACTGATTAAGACCTGATTAGTTCTTCCCAGTTTATCTCCTAACTCAGGCAAAAGATCCTGAGGGCAAAGCATCCCCCCATGGGACCTAAACTACCTTCTCAAGCACTAAGGTCCGCCCTGAGCTAGCTGGACCACAGGTGGCTGACCCCATGACAATCACCAACCTGACCTTTACTGCCCACCTGCATGTACCCATGATCTTTGTCCCACATTTTTCTTATCTGAATCTGGTACTTTGGAAGTACCAGTACTTTGGAAACAGTCTTTGTGACGCTGGCAGTCTGCAGTCTCCCTGGTGTTGGTCTCATGGAAATAAATCCCTCATTTCACCACTGCGAGTTCCTCTGCCTTTGGAATCTGTCAGTGGCCAGTGGCCAAATCTGGTCTGTTTGGGACCCCTGGAGCCAGGCTTTCTTACAACCCTGCACCCAGGCTCCAGTAATTTTTAAAACGTATATATACATGAATACATTTGGAAACTTCCATATCTCAGAATAATACTTTCTAGGAAAGCTATTTCTGTGGTTTCAGAGGATTACATTTCCCTTTAGTCCGAGGATTAGGTGTTTGAAAGTGGCACTTGAATCACCTCTCTGAGATTATTAAGAAGATGATCAAATTGGGGCGCCTGGGTGGCTCAGTCGGTTGAGCGTCCGACTTCGGCTCAGGTCATGATCTCATGGTCCGTGAGTTCGAGCCCCGCGTGGGGCTCTGTGCTGACAGCTCAGAGCCTGGAGCCTGCTTCGGATTCTGTGTCTCCCTCTCTCTGTGACTCTCCCCTGTTCATGTTCTTTCTCTGTCTCAAAAATAAATAAAAACATTTAAAAAAAAAAAAAAAAAGATGATCAAATCTTACAGAAAACTACAGACAGGTGATTTTCATCACCCTTGCCCCGGGGCTGTCTTCTCCTAAATCACCACAAACCATTCTGCGGTTGTAAAAGTTTTTTTGTTTTATTTTGTTTTGTTTTGTCTTGTTTTCCTTAAAGCCTGACAATGACTTTTGTAGGAGGGTGGCTTGGGGGTGTCTGTGAGAAGGGAGGCTTGGCCAAGAACTCATTTCCAGGAACTACATTTATCCCTTGGGCCTGGTCAGGCCACAGCCCCCAGTGCATTGAGTTCAGCCCTTCTTTCAAATAGGGTAACTCTTGTGCCAGTTCCAAAGCTCCTACTGCAATTCTACTTCCTATGGGCTCTTCTTTGAAAAGGAGGATTAACTTTCTCAGCCCTTCAACTAGTCCAGCTCGAGTTCTGAGAGCAAAGAGCAGCAGCGAAAACAGACGGTACGTTGGCGCCAACCCTTCAGCTCGGGCCTCCTCTAGGTGCGGCCTTGTGTAGAATTGTTAGTTTGATTAAGTCTGATAGGCCGAGGCTGCGGGTGGGGGGGAGGAGACGAGGGAGGCCCCGCCCCCTTGGAATGGGATTGGTTCCCTCTGTCGGCGGGGCCGGGCCTTTCGCTTCCCGGTTGGATAGGTGGAGCGAAACATGTCATTAAGGTGTTGTCTACCTGAGCCCCGTGGGTGTGGGCTGTTCCCTCACTTTGTGGTTTTAGATTTTCAAAGGGGCGGCCTTCTTATTGGTTGTGGGATCAGGTTCCTGAAGCTGGTCTTCTGTACCTTGAAAAATGTCCTCGTAACAGAAGGCGCCAAGGAGCTGAAGTGCAGTTCACACACAGGAGAGAAAATGACGAAGGTTCCTCAGGGGTTTGATTTCAGTTTCTTAAATGACGAAGAAGCCAGGAAGATCCTTCAGGTGCTGGAAAGAAATGAGGAGCTGCAGAGGGCAGACAAGGACAGGATCAGGTACACGGCCAACTCCTCTCACTCTTTTCCCGGGGCCTTGCGGGGGCGCGGGCGCGCGCGGAGGGGGCGCGCGGCTGGGGCGGCGCACCTGTCGGGGCCTCCGGGGGAGCGCGCCGCCCCGCGGGGGAAAGCGGCGCTCGGTTTCTCCCGCGAGGGCCGTGGGCGTCCCGGGCGGGCTGGCCTGCGAGTCTCCGGGGCGGGCACGGCCTTCGGAGCGTTTCTCTTTCCGAGTGGGTCCCGCCGAGCCTCCCCGGCCGGCACACGTGGGCGGCGGGCGGCCGCGGGGGCCCGGGCGGGGTGGGCTCGGACGTCCCCCGAGCGGTCGCCGGGGGCGGAGGCCGGCTGGGCGGGCGAAAAGGGGCGGGGGCGCTGCGCGGCGCTAGGTCCTGGCGGGCGCGCACCCACGTGCTTACTGACACCGGTCCTGCAGGCGGTGCGCCCTCGCCGGTGTCCTTCTCCCTCTGCCCCAGAGACGCCTCTCTCCGGCCCTCGCCGACAGTCGGCGGCGCCTGGGAGAGATGGCATCTCCCCGGCGGCGAAGTGGTCCCACCCCAAGGGCCGGAACTCCAGCAACTTGCCAAATTGTGTGGAGTGAGCTGGCGTCGGATTGGGACGCGCGGAGTGGCCACAACACGTGGGTCTCCTTGCCGGTAGTGCTGCGCCGTTTCACCCTTAACCTTACTATGCAGTGTTACAGGTGAGGGATTAGATACCAGAGAATAAAATCGAGAGATCATTGCCTGGGATGTAAATGGACCCGTTTTTCTGCTGGCAAAGTGCCGGATAGGCCCTGGAACGAATACGAGGACTTTCTCACCGATTCTAGAATAGACCCATCCAAGGCCTTCTCCGGTTGACCCTGGAAGGGAATTCGAGCCATCACTCTCAGACCAAAAAGTGTGTCATTGATTGGAATTTGGCAAACCGTTTCGTTTGTGAGCAGCTTCTTGGTGATGTGGGTTCTAGGTTTCCCCCTCCTTTCAAAGATTCCAGTGCCCATCCCTCGCCCCCCAGGGAAAAAACCTCCAAAGATGCGCTTCACCTAGGAAAACCCTAGTTGGTCTTTGTAGAGGCAGTTAGAATACACTGAACCCAAAGCCCTGTCTTCACACCTCTTTAGTACATACATCTCTTGAAGTTGGAGGATGTGCATTTCACATCATCATACTCTGCCTTCAGAAAAATAGGCTCCATCATTTCCTCATTGCGTGTCCACACCCATACACATCCACGTGCGTGCACCCATACATATGCACGTGCACCATCCACAGGCACACCCAGCCTGGGGAAGGAGGACTTTAGAATTGTATGTAGTTTGTTTTCAACACATTTCCCAAAAGGACTAAGGAACTGGGGGGCTGTCGGTGTGTCCTTGGAAGTGTTTCCTGTCTCTGGAGAGGATGGGGCTTAAGTGATCCAGTATATATAGTTGGGGAAACTGAGGGGAGAATTAGGGAACAAGAGGAGGGAAGGAAGTATCCACTGAGGATGCTTCATGGCTTCTCATGAAGTGTAGTTTCAGAAATAGTAGTAATATTATGTATTTTAATTTTCATTCAAGAGGATTTTGGCTTTTTATATTTGACCTGATGTTTGCCTTGTGTTTCCTCAATAGTAGCTCATGGTGTCCATAGCAGTCGCCTTTGGGGGGAATTAGAAGTATTCGTAGGTGGCAAGGCCATTGGGCTGGGCCTTAGAAGGAAGGCGGAAACACCTTTTCCGACTGCATGAAACTCATATCCTAACTGGGGCATCAACAGAAAAAGGCATAATGCTAAGACAAAATCAGTACTGTAACTATTCAACTATTAAAAATAATCACCTCAATAATTTTTAAAATGTCATCATTAAAATATAAAAATAACTTAGGGGGTACGCCTGGGTGGCTCAGTCGGTTAAGCATCCAATTTCGGCTGGTCATGATCTCCCAGTTCATGGGTTTGAGCCCTGCGTCGGGCTCTGTGCTGACAGCTCAGAGCCTGGAACCTGCTTCAGATTCTGTGTCTCCTTCTCTCTCTGCCCCTCCCCTGCTTGGTCTCTCTGTCTCTCAAAAATGAATATACATTAAATATTAATTTTTTAAATAATGATTTAGGGGGGCACCAGGGTGGCTCAATCGGTTGAGCGTCTGACTTTTTTTTTAAGTTTATTTATTTTGAGAGAGAGTACAAGCAGGGGAGGGGCAGAGAGAGAGGGAAAGAGAGGATCCCAAGCAGGCTCCATGCTGTCAGCACAGAGCCTGATGTAGGGCTTGAACTCACCAACTGTGAGATCATGACCTGAGCAGACACCAAGAGTCAGACGCTTAACTGACTGAGCCAGCCAGGGACCGCTTCGACTCTTCATTTCAGCTCAGGTCATGATCCCAGGGTTGTGGGATGGAGCCCTGAGTTGGACTCTGTCCTGAGCATGGAGCCTGCTTGGGATTCTCCTTCTCTCTCTCTCTCCCCCTCTGCCACTCTCCTCCACTTGTGTGCTTTCCCTGTCTCTCTCTCTCTCTCTCTCTCTCTCTCTCTCTAAAAAATAAATAAAAATAAAAATAACTTAGGGACATTGGACACTTGGGCCAAATGCTCAAGGCAATTATTTCTAGTACGTTCTTTCCTGCTGGTTAATTCCTGAACCCCACTATCACATCCCCATCACTCGGTAGCAGTCTGATGGCCTTGCGCTGCTCACCAGCTCACGTGCGTGGCTTTAGTAGCAGATGCTGACATGCAGAGAAGACCTGAGATAACATGTCAACTTGGCTGCCGTTGCTCATTTTGTGATCATATTTTCCAAATCAAAAGTCAGGACACGTGACTTATCATGCAAGAGTATTATGTAGGAGACAGTACAACAGGCCTGTCTGAGAGACTCTGGGAGGGCTTTTTGCTCTACAGGTTTTCCCCACTATCCCAAAAGAAAGCATTTCCTGTGAAAGCTTCATGAGCCAACGTGGCATAAAACAAAGAGGCAATTACCATTAATTGATACGGAAGAAATTTTGAGCTTTCCTAGCCCCCAAAATAACCTCTTTCAGGTGTTTCTGAAACCTTAGGACACATCTTGATGAATGATGCCCAGAATAAGTCAAGGTAAAGCACAGACGCTCGCACACACGGTTCCAAACCTCACAGCTTGTGTGCCGAGTGTAGCTCCCCAGGGAAGGAGCTTGGCAGGGCCACTCTCGCCACTTGGGGTGCGCGGCCTCCACAAAGCCTCCCTGCGAAACATGTGCTAAATGTTATTTTTGCTTTTTACTTTTTTCCATAAAAGTGAAAATCTTCTTCGGATTTCATTTGGTTGGTGAAAACAGGTACTAATGTCGGACTTGCATAAAAGCAAAGTGGCTTAATGCAAACTTTGGAATATGGGTGGGGAAGAAGAGTATCTGAATTGAGAAAGAGTCTTAAGATATCTTGGCTAGAACAGGGGCGCCTGGGTGGCTCAGTCGGTTGCGTGTCCGACTTTGGCTCAGGTCATGATCTCACGGTTTGTGAGTTCGAACCCCACATCGGGCTCTGTGCTGAGAGCAAGGAGCCTGCTTCAGATCCTCTGTCTCCCTCTCTCTGCCCCTCTCCCACTTGTGTGTACGTGCATACTCTCTCACTCTCTCTGTCTAAAAAATAAATAAGCATTAAAAAAAAAAAGGCATCTTGGCGAGAACAATAAGGGACCAAATGGAGAAGTTTGTCAAGTTTGCTGGTTGGGCACAACTGAGGAGTTCATTTATATCTATAATAGGCTTGAGGTGTCTACAAAGCAACTAAGAAGTATCTTATAGTCAGAAATATAGAACCACAGTGTCATGCGGGGCCAGAGATGCCCAGAGGTGGATGTTAAAGGCCAGAGAGTAGTTGAATTCATTGTGTGAGACCCAATAGCCCCACCCATAGACATGGTCCTGAACACACAGAACTTCCCCTGCTCTTCCCTCATCGGTATCAGATCTCTCTGGCCCCAGCTTAGTGGGAAAGTATTTGCATTAAATATTATTTATGTTCCTGATAAAGAGTTGATTCAAATACTGAAGAAAAACACTAAGATTCAAACTGATAAACAGGCAAAAGATAAAAATAAGTTGTTCATGCTCGAAGATATCCCAACAGTAAACAAAACATTATGGGAAAATGTTCACCCTCACAGTGATAAAGAAATGCAAATGGGAGTAATATCAAAATACCACTTTTAAAAATAACAGGAAAAAACTGTTGGTGAGGGTTGGCATGAAATGGATAGATTCAGCATCTTGTTAGTGGCATATAATAATAATAACAATTGTAAGTGGAATACAATCCTTTTGATAAACAATATGGCGCTACCTATAAAGTTATGCCTTAACCTTGACCCAGTCCAATTCTTGGATATTTCTCATTAGTAGGAGTCTGGGATAGAGAAGATGGCCACACCAACATTTATTAAGTGCTGCCTTTTATAATAGTAATTACTGTGATTTTGATAACAACTCACATTTATCAATCCCTTACTGTATACTAGTCACTGTACTAAACGTGTTACATGTGTTTAATTGTCCCAATAACCTCGTTATGCACACACTTGAATTTCCGTTTCACACAGAAGGAAACAGCTTAACAAAGGTTGAGTATCTTGTCCAAGTTAAGCAACAGAGCCAGAATTTAAATCCAGATCTAACTTAAAAATTATTTTACCCATCAGCATTGAATAATCCTCACCACCATCCCTTGGGGGTAAGTTGTGTTGATGGCTTTGTACAGAAGGAAACTGAAATGTCTCAGGGTTAAGGAACTTGCCCAAGGTCACACAGATCCCCAGTGACAGCTAGAATTTGAACCCAAATAAATTCTTTCCACTGTACTGTATTTTTCCCCGAGGAAAAACAAGATATTTACTCTCAGATAATAATTACAGTATTAAAAAATAGCAGAATAGTGGGAAAATAATACCAACATAGTGGAGCATTTCTAATCTAAATATCCAATAAAAGTTCAGTCATTGTAATCGACAGTTATGAAGATAACTGTATCTTGCCCGGTTCGATATTTTAATTTTACCTTTACTGACTATCTTGTTGTCAAGGTGGTGTAGACCCCTAAAGCTCAGCACGAATACAGGTGAGGGGCAATGCTTACGAGTCATTGGTCTGTGAAAAAGCAGACACAAAATACTGACTGTGTTGTTATTTCAGTTTCTTCTGGGGACGGCAACTAGAAAAAAATAGGCAAAAATCTACGCTTCTCCTTTTGGTGAATCTCTGGGGCCTGACGTGGCTCCCGGCACATGGTGGACAGACAGTAAACATTTGCTGGAAGGACTGGGCTTGCCTGGCAGCCATGAGTGTCTCTTGTCTGCCCTTGAGCTCAGCACTGCTAGGATGGGGAAAGGATGTGTGATGTGCATTGCTGGGCAGCAATGCTGGGCACTGCCGTCTCCTGAGGCTCCAGGAAGGCAGAGGAGGGGAAGGGTACTGGATTCCGTGGCTTAGAGGTCAGAGACCCCGAGGACAGGCAAGGTGCCAGCATGCAGTAGGCTTCCAGCGAATACTTCCTTGATGGGAAACTCATGGCCTGCATGGGCCAGAGTCAGGGGCTTCTGAAATCCCTAGCTTCTCTCCCCACTTCAACTCAGTGTGTTTTACCTTCTTCCCCTTCCCCAGATCCCCTCCACGCTCCAGACGGGATTCCTCCCACCTCTGAACCCCGAATCGCACGATAGTCTGTGTTACATTTATCCGGCTCTGCCCTGTGAGTCTGGAATCTGTACTACAGAAATACTTTGAGAGCCAGGTAAAGGGGTGGAAATTACCACTTCGGTTCCAGTCTGACAGTTCAAGGTAGGACTTCTCAGGCCTTGCACAGTCTGTGGTTCTAGCCACAGTGAGGAAAAATGGCTGAGAGTTAGAGTCACAGTTTATTGGCAGGTGGAAATTTTCCCCATACTTATCTCATACTGTGGAGGCAATTGTGTGTGTGCATGTGTACATGTATATACACAAATACATGTAATGTATATATATATTCATATATGTATACATATTTAATACATAAAATATAAAAAGCATCTTTTTTAAACATTTTTTTTAAGTTTTATTTACTTATTTTCAGAGAGACAGAGACAGTGTGAGAGGGGGAAGGGTAGAGAGAGGAGGAGAGAGAGAGAATCCCAAGCAGGCTCTGCACTGTCAGCCCAGAGCCCGACATGGGGCTTGAACTCTTGAAACCATGAGATCGTGACCTGAGCTGGAACCGAGAGTCAGATGCTTAACCGACTGAGCCACCCAGGTGCCCACATCTTACTTTTTTACAAATCTTTGAAAAACACAACTACCTTCTTGTCACCCCCCATGTCCATCCCCCATCGCCACCTATCCCTGTCTCATAAATGTAACCAAAACAGAATGTGCTGAGAGATTATACCAACTACTCAGCTCACAGAACAGATACCAACAAATCAAAAATGTTTATTTTTCCTCTTGCAGAAAACTTACAAAGTATAAGACATCACAGCACCTGATGCAATCAGGTTGTAAAATGGCAAGTCTAAATTTAGACTATCTTTGCTTAATGGCAAAGCTGTGGCCCAGGAGGGTTTTCCAGAACTTAGTTGTTTGTTTTGTTTGTTTTTTTAATGTTTATTTTTGAGAGAGAGAAACAGAGCTTGAATGAGGGAGGAGCAGAGACAGAGGGAGACAGAATCTGAAGCAGACCCCAGACTCTGAGCTGTCAGCGCAGAGCCCGATGCGGGGCTCAAACTCACCAACTGTGAGATCATGACCTGAGCTGAAGTTGGATGCTTAACCAACTGAGCCACCCAGGCACCCCCTGAACTTAGTTGTTTCTGATTGATGTATACTATTGTACTTGAGCCACGGCTCCAGAAGGGGAATGTTTATCAAAATGGTGGAGGGTCCATAGCTGTGGACGCTGTAGCACCTTGCAGAGTTTAAAAGCTAAGACACACAGTCTCCTGTCCTAGGCTTTCTGCCTGTCCTCTGCTGTCCCAGCCGGTGAAGTCAGCCTCTGGCTAAGAGATCGATTTTCAGGAAACACTGGACTCCTATTTATGGGACATCTACTATGTGCCAGACATTGTGTTGGCCCTGAGAATACAGCAGAGAATAAAACACAGATTCTGCACCAAATGGCTTCCGTCTATGAAAGTTTTTGGTTGATGGTCAATGCTGTAAGGCGAAGTGTTCATACTAATGCAGCTTGCCCTGGAGCAGCCCCGTGTGACCTCGGGAAGGGACCATGAAGACCACCTGGAAGTCACAGGAGGACCAGGTAGGCTTGCTTGTTCTGATCGTTTAATAAGATGTGGATTAACATGGATCTCCAAGCTGTCTGCAGTTTCCAGTAACATCCAATTTAATTAATTCCTTTAATCCTAGGGGCCATCTTTCTGTCAAACACATTCTCCTGTCTAGTTACTGCCATGGATGGGTCTCCCTGTGCAGTACATGTGGGATTACTATAATAGCGTAGTTTCGTACTGCAAGGTTTGGGGACAGTGTCGTTTTTTAGCCTTTGTGACATCATAACTCTTTTAGCTTTTAAAGTCTTTCATATCTGTTTAGCCTTATCATAATCTGATAGAGCAGGTATTTTTTTTAATGTTTATTTATTTATTTTTTTTGAGAGAGGGAGAGTGGGGGAGGGGCACAGAGAGAGAGGGAGCATAGAATCCGAAGCAGGCTCCAGGCTCTGAGCTGTCAGCACAGAGCCCGATGGGGGGCTTGAACCCACGAACCGTGAGATTATGACCTGAACCCAAGTCCGATGCTCAGCCGACTTGAGCCAGCCAGGTGCCCCCAGAGCAAGTATTTTTATCTTTGTCAAAACCTAATGATAATGACAGTAGTAATAGCCCGTATTTATTTAGCCCTTGCTCTGTGCTGAACTCTTTATGTACACTTTCTCATTTTAATTCTCACACCCCTCTGATGAGTTAAGGGCTCTTTTTGCTAATCTCCATTCTGCAGGGGAAGGGTAGGGAAGAGAAGTAACGTGGCTGAGATAATAGTGCAGGGAGTATTGGATTCGTGAAGTCCGTGTGCACTTAATTACTACACAGCACTGCCTCCCACCATGGCGTGCAAAAGGTTGGAGTGATTAGCCCTACACCGCCCATCCAGCTTGTAAGAGGACAGATGTTTTCACTTGAAAACTCTCATTTCCAGGGCGCCTGGCTGGCGCAGTCAGAAGAGCGTGTGACGTTGGATCTCAGAGTCGTGAATTCAAGCTCCACGTTTGCTGTAGAAATAACTTTAGAAAATAAAATAATAATTTTTAAAAAGCCCTCTTATTTACACTGACTATGAAATTAGAGAACATACAACTCTAGCTTGCCATGTGCCCAACTAATATCATTAAAGAAAAGGGCCTAAAAAGGGCGCCTGGGTGGCTCGGTCGGTTGAGCGTCCAACTCTTGTTTTCGGCTCAGGTCATGATCCCGCGGTTCGTGGGTTCAAGCCCCACGTTGGGCTCTGTGCTGACGGCTCAGAGCCCGGAGCCTGCTTCAGATTCTGTGTCTCCCTCTCCCTGCCCCTCCCCGGCTCATGCTCTCTGTTTCTCTCTCTCAAAGAGTAAACATTAAAAAAAAAAAAGGGCCTAATGGATGTTAGGGTACAACTGGTGGTTATTTGCCATATATAGAAAAAATTGCAGGTAACCATTTATGTTTTAAAAAGGATGTATGTGGGGTGCCTAGGTGGCTCAGTCCGTTTTGCATCTGACTTCGGCTCAGGTCACGATCTCTCAGTTCATGGGTTCGCACCCTCTGTCAGGCTCTGTGCTGACAGCTCAGAGTCTGAAACCTGCTTCAGATTGTGTGTCTCCCTTTCTCTCTTCCCCTCCCCTGCTTATACTCTGTCTCTCTGTCTCTGTCTCTCTCAAAATTAAACATTGAAGAAAAAAAAAGAAAAAGCATGTATGCATTTTGTAAGGATATGCTCCAAACTGTTAAGATGGCTATCTCTTGGGCATGATATTTAAAGGGACTCTAACCATTTTCCTATTATTTTATTTCTAATAATTATTATGGGTTATTAAAAATGATGGCTATTTCTTTTTTCTTTAAGATTTTATATTTTTTATGTAATCTCTATACCAATATGGGGCTCGAACTTACAACCCTGAGGTCAAGAGTCACTTGCTCTACCTACCCAGCCAGCCAGATACCCCGATGGCTATTTCTTTTGATAATAAATACAAAATATTTGACTATCTTTTTAAACTTCATATCTTTCAAAATAATTTGTCTTTAAAAAAACCTGGATGTTTTTCTGCCCTTTTCTTGATTATGTTTTATACATATTGTAATGTTAATATATCTGTGGGTACGTTAGGTTCTGTACAGTCAATCTTGACATGGTCAAGGATTGTCTTAGGGATGGAGAGTATCACACACCTAGTAGATGCTTTAATTAATTGGACCTTGACTTATGTCTGTGAAGGAATGCGAAGTAAGGGAAAGAAAGATTTGGGGAAGCCAAGGACAAAAAAAGGGTCAGGTTAAGCCTAGTCCGAAAACATTTTTATTCCTGTTGGCACACATGAGTCTTAAGACTGAACCAGCTGGCTTCGAGCCCTGCTGAAGCAATTTGGGTCTGTTTTTCTGCAGTTAGTTCTGCATAGGCCCCATATTTGAGAGCTGTAGGCTCACCTCGCTTTCCTCAGGAATGTTTCCTTATTGGCATTGTCATTGGCCCTGTTTAAAGGCCATACTTAAAGTCTCAGCTTGGCATACCACAGGAGCCAGCTTCCTCATTCCATGTGCATTAGGCTTTCTAGATGAAAGAGGAAATTGGGGGCTGCCGTGACCAAACTCCCCACTTCCCAAGGAAAGGTTGTGGTGTTTTATATTTCTATCAAGGTTGCTTTGGTTTCAACTTTAAAACAGTGCATTTCACAGCAGTGGAAGGGGGAAGGGGGCTGGGGGCAGACGGAAGAGTAACCCGTCAACCACAGCTCTGTTCTCCAGATTTGTTAAGAAGATGTGTTGTCCAGGTTTTGGGAGGGGCCGTGCTCCCTCTGAAGACACTCGGGAAGGATGTGTTACGGGCCGCCTCCTAGTTTGTGGTAGTTCCTTGGCCCATGGCAGTGTAACACCAGTCTTCACAGGGCGTGTATGTTCTGTCTCTGTCCACATTTTCCCCTTTTGATAAGGACATCTGGTCCTATTGGATTAGAGCACACCTTAATGAGTTCATTTTAATTTGAATAGCTCTGTAAAGTCCCTATCTCCAAGTAAGGTCATAGTCTGAGGAACTGGGGGTTAGGACTCTCCTGTGTCTTTCTTAGAGGACACAATTTAACCTGTAACAGTAAGGCTGGTTCAGTACTTTAAAATAGATTACTGTAAACCACCGTATGATCACATTAATTGATGCAGAAAAGCATTTGACAGAATTGAACACGCATTCATGATAAAAACTCTTGGCAAGAAAGACATAGAACCTGATGAAAGGCATCTGCAAGAAAATTTATAGCCAACATCATATCTAATGGTAAAAGACTAAATGCTTTTTCCCAAAGATCAGAAACAAAGCAAGGATGTACAATCTTTGTACAAGGATGTACAAGCGTCTGACTGTGGCTTAGGTCATGATCTCAACAGCTCGTGAGTTTGAGCCAGCCCCGCATCAGGCTCTATGCTGACAGCTCAGAGCCTGGAGCCTGCTTCAGATTCTGTCTCACTCTCTCTCTGCCTCTCCCCAGCTCACATTCTGTCTCTCTCTCTCTCAAAAATAAATAAAAACATTTTAAAAAATGTTAAAAAAGAAAAAAGAAAATCCCCCAAAAACATCTGCCAAAAAAAAAAAAAGTCCTGGAATTAAGAAGTAAATGTAGCGGGGCGCCTGGGTGGCGCAGTCGGTTGAGCGTCCGACTTCAGCCGGGTCACGATCTCGCGGTCCGTGAGTTCGAGCCCCGCGTCAGGCTCTGGGCTGACAGCTCGGAGCCTGGAGCCTCTTTCCGATTCTGTGTCTCCTTCTCTCTCTGCCCCTCCCCCGTTCATGCTCTGTCTCTCTCTGTCCCAAAAATAAATAAAAAAAGTTGAAAAAAAAAAATTAAAAAAAAAAAAAAAAGAAGTAAATGTAGCAAAGTGATAGGATATAAGATCAATAAACAAAATCTATTGAGTTTCCATATAGTAGGAATGAACCATTAGAAAAGCAAGGGAATTGAATAGAGAAAACAATTTTGAAAATGAAGAATAAAATTGAAAGAATCACAGTACTTAGATTTTAAGGCTTTACCGTAAAGCTACTGTAATCAACATAGCATAGTATTTGTGAAGGGAAAGACCTTTAGATTAATAGAACAGTATAGAGTCCAGAAGTAGACTCCAAAATACAACCAATGGATACACACACACACGCACACACACACACACACACACACATATATTTTTTTTACCAAGGTGCAAAGGCAATTCAATGAAGGATAGTCTTTTCAACAGATGGTGTTGGGATAAGTGGGCACAAGGCTGGAAATGTTTTCTTCACCCCAAATGAAACCCATTAGTTCTTCTTAATTTCAGCCCCTCCTCCTACTCCCCCACCCCCCCACCCCCCACCCCCCAGTTACTGGTAATCACCCATCTGCTTTCTGTCTCTATGTATTTACCTATTTGGGATGTTTCATATAAATGGGACCATCCAATATGTAACTTTTTGCATCTGCTTTAGTTAGCTTAATATTTTCAAGGTTGACTCACCTTGTAGGATTTATCTACACTTTGTGCTTTTTTATAACCGAATGATATTCCATTGTATGTACATACCACAATTTGTTTATCCATTCTTCTGTTGATTAACATTTGGGTTGTTTCCGCTTTTTGGCTATTGTGAATAGTGTTGCTATGAGCTCACCTACAAGGATGTGAGTCCCTGTTTGCAATTCTTTTGAGTATAGACCCAGGAGTGGAATTACTGTGATATTTCGTAACTCTGTATTTAACTTTTTAGGAACCATAGAACTGTTTTCTCCCACATTGACTTTATACAGTTGTGATCATATTATGTATGTTTTTGTTTATTTATGTAACATCTAACATAAAAATCACCCCTTCAAATTAAAGATTCATAGTCAACATTATTTTTTGCGGCTGCATACTGTTTTATATATATTTTATAATTTAATCTTTTAATATTTTAGCCACTTTGATTTTTTATTATTTTTAAAATAAAAACTTTTTAACATTTATTTATTTTTGAGAGACAGAGAATGGGGGAGGGGTAGAGAGAGAATGAGACACAGAATCCAAAGCAGGCTCCAGGCTCTGAGCTGTCAGCACAGAGCCCGATGTGGGGGTCAAACTCAAGAACTGTGAGATCATGACCTGAGCTGAAGTCGGACGCTTAACCGACTGAGCCACACGCCCCGATTTTTTCTTATTTTTTGCTTCGTGTTGCTTTATTAGATAACACTGTGACAAACCTTTGTGATAACATTGTTAATTCCATTTAAATTGTTTCTGTAGGGCAAATTCCACAAAGTAGAATCATTAGTTTATAGCACATTTTCTAAATTCTTGTGACTTGTTACCAAATTACTTTCCTAAAAATGTTCTACCAAATTTCACCTTTACCGGCAGTATGGGAAGCCTACTATTTTATCTTACCCTCCCAGACCTGGATGGTATTATTATTTTTAAAAATCCTTGCTAATTTTGTAGGGAAAAAAAAAGAAAGAAAATTTTAATTTGATTTCTAGCACTGGTTATAATGAACTTGAACTTTTTTCATATGTGTACACTTCATGGTTTGTGAGTTGTCTATTCATATCTTTGCCTATTTTTATTTCGGGATTTGTGTTCAAAATGCTCTTTGTCATACGTAACGGATCTAACCATGGCTTTAGCAAATTTGGGACAAATTTTTCTGACATAACAGGATATCTAGAAGTAGGCACCCACTGGCTGGGTTAGTGGTGTAGGATGTCAGGATGGTGTCTTGTGACACAAGATGGCTGCAACTGCTCTGAACATCACATTTCTGTCCCAGGCATGAAGAAGGGAAGATGGTGGAGCCAATTATACCTGCCATTTATCATGGAAGTAAAAGCTTTCCCGTATGCCGTCCCAGTAGATTCCTCCTGATGTCTCATTGACCAGAACCGTATCGTAAGGCCACCCTTGCTACAAGGGAATTGAGAAATCAGGAAGTGGGATTCAGATGTTTGGCTTAGACCAATCATGATCCCTCCCCTGAAACTGAATACTTTGCTGCCCACACCAAAACCAGAAAGGAGAGTAACTGGAGAGATTAGATTCTGTCTGACATAGTATCTCATTGTGTGTACGTTTTTTTTTATTGATTTATATATTTCTGTATACTTAAGGAAATTGACTTTTGTCCTGTTTATTACAAATACATTTCCTAGTTTTCAGTTTGCACTTCTATTTATCTGAATCATAAGGAATTTTTTTTCCATCTTTATAGAACAAAATGTACCAGGTTTTAAAAAATGTTCTTTTTAAGATTAGAAAGTTCTACCATCTAGAGATTAGGTCAACATTCATTCATCTCTACCTTTTAAAAATCTTTTTAAAAAACTAACTTTTTTGATGTGCCTGGGTGGCTCAGTCAGTTAACATCCGACTTCGACTCAGGTCATGATCTCACGGGTTCGTGAGTTTGAGCCCCATGATGGGCTCTGTGCTGACAGTTTGGAGCATGCAGCCCACTTCAGATTCTATGTCTCCCTTTCTCTCTGCCCTCCCCCTCTCAAAAATAAATAAACATTAAAAAAAATTTTAAAGCTCACTTTTTAATGATCTGATATATATTTTATCTTTAGAGTAGGATAATTCTGCAAATTGATTTTTTTTTCCCAAATGGCTAGCAAATTTATTTCCATCTACTTCTAAGGCCTGCGGTTGTTCCTTTTAGAGAAAGAACTGGGGAAAACATAATAACAGCAACAAAGTGTTGATAAGGCAAATCCTATACCATCAGCTATCGTGAAACTAAGAAGGAAATTGTAGGGAAGAGGCTCTTGTACAGAGAAGTGTGATTTGTACATCTATTAATACACATAGATAATGGGTCATGTTTCAGTTTTCTTCCTCTTCCCATTTTCTATGCCAGGTAGCAAACCCAACTGAGGGTAGACCATTCATCCTGAGATCTGCTTCAAGTGACCTGGTTGTCTTTTTGGTTCTTTTGACAGTCAAACCAGTACCCTGGTAAGATGATGTAAGTTTTTAATATATAACAGAATTAATCTGCTTTAGAAATTAATCACAAGGAGGGGTACCTGGGCGGCTCATTTGGTTAAGCGTCCAACTCTTGACATCGGCTCAGGTCATGATCTTGTAGCGTGGTTTGTGAGATTGAGTCCCACGTCAGGGGCTTTGCACTGACAGCCGGGAACCTGCTTGGGATCCTTAGTCTCCCTTTCTCTCCGCCCCTCCCCTGCTCTTGGGCTCACGCACTCTCTCTCTCTCTCTCTCTCTCAAAACAAATAAACGTTAAAAAAATTAATCACAAGGATAAGTGATTAACAAGATTACTAGACAAACAAGCAAACAAAATTAAAACCTCACATGTTGTGAATTTAATGTTTACCTCTCACAAGGGAGCTGGCACACAGCTCTTGAGGATATCATCGTCGGCACATCAATCACGGTCCCACCAGGAGAACAGAAAGTAGTCCTCATGTAAAATAGAATGTAGTGCAGTGAATTGGTTACAGGGTGGTAAAAAGAGATACCAATCAGGGAACATTGAGGCAAAACTGAGACTGGCAGCTACAGGAAGCCTGGAGGCAGCAGTGTGCTGGTAACTAGCTCCCCCTGGAGAAAAAAAAAAAAAAAAAGCCTTGATTTGTAGCATTGGCCAATTTCCAGCTAGCATTAGTTTAACAACCAGCTTGCAAAATTCCTGAGTATTTAACAATCTGCCCTTGTGAGCCAGTACAAGCCAGCTCTGGCACACCCCTGGTTGGGGAGGAAAAGGGAGCAGGTGGTGTTATCCAAGCCTAGGCTATGATCCCCACCCCCGCCCCGAGAGAAACTGCAGCCAACCGTGCAGGCCTGTCTGGGGATTTGGAGGCATGGGGAAGGCAATCACTGCCAGAAGTTTTGCATGAAGCGGAGGAGGAGAAAACCCTGACTTCTTCCTTCTTCTCGCCCTCCAGTCTCCTGCCAGTGTCTGGCTGGAAGCAGCTGACGGGTGGTGACAGCCTAGAGATTCAGCTTGCAGAGCTCATCGGCCAGCAGCACTGAGCAGAGCAGGGGAAGGACAGTTCCTTGTTGTCTTTTCTCTCCTGTTCCTGTTGTCCTCTTCCTTCGTCCTGTAGAGTCTGCAGTTTCTCACTGCCCAGGCTTAAATTGCTAAAGCTTTGCTTCCTGCCAGATAATTCTTACGCGTTTTCCTTCCTGTTATCCTGTACAACTGTCCATGGTCATTCTGTGTTGTTTCACCATTCCCCTCACTTCGGCACATTTTGGGAGTTGCCGCCTTCTGCTCTGGCTTCTCCAGGCTGCTGCTTCTCCGTGCTTCTACTTCCTGTGTCCTGCCCAGTTTCCATCTTGCTCCTGTGAGTCAGGGTCTTTGGGTAGAAAGGAGGAGTCTCACTAAGGGCACCTAATGTAGAGAGGGCTTTGCAGAAAGGTTACACGTGGACTGAAACTGGAGTTTGAAGGACGTGGGGAACCAACACGGCTCCAGGGACCAGCCACACACTCTGCTTGCACGTCACAGCCCACACTGCCCTCTTAGGATGCCCTTGATTGTTTGGCTGCTGCTTTTCACATTCTCTCATGGGCATGACCATCATGCCAGGTCACATGACACCTCTCTGGCCAGCCCGTAGATGGTCTGCCTTAGGGTCAGTCTGCAGCACCCTCTGGGGGCAAGTGTAGTAACTGCAGTTCCTGAGCAGGGGCCATAGACCATCTAGTTCAGCTAAAAGTGATACAGTGTTGGTGTGGCAGGTGCTAAGAAGGGGCTTGCACTTGCTTTCTGTGTGCCCACCTGTGCACTAAGATACTTGTTGTCTTCTTGGTCTCTATGAGGACAGGTCCTGGCCCACAGGCTCTGCTAAGACATGGGTTCTCAAACCTGGCTGAAATGACAACCACCTGAGAAGCTCTCAAAATTAACCAATGCCAGACCCCCACCCTGACATTCTGGCTTAATCGGTCTGTGATCAGGCTGGGCATGGGTATCTTTTTAAAGCTCCCTAGAAGCAATCCCAGCCTGGCTGCCTGGGCATCGGGCACTGACTCCTCCTGGCACATCTTTCCTACACTCCTTTGCACAACTTCAGGGAGTGTTGATTTTCCGGAAACCCTGTGGTTTGGGAGGGGAGAGCCAGGAGTCCTAGCAAAGGACAATGGAGAGGGCTGTGCCTGCGTCAGATGTAAGGAACCTTGTTTCTAGTGCTTTCCCACTTTAAAATTACTTGGTAGGGGGCGCCTGGGTGGCTCAGTCCATTGAGCGTCCGACTTCAGCTCAGGTCATAATCTCATGGTTCGTGGGTTCGAGCCCTGCATCGGACTCTGTGCTGACAGCTCAGAGCCTGGAGCCAGCTTCGGAATCTGTGTCTCCCTCTCTTTCTGCCCCTCGCCTGCTCATGCTGTGTCTCTCTGTCTCTCAAAAATTAATAAACATTAAAAAAAATTTTTTTTAATCAAAAAATAAAATAAAATAAAACTGCTTGGTAGGATCAAAAGGGAACCTTCTGTCCCTGGAGCTGTTTAGTCTGGCAACGGGAAGAAGTGCTTTTTGCTTTTTGTTGCTTTGTTTCACTGCCCACTAAGTGTGGGTTATGCACAAACACAAACGCTGTCATATCCACAAGCAGCTTAGATCCTGTTCTTGGGAACTTGCTGTCTTGCTGTAGCCACAGGTCCTGCACGCTGACTGTTGAGTGGTCATGTTCAAGGTCAGGAAGTAGGAGGGAACAGATAAAGAAGGCAACGGGGAAGCCCAAGTAGTTTCTGAAAGGGAAAAGCAGCCTGGGGTCAGTACAGATTGGCCAGAGGCAAGAGGAAGGAATTATGTACCTCTCTGTGCTGATGCTGTGATTATTCAGGAATACTTGACTGGTGACATCTTAACTATATGCACTAGTATAAAGCCTACTGGGTGCACTTGAGCCCCCTAAATAAGGTAGAAAGAATGAATACGATTATCCTTATTTTCCCCAGAAATTATTAGCCTGATTTCTCTCTTTTCTCAAAGAGTCTCAGGACATAGTTAGGTCCATTGGTGGATGTGGGACTTGAACACGGGACTCTGACGGTGCCCAAGGCACTTGTGCCGCATGTTCTGTGGCCCTGTGGGTGAAGTGATCCAGGCAAGGGATGGTGGAGGCGGGTGGACAAGTGTAGGTTCGAAGGGAAATTAATACCTCAGTTTTAAGGGCGTTAAATGGCAGTTGAGAGGACATGTGATCAGAGTTCATCGCAGTGGCAGTGTGGGGTCAGGTCGAGGGCCCCTGTGATCTCCATCAGTCCCACCCCGGCAGCCACACCAGTGAGCTCACCATCCACGTGAGCCCCGAGGCTGCCCACGAATCGAGGCTCCCCTCTCCCTCCCACCGCCGTTAAGTGGGCATCCTTAATGGTTGTCAAATGTAGCTGACACGCAGGCAGGAGTGACAGCAGGGCCCTGGAGCTCCGCAGACAAAATCGTCACAGGCTCCCTGATGCCCAAGGACCATCTGTGGGTCTATATGAAATCCCCTAAAAACAGCCAGCATGTTCATTTAAATCGTGGCACAGCTCAGCTGGGGACCCAGGTTTTTCCCTTTTTATTTTTAGGCTTTGAAACTGCAGAACATTTTTTTAAATGTTGATTTATTTTGAGAGAGAAAGAGTGAGCAGGAGAGGGGCAGAGAGAGAGTCCCAAGCAGGCTCTGCGTTGTCAGTGTGGGGCCCCACGCAGGGCTCAGTCCCATGAAACTGTGAGATCGTGACCTGAGCAGACACCAAGCATCGGACGTTGAACCGACCCAGCCCCCAGGCACCCCTAAACTGCAGAACTTTTAACAGCCTATTTTTTAAAAAATTGCTGTTGTGTGTTTTATGTGTGGTTTTCTTCTTTGCTTCCAGATCACGGCAAGCTATATAAAAACAGCTTTTTGAGGGGGTGCCTGGGTGACTCGCTCAGTTGAGCGTCCCGACTTCGGCTCAGGTCATGATCTCACAGTTCGAGAGTTCAATCCCCACGTCGGGCTCTGTGCTGACAGCTCAGAGCCTGCTTGGGGTCCCCTGTCCCCTTCTCTCTGTGCTCCTCCCCTGCTCATGCTCGCTCACTGTCAAAAAATAAACTTTTTTTTAAAAAATGGCTTTTTGGACTGTGCATAATTGAGGGTGGTCTAAGCTGCCGGCCGAATTCCTGTGCGTTTGTGCATGTTGTGGCTCCCCGTCAGGATGCACAGAAGCCACGTGTGTGCGCTGCTTTCTGAAAGCCGCCCCTCAGTCGTGGGTACTGGTGCTTCACCCCTCAGAGCAGGCAAAGCACCACAGCTCCGCTGGGCTCGTTCCTCGTGGGGGAGCGTGTCAGGGAGGGCCTGGCCACGCTCCTGCTCTCTCTGCTCCGCTTCCTGGGGCTCCCCCTCCCTCCTTAAGGACATCTCTCTCTCCCCTCTTCTCAGCACCCACCCACCCCCCATCCCGTCCAAACACATTCTCATTTGTAGGTGAGACTAACCTCGGCTCCACGCAAGGCAGCTGGAAGGGCCAATAAATTAGGTCATGTCTGTCCACAGCAGTTTAATTGCTTGGCCACCGCCGTCCAGGCAAAAGTCTTTAAAAGGTTTATGAGTAACATATTCCCTGCAGGGTAGCTGTCTCCACCTTCAAAGCACACCGTACCCCACCCTCGCCTCGCTCTGCCTGGCGTTCTGTACCCGGGTTCCGCGGAGCTCCGAGTCCAGCCTCCCGCCCAGCTGCTTTTCATTCGCCCCATGTGTCAACGTTCCACACCCTGCTCTGGGCCTTACGGGTGCTTCAGGAGCGCTCACGGCCCCAAAAAGATACATAGGTTTTTATTGTAACTTTTTTTATTAGAAACAATTCCCATGGGTCTAGGGTCTAAGGACCCACTAACAAGTGTTGTAAATGGCACAATTTCCCAGCCGTGCTTCCGAACGATGATAGTCTCATCGTGAAAGTTGATAAAAAGGCTTTTCTGTTCTCAGCTCATCTGACCTTCCTCTGTGAGGTGCTCCAGGCCACTCAGGGGTGGCAAAAATGGAAGCGTCTTCACCTTTAGGGGCCTGGGTCTCTTGGGGAGGTAGGGGCCCCACCTCCTTTGGCTTGGACCGGCCTACCCTCCCGGGATGCAACAGTCGTCAGGACATTTTAATTGCAGGTCGGTCAGTCGTCAGCATCAGGTGTTGGGAGTTGCACTGCAATTTCACGTCTTTCTCTTGGCATTTCCAGGTGTGACGAGCTCCTGTTGGCAGCGTGAAGGCCTTTGTCTGTGGAGCCTGTCGCTGCCCCAGGACCCTCCTCGTGGTGCCTCGCAGCACTGGGGGTCAGAGGCTGGGTACCCCTGTGTTCCTCTTGGGGTGCGAGCCCCATAAGATAGATTTTTTTCCCCCATATCGTGGATTCAGCAGCACTTCTGTGGAGCAGCTCTCATTATTTAGCAGATGTCCTTGAGATTCTGCTGTGACCCTAGTACCAGAGATACAAAACCAGGGAGGGAGAACGTTTTAAAACAGCGTCTCTAAGGGCGCCTGGGTGGCTCAGTCGGTTAAGCGTCCAACTCTTGATTTTGGTTCAGGTCGTGATCTCACGGTTTATGGGTTCAAGCCCTGCATGGGGCTCTGTGCTGACAGCACACATCCTGCTTGGGATTCTCTCTCTCTCTGCCCCTCTCCCCCTTTCAAAAATAAACAAACATTAAAAAAAAAAACAAACCCAGCTCATCTCCTGTAACATGGCAGGCAATAAGCTAGCTGTGCACAGGGACACAGAGGTCATTTAACCCCACGTGAGGTCTCAGGGAAGACGTGGAGGAGGAGATGATGCCCGACTTGAGTCTGGAAGGGGGTGTGGGGTGAACAGAAGTGGGAAGCAGATTCTGAATGGGGCAAACGGTGGTAGGGAAGACATGGGGTGTGGAGGACTGCGGGGACCTACGGGCATCGCCAGGAGTGAGGATCACTAGAATTCAAAGTGCAAGCCAGTCCCCGGCCAGAGGGCTCGCTACAAACTGAAGGCCTGTGGAGCCACTGGGATGCCTGTCGCAGTAGAGTGACCGTCAGTGGTAGATGGCTCTGGGTGCGGCTGACGCCAGGATGACACGAGGTATGTGTAGGGGACTCGACTGGTGATGCAGAGGAGGGGAAAGGCTCGAGATGTATTTGGAAAATTAAACGAGCAGGGCTTGGGGCTGATCGGCTGGAAAAGGGAGAAAGGACCGTTCGTGTGAACTCAGGTTTCTCACTTTGAGGAGCTTTTGACATTTGGCCTGCTGTTTACACTGAAACTGGGAGATTCCAGTAAATTCTACGCTCTGTGAGTCCAGAGAGTGCGAAAGGACCTCAATTCGTCCACCACCTTTTAAACATCGAGCTACTTCATCTCAGGATGTACTTTACCTCTTGGCAACGAAGGTCATGGTTTAGGCCTGGATCGCCGTCCAGGGAGGGGTGGGCGGAATTCAAAGCAGAGCCCTGGCAAGGGAGACTGGAACTCGCTCCCCGGGTCCAGATGGCCTGGTCAAGGACTCTTAGGCAGAGGCTGCCAGCAGCCGCCTGACGGCCGAGGAGGGACTGACCCACAGGAACCACCACGCGCCGGGCCGAGGTGAACAGCCTGCCAGACAGCAGGCGCCCAGGCAGCCACAGGAACCTGCAGGTGCTTTCATTTCCTCCCCGTCACCTTGGGACTCCTGTCGGGAGCTGTTGCTCGCTCCTGTGCTCAGCAAAACTAATTGAGGCTGACTGATTAAGGCCCTCTTCCCCTCTAAAAAGAAAAAACCAAAAAACACAAAAAACAAAAAATACCAGACATCTCAAGCGCTGTTTCCCTTCGTGAAGAAGCGGCAGGCTGACCTGATAACAGTGCCCTTCTCTGTACGGGTCAGCACGAGGGGGGAGTCTCCTCTCTCCGGTGCACCCCTGTGCTCCAGGCTCGGGCACCGGTGATCTCGGTTTCGAAGCTTGTCCCGAGTCACTAAAGAGAGAGAGAAAGGCATCATTCTACCCCGTGCCACCGAACACCGACCAGGTAAGCTGCTGTGTGCCAGGACGGAGCCCCTGGCAGCTCGTCTGGCCCGGGTAGTCCAGAATCCGCGTGAATATATCAGACGTATGTCTCTAGGTTCAAAGCAGCCAGGCTGAACGCAGTGCCATCAGCAGGCATGACGAGCAAGGGAAAAGATGCCCCTTGCCAAGTTTACCGTGATGGGAGTTTATTTAAATAAATGGCAGCTTCTTTGGGGATCCAGATTAGTGAATTTTCATTTCATTCAAATAAGACCTACTTGACAAGTATTTTGAGGACCTGCTGCGGTAAATGCAGAGTGTAGAACCCAAGAAATGTGTAATCTCTTTGGGTGGACAGGGCATGAAAATTGAAACCGTATACTGCACATGACCAAGTAACTAATGGGTGGCAGGGGTTTTGGAGAGAGAGAGAGACGGACGGGTTGGCGGTGAGAGGTGGATGAGCGGGCTGTGGATGAGGGGAGAAAGACTCCCAATTCCGGCTTCTTAACGCTCCCTTTGTGCCAAATCTGCATTACGCACTTACAGAACTTTAATCGGCAGTTAGACGCGCAAATCTTCAATTCAGAAAGGCCATTCCGGTGTCAGTGTTGGGAACTAAAATCCTAAAGAATGGGGCTGGTGTTTGTGTATTGTGGGTAATGGCAGACTGACTGTGGTGTTTCCTCACCCCTGCCTTCATCCCCACACCCCCCCCCACCCCAGGATCTCTTCACCTTCAGTAACTTCTGCTACGTGTTCGCTTTTTTTTTTAAGCAGAAATTGCTAAAAATAATTTTTTGAAGTTGCACAAGGAGAATGAGATTTAGGCTACCTGTTTACATTTTATCACTGAACTTATTAATCTGTAATTAATAAGTTACAGAATCACTTCTGATGAAACAGGAGTTAACTGCGTGTCGAAAGGTGATGTGTCATTCTCCTTATCTCCGGCATTTAGGTGAATCTGCTGAATCGAGGAGCAGTCACCCAGTGTATTGGTGTTTGTGTGAGTGACAGACATGAGGCCAGAAAAAGAAAAATATTTTTAAGTTTATTTATTTTGAGAGAGAGGGAAAGGGAAGGAGAGAGAATTCCAAGCTGGCTCCACACTCAGCACGTGGAAACAGGATGGGCTCAATCTCACGACCGTGAGACCACAAGACCATGACCTGAGCCAAAATCAAGAGTCAGACGCTTAACCCTCTGGACCACCCAGGCGCCCCCGCAAAACGAAATCTTTAACTTCCCCTCCAAGATCTGTTCTTTATAAGAGAGTGTAGGAAGCCTCCAGAAGACCTGTATGATCTTAGTACTGAACCTTCTCCCATATGTGTCTAACAAGGAATTGAGAGAATTTCAGAGTCTCTGGGACCCTTATTTATAGCCCAGTGACACAGGATAGTAACAAAAATATTAGTAGATAATGACTGACTTCCATGAGGAAGCTTGGACGATTTCTCTTGATGCAAGGCCAGCAAATAAAAACTTACTAGGAACACAGAAATAAGACAAAAACAAAAGCAACTTCCTTTGCTCAAATTTCTCTCTACCAGTGACGATCTTCAACTATACCCCCTTCCTACACACACACAATCTATTTTCCAAATCCTTCAATCATTCACTGAAGAACAAGCATCACTAGTGAGGAACAGTGGCAAATTCAGACTCTGCCCTAGTAGGGCTTACACTCCGGGAAGTATATTCCCACCTGTCCTTTACGACCCCTCTCCGCCAGTGCTTTCCCCGCACTAATCATATCCTTCTTGATTATTGCAAGGCAAGAGTCTTGGTTGCCTATTACATGATTGTGATATAATAAGAAATATATATATTTGATCTTTGTCTCTGGTTCCTGGAATCGAGCTTCTAAAACCCTTGTAATTTCATGAGTGGCAGGGATGAGAGGAGTCTTTTGTTATTCATAATAAGATCCTTTCACCCTAACCTGGGTCTGTAACTCCTGGAAGTTGGGGTCAGAGGAACCAGGATTGGAACTTTTAGCCCCAACCCGTGACCTCCAGGGAGAAGTGGACAGGGTAGGGGCTGGAGACTGACTTAATCAATAATGGCCGATGGTTAGATCACCCGTGCCTACATAATGAAGCCTCTATAAAACCCTAAACAACAAAGTTCGGAGAGCTTGTGGGTTGGCCAATGAGAATGCATGCACATGCCAGGAGGTGGCACACCCCTAAACTTCATGAGGACATGGGGACAGAGCTCCCCTGCTCAGGACACGTCTGGACCCTGTCCTATGTATTTCTTAATCTGGCTGTTCATTTGTATCCTTTATAAATACCCTTTGTAATAAGTCGGCAATAAGAAGTAAACTTTACCTGAGTTCTGTGAGCTTTTCCAGCAAATTCTCAAATCCAAAAAGAGCGGCCTCGGGTGCTCAGTCAGAAGTACTAGGAGCCTGGGTTTGAGATGAGTGTCTGGAGTGGGGTCAGATCTTGTGGGATTGAGCCCTTAACCTACAGGGTCTGCACGAACTCTGGGCACTTAGTGTCAGAAGCGTTGTGAGTAGAGAAACTATTTTTCTTTTAAGAATCTATCATGTCCCGTGTTGTGACACAGCTATTTTGTACATGTCCTTTCCTGCTGTTAGAGCTGCCATCTCCTAGTGTGTTCACGGCGTCCTTGCAAACTCACATGCTCATTATAGTTGAATTAGATTCAGTTTTCTTTTCTTTTTTTTTTTAATTTTTTTAATGTTTTATTTATTTTTGAGACAGGGAGAGACAGAGCATGAACCGGGGAGGGTCAGAGAGAGGGAGACACAGAATCTGAAACAGGCTCCAGGCTCTGAGCCATCAGCACGGAGCCCGACGCGGGGCTCGAACTCACGGACCGTGAGATCATGACCTGAGCCGAAGTCGGACACTTAACAGACTGAGCCACCCAGGCGCCCCAGATTCATCTTATTTTCAATCCTTTAGCTCATTGCCAGCACTGAATTGAATGATGGGACAAAGAACACGTCAAGAAGGGCATTGCGAGCAGAGGAGACTAACTTGGGAAAAAGCCCGGAGAATATGGCCATAGGGTTTGGAATGGTTGCCCCTGGGGTTTAAATGGGAGGACAGTGGAAAACAAGTCCACGTGGGTAAGTCGGGTGTCTGGTCACGAGGCACTGAGTTTACAGGAGAGGAAAATGAGACGCATAAATGTTACTTGATCAGCCCAGGTAACAAAGGAATCAGAACCCCACCATCTGAGTGTCCCCGCTCTCCAGGCCCGGCACCCTCACACACACTCAGACAGGGATTCTGTGCAGCCAAGCCAGTCTGGGGCAGTTGGATGGGAAAAGGTGAAGATAGTGCTAGAGAGTGGCTCTGACCATCCTGTCTGTGTCCTGGGGCCACAGAACACCTCTCTTTGTATTTACCAAGCAGCCTGAACAGAAGCAAGAGGAATAATGGCGGGTAAACAACCGAGAAAACTCTTTGAAGACAACATTCAGCCCTGCTCTGTGGTCTGTTGTAGGAGCCAGTCTGAGCTCCTGCTTGATGCCATAGGGCCCGTCTGCGAGCTACTCTCTGAAGCAAATACCAGAAGTTACCAATTCTGACATCCGTTTTGTCCTTGGCCTTGAGCTTCAGAGAGCTGATATTTTCCATGACACCTGGGTTAAAATAATAAGCAAAGGTGTTTAGCAAGTAAGTCATAAAACACACACACACACACACACACACACACACACACACACACGCATATGCAGTTAACATACAAAATAATAGGGGCGCCTGGGTGGCTCAGTCGGTTAAGCGGCCGACTTCGGCTCAGGTCATGATCTCGTGGTTCGTGAGTTCAAGCCCCGCGTCAGGCTCTGTGCTGATGGCTCAGAGCCTGGAACCTGTTTCCGATTCTGTGTCTCCCTGTCTCTCTGACCCTCCCCCGTTCATGCTGTGTCTCTCTCTGCCTCAAAAAATAAATTAACATTAAAAAAAATTTTTTTAAAAACATACGAAATAATAACTTCTCCAGTAATCAGACCTTTTTTAATGAATCCCTCCCTCTTTTTTTTGCTTATCAGGTATCAGTTTAGCAAAGATTATTAAGAACAATAATAATTCATGTTGGCAAAGACATAGGGAAATTTTCCTTCATAGAGAATCTGCTGGTTGGAGAAAATTTTGATATCACATTTCTCCTGAGCAATTTTGTGATACATTTCATAAGTCACTGAAACATGTCTGTCCTTTGTCTCATCAATCCCACTTCAAACAAATTTATTATTCTAAGGAATTAATCGTAGAGGTACACAGCGCTAAGTTTAAACTATGTGCATTTCAACAATTTTGCTTGTGAAAAAATAAAAACAACTCCTGTATCCAACAGTAAGGGAGTAGGTACATATATTATGGAACCGAGATAGGATGATAAGAAAATATCGATGTAGCACAGCATTCTTAATATAATGCTAAGTAAGAATTGTTAGCTGCAAGACAGTATTTGTTGCATAAAGGCATTGTTACAAAACGCATATGCGTGTAAGTGTCACGTTGACCAAGCCGGACTCCTGGGACATCATCAGAGAGCGTCTCTGGTTTTGCCTGTAATTGCCACTGGGTAAAACATGACCAGTCCCATGACTTTTCTGCTCGCCGTTAGGTAATAAAAGTCCTTGGTCACTTGAAGCCACAAAACAGTGTCAGGTCAATGTGGTGATTAGACCGGCTGGTACCTGACTAATGCCGATCTCATTCCCAGCAGCAGCCATTCCCCCGGCACACTCACTGTGCGCATCAGGGAGAAGCCCAGAGGCGACAGGGATATGATCCTCCCTTTCCTCCAAAGCCTCCACCTCCCCCTGGCCTGAAGGGAGGAGGTAGGGGGTGGGTGGGTGGGCAGAGAAGTACAGGCTTGGGTAGGGGTGTGGGGGTGACTGAGATGGCTATAGGATGGCTCCCACACTCTCTGGGGGGACAGATGTTTACATTTGCCTCTTGCGAGCTCACGTGGGGTTTTTAGGCTCTGTTCTCCTGCAGCTTTTGGTGAAAGGGTCTGGTGTCCCCTGCTCTCTGCCCAACCTCGCCGTGTCCCTAGGAGCCCAGTGGTTCGCCCACAGCCTCTTTCCACCAAGGACTTTTTACCTCTTGAGCTAGCTCTGGTGGAAATGAACTAAGAGAACCCCACACCTCCCCAGCCTCTTCGGGGGTTCATGTCTCGTCCGTGGGAAACACACACAGCGTTTCTGCCCGAGAAACCCTGGAAGTGAGGACTGATTGCCAGCTGGGCAACCTCCCTTCAGTCTCCCTTTACTCTGAGCCGGCTGGCACCAGCTTCTGGAACTTCGTCTTCTTGCCCTGGAGTCAGACACCAGGCAGCCTTTCCCCTAAACTGTCGGCAACATAGATGAAAGCCCAGCGGTGCTGTTAAAGCCCCCCTCTCTGAAGAAAATCTGCTCACGGCTCCTCAGTCCCCACTCTTCTGACCCAGTGGGGGTAGGGGACTTGTAATCTTAACAAGAAGGCTTTGGACTTGTTTTTGGTAAGGACGCTTAACGTGAGCTCTACCCTCTTAAGATTATCAGCGCGTAATACAGTGTTTTTATCTTTTGGCCCCAGTGTTACTCAGCAGATCTCTAGAACGTACTCGTTTATGCAGAACTGAAATTTTACACTTGATTAGCGGTTCCCCTAATTAGTGAGCCCTCCCCCTCACTACCACCGTGCTATCCTTTGCTTCTATTAGTTTAACTATATTAGAAACCTCGTATAAGTGGCATCACTCAGTGTTGGTCCTTATGTGTCTGGCTAATTTCACTCAGCATCACGTCCTCAAGGCTCATCCATGTTGTCACATTTGCAGAATTTCCTTCTTTTTTTAAAGGCTGAGAACGTTCCGTTCTATGTTTCTATCACATGTATTTTTTTAAATTTATTTTTTTGTTTCTATCCCATTTAAAAAGTCCACTTGTTGATGGAATTTAATTCTTTCTACAGCTTTCCACCATTGTGAATAATATTGCTGTGAACATGGGAGGTGCAGATATCTCTGGAGCTAGTGTTTTCATTTCCTTCAGATGTATTCCCAGAAGTGGAATTGCTGGACCAGATTCTATTTTTTCATTTTTTGAGGAACCTCCATACCGTTTTCCACAGTGGCCGCACCAGTTTGCATTCCCATCAGCACTGTACTAAAGGGTTCCAATGCCTTCCTCCCTGCCAACATTTTCTTTCTTTTGTTTTGTTTTGTTTTTAAAATAACCATTCTGACAAGTTGTGAGGTGGTATCTCACTGTGGTTTTGATTTGTATTTCCCTGATGATGAGTGGTGTTGACCATCTTTTCATGTGTCTGTCGGCCATCTGGATGTCTTCTTTGGAGAAGTGTCTATTCAAGTTCCTAGCCCATTTTTATTTTTATTTTATTTTATTTTATTTTATTTTATTTTATTTATTTTATTTTATTAATGTTTGTTTATTTATTTTGGCGGGGGAGAGAGGCAGAGAGAGAGGGAGACAGAGAATCCCAAGCAGGCTCTGTGTTGTCAGTGCACAGCCTGACATGGGGCTCGATCCTACGACCGTGAGATCAAGACCTGAGCCGAAATCAAGAGTTGGACGCTTAACCAGCAAAGCCACCCATGTGCCCCCAGCCCATTTTTAAGTCAGGTTATTAGTTTTTTTGCTGTTAAATTGTAAGAGTTACTTAGATTTTTTGGAAATGAACCCTTTATCAGAGATGTTATTTGGCACATGTCTTCTCCCATCCCATAGGTTACCTTTTCACTCTGGTGATTCTTTCTTTTGCTGAGCTGAAGCTAATTTTTAGTTTGATATAGTCCCACTCATCTATTTTTGCCTGCCTTTGGTGTTATATCCATGAAATCACAGCACACTTTCTAATTCCAAAATACACTACAAAGCTACAGTAATTAAAACAGTATGGTACTGGCATAAAGATAGATCTTTAGATAAGTCCATGGGACACAGTCAAGAGCCCAGAAATAAATTCATGCCAGTATGTCAACTGATCTTTGTGCCAAGAATACACAGTGGAGAAAGTACAGTCTCTTCAACAAATGGTTCTGGGGAAACTGGGTACCCCCACACAGAAGAATGAAACTGGACCCTTGTCTTACACCACACAGAAAAATCAACCCCAAATGGGTTAAAGACTTACACATAAGACTGGAAACTGTAAAACCACAATAAAACATAGGGCAAAGGCTTTGGCTGTTTGGTTTGGTTTTTGTTTTCATTTTTCGGTTTAATAAATCCTACCAAGCAAGTTCTCCTGACTGGTCTCACAATTCACCTGGATGTGTGGAATCTCTTGCTTTCACGCCCCAGCTAAAACCGAGACAGGCTGGCTCCCCCTGTAACATCCTAGTATGCCTGCTTTAAAATGCTGGGTGAGGGGCGCCTGGGTGGCTCAGTCGGTTAAGTGGCCGACTTCAGCTCAGGTCATGATCTCGCGGACTGTGAGTTTGAGCCCCGCGTCGGGCTCTGTGCTGACAGCTCACAGCCTGGAGCCTGTTTCAGATTCTGTGTCTCCCTCTCTCTGACCCTCCCGTGTTCATGCTCTGTCTCTCCCTGTCTCAAAAATAAATAAAACGTTAAAAAAAATTAAAAAATAAAATAAAATGCTGGGTGAACATTTGCACACACAGCAGTGTCTCTGGTTGTGGGGATGATGAGTGACTTTTTTTTTTTCCTTTAAGCTTTTGCAAGTCTCCTGTATTGAGTGTAATTTTACTTTTGTCATTAGAAAAAAAAAAAAAGAGGGGGCGTGTGGGTGGCTCAGTCGGTTGAGCGTCCGACTTCGGCTCAGGTCACGATCTCACGGTTCGTGGGTTCGAGCCCCGTATCGGGCTCTGTGCTGACTGCTTGCTCAGAGCCTGGAGCCTGCTTCAGATTCTGTGTCTCCTTCTCTCTCTGCCCCTTTCCTGCTCATGCTTTGTCTCACTCTGTTTCTTAAAAATAAATAAATGTAAAAAAAAAAATGTAAAAAGGAAAAAAAAGAGAGAAAGTAAAAAGTGTAGAATGGCAAATCAAAGTCCGTTTTGTTGACACTTAGGATCTCCTGTCCCAACACTGAAGAATTCCCTTTGAGCAGATTCCCATTGGTTGATTATGGCGGCTGCTTTTGTTATGCTCTTGAAGGTGATAAGGGTCAGGCGCTGGTTTACCTAGCGCTGGGCACTTCACTGGAAGTCTGGGGCGGGGCCAGTAAGGAGACGCAAGGAACAGCGTCACCTTGCACAGCCAGTCTTTAGAAACTGGAACACTGATCGGCACCAAACAGTGGGGTGGTAATCAATCGGTCGGTGGCTCCCTGACGCTGCTCTGCTTGTCTCTGTTTACTCCCAATGTCATCTCTTGTTGCCACTTTCCTCTCAGCCCCATGGCTTCAGTCTGTTCAAGACTCACAGACGCTACGCTATGTCACTTCAGTTTGTCTCACTTGCCATCACGGTTGCAAGACACGTGAAGAGGAAGAACATGACTCAGTTGTTAATCACTGACCGAAATAGAGCACATTGGCCCAGCAGCATTCTTTGTCTTGTTTAGCTTTCAGGTCAAGCGAATTCCTGGTTCAGTTGATGAGGACCAGGAATGTGGAAAATTGTGGATCCCATGACCCAAAACACAACTACCCATGACCCCTTGTGTATGAGTGGGACAGGCCCCCAACACTTCACGACCGCCCATGTGCTAGGAAAGTGGCCCATGTCTCTCAGATAACACCATGCTTAATTCATTACTGTTGAGTCCTATTTGGGGATATTGGTGATGAGAATAGAGCAGCCGGAATGATTCCAAGCAAAGCAAAACAAAACAAAACGATGAGGGAATCAGACATCTAATTTTCTTCTTCTATGCCAAGCATTATTTTATCCTACCTGAAAGAAAACAACCATTTTTGCAAACGAGGCCTAAGTGACTCAAAGCTAAACAGATGATGACTTTTAAAATCTAAGGTCATTGTTCTTAAAGAATAGGCCACGCCTACATACGTATGCCAGGTAAACAGTTCTTTTTATTTCCCCCTTTCTTCGGTAAAATACACCTAGCATTACTGCCTCATTACGTTTTGACACTTCATTTCTGAGAAATGGGTGGGTTGTTGACAGGTTGTGTACAATTCTGTACCTCTTCTTGACGCACTGAGACACACTCCCTTCAAGTACACACTAGCCGCCAATGTTACATTATCATTTTTGTTGTGTCGTAAAGCTTTGTTTAGGCCTTTTCTCCAAAGACCCATTGAGACCTTATGATAAAGCATTGAAGACATTATGAAGAATAATCCCAAATTTGGTTGGTTATTGAGAAAGAACAATTTATTTTTTTTTAATTTTTTAATGTTTATTTATTTTTGAGAGAGAGAAAGAGAGAGACAGAGGGCAAGTGGGGGAGGGGCAGGGAGAGAGGAAGACACAGAATCCGAAGCAGGCTTCAGGCTCCCAGCTGTCAGCACAGAGCCCGACGCGGGGCTCGCGCTCATGAACCCATGAGGTCATGGCCTGAGTGAAGTCGGACGCTTAACCTACTGAGCCACCCTGGTGCCCCTTCCCAAGAAAGAAGAATTTAAATACTAGAATCTGAAAGTTAAAATGGTAGCAAATAACACATAACAACGTTACCAGTAAAATGTCTTTCATAGGAATGTTAAGTTTCCATCAACAAGTTACCTAATTTGGAGTAGACACGTGCATTTGTACTGCGCCTCTCATACTTCATTTCACCCCACTACTGATTTTGTTACAGAAACATTCTAGGAGTACTTCTTTGGAGTGTGTTTGGGTAAATAAATGTAACTACATCTAAAAGCAAAACCTCATAGGCTCTTCTGGATAAACAATACCATATGAAACATTGTGTGTGTTGGATATAACTGATCAGCAGAGTAATAATTCTAATGAGAACATTTAGTTCAGGGATTCAGGGGGAGATGTTCAAAGTAAAGCCTTTGCCATGTGATTCTGTAGTAATTTCTGAAGATGTGGAGTGTTGATTTGTCAGGTTGATAGATGGAGAAAAACAGTTTAAACCAAACCCATCATGAGACAGGTTTGCTAAAGTGAACTTGGAAAAGGCAGAAACCATTTGGATAAGGGTTATTTCAAGGATTAACTCTTTTTGAAAATGTGTTACAAACTGTGATCCAAACCAACGAGCCTTCACTGATGTCCGCATCAAACTTGCTTTGACCCTGTCATTGAATTCTGCAGTGGGTAATGCTTTGCAAGTCACGGACTTCCTGAACCTCCATTATCCCAGATGGGGACCCAGGGACACTACTCTTCATGGTGGTGGCATTTGGGAAACGTCAGGACATTTTCTCCATTCTGTGTCCTGAGAGCAAAGACTGAATAGCTGTTTGTAATGTCTCTTTCTTTTTTCGTTCTGGCTTGCATAATTGGTCAGGGCGTGGGTAGGGGTAGGGAGAGAGGGAATGTCATATTTCAGCATTAAGTTTATTAAAGGTACTTCCGGAATGTTGGGCTTGAGTTGGTTTTCTGACATCGCTAAGTTTGCAAGGTACCAGGTGAATTAAATTGAATACGATCTATGTGGGTATTAATTACAGTGCAGGCAATGTAGTCTTGTGACCTTTCTGCCTCTATCTGGAGTAAAGCTACCTGGGCATCGCTTTCTTTCAACCTTGTGAATTGCCTAGGCTCCCCTGACACCGTTCCTCTTCCTGTAGTTTTTTCCTGGCAGGATGTGTTCTAAGAATTAGCATTAAATTGCCTGAATAGGAGAGAAAAAACAGGCTCTGCGTTCTTATGCATGAAAATGAAGGAGGGACACACGGATATGCACAAGTGTAGTTCTGTCTTGTTACCTGATTACATCACTAGCGGTACAGAGGGTGTGGCCCAAACTTAGGATGCAGTCGTCTTTGGAAAGAAGCCATGAATAATGTAATATGCAAGCAGATCCAAGCTGTTGAGATCATATACTCTTTCCGTGGATCAGAACTTACTGGCTCTCACCTGCCTTGCAGTTGTGCTGGGAAGAGCCCCCACAAGAGGCACTTAAGCCCGTTTTTGTAGCTCTAAGCAACTTCCCTACGCTGTAGAATCCTAACCCGCAACTGGAATTAGCCTTTGCCTTACAAGTTTCTGTGGAAAGATGTCTGAACATCTCTATATACGTGGAGGCGGGGGAGGGGGGAAGGGGGGGCACCTCGGTGGCTCAGTCGGTTGAGCGTCCGACTTCCGCTCAAGTCATGATCTCCCTGCTCGTGAGTTTGAGCCCCACGTCGGGCTCTGTGCTGACAGCTCAGAGCCTGGAGCTCAGATTCTGTCTCTGCCTGTCTGCCCCTCCCCTACGTGCTCGCACGCACTCTCTCCCTCTCTCAAATATAAAATAAAAAATTTTTTAAAAAGAAGTGTAAGTGGGAATCAAAGGCAAAAAACTCTCATCTTTAACTCACTTGTATTCATTTGTTGGGTTACCCAACACACATTTAGTCACTGCTTGCTGTGTGTTCAGAAAGTCTGGTGCTGTGGTTAGGGAGCTGACACCCCAGTGCCATGAAGGAAAGTGCAGAGACAGGCCAAGAGGCGAATAGTTGAGGACCTGAGGAAAAAAAATGTGTACTCACTCTGGAAATAACTCAGCACACACTACCATGCTGAGTCGTTGGGGTCTGAAGCTAGATCAAAGTGCTCTTTGACTTCCCATGGGATGACCACAGGCATGTTTGGTTTTGGGTTTCATGGTTTCCATTTTTTTTATTATTGTAATAGCACCTACCTCCCTGAGCGCCTGTGGTGATTACACGAGATGATGCGTGAGGAAGGGCCCAGCACAGTGACTGTCACACACGAGCTTACCATTTAATCCTAGCTCCACTTCCTGCCCCTGGGAGGATGCGCGGTGTGCACGGTTCCCATAATGCTCAGCAGCATCACGAAGGTACTGGAGGTAACCCAAAATGTTACCTTCACCTTCCATAGAGGTATTGTCAGTTTGAATCTGGAATCGTAAAATCTCTTCTAGTTTATATTTATCACATGCTGGATCCAGAGAGAGGCAGCAGAAAGAAAGAATGGAGGGGGCGGGGAGGGGGGGGGAGTGTAAGGACACTGGACACATGAGAACCATGTAAAAGTTGGGATTTCTCAGGCCAAAACACGGCAGCCCCAGGGGCCACGGAGCTGGAATCTATGTGATCTCAGATCTGAATACAGATTTGTTTACCATGTTCTTAAATATGAGGCTGTACTCCCTTGAAACATTAGGAAAGACATGCTTAGAATCATAAGAAGTGGGAAGGTACCCATGGGAGCTTCTAATTCAAACCCCTTATTTTATAGATGAACAAATGCAGGTGCAGAGAGAAGAGTTTCCCAAATTCATATCCATTTGTTCACCAAGGGCTTACGGAGTCCCTACTCTATGTCAGACATCACTCCAGAAGACAGGAACAGGCAAGGTCCTTGCTCTCATGGAGTTTGCTTTAGTGGAGCACAGAGGAGATGACTGACAAAAAAGCAAATGAATGAGGGTGTTTTCATAAGAAGATTAATGAGACAGAGAAAAGTAGGCCAAGTCCCTTGATAGAAAGTATGGTTGGGAGAAGGGACTATTTCTGTTGGAGGGTCACAGAAGGCCTCTCTCCGACTGTGACATTTTGGCTAATGCCTAAAAGATACAAATGAATGGCCAAGCAATAGCGTAGGGAAGAACGCTGCAGGTGGAGGGACCAGCAAGTTCAAAGCCCATTGGGGACCAGAGTGGCTTTCGAAAGGAACAGAAGGAAGGCCAGCTGCTGACTGGAGCCGGGAGACGCATGATGAAAGTGGGAGAAAAGGCAGAGGTCTAGACCGTGGAGTTTGGGATTCTAAGGATGGTGGGAAGCTCCTGGAGAGATTTAAGCAGGGCATAGTGACATGATATAACGTACATTTTTAAAATGGCGGTTGGGCGGAGCCCGAATGATAGAGGAACCAGAGTATGAAGCAGGGAGAGCAGGAGGGAGTTCCTGCAGTCACCCAGGTGACAGACAGCGGTGCTTTGGGCCAAGGAAGTGGCCGTGGAAATACCACCACTTGCTAGCTACAAACTCCAGGAAAGCTAGGGGCTGTCTCTTTCGTGTGCTAGTTAATCCCAACCTTCTTAGAACAGTGCCTGGCACATAGTATGTGCTCAAAAAAAAAGCCAAAAACAAAAAACCCAAGCTGAATCGCATGTGTGACTACTGACTTTCTAAAGTTAGACTGGAATCCAGGATGAGATAAATACAAGTGTAAACTATTCTCAGCTCAAGGGCTGGGTGGCTCAGTCATTGAAGCACATGACTTCTGCTCAGGCCATGATCTCACGATTCTTGAGTTGGAGCTGTCAGCACAGAGCCACTTTGGATTCTCTGTCCACCCCTCCCTCTCTGCCCCTCCCTTGTTGGTTCTCTCTCTCTCTCAAAATAAATAAACTTTAAAAAACCCGACTATTTTCAGTTCAAAGATGCTTACCTTAGGAGAGTTTAGAAAAGTAAGCCTTTTTAGACGTTTTACTAAAAATGTGCAACAGTCTTAGCAATTGTGTGCCCGAACCTTGGTGTTAGTGCATTCAGTGTGGTGTGAGGGCCGGTCTAGTAACCGGCAGGGAGCTGACCCAGCATGCTCCCCCTGTCTGAAATCTGCACTGCAGATTAGTTTTCTAGCGGTCACACTGTTGACTTACGTCCAGTCTGGAGATCTGGGAGGAGGAGGTGGCCCACCCTTAAACAGTTGATGCTTTTGAGCTTCTTTATAGGGAAAGGAAAAGCCCAAGGGTGATTCTCTTTTCTGCCGTCCAGCTGTTTTGCTGGGGAAGGTGATAGACATTTCCAGCCTCACTCCTCATCCACCAACACATTTCACAACATCACACTCACTCAGCCCTTCATTTTGCCAGGCATGGGTGTGTGGGCCTTCCATGCATTAATTCGCTCAATCCTCACCCAAACCCCATGAGATATTATGACTCCTACCCCCACTTCATAGATGAGAAAACTGAGGCACAAAGTGGTTAAAATCACACAGTTCATGAAGATCAGGGATGGCGTTCAAACCAGGCAGTCTGACTTGAACGTAGCCAGTCAGTATTTTAATGTCTTCATTGGAAGAATGGAATAATAATATTTACCGACCACCATTCTTGCTAAGATTAAATGAACTAATACGTGTAATTACGCCTGGCCTAGAGTACGCACCGTGGAAATGTTAGCTAGGACTAGCTTTCCTGTATCGTTATTATAGAAAAATTACTTTTACACCCATAATTTTAACTGGCACCCAGGATCCCATCTCTCACTTACGTCAAATGTTGATTGAGTTGCTTCGCCACCAGGGCACAAGTTTGTAGAACTCATTCATTACCCCAGAGGTTCGGCAAGTACGTATTGATCAACCGTTAAGTCAGGGACCGTGCTAGGCCCTGGGGATGCCGAGACAATGAGACATGGTACCCGTCCTCAAGAAGCTGACAGCCTAGTGGGCGGCCAGGCAGGTGTAATGACAAGTGATCCAGCATAATTTGCAAAATCAGAGGTGACACGGCGGGCTTTCCCAGGTGGCTTGGGTAAAAGGAATGGATGGAATGGATTAAAAAGAGGTAAGATGAACCTAGGAAGACAGAAAAGCCGTGATGGCTGGCTGCATGAGAATTTGGTACTTAGTCTGATTCAGAGTGGACAGCCAGCCTTCCTTCAGCACCTGCTTTAGGACGACTGATCAGTAAGACGTCACTCACTGTGATGTGACCCGGTGTGGGAATTACACATCTTGTTGTTACCTAGACTACTTATTTTCTTCTTTGTGTCGTGACTTCATCTCGTGTGGGAATAAACATCCGGGAAGGCTCTAATGGCCCATTTAAGAAATACAGAAAAGGTCGCCTTTTAGTCCAGATTGGGTGATCTCAATCACAGCCATTCAAGGAACCTAAAAGGGCTTCATTATCTAGCTTGGCTTGAACGCTGGTGCCATTATTTTGCGGCCACTCTTTGAGTTCTAAAGGTTCGTGTTTTTGTTCTTATTGTTGCTACAGTTCATCCCTTCTCTTTGAGAGTTCCCTTCCTCCAGACTTCCCTCTGCGGTTTAACTTTGCTGTCAGCACAAGAACACATTTTTCAAGACACCTGCTTGCTCGCTCTCATCCCTGCCTCTCCGTGAGTCATGGTTGTGGACGGAAGCGAACAACAGGCTGTGATGTCAGGGACAAAGGCTCTCAGAAAACAATCTTCCGAAGAGCCAGAGAGAGAGATTGGAGGCCAGGCCCCGGGCTGTGAAGCTGCTGGTGCAGCCGTGAACAAAGGCTTTTACTTTCTTTCCTCCGCCTCATCCTGGCTGAGAACTCATAATGTTTGTTTTAACGCTTTGCCTAGCAGATGAGCGATAAGAAATCTGTGCCTGGAAGTGCGCCTTTCAGGAGCAGAAAAACAAAGGGGCTCACTTTCCTGAAATGCGTTTCCTTGGGGTTCAGGGTTTGGAAAAGGTCCTTAGTTGGACAGCCTGATCCAGACTCCATTATAACATTCACCCGACGTCCTAGCTCTGACTCAGGAAACAGCTCCCGCCCCGTGTCTTCGTTTGTGATTTTCTATGTGTTGTGGTTGCTGGGCAATATGAAACCAAAAAAAAAATTAATTGAATTTCTGCGTGGGAGGAAAAGTTTAATGCTGCTTTGATCTACGATTCAAGCGACAAATCCACTTGTACAGGATTCAGTTGCACAGTTTTTTCTAGGGTTCACTGATGTTGAAGCCTGCGAGCCCAGGAGAGGGTGTGGGATTTGGGAAATATTTTGGCAAGAGGTCCATGAAGCCGAGAGGGGAGGGTTGATAGAGATCAGTCTGCTGGGCTGCCTGGAAAGCAGAACAACGTGTAACAAGATGGTTCGTGAACAGGAAGGCCAGCTATAGGTGTCCAGAAGCCGAGGACATAAGAAAAGTGGAGAAAAAGCGAGAGTGAGGAGGTGAAAAGGGGGAATGAGAATAGCACAAAGAGGAAGGGATACCCTCAGCAGGAGCAGCTCCTAAGGGAGCAGTGTTGAGAAATGTTTGAGATCTTTCTGCCAAGAAAACGGAAGGTATAATTGGTGCTTTCTGGTCTAGGGGAATTGTCTGCTCTCAACGTTTGCCCACCTGTACGCTCCTCGGTCACATTTGGGTTATCGTCACTACCTTTTTCATTGGCGAAAGTCACTCTGAGCTAACGTATAGCAGTTGCGTGCTTATCAAGGCATGAGTTCTCATCCCAGGGCAGTGCTCCAGCCTGCGGGCCCAGTGAAGTCTCCGGAAGCAAGGACATCAAGTCCAAACGCAGCATTGTGAGGATTTAGCAATAATCGCTGCAAAATCCTGTGAGTAGGAGCCCCACAGCACCTGCTGTGATTAATTTTTATAACTTCACCCGGAGACCGAGAGATTGGCGAGGTTGTTTTGTTTTTGTTTTTGTTTTTTTTTTTGTATGAGATTTTGTTTTAGGACCCTTTTCAGACTTATGATATTTCTTAATGATTTAATTCTGATGTAGGAATAATGAGTCTTTTCATTTCACTGCACATTTAATTTTATTTAATCTTTTTAAAAAAATTTTTTTAACGTTTATTTATTTTTGAGACAGAGAGAGACAGAGCATGAATGGGGGAGGGGCAGAGAGAGAGGGAGACACAGAATCGGAAGCAGGCTCCAGGCCCTGAGCCATCAGCCCAGAGCCCGACGCGGGGCTTGAACTCACGGACCGCGAGATCGTGACCTGAGCCGAAGTCGGATGCTTAACCGACTGAGCCACCCAGGCACCCCAAATCTTTTAATTTTTTTAATGTTTATTTTTGAAGGAGAGAGAGAGAGACAGACAGTGTGAGTGGGGGAGGGGCAGAAGAGAGGGAAACAAAGACTCTGAAGCAGGCTCCAGGCTCTGAGCTGTCAGCACAGAGCCCATCGTGGGGCTCGAACTCATGAGCTGTGAGATCATGACCTGAGCCGACATCAGATGTTCAAGCGACTGAGCCACCCAGGCACCCCTTCACTGTACATTGGAAACCAGAAGATATCTTCAAGATAATCTCATCTGTGTTTATGTTTTTAAGTTGTGCATAACAAATCATCCCAAGGCTTCAAGGTGCAGAAGGACTTCTGTTTATCAGCTCACAATTCTGTGGGATGGCCATTTGGGCTGCACTCAGTCGGGTGGCTCTCCTGGTCTCGCCTGGACTCTCCCACTGGGCTCAGCTACATCTGGATGGGCTAAGGTGGCTTCTTCACTCACAGGTCTGGCAGGTGGCCATGCCGGTCCGCTCATGTTCTCATTCTCCCAGAGGCCAGCCCGGGCTTCCTTTTGCACCAGAATCAAGATTCTGAGAGGCAGAGAGAAGGCAGAGGCCGTGAGGCTTCCTGAGGCCTGGGCTCAGAAGTCCGACCATACCTCTTAATTACTTTCAGTTGCTCTAAGCCCAAGGCCAGCCTAGATCCAAGGGACAGGAGTGACAAAGTCACATGGCAAAGAAAGAAGTTTGGGGAGGTGAGGAGTTGTGCAGACCTGTTTTGTAACAGTCTGCCTCATCATCCAACCTCCTTTCACAAATGAGGGAAATAAAGCCAGGAAAGTTAAATATTTGGCCAAGATCACCCAGCTCGAACCTGACCCTGGTCCAGTGCTCTTTGAACTCTCTGAGCAGACAAGGGGTGCGGGGCCAAGAATGGAACATAAAGAGACAGCTGTCATTCACGGAGCACATGCTAAATGTTAGTAGGAAGTGAACCGGGAAGATGAGTACAAAAGTCTGCTCAGGGTAAAGATGAGCAAAATAAAAATGAGTTGGAAAGGTCAGCAGGGGCACAGCGGGAGAAGGGAGACGAGATTCATGACGTCAGGAGGAACCTCGGGGGACAGACTCGTTCTGCGGGTGCTCGAATGGCATCACAGCAGCACGGGGATGACGAAGATTTGTGGGGATGAGGAAGGAACATTGGGAGTTGGAGCAGAGGGCTGGGATTGTGGCTCAGCAAGAAAAAACCTGATTTAGTGGAGTCAAGTTCATCAGCCTGGGGGTAGAACAGATTACAAGTGTAGGCACCCGTCCCTCCTGATATGTTGAGTCAGGCCGGACTGACGAAGCCAGCAAGGTGTGCGCTTGTAATTCATCTGTGTGCCTGTCGTCTGGAAGCCTCAAGGGTCTGCTCGTTGGCGTAGATTGCATGGCCTGCCCCACATGGCTGCCTGAGTATGTGACAAGCCCGCGTAGAGGAGGGAGAGCCCAGGGAAGCCTGCCTGGCTATGAACTTGGTTGAATTCCGTCTGCAAGCGAATGTTCTCTCTCCCGGACTGAGGCCAGCTGAGACTTAAAATACTGTCCTTTTAAGCTTGACATGTCTTCAGGTTAAGATTATTTGTTTTTTCTGCTGGTGTTGAGCTTTGATATATTTTTTTTAAGTAAATAGATCAGTCTAAACCACTGGTTTTACCGTTGTGTTCTTTGTGATAGAAGCAGCTCAGTCAGCCATTATAAAAGTACTGACTATACTTTATAGGACGTAGGACTCTTTGGTGTAAAACATTAAGGAGTTGAGTTATAGGTACCTAGAGAGTTTAGACTTGTATGTCATTCACAGCTTCCCTTCCTGGGTTTTCTTCACTTCAAAGGCCAGAACTATTTATGTTTTACTTCCTTTAATAATCGGTAAATGCAATGCCTTTTTCTTTTTCTTTTTTTTTTTTTTTTTTTTAATCCCTGACCCTTGGGTTTTCTGGCTCTTGGCTGTACGTATTTACCCACTTTCCTGACAGCTTTGGAATATCTCTGCTTTAAAAGCCACTGCATTTCTTTTTTTTTTTTTAAGTTTATTTATTGAAAAAAATTCTTTTTTTAACATTTATTCATTCTTGAGAGACAGAGCATGAGTGTGGGAGACGCAGAGTGAGAGAGGGAGACACAGAATGTGAAGCAGGCTCCAGGCTCTGAGCAGTCAGCACAGAGCCCGACACGGGACTCGAACTCACAAACCGTGAGACCATGACCTGAGCCAAAGTCAGACCCTTAACCGACTGAGCCACCCAGGCTCCCCTTATTTATTTATTTTAAAGTAGAAATTACTTTACCCCAAGGTGGGGCTCAAACTCACAACCCCGAGATCAAGAGTTGCACGCTCTAGTGAATGAGCCAGCCAGGTGCCCCAGAAGCCACTGAGTGTCTTTGAAATCATGCCCTTTTATGTATCTACATGTACTACTGTCTACATCTCATTTCTCATTGCCTACAGGAGACAAATATTAGCATAAGCACATCCACAGATTATGTTTTTCCTTCCCTAAACCTAATCAGAATGAAAGTCAGAAACCTGGGGGGAATAATTAGAGTAAATAAGAAAAGTAATGAGTCTGTGTTTTATTAAACGTGCCTCATTCTGGTGAAAAACCGGGAGGCATTGTCATAAATTGATAAAATGTACAATTGCCAAAACACAAAATGTCATTAGTAAGCAGACATGTGGGAATGTAATCAAACCTCCCTACTCATCAAAGAAATGTAGCATTTTTTTTTTTAAGCAAAGGAAACAAAATTCCTTAAAAATAGCTGCAGCACCCAGGTGGCTCAATTGGTTAAGCATTTGACTCTTGATCTTGGCTCAGGTCATAATGTCACCATTCGTGAGTTTGAGCCCCGAGTAGGGCTGTCAGCATGGAGCCTACCTGGGATTCTCTCTCTTTCTCTCTCTCTCTCCCTTCGCTCTCTGCCCCTCCTCCGCTCACGTGTGCTCTGTCTCTCTCTTTCCTTCTCTCTCAAAATAAATACACGTTTTCAAAAGAAAGAAAAATAGTGGCCCGCAATTACAAGCATGGTACCTTGAAAGTATTAAATTCAGAACATAAAAATACTCAAAATAATAGCATGTAGTATTCTGTAGGTATCCAGTTACCATCTTGTACATCACTGGTGTGAATAATATGCTGCAGCCCTTGTGAGAAGCATTTTGGGAGGGTGTATAAAGAATGAAAAGAAAATGTGATTGACTCTTGGACGCGATAATTCAATGTCTGTTAAAGGCACTGCAAAAATTGAAAATTCACAATGGTGTTCCCTACAGCGGTATTTGTAAGGGAAAATCATCATGTTCTTCACCAGAGGAATAGTAAATAAATTACAGAAGTCATGCTAGCTTGAATATTATGCAAATATTTCATGATTGCTCCAAAGAGGAGTAATGGTAAAGGTGTTCAATATATAATGTTGTTTTTTTGAAGATTACGTATGCCCCATCTCTGTGAATGGCATCATCTGTGCACCTGTGTGAATCAGAAATTGAGGCATCTTCCTTGACATGTCTCTGACTGCTAGCTCTCCAGAGTCACTTCATCACTCGGTGGGCACTTGGAGGTAAATTTTACCCACAAAGTAGCTCTGAACACGTTCTACTTTTCTTCTGCTTCACCACCATCATCCTGGTCTAAGAAAACACCTCTCTCTCCTGGACCCTGCAACTACCCTGACTACTCTCCTCTTCTCCACTGGAATCTTCTCCCCACCTATAGCTGGGATGTTTTTTCTTTAGTTATTTTTCTTTAATTATTTCTATTAATTATTTTTCTTTAATTATTTCTTTAATTATTTTAAACAAATTAATTTTCTTTAATTATTGAGGTATACTTGATGTATAGCATTATATTACTTTCAGGTGTGCAACATAATGATTTTCATATTTGTAGACACTGCAAAATGATCACCTCGGTAACATCTATCACCACACATAGCTACAACTTGTCTTCTTGTGCTGATGACTTTTAAGATCTACTCTCTTAGCAACTTTCAAATATGTACTACTCTGTTATTGACTATGGTTGTTGTGCTGTACATGACGTCCCCAGGATTTATTTATTCTGGAACTGGAACTTGGTTTTGACTCCCTTCACCCATTTCCCCACGCCTCCCCCCCCCCCCCCGCCCCATCCCTCACCTCTGGCAGCCACCAATCTGTTCTCTGTGTCTATGAGCTTGGTTTGTTGTTGTTGTTTAAATTCCACATGTAAGTGAGATCGTCTGGTATCTGTTTTTCTCTGACTTATTTCACTTAGCATAACGCCCTCAGGTTCTATTCACGTTGTGGCAAATGGCAAGACTTCATTCTTTTTTATGGCTGAACAGTATTCCGTTGTGTGTGTGTAATTGTGTATGTATTGTATTGTACATATATATTATACATATATAGTTTCATATTACATATAAAATTGTATTTGTGTCATATTTTGTTTTTCCATACAATTACAATTCCAGAGGCGCATGTACTTTTTGAGTTAGTGTTTTCATTTTCTTTGGATAAATATGCAGAAGTGGAATTGTGGGTCATATGTGGTAGTTCTCTTTTTAATTTTTTGAGGAACCTCCATACTGTTTTCCACAGCGGCTGCACAAATTACATTCCCACCAACGGTGCGTGGGTATCCCCTTTATCCACATCCTCACCAACACTTGTTATTTCTTGTCTTTTTGGTACTAGCCATTCTGCCTGGTGTGAGGCGAGAACTCATTGTGGTTTTGATTTGCATTTCCCAAGTGATTAGTAATGTTGAGCATCTTTTCATGTGCCCTCAGGCCGTCTGTATGCCTTCTTTGGAAAAATGTCTATTCAGCTCCTCTGTCCATTTTTTAATCAGATCGTTTGGTCTTTTTGCTACCAACTTATATGTGTTCTTTATGTATTTTGGTAATGAACCCCTTATCAGATATATGATTTGCAAACAGTTTCTCCCTTTCCATAGGTTGCCTTTTCATTTTGCTGATGATTTCCTTTGTTGTGCAGAAGCTTTTTAGCTCAGGGTGATCTTTGGAAAATGCGAACCTCGTGTGCCATGCCACTGCTAAGTCAGTAATGCGTTCTTGCTGCTGCAGGACTAAATGCCAGACTGCTCACCCCATGCTCACGCTGCATGATCTAGCAGCCGCCTCTCGGCTCTGCCCTACAGCTAGTAGGTCCGTCGTCTCCACGTCCACACTGCAGCCAGGCTGGCCTCATTTCAGCTCCTTGCTTCTTTCCTTGGGGGCACTTGGTCTATGGCTGCGCCTCCTCTGCCTGGAAAGCTCTGTGCCAGAACCACCTGCCCGCGACCCCTTCATCCTTCAACCTTCAGGCCATGTGTCATCTTCGCAGGAGAATCTTTGCTCCCGCCTCAGACGAGGCTCCTTGTTTCATGTTCTCCTAGCACCTGTTTACTTTTCTACTGTTTGCCCCCAAAGGGTGTAAATTCCATGAGGGCGAGGACTTGACTTGTTTACTGCTCTTTACCCAGAGTTTCAAACGTGTGTTGAATGAATAAATCATACTCACCACTCTTTGTTACTTTACATCTCTGTTGTTATCGGGCTCAAGTCTGCCTCTTATTGGATGGAGAGTTCCATGGGGTAGGAACCGTGTCTGCTCTCTTCAGCATCATATCCCTGCATTGTACCGTAGGAGGCCTTCCACACATGAATATTCAGTAAATTTTGTCACAGCCATGTGAAAAATCACACCAGATGGGTAATAGTGTTTGTGTTAGGTTTGTGAAAACAACTGATTTTTTTCCCCTCTGTCTGCAAGAAAAATTTTAATGGAAAAAAACACAATATAAATAAAAATTCAGACAGAAAGAAAGAATAGGTTCATATATTACATTTACTGAATACACATAATAAAAAAAGCTAAAGATAGAAACGATATCTATAATTATTCTGCACTAAGAGATCAGATGTTTTGTTTTTTTTCCCCCATTATGTCTACATGGGTGCAGCATTTTACGTAGCTCATAGTCGATGAAACGTGCATTTTGTTTTTCTTGCTTCGTTCTATGTCACGTGCATTTCTCCAGGATTCTGCATTGCTTTTGCATACTTATTTTTAGAAACTGCATAAAGGGGGCGCCTGGATAGCTCAGTTGGTTGAGCGTCCAACTTCGGCTCAGGTCACGATCTCACCGTTCACGAGTTCAAGCCCCGCATCCAGCTCTGTGCTGACAGCGGAGCGTGTTTGAGATTCTCTCTCCCTTTCTCTCTGCCCTCCCCCCTCTCAGAATCAAATCAACGTTAAAACAACAACAACAACAACAACCAGAAACTACAGAAAGTTCAGTTCAATTAATGTACAGGGAAGGGGGCTAGTTCTTCGAGACATAGTTCCTAGAGTAGAGTTCACACCGTATGAGCATTCCCGCAGAGATAGGGATTGCGGACTTCATTGGCCAGAAGCTGAAGAAGAAACAGGCAGCGATGGATGTGAGTGCACGTGTAGAGTGAGAGCTTGAGGTGAAATTGAGCAAAGTGTGATTATGTTCAAAGAGAGTCCCTATTGCATCAAGGCTCTAATAAGAACCAAGAGATACAGTCACGCTGATGGGAGAATCCCGAAGTCAGGTAGCTCGGCTGTCCTCTGACATGAGGTGGGTGTGTCGACGTCGGGGCTGGTGCTGCAGGTTGGGCTCTAGCGATGGGGGAGGACTGGGAGGAAGCGGAGGTGGTGAATAAACGCGGGACACTGATAAATAAGGTATTGAGAAGCTGGAGACGGCCAGCACCCGGTAGGGACAGTCACTTGGGGTCTCTGAGTCTGTTCGGAAGGGACGTGGCAAGACAGGGGAGTGACGGCATTGGCACACGGAGGCCCCGAGCGGATGTTGTGGGCTGGACGTGACGTTGCCGCCTGATGCTTTTCAAAATGCAAGTCTGGGCAGGATGGCCTTTGGCTTCCTTCTCGATTATTTTGTAAAACGACAGTATCGTAGCCCCAAGCAGGAGCGTGGGTTGCAGCCACCTCGGTTCAGCACCTTTAACCCCAGATTTGCCGCTCTGCGGCCGGCTTGCTCCCGTCTACTTAGTGACACCAGCTCCCCCACACTTGTGATCCACAGAGGACCTCGCATAAAGGGGCGGGTGATGCAGAGTCACATGCCATCCCTCCCCAGACGGCAGAACTGCCCAAGCTCGGACCCCACCCACGAGCCCGACGTGTTCAGCAGCGCCACACCAGCCTGTCACATCATGGGCTCCAGTCTCCCCTTGCTGCTGTTTGCCTCCGTCCAGGGCACGCACGCTCGCTCTTGCTCTCTCTCTCTCCCTCTGGATTAACTACCTTTCATTTCCAAACAGTTCTAGCCTTTTCCCGAAATAGAGCGAAACCGTCTGCTTTGAAAAAAAAAAAAAAAAATCACCACCAGTGATTCAGTTAAGGACTTAGAGCAGCATTTTCATTGGAAAGAGGACTGAGCACGAGAGGGCAGGGAGGAGAAGGAAGGCATGGTGGGATTTGGGGCCTGGCGTGGGGCCGACACACTTGTGCTCTGGGCACCTTCCCTTCCCATCTCACATCCCAGTGCCCTGTGGGCTCCTCCGTGCGCTTTTGTGGTTTGGGGTGTAAAGAATTTCGCTACTTTTTAAAGAAATTCCTTAAATGGCTTTATTTTTGAGAGAGAGAGTGAGAGAGACAGAGCGTGAGCGGGAGAGGGACAGAGAGAGAGGGAGACACAGAATCGGAAGCAGGCTCCGGGCTCCGAGTTGTCAGCACAGAGCCCGACGCGGGGCTCGAACCCACGAACTGTGAGATCATGACCTGAGCCGAAGTCAGACGCTTCAACGACTGAGCCACCCAGGCGCCCCAGAGAATTTTGTTATCTAAAACTAGATTCAACCGTTTCTTCTCTGCATGTTAACTCTATCTTTGGCCACTGGATGGACAAGTAAGGACCCTGTTATATTCAGTGTTGAATCCCCACTGCCCACACTGGGACTGGTACATGGACATTGCTCAATAAACACTGAATGAATGAATGAATGAATGAGTAATCAGAACTAGAATATTCTGGGTGGCTCAGTCAGTTAAGTATCGAACTTCGGCTCAAGTCATGATCTCACGGTTCATGAGTTCGAGCCCCGTGCTGGGCTCTGGGCTGACAGCTCACAGCCTGGAGCCTGCTTCAGATTCTGTGTCTCCCTCCCTCTCTGCTCCTCCCCTGCTCAAGCTCTGTATCTCTCTGTCTTTCAAAAGTAAGTAAACATTTACAAATATTTTTTAAAAAAAGAACTAGAATATTCTGGTTTTTCCATATCATTAAACTATCGATCATTGCTCATCCCAGGTTGTCATTACCAGCTTGATTATTTTAATGACTAGCAAAACTTAGATTGTCATCGTATTTAGAAAAACACAGCCAAAAATGGACACAGTGGTAAAAACGAAATTCTGACTAGAGCAGCTTTCCCCCCAGACTCCGTTTACACAGTTCTTCTACTAGGTCAAGTTTAGCCTCCTGTCACATGAGTTTGCACTTGATGTGAAGAAATTTAAAGGGCACATTGATATTTTTGTTTCATTTCAGCAAACTCCAGAAGACAAAGAGGGATATCAGATGGCTTCAAGGAGTGACTGGTGAATGGTTTGAAGAAATTCAAAGAAAGAAGTTTTGCAATGAAACAGACGTTAGCCAGATGTTGAAACAACCACTCACATACAGGCTAAGGAAAGGGATGGCAGAAAATGGTGAGGAAAAAACTTACACATCTAAATTTTTTTTTTCTTATAGCCTGGTATGATAGATAAGGACTCCAATGAACCAATCCATGTTTTGGGCTATTTTAAAATCATAAGGTACAAGAGTTTTATAACATAACATACAGTAAGAAGAGTCAACTGAGAATGTACTGTAATGCCCTAGGGGTGTGTTTTTAGAATAGGGCAAGATAGCATAGTGGTTAAGAACACACGTGTTGAGGGGCGCCCGGGTGGCTCAGTCGGCTGGACATCTGACTTCGGCTCAGGTCATGTTCTCACGGTTTGTGGGTATGAGCCCCAAGTCGGGCCCTCTGCTGACAGCTCAGAGCCTGGAGCCTGCTTCCGATTCTCTGTCTCCCTGTCTCTCTCTCTCTCTTCCACTTGCGCTCCCTTTCTCTCTTCCTCTCAAAATAAATAAACATAAAAAAAAAAAAGAACACACAAGTTGATGTCAAAGGAGACTTCGATTCAGATGTCCACTCTGTCTCTCTGTATTCTCTATTCTTTCAGAATCCATGTGACTGTTTAAGTTACTTATTCTCTCTAAGCCTCAATTTTCTCATCTTTAAATGGATGTGATGATACCTACCTCATAGGGCGGTTGTATATGTACAAAGTGCTGAGCTGGAACATGGTAAGCACTTCTGTGAATGGGATGATGAGGCAGAAGAAGGAGGAGACAAAGGAGGGGGGGGGTGGAGAAGGGGTGATAGGAGAAGAGAGGGGGAAGGTGGTAAGAGAATTGCCACCTTTCTGGAACTTTGGTAAATTAAGCTCCGTAGGTAAATGCCTTCCCGGAACATGGCAACTATGTGACTATTCACATGTCACTTACCTTCACCCATCACTTGTGTTTTTCTAATCTGTAGATGAGGATAATAAAACCTGCTTTCACAGGACTATTGTGAGAATAACAGAGTGCGTTGAAAATTATAACCTACGAAAACAGTGTCGAGTATCTTCCACTGATACAGGCACGTTGACTGCTTTGACTAATGTGTTACTTACAGTAGCGACAAGAAACATGTAATAATATTTCCACACTTTATATGGACAACATTATACAGCCCCCATAATAAATAAACCTCTCTAAAAAGACTCACAGTTGAGATTTTGAAGTTAACCCAACGTATACCATGGCTGCTTCCCCCTTCCGTGGAATCCCTCTAGTGTTTACAAATTCAGCATGTCCAAAAGTATGACAGTATTATAGACTTCGTATACGTTGATCCTGCCTTAGGATTTTTAATACTCACATATGTAACTATACATTACCTCTACACCTATTAGACCTGTTTCCGTTATAGGCACGCACGCATAGAAACCACATTGTAGCAAATAACACGTACACAGAGATAGATTTTTGATGGAAATAAGGAACACTTTAAATGGCTTCATTTCCTTTTCCTTGACTTTCTTTGGTTGCAAAAAGTTACATGTATAGTATCTGTCACTATGGTTTTAAAGTACTAAAATAAAAACGTCTGAAAGACGGGGCAGCTAAAAGCCACTTGAAAGTTGAATGAGGTCCCTGACACCCCACCTTGGGCCTCGGACGGATTGGCACAGCTGGTTTACAGGGAGGGATGTCCCACGGAACTGTGGTCCACGGTGCATATTGAAAGCCTCCCTGCCCTTTCCGAGCATTTTCTCTGTTCAGCAGAACCGTCAGGGGCACAGAGCTCCCCTGATTCCTCGGGTCTCCATGGGGGAATGCCTGCTGCGTTTTCAGTCTGCAAAGGGAGGTGGGAAGCAAGATCAAAGTCTTAGTTCTCGGAGATACATTCACCCGGAAATACTGAGTGATGCCACCTTTCTCCAATGTTCGTCTAGATCGTGTGGAATTACAAACGTCAAGATCTAAAACTACACCCCATCAAAGAAACCCCATGTCTGTTTCTTCCCGGCTGAGCTTCAGATCGTCATTTTCTTCCCTGTTCTCATTCAGAAAATCCAGAAGGGAGCCTTCAAAGCTTCTGTCACCGGCACAGAAAGGGTGAGTGAAATTCAGATCATGTGACGGCTCACTAGTTACCTGATGCCAGAGGCCGGTGGCCTGTTTTGTGTTCAGAATGTTTAATGTTTGCTCTCAGGCTTTAAATTCAGATAGGAACAAAGGAGACAGGACTTAGCTCTCATAGGGACAAAGTCCTTATGAAACCACGAAACTTGGCTCTTTGGGAATCCAGCTCCTAACCAATTGCACACGTCGCAGGTAGTGCCCTGGGTGGATGAAGGATTAAATGTTGGGAAGAAATGGGGCGCCTGGGTGGCTGAGTCGGTTAAGCGTCCGACTTTAGGGGCACCTGGGTGGCTCAGTCGGTTAAGCGTCTGACTGTGGCTCAGGTCATGATTTCATGGTTCGTGAGTTCGAGCCCCACTTTGGGCTGTGTGCTGACCGTGCGGAGCCTGGAGCCTGCTTTGGATTCTGTGTCTCTGTCTCTCTCTGCTCCTCCCCTGCTCTCTCTCTCTCTCTCTCTCTTCTCAAGAATAAATAAACATTAAAACATGAAAAAAAAATCCGACTTCAGCTCAGGTCATGATCTCGCCGTCTGTGAGTTCGAGCCCCGTGTCGGGCTCTGTGCTGACCGCTCAGAGCCTGGAGTCTGCTTCAGATTCTGCATCTCCCTCTCTCTCTGCCCCTCCCCTGCTCATGCTCTGTCTCTCTCTGTCTCAAAAATAAGTAAAAACATTAAAAAAAAAAAATGTTGGGAAGAATCATTGACAGTTTCCCCCACTGCTTCCAGAGGCTGGTGTGTACCCTGGTCGGGAAGATATTTTTAAATGAAAACTACTGTTTCCTTGGGGATATAGGTATCTGTGGTCACAAGGAGAGATGATGTGTAAAGATTGAGGTGAAAGTAAATAAGATGAGGACAGAGAATTGAGGAAAATTGTATTTTTTAAACCGAGGGAATAAATGTGTTCCTGTGACTGGCAGGTTTCAGGACAGCTTCTCTGATGTGGTTACCCAGAGTTTCAGCTTCAGGTGCAGGAAGGGAGGTTTTGGGGAGAGTGGAGGCATAGTTCAGGATCGTTCGCAGTGTGAACCCGTGTAAATCAGTTCGTCTTGACTCATGGGTCGTTAGATCGTTTTGTGAAAAACAAGCCACGCTTTGCTTACGTGCCGTTGAGCTGACTGCTAAATATTTTCGGCCTGTCTTCCTGGTTGAGAAGCTTCCCGCCCTCTTAAGGTGTCGGCCTCACATGTGATGTGTCCACCGATTAGGAAGGGGGCGTTGCTGCGCTGGATAGGAGGTGCCCGAGGACACCCTCGCTGCACAACAGCCCGTGGCCCGCCGCCGGTGGGCGTGGGGAGAGGCTGCCCGGCCTGCAGAACAGAACCCTGGGCTCCCCTCTCCCCTCCCGGGTGGACGAACGGTGTTTCGCGCCCAGTTGCCACCTGAGCCTGCTCTTGTCTTTGCCGAAATAGTGGAGGGCTGAGCAGCATGTCGGTTTCTGTGCCGGTCCCTCCCAGAGCCGCTTGTCAGGAAGTGCTCTTCAAACAGGTGAGTGGCTTTTTCTTCATGAGAGTGTTTGCCACGCTAGGAATCCCCTCGCCTGGGGGTTTAAAGCCCAACAGTGTGTCCTTTAAAGGACAGGCGTTTTATAAGGAGAAGAGAAATACTCCTGGCACGTGGTGTAGCTGGAACTTGTGACGTTATTTGTGTTTTCGGTGATTTTCTCTAAGGCAGAGTTTTAGATAGCTCAGCCGTCTCACATCGGGAAACCAGGAAAAGTTGAGGAACCTGTTCATTCTGTGGGCAAGTTATTTCCAAGCTCATGTTGCAAGTCATTGCACAAGTGGGTCCGAGGAGACAGAAAATCTAGATTCTCCATCTGGGTATCGTGTGTGTGTGTGTGTGAGTGTGTGTGTGTTTTAATGTATATTAAATTTTGAGAGAGAGAGAGACAGAGCACTAGCAGGGGAGGGGCAGAGACAGGGGGAGACCCAGAAACCGAAGCAGCATCCAGGCTGTGAACCGTCAGCACAGAGCCCGATGTGGGGTTCAAACTCACAAACCACAAGATCGTGACCTGAGCTGAAGTCGGACACCCGACCGACTGAGTCACCCAGGCGCCCCCGTGTTTGTTTTTTTTAATGTTTATTTATTTTTGAGAAGGGCTGGGGGCGAGGGGCTGAGAGAGAGGGGACAGAGGATGCAAAGCAGGCTCCGGGCTCTGGGCTGACACCAGGGAGCACGACAGGGGGCTCGAACCCACGAACTGTGAGATCGTGACCTGAGCCGAAGTCCGACGCTTAACCGTCTGAGCCACCCAGGCAGCCCCATGTTTTTTTGGTTATAGACCAAATTGGAAAAAAAAAAAAAAAAAAAAAAAGGAAACTTTTATTTAGCAACCGTCCTTCTTGTAGACCAAAATGACTTGTAGCTTTTTTACAACTGTGTGCACTGAAACATAAAAATAAGCATGCAGATGTGAAACAGATTTTATCCTTCAAGTATATATGTGGATGTTCGGCAGTTTTCCAAATGTGTCTTCTCTAAATACATTTTTAGTTGCAAAGTGGAAATGGAATGTGCGAGTACAGAATATCATGAAGGCACAGTTTTTTGCTCTTAAGTTTCAGTAGGTAAGCTGTACAAATATGTCCTTTTCATTTTTAAATACGTGCATGACGTAAATATTTGGATATAAATTCTGAGTGTGTGTGTGTGTGTGTGTGTGGCCAGGAGGTGGTTTAACGTAGGAATATACATCATGTGCTGTCCTCTTCCAGACACTCTTTCCTCTTAAGTAGAACTTGACTTTCTTTGGCAGTTCTGATCTTTTGAAATACAAAATCAGCCTTCTAAATCCATGATTCAAGAGCTCCTCCTCGCCTATTACTGCACCAGGAGGGACTGGCAAAGGGCTCCGGAAAGCACAGTCATCCTGTGCCAAGTAGGATTCAGGTTTCTACTTGCCTAAGCCATCAAGGCTCAACGTTGTCACACTGGGTGCTCTGGAGAACAAGTCAGCAAAGCAGTTTAGAGGATCTTTTGCAAATCACAGAAAGGGAAACAAGCCCTCTGGGCAAAATACAGCCTTCTGTTCAGCCCTGAAAGACTTGAGTATCAGAGAAATTACTTTTCATCTTTTAAGCTGTGGTTTAACTGAGAAATGCTGCTCGATAATGGATAACTCTCCCCAGAAGAAAATGGATTTGGTCATTTCATCAGGTACTCACTTTAAAAGTTTTTTTTTTTTTTTTTACCTTTATTTATTTTTGAGAGAGATGGAGACAGAGCGAGAGCGGGGGAGGGGCAGAGAGAGAGAGGGAGACACAGAATCCGAAGCAGGCTCCAGGCTCCGAGCTGTCAGCACAGAGCCCGATGCGGGGCTCGAACTCACGGGCTGTGAGATCGTGACCTGAGCCGAAGTCGGTCGCTTAACCTACAGAGCCACCCAGGCACCCCAGGTACTCACTTTAGAAAGGCCCAGCCAGGGGTGCCTGGGTGGCTCCGTCAGTTGAACGTGTGACTCTTCGTTTCGGCTCAAGTCATGATCTCACAGTTTGTGAGTTCAAGACCTGCATCGGGCTCTGTGCTGACAGTGCAAAGCCTTCTTGGAATTCCCTCTCTCTCTCTCTCTCTCTCTCTGCCCCTCCCCACTCACACTGTCTCTGTTTCTCTCAAAAATAAATAAATAAACTTAAAAGAAAAAGAAAGGCCCAGCCAGTAGAAGTATATGATATATTGAAGCTTTAATGTTCTAATATCAGTGGTAAAAAGCCATGGGAACATAGTGACTTAATGGAGTAACGAAAAGGCAAAAAGTTTTGCCATTTCTGCCTCAGATATGACTAGTTTCTTCTCTCGGATATATGTGTTTCCCAAATTATCCCATTATTATTTTTTTAAGTTTATTTATTTATTTTGAGATGGAGAGAGAGCACGAGTAGGGGGAGGGCAGAGAGAGAGGGAGAGAGAGAATCCCAAGCAGGCTCCATGCTGTCAGAGCCCGATGCGGGGCTCGAACCCACAAACCGTGAGATCATGACCTAAGCTGAAATCAAGAGTCGGATGTGAGCGCCTGCCCATTACCCTGGGACTTCAGGAAGGTTCTTTTTTCCCCTTGAGATGCAAGCAGCTTTGGTGAATACACCTCGCTCCTCCTCAGACATGCCCAAATTTGCCTGATGCACAGGGTGTACCCAGTTTGGGCGCTCCGGCTGCAACCTCGCGTTACATAAGCAAGACATTCAGATACCATTTTGGAAAGTTGAAAAGGCAGATGAGGGGCGCCTAGGGGGCTCAGTCAGGTAAGCATCCGACATCGGCTCAGGTCATGACCTCATGGCTCGTGGGTTCGAGCCCCGCATCGGGCTCTGTGCCGACAGCTCGGAGCCTGGATCCTGCTTCGGATTCTGTGTCTCCCCCTCTCTCTCTGCCCCTCCCCCACTCATGCTCTGTCTCTCTCAAAAATAAATAAAAACATTAAAAAAAATTAAAATGTGCAAAAAAGAAAAGGCAGATGGTATTTTTTCCCCCTGGGTTCTGGTTGTTTTATTCATTCATTCATTTATTTATTGAGCCTCTTACTCACTACAAATGCCTGAGTTTGAAGATACAAAAATCTCAGACACCTCGATGGAAAGGAGTAGTCAGAGGGAGCAAGATCCTTCTTGGGAAATGCTCCTTCGGTGAAGCCAGGTGTGGTCTCCACAGGTAGACGGCAGCGTTCTGATGACAAGAGGCAGGACAAGGGGAGTGGTTTTGGGTTTCAGCCCGGGTGGCCCGCGGTTCAGGTGATTCAGCTGATCATTATTATAATCTCATCAACAATTTAAAAATAATGACAGATCCTCAGATCCCCAAATCTGAGATCCTGATTCGGAAGGGCTGCCATGGGGCATAGGGAGCTTTATTTATTTACTGATTATAGATTCTCCAGGATATTTGGATGCTCAGTCGGGTTTGGAAACCACAGCGGTAGAGCTTCCTGTTCCGCTGTGGTAATAAGGGTTGTCGGAACTCCTGGCAAGGGTATTGCTAGCCCAGGTGATGGTTTCTCTTCTGTTTTTTTATGGGGCTTTTATCAAAGTCTTACTCTGGATCACGTACTGTGGTTAGTGCTGGAGATAAAATTGTGAAACGAAGGCAAAGTCCCTGCCCGGAGAACTTCAGGCTAGGAGGGGACGCCAGAATCCTGCATGTGGTTGGGTGTGAGTTGCGGCACAGAACTCTGGGACGTGGTGGGACATCGTGGGCTCATGTCTTTCCCACGGCAGTTTTCTGGAAAACGACTGAAAGTATCTTGAGAAAGGAATGCCCTGTGGAGTTCACACGGGGATACCGTCCAGCCTAACTGCAGCCTGGGTGGCAGCCGATTCACCAGAGATGACGGTGCACTATGGTGAGTGCGAGGGAAGGCGCGTGGTATTCCTGCCGTGAGACCGTGTAGGAGAAGCACTTAACTCAGACTGGAGGACCAGAAGCCTTCCTGCAAGAGGAGAGCCAATTGTGAACGGACATATAGGACTGAGCTAGGTAATTAAGAGTCGGGAGGTTGCACTGGGCAGAAAGACTGACACAGCCAAGGTGTAGAGACTGGACAAAGTAGAAACTCATGTAGGTGGTTGAGGTTCAGTGCCCTGGTATAAGGTAAGACCCGTGAGAGGTGGAGTGAGAGGCCGGTAGAGGCCAGAACACAGGGCCCAGCAGTGCTAAGGATGTGGAGGGCTAAGAAGCTTGGACTTGATCCTGTAGACAGTGGGAAGCCATTAATCACTTTTGCCAGTAATGGCATTTTTCATATATATGTATCTATATATTTCATATATATAAAGTCACCCACGACCTACTGACCTGGACAAACACTAAAATATTTTGGTGTATTCCATGCAGGTGTGCAGGTACACATGTATATTTTACCCATTGATAGCTGTTAAACAGAGGAATGACATAATCAGATCGTCACTTTAGAAAGATCACTTCAGCTCGGCGCTTCTCAGTCAGGGGCAATTTTGCCCCGCAAAAGACATCTGGCAATGTCCGAAGCCATTTCTGCTTTTCGCAACTGAAGGGTGAGAACTTAGGGTGTCTCGTAGGTAGGGGTCAGAAATGTTGCTAAGTATCCCCAAAGAAATACCAGTAGAGCCAAGGCTGGGAAAGTGATCCAGGTGCGGCCCCAAGAACAGACTTGAGGGGACAAAGCTCGAGTCAGACCAGGTAGGGTAGCGCTGAGATAGTGGCAGCCTGAACTAAGGAGGCAGGCCAGAGGAGAGCAAAAGGCAGACAGATACGTGCACGGATTTAGATTGTGGAATCATGAGAACCTGGTAATTGGATGTGTCGGGTGAAGATGAAGGAAGAATGGAGATGAACTCTCCTCTCTGACTTAGGAAGCTGTCGGTTGGTGGGGAAGAAATATAAGAGGAGGGGCAGATATGAGGATACAAATGAACACATTTGCTGATTTCTTCAACGAAGAGGGCTCAAGGAATACCGCTCATGGCTCTGAGGAGCAAAGCTTACAGCCCTTGGTTTCCCGGGTTTTGGTCTTGTGAGGACAACAAAAAGGAAACAGAGAAACATAATAGTGCTAAGATGGGGGGCTGTTCCACATGCTCTGGGAGCACGTATGGTGTGTTTGTTATATTGTCTTGAGCCTGGAAAGCTCTTCCAGGGAAAATGTTCAAGGACAAGAGTTATCCGGGCAAACAGGTGGTAGAAAAGTGTTTCGGGCAAACTCTGTGCACATGCTCAGAGGTGTGCTGATTCCTCATGGCAGAGGGATATGCAAAGGTGAGAGACGAGGCTGGGAAGTGTGCGGGGACTAGATGGTGTAGGGCCTTACGAATGCAGAGAAGAACTTGAACTTTCACCTGGGAGCAAATAAAAATCATGTAAAATGTTCAACAGGGAAGTAGTGTGATGCACTTTGTCCTGATCACTCTGGCTGAAGTATGGAGAATGGACTGGATTGGAACAAAACTTGGAGGGAGAGGGACAAGAAAAGGACTAGTGCAGAAACAAAGCAGATGATAAATGTCTTACGTGGGGTACAAATGGGGGGATGTAGAGCTATGGGTGGTTTTGAAAGGGATTTCTGAGTTTGAATCAACAGGATCTGTTGGTTGATTGGATGAGAAGGAGTGGTCATGCAGGAGGACCATGCAGAAGTCCATTTTGGACGTGAGGGTCTGACTTGCCCATGGTCATCCAGATGGAGTTCTTCCATGGCCAATGCTTAGAACGTGTTCCATCAGTATTTGGGGGAAGTCACCTGGGGTTCTGGTTTTTAAAAAGAATATTCCTTGTTTTTTTTTTTTTAATTTTTTTTAACGTTTTTTTATTTATTTTTGAGACAGAGAGAGACAGAGCATGAACGGGGAGGGGCAGAGAGAGAGGGAGACAGAATCAGAAGCAGGCTCCAGGCTCCGAGCCATCAGCCCAGAGCCCAACGCGGGGCTCGAACTCACAGACCGCGAGATCGTGACCTGAGCCGAAGTCGGACGCTTAACCGACTGAGCCACCCAGGCGCCCCTTCCTTGTTTGTTTTTGAGAGGGAGAGAGAGAGAGAGAGAGAGCAGGAGAGGGGCAGAGGGAGGGGGACAGAGAAAGAATCCCAAGCAGGCTCCACACTCGGCGCAGAGCCCAACGTGTGGGGCTCGATCTCATGACCCTGGGATCATGACCTAAGCCGAAATCAAGACTTGGATGCTTAACCAACTGGCTAAGACACCCAGGTGCCCCTTTAAAAATAATATTCTTGAGCCACACTCTAATCTACTGAGTGAGAATTTCTGAATGGTATCTGCAAAGGTATAGAGACAAGAGAAGATTTTATGGAAGTGAAATAAATTCGGTGAGCCTAGCATATAGGTACCTACAGATGACTGGAGTGCGGGGCAATAAGGCTTGAAAGGTGAGGGGTGGTCTAGGAGGCTCATCAGATAAACGAGTCTTGTGTCAAGTGAAGATTTTGGATAATACCTTGTAAGATGCTAAGCAGGGGATTGATATGATCACATTTGCGTGTTAGACAGATCTCTGTGGGTAGTGTGAAGGATGGAGAAGAGTCTAGGAGAGAAATGATAGGTTAGTCGGCAGAGTGAGTGAGCTAGAGACGTGGGGTTGGATGTGAGAGATCTTGAAGATAGGGCATCAGGAGGGCTTGTGAGCAAATGCAGAAGATGAGGTAGCCACGTGTCCCATGAAGTCGCCGGGTCCGTGGACTCTTACCAGCCTTGCTTCCAGTGACCCCACTGCTGCTTTTATTTTTTATTTAAAAAAATTTTTTTTTAACGTTTACTTATTTTTTTGAGTCAGAGAGAGACAGAGCATGAACAGGGGAGGTCAGAGAAAGAGGGAGACACAGAATCTGAAACAGGCTCCAGGCTCCGAGCTGTCAGCACAGAGCCCAATGCGGGGCTCGAACTCATGGACTGTGAGATCATGACCTGAGCCAAAGTCAGGTGCCCCACCGACTGAGCCACCCAGGTGCCCCCCACTGCTGCTTTTGTTCGCTCTGCCAGCGAGAGCTGTTCACATCAGAAACATGAATTCACCTTTAGGAGGGTCTGGGAGTGGGTGCAGAGACTCTGTGCCTCCAAGCCACTTGAGTCCTGTGCCTGGCCAGCAAATCCACAAGGTCACCCACACTCGGCCTTGCACACCATTAGGGGAGGGGCGGGGGGGGGGCACGCATCCCCTCCCCACCCCCCGCCCCACTCACAGCTCGCCTCACCGTCGGTGGCTCTCCATCCCAGTCATGCTCCTGCTATCCTATGGGTCACATCATCCTCCCTCCTGCCCTCCTTGGGGACAATATCCCTGCCCCGGCTGGTGAGCTGCGTGGGTGCTCTGTGGGCACTGCGGCCCCCAGGGCTCTGGAAAGAGTCTTCACAATCTGGTATGTTCTCTTGGTTCCGGCAGACTGAATTACTTTCCACTTCCCAAGCGGCCTGGCTCCTTCCCATCTCTGGGCCCTTCCTCCTGCTGTTTTCCACCTTTCATACCAGTTCAACTGTATTTCTTCTCTTTGTGTATCTACTCTTTCCTACTGTTTGATTTGGATATCTTTAACATATAAACATTGTTTGGCCTCCCAGATTTTATGCCCAACTCTGGGGAACCACGAAGCAGCTAGGAGTTCAAATAAAAGAAAACTGCATCTTGCCAGTTTTGACTGATCTGACCTGAAGTCCCAATTTGTTTGTTAATTCTTGATTCCCTTTGCGGTTCTCTTGGGGGAGGACAGGACCTCATCTTGTACAGAGCAGTGAATCACTGCCGTCTATTAAATCTTGAGCTGTAATTCAGGCAGAGCGCCGCTTGGCACAGGATTATGGATCTAAAAGATTAAAATCGATCTCAGTTTGGGACCCATGTCTTGTAAATTTTTTACCTACTGAATTTGAGTGAAGCAACATAAACGGTAAAAGCATAATTATTTTCCAAGATGGCTTCATAGCAAATAAGGCACCTTTTTCTTTTAAATGTTCATTCAGTTTTGAAAGAGAGACATGTAGCACGAGTGGGGGAGGGCAGAGAGAGAGGGAGACACAGAATCTGAAGCAGGCTCCAGACCCTGAGCTGTCAGCACAGAGACTGATGCCAGGCCCGAACCCACAAACTCTGAGATCATGACCCGAGCCAAAGTCAAACGTGCAACTGACTGAGCCAGCCAGGCGCCCCAAATAAGGCATCTTTATAAAAATAAACATCCAGAAGCCACCTTTACAGGGCTTGCTTTCTAAAGATTCCCTTGTGAATTGTCGTGTCTGGCCCTTACCCTCTTTAAAATAAAAATGTACGGAAATCTATTTCCCATTTGCAAGAAGAGTCCATGTGCCTTACTTAAGAAGGAGTGCTCAGGATTTAATGAGCCTGTGGCCGGCTCTAAGCTCATGACTAACTGTGTACATCAGGCAGTGTCTTCTAACTTCTCTGTAAAATGACAGCAGTCATACTATCCCCTTCCGAAGAGTGACGTATTGAAATGAGATAACATGCGTGTAGAGCCCGAGAACACTGACATATAGTAAGCGATCGACACGTGTAACTATTTTTGTTTTTATGTCTTTGTGCTGCGTTCCAATCCAAATCCGGTATTAGGTAATTTCTTCTTGGCTGCCTGACATGAAGATGTAAAATGTTGAGCCTAAACAATCATAGGAAAAAGTTTCTGAAATTTTTTCAACAAGCATTAGCCAAGAAGTATCTCCCTAAAGGACATTAGAAATATATCTTCTCAAGATACCAAGATATCACGGCAGAAGTACCGTTGATTGATTGTCCTCCTGGTGAAAGCGAGGCACTTGTTCAAAGAAATTATTTCACATTTTTTCCACAGATGTGACAGCCATGCAGGACCTTCGGTGTCTGTGAGGCGAACCGCTACGGTGAGTAACCAGAAGCGAAACGCTACGCTCAGGAATTGTGCCTTAATGAGCCCCCTCGTTGGCCACCTATGTAAATAGGCTTCTCCTTGGCTCAGTTTTACATTGACCTTAGACATCTTAGATTTCTCCTAGGGAGTTTAAAGTTTCCCAACTGTGGTGGGTTTCCAGGACTGAGGCCATCGTGTACCACTCAGCCCCTCAGCGGCATCTCTGACACTCTCCCACGGGCCACCCCTGTATATCCCTAAAGCACTGGGCAGAGGAAGACGTGAGAGGCGTTCACTGCCACCCTTACAACATCATTTGCGTTCAGAGTGGAAGCGAGGATTGGCTGGAGCAAGTTCACGTGGGGCGACTGACCCAACGTAACCCTCCACCAAGGGCTTAGACTTCAGTTTATCTGTTCACATGCTTACAAGATGGAGAAGCTGTAAGTCTTTGTGTCTCGCTTTTTCATGGTCTTAACTTTTGATCTTCACGTGCCTCTGTCTTACTGTGTGACTCATGTGTTTGGGCGATGAAAGAGAATGTTGGAAAGGCCCCAAGAGTGCAGGAGGAGGATAGAGGCAGTTTTCAATTTATTGCGGTCCTGGTACCAGTGCCCACATTTCTCTCGCTCTCTCCCTGTGCCCCGCCTTTTTTTTTTTTTTTTTTTTTTTTCCCAAAAAGCATGGTAGAATTCTAGTGAGGAGTACCTACAAACAGGGTTTCTTTATTTCAGAAACTTTTAAAAGAGAGTCCCCTTTCTTCTTCAGCCTAATGCTACCTCTTTGTGGACAACATGAGCCCTGTCTCCTCTACATGCTTGAGCCCCGGCCAGATGACCAGCACCAATAACTGCTTCCCTCTCTTTGCGAAGCTGCCATCATCCAGGCACCTGATGTAGATCATTTCGCTTGATCCCCAGAGAAAATCTGTAAAGTAGACTATTATTATCCCCATTTGAAAGATGAAGAAACTGAGGTTCAGAGAACTTGAAGATCATGTTCAAGGTCACTGGTGAATGGTAGAGTCGAGGTTAGAAGATCTGGGTTTCTGGGAGTCCACAGGCAGAAGTCAGTAATGCCTGGGGTTCTGTCAGCCCGGAAGCCCTGCTTGCTTATGATCACAGGGTTGCTCACCACCGGTAGACTGTCCTTTAACTGAGCAGGGGACCGAAGGGTCATGTCTCCAGCCCTGCTCCCGCATGCTTCTGGACTCATGCTTTTCCTTGGAGAAGTACTCAGAGCTGACCTCCCTCTATCGTTCGAGAGCGTTGGGGTCTGAAGCAGACGAGGGACCAAAAAGAATTGCAAATGCAAATGCAAAAGCCCTAAGAGACTCTCAACAATGAATTGCAGGAATCTACCCCCAAAACCAAGAGCACATTGCATACACCGCATGTTAGCCAACTTGACAATAAATTATATTTAAGAAAAAGAATTGCAAATGCCTGGAGGTTGAAAACAGTAGAGCTAATTTGGAACTCTCAGGATGTGACAATCCAGTCTGAGGATTAATAGGTTATCTTTTGCTGGCCCTCTTGATTGCTACTTGCATTTAACCATTTCACTACTCAGAAGCACGCCCTTCTAAAAGGGTAAGACCTGGGAAAAGAAATGAAACTGAAGCCAGTGATTGTTGACTCCCGTTAATAACTTTTATAAAAATTCGGAGAGAGAGGGGCACCTGGGTGGCTCAGTCGGTTAAGCGTCCAACCGTCAGCTCAGGTCATGATCTCGCAGTTCATGAGTTCGAGCCCGGCATCAGGCTCCGTGCTGTCAGCCTGCTTTGTTCTGTGTCTCCCTCTCTCTCTCTTCCCCTCCCCCACTTGCCCTCTCTCTCTCTCTCTCTCTCTCTCTCTCTCTCTCTCTCTCTCTTGAAAATAAATGGCACATTAAAAAAGGAAGTCAGAGAGAAAAAATAATGAAACTGTCTAAAGCAAAGGTTTTGTGTGATGTGTAGATTTCCATTACTTATTCATGGAAGTCTTATCTCCTTCACCTGCAAAAGGCTAGAAGTTGGCCATTGCTGCTGAGGCCATTGCTGCTTAGGTAATAAATTTCCCATCACTTGGTTAGCAGCCTGTCAGGAAGGGTACAGAGGGGATTCTGGTATTTTACAGGAGATTGTGCTACGTTGTTAGATGACCTTCCACTTAAAGCTGCTATTTAAACGTTTTTTTAATGTTTACTTATTTTTGAGAGAGAGAGAGAGCGTGAGCGAGCAGGGGACGCCACCACAGAGCCTGATGCGGGGCTCACACCCACGAACTGCAAGATCATGACCTGAGCCGAAACCAAGAGTCGGATGCTTAACTGACTGAGCCACCCGGCGCCCCAGAGAGCTGCTATTTAAACATTTTCATCAGCTTAACAGCAGCCAAGGTTCTCAGAAAAACAGAATTTTTAGAGCTAGAGAGAAGGTTAGAGATTTGTAGCTCAGAGTTTCTCCCAACCTCAGCACTACTGACATTTTGGACCGCGTCCTTCTCTGTTGCGGGGCCGTCGTGTGTTCAAACTCACAGGTAGGGAATGCCTATAGTTCTCCTCCACTCAAGTGTGACCATCAAAAATATCTCCAAAACATGCCAGTGTTCTCTGGGGAGCAGATCTCCCCCAGTGAGAGCCATCTCCTTATAGGTGAGGACACTGGGGTCAAAGTGGTCACCATTTCTGAGACAAAAGACAAAGACAGATAGCCTTGGCCACTTGATCACTCCTCGTCTCTGAACAGATTTTGGCTGGGCCTGATGTTAGGTGACACGCCAGCTCTGTTTCCACCCCCACCCCCACCCCCAACAACACACCGCCCGCGTACTCAGCACACCGGGCCAGCATGAGCTCCCCAAGGCCAGGACCATGTCTGCGCTCTTGTCTCTCCCCATGGCTTGGCACAATCTGAGCACTCAGAAATTGAAAGAAGAAATGAATGAGTGCTTCTAAGCTGCGGGTGCATTGGTGGATTTGGCCTTTGCCAGAAAACAGAGAATACATTCAGGAACACTCTGAAAAATTAATCTGTTGGCTTTGCCAAGGCGTTTGATAATATCACCGAGCTCAGGCTTCAGCTCCGACAGCTGTTGTACAGGTTTGGCCACCCTAGGAAGTTCTCAGATAGTCTAAGGTTACTCTGTGACAGAAGGTTTGTTTGTCTCATCATGTCAGGATTGAAGACAATATCAGTAGAGTGAATCGGGTTGAGTAAAAGCCCTCATTTTGCTTAGCCTCTTTTATGCACCGTGTTTGAGAATGTAACGGACATCCTAAAAGCCAGCATTTTCGGACTCTGGTGTCTAATTCTTTGGAACACTTTTCTAGTTCTTTTTTTAAAAAAGTTTTTTTTAATGTTCATTTATTTCTGAGACAGGGAGAGACAGAGCATGAGTGGGGGAGGGGCAGAGAGAGAGGGAGACACAGAACCGGAAGCAGGCTCCATGCTCCGAGCTGTCAGCACAGAGCCCGACGTGGGGCTCGAACCCACAAACCGTGAGATCGTGACCTGAGCAGAAGTCGGTCGCTGAACCGACTGAGCCACCCAGGCGCCCAACACTTTTCTAGTTCTTTAGGCTATAAGCATTGGCAGGAATCCTCCAGGAAATCCTCTGTAACCCCAGAAAAATAGCGATGACTAACAATGAGGACTCAGTAAGTGCTGGCCACCATTCGAAAGTGTTTTACAGCGATTAGTTCATAATCGTCAGCACCACCCAACGAGTGGGGGAGGGGTGCTGCTACTCTTATCATCATTCTTATTTCTTCATTTTACTAAGAAAGAAGTGAAGGTAGAGAAAGGTTAAGTAACTTGTCTAAAGTTATGCCACTATTAAGAGGCAGAAGTAGGGTTTTGAACTGGGTGGAACTCATGTGTTTGACCATTAGGCTTTCTTCCTTTAGATGTGCTTTTCCGAGTCCTAATACTGTACATATTTGGTGTCTCAATTTTTGTAATCTTTACTAGAAATCTCATACGTGTAATTTTCCACCTTGGTCTGCCATAAATCAGTCCCTAACTGCATGTACGTGGAGGGCATTGAATGCTTAAAGCAAGGTTTTTATCCACAGGGTTTATCAGCTAAATAAGGATCGTGTACGTGAGTAAAATACCCGTAAACAGCAACATAAAGAACAGGGTTAGGGGTCAGATCACATGAGTGTGAGTAGCCAGTGCCACCAGTTATTATTCATATGACTTAAGTAAGGCACTTATCCAGGATTCAGTGTTTCATCTGCAGAATGGGAATGATAATCCCTACCTCACTTGCAAATTTGTTCTAAGGATCTGATGAGAGAGGATATTTTGAAAGTATATTGAAAACGGAAGAAATGGGTGATTTTGCTCAAATATAAGATAGGTGGTATCGAGTGACTGTACAAAAATGGGTTGGAGAAGCGGGAAAAGGTATGGCAGGAAGAGAGGTGTTGGAATTCTGCTCAGTAAATACTAGCGAGTCACTTACACATGGATGCTATGCTGGGTGCACAGGATACAGAGGAGAATACTAGTCATTTTAGAAGGTGGTCCACTTACAGGGTCCTAACCCATTTGTCTTCAAATGCTTGGTTTCTTGGATCAGGGCGGGGACTGAAATGTGTGGTAGGCAGGAAGGAGAGAGGTCTAGTGGTAAAGTAGAAGTGGAAAGAAGGTCAACACTTCCGTAGGATATCATGGGTATAATAATATGCACCATGATGGGTGTAAAACCACGATGGTAACTAATTCTTCCCAGGGAGAAGAGCTCGCAGAAACAGAGATGAGCTGGACACTGAAGGGCGCATTGCCATTTCCTGAGAGGAGAGCGGAGAGGGCCGAGATAAGAGCAGAGACGTGGAGGTCTAGGACGAAGGGCACGACATTTTAGAGAACTGTGTGTAGTGAACTTGGAGCACAGGGCCCTTGAAGAGAGTTGGGGAGAGGAATGGCTGGAATTCAAGGTTGGAATAGCATTTCAACCCGATTTTGCTGCATGGAGGTGTTTTGAACCTCCTCGTCTAGGCTAGAATGGAAAATAGGCTTCATCTGTTATGGCAACTTCGTGGCGCGGAACATGGTTCGGAGGAGGGTTCTGAGTCCAAGGTGGAGTCCTGACTGAGGATCTGTGTGTGCTCTGGGCCCCAGAGGGATTTACCTCCATTCTCGGTAAGAGGAAACCTCTTCCCAGCGGCCTCAGAAGATGCTTCTAGCTAGGATAGAGTGTGCTAATAAACTAATGTAACAGTAAAGACAGGTGATTCGGCCTGGGCTCTGGAATCTCACGGACTGGGAAGAAATCCTTGCCTCCACCAGTGTGACCTGAATCAATTGACCTGACCTCTTGAAACTTCTTTTTTCTCAAAGTGGTCGTAATAATAGTACCAACTTCATCGGGTGGTTAAGATAATGAAAGAAGGTAACCTGTATAAAATGCTAGGCACGTTGCCTAGACCATCCAGCTGCTGCTGCTGCTGCTGCTGCTGCTAATAAAAACTAATTATGATACTACTCACATACAGCTCAAATAAAAGGGATCTATAGAGCAGTAATAGTGTTCAGTCGTCTCTGTGTTTGGTACCTACCGTTGCCTAGCATGACTTTTTTCTGTCTAACATTAGAGACAGAGAGAAAGACGGAGAGAGAGAAAATGCATATGAATCCCAAGCAGGCTCCATGCTCAGCGAAGAGCCTGATGTGGGGCTTGATCCCATGACCCTGGGATCGTGACCTGAGCCAAAATCAAGAGTCGAGCTCAACCAACTGAGCCGCCCCTAGGAGTGACTTTTTAAACCATTTTGTCACTGGAAAAAATACCCTTGCAGAGTTAAAATTGAGTGTAAACAAACTCTCTGTATTTTCTCTTAGTCATATAATTTGTACCTCTATGTAGGGGAAACATCCTTAACATGTTGGACGAGTAGTGTTGGTCTTGACGCAGAGGATTCGGGCAGACGTATGACCGAAGGAAGTTATATTCAGGGTCTCTAGTGGGCGATAATCCCTCCCATCTTTGAAAGGTTCATTTTCGCCTGAGCCCTCAGTCCAAGTATTTTTCACTTATGTACGAATTTGCATTATAAAAGGCATATGATCCAGGGGGCCAAAAGGAAGGTATTCTGGTCTAGATAGAGGAAATCTGGAGTGTGTTTGGATGTTAAAAATGGTTGAGAGACACTGATGCCGGCCATTCTCTTAATCAGATGCATGTAGTCCACACGAATGATTAGTTTCTGGTTATATTACCTCCAAATGGGATCTTACTGTAGTTTTGTTTTGCCTCTAATATTTGTTTACTTCTGAATTTTATATTAGTGTGTTAAGTTATATCCAATGATCTACATCCTAAGTTATCACAGGATTGTTTCTCTGCTATTCATAAATCTCTGTGTATATTCCATTACACATAGAACCGAAAATCACAAGTCAGTGAAATTGGGGCAGGGCTCCTACAAGACATAATGACTCAGATCTTGAGGAAAAAACTAGCAGGAGTAAAAATACTGGATTGTGAGGAATATAGAAATCAGGAGAACCTGGGGTTTGGAATTGGACAGACCTGTGATAGAGAAGTAAAAAAGCTGGAGCTTTGGAAAAGTTAGAGATTGGTCTTGGGCATTCAAGGGAAATGAAACATAATGGCGAACACCAAATGGAAAGAGAAAACTTGGGGGGAAGAGGCACCCAAGCAGCAAGGACTGGGGAGCAGAGTGAGCTGACCACAGTGGCTGAATGGAAAGTGCTGGCCTTGTTCAGGGCCGGGTGCAGAAGGAGTTACAGACGGAGTCCTCGGCGGCGAAGAGATGGTGTGACAGAGGAAATGCAAATGGTGTTTTGGCAAAAGAAGGTGAAGCTGTGGGAGGGGGTAATCCCCCAAGGTCAGGGAGACAAATTAAGCTTGAATGTAGGGTAGTGATGGATTTGGAGAAATCGAGATAGGGGGCGCCTGGGTGGCTCGGTCAGTTAAGCGTCTGACTTCCGCTCAGGTCATGATCTCATGGTGAGTTCGAGCCCTGCGTCGGGCTCTGTGCCGACAGCTCAGAGCCTGGAGCCTGCTTTGGATTCTGTGTCCCCCTCTCTCTCTGCCCTTACCCCACACTCGTTCTCTCCCTCTCTCTCTCTCAAAAATAAGTAAAAATTTAAAAAATTAAAATATATCAAGATAAACAGTTGCTGTAAAGAAAGGAAAACATCATTAGCTCTACATCATCCTCCTAAACCCTGTAGAACCAGCAATGGTGTTTCAGAAAAAACCCAACCATTTATAAGGTCATACTTTGTAGCGCCTTTGATTCAGAGAGCATCGTTAATCAGTTCCTTATGTCTGTCCGGGAGGTTCTGCCATTCTGCATGAACGCTATGGATAGAAATACTTTTTGTTTTCCTCTAAATGCAAGTTCACAAATCTTAAGGTCCACTACAAGCTTCAGGTAGCCAGCTCTTGACAGACCTGAGGACGGTGTTAAATCGAAAATTCCAGCCACTGGGGCCATGAAGACCACACTCCCAATTCAAGAGGTCGATTTCTTCACTGTTTTCCAGGACGCTCCCTAAGATTTGTGTGGTGCTGTGTAAGTTTGTAGGAGTGTTTGGCAGACAGACGCTCAATAATTGCTTGCAGACTCATACTAAAAACCATTAGTGTAGGTACAGAGAAGTTTGTGATCACTTGCAAATGACAGAAACAATGAAACACTGTACGTTGAGAAAGCAGTGTTAGAAAAATTGATGTGTGGTCCTTAGACTTTACGTTTTGGGAAATTTTTGCGGAGACACGTGAGTGTTCTGGCTAGGGAAGGTCCACAAATAATCTTGCATTTTCTGTTTTAAAATTAGCAGGCCAAAATATACAGTTCACCTGTGGAAAATCAACCGGTTGACAGTGTCTTTGTCCCCGGGCGAGCAGGCATGAGGGAGGGAAGTGGTATGCCTCCCTGGGATGCTTCACAGCTGGAAAACGAGTTTTTCCAAGGTAAGTCTATGCATTGAACTGCCTTGGGACTCCCTGCGCTAAAGCAAATAGTGATTACAGTTTGTATTAAAATGCTCGAAACATATCATACCCTGTACTTTATTTTTGAAATCCTTTTATTTACCTTATCTGAAGAGGAGGCCGTTATGCTATTTATTGTATTGCTTTATGTTTATTTATTTATTTTCGAGAGACAGAGCGAGAGTAGGGAAGGAGCAGAGAGAGCTAGGGAGACAGAGAATCCCAAGCAGGCTGTGTGCTGACAGGACAGAGCCCATTGTGGGGCTCAGTCTCACAAACCGTGAGATCATGACCTGAGCCAAAATCAAGAGTGGGATGCTCAACCAACGGAGCCACCCAGGTGTACCTGTTATCTGCTATTAACACAAATATTAAAGAATCTTATATTTGAATATAATCTAAACAAATATGCCCAGACCAAGGCTGATAAATCTGTGGAGTGAGAGTAATGTTTAATATTAACCTCCGGTAAAAGGAAATGCCTTTTTAGGAAATATGTCTATAAAGTACTGTTCCTAACAGACGTTTATTGTTCCCAATCAGTACCTAAAGGCACAGTGGTGAAATCTGTTGTTGAACAATTAGTCTTGTACAACAGATGACAATAAAGACTGAAACAGATTCCAAAAGTAACTACATGCACATGAATGTTATTATTATATAAGCATAGCTCCTTTTTTTAAAATGTTTTTAATGTTTATTATTTATTTTTGAGAAAGAGAGAGAGAGGGAGAGAGCGTGAGCAGAGGAGGGGCAGAGAGAGAGGGAGACATAGAATCTGAAGCAGGCTCCAGTCTCTGCACAGAGCCCAATGCGGGGCTTGAACTCATGAACCATGAGACCATGACCTGAGCCAAGGTCAGACGCTTCACAGACTGAACCACCCAGGTGCCCCAAGCATGGCTTCTCTTTGCATAAGTTATTCGGTATCAAAAATAAGGCTGGGCATCTAAAAGTGAACTCTGAAGTCATTCACCAGCTTCACCCTGAGGAACTAAATCCGATTGGCAAGGCAAGGGCTCTGTAGTTGGGACAGGTGGGGTGGTCAGTGAGGGATGTCCAGCTAGGGGGTCAGCCTTTCAGTAAGATGGCTCCTGGCAGAGAACTTGCTTCAGAGAAAAGAAGCCCAGAGGAAAATCTCTGTTCTAAAACACAGCTTTCGCTAGTACAGGAGAGCTACTGTTTACAAAATGAAAAAAAATGATTTGTCTTCTCTGAAAATAAAGAGGAAACACAGATTTTTTTTTTTTTTTTTTTTTTTTTTTTTTACCTCAAGAGTAATGAATAAAACAGCACTACTTGGGATTATAAGTGGCTTTGAACAATTTAGAAGCTTTCTCTGGGGATGTTAAGAGGTGTTATAACTGGGGAGGATTCCAGGTGATTTCACCTCTTTTGTTATACTTTCTTCTATTTTCTGTTATTTACCATATATATGTTGCCCTTGTAGGCAGCAAAAGACTTTAAGGGGAAAAAAACTACGAACAGCTGGAAACAGAGAACAGAAATCAGAGACATTTTATTACAATTTGTTTTAAAGACGGATTTTTACTCATTACATAGTTTTGTTTCCTTTTTGCCTCACCTTACGGTTTGGCACTGTTTGATTTTTGTGTGTGTAGATATATGGAATTATTTCAGAGACTGGAGATAATTTTCTTCCTTCATTTTTTTATTTCAGGATGATTCCCTGAAGAATTCCTTAGTTATAGATCTTTAATGCTCAAGATTAGTTCTTCTGCTGGCTGTGCATACTTAAATAGCACCAGCTTACAAATAAAATAGGGTGGGGAAAATCCAGAACATCAAAACTCTCTTCAGTACCTGCCTTAACCTAGTTGACATGTCCGCAGATACATCCCACATACGTTCACAAATACTGACTCTGTCACTGCAGAGTTAAAAATCAGAATTTTTAAATGATTATTTATTTACTTTTGAGGCGGGAGGGACAGAGAGAGAGACACAAAGAATCCAAAGCAGGCTCCAGGCTCTGAGCTGTCAGCACAGATCCCGACGCGGAGCTCGAGCCCACAAACCATGAGATCATGACCTGAGCCGAAGTCAGATGCTTAACCGACTGAGCCACCCAGGTGCCCCCAAATCAAATTTTTTAATGACAAATAATTTTAAATAACCAAGGAGAGAATGTATCATTTTATGTAACAGAGGAAGAAAGGTATGACTTCTCCAGCAGCTTAAATAATCCCATAACTTATTTCTCAGACAACTTTTGATTCTCATTAATGAACATTTCTTCAATAAACACATAATCTGTGTGTTTGTATTTATTGGAACATGAATGTGGTAAAGTATATCCACTATAGGATGGCCCTTAGGGAATCTTGAGACCTTAAAAAATTATGGTTCTATTTAAATTCTGAGAGGTTTTTATTGAGGAAAAGAGGTCAAATATGATTAAATAAACACAATTCAAAGACACAGAACCTGTGGTCCTTGTAAGCATGATCTCTGGGGCTCAGATCGCCCTAGGTCCTCTGTGTTATGAAGAGGTCACTGAACTCTGACATGGACACCGCCCTCTGACCTTGCCATTGAGAGAAACAGGAGCAAACATTGCTTAATGGCAGCGACTTCAAATCCTTGTAACATTATGAGCTTATAGTGAAATCATCTTTATAGTTCACTGAAAGAAAGAATGAAAAGCGAGCTTTTATGGCACAGGCGCTGCATTGTGCAGACCCAGGAGACTGACTGCCTGGATCCACTTACTAGCTGTGTGTCCCCAGCAACGGAATCTGTTCATGCCTCAGTTTCCTCATTTACAAGACAAGCACAGTAATAGTACCAATCTTATAAGGTTATGTGAGGATTTAATGAGTTAATAAATTAAGTGTTTAGAACTGGGCCTGACACATAGAAAGTACAATATTATAGGGGTGATAATGGGTCTTAATTTTTCCAGGAAAAAAACAATCGACCATGAGCATATCATTTAACAATATTGTATAGAACTCTAAATTTTATATGTTGCTCAAATCCATCCAAATAAGAATGTTTATAAATTTTTTAAATTTTTATTTATTTATGTATTTATTGATTTATTTAGAGAGCTAGAGCATGAGTGGGGGGAGGAGCAGAGAGAAGGGAGACACAGAATTGGAAGCAGGGTCCAGGCTCTGAGCTGTCAGCACAGTGCCCGACGCAGGGCTGGAACTCACGAACTGTGAGGTCATGACTTCAGCCAAAGTCGGACGCTTAACCAACTGAGCCACCCGGGTGCTCCTATAAATTTTATAAAGTGTGTTTATAAATTACCTGCTTAAGCTTTTGGTAGTAGTGCCATTTGCTTAACAGTACAACTAAGAAATCACGCGTTATTTATAGACTCTCATTCTTATTGCAGTCCTCTGAGGTAAGCATGGTGGGAAATATCTTAGCTACCCTAGTGACACAAAAGATGAGCTAAAAAGTAAAAACACCACAATTAAAATGTTGTGGTTAGAAAACAAAAATGTAGCTTTATGTTCTTAAGGCATCGTGGAAGGTTAGTTTTGAAAAAGTATGATTTGGAAAAGCGTGAAAAAAGAAACTTCTACCACAACCTTGTAAAAGTCACAGTCTCTTAAAAACATAATCTAAATTAATGTCACCACATTTATATAAAGAGTCTCCTGGGTGGCTCAGTCGGGTGAGCGTCCAATTTTGGCTTGGGTCATGATCTCATGGTTCGTGGGTTCGAGCCCTGCATCGGGCCTCTGTACTGACAGCTCGCAGCCTGGAGCCTGCTTCAGATTTGGTGTCTTCCTCTCTCTCTCTCTCTGCCTCTCCCCTACTCATGCTCTCTCTGTCTCTCAAAAATAAACATTAAAAAAAATTTTTTTAAATAATAAATGATTTTATTTCTTGAAGAAGGACCTCAAAAACTCATTATTATTAGACTGTAAAATCTCATACAAAAAAAAAAAAAAACCAAACCTGACTCATATTCTCCTTTCAGTTTTAGACGACTTGGATAATAAACTGGCTCAGGAACAATGTCCAAGCTCAGGGAATACCACAGCACCTCTCAACTATGGATCAAGAGCACAGTGCAGTCATTTTTACTCCAGGGGGAACACGCACGGAAATATCACGGGAAGTTACCAAAACCACCATAATGGAGCTTCTAATATGTCTATCTATGACATCCTAAGACCAGGAACCCCTAGGGAAGGTTTTAAAACCTTTTCTCCTAGAACAAAAACAATTTATGATATGTACAGGACAAGGGAGTCCAGACTCTCAAAAGAAGATTACGTGCAAAAGAATAGCTTCGGTAGTACTTCTCTGTGTTTCGACAGCAGGCAGCCATCAACTTCACCGGCTACAATATATTTCACAACAAGAAGCTTACATTTTCCAACAATAACTCAGAACAAGAGTGGATTTATACCACCAAGACACCAGCAGAGCCCCAAGAGAACTCCTTTATCATCCATTATATGGAATAGATCAGATACTTCCGGAGGTAGGCAGAGCCACGAAGAATTCCTGGGGGCACCTTCACCGATGGAGATTGACTCTGCTGACCAGTATGTGTATCCCAGGTGTTTTCAGGAGAATAGGAGATACGAATTTTACCGTTCGCAGAGTGTTTACCAAGGTGTTCATTTAGACACCTACATGGATAATGCAATGAGTCCTGACCCATTTGAGAACTCAGAAAATATGCCATTCTACCATCAAGAACACCCATTTGCTAGATCTTTCTCTAGCAATACCTTTGGACGAAACAGGGAACAGAGATTTAAACAAAGTCCTCTTTGGGGCCAACACGAAGAACATTCTTTCTGGTCTGACTTCCCTCAAAGTAGGCATCCATTCACTTCTCACAGAGACTCCGAAATGATATCCATGGAAGTGTCAGCTGGTCACAGCCATAGCATTCACTCTCAACACTGGGGACCATTTTCTCCTGGTTACAAAACAAATATTTTCAGAGGTCATGAAGAGCCACATCTCTGGCAGTTTGACTCTCAGACAACCACACTGGAGAGCACGGAGGTGTCGCGAGGCAATGAGAGCCAGACGACTCATTTCAGCATGCCAAACGTTTGCCCTGGGACGGGTCCCAGCTATCACAGCACATCTGGCAGGTCAGCATGCCAACAGGGCGGTCCTCCTACAGAAGTACACCTGGACAAAGAACCTTACTCGTTTGGAAATACTCAGACGACTCTAGCATCCTCATTCAACACCTCCTTCCCCCCGATTCCCGATGACAGAGGGAACCCTCAGAGGCCGAGCTTTCAGGATCCCACAGTTGCTGTGCACAAAATTAAGCCTGCCTCTCTGCCAATAAAAAGCTATACGGAAGTCACTGTGACCAAGAGCGATTCGGTCGATTCTCCACCTCTTACTGAAAGCCCACCCAGTATCTTGGTCACACAAGTGACTAAGGAGAAAGTCTTGAAGGAATCTCTTCGGGAAGAAGACAAACAACTACACAAGATGGACCGGACACACATGACAAGTGAAGTCCCCCAACCGGTCTCACAGACAGTAACCTCTAACCATGCCTCTGATGTTCAAAATCCCCTCTCCCAGGACTCAGCCGAGGGCAAAGGGTTTGCTTTTAATGCATCTACCACAGTAAGTTCAAAGAGGTCACCTGGAGTCATTTCCAGGAAAGAGAGCCCCAAAATTCATATATCACACAGAGAGCGTTCCAATGAACTTAAAAAAGATAAGAATCACACGGGGGACAGAAAACTTGGCTCAGCAACTTCCCTTGCTTTCGTTCAGGAACGCACAACAGCGTCTTGGCCCAGCCCAGATCAAGGTTGTCACCAGGAAGTAAGAGCAAGTACTGAAGCTATTTCAGGCATTATTAAAAATAACCACTGGAGCTCTGGACCTGCTGATGGTCAAAAGGCACAGTCTGCAGAAAAGCCTGCTATTTCAGATACCAAGGAAGAACAAGGTACCACAAGTCCTTCCACCAACTGTAGCAAACCAGCTGCTCGTCGTAAGATCCCACGCGATTCTTCAGATCTGTCATCGGGTATACTACCTGGCTCCTCACCATCGAATAATTCTTTCCTTGACACTCCGGCGATTCCTTCAACAACAGTGTTCTCCAGGAAAAGTCCTTCGGGCAAGGATCCATCTCCGGGAGAAAGAGCACAAAAGGACAATGATAGCAAGGACCAAAGTGATCAGTTTGCCCTAAGCCCCTCAGAAAACCCAAAGCGTAACGATGAGTGTGTACTTGTACACATTGAGGCAGTTGATGTTGCCAAATGGCGTTCTCCCTCTCCTTTCAAGGATGGGAAAGGAAAAGGAAAAGTAAGGCGACGCATAGCCTCTCTGGAGAAGTTAAGCAAAATGGAAAGGAGATCAGCACCCACCAGTGATAACAGTAGCTCCGTGGAGATGAATCAAAGCAATTCCAAGCCTCCTGAAGTTCACACGACTTCCTGCACCTCACCAACGAAATCAGCCAGATTTCTCATCAATAACAGGAAGTCGGAAAGTAAGATAATGGCTTCTCCGTGTAGGAATGAACCACTTCCATTCCAAGTCAAAAATAATGTGGAACACCCAGCAGGGAAGTATACATTGAACAAATTTGGTCCCACTTCTTCTGAGTCAGAAAGCAAATGTTCCAAAGCAGTGTCAGACTCGGTCCCAGTAGCACCTGAAGCCACAGAGAAGGTGACAAACCTGAAAAACATTGGGTTTGCTTCTGTTAGAAAAGGACCACTTCCGTTCCTCATCAAGAGGGCCATGTCATGTCCCTCAGGGGTACCAGATGCCTCAGATGGGAGAGACAAAAGAGAAGAATGCTTGGTCTCAAACACAGATGATTCTGCTGTAACACTAAAACCTTGGGAGGCGATCATTAGCCCTCTGGAAAATAATTCACCTGTTAGCGATTTGTCTTGGCCAAAAAGACACCACCAAAAGCAATACTTTCCAGAATGCACTGAAAAGGATGGTAAAATTGCTGCCTCCGGGACAGGCCTATTTTCCCTTTCAAACGAAGACCCTCTGCCTTTCTCTTCAGACGCGTCAAGAAAAGAAAGTGGGAAAACGTTACGTAAATTTAAGACCACTAGTACGTTTTCTGTTTCTGGCGATGAAGATAATGTAAAATGTCTTGAGGTGGTTTCAGTATATTACACTCTACCAAGGAAATACAGCAAAAAATTCTCTAACATTCTTGAAAAGTATACACGATATATCGATTCACTTACGGAATCAACTAAAGTGGAGACTGAAACCTTTCCCAATGCTTTTGAGAAAGAAAAGCTAAATTATTCTACCCAAGAGCAGTCAGGAACACCTTCATCTGAAGGTCTAAAGATGCTGGTCACCTCTGCTCAGGAGAAGACCCACTGTCTTTCTCACACCAGTGAAAATATGACCGTTTCACAATTACCAAGCCTTTGGCCCTCAGAACCAACATTACAGGAAGTGGATTCTACTGAGGCACGTGTTTCTCTTCATAAACGAGAATCTAAAACTGGAGGGATTTCCCCAGATAACTTCGCTAAAACACCCCTAGGTGATTCAGAGAGCAGAAAAGAGAGAGGGAAAAGATCACAAAGCGAAACTCTGCCTCCTTCATCAATGCTTCAGGAAAAAAAAGTTACAGAAGAGAAAGCTGAAAACTGTCAGCAATCCAGTAAATCGGGCAACAGCGGTCCTTCTAATCTCCCAGCCCATTCAGAAGAGAATGTTGGAAGTTCCCAAAATGGAAGAAGTTCCGGGGAATGTGTAGGTACTAGGATAGCCATCACAGCTCCTGGAACCGGAGAAGGCCTTCCGAGAGAGATCGCGGACGGCAGTTCCAATGGATTGCAGCCTAGTCAATTAAGAGGGGAAATTGGAACAGATTTCCAAAAAGTGACTAGTAAACCACTTTCTGACTTGGAAAGCCAAGTCTTTGCTCTTACTCCAGCTTTGCATAAACTACAGCTTTTTGAAGGGACTTGTTCAGGTGAACCAGATTTAGACAGTTTGCAGTCTGAACCCAGAGAGCTACCTCCAAGGAGTCAGGAGATAAGCATGACAGAGAACAGCAAGGCTGAAGATGAAATGCTAAAGTTGGCATGGGATCAACCTTCATTTCCTGGAGGAAACAGTAAACAGAAAACCAGCTTGGATGACCCAGAAAAAGGGAAAAACAGATCCGTAGTTAAACACAGATTGGCAGCCATGTCCAAAGCAAGCAGAAAATTCCCAGCTAAAGATTTAAGCCCCAGAAGACACGTAGCTACTATCTTCCCCCAAAGTGGGAACAGTTCTGGCTTTGGCAGCTTATCTCTTGGCACGGCCGAGTGCAACCTGCCGTCCCCTGAGCCTACTCCAAAGTCCATAGAGTCCAGAAATGAAAGCAGGTTGAGTTGCCATATAACGGATGTGGAAAAGTCAGAGAACTCTCTCCAGGTTCCTGTAATACCCAGTAGAGAAGCTTCCACACACTTAAGCAATCCGAAGTCTAACAGCATTTCACAGCTACAGCAGAATGGGGCTAAAAATATCTCAGAATCATCACCAAAGTATGAGAAGTCTCAAGATGTAACAGCAGCTCAGACTTTGGAAAGAGAGTCAAGAACTTTGGCCCAACCCACATTCCCCAACCTCTGGGAAGCAGACTTCTCTGACCATCAGAGAAGAATAAACCTTCCTTTTCCTTTGGAGCCTACAGAGAAATCTAGAGTAAGCATTCCATTGGCCAGTTATCAGCAACAACAAAGAAGTGCTTCATCTCTGGAGTGGGGACCTGAACTGCACCCCTATCGTTCAAACAGTTTAAAAAGCATCAATGTGCATGGCGATCTGGTACGCAAAAGTCATCCTCCAAAGGTCAGGGGGCGCCATTTTTCTGAGAGCACTTCTATTGACAATGCCCTGAGTGAACTGACCCTCGGGGATGAATTCTCTGGCAACAGCGGATACAGTCGAAGATTCAGATCCTTTTCTGAGCTTTCCTCCTGTGATGGAAATGAAAACCGGACTTTGGGTGGCGGCAGAACAAAAATGGGGCCCAAGTTTGCAACATCTATATCTAGACCTATTGACTATGGAATTTTTGGGAAAGAACAACAGTTGGCTTTCTTGGAGAATGTAAAGAGGTCACTCACACAAGGAAGATTATGGAAACCAAGTTTTCTTAAGAACCCCGGCTTCCTGAAAGATGATGTAATTAACCATCCTCAGCCAACAGAGCTACCAAGCTCAGATTCTCCTAGCGGCCAGATGCCGGAAGATGCCTTATCTCCAGGCGCACCACTTTGTATCTATGAAAAGACTCCAGTAGACTCAGATTGTGACACGGACACAACCACGGATGACGAATACTATCTGGATGAAAATGACAAAGAGTCAGAACTGTGAGGCTTCTTCAGTAACATGCATATAACCTTTCCACCAAAAGTTTGTAATGGAAATCAAGTGTACATGTGTATGCCCTTGAGAAGGACACATATAAAAAAGATCTAGTGTGGGCAGCACCTGCTCTGAAACTACCCAGATTCTCTTTTTTTCCCCCCACTCTATAATATATAAACATATATAAGCATTATATGCTTCCTAAATTCTAGAACAAATGAATTCTTGTTTTGGGGGGGGGGTTTCTCTGCCGTTTTATATATATATATATATATATATATATATATATATATATATATATATATATATATTCATTCTGAGCCTTTCTCCCCTCCCTCCACTTCATCTCTAATTCACTATCCAATTTTGGCTTTCTGCTTTACTTTCTCCCTAACTTTTTTACACCTTTCACTGTCATTTATAACCCTAGTGTCCCAGGCGTACACAAAACTTATTAATTACCCAGAACAACCAGAAAATTCTGTATGGCCTCTTCCAATCCATGCCCTATATTCAGGACATTAAAAAAAATGTAGGGATGATGACAATGGAGTAAATATTATCATCCTGTTTGACTCATCAGCATTTAGAAGGATTAGGGTTTTTTTTTCTTTCTTTCAAACAAAAATAAGGAAATTTTCACAAGGGCATGGTGTTATATCCATAGTGAAGCCAGGGAGCAGATGTTTGATGTATTTGTTGAGGTTACAGAAGAGGAGCTGAATCCCCTTCAAACCAAAAAATATGAGTACTCCTGGCAATACCTTTGAAGACGTTGGTACGGTCTGGGTGACTTGTTAAGGACTGAATTAAAAAAAAAAATTTTTTTAACGTTTATTTATTTTTGAGAGAGAGAGTGCAAGCGGGGGAGGGGCAGAGAGAGAGAGAGACAAAGAATCTGAAGCAGGCTCCAGGCTCTGAGCTGTCAGCCCAGAGCCCAATGCAGGGCTCCACCTTAGGAACCATGAGATCACTGCCTGAGCCGAAGTTGGACGCTTAACCCACTGAGCCACCCAGGCATCCCTAAGGGCTGAATTTTAATCTAGTCGATGAGACTCAGACTAGGCAACATGCTGTTGCAGAAGGTGGCTTGGCCACAGACTGTGCTTAGGAAGGGAGCATGACTGGGCCTGCAGGTACGTGGACGTCTGTCATGAGACTGGCTTATCCTCACTGCAGCTTTCTCCTCAGCTGGTTTTTCTCATTTCTCCAGGACAATCCGTTTCTCTATTTTTATTTGCAGGATAGAACACTTTTTTTTTTTCTGTGCATGTTCTTGTCATGAATATCAAGTGGGAGCACTGGCCAAGCCCCTCAAATGCTGCTGAGTCAGATCAGACGCCCTGGGATTCAGTCTTCTTTGCAGGATCATTTACCAAACCCATGGGGAATTATAAGGCAGAGCTTCTAAGGGCTTGTCGCTAGGATTCTCTCAATAATTTATCTAGGCTAAATACATCTCATACTGATAACTTGATTTCTAACTCTTTAGTTGCCAGGCAGAACTTCTGGAACTTTCTCTCCTAACAGGATCAACACCAGTAGATGGCAGTGAAGATAATTGACTAGAACTACAGAAAGCAATGCCATCCGGGATTTTCATACTATGAGGGTCAGTGGGAGTGGTTTTCATTTTGATTGGTTTATATTTGCTTCCTGGCCTAACTTTATTCTCCATTTTTCTCACCTAGTCTGTTTCATCCATGTAAATTAAGGATAATGGTAGTGCTGGTGAAGCAAACCGAGATCTGGAACTGATAGAAATGCAAGAAAGAACTATATTATTATTATCCTCGTAACCATTGCTTTGCCCGGAAGCAACATGCCACAGCTAGTTTACATCATTTCCGGGACTCTCAAAACCAGTAAACATGTGGTAACTAACATGAAAGCTATTCCCTGAATCTGTAAATTGTTTTAAAGTCCAGGCTCCCACCAATACCAAGCTCAAAGAGACTAATCGTAGCATTTTAAGTCAACTGTTCTGAATATTTGAATTTGTATGGTAAAGAGCAAATAACATTCCATCCCTTTTTTTTTATGTTTGTAAATTCTGCCCTTCCCCTTTTTGTATTTATCTGATTATTTAAGTGAAATTTTCATAAACCATGACTTAAGTTTTCCATGTAACTTTTAAGATATTCAGAGTTAATATTTTAATATTAAGCTTCTCAGTTTTTGAAAAATGATCGGCTTGCAAGTTCTATTTCAGTAAATACTCTGAGTTTACATGTATGTTACAAAAGGTGAAATGAAGTTAGCTTATTTTTCACTGAGTTTAGGCTATAGCAACCGTCAGTTAAGGTGAGGATGAACAGCTACCCCGAGGTCCTACTTCTCTGCACTAGAATCTACTATTTGAATTCGAAGGTAATTAATTGATGACCGCTATTGCCCTATTTGCCTGTTGGTCTGGCTCAAGAATCAAGAAATCCGAAAATTCACACAAATAGCACCTTCTGGAGTTTTATACTTTTATAAAAACGCTTCGTTAAAGAAGTACAGCCAATTTCTATGTATTTTAACATACAGACTGCTGCTTTTTTAATATTCATTTTTGGTATAGCTATAGTAATTTATAATCGTCATTTTTATACCCCTGACTTGTTTTCTCAAGGATACAATCATTATTAAAATAAACATTCATGTAAATGGAGGAGTAAATCATGAGGGAATCTGTTCTAAGAAGTACCTTTAAATTATTAACTTGTTTAGATAATGTACTTCAACTGTACCCTGTAAAGTTTATGTAAAATAGGGCTTCATGAAGTTGTTTCCATTTTTAGAGACCTCCTTCTAAATGATTTACCCCTTTATGTTGTAAATACAATGATGCTTATCAAACTCCCAGCTGCTACTAACAAGGTTTTGACTGATAGAAAGCGAATAAAAGCAACTTTGCATAGAAGGTAAATGGGTGCCTGTACTAAAATAGAGAAATTCGCACCTCCATAAGAGCACTATTCTCTGCGGAATGCTAGAAGGTTGAAGTGGACTTATTGCTAAGTTTACTGTTAACAGTAGTGATAATGCTTTAGAATATCCCGTTTAAATGTACGGGGTAAATATGTAAATATGTTACTTTCCAAGCAAGTTTGTGAATGTATTACCACTTAGGGGCTCTCTGTGATTGGCACACCTGTGTTTCTGAAGCAAGCAAGCCTTAAGCACTTTTATTAAAATGTTAAAATGTCAAAGAATCCTTTTATGTATCTGTTCTCAATCGTTTTCTCTAGACATGAAAAGTGTTAACAAGACAAGGTGCAGATTTAAAACAATGCCTGTGTTGAAATAAATGATTTAAACAGATGCACCTTTTGACTTGTTTTTTTTTTTTTTTTTTTTTTTTTTTTTTTTTATTCCCAGCCTCAAATGATTATTTTTTAAGTGTGAAAGTTTCAGGAAAAATTCTAAAAAGGTGGCAGGGGTAGAAGGGGGGTGCCAGATGAATTCAAACAAATCTCTCTGGTTGTTGAATGAGATCGGCCTTATATGGAGTTTTAAAAACACATTGACTTCTCTTTTTCATTCGTCTGCAAAAGCAATCAACCAACACAGGGAGATCAGTCTATCTGGTTGCAGACCAGGGGAGGAATGAAGAAAGTCTGGCATCTCTGTCTGAGAGGAAGAGGGAGCTCCATGGAGTTGGGTTATCCATTGCCCAGTAGCATTGGTGAAAACTGAACAGTTCTTTCCAGTTGAAATATAAGACACGCAACATTAACAAATCAATAGATTTGTACTCATCTTGTGTCTTTTCTAGAAAAGCAACTGAAAGGCTCTTTACCAAGGACAGCAGAGAGTTGTCATCTTGAATACGTGTGGTGTCTTATTAAAATTTACCACAGTACATTGGTTCAGCCAGGATTTTTAGTTGTAGACAACATAATCCTCTTGAGATTGGCTCAGAGAAAAAAGGCCTCCTTGTAAAGCATCTGCAGTTTGCTCACAAACACACTGATAGGGAAGACAAAACAGATATTCAGTGGAAATTCCAGCACCAATATCTCAAATCATGTCACAGCATTGGACTGCCATGGGAGCAGCTGTCTCTGTTATGAACAGGAAGATGCCACATCAGGAGGGAACCAACACACAGACTCACTGCATTCACCCCGGGGAAGTCACTGCAATGGAAACAGCAGCACTAGTATGGACGGACTTACACGTAAGCATTTTTATTGCTACGATGTTCGTTGTGCCAAAACTGTCAACGGCACACTCAATGAGAAATGACCGAGGGGCACCTGGGTGGCTCAGTCGGTTAAGTGTCTGACTCGGCTCAGGTCACCATCTCGTGGTTCGTGGGTTGGAACCCTGCATTGGGCTCTGTGCTATCAGCACAGAGACCTGCTTCTGATCCTCTATCCTCCTCTCTCTTGGCCCCTCCCCCATCCACGCATACACTCTCCCTCTCTCTCAAAAATAAACAAACATTAAAAAAAGGGTGAGGCGCCTGGGTGGCTCAGTTGGTTAAGGTTCCGACTTCGGCTCAGGTCATGATCTCACTGTTAGTTTGAGCCCCGTGTTGGGGGCTGTGGTGACAGCTCGGAGTCTGGAGCCTGCTTCAGATTCTGTATCTCCCTCTCTCTCTCTGCCCCTCCCTGGCTCACGCCTGTCTCTCTCTGTCTCTGTCCCTGTCTCTGTCTCCGTCTCTCTCTCCCTCTGTGTTAAAAGTAAATAAACATTAAGAAAAAATTAGAAAAAAAGAAATGACTGAAAATATGATGGAACATCCACCTATGTGATATTATGAAGCCATTAAAAAGAATAAAGTAGAACTGTATCAGTTGACTTAGGAGAATTTGTATTAGTACTATTGAGTGAGAAAAGCAAAATCTCATTTTCTAAAAAGCATTACTAAAAAACCTGCATATGCATGTGTACATATGAGAGGATACAGAAGAGGCTAATATGTCATTTGCTTTGTGGCCAGGTAGGGTTTGGGAGGTATATTTAACAAGGGAAGGGAGAGAGAAAGGGTAGCCAAGATCACCTCCAAAAAAGAATATGTAGAAATATACACGTGTATGTACAACTATGATTATATTTGTGCATTTAGAATTATATATCGGTATATAGATAAAGAATTAAAGACAATTGTTTTAAAGATTTACTCTCCAGGAGAATATTTAATGTTATTTTCTGTTAAAAGGTAAAGAAAAAAACCTTTAATTTCTACTTAAATTTTCATGACATATTGTGTTGTTGTGGTTTTTTTTAAGTGTATTTATTTTGATGGGGCGAAGGGTAGAGCCTACAAGGGGCTCAATTTCTGATCTCTCTAACCAAACCATGAGATCACGAACTGAGCTGAAATCAAGACCTGAACTGATACTTCACCGACTGAGCCACCCAGTCACCCCGGAAATATTCTGTTTTAATAAAATAAATGCTGGTACTAATTTTCCCTCTGAAATCAAGACCTGAACTGATACTTAACCGACTGAGCCACCCAGTAACCCTGGAAATATTCTGTTTTAATAAAATAAATGCTGGTACTAATTTTCCCTCTGAGCTCATGCTTTTTTCCCCGACCATTCTTTCCAAGTTTTCCTGTCATTCCAGTCTAGAGTAAACTTGGAAGAAGTTCTAGAAATGTTTTGGAGGTATGCAATGGAGACCGATATGATTGTCTCACCAGCAGTCACTTTTTTTCCTTTCCTCTGGGAACTTCATTCTCTCTTACACACACAGACACTCGTCTCACCACCATCCCCACATACATGCTTATTGTGGAAGAATCGATGTTCTTACAAGACACTAAGAGTGTTAGCACAGTTGACTGTTTCGGAGATGGGTGCCTGACTCAGGCTGGACCAGTGAGGAGTGGTGCCTGGGGTGGAAATACCCCTATATGATGAGGTTCTAAAAGCAAGTTAATATTTAAAGCACTTGTCTCACAATCTAAAACCCATGCTAGGAACTGCACTATATAAAAGGGCAGACACTGAGGGGCACCTGGGTGGCTCAGTCGGTTAAGCGTCCGACTTCAGCTCAGGTCACGATCTCGCGGTCCGTGAGTTCGAGCCCCGCGTCAGGCTCTGGGCTGATGGCCCAGAGCCTGGACCCTGCTTCCGATTCTGTGTCTCCCTCTCTCTCTGCCCCTCCCCCGTTCATGCTCTGTCTCTCTTTCTGTCTCAAAAATAAATAAACGTTAAAAAAAATTAAAAAAAAAAAAAAAGGCAGACACTGACTTTAAATCCCCAGCACCCTGGAGAATGAAGGTGTTGAAGTAGGTGTTAAATATTATTGAAATAATTAATGTTTCACGCATGTTATGGGGTCTAAGCTCCTCTAACCCCATGTAAGGTTTTTATTAATTAATGACACTGAAAAAGACAATTCTCTAAAGTCAGAAGAGTAATTTATTACAAGGATACAAAGATACCCTAGAAACCAAGGGCAGAGATGCCACTTATGAACTGTAGCAAGCCTGTATAGTGCACCAGAGAGTTTTGTGTATTTATCCTCCATTTACAGTCTATAAAGCAAATGATGGTGAAGTTTCCAGTGCCTCTGCTTAAGAGATCAGCTACAAATTGAAATCTTTTTTCCCTTAATATTTATTTATTTATTTAGAGGGATAGAGAGCAAGCAGGGGAGGGGCAGAGAGAGAGAGGGAGAGAGAATCCCAAGCAGGGTCTGCACTGTCAGCATGGAGCCCAGTGCAGGGCTCAAACCCACAAACTGTGAGATCATGGCCTGAGCCAAAACCGAGAAGTCAAATGCTTAACCGACTGAGCCACCCAGGCGCCCCCAAATCTCTTCTTCTAAGGACCCCAGTTAGATTGGATTGAGGCCCATCCGAATGGCCTACTTTTACTTAATCATCTCTTTTAAGGCCCTACCTCCAAATACACATTCTGAGGTAATGGAGCTTAGTGCTTCAATATATGGATTATGGAGAAACACAATTCTGCCCAGATCGGGGAACATGGGGGTCCAACACAAACCAACGTGAAACTCTGACAATGACTAATAAAGTCCTTTGTCTCTGACCCAGGAGTCTTGTGTCTTTTGATAGCATCCGTGAAACAGTAACAGGCTAATCTGTTAGTTTCTAAGAGGCTAGAATCTCAGACCCTGTACAGTTCTCAACACCCATATTTTAGCACCTACCACAATACACTGTGGTCTTTCCACTAAGCCACACGAGTTTTATAGTCAAAGTATAATGTCTAAAACATAGTAGACATTGAATAAGTATTTGAAATTTGATTTATGATAAAGAATCGAGGGGCGCCTGAGTGGCTCAGTTGGTTAAGCATCCAACTTCAGCTCAGGTCATGATCTCACAGTTCGTGGTTTTGAGCCCCATATCGGGCTGTGTGCTGACAGCACAGAGTCTGGAGCCTGCTTCTGATTCTGTCTCTCCCTCTCTCTCTCTGCCCCTCCCCCTCTCGCAGTCTGCCTCTCTCTCTCACAAATAAATAAACATTAAAAAAAATTTTTTAAACTAAAAAAAAAAAAAGAATCTAGTCAAGGCATTGGTTGATCTGAAGAGAGATGCTTTTAAAGATACAGATTAAAATGAGAAAAAAAACAGGTTGGTATAGATTCAGTATTGCTAAAAAGGAGTTCAGATACAATTGTATGGCTTGATAATGTGCTCAAAAAATACTGGGTGTTACCACAAGTATTATGTAATATATTAGGATATATTATGTAATATATATATATATATATATATATATATATATATATATGTATGTATATGGCCATATTTTACATATCATATCCTCTCATATCAGCTAACCCTCAGATTATTTCTCCAGAAATTTTTTAAAGTCTGATTTTGGAAGAATGTGAATAAAATGTGTTCTACACAATTTTTCAAAGTGATAACTAAAGCACAGCAATGCTTTCCATTTAAAGCATGCAGACAACTCCACAAATAAAACCTCTCAATGAAAGTAGTACTAAATAATGCTACACTTTAGCCTTATCATTTACCACTGATTTACTACCAGTTTCTGAAGATCTTTCTAAAATACAAAGAACACTGTCTACAACCTCTACTCAGTATTACTAAAATGGGTCAAGAGAACTGGGACGGGTTGTGCCCTGGTAAAAGGGAATCATAGCAAGAATGCTGGGTAGTCCAATTACCGCCAGGAGATGAATAGAGAGGGTGCCTGGTTCTAGCGTTTCTGAATAGGGGTCCTGAGTCAAGAGGGTGCAGAATCCCTGTGTCCACTCCACTTCGGGTTCGCCCCGGCTCACGCAGCCCGAGCACAGTGTTCATTTTCTTGGAATAGATTTGAACCATAAGCAGATAAAAGAAACAAAAATAATTAACAAATGTGGATCAGTCAGAAGACAAGGCAGCCAGTGGCTTCCAGCGCTGAGGGATCCTGCCAGTCTCTCCCCGAACCCACCTTCCACATCTGAGTGACCAAGACCAGTCATACCTCATCAGTTTCAGGGGACAGGAGCCACCTGACAGACGGGAAGCTCACCGGCCAGGCTCAAGGTAAGCCTTCCGCCCCGAATCCGGTTACCCCGGTGCCCAACAGCTCCCTTGGGGTCTGTCGCAAACCTAGTGGACGCTCCGAAAACGCTTGTCGAGAAAAGCCGAGTGTAGGGGGAAGGAGATGAGGGAGAAGCTGGGGGAATCTCAGAGCAGAGGACCACAGAGCTTTCAGAGGTGGCGTGGGGAGGGGAGCCAGGACCGTGCCAGTCGCTCTGCACCTTGCAAACCCAGTGAAATCGTGGGCTAGAGGCGTCTTCCTAAACGACTTGGAAGTTCTTCGCTGCGGGGGCCCTTGGCTCGCCCCCCTCACCCCTACCCCGCAATCACCACTGTGCTGGCGTCCTTTAAAAACAGTTGATGAGCTCCGGCAACCGGAGGAGGGGGCGGCCGAGGGCGCAGGCTCGCAGCCTCCGCCGCTCGGAGCCGCGCCCTCCGCTGACCCCAGGGCGAGGCGCACGGGGCTTGGGGCCCGGAGAGGGCGGGGCGGCGGGAGGCCGCGCACAGGCCCGGCCCTGGAGCCCGGCCCCGGAGCCCGGCCCCTCCCCGCCGCCCCGCCGCTCCGTCGCCGCCGGCGCCGAGCTGACCTCCGGGCCCGGCGACCATGCCCCGCCTCCCGCGGGCCGCGCTGCTGCCGCTGCAGCTCGCCCTGCTCGTGGGCGCCGGGGCCCCCGAGGCGTCGGTGAGCGCGCCGCGGAGCCTGGTGTGGGGGCCGGGGCTGCGGCCCGGCGTCGTCCTGCCCGTGCGCTATTTCTACCTGCAGGCCGTGGACTCGGAGGGCCTGAACCTCACTCGCTCGCCCCCAGGTAGCGTTGAGCCGCCGGCCTCCGCGCGCCCCGGTCCCCGCCGCCTGTGTGGCGTCCTTCCCCCCCCCCGGTCGCCCTTCCCGCGGGTCCGGCCGCCTCCCTTGGCGCCCCGCCTCCCCGGACGCACCGGGAGGGCGTCGCAGAGCGAAGTCCACTGAGTGAGTGAGTGAGTGAATGAATGAATGAATGAATGAACTCCCAGGGCCCTAACTGGGACGAGGCGTGGGCCCTGGGGTCCAGCTGCAGGCGCTCGGCGAGGCCGGGGACTCACACGCCTTAGCCGACCACCCCAGCTGTGACGCAGGGAGCGCCCCCACGCGGTGAGTCATCCAGCCCCAGAAATCCTCGGATTCCGTGGTCGAGGCCTGGTGGCTTGCGGCAGCCAAGTCCTATCCCCCGGGGAGATGTCAGAGCAGTGCGCACAGGGGGCGTGAGTGCGAGATGTTTGCTTCTCAGTTTGGAGTTGTCACCAGCAGCTTGCAGGAATTAGTGAAACTCTCGGTCCGCACGGTGGATCTTGTCCTGAGTCCCCTCCCACGCTCTCCTACACGTCTTGCCTTTGCAACGTCTTAACGACTTGTCCTGGTGGTTTCTGGGTGTTGCCAGTCAGGATTTGCTAATTTATGTCTAATTTATGTTCAGCCAACTGGCATCCTGTTTTATCAACCAAGAGGCAGTAGAACCCGGCACTGTTTCCATCGCCAGTGGGAAACCATGACTACTTGTTTTTAGTTTTAGAAGGACTTTACATGGCCCTAAGGATCAGAACAAAAGATGCTTTTTTTAATGTTTATTTTTTTGATGTTAATTTATTTTTGAGAGAGACAGAGAGACAGGGTGAGCAGGACAGGGGCAGAGAGAGAGGGAGACACAGAATCTGAAGCAGGCTTCAGGCCCGGAGCTGTCAGCACAGAACCAGAAGTGGGGCTTGAACCCACAAACCTTGAGATCATGACCTGGGCCGATTTTGGACACTCAACCGACTGAGTCACCCTGGTGCCCCTTTTTATTTATTTTTGAGAAAGAGACAGGCAGAGAGACAGAGAATCCCAAACAGGCTGCACCCCCCCACCCACTGTCAACGCAGAGGTTGATGGGGGCTCAGACTCACAAACAGTGAGATCATGACCTGAGCGGAAATCAGGAGTCTGTCTCTTAACCGACTGAGCCACCCAGGTGCCCCAGAATAAAAGATGCTCAAACCCAGGTTCGAAGTCTTCCACTATGGGGTGTTAACTATAGAAATATAGAAAAGTATAAAGTTTACTTTCTAAAATTAATTTTATAATGTTATAATGGGGTGCTTTAGAAAGAAAAGGGAAAACTAAAGACAAATTAATTTATACAGGAAAAAAAAAATTATATGATCCAAAATGGCATGCTGCTAATCTTACTATTAATGAAAGAGCTATACATTCAATTAAAATTCTAATTTTTAATCTAAAAATATTGGCAAAGCGTTTTTAAGCGGTAATACTCAAAGCTGTTAAGGGAGCATCTGGAGACTCTCAGTGACCTTCATGCTCTTCAGGTGGCAGCACAAATTGCCAAAAAGTTTCTGGAAAGCCATTTTCCAAATGTACCAACAGTGTTAAATATTTAAAAATTGAATGTACAAAAAGATAACGTTCAACACTTAGAAAATATAATTTCTGAAAAGATGTCATTTGCAAACGATGTCCATGCCCTTTAATCTCGTAATCTGATTTCTAGGTATCTGTCCTGAGAAAATGGTCAGAATGTGATTTACATGCAAGAAATTCTTGCTGCATTGCAATTACTTATGGCAACAAATTTAACTAGCCAACTGTAAGGTAGTTGCTAAATAAAGTTTGGTACATTCATGTGATGGAATGTTTGACAGCCCATTAAACTTAACATTTTAGATTCCACTCATAGGAAGTATTTAAAATAGTTAAATTCATAGAAACAGAAAGTGGAATGGAGGTTGCCAAGGGCTGATGGAAGAGGGAAATGGGGAGTTGTTGAAAAGGTATGGTACAAAGCTTCAGTTTTACCAAATGAAAAAGGTGTAGAGATTTGTTGCATAAAAATGTGAATATACTTAACACTACTGAATTGTACACTTAAAAATGGTTTAAGCATCCAACTCTTGATTTCGGCTCAGGTCATGATCTCATAGTTAATGGGTTTGAGCCTCACATTGGACTTGAGATTCCCTCTCTCTCTTTCTCTCTCTGTCCCTCCCCAGCTTTCTCTGTCTCTCAAAAATAAATGAATAAACATTAAAAAAAAGAGAGTTTAAAAAAATGGTTATGATGATCAATTTTATGTTATATGTTATAACCATGATTTTTTTTAATTTTAAAAGATTATTTAATAATGCTTATACTAGGGGCGCCTGGGTGGCTCAGTCGGTTGAACATCCGACTTCGGCTCAGGTCATGATCTCGCAGTCTGTGAGTTCGAGTCCCGCGTCGGGCTCTGTGCTGACAGCTCAGAGCCTGGAGCCTGCTTCGGATTCTATGTCTCCCTCTCTCTCTGCCCCTCCCCCACTCATGCTCTGTCTCTCTCTCTCTCTCTGTCAAAAATAAACATTAAAAAAAATTAAAAAAAATAATGCTTATACTACGTTATCAGTAGACTAAACAGGAAAGAAATTATATAGTTTCCTTCTAATTTTATAATAAACAGATGAAACTATAGCTCACTCATTAATGTTCTCAGTGGTTATAGCAAGAGAATAAGGATTTCTTTTACTCTTTTTTCCCAGGAAAATCTCCCCCCAAATAATCTTAATGTTTTCATAACCAGGAACAATTCATAAAAACCAAAAGATTTCACCAAGTCTTTTCAGACACCCTCAATTTCGTACCCTTCGATTCTCCCTATTTCCTATCATGTTACTTGATCTTTAGCTTCTATTAAATGGCTGTCCTGTAGTTCTGAAAAGCTCACCCAACCAGTTTTTTACATCTCTACCACCATTATTCACTTGCAAATCCCAAAATTTTCCCTTCTCCAGGAACTTAATGAAAAAGAAGCAATTAAAAAATGTTTTTCAGTTTTATTTTAGAGCATAAGCATGGGAGAGGGGCAGGGGGGGATGGGGGAGAGACAGAGAGAGAGAGTACCTTAAGCAGCTCCACACTCATTGCGGAGCCTGATGTGGGGCTCAGTCCCATGACCCTGGGATCATGATCTGAGTTGAAATCAAGAGTCATGCCAGTGAATGTCAGAAGAAAGCCAGAGTAGCCATAATTAGACAAACTAGATTTTAAAACAAAGGCTGTAACAAAGAGATGAAAAGGGCATTATATCATAATTAAAGGGTTTATCTGTCAAGATCCAACAGTTGTAAAAATACATGCCCCCAACTTGGAAGAAACCAAATATATAAATCAATCATAAACATAAACAAATGTATAGATAATAATACCATAATCGTAGGGGACTTTAATACTCCACTTAGAGCAATGGACCGATCATCTAAGCAGAAAATCAACAAGGAAACAATGGCTTTAAATGACACACTGGACCGGATGGACTTAACAGATATATTCAGAACATTTCATCCAAAAGCAGCAGGATACACATTCTTCTCGAGTGCACATGGAACATTCTCCAGAAGAGATTACATACTGGGTCACAAATCAGCCCTCAACAGGTACAAAAAAATCAATATCATATCATGTGTATTTTTCACAACACTGTAAAACCACAAAAAATTTGGAAAGCCCTCAAATACATGGAGATTAAAGAACATCCTACTAAAGAATGAATGGGTTAACCAGGAAATCAAAGAAGAAATTAAAAAATACATGGAAGAAAATGAAAATATAAACAAAACAGTCCAAAATCTTTGGGATGAAGCAAAGACAGTCCTAAGAGGGAATATTGCAATCCAGGCCTATCTCAAGAAGCAAGAAATGTCCCAAATATACAACCTAACCTTAAACCTAAAAGAGCTGGAAAAGGAACAGCAAATAAAGCCTAAAGCCAGCAGAAGAAGGGTAATAACAAAGATCAGAGCAACAATAAATGATATAGAAACAAGCAAAAAGACAAATTAGAACACATCAGTGAAACTAAGGTCTGGTTCTTTGAAAGAATTAACAAAATTGGGGCACCTGGGTAACTCAGTCAGTTAGGTCGGGTAAGAGTCAGACTTTGGCTCAGGTCATGATTTTGCCATTCCCGAGTTCCAGCCCCACGTTGGGCTTTGTGCTGACAGCTCAGAGACTGGAGCCTGTTTCAGATTCTGTGTCTCCCTCTCCCTCTCTGCCTCTCCCCATTAAAAAATAAACATAAAAAAAAAAGAGAGGTGGCTCAGTCATTTAAGCGTCCAACTCTTGATTTTGGCTCAGGTCATTATCTCATAGTTAGTGAGTTCGAGCCCCACATCGGGCTCTGCACTGACAGTGCACAGCCTGATTGGGATTCTCTCTCTGCCCCTCCACTGCTCATTCTGTCTCTCTCTCTCTTTCAAAATAAATAAACTTCTAAAAAATGTAAAATAAAAAAAAGAATTAAAAAAATTGATAACCCCCTAGGCAGACTGATCAAAAAGAAAAAGGAAAGGACCCAAATAGATAAAGTCACAAATGAAAGAGAAGAGATCAAAAACAACACCACAGAAAGACAAACGATTACTAGAGAATACTATGAAAAATTATATGCCAACAAACTGGGAAATATGGAAGAAATGGGCGAATTCCTAGAAACTCAAACTACCAAAATGGAAACAGGAAGAAATAAAGAATTTGGACTGACCCCTGATCAGCAAAAAAAATGGAATCAGTAATCAAAAATCTCCCAACAAACAAGAGTCCTGGGCCGGATGGCTTCCCAAGGGAATTCTACCAGATTTAAAGAAGAGTTAATACGTATTCTTCTTAAGCTATTCCAAAAAATAGAAATAGAAGGAAAACTTCCAAACTCATTCTACGAAGCCAGCATTACCTTGATTCCAAGGCCAACGACCCCACTAAAAGGGAGAGTTACAGGCCAATATCCATGATGAACATGAATGCAAAAATTCTCAAGAAGATATTAGCAAATCTAATTCAACAGTACATTAAAAGAATTATTCACCATGATCAAGTGGGATTTATTCCTGGGCTGCAGGTCTGGTTAAATATTCATAAATAAATTAACATGACACACCACATTAATAAAAGAAAGGAGAGGAACCATATGATCCTGTCAATAGATACAGAAAAAACATGTGACAAAATACAGCATCCATCCTTGATAAAAACCCTCAACAAATTAGGGACAGGTGAAACATATGTCAACATCATAAAGGCCATATACAAAGACCAGCAGCTAATATCATCCTCAATGGGGAAAAACTGAGAGCCTTTCCCTTTAGTCAGGAACAAGACAAGGATGTCTACTCTTGTCACTACTATTTAACATAGTACTGGAAGTCTTAGCCTTAGCAATCAAACAAGAAAAAGAAATAAAGGCATCCAATTAGGCAAGAAAGAAGTCAAACATTCACTATTTGCAGATGGCATGACCCTCTGTAGAAAACCCAAAAGACTCCATCAGAAAATTTCTAGAACTAATACATGAACTAAGCAAAGTCACAGGATATAAAATCAACATGCAGAGGGACACAACTGACTCAGTCAGTTAGACGTCCGACTTTACCTCAGGTCATGATCTCACAGTTTGTGGGTTCGAGCCCCGCGTCGGGCTCTCTGCTGACAGCTTGGAGCCTGGAGCCTGCTTCGGATTCTGCCCCTCCCCGACTTGTGCTCTATCTCTCTCTGTCTCTCAAATATAAATAAATGTAAAAAAATTTTTTAAATGAATAAACATTAAAAATATATATTTAGAAAAACCAACATGTAGAAATCTCTTGCATTGCTATACACCAATAATGAAGCAGCAGAGAAAGAAATCAAGGAATCAGTCCCATTTTCGATTTCACCAAAAACGATCAGATAACCTAGCGATAAGCCTAACTAAAGAAGTGAAAGATCTATACTCTGAAAACTATAGATCACTTTATGAAAGAAACTGAAGAGGACACAAAGATAAAAAAGCATTCCATGGTCATGGATTGGAAGAACAAACATTGTTAAAGTGTCTATACTATCCAAAGCAATCTACACATTTAATGCAATCCCTATCAAACTACCATAAGCATTTTTTCACAGAGCTAGAACAAACAATTCTAAATTTTGTATGGAACCACAAAAGACCCTGAATAACCAAAAAAATCCTGAAAAAGAAAAACAAAACTGGAGGCATCACAATTCTAGATTTCAAGCTATATTACAAAGCCGTAGTCATCCAGACAGTATGGTACTGGCACAAAGGTCAATGGAACAAAATAGAAAACCCAGAAATGGACCCACAACTAACCTTCAACAAAGCAAGAAAGAATATCTAATGGAAAAAAGTCTCTCAACAAATGGTGCTGGAAAAACTGGACAGTGACATACAGAAGAATGCAACTGGAACACTTTCTTACACCAACACAAAAATAAATTCAAAATGGATAAAAGACCTAAATGTGAGACAAAAAAAAACCCCATCAGAATTCTAGAGGGGAACAGAGGCAGCAACTTCTTTGACCTTGGCCATAACAGTCTCTTACTAGACAAGTCACCAGAGCTAAGGGAAACAAAAGCAAAAATGAATTATTGGGACTTTCATGATAAAAAGCACAATAAAGGAAATCATCGACAAAACTAAAAGGCAACCTACAGAATGGAAGAAGATATTTGCCAATGACATATCTGATAAAGGTTAGTATACAAAATCTAGAAAGAAATTAGCAAACTCAACACCCCCCTCCAATAATCCAGTGAAGAAATGGGCAGAAGATATGGATGCTTTTCCAGAGAAGACATCCAGATGTCTAACAGACACAAGAAAAGATGTCCGACATCACTCATCATCAGGAAAACAAATCGCAATGTGATTTGTATCATCTCACACCTTTCAGAATGGCTAAAATTAACACAAGAAACAACAGGTATTGGTGAGGATACAGAGAAATGGGAACCCTCTTGGTGAGAATGCAAACTTGTGCAGCCACTCTGGAGAACAGTGTGGAGGTTCCTCAAAAAACTGAAAATAGAACTACCCTACGATCCAGCAATTGCAGTATTAGGTATTTACCCAAAGAATACAAAAATACAGATTCAGAGGGGTACATGCACACCAGTGTTTATAGCAGCATTATCAACAATAGTCAAACTATGGAGAGAGCCCAAATGTCCATTGACTAGTGAATGGATAAAGAAAGTATGGTATTATACACACACACACACGCACGCGTGCACAATGGAATATTACTCAGCCATCAGAAAGAATGAATTTTGCCTTTTGCAATGATGTGGATGGAACTAGAATATATTATGCTAAGCAAAAAAAGTTAATCAGAGAAAGACAAATACCATGTGATATCACTCATATGTGGAATTTAAGAAACAAAACAGATGAACATACAGGGTTGGGGCAGGAGAAAAGAGAGGGTAACAAATCACAAGAGATTCTTAATGACAGAGAATAAACTGAGGGTTGATGGAGGGAGGCAGGTGGGGGATGGGCTAGATGAGTGATGGGTACTAAGGAGGGCACTTGTCATGATGAGCTCTCACTGTTGTATGTAAGTGATAAATCACTGATTCTACTCTTGAAACCAATATTGTAAGGTAAACTAAAATTCAAATTAAAAAAAAGAAAATATGTGAATAAGGATGGCAATAAAATGCTTTTAAAAGAAAGAGCGCTCAACCAACTGAGCCACCTAGTCACCTTGAGGCAATTTTCCTCTCAAGATTTAGACCTTCTTACATGACTTACCAAGATTCCCTTAATAATTATTACTCCCATTTAACAGTCATATTTGTCTGAATATTGTTATTATGCTGTGTATCTCCAGGTACCTAGATAACAAACATGTGATCTTGAATGGTCTAAGCAAAGGATTTCAAACTGGAATCCAAAGAGAGAAATTAGAGGGTCTGTGACCTTGGATAAAGGGGAAAGGAGCTATCTTTCATGTGTATTTTTACTCCCTTCTGACTTAAATTGAGTATTTCCTTCTGTTCTGAACGTAGGCAAAACCTGTTATCGTTGTTACATTGCCAGCATCTGATATAATGCCTGGCAGAGATGCTCAGTAAATACTGTAGAGAAAAGAAAGGAAAGGGTGGAGGCAGGGTGGTTGGAATATCCCAAGATGGCTGGATACAAATACTCACTTTCTACTCAGTCCTCCTTTACCTTCACCAGTAGTAGTATATTCAGAAAATAATCTTACCTCCTACTTGGGTAGCACTTTAGTGTTTTAAACTGTGTCATGTTTAATTTGTTCTCCTTAATCATCTTGTGAGATAAGAAGGATAGGTACTATTCTCTCCGCTTTACACATAAGAAACTGAGGCTCAGTGAAGCTAAAATGTTTTGCCTGTGGCCCCACAGCCATTAAGCATCAGAGCCAAGGTACACATCCATGCATGCTCTCTCCGTCTAATCAAATCTCCCGTGATATGATTGTCATGCATCGGCTTTCAGCAAGTTCCTGGAGAGCATCCACGGTCAGCAGACAGCCAGACATTTTTGGAAGATTACGTTTAGCCTCAAGGCAAAACAGCTTGGCCTTCTGGCACTCTGTTCCCTTGGCCACACGGGGTTGACACTCGTTCCAGCTGTCGAGCCTTCATAATCTTCCTAAACAAAACGGGAGGTGGTGACTCCATTGTAGCAGGAGCTCTGGAGGTTATTCCTCCAAGTCCGAATTCTGCAGACCAATATGCTAACCTTACATAGCGTGACCAGGTGGATTCAGGAGGGGCTTGGAAAGAAGAAGGATTCAAGCTGGCTCTCCTACCTAACATAGGTGACTTTGGTCAGGTTACTTATCCTCTTGGAGTCTTGGTTTCCTGATCTGTAAAATGAGGCTGACAATACCCACCTTACAAATTCTTGTAGGAAATAAAGAACGTAGAAAATGCAAATGAAAATCTCCAGCTCAGGCACTGGCACATAATAAATGCTAAGTAAGTGATTAAAAAAAAGTATGTATTCCTTTCCAAACCAAAAGCCTTCAGAAGCTCTGATTCCAGTGATACAAGGCTTTGATCCTGTGAACCTCCTTTGGTGTCCATGGACCCTGCAGCCTCATTTAACTCACTCTCTTAAAGTCTGAATTTGTGAAGTAGGAAAATTCAAGCTCGGCTTGAAGTCTGTTCAGTATGCTGGTGCCTGGGGCCAATGAGAATTCACATTCCTTCCATTGAAGCAATTTCAAAGTGCCCTCTTCTAATTCTCTCTGTCTCTCTCTCTCTCTCTCTCTCTCTCTCTCTCTCTGTCTCTCTCTCTGTCTTTAATGTTTATTAACTTCTGAGAGAGAGAGGGAGCACAAGCTGGGGAGGGGCAGAGACGGAATGGGACAGAGGATCTGTGCTGACAGCAGAGAGCCTGATGTGGGGCTTGAACTTGTGAACCGTGAGATCATGACCTGATCCAAAGTCAGATGCCTAACTGACTGAGCCACCCAGGCGCCCCTCATTTTCTCTTTTATGAGGTTAAAATTGCTTATTTCTATTTCAGTCCTGGCCATTGTTAAATTGTGTTGATTCCAGCATTAATGTCATGCCAACAATGACACAGGCATGTAAGATTACTATAAACATAGCTGAACATTAAAATATTAAAAATGGCTATATTTTATTTTTATACATGTATCTTGAAATGGAATGTTTAAATGCTGTTTCAGAGACAAATTTTATAGTTGGAAGGGGCAAGACAATATCTAGTCCAATTCTTTGAATTTAAAAATAAGGAAGCACTTTGGAGCTGTTTTTTTCTGTAAATCTATTTTTTCCAAAAAGATCACACAGTCACTAATATGTTTCTCTTATATCTGTTTTGTTTATTTAAAATCATAAATTTGTGGAGAACAGGACTCTTTGATCAAGAGACAAAGCTTTTCTGTTTCCTATTTGGGGAGAATATAATGGAAATTACCTCCTAGTTCCCAGGCTCTGCCAGCCTGATTTTCAGTTTGCCACACTGTATTGTCTTTCTGAAACCAATTGAGAGGGGCACCTGAGTGGCTTAGTTGGTTGAGCATCTGACTTTAGCTCAGGTCATGATCTCACAGTTCATGAGTTTGAGCCCCTCATTGGGCTCTGTGCTGATAGCCTGGAGCCTGCTTCAGATTCTCTCTTTCCCTCTCTGTCTGCCCCCTTCTGTGCTCATGCTCTGTCTCTGTCTCTGTCTCTCTCTCAAAAATAACATTTAAAAAAAGTCACTTAAATAAAAATAAAACCAAGTGAGAAATAACATGAAAGCAATAACTAATATGCTTCATTTAAGCATTTCAGGTAAATGGCTAACATTTTAAATAATTTCACACTAAATTCTTTCCTTTTTTCTTACAACATTCCCTATGTTGGTTATAGTTCATTTATTTTATCAGATTGCTTTCATAATTTTATCACACTCATTTCAATGCTAAAATAAAATAGTAAAATTTAATAGCAAGATGTCAGATACTACATTACTATTACAAACTGAAGAGACTGAGGGACACCTCTCCTGACCCACAGGAAAAAGTAAAACCCTTGAAGATCAAAAGAAACTAGAAACTTCACTCACTAGATTTAGAAACTAAGAAACTAGATTTAGGTTCACTCAGTAATTTCAAAAATACATATATTAAACATACTTAATTTCATACTATGATAGATGTGGGATCAAAGACTACTTTGGTCACCACTATTTTTTTCCAGGGCTGTGAATTTCAGAGGATTCACCACTTTTTTTTTTTTTTTTTAACACATTTGCCTTTGATATAGTGATTAACTGTGGTGAGGACATTAACTGATCTTTATTCTCAAAGCTCCTGGGGATCAGATCTGCCCTGATCTGCAGACTCTCTGAAGAAAGATACTACAGTGTTTATCCCTGGATCACGGTGATATTAATCACAACAGTATTGTTTCAAAGTCTAAATCAGTCAGTATACTACAAAAAGAGAAGAGGAGGTTTACTAAGGAGGTGTTATTTACTCTGGAATAGAAAACCCACAGAATTTTGGAGTTGAAAAGGATGTTAGATCATCCTAGGATAACTTTCATTTCAACATGAGGAAAAAAGCTTAGAGAAGTAAACTCTAGCATTTACAAACGTGTGTGAAAATTGTGTGTGTGTGTGTGTGTGTGTGTGTGTGTGTGTAAGTGTGTGAGTGATATTTGTGCACAGTCTACTAACTAGCTATAATCTCTATTTAGGGAAATAAACTTAGAAGTATAGCTAGAAATTTGGGTTAACAAACGGGAAATTTCCTCAGAAATGAGGGTTATCTGGTATGAACATGGTTTACAAGAAAGCTGGTGTATATTTTACCAGGAGAAAGTTGGATCGTGATAGAGCCCTGTCATTCTAGGAGTTTATGGATTTTTAAATACCTGAACTGTTTTAAACCCACACAAAGGAAAAAAGAGCAAATAGACAAAAGTTCTTCTCTTCTTTGTTTTAATTTTTTTTTAACTTTTTTTATTTATTTTTGAGACAGAGAGAGACAGAGCATGAATGGGGGAGGGTCAGAGAGAGAGGGAGACACAGAATCTGAAACAGGCTCCGGGCTCTGAGGGGTCAGCACAGAGCCCGACACGGGGCTTGAACTCACGGGCGGTGAGATCATGACCTGAGCCGAAGTCGGACGCTCAACCGACCAAGCCACCCAGGCGCCCCTCTTCTTTGCTTTTTTAATGTATTGATTTTGTTCATTCAGTAAATCTTTATTGAATGACTAATGAATCAAATGTTGACTTAGATACTTGGTTTCCAGGCATAACCCAGACATTGTTCCTGGTCTCAAGGACCTTCCACACTAAAACTTCTGTTTACAATTGATGGTATAGAAAAAAGTAACTTCAGTATAGAGACACCTATCCAATAATTGATAAGACAAAATAACCATGAAATAGTAGCATTACATATATATTTTTTTTTCTTTCAGGTCAAACACTATTCAAGGTAGTAATCAAATCTCTTTCACCTAAAGAGTTAGTCCGGATTCACGTCCCCAAACCTTTGGACAGGAATGATGGGACATTTTTGGTGCGATATAGGATGTATGAAACTGTCAGTGAAGGGCTGAAGATAGAGGTCCTTTATGGTGATGAACATGTGGCTCAGTCTCCCTATATTTTGAAAGGTAAGTGATTATTATACAGTACAGAGCCAGCCTTATATGTGTAGACCCCATGTGTTTCAAAATGGGTTATGATGACCTTGAAGTCATGTACAACAGAGTAAACATTGTATGCATACCTCCTGGAGCTCACTTTAAGTAATTCCATGTCTAATGGGGGGCTTGAACTCACGACTTCAAGACCAAGAGTTGCATGCTCTAAGCTGGCCAGGAGCCCCTCCTGGAGCTCAATTTAACTTGGAATTTTGAGGGATGGAAAACTAGGTAAAGAAATTTAAATGATAAGCAACAAAATCTTGTGTATTTATCGAGGTAGTTAACATTTCCAACACTCTTAATTCTTTGGCATATCTGTATTTTCATCTAGTACCATTTGCCTTCGGCTAAAGGATTCCTGTTAACATTTCTTTTAGTGTGAGAATGTTGGTGATGAGTTCTTCCAGCCTTTGTGTGTCTGAAGAAGTCTATATTTTGCCTTCATTTTTGAGAGACATCTTTGTTAAATATAGAATAATTAACAGGTTTTTTTCTTCCTGATGTTGTTCCACTGTCTTCTTGCTTGCATTGTTTCCAACAGTAAATCTGCTGACATCTGTCTCTGTCCCTCCATCCTGCTGAAGGTTTTCTCTCTCATGGCTCTTTTAAACAATTTGATTATTATGTGCTTTGGTGTAGTTTTCTTCATGTTTCTTGTGCTTGGGTTTGTGGAGCATCTTAGATCTTTGGGATTATAGATTTCGCTAAATCCAGAAAAATTTTGGCAATGATTTCTTCATTACTTTTTCTGTTCTACTCCAGAGTTCCACCAAGAATTAGTTACCCCTATATCGGACTTGAAATTATCCCAGAGCACACTGATGCTCCTTTCATTTTTAAAATTCTTTTTTTTCCTCCATTTCATTTTGTCTACTTTCTTTTTTAAAATTTTTTTTTAATGTTTATTTATTTTTGAGAGAGAAAGAGACTGAGTGTGAGCAGAGGAGGGGCAGAGAGAGAGGGAGACACAGAATCTGAAGCAGGCTCCAGACTCTGAGCTGTCAGCACAGAGCCCGACGTGGGGCTCGAACTCACAAACCAGGAGATCATGACCTGAGCCAAAGTCGGATGGTTAACTGACTGAGCCACCCAGGCGTCCCTCATTGTGTCTACTTTCTATTGCTACGTCATTAAGTTCACTAATCTTTTCTTCTGCAGTGTCCAATTTGTCATTAATTGTATCCAGTCTGTTTTTCATCTCTTGGCACTTTCTCATCTTCTTGAGCTTTTTTCTAGAATGCAGTTAAGTTACTTGGAAATAGTTTGAATTTTTCAAATTTTGCTTTTACAATTTGTTAGGTGAGACCAGAGCCACATTTGGTTATGGCTTTTTTTCCCCCAGCACTCAGGTAATATCTCTCTGCCTGGTCTACCCAAGCCTCAGAAATAAGGATGCTTTCCAGTCTGCCTTGTGTGAACAGACACTATTTCCAACCCTCTATGACCAGTGGGTACTACTGTTGCCTCTGATCATTCTGACTCATTCTTTCCCTGCCTTGGATCATTTCCTCACTTATATACATACTTCAGAAACCCTAAATACTTGAGGGGGGAACCTTTCGCAGATCTCTGGAGTTTTCTTTCTGCATAGTTCTCCCCTTTCATAGACTATGCCCTATAAATTCTAGCTGCCTTGTTCTCCCTGGATACTCTGCTCTGCCTCCTCAACTCAGTGAGATTGCTGGGCTCAACCTATATTTCTCCCCATTTCCATAACCTAGAAACTCCCTTAAGCAGTAACCTTAGCAATTGTAGGGTTTACCTCATCTGCTTCCTATTTCTCAGACTCAGTGTCCTTTATTGCCTCATGTCTGGTGGCTTAAAAAACTGTTTCATGTATTTTGCCTGTTTCTTGATAGTTTCAGGTGGTAAATCCATATTACTCACCTTGGTCGGAAGTAGAAATAGTCAAGAGACACAATCGTTTGTTAGAAGTTTTTATGTTAAGTTAAACATAAATATATTTTGAAGTAAAATATAAAATTTGTATAAAGTTCTTTTAAAATGAGTCCTCAGAGAAGTTTTATACTTATGGCTGGGTATAAAATTTAAATTCTTTTTTAAAAATTACACTGCCGGGGGGGTACCTGCATGGGTCAGTTGGTTAAGCATCTGACTCTGGATTTTGGCTCACATTATGATCTCGTGGTTTGTGAGTTTGAGCCCTGCGTCTCGCTCTAAACGAACATTGCAGAGCCTACTTGGGATTCCCTGTCTCTCTGCCGCTCCACTGCTTGTGCTCAATCTCTCTCTTTCAAAATAAATAAACTTAAAAAAAGAAAACAAAGAAGAAAATTACACTGCCAGATACCCCTGGGTTATATATGTCTTCTCTGAGTTGTGTTGACAGAAATGATTTTAGAGATTCAGTGATTTAGAGATTTAGAGATTCTCCATCTTGTCTTTAAAAAAGTCACCACCCCTACTATATAATAATGCCTCAAAAGTAATACATTCTCTTTTTCTTTGCTAAAAGGTAAGTTGTCTTATGTTCTCCAGGCACTTATAACGCACTAGAACTGAATTCAGCAGCTAGTTGGCTGAGAGTGGGTGATATGGGGAGAGAGCGTATGCTCTGTAGGTCGTCTAGAGGCGTACAAGACGGGGATGGAAAATGGAAGCATGGGACTCTGACATAACTGCTTTCACCGCTGATTTGTTTAGGGCAGATTATCCCCATCTGGATAATCTTAGAATTCACCAAGAAATCATCCCACGTTCATATCGGGCAGAATCAACTCCCTGTGTTGTGGTGCTTGTTAATGGAGCATGGCATTACACGTGTTTTGCCTTCCCTAGGACCAGTGTACCATGAGTACTGTGAGTGTCCAGAAGAGGATCCTCAGGCCTGGCAAAAAACTCTGTCTTGTCCAACCGAGGAACCACAGATTGCAAAAGATTTCGCTTCTTTCCCCAGCATCAATCTCCAGCAGATGTTAAATGAAGTTCCGAAAAGGTTTGGGGACGAAAGGGGTGCCATCGTCCATTACACGATTCTCAACAACCACATCTACCGGAGATCTTTAGGGAAATACACAGACTTCAAAATGTTCTCAGATGAGATTTTACTGTCACTGGCAAGAAAGGTATGAGAGCATGAACTCATTGGTTCTAAAAACAATATATAGTTGACCCTTAAACAACATGGGTTTGAACTGCGTGGGTCCACTTATACATGGATTTTTTTTTTTTTTTTTTTTTTTTTTTTGGATTTTTTTTTTAAATAAATACAGTACAGTACTCTAAGTGTATTTTCTCCTCCTTATGACTTTCCTAATGGCAGTTTACTTTCTCTAGCTTACTTTATTGGAAGAACACAGTATATAATATAACATACAGAGTATGTGTTAATCAACAGCTATGTCATCGGTAAGGCTTCCAGTTAACAGTAGGCTATTAGTTGTTAAGTGTTGGGGGAGTCTAATATTATACACAAAATTTAGGTTGTGTGGGGATTGGCACCTCCAACCCCTGCATTGTTCAAGGGTCAACTGTAGTTTAATTATGTAGTTGTAACATTGCGATGCCTGGAATAACAGTGGCAAAGGATAGAAATGGCTTCTGGCCTTGCAAATGTGTAGCTAAGATGTCCACCACCTGAGTGTTCATCAGTTCTCCCCTTTTATGGATCTTTCTTTCCTTTAATATTTAAATTAAATGGCTTGAGCCCCCATCCCAGGTAAGTAGGCCCTGCATAAAACTCCCAACGCTTTCGTGGACTCCCAAACATTTTTAGCCCCAAGCTCACTTCTTGTAGTTCTCCCTCCATTCAGATTTCACTTTCTGCAGCTCTTTTGTTTCTTATTACCTCAAAATGACTTGAACTTAGACCACTTTTCCTTGTTTTATCCTAACCATCTCGAAAAGATAGTATGCATGGCATGTTTTGTTGATGGTTCTAGTAACAGAGAGGTTATTTTGTACCATTGTGTAGTAAAAGCCAACCAAACAAAAATTCTAACATTTAAAAATAGACATCCCTGGGGGCACCTGGTGGCCCAGTTGGTTAAGAGACTCTTGGTTTCGGCTCAGGTCATGATCTCGTGGTTGGTGAGTTCAAGCCCTGTGTCGGACTCAGCACTGACAGTGCAGAGCCTGCTTGGGTTTCTCTATCTCCCTGTCTCTCTGCCCCTCTCCCACTCATGCTCACTCTCTCTTTCAAAATAAGTAAGTAAACTTTAAACAAACAAACAAATAAGTAAATAAAAATAGACATGCCTATATTAATCAGACTCAGTCATCCTTGCCTCCAGGAATTTCTCACTGGCTGTCATTGATGTTCAGGTCTTGGCTTCTTAGTAGAATATGCTTGGGCCTCTATCTTTCAGAAGACTTCTCAACTCCGCCCCCACCCCCACTCCCCTCTACTCGACCCTTCTTTCCACACCTGCAAAACTCTCAAGCAGAGCAGTTCAAATTGCCTTTTGTTCCTCCTCCTTCCTGACCATGCAGAGTGAAGGGTGAGGATGGGAGTTTTTCTACCTTTCCCACTCAAGATTGTCAAGGTAGTTGTCTAAACCAAAAGCCAACTTGGGTGATATGAGTTACACACTTTCCCAAGTGTGCTGAATGTGTGGCTGCAGTCACTTCTTATTTTATCTTATTTTTTTAATGTTTATTTATTTTTGAGACAGAGAGCATGAACGGGGTAGGGTCAGAGAGAGAGGGAGATACAGAATCCGAAGCAGGCTCCAGGCTCTGAGCTGTCAGCACAGAGCCCGACGTGGGGCTCGAACTCACAGACCGTGAGATCATGACCTGAGCCGAAGTCAGGTGGTTAACCGACTGAGCCACCCAGGCGCCCCAATCACTTCTTATTTTAAAAAGCAGCCTCCTCCCCGCTCCGCACTCGCCCACGGTATGAGCACATCGCAGGTACCTGATCACAAAGGTGGTGCTTTCTTCCTGGCCTACCGCCCACCAGTCCACCCTGCCCTGTGTCCTACCTTGTACTCATGTTGCTGCCTCTAGAGCAGTGGTTTTTCCTAGTGATTAATTTGCCCCTTCGAGGACATTTGGCAAAGTCTCGAGACAGTTTCGGTTGCCACAGTTTGGGGGTTGCGACTAACATCTAGCGGGTGGAGACCATGGATACTAGTCAACATCTTACAATGCACAGAACTGCCTACAGCAAACGACTACCCAGACCAAAATGTCAATACTGCTGAGATGAAGAAACCCCATTCTATAGTGAGAACTTCTGGTATGGAGTTTGTTGTTGTTGTTGTTTTGTGTTTTGTGCGTTTTTTGTTTGTTTTAGGTTTTTTTGGTTTATTTTATTATTATTTATTTATTTATTTATTTAGGTGTGGAGTTTATTAATGAGTCTATAAACAATAGTGGGGAAGCACGAGGTTGAGTAGTCCCATCCCTGGCCCTTCCCTCTTGTTCTGGGTTCTTTGCCCAGTGGCTGGGAAGAAATCCAAGACAAATGAGACTCATCTCTGGACTTCGAGCAGCCTGCTCTGGTGGGACTTGTTTTGTTATTTGGAAGTTGGAGTGGTATATGGATATAAACAAATTGTACTGCATCATGGTAGCTTGTAAGGAAAGCAGGTGCCCAGGGTGAAAATGTCTGGGGAGGGGGAGTCATAGAGGAGGTAACATCAGGTCTGAGTTTGAAGGATGAGAAAGGAGGCCACCAAGTGAATAAGGAGGAGAAGAATGTTCCAAGTGGGAAGGGAATTGCATAGGAGAGTGGCTGGCGTTTTCAGAGAGCAGCCCGAAGTTGACCGGCACCTTCTCGGGTGGAAGGTGAGGCTTATAGCTTAGCTGGAACGAGATAACAGGCCTTGCCTTCTAGCCAGACAGTTTACACCTTGTCCTGTAGGCTTAAGGTTCTCTTAAGCTTCTAGTAACATGAATTTGGATTTTAGACTTTTAGGCAGCAAAGTGAGAGCTAATCAGAGTGGGGAGAGCCTCGAGCAGAACACCTAGTGAGGAAGCTACTGCACCAATCTAGGCAAGAGATGGGAAGAGCCTAAACCAAGGCATTGACCGCGGAGATGGCCACGGAGTGGCAGATTCCGGAAGCAAATGTAGACGTGACGTGGAGGTTTGATACTTAAGGAAAACAAGGGCTTGGGTCTAACCTTGTCAATTCTTTAGTAGGCAGCTGGCAGAAAGAGTTCTTGAAGCCCTTTATTTGTACTGTTCTATACCATGTCCACTGCTAGAACAGTAAGCAATTTTGATAATTTATCTATATTTTTATTAAGTAATCTCTATGCCCAACATGGGGCTCAACCTCACGACCCCAAGATCAAGAGTCACTCGCTCCACCGACTGAGCCAGCCAGGTGCCCTGACACTAAGCAATTTGAAACACCATCTCTGGACAGAAGGAGCTGACTCCTGGTTGCGTGAATTTGCCATCTGCCATCCTCACCCTTGACTTTCTGATACTGCTGATGACTGACGGGCAATTTTCTCGCCTCTGCTGTTTCCAAATGTTTACTTTTGCCAGACATATTTTAAAAAGCCAAAGAATAGAAGCATTTAGTACCCAAAACTGAGCTCTTTGCAGAACTGATGTCTCATCTTTTGTTTATTTAGGTCCTTCTCCCCGATATAGAATTTTATATTAATCTTGGAGATTGGCCTCTGGAGCATCGAAAAGTCAATGAAACCCCTGGCCCTTTACCTATCGTTTCGTGGTGCGGCTCCCTGGATTCACGAGACATTATCCTTCCAACATATGACATCTCCCACTCGACACTGGAAGCAATGAGGGGTGTCACAAATGATCTCCTCTCTATTCAGGGAAATACAGGTAAATAAAAGTTTGTTCTCAAAGACAGAGGTAAAAGGGAGTAGGTATATATTTAAATAACCATCATTTTTCTTTTCTAACCGAGAAAGAAAGGGCAGTGTAGGATTCCTCTAATCCAAAACTTAGATGTATGGGTTGGACTAGTAAAATCCAGACCTGCCGTAACTGGGTCTCCTTTGAGTTGGTCCTTTGTAAATACCATTTGAAAATATATATTTGGTAAAATTGTCACTTAATTCTGACTCCAGTGCCTTTATATTGCTGGATGGAGCCAGAAAGCATTTTGAAAAATATAAAATTATATATGGATGTAAGAGAATTGTTATAGCAGTGTTATTTGGATATTACTCCCTCCATCATGTAGTGAGGAATTTTCTCATTTCTTCCTTCTACCTTACTTGATCCTTTACAACCTGAATTCTTTCTGCCCCTCCCCCACTCCCATTTGATGGCCTTACATTTTATGGCCCAACACAACTTTTTATTAAACCAGACTCCCTGAGTAGAATAAACCCTGCCTAACCCTGCCTGTCTTTATAAACTCTGTTCCCATTTATTGTGATTTGGTGGACTTATTTGGCAGATGCGACCGAAGACTCTTTGCAAACTACCTGAAGATAGCATGGATTCAAAACTGACTTTTTATTTGGTAACAGTGAATTCTTGAGAAGTGTACTAAAATATTAAAGAGAGTGAGCCTCTCCAGTTTCTATGTTTTACAATTTTTCCCTTAGAAGAGTAACAGGTGTTAACTAATGACCTCTCTTTAGAATCATAGAAACAGATTTAGTTAATTCTTCTAGAATATTTCCTTCTAGGGAAAGAAACCCCCCCCCCCCACACACACATATTTACACACATGCATATAGTTGAGTTATATATATATATATATATATATATATATATATATATATATATATATATCTTGATTTCAGAGCATATTAGACAATCCTCCCTGTATTCAAAGGTGATGTGCTCAAAAATCTGAGCAACCTAAGGATTAAAGACGTGGGTGTTACCTAGTTATATAGTTTGTTCTGGTCACCCAGTCTAAGAACAAAAGCCTAGCTCATTTTTTATTGTGAAGCACAAAGGATGGAAGAAGCTAATGCCTGGGTGAGTGGCCAAGTTGCTGAATGCTTTTTGCTTTGAACTTGATCCAGCGTTATTTTGGATAACTCCTAAAGTCATACAACAGACACTCTAGCATTTGAGTGAGCTCTCACAGGTAGACAAATAGGAGAAATGAGAGAATTCTTTTATGTGATACAGCAGATAAAAGGGCTGTTTTTAAAGTCTAAACTGGAAAGTATCTCAGGAAGGTACTCAATCCCCTATTTTTTGGAAACAGCACCTTACTTTAGGAGATGAGTTGATGATAAAAGAGCTTTAACATCTTAAATGACAATGGTATATTAAAGATGATTATGCTTACCATTTTTATAAATGTCAAACTCATAATCATATTTTTTTATGGCTTCAAACCTCTAGGGCCTTCCTGGATCAATAAAACAGAAAAAGCTTTCTTCAGAGGTAGAGATAGCCGAGAAGAGAGACTCCAGTTGGTACAGATGTCCAAGGAAAACCCAGAGCTCCTAGATGCAGGAATTACAGGATATTTCTTTTTCCAAGAGAAAGAAAAGGAGCTTGGAAAAGCTAAATTGATAGGTTTCTTTGATTTCTTTAAGGTATGCGTTTATGTCTTCCTGTATGAATATGAAGTGATAAACTTGCATTAAAAGTCTACCAAATCACTGGGTGGGCAGATTTCTCCAGTCTTTTGAGCTGGCACACCCACACTTTCTTACTTTCTCCCTTCCAACAATAGGGAATTAGAGCATTCATTGTGGTCTCCTTTTTGGTATTTTTGTTTTTGTTGGTTCTGTCTACCCAGTGGCCAGGACTGTATTTAATACTATAGTACGAGGATTAACCTGGGGTTTTGGGTGCATTTATTTATCTGTTTTTTTCTTGTTTAGACTTATTTTATAAGCTGGGACTCTAAATACCTTTTACATAAAGTGATCTTAAATGCCTTTTGTAAACAGAAAGAGTATAAACTCCATATAAGTATGGAACTATGGTACGCGTCCTGCCTCTGCCATTAACTGTGGAACCTTCATCTCTTAGCGCCCCTAAACATGCAAGATGCCTGCCTTGCTCCTTCAGGGCACTGTCATGAGGCCCAAAGGATAGAGATGTGAACAGTATGACAGAATCTGACTGGCTAGAAAACTCTTTGGTACCAATTACTTAAGAAAAAATTAATTACCAAATCTGTGAGTACATCCTGTTCATATCAGTGTGATAGAATGAAAAAACATTGGATTTGAACTCAAAGAATAGAGGTTTATAAATTTATCTGAACACCAGTTTTCTCATTTGTAAAAAAAAAAAGAAGGTGGGGGGGGAAGAGAGGTTATCATAATATGTGCTTCACATTATTATGATCAAGTGAGGTTTAATTCCTATGAAAAGTGATTTTGAAATGTAAACCAAGCCTTATTAATCCAGCAAATATGTAAACCGAGTACCTATTATGTCGCAAGCCATCACACTAGTCCATGAACTTCTCCACATTTCTATGTGCTCAACTCTAAAATTGAGCTTTCTGGAGGTAACACTTTCCTTTTTCATACTTATGTAGGTATAAGGAACAAGGGAAATTAGGTATACATGAAAGTGTAAATTGTTACCAGAAGTCAGTTTTAATAAACCTAGAAAATAAAAAAAATTTTTTTCTAGTGTTTATTTATTTTTGAGAGAGACAGGGTGCAAGTGGGAGAGAGGGAGACACAGAATCAGAAGCAGCCTCCAGGTTCTGAGCTGTCACTACAGAGCCTGACCTGAGGCTCGATCTCATGAGCCATGAGATCATGACCTGAGCTGAAATCTGACGCTTAACCGAGTAAGCCACCCAGGCACCCCAAACATAGAACTTTTGAAACATTTTCCTCCCTGGTCACAGAAATCTGAATCCCCATTACATAGAGTTGAAAAAGGTACTCCTATTTCCTAAATTATTTCCTAAAACTATTGATTATCTTATCCTTAAATACATTATATTTCTTTTTTTTTAAGATTTTTTTTTTGAGAGAAAAAGAACAAGTAGGAGAGGGGCAGAGAGAGGGAAAGAGAGAATCCTAAGCAGGCTCTGTGCTGTCAGTGCAGAGCCCGATGGGGGGCTCGAACTCACGAACTGTGAGATCATGACCTGAGCCAGATCAAGAGTTGGATGCTTAACCGACTGAGCCACCCAGACACCCCATTGCATTGTATTTCCTAAAATCAATGTGCTAAAGGCTGCTTATGATTTTTTTTTTTAATTTTTTTTTTTTTTAACGTTTATTTATTTTTTGAGACAGAGAGACAGAGCATGAACGGGGGAGGGTCAGAGAGAGGGAGACACAGAATCTGAAGCAAGATCCAGGTTCCCAGCTGTCAGCACAGAGCCCGACGCGGGGCTCGAACTCACGGACTGCAAGATCATGACCTGAGCCGAAGTCGGCTGCTTAACCGACTGAGCCACCCAGGCGCCCCAGGCTGCTTATGATTTTAATACAAAGAGAAAATGTGAATTACAAAATGAAGTGTATAACTTTTAAACAGTGAAATTGGAACATGGAAAATAACTGCTTTATATTTAGTATTATGGTGTTGATGACAATCAGAAGTGAAACAAATGGCTGTTAAATTTCTTCTTTGTTTATGTTTGTTTTAATCTCTTAGTACAAGTATCAAGTGAATGTGGATGGGACTGTGGCTGCGTATAGATACCCGTACCTCATGCTGGGTGACAGTCTGGTTCTGAAGCAGGACTCAACATACTATGAACATTTCTATATGACACTAAAGCCTTGGAAACATTATGTCCCAATTAAAAGAAATCTTAGCGATTTACTAGAGAAAATTAAGTGGGCCAAGGTACGCTTTCTGCAGTTTTAATTTCTTGAGGTGATAACACACTTACCAATGTTATTTACATGAGTTCCATCATGATGCAATTTACCTTGACATAATTTAGTCAGAGAAATGTTACTTTCTGGAACTTTTGTTCCCTTGAAATAGCTAAAGAATCAACATTGAGGTCATTTTAATACCCTTTATCAACATTTTTGAGCATTTTTTAGAAGAGTTGGAAGTCCAATGTTATATGGAATGTATATATTATATAGAATATAACAGTGTTATATAGAATATAGATTTTTCTGAAGGAATCACTATTCATGCATACACACACTAATCAAGCAAAAACACACTGAATGCAAATCGCTGATTGAAAAACCCAGGGTTAGAGTCCTTTATGCACAAGAAGACATTAAAGGCAATTACGATGCTCTTTTCTTGTTCCCAGTTAGGAAAAAGGCACAATCGATGCATGCTATACAACATTCCAAGAATTACAAGTTTTCCATAAAATATGATTTGTTTTCGTATTTTTTAAAGAAAAAGTATTAAAAATCTGTTCTGTTTTATTATGAAGCTCTAGAAATTTACCCTTTCGTTATAAGATTTTGTTCTAAGTTTCTGAGAAGCCGTGTTTGGGTATGCAAATAAGTGGGTGCCCGAGGCAGAATCATTTTGGTGACCTTTAATAAAAAGTAAGGATTGCTTGCCAGTGGCTTTTCCTGTGGGCAGCAGAGTAGAATATTAGCTATTTTCCAAAAGTATAATTAGGAATGCTGAGTGTTCCTGGTAATGAAGGAACAGCCTGCGGGTACCAATCACCGAATTTACTATTACAGCAGTAAGCTCGACTTTCACAGGTACTGCTTGGTAACAACTTTGGGGCTCTGACTGCAAATTACAATGGAGCTCTTAAGAGATGTTAGAACATAAAAAGTGATTCATTCTACTCCAGTTTGCATTTTCATACCAAGCAGAGAGGCTAGGATGGGGGAACAGAGGATGAGCCCTAAATGTCCTGGGGAGCCAGGAGACACAAGAGAAGCTGCATGTTGGGTGAAGGTATGGGGCGGGAGGGGGTGGGGGGAGCTTCTGAGCCAGTGCAACAGGGTCCAAACACGCGTGACCATTGCTGTGTAACAGATGTCTAGCAAAGTACCTTGTCTATTTTTCAGAGCCTCGTGCTGAGGCTGTTTTCATCCCGTTCCGCGTCTTCCATGCTGTTCACATTTAACCCGACATCGGCCCTGCTTCACACTCGCCAGTAGCCTTCTTTGGGAGGGTGGGTGGTCACAGGAGTACTTTTCACTTATCGTGTTGTTGTTTTTTTAAACCTTTCAGGAGAATGATGAAGAAGCCAAGAAGATTGCAAAAGAAGGGCAGCTGAGGGCCAGGGACCTGCTGCAGCCACACCGGCTTTACTGTTACTATTACAGAGTATTCCGGGTGAGTGCCCGAGGGCTGTCCTGCCGGGAGGGGGTGGGGGAGCATCCTCAGACCCCATGCTGGGCCTGGGTGCCTCACTTCTCCATAGGGTTCTGAGAGTCAGTCCACGGAACTCTGGCCAAGCCGAGCACCAGCCCGCAGAAAGACAGGATCAGTGCTAAGTCTTTTTGTGGCCCCTGTATTTTTATCCCACCTCAGTATTATGAAAAACAGTGCACCGAGCCCTTCCAAATATAGATGAAAAGCTCCCCCTACCTTGGCAGTGCTTTTATGAAGTGCCTTGTGGAATTCCTAGTTTAGGTATTTTCTGAACCTCAGAGGATATCTTTCCTCCTCTAGAAAGTAAGGGGGTTGGACTGGAGATCATGAACATCTCTTTCTGCTCAACGTGTCTGCCTCTTTGTTCTTACTACTTAAGATTCATGCTTTTGGTATCACGGTATAGGATGGAAAGCCAATATTCAGCTTGCTGTAAAAAAAAAAACAAGTGAAATACATTTATTAAAATTTTTTTAATGTTTTATTTATTTTTGGAGAAAGAGAGAGACAGAGTGCCAGTGGGAGAGGGAGACACAGAATTGAAAGCAGGCTCTAGGCTCTGAGCTGTCAGCACAGAGCCCAATGTGAGCTCGAACCCACAAACCGTGAGATCATGAACTGAGCCAAAGTCAGACCCTTAACCGACTGAGCCATCCCGGCACCCCAAAATGAAATATATTTCTAATGGTTCTAACACCTTAGGCCTAAAATACGGAAATGCAAGGACTGGTTCTTTCAGTAACTATCTTGTGTTTTTACACAGTAAAATCTCACCAGGAAGAAAAAAAAAAGAGAAATAATACTTCTGTTTTTAACCTAAACTTATTTTTCTGTGGGCAGAAGAAAAGTACATTTCTTCAGATGCTGGGGGATACTGTTTTCTCGTAGAAAAATTAAAATGATAAATTACACTATTTACTAAAAGTAGCCTTTCCCTTAAATGAGTTGTGCACCCTCCGTTGGTCTGCCTGTAACTTGAATAGTAGGGGTTTTTCACCCTAAATTATTAAGTTGGTTCCTGTACTCGTGTCAGTATTTTTGAGGGTTGGGCCCCCCACCAGGAATGTCCAGCTCGAGGTATATGGAACCACTGAACTGGAAGTCTAATTTATAGGAATATTTCAGTCAGTGGCCAAGAAGGAGGACACCACGCAGGTCTGTAGCCAAAACATATGTGGCTATGAGCCTAAAGGGAAGGGTGTGTGGGACCGGCAACTTTATTTTGAGATACATATCATCTTTGTTGATTTGAGTGTTCAACACATTTAATTATTCATTCATCACTGGCGGGTAAACGCCAAGAGGTGCTGTTATTTCAAATGGGGATGCCTGGCTTGACCTCCTTTTGTGGAGGCTTCCTACGTCCACAGAAAATTATAGATTGGGGTTCCTTGTTAGATTATGAAATATTACACTTAGTACCTGTAAGAACTGAAGTTGGGACTGGAATAAAGCAGACCTTTGGTTGTAGTCTCAAGATACACAGCCACTAGGGGGCGCCTGGGTGGCTCAGTCGGTTAAGTGTCGGGACTTCAGCTCCGGTCATGATCTCACAGTTCTTGAGTTTGAGCCCCTCCTGGGGCTCTGTGCTGGCAGCTCGGAGCCTGGAGCCTGCTTCGGATTCTGTGTCTCCCTGCCCCTCTGCCCCTCCCTCGCTTGTGCTCTGTCTCTCAAAAATGAATAAACGTTAAAAGAAAGAAATCTTTTCTAAAGATACACAGCCACTAGGAAGGATGGCGTGAGTGGGGTAGGGAGGGAGGATCCAGTGGGATGACTTGGGGACTAATCTTTGAGTTGCCTTCACACGCACATTCCAGGAATATGCCGAGCGCCAGTCCAGCAAACCGGAAATACGTGATGGAATGGAACTTGTTGCTCAGCCTGATGATGACACGTCCGTGTGCCAGTGCCACCGGGAAAGACCTTCCAGAGAAGAGCTGTAAGTCAGCTCACACTCACAGCCCTGCGTGTGTGGCCGAGGAGTTGTCTGCAAGCATTCAGATCATTCAGGTAGAGGCCACCCTGTGTCGAGCGCAGTTCAGGAGACTTAACGTGCATGGATAGAGCAGTAGGAGAGCCAGCATTACATGTGTCTTTAAGTATTATTTTCTTTTGTGTAAAAACCGCTATCATCGGCATCAGTTTGTTTTTTTAAAAAGAAAACTTGCGGGTCATAGTAGATAGGCTTGCCCAAATATCACTCTCTAGGAAACTGTTGGCGCCATATTTCTTGGTGTGTTCCTGCCCCTTGTTCACTTTCCCTCCTCCTCTTCCAGTTATGAAGAAGAAATGCTTGTGCAGGGTCCTTCCGTCTCAGTGCGTAATTTCTTCTCCTGCAGGCTGCTTTTGGCATTCAGTAATGGCAAGCCTCCTCCTGGAAGGTCTGATAAGAACAGTTAAGGGAGGAGAAGATGGTTCCCTTATTAAAGGTAGCTTGGAGACTAGGGAGGCAGTATTGTCTTAAAGCTCACTTGGATCTTTTTAGCTAAGTTTTACCAAAGCCTGGGACAAAATTAAGGAGAAATTGTGTCGTAAGCTAGTAATTCCCAATCTACCTGGGTGGGACACCCAGCAAGGACAACACAGTTATTAAAGTACATGAGAACATCCTATGGGAACCATTCATTATCTATCTATAGAATAGAGGGAAGATAACGATAGTCAGGTGGGGATCTTTACTTTTTTTTAATCTATAAAAGGATACTTGAAAACATCTGCCAGAAGCAACAGTAATAAGCCTGGTATTTTGGGAATTCACTAATATGCTGACAAGAAAGGCAAACATCCTGAATGCATCCTTGCTGTTGCAGTGGTTTTGCACTGCCAAGAGAAAAACTTTGAAATTTCCTTCGCCTTTTTTTGGACGGGGTCAAGACTTAAGACTTAATGCCCAGAACTTCGTTACACACTCCTTGTAAAACCACCCATCCAAGAGTCATTGGTCATGTCACTAATGAGCACTTCCCCAAAGCAAGAGCTATCTACCCTCCCAATCTAAAAATATTGACTCCTCTCATTGAAATATTTACTTAATCTGGAAAGCACTGTAATGTAACCACTTTAAAGTAGTCATATCTTTTTCTGAAGGTCAATAAGAACACAGAATTGTGTAACTAGACAAAAGCAAAACCATATTTAAGAGCAGTGTAAACAAAGCCAAGTATCCAAGGAAAACCAATACCCACCAGTTGTTCCCAAGTACACGGTCACAGGGCAAGCTGTACTGGGACCATAACCTAATGAATCCATGTCCTGTATATATTGTACCCGGAGTTTGGGGTTTGTCAAGGCCGAGATTATGGAAAGAAAATTTGCCCTCCCTCATACCTCCCTGCCCACCAACCCCTGCTCCTTCCTTGTGGCTGATGGCATCTTGTTCAAAACATCTTAAATTTTTTAAATATCTATCACCAGCTGCCAAACAAGACTGAGAGTGAAAAGTGAACTGAGATACATCAGGCAGCCTCTGAGCATGGAACAGAGAGGATGTAGTTAAGAAATTAAGTGGAGCCCTCAAAGTTAGCTTAAATGGTTTTCTGGTTTGTTGACATGAATATAACCTAATAAAGTAGTTTTACTAAAACCATGATTTTTCCCTTCGAATTCACACATTACCCACATAATCCATTAGTCATTTTTAATACTTCAACTGTCATTTAAAAAATCTGATATTTCAAAGAAGAGGATTGTAAGGATGTGCAAGTAAATATAGTAAGTGCATTTGTCTAAATAAGCTGCCAGGGTATTTGTTGCAGCACCGTTTTTATTAGTAAAATGTCGGAAACACCTTGAATAGCCTTCATGAAGGAACTGGCCAAGTAGATAACGATATATAAAGGAATATAATACAACCATTAAAAAGAATGAAGTATCTCTAAACATACTATCATGAAAGATTTCCATTACAGTATTCAGTGGAAAAAGTAAGTTACAGAACAGCATGTATAATGTGAAACCATGAATGTAAAAAACAAAAATATGTTTGTATGGTTGAAAGTTTGGAAAGATTTTATTTACCAATATCTGAAGGGACGGAGAGAAGGGAATTTTTACTTTTTGCTATATACCTGTCTATGATATTTGTTTTTACTGCAAGTATGAATTAGACTATAAAATAAAGAAAAATGTAAACCTAGGAAAAGACTGTAAGTGCACAAAAGATATATATAAGAAAATGGATATTTATATTTTCCATTTTGCTGTTTTTAAGTCTACTATGTCTAGAATTTTGTATCATGGGACATATTTTATACACTTTTAAATAAAGTAAATTTTCTAAATAATATTTTGAAAAACACAACTTTCGTTTTGAAGAAAGTGGGGCGCCTGGGTGGCTCAGTCAGTTAAGCGACGACTTAGGCTCAGGTCAAGAGTTATCGGAGCCCTGCCTTGGGCTCTGTGCCGACAGCTCGGAGCCTGGAACCTGTTTCAGATTCTGTGTCTCCCTCTCTCTCTCTTCCCCTCACCCCTTCTCTCTCTCCCTCTCCCTCTCCCTCTCTCAAAAATAAGTAAATATTAAAAAAAAAAAAAAAAGATTGTAACAACCTATAGCCCTGGTATTTCTGCAACTGGGTTGGTCTAATTATAATTTTATTGTGTCTTTATGAGTGAATGAACCCAAATTTATATCACCACCACTCAGTCCCTAGTGGGATTTCCCTAATATTAGGGGGAAAGAAATTTGGGCTTGACACCATTATTTTTCTGATTCCAGGTTAAAATAACAAGAAGTGCAATGTCTTAGACAGTTTAGGTCGTCATTATACTGGTTTAGTTGTTATACTGGTTTAGTAAGTTATACACGACTTACTGTAGTGATCACTTAGCAATAAATATATACACGTACGAAATCATTATGTTGTACACCTGAAACTAATGTATATGTCAATTATACCTCAATTAAAAAAATAAAACTGGTTTAGGATTTACCAGCTAAAGAGCTTACATTTAGAAATCTCATTAGATTACAATCACGTGTCACTTTTTGATCCTGAGCACTAGATGCCAAATCGCTAGAAGGATCAGTTTTCTTATTTACAAATGAATAAATTACTTACATATGAAAGCTTTTGTGTATTTCTCCCACATCCTTAAAGCCCTTGGTGGCAGTGACCAGGCTTTATAATAAGTTTAGCCCCAAATCGCGGAAATGCACTGTGGTTTCCCTTTAAAAATGCTTTGCCTCAAAGCCTTTAACAATCGCAGCGAGAACTAACAGGTTCAACTAGCGTCACATTTTTTTCGTTTTGGATACGCTGGAGACGGAGGCGGGGCCGGGGGTGGTGGTGGAGGAGGGAAGCTCGGCGCTGAGGGGCGGGGCCTTGGGGCGGGGCGGGGCGGGGCCGAGGGACAGACCGGGGCGGGGCCTTGAAACGGACCAGAACGGAAGTAGAGGTGCGTAGCTTCCGTTTGCAGTGCTAACGAGAAGTTCTGCGGAGCCAGGTACAGCGGCGTAGAAAGGTGAAGGGAAGGTTGTACCCCTACCGTGTGTGCCCATATCACAGCTGGTCTCTCCTCTCTGTAGCCTCTGTTCTAAGACCACCCTTGTCCAGCGCCCTAAAGCGCCCCCCGCCCCTGCGCTTGAGTTCCGCTCCCCAGCCGACCCCCGTAAAAACGTTTGGTCTCCCTGAAGCGCCCCCATCCCCGGGCCTCCAGCCTCCGGTTTCCAGCGCTGCCCACGATTGAGCCCTGCGTCCTCGGCTCGGCCTCGGGGAACTCGCGCGGCCCTGGCTGACGCGGCTCCTGTTCGGCCTACAGCCTCACGGTCCCCGATCCTCGCCCCTCCGCGGAGACGCAGTTTCGTCTCCCTGGAGGCCGGGGGCGAAGTACTTGTTAACCCGCCTCACCTTTTTTCCGTTCTACCCGTGAAATGGTTTTCGTTATGTAGAGATGGAAAAGCGTCTGCCCTCCTCCGCCCTCGGCAGAAAGCACAGGAAAAAAGGAAGAGCGAGATTACAAAACTGAGAAAGGTCCTGAAACACCTTGGTTTGTTCATTAAAACAAGATAAGAGGTTCCGATCCCAGCAAATTAACTTTAGTACTCCTTCCCAGCTTTTAAAGTAAGTGGAACTGAGAATTCAGAGACTTACCTTGTAGGCTTTTTCTCATGAAGATAAAAGACGGGTGGAGCCATAATCGACTTAATAAAAATCATCACCGAGTTGGGGTAGACGAAAACCTTCCATTTCTGAATCTGTAATTGGAAGCTGGTGTAGTAAATTCCTTCGTTACTTGAGCAGTGGTTTTATAGTACTTTCTAGTGTCTTACAATGTATGCAGTGTTTTCAGGTTGGTGCATTTATTTAGAGCCTCATAGTAATAACCCTGTGAAAGCAGTATCACTTTTTATCTAAGGCCACCAGCTGTCCCTACCCCCTTTCTTGACTCTTAAACCTCCTCCAAAGACTTTTTGCCACCCTTCAGTTTATCCCTTTTGCACTTAAAATTTCTCCCTCACTATGGGATCATACCTAATAACATTTTAATATGCTTTAATGTCTGTCCTATTAAAAAAAAAAACAACAAAACCACCCTGGGAATCCATTCCTGCCCACCAGCTGTTGCTCTGTATCTGCTTTTTTTTTTTTTTTTCCAATGTTTTTATTTATTTTTTAGAGAGACAGACTGAGCCGAGCAGGGGAGGGGCAGAGAGAGGGGAAAACAGAATATGAAGCAGGCTCCAGGCTCTGAGCTGTCAGCACAGAGCCCAACATGGGCTTGGACCCATGAACCATGAGATCATGACCCAAGCCAAAGTCAGACACTCAACCGACTGAGCCACCCAAGCGCCCCTGTAGCTTCTTCTTGACAGAATTCTAAGCACTTGTTACTGTACCTGCTGTCTGGATTTGGCCTCTCCCTCCACCCAATCCCTGGCCTTCTTCCTTGCTACTCAGCTGAAAACTACTTCTCAAGGTTACCAGCGACTTTATCTGGCCAAATGTAGTTCTTTATTCTTAATTTACTTGACCCTTCAGCATTTGATGCAATTGAGCACGTTCCCTTCCTTGAAATATGTGGGATAGCATCACTCCTCTGTGGTGTGACTGGTTTCCGAATCATGTCAATTACAAATACTGGAAGATACTGTGTCAGTATTTTGTGCTATTCCTGATGTAATGGTGACCCATACAACACGTTTATAAATTTAGTGTCCGTTAACATTTTCGATACCACTTTGTTAAATCTAGACAACCAGCAGAACAATAAATCAAGTCCTGGTTTATAGTTTTTGTCAGTTTCTGTGATGAAAATAGCCTGGCCACGACCAATTTCGAGACACCGAAATGACCTCAGGTATTGGGAAGACGTGTGGTAGTGCACCATGACATTATTTACACCACACATATACCGATAGACAACATATGGAGACTAGTAGTTCTCAACTACAGGTGATTTTGCTCCCCAGGGGACATTTGGCAGTTTCTGGAGACATTTTCGGTTGTCACAACTGTGCTTCCAGCGTCTGGTGGGTAGAGTACGGAGACTGTGCTCAACGTCCTACCACATGCAGGGCAGGGCCCACAACAAAGAATCCAGCCAAAGTTGTCAGTAATGCCTCTGCAGTGAACGTAAATAACCTCAAGAAATAAACAGTAAAATGTAGTGTAGGAAAGGAAAAAACTTTTTGTCTACTATTTTAAGTTTTAAAATTGAGACCTGCACATTAAACTGACAAAAGACAGATTGACCAGAGAAAAGACAAATATTTTATTTGATGTTAATATTTCAATTTTACATGCATAAAATTGGGGGTCTCCCAGAAAAGGAATTAAAAACCCAAAGAGGACGTTCATTAGACCCAGGGATTTATATACCATTTTAACAAAGAGTGATGAAAGGAGTTTGGATTTATAGAGGTAGTAAATTGTGGGAAGGTAAATATATTGGAGAAACTATTAAAAGGTAGGGGTTATTTTAGTTAGATTTGTAAAGACCTGTGTCAGTGTCAACTTTTTGTGTCTGGTGATCATGGTTATTTTTCTCCTATTGGGATGGGAAAGCAGAGAGGCAACACCTTTGCAAAGGCAAATTTGTGTCCTGCTTTTAAACAGGTGGGAAGGATAGAGAGATTTTCCTGCCTCTGTTCTTTCTAGATTGCCTTCAGCTCTAAATAATTCTTACACAGGGGCACCTGGGTGGGTCAAGTCAGTTAAGCGTCCGACTTCGGTTCAGGTCATGATGTCACAGTTCATGGGTTTGAGCCCTGCGTCAGGGTCTGTGCTGACAGCTCACAGCCTGGATCCTGCTTCAGATTCTTTGTCTCCCTCTCTCTGTCCCTCCCCGACTCACACTCTGTTTCTTCTCTTCTCTCTCTCAAAAATAATAAACGTTAAAAAATTAAATAGTCCTTGTGCCAGAGTGGCATGTTTTCAGGTGGTATATTACGGTCCCCTGTAATAGTAAGATCACTGGTAGGGGATAAATTTTGAGTATTAGTTAACTTTATTTTACTCTAAATTTAAATAATCTTTAGTAGTCCCTGTATTTAAAAACCAGCTCACAAAATTCCTGAGCATTTAAATTTTGGTTCCACGCAGCCAGTACAAGCTGTGGTGCACTGTCCAAACCAGTAGTTGATAAAGCAGTAGTTGATAGTCCACTTCCCACCTGATTATAGTGCGGCTCCTGGTACCCCTCTCACCTCCCCCCCCCCCCCAACTTCTGCCTCTTCTCAAAGCTCCAGCAATACTGCTTGCTGGCTTTCAGCCACTTGAACACACCAAGCTCTTTTATCTCAGGGCGTTTTTATCTTCTCTGCCTAGAACAGTCTCCTGCAACTGTCCTGTCTCTTTGCATCTTGAAAATTAGTCTTCTTAATAGAGGGGCCTTCCCTGACTACTTGTGCCAACATAGCCCTGATCATTTTTCATCCCACTATTCTGTCTTTATTGCACGTGCATTTCCTTGAGTTTTTACCTCCATATTTTAAATAACCTGTTAGTCTACTTGTTTTGTGTTTGTCATAAGATTTTATTTTTAACTAATCTCTATACCCAACATGGGGATCAAACTCCCAACCCTGAGATCTAGAGTTTCATGCTCTACTGACTGAACCAGCCAAGTGCCCCTGCTCTTGGTGTCTTTTCTTTATTTTTATGGTTTGTTTATTTTTGAGAGAAGGCGGGAGAGGCGCTGAGAGGCGGGGACAGGGGATCCAAAGTGGGCTCTGAGGTAACAGCAGAGAGTCTAATGCAGGGCGTGAACTCACAAACTGAGATCGTGACCTGAGCCAAAGTTGGATGCTTAACCCACGTGCCCCCTTGGTGTCTTTTAGATTTAGTTATTATCTGGTAACTTCCTGTTGCAAACCTCTTGGACCGAAGTGCCACAACACACATATTTACGCATACTCATCCTCTGCCCTCATCTTCCTGATTAAAAACACAACAAGAATCCTGCCATCATACTAGGTAGGCTTAAGAAATTTTAATTGCATACAGTATAAGCTTGAGTTGTTCCAAAGTCAGCCTGCTTTGGAGAGAGGAGCCAGTCGCCAATCATGTGATATTCAAATTCATATTATCATGGGTGGTATTATCGTAGGCTATATAATTATGGGGTATTACTGTTGTAATGCCAGTAGAGTTAATACTAATATTTACATAGTTATGACTGTATAATTACTCATGGCGGAGCCAGAGCGATAGCTTAGTTTTTTAGTTTCCTTTTGCCACCAGTTGGAGAGATACTTAAGAAAACACAAGATAGGTGATGTTGCTCCTCTGGTGTAACCCTCCCAACAGCCACCCGTCACACTTAAAATTCTCACTTTCCAGGATTCAAGGTCCTGCAGGACCTGTGATCCCACTCCTCCTCTGCCTTTATCTCCCACGTCTTCTCTGTTTCTGGCTACAGTCACACGGGCCTTCGTCCTGTCCCACCTTCCTGTTTTCAGTGCCTTCACTCCTGCTGTTCTGTCTACGGAGTTCTTGGGGTGTGAGAATGACCCCCTCCATTCAGCTTTGTGCTCAAGCCAGTAACAAATTAATATGTACTACTTTTAGCCTTCTTTATCATCCGTTGTATAATTCACTTCAATAAATATTTATTCAAAACAGTTTTTAATGGCTGCATGATATAAATGAAATGTTAAAATCTGCCCTAAATTCCCAACACCCATCCTACTAAACCCCATCCAAACAAGGGGACTGAAGTACCAGTAAGAACTCAAGCAAGATTAAGAGCAAGTTATATATAGATATAGATAGATAGATATAGATAGATAGATAGATATCTCATATATATCTTATATATCTATCTATATATATATATCTTATATATACATATATCTTAATTGTTATGTATATTTATTAATATATCAGACACCACTTGTAAGGATCATAGATATATAGAGATATGTATCAGGTATTGATAAATAGATGCCAGTTTTTAGAAAGTTAAGCAGACACTAAAAAAATTTTTTTTAATGTTTGTTTATCTTAGAGCGAGCGAGTGCAAGTTGGGGAGGGACAGAGAGACATGGAGACACAGAATCCGAAGCAGGCTTCAGGCTCTGAGCTGTCAGCACAGAGCCCGATGCGGGGTTCCAACTCACAAACCGTGAGATCATTACAAACCGTGAGATCATGACCTGAGCCAAAGTCTGACGCTTGACCAACTGAGCCACCCAGGCACCCCTGTGAGTCCCCATATTTTACAGATGAGAAAACTGAAGCTCAAATTAGCTCTATGAGATCAGTACTATGAGCCCCCTTATTTTACAGATGAGGAAGCTGAAGCTGGAATAACTTAAATAACTTACACAAGATCACACAACTGAGTATGAGATGGACTTTTTTCTAAGATTCAAACCCCAGTTTATCCTACTCTAGACCCATAGACTTAACCTATATCCCTCTGCCTCCTATATTGTTAAAACTATTTGAAGAGAGGGGCGCCTGGGTGGCTCGGTTGGGCGGCCGACTTCGGCTCAGGTCACGATCTCACAGTTCGTGAGTTCGAGCCCTGCGTCGGGCTCTGTGCTGACTGCTCAGAGCCTGGAGCCTGTTTTGGATTCTGTGTCTCCCTCTCTCTGACCCTCCCCCGTTCATGCTCTGTCTCTCTCTGTCTCAAAAATAAATAAACGTGAAAAAAAAAATTAAAAAAAAAAAACTATTTGAAGAGAAAAAATTCAGACACTTTTTCACAGAGCACTTTGTCCCTACCCTAAAAATGTCAATTTTTAAAACTCCGTAATAGGAAGAAAACATTTCCTGTTTTAAGCTTACAAAAAAAAAAGAGAGAGAAAATAACCAATTAAAATATACAGATTTTTTCTTTAATTTTTCCTATAAATGGCATATCCTTTAGAGAATTTTTGTGTTTGGTCTTTGTCTCTTTAAATACAATACACATATTAGTTGATGTCTGTTATGTATTTAAATACTTAAGGGGTTTGGGATTTATAAATCCTTATAACTCTCACATTTCACAAGTAAGTAGAAGTTGAGAATTTTAAATTTTGAGTAAAATTTATTCCCTTACGTGAGACTCTGATAAAGCATCTCACAACCACACTGCTGTTATAAAGGTAGTGAATAATATTATTTATACTGTGAAGTATTAATAACAGAGATTAAGTAAAACCCAATGTTCTCCCTGTGTTCAGCGTGGTGCTTTTTTTTTTCCTTTATATTTGACTATTGCAGCATTGTATCCTTTATAATGTAAACTCACAGAATTGTGACACTTGAAAGTGCTGTTGGAGTTAATTTATTGCAGTGCTTTGATTTTACAGTTTATGAAACTGAAGCTTAAAGATGTTGAGCTGTTCGTCTCCGGTTCTGTTAGGTAACAGTGTGAACGGAAACTAATCCACACCTGCAGGCTTTCAGTTCAGTAGTCTTCCTCCTGGGGTTATGTGTATGAAAACTGCCACAAACAGGGGCTTACTTGCAAAGCTTATGTAGAGCTTGCATCTCCTCTCTGTGTGCCGCCAACAGGTAGAATTGCAAATCGTTTATATAACCTAGGCAAACAAGATTCTTGCATTACACTTCTCTGATAACACTGGAGTAATATTAGAACAGTTTCATTATTTGACCCAATCAGTCATTCAGTTTTGAATGACATCCTTTTTAGGGTAATAAGTGCTTAAAAGGATTGAGCGTACTACAGGTTTATTTTAGGTGTGATAAAATATGCATCTTAACCACTTTTAAGTGTACAGCTTAGTGGTATTGAACACATTCATGATGTTGTGCAGCCATCGCCTCCATCCATCTCCATAGCTCTTTTCATTTTACAAAACTGAAACACCATGCCCAGTAAAGGATAACCACCCCGTACCCCTTCTGTGCCACTGGCAACCACCGTCTACTTACTGTGTCTATGATTTTGACTACTATAACTATCTTGTACAGGTAAAATCATACAGTATTTGTCTTTTTATGACTGGTTTTAATTAGCATAACATCCTCAAGCTTTATCCACGTTGCAGCACATGTCAGATTTCCATTCTTTTAATGGCCGAATAATATTCCATTGTATGTCAGTACCACATTTTGTTTGCTCTCCATCGATAGACGCTCAGGTCACTTCTGTGTTTAGCTGTTGTGAATAACGCTGCTATGAACTTAGGTGTACAAATATCTCTTTGAGACCCTCCTTTCAATTCTTTTAGGTTTATGCCCACAAATGAAATTGCTAGATCATATGGTAAACTTCTTTTTAGTTTTTTGAAAGATTGCCATATCCTTTTCCACAGGGTTGCAGCATTTTATATTCCTGTCAGCAGTGCGCACAAGTGCCCATTTCTCCACACCTTTGCCAACATTTCTTTCTGGGTTGTTTGATTAATGATTATATTTTGATTAATGATTAATGATGTTGAGTGTGTTTTTGTGGTGATTATTGGCTGTTTATGATATTTGGAGAAATATCTGTATTGTCCATTTTTTAATCAGATCGTTGGTTCTTTTGTTGTTGGGAGTTCTCTGGGAGTTACTCTGGATATTAAGCCCTTCTCAGATACATGGTTTGCAAATATCTTCTCCTACTCTGTGAGTTGCCTTTATATTCTGTTGATGGTGTCTTTGGCATAGAATTTTGATGTATAGAATTTTACTTTTTCATGAAGTCTCGTTTGTCTATTTTTACTTTCGTTGCTTATTCCTTTGGTGTCATACCCAAGAAGTCATCACCAAATCCAATGTTTCAGGGCTTTTGCCCTGTTGTTTTCTAAGTAGTTTATGGTTTTAGGTGTTACATTTAAGACTTTGATCCATTTTGAGTTAATTTTTGTATGTGGTGCTGGAAAAGAGTGTAACTCCATTCTTTTACACGTGAGTATCCAGTTTTCTCAACACTGTTTGTTGAGAAGATTGTTCTTCCCCCATGGAATGGTTTTGGCACCTGTCAAAAATCATTTGACATGTATGTAAAGGTTTATTTCTGGGATGTCTATTCAGTTTGTGTGTTTGGCTTTAGGCCAGTGTCATATTGTTCTGAGTACTGCAGTTGTGTAATAAGTTTTGAAATTAGGAAGTGTGTGTCCTCCAGCTTCTTTCTTTTTCAAGCTTGTTTTGGCTATTCTGGATCCCTTGAGATTCCATCTAAATTTTGAAGTGGGCTTTTGTATTTCTGCAAAAAAAAAAAAAAGAAACGTCATTGGAATTGTGTTAGGGATTGCATTCAATCTGCAGGTCACTTTGCATAGTATTGACATCTTAAAAATATTGTCTTCCAAACCATGAACATGAGATGGTATTTCCATTTATGTCTTTTTAATTTCGTCTAACATTGTTTTATAGTTTTCATTGTACAAGTCTTTCACCTCCTTGATGAAATTAATTCCTAAATATTTTATTCTATTTGATGCCTATGTATGTGTGTGTGTATGTGTATATATATATATATATATATACACATACACACACACATATATATGTGCGCACATATATAGGCGCATATATATGTATATACATATATGATTATTTTGTAATTTCTTTTTCAAATTGTTTATCGTTATTATAGAGAAGTACAACTGATTTATGTGGTGACTTCATATCCTGCTGCTTGCTGAATTCATTTTTTAGTTCTAAAGGTTTTTTTGTGGAACAATTAGATTTTATACTTTCAAGATCATATTATCCAGAATAGATAGTTTTACTTCTTCCTTTCCCATTTGAGTGACTTCTGTTTCTTTTCCTTGCCTAATTGTTTAGACTGGAACTTCCGGTACTATGTTGAATAGAGGTGGTGAACGTAGACAACCTTGTCCTGTTCCAGGTGTTACAGACAGAATTTTCAGTCTTTTCACTGAGTATCAGGTTTACTGTGGATTTTCATAAAAGGTTTTTATTATATTGAGGCAGTTTTCTTCTATTCCTAGTTTATTGAGGGCTTTCATGAAAGGGTGTTGAATTTTGTCAAGTGCTTTTTTTTTTCTGCATCAATTGAGATGATCACGATCTGTTAAAGTTGTGTGTTAAATTGATTGATAGTTGTATATGGAACCATCCTTGAATTCCAGGAGTAAATACAGTTTGTTTATGGTGTGTAATCTGTTGAATATACTGCTAAGTTTGGTTTGGTAGTATTTTGTTCAGGATTTTTGCATCAATGTTCGTAGGAATGTTGGTGTGTTGTATCAGGGTAATGCTGACCTCATAGAACAAGCTAGAAAGTGTTCCCTTCTCTTCAGTTTTTTTGGAAAAGTTTAATAAGGATTGGTAATTTCCTTAAATGTTTGGTGTAATTCACAGTGAAGCCATCAGGTCCAGGGCTTTTATTTGTTGGGAGATTTTTGATTACTGATTCAATCTTCTTATTCTAGTTATAGATTTAATCAGATGTTCTGTTTCTTTGTGATTTAGTCTTGGTAGGTTTTGTATTTTTAGGAATTTGTCAGTTTGTCAGTTTCATCAAGTATATCAAACACAGCTATAAACTGCGACTAGTTCACAGTACTGTTAATGTTTCTTTCATTTCTGCAGAATAAGTAGTAATGTCCTCACTCTCATTCCTGAATTACTAGAAGTAAATTTCTTCTCTGTCTATCTAGCTAAAGATTTGCTAATTTTGTCGATCTTTTCAAAGAATCAGCTTTGGTTTCATTGGTTTACTCTATTGTTTTTCTGTTTTCTGTTTGTTTTTATCTCTTGTTCTAATCTTTCTTCAGCTAGCTTTGGGTTTAGTTTATTCTTTTACTAGTTCTGTAAGTTTTAGTTAGATTGTTGATTTGAGCTGTAAGCTTTCCTTTTAACACTACTTTCACTGCTTTCTGCAAGTTTTGGTATGTTGTGTTTTAGTTTTCATTTTCCTAATTTCCCATGTGATTTCTTCTTTGATCCATTGGTTGTTTAGGAGTATGATGTTTAATTTCCACAAATGTGTAAATTTTCCAGTTTCACCTGTTATTGACTTATAACTTCAAAAGAAGTATATTTCTTTTGAAATATATTGAGATGTAATATGTTGAGGCCTAAGGTATGGTCTATTCTGGAAAATGTCCATTGTATACTTGAGAAAAATGTGAATGCTGCTGTTATTTGGTAGAATGTTCTGTATTTGCTAGATCAAGTTGATTTATTGTGTTTTTCAAGTCCTCTGTTTCCTTGTTTACCTTCTGTCTGGTTGTTCTATCATTATTGAGAGTGGGGTATTGACGTCTCCAACAATTATGGAAAAGCTATATATACAAACATATATATAATATTATAGATATATATAGATATTATAGAAAAGCTATCTAGAGAGACATATATCTGTGGCATATAAATGTCTAGTCTTCCTTTCAATTCTGTCATTTTTTGCTTCTTATATTTTGCTGGTCTTTTACTAGATACATAAATGTTTATAATTGTTATTTTTTCTTATTGTGTTGAACCTTTTGTTAATGTATAATATCTTTTGTCTGTTATAAACTTTTTTGATTTAAAGTCTATTTTGTCTGATATTAAGATAGCCACCTGTCCTCTCTTTTTGGTTACTATGTGCATGGAATATCTTTTTCAGTCTTTTCACTTTCAATCTATGTGTGTCTTTGAATCTAAAGTGAGTCTGTTTTAAATAGTATATAGTTTTGTGTTTTTATCCATTCTGCAAATCTCTGTATTTTGAATAGAGAGTTTAAACCGTTTACATTTAAAGTAATTACTGATAAGGAGGACCTTACTTATGTCATTTTGCTATTTGTTTTCTTTATGATTTATGACTTCTCTGTTTATCATTTTCTGCCTTATTGTATTCTTTTGTGTTCAGCTGATTTGTTTATAGGGAAACATTTAAATTCATTTCTCATTTCCTTTTGTGTATATTCTATACCTGTTTCCTTTGTGGTTACCATGGAGATTACATCTAACATCCTAAAGTTATAGCACTCCATTGTGAATTTATGCCAGTTTAACTTCAGTGCCATACAAAACCTCCTCTTTTACACCTCTATCCCAACTCCTTTCAATTGTTGTTATCACAAAATTACATCTTTATACATTGTATGCCCCAAAACATAATCTAATAGTTATTTTAAATATACTTGTCTCTTAAATTACATAGAAAACAGTATGTGAAATTACAAACCAAAGTTACAATAATACTATTTTTAGACTAATAATTTTTTTAAATATATTGTTCTCTTAAATCGTGTATAAAACAAAAACTTTAGTTACAAACCATTGTTACAGTAACACTGGCTTTTATAACTATCCATATATTTACCTTTATCAAAACTTCTGTTTCTTTATACAATTTTGGGTTACTGTCAAGTGTCCTTCATTTTTCCCTGTAGGACTCTCTTGAGCATTTCTTGCAGGGCAGGTCTAGTGGCAATGAACTTTTACAGCTTTTGTTTATCTTCAGTGTCTTAATTTCTCCCTTACTCTTGAAGGACAGTTTTGCTAGACACAGGATTCTTGCCTGATAGTTTTTTTTCATTGAGAAGTTTGAATATATTGGCCCACTGCCTTCTGGCCTACAAAGTTTCTGATGAGAAATCTGTTAACATATTAAAAATTCTTTGTATGTGATGAATTTTTTCTCTCTTGCTGTTTTCAAGAGTTTCTCTTTATCTTTGGCTTTCAAAAGTTTAATTATAATGTGTCTTGGTGAGGATGTGTCTTTTAGTCCATCTTAATTGGAGTTTGTTGAGCTTCTGGGATGTTTATATTTATGTTTTTCATCAAATTTGGCATTTTTCGGGTGCCTGGGTGGCTCAGTTGGTTGAGCGTCCGACTTCAGCTCAGGTCATGATCTCGGAGTCTATGAGTTAGAGCCACGCGTCGGGCTCTGTGCTGACAGCTCAGAGCCTAGAGCCTGCTTCGGATTCTGTGCCTCCCTCTCTCTCTCTGCCCCTCCCCCGCTCATGCTCTGTCTCTCTTTCTCTCTGTCAAAAATAAATACACATTAAAAAAAATCAAGTTTGGCGTTTTTCAGCCAGTATTCCTTGAGATATTCTCTCCTCCCCCTTCTCCTTCTCTTTTCCTTCTGGGACTCCCATAGCATGCATGTTGGTCTGCTTACTGGTGTACCATAGGTCTCTTAAGCTCTGCTTACTTTTCTTTCATCTTTTTTCTTTCTGTTTCTCAGACTTGTCAATTTCCATTGTTTATCTTCAAGTTATCTTCAAGAATCAAGGCTGGTTACTTTCTTCTGCCTGCTCAACTCTGCCTTTGACTCCCACTAATGAATTGTTCCTTTCAGTTATTCTACTTTTCAGCTTCAGAGTTTCTGTTTGGTCTTTTTTTAGTATTTGTCTCTTTATTGATATTTCCATTTTGTGCATCATTTCTTGAATTTCTCCACATCTTCCTTTAGTTTTTGAGCATCTTTAAGACATTGGTGTTCAGGTCTTTGTCTAATAGATCTGCCATCAGGTCTTTTTCAGGGTCAGTTTCTATTGATTTTTTAATTTCCTTTGAATGAGACATAATTTTGTGTTTCTTTATATGCCTTATAATTTTGTATTGAAAACTGGATATTTCAGTTTAATAATGCAGGAACTCTGGAAATCAGATTCTTTCCCTTCCCCTGAGTTTACTCTGTGTGTGTGTGTGTGTGTGTGTGTGTGTGTGTGTGTGTGTTTAATTGTTACAGGCTACAAGGATCAGTCAAGGATCAGTTTGAATTGTAAACTTAAGGTCTTTTCAGTTCTTTTGTGAGTCTGTACCTTTCTCTGGAAATGACTGATAATTTCTCAGTTTTCTCCATATGTGTGTTGTTATTTTTGAATGTCCTCATTTTTAATATCTGGCTCTCCTAAGGGGAAAGGACAGCAATCTAGAGGGAAGGAAAAACCCTTTAAGTTCCCTGGAAGTTGCCAAATGGGAAGGGCTTGCAACAACGGTGGGGGGTGAAGGTGCATCACCAAAGGCTGCCTGCCTATTTGTCTACATCTGTGTGATCAGAAGCAGCACCCAACAATCAGAGCACAGATCTCCTGGATTGGAGGACAGAGTCCCTTTTTGTCCACCCTGGCTCCCGCAAGTGTGCAAGCTGTTCCAGAAACATGTACACAGCTGCCTGCTGCTGGGGCTGCGGTGAGGGAATGGGTAGCTGCTACTGGGCTAAGAGCAGAAATTGACTGGAGTTAACCACAAGTTACCCTCCAAGCCTTCCCCTGGAAGTTGCAAGCCTTCAGTAGACACCAGAGTTCTAAAATAGTTAACGTTAGATTCTGCCAGCACGGTTGTCTAGAAGTGGAGACAGATTCCTGGTGCTTCCTAGTCCACTTTCTTCCCAGGATCCTCTCTGTCTACTGCAGCTTTTTAAAGGACTCATAAATCGTAATGTGTTTCTGACTTCCCTATTACTTATTTCTTCACAGTATTAATAAAAATTATGGGTAGAACTGGTGATTTTGTTTTGTCTTAATAGTCATCTCTTTTTCTGACAATTTAATGCATGATTGACTAGTCAGCATATTTACAAAGAAGGAAAAATTCTATAATCATCTCTAATTCTAGGTTAGGGGCCTGGGTAAGTTTTTGGGTGAAACTCTGTCACTGTATATGTTGAATAATAACAATTTATTTGAAGTCATTGAATGGGGCCGTGAAAGGTCGTGGATTTTCAACACTAGCTGCCTTGGGTTTAATACTGGCTTTGTTAATAACTATTTGACCATAGACCTTGAAGTGCAATCTCTATGTCTCTAGCACCAGCATACTAGTAAAATCTACTATGCAAGGTTGTTGTTTAAATTAGAACTGGGTGGCTCAGTTGGTTAAGCATCCAGCTTCAGATCAGGTCATGATCTCACGGTTCATGGGTTTGAGCCCCACAAGAGGCTCTGTGCTGACAGTATGGAGCCTGCTTGAAATTCTCTGTATCCCTCTCTTTGTATCCCTTCCCCTCTCTCTCTCTTAGAAATAAATAAACATTTTTTAAAATAATTAAATAAATTAGAAAAAAGAAACAAATTGGAACATATAAGGCAATCAATAGTAGGTAACAATTTTTATTTTTTATTATAATTATCTTGATACCACATCTCATCTTTATTATTTCCTTTATTCAACTTTCTATTTAACTTTTCCTGAGTTCTAGTGAGTTTCACATTGGAGTTTATAAAGAAATTTTAGATATACACTTTTTGCTTATTTTAGGACTTTCAAATGCCTTGGGAACAGGAATCAGAACTTACAAAGAGGGATAAAGCTGCCAGAGTCATTCAGAAGGCCTGGAAACGTTTTCTTGTGAGTTTGTTTCATTGTTTTGTAATCTTATTGTGATATAGTTTATATAGCATAAGGTTCACCTGTTGAAAGTGTATAATTCAATAATTTTTAGTATATTTACAGATTGGTGTACCACCCTTTGCTTTAAAAGCACCCATTTTTTAGAAGTTCAGAAAGTTAACATTAATTAATCATTCCATTAGCCTCGCAAATCCTTACTGAGCTCCCGGTCCGGGTCAGGCACTCTGAAAATAACTATGATCAGTGAAAGTATCACGAATAGGATCCTTTGGCTTTTACCTCTAAAACTATTTCTTGACTCAGCAGTCAGGTTTCTGAGAAAGTGTTAGGGATACATTCATTCACTCATTAAATAGTTATCGAGTACTTGACTCTTGAAGACTTAAAGTTTAATAATAAACTGTATCTGAGTTAATACACTTTGTCATGCTTTAGTCTGGGTAGAGCTGGTCTCATTGGTGAAAGGAATATTCCAGGTTGACTTACCTGGTTGAGTGAGAGCCAATAACTAAAATGACTTCACTCTTTCTTCTGTGTTTGTAGCAACACTGTCTGCGCCTGATAATTATACGTGAAGTGCGATGGCTCTGTTTCTAACACACATGATCCGTTAATCGAGTCTTACAAAATAGCTTCCATTATGTGTTTCTTTTGCCTCTTTCAAGCCATAAAACCCCTAACTCTTGATCTCCGATACTAAAATAATAATTTCCTTAAAAAATTTTTTAATGCTTTAAAAAAAATTTTTTTTTTAATGTTTATTCTTGAGACAGAGACAGAGCGTGAACAGGGGAGGGGCAGAGAGAGAGGGAGACACAGAATCGGAAACACGTGATTGGGGCACCTGGGTGGCTAAGTTGGTTAATCATCTGACTTTGGCTCAGGTCATGATCTCACGGTTTTTGAGTTCAAGCCCCGCATCATGCTCTGCTGATGCTCAGAGCCTGCTTGGGATTCTCTCTCCCTCTCTCTCTCTCTGCCCCTCCTCTGCTCTCTCTCTCTTCCTCTCAAAATAAATAAAAACATAAAAAATTTTTTAAAATTATTTTAATATTCATTTTTGAGAGGCAGAGACAGAGTATGCATAGGAGAGGAGTAGAGAGAGAGGGAGACACAGAATCTGAAGCAGGCTCCAGGCTCTGGGCTGTCAGCACAGAGCCCAACACGGGGCTGGAACCCATGAACTGTGAGGTCATGACCTAAGCTGAGTCAGACGCTTAACCAACTGAGCCACGCAGGTGCCCCTAAAATATCTTTCTTAAAATTGTGATCAATTTAGATAAGATCTGTATGTTGAAAGGATTAAAGCGCGTTGTATTTGGAGATAAAATGGTGTCCCATGCAATAGAAGGTGTGACTGAGCAGTTGGATTTAAAAAGTGGTTAGAAACTGAAAAAAAGCAACCATGAAAGCCATGGTTCAAATCTAAGGATAATTTAAATAGTTCTAAGACTCAAAGAGAAAACATTTGATCTTAAATCTCCATATATTCTTTTTCAAGTGGCTCAGAGGAGGATTTCTAAATAAGGATGCTTAATTTTAACACATTACTTGGCCCAGTAAGTGAGTAATTTGCATAGTCAAACTACTGTAAATGGAGGTATTTTCTTTTGTGTAAATATTTTAAGTCAAAATAATGTATATACTTCTTTCAGTAAAATAGTATAGAAGAACTTACAAATAAAAGCACATCTTTTACCCCCTCCTATTCTTCTCTACCCTCATACTCTAAAGGGAAGCACTTTGAACTACTTTTTGTTTCAGATGTTCTGGTAGTTATTTCTGTTTCTATATAACATGCTTGTGTAATTATTTTTTATTTGCCAACTTCAGAAGTGACCTGTTGATTTTCTGCAAAGATAATTGAGAGCTTATCTTACTTACCCGTTACACAGCCCTGCCAGTACCATATGTAATGATTTTTTAGTTCTTCTATTTGTTACCTTAATTTTTGTTTAAGTTTATTTATTTTGTGAGAGAGATGGGGTAAGAGGCAGAGAGAGAAGGAGGGGCAGAGAGAGAGAATCCCAAGCAGGCTGTGAGCTGTCAGCACAGAGGGGGACGTGTTGCTCAAACTAACAAACTGTGAGATTATGACCTGAGCCAAAATCAAGAGTCAGGGTATAGCCGACTGAGCCACCCAGACGCCCTTATTGCCTTATTTCTTTACAGCACAGAGCCTGGAGCCTGCTTTGGATTCTTTGTTAATGTCTCTCTCTGCCACTCCCCCATTCACACTCTGTCTCTCTATCAAAAATAAATTTAAAAAAACATTTAAAAATTTAAAAAAAAAAAGAATTTAAACCTGGGGCGTCTGGGTGGACCAGTTGGTTAAGTGAGCTACTTTGGCTGAGGTCATGATCTCATGGCTCATGAGTTTGAGCCCCGCGTCGGGCTCTGTGCTGACAGCTCAGAGCCTGGAGCCTGCTTCAGATTCTGTGTCTCCCTCTCTCTCAAAAATAAATAAACGTTAAAAAGAGCATGTTTAAACCTTTGTTTCTTGTTCCATCATGTTAACATAGGATTATGTGACTCCTTATTATGTCTGATGAAGATATAAATATCCCAACCCCCACCTTTTTTTTTTAACCTACTCTCCCAATCTTCAAACCCCCAAATCCCATTACATCTACTAGTACACTGTCAATACTCACTTGGAGAAGTTTCTCATATATCCTGGGCACAAGTCCTTTATTGAATACATGTGGGGCAGGTCTTTTCTCCAGACACTGCATTCTTAAAGATGTTTTTTTGATAATGAGAAGTCTTTCATTTTAATTAAGTCCAATTTAATCCCTTGTTCTTTATGGTTAGTGCTTTCTGTGTCCTGTTTAAGAGATGTTTGCCCAGGGGTTCCTGGGTGGCTTGGTCGGTTGAATGTCTTGGGTCGTAGTCTCAGGGTTCATGGGTTTGAACCTGACATCGGGCTCTCTGCTGTCAGCATGGAGCCTGCTTCCAATCTTCTGTTCTCCTCTCTTTGCCCCTCCCCCACTCATTCTCTCTCTCTCTCTCTCTCTCTCTCTCTCTCTCTCTCTCTCAAAAATAAATAAACATTAAAAAATGAGAAAGAAATGTTTGCCTAAAGAGGTGACAATATCAGAACTTTCCCAGCGGGAAAAGATCCTAAGGCAGACGTCCAGCTCAGCCAACACAATATTACGTGTCAATTATATTGAAATAAATCTGGGGGGAAATGTTTAATCCAAAGCCAGGATATATTTTCCTTAAGCTTTTTCTAGATGCTTGATTGCTTTTGTTGTAGGTTGAGATCTAGTATCCTCTCAAATTAATGTTTGTGTGTGATAAGAGGTGTAGGCAAAGTTCATTTTTGTCTTTATGGATAACCAAATGATTAAGTACCTTTTACTGAAAATACTAGATCATGTCTCCATATATGTGAAGTGTTTCTGTGGTCTCTGTTCATTTGCATTGGTCTATTTGTCTTTATTTGGGTCAGTACCACACTGTCTTAGTAACTATAGCTTTGTCATAAGTATTGGTATCAAAATCCTCCAACTGTGATGTTCTTCATGATTATCACAGCTATTTTAGGGCTTTTGCATTTCCATTTAAATAGTAGAATTAGGGGCACCTGGGTGGCTCAGTCGGTTAAGCTGCCGACTTCGGCTCAGGTCATGATCTCACGGTCCGTGAGTTCGAGCCCCGCGTCGGGCTCTGTGCTGACAGCTCAGAGCCCGGAGCCTGTTTCACATTCTGTGTCTCCCTCTCTCTGACCCTCCCCTGTTCATGCTCTGTCTCTCCCGGTCTCAAAAATAAATAAAACGTTAAAAAAAAAAATAAAATAAATAAATAAATAAATAAATAAATAAATAAATAAATAGTAGAATTAATTTATTAATTTTTGCAAAAATATTTGTGGGGATTATAATTGAGATTGCATTAGGATCAGTTTGGGGGAGAACTGACATTTTACTACTCCAAGTTTTCATGAACCTGGTACATATCTTCATGTTTTAGATCTTTAAAAATTTTTCTCCACAACGTTTTATAGTTTGCAGTGTAGAAGTCTTACGTATCTTTCATGTAACTTACGGGTATTTGACATTGTTTGATGCTACTGTGAGTGGTATTAATTTCAATTTTATTTTCTAATTGTTCATTTCTAGTTTATAGAAATATAATTTATTTTTATCTGCTGACCTAGTATGTGCTTATTATTTCTAATTGATTTTTTATAGACACCTTTGGATTTACTACCCAATCATGTCATCTCTGAATGACTTTTGTTTTTTTCTTTGTAAACTTTATACCTATTACTTCTTTTTCTTTATTGTACTCCAGCACAATATTGCACTTTATTACCCTCCCAGAGAATCCCAAGCAGGCTCCGTGCTATCAGTGCAGAGCCTGACACGGGGCTCGATCTCACAAACTCTGAGATCATGACCTGAGCCTGAGCCGGAATCAAGGGTTAGACATTTAACCAACTGAGCTACCCAGGTGTCCCTATTACCTTTCACTTTAAAATATTTTACAGTTTCCATTGTGATTTTTTTTGACCCATCGGTTATTTAGAAGTATGTTATTTAATTACCAAATATTTAGGAGTTTTCTAGTTACCTTTCTGTTACTGATTTCTGGTTTGATTCTGAAGCCAGTTGTTTATATGATTTTTTTAAATTCAATTTAATTTTTTATTTTTTTTAAATTTACATCCAAATTAGTTAGCATATAGTGAAACAATGATTTCAGGAGTAGATTCCTTAATGCCCCTTACCCATTTAGCCCATCCCCCCTCCCAGTAACCCTCAGTTTGTTCTCCATATTTATGAGTCTCTTCTGTTTTGTCCCCTTCCCTGTTTTTATATTATTTTTGTTTCCCTTCCCTTATGTTTGTCTGTTTTGTCTCTTAAAGTCCTCATATGTGTGAAGTCATGTGATTTTTGTCTTTCTCTGAATAATTTCACTTAGCATGATACCCTCCAGTTCAATCCACGTAGTTGGAAATGGCAAGATTTCATTCTTTTTGATTGCCGAGTACTACTCCATTGTATATATATACCACATCTTCTTTATCCATTCATCCATCGATGGTCATTTGGGCTCTTTCCATACTTTGGCTATTGTTGATAGTGCTACTATAAACGTGGGGGTGCATGTGTCCCTTTGAAACAGCACACCTGTATCCTGTGGATAAATGCCTAATAGTGCAATTGCTGGGTCGTAGGGTAGTTCTATTTTTAGTTTTTTGAGGAACCTCCATACTGTTTTCCAGAGTGGCTGCACCAGCTTGCATTGCCACCAACAATGCAAAAGAGATCCTCTTTCTCCGCATCCTTGCCAACATCTGTTGTTGCCTGAGTTGTTAATGTTAGCCATTCTGACAGGTGTCAGATGGTATCTCATTGTGGTTTTGATTTGTATTTTTCTGATGATGAGTGATGTGGAGCATTTTTTCATGTGTCGGTTGGCCATCTGGATGTCTTCCTTGGAGAAGTGTCTATTCATGTCTTTTGCCCATTTCTTCACTGGATTGTTTTTTGGGTGTTGAGTTTGATAAGTTCTTTGTAGATTTTGGATACTAACCCTGTATCTGATACATCATTTGCAAATATCTTCTCCCATTCTGTCGGTTGCCTTTTAGTTTTGCTGATTGTTTCCTTCACTGTGCAGAAGCTTTTTATTTTGATAAGGTCCCAGTAGTTCATTTTTGCTTTTGTTTCCCTTGACTCCAGAGATGTGTTGAGTAAGAAGTTGCTGCGGGCAAGATCAAAGAGGTTTTTGCTTGCTTTCGCCTCAAGGATTTTGATGGCTTCCTGTCTTACATTGAGGTCTTTCATCCATTTTGAGTTTATTTTTGTGTATGGTGTAAGAAAGTGGTCCAGGTTCATTCTTCCACATGTCGCTGTCCAGTGTTCCCAGCACCACTTGCTGAAGAGACTGTCTTTATTCCATTGGATATTCTTTCCTGCTTTGTCAAAGATTAGTTGGCCATACAGTTGTGGGTCCATTTGTGGGTTCTCTATTCTGTTCCATTGATCTGACTGTCTGTTCTTGTGCCACTACCATACTGTCTTGATGATTACGGCTTTGTAGTATAGCTTGAAGTCTGGTATTGTGATGCCTCCTGCTTTGGTTTTCTTTTTCAGGATTGCTTTGGCTATTTGGGGTCTTTTCTGGTTCCATACAAATTTTAGAATTATTTGTTCTAGCTCTGTGAAGAATGCTCGTGTTACTTTGATAGGGATTGCATTGGATATGTAGATTGCTTTGGGTAGTATCGACATTTTAACAATATTTGTTCTTCCTATCCAGGAGCATGGAATCTTTTTCCATTTTTCTGTGTCTTCTTCAATTTCTTTCATAAGCTTTCTATAGTTTTCAGTGTATAGATATTTCACCTCTTTGCTTAGATTTATTCCTAGGTATTCTATGTTTTTTTGTGCGATAAGAGGGATCGATTCCTTGATTTCTCTTTCTGTCGCTTCATTGTTGGTGTATAGGAATGCAACTGATTTCTGTGCATTGATTTTATACCCTGCCACTTTGCTGAATTCATGAATCAATTTTAGCAGTTTTTCGCTGGAATCTTTTAGGTTTTTCATGTAGAGTATCATGTCATCTGCGAAGAGTGAAAGTTTGACCTCCTCCTGGCCGATTTGGATGCCTTTTATTTCTTTGTGTTGTCTGATTGCAGAGGCTAAGACTTCCAATACTATGTTGAATAACAGTGGTGAGAGTGGACATCCCTGTCTTGTTCCTGACCTTAGGGGAAAAGCTCTCAGTTTTTCCCCATTGAGGATGATATTAGCGTTGGGTCATTCATATATGGCTTTTATGATCTTGAGGTCTGCTCCTTCTATCCCTACTTTCTTGAGGGTTTTTATCAAGAAATGATGCTGTATTTTGTCAAATGCTTTCTCTGCATTTATTGAGAGGATCATATGGTTCTTGTCCTTTCTTTTATTGATGTGATGAATCACCAAGTTAATTGTTTTGCAGATATTGAACCAGCCCTGCATCCCAGGTATAAATCCCATTTGGTCGTGGTGAATAGTTTTTTTAATGTGTTGTTGGATCCGGTTGGCTCATATCTTGTTGAGGATTTTTGCATACATGTTCATCAGGGAAATTGGTCTATAGTTCTCCTTTTTAGTGGGGTCTCTGTCTGGTTTTGGAATCAAGGTAATGCTGGCTTCATAGAAAGAGTTTGGAAGTTTTCCTTCCATTTCTATTTTTTGGAACAGTTTCAAGAGAATAGGTGTTAACTCTTCCTTAAATGTTTGGTGTAATTCCCCTGGAAAGCCATCTGGCTCTGGACTCTTGTTTTTTGGGAGGTTTTTTTTTTATTACTAATTTGATTTCTTTACTGGTTATGGGTCTGTTCACATTTTCTATATCTTCCTGTTTCAGTTTTGGTAGTGTATATGTTTCTAGGAATTTGTCCATTTCTTCCAGATTACCCTTTTTATTGGCATAAAATTGCTCATAATATTCTCTTATTATTGTTTTTATTTCTGTTGTGTTGGTTGTGATCTCTCCTGTTTCATTCTTGATTTTATTTATTTGGGTCCTTTCCTTTTTCTTCTTGATCCAACTGGCTAGTGGTTTATCAATTTTGTTAATTTTTTCAAAGAACCAGCTTCTGGTTTCATTGATCTGTTCTACTGGTTCTTTTGGTTTCAGTAGCATTAATTTCTGCTCTAATCTTTATGATTTCCTGTCTTCTGCTGGTTTTGGGTTTTATTTGCTGATCTTTTTCCAGCTCCTGAAGGCGTAAGGTTAGGTTGTGTATCTGAGATCTTTCTTCCTTCTTTAGGAAGGCCTGGATTGCTATATACTTTTCTCTTATGACCGCCTTTGCTGCGTTCCAGAGGTTTTGGGTTGTGGTGTTATCATTTTCATTGACTTCCATATACTTTTTAATTTCCTCTTTAACTGCTTGGTTAGCCCGTTCATTCTTTAGTAGGATGTTCTTCAGTCTCCAAGTATTTGTTACCTTACCAAATTTTTTCTTGTGGTTTCATAGCATTGTGGTCTGAAAATATGCACGGTATGATCTCAGTCTTTTTCTACTTACTTAGGGCTGATTTGTGTCCCAGTATATGGTCTATTCTGGAGAACGTTTCATGTGCACTGGAGAAGAATGTATATTCTGCTGCTTTAGGATGAAATGTTCTGAATATATCTGTTAAGTCCATCTGGTCCAGTGTGTCATTCAAAACCATTGTTACCTTGTTGATTTTTTTATTAGATGATCTGTCCATTGCTGTGAGTGGGGTGTTGAAGTCTCCTACTATTAAGGTATTACTATCGATGAGTTTCCTGATGTTTGTGATTAATTGATTTATATATTTGGGTGCTCTCACATTTGGCGCATAAATTTTTATAATTGTTAGGTCTTCTTGGTGTATAGACCCCTTGATTATGGTATAATGCCCTTCTGTATCCCTTGATACAGTCTTTATTTTAAAGTCTAGTTTGTCTGATATAAGTATGGCTACTCCGGCTTTCTTTTGTTGACCATTAGCATGTTAGATGGTTCTCCATCCCCTTATTTTCAATCTGAAGGTGCCTTTAGGTCTAAAGTGGGTCTCTTGTAAACAGCATGTATATGGGTCTTGTTTTCTTATCCATTTTGTTACCCTATGTCTTTTGATTGGAGCATTGAGTCCATTGACATTTAGAGTGAGTACTGAAAGATATAAATTTATTGCTATTATGATGCTTGTAGAGTTGGAGTTTCTGGTGATGTTCTCTGGTCCTTTCTAATCTTTTGTTGCTTTTGGTATTTATTTATTTATTTATTTACTTACTTACTTATTTATTTATTTCATCTTTTCTCCCCTCGGAAAGTCCCCCTTAAAATTTCTTGCAGGGCTGGTTTAGTGGTTACAAACTCCCTTTAATTTTTGTTTGTCTGGGAAACTTTTTATCTCTCCTTCTATTTTGAATGACAGCCTTGATGGATAAAGAATTCTTGGCTGCATATTTTTCTGATTCAGAACACTGAATATATCCCGCCACTTCTTTCTGGCCTGCCAAGTTTCTGTGGATAGGTCTGCTTCCAACCTGATCTGTCTTCCCTTGTATGTTAGAGACTTTTTTTCCCTTGCTGCTTTCATGATTCTCTCCTTGCCTGAGCATTTTGTGAATTTGACTATGATATGCCTTGTTGATGGTCGGTTTTTGTTGAATCTAATGGGGATCGTCTGTGCTTCCTGGATTTTGATGTCTGTGTCTTTCCCCAGGTTAGGAAAGTTTTCCCCCTATGATTTGCTCACATAACCCTTCTACCCCTATTTCTCTCTCTTCCTCTTCTGGGACCCCTATGATTCTGATGTTGTTCATTTTTAATGAGTCACTGATTTCTCTAATTCTTAAATCATGCTCTTTTGCCTTAATCTCCCTCTTTTTTTCTGCTTCCTTATTCTTTATAAGTTTGTCCTCTGTATCGCTGATTCTCTGTTCTGCCTCATCCATCTTGTCACCGCTGCATCCATCCGTGATTGCAGCTCTGTTACAGCATTTTTAATTTCATTCTGGCTATTTTTTACTTCCTTTGTCTCTGCAGAAGGGGATTCTAATCTATGTTTGACTCCAGCTAGTATTCTTATTATGGTGATTCTAAATTCTGGTTCAGACATCTTACTCCTATCTGTGCTGGTTAAATCCCTGGCTGTCGTTTCTTTGTGCTCTTTCTTTTGGGGTGAATTCCTTCGTTTTGTCATTTTGAAGGGAGGAAAGTAATTAATGAGGTAGAAAAATTGAAATTAAAAAAATTAAAATTAAAACTATATTGAAATTAAAAATTAAAAACACACACACAAAAATCGAATAGATGATGCTACATCCTAGGTGTGTTTTGGTCTGGGTGTTGAAAGTGGTTTGACAGATTAGAGAAAAAAAGACGGGGGGGGGAAGGAAAGTGTTTGAACACTTGAAAGAGTGAATACACTGAAGTAGACTAAGATGATGGGGGTAAAATAGAATTTGAAAAAATATACACAAAAGTAAAGAATGTAGTAGAAAAAAATTAATATTTTTAATGAAAATTAAAAATAAATATGAATTTTTTCATTTTCTCTTTTTAAGAAAAAAGAAAAGAAATGAAAAAGAAAAAAGATAAGAAAAGAAAAAATCGTTTGAAATTTGAAAAAGTGAATACACTCTAGTAGACTAAAATAAAATGATGGAAGTAAAATAGAATTTGAAAAAATTTACATAACAGCAAAAAATATAGTAATAAAAATAAAATAAAAATATTTTTAATAGAAACTGAAAGTTAAAATGAAGTTTTTCTCTTTCTGCATTCAAGAAAAAGAAATGAAACAAAAAAGAGAAAAAAAGAAAGAAAAAAAGCAAATTGAGAATTTGAAAAGGTGAGTACACTGAAGTAGACTAAAATAAAATGATGGAAGTAAAGTAGAATTTTAAAAAATTTACACAAAAGTAAAAAGTATAGTAATAAAAAAGATATTTTTAATAAAAATTGAAAAAATGAATTTTTTCTCTTTATTCAAGAAAAAGAAAAGAATTGTAAAAGAGAAAAAGGAAAAAGAAAGAAAATTGAATAGATGAACCTGCTAACAGATTGAAGTAGGACTGAAATTGCTTCATTTTCCCCTAGAAGTCAGTCTATGTAGCTCTTTATAGTCCATAAATTAAGCCGGCAGTGACGTTTTTGTTCTTGAAGAGCGAAGCTGTCCCAGTTGGGACAGCTCCGCTGGCCACTAGATGGCGCTGCTAGCCTACCGGGGTGGATTGTTGCGGGGCTCGTAGGTGCGTATGCGCATGCGCGGGATCGGTGAAAATGGCGCCACTCAGCTACCCAGTCTGTTCTCCTGGATCAGCAATCGTGCACTCGTCCTCTGTCTTCAACTCTCGTCCACTCTCCGCTTCTTCACTCTTCGTGACCAGGCTCCAGGCAGCACCTCTCTCCCAAGCCTTCTCTCAGATGCGGCTGTTTTCCCCGGCCTCCTACTTCCTAAGGACTGCGGCTTTGACCCGTTCTGCCCCTCTGCGGGACGGTCTCACCGAGCAATGGCCGAATGAGCAATGGCTGAATATCGGCTGCACCCAGCTATGCCCGTTGGACCCTGTTTTTGCCGGTGCCCCGAGACTGTGGCCAGAATGCCAGCCCGCCCCAGAAAAAGTTCGCGAGACAGTGTAGCAGCAGCGTCTCAGGGATTATGGAAAATCGCAACACACTTCTGGCACCAGGCTGCACCCTTAACAGCCTTGTCCCAGCACCAGCGAATGTGGCCGCCTTCCGGGATCTGCTGGGACCAGGTGGCTTCAACAGTCTTTACCAAATGTCCTTCCAGCAGTGGAACCGCTTTTCCCCGTGAGGCCCGAGAACCTCCTGGACCCCACCCTCTTCCTTGGGGTTCGCCCTTCCCACCAGAGCACTCCCAGGTATCGAGCTGAGGAGCTGCAGCCTTTGTGCTCCCCTTGTTTACAGTCTTAATGGAATTTAAACTTTCTCCTTTCTCCCTTTTTAGTTTAGTCCCTGCGGCTGTTTCCAATTTTCTACTTTCTCTCCAGCTGCTTTTGGGGAGGGGTGATTTTCATGTATTCTCCCCCCCTCCCCAGTCTCCGTCCTCTCTCTGCCCACAAAAGTGGTTTCCTACCTTTCAGGGCTTCTCGCTCCCCAAGTTCAGCTCTCCGCACCACATACCTGCTCTATTCTGTGGTTCAGGTTGTGCAGATTGTTGTGTTAATCCTCCAATCAGTTTTCTAGGTGTGTAGGATGGTTTAGTGTTGGTCTGGCTGTATTTCATGGACGTGAGACACACAAAAAGCTTCCATGCTGTTCCGCCATCTTGGCTCCTCCTTCTTATATGATTTTAATAACTTGAAATTTGTTGAAACTTCCCTGTCCTAGAAAAAAGTCTATTTTGGTAAATGTTGCACATGAACTTGAGGAAAAAAATGTATTCTGACATGGTTTAAGTCCTACTGGCTAACCATGTTGTTCAGATCCTTAGTACTTGTGTTGGTCCATTTGGGCGGCTAGAATGAACTACAACAGACTGGGTGGATGATAAGCAACAGAAATTTATTGCTTACAGTTTTGGAAATAGTCTTCTTGTTCTGCCCTTAAATACTTAAAAATCACTTGTTCCATAACCTTTCCATCAAGTCCCAATCTTCAGCTACACCACAGCAAATTGGCCTCTATGTTGCCTACATAGGTTTTCCTATTGCTTCATCACCAATGAGGAAGCCTAGGTGATCACCACCTTTCATCACCCTCCCTTGAGCTCGATCACCCACTTTCCACTTTCGCTGACTCCTTACTGGCAGAACAGGAGGGGATGATAAGCTGTGGTTCTGTGTTTTCAGCATCTCCTAATTTTGTCTACTGTGTGCCCCAGTCTATCACACAGGCCGGCAGCCCTCCCACCAGCTTCCTCCTGGTCTGTTCCATGCTGACTGGGGCCAGAGATGGGTGGCCGGAGCTATCTGACCATCCACAGCAGGGCCACCCTCTCCATCTGCGGGGGGAAGGGGAAAGGGAGGAGCCGGGAAGCCCAAGCAGAAGTGAGAGAGCAGCAGGCTGGTCAGCTGCGGCCACCACTTCTGCCACCTAGGCCAGAAGGCCATCCCACCCCACCGTGGCCCCCTCCCCCTCTCTGTCCCCTCCTCCTCCCTCCTGTCCCCACCCTCTGATGGCTTTCTTTAGTGATATTACTTGGATTCCTTTCTCTTTGTTTTTTTACATATCTATTAATAGTTTTTGATTTGTGGTTACCCTTAGGTTTATAGATAACATCTTATGCGCATAGCTGTTTATATTATGTTGATGATCGCTTAAGTCCGAACCCATTCTAAAAGCACTAAATTTTTATACACCATCCCCCAAGGTATCACCATAAATTTTTCTTGATACTCAACTTGGGGTTATACCTACTGGAAATTATATCTTCCTTTCAGAAAGAATATTATCTGTTTTGATGTGGGCTACACCATCTCCACAGGTAACGTGCTTCATTGAAGCAGTGGGGATTCAAATTGTCTTATTAGTGATGTGGATTCAGTTTGAATTTATTTGATTTAACATAAGCTCACAGGTGGGGTAGGGGGAGTTTACCAAGAGTTAGTAAGGGTTTTTTGGGGGATAGAGTATGAAGAGAGTGTTACCAAAGAAATTGTTGTCTGAGAGAGAAGAATTGTTTGGAGGGGTGCCTGGGTGGTTCAGTCAGTTAATACCCAACTTCAGGGGCGCCTGGGTGGCTCAGTCGGTTAAGTGACCGACTTCAGTTCAGGTCACAATCTCACGTTCTGTGAGTTCCAGCCCCGCATCGGGCTCTGGGCTGATGGCTCAGAGCCTGGAGCCTGCTTCCGGTTCTGTGTCTCCCTCTCTCTCTGCCCTTCCCCCATTCATGCTCTGTCTCTCTCTGTCTCAAAATAAATAAACGTTAAAAAAATATATATATCCGACTTCAGTGCAGGTCATGATCTCGCGGTTCATGAGTTCAAGCGCTGAGTCAGACTCTGTACTGACAGCTCAGAGCCTGGAGCCTGCTTTGGGTTCTGTATCTTCCTCCCTCTGCCCCTCCGCCCCCCCACCTCTCTCTCTAAAAAAAAAAAAAAAAAAAAAAAAAAAAAAGTTGTTTGGAGTTGTTTGACCAAATATGTGTCCTAACATGAATAGTAGGTAGGGTTTGTAAATCAGTGGAATTACTATAGTAATGAGGTTTCTGTAATGGTAATACTAGAATAATAATTATTTAGTGCTTTCTTGGGCCAGAAGTTGTTCTGAGTGCTTTATGAATATTAACTCATGAACTCCTCACCATAGCTGTAGGAGATAGCCACTATCATTCCCATTTTTTAGGTGAGACACCGAGGAGAGAATTTAAGCAACTTGTCCAGGGTCACATGGTGAGTTGGTACTAACTGTTGAACTCAGACAATATGATGCCATGCTCCGTGTTCTTAACCAGTAGGCTCTATTTTGTCTTCCTCCTGGATGACTCTGGAACATGCAAAAGCAACTCAACCAATGTCCTGGGTATTTTCTTTACAGTTGCTAGTGATGCACTTCCAAAGTGAAGGGTAAAACTCGTTGTGAGAATAAAATTGGTATTGCCTGGCTTGTCAAAGTAAATCGTGAGTGGTAATATTTCTAAAATCTAGTTTACACACATAAAATCTATTATATGGTTTTTACTCATTTTGCCCTAATTAGGCAAAAAGCTAATCAGAGGTACAAAATCCAGTTTTGACCATACAGTCTTATGTATTTGAACCTTTAGAATGTCACTGTCTTCCAACACTTTAAAAGACTGATTGATCTAAGAAGACGAGGAGAGCCACGTCAGATAGTGAGATACATCAATCCTAAAGAGGTGAGGACACTGTTTATTCATACAGCATCTGTGTTTTCCCTTCAAGATGTGTGGCTGCTTTATAAATGTGCTTGTATTTGTTTCTTTTAAAACACTTTTTTATTGAAGCACGTTATAGAAAAGTTCATGAAACATAAATGTATAAGGTCACTGAATCATCACAAACAACCCCCTGTGTAACTTACATAACCCAGATCAATGTTTCCTACTTCAAACCACTGCTTTCCAGGCTTTGCACATCACCGCCAATTTCCCTGCTCCCAAGAGGCAACCACCATTTTGTTGCAGCTTTTTTTTCTTTAGTTTTCTCTGTTTTTGAACTGTATGTAAATAGAATCTTATGGTGCGCTTTTGTTCATTCAGCATTGTGTTTGTGTAGCTGAATTGTATTCATTTTATGAAAAACAATGATAATTATTTCATTATACACACACACACACACACACACACACTACTGTTAATTCATTCAGTGGTTGACATTTATACATATATATTTTTTCCAGTTTGAGTCTGTTATAAAGATTGCTTTGGGGAACATTCTTATTCATCTGCCCTGGTGCATATGTGCACGAATTTCTTTTGGTTTCTATTCTACCTAGAAATGGAATTTCTGGGTAACGGGATCTGCCAAACTATATTCCAAAGTTACTGTACAATTTGTATTAACCATCATCCGTCTCTTGGAATTCTTGGTGCTTTACATCCTTATCAATGTTGAATTTCAGCTTTTTAATTTGCCTTTCTCTGATAGCTAGTGAAGTTGCACATCTTTGTGAGGAGTTCCGCTCCTGGTTACAATCCTGTGTGCTCTTCCTGTGTCTGTAATTGTGACCAGACACAATTACAGGGACTTTATCCAACAGGCCCCACACGGGAAAGCTCACAATCAGTCTTGGTGCATGGCAGTGCACCAAGGAGAAAGTCCCCTCCTCACAATCAGACTTGGTGCATGGCAGTGTCCTGCAGCCTCTCAAGGGAGCTCAGGCTGGGACTCAGACACCCTGAACGGAACCCCCGACCCCCGACATATTTAAGTATCTAGTCCCAGCACTTTCATTTTTAGTTCTTTATGTGAGGCTTTGAGCTGAGGTCTTCAGACACCTCTGCTGAGACCTCTTTCTGGGGGAAACCTTGAAGACCCTTTTCCCACTCTGACTCAGTCCACTCAGACTGTCCTCCCTTAATCTCCTACATACCTCCTACCCCAAATATACACACCTTATGGTCCCTACCACTGCTGGAGCCTTTTGTTCAGGATTCTGTGCTGATCCACCTGACTCTCTGTCACTGCACTGCTCACGGTGGGGGGGGGGGGGGGGGGTGAGGGTGAGATGGAACAGGTGGATTGGTGCCTCCTCTAGTTGTAGACGCCCTAACTCTTGCTTATTCCCATGTAGTAAGTGGTCAAAAGCTTTCTTTCCCTTTGTGCTTGTTTCCTTAATTGGCTACTCTGACACTGACATCTCACCTGCCATTCTTCCAGATCAGCTGAGCTCCTGACATTTTTTTGGTGTCTTTCATGTGTATATTGTCTCTTATTCCTACTAGTTTAAAGCAGTTCTTTATATAGTCTTCATAAAAGTCCTTGTCATTTCATGTTCCATTCTGTGATTTGACTTGTCACTCTTAGGATGGTCCTCACTGTGTGTTTTTTATCATGAAAAATGGCAAACATATTACAAAAGTCGAAAGAATAAAGTAATAGACTACAGGTACCCATCACCTAGCTTCAACAATTAGCAATTCCCCGCCAGTCTTGCTTCATCTATATTTCCACCCTCTTTCCCCAATCCCTAGGTTAGTATTTTGAAACAAGAATGTCTTTTGGTGAACAGAGTTTTTAATTAAAAATTTTTTAATGTTTTTTATTTTTTTTATTTTTATTTTTTTTGATAGTTTATTTATTTTGAGATTGGAAGAGAGAGAGAAAGCAAGCCGAGGAACAGAGAGAGAGAGAGAGATGGAGGGAGAGAATCCCAAGCAGGACCCGTGCTGTCAGCACAGAGCCTGACATGGGGCTCAAACTCACAAACTGTGAGATCATGACCTGAGCCGAAATCAAGAGTCAGACGCTCAACTGACTGAGCCACCCACGCGCACCTAATGTTTTTTATTTTTGAGAGAGAGAGAGAGTGTGAGTGATGGGTGGAGGGGGCAGAGAGAGAGGGAGACACAGAATCTGAAGCAGACTCCAGGCTCTGAGCTGTCAGCACAGAGCCTGATGCGGGGCTTAAATCCACAACCACGAGGTCATGACCTGAGCTGATGTCGCATGCTTAATCAACTGAACCACCCAAGTGCCCCCAGCATTCTTGATTTTAATGTACTTAAGATTATCAGTGCTTTTGTGTATGATTGGCGCTTTTTATAAGCTTCGCCAATCCTGAAATCATGAAATTATTCTCCTATATTATATAAACTTTATTGATTTTCTTTTCATATTTAGATATATAAACTACTCGGGATTCATTTTTTTGTGTATGGTGTGGGGTAGAGATCCCTTTCATATTCTTCCTTATAGATCTCAAAATGATCAAACACTGTTTATTAAAAAGATAGTCCTTTCTCCACTGCCTCCACTGCTCTGCCATGCCACTTTTATCATAAATCAAGTAACCAGTTATGTATGAGTCTGTTTGTGAATTCTCTATTACCTTCCATGATCTATTTTTCCAGCCTTGTTATAATTACTTTGAGTTTGTAATAAGTATATTATATGGTAGACAATACTCCCATTTTGTAGTTCTTCAAGAAGACACTTCCAGGCTATCGTTGGATGCTTTGTATTTCCATGTAAATTTTATTTATTTTTTTAAGTTTATTTAACGAGAGAGAGAGAGAGAGAGAGAGAGAGAGAGAGAGAATGCAAGCTAGGGAGGGGCAGAGAGAGGGAGGGAGAGAGAATCCTAAACAGGCTCTGCACTGTCAACACAGGGTCCATGGGGCTGGAACCCATGAACCATGAGATCGTAACCTGAGCCAAAATCCAGATTGGATGCTTAACTGACTGAGCCACTGAAAACCAGGCACCCCTATGTTTTTGGTATTTAGAGTAATGGTATTTAGAGTAGTGTTAGGAACTGTCCCCTTTGCTTCTGTTTTCTGGAAGAGATAGTAGAGAATTGATATTTTTTTTTCCTTAAATATTTTGTAGAGTTTACCATTGAACCCATTGAGGCTTGGTGCTTTCTTTTTTGAAAGGTTAATTCATTCAGTTTCTTTAATAGGTATTAGTCTATTCAGATTTTCCATTTCTCCTGTGTGAGTTTTGTCAGGTTGTCTTTCAAGGAATTGAACCATTTATCAAATCTGTGGGAATAGAGTTTTTCATAATATTTGTTAATTATCCTTTTACTGTTCATGGAATCAGTAGTAATGGCCCCTCTTTTCTGATATTAGTCATTTGTGTCTTCTTTCTATTTTTTCCTTCTTAGATTTTTGGACAGAAGCTTATTGGTTTTATTGAGCTTTATTGGTTTTAATTTCTTTGATTTTTCTCTGTTGATTTCCTGTTTCAATTTCATTGATTTCTGTTTTTTTATTCTTGACTTTTGCTTACTTTTGATTTAATTTGTTTTCCTAGTTTCTTAAGATGGAAGCCTACATTATTGATTTCAAGTCTTTCTTGTTTTCAGATATATGTAGTTAGTGCTATAAATTTTCCCCTAAGCACTGTTTTCAGTGCATTTCACAAAATTTGATAAGCTGTGTTTTCATTTTAATTTAGTTCAAAATATTTTAAAATTCTCTTGAGACTTCCTATTTGATCCACCTGTTATTTAGAAGTGTGTTGGTCACTGCCCAAGTCCAAATGTCCAAATGTCTGGTCATTTGTCACTGTCCAAATGTCTGGGCATTTTCGGACTATCCTTCTGTTACTGATTTCTAGTTTAATTACATTGGAGTCTGAAAGTATACTTTGTATGATTTCTCTTATTTTACAGTTGTTAAAGTGTACTTTATGGTCCATAACATGTTCTATGTTGGTAAATAAAAGTTCTCTGTAAGCTTGAGTAGAATGTATGTTTGCTGTTGTTGGATGAAGTGTTGTAGAAATCTAAATCCAGTTAATTGAAAGTGTTCTTCATTTTCATAATAGACCGCTGAATATGTCAATTAATGATAGAGAGGTATCAAATTCTCCAACTATAATAGTGGATTTCTCTAGTTCTCCTTGCGGTTCTTTCAGTTTTTGCCTTCATATTTTGATACTATGTTGTTAGGTATATATACTTTATGGATTGTTATGTCTCCTCAGAGAAGTGGCCACATTATCATCTTGTAATCCTCTTCTTTATCCCTGATGATTTTTCTTGCTCTGAATTCAGCTGTCTCTGAAATTAATACAGCTTCTCGGTTTTTGTTTAATCAGTGTTAGTTAATATATTATATCTTTCTCCATTACTATGCTTTTACCCTATCTGTGTCTTTATATTTTAAATGGTTTTCTTACAGACAACATAGAGTTGGGTCTTTTTTTTTTTTAATCTATTCTGTCAGTCTCTGCCATTTAACTTGTGTATTTAGACCATTGATATTTAGTATGGTGATTGATGTCTAACATATTTAATGTCTTCTATTTCTTGCCCTTGTTCTTTGTTTCTTTTTTTCTATTATACCCTTTTTCTGTCTTCTCTGGTTTTAATTGAGCATTTTATATGATTACATTTTCTTTCCTCTCAGCATATCAATTATACCTCTTTTTTACTAATTTTTGGTTCCCTAGAATTTCCATTGAGTATTTACAGCTAATCTAAGGCCATTTTAAATAACACTACTGCACTAAATGAAATTCCCCATAGGCATAGGAGACAGAGTCATGCTTAAGGGAAAGGAACTGCCTCAAATACACAGCTGACTCTCATCCCCATTTGAGTTTGTAGATGGTAGGTAGAAGGATAAAGAATTAAGCTTAAATCTTCTCAAAGTACTTTTGAATTTCCCATAGGCTTTCATAGTTGAAGAGATAGAGAGTTGCCATATCTAAGAAATAGGGGAAAACTGGAAGTGGACAAACCAGACATAGATTACTAAAACTGCAGTCCAGGCTTGAGCCAGCTAAATTTTTGATTGGATTGACATGATTAGCACCTCACCCTAACTGACTGAAATAGGAAGGAAAAAATTCCATGAAGCTGTACACTTAAGATTTGCCTACTTTAGTGGACATAAAAGTATATATATAATGAATTGTGTTTAAAAAGTATATACAGTTGACCCTTGAATAACGTTGGGATAGGGGCAGTGACCCTCTGCCCATGCAGTAGAGAATCCATGTATAACTTGTGACTCTCCAAAAACTCAACTACAGATAGCCTACTGTTGACCGAAAACTTTACTAATAGCATAGTCAATTAATATATATTTTGTATGTTACATGTATTATACACTGTACTCATACAGTAAGTTAAGCTAGAGAAAATAACGTGTTATTAAGAAGGTCATAAGAAGAAAATACATTTACAATGCTATACTATAAAAAATCCACATATAAGTGGACCTGTGCAGTTCAAACCCATGTTGTTTAAGGGTCACCTGTATAAATTTTATAAATGTAAGTTTAAGATCCTGTTATAAAACATATCTTTCACGATTGAACTATGACCCTACATATGTATGTATGTATGTATGTATATGCTTTTTAGTCAGGAGAAAATTATGCAAAACTTAAGGTAGTCTTTTAGGCTTTATAGACTGAACAATTTAGGATAATATGTATATTCTCATCTAACAGTACTATCAGGTGGTAAGCTTGAACTCTTCTGTTAGAGGAACCAAAATTGTTTTCTCTCTTTTACATTTGGTGCAAGGCATTAAAATTTAGAAGACCAATTCTATACAATTCTTAAAAAATTTAAGCATGGATTTTTGATTTAAGAAAAGCTACTTAGGAACAGTCATCTTGTGTTAAACGTGGATTAGCCAATGACATTTTTTTTACTCTGAATTTACCTGTAAGATAAATATGTAAGTCATATGTTTGAGGACTTACTTAAAATTTCTGTTTTTGGAATAACAAATCACTTGGCTTTTATACTTATATGTTGCACAGAAAGGGAACATATTTGGTATCATTTTTCCAGTTACAAAAGCTGTTTTACTTATTGGATGCCCATTAGAAGTTAAATCTTAAAATATATTTTAATTTAAAAATAATTATTTAAGGCTTATTTACTTGACCTATTTCATAAATAATTAATATTCAGCACTATTTTAGCATGATAGAGTGAGAAGTGGTGAGTTGATACACACAGAATTTTGAAGAGTCATGTATTTTTTTGTAGGCAGAGCTGCTAGATGCTGCTGCGGGCATTCATGTACGATTCAGATTAGGTGGCGTAAGTATGGGTGAATTCTTATTTGGTAATTTTAAAGCACATTTATATGAAATTTAAAAGATTTAAATTTTAAAAATGTAAATCATTTTTTGTGATTACAGTGGTCCTTTGAACTTTTCCATATACAGGTTAAATTTCCACCTGATATATACTATAAAATTTTCACTCATAGACCTATTGAAGATCTGTGTGCTAATAGCCCTAGAGATTATACAAGACTTCCAGCAAAATATACGTCTCATATTAAAAGTGATAATCTTCAGGAAGAGGATCATCGTGGCTGGTATCGTCGTATAGAGAACAATGGCTGGAGGCTTGTCTCTGATACAGTAAGAAAATAAAAATATTAATAATTTTGAATCTTACATATTTAGGAACTCTTTTGTCTTTTTGAAAAATAATTTTAAAATAATAAATCTTGGTAATTTAACTGATAAAAACTGATGATGGTAAGTACCCAGAGGTTACTAATAATACTTCAAGATCAACAGTGTATCTTTTTTTTCTTTACATTTGCTTATACTTCTAGTAATCAGCTTTGATCTAGGCCATATTTATTTATTTATTTATTTTATTTTATTTTTTTAATTTTTTAACGTTTATTTATTTTTGAGACCGAGAGAGACAGAGCATGAACAGGGGAGGGTCAGAGAGAGGGAGACACAGAATCTGAAACAGGCTCCAGGCTCTGAGGTGTCAGCACAGAGCCCGATGCGGGGCTTGAACTCACGGACCGCGAGATCATGACCTGAGCCGAAGTCGGCCGCTTAACCGACTGAGCCACCCAGGTGCCCCCCGATCTAGGCCATATTTAGATACTGTTTGGAACTCAGCAGTTTAGTATCTTTATAACAAAGCAAATTGGAAAATGTTGTTGACTCTATTGATCCTTGGACTAGAGGTGGGAATTTTTTTTTTTAGTGTTTATTTATTTTGAGAGAGAGAGAGGGCGTGAGCAGGGGGAGGGGCAGAGAGAGGGAGAGAGAGAACCCCAACCAGGCTCCACCGTGTCAGCACAGAGCCCAACACAGTCCGATCCCACGAACCATGAGATCATGCATGACCTGAGCTGAAATCAAGAGTCAATCACTTAACTGACTGAGCCACCCAGGCACCCCTAGAGGTGGGAATTCTTAAGAAAAAGATGACATTTTCTCTTACAGAGCTTGTAACGACAGATACTGGTGGAAAATCATCTGGATTGTCATGGTGTTTGGAACTTTAACATGTCGTCATATTAATTGAATGGAATGATTTTAAATATACATAGTTCTTAATACGTATATGTGATGTAGGGACTTTTCCATAGACACCCATGTTTTACCTCCTCTTTTTGTGGGGATAATTTCTACCTAAGCATGTTTGGTTAGGTTAACATGATCAGGTTCTGTAGCTCTAGATGTCTGTTTATATGGCCTCATATCTTCATTCCAGTTTTTAATCTCTGGTATGTAGATTATAGAATGTAGTATATTAAATATACTAAGAATGAAAAGTGAACATGATCGAGTTGTGTATTCACACATTTATTCAACAAATTTTATTGCATACCAAACATATGTCAGGCGTCGTACTAGATGCTAGGGATACAATGGTAGATAAAATAGTCCCTTCTCTCAAGTAGTTTGCCTTTTAATTTGGGAGAGACTTAAGTAAAAAAGAGTTTTTCAGTACAGTGTAGTAAATATGTGCTTTAATAGAGACAAATACGTAGTGCTGTGGGGGATAGAAAATTCTCCTCCTTGTTTTTTAATATGTGGTGAAGGAGAGGCAGTGAATTGGAAGTAGGAAAAATAGGCAGCCAGTTAGGATAGCATGCCATACAGGAAACCACAAACTCTTGAGACATCATGATGAGACTTCCCTGTTCTTGGAGGGTGCCTGTCCTCCCTGAGAATTAGAGTCTTCAAACGTCAACAGCACTGAGAGTAGGTGAGTTTGTTCTTACCAGTAAAGAGTTTGTTCTTATGAAAAACGAAAACACTATTGGAGTATGTCTTTTCATTTACCCATTCAACGAATAGTTATTAAGTACCTCAGTATGCTAGTGCTTTGTTAGTCTTTCTGTGACCTGTGCCTCTGAAAGCTCAATGCGCTATTCACCTGTGGCATAATAAGAAATACCTTAGAGGAGGTGTATTCTCTCCTCTGTTTCTCTCTTGGCATATTCCTACTGAACACACAGAACTTTTGACTGTAGCCAAATTACCTCACAATCAGTATTTCAACACTTTGTATATTCATTTTCCATTTCTCAACAGTTTTGGGTGTCTCCTGAAAACGTAGAGGTGGGAGACAAAAAAGAAAGCGAATTCCATTTCTCTAAACTGAAGAGAAGGCAAGATATGGAAAAGAAAAGAAAAATTAGAAAAATAGAATGGATGAGGAAAATGTAAGTTGATGAAATAGACTTACTAAATATATACTGTTTTAAGTTCTTCTTAAAAAAATGGTATCACTACGAAAAGAACTGCTTGTTATTTTTAAAAAGAAAATGTAAGATAATGTTTATGTTTTAAACAATATTTAGATAAGCAAACACTTAACAAATGCCTGCTATCTGAGACACTGTTACTCTCTGAGATATAAATGGAAAAATGACATGCCTTTGATCCCAAGGAAATTACAGTCTATAGGAATATCAGATATGAAAATAAGGATTTACTCTTACATATTGGGTAACTTGTATTTGGCCCTCCAGATCCACTCTGTACCCTTCTCAACCCTTCTTTCTGTCCTAAGACACTGACCTAAATGGATTATGCTAAAAGTCATTCTGGACCTTTCTAACAAATGTTTAAAGCAAGCCAAAAAATCAGATTGCTTACAAGTTTACTTCACTGCATACCCAGAACAAATCCCCACAATATTTAAAGGAATACAAACACTTCAGTATCCCAAATCATATAAAATTCACAATGTCTACTATATAGCATTCAGTTACCAGGCATGAAAAGAAACAGGAAAATAGACCCCATTTAAGAAGAAAAATTAATTAGTAGCAACAGACCCACCAAAATATCTTTTGAAGATGAAGGTGAAAGAAACTTTTTGGACAGATAAAAGCTGAATTCTCTTATTATGAGCGGACCAGCACTACAAGAAATTTTTCTGGCAGGAAAAAAAATGGTTCTAGGTCGAAACCTGGATCCATGAAGAACACCGAAAGTGGTAATTATGTAAGTAAATATAAACAACTTTTATTCTTACTATTTAAATCTCTTTAAAAGATAATTAACTATGGAACTGTACACTTAAAGATAGATAAGATGATAAATTTTGTGTTACGTGTTTTTTACTGAACTTTTTAAAGATAGGTATTAAAGTTGTAAAGGAATGAATTAATATTGATATTACCAATCAAGTTGTACTTTAATTTTTGATCCCACAATTATACTCCTTTTTCTCTTGTATTGAAAATCTGCATTTCAAGCAAAATATAATTGCTTATTTTCCTGACATTACAATTAAATTGTTCAAAAAACCCCCAATATAATACCATTATATGATGCAATTAATCACTGAATAAAATTTTTAAAAATTTAAGTTTTTAAAGTTTTTTTACTATTTAAAGCAGAAACACCAAGAGTATATTGTGATGTTTGTAAACTTAGAACAGTGCAAAAGTAAAATGTATGATAATGATGCCATAAAGGTTGGGAGAGATGAGATGGAAGTGTACTGCTAGAAGGTCCTGAGTGTGCATATGAAGTAGTATAATAGTGCTTAAAGGTAGACTGTGGTTGTTAAAGATGTATATTACAAACCCCAAAGCAACCATAAAATCAACAAGAACAAAGACGTAAATATAAGAATGTAACGATGGAAATAAAATAGCATCATAAAAAACAATCAGTCCAAAAGAAGGGCGAACAAAGAGGGAAGGAAAGAACGGAGAGGACAAAGAGAAAGCAAATAGCATGATGTAGACTGAAATCAATCATATCAGTGATAATTTTAAATGCAAGTGGTCTGAGCACCCCAAATAAAGGCAGAGTTTGACAGATTGGATAAGAAAACTATACACAAGGACAGAACAGTCCTAAATACTTGTTTCCTAATAACAGAGCTTCGAAGTACATGAAACAAAAACTAATAGTACCGAAAGGAGAAATAGGCAAATCCAAAATTATAATCAGAGATTTCAAAGCCCTTTCATGAGTGATTGGTAGAACAAGTGGACAGTAACTTAGTAAGGCTAGAGAAGACTTGAGCAAAACTGGACATAATTGGCATCTATAGAGCACTGTACCCAGCATGAGCACTGAATATTCTTTTCTAGTGCTGTGAAAAATCCCACCAAGCTACATTGTATTCTAGGTCATAAAACAACCACAAATTTGAAAAAATTAAAATCATACAGAGGATGTTATCTGATCACAATAGAATTAAAAAGTAATTAAAAACATAAAATGAATTAAAAGTAATAAATCAATAAAAAAATTAAAAACAGTAATAACAGAAAATTTTCTGGAAAACGTCCAACTATTTAGATATTAAACAGCATACCTCTATATAATCTATGAGTGCAAGAAGTCACAAGGGAAATTTGAAAATATTTTTGATTTAATGGAAATGAAAATACAACAAAAATTGAAGGATGCAGCTAAAGCAGTACTTACAGAGAATTTTTACTTAAGAGAATTAAATACTTATATTTAAAAAGAAAGATCTCAGGGCACCAGTGTGGTTCAGTTGGTTAAGCATCTAACTTTGGCTCAGGTCGTGATCTCATGGTTCACAGGTTCGAGCCCTGCATCAGGCTCTGTGCTGACAGCTCAGAGCCTGGAGCCTGCTTCAGATTCTGTGTCTCCCTCTCTCTCTGCCCCTCCCCTCCTGTGCTCTATCTCTCTCTCTCTCTCAAAAGTAAATAAATATTTTTAAAAAATCTCAAATCAGTAATCTAAGCTTCCAACATAAGAACCAGTAAAGAAGAGCAAGTTAAACCCGAAGCAAGTAGAAGAAAGGAAATGCTAACAGTAGAAAGCAGTAACATTGCAAACAGAAAACCATCAGCAAAAATGAAGGAAATCAAAACTTGGGGTTTTTTTTTGAAAAGAGCAATACAGTTTATGAACCTCTAAATAAAAATTTGAAAAGAGAAATAACACATGTAATTCAGAAACATCAGAAATAAAAAGGATGTTTAATCCTATAGGCATTAAAGCAATATAGATGTATTATGAATAATTTAATGCATACAAATTTAAAAAATTAGGTGAAAGAAAAATTCATTGAAAGGCATAAACTAAAACTCACTCAAAAAAACAAAAAGCATAAATAGGTCCTGCTATTAAATTGAATTTTTAGTTGATAGAAATCCCACAAAGAAAACTCCAGGCACAGATAGATTTCCTAGTGAATTCTAAGAAGCATTTAATAGAGTACAATTTTATACAATATTTCCAGAAATAGGAGGGAATATGTCCCAAAAATATCTATAAAGTATTACCTGAGACTTAAGACTTATAAAAAAAGATATCATAAGAAAATAACAACCAGTATCACTGAAGAACATATATATAGGATAGTAAACATCATAAATGGAGTTTGAGGAATACACAGTTGGTTTAACATTTGGAAATCAGTCATTGTTATTTATCATACTAACAGACTTACAAAGCAAATTGGATATGACCATCTCAATAGATGCAGAAAAACTACTACAAAAATCCAACAACCATTCATTATGAACACTCTTATCAAACTAGGAATATAAGAGAACCTCCTCAACCCGATAAAGGAAATCTACAAAAATCCTACAGCTAACATTATACTCAGTGGTGAAAGACTGAATGCTTTATCTCTAAGATGAAGAACAAGGCAAGGATGTCTGCTCTCACCACTTCTTTACAACACTGGACCGAAGGTCCTAGTCCATGCAGTAAAGCAAGATGGAGGGGGAAGACACTGAGATTGGACAAGAAGATCTGAAAGAGTCTTTATCCACAGTTGACATGATTGACTGGGTACACAATCCTAAGGAACCTACCAAAAAGCTACTGGAATTAATAAGTGAGTTTATCAGGGTTGTGAGATACAGAAACCAACTGTACTGCCATATTCCAGCAAGAAACATTGGGAAATTGAATTGTTAAAAAATAACATTTACAGTACCATAAGGAAATATGAAACACCTAAGAGAAAAAAAAATCTGTATGACTTGTACACTAAAAACTGCAAAACATTGCGAAGAGAACTTAAAGAAGACCTAAATAAATGACGAGATATATGGTGGTCATAGATCAGAAGACTATTGTTAAGATGTCCATTGTCTCCAAATTGATATGTGCATTCAATGCAGTAACAGTCAAAAGTTCCAGCAGGTTTTTTGGGGAAATTGACAAATTGATTTGAAAATTTATATGGAAACGCAAAGGAGCTAGACTAGCCAAAACAATTTGGAAAAATAAAATTTAGAGAACTCAAGACATTGTGGTATCAGCATGAAGATATATAGATTAATGGGACATAGCTGAGAAAACTTACCAATATACATGTGTATATCACACAGGTGCCAAGGCAATATAATTGGAAAACAATATTCTTTTCAACAAATTGCATATTAAAATCAGAAAAATGAAACTTGATTTTTATCTCATACCATTTATATGAAGTTTTGTATCTGGTGAGAGATCATAGATATAAATATAAATGCCCAAACCATAAAATATCTACAGGTAAGCAAAGGAGAAAATCTTAGTGACCTTGGTTCTGGCAAAATATTTTATTTTTTATTTTTACTTATTTTTAATTTTTTCCTATTTTAAGTTTTTTATTGAGGCATAATCTGTATACAATAAAATACACAGATTCTAAGTATAATTAGATGAGTTTTGTCAATTGAATACTTCCATATAACCACCACTCAAACTAAAATTTAGAACATTCCTACCAACATCATGTCCCATTACAGTTACCCTCACACTCTCACCCTTATTCCATTTTATATCGACAAGCAGTTCATGATAAAATAAAATACAACAACATTTAAATTTTGTATGTCAAATAGTATAACAGCCCCACATAAGTCAAAGCATGTTAACATCTTTAGAAGAAATTAATTAAAAACTCAAATATGAAAAACCTATTTATCTAGGACAATGGAAGCATCAATTACTCTATTAATAAAGTTATATTAATATGTGGAAGACAAGATATCCTTATATTTTAGCACATCTTGAAGGAAGAGGTACATTGAGACCCAATATTTACTAACAAAAAAAATTCAGGTATTTTCTTTGGGCTGTCTGTACATTTGAGTTCTCCTAATACCTCTCTTATTTTATGATGGGCAGTTTATTTCCACTGCCTCTAGTTAAAGGTTTGGTGTTTTTTTTTTGTTTTGTTTTTTTTTTTTGGTTTGGTTTGATTTGTTTTTTTTTTAATAATATAATTTATTGTCAAATTGGTTTCCATACCACACCCAGTGCTCATCCCAACAGGTGCCCTCCTCAATGCCCATCACCCATTTTCCCCTCTCTCCCACCCCCCATGTACCCTCAGTTCTCAGTATTTAAGAGTCTCTTATGGTTTGCCTCCTTCCTTCTCTGTAACTTTTTCCCCCCTTTCCCCTCCCCTCTGGTCTTCTGTTAAGTTTCTCAGGATCCACATATGAGTGAGAACATATGGTATCTGTCTTTCTCTGCCTGACTTTCCTTAGCATAATACCCTGCAGTTCCATCCACGTTGCTGAAAGTGGCCAGATTTCATTTTTTCTCATTGCCAAGTAGTATTCCATTGTATATATAAAACACATCTTTATCCATTCGTCAGTTGATGGACATTTAGGCTCTTTCTATAATTTGGCTACTGTTGAAAGTGCTGCTATAAACATTGGGGTACAAGTGCCCCTATGCATCAGCACTCCTGAATCCCTTGGGTAAATTTCTAGCAGTGCTATTGCTGGGTCAAAGGGGAGCTCTATTCTTAATTTTTTAAAGAACCTGCACACTGTTTTCCAGAGCGGCTGCACCAGTTTGCATTCCCACCAACAGTACAAGAGGGTTCCCATTTCTCCACATCCTCTCCAGCATCTATAGTGTCCCGATTTGTTCGCTTTAGCCACTCTGACTGGCGTGAGGTGGTATGTCAGTGTGTTTTTTGATTTCTCTTTCCCTGATGAGGAGTGACATTGAGCATTTTTTCATGTGTCTGTTAGCCATCTGGATGTCTGCTTTGGAAAAGTGTCTATTCATGTCTTCTTCCCATTTCTTCACTGGATTATTTGTTTTTCAAGTGTGGAGTTTGGTGAGTTCTTGGATACTAGCCCTTTATCCAATATGTCACTTGGCAGATATCTTTTTCCATTCTGCTAGTTGCCTTTTAGTTTTGTTGATTGTTTCCTTTGCAGTGCAGAAGCTTTTTATCTTGATGAGGTCCCGATAGTTCATCTTTGCTTTTAATTCCCTTGCCTTTGGAGATGTGTCAAGTAAGAAATGGCTGCAGCTGAGGACAGGGAGTGAATTTTAAGAAGATTCCACACTCAGCACGGAGCCCCACATGGGACTTGGTCCCATGACCCTAGGATCATAACCTGAGCTGAAGTTGAGTCCTCTGCTTAACTGACTGAGCCACCCAGGCGCCCCAGTGGGGAGCAACAGAATTCTTGATGAGCTCTGTGGTGGCTGTTTTTACAGACGAGATGACAGTGGGGAAAGCGGTGATGGGATTGGTTCCTTTAGCTCACAGGAAGAGTGGAACTTTGAAGTGGTGGCGGTCAGCTGGTGACACAGACTGCAGCTAAGTTCCTTTAATTCAGCAAATCCACACAGCCCCTGGCCCCTGGTACGCTGCTGTTGACCTGACCCATGTTCTTTCCCATCCCAAGCAGTAAACAAAAAGAGAAGCAATTGGCATTGGCACGGAAAGAAGAGGATGTGCCCCTACATCTTACTCTCAGGGCTGTCGGCTCTCCTGCTGTTTTCCCCCCGGGGCTTGCACATCCCCGTCCCCACAGACCATCGTGCCTCTCCATTACTTTGGTGACCTTATACTAATCAGATGCAGTGAGCAGAAAATAAGTCCCCAGATGACTTAATAAGACAGATGCACACCAGAAGGAGAGAGAGATACATTTTGCACAATGTTAAGAGTTTGCCACATAACTAAAGCTAATGGACATTTGGGGATATCCTTTCTAAAGTGAGAGACAAGTTGCACTACCTTGTACCGTCCACCTTGAAGGCACACAGCACTTAGAGGGGCTCCCTGGATTAAGGGGGTAAAATATGCCCCATTGGGGCATGCTGCCCCAACCCATATTAGAGGTAACCTAAGGAGGCTGCCAGGCTCTAGCGGGACATGGTGTTCTTACAAACATGGTAGCAGGTCCACGGTGTGGTCAAGCTGCCCCACCACTTCCCCTTGATGGCCAAACAGTCCTGCCAGTATTGGAAATGTCTGTGAGAGACTGTGAACTTGTGTATGGAGTCTCCCAAGAGTTTTAATAAGAAGATCTCAGCACAGAGGGTTTAGGAGAAAGGTAGTGCCCTCTTCTGCCTACAACTGTGTTACATTTGAAAATCAATTCTGGCTCTGCTACTGGGCCCTGGTAGAGACTGAATGCTTAGCAGTGGGATTCCAGGTGCCCTGTGGCTATGAACTGACCTGGGCTTTATCTAATCCAATGAACCATAAAACTGAGAGTGAACAGCATCATCTCAGAATGAAATGGATGCAGGATAGAAAAGAATGGGTCTGAGAAGGTCCAGAGAGCTCTGTAAGCTGTATGAGCCAGTGCCCAGGTTCCTTCAGCACTGCTTATGTTCACTGGCTCTGCTTCATCTCCATGCCTTTGGCTTCGTAGGGAGTCCCCTGTGACCAGCTAACAGAGAGAGACTACATTAGGTCTCATTTCCCATGGATCTGCGCAGGATTCTGGCAACATCCAAACGTGGACAGTCACTAGATTACAGCCCCTCAATAGGCCCAGAAAATGGCCAAGGGTATCCTCCCAGTGAGCCCAGCTGGTTTTACACTTCATGTAGGAAGGTGAAATAGCTTGAGACAGGGATCTTATTGACTGTGGGCAGTGGCTAATATCTTCTCACATAATTGGGTACTTGGAATTAGATTGGAAAAGTGGTGACTGGGTGTGGGGACATGTGTACTCAGAATGGGCATAGAGTATACTTGTGTCCTTGTGAATGCCCTCCAAAGGGTTTATGAAGCAGAAAGCCCTAAGTATTCAGATGGACAAGATGATCCATCCTGTGGATGTCGTTTTTTTCACCTGGTTGCTCACTGGAGCCATGTACAAAGTGGTCATAGGTATCAAGATCAAGGCTACAGATAGACTCATAAACATGGTCTTTTCCTCACGGAGTCTGTTCTGGCTTTATAGTCACAGCTAACTGTACAGCAAAGGCCGTTGCTTTGCCTCCAGCAATGGGATGTGCTGGCTGCCTGGCGGCAGGCTGATGATACTGGACCCTTCCCATATAGAGGTGGCATCCCTTTATATGCACAGTGATAAATATTCTGGATGTGTATTTTCTTTCTCAGCTTGCCTTACTTCTGTCAGCAATACCATTTATTATAGAAGCCTTATCCATCATCATTTTATTCCATACAACATTGCCTCTACCCAGGGGGCCCATTTGCAGCAAAAGAAGTGTGGTAATAGGCTGAGAACAACAAAATACACTCACCATATGTGCTATCGCTTAGAAACAGCTGGCTTTGACAGAATGGCAGTGTGATTTGCTGAAGATCAGGCCAAGCACCAGCAGACACACACCTGGTAATAAGTCGTTGCACATGGATGCTAATCTGTCTTATTTCTTTTTTTCTTTCCTCTGTTTATTTACTCTCAAAACAGTCCTCATCCGTAAGTGAGCTCTGTTTTTCTTTTTTTTTTTTTTTTAATTTTTTTAAATGTTTATTAAATGAGAGAGAGAGACAGAACATGAGTGGGGGATGGGCAGAACGAGAGGGAGACACAGAATCCAAAGCAGGCTCCAGGCTCTGAGCTGTCAGCACAGAGCCCGACAACGGGGTTCAAACTTGTGAATTGCAAGATTATGACCTGAGCCAAAGTCAGATGCTTACCCGACTGAGCCACCCAGGTGCCCTTGAGCTCTGTTTTTCTAATTACATGGACATTCCCAGCTCAGATTCAACAGGTCTTAAGCTGAATTTCTTACATTCCTCATCATAAAAGTTGTTTCTTTTCAGCATTCCTCTCGCCCTCGGTTTATGACACCATCATTTGTTTACCCAGTCATCCAAGCCAGAAAAGTAGAGGTTATGCTTGACTTCTTACCTTTCATCAGCCCCCATGTGTAATCTGTCATAAAGTCCTATTCTACCTCCAAAGAATCTCCCAATACTGGCATTTTTCTCCCTCCCTGTGGCATCTTCTTATTGTTCTCCTCTCTCCTGCATCTGCAGAGTCCTTCTGATTGGTTTCTTCCTCTCTAATCTTCCCCCCATCCCTGCATAAATACTGAAGTGATGTTTCCAAAGCACAAATCACCTCCTTACCTGAGACATGCCAGGGACTCACCCTTAGCTCTCCCCACGTGATGCTCCCTCTCCCTAGGTTGCTCTTCTCTGGCTCAGTTACATGGCAACAAGATCTTCATCTTTGATACTTGGCTCACATACCTTCTTAGCTAGGAGATGCCTTCCCTGACTTAGCTAGGCACGGGCACTTTTTTTTGGCATGCCCTCATAGATGTCGTACATACTCATTTGTCACACTTCTGCAAATATCTGTATATTTGTCTGCCGCCTCCATTAGGAGCTCCGAAAGGACAGCTTCATTAGACCTAGTAGATGCTTAATGAATATGTGTTGCTTCTTGAATGAGTGAGTGAGTGAGTGAATCCTTATAACTGGATGTTGTAATGTTTCCTTTTTGTAAGGTTGCAGGGGATGGAGAAGAAATGTTCAAGGGATTAAGCCCTGTTTTGGGCTCTGTGCTGACAGCACAGAGCCTGCTTGGAATTCTCTCTCTCCCTCTCTGTCTCTGTCTCTCTCTCCCTCTCTCTCTCTGTCCCTCTCCGCTGGTGCTTGCGTACTTTTTCCTTCTCCCTCCCACTCTCTCTCAAAATAAATATTTTAAAAAACCTCTTTAATTCTTACTAGGTATTTTGCATTTTAACTTCTTTCCCTGTTGGTATATTCAGAAAAAATATTTTTGTAATGTTTTCTCTCTTTCAGTTTTCTGTCGTAGAAAGAGTAGATCATTTAAAACTGGATATATTGCAACATTACCTATAAAGCCAAAGTTTATATTGTTGTTTTAAATATCACTCATTTATTATAAGACAAGGTATGATTGTTATGAGGTAGTCTTCATTCTGGTCACTATTATTTGTTTTCTACTTGCTAGTCTTTTGTTTGATTACTATTATAGCCCACTTAACTATAAATAGTGACTAATATTTGAAGAGTTTAAAACAGAATTAAATTATTGGGATAAGTATTATAATTCTCTTTAAAACAAATCACCTTTCTATATATCCTTGATGAGAGCAGAAATAGGTAACTGAACTGTCATAAATCACTGTTGTCAAAGGAAAAACAAATATCGTCCAGGTTTCCAAATCTAATGTCGTGTATATTTGCAAAGGTAAATTGTGGAGGAAGTCATAAAAAATGTGCTCACTCTTAGCCTTCCAGAAGTTTCTGCTTTCTAAATTCATTTTTGTTGTGGCATGAACACTAGTTCATAAACCTAGGCCATCCATTGGGTACCATCATTTATTCATTCATTCATTCATTCATTCGGTACCTACTTTTTTTGAGTGCCTATTATGTTCAGGGAATTTGGGTAGAAGAATGCAGGCTCCACAAAGGAATCCCACCTCTGTACACAGTGCTTTGCAAATGGCGGTGGTAGAAAAGTTGTGAATTCATACTTTCTTAGAATTTGTGCTCTTACTAATCAATATAAATCAAGAGGCATGTTCCTGCTTTTATGAAATTAGCTCCCATGGATCATTATCTATTTAAAGTTTGAGAAAGCAGAAACTTCATGAGGGCAGAGACATATCTTGTCACTGCCCTACCCCTTGCCATCCAAGAGTTGGTAAGCCTTCTTTTGTTGAATGCTTACTATGTGCTAGTCATCATTCTGAATGCTTTATAGGGACTTAACCTCTCAAGAATGCTAAGAAGAGGAGTGTTGTGATTACCATTTTAAGGTAATCTCAGGCCCAGAAAGACTAGGTTATTTGGCAAAAGTCATAGAGCTAGTAAATCACAGAAGCAAGACTCAAAGCCAGATAGTTGGATATCGGAGTCCTACCTAGCTCTCCACTCCCACCATGCCACTTCCTAATCAATGTTGACTTAATAAGTGAAAACAATTTCAGAGTAAGTTAACTTTAAAAGTGGAATACAAATGTAGATCTTAAAATGAAAAACCAAAAGAAAAATGCACCTTTCTAATATTCTTTGTGAGGAATGCTAACTTGTCTCTACGCACTCAGTTCACGTTTTGTGGATGCATTCATTTATGTGCTCAGGCTACCGTAAGAACAGTGCTGCCCAAGAAGTCTGGACTTGGAGTCAAATTCAAACACTGGCTCTGACATCTATTTACTATGTACATGATCTTGAAGAATTTAACTTCTCCAGCTTTTGACTTCCTCATCCATAAAATGGAAATAAAAATAGCTGTCACAAACGGCTTTGTCTTTTTAAAGTGAATTAAACACGATTATGTATGAAAAGTACCTGACACAAAAAAAGATGTTACCATCTTGTCTTCCCTTTGCCTCTCCCTCCCTTTCTCTTTCCTCCTCCCCTCCCCTTTCCTCTTCTTACCCGCCATTAGCCATGTGACCTCATAAAAGTCAGTCAACTCTTCCAGGCCTTAATTTCTCTCCTATAAGACAAGAGGATTAGTTATTTGGTTTCCAAGATCCTTTGACTCTATAATCCTATGATCCAGTGATTTAATAACTTGCTTTTTCATTATATCATAACAGCCCAATGTACTGAGAGGTGGGTTTTGAAATGAGGCCTCACCGTTTAGTGCGGTTGGCTAAGTTATTTTGTTTTGTTTTTTTCCCAAACATCCCATCACATAGAACCTGGTCTGAATGTATTTGAGTTAAATAGGGTGAGAACTTGGTTTAAATATGTAAATAGTTTTGCAATAACAACACATCTGTTAGCTGCGTCTACTAGTAATCACCTGTCTGACAAGGTTTATATCTCCCTTCCCTTCCCCTGTTTAGGTACTATACAGGAAGCCTAGAGGCCAGGTCAACAAACGCTAAAACTCTAGGTTTAATCCACACAGCAACGAAGGGGCTAATGAGAGCTGTCGAAATCGGTGGAATAGATTCGGTGATGGAATGGGAGGTGGATGAAGTGCTCAACTGGACAAACACGCTGAACTTTGATGAGTAAATACATGCTGCTTTTGTTGGGGAGCAGGGCAGGCCTCATATATTTTTCTGTTTCCCGCTCCCGTGTTGAATCTTGGACCCACAAATGTAATATTTACTTAAAAAAAGAGTATTGTCTAGAAAAAAGAAGAAATGAAGGAAGAATATTTAAAAAGATGATGTAAAAGTAGAAAAAGAAAATTAGACTTAGGTGTTCTTTTTTTTTTTTTTTTTTAATGTTTATTTTTGAGAGAGAAAGAGAGTGTGAGAGGGGGAGGTGCAGAGGGAGAGAGGGACACAGGATCCCAAGCAGGCTCTGCTCTAACTACAGACAGCCTGATGCCGGGCTCGAGCTTGCAAACCACGAGATCGTGACGTGAGCCAGAGTCGGAAGCTTAACCGACTGAGCCACCCACTCACCCCTGGGTGTTCTTTTTTTTCATTGAAGTGTAGTCAACTTACGATGTTATATGAGTTTTAGGTCTATAACATAGTGATTCAGCAATTCTATAGATAGCTCGGCGCTCACCACATGAAGTGCACTCCCCGTCTGTCACCATACAGCTTTACTACAACATTATTCACTGTATTCCCGATGCTGTACTTTTCACATCTGTGACTTACTTATTTTGTAACTCGAAGTTTGTACCTCATGATCCCCTTTATCTATTTCACCCATCCCTCCACCCACCTCCCCTTTGACAACCACTAGTTCTCTCTATTTTTTGTTTATTCATTTATTTTTTTTCTTAGATACCACACAAAGTGAAATCTTATGGTACTTGTCTTTCTCCATGTAACTTATTTCACCTAGCACTATACCTTCTAGGTTCATCCATATTTTCACATACGTCAAGATCGCATTCTTTCTTTATGGCTGAGTAATATTCCACTATATATCCATTCATCCATCAGTGGACACTAGGGTTGCTTCCATTTTGTGGCCACTGTAAATGTTGCAGTAAACATATATATCTTTACAAATCCGTATTTTTTTTTCTTTTGGTAAATACCCAGTAGTGAAATTACTGGATCAAATGGTATTTCTATTTTTAATTTTTAGGAACATCTGTAATATTTTCCACTGTAGTGCACCAATTTACATTCCCATCAACAGTGCATGAGGGTTTCCTTTTCTCCACATCCTCACCAATGGTTACTGTTTCTCGTCTTTTTGATTCTAGGCACTTTGACAAGTAGAGGGTGATATCTCATTGTGGGTTTAATTTGCATTTGCCTGATGATTAGTGATGTTGAGCATCTTCATAAATTTGTTGGCCATCTGTATGCCTTCTTTGAAAAAAAATGTTTATTCGTATGTCTTCTGCCCATTTTTAATTCTTTGTTTTTTGTGTGTTTGTTGAGTTGTTAAGCTCTTTATATATTTTGGATATTAACCCCCTATTGAATATTTCATCTGTAAATATCTCCCATTCAGTAGGTTGCCTTTTCATTTTGTTTACAGTTTACTTTGCTTTGTAAAAACTTTTTATTTTGGTGTAATCCCAGTAGTTTATTTTTGGTTTTGTGTTCTTTGCCTGAGGAGACATAGCTAGAAAAATGTTTGTAAGGCCAATATTGAGAAATAACTGCCTACACTTTCTTTTCCTAGGAGATTTATGGTTTTAGGTCTCACACTTAGGTCTGTAATCATTTTGAGTTTATTTTTCTGTGTGGTTTAAGAAAGTAGTCCAGCTTCGTTCTTTTGCATGTAGCTGTCCAGTTTAACCAGTGCTATTTATTGAAGAGAATATTGTATATTCTTGCCTCCTTTGTCATAGACTACTTGATCATATAAGCATGGATTTATTTCTGGCTCTGTATCCTATTCCACTGATTTACATGTCTGTTTTTGTGCCAGTACCAAACTGTTTTAATTACTATGGCTTTGTGTAGTGTATTTTGAAATCTTGGATTGTGATACCTCCAGCTTTGTTCTTTTTCAAGATTGCTTTGGCTATTTGGGGTCTTTTGTGTTTCCATATGACTTGTAGGATTATATGGTTTGTTCTGTGAGTAATGCTCTTGGTATTTTGATAGGGATTGCAATTAAATCTGTATATTGCTTTGGGTAGTATGAACATTTTAGCAACATTAATCTTCTAAAGTGCGAGCACAGTATATCTTTCTCTTTGTGTTGTGTTCATTTGCTTTCATCTGTGTCTTACCGTTTTCAGAGTATGGGTCTTTTACCACCTCGGTTAAGTTTTTTCCTAGGTATTTCGTTCTTTTTGGTGCAGTTGTACATGGAATTGTTTTCTTAATTTCTCTTTCTGCTACTTCATTATTAGTGCTTAGAAATGCAACAGATTTCTGTATTATATTAATTTTGCATTCTGCAACTTTGCTAAACTCATTTATGAGTTCTAATAGCTTTTTGGTGGCATCCTTCAGGTTTTCTATATATAGTATCACGTCAACTGCAGATAGTGACAGTTTGACTTCTTCCTTACCAATTTAGATGCCTTTTATTTCTTGTTTTGTTGTTGTGGCTAGGACTTCCAGTACTATGTTCAATAAAAGTGGTGAGTAGACGTTCTTGCCTTATTCCTGATTTTGGAAGAAAGGCTCTCAGTTTTTCACCGTTGTGAGCTATGGGTTTTTCCTATGTAGCCTTTATTATATTGAGGTATATTCCCTCTAAACCCACTTGTTTGAGAGTTGTTTTTTTTGTTTTTTTTTGTCATGAATGATGTTGTATTTTGTCAGATGGTTTTTTTCCCGTCTATTGAGAGGATCATATGTTTTTTCTTCTTCTTGTTAACATGATGTATCATATTGATTTGCAGCTCCTGAGCCCCTTTTGCATCCCTAGACTAAATCCCACTTGCTTGTGGTGAATTCGTCTTTCAGTGTATTATTGAATTCACTTTGTTAATATTTTGTTGAGGATTTTTGCATCTATGTTATCAGGTCAATTAGCCCATAGTTTCGTTTGGTTTTGCGTTTCTGTCATGTCTGACTGGTTCTGGTATCAGGGCGATACTGGCCTCACAGAATGAATTTGGAAGTTTTCCTTTCTCTTCTATTTTTTGGAACATTTGAGAAGAATAGGTATTAACTTTTCTTTAAATGTTTGGTAGGGGCACCTGGGTGGCTCAGTCGGTTAAGCATGCAACTTCAGCTCAGGTCATGATCTCAGGTTTGTGGGTTCAAGCCCTGTGTCTGGCTCTGTGCTGACAGCTCAGAGCCTGAAGCCTGCTTCAAATTCTGTGTCTCCCTCTGTCTCTGCCCCTACCCTGCTCTCACTCTGTCTCTCTCTCTCTCTCCAAAAATAAATAAGCATTAAAAAAATTTTAAATGTTTGGGAGAATTCACATATGAAGCCATATAGTCATGGACTTTTGTTTGTTGAGAGGTTTTTGATTACTGATTCATTTTCATTACTAGTAATTGACGTGTTCAAATTTTACTATTTCTTCCTCATTCACTTTTAGAACATTGTATGTTTCTAGGAATGTATCCATTTCTTCCACATTGTCCAATTTGTTGGCATATAATTTTACATAACATTCTCTTATAATCTTCTGTATTTTGGGCATCTGCTGTAATTTCTCCTTCATTTCTGATTTTATTCTCTTTTTTTCTTGATGAGTCTAAAGGTTTATCAGTTTTGTTGATCTTTTCAGAGAACTGGTTCCATTGATCCTTTCTATTTTTCTTTTAGTATCTATGTTATTTATTTCCTCTCTAATCTTTATTATTTTTTCGTCTTACTAGCTTTGGGCTTAGTTTGTTCTTTTTTTTTTTTTTTTTTTTTGGTTCCTTAGGTGTAAGCTAGCTTGTTTGTTTGAGGTTTTTCTTGTCTCTTGAGTTAGGCCTGCATTACTATAAACTTCCCTCTTAGAACGGCCTTTGCTGCATCCCACTGATTTTGGACTGTTGTGCTTTCATTTTCATTTGTTTCCGTGTATTTCTTATTTCCTCTCTGATTTCTTGGTTGACCCATTGGCTATTTAGTAGTATGTCGTTTAGCTTCCATGTATTTGTGATTTTTTTTTCAGTTTTTTTCTTTTTTTAACTGATTTCTAGTTTCATACTGTTGTGGTCAGAAAAGATTCTTGATGTGATTTCAGTCTTTGTAAATTTATTGACACTTGTTTTCTGGCCTGGCTTTGTGGTCTAACACTTGATCTGTCTTGGAGAATGTCCTTTGTGCATGCACTTGAAAAGAATACATATTCTGCATTTGGATGGAATTTTCTCTAGACATCTGTTAGCTTCATCTGGTCTAATATGTCGTTCAGAGCCACTGTTTTCTTATTGATTTTCCGTGTGGGCAGTCTGTCCATTGACATAGATGTGGTGTTAAAATCCCCTAGTATTATTATATAATTGTCTCTTTCTCCCTTCATATCTGTTAACATTTGCTAGGTGCCTCTGTGTTGGGTGCAGAGATATTTACAATGGTTATATCATCTTGTTGGATTGATCCCTTCATCATTGTGTAATGCCATTCTTTGTCCCTTGCTTCTTTGTTTTAAAGTCTATCTTGTCTGATATAAATATTGCTACCCTGGCTTTTTTTCTGCTTCCATTTGCATTATTCCATACCTTCACTTTCAGTCTATATGTGTCTTTAGTTTGAAGTGATTTCTTACAGGCAGCATATAGGTCTTGTGTTTTAATCCATTTCCTCGCCTTTGTCTTTTGATTGGAATGTTTAGTCAGTTTTCATTTAAAGTACTTGTTCATAGGTAAACGCTTATTGCATTTTGTTAATTTTTTTCTGCTCGTTTTTGTAGTTCTTTTCTGTTACTTTCTTGTTCTCTTGCTTTCTTTTGTATGGTTTGATGGCTTTCTTTAGTGCTGTGCTACAGTATTCTAACTTTTCCTATTGAGCCCTGGACAACAAAAGTTTCCCAGGAATCCAGCATGATAATTTGGGAATATTTCATTAACATTACTGAGCTCAAGCTACTGATTATCTCAGGCAAGACCAAACTTGCAAAGACCTTCCGCTACTAATGGCAGATGTCAGGTGTAAGTACCTTTTCCACAGCATATTCATGGTCTTCACAGTCTTCTCTTTGTTAGATCTTTGTAGTCAGTTAGATGTTCGTAGCTGTCTTAATGACACCTTGTTTGTTGAGAATTTCAGAGTCTGACATTTCCCTTCAGGAAAATTTGTAGCCACTGAAATCTGTGGACAGTTTTCAATAGTCAGATCATTAGAATGACATCAATGTGTTGAACATTGATGTTGAATGGTACAAGCCAATCTCTTCCCAAAAGGCTTGTGTGCCAGCCCCTGGTATGACAGATGGACCCTCCACTGGGAACCGTCGTGTGCGTCTTATGATGCACATTATAACAGTACCAACTCAGTACAATATTGTTATTATGTACTTTAAAGAATAGGCAGAGTCAACTTAACTCTTGAACTCAAGCACACTGATGAGTACTGTTGTCCTTCTGCGGTATCCACAGATATGTTGCTGCAGGCACTTAGAATGTAAAACAGTCCTTGTGTTAGTGTCACTGACTCACCCACAGGATGGCCACGGTGACTGTTGCCAGCGTTTATCCCGCTGGACTTCAGGGTCATCTTCTCTATCAAGATGGATGTTCCTCTTCCAGGGTCTTCCTATTTTTCAAAACTGCAAGTGAATTTTGACATAACCTGTTACGTGGTCAGCTGCGGGACTAGCTTTGTCTCCTGATATTCTGTGAATCCTGTTGGTGAGAGCTCTTTGCCCATGTGTGTTATGGGTAGTCTCCATGTCTGGAGCTGCTCCTTTGATATCTAAGACGTGTAGTTATGTGGCCTTTCTAGCCAGGGACTTTTCCTGGGCCATTAAGATGTTAAGTGTAGACTTCTGAGGGATTCAGCATAGATTCCATATACACTGTATTCTGTAAAAAAAAGTTCCAAAAATATCTTCGTGGGAAAGACAGATGAGCTCTATGTTATACGCAGCATGGTAATGCTCTCATTAGATTGCTTCTGTTTGTAAAACTTAGATTTCTTATCAGTTACAGCTGGTATGTTCATGATGTTCATGATGAGAAAAAAATTTTTATCAATTTTTATCAAATAAATTCATGTCCTAATCGCAGGTAGAACAGGGTTATCGATCAGCTTAAAGATGAGATATGTTTGTGCCCCAGACTGTTAGGTCATAGAATAAATTGATTGAAGGTCCTTTACCTTGGTTCCTTGAAAGTGGAATGAGAACTTTCAGTATATGAACCCAAGGAAGGAGGATGAATGACCAACACCTGATAGCGCTCCTATCCGAGCAACCACTGAGGACGGAATTGGCCTAAAGTTTTTTTTAAGTTTATTTATTTATTTTGAAAGAAACAGAGACAGCAAGAGCGGGGGAGGGGGGGGGGGGAGAGAGAGAGAGAGAGAGAGAGAGAGAGAGAGAGAGAGAGAGAGAGAGAGAGAGAGAATATATGAATGAATCCCAAGCGGGCCTTGCACCACCAGCACAGAGCCAGACACAGGGCTTGACGTCACGAAACTGAGATCATGACCTGAGCCAAAACCAAGAAACGCACGCTCAGCTGACTGAGCCCCCCAAGCACCCTGAATTTGCCTGAATTTAAGGTCAAGCCAGATTGAATTGTCTACCAAGACATCCTGGAGGGAGTTTCCACTGCCTTCTGTTTTGTTGCACCTTTTTCATGTGACAGTAACCCAGGAGCACCCATTTAAGGCTATAAAGTTCTTGGAGCAAAGGTACCAGTAACAGGAAGGAGACAAGTTAGACACGATACTTTGTTTTAATTAAATACTCTTGGATAATATATACCTTCCTATAACAACAACAACAAAACTTCAGAAACAGCAGAACTAAAAATTCACATGGAATATATAAAGACTTGAAAAATCACAGAGTTTTCTGAATTATATGATTCAGAATTCTGATTTTTGCTCTACGAGGTCCCTTTTCAGCACCTTTTGGTACCAACTCCTTACTTGATTTCTTGGGTGCAGCCACCTCCTTACGTGATTTCAAGGAGGCTTGGGAAAGGATGAAATCGGGTAAGTCTCAGGAAACCTGCCTCTTGAAAGGCATCTTCACCTCCTCTTTGTAGCTCATCAGGTAGCCTTATCCCTTCCTGTTCTACCTCTTCCTGGGCTGCCTTGTCTACCTGTTTAGGGAGCAGACGTGGCAGCCCTGAAGTTGTGCTTGATTTAAGTGTCATTGCACATATTTACTGGACACGACAAAGGTAGCATTGTTGTCCCAGTAAGATCATAAAGCACACACTTTTCATTTCCGTTGACATGCTGAAAACCGTTAAGTCTGGCAATCCAGAGCCAAGGAGAAAGTTTGTTGGTTTGTTGTTGTTGTTGTTTTCCCCTGGCTTTTTCCCTCCCAGAGAATTTTCTGTTTGTACTTTTAATTTAGAAGTTAAGATCTTAGTATGCCCTCAACTGAGGACATGGTCTTGCAAAAAGGAAACAGGATAAAATGAGATGATTTGTGCTGGACGAGCTCAGAGGGCACGAATATGGTAGATGGTAGGCACCATTTTTATTCCTCCTCCAATTCCTTGTTCTAGGGGTTACTTTAGATACATGAGAGTTAGTTGGACATGGAAAAGTCATGAGAATTAGACATTTGCACCTGTGAATTAGTCGGCATCAGTTCAAGATTTCACAGAGAAAGTGGAATTTTAGAAGTAGTCTAACACGTACTAATGGATCAGTTGATTACTAATACGTTGATTCAGTTTAATGAATGCCCATATAATGTGCTTAGGTATATTGCCAACTGGAAGGAAATTGCTACAAGCAACTCTTCAGCTAACTTCAAAAGTAGGTGATTTTGAGGGTTGCTGGAGGGGAGGTGGCTGGGGGATGGGCCACATGGGTGATGGACGTCGAGGAGGGCACTTTTCGGGATGAGCACCGGGTGTCATATGCAAGAGGTGAATCACCAGTTTCTGCTCCTGAAGCCAAGACTACACTGGCTGTTAACTAACTTGAATATAAATTTTTTAAAAAGTAGGTGATTTTTAGTAATACTTTATGGGAAATTCTTATGAAGAAAATGATACATTCCACACACGGACATGCTTCGAAGCACCTAGCATTTCAGCACCCTACACTGTGCAGAGACACCAATGAATTTGCCAAGTCATTTGTACCTTTATGTGTAAGATTGTTATTTGGGAATAGAAGAAAATTTTGTTTTATTTAGGATGGAAAAATGGTTTAAAGAAATGAATCCTCCCCTTAAAAAGTTGCTTCTCTCATGGTTTCCATAATTATTTTTAATGAGCATGCTTCATTTGGCGAAATAAATGCCTCAAAATGTTAGGAGTGTTCTTGAGGCTCTATGCCGCCACTGTGCTGCCGCGGATAGCGTGTTGAGGAGGCATAGTCTCTTTTTTTTTTTTTTAATTTTTTTTTTTTAACGTTTATTTATTTTTGAGACAGAGAGAGACAGAGCATGAACAGGGGAGGAGCAGGGAGAGAGGGAGACACAGAATCTGAAACAGGCTCCAGGCTCTGAGCTGTCAGCACAGAGCCCGATGCGGGGCTCGAACTCACGGACCGTGAGATCATGACCTGAGCTGAAGTCGGACGCTTAACCGACCGAGCCACCCAGGCGCCCCGAGGAGGCATAGTCTCATGTCCTAGAAATACCACTAGTCCTAACATAGCTAATGCCTAATTGTGGTTGTTGTACATTCTGGGGGTCCGGGTTCTGTCCTGCGAGCGCCAGTGAGAGGCAGTACAGCGGAGAGGTTACACTGGTGGGGTGTTGATTCAGGCTGCCTGGCTTTGATTTCTGGCCCTACAGTGTACTGGCTGCGTGATCCTGGGGAAGTTACCAGCTCGGTTTCCCCATCTCTAAAATGAGAATAACAGTGGCAGCTCTTAGGTCGTTGTGAGGTAATAAGAGATAATACATGTGAAGAGCTTAGAATAGCGCCTCGCATGTAACACGTACTCCCTAAGCGTCAGCTGTCATTCGCCTTAACCTACCCACTTATTTCCGAGCCAGAGCCGCCCCCACGGTCCAAGCGTCCTTCATCCACTTCAGGCTTCTCCCAACAGCCTCCAAACTGGTAAGCAGCCAGGGTGCTCCCCTCACAATAGGTAATGATCTTTTACAGATTTAAATCAGTCCAGTTAAAGCATTTGTGTAACAAAATCTTCTCTTTCAATTACTGTGTGAAGTGCTGTCTGAAAGCGCTTTATAAGATTAACTCGATTAATTTTCAGAACAACTCAGTGAGATGAGGTTCCTGTTACAGATGAGCAAAGAGATACCGAGTTACTTGCTCAAGGTCACCCAGTCAGTTCCTGGGATGGCTGGGATTTGAACTGAGGCAGGCTAGCTTCAGAAACCACGCTCTTTAACGATGAGGACCTTCTGCAGCTTCTCCTAATTTTCCACTGCATTTGAAATAAAACCCTGCCGTCATCATGGCCTTCTGGCTCCGCCTCTGGCCACCCTTCCACTCTTACGCCCTGCTGGCCCCCCCTCACTCCCAAACCTGCATCACCAGCCTCTCGCCTGTTCCTCAGAAATGCTCTGAGGTTTCCACTCGAGGGCTTTCATGGAGTTGATGGCCTTCTAGAAAACAGCTGTAGGTAACTACCCTGACTTGACCGCAGGGATTTGTCTCTTTGATACTAAATCCCCAATATGTAGCAAGTAGTAGGTCCTCAATGGCAGAGGAAAGAATATGAAGGAATGACAAGTATAAAAACCGAAGCAGAGAATATAAATACTGAGTTAAAAGAGATTACTGTGAAGAGAAGGCAGATGATAGCATGGTCATTGGAAGGGGCATAGAATCGAGTGGTGGAGATTTGCACTGTGAGCAGTCAGTGGAAGATGACGCGTTGTGGTTGGTGGCGTGGGAGAAGAGAGAATGTGTGTCATTACTCCAAGAAGCACGAGGAAATCAAATCACGAGAAGGTTTGGAACCTTTTCTCTGGAACCGTGAGCTGATAATCATGGAGCACTAGCTAACTGTCAAACTAACTAAATGCTAGTTTTTTGACATGCACCATCGCACTTAACTCTCACGATTATGAGGTACGTATGTGCTATTGTTATCCCCGTTTTACAGATGAGGACATTGAGAGGCTAAGTAACTTGCCCCAAATTACACAGCTACTTAGTAGTGGATCAAACCTCAAATCCAGGTCCTGCAGAACCTTTTGTAGACCATGGACCACTATGGTAGTGAAAAGTAGGATGAACCGAGAAACTTGAGACACGTATGGTTTCAGTTAAGTAGTAGGATAGGAAAGTGCCTGCTTGAAGCAGGGTAGGAAGGAATGGGAAAAGGACCTTACGTGGCATATAGTGAGTAGCATATTGAATGAGTCGACACCTTACATGTGACGCCTTTCTAAACATTTGTCATTTCTCTCTAGGTTTCCCATTTGAGCAAGCACGGAAACGAGGATACGACTATGCGGATATATCAGAGGAGAAATTGGGAATCCCAGAAGATACTTTAGATGGAAGTTTTTATGAAAAACCAAATTTTCCAAGACTATCACCTGATCTCACTTACGGAGTATAAAGTTCTCCGCTTTCCTGAGCGGTAGCCCTTCACACCCTGACTCCATCAGTTACTGTCAAGAGATCGTTTACTCTGACTGGAATGACTTGTGTGTTCTTGGCACAGAATCTGTCTACCTCAAGTAAATAAGGAAGCCTAAAGAGAAATAAGACATCAGACTCAAAACAATGGTCATGAAAATGTAGAAATTATTCCTTGTATTCGAAGAAACTGCAGTAATCTCACAGTCACACATAAATAAATACATTTAGGTGCAAAAAAAAAAAAATCTTTGGATTTTCTTCTTGAAGCATTCTTCGGGTGTTCATGTCAGAGCTCTTTTTCCATTTAAAAAAGGAAAGGGGCACCTGGGTGGCTCAGTCTGTTAAGCGTCCAGCTTCGACTCAGGTAATGATCTTGGGGTCAGGGAGTGGGTCAGTGAGTTCGAGCCCCTCGTCGGGCTCTGTGCTGACAGCTCGGAGTCTGGAGCCTGCTTCGGATTCTGGGTTGCCCTCTCTCTCTGCCCCTCCCCCACTCATGCTCTGTCTCTGTCTCTCAAAAATGAATAAATGTTAAAAAAAATTAATAAATAATCTAAAAAGAATAAGGGCAGTGTAACAAGTTTTCCTTTTATCTGAAAAGCAAAAGCCCAACCAGAAGCCCCAGCGTTAGTCACCTCAGATCCTTGAAATGAAACTAGGTCACGGGGCACCCTTAGCTCAAGGAGCTAGAAGAGCAAAAATGTGTCTTTCATCTTCCACAGGGAGAGGAGTAGAGGAGTGGAGGTAACTGCTGGGCCTCCCATATCCTTCAGGTCTGAATTACTGCGTGTTCCCAGATGCATCTTTTGCTACGAGCCCTCATCACACTGGTCATTGGGGTCTTTATTATTTTTTATTTTAGAGAGAGCATGTGTGCAAGTGGGGTAGAGGGACAGAGAGAGAGAGGGAGAGAGAGAATTCCAAATAGGTTCCATGCTCGGCACGAAGCTGGACACGGGGCTTGATCCCAGTACCCTGGGATCATGACCTGAGCTGAAATCAAGAGTCAGACGCTCGACCGACTGAGACACCCAGGCGCCCCATCACACTATACCTTTAAAAGCCTGGGTGGCTCAGTCGGTTAAGCGTCCGACTCTTGATTTCAGCTCAGGTCATGATCTTGAGGTTCATGAGAGCGAGCCCAATGTGGGGCTCTGTGCTGAGAGTACAGAGCCTGCTTGGGACTCTCTCTCTGCCCCCTCACACACTTGTGCACATGCTCTTTCTCACTCAAAATAAATAAACATTAAAAAAAATATCTATATATAAGCCTAATAGACTAGGGGCTTGTACCCTCAAGTATTAGAAAAAAACACATCATTCAGAGGATCTACTATATATTTAAGAAAAAAAAATCAGATTTCTTGAGCTATAATTTACATCTACCCATTTTGAGTATTCAGTTTGAGTTTCGACAAATGTATACATTCATGTCGATTTCACATTCAAGCTAGATAGTATTTCTATCATCCCCAGATTATGCATCTGTAGTCAATCCACTCATTTCACCTTGAGCCCCTGGAAACCACTGATCTTTCAATCACTACAGTTCTGCCTTTGCTAGAATGTCATGTAAATGGAATGATTCTATATGTAGCCTTCCTTGGTTTAGCTTCTTTCATTTAGCATAATGCTTTTGAGATTCATCTTGTCGCTCTTATCAGTAGCTCATTCCTCTTTTAATGACTAGTGTTCCATTGTATGGCTTTACCACAGTTTGTTTATCCATTCACCAGTTGATGGACGTTCAGTTGTTTCCAGTTTGGGATCGTTATGAATGAAGATGCTGTGAACACTCATGTAGAGTCTTTGTGGGGACATATGTTTTCTTTTGTCTTGGGAAATACCTGTGAGAGGGAACTGCTAAGGCAAACTCTATTTTGTAAGAACCTGTTTTTTATTCTTTTTTTTAATTTATCATTGGAGTATAATTGACATACAGTGTTATATTAGTTTCAGGTACAGAAGATACTGATTTGACAATTCTATCAATGTATACAACAGTCACCATTGCCCACAACTACTGTTTCATATCCTTATTTATTTTCTATCTGGAAGTTTGTGCCTCTTAATCTCCATCTATTTTGATCAACACCCCCCACCACCTCCTTTCAGCAACCACCAGTTTGTTCTCTGTATTTAAACTGTTTATTTTTTTGTTTTGTTTTTAGATTCCACATATAAGTGGAATTATGTAGTGTTTGTCTTTGACTTATTTCACTTAGCATATAATAATATCTCAAGGTCCATCCATGTTGTCACAAATGGCAAGATTTCACTTTTTTTTATGTCCAAATAATATTCTAGTGTGTGTGGCACCTGGGTGGCTCAGTCACTTAAGCACCTGACTCTTGATTTCGGCTCAGGTCGTGATCCCACAGTTTGTGATCGAGCCCCACATTGGGCTCTGTGCTGCTTAGGATTCTCTCCCTCTCTCTCTGCCCTTCCCCCACTCAGGTGCACATGCAAGCTCTCTGTCTCTCTCCAAATAAGTAAACTTAAAACATTCCAGTGTGTGTGTGTGTGTGTGTGTGTGTGTGTGTGTGTGTGTGTGTGTGTGTATGTGTGTATCACATCTTGCTATTATAAATAATGCTGCAATAAAAATAGTGCATACACCTTCAAATTAATGTTTTTATTTTCTTTGAATAAATAGTGGAATTATGGGATCATATGATAATTCTATTTTTATTTTTTTTGAGGACCCTCTACGCTGTACTCCACAGTGTTTCCACAAATTAACATTCCCACTGAGAATGCCTGAGGGTTCCCTTTTCTCCACATCCTTGTCAGCATATTATTTTTTTTTTTTTTTACATTTATTTATTTTTGAGACAGAGACAGAGCATGAACGGGGGAGGGGCAGAGAGAGGGAGACACAGAATCTGAAACAGGCTCCAGGCTCTGAGCTGTCAGCACAGAGCCTGACGCGGGGCTCGAACTCACAGACCACGAGATCATGACCTGAGCCGAAGTCGGCCGCTTAACTGACTGAGCCACCCAGGCGCCCCATCAGCATATTATTTTTTGTCTTTGATTCTAGCTATTCTGACATGTGTAAGGTGGTATCTCGTTGTAGTTTTGATTTCCATTTCCCTGATGATGAGTGATGCTGACCATCTTTTTATATGACTGTTGGCCATCTGTATGTCTTCTTTGGAAAAATGTCTGTTAAGTCTTCTGTCCATTTTAAAATCAGATTATTTAGTTTTTTGGTGTTGAGTTGTGTAAGTTCTTTATATATTCTGGATGTTAACCTGTTATTAGTATCTATCATTTGCAAATATCTTCTCCCATTCAGTAGGTTGCCTTTTTGTTTTGTTGATAGCTTCCTTTGCCGTGCTTTTCATTTTGCTGTAGTCTCAGTAGTTTATTCTTGCTTTTGATTCCTTTGCCTGAGGAGACATATCCATAAATACATTGCTAACGCTTATGTCTAAGAGCTTACTACCTATGTTTTCTTCTAGGAGTATCATGGTTTCACATCTCACAAATAAGTCTGTAATTCACTTGGAGCTTATTTTTATGTGTGGTTTAAGAACGTGGTCATTTCGTTATTTTGAATGTGGCTGTCCAGTTTCCCCAACTGTCTTTTCCCTGTTTTATATTCTCAGCTCCTTTGTCATAAATTAATTGACCATATAAGCATGGGTTTATTTCTGGGCTGTGTATCCTGTTCCATTGATCTGTATGTTTATTTTTGTGCCATTGCCGTACTATGTTGGTTACTATAGCTTTGTAGTATATTTTGGAATCTGGGATTGTGAAACCGCCAGCTTAGTTCTCTCTCAAGATTGCTTTGGCTATTCAGGGTCCTTTGTGGTCCCATACAAATTTTAGGATTGTATGTTCTAGTTCTGTGGAAAATGCTATAGGTGTTTTGATAGGGGTTGCAATAAATCTGTAGATTGCTCTGGGTGGTATGGACATTTTATAATATTCTTCCAATGTGCAAGCATGGTATACCTTTCCATTTGTTTGTGTTGTCCTCAGTTTCTTTCATCAGTGCCTTACAGTTTTCAGAGTAAAGGTCTTTCACCTCCTTGGTTAAGTTTATTCCTATATTTAGTGCAATTGTGAACGAGATTGATTCCTTAATTTATCTTTCTGCTTCATTATTAGCGTATAGAAACACAACAAATATCTGTATGTTAATTTTGTGTCCTGGAAGATTAGTGAATTCATTTATGAGTTCTAATCTTTTTTTTGGCAGTCTTTCTGGTTTTCTATACACAGTGTCATGTCATCTGTAAATAGTGATAGTTTTACTCTTTTCTTAGAATTTGGATGCCTCTTATTTTTTTTTTTTTTTTCTTGTCTGGTTGCTACAGCTTGGACTTCCCAACACTATGCTGAATAAAAGTGGTGAGAGTGAGCGCCCTTATCTTGTTCCTGATCCTAGAAGAAAAGCTGTCAGTTTTTCACCATTGAGGATGATGTTAGCTGGGGAGTGTTCATTTATGAACTTTATAAGGTATGTTCCTACTATGCCTGTGTTGTTGAGAGTCTTTACGGTGAAAGATGTTGTATTTTGCCAGATGCTTTAACTGCATCTTTTGAGAGGATCATACAGTTTCTATCCTTCCTCTTGTTAAAGTTATGTATCACTTTAATTGAGTTATGAATATGAACCACCCTTGCATCTTGGAATAAATCCTACTTGATCATGGTGAATGATCCTTTTAATGTCTTGTTGGATTCGGTTTGCTAATATTTTGTTGGTTATTTTTGCATCTGTGTTCATCAGAGATACTGGCCTATAGTTTTTTGTGTGGTGTCTTTGTCTGGTTTTGGTATCAGGGTAATGCTGGCCTCATAGAATGAATTTGGAAGTTTTCCTCTCTCTCCCTTTTTTTTGGAGTAGTTTCAGAAGAATAGGTATTCATTGTTCTTTAAATGTTTGGTAGAATTCACCTATGAAGCTATCTGACCCTGGACTTTTGTTTGTTAGGTGTTTTTGTTATTACTGATTCAATTTCATTACTGGTTGGTAATTGGTTTGTTCAGATTTTCTACTTCCTTTTTTAAAATTTCTTTTTGTTGTTGTTGTTAATGTTTATTTATTTTTGAGAGCAAGAGGGACAGAGCTTGAGCCAGGGAGGGTCAGAGAGAGAGAGGGAGACACAGAATCTGAAACAGGCTCCAGGCTCCGAGCTGTCGGCACAGAGCCCAATGTGGGGCTCGAACCCACGAACTCTGAAATCATGACCTGAGCCAAAGTCAGACGCTTAACCACTTGAGCCACCCAGGCGCCCCTCTACTTCTTCCTGACTCAGATCAGAAGGTTATGTGTGTCTAGGAATTTATTCATTTTTTTCTAGGTTGTCTAACTTGTTGGCATGTATTTTCCATTATATTCTCTTATAATCCTTTGTACTTCATGGGATGTCAGTTATTATTTCTCCTCCTTCATTTCTGATTTTACTTGAGTTCTCTTTTTTTATTGATGAGTCTTACTAAGGTTTATTAACTTTATTTTTTCAAAGAACCAGTGTTTAGTTTCACTGATCCTTTCTATTGTTCTTTTAATCTCTATTTTATGTATTTCCACTCTTTTTTGTTTTCCTTCCACTAGCTTTGGGCTTCGTTTGTTCTTATATTTTTTAGTTCCTTTAGGTGTAACGTTAGGTTGTTTGATTTTTCTTGATCTTGATTTAGGCCTGTATCATTATAAACTTCCCTCTTAGAACTATTTTCACTGTGTCTCAAAGGTTTTTTGACCACTATATTTTCATTGTTATTTGTGTCCATGTATTTTTTTGAATTTCCTCTTCATTTATTTGTTGACCCATTGGTTGTTTAGTAGCATATTGTTTAGCCTCCATGTTTTTGTGGGTTCTTTTAGCTGTTTTTTTTTTCTTGTGATTGATTTCTAGTTTCATACTGTCGTGAGCAAACAAGATGCTTGATATGATTTCAGTCTTCTTAAATTCATTGAGACTTATTTTGTGGCCTAACATGTGATCTATATTAGAGAATACTCCGTGTGCACTTGAAAATAATGTATATTCTTCTGTGTTTGGATGGAATGTTCTGTATACATCTGTTAGGTCTATCTGGTCTAATGTGTTATGTAAAGCCACCGTTTCCTTGTTGGTTTTCTGTCTGGGTGATCTATTCATTGATTCAATAGGGTGTTTAACTCTTGCCTGTTTTTCCTTTATGTCTATTAATATTTGCTTTATGTATTTAGGTGCTTCTGTGTTGAGTGCATAGATATTTACGGTTGTTATATAGTCTTTTTGGAACGATCCCTTCTATCTTTATGTGATGCCTTTCTTTGTCTTGCGAAAGTCTTTGTTTTAAAATTTATCTTGTCTGGTATAAGTATTGCTACTCCATCTTTTGTTCCACTTCTGTTTGCATAGAATATCTTTCCATTCCTTCACTTTCGGTCTGTGCGTGTCTTTAGGTTTGAAGTGATCTCATGCAGGCAACATATACATGGGTCTTGTTTTTTTTTTTAGGGGGGGTGGTCTGGTTTTTTATCCATTTTGTCACCATGTGTCTTTTGATTGGAACATTTCATCCATTTACATTTTAAGTAATCACTGACAAGTATATACTTATTGCCATTTTGTTGATTGTTTTATGGTTTTTAGTTCTCTGTTCTTTTTTGCTGTCTTGCTCTGTTTCCTTGTGGTTTGATGGCTTTCTTTAGTGTATGTTTTGATAACTTTCTCCTTAATTTTTTTGCATATCAGAGTTTTTTTGATTTGTGGTTACCATGGGTTTCATATATAACATCCTATGTGTATAACTGTCTGTATTAAGTTGATGTTCACTTAAGTTCAAACACACCATTAAAGCACTCAATTTTTACTCCTTCCTCCATGTTTTATGTCTATAGTGGCATATTTTACATCTTTTTATTTTTTGTATCCCTTGACTAATTTTTATAGACATAATTGATTTTATTGTTTTTGTGTTTTATCCTCCATACTGGCTTTATTAGTGATTAATCTATCATTATCATTATTGTATGTTTGCTTTTACCTGTAACATTTTTCCTTTCATATTTTTCTTACTTCTAGCTATAGCCTCTTCTTTCAACTTAAATAATTCCCATTAACATTTCTTTAAAAAGTGGTTTAGTGTGATGAACTTCTTTACCTTCTGTTTTTCTGGGAGTGACCTTTCCTTCACTCTCACATGATAACCTTGCTGGGTAAGGTATTCTTGGTTGTAGGTTTTTTCCTTTCAGCACTTCAAATACATCCTGCCACTCCCTTCTGGCCTGCAAAATTTCGGCTGAAAAATCAGCTGATAGCCTTCTGGGGTTTCTCTTGAATGTAGCTGTTGTCTTTTGCTGTTTTTAAGACTCTCTTTTTATCAGTACTTTTTGCTATTTTAATTATTATGTGTCTTGGTGTGGACCTCCTGGGGTTCATCTGGGCCTCCTGGACCTGGATGTCTGTTTGCCTCCCCAGATTAGGGAAATTGTCAGCTATTATTTCTTCAAATAAGTTTTTGCCGCCTTCTGTCTGTCTGTCTGTCTCTCTCTCTCGTTTCTCCTTCTGGGATCCCTTTAATGTGAATGTTATTCTTGATGATGTCACAGAATTCCACTAACCTAGTCTGATTTTTTATTCTGTTTTCTTTTGCTGTTCAGCTTGGTTGCTGTCCATCACCCTGTCTTCCAGGTCACTGATCCGTTCTGCCTCCTCTGATCTGCTATTGATTCCCTCTAGTGTATACTTTTCCTTTCAGTTAACTAATTCTTCAGCCCTGACTGGTTCCTTTTTAGATTTTCTAGTTCTTGGTTGACGTTCTCACGGAGTTCATCGACTGTACTCAAGTGCGTGGAGTATCTTTATGACCATTACTTTTAATTCCTTATCAAGTATATTGCTTATCTCTGTTTCATTTAGCTGTTTTACTGTGATTGTTTGTCGCTTTTTAATCTGGGGCCTATTCCTCTGCCTCCTCGTTTTGTGTCTGTGTTTGTTTCCATGTGTTAGGTAGGTCAGCTCTGTCCCCTGGGCTTGGAGGTAGTAGCTTTATGTAGAAGAGGTCCTGTGGTGCCCTTGGGCACAGACCCCCGTAGCCACCAGAATGAGGTGCTCCGGGGGCTTCCCTGTGTGGGCTGCAGGCATCTTCCTGTTGTGGCTGGGGCGCCGTCGCCTCCAGCCCAGCCTGAGGCAGTGACCCGCTCTGCCTGCAGTGGGTAGACTGAGCAGTGTTTGTTCCCCACACTGTTGGGAGCCCAGCCGTGACTGCCGCAGGCTTCCTGGTGGGCAGGTCGGGCAGTGAGCCTGGCCGTCTGCAGTCAGCTTCGCTGCCACGGCTGCAGGTGCACCGGACGTCGGGGCTCGCTCCCCGCACAGCCAGCTAAAGGGCCCGACTGCGGTAACGGGGGGCGCGCGATGTGGGTGGTTATCTCCCTCACTCCCCAGGGTGGGAGTCACTTGGGAGTGGTGCTGGTCCTGGCCCGGGCTGCCTGCGCGTGGTGGGGCAGACGTAGGGTGGGTGGGTCTGTAGGGGACCAGAGGGGGAGGGCCTGCTCTGCCAGCCAGGTGGATGGAATGTGTTAGCATTGGCTCCTTCAAGCTTCTGGCTCTCCAGGCTGGGGCAGGGGAAGAAAACTGATGCCTCGAGCACTTTCATTCCTGGAGAAATCCCCTACAGATCCCTGCCCCCTGGCACGTTGTCCTTCACGAATACCGCAGGCACTTTTCACACTGCTTCTCCTGTGCTGTGCCTTGGGCAGAGCTATTTAGCATGCCGGCTCTTCAAGGCTGAGGACTCCATTGCCTATTGCCTTCACACTCTCCTGGAGTAAAACCTGCTGATAATTAAAACTTATGAAGTTAAGATGCCCTGATTTTTAAACTTCCTGGAGTTAAGCCCCACTTGCTCTCAAAGCTAGTTTTCATGGGAACTCCTCTTCCTTATTGCCTGTTCCCGTTGTGGGGGTCTGGGGGGGGTGGTGTCTCCCAGTGTGGGGTCTGATCCTCCCGCTTCTTCCTGCTGGTGATGCCCCTCCTGGTTTTGGTCAGTTGCTTGGGGTGGGGGTGTGGAGTGGTAAAGGGGTTCCCAACAGTGTCTCCACCCCACCTTCCTTTTCTGGTGTGGGCTTCTGTGGAGGACGAGCTGTGATAGACCTGTTCTGCCAGGCTGCAGTCGGTTTTCAGAGTTTGTTACAACACGTGGAGTTGTTACCTTGGTGTGTCTGTGGGACAAGGTGAGTCCAGACCCTCCTACTCTGACATTTTCCCTCAGTTGAACTCAAGAATCTGTTTTTTAAAGTGGCTGTACCGTTTTGTATTCCCACCAGCAGTGAACACATTTGACTTGGCCACTTGTGCTTTGTCTCTTAGTGTTGTAACATGTTTTAACTGGTCTAGTGGATGTATAGTGAATGGCATCTCATTGTGATTTTAGTTTGCATTTCCCTATGACTTAGGATGGGAGGTTCTTTAATGTGCCTATTTGCCATTTGGATATCTTCTTGTTGAGGTGTCTTGTAAAATCTTTTGCCATTTTTAAATTAGATCGTTCATTTCCTTATTGTGTTAAAATATTTTTTTAAGGTGTGCTCTAAAAACAAATTCTTTACCTGATACTATTTTGCAAGGCTTGGCAGTTTTTATTAATGTCTTTTAAGGAGAAAAATGTTGTCATTTTAATAAAGTCCAGGTTATCTTTTTTTTTTTTTCTTTTCTGGCCAGTGTTTTAATGTGTTATGTACAAAATCTTTGCTTAAACCAAGTCACAAAGGAATTCTTATACAAATTTTATAACTTTAGCTCTCACATTGAGGTATATCATCTAGTTCAAGTTAGTTATTATATATAGTAGGAGAGAAGATTTGAGATTTGTGGGGGTTTTTGCATATAGATATGTTTTGTTGTTGTTGTTATTGTTGTTTTCGCAAACACTGTCTTTTCCCTATTAAGCTACCTTGGAGCCTTTGCTGAAAATCAGTTACCATATATAAGGGTCTATTTCTGGATTCCTTATCCTGCTCCATTGATCTGTATGTCTTATCTTTATGACAGTACCACCTTGTATTTGTTTCTGTGGCTTTAGTGTATGTCTTTCAAACTTGTATTTGCTTTCCAAATTGTTTTGGCTTATTCAAATTCCTTTGCATTTCCATTTGGATTTTATAATCCAATTGTCAAGTTACAAAAGGAAAAAAAAGAAAAAAGCCTGCATTTAGATTGGATTGCATTGATTCTGTGTATCAATTTGGGGAGAATTGCTATCTTAACAATATGGAGTCTCCCAATCCATGAACATAGTACATCCCTCTGTATATTTAGGCCTTTGCTTTTCTCATTAATGTTTTATAAATTTCAGTGTCCAGGCACCTAACATATTTTATTGAACTTATGCCCAACTATTTCATCTTTTTGATGGTATTTTTTAATTTCAATTTTAAACTGTTCATTACTGGTGATAAAGGAAAATTTCACAGATACATAATTTCTGGATGTAATTGACTATCATTTAGCAATTCATGATTTGGGAAGAATCCAGTCTAGAAAACCAAAAGGAGCTTCTTAAAGCAAGAGGGTTTCACAGACTAAAATGAACAGGAAGTTGGGCATTTAACTGGTTAAAGTAAGATTACTTTATTTATTTTTTGATTTTTTAATGTTTTTATTTATTTTTGAGACAGAGAGAGATAGAGCATGAGCAGGGGAGGGGCAGAAAGACAGGGAGACACAGAATCCAAAGCAGGCTCCAGGCTCTGAGTTGTCAGCACAGAGCCTGACGTGGGGCTCAAACTCACAGACTGTGAGATCATGACCTGAGCTGAAGTCGGACGATTTATCGACTGAGCCACCCAGGCGCCCCAAAGTAAGATTACTTTAAATGGAGTAAAGGGAAGTCTTGGAGCTTGGTTAAGAAACTTCTGCTGAGCAGGGAAGTGCCAGTTGGTTGGCTTGGGCCTTCTTTTTCTGGGAGAGCTGAGCATAGAAACTCAGTTAAGTTTTGGTTTGCTGATATGGGACTTAGAAAAAGTGACTCCATCTTGGGCCTAGTCTGGACACTTTGACACTGATACACAGAAATATTGTTGACGTTTTGTGTATTGGCCTTTATTATTTGATCTTGTTAAACTCACTAGTTCTAGAACATAGGGGCGCTTTTTAATATACAGAATCCTGAGGATTTTCTACATAGACGATCACGTCATATGCAAATGGAAGATAATTGTACTTCCTTTTCAAATTGTGTGTCTTTTCTTTCTGTTTCTTTGCTCTATTGCATGGGTAGAAACTCCAGTACAGTGTTGAATAGAACTGGTAAGAGTGGCATCCTTGCTTTGTTCCTCATCTTAGGGGGAAAACATTTAGTCTTTGACCATTAAGTATGAAGTGAGCTGTGAGGGGTTTGTTTTTGTTTTTATTTTTTTAATGTTTATTTTTGAGACAGAGGGAGACAGAGCATGAGTGGGGGAGGGGCAGAGAGCGAGGGAGACACAGAATGTGAAGCAGGCTCCAGGCTCTGAGCTGTCAGCACAGAGCCTGATGCAGGGCTCGAACCCACAAACCGTGAGATCGTGACCTGAGCCGAAGTCGGATGCTTAACCGACTGAGCCACCCAGGCGCCCCAATGAGCTGTGAGGTTTTGTTTTGTTTTTTTTTTAATTTTTTTTTTTTTAACGTTTTATTTATTTTTGAGACAGAGAGAGACAGAGCATGAACGGGGGAGGGTCACAGAGAGGAGACACAGAATCTGAAACAGGCTCCAGGCTCTGAGCTGTCAGCACAGAGCCCGACGTGGGGCTCGAACCCACGGACCGTGAGATCATGACCTGAGCCGAAGTCGGACGCTTAACCGACTGAGCCACCCAGGCGCCCCGAGCTGTGAGTTTTTAATAGTTCTCCTTTATCAAGTTGAAAATGTTCCTTTTATCCCTAGTTTGATGAGTTTTTATCACGAATGTTGAATTTTGTCACATGCCTTTTCTGCATCTCTTGACATGATATGGTTTTTCTTTGTTAGTTTATTAAACTGACAGCAAATATTAAGCCAACCTGGTATTTCTGGAATAATGTCATTTGGTCATGATATACTTTTTTAATTGATGGAGTTGATTCACTAATATTTGTATCATGTTCATGATATTGGTCTTCAATTTTCTTGTAACTCTTGTAATTGTTGATATAAGGGCGATACAGGACTCATAAAAGGGCTCTTACTAATATCAGGAGCGTTTCTGTAGCACTGGTGTCATTACTTCCTTAGAAGTTGAAGGCATTGATTCATCAGGATTATTTTCATTGTTATTTTATCCTTTCCATGCCATGAATATGTTTGAAAGGTAGGAGATCCATTTTCCAAGTTGGTTTACACTGCAATGACTTTCAGAGTATTTCCAACTTTTATAATCATGAATATCTAAAAGAAAGATCTTTAAAAAATACTAAGTTTAGAGTGTGTGGGTGGCTCAGTCGGTTGAGTGTCCGACTTCAGCTCAGGTCATGATCTTGCAATTTGTTGGTTCAAAACCCGCGATGGGCTTTGTGCTGATAATGTAGAGCCTGCTTCAGATTCTCTGTCTCCCTCTCTGCCCCTCCCCTGCTTGTGCTCTCAAAAATAAACACTAAAAAAATTTTTGTAATATTAAGTTCAGCAATATTTACAAAGATTTGTAAGTCTACAGTGAATATTCAAACACTACAGATACCACCAGGAAACATTTTGGGGTGGTTTTCAAATAACCTAACATTAAAATCTACTAGCAAAGTTAACAACCCTACTCAGAATCTGGTTTCAAAATTGTCAGTTGGAGGAGATATTTTGCTTCTAGAACTTCTCTTTTTCTTTTCTTTTTTTCTCAGCTCTAGGGTTAGAGGCTTAGGAGATATTGTGCTTCTAGAACTTATTTTTTTCTTTTTCTTCTCAGCTCTAGGGTTAGAGGGTTAGGGTTAGTTTATGTGTGTGGTATTTTGCAGTTCAGAGACTACAGAGGGTTAGGGTTATAGTTATGGTTATGGGTTAGGGTTAGGGATTAGGTGTGTACCTGGTTATCCTGTGGTTCACAGACCACTCAAGAGACTAAAACCCCAGATTTCTGCCCGGGTGAGAATAGACATAGCAGCCATCCACTGAGCTGAGGCAAGGAGGGATCGGCGGCTCAAAATACTCTAAATACGTATTCAGTCGGTCCTTCTCTTTTTATGTCTACTGTCACAACCATTTTCCGAAATACTACCAATACCTAAATGTTTGGGGTCTTCTCCAGGATAACTAGGCCGCTTTTCTCATAGCATATTCAGGAAGCCACTCTTTTCACATCTACAGTTAGGTTACTTTTAGGATCTGAGCTAGGTGTTAAGTGTTAGATTCAGGTATTAGGGTATGTACGGGCCTGAGATTTTACAGCTCAGAGACCTCTCCCAGGAATAAAACCGTAGACCGCTGCTGGGGCCAGGGGTAGGGCTAGAGGTCCCTGCAAGGACTGAGTGCAGGGCACCGGGCCGGATCTGGGTAGCTGGCTCCCCAGCTGACCTGCGTACAAGCAGCCTGTCTGCGCCAGACCCCAGGCTCTTTAAGGGTCCGCTGTGCCCGCCTCTTGCTCACCGTTGTCTCCCGGGAACTAGCACCATGCCTGGCACACAAGACAAACATCTGAATAAAATAAATGAGTCCTAGCATGTATTTCCTTTTAGAAAATTTTATTCAAAAACAGGGAACAGTGCAACAGGCTTTAAGAAATACATTCAATGGTACTAAAATCGATCTACGGAAAATATATAATTTCATTAAAGTGCAATTAAAATACTTGAAGTGGCATATATTTCTAGATTTCAAGTGAGTATACTAGCTTTCTACTTTTTTAAAGAATTGCCTACTGTAACTAAGAAATCCACAGCTTTTCCTATTTCCTTCATACCGAATTTCTAAGTGCATATATTTTAAGTATATACTGTAAGGAGAGCGGGACTGACCACAGAATGAGGCAGCGCTTTCTCTCCTTTAATCTAGACACGAGTGTTCAGTCTACAATCTATTAGCCTTTCTATTGGCTTTCATTGAGCAATTGGTGACGCCTAGATTCTTCTTACTTGAAAGCTTCTAAAGTTAGAGACTGTCCATTTACACTTGTACCTTCACTGTACTATATTCCGGTCGTGGACAGGTTACTTTTACTTTCTCTCAACTTCACTTTCTCCAGATGTAAACTGGGATAAAATCACTAATCTTCCAAGAGATGCTGCATATATTTCCGGTACTCAGCATGCAACAAATGAACAAAAAATTCATTTCCAGACAGTGTTCCTGTCGGAATCTTTGAGAAGCTTAATTCTACCACCTGTGAATTAACTCTTCCTCCTACATTTGTTATCTGCAAATTTGGCAGACTGGACAAAGCCATTATAGTAAGAATATGTGCAACAGGACAGAAAACTTACAGCATACCTCAAGGCACCTCGAGGCCGAAGCGTAGATTAATGTCATTCAAAGCTCTTTGTATGCATCAACTAGCAAGAATTAGCCACAGTTCATTTACCTATACTGTCATCTAGCTCATAATCTCTTATTCCATCTAAGAAGATTCCAAGGCTTTCATAAAGATGTAAGTTTACTACATTCCCTTGATTCACTACAGTAATAAAACTTCCTATATATACCAAATTATTCACGTAGGCAGTGTATAAGACAAAGATATGTCAAGATTAAGTTGGTAATTTGAAATGCAAAATGATCATTTCAAGATGAGTTCTCCAGAAACCTAATCTGGAAGGAACTGTTCTTAACCCTGGTCACTCAAGATTCCCACAGAGAAAACCCAGCTGAAGCTCACCTTACAAAATCACAAGACACACGAATCAACAGTCCGCCACATACGAGATTCAACAGACACAAGCGCAGGAATGTGATTAATGTAGAGCTATTAGAGAGACTATAAAATGGGGATGTGTGAAATGCTTAGTGACAGAAAAAGAACAAAAGTTAAAAACAAGTGGACGTTACAAAACAAGTAACAGATCTAACGAATGATTCAGAGCTAAGAATGAAAAATTATTCTTGAAAAAAGAAACCTGATGAATGGTCTAAAAAGATTATGCATAGCTAACAAGAAAATTCATAAACCAGAAAAGGGATTCAAGTCATCAGAGAAAGAGAAAAGAGCACAGAAGGGTTTCAAAGATGAAGAGAATAGAATGAGAAGGGCCAGTATACATTTTAAAAAATAGAAACGATACCGTGTCTTTGAAATCTGTTCTCCATAATGTAACTACTTCACAATCTAGTAACGCTGAGTGATCTTCCCACTGAAAACCCAAATATGTTTCTTAAGTACTAATTTGCTTTTAACATTGATTATATTTTTTTCAATTTACTTATTTTTGAGAGAGAGAGCGTGCACGCAAATGGGCGAAGGGCAGAGAGGGAGACAGAGAATCTGAAGCCAACTCTATGCTCTGAGCTGTCAGCACAAAGCCCAACACTGAGCTCAAACCCACAAACTGTGAGATCACAGCCTGAGCGGAAGTCAACGCTTAACCAACTGAGCCACCCAGGTGCCCCTCAACATTGCTTAATTTTATTGTAGCTTTACTATGATATATAAACAGTTACAATTGTAAAAGTTTTTTTCCTTTTATAAATACCAGATAACTTATTCATATATAATACCTGAGAAACAAGTTTTAATTAAAAGCTACCTCAAACCTAGCAGTTTATCTCCTTTAATTCACTGTCAGTTATGTTCCTGCCCTTAAGCTGAAGCAGAAGTCAGTGGTTATACTGCGAACAACACAAGTATGTACTCGGGAAGAAGAAATACACGCTCAGCCCAGAAGTACAGCATGAACGACACTTCTAAAATGTGAGAGAAGAGATTTTCGTGGAGACGGTCGAGGCATCTTCTGGTGACCGAGGCAAGTACTAAACACTTTTTAAAGGCACAGTACACAGTTCATTCGGTTGTCCATTAACGCCTGTTCCGAGTACGACGGCTGCGTTAAAAATGAAGGCCGCGATGTCATTTCGAAGGGCTGAACCGCAGGGCCAGGCACATGCCGCCTCACACCCACGCTTTCCATCCCGGGAAGAGCCGGCTGAGGTTCTTGGGGTCCATGGCCTGCTGTATGAGCAGATTCACCTGCCCCCCGACGCTGAGCACGGTTCCCTCCTCCACCCCTTTCAGTTTCTCTTGGAGCCGCATCAGGACGCGTTCGGCCACTTTGTTCAAACTCTGGTCGATGTCACTAAGGACAAACACAGAGGCTGCATGAGGCGGAGCGGGTTAAAGGGCCTTGGGAAGAGGAGGGTCTGAGCAGGCGACAGCAGGGCTCACCCGAGACCGCGTCTGCACTCCTGGTCGTCCGCACTGGGAGTGGACTGGAGCTCCGCGTCGTCCTCCGGCCTCTGCTGTAAATACAGAGCTTTCAAAGGATTCATGGTCCAGTCAAAGAGGGGATCGTACAGGAGGACCTAGGCAGGGAGAAGAACAATGTGCGCCTGGACGTGTATTTAGACACAGAAGAACCCGCGTGATAAAGGTAACGGAGGTCAAATGCTAGGCGGGAGGATGGAGGGGGGTGGAATGGGCCAGCCTGTGGCAGGCAGCCCCCACCTCCTTGTGGAGGAGACCACGCGAGCACGACGCTCCGGGCTTCTCACCCCCCCAAACCATTCTTCTTGTGTGGGGGTGCCGACCTCCCCCCACCCGGAAACTGCTCTAGTCAAGAGATAAGGACTAGTCACTCTCCTCCTCCTCTCTCCTCCTCACTGCTATGGTCCTGGGCGAGGGCACCTGCTCTGCCCACCCCAGCTCCCCTCGGGCTGGACCCAGGCAGAGGTCAGGTGTGGGAGTTGGACAGGACCGGCCAGCCTGTCTGGGCTTCACCTCTAGCCACGTCTCCAATGATTCTATCTGTACTAACCCGAACATTTTGATTTCTACCTTATTCTTAAGGCTTTTTCCTTTTCTCTCCATAAGTTTCAAATTTGGAGAAAAGAAAGGGTATACTTTATTGAAAACTCCTCAAAACCGAAGGTCTAGTGCAGTGTGGAGACAGATGTATGTAGTAGAATTTGAAAACCAGAACAACTGGCATGGCCAGAGCAAGGGACTTTAGGTCTTAAATTTTAGTAAATGAGGTCATGAGAGATTTTTGACCTGGGCAATGTAGAACAGCTAACTGCCCCTGCTGTTTATAAGCACAGACTTTTTTTTTTTTTTCTTTAATACTCCTTAGCAAAAATGCTTACCGGACAGGTCTTAATAAGTGAAAACTCATTTCCAGGGATGATGACTACAGAACTGTACCATTTTTTTGCTGCTTCATGTTTTCTCAGTTCTGTGGGCCGCGACTATAAATTGCCTTTAGCGTTACATGTTCAATTCCAAGACATGTACTGATTCAGCAGTACCAAAATTGGCTCACCCATTTCATGCTTTCCACTGTTTTAAGCAACCCCCAGAGCCATTAAAAACCATAGGGGCACCGACCCTGAATATATGTGGTTTGTCTGCAAGTTCGAGGATTCCTGTGTGACATTAAGTTGGGCATTGACATGCTCTAGAGCTGAGGCATCCAAACCAGATTCGCCCACACAAGGGAGGTACATTTTTTACAATTCCAGTATAGTTAAAACACAGTGTAATATTAGTTTCAGGTGTAGGATACAGTAATTCAATACTTGTATACATCACCCTTTGCTCATCACAAGGGTTCTCATTAATCCCCATCACGTATTTCCCCATTCCCCCACCCACTCACCTCCCCTCTGGTGACCATCAGTATGTTCTCTATACTCAAGAGTCTATTTCTTGGTTTGCCTGTTTCTTTTTTTTCCCCCTTTGCTCATTTGTTTCCTAAATTCCATATGGTATTTGTCTCTCTCTGAATAATTTTGCTTAGAATATACACTCTAGCTCCATCCATGTTATTGCAATTGGCAAAATTTTATTTTTTTATAGCCACGTAATATTCCACTGTATATATACATCACTTCTTTATTCATTCATCTACTGATGGATGTGTGGGCTGTTTCCATAATCTGGCTATTGTAAATAATGCTGCTGTAAACATAGGGGCGCATGTATCCCTGTGAATTAGTGCGTTTTTTAAGGTAAATGCCCAGTAGTGCAATTACTGGATCATAGGGTGGCTCTATTTTTAACTTTTTGAGGAAACTCCATACTGTTTTCCAGAGTGGCTGTACCAGTTTGCATTCCCACCAAAGGTGCAAGAGGGTTCCCCCTTTCTCTGCATCCTTGCCAACATCTACTGGTGATTTTACCATTCTGACAGGGGGGAGGTGATATTTTATTGGGGTTCTGATTTGCATTTCCCTAATCATGAGTGATGTTGAGCATCTTCTCGTGTGTCTGTTAGCCATCTGGATGTCTTCTTTGGGAAAATGTCTATTCGTGTCTTCTGTCCATTTTTTAATTGGATTATTTGGTTTTTGGGTATTGAGTTTTATCAGCTCTTTATATATTTTAGATACTAACCCTTTATCAGATATGTCATTTACAAACATCTTCTCCCATTTAGTAGGTTGCCTTTTAGTTTTGTTGATTGTTTCCTTCACTGTGCAGAAGCTTTTACTTTGACAAAGTCCCAACAGTTTATTATTTTTACATTTGTTTTCCTTGCCTCAGGAGACATATCTAGAAACAAAGTTGGTATGGCCATTGTCAAAGGAGTTACTGCCTGTGTTCTCTTCTAGGATTTTTTTATGGCTTCAGGTCTCACAGGTTTTTAACCCATTTTGAATTTGTTTTGTGTATGGTGTAAGAAAAGGGGTCCCGTTTTCCCAACACCATTTGTTGGAGAGACATTCTTTTACCCGTTTTATATCCTTTCCGACTTTGTCAAAGATTAATTACCATATAATTGTGGATTTATGTCTGGGTTTTCTATTCTGTTCCATTGACCTATGTGTCTACTGTTGTGCCAGTACCATACTGTTTTGATTACTACTACTCTGTAATGGAACTTCCAAGCCTGGAATTGTGATGCCCCCAGCTCTGCTTTTCTAAGACTGCTTTGGCTATTTGGGGTCTTTTGTGGTTCCATACGAATTTTAGGACTGTTTCTTCTAGCTCTGTGAAAAATGCTGGTGATTTATTAAATGTGTAGATTGCCTTGGGCAATATAGACATTTTAACAGTATCTGTTCTCATACATAAGCATGGAATGTCTTCTTCTTTCCTTGTGTCATCTTCATGTCTTTCATCAGTGTTTTATAGTTTCCAGAGTACAGCTCTTTCACCTCTTTGGTTAGGTTAATTCCTAGGTGTATTATTTTTGATACAATTATAAATGGGATTGTTTTCTTAATTTCACTTTCTGCTGCTTCCTTATTAGTGTATAGAAATGCAACAGATTTCTGCACATTGATTCTATATACTGTGTCTTTACTGAATTCATTGATCAGTTCTAGTCATTTCTGGAGGAGTATTTTAGGGTTATTATCTTTTTTGGTACCATGTCACCTGCAAATACTGAGTTTTACTTCTTCCTTACCAATGTGAATGTCTTTTCTTTCTTGTTGTTGTCTGACTGCCATGGCTAGGACTTCTGCCGTGTTGAATAAAAGTGGTGAGAGGGGCCATCCTCATCTTGTTCCTGATCTTATTAGGGGGAAAGCTCTCAGTTTCTCACTACTGAATATGTTGTTTCCTGTGGGTTTTTCACATAAGGCCTTTATTATGTTGAGGTATGTTCCCTCTACACCTGCTTTATTGAGGGCTTTTATGATGAATGGATGTTGTACCGTGTCAAATGCTTTTTTCTGTGCCAACTAAAATTATCATGTGGTTTTTGTCTTTTATCGATGTGAGGCATCAGGTTGAGTGATTTGCGAATACCGAACCTACATCTACATCTGTTTGTCAGAGATACTGGCCTGTAGTTCTTTTTATGGTGTCTTCATCAGGGTGATTCTGGCCTCATTGAATGAATCTGGAAGTTTTCCTTCCTCTTCTATTTTTTGGAATAGTTTCAACAGAATAGGTATTAACTCTTCTTTAACACTTTTTTTTTTTTTTTTTAACGTTTATTTATTTTTGAGACAGAGAGAGACAAAGCATGAATGGGGGAGGGTCAGAGAGAGGGAGACAAAGAATCTGAAACAGGCTCCAGGCTCTGAGCGGTCAGCACAGAGCCCGACGCGGGGCTCGAACTCACGGACCGCGAGATCATGACCTGAGCTGAAGTCGGCCGCTTAACAGACTGAGCCACCCAGGCGCCCCCTAAATTAACACTCTAAATGTTTGGTTGAAATTGTCGGTGAAGCTGTCTGATACTAGACTTCTGTTTGAGTCGATAATCAAAAAATCCCAACAATTTCATTGCCGGTAATCAGTCTGTCCAATTTTTAAATTTCTTCCTGCTTCAGTTTTGGTAGGTTATGTTCCTGGGAATTTATCCATTTCTTCCAGGTTGTCTAATTTGTTTAATAGTTTTCATAATAATTCTCTTATAATTCGTTGTCTTTTTTTTTTTTTTTTTTTTTTAAGTAGGCTTCATGTGCAGCGTGAGCCCAACGTGGGGCTTCAGCTCAAAACCCTGAGATCAAGACCTGAGCTGAAACAGAGTCGGATGCTCAACCAGCTCAGCCACCCAGGTGCCCCCAATTGTTTGTATTTCTGTAGTGTTGGTTATTTCTCCTCTTTCATTTGTGATCTTGTTTGAGCCCCCCCCCCCCTTTTTTTTTTAATGAGTCTGGCTAGAGGTTTATTCATTTTATTGATCTTTTTAAAGATCCTGGTTTCATTGATCTGTTCTCTTGTTTTTTTTAGTTGCTATTATCATTTATTTCTGCTCTAATCTTTATTTCCTTTCCCCTGCTGGTTTTAGGTTTTGTTTGTTGTTTTTTTCTAGCTCCTTCAGATGCAAATTTAGGTTGTTTGAGATTTTGAGGTATTTGAGTATTGCTATATACTTCCCTCTTAGAACTGCCTTTGCTGCATCCCAAAGATTTTGGACCATTGTGTTTTCTTTTGTTTCTTTGATCTCTTGGTTGACCCGTTCATTCCTAAGTTACTTAATGTCCATGTATTTGTGGTCCTTCCAGATTTGGGGGTGGGTGGGTGGATTGACTTCTAGTATCCTAGGCCAGAAAAGATGGATGGTATGACTTCAGTCTTTTTTAATTTCTTGAGACTTGTTTTGTGGCCTAATATATGATCTGTTCTGGAGAATGTCCCATGTGCACTTGAAGAGGATGTGTAATTCCATCCTAAAACAGATGGAATTTTTGAATATATTGGTTAAATCCATCTGGTCCAGTCGGTCATTCAAAGCCACTACTTCCTTGTTGATTTTCTGTTTGGATAATCAGTGTGAATGGGATGTTGAAAGTCTCCTTCTGTTATTGTATTACTGTTGATTAGTTCCTTTATGTTTGTCATTAACCGTTTTACGTATTTTGGTGCTCCCCTGTTATGTGCATGCTTACAATCATTGTATCTTCTTGTTGGACTGTCCCCTTTAGTATTATATGGTGTCCTTCTTGGTCTGTTCTTACAGTCTTTGTTTCAGAGGCCATTTTGTCCGATAGAAGCATTGCTACTTCTGCTTTGTCCTGACATCCATTTGCGTGATAAATGTTTCTGCACCCCCTCACTTTCAGTCTGCTTGTGTCTGTCTTTAGGTCTGAAATGAGTTTCTAGTAGGCAACATATAGATGGGTCTTTTTTTTTTTTTTTTTTTTAAATCTACTCTGTCACCCTATGTCTTTTGATTGGAGCATTTAGTCCATTTATATTCAAAGTAATTACTGACAGATATGTAATTATTGCTATTTTGTTATTTGTTTTGTGTTGTTTTTGTGGTTTTTCTCTGATCCTTCTCCTGCTCTTTCATGGTTTGCTGACTTTCTTTAGTAATTATAATTGGATTCTTTTCTCTCTATTCTTTGCATATATTAGTATTTTTTGATTTGTGGTGACCATTAGGCTTATATATAACATTTTCATATAGCAGTCTATCTGAAGTGGATGGTTGCTTAAGTTTGAACCCATAGGGAGGTACATTTTATTAATCGACCAAAAGAAATGGAGGCTTCTACTATTATAAAAAGCCCGTATGTTCTTCTTGGGTTGAAGAAACATAAATTATTTCAAACTCTAGGGCTTCTGCTGGAGTCACAGTTGCCAACTCCGAAATCAAGGAGGAACCAGAGTATTTCAAAAACTGACTTTAGTCTTACTATCCGAATGGAACACAATAAAGGGACACAGCCTGATTAAGCTAGAACAGGGTTTCTCAATCTCGGCATTCCTGACACGATCGGGCTGAACGCTTTGTTGTGGGGGTGTCCTGTGCACTGAAGGAAGCTCAGCGGCATCCCCGGCCTCGACCCAGTACAGACTGATAGCTCTGAAAAACCACAAATGTTCCTGCCCTGTCCCCAGAAGTATGGTTTGCGTATGGTCAGCCTCAACATTTTTTTAAAAGGCGTGCAGGTGATCCTAGAGCACAGCCGGTCCGGCACCACCGGGTAACGGAATAAAAGCCGAAGACTCTACGGGAGGGAGGCTCGCCTGTGCTCCGGCCCCCACAGTGCCTTGAGGAGGAGACCCTACTACCTCCTGCTCCACACAGCCTTCTCGCCAGCGTGGTGAGTGCCTGCTCCAGGTACCCAATTTCGTCCTGGGTAGAGCTGGTGTCACAGGCCCTGCAAATCTGCTTTCCTTCCTTCCCTTTCTGCCTGATCAACATGAGTCAGTGACTCAATGGTTCTGAACCTGGGCAGGGAAAAGGAGATACGACTTCCTGGTTTCTCTTAAAACTCCAACGGAAACCATTCTGAAAGCAAGTAATGCCACAGGAGAGACCTACGACATCAAAGTGCTGATTTATGAATCGAAGACTAGAGATTACTTATACTGCTGTAAAATGCCCAGAAATTTGAGAGGACTGGAGGCGTTTCTAAACCATGACTTACTGATTTATGCGCCCACCCACCTCCTGCTGCCCGGCAGCTTCCCACCACATGAAAATGAAGCACCGACCCTCAAACCAGTCACCTTCTAACAAGACCCACAGTCTCTCAACAGAGATTCCCTTATAATCCGCCTTACCTCCACGATGGTCAGCAGGGTTTCCTGAGAGCTTCTCATAACCTCCATGGTTTTCTCACAGCATCTACAAACACGTCATAAATAGGGATTTTGTTACACAACACTGTTTCCAACATACCTTCATCTATGTACATTCACGTATACCGTGCTGAGACTATTCTTGTTAATAATTCCCAAATTAGTATCTCAAAGAGCAGAATACTGGGCAGACTGTTTTCAGTAAATGTTTTTGAAAGGAACAGAAGTATGTAGGTGAACGTAAGCTAAGCATTATAAGGATAACACAGTACTACTATGAAACATTTCTCTGTCCTTGATTATTGTGGTAATTTTTAGCTCATTTTAACTAGAATCTACTCTTTTAAAAACGGAGTACACGGCCCAATGCTGGGAAAACTATGGGGAACTGCGACGTGCTCTCAGCAGGAACTGGTACATCAGACACTCCTTCAGCACAGGTTATAGGCCCGACAATGAGCGCCCAACGGAGTTCTGGGCAATAACAAGAGAGTTCGCTGGGACAGGGGCATTAAAGGTGGAGGCAACTGCTTCCAGAGGGGGCTAGGAAGGAGGTTAATATGTCCTGTGAGGTGAGGTCCCGGATGGTCAGAAGGAAGGGAAAACTCTGACTCCTTCTATCTCGGGTTTCTCCTTTCTACCAATAAAGCACTGGAACATAATTTAGCAGTGAATTCTATAATCTACAGAAATCAATCATCCAAATAATTTTGACACCAAAACTAGAATTAAATAAAAACTTAAAGAAAAAACCCCGATTATGTTTAATGTTAAGGGATTATAAGTAAAATTCTGTTTCTCTCAAAAAAACCCAAAAAACAGGCCGGTGGTCACCAGAGGTGGTAGGTGGGGGAGGGGACGGGGAGGAAGGTGGCGAAAGGTACAAACTCCCAGGTAGGAGACAAGTACTGGACACGGCAAGTACGACAGGAGGACACCAGTTAGCACTCTGGTTCTCCCTCGAACACAGCTGTGTGATACGTAAGGAAGTTGTTAGGAGAGGGAATCTTAAGAGTCATCACAAACTTTTTTTGTCTTTTTCTGTTCTTCTTCGCTTTTTATAGTATTGGTATGGGATGATGGATGTTAGCCGAAGCTGCTGTGATCATTCTATATATAAATATATAAATCAAACCATCATGCCGTGTGCCTTAGACTTCTACAGTGATGGATGTCAGTTATTGTTTAATACAACTGGGGAGAAAAAGAAATAAATACACACCTTCTGAAGACCCCTTCAACACCAGTAATGCCCATCCCATCCACAATATCTCTGGTGAGTCTGAAAGGAACCGTCTCAGGAGTAGGCAGGATTTTACCCTGTTCAAAAGCGACTCCTAAAGTCAACAGTACAGCAGCGTTAGGAGCTTCCCTCCTCCCGTGTGGCACGTGAGCTGTGCATATACCCCAAATAATCTGTCACCGACAATCCGGAGCACCAGAACCCACAGTGGTTTATTCTTTTTCTGCTCTGCTTGCCTAGGAGGTGCACCTCAGATTGAAAAAGTGTAACTACTCTAGACATTAGAGAAGCTCCAGATTAAACAGTGATATTTTTTTAAATGAAATAATGATGGATAAGATTTAAAATGCAAAACATACTATGTATGTAATCTTAATTTATATTTCTTTATTTAAATATACACAGGGGGACCTGGGTGGCTCAATCGGTTAAGTGTACAACTTTTTTTTTTTTTTTTAATTTTTTAATGTTTTATTTATTTTTGAGAGAGAGAGAGCGTGCGAGCTGGGGAGGGGCAGAGAGAGAGGGAAACACAGAACCTGAAGCAGGCTCCAGGCTCTGAGCTGTCAGCACAGAGCCTGACACAGGGCTCGAACTCACAGACTGTGAGATCCTGACCTGAAGTCAGATGCTTAACCGACTGAGCCACCCAGGCACCCCTAAAGTTTTTATTCTGAGACAGCTATAGATTCATATTCAGTTGTAAGATACAATACACAAAATACAAAATTTCTCATATACCTTTTATCCACTTTCCCCCAATGGAACAGCTTACAAAACTATATAGTACAGTATCACAACCAGGATACTGACATTGATCGAATCAAGACACAGAGTATTTCCATCACCACAGGGATCCCTCGTACTGGCCCTTTTATAGCCACCCACATCCTCCCACGGCCTATCACCGCCCACCCGCCCACCCTGTGCTTCCAGCAATCACTACTCTTTCGTAATAAATGCATTCTGGGGAAAACCATATAATACCCTTGATCTCCTCTATTCTAATGGAAATCAGCCTTACTCTCTCTTGGCAAACCACTTACGTGGCTACTACAGAATTTGTAATTTCCTAAGACTACACCCTTTTACAAATCTTAAATTCCACACTAAGTGAAATCTTTTCTTTTCCCTTGTCTACCTCTGCAGCTGCTCAGCGACATGCGGCCTTCACTCGGCCATATTTCGTGTCTCACCATTCCCGCAAACTCGTCTTCATTCTTCACCCCTCCGTATTTGCTCTCTCTCCTGTCCGGATGATCCTTGCTCGCTCACTCTAAGACCTGCCTTAAACGTCCTGTTCTAGAAGAACCACCCGTTACTCCAGCAGTCAGCCAGTCCCTCCTGCACATGCTGCTGCTATCTGAAACATCTCCTGCTGTGGTGTATCTATCTCCTTCTCCCCTGTAATAAGCTGGGGGCAAACATCATTTCTTAAGACACCGTATTTGTTAAACAGAATAAAGATGCATTTCTCATCTTTCGCCACTTACCTAAATCTATGTGTACGAGCTCTGCGGACTGCTCATTTATCAAGATGTTCTGTACGTGTCTATCACCAAGTCCAAGTATGTAACCGACTGGGAGAAAAAACAACAACCTGAGATCACTGGTATCTATTTCTAGAACACATTTAGCCACAATGTCAACTAATACCACCACCGCATGACTTTTTAGTGTAGAACATTTAGCCTAAAGGCAGATATGTATATAACTTGCCACTTTGTGTTTTAAGTCAAGTCTTGCCAGCTATTTTCATTTATACTACATTTTACAAATCCTAGATGATGTGCTTAAAAAAAAAAAAAAAAGCTTTCCCTTTACAAATAAGCATACATCTAAAAATATTAGTACATACTTCCAAAATTAGTGTGGTTAAAGTCGAGACCCATTATGTGGCAAGGTCAAAGCAGTATTATATGCATTCGAATATTTTACTCAGTATACTTTTAAAGTGAGAAGCCTCTGGGTAAATTCTTCATTCCTCAGTGAAACTTTCTCCCCTGTGATGAATTACATTTCACACAAATTAATCATTAATTCATTTCATCAGATATCTATCCAGGGAAAACTGCATTTCTGTTTTTAACGTAGATGATGGCATGCACGAATGCTTTTAATCCAATGAAAAACACCGTGCGGTACTGCAGAAGCAGTGAAGAGGGAGTCAGGAGGCTTGTATGTGTAGCCACATTAACTGGCTCTACTTTCTTGTTTATAAACTAAATTAGCTCAATCAGATTAGAGATTCTCAGTGTGGAAAAGAAGAGGGTTTTGTATTACCTAGAACTTTTTCAAAACGTACATGCCCTGCCCTCCTGGAGTGTGGTACCTAAGTGATGGAGGAATGGTCTTTATTACTTTAAAATCAATAGATTAAGAAATCTCTGGTGTTCAACATGAGTTTTCATAGTTTAGGATTTTGTTAATTGCCCTATCTAGCTATTCCAATCTCTTACCAATTAAAAAAAAAAAAACCAAAAAACAAAGCCAAAATATGCATTGTTGCATATTTAAATATATACCATGATTTCTAATGCAAAAATAAAATTCTATTAAGCAGATTCAATTACTGCGTGATATTAGAGATTCTGTACAGAACAACAATAATTAAAGGAGACAAGTTAAATATAGTTATTATGGGTTTTATGATTTTCCAAAGAAAATGTGAGAAAACAGTGTATGGAGGGAAGGGAAAATACACCATATGCACTATGCAACAAAGAGGAATGACCAGCCTGGTCTCTCTTCCTTAGAGGAGAGGAAGCCTTCTGGGCAAAAGCTCGCAGGAGCTGCACTTAGAAGCTGAGAGTCAGGATGAACAAGAAACGAGATCTCACGCTGAGGATCGCCCAGCTGACAGCCACCACCACGGCCGCCCCCCTGGAGCTCAGAAAGCACAAGTGCTGCATCTGCCCAAGTGTGTGAGAAGCTTACCGATAGAAGAAGTAGCCACGCTGCGCGTGTAGGCCAGTCGCTTCTCGAACCAAACAGCCGGGTCCAAGAATTTTTCCATGCAGAAGTAACGGAAAACCGGTTGAAAATTTTGGCAGATATCCGTGAAGGTTTTATATTTCTCTTCGAAAGACTTCTTTTGTACATCCTTTTGAAAGACCCAACATAAAACTTTCTCAACGCTGTGTTCAACTACTTTCAACACCTACTCGGAGTTTCTCGATAGAACCTAGTACGACAGACGCAGAGGCGACCAAGAGGTGAACGAGGCATCACCTCCGCCACCGGCAGCTGCCAGTCTGCTCAGGGAAACAATTCCACGTCAGAATCCCTTTAGGGTTCGCGTGTCAATCTCGGGGGACACCAACAGTGGCTGTTCTTCTCTTAATTCAGTGCTAAAATCTATGTGGACATATACACAAAAAAGCCAGAGGCAGCTCTAGCCTCACGGCACCAGGGTCAAGAGGAAACAGGAAGAAGAACGGAAGCGTCACTGATGGACGGCCAAGCAGCTCACGTGTTTCGGATGTGTCCTCCGAGACCTTCTGACGGCGCTTCGTCCTTCCCTGAAGCAAAGCTTATCTGGTTCATTGGGCCCAACTCGCCGCTCCATGCTGACGAACCGAACCTGCGTCTCTGGCCCCGTGTCTTTATTAAGCTCCAGCTCGATGTGCTTCTCCAGCGGCTCACTCAACACGTGCGCGGGGAGCACTTCCAAACCCAAACCTCTTCCCCGTCTCCGCCTCGGCAAACCTCAGCCACTTCCTCTCTCCTTCCACCCCCTCACCAGAAAACCGGGTGCCTCTAATGACTCTCTTCCCCAAACCCACTTCTAGTCAGCAACCAAATCCCATCAGTTCTGCCTCCTTACTGTTTCTGGTATGTTCCCCCATTCTCCGTTCCTCCTGTTATTAGTCTTAATCAGGACCCCTGTGTCACGCTTCTCAAAAATGTAGCCCACGGTGCTGCCGGAGTCGTTTCTCTAAAATGCAAGTGTGGTACCGGCACCTTCTCGAGGGTTCTCTACTGCCCACAGGATAATGTGCAAATTTCCCGGCATTTCACGAAGGAACCTTCCATTTTCTGACAACTACTGCTGCGAGTCTCACGTACACCTCCTCCTCAAAGACGAGGCCTAAGCAGTCTCTAACTGCCTCTCCGTGCCCCCTCTTGCCCTTTGACCGCGTGCTCCTTCTGCTTAGAACACCAGCTCGGGCAGTAATCTCAGCTCAAAGGCCACTCCGCCATGAAGCCCTCCAGAATTTGACCCCACCCCTGTCTGTCTCAGGTAGAGCTGCCCACCTCCCGCCCCGCGCGGCGCCCTGGACAGCCTTCCGTGACAGCGCCCGTAGAGCTCTATCACACACCTCCCATCTCTATAGAACAGCACAATGAAAGGAAAAGCAAAGGACTTTAGAGCTGGACAGACAAGAGTCACATCCTTGCTCCACCATTTACTGCTCACTGACCACGGGCAGGTTACATTTCTGAACTTCCTCTCGTTTTAAAATGGGAGAAATACGATGATGATTAGTCCTAACGTCTGTGACGTGTCAGCACAGTTGCTGGGAGACAGGGGGCATTCAGTAAATGTTGCTGACTGGCTGAATGACCGTCAGGCCAGATGGCGTCTTGTGGCACGTGTCTTTAAAGGTCTATCGGTTTCATATAAAAATTACTTCATAACCTGTTTTTGGCTTTAGTCAGCGCTTGAATCAGCTCACCCCAAACTGGAAGCAAATTAGCATTCCACTGAATGTGAAATCTCTCATCAGACCAAGGCTGACACTTTATATAGTTGAACAACTTTCATTTTTCACTCACACAAACTTCCATTCCGGTGAGCCCACTTTCTCTTACTTCGTGTCATTAACCTTAGTATCATTACCCGATGAAATTAAAATATTCTGTACTCAGTAACATTCGGTAACTGCCAGCTTTAATAAGCTATTGAATAATCTTGCAATAATTCGTACTTCTGAGTGTCACTCACCATCATTTTCTTTTGGCACTGAAGGGCGCTGAAATCCTTCGGCCTGTATCGCTTATGAGCGCCATTCTCGTTGTTAACAAGAAATTCACCGATAGGGACGGTTCCCGTGCACCATTCGAGAACTCCACTTCGCTGAGAAAGCGGAACCACCTGAGTCCCAGATTAGATACATTTCGATTATGCAAAGGTATCGCCGGGCACGCGGCGGTCACTCAACTCTGAGTCTGCACGAAGCAGCTCTTCAGGTGGGACCGCTATTTCCCTGTCCAAAGGAGACAAAACTCCTTGGAGGAAAATAAACTTAGACTCCAAGAACACGATTTTCCAGCCCGCCGCGTGGACTCCTGAGGGCCTGCTCCTCTCTCAAGCTCCAGGATTCGCTGAGGCCGGTCCTGCTAACTATACTTTCCTGCATCGTCTGTGACCCAACGGTTTGCTCCATTTAGCAGGGAGCTGCCTGCTTTCCTTCTACTTAATAGCAAACAAATTTAAAGAATGTCACTTTGAAAAATACTGAATATAAATCTTAATACTTTGATCATTAGAAGTACATATATTCTTGCTTTGTAGTCTTGTTAGCTACACCAAGAGGAAATCTATTCCTGAACATGAAATGAGCAATTTTACTGCAAAGATTAGAAATTATGACACGTATAGAGATACGTAAAGTACAGAAAATGATATAAACATCCTTTTACCCACTAATCAGGTTTCTCAAATCTAAAGATTTTCTCCTATGTGCTGCAAGAGAGGAACCTCCCTTTGAACCCCTCACTGGTCCCATGCCGTCTGCCACCAGTAACTTTATCGTGTTCATGTATTTTCTGCTATATTTTTGTTTCAAAGCAATATATGCGTAAATAGTTGTAAGCTTTAAGTAAAGGAGTATTATACTCGGTGAATGGGCCTGCAATTTGTTTTTTTCTCACTCAACACTATTTTACCATTAGTTGTGTGAGTACACGTAACTAAATCGATTAACAAACATACACTGCAGAAGTACACCATAATTATCCACTTGCTGCAGTCTGCATGTTAATTAAGATTACATTCTGTCCAGATTCCCGTGAAGTGTTGCTACAATGCCCTAGTGTCCTGGTTGGTGACAGTATCTCAGTGTCTCCCGGGTACGCGCATACCTGGGAATCCAATATGTGGGTCACAGGGGATGTGCATCTTAATTTAGTTAACCAGATACTGCCAAATAACTACCCAGAGTGCTTATGCCAATTTATATACCCAGAAGTAGAGTTCATTCCACGACCTTCCCGACACAAAGTACTGTTAAGACTTTTATTTTAATTGTGCTAATCTGGGGCACCCGGGTGGCTCAGTTGGTTAAATATCCAGCCTGGGCCCGGGTCACGATCTCACGGTTTGTGAGTTCAAGCCCCACGTCGGGCTCTGTGCTGACAGCTCAGAGTCTGCTGCCTGCTTCGGATTCTGTGTCTCCCTCTCTCTCTGCCCCTCCCCAACCCACGCTTGCTGTCAAAAACAAACTTAAAAAATAAATAAATAAATAAACTGTGCCGATCTGAGACAGGTAAAATGGTAGCTCACTGTGGTTTCAATTTGTATTTTCAGATTCCCAGTAAGGCTGAGTAAAATTTGGCAGGCTTATTGGTCACTCAAGTATTTTCCTCTTGTGACTTGTCTGTATTCTTTACCGGTTTTCCTACGGACATGTTAGTCTTTTTATAACTGGTTTGTAAGAGCTGTTTATATGTTCTGTATATAAATCCCTTGTTATTAATATTACAACAATTCTTTGTTATTATAATATCCTTAAAGTCATTTTTCTCAGTTGGCCACTTGTCTTCATAGAATATTTGATTCTATAAAGTTCTTACTTGAATGTGCTCAAATAGGCTGCACTGTACTGTTTTACGGTCTGTGTCTTTAATTTACTACGTGTGTTGAGGGTCTGTTCTGTGCTCACTGGTGCCCACGTGCAGGAGAGTGGCGCGCAAGGCAGACGAGGACCATGCTGTCCAACAGCTTCACGCTGGCGATGGAACATACGCGCTCACGGACACGTAATGATGCCAGAGAACAAGGACGAAAGAATGAAACAGGCACTGAAAATAGTGAGTAAGAGACATCTGGTCAGAGAAGGGCTCCACGAGAAGGTGACCGGAGAGAACCTGAATGACATGAGGGAGGGAGGCATGAGCCGAGGGAAGAGCATTCCAGGCAGAGGGGAACAGGGAAGCCCTGAGCTCAAACAAAACCGGTGCATGTGAACAAGAGAGAGCGGGAAGACCAGGTGGGCCCAGGGGAGGTGCCGCCATCACGAGGAAAAGAGGGATGAGGGTGGGAGAGGGGCAGATAAAGGTGGAAAGGGAGCAGGAGAGGCAAATCCCTTTCCTTCAGGGACAATGTGAAGTCATCTGGAGTTCCGAGCAGGAAACGGACATACTGATTCAGCCTTGGACTCTTTAAACAGATCGTTCTGGCGGTTGTGAGAAAACTAGCTTTGCGGGGCCGAGGCCAGAAGTAGGGGCTTAGCCAGACGCCAATGAAGAGATGTGAGTGCAGGGCGGACTGCCAGATGTGGAAAAAGTGGGTCGAATGAAAGCGGACGGGTAAGGAAGTGCTGATGGAACAGATGTTAGATATGAGACATGGGCGGGGTTAATAGGCTGAATATTTGGTGATATTTGGAAATTACTGCTCACTCTCCTAGGATGACACTACTGTGGTTCTTTTCTTTTTTAAAGAGACATCTAACTACACATTGAAATAAACGTTTACAGATGAAATGATATGACATTTTGCTTCAAAATATAATTATGAGGGAGGAGGGAATGGGTGGAAGAAGAAATGAAACAAAATTATCCGGGAGTTGACCACTACTGATCACTGGGTGATGGTACAAGGGAATTCATTACAGTATCCTATCTACTTTTCTATATGTTTGAAATTTTTAGCAGTATTAAAAGTAAAAAGGAAACTGCACCTCCGGGAAGTGGACGGAGGACCGGGGTGAAGGTCCCGCTGAGCTGGGGAAAAGCAGTTGTGTTTGGCTTGGGCGTTGGGGGTGGAGATATTAATCCACTATCTCTTAGACCTCGACATGACTCCCTGATCTGGTCAGGAGCCAGGCCTTCCAAGTGCTGTATGTGACCTGACACAGACCCTCATCACAGACCAAGCAGGGGAGGAGAAGCAGGGGAGACGGCCAAAGGGGGAAGGCCTGGGACTGCAGAGCCGCCGTCCAGTGTGGACGCTGCCCGGGACCAGGCTGCAGAGACCTTATGTGGCACACAGACTCTAACATGTTTACTCTCCCAGAAAACACTGGCCGGCCCCAAGTCTGAATAATGGCTTCTTTCCTATGCTCTTGATGAAGGAGCAGAGGCCTGAGGTACTTACCTTGTATGTACAGATAGTCAATTTCCTCTTCCTGGTCTCGGTGTTTCTCTGCAGCAACGTGTTACACATCTGGAACACCTGCTGCATGACGGCGTCTTGTCTCAGGTCATCACGGCCCTTCAGGACATCAAACGCAAATAATGAGGCTCAGTCCATTTTCTTTATTACAGGACCATACAGAGGGTCACATCAGGACAATGACAGGGCTCTCAGAAATCAATCCGGGCAGAGCGCCTGGGTAGCTCAGCCGGTTAAGCGTCCAACTTCAGCTCAGGTCATGACCTCACAGATTGTGGGTTCGAGCCCTGCATCGGGCTCTGTGCTGACAGCTCGGAGCCTGGAGCGTGTTTTGGATTCTGTGTCTCCCTCTCCACCCCTCCCCTGCTTGCACTCTGTCTCTCAAAACTAAGTAAACCCTGAAAAAATTTTTAAAAAACCCCAAATCAATCTGGGCATCTGTACTCCTCACAGTCTCTTAAAATAATTAAGACCTATCGCTACTCTTTCATTTAGAATTAGCTCTAACACTGGGTAGGCAGACCAATTCAGGAAAAAGCTTCCCTCAGCTGCGTCTGTAGCCAGGCTAACTGGAACCCCTCTGTTCCTCCACTGGAGGCACAGCACTGTTCTCTCTACTCCTTCCCAGCAAGGCCCCCAGGACTTGGGAGCAGAGTCAGGGAGGAAGGCTGTCCCCTTCCTCATACAGTTAATAGCAGCTGGCACAGTGCCAGTCTCAGGATAGGGAAGCAAGAGCCCTCAACTTGAACTATTCAAGAAAATAAGCAACAATCACCAAACAGATTTTCCAGAATAAGCAAGCTGTTAACCTCATCATACTGTGCATGTTAAAGGCATTCTTTTATTTCAATCAACTTTTATAATGATGGCCTTCCAGAGACACAAAAAAATTAGGAAAAGCAATCTGCTTCTAGACAATGATGTAATTTATATTTTGTAAGTTTTCCTCACTTGTAATTTTTGAGAAGAAAAATAAAGACCCAAGCAGGAAGTTGTGCTGTGACTTTTCTCACTAAGCCTGTAAGGACCACACCACTCGAGGGGAGTCTCACCTTGACAAGCTGTCTCCTTTCCTTTCCATCAGAGCCCAAACAATCGATTATTTTAGGTAAATTTAAACCTCCTGCTAAATGAAATTCTGCTTTAAATGACTGTATAGTCACCAGATTTCCATATTCTCCAGTGGGATCCACCTGATAAAAGTATAAATGTGATAAACAGGTCAGGTATATTATGGGCGTTTAAAGACGAATTATAAATGACAATTTTACTCTTTTTTATTTTTTACTCTTTTGTTACAGTTTGTTTATTTAGTGAGAGTGCATGAGTGCAAGAGGGGCAGAGAGAGAGAGAGACAGAGACAGAGAGAGAGAGAGAGAGAGAGAGAGAATCCCAGCAGACTCCATGCTCAGCGTGGAGCCCAGACATGGGGCTCGATAACCCACGAACTGTGACATCATGACCTGAGCCGAAATTAAGAGTTGGATCCTTAACTGACTGAGCCACCCAGTGCCTCTATAAACAACAATTTTAACATGAAACACAGGAATGAATGACAACATGCTACGGGTTAAGAGCTAGAGTGATAATTTACTTCCTGTTTAAATGAAAGAAACATGGGGTGCCTGGGTGGCTCAGTTTGGGCAACTGACTACTGATTGCAGCTCAGGTCATGATCTCCTGGTTCGTGAGCTCAAGCCCGGCGTGGAGCTCTGTGCGGACAGTACGGAGCCTGCTTGGGATTCTCTCTCTCCCTCTCTCTCTGCCCCTCCCCCACTTGTACTCTGTCAAAATAAACTTAAAATGTTTTTTAATTACAAAAAATAATAAATGAAAGAACCAAAATTCAACATGGAAAAGGTTTATAAACTCACACAAGTTACCTCCCCTAAGTACCTCTCACTAAAAGAGGGGCACACAGTGTTGGAAAGGGTAGCCAAAAGCTGCTTTCAGGTCTGACCAGTGACTGTGTCTATGTTCAGTCATCTGAGAAATAGTGAAATTTATCACAAGATAGGAAGGTAAATTTTAGAAAAGTGTGGAGAGTGGTTTCCAGGGTGGTAACTGCTAAATCTGGCATTTTCTGGAAATACTCAGCTAACTACCTTTGCTATTGTACTTGGAAAGGTACTATTAGTCCAGATGACGGAGCTACATTTCAAATCAAGTAACTACGTATACCAAGAATGTACTCAAAATGATTTTTCTTTCATTAAAAAATTTTTTTTTGAAGTTTTTATTTAAATTCTGGTGTTAGTTTCAGGTGTACAATACAGTGATTCTGCCCTTGCACACGTCGCCTGGTGCTCATCATAGCAAGTGCGGCCTTTATCCCCATGACCTATTTCATCCATACCCCCCACCGGCCTCCCCTCTGGTGACCACCAGTCTGTTCTCTAGAGTTAGGAGTCTATCACTAAACTATAACCTTTATTATTACTACATGTATCCCTGCCAACATGGTCTTTCTAGCAATAAAGATCACTACAACATAGCTAGGAGTATCACATATATTACAGTTACTACCATAACCTGTACCGTGTTACTTAATACCGTAACACTTCACGGTCACTACATTCTAACACATCCAGAATTTTTAAAATATAAAGTATTTAGGGACTTTATTGCCAAGTTAAAAATTAGTCTTGGCATAAGCACGGGAACCTTTCCTTATTTTGGCCAATGAAGGTAACCGTCTACAGACCTTCCCTACAGGGAAGATGGGAGGTACAAAACTGAAGGCAAAAGAAAAGAAAGCAGGAGAGTCCTTTAAGTATTTTAAGAGCTGGGTCAACGGAATGTATAAAGAAACTGTATGGTGAAACAAATGAAAAGTGCTAATTTTGGCAAAAAAAAAAAAAAAAAAAAAAAAAGAAAGTCTGTTTCAAATGGTTTAGCCTAATCAAGAGAAATGTGAATTTAGTTCAATAAAAAAAATCAAAACAGCTAATAGTAAATTACCTTAATTTCCATAGTTGGGACAACAACATCTTCTAAATTCTTCAGTTTAGTAATTGGCTGGTCTGCTGGGATATTTATGCCTTCTGTATTTAAAATAAAGAGGTTCTGGTGAACACCTGTACCCTGACCAACAGCTCGGAAGGGAAAGCAGGAGAGGTCAGCAGACGCCACAGACCCCAACCTGCGGCTCAGGCCCTGACTGAGGAATCAAGAGCCAGGGCTTGCGACACAACGTAGCTCAGAGAAGAGCATGGCTGACATACGAATTTGCAGGTAACCTGGCGCTAGGGATTAGGTCCCATCCCAGCTGAGGGTCCAGGCTGATTACCTTAAGATAATTCCACAAGTTTGCACAGCACACAGATTAATGTACTCCTGCCACATCACTATCAGATGTAACCAAAGGATGTGACAATCAATACTCTTTGTTTGCTTACACAAATACCAGAAAAGTCTCGTTCTTATTTTAAAGTAGCAAAAATGTAAATATGAAGAGACAGTCCTGAACGGAAAAGGGAATATAATTGTCCAAGAATGCGGAGAGAGACTTTCGAGTGTATGCACATAACCAAATGTTATAGCAGCTTCTGATTACTGGAAGAGACACGGCAAGAAGAACGAGGGATTATATATGTGCCACATATTCTAACACCTGTGGAGGAAATGGTGAGGCCTTCTCACTCTTAAGTACCAGAGCACAGTGAGTAACTGACATCATTTTAAGAACTTTCGACCCTGAAAATTGTCAGTTATTTTAACGCACTGGTCTCTACACAATGAATTCTCTGCGACAAGTATTTGCACCAGAATATTACCCAGAGAAACCAATTAACTCAGCGCAGTCATCTATCATCAGATAGATATAAGATATTAAATGAGAAGTGACAAGGGGATGTTGAAGTCACTGGGTAAAACTTAAGCTGTGGATCACATGTGAATCGTAATCATAAAGACCTTCATGTCTATAATTACTGTTATGTGTATAAAAGAGATTACATATTAAGCTCTATAATTAATATATCCCTACAGAGAAAAACACCAAGAAAACAACACTCTTTCTTCCCAACACATACTTCTCTGCGTCCTCCACTGAGTGGCATCTAAGTTTGCTAATATGATGTAAGCATCACAAAGTGCCTCTACACTTCTGACCATATGAGGTCTCCTACTTCTGATAGTACATATTATTCTGTTTGCAGCCTCGGTTCGATCCTGTTAGTAAAAAAACAAGCAAAAAAACATTACACAAAGGAATACCTGACACTGGCACTTTTCAGAGTTATAACAAAAAGAACCACCAAAGTTAATGGACTGATCTAAGCACTGGAAGGACTCGCATCCCCCAGAAATGAACAAAACAGTCACCTTGTGAATGCAATACACCTAAGGTATAATACTATCAACAGTAAATGACTTAGGTATGCCTTGAAATGTTTTTTCTTTGCTCAATGATGTGAGGGAAAAAAAGTATTGTTATGTCCTATGCTTTGAGAATATTCAGGAATTTTGAACCATTTTTAGGTGGCATGATAACAAAGGATTTACAAACTGAGTATGAACAACACACCTTCTTAGAATCCCTGAGAATTAAGAAGAGAACATTCTGGGAAAAAATGAATACTATAATTCAAAAAGGTATGTATGTTTAATCCAAATACCTCATCAAGCTGAGAGCTTTGTTTAGGTGCATTTTTACTTATTCTACTCCTTCTTGCCGCCTCTGGTTTGGTCAAAAATTCATCTTTGTTTGCATTTGCTAAAGCCAATATAATAAACAAGGTATGATGGGGGTGATCCATAGCAATTGTAGAGATAAGCTGTCAGAAAATAAAGAACTATTAGTTTTATGCAATCAATCAACCAAAAAACGAAAGTGGAAAATCCATTACGTTTTTCATTTTGTTTGACGTTAAGACACATAGGGTACCAGATGCCATAGTGGGTAGAGCGCTGTATATGTGTGGGACAGAGGAATGTGAGCATGATACAGAAATGGAGTGACTTACGTGGAGAGACGAGACAAAAGGAGATTTTTATTCCCGCCCTTTTACAGCATGATAAATGCAACTGACTGGGATATTTTTTATCTTCATCTCCTAGAGTGGGACATTAGCGTACAACCCATGAAAGACAACCAATTGTGCCTTGGTCTGCAGGCGTACTTACGTTATTGAGGACTTCGTGGAATCCTAGGCCCCCCATCATTTTGGTCCCCATTCTAGCAGCCAGCTGGTACATAAGAGGCAGGAATTTGTATGACGGAATGTTCATTCCTTTGCTCTACCGTTAAAAAGAACAAACAAACCTTAAGAAACAATGCGTTTCAAGAAGCCTCACATCTAAGCAAATAAATTACTCTAAGGTAACGCTGCCACCACAGTCATCTGCTGGTTGTTACTAAAACTGCACTAGCTACATTTTTCCCCTCAAGATTCATCTTCTCTTAGTTTCAGTGGTATTCTGGATTTGATTCACTGGTGAGTCACAGTGCTTGATCCGAAAGTAAACTGTTCAGACCTGGAACACCTGCACTGATTACATTCCATGAGACGGGAGGGCTGCTGTGATGGTGACCCCTGGGAAGTCCGTGTGTAATAAAATGGGGTAACCGGGTTCCCTGACGCCAAAGGCAACAGGATTGAATGTGCACTTGCAGCAGAGACTGCTTGCTTGTAACTACTATGTGTCTTATCATTCTTCTCATCCAGAAGAACCACTTTATTTTTAAGCTTCAAATGGATTGCCGATGGAGATCCTGTAAGCATAACTTTAATATTAGGTATCCTCACTGAAATCTAAAATTTTTAAGTAAAAACTCAGGAAATACTACTGCCTTCATGTTTCTTAAAAATGTGTTTGTCATTTGCAAAAGTAATTCACTGTAAAAATCCCAGAAAAGATAAAGCCAGAGGAAGAACCTGCCTGAAATCTCCCAATCTGGCATTCTGGTACTTTCCAGCAGTAACTGCAAAGGTACGGTGAAAGAATGACCTAAAGGCTCTCGTCTCCGCATAAACCTGCATCATGAGAGCTGATCAAGTACGTAGGAGTAGAGCACCGAACCAGATGGCAGGGATACAAAGAATACACAAAATCAGTAACACTGGCAGGCTCTTGTCTAAGCTTTTCAAGCGCAGGCTAGAATCTGGGGTTTACAAAGACGACTTGCCTTCATCATGCCATTGACTTCAGAAACTCCAGAATTTTCAAGCCAGAGAGAACAAAGACGGAATATCCACATATCATGCGCTTCTCCACTCAATAAGCAACTGATGTAATTTTCAACTGCTTTACATAAGAACCGCTTACGATCCTCTTTCAGGGCACGGAGCGCACACTCATCCAGCTCCAGCTCTCGCTGCACCTTTATCGTGTATCTTGTGTTGGATAATTAAAGGAAGATGCAAAATCCATCAGAACGTATAGAACTACATCATACATGATATACAACATAAATGAAAAGTCAACTGTCCATCCTAGGAGAAAAAGCAAAATTCTAAAAATTATAAGGGAACAAACTTAGTATCTCAAAGTAAGTCTGGGCAATTCAAAAGTCATTGTAGGGGCGCCTGGGTAGCTCAGTTGGTTAAACGTCCAACTCTTGATTTTGGCGCAGGTCATGATCTCACAGTTTGTGAGATCGGCCCCGTGTCGTGATCTGCATGGAGCCTGCTTAGGATTCTCTCTTTCTCTCTTTCTCTCTCTCTCTCTCTCTCTCTCTGCCCCTCCCCACTTGTGAGCACACACGCTCTCTCTCAAAAATAAAAGTAAACATCAAAAGCCATCCTAGGCAACCAGGGGCCAAGTGGACTCTACTCAAGATACCTACTTAACTTTATTCTCTACTTTCACTATCCTATTCAAACAAAAGGGACGCATGAAGAAAGGGTTAAAAAACACACACACATCCGAATAGATAACTCTTCCGCATTTAATTTCACCACCTATCTCCTTTTCACTATGATACCAACAAACCCAAAAAGCAAAACAAAAAGCTAACATCCATACAGTCTACAATGAGCTTAGAACCACAGTGCGCAATCACGCCCCGGTTCTGTACATCTTGTCTATACATACAGTCACTGCATTTCTGTGCATCTTGTCACTTATCACTGGTGGACATGTAGTTACCTGGTGGTCTGAATTTTATGCTCCCTAAGAAGGCCCACTTCCTCTTTGGCCCTTTTCAGGAGAGCCTGCTTGTTTTCAAATTCTGATGATTTCATGTAGTTTTCAATTCTCTGGTACTGCGTATCCGAGAACCGTGCTAATGAGAGAAATGCCTTCATTTTTCCATTTCTAAGCTCATCACTGCTTTCTCCGTCATAATTTCCAGCAACTTCCACTGCCTTCAAGAAAACACAATAACTTATGTTATTTACACAGATCCTAAATGTATCTAAAGAACCACTTAAAAAGACAGTCACAGTAAAGTTCAATTTATACATATTTTTATGGATAAGCTAAATTATATGAAGCACAGTATTTTGAATTTTCAAACAACTTTGACAGTGTAGAAATAACCAAAACAGCTAATATTTTAACAAACTGTAGAAAACAAAGGGCTTCATAAAATTTAAAGACGGTCATATTATACTTTTCATGCTATACTTATTTATAGTGAGATAGCTACTTCCAAAATTAATTAAACTACAGGAATAAGGGGAGAAACAAGAGGGAGAGAGGGGCCGGAGCACAAAGTCCTGATCCTGTTTGTAAGGCGGTTGGGTTACAAGTGCACAGTCAAGACTAACTTGCATGTTCCTTAATCAGCTCTTCTTGTAGATAAGTAAATGGAGAAATGACCAGAAACAACTTCAGAGAGTAGGTGGTGTGTGTGTTGGGGGGGGGGGGGGGGACTGAGGGAAGACACATCTGGGCTTCCTTTCAAAACAGGGTCCTTCTTTTTTACCACTGTTTCATCCTGCCCTAAAAATTACATGGAGCTGCTATAGTAATAAATACTCCAAAACTGAAATCTTCCTTTTATTTGCTTTTGAAATGCACATGGCCTTGATGAAAGATCAAGCGTACTCATGCTGAACAGCTCTCCTAAGGGTTGTGAGAAAACCTTACCTTTTCCAGGTAGGTCTGCATGATGACCGCAGGGTTTTCTAAGCAAGTTTCCGCCAACCAGGTGCCGCAAACCCTCAGACATTCTGTGTACAGAAGTCTTAGGCTGGGATCATTCTGTATATGAAAAGCAAAATCTTAAAATGTAATTCACTATCATGACTATGCGAAAGTATCTTCCGTGTAGGGGAAAAAAGCAGGTTAAGAATATTTTTCCTCGTATATTCCAGGCACTTTAGCAAGGCTTGATTTCTGTATGTTACCTCATCTCATCCCCACAAGAACCCTGTGAGGCGAGGACTCTATGACCCTTCATCTGCAGAGTGCAGTGGCAGTATGGACATACAGAGGGGGCAGGTAACTCAAGCCAGGCTGATCCCGGGCCCCACTTGTTAAGCAACGTGTAAACATCATACTGTATCAGCTCCCGGAGCTCTGGTATAATGGTAAAACTCTTTAGGATGAGGATGTCCTAAAGTGCCCAATACCGGAAAGGCAGGTGCGTGTCAGAAGGAGAGCACTGTGGCCACACCTGCAAACACCACACGACTCCCGCAAACACCTCTACTGTGCCCATAATACGCTGGAGAGACAGCTACAGAGGCACACAGATTTCCAGTAACCAGTGGGTCATGTTAAATAAAATATGAGACATTCTTTTTCCTAAGTACGAAGACTGACAACTTAATTGTTCCAACTTGCTTCCTTTTTAAACTTTGGTTCTCTCACACATTTCCTCTTCCATTTCTTTATTTTGAATTTATAGTAGCTATTTCTTCCCCCTCCACCTCCTGTACTGGCTATTTCATGTTTGTTTCCATCATACTCTTCTCGAATTCCATATAAAGTTTAAAAAAAAATGCTTAACACTGGGTTAAATCAAATAAATCTACCACAAGATGGACTAACAGGATTATTGTAAAGAGAAACTAAAATTAGTATTTCTAAACTTCTTTACAAATAGTAATTTTCCAGGCTCCTTTTTATACTTTCTTGTTCATAGATAAGCAAATTTCAAGGCTTTAATAAAACTGTGGACTTATTAAAAATATTTTAGGGGGCACCTCAGTGGCTCAGTCGGTTGAGCATCTGACTTGATTTCGGCTCAGGTCATAATCCCAAAGTTGTGGGATCAAACCTCCTGTTGCGCTCCACACTGAGCATGGAGCCTGCTTAAGATTCTCTCTCTCAGGGCGCCTGGGTGGCTCAGTCAGTTAAGCGTCCGACTTTGGCTCAGGTCATGATCTCACGGTTCGTGAGTTTGTGCCCCGCATTGGGCTCTGTGCTGACAACCCAGAGCCTGGAGCCTGCTTTGGATTCTGTGTCTCCCTCTCTCCCTGCCCCTCCTCCGCTGATGCTCTATCTCTATCTCAAAAATAAACAAACATTAAAAAAATTAAAAATATATCTATTTTAAAGCTCAGTGGTTGCTTTACAACAGTAAAATACTAATTCAGCCAATTAAAAAAAACCAGTAAACCTCTGCACCACTGGAGTCCAGCTTCTTGATCATCTGCTTGAGGACACTCAGGGCGAGACTCTGCTCGTTTCTTGCCCAAAATACTTGGGCCTCCTCCAGCTGCCACTCGGAGACTCCACGACCAGGTGGGTTGTACTGTTTAATGTGAAATATTGCCCGTTCGGGGAGCTGAAATGAAAACGACATATGGGAATAAATACCATTACTGTTACTACTGCTAGCACGAATCATGGAAGCAGTAACTCCCATCACTGACGACTGTTTGTCAGGACGGTCTCAAGTACATCTGTGCCTGCCTCCCTCAGCCCCGCATCCATCTGGTTCTCTCACAAATACATACATATAGATGTATACATAAGCACATGTACGAACACACGTGTGTGCATGCGTGCAGTATATAAGACCACTGAATTGTTATCAATATAGTCAGTTAGGTATCTTCTCATTTCAGAACCATGAGACTGAGGCTTAGAGAAGTACCCTGTCCAAGGCTTGAACTCAGGTCTGATGCCAAAACGGGAAATCTTGAACAATTATCCTAAGCAATATTTTTACAGCAATCTGTTTCTCGGTGACGCTTCTGTTTTACTCGTGCTTTCCATTTTCTGGGTCATAAAAGAAAAAGTCATAGGGTGAGACGACATCATTTTAAATCTTATTACCTGAGTGTTCTTAAAAGTTCGGGCCAGTATGGAGAGTTCTACAAGGTGCGTGGTGAGAATATCCTTAAAACATTCTCTCTGGGAGTTTTCCATTTCCTTTTCCATCAAGATCTCCAAAATGACTGTGCGGAGAGCCATGATGGGCTCCTGAAAACTAAAGTCACTGTCTTTGAGAAGCTGGGAGTGTTTCCGCCACTTAGCGTAGACTTCGGAGGGCTGCCTACCGGGGACCGATCTGAAAGCAACATCACAGAAGCCACGTAAGCAAGAGAAATTGAAGGACAAAAATGCTACCACACAGCTTCTGCATTTAAGATAAAACACAAAGGAGTTTTGACAGTAATGACACGAGAGCTTAAAAAGGATACAAAGTAAGCACCAAAGTTCATAAAACTACAAAACCAGCAGACTTGTGAAGGTCAGCACAGGGGCTACAGATGATGAATGTTTTTAAAGATTTTCTTAAAAATACTCTTAAAGCTCACAAAAAGCAGCATTTCTAAGTATATATTCTTCTGAAACGAGAACACCTTCATGAAGCTTGGTGTCAGAACGCCGACACCTCTAGTCCCGCTTCAACGTTCCCTGTGGCAAAAGGCGGCATGTGAGCAAGGAAAGGGAACAGATGTATTAATTTCTGCTGTGCCCAAGTGGGTGCAGGGGAGGACTCTATGCATAATTACAGCTGCTAAAGAAATCACAATTCAGGGGGAGAAATGCTGGTAGCCGGCAAAGGTCTCACTCCCCAACATTATTGATTAAAGGAAGAGAAAATGCATATTGTGCAATTAGTTTACATGAAAAGGATGCTTCCCACACGGTCACACTAAGCAATACCGTCCAATCCTTGAGGGCCACTGTACTGACAGGAATCAAGATGAAGAAGGGACAGTAAGAAGATGACAAGATGGTGACTAGGAAATGAAAGCTCCTTCAGGAAGCTTCCAGATGGGAGGGGCCAACATGGCAGAGAAGTAGGGGGATCCAAAGTTCCCTCCTCTGTGAAACAAAGCAGTGTTGAAACTAAAAGACTTTGAATTCTGAGAGTCCGGGAGGAAAAGAGACAGTCGCTTCCAGGGACCCACAGGGACAACCTGACTGCCGTAAATGCATGATTCTGAATTGGGAGAGATGAAACGAACAGAGGAGAGGGATTCCCTTCTGCAGAGACACAAAGGGAAGAGAAAGTGCAGCTGGGGAAGCATAGCACTGTATCTGGACAAGAGAAAAACCTCAAACCAGGACGGAGAAAAAGCCCATCTCTAACTGCAGGGCTTGCTCCGGACTGGGCCAGGACTGGGCCAGCTGTCCGGATCACGCGACTGGGCAGGAGGGGAGCCAGCCCCAGGCTCGGGGACTAGGTCGCGGGTGCAGTCCGCAGTAGGAGACAGCGATCCCCTCCCTGGAGTGCTGCGGGAAAGGGCAAAGCCTGCTGCGCCTGCCGCGCCTGCCGGTCGGGGACCACATATCCGGCAGCAGGGAAGGGTGCTTCCCCAGTACCCGGGCGCAAGGAGCGGGAGTTTGAGTCCCAGCCAAGCCCCAGGCATGGCAGTCGGTGGAGCAGGACAAACCGCCTCGTCTGCGTCCTCATTTGTGTCCGTGGCACAGTGAGGACGGCTCGAACAGAGTGGTTTGGAACACCAGGTCTGTGAAGAAGAGACTGGGGGTTGCCATCACCACCAAGGGGGCAGTTCAGCTAACAGACGGCAGGGCCCACAGCGGAGGCGGGACCCGCCTACACCAAACCACGCCCCTCCGCGCCGCGTGCTGTGTATCTACGGGAACAGGATTGGCGCTGAGCAACCGGACGCCCCCTCGTCCAGACCTGAGCTGCTGCATTGCCTGGATTAATTCTCGGATAATTCTAATTATAGACATATATTCTTCCTTCCTTTTCTTCTTTTTCTCTCTTCCCTCCTCTAGTCTGGTTACTCTGGTTGCTGCTTTGTTTAAGCAGACATATTTAATCCATTTTCTTGATACATGTTCCACACCTCCTTCTTAATTCTCCATTCTCTCTCTCTGGTTTAAGCTGTATAGTTTCTCTGTCTGGATAACTTTATTTTCTTTTCTTTTCCCCCACTTCCTTCTTTATTTTCCCTTCTCTCTCTCTCTGGATTAAGCCATAGAGTTTCTCTGCCTGGTCAATTTTTATTTTTTCTTTCTCCCCGGCCCCTGTCATTTCTCTCTCCGAATGGGATAAGGCCTCTTCCAACAGCACTGCCTCCACCCTATGGGTACTTGCAGCTGGTGTTTCTGTTTCTGGCTTTTCGTTTGTTCGCGTGTTTTTGTTTTCTGAGTTTTGTTTGTTTTCCTTTCCAGGGCTACTTGAATGAACAAATCAAAGCACACTTAGTGGAGGGTTCAAAACACCACTACGGTAGGGAGATTTAGAATTTAGAATAATAGTCATAATACTAATCGTTGAATGGCGCGCCTGAGTGGCTCAGTCGGTTGAGTGTCCGACTTCAGCTCAGGTCATAATCTCACAGTTCGTGAGTTCGAGCCCCGCATCGGGCTCCGTGCTGACAGCTCAGGGCCTGGAGCCTGCTTCGGACTCTGTGTCTCCCTCTCTCTCTGCTCCTCTCCTGCTCACACGCTGTCTCTATCTCTCAAAAATAAATAAAGATTAAAAAAAATTAAAAAAAAAAAAGATTAACTGCTGGACTTGAAAAAAGCATAGAAGACAGCAGAGAATCTACTGCTGTAGAGATCAAGGAACTAAAAAATAGTAATGATGAATTTAAAAATGCTGTAAATGAGGTGCAAAATAAACTAGAGGCAGTCACAGAAAGAACTGAAGAGGCAGAGGGGAGAATTAGAGAACTAAGTGACTCAATGAAACAGAACAACATCCGTATCTTGGGTATTCCAGAAGAAGATAGAGAAAAGGGCCCAAGGTGTGCTTGAAAAAATCACAGTTGATAACTTCCCCAATCTGGGGAAGGAAACAGACATTGAAATCCAGGAGGCACAGAGAACTCCCTTCAGACGTAACTTGAATCGATCTTCTGCACAACATATCACAGCAAAACTGGCAAAATACAAAGATAAAGAGAATTCTGAAAGCAGCTAGAGATAAACACACCTTAACCTACAAGGGTAGACATATAAGGGTAGTAGCTGACCTATCTACTGAAACTTGGCAGGCCAGAAAGGAATGGCAGGAAATTTTCAATGTGATGAATATGAAAAACATGCAGCCAAGAATCCTTTATCCAGCAAGCCTGTCATTCAGAATAGAAGAGATCAAGGTTTTCCTAAACAAAACTGAAGGAATTCATCACCACTAAACCAGACGCACAAGAGATCCTAAGGGGGACCAAAAAGCATCAGAAACATCACTAGAAGCATGAAACCTACAGACAAGACAATGGCTCTAAACCCTTATCTTTCAATAAGAACACTGAATATAAATGGACTAAATGCTCCAATCAAAAGACACAGGGTATCAGAATGGATACAAAAACAAGACCCATCTATTTGCTGTCTACAAGAGACCCATTTTAGACCTGAGGACACCTTCAGATTGAAAATGAGGGGATGAAGAACCATCTCTCATGCTACTGGAAGTGAAAGAAAGTTGGAGTAGCCATACTTGTATCAGACGAACTAGATTTTAAACTAAAGACAGTAACAAGAGATGAAGAGGGGCATTATATAATAATTACGAGGTCTATCCATCAGGAAGAGCTAACAATTATAAATGTCTATGTGCCAAATATGGGAGCCCCCAAATACATAAAACAATTATTTACAAACATAAGCGATCTTATTGGTAAGAATTGCAGGGGACTTTAATACTCCACTTACAACAATGGAAAGATCATCTAGACAGAAAATCAATAAAGAAACAATGGCCCTGAATGATACACTGGACCAGATGTACTTGACAGATATATTTAGAACTTTTCATCCAAAAACAGCAGAATATACCTTCTTCTCGAGTGCACATGTAACATTCTCCAACATAGATCACATACTGAGCCACAAAAAACCCTCAATAAATACAAAAGAATTGAGATCATACCATGCACACTTTCAGATCACAATGCTATGAAACTTGAAATCAACCACAGGAAAAAGTTTGGAAAACCTCCAAATGCATGGAGGTTAAAGAACATCCTACTAAAAAACAAATGGGTCAACCAGACAATTAAAGAAGAAATTAAAAAATGTATGGAAACAAATGAAAATGAAAACACAACAATCCAAACCCTTTGGGATGCAGCAAAGGCAATTCTAAGGGGGAAATACATTGCAATCCAGGCCTATCTCAAGAAACAAGAAAAATCCCAAATACGAAATCTAACAGCACACCTAAAGGAACTAGAAGCAGAACAGCAAAGAAACCCCATACCCAGCAGAAAAAAAGGAATAATAAAGATCGGAGCAGAAATAAATAATGTAGAATTCAAAAAAACAGAACAGATCAATGAAACTAAGAATTGGTTTTTTGAAAAAAATAAACAAAATTGATAAAACTCTAGCCAGGCTTCTCAAAAAGAAAAGGGAGATGACCCAAATAGATAAAATCATGAATGAAAATGGAATTATTATAACCAATCCCTCAGAGATACAAGCAATTATCAGGGAATACTATGAAAAATTACATGCCAACAAACTGGACAACCTGGAAGAAATGGACAAATTCCTAGATACCCACACACTACCAAAACTCAAATGGGAAGAAATAGAAAATCTGAACAGACCCATAACTAGTGAAGAAATTGAAAGTTATCAAAAATCTCCCAACAAATAAGAGTTCTGGACCAGATGGCTAGTCCCAGGGAATTCTACCAGACATTTAAAGCAGAGTTAATACTTATCCTTCTCAAGCTGTTCCAAAAAACAGAAATGGAAGGAAAACTTCCAGATTCATTTTATGAAGCCAGCATTATCTTGATTCCTAAACCAGACAGAGACCTCATAAAAAAGGAGAACTGTAGGCCAATATCCCTGATGAACATGGATGCAAAAATTCTCAAGATACTAGCAAATCAAATTCAATAGCATATACAAAGAATTATTCACCATGATCAAGTGGGATTCATTCCTGGGCTGCAGGGCTGGTTCAATACTCACAAATCAATCAGTGTGATTCATCACATTAATAAAAGAAAGGATAAGAACCATATGATCCTGTCAATAGATGGAGAAAAAGCATTTGACAAAATACAACATCCTTTCTTAATAAAAACCCTCAAGAAAGTTGGGATAGAAGGAACATACTTAAACATCATAAAAGCCATATATGAAAGGCCCACAGCTAATATCATCCTCAACGGGGAAAAACGGAGAGCTTTCCCCCTGAGATCAGGAACACGACAGGGATGTCCACTCTCACCACTGTTGTTTCACATAGCACTGGAAGTCCTAGTATCAGCAGACAACAAAATGAAATAAAAGGCATCAAAATTGCCAAAGAAGGAAAACTTTTTTTTGCAGATGACATGATACTCTACAGGGAAAACCCGAAAGAGTCCACCAAAAGACTCCTAGAACTAATACATGAATTCAGCAAAGTTACAGGGTACAAAATCAATGTACAGAAATTGGTTGCATTTTTATACACCAATAATGAAGCAACGGAAAGAGAAATAAAGAAATGGATCCCATTTACAATTGCACCAAGAACCATAAAATATCTAGGAATAAATCTAACCAAAGATGTAAAAGACCTGTATGCTGAAAACCATAGAAAGCTTATGAAGGAAACTGAAGAAGACACAAAGAAATGGAAAAATATTCCATGCTCCTGGATTGGAAGAATAAATCTTGTTAAAATGTCAATACTACCCAAAGCAATCTACACATTCAATGCAATCCCAATCAAAATTGCACCAGCATTCTTCTCAAAGCTAGAACAAACAATCCTAACATTTGTATGGAGCCACAAAAGACCCCAAATAGCCAAAGTAATACTGAAGAAGAAAACCAAAGCAGGAGGCATCACAATCCCAGACTTTAGCCTCTACTACAAAGCTGCCTTCATCAAGACAGTATGCTACTGGCACGAAAACAGACACATAGACCAGTGGAATAGAATAGAGAACCCAGAACTGGACCCATAAACGTATGCCCAACAAATATTTGGCAAAGCAGGAAAGAGTATCCAATGGAAAAAAGATAGTCTCTTCAGCAAATGGTGCTGGGAGAACTGGACAGCAACATGCAGGAGAATGAAACTAGACCACTTTCTTATACCATACACGAAAATAAAATGGATGAAAGACCTAAAGGTGAGACAGGAAACCATCAAAACCCTAGAGGAGAAAGCAGGCAACAACCTCTTTGACCTAAGCAGGAGCAATTTCTTACTTACTTGACACTTCCAAAGGCAAGGAGATTAAAAGCAAAAATGAACTACCGGGACCTCACCAAGATAAAAAGCTTCTGCACTGGAAAGGAAACAATCAACAAAACTAAAAGGCAACCATGGAATGGGAAAAGATATCTGCAAATGACATATTGGATAAATGGCTAGTATCCAAAATCTATAAAGAACTCACCAAACTCCACACCCAAAAAACAAATAATCCAGTGAAGAAATGGGCAGAAGACCAGAATAGACACTTTTCCAATGAAGACATCCACATGGCCAACGGACACATGAAACAATGCTCAACGTCATTCATCTTCAGGGAAATATAAATCAAAGCCACACTGGGATACCACCTCACACTGGTCAGAGTGGCTAAAATGAACAAGTCAGGAGACTATAGATTCTGGCAAGGATGTGGAGAAATGGGAACCCTCTTGCACTGTTGATGGGAATGCAAACTGGTGCAGCCGCTCTGGAAAACTGTGTGGAGGTTCCGGAAAAAATTAAAAATAGATCTACCCTATGACCCAGCAGTAGCACTGCTAGGAATTTACCCCAGGGATACAGGAGTGCTGATGCATAGGGGTACTTGTACCCCAATGTTTATAGCAGCACTTTCAACAATAGCCAAACTACAGAAAGAGCCTAAATGTCCATCAACTGAGGAATGGATAAAGAGGATGCGGTTTATATATACAAGGAATACTCCTTGGCAATAAGAAAGAATGAAATCATGCCATTTGCAGCAACGTGGATGGAACTGGAAGGTATTATGCTGAGTGAAATACATCAGTCAGAGAAGGATAGATTATCATGTTTTCACTCATATGGGGATCTTGAGAAACTGAACAGACCGGGGGGAAGGGAAGGGGAAAATATAAAATAGGTACAAACAGAGAGGGAGGGAGGCAAACCACAAGAGACTACTAAATACAGAGAAGAAACTAAGGGTGGATGGGGGGGTAGGAGAGAGGGAAAATGGGTGATGGGCACTGAGGAGGGCACTTATTGGGATGAGCACTGGGTGTTGTATGTAAGCCAATGTGACAATAAATTATATTCATTAAAAAAAAAAAAAGTATGCTTCTAGTACAGCATGGCAGCATAGACCTAAAACAACACCAATGCCAACACAGTGCTGAAGACAGAATGGCCGATCACGTGCTATGGCGAAAAAAACCGTGGAAAAGCAATTTTACCTGGAGTAGGAAGGGGGAAAGCTGTGAATCAGCACAATGATGCTAAATTTTAAAAACCGGAATTTTTACAGTAAATATTTTTGAAAATGTTTCAGCGGTCAGCGCTCACCTCCCGTCTCAGTTCCCTGGTCAGCGCTCACCTCCTGTCTCAGTCCTCCGGTCAAGGCTCACCCTCTGTCTTAGTTCTCTGGTCAGGGCTCACTGCACACAGCAGACCTGCCCTCAGGGGAGAGGCACAGCATCGCAGGAACCACATACCTGGAGAAAAGCTCCCCGATGTTTTCGAGCTCTCCAATGGCCTGCAGCCTGCCGAGGGTGGGGTAGAGCGAGTACACGGACTCGAGGCTGCCCCTACACAGCTCCTCCACTTCTCTCACCCTGGGGGCAAAAGACAAGACGCTTGGGACACGAAGAGGCTTGCAGAAAGATCAAAGTTCGAATCTGTGGATACAGAGTTGCTTTGCTGGCTGTGCTGTTGACCTCATGCTGTGGAGGCCCCAGCATCCTGCGGCAGAAACACCATCCTCGCACGGACCTGTACTGCAACCCGGCCCTAAGCCGCAGGCTGTCTAACCTGCACTCCCCTGCACCTAGGTTTCTTCGCTTTCAGAATTCTTCTGAACATTAGAGAATACACATAGAAAGAGCCTAACAAAATGGCCAGCACATAATAAGCACCAAAATAGCAGCAAATATTTTTGTAACCAAATACAGGATTTAACAGGTCACTAACTACTGTTAAATAAATAGTATGTTACCTGTGTTTAACCTGTTATAGTTAAGTACCTTCTGGTGTATTATCTCATTGCGCCTCATAACAAGCCTAAGTATTGGTAAGTACTAACCACAGTCAGCACTTAACAAAAAGAACACCAGTGCTAAGAGGTAAATGCCATACAACTACCAACGGAGGCGAGGTTACAACTCTTGAGACACAGAGGCCCAGGAATGGGACAGAGGGGTGGGAATCTCGTTCTCAAGGGCTGTACATAAAGAGCTGATCTGGTCCCAAAGGGAATTTTTTTTTTTTTTTAAGGAAAGAACAGATTTGAACCACATGAACAAGTAAAAAGATCTTATCAGAAAAAAAGAATGTAACAATTTATGTAAGCACCTAACATGAGCAAGCTCCTCCATCTAAAACAAAAAATAAAAAGGTACTATTATAGAGTGTGTGTGTGTGACACACACGTATTTGTGTGACAAATACGAATAGAGAATTCTCTCATATAAAACTGCTGAAACACAGAGAATGCCCTTCCAAGATACGGAAAACACCCACAGTTCCTATTAAAAACATTCCTGCAGAAGACACAACTCATCTGAGCACTTACTTCTCAGATGTACATAAGCTACAAAATTGTTACAGGATTTCGCCTCCCCCTTCTGCACTGTTTGAATCCCAACAGTGACTGGCATGATTTATTCCACAGCGAAGGTGTTGCCTGACAAGAGGGTGGGAATGACGAAGACACAACCTGACCAAAGCCACCAAGTCCTTACCCTTCAGCAGTGCAAATCCGCATGCTGAAATTACTCATCAAGTTTTCAGAAAAGCAGCCATGACACTAAATGTTAAAATACAGTAACTCTTTTTACAATACCTGGCATATTTGAGACTTTCATAAAATGTGGAGAATTCTCTATCTCTCAGAGATTGTAGAGCATTGTACATGGATTCATGGTAACTGGTTCCCTCCATTCCTTTACTGAGATAATTAAAACATAGAGAAAAAATATATTTAAAAACAAAAAGTCTTAAAATGTACAGGTATATACAATATAATTGCACCAAAAAAACAAAATTTGACAACTAAAATTAAGGCGTCTCCATTTCAAACAATGCATTTCTAGAAATTCTGGCAAGAAATACAAAGAATCTTGTGGATCATTTAAATTATTCAAGCAGAAAAAAGTGTATTTCTCAGCTCTTGTGCCTGGTTCTAATTCTCACTTATTCAGCAAACACCGACTATGTGCCAGGGGGCACCAGGCTCCAAAGCCGGGGCAGAGCCGGGGGAAGGGGGTCCATGACTGGACAGGTCAGATAAGGTCGCCATTCCCATGGAGTTCATGTTGTGGTTCAGAGAAGATGGACAATAAATAAGCCAGACGCTGACAAGGAACGTGCAGAGAATTAAAACGGTAACAAAAGAGAATGACCGGGTGGCAACTTGAGATGGATGGTCAGGGAATCTCTGAGACATGACACTGTCCTACTAGAATCTGCATGACGAGAAGCCACACCCGGGGCAACAGGGGCAACAGGCAGCAGATACATTCAAGGCCTTTACGTACCAACAGCCTGGTGTGCAGGAAGAACACAGAGAAAGCCCACGTGCCTGAAATACAGCAGGCAGCGGGAACAGTATACGGTGACTTAGAGAGGAAGCAAGAGTAAATGCTATAAAAATATGAAAGCGTATCTCTCTAATCATACGGCAATCTAACAGTCTGAAATCTGAAAGACACTCCAATTGATGAAATTTTTTTCTGTGAAGGCAATTAAACATACAATTAATATGGTTTCGTTTTTTGGTGCCTATGTCATCAAAAGACTTTTTACATAAATGAGAAATCTTTTCTAAGATCAGGTGTTTGGCTTTCCATTCGGAGCAAATGGTGATGTTACATACAGGGCTACAAACGGTATCTTCCCATGTTCCGGGATTAGCAGTATTTTTTCATGAAAGAAAATATCCCATCGCTAAAGATAAGCAGTCTTAGGAGTGCTGTCCAGCCATGACGGTGCTACCTGAATACCGCAGGGACTGGGAAGCGGAAAGGCTATACTTCTCTTTGGGTTCATAAACAATCAATGAGAAGATTCTCAGGAGAAAATACATTTTACATTTCTATTTTCAAGTATGTCTGGCAGCAGGCCGGGGGGTGGGGGGCGGGGGGGCGGGGAGGGATGCCCTGATGGAATTAGAGGGTGTAACTCAACCCAGATACGTGAACTGCTTACTGCTGTCATGTTTAAGCCACTCGGGCATCTCTATAGCCTGCAGCATGTACAAAACACGAGAAACCCCCCAACTCTTGTTATGCTCACAGAGTAAGTTTAAAAACAGTTCATTATAGGGGTGCCTGGGCGGCTCAGTCCGTTAAGCATCTGACTCCTGATTTTGAGTCAGGTCACAGTCTCACGGTTCATGAGTTCGAGCCCTGCGTCAGGCTCTGTACCGTCAGCACGAAGCCTGCTTAGGATTCTCTCTCCTTTTCCTTGTCTCTCTGCCCCTCCCCTGCTTATGCACGCTCTCTCTTTCCCTTTCTCTCACTCAAAATAAATATATAAACTTAAAAAAGAATAAAAACAGCTCATCAGTTACAACCAGAAGAAAATGTCCAAGCTCTTACTTGGCAGAAACACAGTGGTCCCACTGCATATTCCTCCACGCTGCTTGGTAACAGAGCTCCTGCAGCTGTGCACTCCACTCTTTATTTTCAAGGTCTAATCCTTTTAAATAGACGGAAAGGATATGGCAGAGTCCCAAATTCTGCAGGGCCTAAGCAGGAGTTTAAAAAAAAAAAAAAAAAAAGTAGTCAAAGATAACAAAACTAGCGAAAAAATAATGGCCAAACATGAAAAGTAGGGGCGCCTGGGGGGCTCAGTCGGTTCAGCAACCAGCTTCAGCTCAGGTCATGATCTCCTGGCTTGTGAGTTCAAGCCCCGCACTGAACTCTCCACCCTCAGGAGCCTGCTTCAGATCCTCTGTCTCTCTCTCTCTCTGCCCCCTCCCATGCTTGCTCTCTCTCTCTCTCTCTCTCTCAAAAATAAACATTAAAAAACAACAAAACATAAGAAGTAACTTTCACAACACCATCACTGAAAATCCCCAAGTACCATTTAGTTTGCTCTCCCCGAAACACAAAGACAGAGACTGAAGCCCGGCTGAGGGGCGCCAGCCAGCAGCACAGACGACAGCCTCCGGACCACCTGACATACAGACTACGAGCAAGAGTTTACGTGAGGCTTTCCACGGAAAGGATGTAATCCACGACCTGCCACGCTGCGTGCTGGTAAGAAATGTCTTCTGCTGGCTAACAAGACTGTGATCAACAAACCCACACCATCTTTCAGGTCAGCGACCCTCTGGGTTTTGACCCCAATGCCTGTGTCCAGAGTTTACGTGGCCGGCTGAAGACGCCACCCATGTACTGAAATCCCCTCACGCGACACGGGACTTCACCAGAGCAGAAGAGAACTCACCTGGATGATTCCTGCCTGGCGGGTGGATGAGGAGATTGCTGACTCAAGGTCATATGTCACCAGGGCTTTCCCCCACATGGCTTCATGCTCGTACGTTCGCAGCCTGTAATTACAGATTTCCAAGGTACCTCTGAGTTCTACCTGCGTGTGGCTCCTTCACAGACAGAATTACCATCCCGCCATTCAGAAGCACGGGTTTTACCTGGTAAGGGGCTGGAGCATCTTCCCCCCACCACAGCCGTACAGGCTATCTGGCTCTCCGATACTTCTATAGATTTCTAAGAGCAGATCCTAAAAACGGGGCAGCAACAAAAATTGGAGATGGGAAAAATACCGCTTTATGAATTCAACAAAATGGAAATTGTATCATTACCAACATGTCTCCCAACTACACATTATTGTCATAAACGTAAGAGATAGTGATATGGAAATGTATACCAAAGATGTGAATCGGCAACACAACGAACAGATCCCAGACAACAGAATGGCTCCCTGAAAAGAACTGATCACAATTTCATGCATTAAATAAGAAATCAACCCCAATTTATCAGGCTTTCAAACACATGCATAAGTAATCATTTAAATAAAAACAAAGAATCCTATCAACAGCTAAAAATGGACACAGGAAAATGACATCTGCAAAGTCTGACTCTTGGAAACTGAATGTAGTAAAAATAAAGGTCATGAACTTTTCTTTCAAAGAAAACTCAAAACTGAATTATGTTACAATTGGTAAAACACAGTAAGGATAAAGAAGCAGCTTGATGACTCCAATCTTTGTTGTAAAATGTACACAGAATGGATTCTGTTTAAAACCATCTCAGTAAAATAAAAATGAAAACAGAAAGACAACAGAAGATTGGAAAAACTAGAAACCTCTGCACAGAAAACCAATCAAGCAATTTTACTGCTTAATGGTGCTTGCTCTGGGAAATATTTACTAAATACAACTTCATGGATACTGGCATAAGTCTGTAATTCTAATTCTTTTTTTTTTTTGTTACTATTTATTTATTCTTGATAGCACAAGTGTGAGTTGGGGAGGGGCAGAGAGAGAGGGGGAGACAGAATCCAAAGCAGGCTCCAGGCTCTGAGCCAACAACACAGAGCCCAACGCAGGGCTCAAACCCACGAACTGTAAGAACATGACCTGAGCTGAAGTCGGACACTCAACCGACTGAGCCTCCCAGGCGCCCCTGCAGTTTGAATTCTAATTAAACTGTTTCTATTCATGAACGTGAAATTGAGCCCTTGGTGCTGGAATGTTCAGTACCCAGCTTAGCGCAGTAGCCAGCCTAGCACAGAAAATACTGCAAAAACTCAGCAAAAGAGGGTAAAACTATCAAAAAAGCACAAATGGAAAAGAGAAAGGAGAATGGGATCAACAGTAGAGAACATACAAGACGCCAGGAGAGGCTGATGGTGCTAAGGGTTAGTGAAACATCAGAGAAGATGCTGAAAGGAAGGCGACCCCCACGCTAGTAACACAAAGTTCACAGGGCCCACGAGCAAGTGCTGCTTCTGGGAGGAGGTTAGTCTTTCACAAGTCCAGCTGTTAAGGAAAAAGAGGCCAGAAAGGGTGACAGAAGAGAGAAATGACTTATTTTTATTTTTTTTAATATTTATTTATTTTTGAGAGAGAGAGAGAGAGAGAGAGAGACAGACAGACAGAGACAGAGAGAGACAGAGAGTGAGCTGGACAGGGGCAGACAGGGAGACACAGAATCCAAAGCAGGCTCCAGGCTCTGAGCTGTCAGCAGAGAACCCGACGCAGGGCTTGAACCCACAGATTGCGAGATCATGACCTGCCGAAGTCGGACGCTTAACCAATTGAGCCAACCAGGCACCCCGGAAATGACTTTATTTTTAAGTAGGCTCCATGCCCAAAGTGGGGCCTGATCCCATGACCCTGAGATCAACAGTCACGAGCTCTACCAACTGAGCCAGCCACGCGCCCCTGCAGGGGAATGACTTGAACAGAAGTGTGACAACGTCTGGACACGTCCAGAGGGAGCAGAGCACAGTGAAGAGTAACTGCTCTGAGAAAGAACTCATAAACAACGAAGCACAGGAAGGACTGTGTTGACTAGAAGGAGAAAGTGTTTCTCCACTTTAACAACAGGAAAGGTTACACTGAGCGATGCAGGGGGATTTCGTGTTTGATGGGGAGATGTGCTGGGACTTCGTCTCTACCTCCCCGGTTTTCTTCGAGAAGCAGGAGGCAAGCTACAAGCAAAAGGGAAGAGACCAAGTGGAGAGGTAGAAACGGTCATTTCAGAGGACTGAGCCGACCAAAGAAATTCAGCGAGAATGGCCAACTTAGGAGTAGGCATGAAGAGATTTATAGAAGGGGTTCCTGGGGGGCTCAGTCGGTTAAGTGTCCAACTCTTTGTTTCAGCTCAGGTCACGACCTCATAGTTCATGGGATCGAGCCCTATGTTGGGCTCTGCACTGACGGTATGGAGCCTGTTTGGGATTCTCTCTCTTTCTCTAAATACATAAACATTAAAAAAAATTTATAGAAGGAATCGGCCCTGCGATGTGACATACAGTAAACAAGTAAACAAATGAATATATGATTACAAATGTTAAATTCTATAAAGAAAAGAAACAGGCTACTGTGGCAGAAAAATCTGTATGAGATAGGTGGTTTTACTTCCAAGTGTCAGATGAAGGAACTCAAGGTTGGAAAGGGGGAGTGATCTGCACAAGATTTTACAAGCAGCAGGGTCAGGATCAGAACTCAACTCTGTCCACCCCGAGGCCTAACGTTCAAACCGTGAGCTTACGTACAGGACACTCAGCCCAAACAGTAACGTCAGTCTGAAAATCAAATGACGTCTCTAGCATCTCTATAATAAAATAATAATACAAAATAAATAGTATCACAAATAATAAGGTCTCTGTAATATTTACCTGTAAACTTATTCCAGTTTCTTCTTTACTTTTTTCACTCAAACTAGAAATCGTTGTATTTTGGCTTGCTTCTTCAAACATAAGGCTTCTGTTTGTCACAAGAGCACATCTTTTAATGAAAATATACTATTGTGAAGCTTACTAACACACACTATAGCCTTGAATGAGAAAAACTAACCAAGATCACAGATAAAACATAATGAACCATTCATACTTTAAAATGTAATATGACTCACACCTAGAATGGAAAAAATTTGTGAATATTAATTCTTCTCATGATTATCAAATATTAATGACAATCTCATAGACAGGAAGGCCATAAGTCAAACTGCGCTTATTTATAGGGAGGGCCAGGCCTGTTTAAAAATAAATGCTCTCCAATTTATAATGTTCTGTCAGGGGTTTTACCCGAAGTTCAACCTCATTAATAATCACGGGCACACAAGACCACACCGAGACACCACATAACAAGCGATAAATCGGTAAAAATTAGGAAGTGTGATAATACTAAGTGTTCACAAAGAGGGGCATGGGTGGGATCCACCCACCCAAGGTTATAAAACCACTAAGTGACAGGAAGAAGACAGAGATCTGGGTACCCCAAGGCCTCAGCTTTCAGCCCTGCACGTACATACACGATATTCAGTCCCATCAGTTAATTTCAACTCCCAAGTCATGTCAGCTATAAAGTTGGTGACAATAATTATCCCGTGTATAAAATCAATAGTAACCTAAGTGGGAGTGCCTCTGTTATTACTTATCAATTGATTCCTGTTTGGCTCCCTCCTTCAAATGTAAGGCTTTCTACGGATCCACTCCCACAACTCCATTTCTGACAAGTATGCAAACGGCTGTGACCACTTTCAGAAACAATCTGGCACTATCTTGACAAGGCTGAACTTCTGCATCCCCTGCAGCCCAGTAGTTTTCCCCTTAGACACAGATCCTGAACCGGGGAAGGAGGAAACGAATCGTGGTGCACCGCCCCCCGCTGGGACACGCAGTGGCAGTGACAAAGTACTGACCACAGCAACACACGACATAGATGAATCTTACAAAGATACCGAATGGAAAAACAAGTTCTAGAAAAGCACACACATAATTTGTCATGAAGCTCAAAAATGAGGAAAACTAAACTATATTTATGTATTCATACTCCTAGGATAAAAACAGCACCTATAAGAATGAACACAAAACACGAGCTCACGTTCACCTCCCGGAGGGAAGACAGAGGGATGGGACAGAGGAGACTGCTGCCTGACAGAAGAGTAGCGACAACATCCAATTTATGTGTAGCTATTACATCTATTTTCCTTATTGGCAGGTCATGCAGAAGACAGTTTTCAGAGGAGAAATTTGGAGAGCAGGGGAGACAGTACTAGAGGTTGTAACTTTGTCCGTCTAAGGCTGTAATTAATCCAGGAAAAACAGAGCCGCCAGGACCTGGCAGACGCTGCCTCAAGTACCAGTGACACTCACATAACCGAGGTCGCGAATGAACACCTTTGGTCTAAATCTGTTTGAGGGAGTTTTACACTTCTTTCTGAAAAATTATGGACACTAGCTTTGAAATCTCGTATGTTCTCAGGAGCAAGTTAACAAACAAAACTTTATGGTACCTGACTGAGTCACTGAAGAAAACCAGCGTTCCCTACCCTCCGTCAAGCTCATCCCTCTGTCTGCCCTTCCTGTCCCATCAGGCACTTGGGGAAAAAATCAAAAATCAAAACCAAACTGTTAAAGCAAATTGCAAGCCTTCTCTGTCAAGGACTTGTTCCTAAAGTTAACCAAATCAAAATCCGGGCCTCCTGCTCGTTAAACAATTCTGCAAAAGTTTGCCAAAATCTATCCCATCACCTATCTACAAATTAAGGTGATTTTATTTACACTCATAGACGAGTGGTGCCTGGGTGGCTCAGTCTGTTAAGAGTCCGACTTCGGCTCAGGTCATGATCTCGCAGTTGTTGAGTTGGAGCCCCATGTCAGGCTGTGTGCTGACGGCTCAGAGCCCGGAGCCTGCTTCGGATTCTGTGCCTCCCTCTCCCTCTCAGCCCCTCCCCAACTCATGCTCGGTCTCTCAAAAATAAATGAACATTATACTACTAGACAAGTGTATTCACTCCCAATTAGAAGAAATACTAATTAGAAGGAAATACACAATGAAACCAAGATACTGAAACACATTCAGATCATAATTACTACTGCCAAGTATGTAGACCCTGACTCAAATGTTAAGTCTCTAAGAATGGGCAATGATCCATTTCTTACTGATATTTAACGAACATAACTGTCTTCATACAGTCTATAGTGATGATGAACCAATTACATATTATACATAGTATCTACATATCATAGATTTTTGTTTTCATTTGAAAAGGAGAAACTAAATACCAAACCAAAGACTTAAGAAATCAGTCCAAGTAACTCATTTATTTATGTTTGGACGAGGATCTGAATTCTGGCTCCTGGTTTTCCACAGTCTAAAAATCACACTGTTTCCAGCTTAAGGATAGTCCAAGGTAGAAATCATTAAGTAGCAAGCATAAGAAATATAGCAACATATTATATCTTTGCCATTGCAATTCTGTAATAGCAGTGATTCTGTGGTGGGAGAATGAGGCTAAGAAGAAAAATAAACACTAGGCTACTTCAATTTTTTTTTTTTTCAACGTTTTTTATTTATTTTTGGGACAGAGAGAGACAGAGCATGAACGGGGGAGGGGCAGAGAGAGAGGGAGACACAGAATCGGAAACAGGCTCCAGGCTCCGAGCCATCAGCCCAGAGCCTGACGCGGGGCTCGAACTCACGGACCGCGAGATCGTGACCTGGCTGAAGTGGGACGCTTAACCGACTGCACCACCCAGGCGCCCCAACACTAGGCTACTTCAAATGAGTAAGATCTCACGAGTGCAGCTGGGATAATACAGTGTGCATTCTCTACTCTTTAACCTCCTTGCTTTCTTGTTTTTCACTAAGATCTAGGACAACACCTATTCAACTCCTATTAGAATTCTAACTCAGAGGAAAAGTTAATTAAGTTGGTAGAAATACAGGTAGATAGCAAAGTAATGAAAGTAATTGAGTCACAGAAAGAAATCAGTACATTACTTTATAATAAACAAGGAAAATGGACCTTGAACAAGCTGGGATTAGTGGTAAAAGTAATTTCACTAAAATCAAGCAATCACTCAATCATCTGAAAACTATTTATTGATCACTTCTATTAAATTCCCAATGCTACCGCTATGGGGAACAGAGAGATGAATAAGGAGTTTGCTATCTAGAATTTATACAATTCTTAAGGAATAAACATCTGTTTTATTTCAGAGCAGAATTATTTATATCTTTTAAAATATTATTTCACTTTAATAGAAAACTTCTATCTAAAATGTCTTTTAAATGGGGGAATGGGAGCAAAATAAAATACATACCTTTACTGAAACAATGTCAACACTGATTTTAAAAGCCAAGTGTCTAAATTCCATTACCTTTTCTCCTGGTCATCTGTGCTTTTCTTATCTGCATAAATTTCTGCGTAGAGCAATGCTGTAAAGTGAGCAGCACAAGACTGAGCCACCTTAGCAACCTCCAGGTAATTCAACTCCAGCCAGAAAGCATCATCAAAAACGGTTCCTAAGGAAGGTCTAAGGAAAAACTTAACATCAAGTCATGTCCATTTCTTTAACTTCAATATCAAAAGAAGAGTATGCTGATATAGAACACAATGGTAGCAAGCGTTAAAAAGAAAATTAGATTCAAATAGCCAAAAACCGCATGTCCCCAACATATAGCTGTAAACATGTTAACATACTACGGCTGAAGAGCCCTATCTGACCCCTTTCGGATCACAAACCCCGTACGGAATCTGAGGAAAGCTACGGATCATCAGAGCTCATACAAATTTGGGGTTCACACCTACCTTCCATCAAGGGGTCTATGGACTCCAGGCTAAGGGTAGGCTGCACAGAATACCCAATAACACCTACAAAAATCTTTTTTAAAAAGTGGCCAATTTAATGGAAATACTGTTTCTTCAAAACACAAGTACATGTTTTTCCTAATGCAGTCCGTTTTCTCTTTGTTTTTTCGCCTAAGTTACTTAATAAAAACCTTCTGGGAGTAACAGTGGGTCACAATCGGAAGCAATCATCTATCTCTTTTAAAACCAGCATTATAAATGAAATGTGACAAGGTAGTGGGTAACAACACTGGTTTTAGGCCAGCATATGGCCTGGTTCAAGTCTGGTTGGACCACCCACTACAAGATATATCACCTTCAACAACTTCGATTCTGAAGGTTTAATTTTCTCATTTGTAAAACCGGGGAACAAGAGCCATCTTCCACGGAATTTGAAATGATTAAATAACACGTATCAGGCTGATGAATACAGCGCCTGTCACAGAGCTGACGCTTAACTGTAGCTACGGAGGGGCACCTGGGTGGCTCAGTCGGTTGAACGGGGAGCCTGCTTGGGATTTTCTCTCTCCCTCTCTCTCTGCTCCTCCCCTGCTCCCACTTGCCCTCTCTCTCCCCACCTGTGCCCCTCCCTCACTTGCACGTGCTCTCTCTCTAAAATAAAAAACAAAACCACCAAAAAACAAACCCTGTGGCTGAGGAACCTGAAGTTCAGAGATCACAAAGCTTCTAAGCACCAGAATCGGACATAAATTGAGGTCCTTTACACTCCTTTGTTCTGTTCATATTCTCTCAAGGAATCTTCTGTACGGCCTATTCAGAATGAAAACTAAATGTGAAGAATGCTTATCTCTTCCAAGGACTGGAATGTCAACACCACTCTACCTTGATGACGAATCTGCATTGAACGATTCAGAGGTGAAACGGACTCCCAGCCCCAAGAAATAACATGCTTCTGGCTACAGCTACAGCTTTTTATGGGCTGTCTCAGGAAAGGATCTCTACGCGACAATATAGCGTATCGGTAACTTTCTAATTGGAAACATACTGAAACCCTAACATTTCTAAGAGCGGTGCGGGATGGTATGCGGGGGACAAAGAGGAATTCATTTGAAAACGTAAAGGCATTTAGGGATTTTGCACTCCTCCCCTACTCTCCTTCCCGCCCTTCGTCAACCACTGCCGCCACCAGCATACACGCACAGAAGACGCCACTTCCTACCTATCCAAGCTGCAGGCCTGATTTAACCAAAGTGCCACCTGAATATGGGTTATTTCAAGAAGATAGAAGCATCACACAAAGTACATACAGCACCTTGGAAAGAGCACCACCTCAGAGAACGTGACAATGCAGCCGGCAGTAACAAGTGACCCTTCTAAGTCCCCAAACCCCAAAAGCCATGTTCACTCCATTACCTCCTTTGTCTCCTCATGTAGTCCACAACAGCAAGCATGGTCCTCTGCGACTTTTTATCCACACAGCATCGGAAAAAGTGCTCTGAGTCTGACAAAGAAAGACAGCTCCCCTTAGTCTGGGCAGACTTGCTTAAGGGCATCCTTCCTTCTGGGCGTGCGTCTGTCTCCCTCTACACTCTAAGCTTCTGGTGGGCAGTCACCTGGCATAAAACTGGTTCTTAATAAGTATGAATCGATAAGAACTTAATGGCATTTCTTACTCTTTTACAAGAAACTGCTTATTAATGAAACTGAGAATTTAATTACAATTTATATTTTATTTCTGAAGGGGGCTAATTCACTGGCTCAGTAAATATTTACCGAGGATCTTTTATATACTGGGCAGTTGGGATACAACTCTGAATAAGAGAGACTGTTTCTGTGCACACAGAAGTCACTGGCTTGCCTGAGAGTCTCGCCTCTGTGTGATGAGGATGTGACAGGGAAGTGGAGAGTGGACAGGCACAAAGGATGGAACCTAATCTAAACAAGGAAAGGTTCACAGAGAAAGGGGTATCCGATGGAAGAGTGGCAGACAGTGTCCCAGGCAAGAGAAACAACCACCTACGGTGGCTGCAACAGGAACTCACTGTAAGAATTTCAGTTGTGCTGACAGCAGCAAGGATGCTGGGGGCAGACACAAACAGAGGGACTAGCAGGATTTATAACACAGAAGTGGCAGGACCTGGCAGTCGGGTGAACATGAGAGAGGTCTAAGTGGGTGCCCTTCACTGATGAGGTGCATGGTCGGAGAGGCCGAGGGGAGGGGATAGGAGGAAGATGGCAAGTTTACTCTGGAGAAGTGAGTCCAAGGTGCACGGGACACAATCAAGTGAGGTCAGGGAGACTTACAGACATCAGATCTGATGGAAATGTGTATTTGCTTTCCTTGTAAACAACAGAATTCTACAGGTGAAATTTAAATTGTCATTTATGGTCACAGATACTGGCACTTTACACAGAGATAAAATAAAATGGGCAGATTTCTACCAACGAATGGTGATAGGACACATATACATATATACACATGTATGTATATAGGATAAATATGAAAACAATTATCATGTTCATGATAAGGAACTGCCAGGTCATCACAAGCAATGATTACATTAAAGTTGGTAATAAAATCGTCTTCAACAGAACTCTAAATTATTTTAATATTTAAAGTTTAAACGCTTACTGGTAATTGAATCACTTACACCATATTTCCCAAGTTAAGGACAGGAGACACAGTTTAGTTTGCAAAGTCTCTACGAGAATTATTTCATGAATTTCGTTCCAATAATCTGAAGAAAATTCATGTAAGCATGTTTTGGGTCATTTACATGACAACGTATAATCTACTCAGACCACAGAGTGAGCTTCCAGGTCTACGTTTATAGTTAGATTATTTCACATGGTAAGGGTGTAATTGCTATCAACGAAGAACTACGTGAAACATAAGCCTAAGTGACACCTCAGTCGTGTCGAAGGTTTTAGCAGTAAAGAGGGAAACGAGTGGGACAAGTCACAGCTTCTGCCAAAGTGACTAGAACTGTATCAAGACTGGGAAGAGCAAGTCAGTTGCAGCAAAACAGAACGTACATCGGTCCTTCTCTTAGAACTGCACTGGTGTCCAGTACACCAAGTGAATTTGCACCTGGTTTTGTGTTTGCACATAAAATACATTAATGACACATGTTAAAGACAGTAAGTTACCATTACAGATTTGTGATTCGTTTTGCCTTTATTTAATCTTAGGTTTGAAAACCTGACCCAGAAGAAGCCCTCAACTATGCGCATATATATATATTATGTGTGTGTGTGTATGTATATATATATATATATATATATGTATTATATACCCCCATAATACAGTGCTCCTGTTCCCGGTGGAATTTCTCCCACTATAAGCTCTACCATGGGAAATACTTATTATAAAGCATGAAAAGAAAGGAGGTTATGTGAGCAAATGAAGTATAATCTAATTTTTGTTTGCAAAAACCCCAAGGATATGTACCACATGTGAATGGTTGTTATCCTTGATCATGGAATTATGGGCAACTTAATTTTTTAATTTCTGCTCATTTCTATTTTCCACAATAAATATTTGGTAATAAAAAGGGTTGTTTTCAAACAAATGAGTCGGGGCCAGAGCTTTAGCATGAACATTTCATCATCTTTCCAACATGGTACTCCTAACATTTGCTTGCATTTATTAGCCTGCTTTTTCCACTGCTAGACTGTAGGGCGTCTTCTCTGTGTGGCTAAGGTCCGTGCCAAGCCTAGTGCCTGACACACACCGAATGCTCAGTTAGTTGCTCCCTTATTAAGAGCCACAACTTCCTGAGGGAGTACTGTGCATCAAGTGTTATCCCAGGTGCTTTATATGTCATCTCATTGAAAACTGGCTACAACCTTCATCTCCATTCTACAGATGAGGAAACAGTATTTAGATGCTATGGAATTAAGCCAATAAAGCATCCTGAAGGGATTCAAACAAATCCACCTTTCTCTAGAACTGAGAACTTAAAGTATAAATGCTAGAAATTGAACAGAATACCTGAATCCAAATTTGCAGGGGTTGTGGATCGGCTCGTTTGTGAGGAGTGTCTGAAACAGTTAGTGAAAAATCCCTGAATGTGTGTAGACAGCAGAGTTCTCCATGATTCATTTGTATCTTGGAGTAAAATATCATGAATCAAGTATGGAAGCACAGTCTGACAAAAGTCAGTTTTCACCTAAAATATATAAGCATATCAAATCAAGAGTTTGAGTGAAAATAATGTACTTAAAATTTTCATCCATTACTGGCATATTAGACTTAAAAAAAAAAAAAAAGATCAATCTGCCATGAACTCAACGTACCTCTAAAACACAATCAAAATACATTTTCAGGCAGTGCTTAAACAAATCAAACTAATCTAGAGTATCTATGTCAAACATATGTGTCAATTACATGACAACTGTTCATTTCCGACCTGGGCCACCTGCATGCAATGAAACAGGATACTGCTTACAAGTGAAATTATTAGGTCACTACAGCAAATAAAATTTCACTGTTGACAAGTGTTACTAATAACAAGCAGCTTTCAGGGCACCTGGATAGCTCAGTCGGTTAAGTGTCCGACTTTGGCTCAGGCCATGATTTCATGGTTCGTGAGTTCGAGCCCCACATTGGGCTCTATGCTGACAGCTCAGAGCCTGGAGCCTGTTTCAGATTCTGTGTCTCCCTCTCTCTCTGCCCCTCCCCTGTTCACGCTCTGTCTCTCTCTGTCTCAAAAATAAATAAACGTTAAAAAAAAAAATTAAAATAAATAAATAAATCAATCAACATTTAAAAAATTAGAAAAAATAAAGCAGCTTTCTAATTTGTTATAAAGGAAAATGGGGATTGAAGTTAAAGAAAAAAGCTGGAAAGCTGATGTTTGTACATTTTCTACACTCAGTGAAAAGCTACAACAGTCATGTTAAAATGTTTATTATTTTAATAAACTCCAATTTATGGGTATATGATGTGGGTACTTGTTTGTGATCTACTCCAAGGTATAGATAAGTACTTTAATACCCGTGGTACACTGAAACAGCATACAACCTTATGTTTGTCAAGGCACTCTCTTCATTACTCATCACATACTACACACACAAAACAAATGTGTACCAAATGCACACTTTATCTTTTCCTTTTAGACTAAAGACAAATCAAAATGGCAGTTTTAGAAATAAAGAATTTAAGGAATTTGGAGCTGGGGTGTTGTCTCTATGTATATTTGGAATATTTTATCTTGTGACCCAAAGTCAGGACTTTATAAAAAATCTCAGATATGTTCACTAATGGGAAATGCGATGTGTGTGTGTGTCCAGGGTTATCACCATGCTGACTTAGCACAAATGTTACGTAGTAATGCAGAGAGTGTGAGAATTTATTCACTGCCAACAATTTTTCTGTAGAAGTAAGGACCGTTTTTTAAATTGCTTTCAATCAGGGCACTTTACCCAAATACTCATTTCTCTATCAGTACTTTGGACTGGCAGATGTCTGAACTAGTCAGATACTCTGTTTTCACACTGCTATTGAATCATGCAGCTTTTGAAGCCTTAGAGCATCATGATATTGTACTGTTTGGCACACTTGATAAAAGCACACAAAGTTGGTGTTTAATTGGGTATGTACCTTTACCCTCTATTGAAATAAACTGTACTGTACCTTCAAAAATAAAAGAGCAATGCTAACTGCTACCCTAGTTCTTTTTCTCACTCAAGAAAGTATATACCAGGGAAAGAGAATCACAAACACCTTAAAAAAAAAAAGTAAACTAACAACAAAGCAGGAGACTTTTGGTTCATATAAATAATTTACAACCATCCGTATCTTAACTATCATTAGTGGCACCCTTTAGAGCTCATCTAGGAGGTAGCTAGCCCACAGCAGAAACCGATCGCACAAAGTTATAGCTAAATATTTAAACACGCCCGTGCAATGGGTTCCCAAAGGCCGAGCGCGGGCACTGCTCCATGGAGGTGACGCTCCACGGAGATGATGCGAGTACCACAGATCTGCAGACCAGAATCGTGTACACAGAAGCCGAACGGGACGTGACCAGCCAAGAAAGCTATTAAGAGAAGGCTCAAATAAAAACAGCAAAGGTAGGAAGGGAGTAATTAAGTCAGACTAACTAATCTTACTTCACACATTGGCTTTAATAATTGAAGAATTTCACTCTTTGTGCCTCCACTATCCAAAAATGCACAAGTCAGCCTCTTTATCCAACTGTCATGATTTCCACTTTGAGGAGTCCACAGGCTCGTATCATCCAGGCCTTCTAAAGGACTTTCTTTGTCCAGTCTGGGTACTTCTAAAAACTAGAAAGAAAACAGTCAACACATGTAAGTAAGGCAATTAGAAATACATTCTATCTTTCTTATGCAGAACAAATATCCAGACATAAACGAATCTGTTTCCAAACCAAACTACAGTTAAAACAAAATCTGGAAGCAATGGGTACATTTTAAAATTAAAATACATTTATGTTTACATGAATGGCAGAGTGGTATGCCAAAAAGTTACTGGTCTACACAGCAGGATGCATGAGTTCGAACCTCAGCTCACTAGTGTGTTATATGAATCACAAACTCTCTGCAGCACCTGTCTTGTGGACAGAACCAGTCAGGGTCCACCACACAGAACTGATTTCAAGATTAAATCAGTTCTCAAAATGTTAAAACTACAGTGTTTTATAGCTTAGATGACTGGTTTTATTAATACTTTATATTACCAGTAATTTCACTGAGACCGAAACTGTATTGATGATCTATTAAAAAGACTATTACAATAATGGGTATATGTCCTCAAGTTAATTTGGTGAAAATTCTACTGTGTATTTCCCAGGTGCTTTATGAAAAGAAAATACTAAAGAGGAAAGTTTAGACTAAAGAGAAGGAAGAGTTCTTATGTATTTACTTTCAGAACCTTGCAATGGTTATTACCGTGGACAAAGGAGAAATCTATAGGTCATCTTAGATTTCACTACAGATGGTGTTTTTTTTTTTTTTACTATGTAATTTATTGTCAAATTGGTTTCCATACAACACTCAGTGCTCACCCCAACAGGTGCCCTCCTCAATGACCATCACCCACTTTCCCCTCTCCCCCACCCCACATCTGCCCTTACTTTGTTCTCAGTATTTAAGAGTCTTTCATGGTTTGCCTTCCTCCCTCTCTGTAATTTTTTTCCCCTTCCCCTCCCCCATGGTCTTCTGTTAAGTTTCTCAGGATCCACTTAAGAGTGAAAACATGGTTTCTGTCTTTTCTCTGACTGACTTATTTCCCTTAGCATAATACCCTCCAGTTCCATCCACGTTGCTGCAAATGGCCAGATTTCACTCTTTCTCATTGCCAAGTAGTATTCCATTGTACATATAAACCACTTCTTCTTTATCCACTCATCAGGTGATGGACATTTGGGCTCTTTCCATAATTTGGCTATTGTTGAAAGTGCTGCTATAAACATTGGGGTACAAGTGCCCCTATGCGTCAGCACTCCTGTATCCCTTGGGTAAATTCCTAGCAGTGCTATTCCTGGGTCGTAGGGTAGTTCTATTTTCAATTTTTTGAGGAACCTCCATACTGTTTTCCAGAGCGGCTGCACCAGTTTGCATTCCCACCAACAGTGCAAGAGGGTTCCCGTTTCTCCACATCCTCACCAGCATCTATAGTCTCCTCATTTGTTCATTTTAGCCACTCTGACTGGTGTGAGGTGGTATCTCAGTGTGGCTTTTATATTTCCCTGAAGATGAATGACGTTGAGCATCTTTTCATGTGTCTGTTGGTCATTTGGATGTCTTCTTTAGAAAAGCGTCTATTCATGTCATCTGCCCATTTCTTCACTGGATTATTTTTTTTCAGGTGTGAGTTTGGTGAGTTCTTTATAGATTTCGGATACCAGCCCTTTATCCAATAAGTTGTTTGCAAATATCTTTTCCCATTCCATGGTTGCCTTTTAGTTTTGTTGATTGTTTCCTTTGCAGTGCAGCTTTTTATCTTCATGAGGTCCCAATAGTTCATTTTCACTTTTAATTCCCTTGCAAGTGGAGAGATGTGTTGAGTAAGAAATTGCTGCAGCTGAGGTCAAAGAGGTTGTTGTCTGTTTTCTCCTCTAGGGTTTTGATGGTTTTCTGTCTCCCATTCAGGTCCTTCATCCATTTTGAGTTTATTTTTGTGAATGGTGTAAGAAAGTGGTCTAGTTTCATTCTTCTACATGTTGCTGTCCAGTTCTCCCAGCACCATTTGTTAAAAAGACTGTCTTTTTGTCATTGGATATTCTTTCTTGCTTTGCCAAAGATTTGTTGGGCATACATTTATGGGTCGAGTTCTGGGTTCTCTATTCTATTCCACTGGTCTATGTGTCTGTTTTTGTGCCAATACCATACTGTCTTGATGATTACAGCTTTGTAGTAAAGGCTGAAGTCTGGGATTGTGATGCCTCCTGCTTTGGTTTTCTTCTTCAGTATTACTTTGGCTATTTGGGGACTTTTGTGGGCTCCATACAAATTTTAGGATTGTGTCTTCTAGCTTTGAGAAGAATGCTGATGCAATTTTGATTGGGATTACACTGAATGTGTAGATTGCTTTGAATAGTATTGACATTTTAACAATATTTATTCTTCCAATCCAGAAGCGTGGAATATTTTTCCATTTGTGTCTTCTTCAATTTCCTTCATAACCTTTCTATGGTTTTCAGCATACAGGTCTTTTACATCTTTGGTTAGATTTATTCCTAGATATTTTATGGTTCTTGGTGCAATTGTAAATGGGATCCGTTTCTTTATTTCTCTTTCCGTTGCTTCATTATTGGTGTATAAAAATGCAACCAATTTCTGTACATTGATTTTGTACCCTGTAACTTTGCTGAATTAATGTATCAGTTGTAGCAGACTTTTGGTGGAGTCTGTTGGGTTTTCCATGTAGAGAATCATGTCATTTGTGAAAAGTGAAAGTTGGACTTCTTCTTTACCAGTTTGGATGCCTTTTATTTCATTTTGTTGTCTGACTGAGGATGCTAGGGCTTCCAACACTACGTTAAACAAGAGTGGTGAGAGTGGACATCCCTGTCGTGTTCCTGATCTCAGGGGGAAAGCTCTCCCAGGGAGAGAGGGGGAAGTTTTTCCCTAGTGAGGATGATGTTAGCTGTGGGCCTTTCATATATGGCTTTTATGATGCTTAAGTATGTTCCTTCTATCCCGAAGGACGGTGCTATTTTAACTTCCTTCGGGAATAAACTGTTGCTTGTGGCACAATACCTACACTACACACCACACCCAACACCAAGGGCTTTCGAGGGATCAACGTAAGGGTTTTCTACTCCTAAGAAAAAAGGCCTATCACTAAGAACTCCTCCTATCCCCTGCGTCAATCTGAAGTTGAGCTTTCTATCTCTCAACTATTCCACACTGCTAAAATTAAAAACAAATCCCCTGGATTCAAGAAGTACAGTTGGAATTACTTATGAGAAAGGTTAAACGTTAGTATAATGCTACTTAAGAAACTTGACAGTCATATCTCACAGCACATACAACTGTTCTAGACAGTGTGTATTCAATAAACATTCACTATTTGACAGACCTTTTTTCTCGATGTTCTAAAAGGCTGTAGATAGATCAGCATGGGATCAGTTGTCGTCTTATAAATCTCCCAGAAAGTATGTCCAGTCTTTGTGGCTAAGATGCTTTTCAAACAGGTAACAGCAGCTGATCGCACTTTGACACTGAAAAACATACATAATTCAAATGCCTATAAAGTATATCAACTATGGTCATGAATCAACCTCGAATAAAAAATTTAAGTAAATTTACATTACAGTTGGCCCTTGAATAATACAGGAGTTAGGAGTGCTGATCCCTCCACAGTCGAAAATTTGCATAAAAATCTTGACTCCCCCAACACTTAACCACTAACAACCTGCTATTGACCAGAAGCCTTACTGATAACATAAACAGTCAATTAACATATATTTTATATGTTCTGTGTTATATACTGTATTTCTACAAAGAAGCAAGCTAGGAAAAAGCTGTTTTTAAGAAAATCATAAGGAAGAGAAAATATATTTAGAGTACTGGGCTGTGTTTATCAAAAGAAATCCACATAGAAGTAGATCCGCAGAGTTCAATTCTGTGTTGTTCAACTGTAAACTGTAAAAGCCAACTGTGTTAGGCAGTTTTAACACAAGGAAAGTTTACACCTATAAAATTCTACAGTATCAAAGCCAAAATTATCAGTGAATTTTTAATATTCCTTCAGTAAGCCTGACTTATTAATCACTGCAGCAATTCCCTTCAATGACTACAATAAAGTTTACATTATGACTGCTATAAATTAAAAGTACTCAGGAAAAGAAATACTTGGAAATAACAATGGCTAATAAATATGGGCAATGAGAACCACAGAATACAAATTCACCTGAGAAAACAATACTTTGATAGTGCTTTATCTAAAAGATGTAAATAATTTGGGCAAAAAAGAATAGCTTTTCCCTCAAATGATAAAATTATTGTCTGGAACAATTTTATTTGTTTTATTGTAATGTTTATTTATTTTTGAGAGGGAGTGAGTGTGTGTGTGAGCAGAGGAGGGGCAGAGAGAGAGGGAGACACAGAATCTGAAGCAGGCTCCAGGCTCTGAGCTGTCAGCACAGAGCCCGATGCGGGGCCCGAACTCACGAACCACGAGATCGTGACCTGAGCCAAAGCTGAACATTTAGCTGACAAAGGCACCCAGGGGCCCCAAGTCTGCAACAACTTTAAACAAACAGTAAGTACACACGTATTCTGACCAGAACCTAGTTGAGAATCATGAGGTAAGGCATCTGAAACCTGTAATAATACCCTGAAAGTCCTTTTGCTTTGCAAAATATTAGGAAAAGGAGGGATGTGATACAAGAAAGCTGAAAATATAAGTGGACAAGAACATCAAAAGCCTGACCCTGTAAACTGGCGATGAGCTATGAAATAAAGGCTTGTTCCTCCTGGGTTTCTCAATTTAAGATGTGGAAGCATAAACCCTAAACCTGGACTCAACTTTCATCCCCTCTCCCTCACTGCTCCAACCCGACTCACAGGCAAGTCCTGCCGGGTCTCTGTTAAAAACACACCTTGGCTCCAGTAATGTTCCACCTGCCCTCTGTCCCCACCACCCTAACCCGAATCACCATCATTTCCCCTCTGGACCACCCCAGCTGCTCCATAACTGGGCTTCCCGTTTCCCCTCCACAAGCCATCTGCCACATACAAGCCAGAGTGAAACAGTAGGCTGCATCCTGACACTACTCTGCTCAAAACTCTATGGCTTTCATGTATGTTTCAAATATAATCCAAATTTCTTAATCAGAATTAGTCCTACCTTTTTAATTTCAAACACACCATCGTCTTCTTTCTGCTCCTCAGACACACCACGCTAATCCCCGCTCTGGAGTTATCTCCCAGTCTGGGATGTTTCATCCCTTATCACCTACACTTCATTCCCGCTCACACCCATCAGTGATCAGCGGGATGACACTTGCTCACACAAGCCTTCCAGGACCAGCTCTTGGGAGAATCCTCTGGTCAACATTCCCTTGGTAGACCGGAGGCCCTCAAACGTCATGATTTGTTTCCTCTTACACAAAGAGGTTCCTTATGCTTTACAGTTTAAGTCACATTAAATATCTTTGCCCACCCTTTTCAGAAGAGCCAACTCCAAATTACCACGTAGTGAATGCTGCCTGCCAATTTTCTGTGGAAACATCTTCAACGACTATGCCATATACACTTTGAAATACAGTTTGACTGATGAGATGGATTACTAAGTGGATAGAAGGATGGCTTGAGGTGATGAAGCAGAGACAGCAGTGAAACAGTAAGGGTAGAATCTAGGTGGTGAGTATACGGGTATTTGCTGTAAAATTCTTTCAACTTTTCTGTAGGCTTGAAAATTTTTTAAATAAAATGTTGAGAAAGAAATGCTGTCAGCATTTTTATTGTAACAAGAAAAGAGAAAGATACATGCCCATTAAATGAACAATGAAAACATGTCACGTAGACATTACTGCCAGCTATTTATTCTCTCAGAGGTGGGCCAGTTGCGGGCAAACACAGGTAAGACACCTTATTACCTTAGAAGGGTGTCTGGTGGTGGGCAAAACTCCTCTGAACCCACCCTCCCCAAAACGGAGGTGCTCACATACACCAAAAATAAACAGATACATAAATGGGGCAGGGGTGTGCAGAAAGAAAGCCCAAGTGAATTCATAGCCACCAAAGCAGTAGTCAGGATAATATGTGTGGCACTTTTGTTTCGCATAATGAATAAAAGGGCAAAAGAAAACTCTGTCTAAGCTGAAGACTGTTGGAGTTAGGAAGCTTCTGCTCCAGGACTTACTGGAAAAGGATCATAATTCTCTAAATGAGAGGAGAGCAGCACCTGTGATCTTGACAAGGGCCCCAAGCATCCTCTTTGGCAATTCTATTTTAATGTTCTGTACAGAACCACCTGGTACTTTTCTTACTGTTTCTCTAGTCTACTCTCACTAGAATTTAACATGGACCTAGTCTGGTGTGCTCACCAGTGAATCCAGGGCCTGGCACCTAGCAGGGTTTCAGCGATTATGTGAATTAATAAAAATACACCAATTTTCATTAGAATACCTGAGATTACAAGTATGGCAGTTTATGGGGTGCCTGGGTGGCTCAGTAGGTTGAGCATCCAGCTCTTGACTTCGGCTCAGGTCATGATCTCATGGTGTGTGGGTTCGAGCCCCATGTCAGGGATTCTCCCTCTCCCTCTCTCTCTGCTCCTCCCTGGCACGTGTACATGCTCTCTCTCAAAATAAATAAATCAACTTAAAAAAAAAAAAAAAAGTATGCAGCTTACAGGGGAAAAGTTTAGTTAGGAGAGATGTTTGTTTATATAAAGTATCATTCTCCTTGAACACAGGACGAGGTAGGTGCTATCAGATATAAAGTATCATTAAATACTCACCAATCTTCTACTAGCGTATTATTCAGGTAGGTCAGCGTTAGGAAGGTCCACTGAAGTTCTTTATCTTCAAAGAACTCCAGGGCCTTGGTAGAAGATGTATCTCTGCTATGCTGGATAGCTATCGTCGAGAAGTCTATAGGACCCACTTCTCCCAGGCAGCTTCCAACAGCCTCTGTATAGAGAAACTCCTTGTCAGTACACTTGTAGCTTAGAGTTCTTCCATAAAACAACTTTTCTAACTTCAAAAATAAAATGTTTTGTCATTCTTCAAGATTTGAGTGGTTAACCAAAGACTGAATAAAGAAGCTGCAATACATTGTATCACTGCCTTTATACATCCATGTGGGCAAAGGTATTTTCCCATATAAAATCATATCCAGGACAGACAAGTCATTAACAGAATATAGGTATTAAGAATGAAAGTGTAAACAGAGCTACTGTATGAACGTTATCAACAGACTTAAGCCTGTTAAAATTTTAAGTATTACACACACGAAGCACACCAATCTGAAACACTTACTTTAGTGAAAATTCATACATGTTTTTTTCCACCTGTGTTATCACTACCCAGATGAAGATAGGGAGCAGTTTCTGCATGCCAGAGAACTCCCTCACGCTCTTTTCCAGGAGTGATGGAATTTATTAAAGTATGTTCACAACTTTTTTGATAGCTCTCTTTTCCAAAGGTGGAGCCTGATTCCTCTCCCCTTCAATGTGGGGTGTCCTTGGTGATTCACTTGTAACAAACAGATCGTGTACAAGTATTTCACTTCCTTCTTTAAATTTATCCCCAGGTACCGGATTCTCTTAGAGGCTATTATGAACAGAATGGTAAATGGAACGAAATTTTCTTTTCAGATTGTTCACTGCTGGTGTACATAATCACAACTCAATCTTGTGTATGGATCTTACATCCTGCGATTGTGATTCATTTGCTGGCCCTGTTACAGTAGCTTTCTTGTAGATTCTCTAGCATTTTCTAGATACAGAATGATGTCATCTGTGGATAGAGACAATTCTACCTCTCCCTTTCCAATTTGGATGCTTTTTCTCTTCTTGTCCCACTGCTCCGGCTAGAATTTCCAGTACAACTTGGAACAGCACTGGTGAAAGAGGGCAACCTTGTCTCTTTCCTGATGTGGGGGTGAAAGCTTTCAGTCTCTCACCACTAAGTATGATGTGAGCTGTGGCTACTTAATAAAACCATGTTAAGATTTTATGCTACACAGGAAAGCCACTTAGGGCTCCTGTAGCAAATCAGGTTTATCTCTAGAAACAGTGCCACCATGGATAAGGTATAAATTCCTTGGTCAAAGGAAACTTCTAGGGCGTTAATAAGATTCTGTTTCCTGGTCTGGATGCTAAAAGCACAGGTGTGTTCCATTTGTGAAAAGTTTTCGAGTTACATACTTATCATTTGTATACTTTTCTGTATGTAAGGTATATTTCAATAAAAAATTTACAAAAGAAAAAAAAAGAAGTGCCCCAGATAACAGGCTCCCCCTGAGATGTGAAGGAAGGCTTCACTGAAAGGAAATAGTATCTGAAGGACCTCTTATTCCTCCATTTTTCTTATTTGAATCAACGCTGTCATGACAACTTCAAGCTGACTTCAATCATTCAGTGTTTCCAGCCTGGGATCACTAAGTCTAAACACCTCTTCTAGGCAGGATGTATGGTGGCCATTTATCTTACAATACGATACCCTACAAATAGTATAGGACTTGAATGTGGTTTTAATTTTTTTTTTTTAATGTTTGAGAGGGAGAGAGACAGTGTAAGTGGGGGAGGGGGAGGGGAAGAGAAAGAGGGAGACACAGAATTTGAAGTAGGCTTCAGGTTCTGAGCTGTCAGCACAGAGCCTGACGCAGGGCTCAAACTCATGAATGGTGACATCATGACCTGGGCTGAAGTAGGACATTCAACTAGCTGAGCCACCCAGATGCCCCGAATGTGGTTTTAATATCTGAGTTTAATTCATCTAGCCCTCAAAACCTCATCTTATTTCTGTCCTACAAAAAGACTAAGTACTAATCAGTTATATTTACAAAATGTATCAAAGATGATTTGCAACTTAATGCTACAAACAGGTATTTCAAACTTTCCTAAAGATAACCAAGGCCTTTTCAAAAGAACGGTTTTGCACACGTGTATATCGCTAACTTTTCACTTTTATAAATGTTTAAGGAAAGTACGAAAGGAGGGTTGCTTAAGGCCATCTGAACTAGACAGAACTATACCTCAGCTAGCACTGCACGTTTCCCTAATAACCCAAATGACAAACTTCTACTGACTGTGAAAACAGGAATGGCCACTCAAACAGAAAAACTCACATTCATTTAGCCAGAGATTACCTAAAACTTCTCTTTCACCAGTGTGGCTCACTGCCATCTTGCATAACTGCAACAAGCTGACGATTAGTTTCACCATTATGCCATCTTGTGGGTTTTCTAGGAGCAGTTTTAAAAAAATTAGTTTCAACTACACCAGAGAATACACATTTCTTTACAACAGGCTTATATATCAAATTATCTAAAACACTTTTATCAAGTTTTTTTTTTTTAAACAAGGTTTTAAAACCATAAGAAGGTCAAAAAATATATAGTGAATAGATCTCGACTTATAAAACAGAACCATGTAAAAATGACTGGCAATATTTGGCAGAGAGAGAAAGAGAAATGTCTTCATATGTTGCACAGATAAGTCAATACCTTAGGAAAATCACAGTAAGAAATACAAAAGTCATTCAACATCAACCTGAAAGAGACCTTGGGAGCATGTCTTGTTCTTCAACATCTAGCATTTAGTCTAGAACAGCAATATCCAATAGAACTTTCTGCAATGACAGAAATGTTCCATAATCTGTACTGTCCAACAACAGCCACTAGCTCACTTACTCCTGAGAACGTGACATGAGCTAGTATGATATAAGAAACTAAATTTTAAATTTTATTAAACTTTAATTCACTGAAATTTAAGTAGCTATGAACAGCTACTGGACAAGAGAAGTCTAGACCAATGAATGACCCAAACACACGAGAACAAAAGATACAGTTTCTCATCTTTACACAAACACTCATCTCAGAACAAATGTGCTACGAGCTCTGAGCTCAGGTGGTCAAAATCAAAATTAGTTTTTATTTTATTTTTTTTTAATTTTTTTTTTAACGTTTATTTATTTTTGAGACAGAGAGAGACAGAGCATGAACGGGGGAGGGGCAGAGAGAGAGGGAGACACAGAATCGGAAGCAGGCTCCAGGCTCCGAGCCATCAGCCCAGAGCCCGATGCGGTGCTCGAACTCACGGACCGTGAGAGCGTGACCTGAGTCGAAGTCGGACACTTAACCGACTGAGCCACCCAGGCGTCCCCAATATTAGTTTTTAAAGTTACTGGAAAAAAATCACAATGGAAATATGAAATTAATGGGTACAAGATGAAAATCAAAATGTAAGTAGAGAAAATTTCCAAGTACAATATTACAGTAACCTAAACTGAAATCAAAATAACATAAAAATGAATGTTTTCTTAAATGAGAAAAAGGTAGAAACACATATACAAATATGTGTGTATACAGAAAACACACACATATGCACACAATTACATGCACACACATGGCTAAGAGGCTGTAAGTGGGACACGTTTCTTCTATGAATACGAGTTGGAGCAGGAGGCAGAGAGACACATTGCCTGTATGCCTGGCTCTAAGGAACTCAAATTTCTGTCTCAGGCAGCAGGAAGTGATTAAAACTTTTCAAGCAAGAGAATAATGCAATCATGTTTGGGTTCAGAGAAATCACCCTGGCTGAGGTGCAGGGGATGGATGAAATGAGGGTCATTCAAGGTGAGGAGGCCATGTAATGACCTCTTTCCCAGTTAGAAGAGAAATGATAGAGGTTTGAACTAAAGGATCAGAATCTAAACTAAGTCCGTGGCAATTAATCAAAGAGTAAGAGTTTACAAAACTCAAAAAAAAAAAAACAAAGTTTACAAAGCTCTTTCCAAAAGAAATAGGTACAAATAACCCGGGTCATTGACATCAGTACCCTGAGATGCTCTCATGAGATCCATCATCTGATCTTTATGTTGTGCCAGCTGTCTGCGGAGATCCTTCAACCCTTCGAGCCTTGTCAAAGGAAGTGCATCATAAACACTCACGGAGAGAAAATGATTTATTTCCTGAAAGAGAGCATTAGTTAAAAACATAACTGGTTTTTTGATTTGTATGAAGTCTGAGAAATAAAACTCAAAAGAAAAAAATTACTAAGAGCCTTTCGCAGACACTGACTCACAGCTTTATTATTACCAAACAAGGTAGAAATAAATGACTTCTTCCATTTCAGTCCTACAATGTGGTTTGGTTTTTTTGTTTTGTTTTGTTTTGTTTTGTTGGCCAATGTTTTAATCTTGACTCTCTCACAAGAACATCTTTAAGATTTTAAGATTATAATTAGCATATTCCAAGGGAAAAGTTTAAATTTCTACTTATTTAGTACTGTAACTCTCATTTTATATGTTAGTACATTTAGCTATATTATCACATTGATATGTAGTCAAATATAGAGTATGGTTTTAAAATTGGAAGAAAATTTATGCTAAAAAACACACTTGAAAATAATTTTCAAGTTTATAAAGATTAAAGTAAGATTAAAACTTGAAAAACTCTTTAAAAATTCAAATATCCTCTCTACTTCAAACATCAAATTGTCCTTCAAAAGATCACACAGTAATTTTGAGGAATTAATGAATCTGATGCATACGAAAATCAGGCATATTTTATATCACATTTCTTCAATACTTAATTTCAGACCGTAACAAAAAAAAAACTTAATATTTACAATTTTACTGCAATACAAGAGGATATATTAAGACTCACTTTTTTGTTGAGAAGCTAAATCTCAGGTTATTTTTTATCACAGTTTTTTTTAAAAGACTCAGTTGTTTTCTTTCAGAGAATTAGAAGTGTTCAAAAAGTATTGCTCTTTATCCAAATACAAAATAGTAAGATGATGGAATAATTATTACCTCCAAAAGTGAAAAGGGTCCTTTACTGTATTTAATTTTCTGCTGAGTAAGACGCAAATCCTTAAAGACATCATGGTCAGGAAAAGGATCTAAAAGTTTAATTGTCATATAGAGGTTTTCATTATCCTTGTTATCTATCACTAAGTATTTCAACAAGTCCAATACCTAAACATAATTTAAAAAAGAAAAAATCAAAAGGAAAAAATGGTTTAATTACATTTTAAAGTAAAACAACCAAACCTACTATAATAAGTGATAAAAACTCTACTGGCCTAGTTCAGATAAAAGGTTCTAATTACTTCTATAGTACCAGCTATTACTGTTTTCAAATGAGTCAACAAATACGTAAGTTGCTGCTATAGCATGGGCACTGGGGTAGAGAAATGCCAATATTACCGGAACATTTTATTTAAGCAGTATCTCACACACCATGACAGTAGTATGAACTGCTGTCCCTCGTTTTCATTACCTCTATACTTCAAAGCAAGGAAGAGACAGACACTGTTAGGTAATCTGTTAGATCCAAGTTACTGGGGGCGCCTGGGTGGCTCGATCCGTTAAGCACCCAACTCTTGGTTTCAGCTCAGGTCATGATCTTGAGGTTTTGTGGGTTCAAGCTCCACACTGGTCTCTATGCTGGGAGTGCGGAGCCTGCTTGGGATTCTCTCTCTCTCCTCCCTCTCCCTGCCCCTCCCCCACTCGCACTGTCTCTGTTTCTTTCAAATACAAAAAATTTTAAAAATTAAAAAAAATTATTAGGTGCTCTGTAATTAAATGATTACAAGGCTTAATTAACTGAAAATGTTTTTCCAACCATTTTTCAAAGAATATTTTCGCTGAAATGACCCACTGCACCAAGTAAACGTAAAACGTTCAGCTCCTTCCAATAACGCTTTATCAATGTATGTCAAATATCTTTGTGAAGATGATTTGGGCATCACCTGTTCCTGAACCTCCATCTGATCATCCACAAGGGGTATGAGTGTACCGACAATGACGTGAAGGTGATTTTCTAAAGCATCCTTGCAGTAAGTGACTGCTGTGTGGCAAACCCGGCTTAACAGGTCACAACACAGGGAGAAGCTTCGTAACGACACGTCCATGAAACGAGAAGGCCTGTGACACAGGCAAAAAACAGTAAGTTCTGGGAAACTGCTTCCATATGAGCTCATTAAAAAGTCATTTTTATTCAGGAGCTCTAATTCTGAAGTGACCCCAACACAAAAGTCACTTTTGTATCTAATTCCTTAATGGTTTAAAAACCAAAAAGAGAAGTGACAACAGCAAAATGAGAGAGTAGACAGCTCCAATCCCCCCTCCTGACAGGCCGAGCGGGCAGAACTTTGTCAGAACTCTGTCAAATAGGCAAAGGTGTACAGAAGTCGAGCAAATGCTAAAAAACAAACAAACAAAAAACAAACAAAAACGGCAACTTAAAAACAGTTGGAGGGGTGCCTGGTGGCTCAGTCGGTTAAGCATCTGACTTCGGTTCAGATCATGATCTCACAGTTCATGGGTTCGAGCCCCGCACTGGGATCTGTACAGACAGCACGGAGCCTGCTTGGGATTCTCTCTCCCTCTCTCTCTGCCTCCCCCCCGTTGGCGCGCTCTCTCTCTCTCTAAATAAACAAGTGTTTAAAAAAAAAAAAAAAAAAAGACTTAAAGCTTCATGGCGTTCTACCAGCCTCTGCCTCGCTACTCCCTCCCCAGCTTGGCGGGTGTGATGAAAAAACTATAGTCCCCATTCCCAGCATGGGATCCTGGCCCTTTGCTCTGGATGGAGCAGAGCAGAGCGTATTTGTTAATGACTGTGTGTATCTGTCCTAAGCCTGTCTGGGAGCTACCTGAAGGGCGGGTGCTTCACTCTGGTTTGTCTTACTTGAATCTCCCCAGGCTGTAAGAGCCATGAGCAGTACTCAAAAGCACCATAAATAACACTGGCCAACTACCCACAGCTGTGAGGGGCAACAGATTATTGTTCAGACATGCAACAGACTGCCTAAAGCCTTGGATGAAAAGCTGGGAAGAAAGTTTCTTCCTGAAATTAGAGAGTTCAAAATCTCTCATATATCTGGGACACTGAGAAAGCCACACATATGCCCAAGGTAAGAAGCTTATTCAAAAAACACCCAGGAAGACCATACGCGTTCATGCTGGGCTAGTCCCTAGGCTCGGTGAGAACCTGCCTGTGAAGGCAAGTCCTCACAAAGAGCCAACCTGCAGAAGTTGGGAAAGATTCTCATTCTCATTCTCTCTCTCTCTCTCTCTCTCTCTTATTCAATCACTTGCTCTCGGCATTCAAGGAAATCTGTGTAAAAATACTACCTGAACACAAGGAACACTCTTCAGTAGCCACATACGGTGAGGAACACACCCTTGGCAAAAAGAGTTTGCACACTCGTGAAACATATGGACCACTACAACCTTCGACAATTAGGGGAAAAAAAAGTCAAACCCTAGGGAAGGGGAGAGTGTGATTTCCCCATTTACCACAATTTAATAGTAAAATAGCCAGTTTTCAGAACAAAACAGAGAGCCCAGAAATCCACACTTATATAGTCACTTAATCCACAGCAAAGGAGGCAAGAATCTACAACAGGGAAAAGACAGTCATTTCAGCAAACGGTGCTGGGAAAACTGAACGGCTATGTGCCAAAGAGTGAAACTAAACCACTTTCTTATAATTGCACACAAAAATAAACTCAAAATGCATTACACCTAAATGGGAAACCTGAAACCACAGAACTCCTAGAAGAAATCACAGACAGTAACTTCTTTGATATCAGCCAGAGAAACATTTTTCTAGGTACGTCTCCTCAGGCAAGGTAAACAAAAGAAAAAATCTCATCAAAATAAACAGCTTTTGCACAGCAAAGGAAATTATCAACAAAACAACAAGGTAAGATATAAGATATCTCCAAATGCTATATCTGATGAAGGTTAATATCCAAAATACATAAAGAATTCACACAAAAATTAAAAAAATAATCAGATTAAGGTGCCTGGGTGGGTTGGGGGGCTGAGCATCTGACTCTTGATTTCAACTCAGGTCTTGATCCCAGGGTTGTGGGGCTGAGCCCCACATGCTGAGCATGGAGCCTGCTTCAGATTCTCTCTCCCTCTGCCTCACACTTGTGCTCTCTCAAAAAAACAAAACAAACAAAAACAACAGCAAAAAACCCAGGTAGTACTGACACAAGGGCAAACCAAGGACACAGAATTGAGAATCGAGAAATAAATCCACACATCAAGGGCCAAATGATTTCTGATAAGGATGCCAAGTCCATCCAAAGTGGTGCCCACTTTCCCTATACATGGTCCTACGCGATTTCTTCCATCTGGCTTTTCCTGAGCTATGCCCTTCTATAATAAAGCGGTATTTTAGTCAGTAAACAGCTATCCTGAGTTCTGAGAGCCACTCTAAAAATGACTCAGGACTGTAGGAAGAGGGTCATTGGAACCTGCAGTGTAGAGCTGGCTGGACAGCACAGGTGCTAATCCTGGCTAGTGACTGCCATTGGAAAGGAAGGAGGGGCAGGCAGTCTTGCAGGACTGAGACCTCAATCTGTGGAATCTGACACTAACCAGCTACATCTGAGTTGAACTGTAGGACACCCAGCAGGTGTCTGGATAATTGTGTGAGTGTGTGTGTGTGTGTGTGTGTGTGTGTGTGTGTGTCTGGAGAGTGGGTGTTACACACACACACACAGGAACTGGTGACCAGAACCACTATAGTGACATAGATATTTCAGGCCATCTAAAATTAGTTTATTTTAAAATGATGAATTGGGGCATCTGGGTGGCTCAGTCAGTTAAGCATCAGATTTCAGCTCTGATCACAATCTTACAGTTTGTGGGTTCGAGCCCTGCGTTGGGCTCTGTGCTAACAGCTCAGAGCCTGGAGCCTGCTTCAGATTCTGTGACTCCCTCTCTCTGCCCCTCCCTGGCTCACACTGTTTCTCTCTCTCAAAAAAAAAAAAAAAAAATTTTTTTTAAATGTTGAAGACCCTTAATACTAATATTTTTTGAGATGAAGAAATAGTAATGTAATTTTTAAAAAATATTAAGTAGCTATATATTAGAAAGCAAAATAAAGAAAACAATACTGTGGCTTCTACATCTTAAAACTATGTAAATTTTCAACTAACAGGGTAGAAAAAACTTACATATTGCTCTAAATATATTTCTTACCTTTTGTTGATATAATGAATCAAAGTGTAAATAACGTCTCGAAGAACAAAGGCCCATGCTCCTCCTAAGGTACTTTTTATGTCTTTCAGTAATAAACTAACAAATAGGTGATATATTTTCAGAATTCTGTGCTTTTTATAAACATTATTTGTCTCAGCGGCTTGTTCACATATGGCTAGAAGAATTTTCTGATAGGAATCCTAGAAAATAAAGAGACATTTCATAAAAACTTATGTAATCATTTATACTCAGCTATAACAAATGTATTTTATATTCAAAATAACAAATTACAGAATTTTGTGTTGGTTTGATATCAAAGGCAAATATTACATTAAGAAAATTAATATCATGAACTTAAAAAACTATTGTCAATTTATCTAGCTTTCAGACAGCAAAAAATAATTTAAAAAATATCTACACTCTGAGCTAACATATGACTAAACTATCATGAAATTCAGGCTTCATCAATGAATACTGACAGGTAAGATACCAAGATATAAACTTGTTGAGGAGTGTTTTACTTTTTAATTAATTCAGATGAATTTTCCATTTGTTCATCTTTTTTTCTCTTTAAGATGCACTTACACAGATTTTTGAGCTGAAAAAGAAGGAATTCTCTCTTCAGTTATTTTAATAGAAATGTGTACTCACAGGGCTTTTGGAAAGAATTTCTAAGATGCTTTTAAGCTTGGTTTTATGGCAATTACTAATATAGGCAAACGTTGCTTTGATCACGTGTGATGGGAAATGAGGTGGGTTAGGAGCAGGGTCCAAATCCCTAAGAGTCAGAAGAAAACACGCAGTCATCATTTTCAGAACAAAATTAAGACAATAATAATCCCACATTCTACAACTACTCTTCCATTGAAAAACTTGGCTTTTAAATAAAATCACAAATGACTTATGACGGTCTACATGTTAGCAGTCAGCATATCTAAATACCTGTGCCCTCCATGACTGAATCAATTTTAAATGATTTGCTGACGAAATCTTTTATGAAGTTAATGGCAATCCCACAAATGAGCCTTGGTATCACTTCACATTTGAATTAAAGTTCTAAGCTAGTACTGTAAAAGCACTAATACCTTAAGACTGGGAAATCAAACACTATTTACATCAAATGAAATTATACAGTAAAAGTATTCGGGTGGATATTATTACTTTTTTGCACAGCTGGCATGGTAGGGAACTCAAAAATACGTAAAGGGTGCTTTCAAGAAGCTTACAATCAAGCTGGGAAAGTAACATATACAGCCAAGTGCGTCTCACATCCAAGTTAAGCTGTCATAGGTAAGATTCTGAGAGCTAAGGAGCATCAAGAAAAGGTGATCTAGACATGCAAGCCACAGGTAAGAAACCCTTGGATGTGTCCATGAAATTTCAAAAAACAGAATGAAAGATTGAGAAGGAAAAGGTCAACGGATTTGCAAACCAGGTGATCCACCTGAAAGAGCGAGCAATCATGGTGGGGAGACTCCAGTAGAGGCAAGGAGGTGGTACTTCAAGTCAAAGGCAGTTACTTTTAAAGAAACAATTTAAAAGCATAGCTGTGCCTAAAAACTGAAACAGACATTTGAAGGTGTCAAGCAATAAGCTTCCCAAGGAAATTCTGAGATTGCAGTTAATCCGCTAAGTTTAAAATACCCGTACCCTGAAAAGTCACCAAGGTCAGTGCTTTGGCTGCCACCAGAAGTTGCTGGTTCGTGTAACGTCATCAGTAACTCCACAACAATCTCTGGTAAATTACTGAGGAATAAGTGATCAATCTGTAAGGATACAAAATTAAAATAATGTTTAAGTTCTTATGTCTGTGAGCTTTAACACGGCTCAAGGGGCTAATGTTACGGCATCATTTCCAAAATGAGTCAGTGACCGTAAAAGGAAATAGATGATGAAAGACCTAAGATCTGCCAAGACATACGGCTAACTCCACTTTTTTCTGCTATGCAACCGACCTGTAGCCTGGGGGAGAGTAAGGAAATCTAACCAAACAAGACTCCCTTAATCTGACTCTAGTTTCATTTTAAAGAATCATTTTAACTAAGGCTTCAGCTGTAGCACTGAATTCCTCAACCTAGTAATTTTCCTGCCAACCAAATTCCCCACTGATCTACACGGCTTCTCAGTCTGCATTTTACTCTTGACTCACTTGGGAGATCTCTCTCACTTAACAATACTTGTAAGAATTCCCAGTGACTGGCAATAAGCATTTCTCTGTTCCCTGCAGAACTTTCCCCCAGATTTCTACTTGGCTGATGTGCCAAATTCTGAGCCTAGCTGGCCCCCACATCCCCTGTCATCATCAGTCAACCAAAATCCTCCCAGACAGGAGCAGGTTCTCCATCGATCCACCTCCTGTTACGGCGGCCTCCCAGAGAGAGGCACACATTCTCTAATCATACAGAATGGGCCTGCGGCGTTACATATACCCCAGCCAAGGGAAGGACGGTCATGAAGTTGTGAAGGAGGACTCATTAGCTCTCCAAGTTAGGAATTACCAGGGCACCAAACTTAAAGGCAAATAAACGGCTGATTTACTTGGTGTGCAAGGAGGTTTGAAAACACACTTCCTCATAACAGAAGCATTTTAAAATGTGACAAAAAGGAAGCCAAACGTAAGGGTGCTAGCCTTTCCCTCAGGCTTACACATCCGTCATTCAGGTCACCACTTCCAAGGTTTCAACCCTCTTAAAACACCAGCTCATTTCAAAGTATATCTGGGACAAGGAAGGACAAATTGGCCCCATCTGATTAATAACAAAGGAAAAACTCATGAATTCCCTTACACAAAAAATGACCAGCGGCTTCACTAGTTTCCTATTATTCTGTAATAAGCCCGATCTGTACTGTTTAGCTGAGGGACATACTGTTCAGATGTCTAGGTACAGCTAAACAATGTTGCAACTGTTAATATTTTTGGCTTTCCACAAGTGACAGTTTTAAGAGGCTTAGAGACTAATAATAATAGCTGCACCAACCCTTACTCACTGAAAAAAGAATCAACAAGATGGATTCAGAGAAAGTGTGTATTAGAGAATCAAAGAAAAACTTAACTTGTGACAACTTAATGCTAACTGGAATTGAAACTAATAAAAATTTATGTCTTTAACCAAGAAGATAAGAAATTATCATTTAAGTTTGCCTCTCTTCATTCTCAAGACTGATGTTTCAATCAGGCCTCAGTGTAATTATGTTCTCCTCCTAGACTTACTCTGACTCTGAAAATTGCTGTCTTTTGGTTTGAATAATTTTAAAAAGTAGTAAGATTAAGTCTGCTTAGAAGTCTAAGCAGGAAGACGGGCTGGGAGGGGATAAAAGCAGCGTCTTTCATAAATCCCATAACCTCTGGAGCTGTAACATCCAGTTCCAAGTAACTTTTGAGAAGGGAGCTCCTCGTTTGCCTCCAGACTGACTGAGAAGCAGCTCTGACTGGCAGTGGTCCCTCTAAGCAGCTGGGAAATTCGTTCCGTTTGCTGGCTCCATATAGGTCAGGGGCAAACAAAACAAGTCTTTTGAAGTTTATCTAACTGTAATTTTAACATTAGCCAACTTTGCTTAGTCATCCCTTACTTACAAAACAAAACAAAAAAGTTGAGAGTTACCAATCCTCTTTGACCTTAAACAAAGTTTATATATGTGTTTTTAATGTAATCTCCCTCAAATTATTTTGGATGTATGTAAGTTATATTAAAAACAGAAGCTGTTAGATCCTTTTTTACCTGACTCCATCTTTTCTCAAATTATGAGTATTCACTACATACAAAGTAGCAGGGGTACAAAGCAGAAAAAAAAAAAACAGCAGAAAATCTGTCCAAGTACTCACAGCAGAGAAGATAAACCATATTCTTAAGTAACTTATATTACACGTTAAAAGGTGGTAAGTGTCATGGAAAAAAGAAAGAGCAGAGCATGGGAGTCTGGGATCATACTTCTCCCCGAACAGTAAAGAGCTCAATGGGACTGAAGAGAAAGTGAGGAACACTTTGTATACACTGTCCAGTAGTGCATGGATTGAACACCCAGCTTGCATTCACGTATTACTGCCAATAAAAATAAATTTTAAAAATGAAAAAGCAATAAATTTCAAAGTTTTTAAAAATTTTTCTGGTTAAAAACATTTCATTTATAAAAGCTACTCAAAAGAAGAGACCACTGTAATAACAACAACAATAAAAAAATTCACGGATTGCCTACACCAGACAGTGATGACTACATATTAAATTTTACTACATAAATGATGACTGGTCTTAAAACTTTAAAGTCACATGTCAGGGGGCACCTGGGTAGCTCAGTTAGGTGTCCGACTTCGGCTCAGGTCACAACCTCACAGTTTGTGGGTTCAAGCCCCAAGTCAGGCTCTGTGCCGACAGCTCGGAGCCTGGAGCCTGCTTCGGATTCTGTGTCTCCCTCCCTCTCTCTGCCCCTCCCCCACTCGCAGAGCGTTCTGTCTCTGTCTCTCAAAAATGCATAAACATTAAAAAGAAAATCTTTAAGTTACATCTCAGACCAATTAGGGGCTCAAGAGGGGTGTCTGTCTGGCTCAGTTGGTAGAGCATGAGACCCCTGATCTCAGGATTGTGAGTTCGAGCCCCACATTTGGCCTAGAGCTAGTAGGTAAAAGTGAAGTCATACCTGTTTTCCTAGAAAGTTTTCATCTTTGAGTGTGTCGTAGACTTTGGTAGCAGTCTCTCTCTGCTGTGCTGTCTCACTTTCTCCTGTACCCTCATAGGCAAAGTAAGGAAGAATATTTACAAGAATCTTCGGAAAACAGTGTGTTAGAAGAGTTTTCCAATCCTCTTGAATCTGATTAGCAATGGACTTCACCTCATCAAAACGACTTCTAATCACCAGATGTGGGATCAAAACCTTGTAACAAGATCTAAAAATGTAAAAATTTCAAGTACATGTTATATATAACTTCTCAAAGTCAAATTTTACAATACAGCCCTTAAAATAATGAAACGAGCATTAGAACATCACTTTGTCTAGATCACTAAACATTCTTACTCTAATTTTATAAATGCAGAGATGAAGTTAAATAAATTTTAAATAATCACATAAGAAAACAGAGATCTTAGAATACACCAACCTAATTCTATGATCAAAAAAAGTGGGAAACGAATTTCTCTCTTCTACATAATCAATTTATGCAAAATTATTTCATTTATGTAGAATGAAATGTGAAAGAAATGTATGAATTCAAACTATTTTTCTAAAGTTTACTTGTTTATTTTGAGAGAGAGAGAGCACATGCACAAGCAGGGGAGGGGTCAGAGAGAGAGAAGAGAGAGAATCTGAAGCAGGCTTCACACTGTCAGCACAAAGCCTGATGTGGGACTAGATTTCACCTATGGTGAGATCATGACCTGAGCTGAAATCAAGAGCTGGACGCTTAACCAACTGAGCCACCCAGGTGCCCGGTGAATTCAAACTATGAATGTAAATACTGTTATAGCCAAAATGAAACAACAAGGATCACTGAATAACGCACTGCTTTCCCATCATCCTGAGACCAAAACATTATTCTCTAGATGATTCTTCAGTTGTTCCAAATCTATTTTCAAAATTTTCTTCTCAAGAGTTAGGATTTAGCAAAATAAGTATTTTTACGTTACACTTTAAATCTAATAAAAATAATGACAAAATGGTCCATAGCCAAGGAACAGAAAGGAAGAACAATGCAGAAATAACAGCCACTGGTAATTTCTCTTTGGTTTGTCATAGGGAAGAATACCAAACATTAAAGCTAAAAGAGGGGCGCCTGGATGGCTTAGTTGGTTAAGCGTCCAACTTCAGCACAAGTCATGATCTCACGGTCCGTGAGTTCGAACCCCATGTCGGGCTATGTGCTGACAGCTCAGAGCCTGGAGCCTGCTTTGGATTGTGTCTCCTTCTCTCTCTGCCCCTCCCTCACTCGTGCTCTGTCTCTCTCTGTCTCTCAAATATAAATAAATGTAAAAATAAAAAAAATTCAAAAAAAAATTTAAAGCTGAAAGAGTCCTTAGAGACCGATGTTACTTTCTTACTGTACAGATTGAAAAACCAAAGCCGAGCAGGTATTTTCATGGCTTGCCTGAAGTTACACAGCTAGTTACTAGCACAGCTAGGACCGGACCCTAAACCCAGTGATTCCCTTCAGTACACTCTAATTAAAACAAGCAGCCCTGTCTCTCCTACTATACAGCCCCCAAGCTCCGGATGTGTGTGTGTGTGTGTGTGTGCGTGTGTGTGTGTGTGTGTGTGTGTGCACACGTACATGTGTATGTGCATGTGTGTATGTGCGTGTGTCAGGTGGGGGTGGGGGGCTCCCAAACATTACCCTCTAATTTTAAAATGAACATATTTCTTGTGTGTGTACACCTACCTATAGAAATCCTCAACATTTGTGTAGTTTAATAAAATAAAAGGAAAAGAACATAAGCTGTGTTCAGTATCTTGAAGATTCAGCCATTCCAAAACCAGATAATCCAAATGAGAAGCCATGAAGTCTTCTAAATGTCTGTACCCAAAGGTTTCAGAAACTTTCTCTAAAACCTGCACAAATCAGAAAGAAGTCAATGCTTTAAGAAACCAATGAAATAATATATCTAGATCTAAATCCTTCATTATTTACAGCATAACTTTGACACGTTCATTCAACTATTCTATACCTTGGCTTCCTCATCTATGAGATGGAGATAATAAAAGTACTTATACTTCAGAGACGCTAAACAAGAAAAATGTATTTAATATAATTAGCACAGAGCCTGGCACATAGCGACCACTCAGTAAATGTTAAAAGGTTAACTGGTCTAAGATTGATCACCCACAGGCTGGCCTACTTTAAGGGTCCATGGAGACCATGCTGGTAGAATCCTGAATGGTCTGTCAGGCCACTGGTCTATCACTGGTTCATCACATGAACATCTATGATGGAAAGGCGTGGAACTTTCCAAACCATGGAGGTGAGGTGGTGGAACGGGGCAGAGGCAAACATTCAACAACAATGTGCTGATGTGATTGCACAAATGGACTCTAGTGTTCCTTTCCCAGTCCTGCAACTTTAAAAGTGTCACAGCTCTATGATTTGACTTCTAGCCCTGCTAGATCCCAAGGTCGTGACCCAGAACTCCCAGGCAAAACACTTGCTACTGCTCTTTTCTCTATGGGTCTCCCTCAATAAAAGCAATTCCAGAGGGCCTGGTCTGCCTGATGAAAGGTCACTGATCCCTATCAGTTCAATGAACACCCCGTGACACGCTGGAGGTAAAAAATAAATGATACCACATACAAATAAACATACGCTGAAGAGTTACTACTTTCCAATATTCCAGATCTAAAAAATAAAACGGTCTCCAAGAGCCACTTTAAAATAAGTTTACACTTTTTAAATTATTTACAAGTTACCCAAGGAAGATAATAAAAAGTATTCATCCACATGTACCTTTTTAATGAGGTGAGGTTCTAATCCACTCTCTTTCACAGCCTTGCACAGGGCAAACAAAGCCTGTTTCTCACAGACGGGGCTGCAGCATAAAATCACAGCCATCGTCATCAGCAGGACAGATTTTCTGTTATAAACCTCATCTACGAGTTCAGTGTTCTCAGCTCTGTGGGCCTGCGATGGAATTTTAAAAACAATGATGTCATATGAGTACACAAACATTACAAATAAACCAATCAGGCTAAAATCAATGTTCACCATTATAACGTCTAAGCAGCCAGTGAGCAATTTTATTTTTTTATTTTTATTTTTTTTAATTTTTTTTTTTAACATTTATTTATTTTTGAGACAGAGGACAGAGCACGAACAGGGGAGGGTCAGAGAGAGGGAGACACAGAATCTGAAACAGGCTCCAGACTCTGAGCTGTCAGCACAGAGCCCGACGTGGGGCTCAAACTCATGGACCGCGAAATCATGACCTGAGCCGAAGTCGGCCGCTTAACTGACTGAGCCACCCAGGCCCCCACCAGTGAGCAATTTTAAACCCTAGAGTGATGGAGCCAAGAGCAGAGATATGAGAAAATATCAAAGTTTCTACAGTGCAAAAACTGTTTCTGATAATATCTTAGGGAAAGAATTCACAAACATTTCAGTGAGGTATAAAGCAATTTAAAGAAAAACAAGAAAGAAATTGCAACAAGGGCAACCTGATGGTCACCAGAGAGGCAGGTGGGGGGGGGGGGGTAAACAGGTGATGGGGATGAAGGGTGCTCTTGTGATGAGCACAGGTGATGTAAGGAAATGCTGAAGCACCACATTGTACACCTGAAGGTAGTATAACACTGTAGGCTAACTGACGAGAATTAAAACAAAAACTTAAATTAAAAAAAAAAAATCCAAGTAGGGGAGAATAACTAAAAGCTCCTTTTCAATTACAAAGTATACATCCTGGGATGTTTTTATTATCATAATTTCATAGACAGCACTTTATACTGCAAAACATACACTCACGTGTACTGTCAAAAGTAAAAATGGGGGCACCCGAGTAGCTCAGTTGGTTAAGCGTCCAACTCTTGATTTTAGCTCAGGTCATGATCTCGCAGTCGTGACCTCAAGCCCCACGACAGGCTCTGTACTGGGCAGGGAGCCTGCTTGAGATACTCTCTCTCTCCCTCTGCCCCTGTCCCACTTGCATGCGTGCATGGGCATGTGTGCTCTTTCTCTCAAAAAAAAAAAAAAAGGTAAAAATAAAATCATGCAACTAGACAGAATGACACATGCTTCTAGTTTAATGACCCATCATTATAATATCCCAACAGATGTGAACATTTTTTGACTAGCTGTAATTGATAAAAGCTTCTCGGGCACCTGGCTGGTTCAGTAGGTGGAGCATGAGATTCTTGATCTCAGACTTGTGAGTTTGAGCCCCACAATCGGTGAAGAGATTACTTAAAAATAAAATCATGAATGGGGCGCCTGGGTGGCTCAGCTGGTTAAGTGTCTGACTTTGGCTCAGGTCATGATCTCGTGGTTTGCGACTTCAAGCCCTGGGTCAGCTCTGTGCTGACAGCTCAGAGCCTAGAGCCTGCTTCAGATTCTGTGTCTCCCTCTCTGTCTGTCCCTCCCCCACTCACACTCTATTTCTTTCTCTCTGTCAAAAATAAATAAACATTTAAAAAAATTAAAAAATAAAATCTTAAAAAAAAAGTTTCTCTTCACATTTAGAAAACTCTCCTACCCATTGATCCTACTTCTGGTTTTTTGGAACAAGGAAAAGGAAGAGCCTTTACTAAATGGCCATCATTGACATGTTTGAAAATAGCTATGAGGTTCCCACTAAGTCAGCTCCTTCACCAACTCCTTAGGAGAGACAGGATCTACAGACTCTAACATCCTAGTTAAAAATCTACTTCTACTCAGAACCAAACCCAAAATACAAGCTGCCTTCTATAATGTATAGATGAGTCCAGATTCTTTTTATCAGCTGTGTGTGACAGTAAGCTTCTATTAATGACATCTAAGGCAGAATTTGTTTCTTTTGATAACTATTGCAATGGGATTCATACAGTGCTCTCAAGAGTAAAACCTGTTAGGACTTGTTACAAATGAATTTCTATCAAGTCAGTATTTTCCCTTTTTGCTTAAGACAGGCTAATTTTAAAATGTACCATATGGGGCGCCTGGGTGGCTCAGTCGGTTAAGCGTCCGACTTCGGCTCAGGTCGTGATCTCGCGGTCCGTGAGTTCAAGCCCCGCGTCAGCCTCTGTGCTGACTGCTCAGAGCCTGGAGCCTGTTTCGGATTCTGTGTCTCCCTCTCTCTCTGACCCTCCCCCATTCATGCTCTGTCTCTCTCTGTCTCAAAAATAAATAAACGTCAAAAAAAAAATTTTTTTTTAAATGTACCATATACATCTCTATTAAATCTTATATTATTCACATTCATTTTTCCAATCTATTGAAACTTTTTTTGAAATTCACATTCTTTCACCCAACTGTCCAAAAACTGTCCTTTTGTGTTATCACCGACTAGACAGTATTTGATTAACCACCTCATATACTTTTCACAAACATATCAAGGCATAAATAAGTGAATAAATTCTAACACTCAGATAATTTTGCCATTTAAGAAAAATATTATTCTACAAAGAAATATAAGAATCATAAGGCTCCCTAAAGAACACCAATATAAGTTGATCTCCCCTATCAGAACAGGGTTTTCAATCCATTTCTTCCTACCATCACCTTTCTCCAAATTGGTTTTTAACCAGATCTTACAAGAAATATTTTAAGAAGACAGAAATCACATCAAGCAACTTTTCCAAACACAATGGTATAAATCAATTTAAAAATCCTGACAAAACCACAAATGCACGCAGTCTAAACAACATGCTACTGAACACCCAATGGGTAAATGAAGAAATCAAAGAGGAAATAAAAATATACATGGAGGGGCACCTGGGTGGCGCAGTCGGTTAAGCGTCCGACTTCAGCCAGGTCACGATCTTGCGGTCCGTGAGTTCGAGCCCCGCGTCAGCCTCTGGGCTGATGGCTCGGAGCCTGGAGCCTGTTTCCGATTCTGTGTCTCCCTCTCTCTCTGCCCCTCCCCCGTTCATGCTCTGTCTCTCTCTGTCCCAAAAATAAATAAAAAACGTTGAAAAAAAAAAAATATATACATGGAAACAAATGAAAATGAAAACACAATGATCCAAAATCTTTGGGATGTAGCAAAAGCAGTTCTAAGAGGGAAGTTTATAGCAATACCTCAAGAAACAACAAAACTCTCAAGAAAACAACCTAACTTTACACCTAACAGAACTAGAAAAAGAAAAAGCAAAGGCCAAAGCTGGTGGAAGGAAGGAAATAAAGATTAGAAAGGAAATAAAGAAAAGAGACAACAACAACAAAAACAGAAAAGATCAAGGAAGCCAAGGGCTGGTTCTTTGAAAAGATCAACAAAATTGATAAACCTTTGACCAGAGTCATCAAGAAAAAAAAGAGGACTCAAATAAAATCGGAATGAAAGAGGAGAAATAGCAACTGATACCACAAAAATACAAAGAATAAGAGAATACTATGAAACATTATATGCCAACAAACTGGACAATCAAGAACAGATGGGTAAATTTCTAGACACATAAAGTTCCAAAACTAAATCAGGAAGAAACAGAAAACTTGAATAGATTACTAGTAAAGAAATTGAATTGGTAATCAAAAATCTCCCAACAAACACATCCAAAACCAGATGGCTTCACAGGTGAATTCTACCAGACATTTAAAGAAGAGATATTATTTATTCTTCTCAAACTACTCCAAAAATGAGAAGAAAAAGGAAAACTTCCAAATTTGTTCCAGAAGGCCCTGATACCAAAACCAGGCAGAAAGACAAAAAAGAGAACTAGGGGCCAATATCCCTGATGAATGCAGATGCAAAAATCCCCAACAAAATAATACCAAACTAAATTCAACAATACATCAAAAAGACCATTTGCTGCAGTCAAGGGTATTTATTTCAGGGATGCAAGGATGGTTCGATATTCACAAGTCAATCAATGTGATACATCATATTAACAAGAGGAAAAATAAAAACCATATGATCCCCTCAACAGATAAAAAAAAATTTAAGAAAATACAACATCTTTCATGATAAACACTCTCCGAACAAAGAGGGTTTAGGGGAAACAAAGCTCAACATGATAAAAGCCATATGTGAAAAACCCGCAGCTAACATTATACTCAATGGTGAAAAACTAAAAGCATTTACTCTAAGAGCAGGCACAAATAAAAGGTGTCCACTCTCACCATTTTTATTCAACACAATACTGGAAGCCCTAACTACAGCAACCAAACATGAAATAAAAGGCATCTAAATTGGTAAGGAAGAAGTGAAACTGCCACTATTTGCAGATGAAATGATACTACACATAGAAAAACCTACGGAGTGCCTGGGTGGCTCAGTCAGTTAAGCGTCTGACTCTTGATCTCAGCTCGGGTCATGATCTTGTGGTTTGTGGGTTCAAGCCCCACATCGGGCTCTGCGCTGACAGTGCAGATCCTGCTTGGGGTTCTGTCTCTCCTTCCCTCTGCCCCTCCCCTGCTTGTGTTCTTTCAAAATAAATAAACTAAAAAAAAAAAAAAGAAAACCCTAAAGACTCCATCAAAAAACCATTAGAACTCATAAATGAATTCAGTATGCTGTTGCAGGATACAAAATTAATACACAGAAATCTGTCGCAGTTTTTTATACACTAGTAACGAAGTAGCAGAAAGAGAAACTAAGAAAACAATGCCATTTACAATTATACCAAAAAGAATAAAATACCTAGGAGTATATTTAACCAAGGAGGTAAAAGACCTATACTCTGAAAAAATAAGATGTTAATGAAAGAAACTGAAAATGACACAGAAAAATGGAAATATATGTCATGGTCTCATATTGGAAGAATTAATATTATCAAAATGTCCATACTACTCAAAACAATCTACAGATTCAATGCAATCCCTATCAAAATACCAACAGTATTTTTCACAGAACTGGAACAAATAATCTTATAAAGCTTGTATGGGACCAGAAAAGACTCTGAATACCCAAAACAGTCTTGAAAAAGAACAAAACCAGAGGTATCACAATCACAGTAATCAAAGCAGTATGGTACCGGCACAAAAAAAGATACACAATCAATGTAACAGAAGAGAGAGGCTAGAAATAAACCTACACTTACATGGTGAGTCTATGACATAGGAGGCAAGAATATACAATGCGAAATAAACAGTATCTTCAATAAAATGGTGCTGGGAAAACTGGACAGCTACATGGCCAAGAATAAAACTGGGCCACTAACTCCATACACAAAAATAAACTCAAAATGGATGAAAAGTCTAAATGTGAGACCTGAAACCACAAAATTCCTAAAAGAAAACATAGGCAGTATTCTCTTGGACACTGACCTTAGCAACAGTTTTCTGTATATCAATTCAGGCAAAGAAAACTAAAGCAAAAATAAACTATTGAGAGAACACCAAAATAAATGTTTTGCCCACCAAAGGGAAACCATCAACAAAACGGAAAGGAAAGAGATATTTGTAAGTGATATATCTGATAAGGAATTAACATCCAAAATATATAAAGAACTTCTACAATTTAACACCTAAAGAAAAATTTGATTAAAAGATGAGCAGAGTACCTAAACAGACATTTTTCCAAAGAAGACATCGAGATGGCCAACAGACACATGAAAAGATGCTCGACATCATTCATGATCATGGAAATACAAACCAAAACCACAATGAGCTATTACCTCACACCTGTCAGAATGGTTGCTATCAAGAAAATCAGAAATAACAAGTGTTAGTGAGGATGTGGAGAAAAGGAACCCTGTGCACTGTTGGTGGGAATATAAAATGGTGAAGCCAATGTGGAAAACAGTATAAGGTTCTTTAAAAAATTAAAAATAGGAATCCCTTATGATCCAATAATTTCACTACTGGGTACTCACTCAAAGAAACAAAAACACTAATTTAAAAGATATATGCACCCCTATGCATTATTCACAATATCCAAGTGAGGGAAGTAACCCAAGTGTCCACTGACAAATGAATGGATAAAGAATATATGGAGGATGAGTGGGCAGGTGGGTGCAACAGAATATGACTCAGCCACAAAAAAGAATGAGATCTTGACTTCTGCAACAATGTGGATGGACGCAGACGGTATTATGCTAAGTGAAATAAATCAAAGAAACACAAACACCATAGGATTTCACTTCAAGTGAACAAAAAAAAATCAGACTTTTAAATACAGAGAAGTGGTGATTATCAGAGGGGAGGTGGGTGGAGGAATGGGTGAAAGAGAGAATGGAGATTAAGAGGTACAAACTTCCATCTATAAAATAAGTCACAGGGATGAAAAATACAGCATAGGGAATATACTCAATAATAATGTAACAATGCTGCATGGTGACTACGTTTATAGTATGGTGACTACGTCTATCGTAAGCACTGGGTAATGTACAGAATTGTGAAATTATCACGTTATACACGTGAAACTAATATAACATTGTACCTTAACGATACTTCAACTTAAAAAAAATTTTTTTTTAAAGTTTATTTTTATTTATTTTGAGAGAGACAGACACAGCGTGAGTGGGGGAGGTGCAGAAAGAGAGAGAGACAGAGACAGAGAGAAAGAGAGAGGGTATCCTAAGCAGGCTCCACACTGCGCAGAGCCTGACGCGGGACTCAAATTCACAAACCGTGAGATCACGACCTGAGCCGAAACCAAGAGTCAGACACTTAACTGAGCCAACCAGGCACCCCTCAATTAAAATTTTAATGAAAAAGGAAGCCATTTACACTCAATAAATTTTGTTCTTCCCACAAAAATAGTACATCTAAGTTGAATCAAAAGAAATTGCCATTATTGGACCAAGTCTAACCTATAACAAGATAATTTCAATTAACTCATACAGTTGTTTTAGTAAACCAGCGGATGTCGTCTTAGACCACGCTTGGTAAAGTAGTATATACCATATTTATAAGAAGTGTATGATACTAGCAAGTATTAAAATTACTACTTCTCTCATTCCTTCCTGAGCTTTCGAGTATGCATTTTCAAAGGCTGTTTGCTGAAGCTTCAAAGGAAGTGCTTTCAATAATGTGGAAGAACCTCCGTGCTTCATATCCTGGAATAATCTTAAAAAAAAAAAAAAAAAAAGTAAAAAGTGAAATAATTTACCCTAAATACAACTTTCCAAAGTATATTATCAGACACAAATAAATCACTATGTGACACACCCTAACATACTGGGTCTTGTTTCAAAAAACTAATGAAATCTGAGCCCATTTAAGCAGCTTATATTTTAGGTAGATGTGTTAGAACGTAACATTTCAAGCGTTCAAGAATGCTGAACAACCTGACAAAAACATGCAGTCCTAAAAAATTACAGTTGCTCCTTTAAGTACTCAAACATAAAACAGGTCTACACGATAGAATCACTCCAGTGACTCTGTGACTGCATGTTCACCAGAATAAATATAATCGTAATTAGCACAAAATGAAATGTCCCAATCTTCATTTTATAAACTCATATAAAAGTCACAGTGACATCCAAACATTCAATACCTTCTGGAAGTGGTTAAGACACACATCTTATTCAACTCAACCACTTACTAGCTGTATGGCACGGAGCAAGTTACTTTCTCTCACTGAGCCACACTTTTTACTCACAAAATGGAGAAAATAATAGTATCTAAGTGATAAAAGTGTCAGAATTAAGAGAAAACATAAATGCCAGGCCTACAGTATATGCCCAGTAAGTGCTACCTACTTTCAACATCACAACTAGTGACCCACACCTGTGCCAGACGAGACACGCTATCTGCAGCATTCTAGACACGTCATGAATATAGGACCTATTACCTATTGATGGACTCTGCGGCCAACATGCTAACTTGATGATGATTATCAGCAAGAAAATGTGGAAAGACTTCGTTCACAGGAAACTCTTTGCCCATCACATTAAGAATAGCCCATTTTGAATAAGGATCAGCCTATGGGAAAAGAACTAAGGTTAAATATGAAATACTAAGACAAAAATTATCCATCAACAAACAGAAACAAAGGCTACTTTAAAAATTTCAATAGAGGCCTTATTAATAATTGATGTGGAATAACTCACCTCGAGCAAAGTTTTAAGGCATTTTACTAGTGCCATTCTTACAGAGAATGTGCATTTCCCCTCCTTTGCTAAGTGCCTGAAATAAAGTAAGTGTTTCAAAGTCAAATAATTATTCCACTAAAAGCTCAGTCAAAATATATCATTGAGTATCATACTTATTCTAGGTTTCTTCCAAAATTTCTTTTCATACTAAATTTAATTCTCATTCTGTAATCCTCATAGGCCAATATTCTCAGCTTCCAAAAAACTCCAAATAAAAAAAGTTAGTTTGAAAAGGAGTTCATTTTTATGTACCTTATTTGTTTTCTATGATCATGCCTCATCTGGGGGCTATCATACTTCAGCGAACCATGTTATTTATAAACTTGCTTTAAAAGGAAAACATTTGTAAAACTTGTTTTTATATCAAAGATTTCAAAACCACATTCTACACTGATTCAGAAATCCTTACAAATCAAGTGGGAGGAGGGCTCTAAAGATGTGCTCCTCTGTAAATATGGTAAAACTTGCCTCGTGTCACGTCACGCTGTGACTACATGCATACACTGGGGACAAGGCCAATGTGTTCACTGTTCTTCAAGCAATCAAGGAAGGAAACAGAAACTACATTCTGCTATTGTTAAAAGATGTATATACTCACATTCAAGGATTCGAACAAATCACTAATGCAGAAAGACAAAGTTAACAATTGCATCCAGAGTAGTAAAAGAAAGTTAAGAACGCCACAAAATACTCTGCACCTACCAGAACGCTCCAATCACTGTTAGAAACTGCCCTTGGGCATCCCTTGTGTCTTCAGCATCCATACTGCCTTGACACAGGTTCATCACTATATGAACGACGTGGTTTAAAACTGTCTTGCAAACATCCTGGTCACGGCGATACAAAGAACACACGTTGCTGTAGTGGAAAAAATTTAACTTTATAAGTACAGCACAACACACCAGTTAGTTTATAAATTTAAAGTGAACATAACACATGGTTTTAATTTCTTACGATAGTGGCTTTAGGAGTTCAACAACCTCTTCCATCGGCAAAGGATGTTCTTCTCCAGGAAGCTCCTTTAAAAGCACTAGATACTAAGACAGTTGAGGGGGTTAAATCATTTTTTTTCTATAGGTCATTTGCTTAAATAAGTATACACACGTAACCATAAATTCACACATTAATGCATGCACACATGTGCACACACACATACACACACAAGACCAGTGAATTTGTAAAAGAGGCAGTATAGTAACAAAAAGGGTCTGAAGTCAAACAGAGCTGGACTCAAATCCCAGCACTACAACCTATTACTTGCATGGTTAAAAAACGTGCCTTGTCATCGGAGCCTTGTACTCTCACCTGTAAAATGCGGACAGGGCACTTACATGGCCAGGTTACTGAGGATTAAAGGAAATGAATGTAAATGTCTAGCATGTATTGTAGGAATTCAGTAAATAGATAGTTGTAATCACTGTTGGGGTTAAAAGCCTGCGCAAGAATCTGAAATGATTATTATGTTCCTACCCTCCAAAAATAATGCTTCGGGATAAGACTTCAATGGTTCAAAACTGTTCTATGGAATTTTGGACAGCAGACATAGTGGTGGGCAGGGAAAAGGCAAATACACTGGCTTCTCTTCCTAAAGGCAACCTTGTAGGGTTCTCTATGGTACTGGGGATACCAAGGGCCACTCAGCAACTACCAGGTATAATAATGGCAGTTGTAACTAGGCAGCTGGTTTCCGAGAGCCGCCAAACAATTTTCTAGCTATAGTAAGAAATTCAAAGATACTTTTTCCTATCATCCATATGTAGAAAAATGTTTCTTCCTCCTTCTCAGATATTATAAAAGAAGATTAAATTGGACCATTTTAAATATTTGCTTTGAGAGTCACATGCACGATGTCATAGAGTATCTTGAACTGACTTTAAACACCAAAGCCTCAAGAAAAGCTCAGAGCCTTCCTCACTGGTGGGGGCTGGAGACCTGACTAGAGTGTTGGCCAGGGTCAAAACCAGGGGATCACACAAGGCTCAACTGAGCACATTTGCTGGGGGCAGAGGATCAACAAGCTTGTTCACGACAGCTGGAACATGACAAGGATTCCACAAGGATTCAAACTTCATGACTATAAGGTTCTAATTACGGAATCCCCTGGCATGTTTCCTGGGTCTGAGGAAACACAGGCATGTTTGCCAATTTTCTGGGACTAGGGACATGCCCACGGACTCACCCAGCATACTTGCTGGGCCAGAGGCTCTCCCTAAATGTTCAGTAGTGCTGGGGCGAAGGAGATGACTTACATGGTCAGGAGCTAAGTAACATATAAGAATACTGAGTAACCAAGTAAACGTATGGAAGTTAAATGGGAAGCCAGGTCCCTTACTGTTGGGAAAGGTAGCTAGAAATATGGACAGAGAAAACAACAAATCCTATGATGTTGGACTGGAACTGAAGAAATCTATCGGTAGGTAGACAGATTAATGGGGTTAGGGCAGGAGAGGGATTCTTTTCTTAATAGTCTCAAAAAAAACAAAAACAAAAACAAAAACAAAAACAAAAAAAACAAATCTGTATCTACTTATTAGGAAACATGAGACAAACCCAAAGTGAGGGCTTCTAAAGAACAAGTGGCTATATTTCCCTTCTTCTGATGCTTTTAGCCTAAGGCCAACAGAAGAAGGGAATAATAAAGATCAGAGAAGAAATAAACAATATAGAAACAAACAAACAAAAAACCCAGAACAGATCAATGAAACTAGGCGCTAGTTCTTTGAAAGAATTAATAAAACTGATAAACCCCTAGCTAGACTTACCAAAAAGAAAAAAGAAAGGACCCAAATAAATAAAATCACAAATGAAAGAGATTACAACGAACACCACAGAAATACAAACGATTGTAAGAGAGTAATATGAAAAATGATACGTAACAATTTAGGCAATCTGGAAGAAACAGATAAACTCCTAGAAACATACAAACTACCAAAACTGAAACAGAAATAGAAAATTTGAACAGGCTCATAACCAGCAAAGAAATTGAATCAGTAATCAAAAATCTCCCAACAAACAAAAGTCCAGGGCCACATGGCTTCCCAGGTAAATTCTACCAAACATTTAAAGAACAGTTAATATGTTTTCTTCTCAAAGTGTTCCAAAAAGTAGAAATGGGAGGAAACTTACAAACTCTTCTATAAGGCCAGTATTACCTTGATTCCAAAACCAAAGACTCCAATAAAAAAAAGAATTATAAACTAATATCCCTGATGAACATGGATGCAAAAATTCTCAACAAACTACTAGCAAATCCAATCCAATAAATAGTACATTAAAAGAATCGTTCACCATGATCATGGTCCTGGGCTGCAAGGAGGGTCAGTATTTGCAAATCAATCAATGTAATACATCACATTAATAAAAGAAAGGATAAAAACCATACGATCCTCTCGATAGATGTAAAAAAAAGTATTTGACAAAGTACAACATCCATTCTTGATACAAAACTTCAACAAAGTAGGGATAGAGGGAACATATGTCAACACTCATAAAGGCCATATGTGAAAGACCCACAGCTAACATTCACAATGGGGAAAAACAGAGCTCTTCCTCTATGGTCAAGACCAAGACAGGGATGTCCACTCTCACCACTGTTATCTAACATAAGACTGGAAGTATGAGTCTCAGCAATCAGACAACAAGAAAAACAAAGCATCCAGGGGCGCCTGGGTGGCGCAGTCAGTTAAGCGTCCGACTTCAGCTCAGGTCACGATCTCGCGGTCCGTGAGTTTGAGCCCCGCGTCAGGCTCTGGGCTGATGGCTCAGAGCCTGGAGCCTGCTTCCGATTCTGTGTCTCCCTCTCTCTCTGCCCCTCCCCCCTTCACGCTCTGTCTCTCTCTGTCTCAAAAATAAATAAACGTCAAAAAAAAATATTTAAAAAAAAAAATAAAAAAAAACCAAAGCATCCAAATAGGCAAAGAAGTCAAACGCTCATGATTTGTAGACAACATGATATTCCATGTAGAAAACCTGAAAGACTCCACCAAAAAATGCTAGAATTGATACACAAATTCAGTGAAGTCACAGGATACAAAATTAATGCAGATATCTGTTGCAGTTCTGTACACCAATAACGGAGTGGCAGAAAGAGAAATCAAGGAATCGACCCATGTATAATTGTACCAAAAACCCTAAGATACTTAGGAATAAACCTACCAAAGAGGTAAAAGATCTATAGTCTGAAAACTATAAAACACTGATGAAAGAAATTGAAGAAGGCACAAAGAAACAGAAAAACATTCCAAGCTTATGGATTGGAAGAACAAACATCATTAAAAAGTCTATACTATTTAATGCAATCCATACATTTAATGCAATCCCTATCAAAATACAACCAGCATTTTTCACAGAGCTAGAACAAACAATCCTAAAATTGGTATGGAACTACCAACAACCCCAAATGGCCAAAGCAATCTTGAAAAAGAAAACCAAAACGGGAGTCATCACGATTCTGTATTTCAAGCTATACTACAAAGCTGTAGTCATCCAGGAAGTGTGGTACTGGCACAAAATCAGACACGTAAGTCAATGGAACAGAATAGAAAACCCAGAAATGGACCCACAATTATATGGTCAACTAATTTTCAAAAAAGCAGGAAATAATATTCAATGGAAAAAAGACAGTCTCTTCAGCAAATGTGTAGGGAAAACTGGACAGCAACATGAAGAATAAAACTGGACCACTTTCTTATACCATACACAAAAAAATTCAAAATGGTTGAAGGACCTAAATGTAAGACACGAACATCAAAATCCTACAGGAGAACACAGGCAGCAACCTCTTTCACCCCAGCCATAGCAACTTATTAGACACATCTCCGGAAGCAAGGGAAACAAAAACAAAAATGAACCACTGGGACTTCATCAAAATAAAGACCTTCTGCACAGTGAAGGAAACCATCAACAAAACTAAAGGGCAGTCTATGGAATGGAAGAAGGTATTTGTAAATGACATATCGGATAAAGGGTTAGTATCCAAAATCTACAGCAAACTTAGCAAATTCAACACACCACCCCAAAAAATAATCCAGTTAAGAAATGGGCAGAAGATATGAATACACACTTTTCCAAAGAAGACATCCAGATGGCTAACAGACACATGAAAAGATGCTCAACATCACTCATCATCAGGGAAACACAAACCTAAACCACAATGAGATACCACCTGATACCTGTCAGAATGGCTAAAATTAACAACAGAGGAAACAACAGGTATTGGCTAGCATAAGGAGAAAGCAGAACCCTCTTACACTGTTGGTGGGAATGCAAACTGGTGTAGTCACTCTGGAAAACAGCATGGAGGTTCCTCAAAAAGTTAAGAATACAACTAACTACCCTATGACCTAACGGTTGCATTATTAGGTATTTACCTGAAGGATGTAAAAATACTGATTCGAGGGGCGCCTGGGTGACTCGGTTGAGCGTCTGACTCTTGATTTCGGCTCAGGTCATATCTCACGGTTCATGGAGTGGAACCCTACACTGGGCTCCACACTAAGAGCGTGGAGCCTGCTTGGGAATCTCTCTCTCTCTCTCTCTCTCTCTCTCTCTCTCTCTCTCTCTCTCTCTCTCTGCCCCTGCCCCATTCATATTCTCTCCCTCCCTCTCTCTCAAAATAAAGAAACATTAAAAAAACATACTGATTTGAAGAGACACATGGGGGGGCGGGGAGAGGGGCAAACCATAAAACAGACTCTTAACCAAAACCAAACTGAGGGTTCCTGGAAGGGAGGTGGGCAGGGGGATGGGCTAGACGGCTGATGGGTATTGGGAGGGCAACTGTTGTGATGAGCACTGTGTGGTGTGTGCAAGTGAAAAAAAGAGAAGGACAAATGCCTATACTATTCAAAAATACGAACGTCCTAAGGAAAGACTAAAGAACTGTTCCAGATTGAAAGAGACTGAAAATGCATGACAATTTGAGGCAAGGATAGAGAATTACTAAAAAGGCAGATGTGGTAAAATGTTACCTGTGGAAGCGTGTGAAGGAAATATGGGAATTCTTGTAGTATCATTACTTTACTGTCATCTTGAAATTACATCTAAAAATATCTACAACATGTAAATAAGGTCAAGGCAAGACTCAGAATTCAACTACAAGGTATGTATTATTTTTACTCGGGAGTCTTGGCCTACTTTAAAGTAATTTACAATAATTAATTATAACTAAAAATAATAAATGTATCCAAAGTCCAACCGAGTTTTAATGTTTCACTATCCACTTAAAATTTTTTCACAGTACATGAAAAGAAAAAGTCTATTTTATAACTAGCATCAGATTGTTATATTTTTATAACCAGCATTTTTTTATAACTAGCATTTTTATAACTGGCGTCAGATTTGTTCCTCAAGGAAGCAGGTTCAAACCATCACAAGTACCATATACTCTATCCAGCAACATCAGACGGAACTGAAGGTGTGTCACTTTCCCTGAACTCACCATGTGCAGGTGGAGGGATTTAGCAGGGTCCAGCATGCTGGAATCAATTAACATTAACAGTCTCCTCCGAATGTCAGCTGCTCTGAACGACACGGTACTAGTCTGAGCGGTAGTTACACACATACACAAGAACTTGAGCATGTCGAGGAAAAGTAGATCTTGCTTTGAAAGATGTTCTTCAGCTAAAGGATTCATGGCACCTGAATAAAAAGCACTTATTAAAACTAAGAGAGGGACACAACACACATATATTGAACATTAACTCAAACATTTTCCAGTCTACAAAAAAAAAAGAGAGGGATGAAAGTCTACGGAAAGCAAAATTATGGTGAAAGTGATTAAACACTAAAAGCTTCAAAATTCTTCATGAAAAGTTACTCTAGGATTCTGTCATCAATAAATAATCTATACAAACATTCACAGAAGCACTGCCAAGTACAGCGAAACAGAGAGGAACCCACACTTGTGACAAAAAAAAAAATGGTCACGTGAGTTATGGTACATATGTTAATTTGGATACAATGAAGCCATTAAAAAGTACAATGATCGGGACACTTGGGTGGCTCAGTCAGTTAAGCATCCGATTTCTGCTCAGGTCATATCTCACAGTTCGTGGGTTTGAGCCCCGCATTGGGCTCTCTGCTAACAGTTCAGAGCCCGGATCGTGCTTCAGATTCTGTGTCTCCCTCTCTCTCTGTCCCTCCCCTGCTCTAAATCTCTCTCTCTCTCTCTCTTGCTCTCTCTCAAAAATAAACATTAAAAAAAATTTTTTTTAAGTATAACTACCAATAAAGCTTAATGAAAAAAAATGCTCACAGTTGTTAAAAGGAAATGAAGGCATAAAAAAACACGTGAACGGTTGATGCTGATTCCAAAAAGACAAAAAAGGTTAAAAGCGATGGCCCCAGGGGTGTTTTCACTCTCCTGCTTTGTTTTCCAAATAATCTATTTTAAATTCCTTAGATGAAGAATAACACAGGTAACTAATAAATTCAATTCAAAATCAGAGAAATCTAAGGTACACAGAAGGGAACCAATCCCAGCAGACTATAGAAGGGAAAATAAAATGGGCAAAAAATTGGTATCTCTGAGGCCTTTCGTAATGCCAAATCAATACAAAGGGAAAAAGAAATCCCAAGCAGTAAATGCGTATTTACCAATAGTATTTTGACCCTCTCCAGATACGTTAGCATCACTAACACTGCCGGCAGGGTAATCACTGAATAGACTCATGGATGACTGATCCTCCGCCTCCATCAGACTTTCGTCAGGATCATCTTCCACTGATTCCACTTCTCCATAGTCAAACGGCTTTCTGCTGAAGGATGCCTTCAGAGAAGAAAAACAAAGATGTTTAAATTGGCTTCTTCCAGAAGCATGTTTTAGTTAAAATTCACCTAATCAAACAATTCAACATTCACATGTATGAATGCTGCAGTATTATTTCTATTAAATGTCTAACAATAAAAAATGGATAAACTGTAGTATGTATATACAACAATGATACGCAAACCTTAAAAATAATTTCTTACAATGAGCTTTATAACACCGAAATGTCATGAACATATGGGGAAAAGTATAAATTGGTATGACTTTTTGAGGAAATTGACAATATCCATCAAAAAGTAAAATTCGCATTCCTTTTAAACAAGCAATTCCGCTGCTAGAATTTATTCTACATTCATGATATACACACATACTAGTAGACAAAAATACAAGAATCTTTACCACAAAACTCTCTGTAACAACAACAAAATAGAAACGACATCTAATGCTAAGGTCAGATGGACTAAAAATACATATATACCATTCCCATATAATGAGATACAATGCTACTTTAAAAAAACAAGTAGGAGCGCCTGGGTGGCTCAGTCAATTGGGTATCTGATTTCGGCTCAGGTCATGATCTCGCAGTTCGTGAGTTCAAGCCCTGCGTCCGGCTCTGTGCTGACAGCTTGGAGCCTGGAGCCTGTTCCAGATTCTGTGTCTCCCCCTCTCTCTCTCTGCCCCTCCCCTGCTCATGCTCTGTCTCTGTCTCTCAAAAATAAATATACATTAAAAAATAAATAAATAAATAAAAAACAGCAGCATGTAGCAACATAGAAAAATGACCAAATTACAGAATATTTTTCATTCAACATACATTTGAGTATGTAATGTACGTGCCAGGCACTGTTCTAGACTAAAGAATACATGTAGCAAAAGCCCATTTGTATGGATGGAAGAAAAGTCAATGCCATGATGAGAAGGTGTTGTTCGTCTGACACAGTTTTTGTTTTTATTTTTAAAGATAAACAATTATTTTGAATTCTGGTATAGTGTTACATAGAAATAAGTGTAAGCCTGGATGATTACTTTACAATCATTCAGTCTATTACTAATTACTGAAAAACTAAAAGCCAACCAGTATGTACTGATATTAAGAAGCAAAGAATATATTCCCCTCCAAAACCAAATAACTTCAATTTCCACATTTAAAAATACATAAGGTGCCATATATCGTGAGATGAATACCTACCGAAGAGAGGTATCAACGAAAAAAGAATCAAAGAATCAATGAAACAGGGTGGTAAAACACGCATACTTACTAAACTTCTACAAATATCTGCAATATCATTCATTAGCTTTGATGTCAACAATCTCAGGAAAAATCCAGATGCAATCTTACTTGGACTGGGCTGTAATGAAGACAAAAACACAAGCAAGCAAAAAAATAAAAACTTATTCTTGGCAGACAATATCTTCTCTATCTTAAATGAAATACCAATTTTCTTTGACACTGGAAATTCTCTATCATGAGAAGCATGGATGATCAGTTTACCATCAGGGCCAAGATATAAACTGCATCAACAACACTAACCTCTTTTCTTAGAGTAATAACTACAGCACATTTAAGTATATTGTGTATAAACATTAAAGTAAAATACTGACTACTGACCCTAAACACAAGTGGTAACTGTAAGTTTGAATTCATACTTCCATTTCTCTCCTTCCCCATTTACAGAAAAACACAGAAAAACACATTATGTTTTTTTAGTTAAAACAAAAAGAAAAACACATTATAAAATTAAAAATATGTGCTGGTAATATTGTTATGTAGCCATGTAGTTATCATTGGCTTTCGAAAAACTTGCTTTGCAACTGTGACTGACACTCTGGCCTGGCTCAGGTACAACTTAGGCCTATTCCAAATCGAAACAAAGATGACACAGAGCAACACTCTTTGTGCCCAGGGTTCTACAAGACTATCTGGGCAAAAGAGAACAAGGCATGTGCTGGAGTTCTCTATCTTCATGGTGCTCACTAGCCCCGGTACAGTGGTATGCACCTCACATGGCCACAGTCAACAAGTTTTTACTAAATGAAAGAAAATACGCTGGCCATAAAAGAGTTGCCTCTGGAGTTGTCTATAAAAGTGGTAATCCCAGAAACCTTCCTGAAATGATGAAATTCGTTCCTGAGAAACTCAGATCACCTGTTGCTTTATTCCTGTGGATGCTACCTTTATTTACATTCCACTTAATTGTAAATTACAAATGGACCAAAAAACAGTACCACCAGCACCCAGTTATCCACCACGCTGAGTGACCACATAGTGAAGTAAGAACACCTTACCCTGGTACAGTTAGACAAGCAACGTGTACAGAGATGCATCAAATTTCTCAGCGAGACAATCCTAGATTCTTCATGGGGCTTATTTTTAAACACAGTGATACTTTCTCCGGCACACTGCATGAGAGACTATTGATAAAAGAAGAAAAAATCCAAACTCTAGTTAAAATGACAGTTTAGGGATTGCTCTTCAAAGTCTACTTAAGAAATAAAATTAGTGTTCTTAAGTTATACTTGGCTATCCAGAGCAATTAAAAGTCATAGTAACAATTAACAGTGTTTTTAATGACTTAACGTATACTCTGTTCTCCTTACAAACCACACGCTGACAGAACAGGACTCAGAGATGAAAGTAAGTTTCATGTGTCCAGCAAAACTGCTTAACACTCAGTCAAGGATTCTTTAGGATAACTGATCACAGAAAAAAACGTTTAAAAGTGCCCATACAAGTCAGTATTTTTCTTTAACAAGATTAAGTGTTAATGTGATACTATTTCAATTACTCTACGTATAGTTGGGTTAAAATCAAGTTTTAAGGAAGGATGGATAGTTCCATTTCTCTCAGACAGCATAAACCAAAGAGAAAAGGTTACCCTATGTAGAAGTTTTTATGTTTTCTCAAGCAAATATACCAATTTCCCCAGGAATACATTGCACTCATATTTATCCAGAATGTGAACAGAATGAATTCTCATACCTTGGCTTTCTGGAACAACTCTGATTTATATGCTTCCTCTTCAGCTATTACACCCATGTAACAATAGCAGCCAAGAACACCCACCACAAGACTTGAACATCGGATAAGCGTTTCTGCATCTGTAGACTTCAAGTGAAACAAGAAAGAAAAAATATACACGTTTCACAAATAATTTTGAGTACCACAGTTATCTTTTGTAGGAACAAATCTTAGGTACACATTAAGAAACTAGTTAACTGATTTAATAGTGGCATAATTGTGATTATCTCTAAAAACATCTAAGAGATCCCTGCGGAGTTGTGATAAGTAGAAATCTTGGGAAAAACAAAACTATCTCCTAATGGCCAAGTTAGGCATCTATCTCCTCTTACAGTAGCACAATGTACTGTACACAAAGGCCCTTAATATTTGAGGTACAGTGGAAAGAAAAAAAATAATACACAAATAAAAGTCTATAACTCTTTGAATAGGAGTAGAAATCAGATTCATATAAAGAGATATTAAAATGACATTTTGAGCTTCAGAAAGATAAGAACCCCGACTTACTCAGCTTTTTAGATTCTAGAAACTAGCACAAATTTTGCAAGTAGCTATCACTCAGCCAAATTTACACAATTATTTACAAATCTGCAATGGCTACACAGAAAAATAACATTTCCAGATTGCTCTGTTCCTATATTGTAGGAAATGTCATTTTAGGGGAAAACACAGAAGACTGTATTACTTTGTCACGAAAATGGTTACAAGCGTGATCTAGCAGAATGTCAGTAACTAAGGATAAGACATATGAAACAGACACACTATCTCTTCTCTGGTTCTGTGGGTCATCATCCCTGGCTACCGAATTCACTCCTCTAACTTGCAGATTTTATTTTATTCAACAAATATTTCACCATTTACAATATAACAAGGCATTGTGGAAGATCCAAAGATTAACAAAAATACAGATGTCCTTTAAGGAGATTTACAGCATGGCCTGAAACATCTGCGTATAAAACATACACACAAATATCCATGGGACAAGGAATATACTAAGAGTTACTTTAAAAAGAAATAGTAGGGGCGCCCAGGTGGCTCAGTCGGTTGAGCATCCAACTTTGGCTCAGGTCATGATATCTTGGTCCTCGAGTTCAAGCCCCCACATCAAGCTCTATGCTGACAGCTCAGAGCCTGCAGCCTGCTTCAGATTCTGTCTCCCTCTCTCTTCCCCCACTCACGCTCTCTCTCAAAAATAAAACATTAAAAAAATTTTTTTTGAGAAATACTAAGTACTGTGAAAATCAAAAGATGAATTATTATGGCTGAGATTATCTAAAAAAGGCTTTAGCAGGATTTTGACATGTGGATGATTTTGAACACACAAAAATGGGTAGAAAGATATTTATTTCACGTCAAAAATAACGGGAGTTTCAGCAAGAGAATGGTACACACAAAGAAAATTTGTGATCTTTTTTTTTCTTTGAGAAAGAGAGAAAGAAAAAGAGAGAGAGAGAGAGAGAGAGAGAGAGAGAGAGAGAGAGAGAGAATCTCAAGCAGGCTCCATTGCTAGCGTGGAGCCCAACACCCAACGCGGGGCTCAATCTCACCACGAGATCATGACCTGAGCCAAAATCAAGAGACGAACACTTAACCAACTGAGCCACCCAGGCGCCCCAAGAGAATGTGTGATCTTAAGACAGTGAAGAAAATGATTTATGAGAAATTACGAGTGACCTCTAAACTATGGGTGATTGCTAGATCATTTATTACATTTTATTAACACTTCTCCCTCTTCAAGTGTCACCAAGATCTTTTAGATCAGTTTAAATGATGTTCTTGTCTGTTATTGTAACCTCTCCCTCCTCTCAGTTGAGAGGTTCTTTCTCATCATATAATCCCTATGCTCCAAACCATTATTGTTCCGCACGCACCCACACAAAGAATTCTACTTCTTTAACATCTACTGGAACTCCTGGTACAAAAGAAACACAAATTATTCTTCTTGGGTCTTTCTGCTCTTGTAGTAAGTCTTCCCTATTTGTACGCATGTACTGTCACTATGCTTTTTTTAATTAAGCCTGTCACCATCCTCAGGGCCCCTTCTGCCTGTTTCTCCTTCCTAACAGTCCACCAAAGTTGAGTCAGATGTAGGCTTTAGTTCTTCTGAAAATCTCACCTCAAAGGAGTAGTTATTTAGAAGCTGTTCTGATAACCCCAGAAGACAGCGATCCAGTGATTCCTTGAGGTTCTGGTGGACAGAAATGCCTCCACTGGACTGGAGCTTTTCTATGGGACATTCCTTCACAATGGTTAAGAAATCCATCTTGTCGAAAGTTGTCTGAAGAAACAGTTCTTCAATTTCTGAGAATGAAGACTCCTCTGCATCTTTGTGGTGTTGTTCACTTCAAGAGAGTAAGACCTTAAATGTACAATCAAGTGACTAACTGCTTCACCTCCACGCAGCAGCAATATATCACAAATGAAAACTTTAACTTAGCATCTACTTTACAGACTGCTTACACAATTAACGGATTAGTCTTTTTAAAGGCTTCTCGGCTTTGGAATGGCTACGCTCGTGTACCAGCTTTCATTTTGCAATAGCAAATTCCACTAACACATGGATGAAAGACACATAGGTTATAATTTCAAAGGCAAAGTCAAAAACATTAAAAAGAAAACATTAATAGCACCAGGTACAAACACTAAGATAAACATTATCTGAAAACACTTTCCTTTTTTCCGCTTTGATTTCTCCAAAATGGAGGAGTTTTTCATGCTATGCCCTCTCAAGGGAGATCAGGAATCTTAATACTAGTGAGTCATTTTCCGCCACAGTGACAAACAGGGGCCTCTTGAGTCAATCAACTAAAATGAGGTTTTTAGACTTATTTTTACTTTGACCTATCCTCCATTACCATTAATTTTAAAACGAACAGATTTTACATGGCACACAAAAATGGGTCACATCTTTAAAAAACTCATGTCTTAACCACCCATGACAACTATTCTATTTCTTCCATTGGCATGAGTTGCCACGCTATACTACACGGCGTTAAAAACCAGTCGACAGGGGCGCCTGGGTGGCTCAGTCAGTTGAGCGTCCGACTTCAGCTCAGTTCATGATCTCGTGGTCTGTGGGTTCATGCCCCACATAGGGCTCTGTGCTGACAGAGCCTGGAGCCTGCTTCAAATTCTGTGTCTCCCTCTCTCTCTGCCCCTCCCCCACTCATGCTCTGTCTCTCTCTCTCTCTGTCAAAAATAAACAAACATTAAAAATTTAAAAAAAAATAAAAAAAATAAAAATAAAAATAAAAAAAAAAAATAAAAACCAGTCGACAGGATCTAAAATTATAGAACGCAGATGACTATCACTGAATTAAAAGCAGCTTTTTCCCTGGCTCAGAGATGGAATTTTCTTTAATTGATCAACTTAGTTCATAATTTTTAAGATGTAGCTACTACCCTGCTAAAATTATCATCTTTGTAATTAACAGCCATAGCTTAAACGAATACAGAACTCTATTAGATAACATACCATTCTGGCACTCTTTGGAAAAAATTCATTGCAGCTTTAGAGTTTTTCATAGTGAGACTCACAAGAATTTTCTCCAGTGCAAGATGAGGAAAATTACTACAAAGGAAAATTAAAAAAAAATCTTCACTTAGAAGACCAACACCCATTGAATGCATTGTTTATACTTAAATATCCATGTTTGGTTGTAAATCTTGACATCACTTTCTTTCATCGTTTCTGAATTTTTTAACATCTAAAACAAGAATTAAGAAGCATACGTTTATTTTATGTTACTATAATTTTCAATACTTCCTGGCAGCAGACTCATCTAATTTTTAAAAATTGTATCTGAAACAGATTGTGAAATTAAAACAAAAGCACTAGGACCCAGAAAATCCCATCCTCTACTCCTTCAGTCCTGACCACCAGCTGTGGAAAGGTTACAGGGTCAAGCTGCTCCCCGTTCTGGGGCTTAAGCCCCATTTTGACTGTCTCCAGTTTCCTCCCCCCATTAATTTAACACCCGTCACGCACAAGATACTCCCGTTCTGATTCCGGGATACGGCTGCATCAGACATACATGCGGATGAACCTACTCACAGAAAATCACAAAGGAACACGGAAGTGCTCAAAGAATTATAATTCGTATTATTCAGGCACATCCCCCTGTGTTCTCACTGTCTCAGCAGAGATAAAAACAAAGTAAAAGGACATGAAGACATCCAAGCACAAAGACACAGAACACTGGAAAAACAAAGGGACTGTTTAATATCTGGGGTAAGGTCTCAGAAACCCCACATTACCACTGTGCGACAAGCCATCGAGTATCAAACAAGCACAAGCCTCCGGTACCTCCCCATACAAAAAGGAGCTGGATGCTAATGAATTCAAATCACCTGTGAAGAACTGGGGGCGGCTCGGTACTGTCTTCAAAGTCATCCTCTAACTGATAGAATAAGAGCCATTTCATTATCAATTCCTTTAACGAAAAACTTCTATTTACTTCACATGTATTCTGCTCCACTCCTGTCTTTATTGTTTCTGGAACAACGCAGATGGTCAGGGCCAAAGTCAAGCAGCACACTGCAGAACTACAACAAAACAGAGGGCGCTGTTGTTAAAAATAAGCTTTCCCCCCACCACCACCCCGGGCCCAGTCCTAATAGTTATATGTTTTCTTTCTGCAGTAAGTGCCATCACGAGAATAACCAAAATTAGATTAAATGTGATGAAAGAATGACAAAGCGTTCCCCACCCTTGAGTGACAGAATAGGAGAGTCAACAATGGGAGAAAAGCACTGCAAGAGGAGACTATAAATGCTACCTATATATTCTTGCAGGAAAAGCAGCAATGCACCAATTTTAAGTTACCATCTCCTGTCCACATTCTTTCCCTCAAGAACAATTTGAATCTCTTTGGTTTTTTTCTTTTAAATGTTTATTTTTGAGAGACACAGACACAGCATGAGTGGGAGAGGAGTAGAGAGCGGGGAGACACAGAGTCTGAAGCAGGCTCCAGGCTCCGAACTGTCAGCACAGAGCCTGAAGCCAGGCTCGAACTCGGGAACAGGGAGATCATGACCTGAGCCGAAGTCAGATGCCCAACCGACTGAGCCACCCAGGCACCCCCAGAATTTAACATATTTTTAACTGAAGTGAAAAACTACAAAAACCAGAGGGGAAAAAAAGAAGTATATGTATATATAAAAATCTAATACAATACATAAATCAACCTACCATGAAGGTCTGCAGGCTGACCCAGTAAATAACTTCCAGAATTCTCTATCAACCTCAATTAAACCACCTTGAATTATAGCTCCAAGTAAGCCAAAGTTTTCAGCTTGTATTCGTTCAGAACTTATACCGCGAAAAGTAATAGACCAAATTTTAGTCCAGAGTTTCAATAAATCTGATTTCTGTGAGCTTTCCAGGTCTGATTTCTTGCCTTGACACGATGCAAGCTCCACAAGGCACCGTAACACGTACGGCGTGCGCTCCCCATGTCGCTGCTGAGGCAGAAGCTGGTACAGTATCATCAGTAATGGTGACAACTCATAGTTAGGTAAACTGGAAGGATATTTTGATATTAATTGGGTTGCAATCTGTAACCTAAAAGAAAAAAGTGTAATTAATTTGAAAATGATTCAAGTCTATTAACAAGCTAACAGAAAATAAATCTACAGACATAGCACCTTTACAATATCCTAAAGAATCACCATCATTACTTTCCATACTACTCTCCAAATAAAAGGCTCTTAGTATTTATTAAGCCCTACTTCCTAAAGTGGCAGGAAGAATGACAACTTTTTGGCCAGGTAGGGGAGCTGTCATATTTCCCTTACACAAAAATTCTGAGGAGTAACTAAAGGTAAGTGCACCTGACTGGCTCCGTAGGTAGAGCATGCAACTTTTGATCTCAGGGCTGGGAGTGTGAGCCCCACACTGAAGCCTACTTAAAAATAAATAAAAAGTAAATTATCAACTTTCTTTTATTTATTTTTTTGTTAATTTTTTTTTTTTATTTTTTTTTTTCAACATTTGTTTTTGAGCCAGAGAAAGACAGAGCATGAACAGGGGAGGGGCAGAGAGAGAGGGAGACACAGAATCTGAAACAGGCTGCAGGCTCTGAGTGGTCAGCACAGAGCCCGACGCAGGGCTCGAACTCACGGGCCGTGAGATCATGACCTGAGCCGAAGTCGGACGCTTAACCGACCAAGCCACCCAGGCGCCCCATATTTTTTTTGCTAATTTTTTAATGTTTATTTTTGAAAGAGAGAGAGAGAGCACACAAGTGGCACAGGGGCAGAGAGAGAGAGAGTCAGAGAATCCAAAGTAGGCTCCATGCTGTCAGAGCAAAGCCCGAAGTGAGGCTCGAACCCCACGGACAATGAGATCATGACCTGAGCCAAAGTTGAAAGCCCAACTGATGGAGCCACCCAGATGCTCCAATTTTTTTTTTAATAAAATTTATTTATTTTGAGCAAGAGAGCAAGCAAGGGAGGGGCAGAGAGAAAGAGAGAGAGAGAATCCCAAGCAGGCTCCATACTGTCAGTGCAGAGCCTGATGTGGGGCTCAGTCTCACGAATTGTAAGATCATGACCTGAGCCGAAATCAAGAGTCAGATGTTTAACTGACTGAGCCACCTAGACGCCCCTAAATGACCCAATTTTCTACTTCTGAATTATCACACCCATCCTTGCTCTTTAGCCACGAAGACTATTCCTCTAAAACAAGAACAAAAAAGCCAAACAACTATTCTTCCTAGATGTTGGTTAAGTCAAAAAATATTTGCTGTGAATTCTTAGAATGCATCCTGCTCAAGAAGAAGAACTTTATCTTATTCATCCTTGCATCTATAATGCTTGGCACAAAGCAAGTATTCAATAAATAACCCTGCAGGAAATGAACAAATTGAAGAATCTGAAATAGGGATTCTCCACTATATAAAATAAACATGAGCTCAAACACTAGGTATCTAAATCAAGACGCTTTCCCCCACAACGCAATTATATTTAACTATTACATCAACATGGGGAAAACGGAGGCAGGGATCACAGAAGCTTGACTGTCACCTACAAATTTCTAAGTGTCCTTGTTCAAGCTGCGGAACCTTCCTCAGTTTGATAAAACGAACAGGGTGGACTGGATGAATTCTAAAGACTCCTACCAAACCTAGTATTTTATGTTATCACAGAAGTCAACAATTTAATCATTTAAGTAACTGTGTATGCTGTACCCAGCAAAATTTTAAAAAGACAACCTTTTATTGTGGCAAGAGGTCCAAATTATTCTGTGATTTCTGAATGCCATCTTTAATTTCTTCCCAAGCTACTTTTACTAGCAGGTGCTGTACCTGCTAAAATGTCTATGTTGAGATGCACAACTCAGGAAATTCCACGAGCCACACATGACTGTCTCCCAGGCTGCTGTCCCCCCATCTCCTTTGCTAAGGCCGTGGCCCCGGCTCCAGCACATGAGCCACGGTGGTGGACCTCAACACGTCCCAGCAACCACCTTCCCCTCTGCCAATGACTGGTTTAGGAGTGGACAGATGACCTAGTTATGGCCAGGCTGTCGTAGTAGAGGTCTCGTAAGAAAAACTAAATGAGACCAGGATGACACTGAAAAAGGTAACATTTTACCAAGGCACAAGATCAAAATCATTCTGTGACTTCTGAAGATGATCTTTTATTACGTCCCAGCCTAATTCTATTTTCCTCTTTTTGCAAGTTGCACCGTAATCATTAAGTTCTCTTTGTGTGATAGCGTAAGATTGAGAAATCTCCAAAGATCTGGTATCTTCATTAAAAACCTGTAAAATAACAAAAAGACAACTTACTTTTTTTGTTTTTTTACACTGTTCCTGTTTTCTAATAGTTCATGAGGGAAAAAATGTTCCTCCTCAAATTAGACACAGCAAAGTAATAGAGCAAAAGTAATAAATTATGGAAATATATAAGTATGATAACATAGTAATGAACAAACATTTTACAGGACTGTAACAGCTCTCCAGGAAGCACATATTACCAAGCAAAAATCTGTATTTTCAATGGGATTAAATTTAAAAAAGCTTTTTTAATTAAAAAAAAGTATTTTAAGTTTAGCATTAAGAAAATATCTGACAAATGAAATTACCCAGGATGTTAATCAAATTTCTGGGAAAAAGTTTTACTTAAGAAACATTAAGCCATAGGGGCACTTGGGTGGTTCAGTCGGTGAAGCATCCGACTTTGGCTCAGGTCATGATCTCGCAGTTTGTGGGTTCGAGCCCCACGTTGGGCTCTGTGCTGACAGCTCAGGGCCTAGAGCCTGCTTCAGATTCTGTGTCTTTCTCTCTCTGCCCCTCCCCCACTCACACTCAGTCCCTCTCTCTCTCTCTCAAACATAAAATAAAAACATTAAAGGGGCGCCTGGGTGGCTCAGTCGGTTAAGCGTCTGACTTCGGCTCAGGTCACGATCTCGTGGTCCGTGAGTTCGAGCCCCGCGTCGGGCTCTGGGCTGATGGCTCAGAGCCTGGAGCCTGCTTCCGATTCTGTGTCTCCCTCTCTCTCTGCCCCTCCCCCGTTCATGCTCTGTCTCTCTCTGTCTCAAAAATAAATAAAATGTTAAAAAAAAAAAAATTAAAAAAAAAAAAAAAAAAAACATTAAAAAAAAAAAAACTGCCATCAACTGATGAACGGGCAAACAAAATGTAAAATACCCACACTACTAAACATTATCAGGCAATAAAAAGGAATGAACCACTAGTTCCTAGCACAACATGGAGGAAAGACTACAAGTTGTTTCCACATAGTTTACAGTTGTGTTTCTATTTCATTTACATGAAATGTCCAAAATAGCAAATCTTTAGAGACAGAAAGGAGCTTAGTGGTTAGCTGCTAAAAACTGAAAAAAGCTGGGCACTGGGACTGACTGCTAACAGGTACAGAGTCTGTTTGGGGAGTAGTGGAAATATTCTGGAATCACACAGTGGTGATGCTTGCACAATATAGTGAAAATACTGAAAACCACTCAATTGTGTACTTGTATGCTATGTGATTTCTAACTCAGTAGAAAAAGAAAATTTTAAACAAGAAACATAATCTGATTTTCTACAGACAACCTTTTAAGAATGAAGAGTTCATCCCTAGTTTTTACTAAGTTCATATGTGCAAAATAGTTATTTTTTAAGTCAGAAGATTAATTCCAAATATTTACAGTATTTTGAACAGAAAAGCTACATATACAAAATAATTTGACAAGGTTTCCTATCAGAACGCACATTTGAAAAGTCCAGTAAAGGGCACCTGGGTGGCTCAGTTGGTTAAGCATCCAACTAGATTTTGGCTCAGGTCAAGACCTCACAAGTCGTGAGATGGAGACCCGCATCAGGCTCCACGCTGGAGCCTGCTTAAGATCCTCTATCTCTAAAAAAAAAAAAAAAAAAAAAAAAAAACACCAAATAAAAGGAAATTAATGGAAAATTGCAACCAACTGTACCTGGTGACAAATATCTGCCATCAGGTCAATCAAGTTTTCCTTGACAGCAACATTACGGGATCCTGAAGAGTATTTCCCTCTGCTTCCTATATGACTTATCTCATTAATCAGCAGATCATATAAGTTGTATAAGATACTTTTCCATTTATTTGATTCATAAGCACCTGTAATTCAAAAAAAGAGAATATAATGTACATACACACTCCATTTGCCCCACCACCTCCCACAAAACCATTCAGCTACTGAGGCGGAAACTGGGCCAACTGCCCACTCAGTACTAATGCCTCTTGTGACAATATCCTTGCCAAACTCTACTTTCTAAGTGTCCGCTTCATGCTCAGCTTACCTGTGTTTCCTATAAAATTCTTCAATAGTCTGATTTTTCTCTGATCAACTCAATGAAAATCTCAATCGAACTTTAACTGTGTCTCTACCCTGAGGCAAATGTAATTAACAGGCTCTGTCATTTACATGAGGACCAAGTTCTCACTACATCATTTAGAGAAAAATGTTACCAGTTCCTTTAACTGGTGTACAAATGACATGTTACCCAGACTTCTCATTACTCTGGTCACCTTTCCCTAAACACACTCCAGTCTACTAGATCTCTCTTCAAATGGTGACTGTCCAAAATCTGGTAGACAGAATACTCCCACTGTCATCTGACCCGATGGGTAACAAAGGAGCTGTTACTCCCCACAAAGAACCATAAAATCTACTGACGCAGTCTAACACTACGTTAGTGTTTCTGGCAAACTCACCATCCTGTCAATTTTCATCCTAAATATACCATTAACTAAAATCCTGAACATATCATGCCGTCCCATAAATTAAGCCTGATCTTCATCCTGGTGAAAGCTGTGTGAAAGATGACAAACTAAGAGAATCCGCCATTCTTTGACTTCAGTAGTTTCTCGGGCCACAAATACTCTAACTACACATACTAGAAGAGCCCATTAAACATTGCTACTTTTGAAAAAAATTGGCTATAACTGTTTTCCTCCATTTTAGCTGCTATTACTCAGTGTAGCATGATTTCCTAACACAGTCATTACGCTCGCCATGATGAATTCAACCAAAGGCCAGTACAAGGCCAAAGGTAAACACAGCCTGAGCATGGGGGAACTCGTTCAGTTCCTGTTCCGCCCAATAAAGTTCCCTTCTACTGAATGAAGCGAAACCATCCCAGCAGTACTCTTTCTATGAAGGTGTAATTGACATGCAACGTTAGTTTCATGTGTACAACGTAATTAATCAGTATTTGTATAACCTTGTGAAATGACCACAGTTAAGTCTAGTTAACACACCTTACATAACAAAAAAAGTTCTTCCTTGTGATGAGAACTTTTAAGATCTACTATCCTAGCTGCTTTCAAATATGCGATATGTATTAACCAGCAATACTCTCTTGATGAAAAACGAAGGTAAAGGTATCAAAGAGGAGAAATCATTCATTTCTGGTATTCCCAGCAAACAGGGGCCTGGATCAAGTATGAGGTTTAAAGCAGCATGTACACATCTCCCTGAGGAACTGACTAATCTGACTGCTTTGGGTCCATATTTATCTTTTCTACCTCCCAATAAAAGCCACATGTAAATAAACAAGACCCTGCCTTCTCTGAACTCTTTTACGCTATAGTATGAGAAATACCTTTTAGCACCTAACTGCTGCATCATCAGCTCCCAGAGGGGACATCGCGTCATATTTGTGTTTCCTCGTGATGCCTAGCAATGTACTAAACAAACGGCACAATATGACTTGCTACCACAACTTCAAATTCTAAAAAAAGTGTGAGAAATATCCCTGTGACTAATACCATTATCAAGCACAGTAATCCATAAGGTCATAACCTCCTACAAATACAATTTTCATACTTAAGCCCCTACATTTCGATGAGGAAGTAAATTCAAAACAGCAAAAACTGCCTTTTATTACCTTTCTCTTGGGTTTTAGCTCCCTTTGGATGACGGATATAAATTTGCAGCTGAAATAATTCAATAATCACTTCTTTTAAACAATCATTAAGTCTGTGTTGAGTCCAAATATAAAGCAAGGTAGGAAGAACTTCATCTCCTAACTGACACACGCAAATTCGAAAGTTAACAGCCAACGTCTTGAGGAAGATAACAAATGCTGCTAAGATGTGGTTTAGACCTGCAGAGCTCTTCTCTTGTCTGTCACAGAAAATAAACACACTCCGCTTAACAGGGAAGACAATGAACACTGAAGACAGTTATGAAGTTGCACGCTGGAAAGAAAAAAGTATCTAATCTTCAAATAACAATAGCCTTAGTTTCAGAACTATTCAGGAAACAAATCCTAGTGGGACTACAGGCAGCAACAACATTATCTGGTGCTAGGACACCAGCTCTCTCTGCTGCTCAAACACCATGTATACAATGTTTCATATTATAGACTAATGCAGCACAAACGTAAGATATTGATACTTCCAAAATACACGAGTTCATTTTTTCTTAGTACATCTATTCTCAAAAATGGGGAAAATCAAACTACTTAAGAGGATATTTATCTTTTTTAATAAAGCAGCACTGATCTCCCATCTAAAAACATCATTTTCATGTTCTGCCTTTGGATATTCAAGAATAGCTGGAGTGATACTTTCTTTAGGAATCTACTAATTCTACTACAATGGGCCGATGTTTTTGTTTTTGTTTTTTTAATTGGTAACATTTTCAGATGCTAGATCTAAAAGACAGACTTGCAGAGCACCTGGGTGGCTCAGCCAGTTAAACGTTTGACTCTCGATTTCAGCTCAGGTCATGATCTCACAGTTCATGAGTCTGAGCCCCACGTCGGGCTCTGGGTTGATAGCATGGCACCTGCTTAAGGTTTTCTGTCTCTGTCCCTCCCCTCTTGCCCTCTCTCTCAAAATAAATACACATTAAAACACACACACACACACACACACACGCACTGAAAATAAAAGATATACTTGCAAAAAGATCAAACAGATTTCCAATACAGAACAAAACGAGACTAGATTACCTTGCATGATGAATCGCTTTGGAAAAGAAATCCAACAATTTGGAATTCAATCCATCAGTTTGCGAACAGCACCCTCTGGCCACAGCATGAATTATTCTAGCCACTAAAATTCTATTAATGTCTTGTGCAGGTTTAAGGTACAGATTGAAGTACACAGAGAACAACTCTTAAAAAACAAACAAAAAAAAAACATTTTAGTTATGTTATCAAAAAGAAAATTATCAAAGCATTTAACTTAAAGGTCCTGCTACAATTTAAATTTCAATAATCCCATACAGACAAAAAGATTAAAAATTACACTAATTTACACTCAAAACAGTAAAAGTGTTCAATCAGTATTCAATGTTATGTTAGGTAAACTGCCTTCGAGAGGAACAACTTAAGGCCGCAGACCATGTGCAGCCGGCCCTCAGACAAGCTGTGGCACCTCTTCAATATCTACGTCCTTCCATGCAGGTCTAACAGAGCATGTGACACAGGGCACACACAATCTACTATTTTGTTTTAAAGCCGGTTGATTAATAACACGTGTAAAATATATCAAGCGCATCAAGAACCATGTCAAGGGGATAACATTTTATTCTACTTGAAACCTAAGGAATCAGAATGCCAGTTTCCTGGGTGTTGGCAGAAGACAAGATATTCTTGGTCCGAGAAAAATGACAGTTTATTTCTCACAGCAATGACAATAGCCACAGGACCTTCCTTCTTACATAAATTCCTCAGCCCCAAAGGCAACCTGAAGAGGGGCAAGGGACATGATACAAAAGTGAGCTACATTATAGAAGAGAAATCTCAAGCCACCTGTAACAAACGGGCAGCAAGCAAGCCTGTCCTTGCTCTGAGCCTCGGAGCCTCAGAGCCTTGCTCTGAGGAAGCCATCATCTCTGGCTTCCAAGGTCTGCTATACGCACGTACTTAAAAAAAAGTCAGGACGGGGCGCCTGGGGGGCTCAGTCGGTTGAGCGTCCAACTTCAGCTCAGGTCATGATCTCACGGCTCATGAGTTCGAGCCCTGTGTGGGGCTCTGTACTGACAGCTCAGAGCCTGGAACCTGCTTTGGATTCTGGGTCTCCCTCTTTCTCTCTGCCTGTCTCGCACGCATGCTCTGTCTCTCTGTCTCAAAAAGTAAATAAACATTAAAAAAAAAAAAGCCAGGAATAAAGCAGCCAGTGTCTGCTCTTAAGACACGCAGAAACATTGAAATGCATTGAGAATCATCTCCCAAAACAATGAAAACCAAAGTTGCTAATGCAGGATTTTCTTCCCATAAAGAGAAAAACACAAAGTCCTTGGCTGGTAAAGTAAGACTAACACCATGGGTATCTGCCTTTTCAACTGTATAATATCACATAATTCTGCAAAAATAGTTTACAATCAGTTATCAAATACAAAAGAATAAGGACAATATAAATACCTCAAACATGATAGTAAAGAAAATGATCGTTCAAATGATTCCTATCGTATCTGACATCAATTTATGCAACTCTACATCAGTGCTTCCCAAAGTTTCATCACGACATACAACACCTAAACGGTAAAACTGTGAGTTAATACACACAAACGTGGAGAAGAGAACACAGGAGTGGTTACCTTACTCTTATTAGTTGGTAGGTGCAGAGAGGTGAAATGAGAAAGCCAACTGTCTTGGATTAAAGCTCAAGTTTTAGGGCATTTATGTTAGAGAAGTTGATCCCAATTCTCATAGAATCCCACATACTATCCTAGCAAGCGGTTAAAAAAAAAACAGTATAAGCCGTCAACAGAAGTCTCAGAAGCAAAGAGTCCAACTTCTTCAAAAAAAGGCTGTAGGACATGCCTCCAGGTGGATTCACTTCCTCCATGAATTCAACAGACAGAAAAGCTCAAAGAATGAATAGTAAAGGAACATGATATTTAAAAGGACTTCTGGAGTTAAAAATTTTAAATTAAATGTAGATTCCTTAGGACTTTATACATAGACACTCATGCTATCTGCAAACTGGAACAGTTTTCTTTAGTCCTTTCTAATCTGTACGCCTTTTATTTCCTTTCCTGGCCTACTGCCCTAACAGTAGAACCTCTACTGCAAGGCTCAACAGGAGTGGGGAGGGCACACATCCTTGCCTTGTTCCCAGTGTCTTTTATGAGTGGTTTTAAATTATCGATTCATAACTATTCAGAGTATCTATTTCACAGTGGGTGAGTTCTGATAGGGTGTGGTTTAAAGGAACTGGTCCAGAGGCATCTGGGTGGCTCAGTCGGTTAAGACCTGACTTCGGCTCAGGTCATGATCTCAAAGTTCCTGAGTTCGAGCCCTGCATCAGGCTCTGCACTGACAGCTGGGAGCCTGGAGCCTGCTTCAGATTCTGTGTCTCCCCGTCTCTCTCTGCCCTTCCCCCACTCACGCTCGGTCTCTCTCAAAAATAAACATTAAAAAAAAAAAAAAAGAAGGAATCCATAAAGGAACTGCTGCATTTAAATGCATAGAGTTGTCCATAGTATGTCAATACTCTTTTAATAGCTGCAAAACATGCAACTGTATCTATTTCCTTCCTCATATCAGCAATTTGTGTCTTCTTTTGTATGTAAGTCACTCCTGCTAGCGGTTCTAGATTTTCTTGATGTTGTCAAAGAATCAGCTTTTTATTTAATTAATTGTTCTCTCTTGTTTTTCTGTTTTCAATTCCAGTGATTTCTTTACTTCCACTTGCTTCAAAGAGTTTGGTTTTGCTTTTCTCGTTTCTTGAGGTGGAAGCTAAGGTTACTGATGTGAGACTTTTCCTCCTTCCTAGTATGGGCAGTCGATGCTATAAAAATTGCCCTTTCCATATAACTTTAGCTGCATTCTACAAATTTTGACATCTTGTATTTTTTTTTTTCATTTTCATCCAGTTCTAAGTATACTTTGATTTCCTTGAAGACTTTTCTTTTGACCCATGAATTCAGAAGTGTGTTATTTATTTTCACAAAAGTACTATTGTGGTAGGGTCCTCTCCCTAAGGGGAGAAAAAAAGGGAGAGAAAACTTCAAGGTAACCTGGCTATCTGCCTGCGTGACAACATCCCTCATGACCTTGGAAACTGAGACTACTTAGACTGCATGTTTATGTGTGTTACCATATATGGGGAGACAAAGAAATAGAAAATGTATTTTAAAAAACTATGCCATGAGGGGCGCCTGGGTGGCTCAGCCAGTTAAGCGTCCGACTTTGGCTCAGGTCATGATCTTGCGGTACGTGAGTTTGAGCCCCACATCAGGCTCTGTGCTGAGAGCTCAGAGCCTGGACTGCTTTGGATTCTGTGTCTCCCTCTCTCTGACCCTCCCCTGTTCATGCTCTCTCTCTCTCTGTCTCAAAAATAAAACGTTAAAAAAAAAAAATTAAAACAAAACAAAACAAACCTATGCCATGTGACGTTGAGTGCTCAGTTCTTTGGGTAGGAACCCAACTGAGTGGTGCTGGCACAAATAAAGTTCCTTCCTGGATAAAAAGCTTCCGTGTTTGGGGCACCTGGGTTGAGCATCTGAATTCAGCTCAGATCATGATCTCATGGTTCATGGGTTCAGGCCCTGCATCGGGCTCTTTGCTGGCAGCTCAGAGCCTGGAGCCGCTTCTGATTCTGTGTCTCCCTGTCTCCCCCTCCCCCGCGTGCGTGCGCGCTCTCTCTCGCTCTCTCTCTCTCTCTCTCTCAAAAATAAATAAACGTTAGAAAAAATTAAAGAAAAAAGCCTCGGTGTCACGACTCTGCGAGAATCCTGAGGAAACAGGGTACTATGGTAGAATATGAAAAGACAGGAACAAATTTAGAAGGGGAGACCAGAACACAGCAGTGGCATTAAGTTGAGACCTGCAGGATGAGAAGAAACCAGCCAAACAAAGGGTAGCCTCTAACAAGAGGAGGACACGTCATGAGGCAAGAAAGGGCTTGCACTCTCGAAACAGTGCGAGATGATCCGTAGCCGTGTGAGAAGGAAATACTAGAACTCTAATTTTTTAAATTAGAAGTAATTACAAATAAAAAATTAAGCTCTACTGACGTAGAAATCAATAACGGCCATTTGGGAAGAGAGCTTTGGCAGCTTCTTATAAAACTAAACAAAGTTTTACCATATGATCCAGCAATCATACTTCTTGGTATTTACTGAAATGAGCTGGAAACCTATCTGCACACAGATGTTTATGGCAGCTTTATTCATAACCTGTCAAAGCCTGGAAGCAATCAAGGTGTCCTTCAGTAAATGAATGGAAAATTACAGTGTGGCACATGCAGCCAATGGAATATTATTCAGCGCTAAAAAGAAGTAAGCTATCAAGCCACGAGGGGGCACGGAGGAACCTGAAATGCATATTACTAAGTGAAATAAGCCAGTGTGACAAGACTATGTACTATGACCACATGATACCAACTACATCACATTCTGGAAAAGGTAAACCTAGAGAGACTGTAAAAAGATCACTGGTTGCTGGGGATCAGTGGGAAGGGAAGGATGAACTGATAGAGCATGGAAGATTTCTATGGCAGTGAAACCATTCTATGTGACACTATAATGGTAAATACCCCTCATGACACATTTGTCACAATCTATAGAACGGACGGCACCAGGAGTGATCCCAATGTCAACTGTGAATGCCAGGTGACAGGAGGGGTCAGTATGGGTGCGTGGACTGAAACAAATGTGCCACTCTGATGCAGGAAGTTGACAAGAGCAGAAGCCGTGCCAGTGTGTGAGGGCTCGCGCGGACTCTGTACTTCCTGCTCAATTTTGCGATGAATCTGAAATGGCTCTAAAAAAATGCAGTCTGTTTTTTAAAGTGTCTGGAGACCACTGGGTTAGAGAATCTGAATGAGGGCCACTGTAGCCAGAACACAGAGATCAGAAGGACGGGGGCAGGCTTTTGGTTAAGGTCAGAGAGGTAGGCAGAGCTACCCCGCGCTTCCAAGGCCGAGCAAAGGGGGAGTCGACATTTCTTGCCAGTTTTACAGGAAAGCCACGAGAGGTTTTCACGTTTCTTCCTTCCTACCTCATTAGAAAACCTGCCCTCTTCCTTGGAACAATCCCAGAGCTTTTCCTTTGGAAACACTTATTCTCAGAAAACACAGTCCATTTTCCTGTGTATTCACACACTCTCTCTGCATGAAATCCTTCTGATTACATTTAGGTATACTCTAGTTACTCTCCTCTCTAGCAGGACCCCTCTTTCCCTTCACCTTACGACCAAAGCTTTGGAAAGTGTCGTTTTGCTCTTCCATCTCCTCACTTGTCACTCAAGCTCTCACACCAGTCTGTTACAGGATTGAACACCATCAACCAACTGACTCTAGTTGCCATTTACAGAACGAATCACCCATAACAGCAGATAGACTTTCTTTTCAAATGCATATGGAGCATTCATCAAATTAGACTTTATCCTGGGCCATAAAAGAAGTCATAATAATTATAAATACGTTATAAGAAGTATGTTCTCTGGCAATAATGTAATTAGACTAAAAACCATAAAAGGGAAAATGAAATAAAAAATAGGAAAGTACCCCCAAACAATTGGAAATTAAATAACACACTTCTAAATAATCCACAGGTCAAAGAAGAACTTTCAAGAAAAACAAGTCTTGAAGAAAAATGAAAATGTAACAATGCCAAAATGCGTGAGATGTGACAAAGCAGTGTTCAGAGAAAAGTTTATTATATTAAATACACATATTAGGAAAGAAGCTCTCAAACCAATGATGTAAGCTTCTACGTTAAGAAACTAGAGAACAAATTAAACCCAAAATAAACATAAGGGAAGAATAATACCAGAAATCCATAATGAAAGAGGCAATACCAAATCAAGCCTACATACGTTAAAAGGACAACAAGGTAATAATGTTTAAGAACAACTTTACGCTCCTGCATTAAACAATTTAGATAAAGTGTACAAATTCTTACACAAGTTATTAAAGCTAACTAAAAAAGAAATAAACTAAACATTCCCATATCTGTTAAAGAAATTGAATTCATAGTTAAAAATCACCTTCCAAAAATAACCTTCAAATTCAATCTAGTAATACGTAAAAAGAATAATACATCATGCCCTAGGAGGGTATGTCCCAAGAATGCAAGGTTGACTTAACTTTTGTATACCAAAGAACACTATTGTCAGCGTTAAAGCAACCCATGGAATGGGAGAAAATAGTTGCAAACCATATATCTGACAATCGGGGGTTAACATCCAGAATATGTAAAGAATTCCTACATTTCAACAACAAGATAACAAGCTGATTAAAAACTGGACAAAGGAGGCACCTGAGTGGCTCAGTTGGTTAAGCATCCGACTTTGGCTCAGGTCAAGATCTCACCATTCCTGAGATCAAGCCCCACGTCAGGTGAGCTTAAGCCCAGCACTGACAGTGCGGAGCCCATGTGGAATTCTCTCTCTGCCCCTCACTCTCTCCCTCCCTCCGTCCCACTCTCTGCCCCTTGTGGGATTCTCGGTCTCTGCCCCTTGCTCACTCACGCCCTTTCTCTCTCTTTCACTCACTCAAAAATATATAAATAAATAGACACACAGATACACAGAATAAAAACTGGACAGAAGACAGGAATAGATACTTTTCCAAAGGTGATGTGCAAATGGCCAATAAGTACGTGTTAAAGTCATTAGAGAAATGCAAATCAAAATCACAACGAGACACCACTTCATACGCATTCACATTAGGAGGACTACTATCAAAACAAGAAAAAGAACAAGTGTTGGTAGTAAGAGTGTGGAGACACTGGGAACGTTTGTGATTGTGGATCTGTAAAACAATGCAGCCCTTGAGGAAAAGTTTTGTGGTTCCTCAATAAATTAAACACGGAGTTACCATATAATGCAGTAATTCTACTTCTGGATAAATACACAAAAGAACTGAAACAAAGGACTCAGGCAGCTCTTCCTACCCAAGGGTCCTGTCCTGTCCCTGTGCTTTAATAAAATCACCTTTGTGCCACCCTCCCCCCCAAAAGAAAGGACTCAAAGAGCTATTTGTACGCTCATGTTCATAACAGCATTATTCACAACAGCCAAAAGGTAGAAACCACTCAAATGCTCAATGACAGATGAATGGATAAACAAAATGTAGTATATACACACAGTAGAATATTACTCAGCCTTAAAAAGGAAGTAAGTTGCGAGACACACTACGACATGGATGAACCTTGAAGACACGAGTGAAATGGGCCACTGACAAGAGGACAAACACTGTATGATTTCACTTACACGAGGCGGCCAGGGTGGTCAAACTTACAGATACAGAAAGCAGAATGGTTGCCAAGGGCTGCAGGAGTCAGTTTTAGTTTGGGAAGATGAGAAAAGTGTTGGAAATGGAAGGTGATGGTTGCACAACAATGTGGATATAATACGTAACGCCACTGAACTGCACACTTAACAATGGTTAAGACGGTAAATTTTATGTCATGTACGTTTCACCATTTAAAAAAATCATACTAAAGCTCTTTGTCAATAGGATACAGCAGAAAAAAATAAATAAAAGTCACACAGCTCAGAAATGAATGGAAAAAACACAGATACAGGACTGCCTAAAGACAAAACCCCACAGAAGCTAAAAAAGAACTCCTAGATCTAATAAGTGATTTTAGCAAGGTCCCAGGACACAAGATTAATACACTAAAATCAGCTGTACTTCTGTATGATAGTAATGAACAATACAGAAATTGAAAATTTTACCATTATACAATTTATAAACTATTGCTATATAAATCTAATAAAAATATACAAACCCTGTATGCTGATAATCATAAAACATTGATTTCTTTACGTCAAAAAAGACCTATTACAATGAGCACTGGGTGTTGTATATAAGTGATAAACCACTAAATTCTACTTTTGAAATAAATACTAACACTATATATTAACTAACTTGATTTTAAATAAAAATTTGGAAGAGAACAACAACAACTACAACAACAAAAACAAAGACCTAAACAAAGAAATACATCATGTTCATGGATTGGAAGACTCTACATGGTTAAGAAGTCTATTCTTCCCTAATTGTTCAGTAGAGTCCGTGCAATCCCTACCAAAATCCCAGCAGGGTTTTTTGTAGAAATCAACAAACGGATTCCAAACTTTGTATGAAAATGCTGGCTGGCTTCAGGCCATCTTCTCATCTCCTCAAAACTCTCCCTCTAGGGGCGCCTGGGTGGCTCAGTCGGTTAAGCGGCCGACTTCGGCTCAGGTCACCATCTCGCGGTCCGTGAGTTCGAGCCCCGCGTCGGGCTCTGTGCTGACAGCTCGGAGCCTGGAGCCTGTTTCAGATTCTGTGTCTCCCTCTCTCTGACCCTCCCCCGTTCATGCTCTGTCTCTCTCTGTCTCAAAAATAAATAAACGTTAAAAAAAATTAAAAAAAAAACAAACAAAAACTCTCCCTCTAAAAAGTCTCATCCTTAACCATGGGCTCCATCAACATCACTACTAAAGATGGGTTCTGAACATAAACTTCACTTCTTGAGCAAAGTCCTCATTAGAGAAGCAAGTTCTCATCAGAGGAGGGAGCTAACTAGAAAAACAATTCAACCAAGGGGCAGATGGTGAGAAGTGAAAGTAGTATGCTTAAAAATAAAAAGAGCGTTTCAGAGAACATGCCAGATGATGGAACCATACTTAGGATGCTACAGGAAGGACCGCCTTTGTTTCAGTGAGACCTGTGGTTACATGTAATAATCTAAGATACACAAACCCTCTGAATACTTAGGATGGACCACTTTGGTCATAGACAGGTGTCACAGTATCCTGGATATCACTAGCCTATTCTCTACAAGACTTGTTGAGGGTCGGATTTGGGACACAGCCTCCCTTACGTCCAGAACAACAACAGAGGCCCCAGATGACATCTAAGAAATTAATACAGCAGCTCAGAAGGCTTTCCTTCATGTGGGAACAGTAGAGTATAATGCAGAGCACTGATCAGGTCATGGTTTTACCATCCACATATATCTCATTTTGAAACGAGAAACTGACGACAAATAATACAAACATCTTTTCGGGGCGCCTGGGTGGCGCAGTCGGTTGAGCATCCGACTTCAGCCAGGTCACGATCTCGCGGTCCGTGAGTTCGAGCCCCGCGTCAGGCTCTGGGCTGATGGCTCGGAGCCTGGAGCCTGTTTCCGATTCTGTGTCTCCCTCTCTCTCTGCCCCTCCCCCGTTCATGCTCTGTCTCTCTCTCTGTCCCAAAAATAAATAAAAAACGTTGAAAAAAAAAAAAATTAAAAAAAACATCTTTTCAGGTAGTCAGCAAAATTTATCTTGAATACTTACAATGAAAAATACTGAGCTTTTAGATTTTCAGAGGTGGTTGTATTAGACGACTCTGATATGGCTTAAGAGTGGCTTCACTAAAGCGAAATCCCATTCTCACCCATTGAACCCACTCAGCAACAGAAATGCTCCACCTCTGAAATCAATAAACTCAAATGTTTCAGCCTCTGACCCTAACTTCCTTCCTTTGTGGTCTCTACTAACTTTCACCTACAGGCTGTCAAAAACACTCGATTCCTCCCTGGCACCCACTCTCCTCATCTTGTAGTCACTGGGGCCTGTACATCCTGTGCTATTCGTGATGTGCGCTACCTTACAAGTGACCTGCTACAAGCCTAATCCAATGGATTCTTCTGTGTTTTATCATTTCCACCACACTTAAAATGTCATCCCCCTTCCAACCTGAAACTCTGTTGCTTTCACTTCTACAACACCTCTCCCTACTGGTTTTCTTCTTTGTACTTTAATCATGGTGGGGTTTGGGTGTCATTGATCTGTGAAGTCACGGCTTCCAAACATATCTATGTCATAGTGTGTTAGAATTTTTGGTTTACTTGGTTTTTTCCTGCCACTGGCCTGTCAAGTTCTTGAGGACAGGTATGGCTTCTTTCAATTCTGTAACTCCTTACCTATGATAGAGACAATAACTTCGGAAGTCCTTAAAAAATGAAACTAGGTGTTGGATTCTGTAACCATTTCATTTTACCAGGATACTGTGAAACGGCCAGGTCATTTGGGGGATACAGATTCCGACCAGCCTTTTACTGACATTTCATTTCACAGAAAAAATTCAAAAATAACAAACTTCAAAACATACCTAGCCACTGTTGCTGAGTTATTTCACACCAGTATTTTCTCACTGAAAGAATATCCTTGAGCAGTATGTTGCTGCAGTCGGCTCCATAAACAGTACCATTAAACGAATCTTTCACCGTATCCATGACATAATTCAAGAGTTCTTGACATTTTAGTCTGGGTGCTCCTATTTAAAAATAAACAAGCAAGTAAATAAAAACGTATAAATCTTAAGACAAATAAGAACACCTGGAAGTACAACTATATAAATAATTCCATGTGGGAAATTACTATTAACCTCTTTCTCACAGAGCAGGGAGCAGCAAACTATGGCCTGTGGGCAAAATGCAGCCAGCTGCCTGTTTTGGGAAATAAAGCTTTACGGGGCCACAGCCACATCCATTCATTTATGTATTGTCTACAGCTACTTTTATGCCACAACAGCAGAGCTCAATAACTGAGACAGACTAGAGAGCGTGAAAAGTCAAAAACGTTTACAGTCTGGTCCCTTGACAAAAGAAGTTTGCTGATCTCTATGGGAATATATAGCAAAAACAATCATTCATCCTATCCTTAATAATTCACAACTTCTGGAATTAGACCTAAAATGATCCAACGTTTCTTGGTACTTTTTAAAAAGAACGAATTCATTAGAATAACTTGAGATTGTAAGGAAGATATTTACACTAAAAATCAAATTACTTTCAAATCCTACAACAGCATGTATGGCATACAAGTATGTAAGGCAGTAATATTTTCTCTTTTATTTACTAGAGGTCCCAAAAATTCAGTACTAAAGGATATACTCTTAACAAAAGGATATTTAAAAACTGTTTCTTATTTTCAGCAAATCACACTGATGTTGCGGCTAAAATTTTATCCTATTTCAACATTAACAATCTTAAAACCACACATTAACATTTTTTTGTTATAAGCTATCAGGTCGCAAATCATATGTATCTGATCATATTCTAGTTCAGCATTTTCATATGGTGACAACCATCAAACTACAGTAAGTAAATACACACTGACATAATCGGAGTACTATTTTCATTTGTGTCCTCTATTACAATTTTAGGCATCTCTGGCCAATCATGAAATGCACAATCCCACGATCCTCTGCTTTAACACCCTGTGTATCTTTCTCTTATGGTCCTTGTAACATTTTCTTATCCATAACGTCTGTTATATTATAACATTCCTAAGGAATTAATCTCTATATTGCAACACAACCCAGTAACTGTCCTAAATAGTGTTTGCTTAGTAAACATTTATTAACTGCATAAATTAATGTCAGGATGAAATCACATTTCCCTATGGTCTTAGTCCCAACATATTTCCTTCCTCTGCCAAATTTGAGAAAGGCCTCAAGAATTATGCTGACATTCTTTTCTATAAAAATCTGCCTCCAGAGGACAACTAAGTTGGCTGAAAAGGATTTAAGGAACCTCACAGAACTTAACATTTTACAAATGTGCTTTGTGCAGAAGCAGATAAATGCCTACATAAAAGAATGAACAAATGCTTATTGGTTCCTTCCCAACTGTCTTTTTTCAATCTGTTTCTTTCGTCTCACTTTGAATACCAGTGCTAACTAAGTCTGGCAAAGTCTGCACATGTGTTTCAATTCCCATCAATTCTCTCACCTCTTTGAAAAACACAAAGAAGTGAGATGACATAATAGTAACACCCTACCTTTGTTCTGAGGTTAAAGACATTTAAGTTACAAAGTTAAACCTGAAACTGGAGCACCTGGGTGGCTCAATCAGTTAAGCATCAGACTTCAGATCAGGTCTTGATCTCAGGGCACATGAGGTCACGAGTTCGAGCTCCGCATCAGGCTCTGTGGTGACAGCTCGGAACCTGGGGCCTGTTTCAGATTCTGTGACTTCCTCTCTCTCTACCCGTCCCTCACTCAAACCCCCCATCTCTCCCCTTCAAAAATAAATAAACATTTAAAAAAAATTCAAAGTTAAACCTGAAAGAAAAGGAAGCTTCAAATGAAAACAACCACTTTTCAACCATTTAAATGATCTTATATTGATAATTTTATCTACTCTTTCCTATAAACAAAATATTGATACTTTCACACATTTTCAAATGTGATGTCCACTGTTAATTTTGTGACTGAGGTCTTTTCACTCTAATGCAAAATTACATGCTGCAAAGTTTTCTGAGGGGTTACAAATGGGCTTGGGTATCATTCTCTCCTTACTCTCTAAGTACAGATTAAAATCTAATAAGAACCCAATGTCAGTAGCCAAGAAATCAAATTTTAATAAATGCAGGGCTATCCTACAGGGCAAAAGCAGGTGCAGAGTATTTCAGTGTAGCTTTCCTCTGTCCATGCTGGAGTCCCTGACATGGGCTTGCCCCTATCCACACAACTGGCATCTCAGAGCTGGAAAAATAAATTTCTCCTAAACCACCACTTTTTAGACTCAAGTCTCATACCACCATTCTAAAATAGCATTTGCTAACCATCTGTATCCTTCTACTCAATAACATTTACCAACACTGGCCTTTTCTGATTCTTTTTATTTTACTAAGTTCCTTATTTTAACTCCAAGATAGCCTACAGTGTCATATTTCTTTCAGGTGTCCAATATACAGTGACTCAATGGCGTTTCTGATTCTTAAACTAAACTTGGTATCGCAAAGCCACATTTTTTAAAGTTTATTTTTAATTGTTTTCAGTTTACATCCAAATTAGTTAGCACATAGTGCAACGATTTAGGAGTAGATTCCTTAGTGCCCTTTAACCCATTTAGCCCATCCCCCTTCCCACAACCCCTCCAGTAACCCTCAGTTTGTTCTCTATATTTATGAGTCTCTTCTGTTTTGTCCCCCTCCCTGTTTTTATATTATTTTTGTTTCCCTTCCCTTATGCTCATCTGTTTTGTCTCTTCAAGTCCTCATATGAGTGAAGTCGTATGATTTTTGTCTTTTTCTAATTTCACTTAGCATAATACCCTCTAGTTCCATCCACATTGTTGCAAATGGCAAGATTTCATTCTTTTTGATTGCCGAGTACTACTCCATTGCGTATGTGTGTATATATATATATACACATATATACATATATATATATATATATATATATACACACCACATCTTCTTTATCCATTCATCCTTCGGTGGACATTTGGGCTCTTTTCATACTTTGGCTATTGTTGATAGTGCTGCTGTAAACACTGGGGTGCACGTGTCCCTTCAAAACAGCACACCTGTATCCCTTGGATAAATGCCTAGTAGTGCAACTGCTGGGTCGTAGGGTAGTTCTATTTTTAGTTTTTTAAGGAACCTCCATTCTGTTTTCCAGAGTGGCTGCACCAGCTTGCATTCCCAACAAAGCCACATCTTTGAAGAGTGAACAGAGTTTAAGCCGAAGAGTCTGTACACAAACATTTCTGCTTCTAGCTTTCAGGATTGTATGAAGCCCGTTTCTTCACATGAGCCTACAAGGATCCTGTGTTTTGATTCAAAAATATGAACTCTTTAAAGCATTCACCGCATCGGTTCAAAATGGAAATATGTGGCTCAACAGAAGCAAAAAAATCACAGTTATTTTCTTTTTTAATCAATAGAAGGCACAGTTATAGTTACAAGAGTGGGTTTTGACTGCCAAGAAAGCCACTGTGATCTCAAAATGAGTTACAAGTATAGAATAAAAGATATACGAGTCATGCACTGCTCTGTACCAATCAGAACATACCTATAATTGAGTCCCACACTTTGAGAGAGAATTAAATTGAAGAAAATTCAGAAGAGACTGACACAAATACTAGGTCATACGAGCTGAAGGAAGTTTATCTGTTTAGCTTAGAGAAAAAGCCTCAGAGAAAATGTCATGGCTAACTTCAAATACCTCAAAGGATACCATTTTGAAAAAATTTATTGGGATGTGTCTTTATTACCTGAGAAGGCAGAAGCAATAAATAACAAAGGGAGACAAGTTTTTACTACTATTAAAGCTATTCAAAGATAGCAAAAAAAAAAAAAAAAAAAAAAAGCCTCAAAAGGTTATGTTCATCATTAAGGCCACCTAAGTGCTAAGAACAAATAGAGGGGGTCCAAGAAGAAGAATGGGCAGCTGGAATAGTAATTTTTAATCTTTCAATCCAGGCACTACCATTCCATGCTTGCATAAATTCATCCAAATAGTTAAATCTATAGTATTAAAAACCATGATATGTACTAGAGATTAGAGTTAGCATCAACTATTACCTCAACACATTACAACCAGACTCAGGCAACAGTAACTCTTAATAAACCAGCTCGTTACAACTAACAACAGCACTTACTTTTATTTGCACATTTGATGAAGTATTTGACCAGACTACTAATTTCTTGCATCTTTTTCTGCCTGGTGGCTTGTGTTGAGGCTGATACACCTGCTTTTGCTGTTCTCAGACATTCTGTTTCTTTTTGAACATATTTCTGTAAAAATCTTCAAGAAAACAAAGTAGAATTTCAGAAAACTCATTAAATGCTTAAATTATTACAACAGTTCAGGGCGCCTGGGTAGCTAAGTTGGGTGGACGGCTGACTGCGGCTTGGGTCATGATCTCATAGCTCGTGAATTCGAGCCCCACATCGGGCTCTGTGCTGACAGCTCAGAGCCTGGAGCCCGCTTCGGATTCTATGTCTCCAACTCTCTCTGCGCATGCCCCCCCCCCCCCCCCCCCGCCACTCACACAGTCTCTCTCAAAAATAAACATTAAAAAAAAAAATTATTGCAACAATTCTAAAAAGTCCTTATGCCATTATACAGAGAACAAGCCACAATGTGCCATCAATGTACCAGCTAAATAAAACAATTTTCTCTTTCAAGGCCTAAGCCCCACCACACCCGCTTAAAGTCTGGTCTGGATCTGGAGCCTCCGTGATTTTCTGTTGCTTTCCTGCTTGCTTTTTCACCTTATTATTAAAAGCTTACAATTGTTTTAGGGCTCTTGATTCTTTATTGCCTGTTATTCTGTACAACCCACACCTTCCCTAAGCAGTTGGTAACACTTCTACCTTTGGAATAAAGGCGGCCTAGAAAATATTCATGATTAGCTGAAAGTGCCAAGTGCATCTCTGACCGATCTGAACAGTTTACGCAAAAGTCATCTCGGGGCGCCTGGGTGGCGCAGTCGGTTAAGCGTCCGACTTCAGCCAGGTCACGATCTCGCAGTCTGTGAGTTCGAGCCCCGCGTCAGGCTCTGGGCTGATGGCTCAGAGCCTGGAGCCTGTTTCCGATTCTGTGTCTCCCTCTCTCTCTGTCCCTCCCCCATTCATGCTCTGTCTCTCTCTGTCCCAAAAAAAATAAATAAATAAACGTTGGAAAAAAAAAAAAAAAAAAAGTCATCTTTAGATAATAACTATAGTTGTGGTGTTTGAAATAAACTAACCAGAGGAAGAGAAGCATGCATTTTTCATGTTATCTGCATTGAAATCTGTAAGTCATTCTAGTACCAAATACGCAGTAAAAATAAAAGTGTTCTTTCTAAATACTAACAACTTCCTTGACTGAAAATGTTGTTTCACGTTTCCCAGTATTCTCTATTAATTTAAAATATTTCACTCATGTGCCCTAAGTCTTACGATCTATTTCTAGTTACAGACTTCACAGTTAAAAATTATATTTTAATGTAAAAAAGCATCAATTCTGTCTGCCACTCCAGTCCACTAATCAATTCTGTCTTTCCAATGCCTGAATCCTGAATTTTGTTTGTTATTGTTAAAATTTAACATATGGCAGTTACTTACAGCAATATAGATGTAAAAATAACAGGGGTGCGGGTGGGACTCAGTCAGCTGAACATCCGGCCCTTGGTTTCAGCTCAGGTCATGATCTCACAGTTTGTGGGTTCAAGCCTGGGTGTCAAACTCCACAAGCACTGACAGTGCGAAGCCTGCCTGGAATTCTCTCCCTCTCCCTTTCTCTCTGTCCCTCACCCTCCTGATGCTCTCTCTCTTTCTCTCAAAATAAATAAACAAGCTTTAAAAGATGCAAAAATAATAAAGTACTTTTTATAACTTAATTTTTTTCTCGAATTAGAAATTAAGACTTTTGAACTAACTAGTATGAAAGGAATTTTCTCTAATCTTTTCTTTCTTTTATTTATTTATTTATTTATTTATTTATTTTCTAGACAGAGAAAGCACCAAGTAGGAAATAGCAAAGAAAGAGGATTTTGCCAAAGTCAAAAATCAACTAAATCTGCATAGCGCAGAGCCTGACATGGGGCTCGAATTCATGAAGTGTGAGATCATGACCTGAGCTGAAACCGAGAAACAGACGCTCGACATGCTGAGCCACCCAGGCGCCCCAGAATTTTCTCTAATCTTGAGTGAGATATGTCTAAGACCTTTTATTGATCAAATGACTTAAAAAATGTAACTTTTTCTACATGAACATCCTTTAAAACTTATGTTTCAGATGAATGTTAAGCACCAATTTTATATACGAAGCACAATTGTATATAGGGAGCAAAGTAACACTTACATACACAAAAATACCACAACAAATAAAAATGAAAGCAAAAACTAAAGACGCTAAAATGAAATTAGAATGGAATACCTAAAAACAGCATCCCAATTCAAGTATTTCCCTTGTTTGGAATCTGAATGCCGATCTAAGTGTTGAACAGTTTCAGGATCCCGGATAAGGCGCTTAAATTTCTCAACTTCTTTCTGAAAATGAAGAAGAACATGGTAATGGGTTGCCAATCACACACCTGCTACAAGGAAATATAAAATTTCAGGAATTTACTACCCTTCGTTCTGTAGCTCTATCGTGTTCCAATTGACGACAGCAAATAAGCAGATCGTTAAGTGCTAGACTCATGGTTCAGAATTTCAGAAAACGTCACTGTAAAAAATACATACATGCAAAATTACTTTAGACCTTCGGATTGTGGTATTAATACATAGGCAGGTCAAACTACACAACTAGAGATATACTGTGCTCAAACATACAGTGGTTTTTCTTAACGTTTCCATGTTCAACTGAGATTTTCTTAAAATATATTAAAACAAAGCTTCAAACATGTAAATTTGTGTGCAGCAGTGGGATAAAAATAGAAAACATGTAATTTATTGTTCTGAGAACTTTTTTTTTTTTTTAATTTTTTTGTTAATGGTTTTATTTATGTTTGAGAGACAGAGACAGAGCGTGAGCAGGGGAGGGGCAGAGAGAGGGAGACATAGAATCCGAAGCAGGATTCAGGATCTGAGCTGTCAGCACAGAAGCCAACATGGGGCTCGAACTCAGGAACTGCGAGATCATGACCTGAGCTGAAGTCAGACACTTAGCCAACTGAGCCACCCAGGCGTCCCTGAGACCTTTTCTAGGAGACATGATACTTCTATTTTTTTTTTCAATATATGAAATTTATTGTCAGATTGGTTTCCATACAACACCCAGTGCTCATCCCAAAAGGTGCCCTCAACAATACCCATCACCCACCCTCCCCTCCCTCCCACCCCCCATCAACCCTCAGTTTGTTCTCAGTTTTTAACAGTCTCTTATGCTTTGGCTCTCTCCCACTCTAACCTCTTTTTTTTTTTTTTCCTTCCCCTCCCCCATGGGTTTCTGTTAAGTTTCTCAGGATCCACATAAGAGTGAAAACATATGATATCTGTCTTTCTCTGTATGGCTTATTTCACTTAACATCACACTCTCCAGTTCCATCCACGTTGCTACAAAAGGCCGTATTTTGTTCTTTCTTGTTGCCACGTAGTACTCCATTGTGTATATAAACCACAATTTCTTTATCCATTCACCAGTTGATGGACATTTAGGCTCTTTCCATCATTTGGCTATTGTTGAGAGTGCTGCTATGAACATTGGGGTACAAGTGCCTCTATGCATCAGTACTCCTGCATCCCTTGGGTAAATTCCTAGCAGTGCTATTGCTGGGTCATAGGGTAGGTCTATTTTTAATTTTTTGAGGAGCCTCCACACTGTTTTCCAGAGTGGCTGCACCAATTTGCATTCCCACCAACAGTGCAAGAGGATTCCCGTTTCTCCACATCCTCGCCAGCATCTATAGTCTCCTGATTTGTTCATTTTGGCCACTCTGACTGGCGTGAGGTGATATCTGAGTGTGGTTTTGATTTGTATTTCCCTGATGAGGAGCGATGTTGAGCATCTTTTCATGTGCCTGTTGGCCATCCGGATGTCTTCTTTAGAGAAGTGTCTATTCATGTTTTCTGCCCATTTCTTCACTGGGTTATTTGTTTTTTGGGTGTGGAGTTTGGTGAGCTCTTTATAGATTCTGGATACTAGCCCTTTGTCCGATATGTCATTTGCAAATATTTTTTCCCATTCTGTTGGTTGCCTTTTAGTTTTGTTGGTTGTTTCCTTTGCTGTGCAGAAGCTTTTTATCTTCATAAGGTCCCAGTAGTTCATTTTTGCTTTTAATTCCCTTGCCTTTGGGGATGTGTCAAGTAAGAGATTGCTACGGCTGAGGTCAGAGAGGTCTTTTCCTGCTTTCTCCTCTAGGGTTTTGATGGTTTCCTGTCTCACATTCAGGTCCTTCATCCATTTTGAGTTTATTTTTGTGAATGGTGTCAGAAAGTGGTCTAGTTTCAACCTTCTGCATGTTGCTGTCCAGTTCTCCCAGCACCATTTGTTAAAGAGACTTTTTTCCATTGGATGTTCCTTCCTGCTTTGTCAAAGATGAGTTGGCCATACGTTTGTGGGTCTAGTTCTGGGGTTTCTATTCTATTCCATTGGTCTGTGTATCTGTTTTTGCGCCAATACCATGCTGTCTTGATGATGACAGCTTTGTAGTAGAGGCTAAAGTCTGGGATTGTGATGCCTCCTGCTTTGGTCTTCTTCAAAATTACTTTGGCTCTTCGGGGCCTTTTGCGGTTCTATATGAATTTTAGGATTCCTTGTTCTAGTTTCGAGAAGAATGCTGGTGCAATTTTGATTGGGATTGCATTGAATGTGTAGATAGCTTTGGGTAGTATCGACATTTTGACAATATTTATTCTTCCAATCCGTGAGCACGGAATGTTTTTCCATTTCTTTATATCTTCTTCAATTTCCTTCATAAGCGTTCTATAGTTTTCAGCATACAGATTTTTTACATCTTTGGTTAGATTTATCCCTAGGTATTTTATGCTTCTTGGTGCAATTGTGAATGGGATCAGTTTCTTTATTTGTCTTTCTGTTGCTTCATTATTAGAGTATAAGAATGCAACTGATTTCTGTACATTGACTTTGTATCCTACAACTTTGCTAAATTCATGTATCAGTTCTAGCAGACTTTTGGTGGAGTCTATCGGATTTTCCATGTATATGATATTTCTATTAAAACGTAAAAGATAAACAGAAGACAGACAGGTCAAGAACAAGGAAAAGGGCACCCAAGGATTTAACACTTTAACAGCAGCACCCTTTCTTATATGTAGCGATGTGTCATTTGTTGAGCCAAAAGTTTAATTTGCTGTGCTCTGGAATTGATAGCTAGGAGGTTATCAGAGCTGGCAAACCTTGCCTAGCACTTAAGTCTCAACTGGCTTGATGGTTCTCACTTAAAAAAAAAAACTGTTTTTAACGTTTATTTATTTTTGAGAGAGAGACAGAGCATGAGTGGGGTTGGGGCAGAGATAGAGGGAGACACATAATCTCAAGTAGGCTCCAGGCTCTGAGCTGTCAGCACAGAGCCTGATGTGGGGCTTGAACTCACAGACAGTGAAATCATGACCTGAGCTGAAGTCATATGCTTAGCTGTGCTGACAGCTCAGAGTCTGGAGCTTGATTTGGATTCTGTGTCTCCCTCTCTCTCTGCCCCTCCCCTGCTCATGCTCTGTCTCTGTCTCTCAAAAATAAATAAATGTTAAAAAAATTAAAAAAAAAATACTACAGAGATATCCCTTGCAAAAGTCAAAAATCAACTACATCTTACTGGGCTTGAATGCCATTGCTGTAGCTCTCCTCTTAGGTTTTTGAACATAATCAAGCCTACCTCTGATGACCTTTAAAAGAACTCATATAAGAAAAGCATTTCGTGTCATTAATTTTGAGTCACTTTACAAAGAAGCTTCATCTTTGTTAGACTATAAATATTTACAAAGAAAATATGTACCTTTTTTTGTGTATTACCTATCTCAAGAGGCAAGGGGGGGGGTGTCCTTTACCCATGCATTCACATAAATTCTACTCATTCTTTAAAGATCAAGTATGTTTCCCTGCTGCTATTTCACTCACAGGATCTTAAAACCGGAACTGAGAGAACACGTCCAATCTTCGTACAAAGAAATCTCTCCTACAAAATTATTTCAACACTCTTTTAACATCCAGTGAAGGCACACTACCTAATGAGCCTACCTATTGCACTGGTAGAAAAGTCTAAGTCACTTCTTCATTTTTATTCATTGGTTGTTCTGACTCTTATCCCTAGTACAACCTCCTCTACACTGCTGTGGATTACAGGTTGTTATTTACTTGACAGTCTTATTTGTTTGGTCGTAAACTTCTCGGGGAAAACAACTATTATTTTCATGTTCATGCTATTTTCATTTCCATTCCTCACAATTTTATCTAGGACTCTTCCCCCTTCTTACTCACTCTTAGCTTAAAACCCTCTTGGAGTGAGTCAATATGGAAAACAAAACTGGGATTGTAACCAATGAAAACACCTTAACAATATCCAAAGAACCATAAACGGAGGCACATTTATTTCTAGATATACTAAACGTGTTGTTTGTAATGTAAAAAAAAAAAATCACATGTTTACTGACCACGTGACACTTCCAGGAAGATGTAGCCCTCAAATTTTCTTTTTTAAAGCTGTGATTTTTCTGCTGGCTTCCTTCTATTTTTCTCTCTTCCGTTTCCCAAAAATGGATTACTTTCAAGAAAACACAACAGTCCAATCAGGAAATGTTCAATCACTGATACATGCAACATTTACTGAGCAACAACTGTGTTCGAGGTACTATGTTACGGGTAAGAGACACAAATCCTACCCTTGTGGAGTCAGAAGTGGTGAGGGAGAGTGACGACAAACGAGTACACTGAAAAATAAATGTATAATTCCAAACTGATATATGACTTAAAGGAAACACAATATACAAGAACAATGGAGAAGATCACTTTTGATAAGGAGCCAGGGAACACATCCCAGCAGAGGTTACAACAAAGCCAAGATCTGAACGGGTGCCAATCAATGAAACAGCTAGAGGGCCAACATTGCAGCAGAGACTAGTATCACCAAAAGGTCTTAAAATGGAAAAGTGCATGGTATGTTGGAGGAAGTGAAAGAAAACCAAAGAACTACAAAGCAGTCAGCTACAGCAAAAGAGTCAACAGATCAGGTAGAATTTGATTAATACATTCATCCAGAACTATCTACATTCCACTACCAACATGCAGTTAAACAATACACATTTCCTAAGCAACAGCCTCTGAAATGGCAAATCCAATGTCCCTTTTTAGATCTCCACCAAGTTGGTCCCTTTACAGAATTTGACAATGATACCTACACCCCATCTTCCCGCATACAATTCTGCCCTTGGCATGCCATTCTTTCCCGGTGTAATAGTGTGGGCTCTGTACTTAGATTATACTGGTTCAAATCCTCGTCCTGCCATTTACAAACTGTATAAGCCTGAGCAAGATAGCTATTTCCTCTAACGTCAGTTCTGTCAACGATAAAATAAAAAACAATACCAAAGGTATTGTAAGGGTGCCTACTTCAAAGGTTTTGTAAGGGTGCACGAGCGTGTTTAACACAGCGCCTGGAACACAGCAAATGCCCAACCATTGCTAGCAATTATCATTATTCCCTTTGTTTCCTTAATCTTTTTTGCTGGTTCTTCTTCCACCCACACCTGCAAGAGGATCTTTGTGTCCTTACTTCTCAACCTATGCTCTCCCAGGGTTGTCTTATCCATCCCTAAGACCCCACCATGCTGAAAATGCCCACATCTTTCAATCCACGCCAGACCTCACTCTTGAGCTTCAGAAACCTTCCACACTTTATGCCTTTACATGCATTTCCCCTTGTCTGCAAGGCCCCTACCATACCCCTCCGGGTTCAGTGGCCACTGAACAATTGGAGGTCTTACCACACAACCTCATTTGCTCCTCTGCCGTCACAGTTCTCTCTCAGATTATCCCCCTGAGCTCTAAGGGTCCTTTTACTTCCTGTGCCCAGCGGGGCACACGGGTGGCTCGGTCCTTTGAGCATGGGGCTCTCGATTTCTTTTTAGGTCATGATCCCAGGGTCGTTCGATCCAGCCCAGCGCTGAGCTTGGAGCCGGCCTGGGATCCTCACTGTCCCTCCCTCTGCCACTCTTTAAAACAAACAAACAAAAAAAAAAAAGCCTAAAACTTCTCGGTACCCTGCAAGAACAACAGCGAACGCCCTTGAGTGCTCACCACAGGCCAGAATAATCACAAGGGAGACTGTACAGCGCGGTTGCAGATGTCAGCCAGAATTCCAGCTCCAGCAAAAGTAATTCCACACTCCGCGCTCCAACGCACGCCAATCTAGTTTAAACCTCAACAGATGCTCGTAGATCACATCTAATAAAGAAGAGGAGGGGCATGATTAGTCAAGTCATTTAGTTACAGCTGGTCCATACGGGGACAGAGAAAGGGGACGCGCAGGACTCAACGCGGCATTTGGCAGAAGAGTCCCGGCTATTAACTCCGCTAAGTCCGCTACGGGATCGCAGAGAGAGCGGGAGAAAGTGCAGCGCGGAATAATACGCCTCTAGAGAGCAGCAGGGTAGACCGGCCATCAGGGGGCTGGCACAGAACGGCTTGGACGCCCCTCAAGTACCCCCACGCAGAAGCCGCTGCCTGCTCGCCGCAAACCTACCGCTGCACTCGAACGGCCAGAGTGCAATTTCCCAAAGCGGAGGCGGCGGCTGCAGCCTAAATGCCGCTCCACTCGCCTTTCCCCGCGTCCACAGCGGCTCCAGCCGAGTAGACACCCACTATTCCCGCTTCCGGTTCAAACGCGGCGTGCCCGCACAGCCTGGGTGTCCGGAGGAAGAAGTCAGAGTGACCCAGAAGCGGGCACGGTCTGCCCATGCGCGACGACCCCCGCACGCTCTCCGCCTCCTGCCCTCGCTCCCCTCAAAACATTCGGCTCGTCTGAGCGAACGCGCCTGCGCGTCGCCCGCCAATGGCATGCGAACTTGAGCTCTCCGCTCGCCCTCCGACTTGGGCTCCGGCGCCTGCATCCCACCTCCTCGCCGCCTTCAGCCCCACCCCTCCTAACGCGAGGACGGAAGTGACGACAGTTCCGACGGGAACGGAGGCGGGTTTCATTTCGGCGCCTTTCTTTCTCCGGCGGAAGCGATTGGCGGACGTGGGGCGAAAGAGGCGGGCCAAATTGCCGCGGGTTCGGTGCCGCCACTGGAACCGGGAGATGCGGCGCAGGAGCTGTCGGTGTGTGGGCTTTCACCTGAGTCTCGTCTCCTATTGCGGTTCCTGCTGCGGCTTCGGTCATGCTGTTGCCTTCGGACATTGCGCGGCTGGTTCTGGGTGAGTGCAGGCGCGGGAGGGACAGTTATTGGGCCAGGCAGAGCAGGACGGAACGACCTTTGGGGCCAGAGGTTCTCCCGGGGCGGGGAGGCTCTGGGGCTTTGCCTCCGCGTTTGCAAGTTCTGACCGGCGGCCGTTCTCCCCCAGCCGGGCTCTCGGACCGCTTAAGCCTCTTTGTGTGGATGCTGCGCTCCCCGGAGGCTGCGTGGCGAGGGGAGGGCCCAGGAGAAGCCCGGGCGGAACACCTGAGGCCCGGATTCGGAGGGGGAGCCGGGCCTGCAAGCTTCGTTGGGACCCCTGCAAGGAGCCTTGTGGACGAGACGGACGGACCCACGTTCTAATTAGGAAAAATGAGGACGTCCCTGAGCCACCCGGTCGTGCAGAAAGACCTTCCCGACGCCCTATTCGTCCCTCGCCCTTAGAACTACGAATGTGGGGCGAACGGGGGTGATCTTGCCTCCCCATCCCTCACCCTCCCTCCCCGCAGTTAGTCGTCCGGCACCGAGGTCTGAAAGGCCAGCTGCATGTTCTAAAACAGGACGGGCGAGCAATTTCGCAGAGGAAATGCCTTCCAGTTGAACGTTTTCTAGCTCTGATGGTTAGTGTTTTCCTCCATTTGAGGACGGTCGGTTCAGCGGGCCTGTTGTCAGGGCGTATTGTTTCTGTGGGAAACGGGTTTTGTTGTTGTTTGTTCCCAAAAGAATGGAGAGGGTCGTGCTGCTGAGCACCAGATCTGTAGGAAGCTCAAACCTTCAGATCCCGAGCCAGTGGTTTGCAGACCTCATACGCGACACCCCTGAAAGTAAATGGTAAACATCTGTGATGAAATTTCCCGTCGTGTCCACAGTAGTTGCTACTGTTACCTTATTGTTAGAAAATCCCATTAGTCTTACTTTTTTAAATACTCAGCCCTGCCCAGAAAAAACAGGCCTTCGTGCACGAGGCTTTTGATGAGCACATTTTGCAGGAAACAGGAGAGACTAACGGTTCCACAGCCCGTTTTTGGAGAAACTAGTGACATAAGCTTAAACTAGTATTTTTGCTAATGTTTGGTTACTGTTTTGTCCGCTTTATGAGAACTTATCAGTAGTTAGCCTCCATCTCTATCTGTGAAAAAAGCTGGCTATCTTGTAATTGTTAGTTACATTTATGAGGTTTATGGTAAACCTCATAACCTAAAGTAGACTTTCACAGTGTTGAAGATAATATTGACATACTTTGTTTTTTCTTGAAGGTGTATCATTTGGTTATGAATTTTTGAGTTTTGGCAATTTGGTTAATCCACCGGATTTTATGTAACTATAGAAATCCTTAACAGGGTTTCTCACCTTGTTCGCTATTGACTTTTGGCACCAGATAATTATTTATTATGGGGAGCTGTCCTGTGCATTGTGAGATGTTTAGATACCTGGCATGTATGGATAGATGCCAGTAAGACCTCAGTCCCACCCCCCACCCACTTATGACATTTTAACACATGTCTCTAAATATTGCCAGTATGTTCCCTGGAGGGCAAAATCACCCCCAGCTAAAAACAACCGGTCTTAAAGCAATATGATTTTCTAACTGGAATAATTCACACCTACTTGTGTTCTCCACAAGCCATCTGCTCTGCTTGACTTCCTAGTTTTTTTAATGGATAAAAACTCCAAATTAATTGTTTCTTTTCCTAAAATTCTTTGTCATTCACATTCCATTTTAATTGCCACCAATCCTACTTAATATGCCCGCCCCCCATGCCTTCTTTTGGACTTCTTTCGTGGCTTCTCAAATAGTCTTGCTATTGATATTTACTATTGAACAAGTCTGCCTAAAGCATTCACATTACACCTCCTATTCTAAAAGTTGAAAAACGTATGCACTTACCAAAATTTAAAGTTGTGCAAAAGAGTATAGTGTAATACAAAAGAAAAGAAAGTCTCCCCACCCACACCATTCGTAGTCTTCTCACTTAGTATTATGTATCTTGAAGTTATGTTAGCACCTGGTGATCCATAATTACAAAGCATAGAAGCCTAAAATAGTAATAGTTTCATTATTTCCTTATGATTCTTCTTTCAGTACAAAGCACCTTTTTCAGCAGCTCCCTTTTTGTTGGTTCCTTTTATTCATAATGTTCTTTAAGCAAATCTTTGCTTAGTATCGGACACTGTGCTAAATGCTAAGAATAGACAAGTTCTCCCTTTAGAGTTCACATAATTAGGGTTGTGTTTTTTTTCTTTTACCCTTACGCGTGTACCCCTCCTGCCCCCCAAATACTTTTCCTAGACCCCACCTGATGTCCCATCTAATGCCGTATTTACTTATGTTTGTGAAATGTACATAATATAAATTTATACAACACTTGAGCCATTTTTAAGTGTGGCATTGAGTACATTTACATTGTTCTGTAACCATCACCATCATCGACCTGTAGTTTTTCATATTCCCAAACTGAAAGTTGCCTTTTTGTCCTTGGTATTTTTGATCAGAGATTAATAAGACCAGCTTCGAGGGTTCTTGGAAGCCCCCCCAAAACTGTCTGTAAAGATTTATGTACAGTTGGGCATTTTTATGGGTATAGGATCCAGAACTGTTTTCGGATTTCTCAATAGGTTTGTTCCTTTCTATATGATTCAGAGTCCGTTCAGGAAAACTTAAAACCAATGTGAGTATTTAAAGGGAAGGGATTTAATGAGAGAATTGGTTACACTGGTGATAGAAGAACTAAGAAGACAAGCAGCTTATGTGAACAGACTCAGTGGCCTCAGCAGGAAGCCACTATGATAATCAGGAGGACAAGGAGAGATGAAGCAATCCAGAGGCTGGGTTCTCTCTGAGGAAGATGGAAGGTAGACTTGTCTGGTGAGGGAGCAGTTGTCACAGAGGATATTCTGCCAAGGTAAAGAAGAAGTGAGAGAAAACAATATGGCTTCTTCCAGTTGCCCTCCAGTCCCCCACCAGTGCTTCGCATTGTTTGGATGCAGCTAGAAGCCAGCTGACCTGGAGCCTAGGAAACATTGTCTGCGTGGGGTCAGGTTTCCTATCTTTCGCAGCAGAGAAAGAGGAAGAAGAGATTGAAAGCAAACAGAACCAGAATTGACACACTCCTGGAAGGTCAAGAGCCACTGATCCTATTCACCTGTATATAGCTAAAACATTATAAATACTTGATAAATATTTACAAACGTGCAACTGTGATCATAACAGTCCTTTTTGCCTACTGACGTCATTTACCCATGTTTTCTGTTTTTATTCAGATTGTGTTTATTCATATTATTTATTCATAATATGTCATTGCTGACATTTACAGCTTTTTATGATCCTTACTCATTCTGTCTTTTCAGTTGTATCTCCAGCTGTTCTCTTTCATATACGTTGTGCTTCCTCCAAACTGGGCATGTTCTCCATACATGCTTTTCATAAGCTTTGTTGGGGATTCCCCAACCATCCTTTGAGACTCAACATCTTCTTTGTGATAGTCATAATTTTCCCCAAGTCTAGTAATACTTTCTCTAGACCCATCCCCTCAGGAAGTAACTCCTATTGTGTTACTACCTTTTCTTTGTATTACAGTTACTTGCATATATATCTTTTGGGTCCTTTTAGATAACTTCTTTATAGACAGAAACTTTTGTTATTTGTGAATCTATTTACATCAGTAAGTTAAGTCTTCCCAAGAATCACTTTTTTTTTAATTTTTTTTTTATTAGTTTTCTTTATTTTTGAGAGGCAGAGAGAGACAGCGCGTGAGTCGGGAGGGGCAGAGAGAGAGGGAGGCACAGAATCCGAAGCAGGCTCTAGGCTCTGAGCTGTCAGCACAGAGCCCAATGTGGGACCTGAATCCACGGACCATAAGATCATGACCTGAGCTGAAGTCCAATGCTCAACCGACTGAGCCACCCAGGTGCCCCAGAATTACTTACATATTTAAAATATCATTAATCATTAAATAATTGGATAATTTCTGGGAAAGTATTATATGTCGGAGATTGGGGCACCTGGGTGGTTCAGTCAGTTAAGCTCAGGTTGGGCTCAGGTCACGATCTCATGGTTGGTGAGTTCGAGCCCGGTGATGGGCTCTGTCTGACAGCTCAGAGCCAGGAGCCTGCTTTAGATTCTGTGTTTCCCTCTCTGCCCCTCCCCTGCTTGCATTCTGTCTCTCCTGTCAGAAATAAAACAGTTTTTAAAAAAAATGTGAAGGAGTTATTTTCAAGTCGGGGTTTTGTGATCTCTTGCTTTCTTCATGAGGCACCTCTCTTTCTTTCTCCATAAATAGAATGAAAGAAGATTGACTCTTGCCATGAGTCTAAAATTTTAATACTCTAGGTATAATTAGGATTTTATCTTTCCTTCTCTTTTCTAGTTATATTTCCCCTTTGGTCTATTTTGTTACTCATTACTCCCTCCACTGAAAAGCAGGCTGAAGACAGTATTATATTAAGAAAAAAGGAAACTCAGGCATGCTTTCTTACCTTTTGTACATCTTTGAAAATAAGTTTACATAAAAGCTGTTTTTAGAAGTAAAAAATAATCACTAATGTTAATTAAAGAGTAATTATATGTATTATAATAAGATCTTTGACCCCCATTTTGTATTTTCATTGTAAATTTTGACATTTGGAATAATTTATACCTAAAACTTCCACTATTATTATTTTTTTTTTTTACAATTTTTTATTAAATGAAAATTTTACATACAGTGGAAATCACTCATTCTCAGTTCTGTGAGTTTTTGTTTTATTTAATTTTTTTAATTTACATCCAAATTAGCGTCTGGTGCAACAATGATTTCAGGAGTAGGTTCCTCAGTGCCCTTTACCCATTTAGCCCATCCCCCCTCCCATAACCCCTCCAGTAACCCTCTGATTGTTCTCCATTTTTATGAGTCTCTCATGCTTTGTCCCCCTCCCTGTTTTTATATTTTTGTTTTCCTTCCCTTATGCTCATCTGTTTTGTCTCTTTAGGTCCTCATATGAGTGAAGTCATATGATTTTTGTCTTTCTCTGACTTAATTTCACTTAGCATAATACCCTCCAGTTCCATCCACGTAGTTGCAAATGTCAAGATTTCATTCTGATTGCCAAGTACTACTCCATTGTGTGTGTGTGTATATGTGTATATATATATATACATATATATACATCTTCTTTATCCATTCATCCTTCGGTGGACATTTGGGCTCTTTCCATACTTTGGCTATTGTTAATAGTGCTGCTATAAACGTGGGGGTGCACGTGTCCCTTCAAAAGAGCACACCTGTATCCCTTGGATAAATGCCTAGTAGTGCAACTGCTGGGTCATAGGGTAGTTCTGTTTTTAGTTTTTTGAGGAACCTCCATACTGTTTTCCAGAGTGGCTGCACCAGCTTGCATTCCCAACTTCTATTATTCTAATAGAATTGGTCACGATCTAGTACTTGATGATAAGTAAGCTTTTAGTAAGCAAATAACTGGTTTTATATATATATATATATATATATATATGTATATGTATATGTATATGTATGTGCGTGTGTATACATATACATCTGCGTGTGGCGTATGTATATATATATGTATGTGTAAGCTTTGAAGTAGTCAAAACGGTGAAGTAGGCACTTAATACAATTACCACATTGTTTTGGAAGTCTTAAGACAAAAGTAAAGCAAAATACATCAAGTCTAATCTAAAGTGTCCAATCTGGATCGCCCAAAGTTGGGCATGTTTTTTGTTTTGTTTTTAAAGAATTGGTGTGTTTTTTTCTTAAGATTTTATTTTTTTTTTAATTTTTTTTAACGTTTTATTTATTTTTGAGACAGAGAGAGACAGAGCATGAACGGGGGAGGGGCAGAGAGAGAGGGAGACACAGAATCGGAAGCAGGCTCCAGGCTCTGAGCCATCAGCCCAGAGCCCGACGCGGGGCTCGAACTCACGGACCGCGAGATCGTGACCTGAGCTGAAGTCGGACGCTTAACCAACTGAGCCACCCAGGCGCCCCTTAAGATTTTATTTTTAAGTAATCTCTACACCCAACATGTCACTCAACAACACGAGATCAAGGAATCGCTGGCGGAGCCAGCCAGGCGCCCCTGAAGAATCCTTTTACTTCATCTGAAGCAGTCATCAACCCAGATGGTATTCTGATTCCACTGTCCAAATCACATCAGTCTAGAATAATTGACCCCACCTTCAGGACCACTCAGAATCTGGGATTTTAGGATGCTGTGGGTATTTGGGTTTTTTTCCTAACTCTTTATGTAACCTGATACAGATCTTGGAAAAACCATTTAATGTCGTCTGTGCCCAGTTTCTTCTTCTTCAGATTGAGGAAGCCCAAGGTCCATCTCAGGTCTAAATTCTTTGATTCCTGGATAAAGAAATCTGCAGGCAGGAGGCTCTCATCAGTGTCTCTGGTAGGGTTCCTAGTGCCCTGCAGCCCAGCAGCAAAATGAAGCTCACTTACTGAAGGGCCACCTCATGACTTAATGGGCTTTGATGTGGGCAGCTACGTTTTAGTTTTCTCTGAGAGCACATTCCCTGGGGTAAACTGTGCTTTGCAGTGGAATAATGACCATGTCAGATACTTGGATTGCTAGAGAGTATCTCATTTAGAAGTCAGTTTCAAATCACATTGCTCTGGTAGTTTTTGTATCAAAACAAAATAAAAGCTCCCAAACGAATATTTATCTCGGAGTTTAAATCTGTTGGAATGATGAAAGGATCTAAGAGTTAAGCGTCTGTAAAATATTTGAAGCTGGGTGAAATCACAAATACTAATTCTAATAATCTCTGTTAAATTTGAGTAGAAGCCAAAGGAACTAACAGAATCCCTGGGAACACTTTCAATATAAACTGTTAATCCTATGGTCATGACTAATAACTCGAATTATAAGAGTTGAGGAAAGCCATAAATTGTCTGTACAAGCACAAAATCAGCCCCACACATGAGAAAATGGGTCATGTGGAGGATGCTGAAAAGTCTCTTGTCCCTCTCTGGTAAACTGATGATAATGCTACGAGATGGAAACCAGGCTATAAAATAAAGTAAGCCGTTCTGCCTGAATTTTCAGGATTAGGTACCCCTACTCCTGCACACATGCATCATAGCTTTAAACATCACTAGTTTTCTCTGATTATGGGCCAGACGTATTAAATATTTTTTTAACATCTTTTTTTCAACGTTTTTTATTTTTATTTTTATTTTTTATTTTTGGGACAGAGAGAGAGAGAGCATGAACGGGGGAGGGGCAGAGAGAGAGGGAGACACAGAATCTGAAACAGGCTCCAGGCTCCGAGCCATCAGCCCAGAGCCTGACGCGGGGCTCGAACTCAAAGACCGTGAGATCGTGACCTGGCTGAAGTGGGACGCTTAACCGACTGCGCCACCCAGGCGCCCCATTTTAACATCTTTTTTTAATGGACTCTTTTAAAATCTGTTTTGAGAGGGAGTAGGTGTGTGTGTGAGTGAGTGAGTGAGTGAGTGAGCGAGCGGGGGAGTGGCAGAGAGAGAGAGAGGGAGAGTGAGAATCCCAAGCAGGCTCAGCACTGTCAGTACCAAGCCCAGTACAAGGCTCAATCTTAAAACCTGAGCCAGTATCAAGAGTTGCACACTTAAGTGACTGAGCCACCCAGACACCCCATATTTTATTATCTTATTTGATCTTCTCAAGGGCCCAGAAAAGTAGCAACTGCTTGCTCTATGATACATTGGTGGAAAGCGAGGTCCCTAGAGGATATATGTGTGCTATAAACTGCTTTTCTTTTAAATGCCAGAAAACACTGAAAGACCGTCCTTGATCATAGATTTTTATTCATTTGTTCATTTAGCTATCCATTTATTCAGGAACTCGTTCAATTTTTAACAAACCCTTCTCCAAAGAAAGCTTCCTGAAAATCCAGCCTATCCCTCTTTTTTGCTGTATTTTATTGTATATGTGTATGCTACATATACAATATTGTGTATGTGTAAACAACATATGTATTATTAATGTATATGCTGTGTTCACCAGTTGATGCATATTTGAGTTTTATAAAGCTTATACAAACTTTAAAAATGTTTATAACCTTGCTTACAAGTTTGTGTGTGGACGTAAGTTTCATTTCATTTGAGTAAATACCAAAAAGTAGTTGCTAAATTGAGTTTATTATCTCACTATTTGTTTTCTGTTTGTCTCATTTGTTTCCAACCAAAAAATGTGCCATTTTTTCCTACATTCTTATGGGTTATTTTTAGTATTCCATTTTCTCTACACTACTAGCTTATTAACTTTGGCTGTTTTCATTTTTAAAAAGTAAAGCAGAACACATTAAATCTAATCTAAAGTGGGAACTCTAGATTGCCTAAACTTGGACATGTTTCTAAGAGCCAAAGATAAATATCTTAGATATTTTAAGATGCATTGTAATTTTTGAACATTTTTTATAGAAGTAACTTAGTCTTTTAACAAAGCCTTTTCTGAAGTGTATACTGAAGTGTAATGTCTTATGATAAGCCATAACTGTCTGATCTGTGACCATTCCTTGGCCAGCATATGCTACCACAAGTGACCATATTATTCTGAGAAAGGTTACTTCTGTTACTACATTGTGTTTAGGGAGGTATTTCTCAACCTTACTTCATTATCATACCCTTAAGGAGTATTTTTAGACTTCCCACCCCCCCCCCATTTCCAAATATTTTATGTCACAAGTACACTATTTACATATTGTATGTATATCTGTGACTTATGCATAAAAACAGTGGTATTTTCTTTGTTCCCTTGCTGCCTCTGTACCAATTTTCATCCCCTTAAGGCTATGTTGTTCTTTTGAGAATGTTTGGTCTGCAGAAAAGCAAATCCACTTTAAGGAATTAGATTTCACACCACCACCTGTTAGAAGTCTCAAGTGGTTATGAATACATCTGGGTGATTAGAACTTTTGAAACTCTCCCATGGAAAGAAATTGTTTATCTTCAGTTTAAATTTTGAAGCATATAAAAAGCTCCACCTGCCCTGATTCCAGAGTGACTCCAGTGGTTCTTAACATATTTTAAACTTCTGTATTCATGAAATCCTAGTAGCAGCTGACTTACTACAAATAATGTAACTCAAAAAGCAAACCTTCATAAAAATGATAACTTCTCAGCTGGCTGTAGAATTATAAGGGTTTATATTTGAGCTCTTTATTTGTAAAAAATAAAAAAGTAAAAAATAGCCATTTATCCTTGACCTGCTTTCCTATTTGAGGTGATTTCACATCTTCAGTGATAGAGATATTGAAGTAGTAATATATGAGATAAAAGGTTTCTTCTGTTTCTAAATGTCCTCCCATACTCCAGAGGACATATCTTTGGGGTTTTTATTGGTATATTTATTTGTTTCTTCCTGTAGCATTAGTTAACAAAAGGTTGGAAAACTGATTCATCACCTGTAAGTAGAAAGTGGTGAGTTGGTTCCCAGATCCCAATTAGGCCATTTCCTAAAATGGGATGACAGTTTTCTGGCTCTTTCCTTTTATAACCTTCATATATAATGACTTCATAGACACTCTTGCTACTTTTTTGACTTGGAGGGCCTGGTTAAAGACACAGTTCCAGGTGAGAAGAGTAGAACCTTATAATTTTAAAGTTGGAAGAGACCTAAATAATTGCATTGGTAGTTAAATACTTGAGTACTGTACCAGCACTGAGATGAGTCTAGTACAAAAGGATCTGATAAGAGGAGTATAATACATGCCAAAAAAGAGTCTCTGAGTAAGTGGTAGTTACCCTAGACCTGAAAAATGAGTTGGAATTAGCTAGACTAAGAAAGGATAAGCTGCCCAAGCAACAGGAGTGACATTTACAATGGCCTTGATATCAGAACATTCATGAATTTGCACAATTGAGAGACCAGTTAGTCTGAGAGAGATGGAATGACACAAGTCTCAAGAAGAAATTGGGATGGAAAACAAGTAGAACTTCATATAACATGTTAAGAATTAAGGATTACATTTTTACTTTGAGTTTCATGTACCACAACATGTAGAATTCAGTGGTTTTCAGTATATTCACAATGTTGTGCAACCATCATCACTATGTTAAGTCCAGAATGTTTCCGTCATCCCAGAAAGAAACCCCAAACCTGGTAACAGTCACTCCCACTTGCCCCATCCCCCCGTCCTCTAGCAACCACTAATTTCCTTTTGTCTCTGTGGATTTGCCTATTCTGGACATTTTATATAAATGGAATTATAGTAAAACCTTGGTTTGTTGAGCAGAATTCATTTCGGAAACATGCTTGTAATCCAAAGCACTTGTATTTCAAAGTGAATTTCAAGAACCATTGACTCAGTTGTGATCACGTGACATTCATTGTCATGTACTACTAGCATTGTGAGACGTCACTGGTTTATCAAGTTAAAGTTTTGTATTAGAAATGTTCACTGCTCTTACAGAACACTTGCAGAACAAGTTATCCAAGGTTTTACTGCATACAATGTGTGAGCTACTGCTGCAATCCAAGGTTTTACCGTATACAATACGTGATCTTTTGTACCTGACTTCTAGAACGTAATGTTTTCAGGATTCATCCATGTTGCAGCAAGTGGAAATAGTACTTTGCATGGCTGAATACTGTTCCATGGTATGGATATTCCACATTTTGTCCCTTCACTGATGGACATTTAAGTTGTTTCCACTTTTTGGATATTAAGAAAAATGCTGTGAGCACTCATGTACAAGTTTTGTTTGGACATACTGTTTCAGCTCTCTTACATATATACCTTAGTAGAATCACTTGGTCATTTGGTAATTCTATGTTTAATATTTCTGAGAACTTCACAAGGAATTTTCTAACGATTTTATACTACTTTAAATTCCTACCAGCAATGTATGAGATTTCCAGTTTCATCACATCTTTGCCAATATTCACGACTGTCTGAATTCTGGCTATCCTAGTGGTATGAATTGGTATATCTCATTGTAGTTTTGGTTTTAAATCTTCCTAATTACTAATGAAGTTGAGCCTCTTACGTGCTTAATGGTTTGTTCTTTATAAATTCTGGATTGTAGTCCCTTATCAGGTAGATGAGTTGCACATATTTTCTTCCGTTTCATCCATTGTCTTTTCATTGAAAGCACAAATTGTTTTTAATTTTGGTGAAATTCATTTCATCTAATTTTTTCTTTGGTTGCTTGTTCTTTAAATGTCATAACTAAGAAACCATTACCTGATCTGATGTCAGAAATATTTACACCTCTGTTTTGTTCTAAGACTTTTATGGGTTTTGCTCTTAAACTTACATCTTTGATCTATTTTTAGTTAATTTTTATATTTGGTATGAGGCATGAGGGTCCAACTTCATTCTTTTGCATGTGGGTATCCAGTTCTCCCAGCACCAGTTGTTGAAAAGACCATTTCCCCCATTGAGTTGACTTGGCGCTGTTTCTGAAAATCAGTTGACCATAAATGTCTGGACTGTGAATTCTGTCCCATTGATCTGTGTCTATCCTTATGCCTGTAACATATTAGCTTGATTACTATTACGTAGTAGTATATTTTGAAATGGGTGTTTCTCCACCAGCTATTTCATCTTGAAGATTGTTTTAACTACAATGTGTCCCTTGTATTATGGATGTTAAGATCAGTTTGTGAATTTCTGCACAAAAGACAACTAAAATTTTGATAGAGATTATGTTGAGTCTGAGAGTATTGACATCTCAATAATATTAACGCTTCTAATCCATTAACAAGATATATCCATTTGTTTAGTCTTTAATATCTTTGAGTGGTATTTTAGTTTTTAGTATAATCATTTCCTTCTTTTGCTAAACTTATTCCTGTTTTATTCTTTTTGATGCTGTTGTAAATGAAACTTTTTTTAATTTCATTTTTGAAATTCATTGTTCATTGCAAATATATAGAAATGCAGTTAAATTTTGTATATTCATCATGTATTCTGCAGCCTTACTGAAGTCATTTATTGACTTTAATAGTTTTTCTGTGTACATGGATTCCTTAAATTTTCCTATTTAAGACATCATATCATCTGCGAATGGGGATATTTGATTTTTTTCCTTTCCAATCTGGATGCTTTTTATTTTCTTTTCTTTCTTAATTGCCCAAGCTAGAACCTCTAGTACAGTGTTGCATTGAAATGGCAAGAGCAGGCATCATCTTGTCTGTGATCTTATGGGGGAAGCTTTGACTCTTTCACCCTTGAGATGTGATATGTTACCTGTGGGATTTTCATAGATGCCTTTATCAGGTTGAAGAAATTCCCTTATATTCCTAATATTTGCATCATGAAAAGATACTGGAATTTGTCATGGTTTTTCTGCATCTTATGAGATAACATGGTTTTGTTCTTTATTAATATATAGGGTAATGGCTACTAGATATTTAATATCGTGTGTTACATGGATTTATTTTTGTTTTATTGAACTGGTCTTGCATTTCTGGCACAATTGTACTTTGTCATGGCGTATAATCATTTTTAAATGTTACTGAATTTATTTTGTTAGTATTATGTTGAGAATTATTACATCTGCTTTCTCATGGGGGATATTGGTGTGTAGTTTTCTTGTGATGTTATTGTCTGGTTTTATTATCAGATTATTACTACCACTAGCATCTGAATTGCGAAATCTCTCTTTTATTTATTTATTACTTTTTTTAAAAGAGTTGGTGAAATTTTTTCAGTGTTTGATAGAATTCACCAGTGAGGCCATTTGATCCTAGGCTTTTCTTTGTGAAAAGATTCTTTATTACAGTTAAATCTCTTTACTTGTTTTAAGTCTGTTCAGATTTTCTCTTCTTTCTTGAGTCCGTTTAATGTCTCTGTAAGAAGTATCTGTTTTACCTGGGCTCTCTAAATTGTTCATAGTACATACAACTATTCATAGTATCCCTTTATAATCCAGTTTATTTCTGTAATTTAATAGTAATGTCCCCCCTTTTCATTTCTGAATATAGGAATTTAAGTCTTCTTTATCAGTCTCATTACAGATTTGTTGATTTTTGTTAGTCTTTTCAGAGAATCAACTTTTAGTTTCATAGATTTGTCTCTTTTGTTATTCTGTTTCATTTTTTTTTCTACTCTATTTTCTTTCTTCTGCTTTCTTTTGGGTTTAGTTTGCTCTTCTTCTAGTTTATAAAATGGAAGGATAGGGTATTGGTTTGAGATATTTTATCTTTTTTTTAAGTTTTTATTTATTTTGAAAAGAGTACATGCAGGAGAGGCAGAGGGAAGGAGGGAGAGAGAAAATCCCAAGCAGGCTCCAGACTGTCAACACAGAGCCTGACACAGGGCTCAAACCCATGAAACATGGGACCATGACCCAAGCCAAAATCAGGAGTCAGTTGCTCAACTGATTGAGCCACCCATGCACCCCCAAAATATTTATCTTTTAAATACAGGTATTTACTGGGACGCCTGTGTTGTTCAGTTAACCCAGCGTCTGACTCTTGATATAAGCTCAAGTCTTGATCTCAGAGTCATGAGTTCAATCCCTGCATTGGGCCCTGAGCTGGACGTGAAGCCTACTTGGAAAAAAAACAAAAAACAGGTATTTAAAGCTATAAATATGCCACTAAGCACTACTGTAGTTGTATCCTGTTTTAGCATGTTGCATTTTTGTTTTTGTTTATCTCAAAATATTGTCTCTTTTTGTTTTCTTCTTTGATGCTTTGATTATTTAAGAGAGTGTTGTTTAATTTCTGAATATTTGTGGGGCGCCTGGTTGACTCAGTCGTTTGAGCATCCGACTTCACCTCAGGTGATCGCAGGTTCATGGGTTCAAGCCCCACGTTTGCTCTGTACTGACACTTCAGAGCCTGGAGCCTGCTTTGGATTCTGTGTCTCCCTCGCACCTCCCCCTTTTGCACTCTTTCTCAGAAATAAATAAACATTAAAAAACTTCTTAAAAAATTTCTGCATATTTATGAATTTCTTATTATTGATTTCTAATTTCATTCCGTTAGGGTCAGAGAGTATCCTCTATATAATTTCCATCAATTTTTAAATTTATTATATGTCCTAATACATAGTTTATCCTGGAAGATGTTCACATACACCTGAGAAGAATGTATATTCGGCTATCGTTGGGTGTAATACACTATAGAAGTTAGGTCTAGTTGGTTTATAGTGTTCAAGTCTTCTGTTTCCTTATTGAACTCTCTAGTTGTCTATTCATTATTGAAAGTGAGACTTTTTTGAAGTGTATAACTTTTATTGAATTGTCTAGTTCTTGTTGCACTTTTGTGAGTGTCTCCTTTGTGTTTTGTGTATCTTTTGAATGATTGGATATTTTTTCGCCATCTTTGCCCCTACTAACAATGTTTGTCTCACTTTGTCTGATTCACTGTAGCCTCTTCAGCTCTTAGTTCCTGTATGAATGGTGTATCTTTTTCCATCCTTTTATTGTAATCCATTATTTAAGTGTTTATTTCTAGAAGAGGGAGAGTGAGTGGGTGAGGGGCAGAGAGAGAGAGGGAGACAGGGGATCTGAAGCAGGCTCTGTGCTGACCGCCCAGAGCCCCATGTGGAGCTGGAACTCACAAACTGCGAGATCATGACCTCCTGAGCTGAGGTCAAACACTTAACCGACTGAGCCATCTAGGCGCCCTGAGAGAAGGAATATGAAACAGGCTCCACAGTCAGCATGGAGCCCGACATGGGGCTCAGTCCCACAATCCGGGGATCATGACCTGAGCCAAAATCAAGAATGAGATGCCCAACCAAATGAGCCACCCTAGGGGCTCCCCTAGGATTCCCTTTAATATTTCTTATAGAGTGAGTCTGCTAGCAACAGTGCGTCTGGTTTTGTTTTGTTTTGTTAATGTGGAAATATCTTAATTTGTCCATTTTGAAGGAGTTTTGCTGGTCTTGGTTGACTTTTTTGTTAGCATTTTGTATGTGTCATCTCCCTGCCTGTGGTCTCTGTGGTTTCTAATGAGAAAAAAGCCGTTAATCCTACTGCGGATTGCTTGTATGTGATGAGCTGTTTCTGATTTCAAGATTCTCTCTTGTTGTTTTGACAGTTTGAATATGCTATGTCTAGGTGTGGATTTCTTTCACTTTATCCCACTTAGAGTTTATTGACCTTCCTGCATAAATAGATTAACGTGTTTCCAAAAATTTTGGAGGTTCGTTATTTGTACATTATTTCTTCAAATAGTCTTTTTGCTTTTTTTGTCTCTGCTCTCTTGGGACTTTGATAATGCGTGCCTTGGTACAGCTGATGGTACCCCACAGCTCCCAGGGACTCTGTTCACTTTTCGTGATCCTATTTGTTTTTGTTCCTTATGCTGGATACAGATCATTTGATCTGTGTTCAGGTTCACTAATTCTTTCATCTGCCTTAAATCTGTTGAGCCCCCCTCTAGAGAATTTCTCATTTTAGTTCTTTTCAACTCTAGAATTTCTATTTGGTTTTTGTTTTGTTTATGCTTTTTGTAGAATTTCTGTCTTATTTCTGTTTGGTGAAACATTGCTCTCATAATCTTTTTAGGTATTTATGAATATTTTTCTTTAATTCTCTGAACTTATTTAAAATAGCTGACTTTTTAAAAGTTTTAACTATAGTGTCTTGGTTTCCTTAGGAATGATGTCTGTTGACTACTTTTATTTCCCCTTGCATATGAGGCATACTTTCTTGTTTCTGTGCATGTCTCATAATTTTTTGTTGAAAATTTGACGTTTTAAATAATATAATGTGACAACTCTTATAATCAGACTCTCTTTGTTACTGCACTTTATTGCTTCAGTAGTGGCTGTGAACTGCTGCCTGAACTAATTCTGTAAGGTCTATAGTCTTTAAATTTATATCCTATGATTGGAGAATGATTTTTTTCATTTTTTAAATTTATTTTTTTTAATGTGTATTTATTTTTGAGAGAGAGAGGGAGAGCCAGAGCTTGAGCAGGGGAGGTCCAGAGACAGCGAGAGACACAGAAATCGAAGCAGGCTCCAGGCTCTGAGCTGTCAGCCCAGAGCCCAACGCGGGGCTCGAACTCACGGACTGCGAGATCATGACCTGAGCTGAAGTTGGACGCTTAACCGGCTAAGCCCCCAAAGCGCCCCCATTCCCCTGCCTTTTTTTTCATTTTTTCATTTTTCATTTTTTAAATGCTTGCTGTCAGTTAGTCTCCCTTTGTTTACCAAGGGGCTGTGTGTATATTGGGCACACTTCAACATTCAGCTAAACCATTGACAACTCTGCCTGAGCTTTCACTTCCTGCTTCCGCAGAGCCTTACCTAGTAAGCCAGAGGCGAGGGCTTGGGGCCTTGTCACGTTTATTCTGAGTATGCACGTTGCCCTACAGTTGCACGTGGCCTCCTGCTATCTCAGGAATATATCCTAGCTTTTCATAGCCTGCCATGTACTCTTCATGCCCCAGCTTTTTTTTTCCTTTTAACTTTGAGTTAGCTTGTTTGTCCTACTCTTCTGTCACAGGCAGCTGTAGTGTTTAGCAATTCGTGCCGGTAGTTTTAAGCAAACATCTTAAAGAAGTTTCTTTGCACTGGGTAAATTCGGATTCATCTCAGAGACAAGCCATGCAACCAGAGTTTTACAGGGAATTTTCACACAGATCACATTATGACAATTTCTGGAAATGAGTCTTTGGAAAAATTCCAGCATATCCAGTCCCTCCATTGGCTGCTAGGCTGTTTGTTTTAATTGTGATTGCAGGCTATTGACTTTCAAGTATATATTGCTCAGCTAGGGAGATGATCATGGGAATAGAGCTAGTTTAAGTGCCAAGATGTTCATTATACGTGATGTTCATCTATTTTTCTTAAATGCTCTCAAAACTTTGATTATATTCAGAGTTTTGTGACCGTTTTTTAATAATTTGTGCTAGCGTTCTCATTTCTTTTATGGACGAGAGGATTTTTGGAGGTCCTTATGTTGCCATTCCTACTGAAACTGCTAAGATTTTAGAAATTTAAACTGAGAGATACAGGAAGTGATGGAAGGGCTTTACACATGATCAAAGGGCTTTACACAAGGGTTTAATTTCACCAGCTTTGATCCACAAGTCAAGGCAAGTGTGATGTTTTATACATGAAGCACCTTAGTTCTGCAGAATATAAGTGATTTTTTTTGCCCTATATTCACAATGCTTATTTTAACAGAATGGAAGAAGAACCTGGTCTCCCAGGATCCTATCCAATGTTCTTTCTGTACTATACTACCTTTTTTTAGTGGTTGGTAATGCTAAGAAACAAAACAGCAAGGATAGACTGACTGCTAGTCAGGTCATATGTGTGCAAGTACCAAGCACTGATACGTAAGATTGTTCCATAAATGTTGGTTAGATGTAAATGCTAATAAAGTTCTTGCTGAAATAGTGTTTTGACTGCCAAAGGGCATAAATTAAAAATCAAAGGAGTGCCGTTCTTGCCTTTCTTGAGAAGTAGGTCTTTTGTTCATTTTTCTCTTAAACCAGTAGGCAAATAAGTGAAATGTACAAGTAAGTACCAATTTTAGGAGAATGTAGTATTTTTTAATAAGCCAGTAAGTTAATTTATACTCTATGCCATCCTTGTGAGTATGGAGTTCATGGAGTAGAAGAACATTTATCATTTCCTTATTAGTTCTCCTGTTATTTATCATTATTTTATTCTCTTCTAAGCATTACTGGGTGTTGGTTGCTGTTTATCAGACACCTTATATTTCTCGTTTACCTGGAGTTTTTTCCATCAAACAGCCATCTATTAAGACTACTTACTTTGTACTGAAGCCCATACTGGTGGTTCTGGGCAAGGCTGCAGAATCCCAGCACATTCTACCTAAGGGTTCATTTGTGATATGAAACTTCTGTAGTATTTCAACAGCATTTTGATAAAAATAGAGAAGCTTACTGGCATCACCTAAACTTCTGTTTTTCATTTAGGTTACTTGCAACAGGAAAACCTCACTTCTACCTGCCAGACTTTTATTTTGGAAAGTTCAAATTTAAAAGAATATGCCGAACATTGTACAGATGAAGGTTTTATCCCAGCCTGCTTACTGGTGAGTGATGTGTTCCTTACAGGAAATATTTCCTCACTGGCCAACATGAGAGACTGTAAACACAGTCTTAAAATCAGCTCATTAGCAGTATCAGAATTCGTAAAGATTTGATAGTATTCATGCATGAGTGGAAAGACCCAGAGAAGGCCAACTCTTCTTTTCACACATTTATTTCACACAATTACAACTTTTGCCTCTAAGAATCAGTTTCAAAATGACTCTCTCATTTCTAATTAATTCCACTACTATTTATCTTGAGGCTCACTTGTTTTCTGCTTGCTATGGACTAAAATATTTGTGTCCCTCAAGATGCATATGTTGAAACCCCATCACCAGTGTGATGCTATTTGGTAGTGGGATCTTTGAGAATTAATTAGGTTTAGATTGGGTCATGAGGTTGGGCCTCATGTGTTGTGATTATTGCCTTTGTAAGAAGTGGAAGAGAGAGATCTCTCTCCTTGAATAAGCACAGAGGCGATGTCTAGAAGCCAGGAAGGTGGCCCTCACCAGGAACTGAATTGGCTGGCACCTTGACCTTGGACTCGCTGGCCTCCAGAATAAGAAATGCCTATTATTTAAGCCACCTGCTATATAGTGTCTTACACTTAACCAATTTTTTCCTGCATCTGGTTGCTTACTTTAGATAAATAAAAAACAGGTATTTTGTTATCTTTGTTGTCACTTCAGCTGCGCTGACAGCTCAGAGCCTGGAGCCTACTTCATATTCTGTGTCTCCTTCTGTCTCTGCCCCTCCCCTGCTCACAGTCTGTCTCTGTCTCTCTCTCTCAAAAATTAATAAACATTAAAAAAAAAAAGATTACTAGACCAACAGAGCATCATTGGGAATACAGTGGGTGTATTTTGTAACCACGTTATTTGACATAGTATTTTGTTAATTTATTTTAAACATGGCTCCTTAGATTCATTTCAGCTGTCACAAACAACATTCTTTTCTGTGGAGGAAACCTGAAAAGTAAAACTGCTAGGGAATATCAAAGATCGTGCATTCATTTAAGATGTCCATTCTCCCCATTTTGATCTATAGATTCATTACAATTAAAATGCCCATAAGCATTTTTATAGATAGCAACAAGCTGATTTCTAAATTTCATGTGGAAAAGCAAAGGGACTAGAATACTCCAAATTGTTCTTAAAAAGGATAAGTTGGAAGAGTCCTGTTACTTAATTTTAAGACTTATTAATGAGTTCTGGTCATCATGATCCGGTGATGTTAGGGGGAGGTTTGGCACTTACATCAGTGGAACAGAATAGAGCCCAGTGTAGACCCATGCAAAACTGATTTGTGGTTGAAGTACAAAGGGAATTCACTGGAGATGGTAATTTATCAACAAATGGAGATAGAGCAATTAGTCATGCAGGTTCAAAAAAAGATTCTCTACACATACATCATACAAAGACTACCAAAATGGATAATAGACCAAATGTACAGCATAGAACTATAAGACTTTTCAGGAGAAAATTTTTGTTAACTTAGATTTGATGATGAGTTTTAAGTATGACACTGACAAAAAGGAAAAATTGGTAAATTAAACTTCCTAAAAATTTAAAAATTTTGCTTTACAATAGACTGTTCAAAGAATGACCAACCATAGGCTGGAAAAAAAAAAAAATTACATTATCAGTTATGTGATAAAGGATTTGTACCCAGAACACCCTTTTAAAAACTATTAAAATTTTTTTTAATGAAATTATTTTGGGGGTGACTGGGGGGCTCAGTCAGTTAAGCATCCTACTCTTGATCTCGGCTCAGGTCATGATCTCATGGTTCGTGAGTTCGAGCCCCACATCAGGCTCTGTGCTGACAGCTCAGAGTCTGGAGCCTGCTTCAGATTCTGTGTCTGTCTCTCTGTGTCTCTCTGCCCCTCCCTTGCTCTTACTCTGTCTCTTTCTCTGTCCCTCTCAAAAATAAACATTAAAAAAAAAAAAAAAAACTCTTTAAAAAGAAAATCTCTTTTTTTTTTTTTTAATTTTTTTAATGTTTATTTTTGAGGAAGACAGAGAGAGAGAGAGTGTGAGTGAGTGGGGGAGGGGCAGAGAGCGAGACACACACACACAGAATCTGAAGCAGGCTCCAGGCTCTGAGCTGTCAGCACAGAGCCCCACGCTGGTCTCGAACTCATGAGCCGTGAGATCATGACCTGAGCCGAAGTCAGGCACTCAACCGAGCCACCCAGGTGCCCCAAAAAAGAAAATCTTTTTAAAGGGCAAGGGATCTGAAGATGGCAATAAGCTAATTTAAAAACTCCAAATCATTTGTCATTGGGAAATGCAAATTAATACTCTAAAGAGATACCAACAGGGGTGCGTCCGTGGCTCAGTCGGTAAAGCCTCTGACTTCACCTCAGGTCATGATCTCACCGCTTGTGAGTTTGGGCCTCACGGGGGCTCGATGCTGACAGCTCAGAGCCTGGAGTCTGCTTCCAATTCTGTGTCCCTCACTCACTCTGCCCCTTCCCCGCTCATCGTCTGTCTCTCTCTCTCTCTCTCTCAAGAATAAGTGAAACATTAAAAAAAAGAGAGAGAGGGACGCCTGGGTGGCTCAGTTGGTTAAGCGTCCAACTTCGGCTCAGGTCATGATCTCGCAGTCTGTGAGTTTGAGCCCCGCGTCGGGCTCTGTGCTGACAGCTCAGAGCCTGGAGCCTGTTTCAGATTCTGTGCCTCCCTCTTTCTGACCCTCCCCCGTTCATGCTCTGTCTCAAAAATAAATAAACGTTAAAAAAAAATTTTTTTTTTTTTTTTAAAAAGAGAGAGATACCAACATATATATATTAGAATGGCTACTGTAAAGAACAGTTTAAAAACTGTCAGATCATTAGCAGTAATGGTGCAAAACAGCAGGAACTCACATTTATTGCTGCTGAGAATGTAAAATCATACAACCACTTTGAAAAACAAATTGGCAGTTGTTTATAAAGGTAAACATGTGTTCCCCATGTGACCCAGCACTCATACACCCAGATACTTAATCCAAGTAAATTGAAAAACATGTTCACACAAAAGCCTGCACACTAATGTTTATCTGTGATGGTCAAAAACGGAAAACAACCAAGCTGTCCTTTAGCCAATAAACAGATAAACTGTGGTACAGCCATAGAATGGAATACTAAACAAAAAGCAAACATGCTGTTGACTCAAAAAGCGTGAATGAATCTTAAATAAATCCCTCTGAGTTCTACTAAATTAGCCATTCTCAACAAATAATGAAAATGTAATGTAGATAATGGGAGCCAGGTTTCTCTGTGAGAAAGAACATACAAATAAGATTAAGAATGGTCGCGGGGGTGGGGCACCTGGGTGACTCAGTGGGTTAGGTGACCAACTTTGACGCAGGTCATGGTCTCACAGTTTGTGGGTTCAAGCCCCACTTCAGGCTCTGTGCTGACAGCTCACAGCCTCTAGCCTGCTTCGGATTCTGTGTCTCCCTGTCTCTGCACCTTCCCCACTAACTCTTGTGCACTCACATTTCTCTCTCTCTCTCAAAAATTAATATTTTTAAAAGAATTTTTTTTAAAAGAAAGGGCAGATTAGGAGTGGGTCCTTACAGTTTTAAAACTTAGGTGACTGGATCCCTCCCTTGCAGCTGAAAACTGCTTTTCTGCCTTTGGACTATCTTACTTAAAAAAACATAGTCTTAGTGTCTTATTCAAACAGACAAGGTCCTTGGGGTGCCTCGGTGGCTCAGTCAGTTAAGCTTCCGGCTTGGGCTCAGGTCATGGTCTCATGGTTCATGAGTTTGAACCACATGTCAGGCTCTGCACTGATGGTGCGGAGCTTGCTTCGGATTCTCTCTCTCCCTCTCTCTCTCTCTGCCTCTCCCCTGCTCACTCTTCACTGTCTCTCTCAAATAAAATTTTTTTAAAATTTCAAACAGGCAATTTTCTTGACTCGTGGAAGATTTCATGCAACTCCTAACTTAAGTGACTCTTTATTTTTGATACCTTGTTCTTCACCCCCATCAAAAAATCCAGGGCTTTTATAACGTTATATAGACGTTCTATGGTGGAAGATTATTGGCAGTGTTGCACAATTTTTGTAATGCTTGATTTTTTTCTTTTCAGTCCTTGTTTGGAAAAAACTTGACAACAATTCTGAATGAATATGTAGCTATGAAAGCAAAAGGTAAGAATTCAAGTTCAGGGATTCTTTTTATCTAATTTTTAAGTAGAAATAATTTTTAAAGGATAATGCCTCTTGCAAATCAAAAGAAAACTTTTCAAAAAACAAAACAAAGCAAAAAACTTACCTCCATTACGATGAGAGAAGTTTTACTGGGAAATACCTAATTAAAAAGTTTGCATTTATATTGAGAAATTGTAAAAATCTGAATGCTGATGAATGTAACAAAATAAATCTTGTAAAAAATAAAACTCCTAAATGTAGATCTCTGCCTTGATGAACAGCATTGCTACGTGTTAGAGAATTTCAAGATAACATTTTAAGTCCTTTGTAGTCTAAATCTGGACACAGGACCCAGTCATAAAATTCTGATTTATATTAACCAGAATATAAATTAATAGTTGCCTAAGTTAATATTTTAAGGGGAAAGTTAAAATTGTTTTATTCTCTAATATTATTTTTGTAGCTCAGAACATTAACAAGAATTACCATAAAACAATAGTATTGAAAAAAAGGAAAGATGCTTCATGTTTATTGAGTATTTGTCTGTAGGCAGCTTTGTGCTAGATGCTTTCATATGTTTTGTAAACAGTCCTTAAACTAACCCAGTAAGAGGTATTTATTGTTAAAATCCATTTTTAGGGGCGCCTGGGTGGCTCAGTCGATTAAGCGTCCAACTTCGCTCAGGTCATGATCTCATGGTCCGTGGGTTCGAGCCCCGCGTCGGGCTCTGGGCTGACAGCTCAGAGCCTGGAGCCTGTTCCGGATTCTGTGTCTCCCTCTTTCTCTGACCCTCCCCTATTCATGCTCTCTCTCTGTCTCAAAAATAAATGTTAAAAAAAAAAAATTAAAAAAAAAATCCATTTTTATTGTTAAGATCCCAGGAAACTGAGAATTAAGCCAAACAACTTTTCCCAGATTGCAGCCCTAGAAACTACAGAGAGTAATAATAAATTTTTTTTAAATGTTATGTTTGTTTATTTTGAGACAGAATGAGTGTGAGCTCCGGAGGGGCAGAGAGTTGGGGGGAGAGGGAGAATCCCAAGCAGGCTCCGTGCTGCCAGCACAGAGCCTGAAGCAGGACTTGATCCCACAAATCGTGAGATCATGACCTGAGCCAAAATAAAGAGCCCGATACCTAACCAACTGAGCCACCCAGGTGCCCCTCTACAGGAATTTTTACAGTGTAAATAACATCAAAAACTATATGCTATTGCAATATGAACGTTTAATCCCATTTTTATGTTGGGTAGCTTTCTCTGGTTTGAGTTTTTTGTAAGTATATGGTAAAGATTTTAAATATCCTGTAAGTTCCCCAACACTCTGGACTTTAAGAGCATATCCTAAAAAAAAAAAAAAAAAAAAAATCACTTCTCAGGAATTTTACCTGTAACTCTTAAGTATAGTAAGCGGTGGTGCCTTTTTTTTTTTTAATTTTTTTTTTTTAACGTTTATTTTTGAGACCGAGAGAGACAGAGCATGAACGGGGGAGGGTCAGAGAGAGGGAGACACAGAATCTGAAACAGGCTCCAGGCTCTGAGCACAGAGCCCAACGCGGGGCTCGAACTCACGGACCACGAGATCATGACCTGAGCCGAAGTCGGACGCTTAACCGACTGAGCCACCCAGGCGCCCCAAGCGGTGGTGCTTTTATTGAGGGGTTGCTGACCAATCACAGTAATTTGGACATGAAAAAATTGGTTGTGGAAAAATAATTTCCACACTCACAGGAGTTTGCATAACCTTTATGAAATTTATTATAAATCACATTATTTTAATTCACTTTTAAATGTCACATGTTGTCAACTAGAACAGATTTAAGATAGTTTGTCCTTTTGGGGGCACCTGGCTGGCTCAGTCAGTGGAGCATGTGACTCTCGATCTCAGGGTTGTGAGCTCACTATGTTGGGTGTAGAGATTATTTAAAATTTTTTAAAAATCTTTAAAAAAAAAAAAGGAAATAAAATAGTTTGTTTTTTATTTAATACAAAGAAGATATAAAATCGTTATTAAAAAGTTTCAAAGACTTTACAGATGTCCATTTCCACTCATTGCGTCGGATAGTCAGTGGCTTGAGAAAAGAAAGAAGTACAGCTTTGCAGGTCATTTTACAAAGTAGGCTTATTTCCTAGTTTCCAACATAAGGTCAACAGTTGAGACAAAAGGTTTTTTCCTTGTTGATTTTGTGACCAAATTAAGTGATGAATTTTCTTCAGCCATATTCATTAACTTTTCTTCTTCCCTAGAAACATCAAATGATGTTCCAGCAATTATGTCATCTCTGTGGAAGAAGTTAGACCATACGCTTTCCCAGATCAGGTAATAAATAAAAAGCCTGTATAGTAAAGTTATCAGAACATGCATGATGATTTGGGAATGCAAACACATGCAGAAAGCTCTTCAGATTAAATCTTCTTATGACCCACACAGTGCACTTCTGTAATACTGATCTAATTTTAAATTTACTCCAGAGGTTATGGATATTCCTGTTTTTTATTGGAATAATTTGAAATAAAATACATATTTAATAAAATGTTTAGAAATAAGGAAATTGAGACTTACACATGTTTAATGATATTCCCAAAGTCCCTTAGCAATTTAGAGGCAGCTCTCTGGGTACAATATAAATCTAATCCAGCCTTGTGTGAATTTCCTTACACAGTTGAATCTTCATTACTCATGCCAAGAATTGATGTGTTGAATTCGTGCCTCATTGGTTCTTCCCCTGTAAAGAAACAAGCCTAAATAAAATGCTACTTGTGGAATCTTCTAATTTTGGAATGTTCTCATGGTACTAATATGCACCTTTTACCGAGGTCATGGCCATGTAATGCCCTACTGGTAAACAGCTCTTACCTAACTTGAGAGTATAGTATAAAAACAGTTTCTTACCCTTTCTCCCAGAGAAAGTGGAACACTCAGCATAAATGCAGCAGGGGCTTCATTTCCTTCCCAGTTTAAACTGCTGAAATGGCTTCAAATGCTTTCTGTCTAACTCTATCACATCTTATTTGGTACTCTTACCTTTATTCCCCCTTTCTTGACTTTTTTCCCCCCTTTCAAATAATCTTGAAAGACATTCACAATTAGCACCTATAAATATTTATAAGTTACTGAGATGTTTTGTTGAGATGCTACATAAAAATAAAAGGCTTTTAGTCAAATATTCTCCCAAGATTGGTGTGTGTTATTAAAAATGCTTTTTTAATTTAGTAAGTTTTATTGCTCTTTTTCATAGAGACTAATTTAACAGATTTCCCAGGAAGAGAGCAGTGTCTGTGATTGGGTAACCAGTTCATAATAAAAGGAGAATCACCTTATACTGTGAATTTTCTTATATGTTTGCTTTCCTGTTTGCTTTCCTCCTTTGTTAGACACTGGATAAAATAGTTTTATAAGTAGTAAATTTGTTAAAAGCAGGATATCCTTTGAAATTAACTTCGGGATTCTGACATATTTATGTATGGAGTCCTATGTGAAATGAAGAATTTCTTTGTGAAGGTATCACTGTAGTGATAAAAGGTAATTAATAACTACAGAATTTTATCCGTGACTTCCTTAAATATATAGACTTCTTAAAGTCAAGTCGAATTCTTAAAGGGATGTCAGAGTTCTCTAATGCTTACCGCATTGGATAAAAACTTGATTATTAAAATTCGGTGTGTGTGAGTGTGTTAACATGCCACCATTCTAAAGCAAGTAAGATTGGTCACCCCTCAAAAAAATGTGCGTATCTTTTTTATCTGAGAGAGGTCTATTATCTTTTAATTCAGTTTACTTCAGGTCTGACTGTTAATAAACTAGACCGTATCTTTTAACGTCTTTTTTATTTGTTAGGAGCATGCAAAGTTCCCCAGGGTTTGTTGCCAGTCAGAGAGGTAGGTATTCAGCTTTATAAATAATGTTTAGCATTAATTCAGACTTAAACTGTCAAATTTATGCTAAGTATATATTTTGTTTAAACTACCGCTCTTTGGAGCGCCTGGGTGACTCAGTCGGTTAAGCATCCGACTTCGGCTCAGGTCATGATCTCGCAGTCCGTGAGTTCGAGCCCCGCGTCGGGCTCTGTGCTGACAGCTCAGAGCCTGGAGCCTGTTTCAGATTCTGTGTCTCCCTCTCTCTCTGCCCCTCCCCTGTTCATGCTCTGTCTCTCCCTGTCTCAAAAATAAATAAACGTTAAAAAAAAAAAAAAAAAAATTTAACTACTGCTCTTTGAAGTACAGTTATTACCATAATAGGAAATTATATTGTAGAAAAGAGCATTTGAAGTACTCCCTGTTTTTTTTCATTGACTCTAATGTATTCATGTCTTTAATTCTCATTTCATTGGTTTGTTTCTTAATTTGTAGAGGTGTTATTAGTATGAATTACTAAAGAAATATACTCATAGATTTATAAACTTTGTGTATACAGTTGACCCTTGAATCACACTGCTTTGAACTGGGTGGGTTCACTTATTCATAATTTTTTTCTGTTAATAAATACAGTACAGGAATATGAATGTATCTTGGCTTCCAGTGACTTTCTTAATCACGTTTTCTTTTCTAAGGCTACTTTGTTGTAAGACTACAATATAATATAACATACAGAATGTGTGTTCAATTGTTGGTTATCGGTAAGGCTTCTGGTCACCAGTAAGCTATCAGTAGTTAAAGTCTGGGGGGAGTCAGAAGTTGTATTTGGATTTTTGACTGCAAAGAGTCGGTGCTCTTAACCCCTGTGTTGTTCAAGGGTCGACTGTATGCATTTTAGTTTGTTTCATACGAAATTAACACCTAAAGTTAGTTGTTACTTTCAAGGGCTCTTTTTCAATCTATAGCTCTAATATGTTATTAAATAGTAGGATGTGTATCACATAGACTTGTTAAAATTGCCAGAGCACTCTGACACTGAGTTAATTTTTTAAATTCTCCTGTGTTGCAGTCCGAACAAGAAGTGGAATTGCAGAAATCAAAAGACAGAGAAAGCTGGCGTCTCAAGCGGCTCCCGTCAATTCAGAGTTGCTGACTTTAGCGTATCTTTCAGGACAATGTCCTGCTGCTACTCCTTCAACAGCCACACAGCTTGTCCGGTCAGCTGGCCAGATTACAGCTCCTGTGAGGTCAAATTTTGTAGTGGTTAACCATTCACAGTCACAAGACACTGTGGCCAGTGAGTTTAAATTTTGTTCTCTGAGTTTTGTTTTTAATCACATTGTGTAAATAGATGATATATTACTGTCTTTATAAATTGTAAAGTACTATAAACTGGAACAGACTTTGGGTAAGTTTGTCTTAAAGTGAGCATGTTGTTATACTTAGAAAACATTTTAATCACGTTGAGATCGTCTAGTATAGCTTGCTTGTTGTGTACTTGAAATGGTTGAAAACACCTGATACTAAGGGGCGAAAAGCTATTTAATAACAGAGTTGGGATTAAAATTCAGATGCCAGTTTCACTTAGACAAGTTTTCTTTCTCTTCTGTGCAGCTGAAACTTACTGCCATCCATTACATCCTCCCTCATTTCCATCTCTTCTCCAACCTTTTTTACACCCCGGGGTAAAAACATGTAGTATATATACACTATAGCGTACACTTAGTTTACAATTCTTATACTTCCTCCAATCTGCCATGTTTTGTTGAGACTGTGCTGTACTTAATTGTAAAACCTGAAGTCAGACAATGGGGCATCTGAGTGACTCAGTCAGTTGAGCGTCCAACTTTGGCTCAGGTCACATCTCATGGTTCGTGGGTTTGAGCCCCGCGTCAGGCTCTGTGCTGGCAGCTCAGAGCCTGGAGCCTGCTTCAGATTCTGTCTCCCTCTCTCTCTGCCCCACCCCCCACCTGCACTCTGTCTCTCAAAAATGAATAAATGTTAAAAAAAATTTTTTTTTTAATCTAGGGGAGCCTGTTTATAATGACAAAATACTGAAAATAATCTGAATCTTGTCTGCTCAAATGGTGGTCAGTGGACCAGAAGTATCAGTATCACCTGGGAGCTTGTCAAAAATGCATAATCTTGGGGCGCCTGGGTGGCTCAGTCAGTCAAACGTCCGACTTCAGCTCAGGTCATGATCTCTCGGTTTGTGAGCTCGAGCCCTGTGTCGGGCTCTGTGTTGACAGCTCAGAGCCTGCATCCTGCTTTGAATTCTGTGTCTCCCTCTCTCTCTGTGCCCCTCCCCCACTTATGCTCTGTTTCTTTATCTCGCTTAAGAATAAATAATAATAACATTAAAAAAAGTTTAAAAACCTGAAGTCAAACAATAGATATTACTCATTCTAATATATTCTACAGTGCCTTGCACATAGTGAAGCATTCAGTGTATGCTAACTGAATTTAATATAAAATAATCATTATGTGATGCTGCTTATTCCATTAATTCAAGTTTAGAAAACTATTCCATGTCCTTGACTTAATACTTTTTTTCTTGAAATACAGCTGGAGAGTCTTTAAGTATCATTCCTGGTCCTCAGGAAAGGAAAACTCAAGCCAGTGTGATGTCTCCTGCTAGACGCAAAAGGTAAATGCCTTTTAAAAGGAAGAGTTTCTAATAACCATTAAAATTAAATAAGAATTACACCAGGATATTTACATTATGAATAAAATAACAAGAATGGACTCACTTCTTGGGATTATTTACTATTATATTCATTGCAAAATGCATTTTTTTCCCACATTTTAACCTCCTTGGTATCTAGTTGTATCTTATAATCAATGGCTTATCACTGTTTTGTTGGAAATCTGTTCTTTCTAAAATAGTGCATAAAAATATGTCTTAAAATTGGTACTATCAGATTTTTTTAAGTAGGCTGTTTTTGAGTAAATATAAATAATACTGGCATTTTCACAAATAAATATTTAGAGTCTCAAAGTCAGAAATCTTTTCAGGAAGTCTTTGAGATCAAAGTTCTTTCTGTACTTAGCCCTGTGTCTTTGTTTGAAGGATATTTCAGAAAAGAGAGAATAGTTTTTAAATGCTTTTTCTGATTTCTTAACTGCCACGCCATGGGTATTTTTGTTACACTTTTTACTTGGTTGTCTCCCATTCAAGGCTGACCTCCCCCCCCCTTTATTGTTTTAATAGTAAAATAACGATAACAGTATCTAACATTTATAGAAACCTTGGCCCTTTTTCTTTATTTATTGTTTAATTTACATCCAGGTTAGCATATGGTGCAATAATGATTTCAGGAGTAGATGCCTTAATGCCCCTTACCCATTTAGCCCATCCCCCTCCTACAACCCTTCCAACCCTCTGTTCTTTAAAAGTCTGTTATGTTTTGTCCCCCTCCCGTTTTTATATTATTTTTGCTTCCCTTCCCTTGTGTTCATCTGTTTTGTATTGTAAATTCCTCATATGAGTAAAGTCATATGATATTTATCTTTCTCTGACTAATTTCGCTTAGCATAATACCCTCCAGTTCCATCCACATAGTCGCAAACGGCAAGATTGCATTCTTTGATTGCCGAGTAATACTCCATTGTATATATACACCACATCTTTATCCATTCATCTGTCGATGGACATTGGGTTCTTTCCATACTTTGGCTATTGTCGATAGTGCTGCTATAAACATCGGGGTGCATGTGCGCCTTCGAAACCACATACCTGTATCCCGTGGATAAATACCTAGTAGTGCAATTGCTGAGTTATAGGGTAGTTCTATTTTTAATTTTTTTGAGGAACCTCCTTACTGTTTTCTAGAGTGGCTGCACCAGTTTGCATTCCTGCCAGCAGTGCCAAAGAGATCCTCTTTCTCGCATCCTCGTCACCATCTGTTGTTGCTTGAGTTGTTAATGTTAGCCATTCTGGCAGGTGTGAGGTGGTGTCTCGTTGTGGTTTTGATTTGTATTTCCCTGATGATGAGTGATGTGGAGCATTTTTTCCTGCGTCATTTGGCCATCTGGATGTCTTCTTTGGAGAAGTGTCTAGCTGTCTTTTGCCCATTTTTTCACTGGATTATTTGGTTTTTTGGGTGTTGAGTTTGAGAAGCTCTTGATAGATTTTGGATACTAACCCTTTACCTGATAGGTTGTTTGCAAATATCTTCTCCCATTCCGTCATTTGCCTTTTAGTTTTGCTGATTGTTTCCTTCACTGTGCAGAAGCTTTTTTATTTTGATGAGGTCCCAATAGTTCACTTTTACTTTTGTTTCCCTTGCCTCCGGAGACGTGTTGAGTAAGAAGTTGCTGTGACTGAAGTCAAAGAGGTTTTTGCCTTTCTCCTCGAGGATTTTGATGGCTTCCTGTCTTACATTGAGGTCTTTCATCCATTTTGAGTTTATTTTTGTGTATGGTGTAAGAAAGTGGTCCAGGTTCATTCTTCTGCATGTTGCTGTCCATTTTCCTAGCACCACTTGCTGAGGAGACTGTCTTTATTCCATTGGATATTCTTTCCTGCTTTGTCAAAGATTAGTTGGACATACAGTTGTGGGTCCGTTTCTGGATTCTCTTTTCTTTTCCATTGATCTGAGTGTCTGTTTTTGTGCCAGTATCATACTATCTTGATTACAGTTTTGTAGCATAGCTTGAAGTCCGGGATTGTGATGCCTCCAGCTTCGGTTTTCTTTTTCAAGATTGTTCTGGCTATCCAGGGTCTTTTCTGGTTCCATACAAATTTTAAGATTGTTTGTTCTAGCTCTGTGAAGAATGCTGGTGTTATTTTGATAGGTATTGCATTGAATATGTAGGTGGCTTTGGGTAGTATCAGCATTTTAACAATGTTTGTTCTTCCGATCCAGGAGCATGGAATATTTTTCCATGTTTTTGTGTCTTCTTCAATTTCTTTCATAAGCTTTCTCTAGTTTTCAGTGTATAGATTTTTCACTTCTTTGGTTATGTTTATTCCTAAGTACTTGATGGTTTTTGGTGCAATTGTAAGTGGGATCAATTCCTTGATTTCTCTTTCTGCTGCTTCATTGGTGTATAGGATAGCAAACAATTTCTGTGCGTTGATTTTATAATCTGCGATTTTGCTGAATTCATGGATTAGTTCTAGCAGTTTTTTGGTGGAATCTCTTGATTTTATAATCTGATTTTGCTGAATTCATGGATCAGTTCTAGCAGTTTTTTGGTGGAAGCTTTTGGTTTTCCATCTAGAACATCATGTCATCTGCGAAGAGTGAAAGTCTGACTTCCATCTGGCCAGTTTGGATGCCTTTTATTCCTTTGCATTGTCTGATTGCTGAGGCTAAGACTTCCAATACTTTGTTGAATAACAATGGCAAGAGTGAAACCTTGGCCTTTTTATGAAGTCTTTTCACATACTTCACTTTATTCAATTATTTCATAAAATTAATAATACAGTTGGTCTTATCCCATTAAAAAGTAGGTCAAACAGTCAGAACCTACCTTGCTTCAGACCACATAGTAAGTGGTAAAGCTGGACCTCAGATTCATTTTTTATTAATCCAAATTTAGTAATGCTTTTCTGTTCTACTGCCCTTTGTTCCCACCACAAAGAGGAAAAATGCCTGGTGTTCCATGATCTTAAGATTTGTGTCTGCATATGTAATTATCATTGAATCTGTTTTACATGCTAGTTAAAAGACAAGCTTTAAAATGTGTTTCAGTGAATCTCAAAGGAAGAGTAACACTCTGTCTGGACCTCATTCAACAATACGGAATTTCCAGGATCCAAATGCATTTGCAGTAGAAAAAGTAAGTGACCTTACCAAGGTTTGCAACTTGAGACATTCCTGAGTTTTAAAATACTGATAGAGAAACGGGTATATATATTTAGTGTGTATATGCATTTGTGTGTTATAATATTTCTACAACACTGTGCAGAGGAATTGCCATCAGATAGAGAGTAGTAAAATTTATGAGTAGGAGACAGTCCATTTAGATTAGGTCACATGAGCAAGTGCACCAAGTAAGAAACAGTGTAATGTTCCGGAAACTGTAAATATCTTGTGGGTGCTGGCTTATGCGATACAAAGGGCATTTTACTAGAGGCAAATTATTTGAAACCTTGTATAAAAAGTTAAAGAGCTTGGAATTGTGTTTTGTAATCAGTTAAGAAAGGGTTGGTAAAGGATCTGTGAAAACAATTGTAAAGTGTTGTATTTGAGTATTAATACGGAGGGAGCCACAATTTCGGAGTTTCCACCTAGATTTATTAAAACTATCCTCGCTGTCATTTACTGGAAGCTCTACCCTATTCTTTTTTCTAATATTGACTTTCTTTTCCAGCAAATGGTTATTGAAAATGCACGAGAAAAAATATTAAGTAACAAATCTCTTCAAGAAAAGCTTGCAGAAAACATTAATAAATTTCTGACTAGGTAAGCTATGTGTGTTTAAAATGCTTCATTGTTTTCACCTAACTGAGAGCTATGGTAAAATTTTTCTTTCTGTATTACAGTGACAACAATATTGCTCAAGTACCTAAGCAAACAGAGAGCAACCCTACAGAACCAGAGACTTCAATTGATGAGCTCCTGGGACTTCAGGTACAGGTTACGGTGTGTGCATATAGTGCATATGCTCGTAGTGAACATTTTGGTTTCATTTCACATCCATTGCCAACAGATTAGATGTATAAAATTATTTAAAATAATAATTTTAGAGATCTCCTTCTTTATCTAAATGTAATATAATGTGTTCCTGAAAATGTGCTAGTGAATTTTCAAATAATCAGTATAAATTGCATTGTTTAAATGGTAAAAGGAGTAAGACATCCTAAGCCATCTAATATCTCCAGTTTCTCCATGTATCACTAAAGCTGTCTGCTGTAGCTATACAGCCCTTGTCCTGGATATCCAAGTATTTAATACTTTCAGGTACCTGAGTGGGTACATGGGTGTACAGGAAGCAACAATACGATACAGCGTATATTTAAATGAGATTCCTTTTATCTGCTACAGACTATGTTAAAACGTGAGGGAACAATGAAGTTCTACGTTAAAGATATTTAATGATTCCAAATAAAATGAACAAGACACTTGAAAAAGACAGGTTACTAACTAGTGTGACCGCTTACCGCTAACAGAAGGAAGGTGGGGTGTAGTCACTTGGGCTGCTCAGTGATAGTGAAGATGGAGGACTGTAAGCTGGTGGAGGGAGAATACAATATTGTATCTTTGAGATCTGTTCCTGTGCAAATACTTTCTCAAGAGCGGCAGAGATTTGTGACTGTAGCACATCCTTTCACTTGGGTTCTCACGCAGTGTAATCCGTGCTTGTTGCCATGCCCACCAATTGAATTCATTGTAGCAGGTTTGCTTCAGATGAATTCTGGGTCAGACCACTGATTAATTTTATTTTATTTATTTATTTTTTGTCCATTCTTTCAGAATACTTTAAGAAAATTTTCTAGGCACCTGGGTGAGTCACTCAGTTGAGCATCTGGTTCTTGGTTTTGGCTCACGCCATGATCTCACGGTTCATGGGATCAAGCCCTGCCTGGGGCTCTGCGCTGTTAGCATGGAGCCTGCATGGGATTTTCTCTCCCTCTGTATCCCTACCCTGCTCCAACTTTGCTCTCTCTCTCTCTAAATAAATAACTAAATAAATAAATAATTTTTAATTGTGATATTTTCCCATAGTGAAATTCTGTAAATTTAACGAACTATAAGTTTTTTGTTTGTGTTTTGGTTTTTTTTTTTTTGGTGGAGAGAGAGCATAAGTACGGGAGGGGGCAGAGAGAATCTTTTTAATGTGAGAGAGCGTAAGTAGGGTAGTGGGGCGGAGGTGGGGAGGGGAGAGAGAGACAGAGAATCCCGAGCAGGTTCCACACTCAGCATGGAGCCCAACACAGGGCTTGATTCCATGGCCATGAGATCATGACCTGAGCTGAAATCACGAGTCAGCCACTCAACCACCCAAGCCACCCAGGCACCCAGAGAGAGAGAGAGAGAGAGAGAGAGATTGTTAAGTAGGCTCCATGCTCAGTGCGCCATCCATTGTGAGGCTGGATCCCGTGAACCGTCAGATCGTGACATAGGCTGACATCAAGAGTCTGATGCTCAACTGACTAAGCCACCCAGGCGCCCCTAAATAACTTTTTAAAAGAATAGCAAGACATATTGCCCAACTGAGTAGTAAAAACATCAGATACACTAAGAAGTGATTAGTTGTATGAATAGGTGAAGTAGAAATTTTTAAGTAGTTAAAAATCTTTGTGACCTTGGAGTAGCAAGATATTTTTACACATAAAAATTTTTAAAAAAGAAAAAAGCTTCCTTAAAATTTAAAATACCTGCTTGTTAAAAGCATCATTAAAGAAAATATCAAACCACCAACTTGGAGAAAATATTCATAATACATTTATCTGACAAGTTTGTATCCACTGTATAAAAAGAGCCCCCACAAACCAATAGTAAAAAGATAAACCACCCATTTTAAGAAATGGGCAAAAGGCTGGGACAGACAAAAGAAGATAGAGGAATGGCTAATAAGTCTATAAAAAGATAACTTTATTTGTCATTTGGGAAATGAAAGTTAAGAATACAATGAAGGGTGCCTGGGTGGCTCAGTCAGTTAAGTGTCTCATTCTTTTTGGCACAATTCATGATCTCATGGTTTGTGTGAGTTCGAGCCCCGTGTCCGGCTCTGTGCTGACAGCTCAAAACCTGCTTGGGATTCTCTCTCTGCCCCTGTCCTGCTCATGTGCTTACTCTCGCTCTCTCAAAAAAAATAAGTAAACTTTAACAATAAAATGAGATACCCTTTCACTCACTACAGTGGCTAAAAAGTTAAAAATCTGACAATATCAAATGGAGACAAGGATATGAAGCACCTGGAACTCTGAAAGATTGCTGATGGAGGTTATGAATGGTACAGCCTGCTTGGAAAACTGATAGTTTACAAAGTTATGTATCCACCTGTACACCTTCCTTTTGACCTAGCAATTACGAGGCTGCTTACCCAAAAGAAATAAGTATATGTTTACAAAAGGATTTCTATAAGAATGTTCACCAAATGTCCATCAACAAAAAAAGGAATAAACAAATTTTGACAGCCATGAAATAGAATACTGGTGAACAGTAAGAAGGAATGAGCTATTAGTATATATAGCAACATGGATGAATCTTAAAACATGTTGATCAAGAAGATAGACTAACAATGCAAAGGGTGTGCTTCCATTTATATAAAGTTGTGAAACATGCAGCACTAATTTATGGTGATAGAAATCAGAAGTTGTTGCCCCAGTGAGGGTGAGGGGAGTGATTTGCCGAGAAGAAGAATTCTCTAGAAGAGGGAATGGTGTGTATAGGTATGTGAGTTTCTTGAGTGGTGGAAATGTTTTACTTTTGTTTTGTTTTGTTTTGTTTTCCTTAAAGATTTTATTTTTAAGTAGTCTCTACTCTCAATGTGGGGCCCAAACTCACAGCTCTGAGATGAGCCCTGGGTGTCATAAGACATGAATCAATCACTGGGTTCTCCTCTTGAAGCCAAGACTACACTGTATATTAACAAACTTGAGAATAAGAAATAATAGTGATAATAGTAATAAAATCCAGATTGACAATCTTTGTTTCTTAAACTAGAAAAAAAATAAGAGTCACAGTCTCCCCCGACTGAGACAGCCAGGAGCCCCATTTTAACGTTTTTTATTGGAGTAGTGGTTACATAGTCCTTAAAATTCTCAAAGCTCATTGAGCTGTGCTCATTGAGCACTTAAAATCTGTGCCTTTTATTGTGTGTAAATTCTACTTTGATTTTTAAAAATAGTTAGAAGACTGATTGGAACATGTATTTCAGGATTCTTCTGGTTGTAACTTTTGAAGTTTAGAGTAAAACGATTGACCAGAAGAGTATATTTCATCAACATTAACTTTTATAAGAGTGCATCCACCATTTCATAATTTGATTACATTGAATCCTTGACATTATTTACATGACTGTAAATTTTCAAGTTCATGCATATAGAAATATTTGTTCAAGCTCCAGGCTTCCTCCCAAATCACATTTCATCAAGAATTGTTGATGTTCTCTGTACATCCTCATAATCAAAGTTGACTGGCTCTTTAACTTCAGACAGGTTCTTCTTTTCATTTTATGGCCATTTTTATTAAAAAAAAAAAAAACAACCAAGTTTTTACCACTTCATGAAAGTTCCCCTTTAACTCTTGCTGCATGTGAATTTCCTGTTCCACAGTATTCAAATGTACGCCTTATCAATCTTGAAAAATGCAACATTGCACCATGACTTATAAATAACTAAAATTGAGAATTTTAAATCTTCAACTATGAGAAGAGTAAATGAAGACCCTAGCCAGAATGTACTGAAACTTCTTTGAAATAATAATATTTTAGTTGACAAGACTTACCAGTTTTGCTTTTTAGTCTATATTTCTTTTATTTTTTTCTTTAAAAAAAAACATTCTATTTTCATGTAAAATTGATGCAAGTGGAAAATACATCATTTTATCTAGCTAGATTGCATACCCTCTGGCATACTACTCCAGCCTTTCACTGAGTATCTGTCCTATCCCTGTGTGAAGTAACAATCTAATCTGTTTGCTCCAACTTTTAAAGGAAACAAAGGTGGTGGTGATGGTGGTGTTTTACCCCAGTGACTTGTGAACTTGAAAAACCTCAGCACGTTTTTGTTGACTGCTTAAGAGTAGGATGTACCCTTCACCCTCTTGGTTCCTCACCAGCTTTGAATGCATTGTTTTAAAATGTGTTCAGTGTCATTCTGTTTAAATCATATTGGTCTCAAAAAGATGTTGAAATGTTTAGTAAACATGGAGATAATATTCAATTCAATAATCACAAATTAAGAGAACAGATTACTTTTATTCAATAGACTAACGATGCTTAAAAATTGATATTGCCCATTATTGTTAAGAGTTTGTTGGGGCGCCTGGGTGGCTCAGTCGGTTAAGCGGCCGACTTCAGCTCAGGTCATGATCTCGCGGTCCGTGAGTTCGAGCCCCGCATCGGGCTCTGTGCTGACAGCTCAGAGCCTGGAGCCTGTTTCAGATTCTGTGTCTCCCTCTCTCTGACCCTCCCCTGTTCACGCTCTGTCTCTCTCTGTCTCACAAATAAATAAACGTTAAATTAAAAAAAAAAAAAAAAAGTTTGTACATTGTTACACAGAACAGGAACTCTTAACCCAACTTCTGTAGAAAGCTACTTGGTAGTAGTCTTCAGAATTTTATTTTATTTTTTAAATGTTTATTTATTTTGAGAGTGGTGGGGAGAGAATCCCAAGTAGGCTCCCTGCTGTCAGCATAGCATAGAGCCCAGCACGGGGCTTGATCCCGTAAACTGTGAGATCACAACCTGAGCCAAACTCAAGAGTCGGATGCTTAACCAACTGAGCTGCTCAGGCTCCCCAGTTCTCAAAATTTAAAATTTTTTTTTTTTTAACGTTTATTCATTTTTGAGAGACAGAGAGAGACCATGAGCAGGGAACGGGCAGAGGGAGGGGGAGACACAGAATCCGAAGCAGGCTCCAGGCTCTGAGCTGTCAGCACAGAGCCCTTTGCGGGGCTCGAACTCACAAACTGCTAGATCATGACCTGAGCTGAAGTTGGACGTTCAACCAACTGAGCCACCCAGGTGCCCCATTTTTTTTTTCCCCCAGTTCTCAAAATTTTAAATGTGTATATCCTCCGGCTGCTTCTCATCAGTGGAATCGGTAATTCTGTTGGTAAGAATTTATTGTAAGAAATGAACAGATTCCGGGGCGCCTGGGTGGCTCAGTTGGTTAAGCATCCGACTTCAGCTCAGGTCATGATCTCACGGTCCGTGAGTTCGAGCCCCGCGTCGGGCTCTGTGCTGACTGCTCAGAGCCTGGAGCCCATTTCAGATTCTGTGTCTCCCTCTCTGTCTGCCCCTCCCCTGTTCATGCTCTGTCTCTCTCTGTCTCAAAAATAAATAAACGTTAAAAAAAAAAATTTAGAAAGAAATGAACAGATTCCTAGATAGATTTTCATTGTGGTATTCACTACTGTAACTGAAAATTTGAAAAAATTCTAATATCCATCAGTGGTAATTGGCTAAATCGTGGCATAGTTAGCAAACAAAAAGCCTGTTACAAAGGGATTCATTTTTCTTACATAGATAGTGGATTAAACATTTAGTTTTGTACCCTACTACTAGACAGCATAAGGAAATTTTAAAAACTCACAAGAACAAAGGAAAGAGGATAGAAAAGGGAAAAAAGAAACTTACAGAAGTCAAAATGGACATGTAGTACTTACGAGATTCCGAGTTGTAAGCCAGTAAAGGCGAAGCTCAGGAAAAACCAACTTTACCACATAGAAATCCCAAAAAGCTTAGCACCAGTAGCTCCGAAAGCAGATGTAAAGATAGCTAAAGCAGGAAGACAGCGTGCAACATTTAGGAGGTCGTAGTTAAAGTCTCAACATTGCCCCCATTCACACTGTTTACCAGAAACACATTTGTCAGTCCTAAACTCATCCACCAAGAAGTCTAACTCCCTCAAAACAAACAAACAAACAAAAAACTTAGTGGTGCCTAGGTGGCTCAGTCAGTTAAGCTTCCGACACTTGATTTCAGCCCAGGTCATGATCTCGTGGTTTGTGAGTTCAGGCCCCACATCAGGCTCTTCACTGACAGAGCAGAGCCTGCTTGGGATTGTGTCTCACTCTCTCTCTGCCTCCACCCTCTGCACACTCTCCTTCTTCCTTTCTCTCACAAAAATGTAAAAAAAAAAAAAAAAACTAAAAATACGGATAGTTCTGTGAGATTATTCTGTTGCATACCTGGTAATTGACAAGCTCCCTCCCTTAGCACAGAGTTTGCAGGTAGCTTTTGGCATGCTACTAAAATGTGAATGGACGTGCAAGGATTGTCTGACACTTAAGGAAAGCATTTAATATTAAAAGGCCAAAACAGGTAGATAAAAAGTGTGAGATTTTATACAGGAGGAGGCCAAACTAATAGGAAAATAGATGAGACTTGTGGTTACCAGAGGCAGGGCATTGAGAGTAGGGCAGTTGGATGAAGGCGGTCAGCACTGCGGGGTAATGTACAGCATGATGAGTTGTTAACACCGCTGTGTGGCATATTTGAAAATTGTTAAGAGAGTAAGTCCTAAGAGTTCTCAGAACACTTTCCCTGTTGCTATATCTGTATAAGATGATAGATATTAACCAAACTTACTGTGGTCATTATCTCACACCATATGTAGGTGAAGACATTATGCTGTGCACTTACTTGTTGCTGGATGTCAAGTTTTTAAAAAAGAACATTTATAGTGTGATTTTACTTATGTTTAATGTTTGGGAATATATGCACCAAGACAGTTAACTTTAGGAAGTTAAATGAGGGAACATTCATTTTCTGCTTTCTAGTCTTGTTTTAATTTATTTCACATGAGCCTAGTGTCATAATCAGAAGAAATTTTCCTGGAGGGAAATAATTATACATAGAAGTTGAGAGCTATCAGATATCCTATGATTATTTTGCTGGTATTAAACTATACTAATTGAGTTAGGATCACTCTTTTTTTTGCAGAGTGAAATCCATATGTCTGAGGAGGCTATCCAGGACATACTGGAGCAGACAGAATCAGATCCGGCATTTCAGGCACTTTTTGATCTCTTTGACTATGGTAAGTAGACCATTTCTTTCAAGGCAGTTAGAAGAAAAAAGTTTCCATTTCTTGGGCACCTTAGCCAGACTGAAGCAAAATTCCCAGAGCATCTGGAAAAATATCCTATTTTCTTCAAAGCAAGTCTATGGCTGTGAAGGTCCTGGGAGTGGGGGAGGGTGGGTTTTTTCCTTAAATTTAAGCTATAAAAATGGAAAACATTTTGTATTTTGTTTTTTGTGTGGGCATTTTTGCCAGTCAGCACAAATATGTTGAGGTTAACACATACATTATATTAAACACAATTGGGTAGTACAAAAGGAATGCAAGAAATTGGCTCTTGCCCTCAATTTTATGGTCTCATGCAGTATTCTCAGAGTTAGTCTCCAGACCAGCATTATCAGCATTATCTGAGAACACGTTAAAAATGCAAATTCTTGGACTCTCCAGATGATTCTGATGTAGGCTAAAGCTTAAGAACTACCAGTCTGTTACAAAAATCTTTGGTTTTGTCCATGATATACAAGGCTATATCCAAAAGACATAAAGTTAAACATTTGATGGATCACCATTAAGTTGTATTAACTGATGCTTTTTTTATTTTGATCATTTAACCAGTTATTTCCCTGTTCCCTTTCTAACAGGTAAATCCAAGAATAATAAACAGGTATCCCAAGGCATTTGCAGTCCACATCTGGACACCAATCCCAGTGTAGTGTTAGCAGATGAAACTAATCTAGCAGTTAAAGGTTCTTTTGAATCAGAACAATCTGGTAAGAATAAGTTTTTTTCTTTTCATTAAAGAAAAAATCCCAAGTCTTTTAGTAATTTAATTAAAAGGAGAATTTTTAGTACTCATTCTTTCATAATTGTTGACCTGTGCAATTTAGCATTAATAGAATTGACCAGTTTGACAAAAGTCTATATAACATTTAACAGTTTTTTGTGTGTTACAAGTCCAAATCTCTGCTATGTAACGTTGGTGTGTGGTATTAATCATTTAGCCTGGTAAGCAAGTGCAACTGAGTGCTCAAGATCTATATCTTACTTGCTTAGAGGAGATTATATACTGTAGTGATAGTCTTGAATTCTGGATATTAAAACATTTTAGGTCATATTCCTATGTTTCTACTGAATGTTGAATGTTGCACACAGTAGACAGTAACATCAAATGCTGATGATGCACAGTGTACTTGGCCCATTTCACCGTGAAAAATATATCAGATAAAGTAAGGTTGATAGAAATGGTAAAAGTTGAAAAGCCAGCTATTGTGAAAACAGCTGCATGTGTGGGGCCAGTTTTACATACTGATAAACATTGGATGTTCTGAAACCCATATACTTTTTCCTTCATTGTGTCATTTGTTTTCCAAGAGGTTTGAAAAACAGTCTGGCAGTTACTCAGAAAGGCATCAGTAATTAAAAAAAAAAAAAAAGAAAGAAAAAAAGTGCCTGTGAATTTTTTGAGACTCAGAAAATGTGAGATACGGTTTTTCAGACCTGCCCTTTCCGTTATGTCTGAGATGCGTTACTTCCTTGGCAAAATAGGTCTTACAGTAAACGTGACTCCCTCAGAAAGCAACGCATACTCCCTATCTGTCTCTTCCTTCCTATTTTGCAGGTGATCAGTCTGGGCAGCCCCCATTTTGTACATCCTACCAAAATGAAGACACATCCAATGCCTTGAAGAATGGCAGCAACCACGATGAGCTTAGACCAGAAGCACAGGAACACTTTTCTCAGATAGGCTCTAATGTCCAGAAAAAGGCATTTAAAACGGGTGTACCTAATGAACAGAAGTGTAACCTTGATATTTCCTTTGAATCTGTGCCTCATTTGAATGACTTTAACCAAAGAGTAAATTCTGATGCCGAATGTAATCAGCGTTGTGCCGAATTATACACCCATCAGATGTCCACTGAAACCGCCATGGCAATGGAGGTCGGAAAGAGTTCTCTGTTGCCGGATGCGCCACGTGATTCTCCATTACAGCCTGATCAGTCTGGTATACCAGTAACGTCATTTGTTTCCCTCGGGGGGGAAACTAACAGTGAAAACTTCGTTCTCTCTGGGAAGAGTTCTCAGCTTTTATCCCAAAATATTCCATTAACTGGAAAGACATCTAAAACAAGTCAGTTTTGTGAAAGCTCTAACAACACAGGAAGACTTAAAACTAACCTCCCTGGTTCTAAGTCACCAGACCCTAAAGAGATTCTGCAGAATGAGACTGAGATTCACAACGGATTGCCGGTCACATCACAACAACATGTGGATTGCCATGATAATTCTCCACTTCAAAGCAAGATATTACCTGTATCGGTTGAAAGTTCAGGTTTAAATATATCCGAACAAGTAGACATTTGTCTGGAAGATACAACATCTTCGGTTAAACAGCCGCCTGATGGTTCATCATCTCTTGAGTTAAATCACGCGGAAGAACATGAAACTCAGCCTTCAAGGTCTGAGAAAGTTGCTGGCGGTTCGCAAGAGCCTTCATCTTTAAAAGAAGATGGAGATAGTATTTTTCTCACTTTAAGTGAGAATGGTAACTGTGGGGAAGTTGCATTGATTGCTCCAGAAGGTGACCCTGTAGAAGATAAACGTGCTGTTCTGTCAGAATCTGTGTGTTCTTCAGTGGGAGGTTCTCATCCTGAGTCCCAGAACACCAGCGACAGACCTGGTGTTGACAGCTCAGCAGACGTTGATGCAGCAAATATTGTCTCTCTCAAAATTATCATTAGTGATGATCCATTTGTTTCCTCAGATACTGAACTGAACAGTGCTGTTTCTAGTATCAGTGGGGAGAACCTGCCGACTATAATACTGTCCTCTCCCACTAAGTCCCCTGCCAAAAATGGAGAATTGGTTAAGTGCCTGTCTTCAGAAGAAGCCCCAGGTGCTCTCACATCTGCGGAAAGAACGGGGGATTCAGCATCGGTGGAACAGAGCCTCTTGGTCCTCAAACCCGAAGACTCCGCAGTGAATGCGCAGAGTGAAGGCAGCGTTGCTTTTTCAGCCAGTGCCCCACCGTGCGTCTCCAAGGATGGCGGATACATACAGTTGATGCCAGCTACAAGCACAACTTTTGGAAATTCAAATAACATTCTGATAGCTACGTGCGTGACTGATCCAACAGCCTTAGGAACCACTGTCAGTCAGTCTAATGTGGTGGTGTTGCCTGGAAATTCCGTACCTGGGACTGCTCAGCCCCCGCCGCCTCAGTTACAGACACCGCCAAGGTCAAACAGCGTATTTGCTGTCAATCAAACCGTGTCACCCAGCTTTTCACAAGGTAACTTCAAGAACACGTTGAAGTTCACGTCTCTGGAATGGTATCTCATTTCTCTTGCGTGTGCAGTTACTGACTAGCAGGTGATAAATCATGGATATATAGTGTGAGAAAAGACTGAAATTTTTGTTGATGCTCTTGTTTTCTCTCCCTAATTCATTCATTCAGACCTTTTTTTAAATCTAGTGGTAAGTTATGGAATTCATGGAGAGCCTGGGTGGTTCAGTCAGTTGAGCGTCCGACTCTCGACTTTGGCTTAGGCCATGATCTCATGATTTGTGGGTTTCGAGCCCCACGTCAGATTCTGCACTGCCACTGCGGAGCCTGCTTGGGATTCTGTCTCTCCCTCTCTCTATCTGCACCCTCCCCCCCCAGATAAATAAAGTTGTTTTTTTCTTAAGTTACAGAATTCACTGGTTTCAGTGATTCTTGGAGCTGATGATACATCATTCATGTACCTTTCCTTATATATTTGTTCCCAAACTCCTTTCCCTTTTTTTTTTTATATTGTAGGCATGTAATAAAATGTGACTAAATGTGAACAATCAACTAGCAAGCATGATGGTCCTGCTTGAAGTGCTGTTTAAAATAACATAAAAGAGGGGTCAGAATTAGTAGAGAATGTGGGACTTGAGCTGAAGCTCAGAGAAATGAAGTAGTAATTGGAGTAAAGGAGGGGAATTTTTTTTTCTTTTTTTTTGGAAGGTTCATGCATTTATTTTGAGAGTGAGAGCAGGGGAGGGGCAGAGAGACAGAATCCCAAGTGGGTTCCATGATGTCAGCACGGAGTCTGACAACGGAGCTCAATCCCACAAGCTGCGACATCATGACCTGAGCCAAAATCAAGAGTCGGATGTTTAACAGACTAAGCCCCAGGCATCCCCAAGGAAGGGAATTCTTAAGTGTAAGTAGGTATTTGAGAGACTGAAGTGAGTGTTTGTGAAAGTGAGATCCACCTGACAGGAACTGTTAGTGACTCTAAGGAAGTTTCACTTGTGCGACAGGGATATATGAGGATAGCCACAGACTATATTGTTGATTTCTAGGGAGCATATAGCCATTGTAATTTCCCCCCATAGTTTTGACGGTTTGTACACTTCCCTGGACTCGTTTTGACAAGTACCATTAGAGGTTATAGGTTGGAGTTCTGAGCGAGTCTTGAGCCATAAACGTTCAGTTGAGACCCTAATTTTCTGGTATAAGATTGAAACTTGAAGCCTTCACCATCAATTTTCTGATCAGTTTCACTATTCTAGCCAGACAGTCAACATATAACTATAATGTGATCTCCTGGCTGTGAAGTCTAATGAATTACTCGTGATACTTACCTCGACCAAATGCTGTAAGATTGCTTTGTATTTTTGTGTGTGTACGTATGTATTACAGGCCTGAGGTCTTTTATTTTTTTACAGTTATCACACCATGAACTCATAGGCAATGGACTCTGGCAGCTCAGGCTCCTTTCCCTTGGTTCTCACAAAGTGTGTTTCTCTGGGTGGGGCAGGCTGGTGCTGCAGTTGAACCCAAGTACCTTTCTGTGTGGCTTCCTGCTTTATCTGTTCGTTTTCCTTCACACACTTCAAGAAGCTATCTCGGTTCTTTGAGCGCTTAATGTGCTCAATATGTACATTATTTCTGGGTGAGAATCTTGACCTTAACTTACTCATCACAGTGCCAACAGCATGCCAGGTACCATTGTAGACTGTTGAGTTTTGCCCTGTTAACAGTTGTGGGGCATTCCCTTTTGAACAGTGCCCATTCGCTTGATGTCCGCAACATCACCTTTCTTGTAGATTTGCATGAATGTGTCCAAAGAACAACTCCGTATTTTCTGAAAGGCCTAGAGAATATATATGGGGTACTCCCCCTCTTTCCCTTTGTGTTGGTCCTTTGCGTGAATTACTGGAAGATGGCAGTTCTGGCCGAAAGGGCCATAAGATTAATAATTCAGGTTGCCTTTTTCTTAATTTGTAGCCTTGCTGTTCCTAAATTTTTTTAAGGAGAGTAGATTCTAAGGGAAAGAGATACAATTTTATAGAATTTATTTTAAATTAATAATTACTTTGGAGTCTCTTGTTTATGAGAAGCTTACTGAGATTTTTTTTTCTTTTTTTTAAGGATCTGCCATCATAATTGCCTCTCCTGTCCAACCTGTACTCCAAGGAATGGTGGGGATGATCCCTGTATCTGTGGTTGGACAGAATGGAAATACCTTTCCTGCTCCTCCTCAGCAGGTAAGATTTTTTAATTGAAAATGGCACAGCGATGCTTCTCGAACGTAGTATAGTTAACGGCTGCTTCTCTTCTAGGTCCTTCATATGCCTTTGGCGGCACCTGTATGCAGTAGAAGTATCCCTCAATTCCCCATCCCTCCAAAGTCTCAGAAGACTCAGGGACTGAGAAACAAGCCTTGTACAGGTACGTTTTTAAGTTCATTAATGTCAGTTTTATGTTCTCTATGTGCATTTGTTTGCAGCAACGCCACAGTATTTTCTTTTTGAATACTTGTCTCATTCCCAACAGGTGATTGTCCAACCTTTGCTTGAAGTTTTTTTTTTAGTAATAAAAACAAAAAAGGCAAATGGAACAAAATAGAGTTCGGAAAGAGACCATGTACTTAAGGAAATTTGTATGTGGTGGAGGTAACATCAGAAGTCAGAGAGAAGGGGAAAGATTGTTTAATAAATTAATTTCATTGGCCATTACATACATTATAGGAAAAACTTTACATCCCTTCCTCATGCCATATACAAAGGTGAAAGGTGAACTCCAAGGTGATTAAAGACCTAAAAATGTAAAGCAAAACAATTAAAGAGTAAAAGAAATGTAAGAGAATGGCTTAATGGCACAAGGATAAAAGGATTGCTTTAAAAAATGAAAAAAAAACCCATCATTATAAGTGGAAAAAGTTGATAGCACTGACTACTCCAAAATTAAAGATTTGTGTTCCACAGAAGACACTGTGTACAGAATAATACCCGATCTTCATTTCGGGGTTGCATCTAGTTCTCAGACTTCCCATCCTCGTGGATGATGAATGCCTGTGGTGTCAGCCTGGCCCGCAGCCTAACCTGCATGATCCTTAGACCCCTCCATCTCCAAGTCTGTATGTGTGTGCCAGTCAGCCTCTCCCATACCTCTTCCCCACATACCGGAGAACCTCGGCCTCCAGTGTGAGTTCCCATTACTTGAACTTTCACACTTCACATGAACCTCCCATTTCCTTCCTGGAGACTCCCTTCCCCATCCAGGCTAGACCCACGTGTATGGCCTCAGCCAACACATTCTTCTACCGTCCCTCTTGCTGCTGTCCGCCCTGGGTCTGTCCCGGCACCCATCCCTGCCTTTATACCTGGGCTCTCCGGCATTGCATTCAAAGTGGGGCTGTTCACGGTCTCTTAGCGGTCACTCCACATGTCCTCCTGGCTCTCTTTCCCATCCCCCTTCAGGCTCTTTCTGACTTCACAGCTCTTCTCACGTCTCTTCAGTCCCCACCCTCCTCCTGTCAAGCCAGCACTCTTCTCTCCCACCTCATCAGTAGGAAGCTGCATTTTCTCACATCCCATTTGGTGTGTACCTGTTCTTCCAGAATCATTCCTCCCTTTCCTTTCTTTCTTACAGGAATAATGATCTCGCTCTTCCTAAGGTTAATGTAGTCTGCCTGCATCTTGTGTCCTATGTATGTCTTAAATTTTTCTTGTTTGGATCCTTCCCTGTCTGGCTGTAAAGTTCCTTGGGTTTGTCTCACCTGCCAGCCCTTTGTTTATCCCCAACACTTCCGTCTCCCATTCTTTATTCATCCATGTTTTTGTCTTTTCTCCTGTTTCCACTACAGCTGTTTAAATGGAGATCATCAGTGGCCTCCTGATAATGTCATATGCTTTGCATCGTTTCCATTCTAACCTTATTCCCTCTAGCACTTGATACTGTTGGTGGCTTTTGGACCCACCACTCAATTAGTGCACTCCTGCTCTCGTGCCTAACTCAAGACCTTCAACTTCGACATGTCTTGGCCTCTCACCTCTTCCCTGTCAAAGACCTCCTCCTCTCCCTGCTTTTTTCTCCTTGGCTGATGTCACCATTGAGTCTTCCTTCACCCTTCATGTCTCTGTGAATGCCCATCCCGGTCTCCTGACGCCTCTCTCATCTCTTACCTGGAGTATTTGTAGCCATGTATGTAGAATTTCTCTTTGCAGTTTTCTTGCTTCTCTAGTCCATCTTCTACACTACTGCCAGAATGACTTCCTGAAACATAAATCGATTTATGCACCTTCCCTATTTTAAACTCGTAAGGATTCTCCATGAAACCTTCTGCACAGGGGCGTCTGGGTGGCTCAGTGAGTTGAGCGTCCGACTCCAGGTTTCAGCTCAGGTCATGATCTCATGGTGTGTGAGTTTGAGTCCTGTGTCAGGCTCTGTGCTGACAGTGCACAGCCTGCTTAAGATTCTCTCTCTCTCAAAAAAAAAAAAAAAAAGATTCCCTCCCTCCCTCCTTGTCTCTCAAAATATATATATATATATATATAAAGAAACCTTTTGCATAATGCACAAGGTCCTTTATAAGTTCATCTCTGCTTTTCTCTCTAGCTTCGTATCTTGCTACTCCCCACATCAGTTCCTAAGTCCTTGGAAATTAAAATATGGCTATTAAAACTCCATAGCTGGTGCTCTGCCTGACATACGCTTGCAAATATGAGAGTTAAATGGGCAGAATTTCAAAATAGGCATTAATATATTGCTTTCTTTAGTTTTCTAAATCTAAGGAGTACCCTTAAGTGCTATGTTGAACATTGTAATCGATAAATCCAGAGACTGGATTCATAATATTTGCCTGAAGTTGGAAACAAGTCATTTGCTCCATGTGTGTATTTCCTCTGTAAAATGGATGAGTGACTGTCTTTTATATAAAATTAGAAGCTGCTTTTTACACCCAGTATGTGAGAGTACTTCATTTGTACATTAGCGGTCATTTAAATTTTTCTCATGATGTGTGATACTGTCGTCTGTTCCATTTCCTTTCAGAGTAATGTACTCTTTCTCTCAGGAAGGTTTCTCTTTTCTAATTATTTCATTTATAATTCCAGGAAAGCAGGTAAATAATTTGGTGGATTCATCTAGTCATTTAGTTGGATGTCATGCACAAAGGTGAGCATCCATGTAGTTTCCATTCTAGATTTTTTGAATGCTCAGATAAAAAACATAAAAGATGTCTTTGTGTTGCTAAAAACAGTTAATTAATTGATTTGCGGAACTGAAGTGTCTGACAAGGATTTCTTTATGTTGCTAAATTTTATTTACTTATTTTACAGAACTGAAGTGTCTGACAAGAATATGGCCACCGATCTCGGGAAAAAATTGGAAGAAATCACGGTTCCCTTCTCATTAGAGAGTGTAGTTCCAGCTAGCAAACCATTTGAAAGCCACAGACGTGTGCTCTGTTTTGATAGCACTGCTTCTGTGGCGAATACACAGGGCACAAACCATAAGGCGGTGTCCCAAAACAAGGAAAGGAATGACATTTCATTTCCTAATCTCGAGTCACCCACTGTGTCCTCCACCTCCAAGGCCCCTTCTAATAATGCTCTCAAAAGAGACCGAGAGAAACCTCCTTTGCCTAAGATTTTATCTAAATCAGAAACTCCCAATAGCCGACATAGCACCACAAAAGAAACTCAGTCAGAAAAGAAAGTCCCACCGACAGAAATTGTACTTGAATCTTTCCATAAAACGACAGCTAATAAGGAGAATGAATTATGCAGCGATGTCGAAAGGCAGAAAAATCCTGAAACTTCAAAACTGTCAAATGGGCAGCAAAATGGGGGTATACGGAATGAGAAAACCGTAACTTCACTGCACGAACTGACCAAAAAACAAGGCACGTCCTCAAGTAGTAAAAATGTCATTTCGGTAGGTGCAGCTGGGAAGGATCCAAAGCAAGAACAAACTAAATGTGCCGCTTCTTTGGTTAACCCGCTAACCAAACCTGGCTCAGAAATGCTGCAGGATGGTCAGTGGCACAGCCCAGTAAGTAGGCTCCCCGATAGCTCTGACTCCCCTGTACCCCGGACAGCGGGCTTGGGGGCAGGGGACAAACATAAAGAAGAACCTAGAGATGCGATCAAGGTCCCCTCCAGTAGGCGTTTTGGTGAAGACAGTAGCACAGCCAAAGTCATGGTCCCTCCTGTCACCCCAGACCTGCCTGCCTGCAGCCCTGCCAGCGAGACGGGGAGTGAGAACAGTGTGAACATGGCTGCCCACACGCTGATGATTCTGTCCCGGGCTGCCATCTCCAGGACCACCTCGACAACTCCCCTGAAAGACAACACACAACAACAATTCAGAGCATCTTCGAGGAGCGCCACCAAAAAGCGGAAGATTGAGGAATTAGATGAACGCGAACGAACCTCCCGTACTTCCAATAAAAGTCTTGCAAATTCGTCACTACCGATGAAAAAGAAGAAAATTAAGGCAAGTTTGAAAGTCTTAATTTCAAAACCACACCTTTGCCCTTCGTTCAGTGCTCACAGTAGAGATCTCCGCGTTTTTGCCAGAGCTCCCTAACCGCACGTTCTGGTCGAGACAGCTCTGGGTTTTGGTTGACAGAATGTGTTTATGGCGGTGTGTCTCAGCCAGTGTGGTGCTCAGTGTGTGTCTAGGTGGAATGGAGCGTTTGCAGAACCGTTGCTAAGGCGTTTATCTCTAAACGTCTTCCTTGGGGAAAGGAGGTTTTTGTTTCTGTCACGGTAGGACCCAGGTGTTTGGGAGAATGCCGTAAGGCATGAAAGATTGGGAAGCCGCTGTCACGTGTGGAATTACCAAGTAGAAAGCAACTCTGCGGCTCTTCCTTCTTGTTTTTTTTCCGCACGTCCTGCCATCTCTTCCATTGGCTCTAACAGATGCTAATGTGTTGGAGCAGAGGAAAAATTACATTTACCTGGTTTTTCTTTGACCATAGTTCTCTGTGGGAAGGTAACGCAGGGAGAGCATTGATAACTGAAACCCATTTTTCCTAAACCTCTTTAGCCATTTAGTGAGTGAACTGAATAGAAAGAAAGGTGTTCAGGATGTCTTAGGGGAAGTATGGTGCCGGGGGAAGACCGTGTTGGCCTCGATGCCGTGCCAGCCTGGGTCGGAATCTCACATCTTCTGTTCGCTGGGCCTGTGGCTGTGGTGAAGCCCGTGGCGCCCGAGTCTCAAGTCTCGGCTGCATCACTTGATACGAGGTTACCACACGTCTTCCCCGAGTGTAGTGTTGATAAGATACGGGGGTGCATTAAGTGTTGGGAACTTGAACGGTACCTGTGACTGACAGTCAGTAAAGCTTTCTAAGGTTTATGTTTTGGTAATAATGACCGCCTTTATAGAAAGCGTGTTCTAGCTTACTCAACATTCATCAGCTCTGGATTTGTATAATGTCTTTTGCCCTAAACTAATGTTAAAGTACCACTGAGGTATAATTTAATAACTTTGGATTTAGAAAATGTGTTTCTGCTTCTCTGTGTAACTAAAGTTCCAGTGAACTAAAAGTTTTGGCAGAATTGTAGTATAGGAAGAACCTGATATAAGGTTGCAAATGAAAGTTTTTTGCCCTTGTTTGAGTTCAATATGTTAACTTAGGTTTATTTTTTCTTTTTTTTCTTTTCTTTCTTTCTTTTTTCTTTTTTTCTTTTCTTTTCTTTTTTTTTTTTTTTTAACAGAAAAAGAAGCTACCCAGTTCATTTCCAGCTGGAATGGATGTGGACAAATTTTTGTTATCATTGCATTATGATGAGTAAACACTCTGAACCTAAAAGAACAGTAGCTGTTTAAAACTCGTATCCCTTAAACTCTGAGTGTAGGGAATGAGATACTGACAGAACCTGACCTGCACTTTCCTTGTACTGAAATTTCACTTTATACCTGAATCATGCTGTTTCTGAAGCAGCTTCCTACTTTGTACATAGATTTACCTGGTATATTTTTTATTTTGGAAAAAACATTTGCAGAAATGTAAGTAAATCCAATCTGCAAAACTGTATAGCTGTGACAATTACGTACTGTAAATATTGTATGAATCTGGTTGAAATAGAGGTTAAATCAGCCTAGCGTTCTTACATTGTGTTTTTTGACTTCTTGTGATGCCTAACTCTGAGGTTGATGCATCTGGACTAGTTTCTCACTTTTGGGGGGAAAATGATGCTTTTCCTTACAGTTGCCTTTGGTGACTGTCCTACAAGATGTTTGAAGACAGCCACAAAGTAGTACAGAAGTGATGACAACCTCATCTGGTGGTAGAGAGACCAGAAATTAACAATTTAGGATTTTTTCTAGAGTGAATACTTTATTACCCCTTCTTGTTACAGCAAAGGTTGTATTCCTGAAGTTTTACACTTTCACTGTTTCTTCTGATGGTTCTGGTCTCTTTGTTTAAAGAGAATTTTGTAAACCATTTTTGAGTGTTCTGATCTTTTGTTTATAACTTTTGAGATCTTTTACAGAACTTTAAATGTTTAGACTGTTGAGCCATACAAAGTCTATTCATGTGGTAGTTGAGACTTCTTGGTATGTATATCCTTTTCCCCCACATACTGGGGATTTGAAGAATTGCACTAATCCATAGCACTTCTTACGTAGTAGTGACCAGTGCACATTTGATTTAAGTCTTGTGTTCTGGGTTAAAGCTTGTGTGGAGGGCCATCGTCTGGGAAGCTGTGTCCATCATAAGATGTAAAAAAGAAAAATCATAGTTTTATATTTTAATGTAGTTTCTCCTAAAATGGGCTGTTACATAACTGTGTCTATACTTAGATATAGTGCCCACTAAGGTGTTACGAAGAGTTACTGTCACAGAGTCCTTAAGGAGAATGAAAGAGGTGCCTTCTCTGTTTCAGACTCACATGCATCAGTTAAGTTGAAAAATTTGTTTAAATCTTTATGAGAACAGAAATTATCTTTAATATGTGACCAATTGTGCCTAGATTAAAGTATATTCTCTTAAGTGCTTTCTGTTTGGTTAAATATCAGTATATCAGGATTTTTTTCTACAGGTGTGTATGTTGTTAAAGAGTCCTTTTCCTCGGCCTTATTTTTTTATACTGGGCCTTCAAGAAACTAAATGCATCCTACTTCTCTCTCTCAGTGTGGAAATCATGTCATAATTGCTGAATCTTACTGCAGAAATTTGTCTTGTGAGTTATGATATGGCAGTGGTCTATTCATAAGGAACTACATATCATACACGTAATGTTTATTTAACTCAGTGTGATACTGTACTACAGTTAGGTTTGAATAAATATTTTCGGTAACTTCAAAAGTTTGAACTACTTTATATTGGCAGTCATTCTCATTTAGATACTTTGATTAAATTCCTTTGCAAGCCACTTTTTCACAAGTTCACATGATGTTGGAAAATACAGATTTTCTTCTCAATTAATATGTATTAGTATTTGCTAAGTACTAAGAATTCACATACAAATAAAGTTTGCTTTATTCAAGATTGTTAGGTCACCAGCCAGGAGCCATTAGATATAGTCCAAAAACAACCTGTACTTGGAACTTGCATTCACGTTCAAGAGTAAAACCATAACCTCCATTTTACCTTAAAAGTCCAAAGTCCTGAACTTAGTTGTAGCGTATACTCGGTAATCTATTTTAACAGTCAGGTGCCCGGGGACTACGTTTTTGGATCAGAGTATATATACTATAAACAACTTATGCCTACTTTTGTAAGTACACGTAAGGGTCTACTCTTTATTGTGGACATTACTTACTGATTAATGTAGTCGTGTATTAAATCTGGGAATTCTTGTAATTAAAGTGTTTGACTATTTTAGCCCGGATATTATTAGAACCTTTTAGTATGTTGAAGTTGTACATGGGAAGAGCATCCATCAGCATTCGGCCAAACGCTAGATGTCATGACTCTTAGGGGAGGATAAGATTTTATTTCTGATAAGGAGTAAATTCAAATGCAATATTATTATATATTTTACATTCATTATTTCTCAAGCCACCATCTTTCAGCCATAGCCTCAGCTTCTTGAAATTCCGCATGAAGTTTTCACTTTATTATTAGCCTTTTTGTTTTCTTTCCTTTTTTTTAGGTAGGCTCCGTGCCCAACGTGGGGCTTAAACTCACAACCCCCTGATTCAGAGTCACATGCTCTGCCGACTGGGCCAGCGAGGCGCCCCCAAGGCTTTTTCTCCTCATAGACTTGTTTCTTTTTATAAACACTAGTTAACATTTGGCATGCTTTTTTCCTAAATTATTTTCTCTGTATAGCTGAACTTAAACTGTAAATATAACATCCTAATGCTGTTTTTCACTTCACATAATACCAAGCATTTTCCAGTTTTTACCAACGGAAAAAAGAAAAACATTTATATGACAGCCATTAAGAGTCATGATTTTAATTTATGAATGATTTAAAAGCTTAGAAAGTTTAAAAAAAAATAGCACGGACAGATTTGTAACCAGTTATTATTTGTTTGTGTTATCAGTTGCTTCCTTAGGAGACATTTTATTTATTTTTTTTAAATTTTTTTTAATGTTTATTTATTTTTGAGAGAGACGGAGACAGAATGCGAGTGTATTAGAAGCAGAGAGGGAGGGATCCGAAGCAGAATCCGAAGCAGGCTCCAGGCTCTGAGCTGCCAGCCCAGAGCCCCACATGGGGCTTGAACTCACAAGCTGTGAGATCATGACCTGAGCCGAAGTCAGACGCTCAACTGAATGAGCCACCCAGGCGCCCCTAGGAGACATTTTAGGAGAGCAGAATTACCAAATTAAAAACTGAGTGCACATTTTTTTTAAGGATCTCAAAATATTTTCCCAAATTCTTGCAGAAAATTTTTTCAGTTTGTCATTTCTTCCACAGCATCGGTTTCTCCCTTACCAGAGATACAGTGAAGAATGTCATCACTGGTTTCTAGGCTTTTATTTCTTGATTTATTAAAATTAGGTATTAGCTCCTAACCCATATAAAAATTTTTTTAGTATCTGGTCTGAGGTAAGGATCAAAGTCTAATTTTTCCCTAAATATTTAACCATTTGATTCTATAATTGATTAAAATAAGGTTTCTCTCTTCACATGCATCTGCTTACGATGTCTCCCTTACTCTGTCCTGATCCACAATCTCTGACTCACAGTTTTAAAATCCAAAAGGTTCTGACACCAATTTTTTCCCCTAAGTTTAGCATCAAAATCATTTTATGGCAAAACCTGACCTGATTTGACATGAGGCTACATGAATCTTTATCTCATTTGGTATGGATATTCACGTTTTACTAGAAAAGTAGTAATGTGCTTAGTGTGCTGTTTGAGATTCAACTGGGTATGATACACACATCATGTTACTTTTTAAAAATCCTGAATATTATGAATCATGAAACCCAGCTAACCTTAAAGGTATAAGACCAAAGACGCTGAACCTACATTAAATTTATACATACAGGGGCACCTGGTGGATCAGTCAGTTGAGCATCCGACTTCGGCTCTGGTCACGATCTCACGGTTTGTGGGTTCAAGTCCTGCTGTGGGCTCTGTGCTGACAGTTCGCAGCCTTCTTCAGATTCTGTGTCTCCCTCTCTCTCTGCCTGTCCCCACCACTCGTGTCTCTGTCTCGGTCTCAAAAATAATAAACATTAATAAAAATTATGCATAGGGGCACCTGAGTGGCTCAGTCGGTTCAGCGGCCAACTTGAACTCAGGTCACGATCTCACAGTCCGTGAGTTCGAGCCCCGCCTCAGGCTCTGTGCTGACAGCTCAGAGCCTGGAGCCTGCTTCAGATTCTGTGTCTCCCTCTCTCTGTGACCCTCCCCCGCTCACACTCTGTCTCTCTCTCTCTCTGAAAAATAAATAAACATGAAAAAAAATTTATACGTATGTATACTATATACTGTGGTGTATAGATTTTGTGCCATTGATTAAATGATTATAGCTTTGTGTCCATTATAACTACTATTCTTTTCAAGTACTCACTCCTGCCATGTGTCCTGGTTAACTGTTTAGAATCACTAGTTTTCTTTAGAATTAAAATTCTTTTGTGGGGGGCGCCTGGGTGGCTCAGTCAGTTAAGTATCCAACTCAGTTTCAGCTCAGGTCATGATATCATGGTTTGTGGGTTCAGGCCCCTTATCAGGCTCTGGGCTGACAACGTGGAGGCTGCTTGGGATTCTCTCTTTCCCTCTATCTCTGCCCCTCCCCTGTTAGTGTTCTCTCTCTCTCAAAACTAAAAACATTTTTTTAAATGTTTTAATTCTTTTGGAATATTGATTTGAAGTACATTAACCCTGATAACGAAAGAGGCAAATGGTAAGGGCAATACGGTATATATCTATAGCTTTGTAGTTGCCGCTAGCCTCATAAATTTCTTGCTAAACAGAGTATTTTGTTGTTGTTGCTATTTTTAGAGAACTCTCGTTCTAACTGGTTATTGTTTTTTAGTGTAAAATCTGTATGGAAGCGTAAAATAACAGAGTGTGCCAGCTGTTAAGTTCACATACTCAAGTGGGTTTCCTAAAAGTACACACATCCACTTAATCATCCAGATGAAGACCAGAACATTACCAATACCCTAGAGGCCCTTCATACTTCCTCTAGTGACTGCTCACCCCAAGGGTAATAATTGTCTTGGTCTATATATACACCATAATTTGAGCTTTTTTTTTTTTTTTTTAACTCTGTGTGAATGTATTCGTGCAATATTACAGTCTTTTATAAAAAGTTCTTTTGCTCAATATTGCAAGATCCACTCGTATGTAGTTCGGATGTCATCTTCAATGCTATGTATTTTAAGTTAATCCATTTTAGAGTTGAACATTTCAGTTTGGAGCTATTATGAATAGAATTGAATATATTTGTACGTTTTTGGGATGAATGTATTACACTTCTCAGTTGGTTATATACTCAGGAGTAGGGTTGCTGGCTTAGCGGGTTACACATATACAGCCTTATTCACATTTTTCAGTTTCCCAGAGTGGTTTTGCTAAATTGTGCCACTATCAACATTGTAAAAAGAGTTCCATTTGTTTTACACCATTGTCAGTAATCGGTATTTTCATTTTAGCCATTTTGATGGTGTATATTGACATCATAATGCAGTTTTATTTTGGTTCTTCCTGACAATTGAACACCATTTCAAACGCTTATTGGACATTTGGATAGTTTATGTCCTTTCGTGAAGTATCTGTTCATGTCTTTTTTTTTTTTTTTTTTTTTTTTTTTTTTTTTTTTTTTTGAGACAAAGAGTGAGCAGGGGAGGGGCAGAGAGGGAGAGAGAATCCCAGGCAGGTTCCGTGCTGTCAGTGCAGAGCCCCTGCACTGCACTAACTGGCCAAGCCACCCAGGCGCCCCTCTGTTTGTGTCTTTTGACCACTTTTGTATTGAGTTGTCTGCCTTTTTCTTACTGATGCGTACATTTCTGTGTTCTAGATACAAGTCCATGGATGTCCAATGTCTGAATATTTTACCATGTTTTTCTTCTAGCAGTTTTATTGGTCAGCCTTTTGTGTTTTCATTAAGCATCCATCTGGAAATGATTTTCCATATGGATATCCAGTTAACCCAACACCAGTACTGAGAAAGACTGTCCTTTCCCAAATATGTCATACTGTTCCCATTGTCAGGAGCTGATAAACTGTGTATGTGTGAGTTTGCCTCTGGACCTCTTTTTTCTTAACTGAAATATCATTAACCTACAGTGTTATCTTTCAGGTATATAACATTGATGCAAACAACTTTACACATGACTTGGTCTTCACTACAATAAGTGTAGTCACCATCTGTCGAACATTATCACAACGTCATTGACTGTATTCCCAATGCTGTACTTTTCATCTCCATGACTTAATTTATAACTGGAAGTTTGTACCATTGGTCTACATTTTAAAGATGTGCCAGTAACACACCAGCTTGATTACTGTAGGAAATCTTTGTGTTTTAGATTTTATATTTGAGCCCCTTAACAAAGTGAGCTCTATGAGAGCCATGGCTTTCCTGATGCTTACTTTTTACTTAACAAGGATGTATCATCCCTAAATAATTATTAACTAATTTCATTTCTTCTTACCACACTGATTAGCCCTTCAAGTACAACTAGTAATGATCAAAGTAGACTTCCATGTCTTACTCCTCATTTTAAAGAGAATGTTCAATACAGTGTTGGATTTTGTTTGCAGTGTTTTAAGAATTTACATCAGGAGTATTTGTTCAGCTTAATTAGGTGCTGTTCTAACATCAATTAAAATATTTTTGTTAAATTCATGAATTTGTTTTTATATTCTAATATTGTATACTTTGCAATCTTAGTGATTCTTTAAATATAACTTGATTTGTCAGCATTTTAATGTTTATAATGAGATTGGTTTCAAGCTTATGCCAGTTTTTCAATGAATTTGAAACTTTCTGTGTCTTTCCACTTTATCTGAATATTGGAATAATAAATAGTACTTGTTTTAGGATTAATGTGATGTTTAAGACAATTTATGTAGAGCATTTAGGTCAATGGAACATAATAAGCACCTTCACAACTAGCTACCAATGCTGTTTTTTATTCCTGTACTCTGCAACAGATTATTGAGAACGGGAAATAATTATTCTTTGAAACTGAATCACCTAAGCCTGCAGGCTTTTGCAGAAGCAATTCATTTTATTTCCCCAAGACTTCTTCTAGGCTGATGGGTATAACCAGGCTTGGAGCTTTAGTCTGAATTAAATACCATGTTTTTCCTCTAAATCTTACCCCATTCTTTTTAGAGATTAATTTTTTTACAAAATCACCTCTTAAATTTAAAAATTGTATACTGTTCTGATTGGCTAATTTGTAGTTTATTCTTAAATGTTTGCTATTTTCTTCAGAGTTCTTCTGCATGTTTTACTTCTTAAATTGAATCAAGAGTTATCTCGCTTTTTTTTCCTTTTAAAACTATGCAAGTATTTAAGGCTATGAATTTAGTTCTGATTTCAACTTAATACATCAAGATTTGGAAGATAGGGTAAGTACTTTCCTATTCTTGTTATTTTTTATATGTTAACTTAATTACTTAGAATAAGCATGCTTTATTTGCCTAAAAATTTGTTTTTATTATTCTGGTAAGAAGATAAGTTGATATTTCTGTAAATCTTGCATGGATGCCAAAAAACAAATATTCTCGTTATAAATATGCTTAGGTTTGATCTTTAATTTTGTACTATCAAATTCTATCTACCTTTGTTTTTGACTCTTTTGTCCTAAACCTTTACTTTCCCATAGAATGATCTTGGCCATGGTTTTCTTTTTATTTAACTTTTTTTTTTTTTTTTTTTTTTTTAATGTTTGTTTCTGAGGGGGCCAGACAGAGAGAGAGGAAGACAGAGAATCCCAAGCAGACTCCATGCTGTCAGTGTAGAGATGCCCAACGTGAAGTTTGAACTCATGAACCATGAGATCATGCCCTAAGCCAAAATCAAGTCGGACTCTCAACCACCTGAGCCACCCAGACGCCCCTTGGCCACAGTTTTCGCTTCATTTGTTTTCCTATATTGCTTAGGGCAGTCTGTCACTGTCATAACTATCACTGTCATTTTTTTTTTCAGCTTTATTGAGTTAAAATTGATGATTAAAATTGTTAAAATATTTAAAGTGTACATCATGAGTGGATCTACAGTACATCTTGGAAGGATTCCTCCCATCAAACACATCCATCACCTCCCATGTTTATCTTTTTGGGTGTGTGTGACCTTTGAGCTCTTAGAAAATTTCAACTATACAGTATTACCCACTGTTGTCATATATTAGATCCCGAAAGCATATTCACATTAGACTGAAATGTTGTACATACCCATTTACAAAATCCTGGTTCCACCCACCACTCCCCCCTACCCCAACCCCTAGCAACACCTCTCCTTCTCTGTTTCTAGGAGTTCGACTTTTTTAATTCCACATATAAGTGATAGCATGCAATATTTGTCTTTCTCTGGCTTATTTCACTAAGTATAATGCCCTCAAGATCCATCCATGTTGTTGCATATGCAGAATTTCTCTTTGTCGTGGCTGAATATTCCATTGCATATATTTACCACCTCTGTTTTTATATGTTCATTTGTTGACTATCACTTAGATGTTTCCGTATCTTAGCTACTGTGGATCATGCCTTTTCAACGTCCTGTTTTCATTTCCTTGGAATATTTTTTTTCCTATTTTTTCTGATTTTCTGTCTTTAATTTTTGAGAAAACTCCACACTGTTTCCATAATGACTGCACCAGTTTACATTCTCATTAACAGTGCACAGGGGTTCTGTTCTCCACATCCTTACCAGTGCTTCTGTCTTTTCAGTGGTAGCCATTCTACTAGGTGTGACATGATACGTTATTGTAGTTTTGATTTTCATTTCCCAGGTGACTACTGATAGCACCTTTTCGTGTACCCCCTGCTCATTTATACATCTTCCTTGGAAAAAGCTCTCTTCAGATCCTCTGCCCATTTTTTAGTTGGCTTGGTTTTTTGCTATTCACTTATGGGAGTTCCTTTTGAACATTAACTCCTTATCAGGTACATGGTTTCTAAATATTCTGTCCCATTCCATATGTTGTCTTTTCTTTTTGCTGGTTTCCTTGGCTGTGCCTAAGCTTTTTAGTCTGATGTAGGCCCATTTGTTTCCTTTTTTTTTTTTTGCTTTTGCTGCCTCTGCTTTTGGTTTCAAATTCAAAATACCATTGCCAAGGTCACTTTCAATGAGGTTGGTGGGGGATGGGCTAAATGGGTGATGGGTATTAAGGAGGGCACTTGTGGGGCGCCTGGGTGGCTCAGTCGGTTGAGCGCTGACTTCAGCTCAGGTCACGATCTCACGGTCCGTGAGTTTGAGCCCCGCATCGGGCCCCTGTGCTGACAGCTCAGAGCCCAGAGCCTGTTTCAGATTCTGTGTCTCCCTCTCTCTGACCCTCCCCCATTCATGCTCTGTCTCTGTCTCAAAAATAAATAAACGTTAAAAAAAAAAAAAAAAAAAAAAAAAGGAGGGCACTTGTGATCAGCACTGGGTGTTCTATGTAAGTGATGAATCACTAACTTCTCCTGAAACCAATACTACACTGTATGTTAACTAAACTTGAATTTAAGTAAAATCTTGGGAGGAAAGATGGTCACTTTCTGTGTATTCTTCTAGAAGTTTTACAGTTTCGGATCTTAGATTTCAGCTTTTAATTTACATTTTGGGGTAATTTTTGTGTATGTTGGAAAGGGTCTAGTTTCACTCTTGCATGTGGCTACCCAGTTTTTCCAACACCATTAATTGAAGAGACCGTCCTTTCCCCATTTTATATTCTTGTCTCTTTGTTATAAGTTAATTGATCACATGTTGCATGTTTTACTTCTAACTCCTCTATTCCATTGATCTTTGTGTCTGCTTTATGCCAGTACCATACTGTTTTGATTACTGTAACTTTGTTTGAACTCAAGAAGTGTGATACCTCTGTCTATATTCTCTCTCAAGATTGCTTTGGCTATTCAGGCTCTCTTGTAGTTCCATACAAATTTTCAGATTCTTTGTTCAAGTCCATCAACATGGAATATCTTTCCATTTGTTTCTTCTTTCGTTTCTTTCGTAAATGTCTTAATAGTATCAGTGTACAGATCTTTCCCCTCCCTGGTTAAAGGTATTACTAGATACTTTATTCTTTTTGATAAAATTGTAAATGGGATTGTTTGTTTAATGTCCCTGTTAGTAGACTTAGTGTATAAAAATGTAGTGGACTTTTGTATATTGGTCTTATGTCCTACAACTGTACCAAATCCGTCTATTAGTTTTAACAGTTACTTTGATAGTCTTTAGTGTGTTCTGTATGTCATATTATCTACAAATAGAGACAGTTTTAGTTCCCTTCTGACTTTCATGCTTTTTATTTCTTTTCTTTGCATAATTCTCTGGCTAGGACTTCCAATCTATTGAATAAAATTGATGAAAGTGGGTATCCTTGTTCATGTTTTGGAGATGAGACCTTGAGCTTTTCAACCATTATTGAAAGTATATTAGCTGTGGGCTTATCATAGATGATCTTTATTAAGTTGAGGCATATTCTTCTTATATCCAGTATGTTGGGAGTTATCAGATTTTTTTGTTTTGTCAAATGCTTTTTCTTCATCTGTAAAGATGATCACATCATTTTTACACTTTATTTCGTTAATGATGTATCATGAATTTGCAGATACTAAACCATCATCCACTTGCATCCCTGGAATAAATCTCATTTGATTGTGATATGTGATCTGCTTAATATGCTGTAGAATTTGATTGGCTAATATGCTGTTCAGGCTCTTGGCACCTGTGTTCATGAAGGGTTAGTCTGTAATTTCCTTTCTTGTAGTGTCCTTGTGTGGTTTTGGTTATCAGGGTAGTGCTGTCCTCATAAAATGATTTCTTCTATTTAAATGCTTGATAGAATTAAGCAGTGGAACTGTCTGGTCCTGGACTTCCATGTGAGGTTTTTGATTACTGAATCAGTGTCCTTACTGTTAATTGATCTGTTCAGATACTGTTTCTTCATGATTCATTCTTAGTAGGTTGTGTGTTTCTAGCAATTTATCTGCTTCTGAGTCTTCCAATGTGTTGGGAATTATTCATTGTAGCCTCTTATTATCCTTTGTATTTGTGTGGTATTTGTGTGATGTCTCCTTCATTTAGACTTTTATATATTTGAATTCTCTTATTTTCATTCCATTTTTAGTATATTTGCTGCCAAAGCAAGTTCTCTTATTAAGTCTAGCTAATAGTTTTTGTTTCTGCTTTAAAAACAACAAAAAACAGCTCTTAGCTCTATTGGTCTTTTCTGTTGTCATTTTTGTATCTATTTCATATATTTCCACTCTGGTATTTGTTATTTCCTTCCTTCTACTAACTTAAAGGTTGCTTTGTTTTCTTCTCCTTGAGGTGTAATGTGTTTAAGATCTTTCTTGATTCCTAATGTGAGCATTTGTCACTGTGAACCTCCCTATTAGAGCTGTTTTTGCTACATCCCATAAGTTCTGGTATGTTGTATTTCCATTTTCACTTGTGTCAGTCAACATTTTCTTCTAATTTTACATTTGAGTAATCTGCACCAAACATGAAACTCAGACTTCTAACCCCACCATCAAGAGTTACATGCTCTGGCGACTGACCCAGCCCGGTGCCCCTGTGTCAATATTTTTTTAAATTTCTCTTTTGATTTCTTTGATCCATTGATTCCGTTTAATGGTTTTTAATTTCCACATATTTGCGAATTTTTCACTTTTTCTTCTTGTAATTTCTAGTCTTATACCAATGTTAGAAAAAATGCTGGATAGTATTTCGATCACCTTAAACTTACCACGATTTCTTTTCTGGCCTGGCCCATGATCTATCCCAGACAGTGTTCCATGTGCACTTGAGAAGAATGTGGATTCTGCTGTTAGATGGAATGTTTTGTAAATATCTAAGTCCATCTGGTCTAACATGTTAAGTGCAGTATTTCCTTTTTGATTTTATGTCTGGACAATCTTTCCATTATTGAAAGAGGTTCCTGAAGTCCCTTCCTAATTATATCATGCCCCTGTGTCAGGTGCATCAATACTTGAAACTGTTTAGCCTCCTGTTGGCTTGACCCCTGCCTCCTCTATGTCTTAGTCTAATTTGTCCAATGTGAGTATAGCTTCCGTGCTTTCTTTGGCCTCCGTACATGGAATATCATCTTCAACACTTCACTTGCAGTCTGTGCCCTTGAAGCTGAAGTATGTTATTTGCAGGCAGCATATAGTCCAGTCTTTGTTTCTCCATTCAGCTACTCTGTATCTTTTGATTGGAGAATTCAGTTCCTTTGTATTTAAAGGTATTATTTACAGGTATGGATTTACTATGGCCATTTTGTTAACTGTTCTCTGGCTGTTGTGTAATCCCTTTGTTTCCTTTTTCACCTCTCTCTCCCTTTGTGATTTGGTAAATTTTTGACTCTATCTTTTTGTGTATCTGCTATAGGTGTTTGTTTTGCAGTTACCATGAGGCTTACATAAGGCAGTTAAGTATCCTTTTTTTAATTTTTAGAAATCCCCATCAGGGGAGAGAGGCAGAGGGGGAAAAGAGAATTTTTTGTTTATTTTTGAGGGAGAGAGCACGTGTGTGCACAGGTGGGGGAGGGGCAGAGGAGGAGGGTGGGACACAGGATCCAAAGGAGGCTCTGCCCTGACAGCACAGCCCTATATGGGACTTGAACTCATAAACCTCAAGATTATGACCTGAGCTGAAGTCGGATGCTTAACCAACTGAGCCATCAGGTTCCCCAGAGAGAGAGAAGGCTCCACCCAAATCAGGACTTGATCCCTCAACCCTGGGTTCATGACTTGAGCCAAAATCAAGTGTTGGTGTTCAACCCACTAAGTCACCCAGGTGCCACCAGGACATTTGTAATAGTTCATTTTAAGCTATAACAACTAACTTCAAATGCATACAAAAACCACACTTGTACATTCCCCTACCACACTGGTTTTGATGTCGCTATTTTTACCTTATGCAACCATTAAAAATATTTGTAGTTATACTTATTTTAATACTTTTGCCTTTTAACCTTCTTACTACAGTTACAAGTGACGTACCCACCACCATTACAACATTAGAGTATTCTGAATTTCACTCTATTTGTCTTTACCAGGGACACTTAAACCTTCAAATGTCTCCTTGTTACTAATTAGCTTACTTTTGTTTCAGGTTGAAGATGTCCCTTTAGCATTTCTTGTAACAGTGGCCTAGTGGTGTTGAACTCTCAGCTCTTGTCTGAAAAACTCTCATTCAAATGTCAAAGACAACTCTGCTGGGTAAAGTACTGGTTGGCATTGTTTTTCTTTCAGCACTTTGGACAGATCCTGCCAGTCTCTTCTGGCTGCAATTTGCTGAAAACTGCACTGATAGTCTTACGGAGTTTCCCTTGTAGGTAACAAATCATTTTTCTCTGCTGCATCGAAGATTTTCTCCTTGGCTATAACTTTTCACAATTATGGTACGTCTTGATGTGGAGCTCTGTGGATTCATCTTATTTGGAACTCTGGGGGCTCCCTGGATGTGGATTTCTGGTCACTTCCCCAGATGAGGGACTTCAACCATTATTTCCTCGAATAAGCTCCTGGCCCCTATCTTCTGGGACTCTGGTAATGCATGTATTTGTCCCCTGGATATTTTCACATAAGTCCTTTAAGTCACCTTCATTCTGTTTACTCTCCTGATTAGAGGAGTTTCATTGTCCTGATTTTGGTGATCCTTTCTTCCACAGGGTCAAGTCTGCTGCTGAACTGAAGTTTTCAGTTCAGTTATTGTATTCAGCTCTGATTTCTCTTTGATACTTTCTTATACTTTCTCTTTTTTGCAATACTGCCCTTGTTTATATATTGTTCTCCTAACCGCAGTTAGGATCTTTATGACTATTATTTTGAACTCTATCAGGTAAATCACTGGTCTCGGTTTCATGAAGGCTAGTTCAGTTTTATCTTGTTCTTTCCATTTTCCTGGACTCTCTTCTTTGGTTTCCACACATTACATACAACAACCCCTCCAAGTCTTGATGGTGACCTTGTGTAGGAGATGAACCAGATCAATTAGCCTGGCCAGAGTTCTTTGTTCTCTTACTCTGTGACTGTCCTGCTGCAGTTCTCAGTGGCTCACAGTACCTAAGGGCACACCCATACCTGAATGACCTGAAGGGAGGATCACAGGCATGAGTGAAAGCTGCACTGTCAGGCAGCAGCTGGGAAGGCAGGTGGTTAGGGCCCTTTCAGAGAGAAACCAAACAACAGCCTTCTCTGCCCCCCTCCCTGTGCACTGGAGCCTGTGGGGATGCTCCTGCACCCATTAATAATGGGTTATTTGCTGCCATTCTCTAGTACCCAGGAGTGCAGGCCCTGTTGCCCCCCAAAGCCAAGTGATGCAAGTACCCAACCTTTGAGTGGCAGCTGCAAAATGTGGGACACCAAACGTACACACTACTTCTAGGAAGATGCCAGCAATGTGCAGTGGGTTCAAGCGAGAAATCAGAGATAGGGTCTGCTGGCCTCTCTGGTCTGTCTTCAGGTTCTCTAGAACTTTGTTTTGAATAGTCCTTTCTTTATATAGAAAGTCCTATTTTAACACTTTCTGCCTTCTCATAATTTGTGATACATGCCAACCCTCTAATTTTTTCAGCTTTTATATTCTATGGTGATTCATTTTATAGAACTCATGTTTATACTCTAACGGCATTTGCCTTTATTTAGCATATATATATATATATATATATATATATATATATATATACACACACGTATATATGTATATATATACGTGTGTGTATATATACACACACGTATATATATACGTATATATATACGTGTGTGTATATATACACACACGTGTGTATATATATATATATATATATATATATATATATAAACTCCTATTTTACCCCTACATTCCCTTTCTCCCCAGCCAGTCCTTTTAAACTTTAAAAATTTTTAATTTGGGGGCACCTGGCTGCCTCAGTGAGTAGAGTACACGACTCTTAATCTTGGGATTATGAGTTCAAGCCCCATGCCAGGTACAGACCTTATTTTAAAAAACAGGGGCGCCTGGGTGGCTCAGTCGGTTAAGCATCCGACTTCGGCTCAGGTCGTGATCTTGCGGTCCGTGAGTTCAAGCCCTGCATCAGGCTCTGTGCTGACTGCTCAGAGCCTGGAGCCTGTTTCGGATTCTGTGTCTCCCTCTCTCTCTGTCTCTGTCTCAAAAATAAATAAACGTTAAAAAAGAAAAAAATCTTTAAAAATAAAGAAAGAAAGCAAGCAAGCAAGCTACTTTAGGGACGCCTGGGTGGCTCAGTGGGTTAAGCGTCCCAACTTCAGCTCAGGTCATAATCTCACGGTTTATGAGTTCCAGGCCCCACATTGGGCTCTGCTGGCAGCAAGAACCAGCATGGTTCAGATCCTCTGTCTCCCTCAAAAATACCATTTTGATTCTTCTTCCTATGTGCTGGTAATAAATTTAGTCATTTTTGGAGGAGATATCAAAGCTCTTGCATACCTAAAGATTTCTCATATCTTTAACACTTTATTTCAATAAAAATCTGTAGGTCACATGTATTCTAGTGTTTAACAAATAAGGACTAAGGCTACTCATTTTTCTACCTAGATGTTTTCTCCAGAATATCTTCGTATGATTCTGTTCATTAATTTTGCTAACGAAAGGCCTTCCCAACCTGCCCACTTAGTACTTAAAGATGGGAGTGCCGCAGGTTTTTGTTTTTTAAAGAATACCATTTACTGGTTGGTTCTTTTTTTCTTTTCCTCTCAGTTTTTCCCCAGAATTAGCAGAGAGCTTTTCCAGATCACGGACTTTTAGATGCAGTGTTAATTCTGTTAGTCTTCAGTGAAGTATCCTAACATATTTTGGGTTTTCTTTTCTTGTGTATGTTACCCACCTCACGTTACAGTCACGGCAGATACTTACCGAGCGCAGCGAGTAAAGAACTTGGGCTCTGGAGTTCTGCTTGGATTTGTATCCACCTCAGCTACTCCGTGCTTCAGTTTCCTCGTCTGTATAGTAGAGAGAATAATAGTACCTACCCTCTTGAGAGTCTTTGTGAGAATTAAAGGAGTTAGTCCAGGTTGAGCCACAAACGTTAGCTGTGACTGCTCTACAGATACTTTTTTTAAGTATTATTTGAATCTTAATAACATTTTTTTCAGGGCGCCTGGCTGGCTCACTTAAGTGTCCAGCTTCAGCTCAGGTCATGATCTCACAGTTCATGAGTTCAAGCCGTGCATCAGGCTCTGTGCTGACGGCTCAGAGCCTGGAGCCTGCTTTGGATTTTGCGTCCTTCTCCTCTCAAAAAACAAACATTTTTTTAAAAAGAAAACTTTTTTTCCTTATGTTGCCTTTTCCTTCTAAGGTAAGGATGCATAATGAAGTATTTGCCAGGAGACTATGCACAGTGACCGTTTCTGCCCCTCCCCCCGCCGCGCCCACTCCCCACTGCCCACCTCAGCTTGAACAGGAGCTTTCCCTGCAGAGGGAGCTCTGCAGCTGAGGCTGGCATTCGTAGCCCAGCCTCTGCCTAGAGTGTAGTTTTTTTTTTCCCAGAGGAAATGAAATTCAAGACATTTGAAGAATTTCAAATTCAAGAATTCTTGAAATTCAAGAAATTCAGGTGCTTAAGGACAGGCACTGTGGCATACCGGAATAGGCAGTCTGTTCCCTTCCTTCGTAATCCAGAGTGCAATGCCCAGGATCTTCTCAGACCCCTGTCCTCCTAAATCCTGCCTGCTGATAGGAGAAGTTGTACCCATCCGAGACCTGAGCACATGGTTATCTTCCTGTTTCCAGCAACATTGACCACACTACCTGTGGCTTCTTCATTAATGGTAGGAGGCCCTGCCAGTGTGACAGAACAGCTGCCCTCACTTTGAAGAGGCTGCAAGGAGGGACACCGAGGTGGCTCAGTCGGTTAAGCATCTGACTTGATCTCACGGTTCTGTGAGATTGAGCCCCACGGTGGGCTCTGTGTTGACAGTGTGGAATCTGCGTGGGATTCTTAAATTACGATTGTCTCAAATGGAAGCTTCTACTTAAAAGTCACTAATACTGAACACTGGTGTTTCAACTAGTATAGCTTTATAACAAAAGTATTTTAAACTTTTCAAGATTACCAAAGATTTAGAGAAGAAAAAATTTATTTAGAATTTCAAAAGATTTGAGAGTTGACCTTGTTATTAAAAAAAAGTTAAGAAAATAAAACCCCAAACAGATGATCTTGTTACAGCCTGACCTCGGGTACTTCGTCATACTGGTGGTGCCGGGCCCTTCGAGCCACCTCAGGTTGTTGCTCTGGACACGCGGATGTTCTACAGCCTCTGGACCAGCATGGCAGAAGCCCCTCCTCCTCCGTTGCAGATACTGGCAAGACCATATTGCCCTGGCTTCAAGGTGTGAACCATATGAATGACAATCCGGGCTCCAGACATCCTGGGACGGAGAGATCATTTTGGTCTTTAATAAATTATAGAATATATAACCAAAACCTGTTTCAATTCCAAATTAACTTGAAAAGTCTAGGGGCCCCTGGGTGGCTCAGTCGGTTAAGTGTCCCACTTCGGCTCAGGTCATGATCTCGGGGTTCACGGTCCGCGAGTTGGAGCCCCCGCATCGGGCTCTTGTGCTGACAGCTCAGAGCCTGGGGCCCGCTTCAGATTCTGCGTCTCCCTCTCTCTCTGCCCCTCCCCTGCGTGTCTGTCTCAGAAATAAACATTAAAAAGAAAAAAAAGGCTTTCATTACAGACAGCAGAATTTGACCCCTTTTCTTAAACCGGAGAGAGAGGTTTCCAGAACAGTTAGGGCTTTTTTTAAAAGCCCAAGCGTAGACTTTACTTTTAAATAATCTTCTTCATCGTAAAACTAACCGTTCTTAGGCAACAGTGACATGGCTGTGTTCGGTGTCAAGTCCTATCACAAGTGGGGTTTGCTCTTTCAAGGACGCTGGGAAGGAAACGGTTAAGAGTAATAGGAATGAGCAGGAAGCAGTCTGGTTTAGACAGAGATACAAAGATCGTTAAGTGGCCACTAGCCCAGACGCAGGTTATTTCCAGAACCACCTACCCGATCGGATGTCCCAGAGAGACGGCACCTCCGTTGATGTTCACTTTTTGGGGGTCAAGCTCCAGCATTTTCATGTTGGCTAGCACCACCAGACTAAAGGCTTCATTTACTTCCCACATTGTAATATCCTCTTTTTTCAATCCTGCATCTTTAAGAACCTAAAAATTTTATTTTACAGTTAACATTTATTTTCACTGTTTTCTTGGAATTCCGCAATTTGGGTTTCTATTTCCCCCTCATGCAACAGATATTTAAATTTGGAGTTTCTTAGTTTCCAGGAGGAAGGGCCTTTTTATTTTCTGCTTTTAATTTCTCATCTTACTGCACTACAAGCAAAGGATCTTCTTTGCATTTCTTTGTTTTGCAGCAAAACAACTTAATTTTCTTGAATGTTCCATGGGTACCTGAAACGAACACGTATTCTCTATTTGGGGATTCTGACTTGACAGCTTTGAGATCTATTTGCCTTGATGCTTGGTTGCAGATCTTCATCTGCCAAATCAAAGGGCTTGGGTTTTTCTCTACATCTCCTGTAGTTTCTCCTTTATAAAAGTTGCCATGGGGTGCAGGGGCACAGACACTCTTAGCTGTTGTACCTTCACTGTAAATTATTTCAAGTCTTTTAGTCTATCAGCTATTGTTCTGGTGGTTCCTCAGCTATGCAGGAAGGCTTTGGGGTGTTAATGGCTGGATGGTGATTCTCTCTCTAAAATCAGGCTATTTCCCCTTTTATTGTGAACTTGAAACTATTCCTCCCCCTTCCTCTCTTCCTCCAGAAGGCTCAGTATTTTAAGCTCTACTGCTCCAACAGCCTAAGGCAACAACAGGGCACCTGAGCGTGGCCACCTGTCGAGCTCTCAGTCGGGCCAGGGTCAGGAGCACACTTCTGCCTTCAGAATCCCTGTTGACCCCCCTTGCTCTCCAGGGCGGCACTCACTTTCAGAGGCCGTACCATGCCCTTCCGTTCCTTTCTCAGATCTGCCCCCTGCTGCCAGACCATCACTTCCCATCCTTTCTGATCCTCTCTACCCTTCTTCCTCACTGATTTCTGCTCTGTGACTGCTGGTCTCAAGTTCTCCCTCAGGGTGACGCCCTCTCCTTCTGAAAGGATTTATTTGCGCAGTCTTCCGCGATCCTTCAGCCCCTCAACGCGTTCAGCACCGTCTCTTCCTGTGACCTCCCCCCACGCACACAAAGCAACTTCCCTGAGAGACCTTATCAGAGCCATAGCTTGGAGTATGTAGGTTTTCCGTTTTTAGGTTTACTCTAAGACCGGCTCCCGACAGTTCCCTTGCAGAATGGAGACCTCCTAGTAGTGAATATGTGCTTTGAATTCTAGAACCAGGCCCCTCAGTATCCCCTTTTCCCTTGCCACGCCAACCTCCTACTCTGGTCATCACACCAGGTGTGAGGTTCAGCATCATACTTAAAAATAATTCACAGTTTTTGTTCCACTGAAGATGTCTGTTGATTGCTCAAATTATTTTCAGGAGAAGTTGGAAGATTCAAAACCAAGCTAGCTCTGTCCTTCAGCAGACGAGTGACACTGAAAACCTAAACCCTGCAGCGTTGGTAGAAACAAACCAGAGGCCGGCATAACGGAGGACCGGCCCTCATCTGTTCTCACCTTAGGTACAGCATATGCGGGTGCAACTGGAAAATCAATAGGGTCCACAGCAGCATCAGCAAACGCTGGAGTTTAAAAAATTTAATAGGTCGTTAAAATCTTTTGTACAAGTGATCGCTAACAGTTGTTACATATAATACGCAAAGATGCAAGCTTCCCAATCCTAATAGATGTAAACGTATTTGTTCCTTTTCTAGGATTCTTTGCTTTATAAAACCACATTAGTCATCAAAGCCATGGATTTTCACAGGTAGGAGGTTGGAGGGAACTGGCCTCCAGGGACACTGGCATGATCTACACATAACCGTGGGTGCTGCAACAGGCAGAGTCCCACGTCCTGCCGTATCCAGTGAGGATGCCTCCAAGCATCCAAAGTACCCGACAGCCTCAACAACAGAATCATTGGTTACGAAATGTCAACAGTGCTGAGGTTAAGAAACCAAGACCTGGACTAAAACTGAAGTTGTAAGGCTTTTAGTAAGTAACGAAATGGTATTGGTCTAACACATGAGAAGGCAAAGCAGATTTTACAACTAGAAATACGTGTAACGAGATTGAGAGTATGACGAGGTCACACAGGAAATCTAGCTTCTCGGGCATTTATTATGAGCTATTTCTTAGTCCCTAATTTCGTACACTTTTAATAACTACCTTTCCCCTTGGTGCCACGGTAAAACATGTACGTTGTACTCTCCCACTCCTCATATCGGACAGGACAAAAATTTTTAAAGCTTACTCTTCCCGTAAAGCAAGTTGTAACAAAGGTTAAAGGAGCTGCTCGCTCCCACTAGGAGTTACATCCCATCACACGGTACACGTGTAGACACCGTGTATTACCAGCATGGAAACCCCACTTCGGGAAGTGTGCAGACGTGAAGGGATAAACGAGCTGAGAACACGACCTACCCGCTATCCTTGCCAGCGGCTTAACGCTGAGCCTCTTGGCGGCATCCGCAGTCATCAGAACCACGGCGGCCGCGCCGTCGTTCAGCGTGCTGGCATTGGCCGCCGTTACTGTGCCTGCAAGCACCAGTGAGCAGGAGGTGAGAACACAGTTTCACACGGAATTCACCAGGATCGATTTAATAAATTCCTGCAGGGTAATGCCTGGGTGGTTTGCCGCGTGAAAAATGACCACGATGCATGGCGAGAATTCCAGCTTCCGGGAAGCACACGCAGAGCTAACTCTAACACTCGTGTAAGAGTGCCTTGGGTTAGTTCCGGACCCGTCTGGTCAAAGCTAGCTCAGAAACACGTGTGTGATGGCACTAGGTACATGCTGGCTTGCACTTCAGACATACGGACCAGCCCGCTATTTTTTCTCCCCAGAGAAAGAGAGAAGCAAAAACTCAGTATCAAAACCAGGTACTTGTTCTCTATAATCACTTCAAGTTAGACGTCAAGAACTCTAAAGATCATTCAACTTTTTAAGTTTATTTGAGAGAGAGTCCGTTTGTGAGCACGGGAGGGGCAGAGCGAGCATCCCAAGCAGGCTCCGCACCATCAGTGCAGAGCCCGAAGTGGGGCTCACGCTCAGGAACCGTGAGATCATGACCTGAGCAGCAATCAGGAGTCAGACATTCAACCGACGGAGCCACCCAGGCGCCCCTCGACCGAACATTTTAAACATCGGAATGTTACAGTATGTAAACTATATCAACTAAACAGATTCTTTTTTTTAATTGCAGCAAAGACCCTACAGTAGACCGCAGCTAAAAATATAAAAATATGTTTCTGTAATATGAATTTTATATGATACTTTAAAAAAGACTGATCCAGGGACGCCTGAGTGGCTCAGTCAGTTAAGCGTTCGAGTGGATTTCGGCTCAGGTGGTGATCTCACAGTGCGTGAGTTCAAGCCCTGATTCAGGCTCTGCACTGACAGCACAGAGCCTGCTTGGGATTCTGTTCCCCCCTTTCTCTCTGCCCTTCCCCCTGCTCATGCATGCATTCTCTCAAAATAAATAAAACGCTTTTTGAAAAATAAAGACGACTGATCCATTCCTATAGTTGGTATTGAGAAACTCAATCAGGAAAGGCAGAAAAGTAACTTTGGGTTACGACAACTGTATATACAGCCAATTTTAAAAGCAGAACTGACCTTCTCAAGGATTCCAAAAGCATTAACTTAAACACTGGCATCCACTTACGGTAGCATTTGACAGTTACTGAGGGCCTACCTGGCACTGGCGATAAAACAGGGAACAACTCTGCTGTCGGCTTCCTAGTCAAGAATCTTACAGGGATTTAACATCTCAACGACTTTCATGTCACAATGCACTTTCAAGATGAACTGCGAATGAAAAACTGCATTCTATACCCATTCTACAATCTCCTCCCTAGGATTTCTATTTTGAAGGTATTAACCAGTAAGCGATTTTAAAGATTTTTTTTTAATAAACCTAATTTGTTCGTTTCACATGAGCCCGACATAACTGAAAATGTTAAGTAACAGCTATATATTTTCTAGAATTACTTTTTAAAAAATCCTTAGGTGGTTCCCAGACTAGCTATGGTACATTAACTCCTCTTTTTGTCACGCTTCATTTCACAGTACTAACCATTTTCTTTCTGGAAAACGGTCTTCAGCTTTGGAACTTTGCTAAAGTCAACACGTCTATATTCTTCATCTTCTTTCACCACTACATCTGGTTTACCTGAAACACAAGTCTTTTAAGTAATCACCGGCCAAGACCACAGTGCGTCGGTGCGATGCGGGGGCAAGGACCCGGGCAGCCTGGGCCGCCTCTGAGCCCGTGCACCTCGCACCGCCCCGGGGACTCCACTCTACCTTCCGTCACCTGGGCCCTGAGAGTGACTGAAAGAGGAGCTTATTAAATAGTTGGACGATTCGGATCTTGGATGTGGCCACACCTCGTTCTCTTCCCTCCCTATTCTGCCACCACAGATACGACCCACTCTCCTGACCCTGGGGTCGGGAGAGGCTCGGCGATTCCGTCTTTCGGAGCCTAGTCATCATTTCTGAATGGAAATGTAACCTAAACCAAAGGAACAAGATTTCACTGTGGATTTAGTCTGCTGGAGTCGGGGGGTGGGTGGGCGGGGGGGCACCTGCCCTGTGATCTCTGTGACCACAAGCCCTACAGAGGGGGCTCTGGGGATGCGGGTGGGACAAAGGGGTGTGGAGCCCAGAGCCGCCTAGCCCCGCCCTTCTAATAAATCCCCGGTTTCACTTAAAAGGCTAATATATGGTCTGTCACTTACACTGCAAAGGTTTTTAATCCGTTTCTCGAATTGAAAGTATTATTCTCAGTGGAATCTGGGGAGGTGGAACCTGATACTAAATTGGGTTTAATTCTGTTCTCTCTCAACTGGCAACGTTTCACTTTAGTGACCATAACCATCTGTGTCCTCAGTTGAACAAAGATAAAAACATACTAATTTAAAACCAGACTTCCACAACATGTAAGTCCACTAAAAATCAAACCGATTTTGGAACGTCACGCGTCTACCTTTCGCCGAAATCGTGACAGGAACCACCTCCTCGGCAAACCTCCCGGCGTCCCAGGCCGCCTGACTCCTGCCGTAGGAGCCCACGGCGTACGCGTCCTGCTCCTCGCGCGTGATGTGCAGCTTCTTAGCCGTGTTCTCGGCACAGTTCCCCTGATTCAAGTTGGGATCTTTATCAAACTAATTCACTTGGCGTAACTTATAAAATACCAACTTTGTATAACCTAAAACCGTGGTTAGCCGGTAAACTCAGTTTCTAAAAATACACTTCTTTCGATACCGGGTAATTTTTCACTCATGTCTCCTCGTCAGGTCCTTGAGTGAGCTCAGAAGTTGCTAGTTCAAATTCAACAGCTGTGGAATCCGTCATTAGAAGTCAGGACACACCCTATCCCCCCGGGTGGGGCGGTTTATTCAACAACAGAGTCAAACTGATGCAGTGGGCAAAGGACAGTATTTTCCCAAAACGAATGGTGAAAATGAGCATTTACAGAGCCCATCCTTCCTCTCCAAAACACACTTATTTTAAAAAGTCAAGCAGGGGGGCGCCTGGGTGGCTCAGTCGGTAAAGCGTCTGACTTCAGCTCAGGTCACGATCTCGCGGTCCGTGAGTTCGAGCCCCGCGTCGGGCTCTGGGCTGATGGCCCAGAGCCTGGAGCCTGCTTCCGATTCTGTGTCTCCCTCTCTCTCTGCCCCTCCCCCGTTCATGCTCTCTCTCTGTCCCAAAAATAAATAAACATTAAAAAAAAAAAAAAAACTTTAAGAAAAAAATAAAAAATAAAAAAAATAAAAAGTCAAGCAGGGACAGTTGGGTGGCTCCATCGGTTGCGTACCCAACTCTCGATTTCGGCTCAGGTCACGATCCCAGGGTCATGGGCTCGAGCCCCGTGAAGGCTCTGCGCAGAGTACGGAGCCTGACTGGGATCCTCTCTCCCCCTCTGCCCCCTCCCCAGCTTACCCATGCACTCTCTCAAAATGAACTTAAAGTCAAGCAGTATTGTATACTAGCCGGTATTTCTCCTTCAAAAGCAATAATTACCATATGGATTTTATTGTAGACGTCAGTCAGCCCATCCTTCACAATCAAGTCTTCAAGCTTGACACCACCGTACGGTGTAGCGCCTCTGTTCATCACGTAGGGAGCGTTGGACATGCTCTCCATCCCACCTGCCACCATCACATCCTGCCCGGCAGCGAACACGCACAATGTCAGTTCCAACAGGAGCTGAGCTGCAGACCCGGTACGCCCGCTTCACAGCTCCAGCACACAAGCCTTCTGGGGGCTTCATTCAACATCTGTTACACGGCGAACATACAAATACCCTCTTGCCCCCGATGAAAAAAGCGGTCTCGAGTGTGTAATGATGGGATGGGGCGCCCGGGTGGCTCAGTCGGTGAAGCATCCAACTTCGGCTCAGGTCATGACCTCGCGATCCGCAGCTCTGAGTCCCACACCAGGCTCCGAGCTGACGGTGCGGGCCTGCTTGGGATCCTGTCTTTCTCTCTCTCTCTGTCCCTCCTCTGCTCACGCTCCCGCTCTCAAAATAAACATTAAAAAAATTCTGTCTGTCTCTGCCCTTCCTGCACTCGTGTGCGCTCTCACACACTCTAAAATAAAATAAAGAATTAAAAAATTCAGCAAAGCCAGGAGAAAACCTGCACAATTTAACAAATGAACCTGGGTATGTGGGAACCATAAATGCGTCATCAATTCTGGGCTCAGTCGAGGATTTGATTCCCAGGGTCAGCACCTTATTCTCATCTCTGATGAAAACCCTCTTATTCTGGCAAATAAAAAAGTCACGATGTTATAAATCACCCAGAATCTCAGAAAAAGACCAAGTAAAAGGTCACCCAAAGACTAAAACATCTTGGCTGAAAACTGTTTTTTAACACAAGACCCAGAAGCTATCATCTGACGTCTCCTCCAAGCGCGATAAGCAAATCCGGACGGCGCGCGTCAAACACCACAGCGGCTGTACTCGGGACAAAGGACCGCACTTCTAAAGCACTCACGGGCGACGTCTTCGGGGACTTCCGACACCACAAATTGGAAAAGGAGGTGCTTCTTACCTGATGTCCACACATGAGGCTCTGAGAGGCCAGCATGATGGCCTTCATCCCCGAGGCACAGACTTTGTTCACAGTCGTGCACGGAGTAGACAGAGGTAAGCCTAAAACCGACACAAGTCAGGTCACACTTGTGAAAAAAGAAGACACTCTTCGACAGCCGCAGAGTTAAAATGAACACAACAGAGCACGTTAACTTCTAACCCCCAACGGCATCGCTCTTGCCCATATAAATCCACGTTCTACGACGCATCTGACATCTCGTTTAAGCGGACACGGCCACCAACGTGCTGCGCCAAACACCGTAAGTGTAGAAGAAGAACAATTCCCGGTACCTGCGCCCAGGACCGCTTGCCTCGCAGGGGCCTGACCTTCACCTCCTTGTAGAACGTTCCCCATGTATGCTTCCTTCACTTCTTCTTTCGGAATCCCTTTTGTGACACAAATAAAACAGGCATGTCCGTATTTTATTCAACTGAATAATCAGTGATTACTAATGAGGTACACGACATTATATAGCGGGAATGGTTTCTTTTTGTCAGCTGTGAGATTCAGACTCACTGTAGGATTTTCTTTTTAATGTTTAAGAGCCAGAGAGAGAGAAGGAATGTGAGTGGGGGAGGGGCAGAGAGAGAGAGAGAGAGAGAGAGAGGAGACAGAATCCAAAGCAGGCTCTGAGCTATCAGCACAGAGCCGGACACAGGGCTTCAGTTCATGTACCATGAGATCATGACCCGAGCCAAGATCAAGCGTCGAACACTTAACGGGCTCAGCCAGCCAGGCGGCCCTGGAGCACAAAGATTCCTTCACAAGAAAATTAGAAATAGAGGCATTGAGGGACACCCGGGTGGCTCAGTTAAGCGACGGACGCTTGATCTCAGCTCAGGTCATGCATGATCTCACGGTTTGGGAGTTCAAGCCCTGCATCGGGTTCTGCACGGATAATGCAGAGCCTGCGTGGGATTCTTTCTGTCCTCTCTCTCTCCCTCCCCCGCTAGCGCACTCTCTCTCCCTCCCTCCCTCTCAAAATAAATAATAAACATTAAAAATGAAAGAAATGGAAGGCATTAAGTCATTTCTAAATGTTATGTACGCAGTTAGTGCAAAACTAATACTTGTTCCATTTAATCACTGCCCCCCTCAACACAAAAAGCACGGGAGCTGGGGTGCCTGGCTGGCTCAGTGGGCAGAGCACATGACTCTGTTGCTTTCTTTTTTTGTCAGTTTTTATTCAAATTCCAGTCAGTTAACACACAGTGTAGAATTCATTTCACGTGTACAATTGAGCGATTCAACACTTAGGGACACACGACTCTTGATCTCGGGTCATGAGTTCAAGCCCCATGTTGAGCACAGAGTTTACTTATTTAAAAAAAAAAAAAAAAAAAAAAGCCAAAAGCAACTACTGACCTGCCTTTTCAATGGCCCCCTGAATTGCAAGGGAACCGAGCCTAGTGGCTGGCAGGGAGGAAAGGCTGCCTAGAAAGGATCCAATGGGCGTTCTCGCAGCACTTACTATGACCACTTCCTGGCAAGACACAAGATGGGAAGAACGATTTCAAAATTTCACCCAAACCATCTCTCATTAAATCAACATCACTCACAGATCCACAGTGGTCCCCCAGCCTTACTCACCGGGGATACCTTCTCAGATGCCCAGAGGATACGCCTGAAACCGGAGAGAAATGAACACTATACTGGTTTTCCTACGTGTGCACAGCCGTGACGGAGTTCAATTCATAAGTCAGGCACAGTAAGAGGCTGACAACAATGACTAGTCAAACAGAACCACTAGAAGAATACACGGGCATCAAAGTCATGTGCACATGGTCCCTCTCCCAGGATCTTACTGTCCTGGATGCCCCCTGAGGACCACCGTGGTGGGTGATGATAAAACGCCCATGGACGCAGGTGACGTGAGGTGAGCCGGCCAGGCACTGGGACGGAGCGTTAGGTTACTACTGGCTTTCTGGGGACATCACAAGGAGGGTCGTCTCCTTCCAGGCCCAGGCTGACCACTGGGAACAGACACCATGGAAAGCGGGGTCGCAGATAAGGGGACCGCTTTATTATCTTAAAAAACAGACTTTTTATGAATGACTACTCCTTAAAACCATCTCAGTATCTGAATAGCAGTAAGACTAATCAATCCAATAATGGTGCTTTAGGATTTAAGATCTAACTGAAAACCTCAGACAAACCAAGTCTAAAGCAGGCACAGATGCTTCCCCATTGTCCACAAGAGGTCTGAAACCAGAAGGTTGAGTTTTGATTCTACTACGCCCTCACAATTTAGGAAACGATCAGTTTCCTTGTCACCTGCACCATCAAGGGCGCTAACCAAAAGGCTTCTTCACTGACGGCGGCTCTGGGTGGGGGGCGGTCCAGACCTGCGTGCTGGGTGGACGGGGCTGGGCCTTGTAAGGAGGACACGGCACAACCATAATTTCTTAAGTGATTAGTAAGAGAATATTAATATGAACCATAAGAAAAAATAGATAAAGCCCTCTTAGACACTGTCAAACTATTTTAACAGTTTTCTCCTCACACTTGCCTTGGGCATTCTCCTAAGGCCGGAGATAAATAAGGGAAGTGTTCCTTAGATTTCTGGCCATCAGGGACACTTGGGCGGCTCAGTCAGCTAAGCGTCCAACTCTTGACTTAGGCTCAAGTTATGATCTCATGGTTTGTGGGTTCAAGCCCCACATGGGGCTCTGCACTGACAGTGTGGAGCCTGCTTGGGATTCTCTCTCTCTCCCTCTCTGTCTCTGTCCCTCGCCCAATTGTGCACCCTCTCTCTGTCTCCCTCCCTCCCTCAAAATAAATAAACTTTTTTTTTTAAGTTAAAAAAAAAAAGATTTATGGCCATTAGGAAGTCATTTGAGGGACTCGGAAAACAAAGAGAACCCCTCAGAAAGCACCAGGTGATCAGATGATGGTCCTTCCTGTCTAATACCCAGCCTGGTTCAGTTTCTTTCTGCTAGTATCTTCCATGTGGCCTCTACATGTCCCTCACGGTATAAAGAGGGTCCCTGAGAGTAAGGACGAACACGGCACAGTTGAGAGAGAAGGCTGTTCGGCAGGAGACAGTCGGGACGGAGCAGATTATTACGCAGGGCAAGGGCAGTAGACTGATGTCTCTTTAGGGGCATTTGGGAGTTTAACCTAGAATTTCAAGAATTAGCTATTCCCAACCACAGCAGCCCCCAAGGTGGCCCCACAAATATGCAAATATAGACTTTTTTTTATTGACCACATTTTCCTTTAAATTTAAAAAATTTTTAAGTATGAATTAAATTTATACTTACATTCAAAGTGGGTTTTGATACATAACTTCGCTCCATGTATTTTATTTCCTGTAATATAAACAATTATAAAGTTATCGTGTAAAAAATATTAACCTACATCATTTTGTACTTCTCGGCAGCGAGGTTATGGGGACTTCTTTCTGCTTCCGTGTGTTTTTATTTCCACATTCTACACCACGCATATCACTGTTACAATCTGAAAAAATACTACTTTGTTAATACACTTTTTAGCTATTCGTTGAAATGTTGCTTTAACTTCAGATAAGTTTATAAACTTAAAATTTCTAGGCCTTTTTAAGTAAGTTTTATAAAATGTAGTTTTAAGTTAAATCTAAATTCTAAATTAAGTAATTTTAGAGCTCCACAAGAAAATATCCTCGTTTAAAAAATATATAAATAAAACTTGTTATTTTCTTCATCCACTTCTAACGAATGTACTGATTTATCTGAGGCAAACATACCTCCTATAAACATGGCCTATAATCCCAGACAAATTATTTTTCAAGAAAGAAAAGGGTAAATACCTTGCCGTACACCCCACTTCTTTCTGCACTGCTCTTAGGAACAAAACCCATCAAGACCAAGTTGAGGAAATACAAGTCACAGTTCAGAGACCTGACTTTCCTGGAAATGAACAACTTACAGGACAAAGAACAAAGAATAAATTTTTTTAGCCTCTGAAGTCAGAAAGCAAAGTAAATACTCAAAACTAACAACTTCTATTTAGAACCTACTCTTGTTGATAGTTATCAATGGGCAATCACACCTCAGTGTAACAAACCCACAACACATAAAGGCTGGCCTGACTTTGCGCAAATAACCCACGGCAGCTCTCGATTTATAACTCGGCACGAAAAGAAAGTAGATTCGACGAGTGGTTATGAGCAGAGAGAAGCGCAGTAACCGCAAGAAACCGGTTTATCAAGTGTTTAGATAACAACAGATGCAAACAGCAACGTAAGAGAGAATGCTGTTCCGGCAGTGGAAGAACAGCATTTAAGATCATCTTCTTTCCCCAGGTTAATACGACGGAGTAAGTCACTCTTAGGTAGAAAGTTCACATAAACAACTTTGCTACAAGAAATAACCTAATTTAGGGGCGCCTGGGTGGCTCAGTCAGTTAGGCGTCCAACTTCAGCTCAGGTCATGCTCTCACAGCTCGTGGGTTCGAGCCCCGCATCGGGCTCTGTGCCGACAGCTTGGAGCCTGGAGCCTGCTTCGGATTCTCTGTCTCCCTCTCTCTCTGCGCCTCCCCCACTCATGCTCTGTTTCTGTCTCAAAAATAAACATAAGAAATATATTAAAACATATATATACATATAATTGTTACAATATTCAAAGCAGCTCATATTCTGAAGCCATGTCTTTACAGTCTTTGTGAGGAAGGGATGTCAAATACACCTGCTAATGACCTGATCCTTCACTCGCTCAGTAACCCCTGGAATCATTTACTTGCCCGAAGGCGACATCAGGAATCCGGTATCCATAAAATATAATCCCTCTATTACAGCAGCATCATAGTCTTACAAAATGAGAAATGTCGAAATTACATGTACACATTCCACACTCCAAAGACAACATGTAAAAAAAAACACAGGGAGCCTCATAAACCACCCCCAGGGATCAGTGAGAAGGCTTACTTGGCGTGAGGTAATGCTCTCCAGACACAGAGTTCCAACAAAACGCTGCGGGCAGCAACTCTACATTCTAAGTTCTTCTTTCCAATAAATACGTCACAAGTACACACAACAGAGGTCACCGACATGTTGTCACTTCCAGACTAACCCATCTGCGCAGACCCTGAAATGACATTCCCCCCGCCATCTCTACCTGTCCCTCTGGAAGCTGAGTCATTAGACGAGCCAGGTTTGTGACTTCACTCTCCTGAGCTTCCCATGTACGCACTGGCCCAGGGCAGCACACGAGGGCCTCGGCCGGCGAGACCCAAGTGCACCTGCCGAATGCCCATACTCCCCCCTCTCAGCTGTGCGAAAACAAGTGCGCCCTTAACACATCATACAATCAGGGCTGCTGCGGACAGAACTGACTTCTCGTGAAGAATTCCAGCTTATCCTCTGTGATCCAACTTTGAATTACAAGTTCCCGCTGGTATTCCCAAATATTTGGAAACTAACACACTTTTAATGGAAACCCAACATACTCGATCTTGTGGGCTGTAACTAAAGCAGTGAAAAGAAATTTTTTAAGTTCCCATTTGCATTGAACATGCCAGTCACGGCCTCTCCAGCTACAGTCCTTTCTCAAATGGGGTGGAAGGGACAGCCCTAAGTACCTCTGACTGCACCCTCCTCCCGCTGGCCAGAGCTGACAGCACCACGGACGGGGTGGACTGTGACCCAAGCGGCACCCCGAGAGACCGGCTCAACTGGGTGATGACGGGCCCTTCAACGGAGGGGTCCCGGGCGCTGGAGCCGTCGGCACCACGGCCAACGCGGCGTCACAGCAGAGGTGGCAGGGGAGAAGGGAGCCCTCGGCAGGCAGAGAAGTAAAGGAAGGCAACCTAACTGTTCCCACAACAGGAGGAAAGAGCTTGACGGGCCGCAAGAGGCAAAGGCAGTTCCTCGGAGACTGACCTTCCATCAGGGTCCAGGAACGCGGCCTATGATGCCTTGGGTGCCGGGAGCTGCCCGCGGTGAATATTCCCAACCCCCAACCCCCACTCCATAGCGAGTCTGGAAGGGAGGCGGAGCCTCGGAATCACGCGGCCTTCACTCGGGCCACTCCTCCTCTTCAGGGTTCCTGGTTCTAACCCAGGGCTCCCAGGCCTCTCCGCCGGCCCGATGCTGCCTGCAGCTGCGCTTTCACAGAGTCCACAAGTTCAGGCGCGCCTCCCCTCCTCGTCCCCCTCCCCCCAGCCCCCGCCCGGCCTGGACCCAGGCGCACAGTCAGGCTCCGCACGTTCAGGTGCACCTTCCCCTCCTCCCCACCCGCGCCCAGATCCAGGCGCACAGTCAGGCTCCGCGGCCTCCCACACAAACACCCGCAAACTTCCCAAACCGCCGACCCTGAGCGTTCACCTCACTGCTCGGCCTCCCGGTCCCCAAGTTCTCCAACAGGTGGCCTACGGTTACCACCCGCTTACCAACGCCCCTTCCACCCCCGGCCTGGCACCAGCTCAGCAGGGTCGGCGCGGCAGGCAAGCCGCTCGGTCTCTCGGGAAGCGGGTCCGGCCCCGGGCTCCCTGCCTGGGCCTCCTCCAGCCGGGTCCCCTCCACCGCAGGGCGCCGGGACCACCAACTGAGGCCTCCCTCTCCTCGGCGTCCACGGTCACACGGTCCTGGGCTGTGTCACCCCTCCCAGCCCGCCCAGGGCCAGGGCCTCCCTTCTCCCTCGGCCTCACGGTCGCCCAGATGACCTGCGAACTGTCTCCAGCCTGACCTCCCCACCGACCTGCAGACTCAGGATCCAAGCACCACCTCGTTGGCCTCAGTTCCGTGTCCAAACCACTGCCCTCAATTTGCACCCCAGGAAACTGGCTGCCTCCCGGCACGTCCCACCTCCAAACATCGCAGTACCCAAGTGCTCGAGCCCAGACCCTACACTCACCCTTCACCTTCCCCAAAACCCAGATACCCTACCCCAGATGCGGGCACTCCCGTGTCCAAAATACACCTAAATTCTTCCCCCTCTCCACCTCCACTACTGCCACCAGGTCCTGTCCCGCTCTCCCACCAATATGACAGCCTCCTGCCCAGTTCCATGCACCCAGCTTTAAAAATGTCAATCAGGGGGCGCCTGTGTCTCTCAGTCTCAGCCTGTTAAGCATCGGACTTTGGCTCAGGTCATGATCTCCTGGTCGGTGGGATCGAGCACTGCGTCGGGTTCTGTGCTGACAGCTCAGAGCCTGCTCGGGATTCTCTCTCTTTCTGCCCCTTCCCCACTGGCGCGTGCTCTCTCTGTCTCTCCCCCTCTCTCAAAACAAATACACAAACTTAAAAAAGTTATGCTAATTGCAAGCGACAGTTTTCAATGTAGGTATTTCATTTCTCTAATCCCACTGTTAAAAAATCTTACCTAACTACCTTGTTATATTAAATCTTTACAGTCTGAGTGCCCTGTTACGGGTTGAACTGTGCTCCACTTCCCAACCCTGCCAAAACAAAGAAGCCCTAACCCTTGTACCTTAGGCTGTAACTTTATTGATAGTGGTCCTTATGGAAACAAGCAAGACGAGTAGCCCTAATCCTGTAGGACTGATGTTCTTACAGAAAGAGAATTTTAACACAGAGACAGACATGCACAGAAGAAAAAAGACTGGGGGAGACTGCCCGGTGCAGACAGAGAACTGGGACCATGTATCAACAAACCAAGGAACTCCAAAGATGGCCAGCAAACCACCAGAAGGGATGAAGAGGCAAGGCAGGATTTCCCTACAGGATCGGGGGGGGGGGGGGGGGGGGGGGGGGAGGGTGCGGCGTGGCAACACCATGACTTTGGAATTTCCAGCCTCCAGAACTCTGAAACGTTTCTCTTGTTTTAAGCTGCCCAAGAGAAAATTGCACAATTTTGTTACAGTAGCCCAAGAAAGCTAACACATCCCCCTTGCTGAAAACCTCCCCTCCTGGGCTTTCAGACACAGTCTCTTGCCCAGGGTTTTCTCCCATGATGCCATGCTCTCTGCCCTCCCCTTCACAGGATCCTGCTTGTCCAGCCTGTCCTGAAATGCCCTGTCTCCCTAAGGCCCCATGCGAAGTCCTGCTCTCTTCTCCCTCCATGCACTTGCTCACGGAGCTCATCAATGCCTGCGAAGGCTACCGCCGTCCGAGGCTGGTCATTTCCAAATGTGTATTTCACGCAGTTCTCTTACAGGCCACACCGTTTCCTCTAACTGGCAACTCCAAACTCAAGTCCAAAATACAACTCATCACTTTCTTTCTACTGCCCCACATCTGTTCCTCTGAAAACCTCTACCATCCACTAAATGGCAGGCCAAGGCCCCCAAATTACACCTAACTCCTTCTCGCTCAGTTCTTCTTAGCCAATTACTCATGAAGGGCAACAGATTCTACTTCCAGGCTACCTTTAGAATCTCTCCTTCTCCGCCTATGTTTATTAGCACATCCAACTGCTATACGACTTGCCAGCTTACGGCAATATCCTGACTTTTCTTTTGGCCTGCGTTAAGAAAGCAGGCCGAGGGACTGAGGTGCAAAAACCATGGGGTGAAAGGGAATGGGAAGTGTATCCATCAGGGTTCAACCAGGAAAATGAAAACCACTGTATTTGAAACATAACTGAATGCAGAGATTAAATACAAAGGTGATAGGAAAGCTAAGAACAACAGGAGACAGGCAGTACAGATTAACAACAGGAAGGCATTAGCACATTTAGGATGTTAGGACAAAGGGAAGAACCAAGGTTACCAAAGCCAAGGGGTCAGGGTCACCTTGCAAAAACGAGAACCAAAAGAGCCCCTGACTTTGTCCGCAACACCATCTAAGGGCAGACGGAGAGAAAATAATCCTGGCTTCTCCATTCCTATCTCCCAATCTCTTACCAGCCTCTGAACACAGCCAGAAGTCAGCTAGTAGACACTAGATGTTTGCACACCCAAAAGGAAGCCCTGCAGCAATACAGAGGGCAGAAAGGAATCTGACAACAAACAGACCCAGGACAGGCACAATGCAGTAATTTGTTTTATCAGTTCGAGTATTTAAGACAAAAACAAAAACAAAACAAAACAAAACAAAACAAAACAAAACAAAACAAAGGGCTCCTGGGTGGCTCAGTCAGTTAAGCATCCAACTTTGGTTCCAGTCATGATCTCACAGTTAGTGAGTTTGAGCCCCGCATGGGGCTCTGTGCGGACAGCTCAGAACCTGGAGCTTGCTTCGGATTCGGTGTCTCCCTCTTTCTCTGTCCCTCCCCCCGCACTCACCCTCTGTCTCTCTCAAAAATAAACAAACATTTTTTTAAAAGGCAGTAATTTTGGGTCAAAATAGGAGCTTCAAGGAGGCGATGCTCAGTAGTATCAAGAAGGTAAACAGGAAGAAAAATAATACAAAAAAAGAAAAGCGCTGGTATTCTTTGAATGAGTGGCAGGGAAATCTACCTCCAGCCGCTTAGTGATTACAGCTGGCAGGGCAACGGGCTCCAATGAAGTCCGTTCAGGTTTGCTGATCATCATGAGACACTTGTGTGCCAAGGGTAACAGTCACATTCCATTCAACAAACTGGCACCGAACACTGAAAATCCCGTTAACAACAGATTTCTGTAGTTCAGTAAATGACCACTTAATTCAAATTACCAACGCTGTGAACTTACAGCTCCACTCTTTCATCAGCAACTGTGTGTTTGACGGTAGTATCTTAACTATAAATTAAGAAGGCTCTGCACCTGTGTTTCTTAACAGGACCTAGTTCACCTGGCCAACACTGGCTGAAACCCCGACCTCCCAAATCATTCCATGAAATACCAAACAAGCTCATTAAGAACTGATCCTGGTACATTTCCCAACTCCCCTCTGCAGCTAGGTGGGGGGGAGGACCGGGAGAAAGAAAGAAGAAAAGAACTCCTGGTTCCTGGAAACCCACTCTTCCTGCCTTTTCTATTTGCTCAGTCACCGGGGGTTATTTTTAGACTCCTTTACCCTTGGCCCCGCACCCTCCCTGTCTGTCAAGTTCCACATTTATTCTTTCATAAATCTCTTGCATAATGCTGCTCCCTTTTTCAGCTTCTGTTGCCAGCATGCAGCTCAAGTTACCTCAAACCAAAACAGACAATGGTTTTCTCCCCCACTTCAATCCTCCAGATCTCTGGCTATGACAACTCCCCCCCCCCCCCCAAAAAAAAAAAAAACCACATCAACGGTCTCCACTGACTTGGGTCAAATCCCAACTCATAAAAAATGACGTGGGTGAACTTCAAAGCGGATTACCCGAATCAGCCTGGAAAGCTCAGGCCTCACCAGCCACACCCTGAAGTCTTACTAATCCCTAAATTTTGCCCGATCCTGAATCCAAGGTGCAGGCTCCTTTGCTTTGAGGTATGGGAAACACAGTCTTGGCGTTCAAGGCCGTGGCTCCTGTGCACCGCCGGCACAACAGCCAGAGGCGAGGCACGCCCACGGAGGCCACCCCTTCCAAAATACGAAACACCAAGTATAATCTATTCCTTGTATGGTGAGCAGCCATTTATTTTCCCTGGCAAATTTGAGCTGCACCAAGGGCCTCTTTTTATTCCCCCTTAGGGCCTCACGTCTCGCAAGCCCAATGATGACCTACTGCACGAACATAAAACATCCTGACAACGAGCTCACAAACATGTTTTGTTTTCTTTTAATCCCGGGAAAAATTTAAAAGGAAAGAAGGAAAACCCCGGGGAAGACGTTTCGCTCGGGGCGCCCGCCAGGGAGAGACCCTTCGGCCTGCAACGGTCCGAGCCCCGCGCAACCCACGCGCGGGTCCCCGCAGGCGCCAGGCAGCGGCGCGCATTGAGCATGCGCGGTACAGGTGGGCTTCCCGGCGAGAGTTCCCGAGGCCTGCGCCTGGAGCTTCGCGGGCCGGGGTCCTCCCCTGCGCGGGCCGGCATTCTGCAGCCCGCGTCCCAACCCCTCTCACCCGTATCAGCCTCCGGAGCAGGGGGCCGCGCCCACGGGCGCCGCCACGCAGGAGAGCCGCCAGCACAGCCATGACCACCAAGCACCCAGGGACACCTTCTACGTGGAGACTGCCGGCGCACGCCAGGGGTCCCCGCGCCGCTGCCCCGCCCACCCCGGGCGGCCGCGCCCCGCCCGCTCCTCCAATAGGAGCCTCGGACGGCGAAGATGCACGCAGCTATTGGCCGACATCCAGGAGGGGCGGGGCTACTGGCCGGAGGAGCGGGCCTGAGCCCGGAAGGGTCGGGAGGCGCGGCTGCTCCAGTCTCCGCACTTCGGACCTTGTAGTGCCGGGGTGTGATGTCACCTGAGTGTTTTCTGCCGCTTAGGTCTACACAGCTCATTAAAGTATTATTCAGACATCTGATTGGGTTTTAATTTATGATGAGATACTTTTGCAGCTATTTCAGTAGGAGGGGAATAGAATGCATATTAACAGCTAACTTTACTGAACAATTAAGAATTTTTTAAATTTAATTTTATCTTTTAAGTAACTTTTTTTCATTTTATTTTTATGTAGGCTCTACACCCAAGGTGGGACCCACCTGAGATGTAATCCCATGCTTCACCGACCCAACCAGCCAGGTGCCCCTTTTCTAATGACTACACCCAATATGGGACTGGAACTCACAACCCTGACATCATGAGTCACATGTTCCAGCGACTGAGCCAGCCAGGCACTCCCACAATTCAAAAAAGAATTCTATTAGTCGTCAGGGCACCTGGGTAGCTCACTGGGTTAAGTGTCCAAGTTTGGCTCAGGTCATGATCTCATAGTTCATGATTTCGAGCCCTGCCCTTGGGTTCTGTGCTGACAGCCCAGACCCTGGAGCCTACTTCAAATTCTATGTCTCCCTCTCTCTCTCTGCCCCTCCCCACACGCACTCTGTCTCTGTCTCTCTCAAAAATAAACATTTCAAATTTTTTTTCAAAAAAGATTCTCTCCCTCTCCTGCTCCTCTCGCACACCCACACGCTCTTGCTCTCTAAAAAAATATATATATTTTAAAAAGAATTCTATTAATCCTCACAAAAACTCCATGAGTTAGATGCTATTTTTATCTCCCCCTTAACTAATGCGCTAACTGAACAAAGAAATTAACTTTTTTGTCAGGTTGCACAGAAAGTGGTAGCACTGGGGTCGGAACTGGTATCTTCACGTGGCATTGCTTTCCTGTTCCTTTTCCCAGAGCACCACGTAAATGTTACGATTATTATCCTCACATTTTGGGGAACCCATTACTTAAGCTTGAATTTTCACCTGTAGACAGTCAATCTTTGTGTCGCTAACATTACTGTCTTTTGTATTGATTGTCATGTAGAGGATACAAGGAGTGACAACAAACTGAACCTTTAATTCAACTAACCCCAAGCCCAACTCAAGTTTTTCCTACAAGAAAATTCCCACCCTTCATTAGGTTTCGTTGGCAGCTGAGGGAGATTGAATTTTTAGAAGATGGCCACACCCGTACTCAGCTCACCCGACAAGCTCTTCTTTGTGATGAACGCTCCCTCCCCCCATCAGCGGTGGGGGCCGTGTCCCTAGCCTGGAATCTGGACAGTGAGTGCAGTCTGGCAGGAGCGACGTTGTGTGACTTCCCAGGTGAGGGCCAGGCAGAAACATGAATAAAAAGCCTTCGGGTGATTCCAGTCCCCAGCGTTCAACCCTTCCAGGTGAAACCCCAGACATTATAGTGCAGATAAGCCTTCCCTCTGTGCCCTGTCTGAATTCAAGATCCATGGAAACCATCAAAGAAATGAAATGGCTGTTCAGCACCCCTATCTTTAACTTCCCAGACACACTAGGTTGTCCCTTAAAGTGGTGTTTGATTCCTCCACTTATCAGAACTTCTATATTCAACAGGTCACCAAGTCCTAACCCCTTCCTTTCAATGTCACACTCAATGCCTTCTCTTTTGCTGACCCTCTAGGACAGGAACAAACCTATTCATACTTAGTGCTTCAACAGCTACTGAAAAAAAATAATTACACTGCGTATCCACGTGTAAGCTACATTTGTGTGTGTGTGTGTGTGTGTGTGTGTGTGTGTGTGTGTGAAAGGCCCAAGACATAAAGCTAAATTTTTTACATTGAATTTTAATTGGATATTTATTTATTTTTTAGAGAGGGAGACAGAACACAAGCCAGGGAAGGGCAGAGAGAGAGGGAGACAGAGAATCTGAAGCAGGCTCCAGGTTCTAAGCTGTCAGCACAGAGCCCGACACGGGGCTCGAACTCAGGAACCGTGAGATCATGACCTGAGCCAAGATCAAGAGTTAGGCACTTAACCGACTGAGCCACCCCAGGCACCCTAACATTATATTTTTAAAGAAATAACTCAGAAAATTAAGCAGCTGGTCTGGCCTAGTACACAGGGACGACCAGTTGTGACAAGAGAAAGCTGATGAGTACAGGAGGGGATCAAGTGGTAAAGGGTAAAAAGGATAGAAGAAGAGTCACTTATGCAGCTCTTGGTACGGGACTGTTCTTTCACAGTATAACCCATTTACTGCTCACAAAAAAAAAAAAAAAAAAAAAAAAAAAAACCACTGAACTAGGGGATGTTACTATCCACATTTCACAGCCAAGGAAATTCAGATACAAAAGTGGCATAGTTCGACCAAGGTGTCAGAGCAAGCAGTTAGCGACGCGGCTGCAATTTGAACCTGGGCCGTCTAGCTGTGGGTCTAAGCTCTTAACCTCTGTACCAGTTTTGCCTTGCGCAAGGCTCGCCCTGCAAGCGCAGGGGGCAGTTTTGATTGGACGGTCGCACCACTGTGTTGGGCAGGACAGCTTCTAGAGAAAGTCAAAGAGACTTAGGGTTAATTGGGGGAAGACAGCAAATGTACTCCTGAGCTTCAGTAAACAGCTGCTTTTCAAAACTAAAGTCCAAAATAAATAAGCTTGGGGCACCTGGCTGGCTCAGTCAGTGGAGCATGTGACTCATGACCTGTGGGTCTGAATTCCAGCCCCACGTTGGATGTAGAGATTTTTTTTTTGTTTGTTTGTTTTAAATAACAGGGAGGTGGGGAGGGAAGGCAGCTTCATCACTAATGTGAGCAGCATGCAAGAACGTAGTTAATCATTTCACTTAGGATTCTAGGGATTGAGGAGTGCTTGGCTGGAGCGTGTGGCTCTTATCTCAAGGTCACGAGTTCGAGCCCCACACAGGGGGGGTAGGGCTTACTACATAAATAATCAATAAGTAACAAAATTAGCTAAGACCCGAAGGCTTACATAGACTAGGAATGAGAACTTTCCAGGCATAAGGCACGGCTTATTAAAAAGAAAAAACCTAAGCATTTGAACATTCAAGATTTTTTTTATAGGAAATAGAGAAACGGCCTGCCAGAATAATTGTAGCACTTGAGTGGTCTAAATTTGGTGCAGTGTAGACTCCTACATAAGTCAAAACTCATTCTGGTCTTTATCTGCATCTGTCACATAATGGTGAGTGTCCTCCAATCCCCGTCTCCCCTGCTGCCCAGCCACAGGGGAGTGTGACAGGAGAGCCACCACATGTACACAGTAAATTCTGTGTTGTGAGAGTAGACGTGAGTTCCCCGATTTAAGCCAGCCTGTCTAAAAACGTAGCCCACAGGAGCACTAGCTGTTAAACAGAAGATTGACGTGGTCGCCTCCTCACAGAAAGGCCTGGTGATCCACAAAACCCTAAAATAGCCAACAAGGCGACTTTCCTCTTATAGCTGTAGAGAGCAGACCAGTTAACAGAGCTCGAACTGCTGTTCCTCTTGTTTTGTTTTTCTGGAAACCCTGGACGTCACTGGACAAGTCAAGGTGGGTGTGAGGCAGACGGGGAAGACAGGAATGCCGAGGACAGAAGGAGTGGAGGGAATAATCCTCAAAGTGACAGACCTCAATTTATGAAAAGATAACGAAATTTGACTGAATTTAGGTGAAAATGACTGGATTGAAACTTCTTCCAGAGATAGAAATGGAGTGTTAAGATTTAAAAAAAAAAAAAAAAAAAAAAAAAAAGATGAAGTCCAGTTTAAGAGAGAATTAAAAAAATTTTTCTTTTGTATAACCGGATGTGTAGCTTTTATTTTTTTAATTTTTTTAAAATTTATTTTGCGAAAGAGAGAGACAGAGCCGGAAGAGGGGAGGAGCAGAGAGAGAGAAGGAGACACAGAATCCGAAGCAGGCTCCAGGCTCTGAGCTGTCAGCCCAGAGCCTGCTGTGGAGATCAAACTCCTCAACCTTGAGATCCATGACCTGAGCTGAGTCGGACGCTTACCCGACTGAGCCACTCAGGTGCCCCCCCCACCCCCCCAATGTGTAGCTGGGAGTTATCTTTTCCGCTATGGTAGGTAACACAGTATCTGAACGTAGTTGTATTAATAAAGGGCTACATCTTTCAGGGCACCTATCTGGTCCAGTGGGCAGAACATGAGACTCTTGATCTCTGGTGGTGACTTCGAGTACCACTTTGGGTACAGAGTTGGTCTTTTTTTTTTTTTTTTAACAAAAACAAAACAAAACAAAACAAAAAAACAGCTACATAAGTTCAAAAGGTAGCTCATCTTAGACTGTAAGTGAACTACATTCGTTAAATAGACCTAGCCAGTAACCCCATCTACTGGCAGCAGTGTTATGTGGATACTTACGTCTTGGAAAGTAAGAGCACTAGTCTTGATAAAATACATTTTGTGGCCTCTTCCTCTCCGTAATGCCCAGAACTACAGTCATAAGCCCTAGCATGGTTTTCTAAAAGTAGGAGTTAGTTTTAGGAAGGTTAGAACAATATTTTCACATCAAGGAACACAGTGGAAAATAAAAATATTTAAGAGAAATGTAGGGGGAAATGTGGATATTAGATTCATAAAACAAGAAAGGGGTTACTGTTCACGTCAAGTTAAGTCTTTCCATAAAGGTAACTTCTGTAATAGTCCATTGGAATAACTCATTGTACTAGGTTGAAGAGTGTAGCCCAAAGTTCTAATCCCCATACCCATGAAGGTGATTTTATTTAGAAACAAAGTATTTTGCAGATGTAATCAAGTGAAGATGAGGTTCGGATGGATTAGGTTGGGCCCTAAATTCGGTGCTGGTGTCCGTGTAACAAGAGAAGACACACAGAGACACACACACAGGGGCAAGAGGCATGTGGAGAGGGAGGAAGACGCTGCTGTGGTACATCCGGAAAACAACAGACACCACAGGTTCTGGCCACCACCAGAAGCTGGGAGACAGGCATGGAACGGTCTCCCTTAGAACCTACAGAAGAGGGGCGTCGGGGTGGCCCAGTGGGTTAAGTGTCTGACTTCAGCTCAGGTCATGATCTCGCAGTTCTTTGGTTCAAGCCCCGCATCAGGCTCTCTGCTGACAGCTCGGAGCCTGGAGCCTGCTTCGGATTCGGTGTCTCCCTCTCTCTGACCCTCCCCTGCTCATGTTCTGTGTTGCTCACTAAAAAATAAATAAATATTTAAAAATTCCAAGAAAATAAGAACCTACAGAAGGAACCTCCCAACACCTGTATCTCAGACTTCTAGCCTTCAGAATTGCAAAAGAACACATTCCTGTCGTTTTAGGCCACTCAAACTGTAGTGTTTTGTTTTAGCAGCTGTACAAAACTGATATACTCATCCTGGGTCAAATTAATATATGCAATTTCCTTATATTTTCCATTCGTATGTTCCATAAGACATCTCCTTGTTTGAAATTCTAGGAAATACAAAATACAGAGTGTCAAGACAGCTTCTCTGGGAGACATATGGAAATGTTTATACCCCATCACGGAAATAAGTTTCTAGGCCCAAGGTGGACACCTCCTGTCCGGGGTCTCACGTCAGGAAATCAAAACTTAGGTGAACTTTCAAGTCCCCGTAAGTGCTCCCCTTGACCAGACATGCAATATATCCAGCTGGTCAATAGCCAACTACCAAGAATCTGTAATGGTTTCCTTGTTCTAAATAAAGTCAACTATGCACACCCAGCCAATCAACAGAGCCAAATTAAGCCAAATACAGACGTGGGGCTCCGACTCATGAACTGCGAGATTGTGACCTGAGCCGAAGTCAGATGCTTAACGGACAGAGCCATGCAGGCGCCCTAGTGTGGGAAATTTTTAAGAGGTAAAAATCCTTTCCCTGCTTTTATGCTTTAGATTTGGAGTGATCCCTCAGCCATAAGCTACAGAGAATGACCCGATTCACATCTTCTGGTGTCTGAGGCCTCAAACAATGAGGTATAAGATGAATTAGGTAAAAAATTGGAGGTATGCCAGTCATCCAAAAATGTCACAGATTTAGAGCAAATCTAATTTTACTGATCCCTACTTACCACTCTGCACAGTCTACTTCAAAATGTAGGGCAAGACACAACCCAGCAGCCACCTCAGATGCTCCAAGCGTGGCACGAAATGTTTACTCATTCAGCAAACACAGTAGAAGTAAAGGTAAATGAAGGTCAGATTCTAGGCATAAAACAGAAGTAGAATTAATAAAGTGGGGTGGGGAGGGGAGCAAGAGAGACTTAGGTCAAGGTTACTAACCTGGGAGACTGAGTTAGTTCTTAAACAGAGCAAGTTTGTGATACATGATAAAATGTTCCAGAATGAGCTGGAAAGACATGTTGGTCCTGGCAGGGAGAGCCTGGGCTGGAGGCGGTCTGGAGCATTAACATGCAGTTAGCAGTGGAAGTGAGGGTAGTGGATGAAATCACTCCGGGAGATCATGTGGCTCAGCAAGAGGAGGGAATTGAGAGGAAGCTCTGGGGTGTGCAGGCAGAGAAAGAGCCAAAGAACGAGAGAGGTGAGTGTAAGCTGAAGGAAGAATGGTATCTTTGACACCAAGGGTTGAAATAAATTCACTAACTAGGACTGTGAAAGATGCAATGCTGAATGTGGAATTTAAGAAACAAAACAAACGAGCAAAGGGGAAAAAGCAAAGACAGAGGCCAACCAAGAAATGGACTCAACTACAGAGAACAACACACTGATGGTCACCAGAGGGGAAGTGGGAGTGGGGTGGGGGAAATAGATGATGGGGATGAAGGAGGGCACTTGTGGTGAGTAATGGGTGATGTATGGAAGTGTTGAATCAGCATATCATACACCTGAAACTAACATTACACTGTGTGTTGCCTAACTGGAACTTAAACAAAAACTTAAAGGAAAAAAAAAAAGATGGAAAGGTGCCTGGGTGGCTCAGTCACTTGAGCTCTTGACTCTTAATTCTGGTCTAAGTCATGATCTCAGTTTGTGAGTTCAAGCCCTGTGCCGGGCTCTGCACGGATAGTGTGGAGCCTGCTTGAGATTCTCTTTCCCTCTCTCTCTCTCTCTCAAAAATATAGAAACATTTTTTTTAAAAGATGGAAATACTATAAGATCGAGTAAGAGGAAGATTGAAGATGAACCTTTGAAACTTTGATGAAGCAACAGGGAAGTCAATGTTGACCTTGTTAAGGGGACCGGTGGGGACAACAAGGCAATGGTACTAAGTGGAAGAGAGAGAGACAGCGGATTACTCTCTTAAGACAGAAGACAATGGAAGGAGGAAAACAGGGTCGCAGCGCAAGCAAAGCAGGGGAGGAATATTTTTAAGCATGGTGGGCACTTGCACATGTCTGCACGCCGGTGGGTCTCAACATCAGCATTACATCAGCATTACCTGGGGGGCGTGTGGAAATTCAGAATGCTAGGCCCTACCTGACGATTTCTGCAGATCTCGAGTAGAGCTCAAGGATGTACTCTTCCAAGTTTTCAAGTATGGCACTGCTGGTCTGTGGACCAGATCTTTAACAACCGCTGTTGTAGGCTAAGGACGAAATAACCAGATGGATGTTTGGAAGGTAGAGGAAACATAGGAATTTTTGGAGCACTACACGGGAGGCAGAAGATGGGTTTTAGCGAGAAAGTAAAATAGTTTGTCCTTGACTAAGAAGTGAGGTATCTCTCCTCTGAGACAGGCAGGCAGGTGAAGAAGTGCAACTATGAGAGATAAAGCTAGAGGTGGAAGGAAGGCAAGTTATCAAAGTTCATGGCTGAAGGCTTCATTTCCTCTGATCCGCTCAAAGCAAGGTCATCCCCTGAGAATGGAGGAGGTAAAGTAAACATTCAGCAGCCACAGGAGAAGGAACTTGTAAAGATATTCCCAAACTCTACTCTTTCTCAGAGGCATGACCCTTGTGGTGTCCTAACGGAGTGTTAATTTTCAAACCCGGCTCATACAACGTATGTGCCAGACAGGTTTCTTTTAGCACTCATTTTTAGCAGGACTGGATCCAACTTTTGACATTTTGAGAACTCTTTTTGTGAAAACAAGTTATATGAAATTACAAATTTGCCATTTAAAATGGATTTTTGTGTGTGTTGAGTTGTATGAGTTCTTAATGTATTTTGGTTATTAACCGCTTATCAGAAATATCATCTGCAAATATTCTCTCCCATTCAGCAGCTGCCTTTTTGTTTTGTTGATGGCTTCCCCTGCTTCACTTTGATATGATCTCGTTTTATAGTTTCAGGTCTCACGTCTTTAAACAAATTTTTTTTTTTTAACGTTTATTTTTGAGACAGAGAGAGACAGAGCATGAACGGGGGAGGGTCAGAGAGAGGGAGACACAGAATCTGAAACAGGCTCCAGGCTCTGAGCTGTCAGCACAGAGCCTGACGCGGGGCTCGAACTCACGGACCGCGAGATCATGACCTGAGCCGAAGTCGGCCGCCCAACCAACTGAGCCACCCAGGAGCCCCAAGGTCTCACGTCTTTAATCCATTTAGTTTTGTGTATGGTGTAAGGAAGTGGTCCAATTTTCCCAACATCACTTACTGAAGACTGTCCTTTCCTCATTGAATATTTTTGTCTCCCCTGTCGTAGACTGATGGTACAGGCATAGGTTTGTTTCTGGGCTCTTTGTCCCACTCCATTGATTTACGTGTATATTTTTGTGCCAGTAACATACTGTTTTCATATCCAGGCTTTGTTGTTCCATCTATAGGGAATAGGAAGAAGAGATTTGGCATAATTCTGAAGGGTGCTAAGATTTTCAGAATGGTAAATGAGCACTGGCTCCAACCTAAAGTCACCAGCTGCATAGGCCCCTAACGAGGGTCAGCCTGTCCGTTGAAGCTTTCGGGCATGGACTTCTCCTCTTCAGCTCTGAAGTTCCTGATGGCACCTTCTTCCAGTAGGCAGCTTATATCATCCACAGTGAAGATCCGTTAAGTGTAGCCACACTCATTAGTTTCTCTTAGCTAGACATTCTGGATTACTTGCTGCAGCTTCTACATCAGCACTTACTGCCTGACCTTGCACTTTTATGTTACGGAGATGGTTTCTTTCTTTAAACCTCATGAACAACCTCTGCCAGCTTCCAACTTTTCTTATGCAGCTTCCCCACCTCTCTCGGCCATCACAGAATGGAAGAGAGTTAGGGCCCTGCTCTAAATATGAGGCTTTGGCTTAAGGAAATGTGGCTGATTTTATCTCCTGTCCAGACCACTAAAACTTTCCCCATGTCAGCAATGAGGTGCTTCGGTTGGTTGGTTGGTTTTTATCATTCGTGTGTTCACTGGAGTAGAAGAACTTTTAATTTTCTTCAAGAACTTTTCCTTCCATTCACAACCTGCTGACTGTGCAAGCAGCCTGCTTTTGGCCCATCTTGGCTTGCAATATGCCCTCCTCACTGAGCTTAATCATCTCTAGCTTCTGAGTCAAAGTGAGAGATGTGTGATTCTTCCTGGCACTTGAACGAGAGTTACTTGGCTTAATTTCAGTACTGTTGTCTCAGGAGCAGGGAGGCTGGAGGAGAGAGAGATCGGGAAACAGCCAGATGGTGGAGTCCTCAGAACACACAGAACATTTATGGATTAAGTTTGCCACACCCTTACATGGGTGCGGTTTGGGGCACCTGAAACCATCATAAGAGTAGCATCAAAGATCACTGATCACCAGAACAAACGTAACCAACAAAAACCTTTCAAATACACAAAAATTATCAAAATAGGACACACACACAAAGTGAGCAAATGCTAATTGGAAAATGAAGCTGGGTTGCCACAAGCCTTCTATTTGTAGAAAACTTACCTGCAGAGTATAGTAACGTCAGGTGCAGCGAGGTAGGCTGGTGCAAAATTCCTAGAGCCTTTCCCAGGACCTGAGCGGGGGCCTGACCAAGTTAGAGTTACCATGAAACTCGAGCTTCTGGGCCCGCCTCTAGGTTTAGGTGAATCTTCTACCGACACCATATTTTTCATTGCTTTCATTTCCAAGTCAACTCCCTGCCCTGCCCCAATCCCTGTTCAAGTCCAAAGTTGAGTTTAGGGTCATTACGAAGTACAATAGACTTAATGTCTGTGTCTCTCCAAAATTCATACTTTGAAACCTAATCCCCAGTGGCGTGGTATACTAGGAGGTGGGGCCTTTGCTTGGAGAGGTGATTAGCTCGTGAGGCAGGGCCTTCATGAAGGGGAGTAGGACCCTTAGAAAAGAGACCCCGGGAGCTCTGTCAACCCTCTGTCCTCCAGGTGAGGCCACAACCACAAGTCTGCAGCCTGCAACCTGGAACAGGTCCCTCACTGGAACCAACCGTGCAGGCACCTTGATCTCCGACTGACTCCAAGCCTCCGGAAGTGTGAGAAACACGTCTGTGGTTTATAAGCCAGTCCGCGGTACTCTGTGAACACACTGTCCATCCTCATAACCTTATCACTAATCTCTAGCTTTGGAATTTAAATACCTCATAGATTTTCAAATAAACGCAAAACATGAGATAATTCACTTTATATGTTTTCATTTTTATCTGATATAAAAATTCAATTTGTGGTTCTGATATGACTTCTCTAACCTGATGAAGGAATGCGTCAATCACTTTCAGGTCTGAATTTTTTTCCCCTTTTCCAGGCCTGATAACCTTATGCTATCATCAATGGAAACAGGTACATTCATGAGAGCTTTCATTTTGGACTAAAATTTAAAATCTACAAGAAGTGGGTTACTCTTCGTGTTTCTGATTTGTAAGGCTAAGATTTACTATTTCACCACGAAATGCATAAATATACCTATTACACAAATTTAAATTTAACTCTTAAAAACTATGTAATAGTAGAACATCAACATTTTCTGGATAGGTGAAAGCTTTTATATTACATTTTTATTTTGCAAGAAAATAAATTATACAACTTAAAAAATAAAATCCAAAAATTAAGCAGTTCATCAAAATATTTCAGCCTACTGCATACAGAAACTGCTACCATTTAAAATTGTACAGCATTATCATCTCAGTATGTAGTGGCACACATTCAAAATCGTATATACCATACGAAGATAGATTACAACTTAGGAACGCAAATTTGTTCAACACTCCAGACGACATATATCGTGTAGATGACAGGAAAGCTCTCGTGTAATGTTTATTTCACAAACATGACCTTGGAAGAGTTTATAAGATAGCATCCCAGTCATTTACATGAAAATAGAAAAACCAGCTTGAGTTTAAGATAGCAAATCTTTCTGGAAAACTAGCAAATCTTTCACCCAAATTGAATTTCGAAAATTTGCCCTGTGAGCAGGGCTAATGACATCCTACTGCAAAGAATGCAAAATACTTTTAAATTACTCTGATCATATTTTGTATTAAATTCAATAAAAAGTAAAAACAAGGAAGCTAACATTTCATTTTTGGAAATTTCAACATTTATGCACAAAATAAGAGTAAGAGACTTAAATGAACAGGTTGACAATGCAGGGACCCCTCCAATAAGTGTAAAAATTGGAAGACTTCATAATTTATTTCAAGATCCTCATTAAATCATTGGAACACTAATGTTCTAATATTTATCTCATTGTAAGCATTAAAATGAGATATTAGCATTAAAAGATAAAGCATTAAAATGAGCATTATCTTTTACTTTGTAACTTTTGCTTCGTGTCCCGGACCCCGGCAACGGGAGACGACAAAGGTTCACGCTGGCCAGAAGGCTCCATCTTCCCACGAGAAACGGAGTGTTCTGCCTTAGTTAACCTCTGGCTCGCCTCCACTGCCCCACCCCAGGCCCCAGTGGCAGCCTGGACTCCTCTCCCTGGACTCTGTCAGGTTTCGCCCCTGCTCAGGCAGCACGACTTTTAAGTGCAATCGGAGAACAGGGGCTGGATAAAGAATGCTAACTGTGATTCTGTACCTCTAGCAAGTGCCTCACAATCTTTTTGTCAGACTCTTTTTTGTTGATTAGCAAACCTACCGTCCAGACATAAAGAAAACTTAACAATGGTATAGGCACCTCGTCAACTAAATTGTTTTCATAAACACCAAAAAGTAGTTAAATTTTGTATACATAACAGAAAAAAATGGTAACTGTAAGTCTACAGTATTTGCTGCTGTTCAATTTCCCAAAATACAATTAGGACATAATTCGCTATTAAAAAATTTATAAAATTGAATAGAAAACTTTGCTATGGATTTAGTTACCCACTTTTGCACTAAATTTTCCATTATAAATCAAAACATCATGACTCTCAAATGACCAAAAGATGAGAAATTCCAAAAATGTTCTAAGAACAATTATGGTTTGAAGCAACAAATCTTAAACTTTAAAAAATGGCCTGTAATTTCCCCTTCAACTGTTCTCCCCCGTGGGCGTTCTCCTACTGGATAAGCACATATGCTCAGTGTTTATTAAATGTAAGGGCCACAATTATTACAAAATTATTATTTTCTAAATTTCAAATGTACCCATTGTTCACCGTCCTCTCATTCAGTTTATTCTCCCCAACACACTTCGTGTAATACCTGACATGTGCTGCCCTAGAGCTGGGCATAAGATTTTAAATTAGAGACAAAATCCTAATTTTCTAGGAGTTTCGGAACAGGCATCTGAACATCACCAGCGACACCTTAGGATGTTGTAAATTTGCTCTACGTCCCGGAAGCAGACAGCTCACGATGCTTTCTGGGGGGGGGGGGGGGGGGGGGGGGGGGGGGACAGACTCACTGTGACGCTCCTGAGAGCACTCTGCGTAGTACTGTCCACTGTCTACCTCTCGGAGCTCAGCTCTCTGCTTCCTACTACTTCCAAAGTCATAGGTTTAAAATAATACTTAATATCAAACAAGATACAAACGAATTTGCGAGAAAACTTGGAACGTGCAGCATAACGAATAAAAATCCATGTGGGAGCCACTCTTTCCCAACGGGGAATCGTCCGTCCCATCTCGGTTGCCCGCGTCCTCACATCCCGAGCTCCGCATTACTCTGGATATTCAGTTCCCAGCAAACCAGTCAGTTGCTACTTTGGATTGACTGAAAGGAACAAGGTAAGTGTTGCTTTCGGAACATTTTAAAAACATTTATTTTTAAAATATATAAATATATATGTACATATATTTGGCAAGTTTACTGCTCATATTAAGACCGCAACAATCTGCTTATGCTTTTCAGGCCTTAGGCTGTGGTTTTGCTATTCCTCCTAGGTAACGGACACTCACTACTCTTTAAAACAGAACGTCTTCCTTCCCAGAAACCTGAGGCTATAAATCCCTTATCATGAGTTTAAAATTCCAAAACATTTCTATGCTGCAGATCAAGTGATCAGTTACGTAACCGTACTAATAGGACAGGAGGAGATTTCTGCCTTGTTTTTAGTAAATTTGGATATAATCAATTTGGCATAATAAATATTAGATAAATATTAAGTGTGTTATTGAACACACTTAATATGTTTGTTCTGCGATTTTTTTTTCTCTGCAATTTAAATGATCTGTCTCCATACATTTTCTTAAACGGTTGAAACAACAAAGTAATATAAGCTTTACTTTTTCAAAACAAGCTCTCCAGCCATAGCAGATTTTAAAACTCCTTATTTAACAACAAACAACTAAACTAGCAGTCTCCTGCTTAAAAAGAAAGCCAACATTTGTAAGTTGGAAAAATCTCGTATCATTTTCAGGTCACCGTTAAATCCGGTTATTATACTGAAGCAGGGCGTGAACAAATAATGTGATGCTATTAAATACTTCTCTCCTCACCTACATCTGTCCCCCCCCACCCCGCAGTGTCGTGTACACCAGCTCCCTCTTTTGATCGAAAGAAACCAAGAGTGCTATTTCTAGTTTTAATTGCATTTAAAAAAACAAAACATAACAGCATTATTCAGTGCACGAATATCTGAAGATCCTTCCTGGTGCAAGTACATTTTTGTCAGAGAGGAAAAAAAAAAAGAGGAAAAAAGCAATTAAGAACCCCGCCCTCACCCTGCCCAACTATTTCTTCCGATGGGTATAAATCAAATTTACTGTGAAAAGTTCATAATGGGCTCTTCATGAATGCAAGTTTCTCCACAAAACAGCATGCTGTTACTGAGTGTGCAACATGAAGGGATGCCGTCATGCTAACTAACGTGACTGGCAAAATATAGTTGTTTTGTCAGGTAAGGCAGAGATTTTAATAGTTATGTAATCAAAGTCCAAATAAACCTTCCTCCAGCACAAACTGTTACAACTTTCTGCCCACGCACTCTGAAATTTGGGTTCTAATGTTGTCCATGATATTCAAACTTATGCCATATATATGAAAGTGTTGATATCGGATTCATCTCTTCTGATGTATTTGTGCTCTATTAGCCATTCTATTTGCTCTTTTATCATTTTCTTTTGTGGCAAAAACATGTTTTTCAAAATTTCTACTAGTTCAGTCTGCAGCTGAGCATTGCTAATTTTCTTTCTCATCTTCATTATTTGTATGATGGCTTCCTAAAAGAAAAAGAAAAATGAAAAATCATTAATATATTACATCTTAAAACAAAAAAAAAATGACCTTTTTATGTATTTCATCCTCTTTCCAACATCCACCCCAATGATCAATCACTAGCAGATAAGTCTTGAGACCAGCGGCTTTTACTGAACAAAAATACTTTTCACTCCCTGTAAAAGTAAATCTGATGATAAAGATTTTGACAAATGAGGAAAAGCAAAATAACCTAGAACCTCTCTGTGGAAAACCACACCGAATGTTCTGGAGTACTCCCAATACTTTTTTCCACATCATGCACATGTTAACAATTTATCTTGCTTGTGAACACAGTATGTACGTAATCTGGCATTGTGTTACCCATCACCTAAGAAAGAGCAAATCCCTTACTCCTTTTCCATCATATTCAGAGTTAATTCTTTGTATAGTAGCAAATGCCAGCTGGTGTCTATTTTAAAAAATCAAACATTACTACTCTTTATATATTTATCAGATTAATAAATTATATTTGCTATAGATAGTTTATTGATTCAATTACTTTGACTTCTTACAGGAGTAAGCACTGTTCATCTAAGTCAATTTTGTAAGTATTTCCTTGACGATTTAATTACTATTAAGCTTATAACAGAGATAATCAGAAAATGATTAAGTGTTCTTTTCTCTTTTGCTTTTCCAGGATAATCTCTGTCCTTAGCAAACCAAAGGCATCTATCTACCTTGGTGGAGATTAGAGTTTGCTAAAAAAGGAAATGTGAAAACAGAAAATTAGGTGTGTGTGTGTGTGTGTGTGTATACACACATATATATACACACATATATATATACACGCATATATATACACATATATATATTTTAAGTTTGCTTATTTATCTTGAGAGAGAGGATGTGCATGGGAGGGGCAGAGAGAAAGGGAGACACAGAATCCCAAGCAGGCTCCGTGCTGTCAGCGTGGAGCCCAATGCAGGGTTTGAACCCACAAACCGCGAGATCATGACCTGAACTGAAATTAAGAGCCAGATGTGTAACCAACAGAGCCTCCGAGGAGCCCCGGTAATATCTGCTTTTAACATTCAAAGAGGTGTTTTGCTGCAAAGCAGTAATAGGCTTGGTGGCCAGGAGCTGTCCCCTATGGAGGGAGACTTAAGGATCCCTCCCCTGTCATTAGGAGAGGGAGTGAACTCCTCCCATTATCAGTGCGACAGGATGCCAGACTCTGGACTGCAGGGCTTGCATCAAGGGTCCCGAGGGAAAGGGGGAAAAGGGGAAGTCTTCAGGCACGTGAAGATCACAGGAGCCAGGGAGGAGGAACAAGTGTAAATGTCTCCAGTCCGCCCTCCTCCCAGCTCTGGTGGAGGAGAGGAAGGTAGGCTGTGTGAGAGAAGTGGAAAGGAGAACAGCACAGGGGCTCCAGCCCCGGGTCTGCACTTATTAGCTGCCGAAGACGGCATGATGTGGTACGAAGAGCTCACTGCGGAACTCCTCTCAGGCCCCACACGATGCGGACAGGGTCTAGAGCCAACAGACCCACAGGGCCGTCAGGGCCAGGGGAGAGGAATCTCGCAGCAGCAGCTGATCATGACAGTGTGCCGGGCAGGCCAAGGGGCCACACCGAAAATGCGGCAGAGTCTCAGAGAGTTTAAGAGCTCAGTTAAGAACGGAGGGCAGGCAGTCAGAGCAGGGAAGGGGCCAGGAGACCCTTACCAACCGGGAAAAGAAGCCCCAGCTCCTGTGCTACAACCAGCGGCAGCAGAGAGCCACAGAAAGTCAAACTCCCACAGGTGACAGGTAACGTACCCCACAGATGTCAAGAGCAAGAACCCAGGACACTGTCACAATGATGTGACGATCCCTTCACTGTCACTACAAGGTCACGTGGACTCCTTTCACCCTCCGTCCATCCCGATGCCATGTGGGAAACAACAAAGAGCGAGGATGGGTAGAGCAGGGTCAGGGAGAAATGAGAAAGGCTGAGCGTTACGTCAGGGACAGCCTGGATTACGGGACTGCACATAATCACCCATCCGTTTCGGACAAAACAGAAAACCTGAATTAAAAAAAATTTTTTTTTAAATGTTTGTTTATTTTTGAGACAGAGACAGAGCGTGAGTGAACAGGGGAGTGGCAGAGAGAGAGTGGGAGACACAGAATCGGAAGCAGGCTCCAGGCTCTGAGCTGTCAGCACAGAGCCCGATGTGGGACCCGAACCCACGAACTGTGAGATCATGACCTGAGCTGAGGTTGGACGCTCAACCGACCGAGCTACTCAGCCGCCCCTCTGCACATCTTATGGAAGGACTATACTTGCCAACCCGTCACACAGCTCAACTGAAATCCATCTGGAATTTATCCTGGTCTAGCCATACACCAGGACTATATCCAGATTTTTCACCCCAAACATAAAACTCTCTAAAATCTCTTACTGAATAATCCGTTCCCTTTCACAGCCCATGGAAATTATTTCCTTTATGGTAAAGTTCATCTATACTTACATAGTAGGTTCACTTCTGAGTTAGTTTCCTCAACTAATCTGCCTGTCATACTGTTTTATTTTTGCAGATATTTTACTAAGTTGTAACACTTGGCAAGTTCCACTAACACCTTATTCTTACCTTTTTTTAAGGATCACAAACACTCATTTATATTCTTTGTCATAAAACTGAGAATCAATTTGTCCATTTTTTTTAACGTTTATTTATTTTTGAGGGAGAGAGAGACAGAGTACAAGCAGGGGAGGGGCAGAGAGAGAGAGAGAGAGAGACACAGAATCTGAAGCAGGCTCCACGTTCTGAGCTGTCAGCAGAAACTGACGTGGGGTTCAAACCCATGAACCTGAGCCAAAGTCAGACGCTTAACCAACTGAGCCACCAAAGCGCCCCTCACGTCCATTCATTTTTGAGAGAGAAGAGTGTGAGCCATGGAGGGACAGAGAGGGGGAAAGAGGATCCAAAGCAGGCTCCAGGCTCCATAATGACAACAGAGAGCCCAAAGTGGGGCTCACACTCACGAACCGCGAGATCATGACCTGAGCTAAAGTCAGATACTTAACCAATTGAGCCACCCAGACAACCCCCTAGCTGAACTTTTATCATGGACAAAATTGACTCCTTAAGTAACTGAGCCTTGTCACTGAAAAATGTGGTATTCCATGGTGAGCCAAAAAAGGCAAAACCAGGCAATGGGACAGGAGTCTGGTTGGAGGGGGGGCTGGCTGCAGTGACACAAACGCTGTGTATCTTAGGTGATGGTCCCCAGGTACGTACACTTATCCAAACTCAACGACAGCTAAACTATGAAATGTACATTGTAGCATATGTAAATTACACCTCAATATAAAGTTTTAGTAAAAAAAAAAAAAAAAAAGAGTAACATCTTCTATTTATTCAAATCTCCTTCTGAACCCCCTAGGGATGGCCACCGTCTTCACACAGGCTGTCAACGTGACTCATTAAAAACGTGCCTATGGGGTCTATGGCTTCATCTTTCTCTTAAGCTTTTAAAATTTACATGTTTATTGCTAAAAAGAAAAGCAACTGACTTTTATTCCTTTCTCTCCGCTACTTTATCATATTGTATGCTGTGTAAGTAATGAAAAATGTTCATCTTTCCTCTTTTCATTTTTTACTGAATCGGCCAGCAGTTTCAAATAATATTCAATAAAAATAGTGAAACTGGGATCACTTGGTTATAATAAGAATACTCCTAAAGTTAGAATGGACACATATCAGTCTGCAACAGGCACTCTTCTTATGTTCAGAAGGATCACAATCTTAGCTTTAAAATGTTTGCTGGCTCAGTCTGCGGGCTATTCTAGATCCTGGGGATATGAGCTGAAGCCCCACGTTGGTGTGGAGAGTTCTAAAAATAAATAAATAAAACTTAAAAGATAACTTTTTTAAAGTATTCCCTCATTTCACACTACAATGAAATTATAAAACTTACATAAGAATTTGAATACTTCAATCCTAGAATTGTAACTTATTGCTGACACACAGTTAATCAGTCATGGTCAAAGGCAGACACAACCTAAAACCAAGGTTTTGCCCAACAAATAGAATCTACCGGTGGGGAGGGGGGGAGGGGAGGTGGCACCTGGGTGGCTCAGTTGGTTAAGGGTCCGGATCGTCATTTTGGCTCAGATCGTGACCTTGCAGTCGTGGGATTGAGCCCTGCGTAGGGCTCTGCACTGTAAGCATGGAGCCTGCTTGGGATTCTCTCTCTGCTCCTCCCGTACTTGAACTCTCTCTCTTTCAAAATAATAAACATTAAAAAAAAAAAAAAAAAAATCTACCAGAGGCCACCAAGACATACAGACATCTCTTGCAGCAGCTAAGATAAGGTCAGCAATACAATTTTTAAGTTCCAGTAAAGTGAAAATTAGTTCTTCGTTACAGGTGGAATACCTACTACATGCTTTAAAATTTTTTTTAACATCTGAAGATAAAAAAAGAGAAAAATTTCTGAAACCAATACTGCACTGTGTAGTCATTAAAATTTAAATAACAAATAAATACCAAAAAAATGCAATTTTTTTCAAGACGTAGACATTCTGTCTTAACGTCACAAACCTGGGTTCTTAGTATTCGTAGCTGAACTATCCCTTCATTCTCCTCTTCTCGCATCCTTTCTGTAGTGAGCTGCAAGCGTCCAATCAAGTTGATTTTACCTCTTTTCTGAACTTTTGCATTTTTTCTATAAAAAACATTGAATGAAATATTTTACAGTGGAAGGCCTTTTAAACATATTACAGCAACAACGTCTGAGAAAAAAGGTATAGAAATTTTCTGAAGACTACTATACTAGAACTGTTCAAAGGAAAAGTTACCAATAATCGACAGATAGCTTTAAAATGAACCGTAGGATTTCCCCCAAACACAACAAAGGTTCAGTTAATAAAATATGGGTGACAACATGCCCTGTAATAACAAAGCTAATGTAATTTACATTGCCACGAGAGAGCTGAGATAGTTGGAAATATATGGGCTGTTATTCAGCATTATTATCTAAATGGATCTTAAGGAGAAAAAGTGATTTCTGTGAATAGAGCTTCTTTAGAGTGCAAAAGGATGCTTAAAGATGAAAAGCAGTATCATCAGATACCAAAATGTACCCATGAAAAACACATAAACGAGTGAACATCTCCAGTCCTCAGTATGTTTAATGAACAACTAAATGGCAGAAACCTGGAGCGGTGTCAGGGTACACATAGGTCTTAAAAGTAAGGAAAACAACCATTTTGCTAACAATAAAACACCAAAGTCAAACAAGGCATTTTTATTTTACATCAACCAACATCAGCCTTACATTAAACTGAACTCCTGGTTCACCGAGAAGAGGGTGCCTTCTGTGAAGTCTTTGGGTGAGTTGACTTGAGGTTCATACAATAAAACCTGCCGCTTGAGCTTTGGGAAAGCTACTAAAGACTATGAAGAAGAAAGAGAACACAATTACCATCTATAAATGGTATGAAAGACCAAGATCAGTTCTCCAACATGGCTAACAAAATCACAACCAACTTCTGCCTGGTGCCTCGACCAGTCCAACACTGTGAACGTACGGCGAGGAAAGGACAAGGCGGGGGGCAGCTCACGAGGAGGGAAGCACTAAATGATCCCTTCACAGGAAGACAGAGACTGCAGGGATCGGTCATACACGAGCTCAACAAAACCAACTTGCCACTGACACACCAGCTATTTCTCTCTAGACAATTATTTATTCTGGAACTTCTAAGAGGTCTATGGAGTAGGGGTAACATGCAGCTATGAGCAGGAGACTAATGAGTACATTTTACAAGCCCCTGAAAAGACCAAAGTTTTCTAATTCTTGCATTTTTGGTCATAAAATCTTTGAACACATTCTTAGTATGAAATTTCTGGTCACATTCCTCACAGGTAAGATTGAAATACCAACTCAATCTTTCTCTCCACCCCGCCCCCCCGCTTTTTAAGTTTATTTATTTATTTTTGAGAGAGAGCGAGCAAGCATGAGTAAGGGAGGGGCAGAGAAGGAATCCCAAGCGGGCTCCATGGTGCCAGCGCAGCCCGACGTGGGGCTCAAACTCATGAACCGTGAAATCATGACCTGAGCCGAGATCAAGAGTCAGGTGCTCAACAGACTGAACCACCCATGCACCTCAACTCTCCATTTTTTCCCCCTCTTTCATTATCTTGGTAACTTGCTTATTTTCAATTTCTTTTTTTACCATGAATACCTCATTAATGTATTAACACCTCATTAGCGTTTTTTTTTTTCTTGGTTAAAGGTCATTTGCAGAGTGTTATGAATTCATAAATTTATGATAAGCAAGCCATCAAATATTTCCTATGTAACTGGATACACTTTAAAAACAAAAAAAAACATGAAACAAACCCATAAAGTCCTTCTAAGCTCAGCGTCAGGCAGTTCAGTTGCAAGTTTTAGATTTTCAAAGCTGATTTTCTCTCTGGGTCTTTGGTTCCATGCAAACAACACAGCCAGCTGAAATGTTGTTACCTCCAAATCATATTGCCCTACTTCATTCTTAAATGTTATCTGCAAGAGAGAAAGTAATATAAAGGTAAGAATCTCTTCAGGATGATTACCACCTCCCTGCTAGAATACTCTCCTTACATGAGATTATCCACGGAAAAGACTGGCAGTTGTCTTCCAATATACATTTTTCCTTTCCTACACAGTAGTAACAATTTTAACAGACCTTAATGACCGCCCAGAATTAAAGGCTCATCTTCCAGCTTTCAAGGAGCGAAATGTGGTCTTGTGACTAGTTCTGCCCAATGAGAGGTGATTGGAAATGATGGGGGAAACTTCTAGAAGTTGCTTCTAAAGTAAGGAATACTTTCATCTTTCCCTTCCTGTTGGGCTGGAAGACAGCCACAGTGGGCATCACACTGGATTCTGCAGAATCCATGGTGATACAACCAGAAGCTAAGTCCCTAACGACTTCCTGGACTAGATCCACTGCACGTGTTCAAACTTTCACACGGGAGAGAAACAAAGATCTATCTTGTTTAATCAACTCTTACTTGGAGTCCTGGTACTTTCAGTCAAACCAATATCTGAACTAACACACCATCTACTTACAATTCCATTTGACATGAGATGATGCCAATGTAATTTTCTACCACTATGATTTTTTTTGTAGAATTCTTCTACTTCAGGTATCAAATCCTCCAGTTCAGTAGGAAGGGAGACAAAGACTTTCTCAGAGCTTCTTGACCATGCTCCAGCATTCAGAATTTTTATATTAACCGAATCAGCTATAAGTAGGAATATCGGGAAATATGAAGTAAATAATCTTGAAAATGGATAAAATTCAAAAGAAATTAAATATGTACATACTGGATAAGCTTTGGTGAAAAATAAAACCCTAAAGATTTAAAGGTGCCTTAAAAAAAAAAAAAAAAAAGGATTAGAGGGGCGCCTGCCTGATTCAGTCAGTCAGGGGAGCATGGGACTCGACCTCAGGGTCGTGAGTATGAGCCCCATGTTGAGTGCGGAGATTATTTAAATAAAAATAAAACTTAAAAAAAAAAGAAGTTATTCTCTTCATGTGACTGGATCTGAAACCTGTAAAACTCAGGCAAGTGAGTAGTGGCTATTAAAAATAATACATACATACATATAGACACATACATAAAAATAAAGATTACGAATCTAAATTCTGTTAAATTCTGTTTTGCCAGATGTCTTCAAGGAATGTGGACTTTGTAACATCTTTGTACCTATTACTACTAAGGTTCAATTCTAATTTACTGGAAAACAAAGATATTCTCTTTAAGAAAGCCTATATACATAATATATGTAATTTTAAAATAATACCTGGTAAAGCCAATTTGTTATTTTTGTGCATTTCCTTAAAAGCTTGGTTCAAATCTTCAGACACTTTTATGTCCTGAAACATTCTAGCAAGCTTATTTACATAATCTGCGGGCATACCAACTTCCTACGAAAAGCAAAGACAAAAGAGGTAATGAACAATAATATATAGAAGCTTTAATATAAAATTAAATTTATTTATTAGAATATTCATAGTCTAATATCTCTTAAATTTGATTCTTAAAAACTAAACAAGAGAATACAGGTAACCCAGGCTTTCTCTGCATGAGTTCAATGTGCATGAATCAGTCACCACAGTAGAGTTAAATCACACCAGTCCCCCAACAACACAGCTCAACTTTCGGTTATCACCGTACATTAAATATGAGTAATGCACAAATTTACTTCTCATCAGTGACCAATCACCATCCGCCTTTCGAAATCTGTTAGTCATCTGTTTATTCAGTTCACCCACAGAAAGCAAAGCACAGTGACAGAGCCACTTGACATTTTATAAAAATGGATAATCAAGTGAGCTCAATGGCCAATGAAGATGATAAAAGCACACCAAAGAAATAAAAATAAAGCTGGAAATGAAAATAAACAGAACCTAAATGAAATTCTAGAAGAGCGATCTGAAGTTGTAATGTTGATACTTGCCAATGATGAAGACTAAATACACAAGGCAGGGGAACTTAGTGAAGGCAAATTATCAGCACAAACAAAAGGAGCAGGGACAATAATAACAATAATAATGATAAGATGCTGCAGAAGTGGCACCAGCAAAAACTTTCACGACCTTGAGTGCCCAAAAACAACAGGCTGGAAGCTGACCCAAACCTACAGAGACAATGACAACTCTCCCAGGCGCATGGATGATGCTCATTCTGTGTTCTAAGCCACATGACAAGAAGGCACGTGCTAGTCAAACGATCCTTCATTTACACGACGGCTCTCCTGAGATATAATGCATCTGTCACAAAACTCACTCTTTTCCAGTGTACAATTAAGTAGGTTCTAATGTATTTACAGAGTCTCTATAGATTTAGTGTATTTAGTGTATTTACAGAGTCTCTATGGATTTGGTTACGGTGGACATTGGCAATTAGGGGAATCGTATACTAGGTGGTCTTTGTAATGGAATTCGTTCACTGAGCATGACAATGTCAACAATCATTCACGTTGTAGCATGTGGCAGTACTACCTTTCTCCTAACTACTAAGAAATATTCCATTGTATGATTAATCCACATTTCGCTTATCCTTTCATCAGCTGAACAGCACTTTGAGCCGTTTCCACTTTGTGGCTCTTATTAATAATGCCGCTACAAACATTCATAGACAAGGCTTTGTGTGGTCATACGCTTGAGCGGAGTTACTTAGGAACAGAACTGCTGGGTCAACTCTGTTTAACTTTTTGAGCAACTGCCAGAGTTTTCCAAAGTGACTGCACCAATTTATATTCTCATCAGCAAAGCATGAGATTCCGATTTCTCCTCTTCCTCGCCAACACTTGTTACTGTCTTTTTAATTTTAGCTTCCCTAGGGAGGAAAGGAGGAGGAAAGTATCTCATTGTGGCTTTGATTTGCATTTCCCTAATGACTAATGATGTCGAACATCTTTAATACACTTATTGGCCATCTGAATATCTTCTGTGAAGAAATGTCTATTTTAATCCTTTGCCCATTTTTAACTTTTCACTGGTGAGTTGTAAGAGTTCTTTATATATTCTAGATATGAAACTGGACATATGAATTGCAAATAATTTCCTAAGCAGTATTAAGTTTCTACAGAGAAATAGTAGTACTTTATGTTTATGAAAGTTTGTTATAAATTACAGTATACTAAATACATATTCATTTACAAATTTGTTCCTATATATTTATTTTTAATTTTTTAAATGTATTTTTCTGAAAGAGAGACAGAGTGTGAATGGGGGAGGGGCAGAGAGCGGTGGAGACACAGAATCTAAAGCAGACTCAGGCTTTGAGCTGTCAGCATAGGGCCTGATGCAAGGGTTGAACTCACGAACCGAGAGATCATGCCCTGAGCTGAAGTCAGATGCTTAAGTGACTGACCCATCCAGGTGCCCCTTCTTCCTATATATTTATAACAAAGAGTTTCTAATGTTTTGACAGAAATTTCTCAGTCACAAAATAATTTTCCCCACTGACTGTTAATATTAAGATCATTTTGCACACTGTCGGTTTGCAGGGTAATTTTTACTATCCTGTAAGTATCATGCAAAGCAGGGCAATGTGTAAATGTGTATTTTGAAATACATATATAAATGAAAGACATATATATAAAATATATATATAACTACACACACTATATACAATCTTGCTATGTATTAATAAAATCATATTATAAATCATTAACACCATATATATAAGTAAAAGATATTCATTACAGTGAACTGACAGGAACAGACTTAAAATATTTTGATATGAGAATTTAGTTATGACTAAATTAGCAGTGATTACCCTAAATAAACCATCGTCTTTTACATATTGGTTCTTTTGCCTATACAAAAGCCTTTACTTACAGTTACGCATTTACTACTAAAAATACCTTAACAATGTAATGATCTGTCCTATAAACCATTTAATAAGGTCAGTTCAAATGGAAGTGGAAATAGAAAAGAGCAAAATATCAAAAGCACAACAAGAGCAAAGGTGTTTCACTAAAAGTCTTTATTAAGAAAATATACTTTATTAGATACCTATTTTACACAATTGATGCCATGTTCTTATAAAATGTCCCCTACTTCTTCAACACTAACAACATCACTTGAGCACACATAAGAACCATGTGCTATAGTAAGGAAAACAAATATTAAAAAATTTACTTACTCTTAGCCACTCTACCATATTCTCTTCAATTTCACTATCAGCAGAGATGTCTAATATAAGACGTCGCGTCAAATGAGCTTTGTGATATCTCATAAAAACGTCTTTATTTTGTACGTATTTAAGTACCAACAGCTGTACAGAAAACAGAGTTACTTTCAATTCATGTGCACTCTTCGCCACCTCTCTCACTGAGCCCTTTCCATATCCCCCAATGTCAAAGTCCAGAAATTTACATGAGTATATACAGAGAGAGGTCTACTGAACTGCCCGTGTCTGAAAAATAACCAGTCCTGACACACTATTTTACTAAACAATTAGCAAATTTGAGACTGTAATCAAATAACCTTTTAGTTTCTATAAACATCAAATTTCCAGATTTCATATGCAACGTAATAAAACTTTACATGAAAATTAAGGGTTCTCCCCCAATTTTCTCTTCTGTAAAATCTTTTCACTTTTTTTCTGACACTCATCTTCTATTGTCTATATTCTCTACTTTTACTTCTTGTTTTTCTTCCTCTCTGTATTCCTGGACTTACAGCATATTACACTAACAGCCAGGATACAAAAATGAAAGCAACTAACTCTTCCCTTCACTCACTGGTGTTGAAACACCTATCCTGGGCTCTCACAAAAAGAAAGAGGTGAAAAACTCCTAGTCTCTCCACTGCCATTCCAAACACCATCAGCCCCAATTCCCCCTTCTTTGTCCTTTAATAGAAGCTGGCACTGAATTCCTTGAAAACAATCAAGAAGGGGGAAGAATTAAATCTATTTTCCTTTCTAGAAGCTACAAAGTAAAAACTTCCAGGAAGAAAAACAACTGCCCTATAGAGATCTTACATTGTAAAATTTCGTATTAGCTGCTCATAGATAAACATTTTAAAAAACGTGATGCTATCACAGAAAGTCTTACAAGCAAAACACAAATTCAAAGTAAGATAATTTAAATTTCTGTAATAAAAAAAAGATATGTACCACTTCTTTAAGCTTTGCTTCAATCTCTTCAGAGGTTAGTTTTTTGCTTAATGGTGTTTTTCTTAACAACATGTCACAGTAATTGGCAAGCAGCTCAGGGCATTTTGATTCAGGCTGAGTTTTTAATCCCACCCTAAAAAACAAAATAAAAGCAGTTGATGAAAAGTGACTGGTATCTACAAATATTTTTTTTTCACCGTTTATTTTTGAGAGAGAGAGAGAGAACGAACAAGAGCAGGGGAGGGGCAGAGAGACAAAGAAGGAGAAAGAGAATCCCAAGTAGGCTCCACACTGTCAGTGCAGAGACTGACATGGGGCTCAAACCCATGAACCATGAGATCATGTCCTGATCCTAGATCAAGAGTCCGAAGTCCAAGCGACTGGGACACCCAGGTGCTCCCTGCAAATATTTTTTCTAGAGCCAATTTTTCATGAGCAAGACAATGAGGGGGCATAACTTAAGGAGGCCCTCATCTCAGGTTCCCAGGGCCTGCAGGGCCCTGAGAGGGAAACCTCGAAGTAGTCTGTATCCTGGGTGAGGGCCTGTCTACCGGTAGCCTTGTCAATAATCTTTAAAAACTTTTCTTCAGGTACTTACTTGCTAAATACTTCTGAAAAAGTATGTAAGTCCTTGCATATTTTTAAGTTAACATTAAAAACTTTTCATTATTAATATGTCAAGAAAAAAGTTACTTCATTCTCTGAAATGTATCCAATGTAACTTAAATTCGTTATGTGATATCTACCATCATCCATTTTCAAAAACTGTAAACAAACTTCTCTTAAACAATGAAGAAATTTTAACTCTATTTTACTTTGCCAACAAAACTTAAAAGCCAGTGTACTATATTTTTATGCTTTAAAGTTCTTTATCTTACTTCTCTAAACTATGTAGGAAATAAATTTAAATTCAACATTTCAAAATTCGTGTATATAAAACTTACATGTTATTCTCCCAGAATTGAATTAACCAAATTATCTTAAGTACACAACTTTCCAAAATAACAAACTTGTAATGCCTGTACGTATAAAACATAGGCAGTACGTTACTGTTTGTGTCAACTCTTACTGAGGGAGATGAAACTTTTCCCTCCAACTTATGAACCCAGAAATTACTTTTATTTCTACTTTTTTATCTTTATAAATATATATCTGTCCTGAACGATCTTATTCTCATAAGTAAGTACATGAGACAGGAAGTTTTTCTGATGTCACTCAACTTGTTGAGAACCTTCCGGGTTACTGGCTTAAAAAATACATACAGATCTAACACCAAAGGTTATTTTTAATAATGCATCAAACTAGCCATCAATTGTGTGGAAAGCAAAGAACTGGACACCCTATGACTTGCAAAAGGATCTGATACTTAGTTGTAAGAAACTCATTTCTCGGGGGTGCCTGGATGGTTCAGCTGGTTAAGCATCGGACTCTTGACCTCAGCTCAGGTCATGATCTCACGATTTGTGAGTTTGAGCCCCTACACAGGGCTCTGACAGCACAGAGCCTGCTTGGAATTCTCTCTCCATCTCTCTCTGCTCCTACCCCACTTGTGCTCTTTCTCTCGCTCAAAACAAATAACTAAACTTAAAAAAAAAAAAAAAAGAATCCATTTTCTGTACATCAATACCAATATTTCAAAATATTCCTTTCTTACGCAACTCGGAGGCTTTTTTAAATGTTTATTTATTTATTTTGAGAGAAAGCGCGAAAATTCCAGGCAGTCTCTGCACTGAGCACGGAGTCTGATGTGGGGCTCAATCCCACGAACTGTGAGATCATGACCTGAGCTGAAATCAAGAGCCGATCATCTAACCGACCAAGGCGGCTTTTTACGTTTCAAGGCAACACACCATACTAAGAATAAGGAGAGGTGCACCTCTCTTTGCACAGCAGGGAAGACTAATTGTGGGGAGAAGTGGAAAGGGCAAATTGTAACGATACTTCCACCAGAGGGCGCCAGTTTAGAAAAGAGCAGATGCGGAAGCGGAGGACTGAAGAACGCATTTCCTTTAAGGCTAACTGGCACTCGCTAGAAAGGTTTTGATGTAGACATGGGCCAGTGGGAAGACCACTAACTTACTTCCCATCCCTCTACCTTCATCTACCCGCACTGCCAATGCCTAGCTCCCGCATGAACTCCTGCCAAGTCTGCAGCGATCCATCATCTCCCTTCCTCCAATTCACCCTGCTGGGAAGACAGAGGTCAGTCCTTCATCCTTGACTCTGGGAAGGCAGCGTGTCATTTCCTCTCCTGGGGCTGTTTTAGGGCTTTTTTGTTTCTTTTCAGTTTTCCAGCTGTTTCACTATGACGTACTGATTTAATTTGTATTTATCTTCCTTGGGACTCAAAGAGAATCTAAGAGTTGGCAGCTTTCATCAATTCTGGAAATTTATGGCCAATAACTCTTCAAATACTGCTTATGTCCCCTTTTCTGCTCTAATTCCAATTACATATTGCTAGAGACATGTTACCTTTTCTCGGTAACAATTTCCACCTATTTGTTCATTAATGTGTATTATTTGTTCCCTATCACTTATCTATTTAAGCTTGTTATTACTAAGATATAATTCACATACCATGCAGTTCATCCATTTAAAGTATGCAAGTCGAAGTTTTTAAGTATATCTATAAACTTGTGCAACCACCATAATAAAATTTTAAAACATTTTCATTACCTACAAAAGAAACCCCACACTCATTAGCCAAATGCCATTCTCCAGCCACCCCTCCCTCCCAGCGCTGGTTACAAGTATTCTACCTTTTATCTTTATGGATCTCCTTTTTCTGAACACCTCATATAAAGGGAATCATACAATGTGTGCTCTCTGGTGACTGACTTTTTAAAATTAGGATAATGTTTTTAAGATTCGTCCATATCATAGCACATATTGCTGGTTCATTCCTTTTAAAAAATATTTACCTTTTTATTGTGGTAAAAAACATTTACTGTTTTAATCATTTCTAAGTTTACAATCCAGTGGCAGTAAGTACATTCAAAATGTTCTGCAGATATCGCCACTATCCGTACCCAAAACTTGTTCACTGCCCTACACAGAAACCCTACATCCATTAAACGGTAACTTCCCAGTTCCCTCTCCCCACCCCCACCAAGTCCCAGCAGGTATCTACTCTACTTTATTAATGGACCCGCCTATTCCAGATACCTTATGTAAGTGGAATCACACAATATTTGTCCTTTTGTGTGCGGCCTATTCCACTTAGCACTTCTCAGGGCTTCATTCATGTTGTAGCATGTATCAGATTCTCATTCCATTTTATGGCTCAAGGACAGCCCACTGCATGGCTGTACCATATTCTGCTTACCCCTTCACCAGACAATGGGCATTTGGGTTGTCCTTTTGTGGAAGGCTATTAAGAATAATGCTGCTACAAACATTTGTGTACAAATAAAAACAAATTTTTTTAAATGTTTATTTTTGAAAGAGAGAGTGCAGAAGAGGGGCAGAGAGAGAGGGAGACACAGAAACAGAAGCAGGCTCCAGGCTCCGAGCTATCAGCACAGAGCCTGACGCGGGGCTCGAACTCGTGAATGGTGAGATCACGACCTGAGCCAAAGTCGGCCGCTTAACCAACTCAGCCACCCAGGCGCCCCATAAATGTTTTTGTTTTTGTTTTTTTTTTAAGTAACCAATGTATTCACCACATCAGAAGAATACAGGAAAGAAAAAAAAAAAAACCTTACGCATTTCAACACAGAAAAAAATTATTTAATAAAAGTCAATACCCATTGATTTATTATCAAAACTTTTAGCAAGCTAGGAATAAAAAGCAATCTAATTAAGGGCATCTATGAAAAACCCTCAGCTAACTTTGTAATTAGTGATGAAATATTAAAGGCTTTCTGCTCCAGCTTGCCAAAATGACAGGGATGCCCACTTTAACTACATTTATCTAAAAATGTACTTATAATCCTAACCAGTTTATCAAGGCAAGAAAAGTAAGTGGTATAAAAATCAGAAAGGAAGATATAAAACTTGTATATTTACAGATTACATGATTATTTACACAGGAAAACCTTAAGAAATCTGCAAAACAACTATAAGAACTAATAACTTCCACAAGGTAACAGGATATAAGATCAATATACTAAAATCAACTGTTTACCTACAGATAAATTATACTACCTGACTTTAAAACTTACTACAGAACTATATTAATTATGACTATATAATAATGGCCTAAGAATACCTAAACAAATCAATGGAATAGAATAGAGAGCCCAGAAATACAAACATATTTCGTTTTAAAGTTTATTTATTTTGAGGGGGCCTGGGTGGCTCAGTCAGTTGGGCATCCGACTTCGGCTCAGGTCATGAACTCGTGGTTCACCGGTTTGAGCCCCGCGTCAGGCTCTGTGCTGACAGCTCAGAGCCTGGAACCTGCTTCAGATTCTGTATCTCCCTCTCTCTTTGCCCTTCCCCCGCTCATGCTCGCTCTCTCTCTCTCTCTCTCTCTCTCAAAAAAAAAAGTTACAAAGTTTATTTATTTTGAGAGAGAGACAGAAGAGAAATAGAGTGAGAGTGGGAAGGGTCAGGGAGAGAGGGAGAGAGAGAATCCCAAGCAGGCTCTGCATTGTCAGCACAGAGCCTGATGTGGGACTCCATGTCACGAGCTATAGGATCATGACCTGAGTCGAAACCAAGAGTGAGATACTTAACCGACTGGGCCACCTGAGCGCCCCAACGTACATATTTTTGAGTGATTTGATTTTGACAAAAGGTCCCAAAGCAATGCAGTGGGGAGGGAAAGTAATTCCAATAAATGGTGAAAGAACCACTTGTTACCCATGTGGAAAAGAAAAAAAGTCAGATTTAACCGCTGACTTACACTATACATAATCATTAATTTAAGATGGATCCTAGAACTAAGAACCTAGAACTTTCACATTTATGAAAGCTAAAATGATAAAGCTTCTAGAAGAAACAAAAGAGATTATCTTCATGTCTCAGGGGTAGAGGTAAATGAAGTTTTCTAGATGAAACATAAAAAGCAAAAAACCATAAAAGAAAAGCACATATCTCTCAAATGATCTATATTTCAAAGAATACGTAAGAACTGTTATAGCTCACTAAGAAAAAGGAACAATGCAGTGGGAAAAAAAACAAAAAAACAAAAAAAACCAAAAAAAAAAAACCCAAACAGACAAAAAAGATACTTTATAAAGGAAAATATAAGAAGGCTAGGGGCGCCTGGGTGGTTCAGTCAGTTAAGCATCTGAACAACTCAAGTCATGATCTCACAGTTCATGAGATCAAGCCCCACACCAGGCTGACAGCTCTGTGCTGACAGCTCAGAGCCTGGAGCCTGCGTGGATCCTCTGTCTCCCTCTCTCTCTGCCCCTCCCCTGTGCTCATGCTCTCTCACTTTCTCAAAAATAAACATTAAAAAAAATTTTAATATAAGAAGGTGAAAGGATACACGAAAATGTGCTCCACAACAATAGTCACAAGGAAATGGAGCCGAAACCATAATGAGACAGTCACTACAAACTCTACAACGACTGAAATTAAAATGACAACTCTAACTGGCTGGTAAGAACGTGGATCGGCTAGCACGCCCTGACTTCACTGGTGGGAGTGTGGGAAACGAGCCACTGTGATATGCCGGTACACACCTGAATCTCAACACCACTACGCTGCACTCAAAGAAGCTTTACAAAAAGAAGTGCCTATTGTATGATTCCATTTATATCAAGTCCCAGATGAGGCAAAACTAATCTCGGCCGAAATCATCAGAATGGCTGTCTCTGGAAGAGGACGGGGTAGGACTGACAGGGAAACGGGTCTGAGGAGATTCTTGAGGATGATGAACATCCGGTCCATCGTACCAGGGGTGCAGGCATTTGTCAGGTCTCACAGAACCGGACACTTGGGATTTATGTATCTGTCCGCATGTAAATTTTACCTGAACACATATACCGACACCATATTCAATTCATGACCGTCTGCTGAAGTGTTCAGGGAGCGAAAGTTACTTGTGCCTGAAATTTCTTTTGAAATCCATTTAAAAAGCTGACTGATGATGTATACAGGGATATATATTTGACAAAGCAACAGGTGACAGAAATTTGAAAATTTTTGTTAAAAAACGCGGGGGACAGGGATGAATGAGGAAGACCTTTATATATCCATATGAAGAGATTCTGAAAATGTAGTGTTTATGTGTTTTATATATTTCACAATGTATAAAGAAAACAGGACAGATGCCCTCTTAAATTTTGTCAAGTCAGCAGAACATTTTTCCACTTAAAAAAAAAAAAAATAAGATCAACGTTTTTTGGTCACAAAAAGAGATAATTTAATATGAAATTAAAATTCAAGACAGTTTTTTCCCTCAAAAATGTGAGACAATTGTTAATATTCAACGGCAACAAAAATCATTAAAGTAAAAACAAAACAACAAAAATCAAACCTAACAGTTTGCATATTCAATAATGTATAAGACACTCCAAAAAATGAAAGAATTTTAAACATGATTTTTAAAGACTTACCCTTTCTGCTTCAAAGGTAATTCAAGTTTAAATATGGTAGCATCATTAACAACTGCTTTATATGCCTGTAAAGAATTTAAAATGTAATGAGCATTATTTTTTGTTTTGAAAATACAGCTAGATATTCTATTTATTTATTTTAAATGTTTGAGAGAGACAGAGAGAGAGAGAGTGTAAGCAGGGGAGGGGCAGAGAGAGGGGGAGACACAGAATCCGAAGCAGGCTCCAGGCTTCAAGCTGTCAGCACAGAGCCCGATGTGGGGCTCGAACTCATGAATGGTGAGATCATGACCTGAGCTGAAGTTGGATGCTTAATGGACTGAGCCACCCAGGCGCCCCCTACCCTTGTGTTTTTTAATGTACAGCTAGATATTTTAATGGTGTACCTGGCCTGACAGAATTTTTCAGGTCAATGACTTCATGCCCCTCCTGATGCTATGATTGTCGTTATTCTCAAGCGGGGTCTTAGTGCTGCCTGACCGCCACACCACCTTCTCTTGTCAACACACTCTCCCAGAACACATCTCGTACCATCAACTTTCTCTTCAGCCTCCAATATTTCCTCTCCCAGGGAGACTTCCCGCTGATGATGTGGCTTCCTATTTTCCTAATAAAACTGAAGTGATCAGAATTCCCTCCCATTTCTTCTCTATCTTCACTTTTTCCCCCCACCCACCATTTCTGCAGCCTCGCCATACAAACGTATCGTTATTTAAATCTTGAAAATTCTCTCTTGCCTTTGTTCACCTTCAGCCACAGCCTCATTTACCTCTCTCTCTTTAAGCTCGACTAATGGATGAAGTGCGCAGCCCATGGTCTCCAATTTCTCTACGGCCGTTCCTCCTGGGAAAACCTTCCAGGACCAGGCTTTCGCGCCACAGCTCCGCTAACTGTTCTCACTAAGTCACTGACCACCTCCATGTTGCTGAAGACAATGGCCGATGCCCATCCCATCTGACCTCTCAGCAGCATTTTAAAACAGCAGACCACAGCCTCTTCCTCAAAGTGCTCCTCCCACTTGTCTCCTCCCACAGTGCACTCTCCTGGTCATTCCACTCATCCCCCTCTCACCTCAGGAAAGTTGCTTCTTCATCCTTCTCATAACCAAACTGACTATCCCAGGCTGGTCCCTGAATCTCTTTGCTATCATCACTCATCACACTGGTGATCACAGCTAGCGTCCGTGCTTTAAATACCATCCAGACGCTAAAGCTCCCCATTTACGATTCCAGGTCTATTCTCTCCCTTACATGGCCGCCGTGACGCTGCCACATGGACAGTGAACAAATCTTTCAAAGTTAACTTGTCCAAAACTGATCTCCTAATCTCCCTACAACCGTCCCGCACAAACTGCCTCTCCCATCACCTTCCCCATCTCAGCAAGCACATGCTGCTAATCGATCGGAACAAAAATCTGACTGTCATCTTTGGTCTCTAGTACATTCTACATCTGATTCATTAGCAAATCTTGGGTAGTTTGCTGTCGTCATCAGTATCCAACCAACCATGACTACCTCTACCCGCTACCGTTCCGAGCCGAGCCTCCATCCTTACTTCACAGAATTGCCCAAGTAGGTTCCTAACTGCTCTTGTTTCTTCCCTTGCTCCTCTTAGTCTGTTCTTTTTGCAGCAACGAAGGGATCCTTTTTTATAAAATTTTTTTTAAATGTTTATTTATTTATTTTTGAGAGACAGAGGCGGGGGGGCAGAGACAGAGGGAGAGAGAATCCCAAGCAGGCTCTATGCCATCGGCGCAGAGCCCAATGTGGCGCTCAAACCCGCAAACGGTGAGATAATGACCTGAGCCCACAGGTCATGACCAAGAGTCAGACACTTAACCAACTGAGCCAACCTGGTGCCCCAACCAAGGGATCCTTTAAAATGTAAGTCATATGGGCCGCCTGGGTGGCCCAGTTGGTTGAGCATCCGACTTCGGCTCAGGTCGTGACCTCACTGCTTGTGAGTTCGAGCCCCGCACTGGGCGCTGTGCCGACAGCTCAGAGCCTGGAGCCTGCCTCAGATTCTTCCCCCATCTCTCTGCCCCTCTCCTGCTCTCTCTCTCTCTCGCTCTCAAATATAGAATTAAAAAAATTAAAAGTAAGTCATATTCATTCTGTTCAGAACCTTTCAGGGACTTTCTGTCCAATTCAGGGTAAAAACCAAACTCCTTACCATGGCTCATAGCCTGACGTGATCTGGCCTCTATTATCTCTTTGACTTCATTTCCTACTCTTCTCCCCTCACTTGATCCACTCAGGCCACAATGACCTTTTTCTCCCCTGTTCCTGGAATAGGACAGGGATATTCCTGCCTACAGCATTTGTATCCGCTGTCCCCTTTGGCTGAACACACTTCCCTCATATACCACATGACTTCATGTCTTAATCACCTTCAATCTTGATTCTAATGTCCCCTCAATGAAGACTTTGCCAGCCGCTCAATTTAACATTTCAAACCAACTCACTACTTCCATCCTCCCTTAACATCTTTCCTCCTCTCTCTCTCTCTCTTCCTATCCACTTACAAACAGAAAGAGGGGAAGAAAACAAAACAAAAAACCCTCAACCCTACTGGAGAAAGTTGATTGTCTTTTTAGAGACACAAGAACAACAGCAAAAAAATCTAACTTGGGAAATAATGAAAGGTAGTTCAAAACAAAAACACTGATGGTAATTTCTATAGTGATAGGTTTACGACACTTTAAAAGATACAACTCTAAGGATAATTCTATGTTTTGTTATTATCCCATGCTAGCAAGGACAGAAGAAAGGGTAAGGGAAGCAGGGTAAGTGACATAATACCCAGGAGTCCTGTGAGAAGGGCAGAGGGTGGAGGAATCAACTCTGCTTGGGACAGGATGTCGGGGGAGGCAGGCTATCAAGGAAGTTCCAGGAGGAATGTACTTTGAGGTGGGTCTTGAAGGGTGAAGAAGGGAAGAATAGGAATTCAATAATCAGTAAGAGTAAAAAACGGGAAAATATTCTTGGAAAAATGAAGGAGCAACTTTCCACTAAATTCTAGTCCATAAGCATACCCAACGCTTACAAAAACATGTACCAAGCCAAATATAATAAAAATGGTTGCCCTCCACTGATTTAAAAAAAAAAAAAAAAAAAAAAAAAGAGTTGCTAGGTTTTCAGTTTGTAACTTAGTAGCATAATGGTGCAAGTTTCTTTTTAAAAATAAATTATGGGTCGTTCATTGGTTAAGTGTCTGGCTCTGTATTTCAGCTCAGGTCATGATCTCACGGTTGTGAGATTGAGCCCCGCGTTGGGCTCCACGCTGGGCATGGAGACTGCTTAAGGTTCTCTCTCTCCCTCTGCCCCTCCCCTGTGCGTGTGGTCTGTCTCTTTCAAAAAATTGTTTTTAATTTAAAAATATGACATCTTAAGGACTGAGAACAAACTAAGGGTAGCTGGGGGAGGTGGGGGAGAGGGGAAAGTGGGTGACGGGCAGGGAGGAGGGCACTTGTTGGGATGAACACTGGGTGTGGTATGGAAACCAATCTGACAATAAATTGTATTTAAAAGAAAATAAAAAATAAAAAAAATAAAAATAAAAATATTATGACAGTAGTATTGATACACAGGAACACATACCTTATCTCTTGCAGTAAGAAATCGTGGATCATCTTGAAAAGCTTCTTTGACGAGTTTACTAAATCTATTAAATAATGTAAGTAACTGCTCAACGTATTTCTCAGAGTCCTAAAAATAAAATGTTTCATACTCAAATGAGATTTTAAAAAGAAAACAATACAAAAAAATAATATAAATGTAATTTTAATAAATCATTACAGAGATAAAATTTGGGACTTCTCTGAAAAAAATTTTTTCTCGATATTAAAAGATGTTCCAATATTACTGTTTTGCCATCAATCACTATTTTAAATACCCGATCTTCCGTTTACCAAACAACCTTGACACACATTCATCCTCGCCACTGAGGAAACTTACAGTAGTAATGGTTTCAGCAGCTGCTACCATATCTGCCAGGCCAGCGCTAATGATATGTTCCTCCAAGTCTTTCAGCATTGGCTCTATCCCATTGGGAACCTTGTCCATCAATGAAAACATTAAATGTAGTTCTGAAAGGACAGAACACACTCATGAAATCACCTCATCCATCAAAATAAAGTTTCTCATTGGTCTAGAATGCCTATGATAGGAAAAGTATGGAGAAATAGTAGCTGGAAATTGAGAACCTTAATAGTACTCTGTAGGTACAATTAGTTTAGGAGTTGTTATAATAAGTACTATAACTTCTTGATCTACATTCTGACAAAAATTGTTTTTAAAGGAAACTCAAATTAAAAGTGACCACACAGCACAAAACCTAACTCCTCTTAAAAGGTGAATCATTTGACCTTCAATTCCACAGAACAGTTTTTATTCTAAGAAGCACAAAAATTTATGTAATAGCCTGTTTCATAAAGTAGACTCAATATTAAATTCATAGCACCTTATCATTAAGTGGCAAAAAAACTCACATCATCAGAGTAATGATTATAAAAGAAAAAAGTGTATTAGGGATAACATGAAACTGCACTCATCGATAGGGAATTTTTCAGTTTATGAAAGCACTGTTTCATGTTATACTGTTTAACTGACTTCGCAAAAATCTTGCTGCACAAAACTGCTTGCGACTAAATAATCCTTTTGAAGGGAGTCCAACAGGGATCAGATAAGATAGAACTCTATTTAGCTTGGCATACAAAGATTCACATATTTCATTTATGCCAATGAGCTTTCTACTACAAAACTATTAACAAGTGTATGAACCTAGGTGAGCTGAAATACATACTTTAAATGCAGCTGGAGATTTTTATACACACTGAAATGCGGAGAGCAATACATCAAAGTGTTAAAAGTTGTTATCTCCACGTAGTAGAAATATAGGTAATTTTTTTACCATATTCCTTTTGGTTGTAATGTACTTGCAACCTCCCCAAATATACCTTTATTAAGAAAACATGTAAATAATAAAAAAAAAGTACTTTCAGAAATCTTAAATTGTAACATATTTTAGGGGAGAGGGATGAAGAGCATTACCATGGAGTGTTATTTTACTTTCTAAAAATATTTGTCACCAAGTCCCACACAGAAGTCAAATACCTAGTTCTTTCCTATCCCTATGTTTACCATTTAAATTAGCCTTTAAAAGCAGGAGTCCTACCGTTTGAGGACACACTGAAATCCAACCCCCTCCCCTGCACATTGATACCGAAGGGGAGAATGTTTAAAATGCAAATTTGCAACCTTCTATATGTTAAACATCTTACCATTTTCTTTAAGCACAGTTTACCGGAACAAATATACCTCTATATAAAAGAATAATCTAATAGCAAACTTATTAAAAGTGATTCGATTCAAAGATACCTCTTAAAAGATTATGAGAACTTTATGTGATGTTTTACCTACTTTCAGTTTCATTTCGCTTGATCATGCCTTGGCACTCGGCTAAGATAGTCTCTTTAAAAGATGTCACCAGGGCATTTACACAGCATTCCATGAGCTGAAATACAGCAAAAACTGGTCAAGGCTATTATAAGCACAAATCTACTCCACTCTGCTTTTTAAGCCCCATAAGATCATACTGTTCAACAACAACAGCAAAAAACTGAGTATACTGAAAGCAGATTTTACTTACCTTTACTACAGGAACGCTAAAGGTGGATACTCTATACTAGTTTACCAAAGTATATTTATTTACACCTAAGAAAAAGGCTATAGAACTTATGTTCTCTTTAGAAATTTGAATAAAGCCCCCCAAGGAGGGAAGGAAAAAAACTGGAAAATATACAAAACAAAATGAAAACAAAATTAAATAAACTGATGAATTCTTCTTGTCTGGAGAGAACATGCGTTAAAATTAGATTTTAAAATTCTGAAAGTATGAATACATCCATTCAACTAACCACCACGAGATGCCTACTGTGTGCAGGCATCAAAGAAGTGGTTCAGACAAAGATTAAGGTATAACCCCTGCTATGGAAGAGGTCACTGTCTACTTAAGGGCGAGGAAGAAAGCAAACATAAACTAAGAACAATTCAGTTAACTGGCAACACACACACACACACACACACACACACACACACACACACACACACCCAACAAACAAAAACAGACAGAGGAACTATGTACTTCTTTCTGGGGTAGTTAGAATGGTCTTGTGAAATGGATCGAGTATTCTAGGAATAAGAAGCTGGATACGGTAAGGAATAAACAGTGGAAGAGAAAACTAGAAAGGTAGCTGGAGGCAGATTATGAAGGAAAATCTACAGTTTGGGATTTTATTCTATAGGCGGGGCAGGGAACAAAGAATCAAAGGTTTTAAACGGAGGATGAATGCAATGAACTTCTACTCCCCCAAGAGTAGACTGGTCAAGGAGGCTGTTGTAATATTCCAAGGAGCATGGCCAGGGGCCAGTGTTCCAGGCGGTCTTCAACATAAGCCACCCCACCCCCACCACTGCTCCTTCGTGTCATAGAATTACTTCTTATTCGTGCAGGCCTCAATTAAAATGAATAGGTCGTGTAAAGCAAGGTACCCTACGGATGACTGCTACAAATCTTCTCAAATGAAGATCATGCATCCGTACTGAGGAAGGGAATTATGCGTGTCTTAAAAGCTCTTTGTTAAAAATTCTCCTTGGAATTGACATAGTGTTCATGATTACTGATGCTGAATTTAGGCAATAGGGATTCACTATACTACTTTTTAAATCTTAAAAAAATTTGAATAGAAAGTTTTTTTCAGGTCCCTTTTTGAGAATTACGCTAACAACTTTAAAATCCATGTGTGCCAATTTCCTAAGAAAACAATACACACAAAGGTGGTGGGGAAATTTCTGCCTTGCCCAGGCGGGGAAGCTCTGCCCCAACTCCTGAGTAGTCTCACTTGACACCAGCTCTGTGATGCGCACAGCTGACCAGGGCCGCCCTCTGCAGCAAGGCGATTGTGAGGAGGTAAGTCTAACTACATATAACGGAGAAGAGAAAAAGTGCCATTGAAATAAGCTCCAAGCCTCTGTCACTTCATCTCCATTTTCATTTTGCTTTTTATAAAAGTTTATTTATTTTGAGAGACAGAGAGTGAGCACATGTGAGCGGAGGAGGGGCAGAGAGAGAGAGAGAGAGAGAGAGAGAGAATCCCAAGCAGGCTCTGCGTTGACAAACATGATGCAGGGCTTGATCTCACAAACTGTGACATCATAGCCTGAGTTGAAGTCAAGAATTGGACACTTAAACGACCGAGCCACCCAGGCTCCCCTCTCCATCTTCTATTTCACTGAAAATTTATACTTGAATATAAGTGAAGTTAGTCCAACTGCTGCAAATTCCTAAAGTCCAGCCTGTGTTTCAAATCGTTGTGAAAGAAATTTCTTTTTTTTCTGAAGTTTATTTACTTATTTGTGCAGGAGGGGCAGAGAGAGAGGGAGAGAGAGAGAATTCTAAGCAAGCTCCGCATTGGGCCAGGAATCTGATGCGGGGCTCGAACTCACAAACCATGAGATCATGACCTGAGTCGAAATCAAGAGATGGATGCTTAACCAACTGAGCCGCCCAGGCGCCCCTTGTTGCGAAAGGTTTCGATGACTGTTACCAGCTTTTTTTTTTTTTTTTAATAACACAGAACAACAACAAAAAAAGCAGAGTGTGTCGTACATAATAACAGCGAGTATTATTTCATAGAACTTTGGTTTCAGATATGTGCAAGTAAGCACAGTATATACTAAGCCACAATACATAATGTATTTCTTATTGTGGGTTATAATGAGAATTAAAAGGAGAGGACAAGATGATTGAAGAAAACTGAACAGGATCTGGTAACTGCTTAGATGAAAGATAGTTATGAAAATAAAAGTCTGCTGAAGCAGTTTCTAGTTTGAGAGGTTTAACTACATATATAGCAAGGGGTATCTTTCCAAGAGCACCTACTCTGTGTCAAGCATTGCGCTAAATGCTTTACATACACTACCTTATTTAACCCACATGACAACCTTATCAAACAGATATTTAACACATAAGGAAACAAGCTTACGGAGGCTGAGTAACCTGCAAATGTTGTACAGTTAGTTCATGAGGTCTTGTAATATGAGGCTGTATGTGACTCCACTATCTAGAACTTCTGTTACATTAACAGAGCAAGTATATACTTAATAATGGCTACATGCTGAGAACTAAGTGCTTTAAGGAAGAGAGAAGTATAGAACATGGTTTGTATCTTCAATAATCTTATAACCCATCTGGGGACATGTATGTGTATATCTAAAAATTTGTGTATAATTCATATATATAATAGAGGTACATTAAAAGAAGTTCAACTCATTAATAAACCAAAGATGTAGAAATAAAGGCATCACTGTTACACTATAAACTTCACAAGGACAAAGACTATGTTTTGTCCACAGATATGTATTGGTGGCTTCACACACAGCTGGTGCCTGGTAAGTAACACAACAAAGTAGCCTATAATTTGCTACTAACTCTAGTGGTGGGAAAAAATAGGTACAGTGGGATTTCAAGTAAGAGGAAGCTGATGAAGGCTAGAGAATGTGTGGGGACTTTATCACAAGATGGACCATAGGATTCTGGAGGATTTAAACAGGCAGAGAAAAAGTATAAAGTAAAACATTAAGAAAACAGGTAAAAAATGCTTGAAAATGAATCCAAGAAAAAAAATGAATAGAAAAAAATATAAGAATGAGGAAACATTCTTGGGGCACGTGGGTGGTTCAGTTGGTTAAGCGTCCAACTTAGGCTCAGGTCATGATCTCTAAGTCTGTGGGTTCGAGCCCCATGTGAAGCTCTGTGCTGACAGCTCAGAGCCTGGAGCTTGCCTCAGATTCGGTGTCTCCCCCTCTGTCTGCCCCTCCCGTGCTCATGCTCTGCCTCTCTCTGTCTCTCAATAATAAATAAATGTTAAAATTTTTTTTTTTTAAATAATGAAGAAATATTCTTTATTGGAGTAGCATGACTCTTGTTGGACAGTATTAAGTGAGAAAAATAGGTTAGGGCAAAATTATGAAGAGGCTTGAACATCAGATATAGGAAATAATGATACTATAGTTCCTGAGTAAAGAAGTAAAATAATAAAAGTGGTGAAAGTTTATAAAAAATTAGCCTGAACTCACAAAAGAATAAAAACGGTCCATAATAAGAATAAAGACGTCTAGCCTCATTAGTAATTTTTAATTTTTTTTCAGGGCGCCTGGGTGGCTCAGTCGGTTGAATGCCCGACTTCAGCTCAGGTCATGATCTCACAGTTCGTGGGTGGGAGCCCCGTATCAGGATCTGTGCTGACAGCTCAGAGCCTGGAGCCTGCTTCTGCTTCTGTGTCTCCCTCTCTCTCTGCCCCTAACCCATTCACATTCTGTCTCTGTGTCTCTCAAAAAAAAATAAACATTAAAAAAAACGTTTTTTTAAATTTTTTTTAATGTTTACTTATTTTTGACTGAGAGAGAGAGAGAGAGAGAGAGAGAGACAAAGCATGAGTGGGGGAGGGGCAGAGAGAGAGAGGGGGAAACACAGAATCTGAAGCAGGCTCCAGGCTCTGAGATGTCAGCACAGAGCCCGATGCAGGGCTTCAAACTCATGGACCGCAAGATCATGACCTGAGCCGAAGTCAGATGCTGGCTGACTGAGCCACCCATGCCCCCCATCATTAATAATTTTTAAATACACATAAACATTTTTTTCAAGTCTATAATACCAGGAAAACTGTCAAAATCCACAGACTGACAAAAGCGAGATAAGCAAAGATCAACAGGCACACTGTTGATGGGAGTAAGGATCACCACATTTCCAAAGATCAGTTTGGTATCATGTAGCAATTTGTAAAAGTGCATACCCTTTGCTTCAGCAATTTCATTTCTAGTAAATTCCATTCCAAGAGAACACCACATGTGTGTGCATAAAAGTGTTAAAATGACAAAGGCATATAAGGATGTCCCAGGAAGTACTATTCATAAGAAATAAACTATAGTAATGACAATAATGAAAATGCCCATCATTAGAGAATTGGTTAGGTATACTGACTAGGTGTGTATCATTAAGTACATACAGGCATGAAAAAGAACGTTATAATGAACTTCTGTATCATACAGAGTAAAATATATGGGACATCATAAATTTCTTTAACATGATAAAAGAAAGGAAGGAAAGAAAGGGAAGGGAAAAGAAAAAAGGAAAGAAAACAAAAAAGGCAATGACCAAGTAAATATAACAAAATGATGATCACAGTTGAAGCTAGGGGCTGGGTACGGGGGTGGGGTTCATTACTCTTTTCTCCACTTTTGTAAATATTTAAAAACTTTCATAACAAGGCTTTTTTTTTTAGATAAAAGAGATTAATTATGGTATAAATCCCTATGTGATGAAAAATCCTTCAGAACACTATTTTACATAGGCAAAAAGAAGAAAGGGAGATTGCTTGACAGTTTTCCCCTTATTGTAAAAGAGTCTTAACAAGAGCATCAGTTCCTTGAGGGCATAGATCATGTTCTTCCTCTTTTGTATTTCTTTCCCATCCTTTACCAAAATACTACATACAGAGTCAACCCTACATATATTACTTGTTATTTAAAAAATCTGCCTTGAAAGGAAAGGAGAGCGGGAAGCCATCCCTCTCACCTTGTACCCCCTTTCCGTCTCCTTTTGCCAGCTTCAGTGAGGAACACAACAACTTTTTGCCAGGTGCCATCACCTTGCGTATTTTGCCTGAGATGAACACAAGCTCTAAATCCATACAGATCTCTCCCCAGAGGTCTGCAAGGTGTGACACTTTCACTATGAATGTGCTCCATGTTCTACCTTCCTCTACAGCAAAACTCTGCAAAGATGGCACCTGCCACGCAACACAGCAGCCACTCAGGACCTGCTGAATGAGGATGGAGGGCGGGACAGGTCAGCCAAGTGGCGTGGAGAGTCTTCCTTTAGTGGTATTCAATTTGCACCTTTAATTCTACTTCACTGAAATTTAGTACAAAGCAACAAGAATGGCTCTTTCGTTCATTACGTATCTGCACAAGTAATAGTTTGCTTCAGCCCAACTATAAAGTAGGGGATGAACTAAAAATTATCCTAGGTTTCTCCACTTTAAGATTTTACTTTATCATTATAAGGTCTTTAACCATACAAGGGAACATATTCAAGAATTCATTCATTCTATGCGTGGAAGGTTATTCTCAAAATTAATTTCCCTTGGCCTTTCTAGCTTGGTTAAGATTTCTTTATTTTACCATTATAACTAGTACTTGCTTCATTTATCAACTATTTACGTGACTACACAGAGCGACGAAGAGTCAGACTTACCTTCACTTTTTCGCCATCGCCCTTAATACACTAAAATCGTGAAAGGTAACAGCTACTTTAATGTTATTCATTTATGACTTGTGGCCTGGTTGCTAATTTTTTAAATCAGTGTTTTGTATGGACAGTAAAATAGTTCCTGTCTTCGAATCAGCAACTTTCTCCAAATCTGAGCCCCGGCAGTAAAAACTACCTGCCAGGCAGAGTGTTTTATTAAACTTTGACCACACAAGTGGGTATTATCCCATTTTACAGTTAAGCAAACACAGATTACAAAGGTTGAATGACTTGCCAAAGAGCACACAGCTGGTAAAATGACAACAATGGAAACGAAATCCTCACGTGGTGGCCACACATACACCCCTGACCGCTGTTAACACCACCCCCCACCATCTTTGCCTCGAAGACTTGCCACCACCAGTCCCCTCTCTACTCCATTACACTGCTGTACAAACCATCCACTTTATTTTAGTGTCCATCTGAAGACAGAAAGCAGATGGCTGCTATTACCCACAACTGGCATAAGACCTAACATATTTTAAGTGCATAATAAGTACTAACTGAGTGCCCTCATGGAATGCCAAGGTATGTCAGACAATCACCCAAAATATTAATAGCCAGAGAAAAAAATGTTAAATTCATCCTAGTTTAAACTTTTTCTCATTCCTTTCTACCATGTTTCATTTCTTTTTCTTAAACGTTTATTTATTTTGAGAGAGAAAGAGAGAGTGCGAGCGCACATGCAAGGAAGGGAGGGGCAGCGCGAGAGGGAGAGAGAGAATTCCAAGCAGGCTCCAGGCTCCGTGTTGTCAGCATGGAGCCCGACTCAGGGCTCGATCCCACAAACAATGAGATCGTGACCTGAGCCAAGATGAAGAGTCGGACACTTAAGTGAGGCACCAGGTGCCCCTCACGCTTCACTCTTTGCTGTCAAGTGCATCTGTCCAGCGGTGCAGCTCTGAAGGCTCTCTCCTGGTTTTACAAACGGGCTGCGGCTCATGTGTCCCAGGGCCACCGGAGGGAGAGAGAGCTGGTGAGAGCTGGTGAGAGCTGCGCGCATCACGGGAGTGAGAGGGACTGGGCGGCGCTCCTCTCAGCACAACTAGCACGGCCCTCAGCTGCCAGCAGCCCCGGGACGGATGACACCCCGGTGTCCCCTGAACTGCAAGCAGCGGAAGCTGCTCTAAGGGCTGTTCTCTGGCGAAGGCAGTCTCCTCCACGACACACACGCGCTGCCACTGAGCCACGCTCGCACCCGTGTGCAACGACACACACACAAAGCGTGTGATGCAAGCTGCTGACCGCAACTCAAGCTGGATGAATTAAAGCCTAGGAGCCAGCCTCTTATCTTCTTTCAGTCACAATCTGGAAGGCCAGGCTGGCAGCTCTCAGGGTCCCCGCTTCAACAGCACAACAACAACAACAACAACAAAGACTGCCAGCTGCAGAAGATAACAGAGCAGACCAGGAGAACAATATGTATCTAGAAAGTTCTCACAAAGTTCCAAGTCTGTAAATCCAGATATCCTTCATTTTAGTTTTCTCCTTGTACTTTCCACACTGGATTTGACATGAACTGACACATTGGCCTTTTTTGTTTGAGATGGGTTCTTGCTCCTTGCAACCAAGAGAGCTGACTACATGTGTGCTATGTGCAATACGTACATTCAAAATTATATATCAAACTTTGTGTCTCTTCTTTATACACCTCCAAAGCGCTTAGCATTATCCTTAGGAACTCAGGATCTAGAAATGGACTTTATAAGAAGCCTAGCTTCACCATTTCCTAGCTATCAGAGGCTAACCTCTACTGTCTCGGAGTTTCATTTTCTTCACTTATACAAGAGTAACAGCACCTACCTGCTAGTTCTACGTCCAAAATACATCCTGAATCCCTCCGCTTATATATCCAGCTCCACTGCCATCGATACCTCTCCCCCTGATATAATTTGTGATCCAAATACCCCACTGCAAACCAAATGCCCTTTCGTAATATAAAAATTAGAGGACATCAGTTCTCTGCTTCAACCCCCAGAATGGCCTCCCACCGCATTAAGCTCCTGCCCCTCTCTCCTCCATCTGGGTCACTCACCGCCTCTCACCTGCCACACTAACCTTCTTCCTCTGTTCCTCACACAGGCTAAGTCTGTTCCTGCTTCGGAGCCTTCGCACTGGCTCTTCCCTCCACCTAGAAAGCTTTGTCCCAGATCTTCACAAAGTCTTAGGTCTTAGTTCCAATGTGACTCCCTGAAAAAGACCTTCCTTGACCACATTCCATAAAGCAAAAGCGACAGCAGAAGCATTACTGGCGCTAATTCACTTTCTACAGCATTAGTCTAGTTAGAAAGACGCACTTATCCTGGGACACTGCAAGGTCTTGACACATCCTTTACTGGGAATATATATAAACAGCAGCTCAGACAAGCACAAAGATTTGAGAGACAAACAACAGCTGAGACAGGGCTGAACAACAGGAAGAAGTAAAACTACCACTATTTACAGATGACAGGACATTAATATAGAAAACCAAGAACACAACACCAAAGAACTGTCAGAACTAATAAACGAATTCAGTGAAGTTTCAGAATATAAAGTTAATATGCGAAAATCTATTATGTTTCTTTACACTAATAACGAACTATCACAAAGAGAAATCAAGAAAACAAGCTCATTTACAACTGCACCAAAAAGAATACCCAGAAATAAATTTAACCAAGGAGGTAGAAGAACTATACACTCAAAACTGAAAGACACTGATGAAACAAAATGAAAAACACACAAAGAAATGGGAAGATATTCAGTGCTCATAGGTTGGAAGAATAGTGTTAAGATGTCATGAGACTACAAGTAATATACAGAATCAATGCAAGCCCAATCAAAAGTCCAGTGGTATTTTTCACAGAAAAAGAACAAACAATCTTATAATTTGTAGGGAACCACAGAAGACCCAGCATAGTCAAAGCAACCTTGAGAAAGAAGAACAAAGCTGGAGGCATCACCTCCCTGACTTCAAACTATATGACAAAGCTCTACAGTAATCAAAATCGTGCGGTATTAGCACAAAAACAGACACGCAGATCAACGGAACAGAAAAGAGAGCCCAGAAATAAGCCCACGCTTATGCGGTCAATTAATTTACAACAAAGGAGTCAAGAATCTACAATGGGGAAAGGACAGAAATACACACGAGGAAAGGACAACCAAGTACCAACAAATGGTGCTGAGAAAACTGGATAGCCACACACAAATGAAGGAAACTGCACCACTCTCTTGCACCACACACAAAAATGAGCTCAAAATGGATTCAAGACTCAAACGTAAGACCACAAACCAGAAAGCTCCGAGAAGAAAGCATGGGTGATAAGCTCCTTAACACGGCTCTTGGCGATGACTGTTCTGAATAGGACACCCAAAGCAACAAAAGCAAAAATAAACACGCAGGACTACGCCAAACTAAAAAACTGCCACACGGCAAAGGAAACCCTGAACACAATGAAAAGACAACCTACCAATGGGAGAAAGTCACTGCACATCACCTATCTGACGAGGAGCTAGTATCCAAAACGCACAAAGAACTCCTACGACGCAACAGCAAATAGTAAACAATTAGAGTGAAAAATGGGCAGATCTTCCCATGCGTCCGATGACGACGTAAGATGGCCAACAGGTCATTCAAAAGATGCTCATCGTCACGAAAATGTAAATCGGAACCGCAATGGGCCATCACCTCGCACCTGTCAGAACGGCCAGCATCAAGAAGACAAGAAATAACAAGAGCTGGCGAGGCTGTGGTGAAAAGGGAGCCCGTGTGCACTGTGGGTGGGAAGTGAACTGTGCAGCCACTATGGAAAACGCTATGGAGGTTGCTCGAAAAATTAAGAACAGAACTACCATATGATCCAGCAATTCCACTTCTGGATGTTTACCCAAAGAAAATGAAAACACAAACTCGAGAAGATATATGCACCTCCTATTCAATGCACCATTTACAATAGCCATGATATGGAAATAGCCTGAGTATCCATCAATGGATGAAGAAGATAAAGAAACTGGTGTGTGTGTACGTGCATACAGGTATATGCGTGCGCACACACATGCACGCACACACACATAGATACACACAATGGAATATTATTCAGCCAATAAAAAGAATAAGGTCTTGTCATTTGTAATAACTTGGATGGACATTGAGAGCATTATGCTGAGTGAAATAAGGCAGAGAACGATAAACACCATGTGAATTCTCTCATATGTAGGATCTTTAAAAACAAACAAAAACGTGGGGCTTGAACTCACAACCCCAAGATCAAGACCTGAGCTGAGGTTGAGTCAGATGCTTAAGGAACTAATGCTTAACCTCATACATTGAATCTTAGAAAAGAGAAAGAGAAAAAAACCCCAAACTCATAGATACAGAGAACAGACTGATGGCTGCAAGAGGCAGTGGATTAAGGGTAGGAAAAGTGTATTTTGTTTTTAGTTTAAAATAAATTGAATAAAACTTCTTTAGAAGTCATTTTTACTTACTGGTTTACTTGTCTTTATACATCCTTCTCTATCTGAATGTTAACTCTGTAGGAAGCAGGACTTCGTTTCGTCCATGAGGTACTCCCTCTCCTCCCTCATCAGTAACAGAGACTAACTACATATTTACTGAATAACTGAGTGCTCAGTAAACACACATTCAAATGGTCCAATGAAAAAAAACAAAACAAAATCTAGAGGATTGTAATCTCTAGCTACAGGATCCCATTCCTCAATAAACCCAGGGCATATTCACCAACAAACAAAGGAACAAGTCCTTAGATTGTAGAATGTCTACCCTTATCCCACGGCCCATCACATTGGAAGAAAAGCAGTCCAGTGGAAAAAGCTCTAGTTCGGAGCCAGGCAACAAAAGCTGTAACTCATCATTACCTATCGGACACTGAAGACAATGATTTTTCACTGCTTTTCACCAAGTGCTTCGTAAGTAGGGTTCTATCATGTATACACACTGCCTTCCCCAAAATTCTAACTTAAAACACCCTGGAGTCTTCTAAATATACAATCTTTTAAAAACTGCAGAGGGCTCTCACAACTAGCTCCCCTCTGACTCTACTGTCAGATTATTCTAATAACTCAGGCTCAACATCTTTTAGTCATCCTACAGGTTATTAAAATGTCTTTTAGGGAATGCCTGTCTGGCTCAGTTGGTAAAACATGCAACTCTTGATCGCGGGGTCATGAGTTCAAGCCCCACACTGGGCATAGGGCTTACTTGAAAATAAACGAATAAAATAAAATTTCTTTCAATTATTCCTTCAAAGTGTCTCTTACATGCCTTCCTTTCCATTCATTTATCATCACGTACCTAGTTGAAAACCTTTTACTGCAGTGTCGACAACTAAAAGCAAGTTGCTTTTTGCAGCAAAAGTTGCAAGTTGCCTCTTTAAAGGTCATACACACCATGGCAGATGAATCTTCCCCAAGTGCAGCTTTGATCCCCTAGTCACCAACTTTCATGGCTCTCCAATACCAGAGCACTGGCTCCCAAAGCTTTCAGACCAAACAGCCCTTTAGACAGCAAATCCTGACGTGAAATTTACCTATATTGTTTCAAAACCATTGATACAACTCTCTAATCATAATATACAGCAGACATCAAAGGAAAGTTCTTTATAATAAGTCAGTATGTATTTCAACCTGTAAATTCTTGGGCACAACCGAATGAGAAGATACAACAGAGCAGTCAGATACTTTCATCTCTATGTGGCATTGCTGGGAATGCGACAACTAGAAATGCAGTTGCACACAGCTACGCTGGTGACTCAGACACCATGAGCAGTACCACTACAAGCGACGGAAGTTTCTGACAGTAAAAAAATTTTTAAATGCAAAACAGCAATAAAAATATTATCTTTCCCCAACTTATACAATATTATCATCCCTGGAAAATAAAGTGTATTATTAATATCATGCAAAAATATTTTGGTTTATAGGTAAAATAAAATTCAGTTTTAGACCCAAGCATAAACAAGATGCTCCCTTACATGAGTGGCCAGTGGGACACTAACCGTTACTTTTGGGATGTGATCTAATCTTTATGTGGGACCACCTGAGCACTGGGACATGTAGCATTCCTGACCCCATTCACTAAAAATCACTGTGACAACCAAAAAAACCCTCCACAAATTTGGATAATACTTCTTAGAGGTAGATGTTACCTCCATCGAAAACCTCTGGCCTAGAGATTTCAGCTCAAAATGAGTTATCCTAGTTCAAAAATATTAATCTAGAATTCAACTGTTCTCCACTTTTTTCCCACCTTTTGCATATGGGCATCTGTATGTTGTGATAACTAAATAACTCACAGCATTACTAACTTTCCACTGATTCGTCTCTGTCATAATCTGCTCTACTATCGACAAGCAATTTCCAGTAAAAGGTGAATTAGGATAAATCTACCAAAGGATCCTAAAGATACTATTCTTGTTATACAATAAACTTAACATTTAAACATTCTACACAGAAGAAACTGTGAGAGGAAGATCCTGGCAGTAACTTTATTGGCTACATAGATATGTCAAAATCCCTTTGGGGTACAAATGTTTATCCATTAAAAAAATGGAACTTTGTGTTCATTCCTAAAATGGAAGAATGGTGTAACGTTAGGAACTCTGTTAAATGTGGTTTACTGAATTAGTTCAATGAAGGATAATGCCATGTGATCAACTCCACTGATGCTTTCCAAATTAAAAAGGCATTCTTCATAATCTGCTTTTTTTTTTACATTTTATTTTGATTTTAGCATTACAAAAAAGTTGCAAAAAGAGCATAGAGCGCCTACACATTCCTTACCCGATTTCCCCTAACAGTCGTCCCACACATAACTACAGCACAACCATCACAACCACGAAAACAGCACACTACATCACCTAACCACAGACCTTACTCTAAACTCACCGTGTTCCCACTAAGGTCTCTTCCCTATTCCTGCATCTTATCTACACGCTCACCAGTGCCCCCTGGGCTGGGGCAGTTCCTCGGTCTCTTTTTTTTTTTTATCTTGGCACTTAAAAAAAACATTTTTTTAAACATTTTTTTCATTTTTTGAGAGCATGAGCAGGGGAGGGGCAGAGAGAGAGGGAGACACAGAAGCCAAAGGCGGCTCCAGGCTCTGAGCTGCCAGCACAGACCCCAACGCAGAGCTTGAACTCACAGACTGTGAGATCATGACCTAAGCTGAAGTCAGACGCTCAACCAACTGAGCCACCCAGGCACCCTTGATCTTGGCACTTTTCAAGTTTTGATGAGAATACCACAGAATGAGGTACTCTTCCCAGTGCATCCTCTCAAGGTACATCATGTCAATATGTCCTATTACTGGTAATGTAAACCTTAATCACCTGACAAAGACAAGGTCTTCTGGGTTTCTCCATTGTAAAGTTACTGTTTTTCCCTTAGTAACTGTCTGGGGGAATATACTTTGAAACTACTAAAGTAGTCCATTTCACCTCAAACTTTGGCCATTAACTTTAATACCTATTAGTGAAACTTTTCTACAATTACTACTGTGATATTTGTCTAATAGTGATTATCAATTTCCCTCCATATTTATAAGGTGGAAATCTGTGAGAATGAGTTTGAGCGGTGCCTGGGTGGCTCAGTTGGTTGGACATCCGACTTCAGCTCAGGTCATGATCTCGCGGTTTGTGAGTTTGAGCCGCGCATAGGGTTTCTGTGCTGACAGCTGAGAATCTGGAGGTTGCTTCAGATTCTGTGTCTCCTCCTCTCTCTGCCCTCCCACACTCATGCTCTGTCTCTCTCTCTCAATAACAAATAAATGTTAAAAAAAAATAAAATAAAATAAAAAAGAATGAGTTTGAGCATTTTCTTTCTTTCTTTTTTTTTTTTTTAGTATTTTTATTTATTTTTGAAGGAGAGAAAGACAGAGCATGAGTGAGGGAGGAGCAGAGAGAGAAGGAGACACAGAATTCGAAGCAGGCTCCAGGCTCTGAGCTGTTAGCACAAAGCCCGATGCAGGGTTCAAACCCACAAACCGTGAGATCATGACCTGAGCCGAAGCCGGATGGTCAACCGACTGAGCCACCCAGGCACCCCTAGTTTGAGTATTTTCTGTGTTTAATGGCCATTATTAGGTATATATTTCTGTGATTTGTCTGTATCTTTTTCCAATATCTTTCTTTCAGGTTCTTACTCATTTTTTGTTTCTCAATTTGTCAAAGTTCTTTATATAGCAGGGCTAAGAGGCCTCTTTGTGATATATGCCACAAATATGTTTTCCCAGATTGTCAGTTTCCTTTTGACTTTATGATTCTTTTCATAATTTTTAAAATCTAGTCAAATTTATCAATCTTTTCTTTTACTGACTCTGAATTTTGAGTCATGTTAAAAAGACACCAAGGTTAAAGAGGAACTCTTCTAGGACCTGTATGACTGAATGCTGTAATACACAGAGTCAGCTTTTTCCAAATGGCTACCGAGTTGTTCCATCGCTATCTTTTTTTTTTTTTTTTAAAGTTTATTTATTTTGAGAGAGGGAATGAGAGAGAGAATCCCAAGCAGGCTCTGCACCACCAGTGCAGACGTGGGGCTCAAACTCACCAACCATGAGATCATGACCTGAGCCAAAACCAAGAGTCAGAGGCCTAATGGATTGAGCCACCCAGACGGCCCTCCCATCACCATCTTTTAAAAAGTTTATCTTCACTCCCAATGATTTGAGATCCAACCTTTTTCACATAAAACTCTGGACTTTCTACCCCACCCCACTGGTCCACTATGCATTCATGTGCCAATATCACATTATTTTACAGAAGATGTTTTAATGTCTGATGGAGCTTGCTCTGCACAGTTTTTCTTTACCAGTATTTTCCTGGCTGTTCTTACATGTTTATTTTTCCACACAAACTTTCATATCAACTTGTCCTAACTTTATTAAAGTTGTATTTTTGTTGGAATTATGGTGAATTTGTAAATTCATTTAGGGAAGAACTGATATCTTTATAATTCTGAGTCACAGAATTTAATAACAATAGATGTCTTGGGAAGTCTGGGTGGCTCAGTCTTAGGTTAACTGACTCTTGGTTTTGGCTCAGGTCATGATCTCATGGGTTCGTGAGTTTAAGCCCTGCATCGCATTCAGCGCAAAGCCTGATTGGGATTTCTCTCTCTCCCTCTCTCTCTCTGCCCCTCCCCCACTTGAGCTCGGTCTCAAAAGATAAACATAAAAAATTAAAAAAAAGAAAAAAGAATAGTCTTTCCAATATTTCAAGTCTATTTCTTTTTGAGTGTGTAAAAAGTTTTCCTCCTACAGGTTTCACACATTTCTTGTTAAATTTATTCCCAAGCATTTAATTTTCTTTTTTATTACCATAGTGAGATTTTTCTTAATATTATATTCTATTTATTATTTATGCATAGGAAGACTATTAGTTTTGTACATTATTTTTACATCCTACTACTTTACTGAACTGCTTTATTTTTTGAGTTAATTTTACCACTGATGGTCTGGAGTTTTCCAAATACACTATCAAATCATCTCTAAATTTAGAGTTTTACTTCTGCTTGCCCATTCTTATTACTGCAATTGATTTCTCTAGTCTAAGTGCAAAGGCTGACACCTTTGCATACAATACAATGTTAAATAGAAGAAGAAATAGTGGGCACCCTTGCCTTGTTCATGATTTTAGTGGAAAGGACACTGGTGTTTCTCCATGAAATAAGATACTGGCTTTAGGACTATGTATTACAAATTTCTGATAATATTCATAATAAAAGATGAATAAGTGAATACTTCTTAACCTAACAAAATGCAAACATCATGCCAAACTCCAACACCATGCTTAGTGATGAAAACGTGGACGTATTCCCATCAAAGACTGAAAGAAGACAAAGATCCCCAATATTTAACATTTTTCTAAAATTAACTATTAATAGATTTAGTCCATTGAAGGAAATAGGAGATATTAACATTAGAAAGGAAGAAGTAAGCATCATCATTTGCAAATGGTATCATCAGCCGCTTGGAATACGCAGGGTAACAAAATAAAACTCTTATAAACAATGAAAGAATCCAGTAAGCTGTTTAGTACTATATTAACATTACTTGAATGTACATTTGATCTTTATTAGGGTTGGCCTCACAACTGGGTACTACCTGGGTGAGATTTCCTCTATTATAGAAAACAAAACAGGTCCAAAAACATGTTTTCCTGCATATGTTAAAAACTAACCAGGTGTAAAAAACTGAGGATGATTCATACTAAGTTGATTAACCATAATAAATTGCTAATTTACAGAAAGAAAAAAGTGCCAAAAACATACTTACTTTAACCTTAAATTCTGGAGTGCACTACTGTGTACCCCATATGAAGAGACCGTAACAGTAAAATACATTCTCCCTATATTATGACTGTCCTCCATTAAAAAGAATAGTTTGATATATAAGAACATAGCATTGCATGTTCTGACCTCTAGAAATACTTCTTCTCAGAGAATTTAGGACAGTAAGTCTGCTTGGAATTATTTGTAGTATGGAAAGTGACTTGTTTCTTACTAACTATTCAAATAATACTGTTCATGGGCACCTGGGTGGCCCAGTCGGTTAAGCATCTGACTCTTGATCCCAGCTTAGGTCTTGATCTCAGGGTTTTGAGTTCAAGCCCCATCTTGGATTCTATGCTGGGCATGAAGCCTACTTCAAAAAAATAAATAATAGTAATACTGTTCATACTTTATTTGTATCAGGACTTGGTGAGTTTTTGTTTACTGTTCCTTCCATCACAACATACTTCAATTTAACACATCATTTCTCTCTGAAAACAGAAACTGTAAATTAGCAATGTAACAAATATTATGTACACAGTACCAGGGCCTCAGCTCAGTGAGGTATATAAATAGTAATGCATCTGCATTAAGCCTGAAATTCCCAATGTTATAATCAATCCTACGGTTTTGTACGTGGTTGTCCTCTGTACCAAATTTTGTTGTACAAACAACACATTGGTTGCTGATGAATACTAATCTATTGTTAACAGAGTGATACCCTTTGAAGAAAAAGATGGCAATAGTAATTGGGAGAGTGCATGACAGATTTCTGAAAGATTTCTGAATTGCTGGTAATTCTTGTTATGGTGATCTTACAGGTACGTTCACTTTGTGATAATTCATACTTGAGATTTCTGTGCACTTTTATGTATATACATTATACTTGAATCAAGTATATTTTAATTTTTAAAAATAAGCAGAAAACTGAAACAAAATAAAAACAAACCACACAAAAAGACCTCCAACATCTCCAATAAAGTCCAATTTCTCTGGAAGCATGCTATATTGCACTTAGGGTCTCTGTTGAAAACAGTAACAAAAAAACTCATCTTTAAACTCTAGAATCATTCAGCTTGATGAGATCCTCACACTATGTGTTAACTGTGGAAGAGCAAATTCACATCTTCTATTTTAACTTTTTCTGTGTGTGTGTGTGTATGTGTTTCAAAGTAGAAAGGGAGGCTCACTTGTTCTATACAAACTGTCATGTGTATTTGAGTATCTCTGCCTTTCTCATTCTCCTTTTCTTGCTTTCTCTTATTCTTAGACCATCTATAGCTGAATTTCCTGAAGTCTCATATGCATATAATACAAATTAAGCTGTATAAACCAGAGCAGAAAAACAATTCTACCTTACAAAACTGCAACATCCCCACCCAGACGCTCCAGGCACAATGATCAACTCAAACTCCTCACGCTCACTCATTATTTCTTCTGCACCATCCAGACTTACTCTTCCCCCAGGCCAAAACCCCAGAAACACCCAGACTCAGTTCCTTTTAATATCTAGCCCCACCCACAGACACCAGGTTCCATTTCTGGGAAGCCTTTCTCTCCACTCTTCTGGGCTATGCCCCCACTGCTACAGACCTATCTGGTGCTCCCAAACCCTAGCATGAATGATCATAAAAACCACCTACCTCCTATTCTTCTCTCTTCCCCATTCCAATGAACCTTTCATCCAGTCATGTCCTCTCTCTGAAGGACAGCGCTGAGCGAGGCACCTTGCTTAGAAACATTCATTGGCCTTCCCTGCACTTTGAATGAAGCCCAAGCCTGGCTTTCAAGGTCTACACAGAATTCCTACAAATAACCATGAAATTAGCCCACTTTCCTGACCAATATGAGAGTTATTTTAACCACTAAAAGAGGACACATACTGTATATTATAAAAAGACAAACATAAAAACCAAAGGAAAAAAATCTAACTCAGCCTGATTTCTGAACAAAGAATGAACATGACTATCATTCAAGACCGAAGAGCCAAAGAAAAGTCAGAAGCAAATAAATAAATAAATCCATCCATAGCTGAAAATGTTTGGTTACAGGGAAACATGAATGTGGCCACCCGGAATGCAAATCTAAATCTAGTTCCTCATCCCCAAAGACTGAAAATAACTACAGGAAACACTACTGCTATATGTGAGCAATTTCCGAGACTCTATGCAAGCTTGATTCTTACTTCCTTAGGACAGCACGTTAAGGTCATTCTCCATGTAGAAGAAAACAGCGAGTACAGATAATAGAGCATGGCTATGATCTCTGATCAGTTTCACTTTTTTTTTTTTTTTTGAGGAAATTACAGTATAAAAACACCAAAATAACAATATAAAGACTGATGTTCTCTGATCAAGTAGTATTTTATCTCACAAGATAAGGTTTGAAAACATCCTCTCAGAACAAGAAAAAATACCCTCCATGGTCACTATTTCAGTGATCACAGCCACTTTACAGGACATAATTATCGTGAATTATAAGGATCCACTATATCTCTAGGGAACATATTTTACTTGCAACACAAACATGGTTAACTTCGGATACGCATAAAACAATACAAGGACACTGTTTAAAAATTAAGTACATTAAATGTAGTGAAGCCTGGAGCAGGGATGGCAAATAGATTTCGTCTTGCACGTCGGTTCAAAAGAACAACGAGTTCTGAATAAGGTGTCCTCTGAAACTGGGATACCAGGGGAGAGACTGTCCTCGATTAGTAATGTTGGCCAGAGATGAGAGAAAGGAGTCAGAAGACCTGCACCACACATTTGCCATCCCTTGGCTACCGTACTTCAAAAAATCTCAAAGAATACATAATCACAAAATTACTTACTGCTTCAACAGAGTTGCATTCCCGCCTTGTTTCTAAATAACGTAGTGCTCGTTTTTCTTCTTCTTTCAATTTAGCGTCTGCCTGCCCAGAAGCAAAATAGCAATCATTTTTAAGAATATCAAGAGAACAGCTGAAATTATCACATATACTAAGTTCTGACTTACATATTTCATATAATTCTGTACACCATTTTGTTGTAAATACGAGGGTGCCTGTGTTCTATAAAATCTCTCTGTGGAGTCCAAGTATGCCTTCTCAAAATTATCCCTATAAATTTGAAGCTTATCCTCAGGATTAGAACAAAGGTTAACTGAAAAACAGAAAATAAAATTTTACTCTAATTATGTTTCAAATCAGTATTTTGAGTACAATAATTGAAATAACAAATAGTGAGGGGTCATTATGTGCAAGGGACTGTGACAACGCTCAAGAGAACATAAATATAATACAAGACCCTTCTCCATAACAGACTTAAAATGGTAACAGCATAAAGCACTAAAGTGACAAACAGTACAGATAACATGGGCTATTGTATTTCTGCATAGGAAAGGGCATGACTTCTAACTAGATGGTCAAGAAACCATCCACAGATGAGATGAGATTTGAGATGAGTCTTAAGGGAAAACTAGAATTTACATAGAAGCTAGTAAAATAAGCAAATAATCTGAAGTACAAAAATCCCAAGGCCAAGTCAAGGTATAATGACCAGGTAGAATGGGAAGTTAGGAGTGGCTGTGGAGGGGTACATGGGTGGCTGAGTCAGTTGAGCATCAGACTCTGGATTTTGGCTAAGGTCATGAACTTTGGGTTTGTGAGTTTGAGCCCCATGTTGGGCTCTACACAGACAGCATGAAAACTGCTTGGAATTCTCTCTCTCCCTCTCTTTCTCTCTCTCTCTCAAAAAGAAAAAAAATACGAGTGGTTATGGAAAGTCTCGAATCTCAGGTTAAGTAACCTGAATTCAGCATGGTGTAACCACTAAATGGGTAAAATCAAATAAAAAGTACTTAAAAATTAATCTCATGAACAGTACATGGGTTAAATGATAGTAATAAGGTCACTATAAGACAACTGTTTCAAAAGTCCAGAAGCAGAGTTTACACAGTATAAACTGGTGGTAGCTGATAGAAGAGGAATAAATTTCAAGGACATGGCTAATGAAAGCCTAAACACTATGATAGCTCAAGACGTATGGTCTAATAGAGAAAGCCAATCAAAGATAACTGCAGGTTCATTAATACAAAAAATTCTTGGGGCGCCTGGGTGGCTCGGTCGGTTAAGCGTCCGACTTCGGCTCAGGTCATGATCTCACGGTCCGTGAGTGCGAGCCCCGCGTCGGGCTCTGTGCTGACGGCTCAGAGCCTGGAGCCTGTTTCGGATTCTGTGTCTCCCTCTCTCTCTGCCCCTCCCCTGTTCATGCTGTGTCTCTCTCTGTCTCAAAAATAAATAAACGTTAAAAAAAAAAAAATTAAAAAAAAAAATACAAAAAATTCTTACTGAGGAGTACTTTGTGCCCACGTCCTACATCCAGTAAAGATACAGTGTCAACAACACAGTTAACTGAACTAAATTATGATGACAGGGAGGCACGGGTCCTATGAATCAATGTGAGAGGGACCTAAGCTAGCCCGGGAATTAGGGAAGGCCTCTAAGAGGAAACAGAGGATGCAGATGAGCTAGAAGACAGAGGGAGGAGGAGGAGGAGTATTCTGAGAGAAAACACTGTATCTGACTTAAATAATAAATGAGAAGAGCACTGCCAGAAGCTGAAAAGTTCAGAGAGGAGTATGTACATGAAATAAACATACTGTCTGAAAATATAAGCACAAAATTAGTTACCACCTTTAGGAGCTAAAGAATCAAAATCTACATTTCTTTAATTCAGGTCACTGAAAGGATTTGCCAGCCAAGAAATGAGTGACATGGAGAAAACAAGTATTAACCACACAAATATGGGTTTTTCTATGTGGCCTTGAAGAGATTTCATGCCTTCTGTGTACTCTTAACAGCATCTGGCACTAAACATAGGCGTGTCTCTATGCTAGTACACATAACTCTGGCAGTACTATTCTGTAACTGTCTCAGAATTTCCAGAAAAAATTATCATCAGGAAAGTTCAGAACATACCATAGGATTCTCTTACTCCAATGACCAGCTGAGAATCAAAAGCTTCTCCTAATCTTTCAGCATGTACCAGCTTCATTGCACTATCCTGGAGTCTGTTTTTTATATTTGAAAAGATTGACTCATTCCATGTATCAAGCATGAGCTAGGATAAAAAGAAGCATGAAATCATTGCAATTATTAATATACTAAGTACCATACAGACACACAAAAACTTTAGCTATAAATACTAAAAAAAGGAAACCACATTCTTAGGCCTATATTCACTTGAATGCTTCAGGGAACTAGTATATTTAAATCTGGTAAAAAACACATGGTAAATGTTAAAGAACACATTTCAAAATCTAACGTAAATGGATTTGAATTCCAGCTCTATTACTTATTCACTGGCTTTCCCATCTGTAAAATAGTAAAAGTAAGAATACAAATCTTAAGTGGTTGTTGTAAAAATTAAATACAGTAATACCTGGAAAAGGTTACCTCCCCTACAGTTACAAGGTTACATTTCAGAAATACTGGTCAGTGTTTGGAATGCTCATGTGCAGGTTTGTACGAACATGCAATAAATGCAAAAAGCACTGAATGAAAACCTGCCTGATACTAGATCTTAAAAAACACACACAAATCCACCTGAAAGATGTTCCATTTAAATGATGGAAATATTACACACATATCCATATGTATTATCATTCCAAGTAACTGGGTCAGATACAGAAAATATATTAACAACAGTAGCATCAATAACGACAAAAATAACAGGTATGTAACATTCACTACGTACCTAGCACTGCTCTAAGTACTTTCCACACGTAACTCATTTAATCCTCAATACCGATATATAGGTGTTATTATCTCCTTTTTAGAAATGCAGACTCAGAGGCACTGAGAGGAAAGCTAACTCCCCACATGCATACAGCTCATTAATGGCAACACTGGGATTTGAATCCAACAACTATGGTCTCAGAATCTACGGTCTTAATCATTAAGTGATGCTGATTCCTGTAATCAGTAGGGGATGGCAAAAATTAAAAGAATAACGGAAAAACAAGAGAGGACAAGATTATGGAACTGAAAATTAAAAAGCACGTAGAAGTATTTTTCTTTTTTGGGGGGGAGGGGGATAATTTCTCATATTGCAGTTATTTCTACCACCCGAGAACCACTGGGTGTCTAAATTTACAGCATCCCTGTCGACATCAGCACAAATTTTAGAGCTTGGAAGGGGCAGGAATGCCGAGGCAACTATTTGAGGGCCTGAGTTTGCATTCAGCAAGTAGCAAGTCGTTTAAAGTCCAAGAGGCATTTCGTACTTTTCTTCCACTTTTCAAATCTATGTTTCTATTTGATTCTCAGAAGCAAGAATACATATGAGAAATGAGGGCAGGGAGCTTTAAGTCATTAAGGATTGAAGAGCTGAAAAGAACACCTGAGATTCCACTTTCAGAGCTGAGTTCTTTCAATTAAATCACAAGGAGTTCTGGACACAGAACTTTTAAACTAGAAACTATGCAAAATATGAAAATAAACAGTACATGAGTTCACAATAACTAGAATCAAGTAAAAAGAAAAACATAACAATAATAGCAGCTTAGTCACAATGAAACACCAAGATACGAGAAGGTAATCTAAGGAGAGATTTTTGAAAGAGGAAAAAAGTAAAGTAATCTATAGGAAGGTAAAAGTACAAAGAAAGAAGAAGGAAACAGAATACAGAAGATAAAACTAGGAAAAGGCAGAGATGTCTGAAGGCACAGATCCGCAACTCAACACCACGTGGGATAACGAAACAGAAGTGCAGCTCAACGCGGTTGGAAGAAAGACAGTATTATTCAGTAAAACCCAGCAAGAACTTAAAAGGAATTTATATGTGAAGTAGGAAAGCCCACTTAAAGTCTAAATTACTTCCTAAAGTTGTAAAATAACCCTCTTTCTGAAGACTAGTAAGGGGGACAAAAAGCAAAAATAAACTTACTTTTCGAACAATACTGTCTTCTACGGTTGATTTTTTATTACTGCCCTGTTTACCCATTAAAGTAATCTCCAGTTGACAAAAAGGCTTCGGTAAAATATCACACTGTGTAAAGAATTTTCGCCATTCAACAATGTATGCTTTTAGCAAAGCTGTATCATCTTGATGGCTCAGTACTCGCTGGAAAAAAAAAAAGAATTATATGAATTTGAAATAAATACAGGTAGGTGCTTGAAAGAATAACAGAACATAGCCATGCTATAGAGCATTTTATTTACTGTACAAACTATATTACACTCAAGAAATTAAAACATGTATATATCCAAGAAAAAAACACGTTCACAAAGACTTACTACGGCAATCATTTTGATATATACATAAAATCATCATGTATACATGAAACTGATCAAATGTTATATGTCAACTATATTTCATTTAAAAAAAAATCCCAAACCCTCTATCCTTAAGCTATCACCTTTTTATCCTCCCCACTACCATTCCCATCCATCCCTTTCCTGGCCCTAGCAACCATTCATTTGCTTTTGGTGTCTATATATTTGCCTGTTCCAGACTTCCACATGAATGGAAACTTACAATATGTAGACATTTATGACTGACTTCTTTCATATAACAGTTCTGAGGTTCACCCAAGTCCTAGGACCTATCATTACTTTATTCCTTTTATGGCTGAATTCTATCCCATTTTATAGATATACCACATTTTATCTACCGGTCCATTGATGGACATCAGGGTTGTCTCCACCTATTGGCTATCATGAATAATGCTGCTATAAATATCCATATCCCCAAAAAAGTTCATAAAAAAACCTGTGTACACTCACCAAGAAAGAGAGGACTGAAATAAACAACATCAGAAATGAAACAGGAGACATTACAACTGATAACACAGAAGTACAAAGGAGTGGGGCTCCTGGCTGGCTCAGTCAGTAGAGCACGTGACTCTTGATCTCAGGGTTGTGAGTTTAAGCCCCACACTATAGCCTACTTAAAAAAAAATTACAAAGGACCATAAGAGACACTGTGAACAATTATACGCCAACATATTCAACAACAGAGAAGAAATGGATAAATTCCATAAGACATAAAATCTATGAAGACAAAAGAAATAGAAAATCTGAACAGACCCAATCACTAGCAAGTAGACTGAATCATTAATGAAAAATCTCCAACAAACTGAAGTCTGGGACCAAATGGCAACAATGGTGAATTCTACTAAACACTGAATGAGAATATCAATCCTTTTCAAACTCTTCCAAAAAACAGAAGAGGAATAAACACTTACAAACTCAGTTAATGAGGATGGTATTACCCTGACACCAAAAACCGGTAAGGATGGCCCAAAAGAAGAAAATTATAGGCCAATATCCCTTAAGAACATGGGTGCAAAACTGCTCAGCAAAATATCAGAAAACCAAATTCAACAATACATTGAAAGGACCATACACCATGATCAAGCGGGATTTATTCCACGGATGCAATGTTGGTTAGTTCAGCACTCACAGATCGATCAATGGGAAACACCACATTAACAAAACGAAGTATAAATCTCATATAACTAGAGTGCCTGGGTTGTGAGGTTGGTTAAGCGTCCAACTCTTGATTTTGGCTCAGATCATGATCTCACAGTTCAGTTAGTGGAATCAAGGCCTGCATTGGGCTCTGCGCTCCAGGCTCTCTCCCTCTCTGCCCCGTCCTGGCTCACATTCACAAGTGTGCATTCTCTCTTTCTCTCTCTCTCAAAATAAACATCAGAGAGAAAGAGAGAGAGAGAGAGAGAGCGCACGGGGGAGGGACAGAGAGAGAGAGGGAGCCACAGATTCCGAAAGTGGCTCCAGGCTCCACACTGTCATCACAGACCCCAAGTGGGGCTTGAGCCCACAAACCATGAGATCATGACCTGAGCCGAAGTTGGATGTTTAACTGACTGAGCCACCCAGCCGCCCCAATAAATAAACATTTTTAACAAATCATATGATCATCTCAAATAGATGCAGAAAAAGCATTTGACAAAATCCAATATCCATTTATGATAAAAACTTAAAGCAGGTATTGAGGGAATTTACCTCGGTATAATAAAGGCAATATATGACAAACACATAACTAAAATCATACTCAGCAGTGAAAAGCTAAAAGCTTTTCCTCTAAGATCAAGAACGGGACAAGAATGCTAACTGTTGTCACTTTGATGTAACATATACTGGAAGTCTTAGAACACCCATACAAGCCAGACGACAAGAAAAAGAAATAAAAGGCATCCAAGTAAAAAGAAGTAAAACTGTCACTATTTGTAGGTAATATAATACATTAAAAAATCATGAAGACTCCACTAAAAAACTGTCAAAACCAGTTAAGTTTAGTTTTAGTAACACAAGATACAAAATCAATATACAAAAATATGTTGCGTTTCTATATACTTAAACTATCAGAAAGAGAAATTTAAAAAAAAAAAGAACAATACCATTTACAATTGCATCAAAAAGAATACCTGAAAATAAATTTAACCAAGGAGGTGAAAGAACTGTACACCCCAAATTGTAAGACATTGATGAAACAAACTGAAGACACAAATAAATGGGAAGACATCCAGTCCTCATGGAATAGAAAAATAATAGCATTAAAATGTTCATACTACCAAAAACAATATACAGAATAAATGCAATCCCAATCAAAAGTCCAGTGGTATTTTTCACAGAAAAAGAACAAACAATCTTATAATTTGTAGGGAACCACAAAAGACCCAGCATAGTCAAAGCAACCTTGAGAAAGAAGAACAAAGCTGGAGGCATCACCTCCTCCCTGACTTCAAACTATATGACAAAGCTCTACAGTAATCAAAATCGTGCGGTATTAGCACAAAAACAGACACGCAGATCAACGGAACAGAAAAGAGAGCCCAGAAATAAGCCCACGCTTATGCGGTCAATTAATTTACAACAAAGGAGTCAAGAATCTACAATGGGGAAAGGACAGAAATACACACGAGGAAAGGACAACCAAGTACCAACAAATGGTGCTGAGAAAACTGGATAGCCACACACAAATGAAGGAAACTGCACCACTCTCTTGCACCACACACAAAAATGAGCTCAAAATGGATTCAAGACTCAAACGTAAGACCACAAACCAGAAAGCTCCGAGAAGAAAGCATGGGTGATAAGCTCCTTAACACGGCTCTTGGCGATGACTGTTCTGAATAGGACACCCAAAGCAACAAAAGCAAAAATAAACACGCAGGACTACGCCAAACTAAAAAACTGCCACATGGCAAAGGAAACCCTGAACACAATGAAAAGACAACCTACCAATGGGAGAAAGTCACTGCACATCACCTATCTGACGAGGAGCTAGTATCCAAAACGCACAAAGAACTCCTACGACGCAACAGCAAATAGTAAACAATTAGAGTGAAAAATGGGCAGATCTTCCCATGCGTCCGATGACGACGTAAGATGGCCAACAGGTCATTCAAAAGATGCTCATCGTCACGAAAATGTAAATCGGAACCGCAATGGGCCATCACCTCGCACCTGTCAGAACGGCCAGCATCAAGAAGACAAGAAATAACAAGAGCTGGCGAGGCTGTGGTGAAAAGGGAGCCCGTGTGCACTGTGGGTGGGAAGTGAACTGTGCAGCCACTATGGAAAACGCTATGGAGGTTGCTCGAAAAATTAAGAACAGAACTACCATATGATCCAGCAATTCCACTTCTGGGTGTTTACCCAAAGAAAATGAAAACACAAACTCGAGAAAATATATGCACTCCGATGAATACTACAGCATCATTTACAACAGCCAAGATATGGAAACAACAAAAGTATATCAAAGACAAAGAAAATGTTATATAGGGGCACCTGGGTGGCTCAGGCAGTTAAGCAGCCAACTCTTGATTTCAGTTCAGGTCATGATCTCACGGCTCATGAGAATGAGCCTCACATCGGGCTCCACACTGACAGGGCAGAGCCCCCTTGAGATTCCCTCTCTGCCTCTTCCCTGCTTGAGCTCTCTCAAAATAAATAAATAAACATTTTAAACCAAGAAAAAGAAAATGTGGTATATATACACATTGGACTGTTTCCCAGCCATTAAAAACAAAACAAAACAAAACGAAGTCTTGCCATTGGCAAGAACACAGACCTTGAAGGCAACAACAGTTAACAACTGTATTCGATATTAGAAAGTTGGTAAAAGGAGCTCTTAAAAGTTCTCATCACAAGAAAAAAAAATTCTGTAACTATGTGTGGTTATGGATGCTAACTAACTTACTGTAATCAATTCGCAAAATATACAAACATCAAATCATTACACTGTACACCTAAAGCTAATGTCAATTATACCTAAATTTAAAAAACCCAACTTACACAGTAATGTTCACAGAAGCATTATTCAGAACAGACAAAAAGTAGTAACAACCCAAGTGTCCACCAATGACGAACAGATGAAAAAAACTGGTGTATAGTCATACAGTGGAATATTATTCAGCCATAAAAAGAAATGCAACAAAGATAATTATTACAATGTAGTTTAATCTTGAAAACATTATCGTCAATCAAAGCTAGTCATAAAAGGCTTCATATTGCATGAGTCCATTTGTACAAAACGAACAAAAGCACAGAAGGAGAAAGTAGATTAGGGGCGCCTGGGTGGCTCAGTCAGTTAAGCATCCGATTCTTGGTTTCGGCTCAGGTCATGATCTCACAGTTTTGAGATTGAGCCCCACAACAGGCTCAGTGCTGCCTGCTTGGGATTCTCTTTCCCCGTCTCTGTTCCTGCTCCGGTCATGCTCACATCTCTCTCTCTTTCTCAAAATAAATAAGTCAACTTAAAAAAAAAAGTAGATTAGTGGTTGCTAGAGTTTGTGGAGAGTGGGTAATGAGGGGGCGGGTTAACTGATCAGGGGTACAGTTTTTTTTAGGGTGACGAGAATGTTCTAGAATTTGTGGATGATGGTTGCACAACTTTATGAATATATAAAATATGGTTTAAGAGGGTGAATTTTCTGGGATGTAAATTACATCACAATTTTTTTAAAAGGGTGGGGTCTATTTCTCAACCACTGGTTTGGGTTGATCCTGTGACAGGCTTTGACCAAGAGAATGCAGATGCGACACCTTGAGACTTCCAAATGACCTGAGGAGCTCTTGCAGATTTCAGTATCACCTCTGAGGCTGGTTTCCTCAAGAATGGGAAACCACCTGACAGAGAAAGGCCCAGATGGAAGCTAGCACCGAACACCAAGTTTGTGAGAGAGGCTCTCCTGGATCATCCAGTCCTTGCAGAGCCAACAGCCACCTGCTGGCACATGAACACACCAAGGCCTGGGGCCCCTGGCTGGCTCAGTAGGTAGAGTATGCAACTCTTGACCTCAGGGCTGTGAGTTCAAGCCCCACATGGGCCATGAAGCCCACTTTAAGAGAAAAAAGAAGCAGGGGGAGGGGAGCTAAACTTAGGCCAAATCAGGTGACCCTATCCCCAATTGCTAAATTATACAATTAAGAGCAAAAAAATACTTACATCAATATAACAAAATAACAAAAGAATTAAATACCCGAATAACTTCCCAAGCCTTGTACATTTATTTTTCACTTTCCATTTTGTCATTTTATATAATGCTATAAACATTTTAATGCAGATGGAAACAATCTCTCCTGTTTAAGAGATCTGGTCCTCCCTAACAAGATAAGTTCAGTCTAACTACTGACTAGGAAAATAACTCAAAAAGCTAAATTCTCTTAAAGGTTTAGAAGTCATACATATATGCCTAGCATTACTACTCCTACAATTTAAATGCTCAGAATCAGTGACACTAATCATCCTCCTCAGGGTTTTTCTGAGGTCTACATTCCAGATTTCACTGGATCATATTACAGTGAAACACTTAACTTAGTTTTCCAGTGTAAAGTGTATTTTTTTAACATTTATTAATACGTAAGGTGATTCTTTATGAGCCCATTTCCAGAAAATGAAGGATAAAGGTCTATAAATTTGAAATAAATATAATTTATATTCACCAAAAGTCATAAACAGATAAGGTGATATGCTTCCAAGGCAAGTAGAAACTATATTTCTAAATGAGTTCTAGAAAAGTATACTTTTCATTAAATTTTGATACCAAAACATTTATTTTTCTAAGCAAAGCAGAAAAATATTACTTATGTTCATTAAAAGATAATTTCCTATAAAACTATAGTTTTTAAAAAATCATTTATCAAAATGACAGAATTAATGATGTTATCAATAAAACATTTCATTTTGTAAGTAACACCCCATGTGACAGGATTCTTTTTTCATCATGGTAGTGGCTATTAGCAGAATTAAATATGTAACAATCATACACGTAACTTCAGTATCTTATATAGAAAAAGACCATTTTTTAGGTTAAGCTAAAAATGTTAGGCTGCTATCAGTATTTAACAAAATTTCTAACAGACAACTTTGACTAATGTTGTATGAGACACTGACATAAAAATTCACCTAAAGAATAAAAAAATTCTAGCTCTGTAGTTTTCAAAACTTCATTTTAGAGAAAGGAAAACAATCTCAGGTCTTCAGGCCCTTCCTTCTTCAAAGTGTTAAGAGTATGGGGCACCTGGGTGGCTCAGTCAATTAAGCATCCGACTTCAGCTCAGGTCATGATCTCACAGTTAGTGAGTTCAAGCCCTGTGTCGGGCTCTGTGCTGACAACTAGGAACCTGGAGTCTACTTTGGATTCTGTGTCTCCCCCTCTCTCTGTTCCTCCCCTGTTCACACTGTCTGTCTGTCTGTCTGTCTCTCTCTCTCTCTCTCTCCCTCTCAAAAACAAATATTAAAAAGAATATTTTTTAATAAAACTGAAGCAGGCTCCAGGCTCCAAGCTGTCAGCACAGAGCCTGACACAGGGCTCAGACAATGAACTTTAAGACCATGACCTGGGCCAAAGTCAGATGCTTAACCAACTGAGCCACCTGGGCGCCCCAACCTAAAGAGCTTTGAATGACCTTTTTTTCATTTCAATATTATGAAACATTTCTACATATTATAAACAAGAGTGAATTTCAGCTCAGCAGCAGCAATGTAAAGGACAATGCAAGGATTTTACAGTTGAAGAAATATCTGGAATTGAAGAAAATTACTATCAGCTTGAGAAGAGATACAGGCTGCGAGAAAAAAAACTGATTCATGTGTACTGACACTTGACAAAAAAACAGTGGGGGTGGGGACTTCTAAAGAACATATAAAAAACTTAACTCTTTATATCTTTTTTTTTGACAGAGAGCGAGCATGTGCACGTGCAAGCGGGAGAGGGGCAGAGGGAGAAAGAGAGAGAAAGAGAGAGAAAGAGAGAGAAAGAGAGAGAGAGAGAGAGAGAGAGAGAGAGAGAAACTTTAAGCAGGCTCCATGCTCAGCACAGAACCCGACCTAAGAGTTGGACAATTAACTGACTGAGCCACCCAGGAGCCTCTTTACAGCATCTTTTAATGGAGGATGATATACTCTCTTAACAGAAAAGGCGCTAAGGGGCGAAAAAACAACCAAATCCAAATCATCTCATTAAAAATTTTAATCAAAATGGGGCACCTGGCTGGCTCAGTTGGTAGAACATGCGGCTCTTGATCTTGGGGCTATGAGTTCGAACCCCACGTTGGGGGTAGAGACTGCTTAAATAAATAAACTTAAAAAAAATAATTAACAGATGTCCAAAGTCAATGTGATATTTTAAAATTACTTCTGGAAGCCCTACATTCAAAATCAGAAAACAGGAAACTCTCTGAGTAAAGTCTTAAAATAAACTTAATACAAAGATGCAGCACTTACTGCCTGTGCTTGCTTGATAAACTCAAGAATATCTTCTTTTAAAGCCTGATGAATTTTTGCTGGACCTTTATCATCCCAGAGACAGACTGCATGCACATCCCTGTAAAAATAAAAGTAAACGAACATGAATACCAGAACAAGAACAAAGACAAAACTCACGTCAAGTTCTGTATGAATAGTTTCCATGGATCAAGCTACACCAAGATGAGGGTGGCTGAATCCATCCCTAAGAACCAAGAATTTTTTGTAAGCTGTTGTCACACATACACTTGTTTCTTTTTTTATTTTACTTTCTCTGTTTTCCTCCTTAATCTCTATTTACTGGATTTTTTTTTTAAGTAGGCTTCACGCCAAGCACAGGGCTTAAACTCTTGAACTCATGACCCTGAGAACAAGACCTGACCTGAGGTCAAGAGTAGGACATTCAACTGACTGAGCCACATAGGCATCCCCTCACTGGATATTTTGAATTACAAAAGCAAGCTCCCTTCTTCCAATCCCACATCCCAAGGTTCACTACTATTAATTTCTTTCTCATGTAACGACAAGTGTAAATTCTAATTCTTTACCAGAATATATGCAAACTATTCTTTAAAAAAAATTAGTCATTTAAATACTAGCAAATCTCTTAGCTTCCCCCATATAGCCGCTATATTTACACACTAATTACCGCTGTATCCCTGTTATTTAAAAAAACAAAACAAAAGCTCTCATAAGTTGGTATACTAAAACTCTGAATTTATAAAGCTGATATTATAGAAATATATTTAATGTTAATACAATATTGTCAATAAGTTAATTTCTTAATTGCCAAGCTGTAGAGTAGGGAAACTTATAACAAAAGGACAGAATCTTATATCGAGGATTCTTTTATCAAAAAATGTTCCCCAGTGATTCATTTAGTACCTAATGGAGCCCCTCTTATAAAAAATGTCAGAGAAATCAAAGTAAGACATCTCCAGAATTGTAATATTGTAACAATGACCAAATAGTTTGCTTTATATACAGAATCTTAGGAACATCAATATAACAATGTTCTGTCTGCATATTCATTTGAACTTACTTTGTCACCTGTTAAATTTAGCTTTTACCTTAATAGTGGTATCTAGCTCACTGCCCAGGATGCAGCAAACATACAAATCTTTGTTAAATAACAACAAAATAGGCAAATCTGATTGCTTACTATGTGCCAGTTACTTTTCTAGGCTGTTTTTACTCACTTAAATCTTCACAGCAACTCTGAAAGAAATACTCTTTTTATCACCATTTCACAGGTGGAGAAACTGTGGCAAAGAAAGGTTACGTAACATTCCGAAAATTACACAGCTAGTATATAGTGGAAACAGGCAGCTGGGCTCCAGAACACACACTAAACCATTCCCCAAATTCACTCTTGCACCTCTCCAAACCAACCATTCAGCCAACAGCAGCCAAAGTGATCTCCATAAAACAAATCACATCATATGAGCTGTACCCTTAAAATCCTCCAGTGGTTTCCTACTACTGTTTGAATAAACTATAAAATGATTAACTGATCCCTCTACAATCTCACCTCATGACTAAAATCAACCGGCTAAAATCAACTGATACAAAAATAGGTTGATTCTGGGGCACCCGGGTGGCTTAGTCAGTCAAGCGTCCACTCTTGGTTTCAGCTCAGGTCAAGATCTCACAGATCGTGATATAGACCCCCATATAGGGCTCTGCTCTGACAGCTTGGGGCCTGCTTGGGATTCTCTCTCTCCCTACCTCTCTGCCCCCTGCCCCTCCCCGAGCTCGCATGCGCACACCTGCGCTTTCTCTCTAAATAAATAAATAAGCTTAAAAAAAAAAAAAAGGTTGATTCTAATTCAGTATGTGTGCAACTACTGTGCATATAAACCCAAGATAGTTCAGGAACCCAGGAGAGGGGGAGAGTAGAAGTGAGAGGCAGAGGGGTAGTAAGGAAAAGGGAAGGCTCCCAGGAAGAGTTGGTTTCCTGAGCTTAATCTCCAAGAACAAGTAGGAGTTTGCCAGGCAAAGGTACAAGGGGGTGCGAGAAGGACATGGCACACACAAGTACCAGTAGAAGTACAGAACTGTGGATTACTGTGGTGCTTGCAGTGAATTTAACCAAATCACTGTGGTTCTCATGTCAAGCAGGGAGTGGTAAGCAAGAAATTGGGCAAATGAAGCCTTTTGCAGCCACATACTACATTCAATCATGGTCCTACTGTATCCATCACCTAAACATCTCTCCAATTTGGACATGTGCATCTATTACCACCACCAAAGTCAAAACCACCATCATCTCTTACTTTATTTACTGTAACAAAACTCACATGCATGGACTGCTTACCATGTGCCAGGCACTGTACACATACTGACTCGTGTTAGTTTAGGTCTTCCCAGAAGCAGAGGGTATTACACATGCAAGAGATTTATGGAAGGAACTATATGCAAGGGAAAATGTGAAGTGTGCTACAGGAAGCTGGGCAAGTGATAAGCCCACAATGCCAGTCTGATCCCTGTAGGGAAGGGTGGAAAGGAAGGTTGGGTAGGAAGAGCCTTAGACTGTCTTGCAGTTCTAAGAAAGTTTGGGAGTTCTGAGGCAGAAGTCACCCATCAGAGGAGTCTGTGCCACCCTGAAGTAGGACTACCCTAGTATCCCTGTACTCAAAGTAGTGCTAGGTACATTTTAGAATGGCTAAAATGTGGCATGAGTCTCATAAGGCAAGAGGGAATGGTGTGGTTAAGAAGGCAGGGTTGGGTCACTCCCAAGTAATCTTACCCAAGAAAGAGCTAAACTTGTGACTGATTTAGCACATCTTCCCCAGCTCGCTTTTCTCAACCTCCAGGTATTCCTAACTTTTGTCACATCAGCCCTCTTTTCTCAACCTCCGGGTGCTCCTAAGTATGTCAACAATACGCTCATTCTTATTCAAACACAACACTACTCTTCATCACCCAGAAGACCCTGTCAACTCTCCAGGTCAATTTTAACACACAGTTTGAAAAACATGTAATGTACCTGAGGAATGGATTATGATAATACCCTTAAAGCTCTCTATGTTCCTCGCCCAGATCCTACTCTCTTCTATCCTCCCCAGAAGTAACCGAGCCTGAATTTACTGTTTTTTGTGTTTTATGACAGACTATGAGTATTCCTGACCTTCATGGAAATTGTATCAATAATCTTTTGGAATCATTTTGTACTCAACATTGCTTCTGCTATTTACCCATACAGACAATATGCAGTTTTAGTTCGTGCAGTTTATCTGTTGTATCAAATGGCACATCAGTATAAAAGGGAAGGAGTAATGGCCAGCAATAAATGTATGAAATTAAATCCGAATGGTTAAGAATACATTCTCTTGGAATATAAAACCAAAGTGCTCTTAAAAATGTTTGGGAGCTCAAAAACCACAAAATACCTAGGAATAAATCTAACCAAAGAGGTGAAAAATTTATACACTGAAGACTATAGAAAGCTTATGAAAGAAATTGAAGAAGACACCAAAAAATGGAAAAAGATTCCATGCTCCTGGACAGGAAGAACAAATATTGTTAAAATGTCGATACTACCCAAAGCAATCTACAAATTCAATGCAATCCCTATCAAAATAACACCAGTATTCTTCACAGAATTAGAACAATCTTAAAATTTGTATGGAACCAGAAAAGACCCCGAATAGCCAAAGCAATCTTGAAAAAGAAAACCAAAGCAGGAGGCATCACAATCCCGGACTTCAAGCTATACTACAAAGCTGTAATCATCAAGACAGTATGGTACTGGCACAAAAACAGACACGAAGATCAATGGAACAGAATAGAGAACCCAGAAATGGACCCACCAACATATGGCCAACTACTCTTTGACAAAGCAGGAAAAAATATCCAATGGACTAAAGACAGTCTCTTCAGCAAGTGGTGCTGGGAACACTGGACAGCGACATGCAGAAGAATGAACCTGGACCACTTTCTTACAACATACACAAAAATAAACTCAAAATGGATGAAAGACCTCAACGTAAGACAGGATGTCATCAAAATCCTCAAGGAGAAAGCAAGTAAAAACCTCTCTTATCTTGGCTGCAGCACCTTGTTACTCAACACATTTCCGGAGGCAAGGGAAACAAAAGCAAAAATGAACTACTGGGACCTCATCAAAATAAAAAGCTTCTGCACAGCGAAGGAAACAATCAGCAAAACTAACAGGCAACCGACAGAATGGGAGAAGATATTTGCAAACAACGTACCAGATAAAGTGTTAGTATCCAAAATCTATAAAGAACTTATCAAACTCAAAACCCAAAAAACAAATAATCCAGTGAAGAAATGGGCAAAAGACGTGAACAGACACTTCTCCCAGGAAGACATACAGATGGCCAACCGACACATGAAAACATGCTCCACATCACTCATCATCAGGGAAATACAAATCAAAACCACAATGAGATACCACCTGACACTTGTCAGAATGGCTAACATTAACAACTCAGGCAACAACAGATGTTGGTGAGGATGCGGAGAAAGAGGATCTCTTTTGGACTGCTGGTGGGAATGCAAGCTGGTAGAGCCACTCTGGAAAACAATATGGAGGTTCCTCAAAAAACTAAAAATAGAACTACCCTACGACCCAGCAATTGCACTACTAGGCATTTATCCAAGGGATACGGGTGTGCTGTTTCGAAGGGACACATGCACCCCCATGCACTATCGACAATAGCCAAAGTATGGAAAGAGCCCAAATGTCCATCGATGGATGAATAGATAAAGAAAATGTGGTATATATGCACAATGGAGTAGTACTTGGCAATCAAAAAGAAGGAAATCTTGCCATTTGCAACTATGTGGATGGAACTGGAGGGTATTATGCTAAGTAAAATTAGTCAGACAAAGACAAATATCATAGGACTTCACTCATATGAGGACTTTAAGAGAAAACAGATGAACATAAAGGAAGGGAAACAAAAATAATATAAAAACAGGGAGGGGGACAAAACATAAGACTCATAAATATGGAGAACAAACAGAGGGTTACTGGTGGGGGTACGCACTAAATGGGTAAGGGGCATTAAGGAATCTACTCCTGAAATCATTGTTGCACTATATGCTAACTAATTTGGATGTAAATTAAAAAAAAATTAAATTAAAAAAAAATGTTTGGGTGCCTGGGTGGCTCAAACCAGGGTGGTGCCTGGGTGGCTCAAACTGGATGGCTAATTTGGATGTAAATTAAAAAAAAATTAAATTAAAAAAAAATGTTTGGGTGCTGGTTGAACATCTGCCTCTAGCTTTTGGCTCACATCACGATCCAAGGGTCGTGGGGTAGGGTCCTGCGTTGGGCTCCCCACTGACCATGGAACCTGTTGAGATTCTCTCTGTCCCTCTCCCCCACCTGTGCTCTTTCTAAAATAAAAATAAATAAATAAATAAATGAAAAGAGACATGTTGTAAGGGAAGTCTTAACTACTTAATTATATTATGAAAATCAGGGAGTCGGGGGAGTAGGAGAGGGACAAAGTAAAGGTTTTTCAAAGCTTTCAAGGGGACAGGGAGAAGGGACAGGAGAAGCATCAAGCGGTAAGAAGTACTCCAAATGCTTCAACCTCCTTGGGTACAAAGAAAGTAAAACAGAAAGAATGTGACCCTGGTGTGACAAACAGGTATTTTGCTTTTAATTAATAGTAACACTATATGCTTCTGATTGAGAGCCGGAAACAGAAATATAACCACTAATGGAAATGAATTTTCAGATTAACAAAAAGAAGGAAAACAAAAAATGAAGCAGTAAGAATAATTAGTGATAGAGAAGCAATAAAACAAGAATATCAGCTATAACATTACACATGAACTCAATAAGTTATCCCACTGGAAGACAGTAGGCCCTTCAAAAAGACAAATATTGTGTGATTCCACTTATATGGGGTACCTAGCATAGGCAAACTAGGAGAAAAATGGGCTCCGTAGAGACAAGGAACATGAAGTTTTAAAAATGGGTAATAATGTTGATGTTTGTACAACAGTGAACGTGCTCAATGCCACTCAACTGGTTAAAGCGGTATGGTTTTATATAATGTAATGTTTACGTAATTTCCAAAAAAAAAAAAACGTACTAGGAAACACAAATAAAATAAAGCAGGGTGGCAACACTAGTATCATCCACAGAGGAATTTAAGGTTAAAATAACTACAGAGAGGACACATTATATAATAATGATAAAAAGCATTATTTATCAAGATATACCCAATTCTTTGGACCAAAAAACAAAACAAAACAAATTTATCTAAATATAAAACAAAAATAGAGGGGCACCTGGGTGGCTCAGTCGGTTGGGTGTCCGACTTCAGCTCAGGTCATCGTCTCAGAATTTATGGGTTTGAGCCCCACGTCGGGCTCTGTGCTGACAGCTCGGAGCCTGGAGCCTGCTTCTGATTCTGTGTCTCCCTCTGTCTCTGCCCCTCCCCCACTAAGGCTCGGTCTCTCTCTCAAGAATAGACACTAAAAAAAAATTTTCTTTAAACACAAAAATAATTACAAATTTAAGAACTTGATACAAATACAATGCAATACGTTAAAGCATCCTTACCTCTACCAGTTAGGAGGCATTCAGCTGAACCATTAAATTCAATTATGAGTGGCTCAGACTATTATGTTATTTTTCTTAAATAACTAGAAGTCTAGAGATGGGCAGCTACTGGGGTTCATTCAGAGACTGAGAAGAGGCTCCTTCTCCTTCTACTCAGACACATTAGCGTGGCAGCCTCTTACTTCTGTGAAAAGGACTGTGCCAGGCACGTTAGTTTAATTCATCTGAAAAGCAAAAACTTTCTCAGAAGCCCTCCTGTAGACCTATTTGCTGGAACTGTGTCACATTGTGACCCAAACAGCAAGGGAAGTTGAAGAAGTGACTATTACAATATGCAGCCAAGTGGACAGTACATGGCACAGAATGGGGGTGCCTCAGCTAATCAGCAGTGTCTATCACAAAATCTCTTAACATCTGAAAATCTAGACAAAAGAAAATTAAGGACATAGAGGAATGTAAAAATACAATCAATAAATATGACTTATTAGAGATTCTTATTACAACTATCAAAATGATAATTTCTTCGGGGCACCTGGTTGGCTTAGTCAGTGGAGCAGGTGACTCTTAATTTGCGGTCGTGAGTTCAAGCCCCACACTGGCTATACAGATTACTTAAAAATAAGATCTTAAAAAAATACTATTTTCTATGAGCATATACACGCATATAAAATTTGTAAATATATTTATACTTATTAAAAAAATTTTTTTAACTATTTATTTTTGAGAGACAGACAGAGCATGAGTGGGGGAGGGGCAGGGCTAGAGGGAGACACAGAATCTGAAGCAGGCTCCTGGCTCTGAGCTGTCAGCACAGAGCCCGACGTGGGGCTTGAACCCAAGAACCGCGTGAGATCAAGACCCGAGCTGAAGTTGGACGCTAACCAACTGAGCCACCCAGGTGCCCCTATAAAGATATTTTTACAGGCTATTTTCCTGATCATAATATATAAATAAGTAAATGATAAAAAAAAAAAAAACAACTCCATTGTCAGAAGGTAAGTCCTTACATAATATGTGGATTAAAGAACAAAAAAAAACTTACTAACTAAAGAATCTACTAACTTACTAAGAGAGCAATAAAAACGCAAACATTTCAAACTGCAAAGCCTGTGGTAATAATAAAAGCAGCATTAAAAAAAGTATAACCCTGGGGGCTCCTGGGTGGCTCAGTCGGTTAAGTGGCTGACTTTGGCTCAGGTCATGATCTCACGGTCCGAGTTCGAGCCCCGCATCGGGCTCTGTGCTGACAGCTCAGAGCCTGGAGGCTGTTTCAGATTCTGTGTCTCCCTCTCACTGACCCTCCCCTGTTCATGCTCTGTCTCTCTCTGTCTCAAAAATAAATAAACGTTAAAAAAAATTAAAAAAAAAAAATAAATAAAATAAATAAATAAATAAATAAATAAAAAAAGTATAACCCTGGATGCTTTCATTTTATTTTTTTTTTTAATTTTTTTTTAACGTTTATTTATTTTTGAGACAGAGAGAGACAGAGCATGAACGGGGGAGGGGCAGAGAGAGAGGGAGACACAGAATCGGAAGGAGGCTCCAGGCTCTGAGCCATCAGCCCAGAGCCTGACGCGGGGCTCGAACTCACGGACCGCAAGATCGTGACCTGAGCCGAAGTCAGACGCTCAACCGACTGAGCCACCCAGGCGCCCCTCATTTTAAATATAAAAAGATAAAAGAACTAAGAATTTATCTGAAAAGACACTAGAAAAAAACCCAAAATAATTCAAAGTAACCAGAAAGAAGATACTAATCAAGATACAAATTATGGATGTGATAAGGAGAATAAATTGAATATTCTTCTTCCCAAAGAACTAATTTTTGCCTTTTCCTTTTTTCTACCACACAATTATTTTGTATTTCATTAATTTTGGCTTTTGTCTTCCCTTCCTTATACTTCCTTTAGTTTTACCACGCTAGGGTTTTTTCCTCATTAAAAAAAAATTTTTTTTTTAGTTTATTTATTCTGAGAGAGACAGAGACAGTGTGATCCGGGGAGGGGCAGAGAGAGAATCCCAAGCAGGCTCTGCACTGCCAGCACAGAGACCAATGTGGGGCTTGAACCCACAAAACTGTGAGATTATGACCTGAGTCAAAACAGAGAGTTGGATGCTCAACCGAGCCACCCAAGCACCCCTTTTCCTCATTTCTTGAAATGAGCACTTAGATCACTGACTCCCAACCTCTTTTTTTCTAACACATGCATGAAGGCTATAAACTCCTTAATACAGGAGTTGTTTTGATATGATACATCTTATCAAAACAATTTTTAAAATGTGGTTATGTGAAAAGACAAAATGGATCAACTCCTCAAGACCAGATAAAAGTGGGGCACCTGGGTGGCTTAGTTGGTTAAGCATCTCCCTTTGGCTCAGGTCATGATCTCAAGGTTCATGGGTTCGAGCCCCACATTGGGCTCTGGACTGACAGCCTGGAGCCTGCTTCAGATTCTGTCTCCCTCTATCCCTGCCTCTCCCCTGCTCGCACTCTGCCTCTCTCTCAAAAATAAATAAAATATTTTTTAAAAAAGACCAGATTAAAGAAAAATGCATAGGATTAGGGATGAAATACATGGTATATCCACACATACAATATAAATACGCTATTAATAATGCCATTTCCAATTTCAAAACCTAGAGGAAACAAAAATGAAATATGAGAATAGACTCTTTGTCTTACTCCCAATTAAAAAAAAAATGTTTATTTATTTTGACAAAGCACGAGGAGAGGCAGAGAAAGAGACAGAGGGAAAGAGAGAATCTCAAGCAGGCCCACGCTCAGTGCAGAGCCCGACTCGGCTCGATCTCACGACCACAAGATTGCAACCTGAGCCAGTTATCGAGTCAAATGCTTAACCGATTGAGCCATCCAGGCACCCTTTATTCCCAATTTTAAGTAGAATGTTTCCAACATATCACTATTGGGATGATGCCTGCTGCTGGAATACTTGACGAATTTATTTTTCCCATTTTTTGGAAACATTTCTTTCTTTATGCCCTCATCTATGGAGATGATCAACTTCTCATGTGACTTTAACTTTTTCTATTTGGTTTTAAGTTCAACTGTCATTTTATCTTCCTCCTTTTATTGATTTCTCTCCTTATCTTGTAAGTTTCTGAATCAAGATATTTTAAATGACCCTAAACGGTCATGTGCGGATACCCAACTCAGTTCGGAATGCTGTTTGTGTTCTTCGGCTTCACAGTCAGTTTCTGTGGAACAATTTTTATCAGCTAAAATGTTTTGGTTTCCACTCTCTTGTGGTTTTGGATGGATGGTGTCTGTCATTTTCTATTTATATTCATCTTTTGGTCAGGATTCCTAGTTTAGGAGCACCTCCTCTTTAGTTTACGAAAGCTCAATTTCTTAATGGCCGACGCAGGGAACAGAAGAAAGGGTACGTATTTCGTATCTGCTGGATCCTTAAATCCTCTAATTACTTACCCGTCTGGAAACATTTTTATCTTGCCTTAATCTTGATTACACACTTGACTAGATAGAGAATACCAGGTTTAGAATAATATCCCTTCAAATATTTAAAGAAAATGTTTCATCAGACTCCTACACCCAATTTGACCAATGAGAAGTACTGGGGATAGCCTGCTTTGAGACTTAACTGTACTTCATCACTCCAAGAAAAGTAGGACTATTTTGTTCATCCTTGGAATTCTGAAATTCCTTAAGGATGTGTCTTGGCATGTTTTTTTTAGCACTTTCAATATTAAAACTCGTGGCGGGGGGCAGGGGGCACCTGGGTGGCTCAGTCAGTTGAGCGTCTGACTTCGGCTCAGGTCACGATCTCTCAGCTCATGGGCTGGAGCCCAGTGTTGGGCTCTGTGCTGACAGCTCAGAGCCTGGAGCCTGTCTCAGAATCTGCGTCTCCCTTTCTCTGCCCCTCCCCTGCTCAGGCTCTGTCTCTAAAATAAATGAACATTAAAAAAAAAAAAAAAAAAAGTTACATCTTTATTAAAAAAAAAAGACTCGTGGGGATGGGTGGGAAGGGACAAGAATATTCAATTTTCTTCTTATGTTTTTGGACTATACCCTCTCCTCTACTATTTCTATTCTCTCCTGGCATGACTTTACCCAATTCTAGATCAACCTTCTTCCTTTCTTTCTTTTTAATGTTTATTTATTTAGAGAGAGCACAAATGCAAATGCAGGAAGGACAGAGTGAGAGAGAAAGAGAAATAATCTCAAGCAGGCTCTGCACTGTCAGCACAGAGCCTGAGGTGGGGCTCTAACTCAGAGACTGCAATATCATGACTTGAGCTGAAGTCAGACACTTAACTGACTGAGCCACCCAGGTGCCCCCATTTTATTTTCCATACTTTGTTTTTGCTCTACATTCGGGGAGAGCTCTGCTTTTATTTTTCAAATCACTGATTTGGTCTTTTATTTTTTAGCTCTTTATTTTTTATTTCAAAGGTCTCTTCTTTATCTTGACTTTCATTTTCAGTGGCATCTCTTTCATTTTCTTCCTCTTTGATATAAACTGGAGTTTTTTTTAAGAGTTCTTTTCCGAACCTTGCATCATCTATTTCCTCTAAGATGGCCCTTGATGATTCCCCATCTCCTGGTATTCATGGCCGTGTAAGTTCCCTCCTACAATGTACAAGCATTTGCATGATTAACAGCACATATGTAACGGTTTGTCACTTCCCAAATTATGTTATAATCACCATGAATTCCACCTTGGGAGGACCCTCTTTCACTCTGGGGAAAATACGCTGCCACACTGTAAACTGCCCTACGGAGGGGCCCACATGGTGAGGAACTGAACACCTGCCAACAACCATGTAGGTAAACCCGAAAGCTCACTCAGCCCTAGCTGAGTCTAGGCTTACATCTTCTGCTGAGCTCCACTGCAACCCTGAGAGAGACTCTGAGTTTCGCCACCCAATTAAGCTGCTATCAGCTTCCTGACCCTCAGAAACTGTGACAAAGTGTTTTTTACTTCCAGATGCTAAAGTTTAGAGGAACTTGTTATGCAGCAAGAGACAAATGATAAACAGAGATACAACAAAGAGAGGCAGAAAACTATTGTAATCATTCAGATGAGGAGAGGGGGAAGAAGCTGGGATGGAAAGAAGTTTCATTCAAGAGATATTTAATAAAAATCTATGAAACCTAGTAATCAACTGAATATGAGGGAATTAAAAAACAGAAAGCTGATGGTAGCTTCTACATGTTCGGTTTGAAACTATGAATAACACATTTTTATCATTCTAAATTTGGAGTATTTACAGAACTTAAGAGACCAGACACATAGAGGAAAAAACAGACCATTTGAGTCTGGAAGTTCATGTCACGAGAATAATCTAGATTGCTTTTGCAGATATGAGAACTCAGTTAAAGGAATAAAAAGAAATGAAACTCTGGAGGAAACCAAAATTTAAGAGGTGCACAACAAAAAGTCAGCTTACATGACAGAGATGAGGCAGACAAGAGAGGAGAAAGTGGCGTCAAAAACCAACTTGGGCGGGGGGGGCACCTGGGTGGCTCAGCCAGGTGAGCATCTGACTCTTGGTTTCGTCTCAGCTCATGATCTCATGGTTCATGGGTTCAAGCCCCACGTCAGGCTCTACGCTGACAGTGTGGAACCTACTTGGGATTCTCCCTCCCTCTCTCTCTGCCCCTCCCCTGCTTGTGTGTGGCCCCCCTCTCAGATTCAAATCAAAATAAACTTTAAAAACAAAAATAGAAACCAACTTACGAACAATAAAAATACATTTTAAAATAACTTATAATAAAGATAAATCTTCTTTAAAATGAAGCATTCCAAGCTCAAAGTAATTTATTATTTAATTCTGGCATCGACTTCACAAACCAGAGTCAAACCAAGTATGTATATAGAACAGCAGCAGTTATTAACCAAGGGAGGTACCGTCCCCACAGAGGCTCATGGGGAAAAATCTGAGAGCTTTTCTTTGGTTTCACTAATGAGAAGTAGGGAGGAGAGTACACAGGGAGTGTCCACTACTAGAGGTGATGAAGGTGAAGGCCACAGGTGATAAACATCCGGCAATATGCAGCACAATCTTGTTTAACCACTTAAAATGCCAACAGTGCTCTTACTGAGAAACAAGGATATATGAGAAAAAATGGAATAGCCAATGTACTTTAAAAATAATACAATATTTTAGTGCCTCAAATTTAGAAAGATATAAGCAGTCTAATTATTAACTCGTGATCAAACAGGCTAAAATCTGAAAGGTTTTAATTAATGTAGGTCTTGCAATTTTGGTGATGGCATGTAAGATATACATACAAGAAGTCTTTAACCTAAAAGGACTACATATCGAGCTGCCTTAGATACCTCAAGGAGATCAAGGAATTTTACAGAAATGACGTGATGAGACCACTAACTAGGGCACGTACAAAGGTGTTGACGATTTCTGCTTAGAAACAGACTTGAAGCAGGGACACCATCACACTACGCTCCCTCTCCTGGTCAGGAGTGCACAGGAAACAAGCATTATTCTACATGATAAATGATATTATCAACACAAATTGGCAAAAACAAAACAAAACCAAAAAAACCCCACCACATTCAACATATTATTCATAAAATAGTTTAATCAAATAATTTAAGAAAAATATATAATATACATGAATGCTACGAATTTTTTAAAGGGCTTAGCTATTTCTTACTGAACTCTAATTTTTCAAAAGGCAGAATCATGCGTGTAAGTTAATTAATATTATGCAACAAGTTCTACATTATTTAGGGAAATTAAATTTTTCTTATGTGATAAAGAGAAAAAGAGCACAACAGCTTAATGTGTTTGGGTTACTCAGTCACACACCTACAACTCACTAGTAGAGTATTTCACTAGACCATACACAAAAAGATTATAGCAAGTCTGAGACAGTTATCCTTAGGAAGATATGCTTGCAAGGCTGGTGCTTGGCTACTATCTGGGAACTTGAATTTTGCAAAGGTTCTCACCGTTTCCCTATAAGAATGGCTCATGGTGCCTTAATGTTTCAGTAAACAATCTGATTTATGATGAACACTTGCTTTTCAACTAGGAGTCCGGAATTTTAGGTCATGTCAGGCAGAGGCTATTGTGACCAGTAAAAACCCTGGGCACTGAGTCTTTAATGAGCTTTCCTAGTAGACATAATTTCACATGTGCTGTCACGATTAGTTGTTGGAGAAGTGTCTCCTGTGTAACTGCAATGGGAGAGGATGCTTGGAAACTTGTACCTGGTTTCCCCTGGACTTGCCACCCCACCTTTGTTGCATTTTGCTTTGTATCCTTTACCGTAATAAATCAGAGCCATGAAGATGACTATATGCTGAGTCCTAGGAGTACTCCAAGCAATCAATGAACCTCGAGGTGGTCTTGAAACTGATACAACTGGTGTCAGAAGTGGAATTCACTAGCCCGCTGTGACTCACTGAAACACGGTGACAGCACTGTCTGGTAAAAGGAAGAAGTGATGGGATGATGAAGTTTTGTCGTTTGGGGGGCTATGAAATCATCCATGGTATGAAACAGCAGCTGAGTTGCTATCTGTTTGAAGAGAAAAGAGTTACCTCGGAAATTTGAAAATGAAAGGTCTAACCCCAGCAGAGTTGGCTAGCTCAATCCCCTGGCTGCTTTTGGCCATGCGGATAAAGTAGGAGGAGAAACGGCACAGTCTGGGTGACACCTGTGATTTCTGTTCTTGCCTCCAATTGGAAAGAGAAAAGGCCCAGAGTTTTGGGTGAACCAAAAATGTCAAATGTTGATTTTGGTTTCCCCCGCAGCCATGAGGAAAGAGTTAAATGAGATGCCAGGGTTGGAGAAAGCTTTATATAAACCATGGGAGAAAACGTTGGGGGTGGGGTGCTTGCAGGGAGAAGAAACTACTCCAGCTGTTTCTTCAGCCCAACAGCTATTGCTGAAGCAAAATCCTTCTCCAGGCCCCTTGCACTCCAGTCAGGAACTCCCAGCAACTGTAAATGCTAAAGTTACTGCTAGGGGTTTGAACAGGAGGTCAGGGGAGGAGGTTTAAAAAATGGCTTTGTATTTTGTAGCTATTATATCTGGATGTATGGCCAAAAAAGATGCAAAATGCTATATGCTTGTACTTTTGTAACTGCTGGAGGGGTTGTATCTATCAGGAAAGTATGGCCCTAAAAATTAGCGGACACAATTTTCTTGCCTTGAGTTGCTGGGGAGGTGACTGGCGTTTAAAGTGTTTGAATATTGGCAACAGAATAAAAGTCTCTATAACAGGTGATATTTACTATTATTTTTACCTATTAGTATGTTGAGAAGACAACATGAAAACAAAGGAAATCTTCAGACAGAAATACTTTTGGAGTTTTAAAAAGCAGTTTTTAGTGGCCACTGAGCTCTGGCGAAATCAGATGTCTGACCCTCAGAGGCTAATGACTTTCCAGCCTGATGTGCATATTTCTGAGCGGGTCAATTTGGACTCCAAGACTGGTAAGATAAAAAAGGCTCAGAAAAGTCTTGCTTGTCACTTGGACTTGGAACATGACTGTGTGCCTGCAGCATCTTGGCTTCCTGCTGCAGAAGAAAACTTGCTCTCTTTTTTAGAGTCCTGAATTCACAGATCTTAACTGCCTGGTCTCCGAGCTGAAACTGGATACTGTCTGTTTCTGACTGTTTCAACCTCAGCATAAGCTGTACTGAACTAAAGAGCCAACGTATACTCAGCGAGCAGGGGTCTGCCATGAGGACCGCTGCAGATACCAGACCCCCTTTGCAGAACCACAGACTGAAAGCATCACGGATTCTGGCTGGACCACCTGAATCACTTGCAGATGCCTACAGAAAAGGGCTTATTCTCTGATGGAGCCGTCTGAAGTCAAGCTTCTGGCTGACGCTCTACATGTGATACAGAGACTAACTGCACTCCTAACTTGTGGTCACCACCAAGAGCTGCAAGAGTCATCTCACTGTGATTGACTGGTGTTCAGTTTTCTGGATTTGTTGCAGTTTTCAACAACTGATGAATAATAACCTGATTCTATTTCACTCACCTCACCTCAGTAAGGCACCTCGGTTGCTAAAGGCCGCTGTCTCCAGAAAGGAAGTGATCTTTTCTAGGCTGCTCACTAGATAAATGATTGGGACAAAAGGCATGGGAGGTGACATAAACTTTAAAACTTTCTGAAAATTTGGAATTTCATCCAGACCAACACCTAAAAATGATACATCTTTCTAGTTAAGGTGTGTAAAAATTGTTTTTCTGTAAAAATGCTTTTGCTCCTCTTGCAAATCCACCTGACGGCGGGGGGGGCGGGAGGCAGTTTTCATTACTGAGTGAGACACAGTGATTTTACAAGAGAGAAAAAACCAAACCCAGCACCTGAGAAGGCTCACGGGAAGAGGAAGACATTACTGATTTTTTATTTTCCTAAGTATTCTAAAATTCCTGACATTAGCCTTCCACACTGCTGTGAGTACCCTGAGGTCAAACTTCACCACACTCAGAGACAGGAGGGAGCAGCCCAACTCCTACACGCTCCACAAAGAGCACATCTAAACATCATCCACTAGTGAGGCAATCAATTGGTGTCATGAATAAACAAAACTATCTGGAACTAATGTCCTTTAGGCACCTCATCTGAAGACAAGGCTGGAACTGAATTAACAGAAATGGACTGAGAACTCTACAGCCAAAGGTCCTCCGGGACGAGGGAAACTGGGGGCTGGGGATCACATCCGACCTGACTAATGTATGTCTTGCCTGGAGTCCCCTAACAATTGCAAACTCCTTGTATCTGGGTTGCCGCACATGTCCTCTGAGACTGCACTTCTTTGGGGATGTACTGTAATGATCATGACGCTGCTAAGACTGGACAGTTCTCAGGTGAGCTTCCACGTATAGGCCAGAGGTGTGCTGGGCCTGAATTGATGGCTCAGGCCACATTAAATAAAAAAAAAAAAAAAAAAAAAAGGTTCATTATTGAAACTGAAGGACTGAAGGAGAAAACCACCTAGTTTCCTAAAATAAACTTCACAGTTGACGGGATTTATTGTCACTCATTAAATCTAGGACCTCTAAAACGCATAACTGAAATCAGTACTAGAGCCTGGTCTTGCCGTGCCCTGTGGTATCCCACTGGTAACAGTTTTGCTGTTAAGACATTTTCGGTCAAAAGCCAAGAATTAATTTAAATGGTCAACAATTTCCTACACTGATATAAAACTCTCCTAATGATAGGAATGGACCCCGGTGCCTTAAACGTACAAAATACGTACAAACTCTATGGTTTACACTGAACACCCGCTCTCTCTGAGCATCTGGAATCTGGGTACGTATCAAGCAGAGGCTACCTTTGTGGCCAGCGCCTAATGAAAACTCTCAGGACGGGGTCTCCAAGAGCATCTCAATTAAACAACATATCACACATGGTGTCAATCCTGTCGCTGGAGAAGTGAAGTGTGTCCTGTGTGATTTCACAAGTACTCTTGGAAGCCTGTGCCCATCGTTCCCCAGGCTTTACTCTCTGTGCCTTTCTTTGTACCGATTTTGCTTTGTATCCTTTTGCTGTAATAAACCACAGCTGTGAATATGACTGAATCCTCCCGGCAAATCACTGAATGGAGATGAGGGCTTGGACGAGTAATAATTGTAAACGAGTAAACAGTCCAGTCTAGAGTCAGCATTTCATTTGAATATACAAATGCATCACCAAAATTTCCTTTACTTTAGCAAAAAGTTAGAGTGAATGGATTACTTACGAAAACAGATCAAACCACTGCTGTTTTGTAACAGATTCCTGGCGTAAAAGCTTCAGAACAATTGGACGCATGAAATCCCATTTGTCTTCAAACTGAAGTGAACCTTTATTCTTAAAAAAAAAAAAAAAAAAAAAGATAAACAGTAGTTTAATTTAAATGCAGTTAAATCAGAAGTGTCCATTATTTTTGTCTTTTAGAGTTAGCTAGAGAAACACAAGGCTGGACATGTAAAAGAATCGTTTTCTATAATGGAATCCCTAGAAACTTAATCTGGTTTCAGAGAATTGCAGGAAGACACCACAAAAAAGAAAACTAATTGTACAAACGTGGAAAGAATTTCGCCTTGCCCAAGGACAACTTCTGACCTTTGTCCTTGACTTCTGGTAGTTAATCTGTGGGCTGTTAGAATGTACATCTGATAAGAGAGTTTTTGTTCACCTGGTAACCTTGGGACAAACTGGACAATCTAACAAACATGATTCAGGGAGGGCGCTGGCCACACCTACGGAGTCCTTAGGGTGGGGGCTGACCAATCCAGAAACACCAGCGTAACTATGGGAGGTGGTTTTGGGTTAACCAAAATGGAGACCGAGATGATTCACAAGTAATCAGTCAGTCGTGCCTACACAACGACGCCCCAATAAAAACTGTGGACACTAGGGGTGCTGACTGGCTCAGTGGGCGCAACATGCGATTCTTGATCTCAGGGTTGTGAGTTTGACCCCCAAGTTTGGTGTAGAGAGTACTTAAAAATAAAAATTAAAAAACAAAAACAAAAAACTCTGGAGACTAAAGGTTGGATGAGCTTCCCTGGCTAGTGTGGAGGCCTCTTTTAAGTAAAGGGCCCACAGCAATCCCCTGACTGAATACCGACAGACCCACGAGGTGACCCACCTCAAACTATCCATAAGCCCTAACTGACCAATGGGCTACTTACAACCAGGCACAGTTACCAACAAAGGGGAAATTCGTTGTGTCCCCATACCTCCTCACCTTTCTTCTTTAAGAATAGCCTTCATCCACTGCCTTGTAGCAGACAGTCTCTCCTCGGCTGTCCTGCCTGCCACTCCCTTGCAATTCTTTCAATGAACTTCTATCTCCTTGCTGCTGCCTTGGGTGAATCCTTTCATCGCCCACACCACTGGCTTCCATCTGATTGTCACCCCCCATTTGGGGGCCCCCATCTGATCGAGAGGGCCACCACAGCTAGCAGGACCCAACACACACTGTCACACATCAAGGCCAAGATAGAGAGGTGATCTGACTATAGTGGAGAGGAGGAGGAAAGCTCCGTGTCTGGAACTCTCCTAGACTCTGCCCTATGTGTCTCTTTCTTTGGCAGATCTTATCTGTATCCTTTCTCATAATAAACCATACCAGGATCTATGAGTCTAATTAATTACTGAACCTCAGGATGGTTTTGGGAACCCTCCAAACTTGTAGCTGGTATCAGAAGTGAGGGTGGTCTTGTGTGTGGAGACTGAGCCTTCTAATTTCATAGTTGCCCTAAATTGCCCACAAAAAGTGTAATGAAAATCTACATAAACTGTGAAAACTGAAAAAAAAAAAAAAAAAAAAAAAAAACGAGAAAAGAAGAGAAAAATACCCCACTCCTTTTTTAATGCTAACAAAATACTTGACCGCGAACTGCTGAGAAGAGCACAAGAAATAGAAACTGTATACAGATGTAATGAGAACGTAGATGCCAAAATCTTAAACATTAGCAAGTTAAGGAAGTGGCATGTCAAAAGAATGGCACTTCATAATCACGCGTGGTTTATCCCACGAATGTGGAAGTAGCTGAATATTAAAAAAGGTCATCAATTCATTACATTACTAACAAGACAGAGAGACTGTATGTGTTTAGTCAATTACTACTATTCCTTTTCAAGGTAACTGGGGCCACGGGACTTGCTTTCACCAATAAATTTCCACAAAAGTCACCAATTTTCGAACATGCCTATGAAACATTTACAAACACACCTATGAAACTCATGATTGCTTTCACTATATATAACGTTGCTGAAGATGACGCTCACTTATAGCAGATAAGGTTCCAGACTGATGGCATGGGACCCGCAAATTCCCTGAAATTATAACCCAGGAGAAGTTTCTAAGCATGTGGTCTAACCAGAACCTACACCAGAATCACCTGCTTGGTAGTTTCACATATACATTTCTAAAACTTACCTCAGACCTACTGGATCAGAATCTCTTAAGTTCAGAATCAGCATATTTAGCAAATCCATGATAAAACTACATAAAAATGTTGGAGGGTTTATGACCAAACACAGGCTAAGAACTACTGTCTAACACTAAACTCTTGTGAAAGCAAGCGATGCTTCTTGCATCCACAGACAATGTTTCTTTTTTCCTTTTAATCTTTTTGACAAAGGTAGACTGTCACATGCAGTGCTGCATTCGACATGTCTGGAGTCCTGGAAGCCTGACCACCCTACGCTACAAATGGACCCTGAGAGCTTGTTTGGAGGCTCTAGCAGAGGAGGACGGCTCATATACCCTTGACCAAAGAATGGTCCTCCTCTTTTGGCGAAGGTCATCCCCTTCAACCAAGCGTGCACATGAAGAGGGACGCACATGAGAGTGGTGAGGGAGGAAGGGCACACCCACCTCACCGGCCAGATCAACCAAATCAACCCTGGTAATCGATGAGATGACAGAGGTCACAGCCAGATCATGCTCGCATCCTGTATCCATGAACAATGATGATCCTAAAAGTTACTGAACTGTCTTGCCGCAGGTACCTATCTATTTTAATCACAGTATTCTTATTATAAGCACCCACGAGTGTATTCACTCAAAATTTTGTGTGAGGGTTAGTTGTGCTTCTCCCCTGAACAACTAGTTTGTTTTTACCTTATGGACTTCAGTGAATCGTGTAGGTAACTTTCCTCTCAGTGTTGACTACGGAGAAATTCAGAGTTAGATTTGTAATTCTACGGCATAAATTCTGTGTACTAACCTCACGGCTGGCTTCAATTTTTCTACTGTTCCCTCTGAGGGAGGAGCATGCAAATAAACAAGTTTGAAAGAACCACTGAAAGTTTTCTTGACTGAGACATGCAGACTCATTATATATGCCCTTAATTAGAGGATACATTATAATGTCAACTAAGTCCATTTCCATAAGCAATTTTGGCAATTCGTAAAGTTAAACATGGTATAAATCTTATAATTAAAAATCAAAAAGGTACAGAGAACTGGAGCAAACAGGTCTTTAAGATAAATACTCATTAGACTCTGAAATCTATTAGCTATGGCAAAATAACAAGAAATACATTTTGGGTCTTCTGTTTGTTGAAACATTTTCCCCAATACTAAATTAAAAACGGAATGCAATAACTGAATGTTTTCTATTATTCTTTGATCCAAAAAATGGTGCTCAAGCAATTCTTTGGTCTATTCTCTGTTAAACTGAAGAGCACTTCATTAAATCATAACTAAGCAGCAGGACACCAAATCTATCTACAAAAGAGAGTGCTTTATTAATATGTGAAGGGACTTTCCAATTATGAACCCTGATTTATGAATGCTTCCATTGGCTAACTGAAGGCTGCCTTATCTCTATTAATTTGCTGCAAAGTCTCTTCTGCTTTCTTCCACTATTACTCAGAACAGCAAGTAGGCTGAACTCACCAACTGCTACTATCTGGGAATATCTCACCCCCTGGCTCTTTCACCAAGAAGATTTCAGCATCTGCCACATCCCTGCCCTCTATCCTTTCTTCCTTTCAGCCCAACTCCCTCCCTCACAGGTATTCTTCTCAAACACACAGAAAGGTTATGGGGAAGCCAGGGAGGGGCAGGTCCTGAAGGATACCTCAGGAAAGAGTATTTCAGGCAGAGGAAGCAGCCCTTGTAAAGACCAGAGTAGGGGCACCTGGGCGGCTCAGTCGGTTAAGTGGCCAAATCTGGCTCAGGTCATGATCTCGAAGCTCGTGAGTTTGAGCCCCGCATCGGGCTCTGTGGTGACAGCTCAGAGCCTGGATCCTGCTTCGGAGTCTATGACTCTGTCTCTCTCTTCCTCTACCCCACTTGTGTGCGCTCTCTCTCTCTCTCTCTCTCTCTCTCTCTCTCAGAAATAAATAAATATTAAAAACAAATTTTAAAGGAGGCACTAAGCAGGATTTCCTGACAGTATGCATCTGCGATGAGAGAAAAGAGTAAAGCATGACTCTAAGGCTTTTGTCTGATATGTTAAGACCCACAAAATGGGGTCCACTGCAGGGGCCCAGCCCATGTCCAAATCTAAACTAAGTCAGCCTGCAGTTGGGGAAAAACCTTACTGCCAAGGAAACCTAACACCAATCACAATCCTCCTACTCAGCTTTAGTTAGCTTATTCTACCCTACAGCAGAAGACCTACTTGCTTTATAAGGAAAATCTCCAACATCCTAACCAATCAGGCCCTGTTTTTGTCCTGCCTCTTCTAACATTCTATAAAGCTTTCCCTTGCCACAAACCCTTTAGGAAGAGTGTTCCACGGGTTGTGAGGCACTGTACTCCCTCAATCCATGGATCATCTTCCCTGGCATCAAGGGCATCAAAGTTGTTACCTAACTGTTTTAGTTTTGTCGTTTGACACATCCAAGAAGTATGGCACTGCCGTCAACTGAAATGGAAAAAACTGTAGATGGAACAGGCTAAGAAGGAAAGCCCTGGAGTTTGATTTCAGACACATTACACCTGACACATATATTAAACAGCCCTTTGAAGATGTTGAATTAGCTGTTTCATAAGAAACTCTAGAATTTATAGAAAGGTCTAGGCAGGAAATTAAAATATGCAAGTCACTGGAGTACAGATGGGTTTTACAACTTGTTACTGTCACTACCAAGAGAGTGAATATGAGAGAAGAGGGCCAGGCTCGAGGCCTTAGGCACCCAACATGAAGGGGTGAGAAGAATAAGAAATAAGAAAGGAGATGGAACAATCGCAGAGGTGGCAAGAAAATCAAGAGCACAGGATTCTGGAAACCAAGGGAATAAAGCGTATCAAGGAAGGGGGAGTGATAGAGAGCAGCACATGCTCCTGGAAGATTATGTAAGAGGACTACTGAAAAACCAATACGAAAGTCATGGAGACCTTCGTATTAATAACGTAAGAGCAGTTCTCATAGAGCGGTAAGGACAAAAGCCGGGGAATGGAACTGAGAGAGAAAAGAGAAAGAAAGAAAACTGGAAAAGTACAGACAACTCTTGGCAGTCTTACTGTAAAAGAGCACAGAAGTGGCATGGTAGCTGATGCAGAGAGGGAGACAAAATTTCTTTTAAGACGGGACGGACACAGTGTATTTTTATACCGATGGGTATATTCCAGGGTATAACACTGATGACGTGAGAGAAAAGGAAGGAAAGTGCTGGAGAATGTGAATTGAAATTTAATTTGTCCAGGGTAAGCAAGAAGGAAAGGGGCACAGGGCGCACAGGTGGAGGAAATAACTCTACCGTAAGAAGGTAAGGCAAAGTACATACATGCAGATGTTAGTAGAAGGGTAGATGAAGTAAGTACCACTCTCCGAAGTTCATTTTTGATTACTTCAGGTTTTCGGTGATGTAGAAAAAAGGAAAATGCCTTGGAAGACAGGTAAGGACATACTAGAAGTTTGAGAGAAAAGATGTGAAACAGATACTGAGGAAAGTAGAATAAACGACCAGGGTAATGTGACGGGGCTCATTTATAGAGTGTGGTCACGGATTTCAAGTGAAAAAAGCACTGGATCAGTAGAGTGGCAACGGAGGTAGCAAGTAGCAGGCAGAGTTTCTGTTCTAAAGGGGGCACTAAGGAGGCTTTCCTGGCACATTCACAGGTGCCAGCACTGGAAGATGGAGATATAGCTAACCCGGGTATAGTTTTCCCAGGTGAAAGGAGACAGGAGCAGGGGAATCGAGGTGTGTTCAGGGCACTGGTAACAATGACTGAACAGAGAATTTATGCTGATAAGAGCGAGACAAAGGACATCAGGAAGAGAGACAGAGCGTTCTTCTTCCACCCATGATGGAATAACGACAGCCAGATCTCCCCTCCTGCCGCAATGGCTAGAGAACCAAAGGGCAGTATAGGACAGTACTTCCTGAGAAAACTATCATAGGGCAGCCCTACAAATGCCCAAACATGCCTGGTTTCCAGACCTCAGCACAAGCAGGGGAACGCAAACAGCCTGGAAGTTTCACTTAGGAGCCAGAGTTCAGAGTTTAGACAGGACAAGGTGACAAAAATTTGTGGCACAGAGTACTAGAAAAAAAGGGAGCTGTGCAAGAGAGGGAGTTCCGGAGATAAACAGAGAGGTGTATCAAGCCTTTGACCGAATACTGACTTGCACATGTGTGTGAGAACACTGTCAGAGACTGGGGAAAGGCCCATGAGAAAGTAGACACAACAATCAGCAGGGCTCATAAAGGGCTACGAAAAGTTTGTGTTGCTACTAGCCAGAATAGAAATGCTCCTCAATATACAAGACATTCGGTAGAGTCCTTAGAAAGGCACTGCATCTGTAGTGGAGCCTAAGTAGCCCTACCCTGTTGTTCCCAACCCACTATTACAAAACTCGAAAGCAAGCTTCAAAAAGATCAACCTGATTCCAAGTAATTTAACTGTGTGAAAGCCAGACCCTGAAATATTTAAAGCATCAGATCCCAGCATATAAAACAATGTCTAGCATCCAATCCAAAATACCAAGCAGGCAAAGAAGGAAAATATAACCCACCATCAAGAGAAAAAACCCATCAACAGAAACTGACCCAGAAATGACATGAATTATAGTTTTAACAGAGCATGACATTTATCCAGCTATTATAAATATACTTTGCACGTTCAAGAAAATAGAGGAAAGCATGAACATCACAGAAAGATTTTTAAAAATGATTATCAGGGAACAGCATCATATGACCTGACTTACATATAACCAGAGTCTTGGGGGATGGGAGGGTATTTAAAGAATTAAAAGCCAAAATGTTTCCTAATTTGATAAAAACTATAAACTAAAAACTATAAACATACAGTAAGGTGATAGAATCAATGAACTGGAGGCCCTTTTGGAGCCAGATTACTTGAATAATACTTGAATGAGTTAGAAAGACAGGAGGAGTCTTGACAGAGTAGGATACTTGACACTGACATTATAGAAGGGTGAAATTTTAAAGTTTATTTATTTTTTGAGAGAGAAAGATAGCACAAGTGGTGGAGGGGCACAGAGAGGTGGGGATAGAGGATCTAAAGCAGGCTCTGCACTGACAGGAGAGATCCCAAGGCAGGGCTCAAACTCATAAACCATGAGATCAAAACCTGAGCCGACGTCAGAAGCTTAACCAAGCCACTCAGGTGCTCAAAGGATGACATTTTAAAAAATGTTTTCATTATATTCTTAACATTTTTCTTTAATCATTCCCTTATAATATTTTCCACTTTTCTTTCATTGCAAACATATGGCATTTTGCTAATTTGGAGTTATAGCCAACAATTTTTTTAAAAATTTTGTTAATATTTATCCATTTTGAGAGAGAGAGAGAGAGAGAGCGAGTGAGCAGAGAAGGGGCAGAGAGAGAGGGAGAGAGTGAGAATCCCAAGCAGACTCCATGTTGTCAGCGCAGAGCCCAATGTGGGGCATGAACTCATGAACCATGAGATCATGACCTGAGCTGAAATCAAGAGTCAGACACTCAACAAAATGAGCCACCCAGGCGCCCCCAATAAATTTTTTATATGTGCTATCTGTGATACAAAAGAGGATCTCCTTTTGTTAATCTCCACAAAGCTTCTTTCACATTTCCTTGGGTAGTCTGAATATCCGATAACTGTAAATATGAGTTATTTATTTCTCATATTATTTAACTTCATTATAATCTTCAATGTACATCAACCACTTTGATCATTTTACTTTATAAAATCTATTAATTATGTGTCAGGTACTATTTTAAATACTGACAAGCACTGGGGTGCATAGGTGTTTCAAACAGCTAAGCGTCTGACTCTGATTTCAGCTCAGGGCATGATTTTATGGTTTTTGAGTCTGGGCCCCATGTTGGGCTCTGCACTGGCAGTGTGGAGCCTGCTTGTGATTCTCTGTCTCCCTCTCTCTCTGCCTCTCCCCTGCTCATTCATTCCCTCTCTCTCTCTCTCTCTCTCTCTCAAAATAAATAAGTAAACTTTAAATAAAATTTACAAGTTTTAATTCATTTAATCTTTATAAATATCCTAGGTGTTTGGTATATTATTATTCTCACTTTATAGATGAAAAAATTGTACACTGTACCTGAAATTAGGTTAGGTTATTTCCCTAAGGTTATAGATAATGAGTGGTAGAGCGGGGATTCAAATCCAAGCAGTTTAGTTCTGTTAGTTCTGCCACATTCTTAACTACTTCCTGGATCTTTCTTGAATGAGCAGTAGAGGGACTTGCAACGTATGGGTAAGAGCCAACCCTTGACTTGATTTCATTTAAAAAAAATGCAGGAAAAAAACCCAAAAAAACTATGATTATAAAAATTTAGTGACCATCTAAAAACCACAAGATAGAACCAGCACTATAAAAAGAGACTTAGTTATCTTCAAACGTGGTACAGAAGGGAAATAATACTATTTTCCAAAAAGCTAAAAATCTTTCTCCATTGAAATGAGACATTTCACAGTACGCTTCCCTTTAAAACCTTTAGTTTGCAGGGGCACCTGGCTGGCAGGTGGTAGAGCATGTGACTCTTGATCTCAGGATTTGAAGTTCAAGACTCACATTGGGTGGAGAGATTATTAAATAAAGTCTTAAGGGGACCCTAGGTGGTTCAGTTGGTTAAGCATCTGACTCTTGATTTTGGCTCAGGTCATGATCTCATGGTGGTAAGATCAAGCCCTGTGTCATGGAGCCTGCTTGGATTCCCTCTCCTTTTGTCTCTGACCCTCCTCCATTCTCTCTCCCTCTCTCTCTCAAAATAAATAAATAAACATTTTAAAATAAAATAAAATCTTGAAAGAAAAAGACCTTTAGGTTTCCTTTATAAAGAAAAAATCCTTTTTAAAGAAATTTTGATAGTCCTTGAATTTTTAGAAACCAAAACAACTAATTTTAAGGAAAAAAAAAAAAAAGAAAAAAATAACAGTACTGATAGAAGAGTTTGAACTTATTTGAGGGGTTTCTTCATCATTTACTTATTACATTTACTCATTCAACAAATGTCTTGAGTGCCCACTACACATGAAGAATTATGCTAGTCACTGGGACTTATAAATGAAAGGTCTTCTGGGGCACCTGGGTGGCTCAGTCGGTTAAGCGTCTGCCTTTGGCTCAGGTCATGATTTCACAGTTCATGAGTTCGAGCCCGGCACTGGGCTCTCTGCTGTCAGCGCAGGGCCTGCTCTGGATCCTCTGTACCCTTCTCTCTCTCCCCATTCCCTGCTGTCTGTCTCTCTTCAGAAATAAACAAACATTAAAAAAAAATTTTTAAATAAATAAATGAAAGGTCTTCCAGGAACTCACACTCTAATATAGTGTTCCTTAAATTGTGGTTTATGGATTCCTAGAAGGGTCCCAGGATATACTTTTGAGGCTCAAAACTATACAAATAAATTAATTTTATGTTCTTTTTTTTTTTAAATAAGGTATTAATGCAAGTAGAGTCTGGATCATTTGTATGACTTTTTAACCAAGCACTAACCACAAAGAAAGGAATTGATAAACCGTACAATATAAAAAAATAAAAACTTTAGTCTTAAAAGACACCATTCAGGAACTGAAAAAGCTACCCACATAGTGGAAGAAATATTATTTCTAATACATATATCCAAGATAGGCTCTTATCCAATATATGTAAAGATTCCAAACAAAGCAAAACATGTGAAGATTCCTAAAAATCAGTAAGAAATGAAAAACAATCCAATGTAAAACTTGGCAAACACTGGTAGAGACCCTCCATAAAGACAGTATCTACATGGCCAATAACCATATGAAAAAGCACCCACCATCATTAATCATCAGGGAAACATATATTAAAGTCATGAGAAAAAATCACTATAAACCACCAAAAAGGCTAGAATAGAACAGAATGACAATACCAAGTATTAGACAAAATTCAGTGCAACCAAAACTCTCAATGTGCTGGTGAGAGTGTAAAGAGGAAACTCTTCAGCAGTATCTATGAAAGCTAAACATATGCATACTATGTGAACCCCCAATTTCATGTCTAGGTATGCTTCCCAATGAGCTGCACACATATGTCTACCAAAAGACATCGTATCTCAATTCACAATAGTAAAAAAACCATAAACCCCTAAAAGTCCATCAGCAAGAGAATGGATAAATTGTGAAATATTCGTAACAGTGGAACACTATACAGCAACAAAAATTTAACATGTAATAAGAGGAATCTCAAAGAAATCATGTTGAGCAAAAAAGTCACACACAAGAGTACACACTGGCTCCTGAACAGACAAAACACACCTACAGTTATTAGAAGTCAGCATAGTGATTACCTTGTGGAAGGGGTTACAAGTTAGAGACTAGCACAAGACAACAGAGAGGGGGCTTTCAGGGATACTGTTAAATATTCTATTTCTAGATCTGGGTGTTGATTATACAGGTATGTTTACTTTATAAAAATGCATCCAACCATAGACTTATGATTTGTGTGCATTTCTGTATACAGGTCATATTTCAACAAAGCTTACTTTAAAAATGGGCATGCTAGTATTGTTCATTTAAAAATTATTTTTTTAGTACTGTATTTAATTTGTAACATTTTATTTTATTTTATCATTTCATTTCATTTCATTTCATTTTAGAGAAAGAAAGTACTCAAGCAGGGGAGAGTGGTAGAGGGAGAGAAGAGAATCTCAGGCAGTCTCCATGCTCAATGAGGAGCCCAACATGGGGCTCGATCTCAAAAACGGTGAGATTATGACCTGAGCCCACATCAAGAGTTGGCTGCTCAAGTGACTGAGCCACCCAAGTGCCCCTTGTAACTATCTTTAAAAAAATTTTTTTTAAATATTTTTTATTCTTGAGAGAGAGACAGAGACAGAGCACAAGTGGGGGAGGGGCAGAGTGAGAGAAGGACACAGAATCAGAAGCAGGCTCCAGGCTCTGAGCTGTCAGCACACAGCTGGACACGGGGCTTGAACTCACATGCCATGAGATCATGACCTGAGCTGAAGTCGGACCTTTAACCAACTAAGCCACCCAGGCACCCCATAGAGAGAACCTGTGACTCTGATCTCAGGGCTGTGAGTTAGAGCCCCATAATGGGTGTAGAAATTACTAAAATATTTAAATAAATTTTTTTTAAAAGTTGCATTTGGAAGAAAATAAAGTTTATTATTTCTATACATCTTCTTCATGATAACAAAGGTACAAGAAAAGTTAAAGGAGAAGTTGAGTCAAGACAAGAAATAATATCACACACACAATTAGAATTATTTTTTACTCATCGGCACTCTTTCACTCCCAGGACATTTTGACGACACAGGGAATTTAGTTGATTTAAGATTTGTATTTGTTCCCTCTGTGAAGTTCTGATCCTACTGATTATGAATTATGTTCAATGATGGCACCCTAATTACTTTACAAAAGGAATCCAATTTGTGTATTTATCTTGGGTCTTTCCTGTAGACAATGAGGCTAGCTATTTGAATGTTGGGTTCCTATATGGTCGATGAGCCACTGGTACTCCCAGTTATATGATTTTAAAACTACATTTGCAACCCCCATTAACCAAAAGAACCACAAAACTCCAGTATATATTCAAATCCTGGCAATTCTCACTATGTTTCAGCCACACCAACCTTTTAAAGGTGCTCCTTAAATATGCCAAGCTCACCAGTGCACCTCAGGACCTTTGCCCTGGGCAGAATGCAGACCATTCAAGTCTAGCATCAGTATTGCCCCACAGAGGTCCTAAGAAAACTGCCTTTCCCCCTTTCCTCTCTGCAGATCCAGAACCTAGATCTTAAGCATACAGGAGATTTAATTTGGCTTTGAGACTGAAAATTTTATGTTTTTTTTATATATGTTTATTCACTTTTGAGAGAGAGACAGTGTGAGTGGGGGGGGGAGGGCAGAGAGAGAGGGAGACAGAGGATCTACAGCAGGCTCTGTGCTGACAGCAACAAGCCTGATGTGAGGCTCAAACTCATGAACCATGAGATCACGACCCAAGCTGTAACCAGACACTCAAAACCGACTGAGCCACCCAGACGCCCAGAGATTGAAATTTTTAATGTAGAGTAATAGAATTGTTAATTTTCATTTTTTAAAGTAGGTTCCACACCCAGCGGAGAGTTCAACAGAGGGCTTGAACTCACGACCCTGAGAGATCAAGACCTGAACTAAGAGTCAGATGCCTAACCAACTGAGCTACCCAGGCACCATGGGTAACAGAACTTTTTTTAAAGACCAGAAAGTTAGGAGATGGGGCTGAAATGTCATCAAGTGGCAGAGAAGGAAAATTCAACAGAACATAGTTGAAAGCAATATTTAGGGGAACAAATTTATTTTGTTGTAAGACAGTGCCCCCAGCTTCTAAACACTCTTGATTATACTGTTTTCATCTCAGCTCTCATTACTGCAAAACTACCCCATGTGTTACTTCTTTGGTGTCAGTATTTACACATTTGAATAGAAGTTCCAAAGGCTAAGGACCCTATCTGTCACATTCCCTACTGTATCACAGAATAGTATCCAGCACAGAATACACGCCTACACATTTGCAGAATGAACAAACCCTGTACAGAGATCAAATATCCCTGAAGTTACTTGTAAGTACTACATCTATTATGACCAATGTTTTAACCTGAGCTGTAACTTGTTTGGGTGTTTACACAGTCCATCAGGTGCCAATTTATTCTACCTACTATACCAAAGCAAGAGTCAGATGGCTTTCTGTGACACAACTGGGTTCACCAGGACACCTAGCAAAACATCTAATAAGAAACACCTGTCTTTGTCTATCTCTCTTCTCCAGCCTTCTCCTCTGTCCACCAGACGGATGTCTAGCGTCCTCCTGATAACCTCCTGCAGTCTAAAATTCCCCTCTTCTAATCCATTGATAAACAACTGATCTCTCAAAGTTCATCCTAAACTGTCACGTTCTGTTAGTAGCAATAATTAATATACATCACCTCCAGATAATGGTAATTTTGTTCACTCATTTCTCTTCACAGAATATGAACAATTCTCACATTTACATTTATCATTGCTTTTTAAAATTTTTTAAATATTTATTTTTGAGAGAGAGAGAGCGAGCACGAGCATAAGTGGTAGAGGGGTACAGAGAAAGGGAGACAGAGAATCCAAAGCAGGCTCTAGGCTCTGAGCTGTCAGCACAGGTCCCCACACCAGGCTCAAACCCATGAACCACGAGACCATGACCTGAGCTGAAGTTGGATGTTTGACTGACTGAGCCACCCACGTGCCCCATCACAGTTTTACAGTAACTAATTCAGTCTACTATTCCTACTTCCACCTCTACCCATGGCCAACAATCATAACCCTGAATTCCTTTTTTCCCTAAGCTGTGTCAAATGTAAGCATGTCTCTAGGACAGGACACTGGAGGGAGGGCAGGCCCCCTAAGGATCATGTGCCTCTTACATACCCATTCAGAAGGGCAATTTCCCACAACTCAATGAAAACTGACGAGTTAGGTTCTTAAATAAGGCTCTCATTTACGTTCAAATACAAATTAAAAGGAATCATGCACTTGGGTATCTTAACCATTCACTGACAACATTCACATCTTGATAATCACGTCCATTAATTCCTTGCCAAGCATGTTCCTGACTCAGTGCTTTTACACGGGCTGTTCCCATTCCCTCTACATGAAACTCTTCTCCAAACATGTACAGGCTTCTTCCCTTGCTTCATTCAGGTCTCCAGTCCAATGTCCTCTCCTCAGAGGCCTTCCCTCATTAGCACAGCAATTGCACTATTAGATATTTACCCAAAGGTTCAAAAATACTGATTCGAAGGGACACATGAACCCCGATGTTTACAGCAGTATTGTCAACAATAACCAGATTATGGAAAGAGCCCAAATGTCCATCGACTGATCAATGGATAAAGAAGATGTGCTATAAATGTATGGCAAGATTTCATTCTTTTTGATGGAATATTAGCCATCAAAAAGAATGAAATCTTGCCATTTCCAACAACGTGGATGGAACCAGAGTGTATTATGCTAAGCAAAACGAGTCGGTCAGAGAAAGACAAATACCATTAATTCACTGATACGTGGAATTTAACAAACAAAACAAATGAACACAGGGGAAGAGGGTGGGGGAAAGAGATGGGGAGGCAAATCATAAGAGACTCTTGGGGGCACCTGGGTGGCTCAGTCGGTTAAGCATCTGACTCTTAATTTCAGCTCAGGTCATGATCTCACCGTTGGTGAGTTCAAGCCCCACATCAAGCTCAGAGCTGTCAGTCATTCTCTCTCTCCTTGCCTCTCTGCCCTTCCCCTTCTGTCTCCCTTCCTCCCTCTCAAAACAAACTTAAAAACAAACAAACAAACAAAAGATAAGAGATTCTTAACTACAGAGAACAAAAAGGGTTGATGGAGGGAGGTGGGTAGGTGATGGGCATTAAGGAGGGCACTTGTTGTCTTGAGCACTTGGTATTGTATGTAAGTGATGAACCACTAAATTCTACTCCTGAAGCCAATATTACAGTATATGTCAACTATCTAGAATTTAAGTAAAAATATGGAAAAGAAAAAAAACCCCACCAGATTCCTCTCTATCCTTTCCCTAAATTGTTTTTCTTCATAGCATATACCTGACCTATAGAATGTATTTGTTTATATGCTTTTGCCTCTCTCTCCATAAAAAATATAAATTAAATTTAAAAAAACTTTTTAATGTTTATTTATTTTTGAGAGAGGGTGAGAGAGAGAGACAGAGCTCGAGTGGTGGAGGGTCAGAGAGAGACACAGAATCGGAAACAGGCTCCAGGCTATGAACTGTGAGACTATGACCTGAGTCGAAGTTGGATGCTTAAGTGACTGAGACACCCAGGCCCCCCCCCCCCCCCCCCCCCCCCCCCCCCGCCACCACCTCTGTGGATCTAATTAGAAGGGAACAGAACCAGAAATTTCTTCTTTTAACCAATCAACACTCACTCACAGAGCGTCTACAATGCAGATACTTCACTCGACTCCTCTTTTTAAGCAATTATCACTCGTTTATGGAGCACCTACCATAAACGATCACTGCAGTTGATGGTTAAGGCATCAAGATTAATAACATAAAGTCCTGCAATAATGGGGCTTACAATCTTGGAAGGGAGCTACATATGTAAATAGATCATGCAAATAATATATAAGTATATATGCATTATGTATAAGTATATGCTTGTAAGCATACTTATATGTATATACTTATATACACGTGTACACACATGTGTATATGTATAAGTATGTAACTATTATGAAAATAACATATAAGTACACAAATATATAATATATAAGTATACAAGTATATAATATATAAGTATACAAGTATATAAGTATACAAATATATAATATATAAGTGCTGGAAAAAACCTGATGTAGTGCTCTGGTTATGCAGGGCAGGCAACAATTTGAAAAGAGAGCTCTAAGAAGAAAGGAGGAATCTGGGCTGGGTCTTAATGACTAAAAATGAATTTAACAGGCAAATATTGAGGGATAGTGGGATACTACTGAACCAACAAGGAACCAGCCAGGTAGAGGTAGGGGTGTGTGAGAGAAAGAGAGAAAGAGGGTGAGAGGGAGAGAGAGAGGGGAGAGAGGAGGAGAGGACATGGGAGGGAGACAGATATTAGGGAGAAGACCCAACTGGAAAGATATCAAAGAATTTGAACCATCAAAGGTATGTGAGCAGGAAAGTGATATGGTCAGAACTGTGTTTTGGTCCAGAGCTCAGATCAGAGTTAAGAGATAAAAATAGTGAAATCATGGGAGTTAAGACTGCCCCAGAAACAGAAGGACAAAGATAGAAAAGGGCTGAAGATTAAATCCCAAGAAATAACTACATTGGGGAGGACAGGAGGGAGGTCAGAGAAAAACACAAGTGATCTGAGAGACGGGACACCAAAAGAGAACCTCATAAAAATTAAAAGGGAAGCAGAGATAGTCATCAACAATATCAGAAGAGAGGATGGACGTAACATTTCGCAATCACGAAGTTGCTATTGCTCTTGAGACAGACAGCTTCACTGTAAGCAGGTGGGGGTCAGGGGAGAGTCGGGTCACAGTTAAAGAAAAAGGTGTAGAATTATAAAGGCAGTGAGTGGGGGCCACGTTTCAAACAACAGTGAGAATGAATGGAAAGAGAAAAAAGGGCAAAAGTTTGTGGCCAAAGCAGAGTACAGGTGAAGTTTATACCAGGAGACAGGGGAACTTTCTTATCCCTATAGAAGTGAGGAGGAGACTGAAACAAAATCACAGGGAATGTACTGACAAGTCCTGGGGGGGGGGGGGGGGGGAATGAAGGCTGAAGAACAAATGGAAGGAAGCAATACAGTGGGTGCCTTGAAAAAGAGGAGACTCTAAGGGAAACTGGAAAAATTGGTGATACTGATCAAGGTTAAGGGCACTCCAAATAACTGAATAAAGTAATAGGCTAAGAATTAAATGGGGTGGAGACTTGAAAAATAAGATTTAAACAACTGCTATCTGGGGTAGGATTCTCAACTAGAAATGAAGAAAATAGCAAAGAGCACTTAGGGCCTAGATACCGCAAAAGCAAAGGAACAAGAATTATATGTTAAAAAAACAGAGTAGTAATATTGAAAGGTTTTAGGCAAAATAAACCCCCCAAACAACTGATAATTGTTTATGACAAAACATACACCACCAATCTCTGTATATTCAAAAGACTTCCAAAATCCAGCCATAGTCCACTTGCTTTAAACAAAGTATTATATCAAATTCCAATATTAAAAAAGTAGGTGGTTTGTATTGCTTTGCCTACTGACTTGCAAGTTTCACATCAAAGTTTCGATCTTGTTATCTCTCAAAACATATTAGCTATCCCTCCAAACGGTCATCCACAAAGTCCAAAATCTTAACTTCACCCAAGTTACTGGCAAACAGGAAAAGAACTTATTTTTTCAGAAGAACACTGAAAGCCTCCCTTCAGGGTTGATGATTTATCACTTATCATTTCTTCAGGTACAGCTGTTTAACTGATAATGAAGCAAATTCTAACTGTTCTCATCTAGCCCATGTTTCTCCATTGTGACCCCAGGACATGACAATTTCGGCAAATATGATCTGGTGAAATCTAACTGCACAACGTCTAAGGCATATTTCTCTTGTGAATCACGCTATTCGTCCTATCAAAAAAGCAAATAAGGCTAACGTGGCCACACCCAACCAGCTCTGTCTCTATTCAAGGGTACCCCCAGACTTGAATTTAAATGAGCCTATGAATTATGTTATGGGTCTACCCTGGCAGGGTCTCACTACATTTCTCCAGGAAGACAGACTGTTCACTTTTTATTTTTATTTTATTTTATTTTATTTTTTTAACGTTTATTTATTTTTGGGACAGAGAGAGACAGAGCATGAACGGGGGAGGGGCAGAGAGAGAGGGAGACACAGAATCGGAAGCAGGCTCCAGGCTCTGAGCCATCAGCCCAGAGCCTGACGCGGGGCTCAAACTCGCGGACCGCGAGATCGTGACCTGAGCTGAAGTCGGACGCTCAACCGACTGAGCCACCCAGGCGCCCCAGTTCACTTTTTAATTAGTTACTTTTTGTTTTTAAGAGAGAGAGAAAGAGAGACATGTGCACACGCTGGAGAGGAGAAGACAGAGAGAGAGAGAGAGAGAGAGAGAGAGAGAGAGAGAGAGAGAGAGAATCTGAAGCAGGCTCCACACTCAGTGCGGAGCCCAACACGGGGCTCTTATCCCAGGACCCTGAGAGCACGACCTGAGCCGAAATCAAGACTCCTATGCTCAACCCACTGGGCCACCCAGGCATTCCTAATTAGTTACTTCCGTTAAGTATAAAAATGAGACCACCTCTCTCCCCACCCCCAAAAAGAAAGAAAAAAGGCAAAAAACAAACAAAAAACCAATACAACAGTTTTCTGGCCAACTTGAACATGGAAACTTTTGGTGATACAGACAGAAGAATCAAATGTCTATTTATAACGTTCACTACGTTGGTTATACTATTTTAATTTTTTTTTATTAAGTTTATTTATTTTTGAGACAGAGAGAGAGAGAGAGCATGAACAGGGAAGGGGCAGAGAGAGAGGGAGACACAGAACCGGAAGCAGGCTCCAGGCTCTGAGCCATCAGCCCAGAGCCTGACGCGGGGCTCGAACCCACGGACCGCGAGATCGTGACCTGAGCTGAAGTCGGAGGCTTAACCGACTGAGCCACCCAGGCGCCCCTGGTTATACGTATTTTAAATCGCAGACTTTGTTAAACAATATTCAGAAATTCCCTCTCCCCCTTTTCAACACTTCATGAAACAATTTCACTGAAAAATTTCCAGTGTGACTTCGGCATGTGTCTTCATGTTCACTGAACTGAATGATTCATTCACCTGTTTTTTCCAAAGCATTACCACCTTCCTTTAATTTACAAACGTTGTCTGAGTTAATATGAAGTATTATATGTAATATGACGTATATATAATATGAAATATTATATACAGTATTTCAGAACTTCTTGAATCCCTGTGAACTTTTTAACCTGAGTCCTAAATGCCCATTTTCTATACCTTCAAGCAGTCTTTTCGTTCTATAGGTGGGCGTTGGGTACGAAGAATCGTAATCCCGACAAGGTAAGCACTCTTCTAGTATTTATGAAGTCGCTTAGCTTGGCAAGGCTTTGTACGGAATAGAATAAAGCGACTTTCTCTTTTCTGAGATAATTCTTTGGGGGGGGGGGGGGGAAGGGCCTTGATTTACATCCAAGTAATCATCAAGTCAAAAAAAAAAAAATCACAAAGAATCGCGAACCCAAATACTTCTTAAGCACAGTTCAATGAATAACATTAACTACCGCTTATGTAAACAGGCAGAGGCACCAACAGGCGCCTTCAGAACTTTTCTTTCTGACCCGATCAGAACTCTGCTATACTGTTACAAAAGGAGGGTAGAATGGGTTACTCGATGCCCATGAATTCGTTTTCTGAGAGAAACAGCAGTCGTAGTAACTCAAGTTATTCGTGTGTATTGTGTACGAACTCCCCGCCAGTCACTGTTTTAAGCCTTTTGCATACATTAACTCAATCTTAACGATGCTCCTATGAAATAGGTGCTATTGATAACGCCGTGGGATGGGTAAGGAAACCTAGGCACAGAGAAGTTAAGAAACTTGCCAAAAGTCACACAGCTTCTGAGTGGCAGGCTGAGCGGAAGCTATACCGCCTCTTACACTAATAAAATTAGGTCTACATTTCCTAAGACGGTCTCACCTGTCGGACAGTTATCATCAGTTGCCTAAAGGAGACCTAAGCGAGGTGCCAGCATATCTTCATGTACTTCCTATTATCCGTGTGCCGTGTCTTCTCCTCCTCCCAACTTTTTAACTGATGGGAGAGAAGACGCTCCTGCGGGCCTAGCCCTTCCCGGCCTTCCCACGCGCTAACTAACTCGAGCCGTTTCCTCGGATCCCGTAACTTTCCCAAGCTCCACACCGCCGGGAGCACTTCCTCGCTCGGTCCTCCGGCTGCACCGCACCGGGGTCGCGAGGCAGTCTCCCAAGGAAAAACCCGAACTCCAGAACCGGAGAGCAGGAGGGAAGGCGCAGAGGGCCGACAGGAGAGCCCGGCCCCGCTCGCCGTGCGGCCGGGAATCGCTGGCAGACTAGACGCGGCGAACAGAAATTCAGAAGGTGGGAGCGGGGAGGGGGAGGGGGTCAGTCAAGTCATTGAAACCTACTGGGCAGCATTTTCTCGGATCGCCCTCTCACGCGTCCCGGGCGCCCGCCTCGGAGAGAGCCGAGACCCCCGAGAGCGCGCACGGCCCGGCGGGTCCGGGCGCGGCAGCACCGCGCACCCGCCGCCCCGGGGCCGGAGCTGGTCCCCCGCGCCGGGCCTCGCACACCGCGGCCGACCGGCGGGGCGGACGACCGGCGCCTCCCGACCCCAAGGCCACAGACCCCCGCGTTCCGGCCCGCGGCGGCGGACGGCCCCCGAACGCTCCCCCCCCTCCGCCGCTGAGCCCGAACCGGGCCTCTCCCGGCGAGCCGAGCCCAACGGGGGCGCGGGGTCCAAGCCGGGCTGCGCTGAGGGTCTTACCTTTAACAGATTAGACGTCGCCATGTTCCTTCAACTTAGCGTCTCGCGAGACGGCGCGAGATTTCGTGGCGCTCCGGGCCAGGCCCCAGGCGGAGGCCGGGGTTCCCACCGGGGCCGACCCGCCCGCCGGCCCGCACCGGGGGGTGTGCTCGGCACCGCGGGGGCGTGCCGACAGCGCTGACCTCGTCCCGGGCACCTGGAGCTTCCTCACTCGTCCCCCCTACATGGTCACCGGAGCTCCCCCACGCGAAAGAGCTCATGCAAACGCTCGGGGAGACGGCAGCGGCGAATGGTGACGCGGTAGCGGGAGCCGACCTGAATTGGAAGAGGAAGCATCGACTCCACGAGCCTCCCCACTCCTTCGGATTAGCCTCTGTGGTTGCACCCGCAGCGGCCACGGGCAACGAATTTAGCACGGCTTAGGCCGGGCAGCTCAGGTTCCGCGGCCGCGTCACGTGACGCGGCGGCCGGGGGCGCGCTCGGGAGCGAGCGTGGGAGCCGGGATGCCTCGGAGGGTCGGGAGGCTGTGGAGAGGGCGGCAGCACGCCCTCTGCTGGCGGGACCAGGTATTTTCTCTCGTCCCCCAAAGCCGGGGATGGGGTGTACCTGGAGGGGCGCGATCCTCAAGGAAATGCTTCTGACAGCTGGGCTTAGGTCCGGGCAGCTCATTCGGTAAGAACTGGCGCCTCGAAGGCGTCCAGTAAATGTTTGTGCAATGACTGCTTCAATAAGTGCGCAAAAGCGTGAACTATTAATATTTCCAGTCCAGAGTGCCTGGCACTGAAATAATGAACATTCATCTTGGATTTCCCGTGGGCACATGATTCCAGAAGGTACTAACCATAACCTCCCCCCAAGCTTTAGCCCTTCGGACCACAAACCACTGGCCCAGATAAGTGAATATAACTCACAGAAAACCGACAGTGTACCTGGAATTATATGATGCGTGTTTATAAACAGTATTCATTCCTACATGCATAATATATTAGGAGGGAGGAAAATTAGATCTATGGAGTAAAATGCAGCCAGGAACGGGCATGAAGTTTGTAACTTTGCATAGAATGATCCAAGCAGGTCTTGCTGAGAAGATGACTTTGGAGCAAAGGCCTGAAGGAGGTGAGGGACAAGACCAGGCCATGTGTGGAAGAACATTGCAGATAGGGGGAACCCGGCGGCAGGTTGCCCAGACTGTGGGAACAGCCGTGAGAAGGTGGTGTCTTCAGAGCTGCGAGAGTGAGGAGAGCATGAGCTCATTTAGGACCTCGTGGGCTGCTGTAATAAAGACTCGCTTGTATCCTGAGTGACATGGGCCATCAATCACGCGGGCTTTTGAGCAGAGGGGTGGCATGATGAAACCCCTGTTTTCAGGGCGCCTGGGTGGCTCAGTTGGTTGAGCATCCGACTTTGGCTCCGGTGATAATCTCATGGTTTGTGAGTTTGAGCCCCACATCGGGCTCTGCTGACAGCTCAGGGCCCGGAGACTGCTTCGGATTCTGTGTCTCCCCCTCTCTCTGCTCCTCCCCTGCTCACACGCTGTCTCTCTTTCAAAAATAAAGATTAAAAAAAATTTTTTTTTTAAATCCCTGTTTTCACATGCTCACTCTACTGTGTAAATAGTAAACACAAGGGTCGTTTAAAGAGCTTCTTAAAATCTCCTTAAATTGACAGGACAGTCAGGTGTCCCAATTTTCAAATAGTTTCTTAGAGTAATCTAGGCATGATTAACCCATGATCGAGAGGTAGAGCAAGGACTCAGCCAGCAGGTCTGTAATGTCCAGGCAGAATGTCAACACAGGGATGACCCTTCAGGGGTTATCTTTGTTCGACAGATGGGAAAAATTGAGGCTCAGAGTGGTGATCTGGCCAAGGTCACTCAGGTCAGAGAAAAGGCCTAGTCCAGCATAAACTTTATATAATTATGGTTCCCTTTTCCAGGGAAACTGGGTTTTATCTTCAACCCTAGGCCAACTCTCCTGCTCGATTTAAAGTGTAAATTGATTATAATCAATTTTATGTATCTTAAAATAAGATGACAATGATAAAGCAAGTGAATGAATGAATGAATGAATGACACTTAAGAATCCAACTAAGGGGGCACTAGAGTGGCTTAGTCAGTTAAGAGTTCTACTCTTGGGGTTCCTGGGTGGCTCAGTCGGTTGAGCGTCCAACTTCGGCCCAGGTCATGATCTTGCGGCCCGTGGGTTCGAGCCCCGCATCGGGCTCTGTGCTGACTGCTCGGAGCCCGGAGCCTGTTTTGGATTCTGTGTCTCCCTCTCTCTCTGACCTTCCCCTGTTCATGCTCTGTCTCTCTCTGTCTCAAAAATAAATAAACATTTAAAAAAAAATTAAAAAAAAAAAGACTTCTACTCTTGATTTAGGCCCAGGTCATGATTTCAGGGGTTGTGAGTTCAAGCCTCACATAGGGCTCTGCACTGACCTCACCGAGCCTGCTTAGAATTCTCTCGCTCACTCTCTCTCTGCCCCTCCCCTGTTCGTGCTCTTTTTCTCTCTCTCTCAAAAATAAATAAAACAAAAAATTTTTTTAATAATCCAAGTAAGTATTTAATACTTGTTTGACTGCCTATTATGTATGTACTTGGCACCAGAAATACAGGATTAAATGAGACAGAGGAGACCCATGCTATCTTGAAGCTGACACAAATAACGTATTACTTAACTGGGGTGCCTGGCTGGCTCAGTTGGTGGAGCATGGGACTCTTGATCTCAGGGTTGTGAGTTCAAGTCCCACATTGGGTGCAGAGATTACTTAAAAACAACCACCACCACAAAATCTTGAAAAAATGGCTCATTTGGCGTTGTGATAAATACCCCAAAGGAAAAATCCAACGTGCACCACAGAGCATATAGTATGGAGGGGGGACCAATACCCTAACTGCCATCATTCCCATTTCACACTACAAACCTTGAGAGTACTTTCTGAAACCCAGTTGCAAACATGCCAGGGTATTTCCTTCTCCTAACTCACTCGTTGTGGCAACAGAACTTCTATAAGATGTCCCCAGTTTACAATGAGTTTTCTGTTCCACTGACTCCACCGATTCCTTGTCACCCACCATCCCCTCCTGTTTTTACCTTCTTCCTCTTCCCATTTCGGTCTATGGCCTGACATTACAAAAATGCTTAAATATTTTAAAAGCTTAAATATTTCATTTATTTTAAAATTAGCACAAGCACATGGTACAAAATGCAGAATGTGCTAAGCAGAATGCAGTTAAAAGCAAGCCTCCCTCCCCTTTCTGGGGTAATGTGCTATATTGTGGCTGGGATTTGGGGTATTCAGATGTATGCATTTGTCAAAATTCAGCCAAGTGCTGTTAAGGTTTTTGCATCTCCTTCAAAATTAAAAAAGTGGTAAATAAAATTTGAAATTTAGTTAATGATATTCATGCTGAAGACTTTAGAAGCAAGTGAAGTTATGCTTACAATTTACTCTGAAATGTATCAGGAACAGCCTCAGCAATCAGACAACACAAAGAAATAAAAGGCATCCAGATCGGCCAGGAGGAGGACAAACTTTCACTCTTCGCAGATGACATGATACTCTATATGGAAAACCGAAAAGATTCCACCAAAAAACTGCTAGAACTGATTCACGAATTCAGCAAAGTGGCAGGATATAAAATCAATGCGCAGAAGTCAGTTGCATTCCTATACACCAACAATGAAACAATAGAAAGAGAAATCAAGGAATCAATCCCATTTAAAGTTGCACAAAAAAAACATACAATACCTAGGAATAAATCTAACCAAAGTGGTGAAAAATCTATACACTGAAAACTATAGAAAGCTTATGAAAGAAATTTGAGAAGACACAGAAAAATGGAAAAAGATTCCATGCTCCTGGATGGGAAGAACAAATATTGTTAAAATGTCGGTCCTACCCAAAGCACTCTACCTATTCAATGCAATACCTGTCAAAATAACAGAAGCATTTTTCACAGAGCTAGAACAAACTGTCCTAAGATTTGTATGGAACCAGAAAAGACCCCAAATAGCCAAAGCGATCTTGAAAAATAAAACCAAAGCAGGAGGCATCATAATCCTGGACTTCAAGCTATATTACAAAGCTGTAATCATCAAGACAGTATGGTACTGGCACAAGAACAGACACTCAGATCAATGGAACAGAATAGAGAACCCACAAATGGACCCACACACGTATGGCCAATTTATCTTTGACAAAGCAGGAACGAATATCCAATGGAATAAAGACAGTGTCTTCAGCAAGTGGTGCTGGGAACACTGGACAGCGACATGCAGAAGAATGAACCTGGACCACTTTCTTACAACATACACAAAAATAAACTCAAAATGGATCAAAGACCTTAATGTAAGACAGGAAGCCATCAAAATCCTCGAGGAGAAAGCAGGCAAAAACCTCTTTGGTCTTAGCCGCAGCAACTTTTTACTCAACACGTCTCCAGAGGCAAGGGAAACAAAAGCAAAAATGAACTATTGGGACCTCATCAAAATAAAAGTCTTCTGCACAGCGATGAAAACAATCAGCAAAACTAAAAGGCAACTGACGGAATGGGAGAAGATATTTGCAAATGACATGCCAGATAAAGGGTTGGTATCCAAAATCTATAAAGAACTTACCAACTCAACACCCAAAAACCAAATAATCCAGTGAAGAAATGGGCAAAAGACATGATTAGACTCTACTCCAAAGAAGACATCTAGATGGCCAACCAACACATGAAAACATGCTCCCCATCACTCATCATCAGGGAAATACAAATCAAAACCACAATGAGATACCACCTTACACCTATCAGAATGGCTAACATGAACAACTCAGGCAACAACAGATGTTGGCAAGGATGCGGAGAAAGAGGATCTCTTTGGCATTGTTGGTGGGAATGCAAGCTGGTGCAGCCACTCTGGAAAACAGGATGGAGGTTCCTCAAAAAACTAAAAATAGAACTACCCTACGACCCAGCAATTGCACTACTAGGCATTTATCCAAGGGATACGGGTGTGCTGTTTCAAAGGGACACATGCACCCCCATGTTTATAGCAGCACTATCGACAATAGCCAAAGTATGGAAAGAGCCCAAATGTCCATCGATGGATGAATAGATAAAGAAAATGTGGTATAGGGGCGCCTGGGTGGCTCAGTCGGTTGGGCATCCGACTTCGGCTCAGATCATGATTTCGCGGTTCGTGAGTTCAAGCCCCGCGTCGGGCTTTGTGCTGACAGCTCGGAGCCTGGAGCCTGTTTCGGATTCTGTGTCTCCCTCTCTCTCTCTCTGACCCTCCCCCGTTCATTCTCTGTCTCTCTGTGTCTCAAAAATAAATAAACGTTAAAAAAAATTAAAAAAAAAAAAAGAAAATGTGGTATATATATATATATACAATGGGGTATTCCTCGACAATAAAAAAGAATGAAATCTTGTCATTTGCAACCACATGGATGGAACTAGAGAGTATTATGCTAAGTGAAATTAGTCAAAGACAAATATTGCATGACTTCACTCATATGAAGACTTTAAGACACAGAACAGATGAACACAAGGGAAGGGAAGCAAAAACAATATAAAAACAGGGAAGGGGGACAAAACATAAGAGACTCTTAAATATGGAGAACAAACAGAGGGTTGCTGGAGGGACTGTGTGTGTGTGTGTGGGGGGGGGAGGTTGGGCTAAATGGGTAAGAGGCATTAAGGAATCTACCCCTGACATCATTGTTGCACTATATGCTAACTAACTTGTATGTAAATTAAAAAAAAAAAAAAAAAGAAGACCACACTCAGATATCACCTCACGCCAGTCAGAGTGGCCAAAATGAACAAATCAGGAGACTATAGATGCTGGAGAGGATGTGGAGAAATAGGAACCCTCTTGCACTGTTGGTGGGAATGCAAATTGGTGCAGCCGCTCTGGAAAACAGTGTGGAGGTTCCTCAGAAAATTAAAAATAGACCTACCGTATGACCCAGCAATAGCACTGCTAGGAATTTACCCAAGGGATACAGGAGTACTGATGCATAGGGGTCAGAGAATGTTTATAGCAGCACTCTCAACAATAGCCAAATTATGGAAAGAGCCTAAATGTCCATCAACTGATGAATGGATAAAAAAATTGTGGTTTATATACACAATGGAGTACTACGTGGCAATGAGAAAGAATGAAATATGGCCCTTTGTAGCAACGTGGATGGAACTGGAGAGTGTGATGCTAAGTGAAATAAGCCATACTGAGAAAGACAGATACCATATGTTTTCACTCTTATGTGAATCCTGAGAAACTTAACAGAAACCCATGGGGGAGGGGAAGAAAAAAAAAAAAAAAAAAAAGAGGTTAGAGTGGAAGAGAGCCAAAGCATAAGAGACTGCTAAAAACTGAGAACAAACTGAGGGTTGATGGGGGGTGGTAGGGAGGGGAGGGTGGGTGATGGGTATTGAGGAGGGCACCTTTTGGGAGGAGCACTGGGTGTTGTATGGAAACCAATTTGACAATAAACTTCATATATTGAAAAAATAAATAAATAAATAAATAAATAAATAAATACATTTAATTAAAAAAAAAAAAGAAGAAATGTGTCAAGAATAAAAAGGGTTGATGGCTGCATAGAAAGGTAGACCAAGCAAATGGAGTGAAATGTTAATGACAGAATCTAGGTGGGAGGTATACTGGTGTTCTCTATGTAAAATATTTCAGCTTATCTCTATGTTTGGAATTTTTCATAATTAAATGTTGGGGGAAATTTTTTTTTTTTTTTTTTAACAGACCTCCCTTGGGGCACCTGGGTGGCTCAGTTGGTTAAGTGTTCAACGTTTGATCTCAGTTCAGGTCCTGATTTCAGGGTCATGAGTTCAAGTACCACATTGGGCTCCACCCTGGGCTGGAGCCTGCTTAGAAAGAAAAAGAAAAAGCTCTGGGCGCCTGGGTGGCTCAGTTGATGAAGGGTCCAACTTCAGCTCAGGTCATGATCTCACAGTTCGTGAATTTGAGCCCCGCATCGGACTCTGTGCTGACGGTTCGGAGCCTGGAGCCTGCTTCGGATTCTGTGTCTCCCTCCCTCTCTCTCTCTCTCTCTCTCTCTGCCCCTCCCCTACTCGTGCTCTGTCTCTCTCTCAAAAAGGGCACTCTGTGCCTGTGTAAGCAGGCACGTATGTATTCTTCTGTCTCTCCCACAAATGATGGCCTACTAATTATACTTTTTTAAATCTTTTTTTCCCCCTCAGCTGTATGATATAAATTATTGAAAAATATGTCTGTGCTTATTTTTTCTCACACTTCTTTATAGAAATTCACATAATTATTGGCAGACCCTAATGCATCCATTGCATACAGGATGTTTGGAATTGCTCCTTCAAAAATAAGCTTCTGTGGGGCACCTGGGTGGCTCAGTCCGTTGGGCGTCTGACTTCAGCTCAGGTCATGATCTCACAGTTCGTGGGTTCGAGCCCTCCTTTGGGCTCCGTGTTGACAGCTCAGAGCCCGGAGCCTGCTTCGGATTCTCTGTCTCCTCCCGTCTCTGTCCCTTCCCTGCTCACACTCTGTCTCTCTCTCTCTCTCTCTCTCTCTCTCTCGCTCTCAAAAATAAACATAAAAAAAATTTTTTTTAAAGAATCCAAAAACACAAAAAAAACAAAAAGGCCCTTACAGTCCCATTTTACTTATTTATTTATTTATTTATTTATTTAGCAGATTTGTTTTTAAGTAATCTCTACACCCAATGTGGAGTTAAGACCCACGACCCCAAGATAAAGAGTTGCACACTCCACCCACTGAGCCAGCCAAGTGCCCCTCTTACAGTCCATTTTAAACACAATAGCTATAAAGTCAAAGCTTTTGATTTGTAAGAAGCAAAAAACAAAAAGTTTTTGTACATAAAAAGATAGTAGGTAGGGGCGCCTGGATGGCTCAGTTAGTTGATGGTCCAGACTCTTAATTTCAGCTCAGGTCCGGATCCCAGGGTGGTGGGACCAGCCCTTCACTGGGCTTCCTGCTGAGCATGGAGACTGCTTGGGCTTTTCTCTCTCTCCCTCTCTCTCTGCCCTTCTCCCCTGTTCACACACACACGCTTTCTCTCTCTGAAATAAAATAGAAAAAGATAGCATGTCAAGTTTAACCAATATATTGATTGATTAGAAAATTGTTGGGGCGCCTGGGTGGCGCAGTCGGTTAAGCGTCCGACTTCAGCCAGGTCACGATCTCGCGGTCTGTGAGTTCGAGCCCCGCGTCAGGCTCTGGGCTGATGGCTCGGAGCCTGGAGCCTGTTTCCAATTCTGTGTCTCCCTCTCTCTGCCCCTCCCCTGTTCATGCTCTGTCTCTCTCTGTCCCAAAAATAAATTAAAAAAAAAAAACGTTGAAAAAAAAAAATTTAAAAAAAAAAAAAAAAAAAAAAAAAGAAAATTGTTGAAAACCTAGAGGGGCACCAAAGGTTTACAAGATTTTGGAGTGACAGAGAGAGGAGAGAAACAGACCCGGGACGTGGAGGAGGATGGCCACTGGGCTTCCCAGACCTCTGTATGTCATATGGAGAGAAAGAATCCGCCTTGAGAGAACTTACCACTGCCTAACATCAGGAAGATGCGTGAGAGCCAACCCTAAGCCTAACCCAAACTTGAATCTAACCATAGCTCTATATCAATTTCCATTCTTATTCCTAAGCCAGAAGATCCTTCTTTGTTGTGCCAGGGGGTACCCACGTTGCCAGTGCTGAGCCAGGTATCAGCTATCTTTCTGGGGGAGGCTATGTCCAGGCAGCTGCCTTCTCCATATTGCTTATAAGACAGTCATGGGTACCTTAAGTCTGTGCTCCCCCCACACCACTACTTTATATGGATGACTCCCTCTTCCATGGCCCCAAACACTTCTAACTGCCATTCCCACCTCCAGAAAGTGGTGCCACGGACAGGATAGGTGGCTGGGACAGGGGGCGGGAAGGAAATGAAAGCCCCCTAGTAACTGTGTGAAATCAAAGAGAACCATCCCAAGATTCCAACCCATGGGACCAGGTCAGGAGTGAAACCCCCACAGTCCACTCGATACATGTCACATAATCACTTTCTTGCAAAGTGTCTTCAACAACCTCGTCCCTTTCCCTGTCCATCATACGTAAGCAATATAATCACAACCTTGAATAAACCCTTCAATCTTCTCCATGCCCACACCTAAGTAGGTCCACATCGCTAGAGAAAGTCCCAAAACCAAGTTCAGCGGCTTCTCTTTAAAGTCACAAACTTAGACCTTGGATGAGCATTTAACACACTACCCGACAATCCTGTTGTGTTTTCTCCAGCGGGCTTGCTCAAGTGGGTTTCCACTCCACTCCCAGGACGTCCGCTTCATTTCATCACATCTGACTCCCTTCCCCCCACGCCTCAGGGCGTTACCTCCATCCGTACCTCACTGCAAACATAAATGGCATCTTTCTTTTCTTCCCCCATCACATCTCCAAACTTCTGTGCCTCCACTGGTAATTCTTTTCCCTGATGGCGCACTGTATTGGCCAGGCCCCTACGCCAGCTCAGTACCGGTGTGTCTGTTTGTATTCCGGGTCCCATTTCAAGAATGCCCTTCTTTTAGCCATCTGCCACCTCTCTTGTACCATCAGTTGTTCCCCTCTCTCCTATAGCATCCCCATCTGCATAAAAAAAAAAAAAAACCTGTTCATAAGCATCTTTCATCTTAAAAGAAAAGAATCTCTCCCTTGACTCCCTTGTCAATTCTAACGGTCACTGCCCTGATCTCACTGCTCGGCCCCTTTCAGTGCCATTCTCCACCCTTTCTTTCCCTCCCTTGGCCTCCACACCATATTCTCTTGTTAGTTTCCTACCCCGTGGTTCTGTCTCTCTGCGTTGCTAGCTGTCTCCCCCTCTACTTAACCTTTACGCTTGTTCTTTGGGGCTCCATCTTGGACCCTCTTCTCTCAATACCCCTCCTTTAGTGATCTCCTCAAGTCCCCTGGTGTTCAATATCACCTATAATGATGAAGACTTCCAAATATACATTTCCAGCTTTGAACCTCTCTCCTGGATGCCTGACTTCTACGTCTAACCGCCTGTTTGTCTTCTCTTCTTGGGATCTCACAAACATCTCAAGTGTAACATATTGATAGTATTGAACTTTACCTCAGCCGTATGCTCCCAGAACACAGTGATGGTTAATCCCCGTCCCCCCGCCCGCCCCAAACCTTTTGTTTTCCAGAGATGCCTTCCTACAAAGAGCCACCCTTCTCCATCTAACTTTAAGTGTCCATTCTTTCTAATGATTCCTGTTAAACTTGCAGATGATGCCCTCATTTACCTGTGACAAGGCCAGACACAGATCCACCAAATTCCCATTCTTCATCTCATAATGACCAGCTGAAGGGTTTATCCCCCCTGGAACTAGCTAGACATAGAGACAAACATTTCTTGTTCAGCTAACTGGCTGAGATTACCCGTGATTTATAGAAGCAGCCCAAACTGCAAAATCACCCCACCTACAACTTATCCAGGCAAAACCATCCTGCTAAGGCGGGCGCCCTGATCTTTGGATCTGGCATGCTCTCCCCATTGTAATAGCCTGAATAAGGTCAATTTCCTTATTTGTTTGATGTTTTTACCTTTGTCAACGTGCAAAACAGAACTTCTGATTCCCTTCTCTGTTCTTTAACTGCCGTTTCTGTAACATTACCTAGTCCAAATCTGTTCCTCTCTCACCTCCCCGATGCTTCACCATCTCAGTTTAAAGCACCATCCCCCACCCATTTGCTAGGGTCAAAAACCTGGGCATCATCCTTTCTTCCTCCTTCCTCTCTACCCCCTACAACCAAGACATGAGCAAATCCTCTCAGATCTGGTTCCCAACATCATCTGAATCTGTTCATTCCATTCTGTATCTACTGCTGTTAGTTTATGACAAGAGAGGGTAACTTCAGCAGATCCCTGACCACACTTCCCCAATCCACACTCTATACAGGTGTGATGGGCTGGGGCCGGTAGAGGAATCAGTCACCATCTGCTACGTTGTGAGGCTGCCAAATGAAACATTAGAGAGAGTGGACCTAGTTTGGGGTGCTGAAGGATTATTCTTTCCAAAAATGACTCTATTATTTAAAAATAGCATTCTAAAGAGATAATAACATTCTATATATTCCTTGTGAGAAAAATGTTCATTGATGCTGTTATTACTGTCTTCTTTGCAGACCATACAAATCAGCTAGCATTTCGCTGATTTAGGTATTTGTATCATCACTGAAGTCTGTTATAACTCAGCAGAGAAAAGAAATTCACAAATATCTACTGGGGACTTCTAGAGTACTGGTCAATTGCTTTGATCCATAAGGAACTAGTTCTATTTTTACATTTCAGAGAAAGGATAATCCACGACCTTATTGAAAATGTTTGTGGCCTACTTACTAAAGAGTGGAGAGACTAACATTTCTCTACTGTAATACTGACGTAAATCTTTTTTATTCGTAGGTACACTTTAAGGGTCCAGAATATAGATATTGGTGAGGAAAAGTGAAATAATTATTCCCTACTTTAGGTATAGAAAGAGTTTTATAGCATGCTGAATATTAAAGAAAAAAGGATGTTCTGCTAACATTTTCTGTCCAACACAATGGATGCCCAATAAATGTAAGTCTGGTCGGGGTCTCATTCAGGAGTCAGGACCCCACCCTACTGAATGGTTTTGTTCATATGCTGACAGATACAATTTCCAGATAACATGAACATGGTAAAGATATCAAACATGTCTGAAGAAAAGATTCCTAATTTAAAATATCTCAACCGACTGGAACAATGGGCTAATGTGACAACATCTAGTAAACAGGAGGAAAAGAAAAACTAGTCTCATGGTCCAAAGCCACATAAGTATGAGGGGTAAATAAATATTAGTGTCTCTCTAGAAATACTTAAGCGTTTTAACCTGCGGGCTCAAGATTCTTTAAAATGTTCATGACCACTTCAGGGACTTACTTAAATAAATTCTTACATTTTGGCACGAGCACCTTAACCTCAGCATTATCAACGAGAGCAGAAAGTAGGGGTGCCTGGGTGGCTCAGTTGGCTGAGTGTCCAACTCTTGATTTCAGCTCACGTCATCATCTCATGGTTCGTGAGTTCGAGCCCCACATTGGGCTCTGCACTGAAAGCACAGAAACTGCTTGGGATTCTCTCCTCTCTCTGCCCCTCCCTGCTCGTGCTCTCTCTCTCTCAAAATAAATAAATAAACTTTAAAAAAAAAGAGCAGAAAGTATAAAAAAAAAACAAAAACTTAAAAATACAGCCATAAAGAAAGAGTTAAGTAAGTCTTACAGACATGTGACAGAAATAGTGTTTAGATATGAAAGCTCATAGAAGGCTATTTACACGGGAAAATGAGCAAAATATGACACATGAAAATACAGGATAGCAAGTTCCAAATCTGTACTATAATTCTCTTTTTTTTTTTTTCCTTAAAGATTTCATTTCAAGTAATCTCTACACCCAAGGTGGAGCTCAAACTTACAACCTCGAGATCAAGGGTCCCATGTTCTATGGACTGAGCCAGCCGGGCGCCCCTGAATTATAATTCTAACTTTGGAAAAACTAGCAAACCCTGTAATTCTATTTCCTATTCTCAATTAGAGGGGGGGGGGGACCTGGAAAAAAAATATCCAAAAAAAATGTTACCAATGCTTGCCTGTGGATGATGGGAAATGGGATAATTTTTACTTTTTATTCATTTAACATATTCTTTATTTTTTTAACGTTTATTTATTTTTGAGAGAGAAAGACATAGCACAAGAGGGAGAGGGGCACAGATAGAGAGGGAGACACAGCATCCAAATTTCGTCCCAGGCTCTGAGTGCAACACAGGGCTCGAACTCACAGACCACACAGACCACGAGATTGTGACCTGAGCCTAAATCACATGCTTAACCAACTGAGCCACCCACATACCCCTTAAAATATTCTTTAAATCACCTGCTCATTTAAGAAAATTTTGGGGCACCTGGGTGGCTCAGTCGGTTAAGCGTCCGACTTCGGCTCCGGTCATGATCCTGGGGTTTGTGAGTTTGAGCCCCGAACCGGGCTCTGTGCTGACAGCTCGGAGCCTGGAGCCCGCTTCGGATTCTGTGTCTCCCTCTCTCTCTGCCCCTCCCCCGCTGGTGCTCTGTCTCTCTCAAAAATAAATAAAAACATTAAAAGAAAAAATTTTTAAGAACGTTAAACACCACATTAAAACATATGTTAGAAAGTAAAAGTTCTCTATAATCTCCCCTCTTCCACCACCTAAGAAATCCACCGTCAGCAGCTTGCTTTGGTCTCCTCATTTGTTTTCTGTGTACACGTTAAAGGGTGTATAAAGGAGCTTCTCAAATGTGGTGCATGTATCCTCGCAGCACGTATTAAAAAGCTAGACCGCGGGGCGCCTGGGTGGCACAGTCGGTTAAGCGTCCGACTTCAGCCAGGTCACGATCTCGCGGTCTGTGAGTTCGAGCCCCGCGTCAGGCTCTGGGCTGATGGCTCGGAGCCTGGAGCCTGTTTCAGATTCTGTGTCTCCCTCTCTCTCTGCCCCTCCCCCGTTCATGCTCTGTCTCTCTGTGTCCCAAAAATAAATAAAAAACGTTGAAAAAAAATTAAAAAAAAAAAAAAAAAAGCTAGACCGCTAGGCTCCACCCTGTAGAGATTCTGATTCCACACAGGAGCCCCAAATCTGCCTTTCCCCCCAAGCATCCCGTGTGATTTTTTAAATGTTTACTTATTTATTTTTGAGGGGGGTGGGTGCAGAGAGAGAGGGAGGTGGAGGATCCCAAGCAGGCTCCACGCCGTCAGCACGGCCCAACGTGGGGCTCGATCCCGCGAACCCTGAGATCATGACCTGAGCTGAAATCAAGAGTCGGACGCTCCACCGTCTGAGCCACCCAGGCACCTCGCATCTTAGGTGACTTTTACACATACAGATCATTGAGAAGCTGGATAGTGCTTGAGAGCATGTGCTTGGGTCCTGCCATCTATGAACAGTGACATCCTGTGTGTGCTATTTAACCTGGATGAGTCTTGGTTTACTTATCTGAAAAATTAGGATAAAAATAGCATCTGTATCAGAGTCATTGCAAAGATTAAAGATGATAGTGCATGCAAAGCATAGTGTAGCATGATGTATTACATATTCAAGCACTCAGTGCCTGTAACAACAAGAGCTAATACATATAACACCGTGTGTTGGTCACTGTTCTGTGCACTTTATATAGATGAGTACTTTTTTAAAAAAAATTTAAGGTTTATTTATTTTTGAGACAGAGAGAGACAGAGCATGAACAGGGGAGGGTCAGAGAGAGGGAAACACAGAATCTGAAGCAGGATCCAGGCTCTGAACTGTCGGCACAGAGCCAGACATGGGGCTCAAACTCACCAACCATAAGAACGTGACCTGAGCCGAAGTCAGACACTTAACCGGATGAGCCACGCAGGCACCCCTAGGTTAATACTTTTAATACTGGAATTAATCCCTCCTTGTGGAGAACTTAAGTATCATTAAACTTCACATCTGGCTGATATGCATGATCCAGTAGAAGGGAAAAAACGATGATGCAGGATGGGGGAGGGGCACCTGGGTGGCTCAGTCAGTTGAGCATCTGACTCTGGATTTTGGCTCAGGTCATGATCTCACAGTTCATGGGATCAAGCCCCACGTAGGACTGTGCTGACAGCATGGAGCCTGCTTGCAATTCTCTCTCTCCCTCTCTCTCTGCCCCACTCCCACTCGTGTGTGTGTGTGTGTGTGTGTGTGTGTGTGTGTGTGCGCGCGCGCCCGTGCGCGTGCATGTGTGCTCTCTCTCTCTCTCTCCCAAAATAAATAGGTAAACTTAAAAAAAAGAAGGGGTTGCCTGGGTGGCTCAGTCGGTTGGGTGGCCAACTTCAGCTCAGGCCATGATCTCATGGTCCGTGAGTTCAAGTCTCACGTCGGGCTCTGTGCTGACAGCTCGGAGCCTGGAGCCTGTTTCAGATTCTGTGTCTCCCTCTCTCTGACCCTCCCCTGTTCATGCTCTGTCTCTCCCTGTCTCAAAAATAAATAAAACGTTAAAAAAAAAAAAAAAAAAAAAAAAAGAAGAAGCAGGGTCGCCTGGGTGGCTCAGTTGGTTGAGCATCTGTGTTCGGCTCGGGTCGTGATCTCACAATTTGAGAGTTTGAGCCCTGCTCTCAGCACAGAGCCTGCTTTGGATCTTCCGTCCCCCTCTCTCTCTGCTCCTCTCCCACTTGCACTCTCTCTCTCTCTCTCTCTCTGTGTCTCTCTCAAAATAAATAAATAAAAATAAAAAAGAAGACAGAACCGGGGAAACTGCCAGAACCATTTTCCTGATGAGGACAGGGGATGGACCTAGCACACAAATGGAGAGGGTTGGCCTTGGCCAGGAGACTGGACAGTCGCACATAGCAGCAGGATGGACATGATGTGGTCGATAGGCTGTTGGAAGTGAAAGTCCTCTTCTAATTTCTCTGCTGCTTAAGTTGGAAGCTTGACAGGACGTTGTGAGAAAAGAAGAAAGGAAATTCTTATTTATGAGGGATGGAGGGGTTGCAGGCACTGGGGAAATGCATGTTGATCCTTAGGCAGCCTCAAAGAGGCATCGGACACTGCTGTCCTGAATGTAGTTGAGACCGCCCAGCATAGCTAAGGAAACTAGGACTCAGTGGGGTTAAGTGATGTGCCCAAGGTCCCACAGCCTGTGAGTGGCAGGACCTGCTTGTTTTTTTTTTTTTTTAATTTTTTTTTTAATGTTTATTTATTTTTGAGACAGAGAGAGACAGAGCATGAACAGGGGAGGGGCAGAGAGAGAGGGAGACACAGAATCTGAAACAGGCTCCAGGCTCTGAGCAGTCAGCACAGAGCCTGACGCGGGGCTCGAACTCACATACCGAGAGATCGTGACCTGAGCCGAAGTCGGGCGCTTAACCGACGGAGCCACCCAGGCGCCCCATTTTTTTTTTTAAATTTTTTAATGTTCATTTATTTTTGAGAGAGAGAGAGAGAGAGAGAGAGAGAGAGAGAGAGTAGACCGAGGGAAGGGGCACAGAGAGAGGGAGACACAGAACCTGAAGCAGGCTCCAGGCTCCGAGCTTTCAGCATAGAGCCCAACGCAGGGCTCAAACTCATGAACCGTGCGATCATGACCTGAGCTGAAGTCAGACGCTCAACCGACTGAGCCACCCAGGAGCCCCTGGACCTGCTTGGTTCTAAAGCCACATTCAGCTGTGCAGACTCAGGCACTGAATAGGTATGGAACCAGATGTAACCAAGGTTGGGGTTTTGCTGAGGGAGGGTGATGATGATGGAAGTTGAGCATCCATGTAAAAGAGTGAGTGTGCTGATTGGCCATGGGATTAAAGCTGAGTCAGGAGGGTGAAGGACAGTGAAAAGATAGAAGGATCCAAGTACTGAGTCTAAGGATTGTTGGAGTCAGGACACAATAGGGGACTGAGCTGCTAGGGAAGATAGGTCGAGGTGTTTGGAGGGTGAAGGGGAGCTCAGGCTGTGGGTGGTTGCAGAGACTGGTAATGACAAAGGCTAAACTGTGATAGACAGAGAGAGGCGTTGAGGCAGGGTGGAGGACAGGATCCCTGGGAAACAGGAAGTTAGGGAACTGAGAAGCCAGGCATTCCAGATGCTTTTGGTGTCGTAGTCACATCCCTTAACCTACTTGTGATTTTAGCAGGAGCTGTGGTGGAGGACATTTCAGACTCCCCCTGACAGCCTCCTACCTGAGTGGAAGCACCTTTCCTCTCTGCTTTCACTTCAGTCTTCTCCAAGCCCCCAGGAGCCCGCTAGGCTCACAGGCAAATGCAGCAGGAATGGGGAAGATAATGCTTCAGGGAACAACCCTCCACCAATACGGGCAGAAGCCAGTGAGTAAGGGCACCAGCCTCCAGCCTTCTGGGAGACAACGTTGTGGGGCTCTCAGGATGCTTCCCAGAGGCCTCGGCAGACCCGAGATCCCCTTTGTTCATGGCAGTGAACTTGATGCCACACCTTTACAGAGGCTTTTCCTTCTTCCTTGTCTTACTCTCCTTGCTCCCTGGTTCCTGATTCCTGGGTTATCTCCCCAATAAACCACTGTTGTCTCACTTTCTTGTTTCAGGAGACACCTTACTACCACATCAGGGTATTAATAATCTCCTACATTATTATTGAAATCACTAAGAATTATGACAGGAGTCATGTTGGAGAGAATGATAGTGAGTCAGGACCTAAACCAATTAAGGGATGAGGGAGTATGACCTAAGGGGTCAATACATGATTTGCAACAAGGAGGGTTAATGGCTGGATGGACAGTCCATTGACCCCAGGCGCAAAGCAGAGTGCTTCTAGGGAGAAGGGGAGGAGGAGGATTTGGAAGTGGCAATAGGAAGTAAGGAAGACCAGTAGCACACAAACATCAGCCCAGTGGTACCTCAGGCCAGCGTCTACCCAGTGGTACAGCCCAGTGGTACGTCAGCCATCTTGTGAGAAAGATGCAGGGGACGCAGTGATTTCAGGGGTGAATTGAACGTCACCTAGAAGAGACTAAAGAGAAGAGTATGAGGAAACAGAGGTTTTCGGTTTTACTACTAGTCCAGAAGCTTGGAGGTTGAGTAAATCAGAGATGGAATTGGAAGGGGTAAGGTGCAGAGGGGAAACCTAGGCATTGGGGCTTCTTGTGGATATGGATATAACATGGCTAAAGGCATAACGAGATTTTTAAAATAATATTTATTTATTTTTGGTAGATAAAGAGGGAGAAAGTGAGAGTGGGGGAGGGTCAGAGAGCGAGGGAGACAGAGGATCCAAAGTGGGCTCTGTGCTGACAGCAGAGAGCCTGACTCGGGGCTCCATCCACAAACCATGAGATCCTGACCTGAGCTGAGATCAAGAGTCAGACGCTTAACCAACTGAGCCACCCAGGCACCAGAGATTGGTTTTAATAGTATAAGATGTGGGGATGTGTCAGGCAGTAGGGATGGGTGGGGATCTTGCCAGAAACACACAGAGTTCTAGCATCCTCTGTTCTCTGTTACAGTTGAAAGTGTGGAAGTTGGGGAAGGGCAGTCCTACTCCATCCAAACCCATCGGATTCTTTCGAATTCGCACCCTCTCTCTCTTTAAAAGATTTTTAAGTAATCTCTACACCCATTGTGGGGCTTGGAACTCACAACCCTGAGCTCAAGAGTCACACACTTCACCAACTGAGCTAGTCAGGGGCCTCAGGAACTCTCTTGATCCTTATTAGAAGGAGCAGGGAACCCAGGGAGAAACGTGGACTAATCTGGGGTACTGAGAATTCTAGGGAACACATTTTAAAAACTAGTTTCAGGCTAGTGTTCTGAAAGCAACTGGTGAATAGTCACATATTCTTTCCAGGTTCTTCATGAACGATTGTTAACCACGAGCACTAGCGTGGCCCAGTTGGTTAAGTGAGACTGACTGTTGATCTCGGCCCAGGTCAATTTCTCATGACTCATGAGTTTAAGCCCAGGGTTGGGGTCTGAGCTGACAGCACAGAGCCTGCTTGGGATTCTGTCTCTCCCTCTCTCTCTGGCCCTCCTCCTCTAGCGTGAACGCTCTCTTACTCTCTCTCAAAATAAATAAGCTTTAAAAAACAGTTGTTAACCAATGCCTGGAGCTTATGCTTCAACATTTTCTAGACAAGGATGAATTAAATAATTCAGGACTTAACGATATTCTATTTATATGATGGAAAATAACCCCCAAATTCTGAAAAACAGAAAAAGTGTCTGAAGATTTAAAATATGGCAAAACAACATTGTGAGACAGAATTGACAGAAATGTCAATTTTTGAAAAACCAGCAATTAGGTACATCTGAATTCTAGAACAGATAGATATCATAACCAACTTGCTGGGTTGATCAACTTGTTTCCTATGAACTTGCTTGGAGTCAAATTATCTCCCATCTTATCAGCTGTGTTGGCACTAGCACTGGGACTAGACCCAAGTCTTCAGATTTGTGATTTAAAAAAAATTTTTTTACATTTATGTATGTAAAGAGACAGCCAGAGCACGAGTGGGAGAGGGGCAGAGAGAGAAGGAGACACAGAATCCAAAGTAGGCTCCAGGCTCTGAACCCGACGCAAGGCTCAAACCCACACACTGAGATCATGACCTGAGCCAAAGTCGGATGCTCAGCCAGCTGAGCCACCCAGGCGCCCATTCAGATTTGTCATTTAATGCTCCTCTTGGCCGAAGGATGGTTTCACGGGAAAACATCAAAGGAAACGTGCTCGAGGATGTTTTGGTTGAACTGTGAGGTTGAGCCTTCACTTCTGGACCTGATTCTGATCTCCCCTGAGGCTGCCTCACCAAAGACTCGGACACTAGTACTCCACATCTGTGGATCTCCCCTGCCCTACTCTCACCATACACCCTAACTCTTCTGCACATAGGAGAGCAGTGGTTTAATCCACAGATGGTTCCAAGTTTTCTGACGCTTCTGCTGGACTCGTTGTTCCGGTGCCCCAGTCAACCTCCCCCTTTGCCCCTTCCTCTCCCACTAAAATAGTTCGCCAGCAGGTTGAAACTTTCCTCCTTGGAAAGAGAAGACCAGTCAGAGGTTTGAACTCCCAGCTTGTCGACTCTGCCTTCCGGTACCCTCCAGCGACCGCCGTTGGATTTGCAGCCGCTGCGAAGGGAGTGTTCAAAACTCCGTCTCACGAGCTCCCCCTAGTGGTATAACAGTTAACCACAGTGGTGGGAGCTGCCATATGAGTTGATGTTGACTTTTGGCTTAAGGGGGATTTCAAAGACCGGGACACGCGCGCGCGCGCGCGCACACACACACACACACACACACACACACACACACCTCTAATACTCGTTTCATTATCTATAATTACACAATTATTCACTTTTCCAGTACCAGGAAAAAAAAAAAAAAAACCATTTTACCTTGCCTAATTAGCGGTAAGTATAAGAAATGGAAATTAGCAGCTGTTGGCCAATTATAACTTTTTTATTCATGCTATCACTTGGAGACTTTATCTATTTAGAATTTTATTTTCAATTGTGTAATAATATTTTTACTCAGGCTACTATTATTCAAAAGCCTTAGCCAATTTATTTTTAAATCTCTGTTGAGACAATTTATAAGATAAGGATGAATCGTGAAAATAATATCTTAGTAATAGAATTTACAGACTTACTTTCTACGTGAAACTCAATTTCCTAATTGAATTAAACCCGAAGTAAATTGTCAGAGTGTTTTTCTGTGCCAAAGCAACCCAGTCATTGTAGCACAAAGGGTATGTCTGCTGTATTTTTGCTTAACAAATTGCTTATGACTTATGAAATTAAAATACCCCCAGGCTTCACAAGACTAGGCGATGAAGTCACATCAATATTAAAGCCTAACTTTGCCACTTCATCCACCAACCTCCACTTATTCTCTTTACTCTTCCTGTTTTGATTTGGTTAGTCTCCAAGGCATCCCTCAAAATGCTCACGATCGATTCTGCTTGTATCCAGCTCCACTCAGCTCCATCACTTCCAATGTAGTGGTGATTTCAGATAATATAGTTAGAAACTAATTATGGGCCAAGGGACAGCAAACATGAGGGGACAAGTAGGGCATAAAATATTTACAGTACGCTAGTAAAGCTAGGCTGGAGAATACGTCTTGAGAGGGAGGCCAGGTGTCTTTTTTTTCACTCTTCCCTCTGAATAGAACTCAGCCACTCAGTTATCAGGGGGGTGGCTGGAGAACCACAGCGTTCCTTCACCTGGAGTCCCATCCACTGGGCACACACAACAATCAGCTCAGACTAGCAAGGACATCCTGTGACACTTACCTTTGACATAATTTCCCCAAAATTAATTTGTATTAGATTTTGATAAAATACTTACCTGATTTTTTTTTTTTACCAGAAACTTGACAAGCTAATTGAAAATGTATTGGGGGCACCTGAGTGGCTCAGTTGGTTGAAAGTCTGACTCTTGATTTCTGCTCAGGTCATGATCTCACAGTGTGTGGGTTTGAGTCCCATGTGGGGCTCTGCACTGATGGCGAGGAGCCCTCCTTGGGATTCTCTTTCTTTCTCTCTCTTTGCCCCTTCTCTGCTCATGCTCTTACTCTATCAAATAAATAATCTTTAAAAAATGTATTTGGGAGAAACATGTGAAAGACTAGCAAAAATATATATTAAAAAAATGTTTTTAATGCTTATTTATTTTTGAGAGAGAGAGAGAATGCAAGCGAGGAGAGCAGAGAGTGAGGGAGGGAGACACAGAATCTGAAGTAGACTCCGTGCTCTGAGCTGTCTGCATAGAACCCAACATGGGGGCTCAAACCCACAAACTATGCCATCATGACCTGAGCGGAAGTCAGATGCTTCACCGACTGAGCCATCCAGGTGCCCCCAAAATATAGATTTTTTTAAAAAACAAACAAAGGAGGACTTGCCAAACTATATATCAACCCATATTACATTTTCTTTTTCAGTGCTGGGTCTCTTTTATATTTCAGAACACTTTTTTTATTATAGAAAATTGGGGGCGCCTGGGATGCCAAATTTGATCTCAGCTTGGGTCTTGATCTCAGGGTCGTGAGTTCAAGTCCTGTGTGGGGCTTCATGCTGGGCATGGAGCCTATTTATAAATGAATAAATAAATAAATAAATAGAAAATTTTGCAAATGTAGAAAAATATCACAATGGAACTCCATATGCTTACTGTATTAGATTCATAGTCCTGCTGTAACAAATTATCATACATTTGTGGCTTAAAACAAAACAAATTTAGTCCCTTACGGTTCTGGAGAATGAAAGTCCAAAATCGAGGTGTCGGCAGAGCCGCGTTTCTTCTGACGGTTTCAGGAAAGAATCTGTTCCTTGTCTTTTCTGCCCTCTAGTGGCTCCCTGCATTCTTTGACTGGTGGCTCCTTCCTCTATGTAGCCATCCGGAAGCATAGCATCTTCTCTCTTTGACTCCCCTGTTTCGCCTGGTTCCACTGTCACATGGTCTTCTTCTTTTTTGGCTTTGACCCTCTTGTCTCCCTCTTATAAAGTCTCTTCTGACTATATGGGGCTCACCTGGAGAATCCAAGCTCATCCTCTCACTAATCAAGATCCTTAATCGCACCTGCAAAAATCTTTTTCATTCTGGCGATGAGGACAGGGCATCTTTGGCAGGTGGCCCGTGATTTTGTCCTTCCATCCGTACCGACAATTCATAGTCACTCTTGTCCCCATGCATATTCCAACTCACTTCCATTTTAGTAAGTTTATTCTAAAAACACAATAATAAACTAACATCGCACCCAAAACATCAACAGGATGTCTTGATATCGTTAATGAATCTTCCATTTTCCCTGATGGTTACTTCTTTTTTACAGTTGAATCAGAATCATGATCAACACAACCCACATGGTTGATGTTTTAACTTGGGAGCTTCTGAAATACCCCACCCTGATCTTCCTTCTATGAAAGACATATTGGGGCACCTGGGTGGCTCAGCTGGTTAAGCACCCACAACTCTTGACCTCAGCTCAAGTCATGATTTCAGGGTTATGATTTAGAGCCCCACGTCAGGCTCTATGCCCACAGCACGGAGCCCGCTTTGGGATTTTCTCTCTCTCTGCATCTCTCTGCGCCTCCCCTGCTGGTGCTCTCTCTCTTTCAAAATAAATAAATAAATTAAAAAAAAAAAAGATGTGTTGTCCCGGCTCTGCTGTCTGCTGGCAACATTCAGTTGTTAGTTCCCTCAGGCATTGCCTCAACTATAGAGAGCCACAAGACCCAAGGCCACACCTCTTCTGGGAGGCCCTTCTCCAACAACTTGTCAACAAAAAGAAAAAAAGGCCTGACCATCTCAAACCAACCCTGTCTCAGAGTCAGCTTCCTGGAAAACCCACGCTGTGACAGTTGTTACCAGGACACTTTCAATAGAGAAGCAGCTAAAATTGGGTTTTAGAACGGAATCACTTCTTACTATGATGGTAAGGTCACCATCACAGGTTGTTAGAACTTTCTCCAGTGGTGAATGATCTGATATATGCTGGAAGGAAATGCATTAGCTGGTACACTATATAAGGTGTCTGTATTAGCGGCCATTGCCAAGTACAAGAAAAAGATGATGAAAACCTGACAGAGTTAATTTCCAGTTGGAAACTACATGTGACATTCATGTGATAGCTTACACAGAGGCTGTCATCTCTGACAGTGGGAGGAGAGAGAAAGCCAAAGACTGGGCCCAGGACTTACTCTCAGAGTAGCCAAGCTCCACAGAGAGTTCAACTCCCTACAAGGCAGGTCTTCTATGCCAAGGTCAGGGCCCTGACCGAAAAGGAAGGAGAACCTGACACATGGACTGAGGACATCTAGTTTGATGACCTACAGGATCTTGAATCATCAGGTTTCTCTGAAACCTCTGAGTCTGAGAGCTCACCTCTCCCTATTAAAAACTAACACTTCTTGGGGAACCTGGGTGGCTCAATCAGTGGAACATCTGACTCTTGATTTCGCCTCAGGTCATGATCCCAGGGTCGTGGGATCGAGCCCTGCATCAGGCTCTGCGCAGAGCATGAAGCCTGATTAATATTCTCTCTCTCTCTCTCTCTCTCTCTGACCCTCTCCCCTGCTTATGTGTTCTCTCTTTAAAAAACAAACAAACAAAAAAACCAAAACGCTAGCAATTCTCCTCTGACTTGATGATGTAGACATTTTTTTTTTTTTCTGACCCAAGCAACACGTGCTTCTCCTCCAGACCTTAACGAGGGTTAAGTCACAGTATTACCTAGTCAAGAGTGTGCTGGGCCCAAGTAGGGATAACGGAGATTATATCACAAAGGAAACTGCAAGACTGCCTGACCTGTACGTGCCTGCGGGGGCCAGGGGAATGTGCATGCTATTGGCTTCTGAAGGTGCGAGATCAGCAGGCCAGAATAGAGGGTTGGATAAGGAAAATTTTATTGATTTGGGAGCACTTTCACAGGACATTGGATTTAATGCTTTGGCAAGAGCCCGGGGAAATGGTGCCGACTTTCTCCCAGGAAGTCCTCCAGAAGCATGGGGAAAGTAATGTCGCGCTCAACGAAGTTGGAATGCTAGAACGGCTGTGGTGGACAGTAGAAGTAAAAGGCTCAGAGAAGCGAGGGTGCTAAAGTGGATGTACTCTGTAAAGTGGAAAATTCTCCCGGTGATAGTGCCTCACAGAAAGGCCTGAGGACACATCATGTACTGAGGCAAGAAGGAATGTCCTGGTCAGAGGCTCACCTGTGTCACTCACTAAGAAGTTCAAGAGTGGCTTTCCTGTGTAGGCCAGGGCTGGCGGTAGGAGAGGTCATACAGAACTAGGCTTCCGGAGAGGAACAGGGGTGATAGGACCCCAAAACAGCAGACACGGGGTGGCAACCCTTAACCATCAGAAATCACATGGACGGGCGCCCGGGTGGCTCGGGTGGTTAAGCTTCCGACTTCAGCTCAGGTCACGATCTCACAGCTTGTGATTCAAGCCCCACATCGGGCTCTGTGCTGACAGTTCAGAGCCTGGAGCCTGCTTCGGATCCTGTGTCTCCCTCTCTCTGCTCCTCCCCCACTTGCACTCTGTCTCTGTCTCAAAAATAAATAAACATTAAAAAAAAAAAAAAGAGGGGGGTGGGAGGGAGGGGAGGGTGGGTGATGGGTATTGAGGAGGGCACCTTTTGGGATGAGCACTGGGTGTTGTATGGAAACAAATTTGACAATAAATTTCATATATTGAAAAAAAAAGAAATCATATGGACATAATTATCGTAATGTATGTTAAGGTCAGTTCAGGGGCGCTGGATCCTCAGTATTATTGAGACGGTTTAAAGACATGGTGTGCTTGATGGTTTATGTGTCCGCTTGGCTGAGCCATCAGTTGCCCAGCTATTTGGTCTAACATTTTTCTGGGTGTTTCTGTGAGGGTATTTTGCTGGATGAGATTGTTATTTAAATCAGTAGACTTTGAGTAAAGCAGATTGTACTCCACGACATGAGTGGGACTCATCCAATCAGCTGAAGGCCTGAATTGAACAAAAAGACCGGCCTCTCCCGAGCAAGAGAAGCCTCCAGCCGACTAACTGCAGATTCCGTCTGCAGCATTGACTCTTCTTGATTCTACAGCAGACGGCCTTCGGACTCGAGCCGGAATTTTGGCCCTCCTGGGTCTCTAACCTGTCAGCCCACCCTGCAGATTCTGGACTTACCAGACCCCAGAATCTTGTGAGCTAATTCCTTATAATGAATATCTTTACAATATGTTTCCCATCGGTCCTCTGGAATGATTCCTCTGGGGAGTCTTAACTAATACGGTGGCTCTGCTGCAAAACAGATGGGCAGCGAAAGTGGCAGACTCAATCTACACCCTCAAAAGAAAATCAAGGACGTACGATCCGGAGGCTCGGGGCAGTCACTCAAAAAAAAAAAAAAAAAAAAAAAAAAAAAAAAAAAAAAGTTATATTCCCTTGCCCAGTTTTCAGAACCAGAATCCATTGACTTTCGAAGAAACTAGGTCATCGGGAGGAAGAACCCCACAACATCTCAGCAAGCGTACATCGTAATGTTTACTCGCGCCCTTGCCCTTTCCCCAAAAGGCCTACGGCCATTTACTTCGGTAACGATGCGAAGGGGAATGCCCAAGTATTTCAAGGACCGTTTGACGCAGAGTGCCAGCTGACGTGGACATTCAGAGACCTGAAGTGTCATCGTGTCCCCACTGCTAGAAGGGGGACATACGGGGACCAGGTGGTAAATGACACACATGACTAGTTCCAGCTCACGGTGGGTCCACCCCACCTACAGATTCACCCGGGGGTCCTTTCCCTCCGTCCTCCAGTGTAGAACCAAAATAGCCACACCGGGTAGTTGGTAACTGGACCGGGGACTAAAAGCTAACGCGATGGAAAAGGCCGAAGAGTAGGCTCTGCCCCGGCCAGGAGGAGAAATATTATATCCTGAGGGAAATGGTGTAAATAAGGCTCTTCTTAAAGGTTTTAGAATTCGGGGGTGGTAATCCTCCATGCGATCCACCAGTATCACCACTCGTGTTGGAGAATGACAGCAGACTACCAGACTCAACCAACTATGGCACCTGATGTGACGTTTTGCCAATACATTCTTTCCTATCTTCGTCAGAAAAGAGGGTCAGAAACAGGTCACATTCACGTGGAATGGACAAGAGTGAAAAAATGTACAGTTTTCCTCTAGGGTGATGCTTACTCTCCTGTCCTTTGTCATACTACAGTCTAGAGACGTCTGGACTGTCTCAGCATCCCGCATGATATACCGATAAAAGACATCATTTGATGTAAGTTGCATGTACTTTAGGCGTGTGAAATAAACCCAATGAGGATTCAGGAACCTGCGGCAAGACGAGAATTTTGAAGGGCCAGGCGATCAGCTGTGTGCTGACATTCCGTCTAAATTGAAGAACAAATTATTGCATCTTGCCATGAAGAAAGAACAAATCCTTGGAGGCCTCCTTAGTTTCTGAAGACAGTTTGGTCCACACCAGATAATACTGCTCTGCCCCATACACCAGGCTTCCAGAAAAGGACAGGGCTCTATAGCAGATCCAAATTGTGGTCCAAGTGGCCCTGCCGCTTGGACACGAAATCAGAAGACCCTATATCGTTAGTGGTGGGAAAGACATTGTAGCGTCTACGGTGAGACCCAATGGAAGAATCACAAGCAGTCCCTAGGGTTCCCGATCAAAGTCATTCCATCTAAGCAGGGAATTATATGCCTTTAAAAAACCAATTCTGGCATGAAACCGGGCACTGGTAGAGGTGAAGTGTCTGACCATGAAGTACCAAGTGACTCCGTGGCCATGACTCCCCTTCACGAGTCGGTTTCCTTTAGAGCCGCCAAGCACAACAACACCCTCTTGTAAGATAAAAATGGCAGATCCGGGATCCACCACTGGGTGTGGTGTTGGGGATTCCCTAGACTGAGACCAACCAGCCACTCACTATGGGATGATTACATTGAACCTTTTCCATCTTGGAAGGGGCAGAGATTTGTCCTTACTGGCACAGATACATATTCCGGATATGGTTATGCCTCCAGTGTCTGAAACGCTTTTGGTTGCACTATCATCCTTGGACTCACGGGATGCCTTATCCGGGTGGTGGCCCCCCCATAGCATTGTGTACGATCAAGAAACTAATTTCACAGCAAAGGAAGTGCAGAAGCAGTCCCACACTTGCGGGATTATTGGTCTTCCCACATACTTTATCCCCAGAAGCAGCTGGCCTAACTGGAAGGTAAAATGGCTTCCTGAAGACTCTGCTTCAGAGCCAGATCTAGGAGACGAAACCCAAAAGGACACGGTTGTGTCTTACACACTGCAGTATATGCTTTGAATCAGAGACCCTTATACGCCGTAGTCTCCATTATAGTTTGAATACAGGGTCTGGGAATCATGGACTAGAAATAGGAGTTTTTCTTACTATCATGTGAGCTCATAGATTTAAAAATATTTAATGCCATTTTACGCCACTATTTTTCATTCTGATGCTCGTATTGTCCCAGCTTTGGCCTTTTCAGGTTTGTTTCTATGCTCTTTTGGTATGTCCATAGTATTCTTGGATCTCTTCCTTACCTTCTGGTGTGACAAGATGTCCAGGCTCATTTTGTTCACTTCTTGCCCCAGACCAAGAAGCAGCCACTTCACAAAAGAAATGGTGCCTTTTATTTTAAAAGGGAAATAGTATTTAGAGACCACAGTCTGAGTGCTGATGGACATGGGAAGGGCTTATAGCAGTTGAGTTTGTCGTTCTGACACCGTATTTTAAAACTTCGGTAAATGATTTGGAGCGCCAGGCTGGTTCAATCGGTGCAGCATGCGACTTTTGATCTTGGGGTTGTGAGTTCGAGCCCCGTGTTGGGTATAGAGATTATTTAAAAATAAAACATTTTTAAAAATCTTTAATAAGTGAAAGTGTGGTATTAGTTCAACAATAGACAATAATCAGTGGAACGGAAGTCTGGGAACAGATTCTGTATAGGTACAGAGAGCGCTAAAATATAGATGTTTAAATCTTCTGGGATAAAGATGAAAATTCAAATGTTTGGAGAAAGGAAGTCGTGACATTGGAACAGTGGACTATTCAGAAAAAAAACACCTATATGACACCATGTACAAATACATCCTGACATATAAAAGTGCAAACGTAAAACACAAAACGTAGGACAGTGTTTATAATTTTTGGCTAGGGAAGACATTCCTAATCAAGACATAAATCCTAGAAGATATGAAGAAAAATGAAAACTTTACAACAAAAGGTAATATACAAGCTATAACTGGCTGTAAGAGAAAAATTTCAACACAAAACAAAGTATCTCTGTCCATACTATAGAAAATGTTCTTGGGGCGCCTGGGTGGCTCAGTCGGTTGAGGATCCGACTTTGGCTCAGGTCATGATGTCATGGTTTATGGGTTTGAGCCCCGTGTCGGGCTCTGTGCTGAGAGAGAGTGAACGAGCAGGGCAAGGGCAGAGAGAGGGAGAGAGAGAATATCCCAAGCAGGCTTCACACTGTCAGTGCATGGCCCAAAGCAGAGTTTGAACTCACGAAATATGAGATCACGACTTGAGCTGAAATCAAGAGTCGGATGACTGACTAAGCCACCCAGGCATCCCTCTTATAAAATCTTTTTGAAAATAACACTGGCCTACTCTTTCTTTTTTTTAATGTTTATTTATTTTTGAGAGAGAGAGAGAGAGACAGAGGATGAGCATGAGCGGGGGAGGGGCAGAATGAGAGGGAGACACAGAATCGGAAGCAGGCTCCAGGCTCCGAGCTGTCAACACAGAGCCCAATGCAGGGCTTGAAACTCACGAACTGAGAGATCATGACCTGAGCTGAAGTCAGGCGCTCAACCCACTGAGCCACCCAAGCACTCCTGGCCTACTCTTTTTAACAGAAATTTGGCAGGGTGCCTGGGTGGCTCAGTGGGTTAAGCGTCTGACTTTGGCTCAGCTCATGATCTCACGGTTTGTGAGTTTGCGTCTACATCAGATGAACATAAGCCCGGCTTTGGGTGAGCCCCACTTCTCTCTCAAAAAAAAGGGGGGGAGGGGGAGGGGGAATTTGCCAATATCGACTAAAATTTGCACAATGACATGTGACCGCGCATACATCTAGGACATCAGACAAAATAACACGTTTTCCCAACACCTATATCCACCAATATGTTCACTGTAACATTATTTATAGTAGAAAAAATTGGAAACAATCTAAACGTCTATTAATGAGAGTGGCTAAAGAAATGATATTTCCCTGTATATATTGCGTTTTGTGAAGTTGTCGAAATGAGTGTATATTAAAATGAAAGATATTGCCAAGACTCTGTTATGTGCAAAAAGCAAGTTACAGAATAGTGTTTTAACAGATCTTATTTGTGTGTTCCTTGTCCATTATATTTGTGTGTATCATCTGTATAAACACATAGGAAAAAGGCGTGAAGGATAAACATAGAATTGCGAACGATGATTTTTCTCTTAAAGGGGAATGGACCCAGGGAGGGCAAAAAGAAGTTTTCACCTTCCACTTTATATCTCTATTATTAGACATTTTTCTTTTTGCAACATGGCTGTATTATTACAAAGGGGGGAAATACCTTAAATGTTGAAATCGTTATTTTCAGGGGACGGGTCTAATGGTGATTTTTCCCTCTTCTTTCTATTGTTCTATATTTTCCAAATTTTGTACAGTGAGCTAGTATTTGCACAGTGGGGATTCCCTTATTAAAATAATGGTACTGGGGGAGACGCCTGGGTGGCTCAGTCGGTTGAGCGTCCAACTTCGGCCCAGGTCATGATCTCGAGGCCCGTGGGTTCGAGCCCCGCGTCGGGCTCTGTGCTGACAGCTCAGAGCCTGGAGCCTGTTTCAGATTCTGTGTCTCCCTCTCTCTCTGACCCTCCCCTGTTCATGCTCTGTCTCAAAAATAAATAAACGTTAAAAAATAATGGTACTGGGGCATCCGGCTGGCTTACCTGGTAGAGCGTGAAACTCTTGATCTCAGGCCCGTGGGTTCGAGCCCCGAGTCGGGCTCTGTGCTGACAGCTCAGAGCCTGGAGCCTGCTTCAGATTCTGTGCCTCCCTCTCTCCCTGCCCCTGCCCAACTCGTGCTCTGTCTCTCTCTCTCTCTCTGCCTCTCAAAAATAAATAAAACATTAACAAATTTAAAAAAGAAAAAGAAAAATCATCTAATAATACATCTTAAACAGGTAAATTGTAATGTAAGTTATATGTCAATAAAGTTATTTCCAAAAAATCTCTTAAAAACCCATGCTACTGATAATCATGTTATATATAACTAAGAGGCCCAATCCTTTGGCCCATGCTCCTTACCACACGGCACACACACACTCGCTGTTCTGGTGATGACTGTTTCTAGTGCAGCTGCTGAGACGCGACGGCCACACCCATTTGAGTACCTGTCCATTTGCTCCGGTGTGGTGGGTGGTCGCCAGTCTTCCCCAGGAACTGTACCATCTTCTGTTTGTCCTGCTAAAGCATTCTCCCCTGACTCTAAGAATCAAATCATTGCAAAGAGTAGCGACCATTCACGATGATCTGTAAGACTGCCTTTATCAACAATTAGTTTGTGGCACACCGGGGACTAAAACTGGCTTCTTGGCGTTTCGGTGGTTATAAGAGTAATGCTAAAGGGGCACCTGGGTGGCTCAGTCGGTTGAGCCTCTGACTCTGGACTTCAGCTCAGGTCATGATCCCAGGGTTGTGGGATCAAGCCTCGCACCAGGCTCTGGGCTGAGCATGGAGTCTGCTTAGGATTCTCTGCCCCTCTACCCTGCTCTTGCTCTCTCTCTTTAAAAAAAACAACAGAAAGATGACATTTCTCAAGTGCTTACTATGTGCAAAGCACTATTTTAAATATTTTACATGTATAACTGGTTATATATGCAGAAGTTCTAAATTTTTTTTATGAGATTGAACAGCTCAATTTAAAATTTAATAAGCTCTTGCTATGTGCAAGGCTGAAGCATGACAAAGATGATCTTACTAAAAAAAGTCACAAATTCTGAGTTATCTCTCAAGGCATAATAAAAGACTATCATCCTTTTAAGTAATTTGGAAACCCAAAAAGCTCTGAGAGTCTACAATTCTTTTTTTTTTTTTTAATTTTTTAAGGTTTTATTTTATTTCTGACAGAGAGAGAGAGACAGAGTGTGAGAGAGGGAGGGGCAGAGAGAAAGGGAGAAACAGAACTCGAAGCAGGCTCCAGGCTCCGAGCTGTCAGCACAGAGCCCGATGCAGGGCTCGAACCCTCAAACCGTGAGATCATGACCTGAGCTGAAGTCGGATGCCCAACCGACTGAGCCACCCAGGCGCCCCATCTGAGAGTCTACAATTCTTTTGATAACTTACTTGGCAGCAAACAATCTGACCTTAATTGGTGACAGGTTATCTACAGACATTCTTTTAGTGTAAATATTTACACATTTTGCTGCACATATATACCTGTTCGATCATGGAGTTCTGCCTCACACTTCACCAGGATTACGTAATATAAATAGGATTTCAGATCTCTTGGTTCTTCTTTGCACTTCATTTGTAAACACACACACACACACACACACACACACACACACACACAGATGCATGTCATTGGAGTTAAGTGGTTGTTTCTGTTTTGAAAGCACCACGAAAGATGGTTCCCCAAAGATGGATAATGTAACAACCTTGTGACAACCATAGTTCTCATTCTTTTTATTCATTATTTAAAATCAAGTAACACTCATAACATACTTCAAAAAATGTAAACCATATCTTTCTCCCATTGGTTTTCATTCTAAGGAAAAAAAATGGCAAGAGATGATTATAGCAAAACAAGTTTCTCCATGGAATGTGTAAATTAAAACCATGTATATGAGACTCACATTTAATAGGATTAATTCAACATAATAACCATTGATTGCTAGTCACCAAAGTTCACATCAATGAGACAATGTTTTAGGCACCATTTAAAAAAAAGACAAAAAAAATTCACCCAGAGAGATAACAATAAGGAAGATTAACTTTAAAAATAATCTTAAAATTGTTTCTTTTCTCTTCATTTACTCTCCAACATGATTACGCATAATAAGCGAACCAGAGTCTGTAATGATTGACACAGATTGTTACAGTTCAGCACTCGTGTGTCTACCGTCATTCTAGGATTATAGAAACACCAAGTCATGTAGTCGTTCACCCAAATTCGGGAGAATGGTTTGCTAGTTATTTTGGTATCAGGTGAAGATTGGTCACTCAGGAAGGTTTAGTGAAGACACGGGGATTTAGAAAGATCTGGATTCGGAACCAGAGACAACTTTTTACCAGCTGTGAAATTTCCAAGAGTTAAGCTTCTTGTTGGGAACATACTCTATTTTAAAACACAAAGGATCTAACTTTAAAGCCTTTATAGTCTTTCTTCTTTTTTTTTCTTAAAGATTACATGCTTCCTTTGCATTTCCAACTAAATCTTTGCAGGCAGTTACTGGGGAACAAATGAATCAGCTTATGAAATGAGTCTTTAGTCTTTCACATCCTTGTCACTCGGTCAGACCTAAGGAAATTATTCAAATATAGTGCACTCTTTGAAGTCTGCGAGGCTTTGTACTTGATTGAACCAAAGGCAATATAGAATCAAAAGTACTCTTAAAAGGATTTTATTAATCCATAGATTCAGTTTTTGAATACTATAAAGTTGGATTAATAGATTGGGAAAGTCCTCTTAATGGTAATAAAGGCTGCTTTGGTCGCCCCTGGAAACAATCGTGGAGTATTTTGAGGCTTTTGGAAATCTAGTGTAAACTCTCCAAGAAATCTTGTTTGCTACTATTATGTACATAAAGGCCACATTTAAAAGCATTCTGTTTACAAAATCATTTTGGCTTCAGCTTACCATTTAATGAACATCACATTACTGTATGCGAAGTGTTAATACAGTTCAAGAGGAGAAGCATTTCTCAGGGAAAGGGTATCATATGATTAGATAGTTTTTCATTTCCTTTTTATCATGTTTATTAAAAATAGTAATTAGCTACATCATCCGTTAGTTTTAAATTTTAAATTTAAATAGGTTTAAATTTAAATTGAATAATTGAAATGAAATAATATCAATGATATCTGATTCAAGTATACCTGACTTCTAAGACACTTAGTCAAAATGTTTTGCCTGGAGCAAACATTTTTATCTCGGTGTCACTATCCACATTCTCCATAACGATGTGTAAGAAAATAGGTCAGTTATTTTATATAGATATATCTATATGGATAAAGATATCTGGCTAAGGTTATACAGAAATTTGGCAACCTTGCATAAGAACTCAGATCTTTGTAGTTATTGTTCATTTTAATATTGTTGTACCACAAACCACTCTTCCATAACCTCAAAATTATATGGCCAATTTTAGAATTTTGTGGATTCAGTTAGATCACATTTTCCCTTTTCTTCAGCACACACACACACACACACACACACACACACACACACACCTGACACAGCATGGTAATGAAAAGAACCCCAACTAAGGTATAAGGAGAACTAGAGATCTAGGCTTGCTTCTGCTCATGTGTGATCTTGGTTAAGCATCAACTTTGGGGGTCCTGCATTTCCGTTTGTTTCTTCTGCCTCCTTAGTTCTATTCTAAGTCTTGAAAAACATCAGAACCCTTTAGCCTGAATGTTCGTTTTACCCCACCATTAGTATTTTAAAGGGTGTCCAGAAGTTAAATCATAGTTTATATTTTAGTTGTTTAACTTCACAAGTAGGCACAGGTGCCTGTTTAAACTTTAAACTGTTGTGAGATACCCAGTTTTTGAGTTGGTGCCATTTTGGACTGGTGCAAAACTGTAACGTAAGATTTAAAACGGTAGCAGTAAAAATAAATTGTTTCACATTTGGCGGGGACAGGTATTCTTACCTGATCAATTACAGTTTGAACTCACTCAAGTGAAACGAATGCAAGGAGATCAAGAAAATGTTGACAATACAACTATTCAAAATCTTATAGTGATGTTATAATTTATATTCTTCTCTCCATAAGCACTATTAAAAATACTTCCATGAACCTAGAAAATGTACAATTATTTAAAATATAATCAAATATCTACTTCAAAGATGCACAAAACCACATTCAAACATGATTCCGGATGGAGTTATGTCTCCTGGGATTTCCCTCCCAATCATTTCCACTTGGGAGGAGCAGTGTTTCAGGGCACGAGGGCACAGGGCATACATGAAACCAAGAGATCCCTCAGGTCCAGGAAAGCCTGCACCTTCCTCTGCTCCCTCTGCAGAATGTGGAAATGGGAAAGAATATGAGAAAACAACATTTTCATCCATTGTAAATATAATAGTATGCCCGTGAGCAGCTGAGACCAAGCTCATTATGTATTTGCACAATGCTTTCTCTGTTTACAAAGCTTTGTCACATGATTCGCTTGATTCTCAAAATTAGTCCATGAAACACAATAAATGGGGTTATTATTCTCATCTTACAGTTAAGACAATGGATGCTTAGCAAGGTTAAGTGACTCACTTGTGTTCAGATACCGGTACAGCAAAGGCAAGCTTAGAACCCAGGTATTCTGATTTCTCGTTAAATATTCTTTCCACCATATCACTTTGGTTTTCAAACAAGTGAAGATACTGTAGGTTGACAGTAAACCTCATAATTCCAAAAAGGTGGCTGCATTGGTGCCCCTTTGTGATTGGGAATGCTTCACAGAACAGAACAGAAATGTATGTTGTAAACTATTGTTATCAAAATATCCCTTCCAGGAGGAGAATTTAATCAATAAGTTAAAAATTAGAAAACTCAAAAGTCATTTTATAGCCTTAACTCAGTATTCTATCTTTAATTTTACTGAAAAGCAATTTGAATGCTAAATATATCAAACATCTAACCAATCTTCCTTGCAGATAAATCTTTCTTTCCTATACTTTTCTTGTCCCAGAACCGGGAAATTCAGAAACTTAATTGGACAAAAAAGCGATCACTAAAAACATTCCGTATTTACCTATACTGATAATTTTGACAACAGTTCAAGGTAAATTGCATTTACTTTCTTTGAAAATGTCGGTATATAAACGAACTTTTCTTGTCTAAATAAGGACAATATACTATAACATCAAAACACTTGCTGATGAATGGTCCTTCATTTTTATTTTTACAAATATTTGCGATAAAATATTTTGCTTGGATCCTTAGATATCTTTACAAAACATAAATCTATCAAGAGCAAGAAATCAGAGAACAAAAATGAGTATAAAACTTATTTTCTTACGTTCAGGCAAATTAAGGGAGGATACATATTTCAAAGAATGGTTTAAAATCTGGCACATTAAATATGGAATTACTATTTTCGTCCTAGTTGATGATACCTCTGAGATCGTTTCCTTTGTAAGCAAACACTGCACTTTTAAATCCGCTTTGCTATTCAGCATTAACAGATGAGCTCAGGAGAACGTAATTCCTGATAGAATCTTTTCGATCAGATTATATATGCACAAAAAACCCATTTCAAACTGTCAAGAAAAATGAGTAATATTGGTATATGTGAACATTAAGGTTAGCTATGTGCTAACAAAGGGAGAACGGGGGTCATTCCGGAGACACTCCAGTTTCAAGAAGAGGTTGTCTGCTTTGCCTGATAATTTAGCACAACCCCCAATCTGGTAGTGTCACCAGCAAGCATAGGGCTCTGCATTAAATACCTTACAAAATAGCATTAGCATCGATTTATAACTGTGTCCTAAATGCTGCCATTGCGTCTCCTGCTGAAGTTAACATTGGTATTGATCCTGGGATGACACCCAGTCTGTTCACGGGAGTCCTCTGGCCTGTGGGAAGTCAGCAGAAGCATTCTTTCCTGGGTTTTACCGCTTCCTCAGAAGAATGCACCGTATTTGGAACAAAGCCGCTTTTAACCCTTCCCAGCCATCTTGAATACAAATCTCTCCCCTTTTGATAAGTTCATATATGTCTCTGGTCAGGATTGTAAAGGATTCCTCCACATTTGTGGCATCCTTTGCTGAGGTTTCTATATACTTCATACCACAGTCCGCCGACAGCTTTTCAGCTTCTTCCCTTGTAACCTGACGGCGCGAAGCCAGGTCACATTTATGTCCCACCAGCAGAAATACAATCCGAAATGGCTGTACGTGCATTTTTGCTTCTTCCAGCCAATCTTTCACGTGTTCGAAAGATCGTCGGTTGGTAATGTCGAATACTAAAAATCCGCCAACTGAGTTGCGGTAATAAGATCGAGTTATTGATCTGAAAAATAAATAGAAAAACAGGTTGTGAAAGAGTACGTTGTTCTGCCCCCACCGTAATAAAATCTGAAGGTGACGTAATGTGACTTCACTAGAATTTATAAACCAAATAGAAAGTGTCTTTTTTTTTTTTTTTTTAATATTTATTTATTTTTGAGAGGCAGAGACCCAGCACGAGCAGGGGAGGGACAGAGAGAGGGAGACACAGAATCCGAAGCAGGCTCCAGGCTTTGAGCTGTCAGCACAGAACCTGATGCGGGGCTCGAACTCACGAATAGTGAGATCAGGACCTGAGCTGAAGTCAGACGCTTAACCAACTGAGCCACCCAGGCGCCCCAGCCAAATAGGAAGTGTCTTAAGTGAACAAAAATATTCTGAGACTAAGAGGAGAGCGGGTTTCATCCACTGACAGAACATTAAAGTGTAGTTATTTTCAGATAGATAAATAAGCACTTACATGGTATGTTATCTCACACTTAAGACTATGTGTTTTTATTTTAAAGTATCTGATAGGGGGGCGCCTGGGTGGCTCAGCCGGTTGAGCGTCCAACTTGGGCTCAGGTCATGATCTCACAGTTTGTGAGTTCGAGCCCTCTTTGGGGCTCTGTGCTGACAGCTCAGAGCCTGGAGCCTGCTTCAAATTCTGTGTCTCCTTCTCTCTCTCCCCCCCCCCGCCCCCCCACGTGTGTCCTCTCTCTCTCTCTCTCTCTCTCAAAATAAACATAATAACAACAACAACAAAAAAGTATCTGATAGATTATTACATTACTGTGATTAAAAATATGACGATAGGAAGATTTGGTGAAGATTTGGCAGAGGTTACCCAACAAACCAGATCTTAAGAATTTCTCTGTCCCTGTCATTTAATTCAAGGAGCCCCTCTCCCCATCAGTTGAGGAAGAAGAAACAAAGCCAAGCCTGTTATAACGTGCGTTACAGGAATGGTCCTGTGCGATACCTATTCGAGAAACAGGAAGTTGCTTGCACATGGGTTATGAATCTGTGCTAGGCATTCCATTTGGCCCTTAAATCTAGTGTCTGCTCTTGTCTGGGCCTTGGGAAGGTGTCATCTACGGAAAGCTTTTCCACACTTCCTTGTCCTTGGGCTTGCTGTGGGACTTAGCCAATGGAGGCATCAGCTGGTGACCAGAGGAAGGAGGTCAGGGTATCTACCCTTCTCTTTGTCTCCCCTAGATCCTGGCTTGGCAGTAGCTTGTTCCTATTTCTGGTCAAGGTTCCCGTTGGGTAGTGCCTTTCTCATGGGTTCTGCTGGGTTCAGGTAATCCCATTCTCTTTCCTGTCTCTTTTGGCCGGTGAATGGCTTCTCACTGTGGCTAACTCTTTTTTTTTTTTTTTAATTTTTCAAAAAAAATTAAAAAAAAAATTTTTTTTAAACATTTATTTATTTTCGAGACAGAGAGAGAGAGAGAGAGCATGAACAGGGGAGGGTCAGAGGAAGAGGGAGACACAGAATCCGAAACAGGCTACAGGCTCTGAGCTGTCAGCACAGAGCCTGACGCGGGGCTTGAACCCACAGACCACGAGATCATGACCTGAGCTGAAGTCGGACGCTTAACCGACTGAGCCACCCAGGCGCTCCTCAAAAATGTTTTAATTTATTTTTGAAGGAGAGAGAGAGACAGAGCATGAGTGGGGGAGGAGCAGAGAGAGGGGGGACACAGAATCCGAAGCAGGCTCCACACAGGGCTCGAACTCACGAATCATGAGATCATGACCTGAGCCGAAGCTGGACGCTCAACCAGCTGAGCCACCCAGGCGCCCCTCGCTGTGGGTAACTTTGAACACCTCACCATCCTTTTTTGGTGACCTTGCCCATACATATCTCCAGAAATAGTCACTTGGTTAAACTTTCAGTTAACCCTCAAGTGTGCTGTTCCTATCTGTTTTCTTTCTTTCTTTTTTTAAGTTTATTAATTTATTTTGATAGAGAGGGAGTGTGTGCGCGCACGTGTGTGTGAGCAGAGGAGGGGCAGAGAGAGAGAAAGAGAATCCCAAGCAGGCTCTGCACTGTCAGCATAGAGCCCTACGCGGGGCTGGATCCCATGAACCGTGATATCATGACCTGAGCCGAAATCAAGAATTGGATGCTTAACCGACTGAGCTATCCCGGCGCCCCTGTGCTATTTTCTGATTGAATCATGAGGCAAGGTGGCAAGGCCACACTATTTTATATATCTTGCTTTTACGTGTTATTTTTCTACCTAGAATGTCTTCTACCCTTTTCTGCCTACCAAACTCCTATTTCTCCTTCAAGAGTCGGCTCAAAAATCATAAATATGAGAAGTCTTCCCTGTCACTGACCTCTTGTTCCCCACCTCTCTTAGGCAATCTCTTATAATTCCATTGAGCCTTTGGCACACCGCCATTATGATTACGTCCACTTTCACAATGTACTGACTGGATTGGCTGGGCTGTCTCCCACGCAGTTCAAGGCTCCTTGAGGGTCAGACATGTTTCCTATATGTATCTAACAATCCTATTGCTTGGCAAATGATAGATGCTACTTGATATCTGTCATATCGGATTAAGTAATCTTATTGGAGAGGGAAGTGCTAAATGCTGTAGGAGGCACAGCTCACGTGTGTCTCAGTTTCCAAGTCGTCAGTGACCTCGAGCATTGAGATGAGCCTCTCTTACTTGCCTGGCCACGAGAGATCTTTGTGGAAGGCCAGTGGGTCACTGGGGCTCTCTCTACCTCTTCCACGACTTCCTTAGTACCATTTGCTGTGGGAGTGTGAAGAAAGTATCTTTACCTCTTCTTTCTTTCCCTTTCTCCCACTTCCCTGTTTTTCCTCAGAATTCTTAGCAGAGAGATTCTCAAGTGAATATTTTAGGAATATTTTCTGAAGGACTACTGCATTCTACGGCCACTGACAATAAGAAAAATCTCCCACTATATTTGTCAGGCTACAAATACTGCAGTTCATTTAAGTTGCTGCTTTAAAAAAAAAACTGAGGCATAATTTGTTATTGTTTTGCTTTTCATCTTTATATGTGTGAATTTAGGTAGATGTGCGGCGCCTTAAGAGAAACCTAATTAAGGCTATGTGATTGAACTGAAAGCTTTAATTTACTCAGCACTGAGTTGGCATTACTTTTATTCTCCCTCCTCTTTAATTTACCATTAGTTTAATTTATAAAAACATACTTTTGTGGTTGAAAACTCAATGTTGAGATGCTCATATATTAGGCAGAGGCATGTCTTACACTGGAGAAAATGCCATGTTTTCCAGGCCTGTGTGTTTAATTTTGCAAACATATTAGGAATACAGTTGGCAAATCATTCTATAGAACAAAATTATAGCAAATTCTATGCCATATACACTATAGAAACAGCCCTTATTAATGATTAGTTGGGATAAATGGTCTCAATATGACATCTGCCATTTTCCATATAATAACTTGGCCTTCAGTTTCTGTGTGTGGGTACGGATATTAGTTTAGAATTCTGATATGGTTAGGCTTCAGATTCAGATACAGTTGTGCCCTGGGGTAGGTTTTCCCTAACACAGTTGGGCATCCTTACTGTCAGTTATTTAGGGGAAGACACAGGCTTACCGACTGAAACTGGACCTTGAAAGGGAGCGTGTATCTTTCTCTGGACCTCCTTTCTTGGGTAACACTTAGGTATCCATAAGTTCTCGAGAGTATTATAGGTAGGGTACAGATCCTAAAATAACTATGTAGGTCAGCCTCCCTGTAAAGAATTTGAGTTAATGATAAGAATTCTTTTTTTAAAATTTTTTAAATGTTTATTTACTTTTGAGAGAGAGAGAGACAGAGCATGAACAGGGGAGGGGCAGAGAGAGGGACACACAGAATCTGAAGCAGACCCCAGGTTCTGAGCTGTCAGCACAGAGCCTGATGTGGGGCTCGAACTCACGAACTGTGAGATTGTGACCTGAGTTGGATGCTCAACCAACTGAGCCACCCAGGTACCCTGGGGTAACAATTCTTTATAAGCAACAACATCTTGCTGCAGGTTACTTTATAACCATTTTCTTCTGGACTCTGAAAGTCTCACTGAATGAATGGATTAAGGAAAAGAAAAAAATATCGGGGGGGGGGGGGGGACGGGCCATGGAAGGAAAGAAGGAAGAGAAGGGAGAGAGAAATAAATGAATGCATTCCAATCTGGTGTCAGGTGTGCTTTGGGAAAGTTAAGAGTTATGATGCTACCCTCTGGCGAGACTGGAAAGAGGATACATCTAGCATGATGGTGATACAATGGGGAAGGTGAATCATGGAAGATCTTTGTCCCCCCCAAGTGGAAGATCTCCTTTTTTATTTTTAATGTTTATTTATTTTTGAGAGGGAGAAAGAGCACGAACGGGGGAGGTGCAGAGAAAGAGGGAGACACATAATCTGAAGCAGGCTCCAGGCTTTGAGCTGTCAGCACAGAGCCTGACGCGGGGCTCGAACCCACGGACCGTGAGATCATGACCTGAGCTGAAGTCGGAGGTTCAACCAACTGAGCCACCCAGGCGCCCCAGAAGATCTCCTTTTGATTATAAAAGAAACCTCCTTCTTTTATACCTTGAAAACTACACTATTAGGAACTTCCATCCCATTTTAAAGAACAGTCTCCTCTCGGAATGTTTTCCCCTCCTCCTTGCCTTACTGAAAGCTGCTGTATTTAATTTCATTTCCTGACCACACAGCTTCCCCCCCCGCAACACGTTCAAGTTGTTCATTCTGTAGGCACAAGAGGCGGTGGCCTATGCTTCCCAGGCTCACTTCCAGAGAACTGTCTCCCAACTCCAGTTGTAAAAAAAAAAGAAAAGAAAAGAAAAGAAAAAAAATTCCCTGCTCCTTTGAGGCTTCTGCCATCTGGCTCTATCATCTTCTGTCATCTGCCAAGTGCGAGGTCATTCCCCGCATGCTGAAGACTCAAGCACTTTGCTTCGTTTTTCTTTCCATCGCACTTCCTCTCATTCTGTTCGTTGATTTCAACACTTATTTGGAGGAGCTGTCTGGTGTCATCTCTGTTACCTAATTTCTTCATTTCTTTTCTTTTTTTTTTTGTAATGTTTATTTATTTTTGAGAAAGAGATAGAGGGAGCACGAGCAGGAGAAGGGCTGAGAGAGAGGGAGACAGAATCCAAAGCAGGCTCCAGGCTCTGAGATGTCAGCACAGAGCCCGACGCAGAGCTCGAACTCAGGAACCATGAAATCATGACCTGAGCTGAAATCAGATGCCAACTGAGCCATTCGGTCGCCCTGTGGCTTCCTCATTTCTAATGAACTATTCTCGTCATTCTTTCTCACCTACTTCCTTTTCGTCATCAGAAATTCACTACTTCCAAAACTGCAAATATACAGCCTACGTTTTGATTAAAATCTCATAGCCTGCAGCATATTTTTACTGTGATAATTTCAAAATGTTATCAAGATTTGTAATCTACTCAGCAATTCCATGACTTGCTATCCATTAATACCCTCCTATTTTTACTGCCTTCCATGAGACATCACTATAATTGTTCTCTTAGAAATATCAAAATTCCCAAGCTCCTCCCCCCCACTGCTATACTCATCTGGGAAAACTACCTCCGGATCAGGCCAGCGTGCAGCCGAATGTTTCTGGGGAAGATCACTCAACCAGGCAGGCTGGTGTCACTATGAATTAATTATAACCACTCCCATGTAGACACTCATCACTGCAAAGGAATAGCGCTGGTTCAGGAGAAACTCTTCTCCCTCTTCCCTCACATTTAGGCTTCTACCATAGGAAGAAACAGGATTTCCATTTCGAACTTTTTCTCCCCACGAAGCAGAACGGGAGGAACACTCTACTCCTCTCATTAGACACCTGCATTGAAGGAAAAATGGCGGTTGTTTGGTCAGAATCTGTTTCTCAGGTTGGTGGGCAGAATCACTGTGTTCAAGGCTAGTACTCTTGCGTACCATCCTTCTCCACTGCCTTCCACTTTCTGAATCCAGGATGTTGGGTTGCTAATTGTGAGAGGTAGTGGGCGCCGTGTCTATGCTCATCACTGATTATCCAGTGATTCTCAAGGGCCTGGCACAAAGTGGGCACTCAGTACGTTCTTAGTGAGGGAATAAATGATTGATTTGGTAAAGCCATGAACACAGCCATTGGGGAAATGGGAGAAATGGCAGAGAGAATGAGAACGTTTGAGGGAAAGAGATACTAGTGTGAAAAAAGAACATTAAGATCATGTCGGTGCCCAACATTAAGATCTATTAGCAGCATGTTATGTTCTCACACCAAGGTCACTGAGTTGCTATGAGTGTGCCAGTGGCAGGGGAGAGTGGGTAAATGAAATATATATCCACGTATCCTAAATATATATCCCATGAAAATACGGTAGTCAGTAATTTCTGTGAAGTGTCTTGGGGGACAGGGATCTCTTAATCTGAGGCATGCTGTGAAAACCTCTCCAAAGACAAGCTGTGGTATCTTATGCCCCCTACCAAGAAGAAAAAAGCCTAATACTTGGTGGGCCTTTTTGGCTCTTGGAGGACACTAGTATAGTATCCGAATCTACTTCTCTGACCCATTTAGTGGGACAGCCAGTAGGCCACTAGCTTGAACAGGGCTGAAGGCAAGAGACGTCCCTTCAGCTGGTCCAAGCAACAATACAAGCAGCTTTGCTACTTGACCCATGGTCCATCAGACCTAACGGTGCTTGCCTGAAGTACCTATGGCAGACTGGGATGCTCTATCAGGCCCGGGGAGGGACCCATCGGACAATTACAGGAGTGGCATTTGGGAAGAAAGGTACACCCTTTTTGCCAAAAGCCATCATACTTTTGAGAAGTAGTTCTTGGCTTACAACCTGGCTTTGACAGAGACCAAATGCCTAGCTGTGGGACACCAAGTGACTGTGTAATCTGAGTGCTCATCAGGAGCTAGGTATTCTCGTTTCATCAGGCTGGATCTTAGTCACCAAGTGAAGCCATACATACATGTAAGACAGGGGTAGATCCTAAGGGGACCTGGAGTGACAAGGCTCACACCCCAAGCAGGCCTGCTTTTGCAGGACCCTCTCAACCCATGGCCTCATCTGGATTTCCCCATAACTGAAGAGGAAGAAACTCAAGTCTGCCTCACACATGGCGCTGCACACTATGCTGACAATGGTCAACCCCGCTCCACCATGGACTTGAAGGTCAGTGGAAAAGAGAGCCCCTCCCGTTCCTGGAACTTCTAGTGGAACTTTTTGCAGAGGAAGAGATGGAGACAGGTAGGTAGGGATCTACACCAATTCATGAGCAGAGGCTAAAGGTTTGGCATGGTGGAAAAAACAAGATCAGGGGACTGATAAGAAGGAGGTCTGGGGAAGAAGAGGTATGCAGATGGGTCTAGAGCACATGAATCCTTGTATTCTGTGTGAATACGCACCCCAGCCTCCCCTCTGTGGAGGAGTTCCTAATAACTGGCGAAACAAAATATCCTGCCCTACCATTATCTGTCAGTATTTCTACCCCACTTTGGACTCAAAGACATCATGGCAGAAAGACGGAGGCTGTGACTGGGCTCAACAAAGACAGAGTTCTCTCTCCTGGACTGTCACTGTTTAATAGTTAACTGTCCATCGCTTCTCGGCCTTTGGGCTAAGATCAAGTGCAGTATCTGTTCTTTTCAGCGTAATAGTTAACTTTCGAGCAGCTACTGACACTTTTGGTATGGCATCTTACTCTGGGGGGACCATGACGGAAGGGACACTGATGCGTCCTCGCTGTAACAGACGTTTATGCTGGACTCAAACCATGCCAGCACCGCCGTCTATGAACTTACAGAATCCCTTACATCTAGACATGGTATCCCACACTTGGCTGCAGATCAAAGATCTCACTTAGCCGAGGAGGAGACAGGGAAATGGACGGGTGCCATGGGATTCGTTGATCTTACCATGTCACAATCACCTACAAGCATCTGGCCTTATAAAACCGTGGAATGGGCTAAGATTCTGTTACACCAATGTCCAGGAGGTAACACCTTGTGAGATTTTGGGATGACCCACGACATTTGTGTTTTAAACTAGCGAGGGATACAGTGTGTGTGTGTGTGTGTGTGTGTGTGTGTGTGGTGGGGGGGGGTCCTCAGGCACAGATGCTGTGGTTTGGGAAACAAAGGGTGGAGGTGGGGTGATGGTACCTCTCACAATCGCACTTAATGAGTCACTACAATTTTTTGTTGCTTCTAATCCCTGTGACTCTGAACTCTGCTGATGTCAAGGTTTTAGTATGCAAAGGAGAAACGCTTTCACTAGAGAACCCTGTGATGCTTCCACCAAATCAGCTGAGACTGCCAACTGGTCATTTGGGGCTTCTTATGGAAGTGGGAGAACAGGCAAAAAAAGGGGCAACAATATGGTGAGGACCACACTGGCCCCCCGTGGTGCCTGCTGCCCAGAATGCCTGCGATCTTTCGACTCATTCCAAGCCCGGTCCGCCCAGCTCCCAGTCATGTCTCTGTGCCTCAGACACGCTTCCAGTAACTTTCGTTTTAGATCAGGGTCCTCAAGCCGCTTTTGGTACTGGGGGCCAAAGCCCCGGTCGATAGTGTCCGCACAGTTTGTAAGGGAAGAGGGCAGAAAACCAAGCAACAGACATTTTGTAACGTTCAACATGGTTTCGTGAAGCCAAAACTCATTTTTCTTTGGAATTATTGTGGGTAAGCAACACATAAGATGAGATCCACCCTCCTAACAATTTTTAAAGCGTGCACTACACTATCGTCAGCTGCAAGCACGGTGCCATACGGCGGATCTCTAGAACTGTCTCATCTTGCATGACTGACACTCCATTCCCGTCAAACAGCAGCTCATTTCCTCCTCTTCCCCACTCCAGCCTCTGGTAACCACTATGCTTTCCGATTCCATGAGTCTGACTACTTTAGACAACTTGTATCCATAGAATCACGCAGCATTTGTCCTTCTGTAACTGGCTTATTTCACTCAGCATAATGTCCTCAAGGGTCACCCATGTCATAGCATGTGACAGGATTTCCTTTTTTTTTTTATGATTGAAGACTATTCAATGGTATGTTTATACCACGTTTTCTTTTAACCATTCATCTGCAAAGTTTGTTTGTTTATTTTTTTTTGGGGAGAGAGAAAGAGCATGAGTGGGGGGGGAGGGGTAGAGAGCGAGGGAGACAGAGGATCTGAAGTGGGCTCTAAGCTGCCAGCACAGAGTCCGACGTGGGCTCAAACTCATGCACTGTGAGATCACAACATGAGCCAAAGTTGGGCACTTAACCGCCTGAGCCACCCAGGAGCCGCAGTTTATTCTTTTTTTAATTTTTAAAAACTTTAAAAAATGTTTACTTATTTTTGAGAGAAAGAGAGAGAGAGCACGAACAGGGAGGGGCAGAAAGAGAGGGAGACACAGAACGTGAAGCAGGCTCCGGGCTCCGAGCTGTCAGCACAGAGCCCGATGTGGGGCTCGAACTCACGAACCGTGAGATCATGACCTGAGCCGAAGTCAGATGCTTAACCGACAGATGCTCCAAGTTTATTCCTACAGTATATGTGCTTTAGAAAAGAAAAATGGTCGTCTAATTTATGTTAATTTTCCTGACTTTTTTCCTCTGAAATAACATGTGGACACATGATAGTGACCTTCCATTTGCAACGAATCACGTAACACAGAAGCAATGCAATCGAGTGTGAATGAAATGCCTTCGGGAGTTTGAAGTGTTTTTTTGACCCAAACGACATGATTCCTGAGATTCTAAAAAATGTAAGTATCTCAAAGTAAGCAGTTACCTAGTTTCCTGGAGGGCACTGAAAACAAAATGCTGTTGTCCTATGAAGGACAAAAGTCCACAGGTCCTGGAATGCACAAGATTATTTGTACTATATTATAGTTACTTATTTTGAAATGCTATCTGAAAGTGGCAAGATTATCTAACTCCTGTCTGCTGTTGTTATGTATTTCGTTGGACGTGCACAGGCGTCTTAAAAAAGCAACGAAATATAGAGCGCTGGCTGACTTTACTTAGGTAAAACGAACCAGATGTTCCATCCTGGAAATGTCCTTTTTGTGGCTTTGCCAGTTGTAAAACAGGCATTTAGAGGATATAAGTAGTTTGATGCCAGAGGCTGCTGGAAGCAAGCAGTCTGTGAGTGCATTAGCCCTGTGAGTGCTTTTCGCCATGACCTTACATCCCTACTGCCCTTCTGGGAATAGTCATTGCGTTGAGGCTTTATTTTACCTGCCTCACTGGCCTTGTCATTCAGGCCCTGAGCACTGCTTTCCAGTCGAAGAGACAAGTCTCCCCTCTCCTTTTATTATTACTGACTCTAACAACCCCTCTCTGGCCCGAGATTCTGAAACTTGGAGCTCATGACTTAAGTTATGCTTTGGTATCCATACAAACATTAAAATCTTCTTTGTGTAATTCCAGGGTATCTGCATAAAATATCAAGTCTGTGGTTGCAGAGGCTACATACACATTACCAACAAGACCTAACAGGCCGTATTCTGTCTTTGAATGTGAATCAACTCCCATGACCACCTTCTTCTATTTTCCTTTTATGACACATCATCACTTTTTAATAGTGAGGCCTTCCCACCTCCTAACATGCTCTGTTTCAGTCTTATCTTCCATTTTCCTCCACAGCAGTTAACATTGATATCCTATGTAGTTTTTCCAGTTTATTTGGTTATAGCCTGACTCCTCCCATTACAAGATAAGCCCCGAGAAAGCAAGGATTTTTGTTTTTTTCTTCTGGAATGCTGTATCCCTAGTGTCTAACATCTTAGCAGAACTGGGCATGATGTGTCCTACCAATATTTGTAAAGGAATACATCAACAAGTGAATAAGGTCATACCCTCAGACTGTGCCCAGGCGGCGTGCAAACGCTGACCAAATGGGAGAACAGAGGAATAGCAAAGAGCTTTTCTCCTTTTGATATTTATGGTAGGGATTTGCAAAGCCAAAAGGAGAGAGAAATGGGCTGAATAAGAGTAGATACTTAAAAGCACATAGGCGAAATCACCCACGTTTTCTAAAGTACGTTAAGTTGGTAGCAATTCAAATGGGTACTGTGCAGCGGCTTCTGGAAGGTAGAACAAGTTATGTGTGAAAATCGAAACAGTTTATTTGGAAATTAAAGGGAACTGTCTCTAGTTTCGCTGTCTGCAAGGCGATAATGGAAGGATGCTTATTTTGTATATTTGGTTTGTTAACAGAAAATATATAAAAGACTTCAGCACTCAGTCCGATGCTTTCTGGCATCCGTCTGCCAAATAAAAATAAGACAATGACCATCTTCTCATGATTATTTTATTTTTCATATAGCACAGTGCATTACGTGATCTACACAATTAAACAACAGTTCTCCTCGGGTTCTAATCCTCCCACCATTTTCGTGACTTACGTCCCTTTCCATACGGCTTTGTCTGTGCTGCTGGGTTTCCCGTGCTTTTGTACATTTCCCCACGTCTTGGGATTTACCACTGGTGTTTCTCTCTTTCTCATTTCATTCTATCTCTGATTTAGTCAGCTCTTATTTTCAAGTTATTTGAACAGACTATGCTCACGTTCTTTTTCTGAGTTTGTGTTTTTATCAAAGTTACATGTGCACTTGCCCCCTATCCTTACTTTTCCCCATTCCCCAACTAGCCAGTGTCATTACATCATCATTTTAGATACATCATTTCTTGGCATCTGTGTTTATTCTGATCATGGACTTTCTTTTCATTGCTGAGCCCTGGCGTAAACTGTGACTTCCCCCTCCCTGCACAACGTCTTCTAGACTGAACAATTATCTCATGTATTAGTAAAGATAGGCCAGGCTTGCTGTATAACAAAACACCCACCTGTCGATGGGAAGAATGATAGAGAATCTGGACTTATTTAAAAAAAAAATTTTTTTTTAATGTTTATTCATTTCTGAGAGATAGAGCACAAGTGGGGAAGGGCAGGGAGGGAGGGAAACATGGAATCCGAAGCAGGCTCCAGTCTGCAAGCTGCAGCGCAGAACCTGATGCGGGACTCGAACCCACGGACTGGGAGATCATGACCTGAGCTCAAGCCAGATGCTTAACCAACTGAGCCACCCAGGCATCCCTCAACTTTATTTTGAATGTTTTATTTTTTTTCCTACTGTGTTTCTAAAAGCTCTTTTGTTCTCAAAATATTTTTTTAAAAAAATTGGCATCCTGTTCTTATTTTATGATTGTAATATTTTCCCATTATCTCTATTAGTAAATTAAAGACAGTTATTTTTTTCTCTGTGAGCCTTCCCTTGCCCCTTATTAAATTTGTTTCTCCGGTTGCCTCTGGTCTCTGTTTGTTTTGGTGTCTAGGTTTTATATTACAGATTCCCTAATATTTCTTGCAATTACTCCTTGAGACCAAAAGCCCCACAGTCAGAGAATTAGGCTGGATAACTGAGTTGAGGAAACTCCCATGTTGCTAACTTACGTTTCTCTTCTTGGGCTAGTCAGATTCTTCGGAAATGACTTCACCAATGTTCAGGGGTTCTGTTTTTTATTTTTTTTTTTAACCAATGTCCTGTTTGAAGGGTGAGGGGCTGACTGGGAGCTGCGTGGGGAGGGGGGAGGACTAGACTGCATAGCATCCAACATGCATGCATTCACTTAATGCCCTTTTCTTTTTTTTAATGCCCTTACTTTTAATAAGAGACCCCAACCTCAAGTATGCGTGGTGCTTCCAACTGAAGACTGTATATTTAATTCTTTTCCAAGAAAAAATTTCCAGTTTTTTGCCAATGTGGGGGGAGGGGAAGTCACCTGATGTGTGGAATGGTGGTAGGGATGTGAGGATCCAAGCCTTCTTTCTTTCCTTTTTTTTTTTTTTAATTTTTGAGAGAGAGAGAGAGAGAGAGAGAGAGGAAGAGAGAGAATACCAAGCAGGCTTCGTGCTATCAGTGCAGAGCCTGATGTGGGGTTTGATCTCAGGAACCATGAGATCATGACCTGAGCTGAGATCAAGAGTCAGATGCTCAACCAACTGAGCCGCCCTCGGTCCCCAGGATCCAATCTTTCTTAACTAGACCGACATTCAATGATGCTCATTTTAGCACCTGCACTTCCAGAAGTATCTTGTGCCAGCCATTTCCTGAGTCTTTAGGGCTTGGATGGTATATATTGGCTTGGGTTTTTAGCTTTTTCCATCGCTTGCTTAGAAGCCAGTTTTCTTGAATCTCCTAATTCATTTACCATTCCTCCATCTGCTTTCCTGCTTCCGAAATTTGGTTGCTGTTGTTTCCTTACCTACTTTCCTTGTTTGAGGGTTTACGGTTCCAAAACAAAACAGCACTATCGTCACTTTAGTGAGATTTCAGGGGAAAAAAGCTAAAATAGACATAGGCGTTCAATCTGCCATCATGACCTGAAGCCTCTTCTTTTTCTATTGCGGTTGGTCCTTCTGCTATTTCTCACAGATCCTTCATGTCCCAGCATCGAGGACCGTCTTCTTTGGGACACACACATCCTCTGAAATGAGCCCTCACCCCAGGCACAGAGGACAATTCCTCCCTTTGTTCTACCACTAGAAGTTTATTTTATTAAAAATTTTTAAATATTTATTTCTGAGAGAGAGACAGAGTGCAAGCGGGGGAGGGGCAGAGAGAAAGGGAGACACAAAATCTGAAGCAGGCTCCAGGCTCTGAGCTGTCAGCACAGAGCCTGACATGGGGCTCAAACCCATGAACCATGAGATCATGACCGGAACCGAAGTCAGACGCTTAACTGACTGAGCCACCCAGGCGCCCCTGGAACTTAATTTACTACTTACTGGCCTTTACTGCAATTCTTTGATTGTTATCTTTCTTTGCTGCAAGTCTGTAAGAGAGAGGTCTAATGGTCTCCCAATGTCTATTCTCCCTGTCTACCTTTAGTGACAGAACTCCCACGTGTTAGCTGGCACACAGCAACTCAGATAGAGACTGTATTCCCCAGCTCTCCTGAAGTCAGCTGTGGTCCGTCCCTAAATCCGGTTCAACGGGACATGAGAAGCAGTGTGTGCACTGTGTGGTACATCTACTTGGAAAAGCCATTTGCAGTAGGCTTCCTCCTTCTCCTTCTGACCTGACCTTCGCTAGGAAAATGGAAAGACAGAAGAATCCTGGAAGGTGATCTTGAGGTAGAGCCGCCCTGACCGCCCAGAACCATTCACTCTGGACTATGGTGGCAAGAGAAACAAGGCTCTGTATTATGTAAGGTGCCATATTTGGGCAGCTCTTAGTTACAGCAGCATAGTCTGCACCACATAGAGAGCAGCATGGACCTTGGATGTAAGACTACACCTTACTTTTCGCCCAGTACCCAATACCTACGGCAGGCTACTTCATACAAGTTTGTTCATTGCAGCGGCAGGGCTCACTCCTGCCACTAAGTGCAGCAATGCGGTCACGGGGTACCGTGTAGACGCCAGGGAATTGTCATCGCGGCCACACGTGCTTGCCATCAGTTACCGGTATTGCTACCATTGTGCAAAGCGATTTCACCCTTGTTTTCTGAATATAGCAGGAAAATAATGGTTTGGTGGAGAGGATAATTAACATGGGTATACAGAGGACAGGGGGAGGGGTTTGTGTGCAAACAGATTATTTTTCAAGACAGAAACTGCAAAATGTGTCAGTGAAACTCTTCAATCACAACAGGAGGCATGGTGCAGCAGAAAGGACAGTGAATACAGAGCTAAGAGAACAGGGTTCTTTGGCAAACCACTAAGGAGCTATAACCTCTGGGGCAAGTCAAAGCCTTCCTGGACATTAATTGCATTATTAAAAAATGAGACTGTTGGGGGCGCCTGGGTGGCTCAGTCTGACTTCGGCTCGGGTCGTGATCTCACGGTTCGTGACTTCGAGCTTCGCATTGGTCTTTGGGCTGACAGCTCGGAACCTGGAGTCTGCTTCGGATTCTGTGTCTCCCTCTCTCTCTGTTCCTCCCCCACTAGCACTCTGTCTCTCCCTCTCTCAAAAATAAAAAAGACAAAAAAAAAATTAAAAAAATAAATGATAGTGTTGTATCAGACCGCCTGTCTGTTCCCTCCCAGTCCTGTGGCTATAGTTATTTATCTACTAGAATGGCCAGGCCAGCATGTTGACCACAGGTGGCTGACCTCCGTGGCTTCTTTCCTGTATGTTTCTCCCCCACTTTCTTGCAGGTTGTTTTCAATTCATATCTCACTAATTTTCTTTGCGGCCAATGGTGCTTTGCATACAACTAACTACATCTTGTCTTCCACCTTTTTTTTTTTTTTGTAATTTATTAAGTTTATTTATTTATTTTCAAGAGAGAGTGAGAGAGAGCATAAGCGAGGGAGGGATAGAGAGAGAGGAAGACAGAGATTCCAGACACAGGTTCCAGGCTCCATGCCATCAGTGCAGAGACCAACACGGGGCTCCATCTCACAAACCACAAGATCATGACCTGAGCTGAAATGAAGAGATGAATGCTTAACTGACTAAACCATTCAGGCGCCCTGAAATTTCAAGAGTTTTAAAAGGGAAAACTTTTAAATCATATGGTATCATGTCCAGAAGCACCAGCAAAAGAGACATAGAGAATCACATGAAAGAAGAAACTGTGAGATTCTCAAATATATTCCTAAAACTTAAGGAATTGCCTACACTTTTTCTTTTCGAAGTATTGTTTCCTAAAGTGCTCTATCTCCTTACCTACCTACCTACCCATCAGTTACTAAAATGCTTTTGTAAAAAGACTCTGAGTTGGGAAATCTCATATCTATCTCGGGGATTCACAATGTGTATTACCAGGTCCATATATTAAAAGCTCTGACAAATCCCTCAATTTCCCACCCCATTTAATCAAGGAAACCTTTTCTCAAATTACACCTATTAAAATCACTCTGAACAATGCTATACTGAAGAAAAATGAGAGGCAATGCCTAGAATTTAAGAAATTATAATCTTGCAAATATAACCACTCTACAATCCAGCAATTGCACTATTAGATATTTACCCAAAGGATAAAAAAATACAGATTTGAAGGCGTATATGCACCCTAATGTTTATAGCAGCATTATCAACAATAGTCAAACTATGGAGAGAGCCCAAATATCCATCAACTGATGAATGGATAAAAAGATGTGGTGTGTGTGTGTATGTATACACACACACACACACACACACACACACACACACACACACACAATGGAATATTACTCAGCCATCAAAAAGAATGAAATCTTTCCATTTGCAGTGACATTGTTGGAGCTGGAATGTTTTATACTAAGCTAAATAAGTTGGTCAGAGAAAGACAAATATCATGGGATTTCACTCATATGTGGAATTTAAGAAACAAAACAGATGAACATATGGGAAGGGGTGGGGGGACAAAGAGAAGAGAGGGAAACAAACCACAAGAGACCCTTAATGATACAGAACAAACTGAGGGTTGATGGAGGGGAGGTGGGGGGGGGGTGATGGGGCTAGATGGATGATGGACATTAAGGAGGGCACTTGTTGTGATGAGAACTGGGTGTTGTATATAACTGATGAATCACTGAAATCTACTCGTGAAACCAATATTGCATGGTATGCTAACTAAAATTTAAATTTTAAAAAAGGAGAAAAAAAAGAAATTACAATCTTTCTTCATAATGCCAGAAAGTTCTTAACATCTATCTAACTTCTGTTTGGACTATTCTCTCTTAATCTCTTCTCAAAGAGGGTTCAATTTGGGCTCCACACCATTCTTTTTGTATTTCTGAGGCAGGAATCTGTTATTAAGGCTATCCCTCAGCCTTATTTATTTGAGGCCGTTTCACACAAATTCCTACGAAAAGGAAACACATTTGGAAAGACTAAAAAATCAGAAGAGGGGCGTCGGAGTGGCTCAGTTGGTTAAGCGTCCAACTTCAGCTTGGGTCATGATCTTGCAGTCCATGAGTTCGAGTCCCCTGTTGGGCTCTGTGCTGACAGCTCAGAGCCTGGAGCCCGTTTCAGATTCTGTGTCTCCCTCTTTCTCTCTCCTCCCCCGCTCATGCTCTGTCTCTCTCTTCTCAAATAAGCGTTAAAAAAAAAAAAAATTTAGAAAAAAAAATTAAATATCAGAAGAAAAAACACTCTAAACATTCTTAGTAAAGGAAGATAAATTTATTTATTTATTTAGAGACAGAGAGAAAGATAGAAAGAGAGCGAGAGAGAGCTTCCCAAGTAGGCTCTGCACTGTCAGCATGGAACATGAGATCATGACCTGAGCCCAAATCAAGAGTCGACACTTAACCGACCGTGTCATCCAGACACCCCAGCACTGAGATATTTTTGATGGTTTTGTTATATCAGTTATATCCTAGCTACTGATACCAGTTGATGGTCTTAAAAGACATACTTCCAGTAATACAGTCATTTGACTTAGCAAAATGTTCCTAAATTAAAAATGAATTGCTACTATAGGAAGGAAAACAGAAAAAGTCACTACATCTCAAGAATGTTTAAGAGAATGCTGTTCACTGGGGCATCTTGGTGGTTCAGTTGGTTAAACATCTGATTGACTCTTGATTTTGGCTCAGGTCATGATCCTGTGGTCCCTGGGATCAAGCCCTGTGTTGGTAGCCTGGACCCTGCTTGGGATTCTCTTTCTCTCTTGGTCTGCCCCTGCCCAGCTCACTTGCTCTCTCAAAATAAAAAAATAAACATAAGAAAAAAAAAAGAAGAACGAATGCTGTTAAGATTTTAAACCAAACTAATGTCAGCTAGCCATCAATATTTACTTAGTCGTGCTTATATGCAGAACTGCTTACCTGTATTTTGAAACACTTTTCACAGCTTAAAGTATAAATATACTTTAACCTTTGTTTCATGTTTTTCTGGAACTCCTAAAAGTCAGACCAGTACTTTATTACATAAAGTGATTCCTTTCAGAAAACAATGTTTGTTTGTTTCTACCATAAAAAGATGTTTTATGATAAGCCAGGTAGAGTGTGTGGGGTAGTAATTAAAGAAAAAAAGTTTTTAGTGTTTATTTATCTTTGAGAGACAGAGAGAGAGAGAGAGAGAAATAGAGAGAGCGTGAGTGGGGGAGGGACAGAGAGAGAGGGAGACACAGAATCCGAAGCAGACTCCAGGCTCCGAGCTGTCAGCACACAGCCTGATGCGGGGCTCAAACTCACGAACCTTGAGATCATGACCTAAGCTGAAGTTGGATGCTTAACCGACCAAGCCACCCAGGCACCCCTGGGGTAGCAATTTTTAAAGTGAACTTCCCTAAACTATGTATTAGCAGAATTGATGAAAAGTTGCTGACATTTAGGGATTTATTAAAATCAGAAGTATAGGTTTGCAGGTACTTTGCTTTAGAAAGAATTAAAATAGCTTATTAAAGCAATATGTGATGTTCCCTGGTGTGTGTGTGTGTGTGTGTGTGTGTGTGTGTGTGTCAGTATCACTTTTTCCACTCACCTTTTCTACTGCTTGACCGAGCAGACTAGAAAAAAGAAGATTCCCTCTAACTCAGTCAGGATAAGAATAACTAATATAAGAAATATCCTTAGGCCGTTCCAAGAAGTCCTCTTTAAATTTTTTTTAATGTTTATTTATTTATGAGAGTGGGGGAGGGGCAGAGAGAGAGGGAGACACAGAATCCGAAGCAGGCTCCAGGTTCTGAGCTGTCAGCACAGAGCCCGACAGGGGGCTCGAACTTGTGAACTTGTTTACCATGAGATCATGACCTGAGCTGAAGTCAGACACTCAACTGACTGAGCCACCCAGGCACCCCTAAGAAGTCCTCTTTAAAAACTTTAGAGCAACATGACGATGAAAGGGAAGTTGTTAAAAAATCTGTATATGCTTGGCAAAGTGACACTGGCTAGAAATTTCTACCCCCTCTCTGAGCAAAGCACTTTTCTTCAAGTGAAGACTTTACTGTGGTGTTCTATGTACTCACAACATCATCTCTAAGTTTCTTTTTCTAGCCCTTGCTGTGAAAGCTAAACACGGGGTCAAGGTGCCAGAACACGTGGTCATCACTGTAGCGTCAGGAGAGGAGATTCCAACACCCACCGGCCACATACCTGGAGCTCTGCTAACAGGCAAGCATCAGGATGAGACATTCTCTCACTAGGTGGCCGCCCTCTTTTAGAACAGCAACACTCCTGGCAAGACTCTTACTAAGTTGTTTTCGACCATGGGTAATTTCGTGTCTCTCCCTGAAGCCAAAATGGACAATGAAGGGATGTGAGGGAGGACAGAGGACAAGAACAGGCCAAGGACTCACTACCCAAAATACAGAAGAGAAGTGGGAAAGCCCCCAAAAGTCCCGAAGAATGAGCTTTACCTACTTTGCAATTTTGCCTAATGCCAGCCCAGGGCCCTTAGGTATCGGGCGTATAATATTTAGTTTACTTCAGGATGTATAACCACCTTCATGTACCAATAGGGGCACTGAGGTTGTGGCCACATCCACCACATCAACGGAGTTATTAAGAAAAAAGAAATTAAGACAATGACAGGTTTTTCTAATTACTAGCTTGTTTCTTGACTGTGCTGACTACAGAGTCACTCAAAATGGTCTGAATGTCCCGAGGGGACAAGGCAAGTAATCTCTGCAGGATAAAAATATGTCTGGCTACCTGTGGCATCTTTTCACATTCCGTTACGCTTGTTAGAAAAGACGCTGGCTCGTTCTGACATACCATTTTACCTGGAAACACCACAGAATCCTTTTTGGGATGATTGGTCACTTCCTTCTGTGAATTTCTCTTTTCCAAAAAGTAGACCTTCACAGATACATTTGTGTTGTATGACTTGTCATACATACCTGGTATATTTGCATTTGTATTATGTGTATACGTATCTTAAAATGTGGCTGTGGGGAAGCTGATTCATGGTAGTCAATGCGTAGCAAACGAGATGGTCAAGTGGCCCATGAGATTATTTTCTTCCGTGAGTCTGAGTAAGAGGCTCAGACGCTACGAGAACTGGGAGCTGGACGAGTTGGAGAAGAAAATGAACCAGAGTGAAAACCCACAAACTCTTGCTTTTGGAGCTTCCATACTTCCAGACACCTGTCTATTCCATGAGCCTTCGTCATTCAGGAGATCTGGATCATTTATAATTTATCCCAAGCATCTAAATTAATTTGGCTAGATTTCTGTTACAACACAAATAATTAAAAAAAATTTTTTTTAATGTTTATTTATTTTTGAGAGAGAGAGAAAGACAGAGTGAGAGTGAGGGAGGGGCAGAGAGAGAGAGAGAGAGAGAGAGAGAGAGAGAGGGAGTCACAGAATCTGAAGCAGGCTCCAGACTCTGAGCTGTCAGCACAGAGCCTGACATGTGGGTTGAACCCACAAACTGTGAGATCATGACCTGAGCTGAGGTTGAACATTTAATCGACAGAGCCACCCAGGCGCCCCTGCGGCACAAATAATTTGAACCAGGACATTATTTTATCTGATTACTCAGTACAAATAGAGCCTTGCTTGTATCGTGTCTAAAACCTGTAACGACAGGAGACTGCAGTGATTGTGGAGCTTAACTATGGACAGTTTCTGCTCTGTTATGTGTGCAGTTGTGAACCCAGCAATCCAGGATTGGAAAATCTTTTTCTGTTAAAGTCTATGAACTGTCGTAAAGAGGGTAGGAATCAAACACAAAACAAAAGAAAACAATTTAGTTTAGGCACTTAATGAACTCTCTTGGGGCATCGGGGTGGCTCAGTCGGTTAAGCCTCTGACTCTTGATATCGGCTCAGGTCATGATCTCACGGTTTGTAAGATGGACCCCGCCTTGTGCTCTGCGTCCACAGCGTGGAGCCTGCTTGGGATTCTCTCCCTCCTTCTCCCTCTCTCTGCATCTCTCCTCTCCCTCTCCAAAATAAATAAACATTAAAAAAAGTTTCTAAAAAAATTCTTCTAAGGAGAAATAGACATTGCTTTTAAAATTAAAAATAGAGAACATAAATTAAGCCACTTTTACACATTAACTTTGTATCAATGTTTTGAAGGGGTAGGAGGGAACACAGACAGGTCGGAGCCAGAGGGACAGATGAGGGGAGAGAAGCCAGAAAGAAATAGGAGAGGAAGCGACACACTAACATAAAAAGGAAGGAGAGAAAAAGAGGGAGGATGGGAGGAAATGAAGAGGGACAGATCCAGGAAAGGGGCAATGGAAAAACAAAACTCAGCTGAAGGAGAGGAAGGACACGTGAGGAAGACAGAGATACACAGTAGAAGGGTTGCTAGAGAAGAGATGACAAGACAGACAGAGGGGTAGGGAGAGGTCCAGAATGTTCAGCTTGTTAGGCAGAGGCCATCCTCAGGTTCTGGGGGCCCAGTGGAGCGGGGCGGGGTGGGGGGCAGCGTCCCTTCTCTGGCACTTACTACTTACAGCCCTTTGTTAACGAGCTGGTTAATGAGCTCCTGAGGTCTCCCACTGCTCCAAACCTCAACAGTTTAGGGATTCCGCCTAAAGAATGCGACTGTACTTGGGGCGCCTGGCTGGCTCAGTCGGTTAAGCATCTGACTCTTGATTTCGGCTCAGATCATGATCTCAGGGTTTCTAAGATCGAGCCCCACATCCGGGCTCTGTGCTGACAGTGTGGAGCCTGCTTGGGATTCTCTCTCCTTCTCTCTCTGCCCCTGTCCCGCGCACTCTCTCTCAGAATAATAAATAAATATTAAAAAAAAAAAAGAATGTGACTGCACCAACTCACCAAGGGAGCTTCCCTGGGGTTGTACTCGTTAGAACACAAGTTATCATATATTTTCATATTTTTTTATTTTTTATTTTTGAGAGAGAGAGCGTATGCACAAGTGGGAGAGAGAGGCACGGGGGAGAGAGATTCTTAAGCAGGTTCCACACTCAGTGCAGAGTCCAATGTGGGGCTCAATCCCACAACCCTGGGATCATGACCTGAGCCGAAATCAAGAGTCTGACACTCAGCCAACTAAGCGACCCAGGCACCTGGATTTTTACCTTCTAAAAAGAGCCTGTCAAATACATTTGAGACATGCTGGTTTAATCAAGGTTAAATGGGCTTGTTACAGTACTTCTGAGAGCCTTTGATATGAATTTCTAAGAGAGTTCTACATGGGATGCAGGGATTCCCAACCTTACCTGGCCACAGAATTCATTTTTCAAGAGAATCACAAAGGTAACTGTTCTTGCAGAACACACTTTGAGAAGCATGGCACCAAGAGGATGCTATTCTCTTTGCATCTGAGCTTTGCAATCACTGGCTGTAACCATAACACCCCGAAGATCAGACAACAAGGAATAAAAGGCAAAATCTGGTTTGAAGCCCTGAGGTTTCCTAGCCCTACAGCCAACACTGCTATTTCTTTATCTCACTTTATCTTTATTTATTTTTTTAACACTTATTTATTATTGAGAGACAGAGAGACACAGAGCATGAGGAAGGGCGGGGCACAGAGAGGGGGAGACACAGAATCTGAAGCAGGCTCCAGGCTCCGAGCCGTTGGCACAGAGCCTGATGTGGGGCTCGAACTCACGATCTGTGAGATCATGACCTGAGCCGAAGTCGGTTGCCCAACAAACTGAGCCACCCAGGCGCCCCTCACTTTATCTTTATATTGCTTTAAGTGCTTTTTACGGGAAGTTCAAAATTTAGAACTTTATATTTGATGCCCTCTAATATTTATCCTGAGTCACCCTGTGCTGAACAATATTCTTTCTTCTTTTCCTGCGAAACTTCGTCCACTATGATGATTCAAAATTCAAAGTGGTGGGGTGCCTGGGTGGCTCAGGTCATGATCTCATGGTTCGTGAGCTTGAGCCCCATGTTGGGGCTTCACATGGACAGGCAGAGCCTGCTGGAGATTCTCTCTCTGCCCTCCCCTGCCTGCTCTCTGTCTCTCTCTCACAATAAATAAATAAACTTAAATTAAAAAAAAAAAAAAATCAAAGCGGCAATTGCTAGTTTCCCTGGAAAGCCCACCATGCTAGGTCCACATTCCCTTCTTCATGGGCACACGGTAGCTCATCTACCTGTGGCCTTTTAACTCCTTCCTCCTCAGTGAACTTAGAGCTGAAGGGATCTGTACCACATTGGTCTCCCTTGCTTAAAAGGAACATTGCTTGCTCTATTTCCAAAGGAACACTCTCCATTTCCATTCCCCTGTGCGGGAACACAGTGTTCGTGAAGAAGATGATGATGTCTCAGTGGTGGCAGAAAAATAAGAAGGTACCAGAATGATGGCTTAGAGCAGAGTTACTCCACCAACACGGACCACTTACCTTGATGAAACTGTCACACAAAGAGAAATAAACTTTTATCTTTAATGAAGGCACTGTAATTCTGACTTGCCTTAATGCAGGAATTTGACATTTACCCTCACTAACACAGGGTTAATAACAAAAACATTTGAGTGTTATATTATAATTTACGGTATGCTCACATAGACATTATTTTTGTAAACCTTTTTCACTTTGATTTTGTTTCTTCTTTTTGAAAGTAATTATTGTCTTCTAGCATGTGTTAATCTGAACATTCAAAGTTAAGGCTTAATATTTGTCAATTACATCTCAGTAAAGCTGGGGTGGGGAAGAAAATGAAGATTAGGTAGGGTCATAGTTATTGCCTCACTATTTTGTTCTGTTTTTTTAATGCTTTCAAACTATACTCTGAGTTGTCTAAAGTAGGTTCCTTTCTGCTCGTTTATGTACAATCAACAATAAACCCTCAAATATAAAATTCCCTATGAATTCCTAATGATATGACTAATACCTTCATGAACTATAGTGACTTTCTATGAAATAAAATGTATCTATTACTCAAAAAAGTACCTATTTTCTTCTGAAAAGACACAGAGTGGTTTAACAATGATTGTTTCAAATGCAATTTCATGTTGAAATATTCTGCTAAACTACAGAAAGCAGTATTGGAAGGTAGCTATTGAAATATGTATGTATTTATGAATACGTCTTTGGTAAAGAGCCAGACAAAATAAAGCATGACTCATTGTCAGTAAACATTCCCTAAATGTCCTTGTATTATTATGGGAGAGGTACCGTCTGGTTTTAATAATGTATATAAAACAAATTGCTATTTACATCTGCTCAAAGGCATTAAAAAACAATGATCTACTTAGCAGAAAGGACTTTAAAGTCTAACAAATTAATTATCCTTTACTTTGTTGTCAATAAGGTGAGGAATTACTTCTTAGGAAATAATTAGATACAATAAGACTTCACTACTTATGTTTCTTGTAGTTGCAACTCACTAGTTTCTAAAAGTTTAAGGTATAAAGAGTATGTTTTTATTAGATTCATTTTAGAGGGTAGAGCAAGAGTTATTAGTAAATGCCTTTTTTGGGGGGGGAGGACCACAAAATATCTTAAATTTCATCTCTGAGATCACAGGTGATGGAATCTGCAAACCATCTTACAATGGTGAAAGAGGAAGGAATCTTAGAGATCGCAATAACCCCATTTTACAGATGAGGAATCAGAAGTTTGAAACCCTATTTAACTAAAAGAGGCTTCTTGAGAAGGAAAAACAAGTTTCCTCATGGACTTCTAGGGACTGTACAATTCGAACCTTGAACAGTAACCTTTACCATCTCTCTGAAGGGCTGGCCTTCCCATCTTTCCACTCCACGCATGGGAGTTCCCGGATCGTGTGTGTGGATCAGTGTGTAGCTGGGAATGGAAGGCAGCACTTTACAAGCTGGAACATCCCCACAGAAGTATGCTGATCTCATTGGGAAGTGCTGGGGGCTGGGGCTGGGGCCGGGACGCCATGTTTGGGAAGCCCCCTCCTGGAGGACTGCATTTCACAAGCGGAGGACTTGCTGAAGATTGCAAAATGCTTGCTTAAGCGAGTTTTAGGTGACAATGCAATCTTTAAAAAAAAAAAAAAAAAAAAAAAAAAAAAGCCCAAACGCTACAGTGTATCAGATTTCCTACCTTCCTCTAAAACTGAACAAAACAATCCCTCCCCCCCCAAAAAAGTGTCCTCCAATCTCAGAAATTTAAATACGCTTTATTACGTAGTTCGGTCTTAAACACCCAGGAAATGCAGGCAGATTACATCTAGTTCTCAGTGACATAACACAACCGTCTTTGCAAACTCTCGTGCGGGATCCCTCCTCCTCTACTGAGAACGCACGTTCTGATGTAGCACCACCCTGGAACGTTAAGCGCCCACGACAAATAACAGAAAAGCGAAAGTTCGTGACAAAACCTCAGGGCGTCTGTCTCCTCCCCACCAAACCACCGCAGATGACAAACTTCGAAACACAACTCAACCCTCACCAAACAGCACCAGGAGCCCTCGGCTGTGCCTGCGGCCCCGAGGTGGCACCGAGCAGCTCCCGGAGACGCGTTCCCACGGGTCACAGGGCCCAGAATTTCTGAGGACCATTACAGCATCCCCCTCCCTCTCCGAACGAGGCCCGGTGAGCTCATGCAGCAGGCTGGGGGTGGGGGACCCACCACCAACGTGGGAGCCCCACTCCGCAGTTCTCCCGGGCCGCGTGCAGGGGGAGCAGAAGGGGAGCTCGGGGTGGAGGGGGGGCGGGGGCAGGTGGCAGGGTCGGGGTGTGCGCAGCGAGGGGCGCCGAGTTTGGGGAGCAGGCAGCAGGGTGGTGTTGGGGGTGGCGAAGAGTTGGGCAGGGGCAGACAGATCGCGGAGCCAGAGGGGGTCCGCCAGGTGGGGGTTGGGGGGGCGACCCGGCTCAGGCGGGAAAGGGGGCGCAGGAAATGGGCGCCAAAGGGAGAAGTGAGAAATTGCGGAGGAGGAAGTCGTCCCTGGAAGAGGAGGGGCAAAGGGGAAGCGAGAAGGGAGTGTTTGCACTTTGGAGAGCGCAGGGCCGGAGCCTCCTCCGAGCCGGGAGGGGGCGGCCGACGCGCCGAGGTCCCCGGGGTGGAGGGGTGGGGGCGGCGGTCCCGGCGGCCCTACCTGAAGCGCTCCTGCCCCGCCGTGTCCCACAGCTGCAGCTTGATCCTCTTGCCCGGCTCGATCTCCAGCAGGCGGGAGAAGAAGTCCACGCCGACCGTGGGGTCGCAGGCGGGCGAGCGCAGCCCCGGGAAGCGGCCCTGCGTGAAGCGGTGCAGGAGGCACGACTTGCCCACCGTCGAGTCCCCGATCACGATGAGGCGGAACTGGTAGATCCAGATGGTCTCCATGGCTCACGTGCCCCCGCGGGCCGCCCCGCCCGCCTGCCCTCCAGCTGCCGGGCAAGTTTGGCGGCGGGAACTGTCCCTTCAGCACCGCCCGGGCGCCCGCCCGCCGGCTTCCAGCATATTCCTGCGACTGCAGCCGCCGCCTGGTCCCCGCCCTCTCTGGAGGGAGGGGCGGGGCCCGGCCGGCCGAGGGGCGGGGCCTCGGGCCAGGGGGCGGGGCGCGCGGGAGGGGGCACCGGGCTAACTGCGCGCGACTCCCGTCCCCGCCCTCGGTAAATCTCTTTCCCTGAAAGCTCACTGGGCGCCGCCGGGAAGGTGGGTGTGGCGAGAGGACGTGACGGCAGCGGCAGCCAATGAAAGCGAAGCAAGGGCTCCCCTCCGCGAGGGTCAGCCAATGAAAAGTGAGAATCGTTTTCTTACGGTCGTGGGGGCGGGTTTGTCAGAGCCAGAGTGGGCTTCTGCGAATAGGTCACTTCTGGGGCGCCTTTCTTCCCACGAAGGCCCTGCCCCTTCCCACGCCCCTGAAGGTGCCTGCCGACGGCGTCCTGCAGTCTAGCCTTGCTCAGCGCCGCCTCCCGCGCGTGCTAAGGCGAAGGAGTTCAGAACAGAATGGAAAAAAATTTGCAGAGCAAGGTCTGGATGCTTCTAGCAAGCGCTTTGGCCATTGCTCCTGCCGCCGCCGTGTATCTTCTTCCAGTACCACGAAGAGTGAGAAAAAGACCAGGTATCCTCTACATACTCTCTGGGGACTTGCAGCCCCGAGAGATACAGAAGGGACCAAAACAAACAAACAAAAAAAAAGTGAGATTTTGAGATGCTCATAAAAGCTCCCATTCTCCTGACTCCGTTCTGTAAATCGGAAAAATCCTATACTTGGCAGAGTCAGCTCCGGGATCCAGATAAACCAAGCACACCTGAATTCTGATGAGATCTTACTACTTCTCCATGCCTTTCTTAAAATTGAATAATAGTGAATTCAAGGTTCTAAGTGTATTTTTGCTAAAATAGAGTTTTCAATAAGTCCACCTTTTTTTCACACCCGCATCCAAACTTACACTATTGTTATTCATTCTCCCTTTCTTGTTTTGGAGACAAAGGTATCGCTTTCAATATCTCATTTAATTCCCTGTCACCCAGGGGATTTTGGACTCCCTCCCCCCCCCCCCCCCCACAGTTGATCTTTTTGTCTGCTGTTTATACCTCATACCTCCTTGTCTCCAATTGTTTCTATTCCTCAGTGTATACAAACATGCTCAAGTAGTCACAGTCCTAAAGCCAAACAAAACATCTCTATTATATGCTTCTCCTTTAGATTTTTGCCTTCTCCATTATTCTCCTTTTCAAATATTAGGAAAGAACTACCTATACTCATTTCCTACCCACCAGTGAGTCTTCAGCAGCCTTCTCCATACCTAATGTACCTCTGAAATTATTTTTTTTTAAGATTTTATTTTTAAGCACTCTCTACACCAATGTGCGGCTCAAATTGCAACCTGTAGGTCAAGAGTCACATGCTCCCCTGACTGAGTCAACTGGATGCCCCTCTGAAATTGCTTTTGATAGGTTGCCAGGGATTTTCTGACTATCAAATCCTCTACCCTCTCCTCATCATCTGTCTTTAGGTATCATTCTTCTTGACCTCCCTGTAGCTGTTATGGACTATAATCTGTTGTTAAAAGCTGATTGGCTGACCCAGCTCTTTTCCATAGTTCTCTTCTAGTCTTCCTCCAGGTAGGAATGGCCCCGTGACAACAGAGATCTGAGCAATGAGACTTAAGTAGGGCTTTTGGTAAACCTTTTGCTTTTCCAACAAGGGACTGACACCCATACTGCCCTTCACTCTTTCTCTTTTGCTTTTCCTTCCTACCTGGAAGAATAAACAACCATCCTGTGACCAGAGAGATGAAGGTTAGATGCTAAAGATGTTAGTGGAAGAGAGGAAGAGCATGAGTCCTCCGTGGAGTTGTTGATCTGTTGTGCCAGCTCTGGACATCTTGTTTGAGACAAACCAATTAACCCCTGTTTAAGCCACTGATGGTTGGATTTTCTATAAATTCAATCTAGATACTTTTGTTTCTCGGTTTCTACATAAGCATTCTTTCCTAATCTGTATTTTTTAACCTTATTCACTGACTTCTCTTTCTGTCATTCATTTCTTAAATATTGAAGTTCCTAAGAGACCCACTTTTCCTCTCTTTACCCTCTCCTTCCTTTTTCTATCGCTTTGAACAACCTCTGGTGACCTTATCAACTCCAGTGACTTCAGTTACTCCCATACCCAAACCACATGTCCTTTCCTTAACCGCTACTCTGTCTTGAGACCCACATTTCCAGAATACCTCTGTCCTTAAGTGTTGGATACACATTTCAGATTCATCACATCTGTGTTGGTTAGGATTCTTTGAAACAAACTCCAGTCAGGGTGATATAAAAAGATAAATGCACTTATCCTAAAGATACAGAGGTATTTTTATACAATCCACAAGCAGGAATGTAGATGGTGTCATAAAGGGATTGGAACTAGGAAAGAGAAAGCTGTAAGGAACACAGGCAGCATGTGTGTCTGCCTCTCTCATATTTACTTCCTTCTAACATCTGCTTAATTCTTACCTGCCTGTGAACCAGCTTTGTCTCCTCCTGAGTCCATTTGGAAGACTATGGTTGCTGCAAGTTCCATGTTAGATATCTAGACACATCCGGAGACCAATTTTCATTTTTCTCCAGAGACAATCCAGTTGGCCCAGTTTGGAACGGGCGTTTATATCAAAGACATAAGGCCAGTGAGACAGGAAGATGTAACAAGCCAATCCCTTTGGATGGGGTATATGGCATATTAGCAGTTCTGGAAGAAGGATTGGTCAGTGGCTTCCCTTTGTGTCAAAAATACAGCCTCTATAGTGTCCAAAAGTGAATGTAGATTTCTTGTCATGTTTCCTTTTCCTTAGTGTATTTAGTGTCTGTTCTAGCTCCCTGGACAAGTGAGAGCTTGTGCCCCTGAATCTAGGGGCTAGGGGTTTGTGTTTGTATCAGGAAGAGATGAAATTGGTCTAAAGGCAGCAGAATGTAGAGCTAAGGATAATCTAATACATAGCATCCTGGACAAAACTAAAATGGAAAGCAAGATAGGCAGCTCAAGTGAAGCATCTTAAAGAAACTAGGTAGATGGAGCAGAACATAGCTACAAGCCAACAGGATGCAAACGGGAAACCTGCCCAAAGAAAGGCTTCAATGAGAGGTCAGAAGCATAGCTTAATTCGACACCGTTAGCCAGAAGAAAAGGCATAGGACTTTTTATAAGGTCCCCAGCCTCAGGAGAGATCTAAGGAGATCCTTAGATCCTAACAAGGATCTAAGGTAAGGTAGTTTAGACACAACATTCAGGTGATTAAGATAGAATAAAAACTTCATCCATGCCAGACTCCCTTCTCTCCTTTGGCATACTCAGCCAATCATTAAACCTTGTTATGTTTACATCAGTGGTATCTTTCAGATTTATGACCTTTTCTGAACTCCCCGCTGTCACTGTCTTTGTTGAGTCTCTTATCATTTTGGACTGTACTGCTCAGGAACAGTAGGCATTGGTTTCCTAGGCATTGGTTTCCTAGGTCTGTTGTAACGAAGTACCACTAACAGAATGGCTTAAAGTAACGTTGTCTCATAGTTCTGGGGGCTACAAGTACAAGGTGTTGCCAGGTTTCTTCCTTCTTTGGGCTGTGAGGGAGAATCTGTTCCAGGCCTCTTGCCTCGCTCCTAGTGCTTTGCTGGCAATCTTTGGCATTCTTTGGCATGTAGGTGTCCCATTCCAACCCTCCATTGTAACATGACATTTTTCCAGTATCTCTTCACATAGCCTTCCCTCTGTGTATGTGTGTGTCTGTGTCCAGATTTACCCCTTTTTATGAAGACACCAGTCACAGTGGATTAGGGCCCACCATAATGACCTCATTTTAACTTGATCATGGGCCAAGACTGTTTCCAAATAAGGCACGTTCTGAAGTCCTGGAGGTTAGGACTTCTTTGTGTCTCTTTTGAGGGGTATAATTCAGTCCATGGCAGACTCCCATTTAGTTCTGCATTGCATCTAGAATTATGGCATTGAACACTTTTGATGACTCATTCACCCTAAGATGAAGTCTGAATACCTAATTGTGTGATATACCTCCAATCATAATGTGGCATCTGTGATCCAGTCACTGACTTCTATACGTGACATGCTATTCATGCTACACCTTTTTCCCCCATGCCATTGCATCCTCTCATTATATCCCTTTCACCCTCCAACTGGTCAGCAAATTTCTGTTTCTCTTTCAAGGCCCAGAACAAATATTATGTCTGCTTTGTAATCTTTCTAAACCATTTATATCCCCAAGGAGAACTTATTTTTCACTCTCTGTGTTTCTACAACAGTTAAGCAAAGAGTACTCTGTACTTCTGTGATATCTCATATCTTCTATAATGTATTTCATTTTGAATTATGGCTATTGGTTTGACGGTCTGGTAGACTGTAAGTTCCTCAAGGCCAGATGCAATGATTAACTCATTGTTATTTCCCCAGCACACACACAGCTGGTGCATAGTGGTGCTCTATAAATGCTCACTGAGTGGAAATGAACTGTTAAGCAAAATTCTCTATGTCCCTGAACTTCTATATATATGCAGTCTGCACATAACCTGATGAGCTTCATAATGAACTAAAATTAATTAAGTTTATGATTAATACTATGATTAGTATAGGTTAATATTATATATTAATATACTATATAGATATAATATAGATTAATAATTATTCAAAGGCAAACTTTAGTATCTGCCTTTGAATAATCCATGAGTAATTTTAAGTATATTTGGATTATGCATGCTGGTACAAATAATTTAATATTTTAATTAGAAATGTTGTATTTGTATTTCTGGAAGTTTAAGCTTAGAAAATAAGGCACATAGGGGCGCCTGGGTGGCTCAGTCGGTTGGGCGGCCAACTTCGGCTTGGGTCATGATCTCGCGGTCCGTGAGTTCGAGCCCCGCGTCAGGCTCTGTGCTGACCGCTCGGAGCCTGGAGCCTGTTTCGGATTCTGTGTCTCCCTCTCTCTCTGACCCTCCCCCGTTCATGCTCTGTCTCTCTCTAAAAAATAAATAAACGTTAAAAAAAAAAAAAAGAAAAAAAAAGAAAATAAGGCACATAGGACAGATTAAAAAAATTTTTTTTAGTGTTTATTTATTTTAGAGAGAGAGAGCACAAGCAGTGGAAGTGCAGAGAGAAAGGGTAACAGAGGATCCAAAGCAGGCTTTGTGGTAACAGCAGAGAGCCCGATGTGGGGCTCCAACTCACAAACCATGAGATCATGACCTGAGCCAAAGTCGGATGCTCAACCAGCTGAGCCATAATTCCATGTATGAGCGAAACCATATGGTATTTGTCTTTCTCTGACTGCCTTACTTCACTTAGCATAATACTTTCTAGCTCCATCCATGTCATTGCAAATGGCAAGATTTCATTCTTTTTTTTATGGCTGAGTAATATTCCAGTGTGTGTGTGTGTGTGTGTGTGTGTGCGTGTGTGTGTCTGTGTGAATGTCTGTGTGTGTGTATCACCTCTTCCTTATCCATTCATCAGTCAGTGGACACTTGGGCTGAATCCATAGTTTGGCTATTGTTGATAATGCTGCTATAAACATCAGGGTGCCTGTATCCCTTTGAATCAGTATTATTGTGTCCTTTGGGTAAATACCTCGTAGTGCAATTGCTGAATCTTAGGGTAGTTCTGTTTTTAACTTTTTGAGGAACCTCATGCTGTTTTCCACAGTGGCTCCACCAGTTTGCACTCCCACCAGCAGTGCAAGCGCGTTCCCCTTTCTCCACGTCCGCGCCAACATCTGTTCTTTCCTGTGTTGTTAATCTCAGCCGTTCTGAAAGGTGTGAGGTGGTGCTCATTGTGGTTCTGATTTGCATTTCGCCGACGATGAGTGATATTGAGCATGTTTTCATGGGTCTTTTAGCCATCTGTGTGTCTTCTTTGGACAGACATCTCGTTCTTGATTCCACTCTTTCTCATCTCTCCATAAGTATCCCCTCAGCGAATTCTATAGGGTGTGTATTCAAAATATGTCTAGATTCTAGTCATTTCTCAGCACTTCCACCTCTGCCACCATGTTCCAAGTTGCCGTCATCTGTAGCCTGGATTACTGGAATAGTATCTAATTAGGTCTTGCCCTGCCGTTACTATTGCTATTTTCAACCTGGAAGCTACCACCCTGCAAGATGTAAGTCAGATCTCGTCACTGCTATGCTCCAGAACTTCTAATTGGTTCTGATGTCACTGCAAAAGTCAAATTCCTTGCCTTGGTCTCTCATTACCTCTTGGGCCTCATCTTCTCATCTTCACCTTCCTCTTTTTTTTTTAAAATTTTTTTTTAAACGTTTATTTATTTATTTTATTTTATTTTTTTTAATTTTTTTTTTTTTAACGTTTTTATTTTTGAGACAGAGAGAGACAGAGCATGAACGGGGGAGGGTCAGAGAGAGGGAGACACAGAATCCGAAACAGGCTCCAGGCTCTGAGCTGTCAGCACAGAGCCCGACGCGGGGCTCGAACTCACGGACTGTGAGATCATGACCTGAGCCGAAGTTGGCCGCTTAACCAACTGAGCCACCCAGGCGCCCCAACGTTTATTTATTTTTGAGACAGAGAGACAGAACATGAACAGGGGAGGGGCAGAGAGAGAGGGAGACACAGAATCTGAAACAGGCTCCAGGCTCTGAGCTGTCCGCACAGAGCCCGACGCGGGGCTTGAACTCACGGACCACGAGATCATGACTTGAGCCGAAGTCGGACGCTTAACCGACCGAGCCACCCAGGCACCCCTTCACCTTCCTCTTTAATACCTTCACAACATACTGGCTTCCTTTTTTTTTTTTTTTTTTTTTTTTTTTTAGGATTTTATTTTTAAGTAATCTCTACTCCTGGTGTGAGGTTCGAACTCACAACCCTGAGATCCAGAGTTGCATGCCCTACTGACTGAGCCAGCCAGGTGCCCCAGACTGGCTTCCTTGATGTTCCTCAAACAGGAGAGGCAGGCTGCCACCTCAGAGCCTTTGTACTTGCCCTTCCCTCTGGAAGAGCTCTTTCCTTCTGTCTTTGCATAACCTGCTCTCTCACCTCATCCAAGCTCCACTCGAGTGTCTTCATTTGACTATATTTAAAACTGCCCCTCTACCCCCTTGTCTCCTTTATCTTTCTCCTTAGCACTTACTACCATATAACATAATATGCATTTTACTTATTATTTTGTTTATTGTTTGCACCCCCCAAGAGAATGTAAGCTGCATCAAGACAAGGATTTGTGTTTTGGTCTGTTTTATTCACAGTGGTACTCCAGTGCCTACCACATCACCTGGATTATCACAGGCAGTAAACAAATATTTGTTGAATACATTTAAAGTTTCCGCAAGTTTCCCTCCAGAAGACAAAATCAGGGTAACTGATAAGGGTTTTTTTTCCCAAGATTTTATGTTTAGTAATCTGTACACCAACATGGGCTTTGAACTTAAAACCCCAAGATCAAGAGTTGCATGCTCTACCGGACTGAGCCAGCCAGGTTTCCCGATAAGGGATCTTTCAATTGAAAAGGTAGTGACATTTAATTTCAGATACAAAGACTGAAGACTTTGGATGGGAATTAAAGAAAAATGTTTCTGGGTATGGAGAATAGAGAAAGAGTTTTACCAGTTAGAATTTTGTATTTGTAAATGGAGTGTTTTGTAATCTTTTCCTACCACTGATTGATTTTGATAATAAATTTGGTGTTGAAACTAGCTGTTCTCCAAGTGGTTCTACGGGGAGTCATGAGATGGATGACTGAGGGCTCCATATGAAGTGATTAATATCCTCACTACCCTCAATACCTGATCCTCAAAATCAGGAGCTGATCACACTGGAACTAAAGTTCTCATTTGTACCGATTAGCTAGCCTCACTTAACCATCTTATAGGACCTTTTGAGACAAATAGAGTTTTCCAGAGTGTATGAATAGTGTGGACTGAAATAATTGCATAAAATTAGAAGTCAGTTTGAAATGTGTATGCATGCCATTCTCAATACTCTAAAAAACTATGATCTCCACAATTCTTTTCTGAATAGGGCGGTTCATCCAAAGTGAATCAGAAGTCAATTTACACTTTAAAAATATACTAATTTTCAGGATGCCTGGGTGGTTCAGTCGGTTGAGCATCTGACTCTTGATTTCAGCTCGGGTCATGATCCCAGGGTCATGGGATTGAGCCCCACATTGGGCTCTGTGCTGAGCATAGAGCCTGCTTGAGATTCTCTCTCTCCCTCTCTCTCTGCCTCTTGTGCGCACTCTCTCTTTGTCTCTAAACAAACAAACAAACAAACAAACAAACAAAAATTTTCTAACTTGTGTAGGCATTGTTTTTATTTTGTTATGTTTGCCCCACAAGAGGCATGTGGATGGTAGAATTTCCTCTGTATACCCCTCTGTACTTAGAAGATACAACTCTATAGCCATTGCATTGTGAAGGCTTTTGCCATTTCTCAGTTGGACCAATGTCCAGTTCCACTCCCCATCTCCGATACAGTGAGCTTATATAAACATTCAGGAATTTAAACGACCTCAATAAACATGGGGAGGGAGAAAAAAGCCTGAATCGACAGAGTTTAAACCTGCAGTGGTTGGGGGGAAAAATAACTACATTAGGTCATTCAATAGAACGGAGACTCAAAGACGAAGCTGAATTGTAGGAAGATAAAGTTATAGTTCGTTTGCATGCTCGAAGCAGTAGGCTGAAAATACTTGCCCGCTAAAATAGGAAGAACTGATCCAAATGATAGCTGACATATAAGAGTGATTCAAATACGTGTGTACTCCAGGAAAGTATGCACATCCTTTCAGACACAACATGCATCTGAGTCTCAGGACTTTTGTGAGAAATACATATGTGAGTGGTGAATGAAAAATCTCCCAGAATGCGTAGCTGAATTTGTCACGTCGTCCCTCTGGAATGCCCATGGTGGACTTCTTATATCAGTTGGTTGTAGTCTTGTAACAGTGCCTGTCTGTCTCTCTTGCTTCAGAAGTCATTCAGGTTGACTAAATTCTGGTCAATTCCATTTTGTATGTATCTTTCAAATCTGTCTATACTTTGTCTTTCCCGGTACTGTTGCCCTGATTTTGACACTTAACATCTCTTACCAGAATTGTCATAAGCTCAATTCCTCTGGTTTTGTCCAACTCCCAAAGATCTTCAAGAATCTTTCTAATGGTTAGAATAATCATATTACACCTAGCTAAAACTATTTCAAATATCCCATGTATATACATATACACAACGCTTAAAGAATAATGTCTAAACTTACTAGAATGACATAAAAGATATGCTTTGGTACCATGGGGTTTTCCTTCATCTTCTATTTTCTGTTCGCTTTTACATTATTATGCTATATGTGGCTCCTGAAATGCCACGGTCTAGCTCAACACCATATACTTTGCATCTGTAGCGTTAGCATTAGATTAGGCCGTGAGTGACAGAAACAACAAAATAACAATGACTTACATATGAGGGAAATTTATTTCTCCTTCGTGTAAGAGAAGCATGAAGTTGCACTGTCTAGGGTCAACAGGGCGGCTTTACAAAGGTAGGGACCCAGGCTCTACCAACATAGAGGAAGCACAGCTCTTAAACCCAGAAGAGAAACTGAGTTCTTTTGACGTCGTTTGATCCCTAGCATCAAGCTGTAGCTAAAGCAAGTTATACCCTTGGATTTTTAAATTGCACGTGTGCTTGTAACTTCAGGCCGCGGTACCTAAGGTGAATAAGGAAGAAAATGAGGACAAGAAAACTTCGATAGACTGAGTCCTTGGGTAGGTGCTCTTTTTTTTTTTTTTTTAATTTTTTTTTTAATGTTTATTTATTTTTGAGACAGAGAGAGACAGAGCATGAACGGGAGAGGGTCAGAGAGAGAGGGAGACACAGAATCTGAAGCAGGCTCCAGGCTCTGAGCTGTCAGCACAGAGCCCGACGCGGGGCTCGAACTCACGGACCGTGAGATCATGACCTGAGCCGAAGTCGGACGCTTAACCGACTGAGCCACCCAGGCGCCCCATGGGTAGGTGCTCTTAATGAGGTGATGCATGTGGCAGTGCACTACTTGGGTACAGAACCTGGATGGGCAGCAGAGAGATTGAGGTATGAGATTTGTGAGTTAGGAAGTAAGCGGAACCGTTTCTGGTGATGATATTTATGATGCGACTCTGGAGAGTAGGTACCTCAGGTGGTATAGATGAAAACTGTCCATAAAGAGGAGGCAGTCAAGAAAGTGAGAGGCCGGTGAGTTTGATGGCTTCATATAAATGCCCCTTGGCGTAGGCCAACATCATGTCAGAGTTTAAGTTAGCAGTAACAGGATTGTCGGAAGCTGAGGTCCACTTCTCTTCTGGTTCGGTCTTTCCTAGGGATAGATCTTAGTATGAGCTCAGGGAATAGCCCATTCAGTCATTCTTCCAGAAATATTATTTGTCTGACTTTGGATAAGTATTGTGAGTTCAAGGTCATTCTTAATGCCAGGTACCTGGGGTGTAGTTCAAGGTAGAGTCATAAATATTAATAGTGATCTGGGCTGGGGATAGGATTGACAGCTTCTTTTGAGGGCAGAAAAGTCTGGAAGGGCATGGAGTTAGGTCAATACTTTTGGGTATGGCCTAGATTCTCCTCAGGCAGCAGTTTGGAATTCATTCTAGCACAAAGATGCAAGGGTCTTTAGGACCCCAAAGTTCAATATAAGGAAGCATGACTTTAGGGACTTAACCTGGAAAATTTTTACATCAGATGAAACTACATGTCTGTCTCAACCGTTCACAATGAAGATACATGTCAGCAACTCAATGAGTTGTAAAAGTTTATAATTGACAAGCAAGTTAAACATTGGTATCTGTCTTTCACGGGTAAGAATTTATTGTTAAAACAGTTGACTTTTTAGAAGCATTTCTTGTCTGAAAATAGAGAGCAGAGTAGTTATAATAGAAACATTTAAAAGTGATTCACATTTAAGATGGTTAGTTTTTTGTTTGTTTTGTCTTATGTCTAGGGACTTGTAATCTACTGGCCGAAGAGCAGTATCATAAGGTACAAACTAAAAAACAGAGGGGCTGGAACATAGTTTATCTTTATTCCAGTGGAAATTGCTATCTGTTTTATCAAAAGGCCATTTCTACCAGTGAACAGGTTATTCACAAATGAAGAAATATAAATGGCCATTAAGCACTGAAAAAAATGCCCAACTTCACTAGTAATCAAAGAGATGAAAATTAAATCAATGATATGCAGTTTTTACCTATCAAATTGACAGTTTTGCTGAGGGTGACTAACCTGATGATCGATCACTTTAGTTTTCCCTTACCTCACTTTTCCCATCACTGGAAATTAAATGACTCAAACGTTAGGGTATAAATCATCACAGTGAATTTCAAGATCATTAAAGAAAGCAATGTTCTTGGAATCTCTAAACTGAGAACGTAGAAGCAAATTTTCCTCTAATTCCAGACCTAAAGCATTTAGAAAATTTTCTCTACACAAATGCTCAGAAATCAATATTATTGAGGCAGAGCAAAAAGAAAAAATTGGCTCTCTTCCAATTCTAAACCTTCTCAGATGCCATTTTTTCTCATTGGAAGTCCACCAAAGAGTGTTTGGGACCTATTCACCTGATCAGAGCCAAATGCTTGGGCTCTTTTTATTCCTTAAGAAAGGATGTAGCTTTTACTACATTTTCTGTCAGGCAACATTTCATTAGAATAGGCAGCCTGAAATGTAGCCTGCATTCTTCACTTATGCTTCCACGGAGTTGCTGCAAAAGAGTGCCCATTTATTTTTGTTAAATACACAGAGACCTAGTGAATTTTGTGTGTGTGTTTTGAAGATTTTATTTTTAAGTAATCTCTACACCGAGTGTAGGGCTCGAACTTACAGCCCTGAGATCAAGAGTCACACACTCCACCGACTGAGCCAGCTAGGTGCCCTGAGATCTAATGTGGTGTAAGAGTCATTGTTATGATCCTCCCTTAGTTAAATATATTGAACAGAATTTCCTCAGCATCCTAAAGATCTCAAGAAGAAAAAGAAAAAAGGTTTTTCGTTTCCTAAACCACCGTCTATGGTTCTCTTCAGATGATGGTGTCTGGCCAGTAGTTCTTTGACAGCTTGGATGGTCATGATTTCAGCCTTGTTTTCCAAGGCTTTCAGGGGGGGTCAATAGGGACTAAATATTATGTGGCCACCTGCTACCTGTGCCCCCAACCACATCCTGCCATACACACGTGCACGCTTTTCTTCTTCATCTCCATCCATGACCACCAGCATTGGGCTCTGCTCTTCAAATACACTTCCCACCACCTCCACACATGCCATCGTTAGAGCTGGAAGAGACCTGAAAGATTATCCAGTCTAGTGAAAGCCCATCGTCTTAAGTTTAATTTTTGTCAGAGCCTAACAATATATAGTGGCAGTTTCAGCTAAATCCCCTATGCAACAGAGAACAGCTTCCAAAGCATCTTCAGGCCAAGGTGCAAAAATTTCAAGAGACGCCCCCCCCCCCCAAAACTCCTATAGCCCTGTCTATGTGGAGAGTGTAAAGTCACGGGTTGTGGGTGATGAGACATGAGTTTTGCAGAGAGCTGGTGATGTGCTGTGAGCTTCTCCTCCCCTCCCCAAGGATGCCTGCCTCACCTCCAGTCCGGGGAAAGAGCCTCAACAGGACCACTCACAGAGTTCAATATGTGCTCCCAGCAGTTGGGGAATGTGTGTGTGTGTGTGTGTGTGTGTGTGTGTGTGTGTGTGTTTAATTAATGCTTATTCATTTTTGAGAGACGGAGACAGAGTGTGAATGAGGGAGGGGCAGAGAGAGAGGGAGACACAGAATCCAAAGCAGGATCCAGGCTGTGAGCTGTCAGCACAGAGCCTGACGTGGGGCTCAACTCACAAGCCATGAGACTATGACCTGAGCCCAAGTCGGAAGCTTAACCTACTAAGCCACCCAGGCACCCCAGTTGGGGAACGTGTTTTAACTACACCTGAGAAATCTAAAGAGGGAGGGGCTGGAGGATCAAAGCAGAGGTCTTGATGTGTTGGAACTAACCTGATTTCTCTACTTTGTTGGGAGGAAGGATGAGTAAGTGTCTTCTGTGGACCACAAGGAATCGTGCCTGTGAGAAGCCAGCGTGGAAATGTCCCCGTGTCCCCTGCTGCGGGTGCACCACTGGATGCCTGCGGACTGCGGAAGGGGCAGCCAGCACCGGTCAGAAGACAGAGGCTTGCGCCCACGTCAAGGGACTCGCAGCCGAAAGCTTTCTAGTGATGTGGGATTTGTGAAGACTGCACGAAGTCTGCCAAGCTGCCCAGGTTTTTTTAAAAAAAAAAAAAAAAAAAAAAAAAAAAAGCTGGTTTAAACTCTTCTCTGAGACCGGAGAGCATGATGGCCACATCGCCACCACAGTGCCCGTTAGGTATGAATTCTTCTGCTTTCCTTTCCTTTCTTTTCCATGTCCTCTGACCCTGGAACGGCCAAAACCCAGGGTTGGCAACATGAGGGAGGGGAAGCACTAGGTGGGGTGGAGAGCGGTCGCTGTCTTCCTCCTCCTCCCCAAGAGCAGGCTTCTGGCTGCAACAGGCCAGAGTTGGGGGTCAGGGATTGGAGACTATCCTCGAATTGACTGTGTGTTGTGTGGCCTGAAGAGAATAAGTGGACATTTTATTATCTAAGGACGCCCTGAAACTAACTGGTGTGACTTTTTACCTGGAGCTGGGAGACAAAGGGTGCCCCAGAGTGGCTGTAAGGGACCCAAGGGAGCAAAAAAGGGCCTCTCAGCCCTTGTATTGTGCAGCACCCCGTGCTGTGACCTTCGCTACGCATCCCACCAAAGCCTACAGAAGGCACGCTTCACTGCACACAGGTGCTAATTCAAGTAACACGCTACTGGGTGGCATGGTCTATCAACATCTCACCTTCTAACTGTCACAGCTCCCCACTCCTTCCCGAAAATCCAGGCCACACAATCCCAGATTCCTATCCTTGAATATTTATTGCGTACAATCCTTTCAGGTACAGATAGATCACAAAAACCAGCCGAGCTGTTTTAAGTAGAAAAGTATTTAGTGCAGGAATTCAGTGGTGGAAACTGCGGACAGGGCTGGAGGGCCGGGCCGTAGGTGGGGACGCCAGCGACGACGACTCCTAGAATAACACTGGCTCCTGGAGCTGCCATGTCTGCTCTAATCAAGATGCTGGGGGAGGGAGGAGGAATCAGCGATTGACTCCAGGACCATCCCCTCCCAACTTGGATACAGGGACCAGGGTGGCTGCCGCTAATCTGCTGGCTCCAGAGCCATTTTACACTCGATATATCCACAGCAGCAAAAAAAGGTGCCATACGTGTTATGTATTTTTTAAAAGTTTATTTATTTTTGAGAGAGACAGAGCATGAATGGGGGAGGGTCAGAGAGAGAGAGGGAGACACAGAATCGGAAACAGGCTCCAGGCTCTGAGCTGTCAGCACAGAGCCGGACTCGGGGCTCGAACTCACAAACTGTGAGATCATGACCCGAGCCGAAGTCGGACGCTCAACCGACTGAGCCACCCAGGCGCCCCAGATGCCACGCGTGTTACATACCCAGTGTCTCCTTGACTCAGTCCTGAATTCACGTGTCTGAACATGCAAGTGATTGATAAAACTGAAGTCTTCCAGAGACACGGGTGAATGTGATTTTAGCTTTCCATCCGCTACACAACCAGAGAGGCACATGAGATTAGGACACTCAGTGAGCCAATCCGCTGCACCTGCTCCACCATGGCTCTTTCTCACTTGATACACTTTTTGACTTGGTGGATTACATTCGCCAGCAGCTTCCCAAAAAAGGATGCATAGCCAGAATTTTTTGAGAAATTTCATGTCTAAAATGTCTTTATCTTCCTATTTACCTAACAGTTTGCCCTAGTGTTTAATGGTTGGAAATCATTTTCCATTAGAATTTTGAAGACATTTTGGTATTTTCTCCTGGGTTCCAGGGTTGTGGTTAAGAAGTCCATTGCCATTTTGATTCCTACATGTTTGTGCGGAAACGACTGGCTTTTTCCCCCTCTGATCCACTTTTCAGATCCTTTCTTTATGTGTGGTTTTATAAAATGTTACAGCGATGTGACTTTCTCTTTTGCTGTGGATTCCTTCATATGGATACTCTTGCTTTTCCATAACAGGATATTTTTGGTATTTGTTTTCAATTCGAGAATTTCCTTTTCTTCATTCCTTGATTCTCTTCCTAAAATGCCTTCCTCCTCTTCCCGAAATGCCTCAAAAGTTGGACGTATCTTTTGATTTTGGATATATCTTCTGATTTTCTTATTATCTCCCTTTCCCCATCTTTTTGCATCTTGGTTTCACTTCTTAGTAGATTCCCTCAACTTTATCTTTCAATCTTTCTGATGAATTTAAAATTTTTCCTACCAACCTTTAATTTCCAAAAAGTTTTTGTGGTTGTTGATGCTTTCTGATTATTTTCTTCTTATAGCATACTGTTCTTGTTTTGTAGATTCATCATTGTATTATCTCTCTGGTGATATTATTATCTTTAAAGCTTTATTTCAGTCCCAGCTTGGTCTTTTTTCTCTGACTTCATTTTATTCTGTTTAGTGGCTTGTTTCGGCTTCTGACTTTCCACACAAGGGTTCAGCTTCCTTAATTCTGCTAAGTCAGCTACCAACGGTTCCACTACTTTCATCTTCGGAAATTTGGTTGACACTCTTATCTGCTGACTGCTGTCGACTTTCCTTCTCTTTTGTCCTTGTGGGTTTACGTCTTCCTTTTTTGTTTTGTTTTGTTTTTAGTTCATCTGTTGACTATATCACTCCCTGGGGTTTTGGAAAGGAACAAAGATAAACACACATGTTCAATGCACTATATTTTAAAATGACTTTCATTTGATGTGTGAGGCATGAAGATCCAGGGGAGTGAGGTGCTGTGCCCAAGGTCCAAACACTAGTTTGTGGCAAAGCTAAGCTAGCCCTTAGTTCTTCTGATTTAAATTTAACGTTATTACCTATTTCTGTTCTACCATTCCTTCCCTCCTATCATGAGCACTTGCAACTCTCTGATACTCTTCCTATATTATTCATCCATTCATTTATTCATTCATGTCCTTCCCCAACCCATCTTCCATACTGTCTATATGCAATTGCTAGAATCTTGCCCAGCACAGATTAAACACTCAATATTTAATTATTCAATTAATAATGACAAGGTGGGTGACCCATACTGTAGATTTCCTCTCACTTAGGATTATGCTTTTAAGGAAGACAAACTCTTCTCCAGGTGATGGTTGATGAGAGGATTTTAGACATGTTGACTTGGGGTTTGGGAAGATAATATCTAACCTTCTCTCTTAAAAGGCAGAAGACAGGGTGATTGGCAGCATGGAATTTGAAGACAGAGGTAGCTTTCAGTCTTGAGTTCAAATTCTACTACTGCCTCACTTAAAACGTGCATAGCCTTTTCCTCCTTTTCAAAAGTCTCAGCACATAAGTAAATCTGAGTTTTAAATCCCCAGATCATTGTATTCTTTTAATTAATTCTTCCCCCCCCCCCCCCGCCATAATTGTTCTCCTCTTTTGGAGTTCTATGGTATCTGTTTTTGAAGAAAGAGGAATTTCTTCCTTTGTTTGCATGGGTAAGTGCTAACCATATTTTATAGAACTTGTGTGAGTCTACTCCCCACCCCCAGGCTAGAAAAATCATTTTTTATTGTCTTTTCCTAAATCTTCAGAGTATGCTCACTATCGTGCTTAACAATGCTTTGGTTTTTTATTAATACTAGACATACATTCTGACCTTTAGTGCTTTTGGCTGAAGATCACAGGAAGATAGTATAGCAAGTTATTACATTTTACTTCTAGCCCTTATTTCTAATTGGTCCATTACTTCTTGGTAACTTAATAAAGCTAAGAATAAAAATCCTTTCAGATTACTGAAGAATTCTTTTGTAGGTCATATAGAAATTATTATTGTGTTAAGGCTTTATTCTGGGAAATACCAGACTATGGCAGAGCTCCCAACAGGTTTCCCGAAAGGTTACATAGACTAAGAATCTGTCTCATTGGATTACTTTTGCCTTCCAAGTATTTGAATGTGTATAATCTTTCCTAAAACAATGAAGTGGTATACTTTCCTTCTGCTATTGCAACTTGGATGCACATGGAGGCAGTACAGTCTAATGGACAGATCCAAAGTTGACCGACCTGCTCTCACATCCGGGATCTGTTGTTGACCAGTAGTAGGATTATGCTCACCGGTGTGTGTTATTAAACCCATACCTTTGTATTTCCACACATAAAAGGTTGCTTTCTGAATTAACAGAAGAATATTGCACATTTGGAAGGGCTACATCAGTTCGATATCAGTGGGTAGTAACAAATCACTTCCGAGTGACAGACACAAATTTTTACTGTATGTTCTCTATACATCTCCATCTGGATGTCTTAGAGGCATTCCGAACACAAAAGTCCAACGTAGAATTCATTATTTCATTATTTCCCGTGTCAGACTTGCTCCTCTCCCTAGAGTCTTCAAGAGGAAAAAAAAAATCTTTTGTGCCTTGCAGTAGTCAGAAGCCGGAAGTTAGCCTCGAGTCCCCCTTCCCCTTCACACGGAAGTCCTATCAGCACTCAACTTTATAGACTGTACTTTCTAAATATGTTCACGCTCTGTTCCCTCCTTTCCATCCCTAGTTTAGGCTCCCTATTAGCTTTGCCCGGACTATGACACTTACCTCCTTACTAGCATTTCTGCCCTGTCCTATCCATCACACACATTAATGTCTCAACAGTCAGGACTTTCCTAAGCTTCCTGGTGTCACAAGGCTTCAGGAGGCATCGAGCTCTTGAAGGCATGTTCCTGCTGACCTTTCTGACCTTGCCTTTTACCACATCTTCATGTGCCCTCGGTGAGCCAGTCACACCTTGTGTTTGTAATTCTTCTTCCTTTTGCCTGCCACGTTCTGTTTCTTTGTCTACCAAACCTCTACTTTTTACGAAGCTGCCTTATTCAACTCAGTGAAACTATTCCTGATCTCGTTACCCTCTCAGTGCTGTCTCTTGCCTTTTGCATCAAGAACCTCCTCCGTTCTACCTTCCACGGAAACCACTATTGAACCCTCTCTGGAGACTTGATGTATCTGTTTAAGGGCCCAGACTGTGGAATCAGCAAATCTGGGTTTGAATGTATTATCTATTAACTGTGTGACTTTGAGCAATTTGTATAACCTCTCTCGACCTCGGTTTCTTGTTCTATAAAGTGGGGATAATAAAAACATGGTAAGCACATAATGATAATAATAATAAGCATTATTATTATGGCTTCATTTTACTTTATTTTAATTGGTGATTTATATGTCTGGTTTCCTGCATTGCCCGCGAGCATCTGAAGTCAGAATGTCCTTAACTAATTATTAAGCAACATTAACTAAGCACTTCTTATGTGCTTACATCCACTTACATATTTGTAGACAAACACTCCATCAGCCTTCGTCTCGCATAAGTGAGCAATATGCATTTAATTTGAAAACATTCCAACATTTATCCCTCTTGATCTGTCACAATTTCTCTTGGCATAATTCATGAAAAAGAGTTTTGGTTGGTATCATTCTTGCTTTTTCGTTATTCTTTAGTGAAATTTCTGTATCTTATTATTTGCCTGAGTAATATTGAGAGATAAACTTCTAAAATAATAATCATTGTCATCACTCCTATTACATATGTCTGTTTCTTGCACTGACATTAAATGTTTTGGCTTCCACAAAAGGCGGCCCTCTAAGTGAGGGCATTTGCTAGGTTGGTTCTGTTTTTTTCTACCTGCATTCTCTTCCTCAGGATATTTAGTTTCATTTCCTTGTCCAGCTGCCACTGCTAGGCCAGAGTTCCAGATCTCTTGTTCTAACAGTCTTTTCCACTTTTTTTTTTTTTTTTTACTTTTGAGTAGCTTGTGATCAGTCTTTTATTTTTTACTTTTTTGATGTTTATTTTCATTCATTTAAAATTTTTTTTAATGTTTATTTATTTTTGAGACAGAGAGAGACAGAGCATGAGCAGCAGAAGGGCAGAGAGAGAGGGAGACACAGAATTGGAAGCAGGCTCTAGGCTCCGAGCTGTCAACACAGAGCCCTATGTGGGGCTCGAACCCATGAACTATGAGATCATGACCTGAGCTGAAGTCAGTCGCTCAAACGACTGAGCCACTCAGGCACCCCTCTACCAGTCTTCTCCATGTATTTTAAACAGGCCCAGACATGACCCCCTGAAAACATAGCTATTCCTTGAAGCTTGAAAATCAAGCCCGTTCTCTTCTTCCTTTCTTAGTCTGGTCTTTTGTCTCTTCTTGCTAAGCAATCACCAACTTCTCTGGGTTCTAAGGACGCCTCCTTTGTTCTGGTCCTTCTTCTTTATTCCTATTACCACGATTCATGATCCACTGGACCCTGCTACAGAATCCACGCTGCCGTAATGACCTGCTAATGGCTCTCCCCGCATTCAACCCTTTATTTCTAATGTGTTCTACAGGAGCAGCCTTCTTAGTACTAGACTGCTCAAAAAGCCTCTTACGGACTGTCTCTACAGTGGAACTGAAACTGCTTGACCTCAGTTCAAGGCCCTTTCTAGTTTAACCCCAACCTACATTTCTCTCCTTGTCTTCTGTTTCATATCATGAACTCCCCTCTTTCAGCCAGGCTGTTTGCTCGTTCTTCCATGCTGAGACGCAATACTCTACTTTTTACCTTGATTCCAAATGCTCTCTTACTCATCACCTATCCTAGGTCCTAGGCATAATTTAAAGCCCAGGAAAAAAAGGGTGTTTTGTTTTTTTGAAGTTGTTTCTGATTGAGCCTGGTGCTGTCTAATCTAATTTTGAATCCCTTTAGAATTTATGGCATTTGACATATAGTACTTTACTTTGTCAGTTTTTATTGTACATGCTTTATTTCCCCTATATATTGCTAATTTCTTGATGCCAAGGACACATATACACATTAATATATATATTAATGTTTTGAGCCCAAGGACCATATACATTAAACCCAAAACGGGGACCTATAGTCTATGAAAATACGACAGTACTTGTGGGAAGACAGTACTGTGATTTGAATTTAGAGCACGTGTGACTTGTGGAAAATCCACCCAAATTTCAAATTTTATCAGTTTCTTTTATTAATGCATTTAAGTTTCTTTTCCAACAAACGCGTTTTTCAGGACGGTACAGGCACTGTTATTTGGCATATATGAGTTGAAAGTTTAACTCTTCTTTGTTTTATTTTATCTGATTTAATGGGGAAACAAGTAAATCAAAGCATGAAAATCAAATATATCAAACCTCAGAATAATCTTAGGTGATTTATTTTGACAAGTGTTTAAATTATTTAGCAATTCTGAATTCATTTGGTTTTAATTATTTATAACAACACATTAGTAAATGTTTTGAAGAGTGTTTTGTAAAAGTAGGCAGCATCTCAGTAAATATCACAATAACCCTGCCATTTAATTTTTGCTGACAAGTGGGTTGGGCCTATGAGGATAATTTTAAGAGACATTTAGGGGACACTGTTTCTGCAGCTAATACAGGATGGCACTATACTTACCCTTTCAGTTCTTTGTGCTGCTATATAGTTTTTCAATACTTTTCAAAAACTGTCAGCAGTTCAATAAGACTTTTAGTTCATTCTTGAGCTTAAAATATCATTTTTATGTGCTCAATGGTATATGCCTAAATTTCTCAAGTGCTTACCTACTTACTTTTTAACAGCAGCACTTTTCAATGATGTTCCATTACATCCTAAATGTCCCAACCTCTTCTCTTTCTACTTCTGCTTGGAAATTTTTCAAAAGCACATCAGTATTTGAATAATAATGCAATAATCTACAGTGTAGATTTTACATGGAATAACTCCATGTAATGGACCTATTCATTTTGCCCCTTAATTATTTTCCTTTGACGTTTTCAATAAAATCACTTAGAATGAGATTAGTGTAAAGAGGGCATCTCCCAAATTTGTTGGCTTTGAAAGCAAGACCAGGAAGAATCAGTGCATTAATTATGTAACTCCTGCAGTGGGTACCACCCACAGGAGTATCCACTTTAAGACTTGTATTGCTAATAAACACTGAGCTTAGTGTTTATAATCCCAGTGCTCGTAAATTACCCAGAAAGTTACAACCTTCCACACTATCCAAGATAGAGAGACATTGTGTGTCACAGATATAAATATTCCACTTACTAGTGAGGTGGAATCATATCTTTGTAAATATTTCAGAAAGCATCTCTAACTGATAAATACATTAAAAGAATTGACAGTAGCTAGGCTGTTACAAGATGTCTGTGGTCAAGATTTGAGAGGTAGGTGTGAGGCAGAAGCCATCTGTCTGTTTCTTCTGCTGTTCAGCATGGGTAGCGATGACGTGGGGTTCTTTCTGCAACAACAGTCCAGTGTCCAGGTGCTCGCTATTGGCAAATAGAGGAGAGGGTCACTATACTCATTGGGATGATTGATCTTGACCATCCAGGAGAAATAGGTCTCCTGCTATACAAGGGGACAAAGAGTTTTTCTGGAATCTTGGGAACCTTTTGGTTTGCCTCTTATGTGCCAAGCCAGAAAAGTTCATGGAAAACTTAGCTTCCCGATGCAGGCAGGACTCCTCAGGAAATAAACAACAATAAATAAACGTGTCCTTTAGTGTTTCTGTTTTCCTGCTCAGGGCTTTCTCTGACATCAGGGAAGTTTGCTCAAGCCATGCGTGGGGTTCCCTACACGGAGAGGAGTTAGTGCCCAGGGGCAACTCTCTGCCATCAGGGATTGGAGTTGGATAGATTCCCACCTCCGTCCTTGAGAGGGCATAACTCGGAGTTGCATGGAATCTGTTCCGCACAGAAGTCCCAGTGGGATCGGCAGCCGTTGCCCACGTGATAACCGGCCCCACAACCAGTTCTGCTCTCTTTCCCCTTTCCTATCTCATCCCAATCTTCAGCCTTCCTCTGGGAGGTCACCTCCCAAACAAACAGGTGCATTAAGCCCTCGTCTTGGGCTAATATGCATATACTTGAACCAATTTCCTTTATGTTTTTCCTCTTCCTTTTTCCTTGTATTTGTATGGGTGTGTTGGTGGTTAACTTGATAGTTTAGTCCACCTGTTACAGAACATGGTTCTGTGGACTGAATGAGAAGAGGAGCAAACACTACCCAGAGGTGCAGGCGATGATTCTTTGGAATTTGCATTTACCCTTCTTGTGAGAGACCGTGCATGTCTGAAGGTAACTGCATCGCATGAGGCAGGAACAGGGTGTTTTGCTCTCGCCATTGTTTAGAACTTTAAATATGGAGGTGCCTGGGTGGCTCAGTCGGTTGAGCATCCTCAGCTCAGGTGATGATCTTGCGGTTCGTGGGTTCAAGCCCCATGTAGGAATCTGTGCTGACAGCTCAGAGCCTGGAGCCCACTTTGGATTATGTCTCCCTCTCTGCCCCTCCCCTGCTCACTGTCTGTCTCTCTCTCAAAAATAAACAAACATTAAAAATTAAACAATTTAAAAAAAAGTTTAAGTATGGGTACAAATGTCCATAGAGATTGAGTAGCCAAAGGTCTGAATTATGGGGGACATAATTCATAATTTAGCCTCCATTCCCAAGTCTCCCTACTCTGCCTTTTTATACTGCAGAGTCTGAAAAGTTACCAACTGTTGGGATACTTTCCACGAATTAGATACATTTGTTATGAATTAGAGGTGGAAGTGAGGTCAAGGCCATCTGCCTGTCACTTCTAGTATTTTCTACCAGCTCCTAGAGTCGCAGGGGTGTTTTTTTCTCAGTGTCCAATTTCTAGCTGTGCAGATAGCAGGAGGCCAGGCATGGGGTGTCTGACAGGCACGCAAGAGCTCACAAGGACCATGTGCAGCACCAGTGACTTCCTGACCCTGACCCATAGTATGTTCTAGAGGCAGGAAAGTGTTTCCACTTCCCTGGCTGTAGCCAAGGTGTGGCTCCTCTGCTGGGCTAGTTCTGTGTTCTTCCTAGAAGTCACCCCTGGACATCAGGCTAGAGTCTGCTTCTCCAGGCATTCCAAACATTTTTTGTAAGCACCTGATTCCAATTCCCTGATTTATATCCTTTTATGTTTATAAGGCATTGTTTTTTTTTTTTTTTAACGTTTATTTATTTTTAAGAGAGAGACAGAGCTCAAGCCAGGGAGGGGCAGAGAGAAAGAGAGACCCAGAATCTGAAGCAGGCTCCAGGCTCTGAGCTATCTGCCCAGAATCCAATATGGGGCTCGAACCCATAAACCATGGGATCATGACCTGAGCAGATGTCGGATGCTCAACTGACAGAGCCACCCAGGCGCCCCTTGGGGGGAATCTGTTCTAGACTCTCTCTTGCTTCTGGTGGTTTCCAGCAATCCTGGGAGCTCCTTGTTCTGCAGCTGTTACTCTGATCTCACCTTCCTCATCACACGGCCTTCTCTATCTATATTCCTCTGTCTCTGTGTCCACATTGCCCTCATAAGGGATGTTGGTCATTGAGTTAGGATCCAGCCTAATTCTGTATGACTTCAACCTACTTATCACATCTTCAAAGATCCCATTTCCAGTAAGGTCACATTCACAGGTACAGGAATTAGGACTTCCATATACCTTTTTGGGAAACACAATTCAAACCTTAACACCAAAAGTAACCACTATTCTGATTCCTATCGTAATGGATTAGTTTTGGGCAGCTGGGTGGCTCAGTCCATGAAGCATCCAACTCTTGATTTTAGCTCAGGTCATGATCTCACAGGTCGTGAGTGGAGCCCTGCATCAGTGCAGAGCCTGCTTGGGACTCTCTCTCTCCCTCTTGCTCTGCCCACTCCCTCACGCGCGCGCTCTCTCTCTCTCTCTCTCTCTCAAAATAAATAAGTAAACATAATAGATTAGTTTTACCTTCTTGAGCTTCTTGAAACTCATATAAATGGAAGCACGGAGTAGTTCTGACTTTTTTCACTCAATATATGTCTGTAGAGTCACCATCCCATGTTTCACATGTCATTACTTGGTGTTTTTCCCAACACACTATAGTATTCCATTGTGGAAATTTATCTGCCCTACTGCCGATAAACATTCAGGTACTTTTGAGTTTGGGGCTCACTAAAACCTGATTTTGCCCACAGAACTCTTCTGACACCAAGTGTGCAGATTTTTCACACCAACAACCAATTCTCCCACCCTCTGGGTGCCAACTGGGTGTCCTACAACTCAGCTCAATTCTGTAACTAAGTACCTAGCATTATTACTACAGACCCCACAGGTTAAAGGCTCAGCCTTACACGACTGCCTCTACTTGAGATGCCAGTTGCAAACCTGGGCCCCCCGTGCTTCTGACCAGCCAGCTAGCAAGTCAGAGGGCTCCCCTGACCTCCTTCTCAGGTTTGATAATTTGCTTAAAGGACTCACAGAGCTCAGGAAAATAGGTTACTTACCTTTTATTTATTTATTTATTTATTTATTTATTTATTTATTTATTTATATTGTTACCTACTTATCTACTTGTTTTACAGGATAAGACTCAGGAACAGTCCAAAGGAGGAGATGCATAGACAAGATGTGGGGGGTAAGTAGGTAACAGAGCCTCCATGCTCTCTCTGGGAACACTACCCTCCAGCACTTCCTGTGTTCATCAACCCAGAGCTCTCTGAACCTTATCGGTTAATGTTTTTATGGAGGTTCCATTATGGAGGTGCAGTTGATGAAATCACCGGGTGGTTCACAATGAACTGAATTCTAGCTCAGAGACAGAGAGAATCCTCTCTCCTTCCTGGAGGTCAGGGGGTGGAGCTAAAAGTCCCACCCTCCTAATCACATGGCTGGTTTTTTTTCGGTGACCAGACCCCAATCTCGAAGACTCATCACACTGGCATAAACTCAGATATGGTTCAAAGGGGCTTATTATGCATAACAGAAGATGCTTCTCTTACCCCTCTCCCTCAGGAAATCCCAAGGGTTTTAGGAGCTCTATGCCAGGAGCAGGGACCAAATATGTTTTTCTTATTATGTCACAACACCACAGGGGTAATATTGATAAAGACGCTATGAGCATTCTTGTATATCTCGCTTATGCAAATACGTATTTTCTTTTTGGTACACACCCAGAGCGGGATTGCAGGATCTTGGGGAAGCCTATGTGCAGCCTCAGCAGGTCTATGGTTTAATGAAGTGATTGCATTTTTTACGTTCTCACCAGAAGTCTGTAACAGTAACAGAAATTCTGCATCCTCATCAATATTTGGTATTGTCGTCTTAAAAAATTAGCACTTCTTTTGTTTTAAATGTTTACTTCCTTTTGAGGTAGAGTCAGAGCGTGAGTAGGGGAGGGGCAGAGAGAAAGACACAGAATCTCAAGCAGGCTCCAGACTCTGAGCTGTTGGCACAGAGCCCAATGTGGGGCTCAAACTCGTGAACCGTGCGATCGTTACCTGAGCCAAAGTCTGACACTTAATTGACCGAGCCACCCAGGTGCCCCCCAAAAGTAGCCCTTCTGTTATGTAGTGGAATGTTATTGCATTTCCTTGGTGACCATTTGGATATCCTATCTTGTGAAGTGCATGTAAATATATTTTGCCTAATTTTTACTTAGGTTGTCTTTTTCTTCATTTGTAGTTTTTATGTATTGTGGGTATGAGGTCTTTGTCAGATATATGGATTGTAAATATCTTCTCCAAGTCTGTTGCTAGTTTGTGTATTTTCTTCTTCTTCTTAAAATATCTTCATGGTTCAAAATTTTATGTTATAGATTAAGTAGATGCAGAGTTCCATTTCAGGCAATTTTGTCAATTAGATACTCTGAATGACCCTATAAACTAAACAGATAAAACATAAAGAATATAAACTCATTTAAAACCCATTGCAGGACTGGTAGTTTTGAGGGAAACTCAGAGATCCTGGGAACTAGGAATATGCTAAAGTCCATTTTTGCCCGGAAGGTTCCTGCTAAACCCTGAAGATTTAAGTATAAATATTAAAGTTTAAGGCATGCTTAAGGTGAGGGGCCTAGTAATAAACCTTCTCAATGAAGCTGGAGGCTCAGAGAACTATACTTGAAGTATAAGGGTAAATGAAAAATAAACTCCATTCTGCAGAAGAGATCAGAGAAGACTGTTCTGTTCTGAAGTTGAGAAAATATTCTTTGAACAAGCTGGCCCTTATGAGTTATGTGGTTCTAACTCATGCTGTGTGTTTCAAAAAATTCCCTCCAGTATAGGATATAATTAACATAGTCCCAGGGGTGCCTGGGGGGCTCATTTAGTTAAGTGTCCAACTGAAACTTGGCTCACGGTTGTGAGCTTGAGCCCTGAGTTGGGCCTCTCCTGACAACGTGGAGCCTGCTTTGGATTCTCTCTCTCTCCACTCCCTCCTCTCTGCCCCTCATCTGCTCACACACACTCTCTCTCTCTCTCTCAAAATAAATACATAAACATTAAAAAAATAAAGTAGTCCCAATTTGGGGGTACCTGGGTGGCTCAGTTGGTTAAGTGTCCGACTCTTGATCTCAGCTCAGGTCTTGAACTCAGGGTTGTGAGTTCAGGTCTAGCATTGGGCTCTGCACTGAGCCTGGAGCCTACTTAAAAACAAACAAAGAAACAAACAAACAAACAAACGAATAAAGTGGTCCCAGTGTGGCAGCTCCCCCAGATAGAATTAACTCATCTTTGAGAGAAGTCAGCTCCAATCTCGATGTCAACATATTCGTAGGTAATATTTCAAAGAAAAGAACAGTTCAGGGTGCCTGGGTAGCTCAGTCAGTTGAGCATCTGACTTTGGCTCAGGTCATGATCTCATGGTTCATGAGTTCGAGCCCCAAGTTGGGGTCTGTGCTGACAGCTCAAAGCCTGGAGCCTGCTTAAGATTCTGTGTCTCCCTCTCTTTCTGCCCCTTCTCCGCTCACACTCTGTCTGTCTGCTGTCTCTCTCTCTCAAAAATAAATAAACATCAAAAAACTTAAAAAAAAAAAAGAACAGTTCAAGAGAAATAATGCCTCCTCAGTGAGAAAAGAGAATTAATGAACAGCATAAATAGGCCTATAAAATTTTCAGCTTTTGGAAGTTTTAACACAGAATATAAAATAACTTTGTTTAAAGAAATAAAAGTGAAAAAAAAATAAAAGTAAAGCTTAAAAATATGAGTACAAAACAAGTAGATTTGCAAAATAACCTCCAGAAATAACTGAAAAGAAAATCTCAAAATTGGTTTAATCACCATTAGACACAATTAAAAAAAGAATTTACATTATTGAAGGTAGACTTGAAATCATTATCCAGAACAAATTCAGAGAGAAAAATAATGGAAAATATGAAAGGAACTGAGGAATGTGGAGGAGAGAATAAGGGTGTCTGATCTATGTCTAAAAGGAGACCCTGAAGAAGATAGTAGAGAGACCAGGGAAAGGGCAATATGAATTTAATGGCTGAATATTTCCCTAATTATTAAAAGATATCTTAAAGTCTGGGAAGCCCAACAAAGCCAAACAAATCCCAAGCAACATATCAACATCGAGACACATCTTAGTGAAATATACAACCCCAAAAAAGAGAAGGCAGTAAAAAGTCACAGAAAAAGAGTCAAGTCACCTACAGAGAAAAGGTAATTGGATAGTTGGTTGACTTTCAGTTGCAACAGCGTAAACAGGAAAAATACATTCAAAGTGGCAAGAGAAGGTATTAGTCAATCTAAAGTTCTATACCCTCAAAACCAATTTAAAAGCAAAGAAGGTACAATTAAGATATTTTTACACAGTCAAAAAAGAGAGACTTTACCATCAAAAGGCACTATCTAGGGGCACCCCAGTGCCTCATTTGGTTAAGTGTCTGACTTCAGCTCAGGTCGTGATCTCATGGTTCGTGAATTCCAGCCCCGCATTGGGCTCTGCGCTGACAGCGCAGAGCCTGCTTGGGAGTCTGTCTCCCCCTCTGTCTACCCCTCTCCCATTTGCACACACACACACACACACACATACACACACTCACTCAAAATAAATAAATACAAGAAAAATAAGTCACCCTCTAAAAGAAGTTCTTGATGGAAGATTTGGGTACATAATTTTTGGGTCTCAATGCAGAGCCCTGAAAATGCAGGGCCCCTTGTTAAAAAATTATTAAGAATTCAAAATGGCGGCGGCAGAGTATTAAGTCAAGCATGGGGCCCTTCAGAGCAGGGACCAGTATGGGACTTCACAGGCCACACACCCATTAATCTGGTCCTAAGTATGTCTAAACAATCAATGACTGTATAAAACATGAATAAATTTATCTACCTTGTAGGGAAGAAAAAGCAAGTTAGAATTAAATTACTAGACAATAGCATATAAGTTGGAGAAATTATTGAAGTATTCTAAGATTCTTGTATTGTTTAGAAACAGGATTAACACTGATAATTTCAAACTTTGTTAAGTTTGCACATTAGAATAGCTAGGGCAACCATAAAAGAATAGACATAGTTCTATAATTTACAAAAGGAGGCAAGAAAGAGGGAAAAAAAGTACCATTGAGTGAGACAAGTTGAAAACACATAGTAATTTGGTATAAATAAATCTGAATATTCCATTAATCATTCCTTGTGTAAATATATTAAACTCTGATGAAAAGACAAAGATGATCAGATTGAAAAACAAAACGAAATCCAGCTATATGCTATTTCAAGAGATGTATACAAATCATTGTTATACAGACATATTATTGAAAGACAAAGTGGGAAAACAAAATACCCTAGGACAACACTAACTGAAAGGAACTTGGAAAAGCCATATTAGTAGGAAAAATTGACTTTAACACAAAAAGTTATCTGTTTACTACAAATAACTAGTGTTCTTTCATAATGATAAAACCTTTGATTCACTAGAGATATATAACAATTTAATGCTACTACATGCCTATTAACAACAATTGAAAACATATGAGTCAAATATTGACAAATCTGCAAGGAGAAACTGACAAAGCCCCCATTCGAGAGGGATCATTTAACGCATTGGTTCTCAAACTTTAGTATGCCTCAGAACCTGTGGAAGTCTTGTTAAAGCAGATTGCTGGGCCCATCTCTGGGGCTTCTGATTCAATAGGTTGGGCATAGAATCTGAGAATTTCCACCTCTAATAAGTTCTCACATGCTGCTGCTGTTTCTGGTTTGGGAACCATATTTTGAGAATCACTGGTTTAGCAAATTTAGCAAGTTTCAATGATTGATATATCAAACCGACAAAAAATTAGCAGGAGACGGAATATTTGAAGAGCACCATTATTAAGCTCGATCTAACAGACAGGTTAGAACATTAGAGAATACACATTTTAAACACACATGAAACAGGGGTGCCTGGGTGCCTCAGTCGGTTGGGTGTCTGATTTCGGCTCAGGTCATGATCTCACACTCTGTGAGTTTGAGCCCCGCGTCGGGCTCTGTGCTGACAACTCAGAGCCTGGAGCCTGCTTCAGATTCTGTGTCTCCCCTCTCTCTGCCCCTCCCCTGCTCATGCTCTGTCTCTCTCTCTCTCAAAAATAAAAAAAATAAAACATTAAACACACATTAAACATTAATGAAAACTGACTATTTACTAGGTCTCAAAGTTAGTTTTGGCAAATTTCAAAGTATTGGTTTCATATAGGGTATGTTATCATGCAATTAAGTTTGAAATAAATTGCAGGAGAAGAACTGAAATGTCTTATGCTTGGAAATGATGGGATGTCTTAAACTCATAGTCAAAGAAGAAATCATAATGGAAATTGGAAAATCCGAGTGAATGATAGCAAAACTATCATCAAGTTGTGAGATGCAGCTCACAATTAATGCACTTTAGCATACAATTTAAGGAGTTAGGGAAAATGAGGGAAAACCCCAAATAATGTAGAAGGAAGGAAATGATATAGATAGAAACAAAAATTAGTGAAGTAGAAATCAAACGAAATAGGTAGTGAGAGGGGCACTGAGACTAATACATTAAAATTTGTGGAAGATGAGGGTGCCTGGGTGGCTCAGTCAATCTCACAGTTTGTGAGTTTGAGCCCCGAGTTGGGCTCTGTGCTGACAGCTCGGAGCCTGGAGCCTGCTTCAGATTCTGTATCTCCCTCTCTCTCTGCCTCTCCCCTCTTCCTGCTCTGTCTCTCTTTCTTAAAGTAAATAAACATTAAAAAATTTTTTAAATAAATAAGGTTTGGGGAAATGTATATGACAAAATAAAAAGAAATCTTTTTGGAGAAACTTACTCGAATGCCTTATGGGTTAGCCTCATTTGTTGAGCTGTACCCTGATTATTGAGGCACTTGGGGCTGTTCCTACTAGAAGAGCAGGGCATTCTTTGGGGCATTCTTTAATTAGTAATTAAATAAACAAGCCTATTTCAGATACTTTCTGAATTAGTTTGCTAGGGCTGCCACACACTAGGGGGCATAAACAACAGAAATGCGTTTTCTTAGTTTTAGAGGCCAGCAGTCCAGGATCAAGGGATCAGCAGGTTTGGTTTCTCAGGCATCTCTACTTGGCTTGTAGATGGCCGTCTTCTCCCTGTATCCTCACATGGTCTTCCCTCTGTAACTGTCTGTGTCCTAATCTCCTCTTCTTTAAGGACACCAGTCATACTGGATTAGCCTATCCTAATGACATCATTTTATTTAATTTCGTTTTGAATGATCTGACCTCCAAATACTGTCATGTCCTGGGGTTTAGGGAGTTAGGACTTTAGCATATGCATTTTGGTGGGAGACAATTCAGCCCAAAACACCCTGCCCTCTGGCATGTCCTTCTCACATGCAGTATATATTTACCCTAGCTTCAGAAGTCTTAACCCTTTCCAGCCTGAATTTTGAGTCTACAATCTCATCTAAATTTCATCTTACTCAAGAATGGGTGAGATTCAGGGTATGGCTCCCCCTGAGGCAAAATTCCTCTTCAGCTGTGAATCTGTGCGATGAGACAAATTATCTACTTCCCAAATACAGTGGTGGGACAGGCATAGGACAGACATCCCCCTTCCAAAAGGGAGAAATCAGAAATAAGAAAGGGGTCACTGGTGCCAAGTAAGTCAGAACACTAGCATGGCAAATCCATCTGATTTTAAGCCTCGAGAATAATGCTCTTTGGCTTGAGGCCCTGTCATTGGTTCCAACCAGGGTGGTCTTGCCTTCTGGTTTACCAGGGTGGTGGCCCTGCACCCTTGGTTCTGCTTGGCAGGATACATTGGAGAACACAATTTAGTCATAAACATTTCTATGATTAAAGAAAAAAAAAAGTACCCCAGGGCGCCTGGTGGCTCAGTCCGTTAAGTGTCCAACTCTTGGTTTCAACTCAGGTCATGATCTCACAGTTTCATGGGATGGAGCCCTGCTCCAGGTTCTGCGCTGACAGCTTAGAGCCTGTTTGGGATTCTCTCTCGCTCCCTCTCTCTGCCCCTCCCTCACTCATGCTGTCTCTGACTCTCTCACAATAAATAAATAAACTTTAAAAAAATGTACCCGTTAAATTTGATAAGAGACTGGGAGACAGTGGATTAATTTACCTCAGGGAATTCTTCTCTAAATAGGTCACACTGGACCTGACACCACGCTGAGATTATGGTCTAATAATCTAGAGGCAGATTATTTTAGGCGGAGGAAACGAGACCAATTTGGAGTTAGAGGAATAGAAAGCACAGTCTGGTGCAAGTTGAAGACGTGTGCAGATGCATTGTGAACCAGAGCACGAAACCTAAATTTTATTCTGAATAAAACAGGCAGCAGTGAAGGCTTATAAGCAGGACAGTGACCTAATTTCATAGGCATTTTGAGTAACGATTGTACAGAGACAAGAACAGAATATGTAAAATGACAGAGGAGTCTAGCGCCGTGGTCTAGGCTGGAGATTTTGGTAGTCCATCCTACGGTGGTGGAGACAGAGAAGAGTGAGTGGGTTCAAGATGTTTTTTGGAAGTGGAAGTAAAAGATTTGCTCTTGGATTGCATGGGGAGGATGAGAGAAAAGGAGGAATCAAGTATGACCCCTCAATTTCTCAGCTTGAGAACTGATACATTGAGATGCTAAATCCTGGGATTGGAGTGAATGGCAAAGAAAACAGGAAACGGGGAAAGAAGGGTTTTGTCTGGGCCGTGTTCTAGACGTCTTTAAGCTTTCCTAGTGGCAATCTCAAGTACACAGTCATATGTATGAATTGCACCTTGGGGGGATCCCACACTGGAGATAAAGAGTTTGGGAGTCATCAGCCTATGGGTCGTATTTGAAACCATGGAACTAGACAGTAAGAAATAGCGAGGGGTAATTACAAACTTTCAGTTTCTCCAGATGATTTTCCCTTTCTTTTTTATATTTTGTTGCTGTTGTTCAACTCCACGTCTGTTTCCTTTTCGTTAATCCTTAACTCCTTATTTCAGAGGTTGGGTGATCTCAGGAAAAAGGGCAGTAGCACCTGGAAGAGGTGAAGGGAAGAGAAATCTTCTGGTACGGAGCAGAAAAGAGGGCATGACGTAGGGGCTGGCTGACACTTAGAAATAATCCTGAAAAGATGCTCCTATTTCAAAGCCTCCTCTCCTTGCCTGGATGATAAAGTCCTCTGTTGTGTACAGATCTTCTGTATTGAATTTTAGACAATTTGAGGGCAAGACCAAGTGTCATTTATTATTACATTTCCCTTGCCTCCTACATGGCTCCCTGATTATAGCAGATGTTCTAAAAATGTTTGTGGAGGGAAAGAAGGAAACACAGAAGAAAAGGTAAAAGTAGTTTTCATGTCTCGAATAATGCTGATCATATCGAGAACTGTGGTGTGCACATAATTTGCATTCAACCAATACCTGGTTGATTGATTTACAATATTCTCTATAATAAGATAATGGTTTTAATGTGAATTCTTCAAACTTGCCGTCTAAGCACACAGCATTATTGATTCACTCTGTTTAATGATAAATAATTCTGACATTTTTGTTTCGGGCAGCTTGTGTACTCCCGGCCGTTCAAATCGAAGATAGCTTGACAGCAATCTTCTTAGAACACCTGTGAAAGAGAAAATAAAGGAGGCTTAGCTCGAATAAGACACTCTTTGTCTTTGTGGGCCTCAAGTATAGTGGCAATAGACATATTTAATAGGATGCTAGAAACGGGATCTTTTTAAAAAATTTATTTATTTATTTTTGAGACAGAGAGAGACAGAGCGTGAGCAGGGGAGGGGCAGAGCGAGAGGGAGACACAGAATCCGAAGCAGGCACAGAGCCCAGCACGGGGCTCGAACTCACGGACTGTGAGGTCATGACCTGAGCTGAAGTCGGATGCTTAACCGGCTGAGCCACCCAAGTGCCCCAACAGGATCTTTAAGGGTTTTTCCCCCCTCCAGCTTTATTGAGGTATAATTGACAAATAACACTGTGTAAGTTTAAGGTGTATGATATGATGATTTGACGTCCACATACATAGTAAAGTGATTATGACATTAAGGTTAGTTAACATATCCATCACTTGGCGTAGTTATTTCCTTTTTTGTTTTGTGTGTGTGTGGGGGGGGGTAGTGAGAACATTTAAGATCTGTTGTCTTAGCAGATTTCAAGTTGACAATTCAGTATGGTTAACTGCTGTCACCATGCTGTACATTAGGTCCCCAGAACTTATTCATCTCATAAGTGAAAGTTAGTAGTCTGATGGGCACCTGGGTGGCTCAGTCGGTTAAGCGTCCAACTTTGGCTCAGGTTTCTGATCTCGCAGTTCATGAGTTCGAGCCCCACCTCGGGCCCTGTGCTGGCAGCTCAGAGCCTGGAGCCTGGAGCCTGCTTCAGATTCTGTGTCTCCCTCTCTCTCTGCCCCTTCCCCGCTCATGCTCTGTCTCTCTGTCTCTCAAAAGTAAATAAATGTTAAAAAATTTTTAAAAATTAAAAAAAAAAGTTGTAGTCTGGCCAACATCTCCCCGTTTCCCTAACCCTGAAGCCCCTGGTAACCACCATTCTACTCTGTTTCTTAGGAGTTCACCTTTTTTAGATTCCACATACAAGTGAGGTAGGCAATATTTGTCTTTTTCTGACTTATTTCACTTAGCACAATGCCCTCAAGGTTCATCCATGTTGTTGCAAATGGCAGGATTTCCTTTGTTATAGATGAATAATATTCCGTATTTTTTTTTAATTTTTTTTAACGTTTATTTATTTTTGAGACAGAGAGAGACAGAGCATGAACGGGGGCGGGTCAGAGAGAGGGAGACACAGAATCTGAAACAGGCTCCAGGCTCCGAGCAGTCAGCACAAAGCCGGACGCGGGGCTCGAACTGGACGGCGAGATCGTGACCTGAGCCGAAGTCGGACGCTTAACTGACTGAGCCACCCAGGCGCCCCTATTCCATTGAATTAAAATAAGCTTTTTTATATAAGGGCTTTAAGAGGAAGTTAAATACATATTACATTTGAAAAGTTCCCATTTACATTTTATTAAATGACTTTACCTTAAACATTGGTTCTGGATTCAAAGATTTTTATTTATTTTTATTTTTATTTTTTTAAGTAATCTCTACACCCAATGTGGGGCTTGAACCCACAAACCCTGAGATCAAGAGTTGCATGCTCCACCAACTGAGCCAGTCAGGCACCCCAAGGATTCAAAGATTTTTTTTGTTGTTTATTTTTTAATTTTGAGAATGAGAGACAGAGCGTGAGCAGGGGAGGGGAAGAGAGCGAGGGAGACACTGAATCGGAAGCAGGCTCCAGGCTCCTAGCTGTCAGCACAGAGTCTGACTCAGGGCTTGAACTCACGAGCTATGAGATCATGACCTGAGCCAAAGTTGGACACTTAAGCGACTGAGCCACCCAGGCGCCCCTTGATTCAAAGATTTGTAAGAAATGTGTATTTGTTTGTTTGTTTACAGGTGAGGAGGGGCAGAGAGAGAGAGAATCTACTGAGTTTGGGGTTCAATCCCGTGAATCTCAGTATCATGACCTGAGCTGAAATCAAGAGCTGGGCATTTTACCAACTGAGCCACCCAGGTGGTCCATCTGATTTGTTTCTTAATTTCCACATATGAGTGAAATCATATGGTATTTGTCTTTCTCTGCTGGACTTATTTCGCTTAGCATAATGCACTCTAGTTCGATCCACGTCATTGCAAATGTCAAGATTTCATTCTTTTTGATGCCTGAGTATTATGTGATATATATCCTTTTTATCCATTCATCAACCAATGGACATTTGGGCTCTTTCCGTAGTTTGGCTATTACTTTTGTTTGTTTGTTTTTAAAAGTTTATTTATTTATTTTGAGATGGAGAGAGAGAGCGAGCATGGGGGAGGGGCAGAGAGAGAGAGGGAGAGAGAATCCCAAGCTGTCAGTGTGGAGCCCGATTCAGGGCTCAGTCTCACTAACTGTGAGATCCTGTCCAATCAAGAGCTGGACACTTAACCACCTGAGCCACCCAGGCACCTCTTGGCTATTGTTGATAATGCTGGTTTAAACATCGAGGTGCCTGTGCCCCTTCAAATTTTTGTTTTTATATCCTTCAGGTAAATATCTAGTAGTGCAATTGCTGGGTCATAGGGTGGTTCTGTTTTTAACTTTTTGAGGAACCGCCATACTGTTTTCCAGAGTGGCTGCATCAGTTTGCATTCCCACCAACAGTGTAAGAGGGTTGCACTTTCTATGCATCCTCGCCAACACCTGTTGTTGCCCGAGTTGCTAATTTTAGTCATTCTGACAGGTGTGAGGTGGTATCTCATTGTGGTTTTGATTTGCATTTCCCTGATGATGAGTGATGTGGAGCATGTTTTCATGTGCCTGTTGGCCATCTGGATGTCTTCTTTGGAAGTGTCTATTCATGTCTTCTGTCTATTTCCTACCTGGATCATTTGTTTTTTGGGTGTTGAGTTTGATGAGCCCTTTATAGGTTTTGGATACTAGCCATTCATCCGATATGTCATTTGCAAATATCTCTACCCATTCCATAGGCTGCCTTTCAGTTTTGTTGATTTTTTGCCGTCACTGTGCAGAAGCTTTTTATCTTGATGGGGTCCCAATAGTTCATGTTTGCTTATGTTTCCCTTGCCTTTGGAGATGTGTCTAGTAAGAAGTTGCTGTGGCCGAGGTCAAAGAGCTTGCTGCCTGTGTTCCCCTGTAGGATTTTGATGGTTTCCTTACTCACATTTAGGTCTTTCATCCATTTTGAATTTATTTTTGTGTTGGTGTAAGAAAGTGGTCCAGCTTCATTCTTCTGCATGCTACTGTCCAGTTTTCCCAACATCTTTTGTTGAAGAGACTGTCTTTTTTCCTTTGGATTTTCTTTCCTGCTTTGTTAATGATTAGTTGACCATATAGTTGTGTGTCCATTTCTGGGTTTTCTATTCTGTTCCATTGATATATGCGTCTGTTTTTGTGCCAGTACCATACTGTCTTGATGACCACAGCTTTGTAATATAGCTTGAAGTCTGGGGAATTGTGATGCCTCCAACTTGTCTTTTTCAGAATTTCTTTGGCTATTCAGGGTCTTTGTGGTTCCATACAAATTCTGGGATTATTTGTTCTAGTTCTGTGAAAAATGCTTGTGTTATTTTGATAGGGATTGCATGAAATGTGTAGATTGCTTTGGGTAATATACTGAGAATTACAGTCTTATGGTTTTTGATTGATGAGAATCATAATATGGATATGAACATAACAGCTTTTATTATTCAGTATGTTGTATGTGGTGAGAATTAAAAATATGTTTATTTATAGTTATTTTTACAAAGAAGGAGAAAAAGATATTGAGAAAGAGGCTCATCGGTGCTTGTCAGTTAAATTGGAGAAGCAGCCTGGTGACCTTGATGTCAGGGTCAGTTACTATTCTGAAAAAATAGTGCTAATAAGCTAATAAGAGCTAATAACCTAGCATTTTGGAAAGGATTTGTGGCTGACTCTATTTTCCAAAGATGTTTGCAGCAAAATCTCCCATCCCACAAACTCTCTCTCCTCAGGCTTCCCCATGACACATCTCCCGTGGAGAGGTGGGGGTTGTCTCAGTCTATTCGAGCTGCTTTAACAAATTACCATAGACCATGTGCCTTAAACAGCAAACACTTATTTCTCTGTTCTGGAAGCTGGTAAGCTGCTAGCCTGAGACCCAGGTGCCAACATGTCAGGTTCCGGTGAGAGCCCTCTTCTGGGCTATAGGTGCTCACTTCTCACTGTATCCTCACGTGGCAGAGAAAAAGGGAACCAGCTGCATGACCTCTGTTTACGAGGGCTCCACTCTCATGACCTAAGTTACCTCCCAAAGACCCCACCTCCAAATACCATCGCACTGGGGATTGGATTTCAACATACGAATTTTGGAGGGACACAGACATTCAATCCAGAACAGGTCTGTGTTCCCTCCCCTTGCATCTAGATGGCCTTGTGATTTTTTTTTTAAATTTTGTTTTAAAGTTTATTTATTTTGAGAGAGAGAGTGGGATAGCAGCAGAGAGAGAGAGAGAGAGAGAGAGAGAGAGAGACAGAGAGAGAGAGAGAATCCCAAACAGGCTCCACACTGTGAGTGCAGAGCCCAATGTGGGACTTGAACTCATGAACTGTGAGATCATGACCTGAACTGAAGTTTGATGCTTAACTGACTGAGCCACTCAGGTGCCCCTAGATGGCCTTGTGATTATAATGAAGGTGATCCCATGTGACTTTTGATGCTTGGGTATAAAAGGAGATACAAAGAAAAGAAAAGAAAAGAAAAGAAAAGAAAAGAAAAGAAGAAAAGAAAGGAAAAGAAAAGAAAAGAAAAGAAAAGAAAAGAAAAGAAAAAGGCAGTCTTTAACATTCGAAGCTGGCCTGGCACTCATAGCTAGGCCATTTTTTTCTGTTATTGGACATAAACAATCTCACAGAATACCGTCCAAAGATAAGATTATTCTGAGACCATGATAAAATGAGACAGAGCAATGCCAGTTCATAATTTTATCTAAGCAAAAAACAGGATCACTGTGCCACCCACAAAACACCAACTCCCTTCTCTCTTGGTCAAAATGAATGGCTGCTGCCTCTTTAGCAACTGCGGTTTTGTCCCCACCCTGTTGTGCCCTCTTTATACGTAAGATGTAGTTTTTTTAATGTGTATTTATTTTGAGAGAGAGAGAGAGAGAGTCTGTGTGTGTGCATGAGTGCATGAACAGCTGCCTTTGAGTGGGGAAGGGGCAGAGAGAGAGAATCTAAAGCAGGCTCCACATACCCAGCACAGAGCCCAATACAGAGCCTGACGTGGGGCTCGATCTCACAAACCGTGACATCATGACCTGAGCCAAAATCAAGAGGTGGATGCTTAACCGACTGGGCCATCCAGGTGCCCCAACATTTACTGATTGAGATGCCAATCAGAATTGCATCCAGTCTGACAGCATTCAACCCAGAATAAATCCTTCCTTCCTTACATCCTTCCTCAAATCATTCAAACAAAGCCCCAAGCCTATTCTTTCTAACATCCTCTTACAGAGACAGCCAGTGGTTCTCCCAGAGGCCTTTCTCCCTCGCTGCAAGGAGTAATAAGCTCAGCTTGTTTAACTATGTGTATATTCTTGGTGGCCTTTGGCTGGAGGACATTAACAACGTTTTGGCTTTTTCTTTCTCTGGGGACACTAGCTTAGAGGTGGGAGGAACCACCTGCCATATACGCAGACTAACTACCTCAAAGTTACCAGGCTGTGAGGAAGCCCAATTTTAGCCCACAACAGGAGACGACACAGAACTCAGTGAAGAGTGAGTCTGGTCAGTCCCTGGATGCTCCAGCCCCACCACCCCTCGACACCCCCACCTTCCTGCTTCAGCTGCCTTCTGACTGCAACTGCATGAAAGGCCATAAGCAAGAGCCGCCTGGCCCCGAACTTCTTAAATGTCTGACCCACAGAAACCACAAGAGATAACAAAATGATTATTGTCTAAAGCCACTAATATTTTGGGTGATTTGATATATACAATAGATAATTGGAACAGAACTGAAAATGTATACGAAGGGTCTGGCACACCGTAGGTACTCAATAAGAGGTAGTTGTTTTTTGGTGCTTGTAGGAAGCAAGGGCTATTGTGTGCAGAATTTCCCAACCACTAAATAATTTTTTTTCCAGTAAATTTCCTTTGACAAAACCTTGTGGATTGATGCCCACAGATCCGCTCAATATATTTTAATCCTGAAACCAAAATAATGTAGTCTGATCAATAATCTTCAGTCAGGGGATGAGCTCATTTGAGAGCAATACTACTATTTTTTCATATAAGTTTTTTTTGTAAATTTTAAAAAATGTTTATTTATCTTTGAGAGAGAGAGAGAGAGTGTGTGAGAGGAGGAGGGGCAGAGAGAGGGAGACGTAGAATCCAAAGCAGGCTCCAGGCTCTGAGCTGTCAGCACAGAGCCCGATGTGGGGCTCGAACTCACAAACTGCGAGATCATGACCTGAGCGGAAGTCGGACGCTTAACTGACTGAGCCCCCCAGGCGCCCCAGCAACTACTATTGCTACTTTTTGAGGAAGGTTTTTTGTTTAGAAACTAAGTAGAACTTTGTCCATAACTTCATTATTTATTTATTTTATTTTTGAGGGAAAGAGCATGAGTTGGAGAGAAGGGCAGAGGGGGAAGGGGGGAGGGGGAAAGAGAGAGAGAGAGAGAGAGAGAGAGAGAGAGAGAGAGAGGATCTTAAGCAGGTTCCACGCTTAGCTCAGAGTCTGACCCAGGGCTTGATCCCACACAACCCTGGGATCATGACCTGAGCTGAAATCAAGAGTCAGACACTCAACCGACTGAGCTAGCCAGGTGCCCCATAACTTTGTCCATAACTTCAGAATCCACATCAATGGTTGACTATATTTCCTGACCTCATTTTTCCGTGGGGGTGATACATTGAGCCTAATATGTTAATTAGGATTGACATGACCTGTGGACAAAACGTCTTAGTTGAATATTTTTCAAGTTGCAGAAGTAGCATAGGCCCACAGTAAGAACACAAAATGAAGACATATAATGCCACTCCCTTATCCCCCTTCTCCACCTCTCCCCCCACCCTCCCCCCTCATAACTCCCATGACTTAAATCAATGGCCTGGTATATATTCTCCCACACCTTCTTGCTCATATAGATACAAGCAAGCATATATACATGCATTAAAATGTATATGTATATGTGAAGATATTTAGTTACTTCGTTGGTGGTGTTTACTAAAACAGAATCATATTATACAATTATTCTGCAAATCTGCAACTTGCTTTTTTCGCTTGACAGTGTATCACGATCCCTACAAGTTAGCGGGTGTACAATCTGCATTTGTTTCCTATGGCGGCTGTAATGAATCGCCACCGATGCAGTGGCTTAAAACTACACAAGGTTATTCTCTGCCAGCTCAGGAGGCCAGAAGTTCGAAATCTGTTTTATTGGCCTACCGATAAGGCTACTTCCTTCTTGAGGCTCTGAGCTCACAGTGGCTGCCTTGACTTCTTGGTTTGTGGGTTTTCAAAGCGCAGTTTCCCAATCTCCGCCTGTATCACAGTGTCAGTTTCTCTTCTGTAAACCTCAATCTGCTTCTGTCTCATAAGGATGCCCGTGATTAATTAAAACTCACCAGATAATTCAGGGTAATTTCCACATCTCGAGATACAGCATTGAATCACATCTGCATTTTTTTTTTTTTTTTTTTTTTTTTTTTTTTACCATATTGTAGAGGTGAGGTTTAGGCAACAGGCTGGAGCGATGGAATGTGGAAAGGGCCCATATCAACTTATCAACCCCCTGGCCAAATACAAACGGCCCATTAGGCGACCCACCTCAAAATATCTGTAAGCCCTACCTGACCAATGGGTTACTTTCACCTAGACGCAGGTACCGAAAAAGGAAAATTCGTACCTCCCCATACTTCTTCATCTTCTCCCTTTAAATACAGCCCTCACCCCACTGCCTGTGGCAGACAGGGTCTCCTGTGTTGTCCTGGCCCAAAGTTCCCTTGTAGAGTATACACTAAACTTCTATCTCCCTTGTTTTACTTTGGGTGAATCTTTTCACTGGCCTACCGCACTGGCTCCTACTCAATCGGGGCACCTCACATTTGGGAGCCCCCATCTGATCAGGAGAGACACCACATATACAAAGCAACATTCTCAGCTTCTAGGGATTAGGAACTGGTTATTTTGGGAGGGGGATATTATTCAGCCTGCCACAACATCTAAATCTACCTTTTAATCTCATATATTTAGACACAACACTTATATATAAAAGCGACTATATCATCATCCTTGGGCGGCTCAGTCAGTTAAATGTCTGACCCTTGGTTTCAGCTCAGATCATGATCTCATGGTTTTATGAGTTCAAGCTCCACATCAGGCTCTGTGTTGACCGCCCAGAGCCTACTTGGGATTCTCTGTATCCTTCTCTGTCTGCCCCTCCCCTGCTTGTGCTCTTTCTCAAAATAAATAAGTATAGTTTAAAAAAATTGAAAAAAAAAAAATAAAAGGGACATGTCATACATGCTGGAGTATTTTTTTAAAGCACAGGCTTAAAAAAAAATTTTTTTTTTTCTGTATCCCTTAACTTTTCTAAGGCTACTTGTGTTGACATGTGTCCTACACTTTTCTCTATGCTCACGTAACTATATGTATATATATTGTCAAATAAAAAAACAAATCTGGGGCACCTGGCTGGCTCAGTCAGTGGAGCATGGGACTTGATCTCAGAGTTGTGAGTTCGAGCCCCACATTGGGTGTGGACATTACTTGAAAATAAAATCTTAAAAAAACAAAAACAAAAACGGAGCACCTGGGTGGCTCGGTCGGTGAGCATCCGGCTTCAGCTCAGGCCATGATCTCACGGTTTGTGGGTTTAAGCCCCAGAGTCAGGCTCTCTGCTGTCGGCACAGAGCCCGCTTCAGCTCCGTTCTCCCCATCTCTCTCTCTGCCTCTCCCCCCAACTCAACCGGTGCTCTCTCACTCTCTCTCTTTAAAATAAACATTTAAAAAACAAACAAACCACAACCAAATCTGATTTAGATAAGAGACTTGACTTGAAAGAATTATTGGAGTGGGAAGGGGACTCTTGCCCTGGAAGAAAGTGCAATGAAAAGGTGGCTCGATTGAATAGCAGATCTGAGGACTTTTTACCCTGAGGCAACCATACTGGGAACTGGGCAGGGTGGGGGGAGGGCGGGAGGGGGGGACCCTTTAATGTGGGTTACAAGCTGGCTCAGACTAATGTGGGTTAAAGTTCCTAGGCCTGGAGGAAGAAGAGGAATTTAGCCATTTGGTAGGTTCTGCGTCTGGCTTTGTCCTAGGGGAACGAGAGAGCATTTTTGAGTCTTGCCTAAGTCGAATGGGAAGTGTGTTTCTTTGCAATATGCCACTTCTGAGAATACAAAAGTGTGGGGGCATTTTCTTACTATATTCCAGGAGTACACGGATCAAGTAAAATTAAACCCTGTCAATGTATAAGGTGTAACGGGTTGTTTGCTTTACAAAAATGAGATCACATTAAACATACTTCTCTATACCTTGCTTTTTACCGCTCAAAAATAGCTAGAGAACATCCTCCCAGGTCCTGGTAGAGCTCTTTTCCATATGCTGTTGTACCGTGATGTGCGGTCATCCCTCTACGGGTGACCATGTTCTTCAACAATTACAAAAGAAGTTCGTTTCAACTTTGGGGTTCCTGTAAGATGCTAAACTTGGGATTCCTAAAGCTACATTTCAGTTTTCAAAATCTATGTTCTTTCTTAGAACTTTCTTACAGAACCGCCAGCTCGTTTGAATTTACCTCTCTCTTGCTCCTTCTTCAGACCCTCCTCCCCCGCTGCCCCGTCGCCCAGGGAGGGAGGTGGTTAGGAAACACCCGTCTATAAAGACACCTTTTCTCTCGTCTCCCATCTTCCCCTTTCTGCCTGACCCGCGGGCCCCTCCTGCCGGGGGGTGGGGGGTGGTGTGTGTGTGTGTAGGGGGAGGTGGGGGGTAGGGTGGGGAGGGTGGGGGGTAGGGTGGGGAGGGTGGGGGGTAGGGTGGGGAGGGTGGGGGGTAGGGTGGGGGTGGGTGTCAGGAGCTTCCCGAGCGCAGAAGCTCGGTCCTCCTGGGTCCACAGAGGCCTCGCAAGGCGTGGTCCAAGCGCGGGCGCCCAGAGTGCGCGCCAGCGGGTGGCACCTGCGGGACAGGTCAGCGCACCCAACCCACCGGAGAGGAAGGAGGCGCGCCGAAGGGACGCGTCGCCCCGATCCCCCTGGGGTTTCACCCAGGTTTTGTGTGGAGAAGAACAGCACTAAAGCGTCTTCAGTTCTTTTAGATTGGATAGGACGTATCTTTCATAAATTAGTCAGAGGGAGGAGGCCGGGCGGTCAGGGGGTGGAGCCAGCCGCTCCTTTCCAGTTGGCAAAGTTCAGGCGGCTGCGAAGTCACGGCCCCCGAGGTCAGGGCGCGGGGGCACAGCCTTGCACCGCCTCCCGTGCCGGTTCGCGACAGGGAACCGTAAGACCCTGACATGCATATTAGGGGCCACCCGTCGCCGTGGCTCCTCTGCCGGGGCGGGGGCAGACAGCGCCCCGCGACCCGCAGCTCCCCCGGGGGCGCCAGGCGCTGATCTGCAAATGTCCGGTCCGGCCGCGCGGGCCTGACAGGGGAGGCGCCCAGCCAGCCCGACGAGGGAGGCACGCGAGCGAGCGAGCGCGCGCGCGGGCGGGCACTGGGTCGGATCCCGCCGGCCGCCCAGGCACCGCCCCCTACGGTTTTCCCCGCCCCGGCACGTCGGGGGGTTCCGGGCGCCCAGACTGCAGGGGACCGCATGGAGGCGGCCTCGCCGGCGGGACCCGCTGCCCCGCAGCCGCGCGCCCGGGGGGCAGCGGGGGGGCTGGGCAGCTTGCTGCGCGGGCTCAAACGCCAGCTCTTCACCTGGTGAGTGCGGGGCGGGGGGGGGGTGTAGTGCCGGGGGGGTAGTGCCTCGCAGGGGCGAGGGTGCCCGCGGGCAGTGGGGGGGGTGGGCTGGGTAGCCTGCTGCATGGGCTCAAAAGCCAGCTTTTTATCTGGTGAGTGCGGGGTGCCCGGGGGGCGGTGGGGTGTGCCGGGGGCGGGGGCGGGGCAGCAGGGGTGCCGTGCAGCCTGCTGAGCGGGCTCAAAAGCCAGCTTTTCACCTGGTGCGTGGGGGAGGGGGGAGACGGGGGCAGCCGGGGCCCCTGCGCGCACGTGGCTGCCCGGCACACGCGGCCGGGGTGGCGGGGGACGAGGGGGGGGGGCGGCGGCGCGGAGGCGGCGGCCGCGCGGACTCGGGGGCCGGTCCGGGTCCCGGCGTGGCTTTGTGAAGCGCCGCGCGCTCCTCCCTCGGCGCCCTCTTGGAAATCGTGGGCTTGCGAGCGAGACGATTTGGGGGAAGTCGGCCGCGTGGGCGCGGCCGGGTCGCTCCCCGGTGCCCAGCCCCCTCCCCTGCGCGGCGGGCCGGGGCCGGACGCCCCGGGGATGTTGCGAAGGAGGGGTGTCCAGCCTCCGGCGCGGCAGGTGGGCGAGCCCGCGTTCTTTCGGCCGCCCGAGCGCGTCGGACCCGGCCCGCGATCCTCTCCGCTGACCGGGGAGTTCACCCAAGTGAGGAGTCAGGGCTAAGTTTCGCGGTGCCGCCGCGAGGTCGTGCTCAGCCTGCCTCCTTCCTGGGCCTGAGCGGGGTGCACGGCCCTCCCGGCGGGGGGGCCTCCCCCCCGAGCCGCCGCCGGGGTCGCCGTGCTCTGCGGGAAGCAGGAATGTGCTTAGGGACCGGCAGCGCCTGGGATGGGGTTGCTGGAGGGAGGCCGTGCCTTCTGGACTCGCACGTTCACCGAGTATCCGCTGGGTTGGGGTGCTGGGCTCAGCCGTTTCTGTGGACGCTGTCATGTCATCTCGACCACTTTATGAGGTGGCACTCTTCCCACAGCCACTCTGCTGGTGGACAAAGGAGGCGAAGCCGTTTGCCGGAGGCCATGGGATGGCCAGGAAAGGGTGGTGCCCGCAAGCCCCGGTCAGACTGGGCCGTAACAACTTCTGGCCCCCGGCTCCTCGTGAAACAGGCTTTTGCCTTTATTTATTTACTTGTCTTCAGATGAACAAAGCACATTTCCCGTTGAAGATTGTGAAAACTCGTTTTCAAAACCGGGTCGAGAATGGTGTGTGCATTTTCGTCGTGGAAATGCGTGTAGTTCGCGATAGATGCCTGTGCAAAGTCGGGCCCAAATCGCCTTGGATCGTCCAGCTGTGTATGTCCTCACGCACGTCCACAGGCTCTCAGCTGGGAGGCAGGGGAGGGGAATGGCTCGGGGCCCGGTTCTTCTGCACTCTGATCCCGTCGGTGCCGCTTGCCGCTTCCCAGCCGGCTGACTTTGGGGAAGTCGCTTCACCTGTCTCTGTCCCGTTTTCCTGTTTGTAAAATGGGGATAGTAACAGTTCCCACCTTGTTGGGAGAATGTGAGGATTACGTGGCTGGGCCCACGGCCTGGTTCAGGGTACTGCTCTGTATCGGTCAGTCGTTAGCCACCATTAGCCCTCCGTTCCTGGGGGCTGGGAAATGGGGTGGCGTACCCCGAGGTGCCAGAGGCCCGGGGGATGGGCAGACAGTACGCCAGATGGGTACCCATTGAGCGAGATGTAATGACAAGGCTTAGCGATGATTTCTTTTTTTTTTTTTTTTTCTCCGAATGTTCTAATCTTTTAGCAAGGATTAGCAATCGTTTCTTTTTTTCCTCCTAACGTTCTAATATTTTCAAAATCCTGGTATGTTGTAGTCAGGAGTATCTAATGTACTGGATCAGACTAGGAAACATTGCAGACCAGAATCCAAGGTGTCTGGATGGTTGCCAGAGGTAGGAATGAAAACCTTCATGAACAAAAGAGTTCTGCCAACCAAAAAAAAAAAAAAAAAAAAAAAAAAAGCTTCCAGCCCAAGATCCTTGGAATAAAGACGGATAAAGGGGAGAGTGCATCCTCCCCTCTCATATTTAGAAGAAATAGAAGAAATCTCATATTTAGATAGAAAGATGAGATTTCTTCTATCTCTGAACACACTTTTTTTGTGTCTCCTTTATGGATTTTTACTTTCTTCCTTGTGTGAAAGCTGTTTGTGGCCATCTCATATTCCTGATGGACGCGATCCTTAACAGCAGGAATTAAGTATTTTCCCTTTTTCTATCTCCCACAACCCTACCACATCAGTGAGTGAATGGAAGAAGGATGACAGGGTTCTAGAGGCTTCCCTTCCGTTCTGCCACACTCACTGCACTCTCCCCTTTATCCGTCTTTATTCCGAGGATATTGGGCTGGAAGCTTTTTTTCAGTTGGCAGAACTCTTGTTCATGAAGGTTTTCATTCCTACCTCTGGCAACCGTCCAGACACCTTGGATTCTGGTTTGTAGTTTTTCCTTGTCTGATCCAGCAATCAGAAAAGTGCCGTTTACCAGATATCCGGTACTCCTTATACTCAATATTTTAAACTCTCAGTATTAAAACTCACCTCCCAAATTTGAGTTTGGCTTCGCAGATCCCTGACCTTGGCCACAGAACCATGGGGATGGGCAGAGGCTGGTGAGTGGGTGGATAGTACAAGGAGAGATAGTTTGTATGTAGAGGGACACGATTCTTTTCTACTCCTTTTACAAAAAAGGGGCAAGAATAGCCTTTTTGGCAACTGGGTACTGAACACAGGAGAAACATTTGGGGCCTGTTATCATTATGAGAGGCATGTATTCTAGGTAACCCCAACTCCTGATATACTTGCCTCACTAATAGATACTTTTTTTCCTTTGGTTAAGAATGTCAGGGGCGCCTGGGTGGCGCAGTCGGTTAAGCGTCCGACTTCAGCCAGGTCACGATCTCACGGTCCGTGGGTTCGAGCCCCGCGTCAGGCTCTGGGCTGATGGCTCGGAGCCTGGAGCCTGTTTCCGATTCTGTGTCTCCCTCTCTCTCTGTCCCTCCCCCGTTCATGCTCTGTCTCTCTCTGTCCCAAAAATAAAATAAACGTTGAAAAAAAAAAAAAAATGTCAGATCACTCATTTGATGACAGTTTATTGAGGACTTACTATGTGCCAGGCATTCATGATGAGAAGCACCGTACGTTTCCAAGTGGACTCTGCTTGTAATTTAAGCTTTTGTCATTTATTGCTGTTAACTCAAAGACAAATAGTGTGATGGGATATGGGTTTCCAGGAGTACCTGAGGATATTTATTTAATTGTATATATTTAGCAACTTACACCCTAACACCTACAGTCTAATTCATGTATGAAAAAAAAAGCATGGTTTTTATAATGACTATCAAGTTTGCATCTGTAGCAAAAACCGTTAAATATTATTTCACTTACTTATCCTTTCCCCATTAAATAGATGGTAAGCTTTTTTTTGGGGTTATATTTATTTTCAGAATTTTATTCTGATGAAAAATGAGTTTACATTCATTTTAAATACAATATGCAGACACATATAAAAAGAAGACCAGGGGGCACTTGGGTGCCTCAGATGATTGAACGTCTGACTCTTGATTTCGGCTCGGGTCGTGATCCCAGGGTTGTAGGATCAAGCCCCACGTCTGGTTCCACACTGAACATGGAGCCTGCTTGAGATTCTCTCTCCTTCTCTCTGTCTCTGTGTCTCTCTCTCCCTACACCCCTCCCCCACCCGTGTGCTTGCACGCATGCTGTCTCTCTCAAAAATAGATTTAAAAATTCAAAAAATTAAAAAAAATAAAAAGATCAGAAACATTTACACTCCACTAACTATATCTTTATATTTTGTGTTTATTTCTAGTCTTTTATTTTTGAATTTTGTGAGGATGTCTGATGGATTATACTAAGAGACTTCTTGGTACAGTAATTTATTATTTTTAAGTATCGTGTTGATGTAGAATTATAGTTTTCTTTTCTTTTTTTTTAAAATATGTTTGAGAGAGAGAATGCGTGGGGGAAAGGGAGAGTGAGAATCCCAAGCAGGCTCCACGCTGACAGCCCAGAGCCCGAGGCAGGGCGCTGACTCACAGAACCGTGAGATCATGACCTGAGCCGAAGTCGGACACTGAACCGTCTGAGCCACTCCAGGCACCATTAGAATTCTAGTTTTTAATTCTTATTAGTTTTTCTACATCTTTTCATTTATTTATTGTCGAAGTTGGTAAGGTTTTCGAGGGCACAGACTTTATCCCATTGTTTTTGTAGCACAGTGCAGGACATGTGTTCACGTGTTCTTTCCTTTGCCCATCCTAGAGCGTCTGTGATGTTCCAGGTTCTAGACTACTCTGTGGCCCGCAGACTTGAATAGGATTTAGCGTGTGTTTCCAAGAGAAATCGAGTTCTGGTAAGAGGTTATGACACGTGTGGTAGAGGCGAGCACATAGTACAGAAGGCACAAAGGAGGGGGAAATAGAGCTCCCCAGGGTGAGGTGGGGCTGGGAAGCTCGGCAGGGAAGGTGATCAGGAATGTGAAGCGGGAATAAGGGTTTTCCAGGTGAACGAGGGGAGGAAGGGCAGTCCAGGCTTGGAGGTCCCAGAGAATGTAAGGAAAGGCAGGTCGGTCAGTGAGCACGAGCACACCTCTGATTGTGCAGCCAAGGGCTTGGCCCTGTGGCTCCTCCTTTCTGTTCACGTTCTTTGTTTCAAAGGTTAAGGCCCAGATTTTTTTTTTTTTTAATCTCAGAGAGAGAGAGAGATAGTGTGTGTGTGTGTGTGTGCGCGCGCGCGCGTGCGCATGTGCGAGGTGGGGAGGGGCAGAGGAAGAAGGAGAGAGAATCTCAAGCAGGCTCCATGCTCAGCAAGGAGCCCAGCTCGGGGCTCGATCCCACAACCGTGAAATCATGACCTGAGTCGGATGCTGAAATGACAGAGCCACCCAGGGGCCCCAGGCCCGGGAATTTTTGAACGAGTCGGTGTTGAACTGCACCTCCTTCATGTATTCACTCAACAGACATCTACTGAGTGCTCACTGCGTACACGGCACAGTCTTAAGCTGGTCTGCCGCTCTGCCGGAGGGTATTGTTCTGTGGTGTTATTTAAGCAGAGGTGTAAGTCGAGGGGCTTTTTGTGGCCTGTGCAAGTGTGGGATTAGGAAACTCTAGATCATACCAGTCTCCAAAGTATCTCCTTCCTTTTGCACTTTCATCTGTGAGATTATTTAATTGACATCCGCCTCTTCTGACCGCAGGACATGAGGGATCCTGCTTACTTTTTGTCACTGTTGCATACTCTGCCGAGCACAGCACCTACCTTATAATAGATGCACAGTGAACATCAGATGATTGAGTGAATCCCTAATTCCCAGTAGGAGTTTTATTGTAATCACATCTCTTTAAAGCAAACAAACAAACACACACACACACACACACATTCCTGGGGCGCCTGGACAGCTCAGTCAGTTGACCGGCTGGCTCTCGATTTCAGCTCAGGTCATGATCCCAGGGTTGTGGTATCAAGCCCCACTTCGGGTTCCTCGTTGACAGCACAGAGCCTGCTTGGGATTCTGTCTCTCTCTGCCCCTCTCTCCCTGCTCACGCACGCCCTCTCTCTCTGTCTCAAATAAAATAAAATAAAATAAAATAAAATAAAATAAAATAAGATACATTTCCGTTCAGGGCTGTATGTTTATAACGTAGTCATGTTGTGTTCATCTGTTTCGTTGTTTCTCAATCAGCCTTATTGACAGTTTAGGTGGAATAATTCTTTGTTGGGGGACCGTCCTGTACGCTGTAGGGTGTAGCAGCAACCTCTGGTCTCTACCCGCTAGAGGCCAGCATAGCCTCCCCCCACCCCACCTCTGAGTTGTGACAATCAATAATCTTCCCAGACATTGTCAAATGTCTCCTGGGGGGACAGAATCCCCCTTGGATGAGAACCTCTGATTTAGCCCTATTGTTTCTAACTAATTGCCGTAGAGTATTCTGTGACTGCCAGGTCCTCCAGTGGTGGCCCCACCCTAGTAGTTTTCTGCTCCTGGCCTCCACAAACTGTGGTGAGTGTGCCCCTACGTGTCCCCTCATGTCCTGGGGAAGAGCTAGAGGCCGGGCTCAGGTGTGAGTCCCTCCAGGTGACTTTAAGTAGAAGAGAGGGGATGAGCCCCAGGATGGAGAGTCCGTGGGCCTCACAGAATCCTGCTGGTTGCGATTCTCTCGTGCCCTGCAGGCTGTTCTGTGACCTCGGCTTTATCAGCAGCTGCTCTGGGGGAAGAAGGAGGTGGCCTCTTGAGGTTGTGGCCCATTAGCCCTGAGAGTTGGGAGGGGTGGGTGGAGGAATGAGTTTTGGCTGGACAGCCTGAGCCTTTTTATGAACCTCTCAATAGTGCAGGGCGTTGGGCAAGGGACAGGCAGTAATTGTCCCCGTGCAGCGTGGGACAGAGGTCTGGGTGGACTGCGCCAGCTTCTCTCCCAGGCGCCCTGAGTGGCCTCCGCCTGTTCTCCGCCCCCGGCTGTAGCCCTCTCCCTTGGCAGACCACTTGCAGACAACGTTTGTGTTCCTCTTGTCTCTGCTGCTTTCTCCGGGTTGCTTTGGGGAAATATGAGCTGACTGCCAGGGCTTACTCCCCATCTCGACAGCACTTGCAGAACATTCCTGGAGTCCCCCTCTCCCCTTCGGTCCCTGTTGTCACCGTGTCCCTGTAGCTTCCTCTTTGTGCCTCTTTGTGCCTCTTTGTGCCTCTTCGTGCCGCAGTCCCATCCCCGTGCAGGAGCCAGATGACGTCAGATAAAACCAGAGACTGTCGGGAGCTGCCGGCACAGAAGAACTCACCCCTTATCGGACGTCTTCCTCACCTTCGTCAGTCAGGTCGTAGGCAGTCCTATACAGGTATTTTTGGACCTTTTGATGGCAGGCGAGTAACTTGCCCAAGTGCGCATGGCTGGTGAGACGTGGGCCGTGACAGTTTCATTGGCCTCTGACGACCAGACCTGCTTTACCGTTTCAGAAATCCCCCTGCGTTGTGTTCAGGCTGAAGCTTCGGACCTGCACCGGGTCTGCAAACACGGGGACGCTCTTGGGGTTCCCTGGAGGTTCCTCAGGGTCCATTATGGGGACAAGTTGGGAAATAGGAACCGTGGGCTTCCGGGCGGGTCTCTGGCACCCGCCGGGTGTGTCGGTCTGCCTGCCTTGTAGTCGGACTTTTAAGCCAGATGCTTGGGGACAGGGTTCTGGAGCTACGGGAGGTCTGAGCGCTACGGGTGACTGGGTAGAGCTCTAGCTGTGGCCGTTTGTCCCTTCCCTCCTCATCTTCCCTGCCCGCCGTCCTCCTTTACCTGAACACAACTATTGTATTTTTAGTTGTTTTCATTGTGGTAAAATATATGTAACATGAAATTTACCAATTGAATCATGTTAAGTGTACAATTCAGTGACGTCAAGTGCATTCACGATATTGGGCAGCCATCACCGCTGTCCAGTTCCAGAATTTAGTCATCATCCCATACAGAAACTCTGTATGTCTTGAACACTAGCTCTGCGCCCCCCTGTCCCTCAGCCCCCGTAAGCACCATTGTCCTTTCTGTCTCTGTGAACTCGACTATTCTAGATCCCGCACGTAAGTGCAGTCATGCGATATTGGTCCTTTTGTGAGGTCCAGGCTTCTCGAGGCGAACTCCAAGGCTCCCCGTACTGGGCCACCTCCCAGAACATCACCTCCCTGGTGTTCCGGGGACAGCAACAAGCCTCTGCTTCCCCTGCACACGCCTTAGTCTGCACCTTTACCTGTAGCTTCCCTGGTGGATGCTTTCCCTGTCCGACCTCTTATGGCTGCTTCCAGAGTGTGGACATTGAGTCAGGTGGTCCTTTTCCCTTGTCTCTCTTCACACACATCTTGGCTTAGGTGCCTTCTGTCCTAACTCCTTGCATTTACCATATCATGACATAATAGGTAATCATCACCAGCCTGGGACAATGCCTTGAAAAAAATTTAAACAAAATTTTTAAGAATTCTTAAAAAAACTTTTTTTAATGTTTATTTTTGAGAGAGAGAGAGACAGACAGACAGAGCATGGGTGGGGGAGGGGCAGAGAGAGGGCGACAGAGGATCAGAAGCAGGCTCCAGGCTCTGTGATGACAGCAGACAGCCTGATGCAGGGCTTGAACTCCCAAAGAAACTCGAGATTATGACTTGAGCCAAAGTCCAACACTTAACCAACTGAGCCATCCAGGTGCCCCTGTTTTTTTTTTTTTTTTTTTTTTTTTTTTTTTTTTTTTTTAATGTTTATTTATTTTGAGAGAGAGTGTGCGAGTAGGGAGGAACAGAGAGGGAGGGAGTGAGAATCCCAAGCAGGTCTGAGATGTCAGCACAGAGTGACACGGGGCTCGAACTCGAACTCACAAACCGTGAGATCATGACCTGAGCCAAGATCAAGAGTCAGATGCTTAACCAGCTGAGCTGCCCAGGCGCCCCCAGATGTTAGTTCATCTTTGAAGTACCTCTGCTACTTAGTTTGTGCCTGGCTTTGAACTGAAATGGCAGCAGTTGGTTTCTAGGAGCGGTAATAATAACCTTTTTTCAACAAGATTTGGTAAATCCGATGAAGAAATTAAATTAGGCTATTTTTGAAGAGTTTTCAGAGATGCTTTGAACGGTAGTCACATCTGTGGAAAAAGCAAATTGCCTCCCAAAGTAATTGCTTGTGTATATAAGAGGGGTGTCTGGGTAGCTCAGTCAGTTAAGCATCCAACTTCGGCTCAGGCCATGATCTCACGGTCTGTGAGTTCGAGCCCGGCGTCGGGCTCTGTGCTGACAGCTCAGAGCCTGGAGCCTGCTTCGGATTCTGTGTCTCCCCCTCTGCCCCTTCCCTGCTCACGCTCTGCCTCTGTCTTTCAAAAATGAATAAATGTTAAAAAAAAATTTTTTTTTTAAATAATAATAAAAGACAGACTTGGTTGAGTAAAGCTTAGTTGGTGCACTTACAGCAACCTCAGTCTTCCAGAATCTCAGGGTGGATTAACTCGTGTAATCCTTACAGTAATTTTCTGTGGTGAGCATTATAATGCTGTCATTGCCAGCCCCCTTTGACATACGTGGGAGCGGATTCACAGAGAGGTCAAGTATTTTCCCCAACAGTCGTAGTCACATAGTAGTAAGGACTGCAACTAGCTTGCACCTCCTCCCCCCACAAGGCAGTCTGGCCCCAGAGCCCGTGCTCCTAACCACTGAACTACCCTGCCTCTTGTCAGTTGGGGAGCAAACAAACAAAAAAAAGACCTTGGACAGTTAGCACGGTTCCCCCACCCCCTCAAGCTTTTTGCTATTTATATCCCCAGGGGTGCCAGAGAGTACATAAAGTCACAGGATATATAATATAACACGTCTTCTTGAAGCATCATTTAATTAATTATATATATATATATATTTTTTTTTTTCCAGGTTGGGGGGCAGAGAGGGAGGGAGTTAGAGAGAATCTGAAGTAGGCCTTGCTCTATTAGCATAGAGCCTGACATGGGCTTGAACTCAAAACTGGGAGATCCTGACGTGAGCTGAAACCATGAGTCAGATACTTAACTGAGCCATCCAGGCACCCCACTTAATTTATTTTTTATTTTATTGTATTTTATTGTATATTTTTAAAAGTTTAAAAGTTATTTATTTATTTACTTATTTATTTATTTTGCGAGAGAGACAGAGAGAATGCGTGGGGCGTGGGCAGAGAGAGAGAGATTGGGACAGAGAATCCCAAGCAGGCTCCGTGTTGTCAGCACAGAGCCTGATGTAGGGCTCAAACCCACAACCCTGAGATCATGACCTGAGCTGAAAGCCGGAGGCGGACGCTAAACTGACTGAACCACCCAGGCGCCCCTGTTTTATTTTTTTAAGTAGCCTCTATACCCAACGTGGGGCTTAAACTCATGCCCCTGAGATCAAGAGTCGCATGCTCCACCCACTGAGCCAGCCAGGCGCCCCTCATTTAGTTTATATTTTAGCCTCCGGCTGCATGGAGGTAGAGTAATCATAATCCCTGGCTCACGACACACGGTCACGGTGGGCCCACGAATGGCCGAACTACTATTTTTGTGCAGTACGTTCTGCAAACCCATCAGCAGCCCTAAAACCAGAATCTGTGATGGTAACTTACCTGGTCACACCTCTCCCACTCTCCTTCCCCAGCCAGAGATAATCTCACCATTCCCTTGCTCTCTCTCTCTCTCTCTCTCTCTTACAGTTTTGTACCTCTGTGTGTTTCTAAAAAGTATGTGTTCATTATCATTTCTTTTTACTTTATTAAAAGGATATCGTGCTATAGCTAACCTGTTGGGATTTATTTCCCCTTCTGTATCACACTGCCAAGATTCACACATGCTATCGCCTAATGCTGCAAAAACCCTCCCTTTGACTCTCTATAATATTTTTTGCTGTGCATATGCTGTACTTTATTAATTCAGTTAATGGACATTTGTGTTTTTTCCAAGTTTTTTCCTGTAGTGAACAGGACTTCCAGGAACATTTTTCTTCAGGTCCCCTATCAATCACAGATAAGCATTTCTTTTTTTTTTCTTTTTTTTAAAAAATATTTATTTTTGAGACAGAGAGAGATAGGGTATGAGCAGAGAGAGAGGGAGACAGAATCTGAAGCAGGCTCCAGACTCTGAGCTGTCAGCACAGAGCCCGATGCGGGGCTCAAACTCACAAACCGCGAGATCATGACCTGAGCCGAAGTCGGACGCTCAACCGACTGAGCCACCCAGGCGCCCCTAAGCATTTCTTTTATACACACACTTGGTGCGCTATGGAGCATCTTGGTGGGGAGTAGCTAGATTTGGGGTATGTAACTAACTGTTCAACTTCACAGAATGCCAGACTGTTTTTCCAAAGTGGTGGTACCGGGGTGCCTGGGTGGCTCAGTCCATTAAGCGTCCGACTCTCGGTTTTGACTCAGGTCACGATCTCACGGTTTGTGAGTTCAAGCCCCACATTGGGCTCTGCACTGACAGTGCAGAGCCTGCTTGGGTTTCTCTCTCCCCTCTCTCTCTCTGCCCCCCTCCCCACTACACTCACATGTGCGCTCTCTCTCAAAATAAGTAAACTTAAACAAACAAGGGTAGTGGTATCGCTTTACATTCCCTCCCGCCGAGTAGGAGAAATCCTGTGAAACATGCATCCTTTCTAACAGCTGGTATTATTAGACTTCTAAAGTTTTGACAGTCAGATGAATGGAAAGACTATCTCTGATTTGCGTATTCCTGATCGCTAATGCAGGTGGGTCTCTGTCTGCTGGCCTCACGTGTTTCCACTCGGAAGAGATACCCGTGTCGTCTTTGGAAGAACCAGGTTTTGCACGTTGCTTTTGTACTAACCCGTTGGCCCTGTACACAGTGCAGTTTACATGGATTTTAAGGATCCCCCTTGAGAGCTCAAGAAGTTGGAGCTTGTATCGGGTTTCCTGCTAATGGTAATTTACTTCTCCTTGCTTGATATTAAGAGGCAGTTCTGTTGAAAAGCTTGAGAGTTGGTTGGGTTTCATCAGGAGCAGAGCAGTAGAAGCTGAGGAAGGAGGCGAGTGAGTTTTTCTGGTGTGAGCCCCGAGGAATGCTGACGGGCTCACAGGAAATCTCCCTGCCGCCCCCGCCTCTCCTTCCCTGCAGGCCAAGTGCCAGGAACTTTCTTAGATCAGGCTTAGGCTGCTGTTTTCTGGTGCCCGGTTGGTGTTGGATGAGTGTATTCGTGAGAAACCCGGCTCACCACGGGTGTGGGTGAAACAGGATTTATTACTTTACGGAACTGGAGGAGGTTAAAGTGCCAAACCACGGAGGGCAGGGACACAGCTGGAGTCAGGAAGCCAGCCACGGGGATTTTGTGTCTGCGCTTTGACTGGCTGTTGATTTCCTGCTTTGAACTACAGACTGCTTGATTGTCTTGACCTCGGGATCACATTTGACAGTTTAAACCACACACAGAAATAAGCAAATAAAACCCTTCGCTTTTGAAAACGGTATTTCTGTTTTGATGATCCACAGGAAGGCTCATTTAGATTTTACAGCAGTTGAAAAAACAGCCCTTCGAAATTTGTGATTTGGCCTCCGTGGGCAGGAAGCAGTAGGAATTTCAAGTTTTATGGGCTGTGACTTCTTGGCTGCTTGTTGAGAACAGGGTTAGTCTGTTTTCTTCCGTGCCTGTGCCAGACTGGGGTGGGTGGGGAGAGGGCGGTGTGTGCTAACCTCTCATCATCCAGGCTCTTGAAACACGGCGCACTCATTACCCCACGCTCAGCTCGTCCTTCAGAACCTACTCTACCCCTCCCTGCACCCACCATGCTGGCCCTTCTCAACTCCCGTTCCTCGCCTCTGGAGTGTTCCCACTGGTGTCCCTCGTAGAATTCTCAGAGGCGTCTGGGGGTGGGGAGGGTCCTGGAGCGAAGAGGCCAGTCCGCCGCATGTTGACCACAGTTTAACGCTGCCCCCTCCCCGCATCTAGGCTGCAGGACTCACGGTCCTCTTCGGACATGTATCGGAAAACTAGGTGATTTATAGACGTGTTTCACACTTTTCTCATTTCAACCGATCACAGATCGGAGAACAGAGGGAGGCTGTTGAATAGAGAGGTATTATGTCGTCTCTCGTTTTCTTTAAAAAAAATTTTTTTTTAAAGTTTATTTATTTTTGAGAGAGACAGAGAGAGAGTGAGCTGGGGAGGGGCAGAGAGAGAGAGGGAGAGAGAGAGAGGGAGAGGGAGACACAGAATCCGAAGCAGTCTCCTGGCTCTGAGCTGTCAGCACAGAGCCTGACATGGGGCTTGAACTCATGAACTGAGAGATCATGACCTGAGCTGAAGTCGGATGCTCAACCGACTGAGCCACCCAGGCACCCCTTTTTAAAAATTTTTCTAATGTTTATTTATTTTTGAGAAAGAGAGTGGGGGAGACAGAGAGGGAGAGAGAGCACGAGTGGGGGAAGGGCAGAGAGAGAGAGAGGGACACAAACTATTAAGTGGGGGGCAGAGAGAGAGGAAGACACAGAATCTGAAACAGGCTCCAGGCTCCGAGCTGTCAGCACAGAGCCCGACGCGGGGTTCGAACTCCCGGAACTGCGAGATCGTGACCTGAGCCAAAGTCGGACGCTCAACCGACTGAGCCACCCCGCTGCCCCTGCCCTCTCTCGTTTTCATTAGAACACCCCTTATTCAAATAATCGTTGAACGTGTCAAGTGGGTTGTGCTCATCAGTGCCTACTGTCAGAGATGCAGGGTTAATTTGTGTCACTTGATCTCCTTGCGTGGTGTCAGACTATTCAGTATTACAGGACTTATTTTATTCTCAGGGAGGCCATGCGTGGGACGGGAAAAGTACAGATTACTGAGTTTCTGACCTTGGGCGAGTTTCTCACTGGGACAGCTGTCCACACAGTCCCTATCTCGGGAGAGGTTTTGTGAGATTTAAGTGGAGTAACATACATAAGCACTTACTGTGCCACGTGACACACGCTTATTTTTATGAAGCTGCCTCACCTTTGTTAGGATCGTGGGAAAGGTGTTTGAGGCCCTAATAGTCGTGAGCAGTGTTCTTCCTGGGGGACAGTGACACACTGCCCGGATTGCTCCCCAGCTTCTACGATTTGCTAGCTGTGTGACATTGGGCACGTTGTGCGATCTCTGGGCCTCAGTTTCTTTACAGTTGGCACTAATCATAGCATCTACCTCATAGGATTGTTGGCAGGATTGCATGAATTAGGACAGTGAAATGTGAAATTGTTGGGCCAGTGCTTGGTACACTGATAGGGCACGCTCAATGTGGTAGATACTATTTTCACTGCTTAAAATTTTTTTTTTTAATATTTATTTATTTTTGAGTGAGAGAGAGAGAGAGAGAGAGAGAGAAAAAAAAAAAAAAAAAACAAAAAACGTTAGTGAGGGAGGGGCAGAGAGAGAGGGAGACACAGAACCCGAAGCAGGCTCCGGGCTCTGAGCTGTCGGCATAGAGCCTGATGCAGGGCTCAAACTCACGAGCTGTGAGATTATGACCTGAGCTGAAGTTGGATGCTTAACTGACTGAGCCACTATGGCCTCTATTTTCACTGTTGATAGTAACAATGGTAACAATAATAGTTACAGTAGTAACAAGAACAGTAATAGTAACATTATTAGATATTGTATAGATACATATATGGGTGGGGGCACTAAAATATCCCTGACATAGTTTCTGCATTTATAATCTAGCGAAGCAAATGCAACAGACATATAAAACACTCCAGACAGAGTATGGAAAGTGGGGGAAAGACGGCTACAACCCAAATGCCATAGGGTTTGAGAGGTCGGCATTCTGGAACTGAGCACATTTCTTACTTTCTTCCCATAGTTATTTTCTTGGCGTAACAGAATAGAAAGAACACAGGCTTTAGAATCTTTTAATTTTTATTTAACGTTTATTTACTTTTGAGAGAGAGAGAGACAGAGTGTCATCGGGGGAGGGACAGAGAGAGGGAGACACAGAATCCAAAGCAGGCTCCAGGCTCTGAGCTGTCTGCACAGAGCCTGACACGGGGCTCGAGCTCACAAACTGCGAGATCATGACCTGAGCTGAAGTCAGAGGCCCAGCCAACTGAGCCACCCAGGGGCCCCAAGAATCTTATTTGGATGTTAATCCAGTGCTGTTATTTGTTTATCCTATGAACCTTGCTAAAAGACCCTGGAATTTTGGCAAAATGACATCTGCATTTTAGGGTTTATGAAAATCCAGTAAGTTAATATACACAAGAGCTTAGTGAGTTTGAGCCCTGAATTGGACTCTTTCTGCTGTCAGCTCAGAACCTGCTTTGGATCCTCTGTTGCCCCTGTCCCTGCCCCTCCCCCACTAGTGCGCGCGCGCGCGCGCTCTCTCTCTCTCTCTCAAAAATAAATAAACATTAAAAAATATAAATATGTGTTAGAGCTTAATACAGTGACTGTTACTCACTAGTTTCCCGTCCTTTTATGGCGTAGAGGGTATTAATGTTTCCCCTGTGTTCTTGACTATTTAAGAGTCATGTAGGACAATGTTCAAGAAGAGATCACTTAACTTACAATTTTTACTTTTGCTGGTTTGCATAAAACTAGTTCAGTAGTTTGTGGCTTGGTGACATGGATTTATTGTCTCCCTGGCAAATGATGAAAGTGGTTTAATCCAGGAAGGCTCCTGATCAGCTTTGTCTGCAGTTGTTTAAGAGATTCCTGTTTATTTGCTGTAACTGTCTTGTTACTAAGGGAATTCATTGAGATGAATATAAATAGTGAGAACATTATGATTCATGTGTTATTTTAAGGTATCATACCCATTGCTGACCTAGTGTATTACTCTTCTATTGCTGTCAAATTACCACAAACTTAGTGGTTTAAATTTTTTTAAATGTTTGTTTATTTTTGAGAGAGACAAGAGACAGAGCACGAGTTGGGGAGGGACAGAGAGAGAGAGGGAGACACAGAATCCGAAGCAGGCTCCAGACTCTGAGCTGTCAGCAGAGAACCCGACGCGGGGCTCACATACGCAAACCGCGAGATCATGACCTGAGCTGAAGTCCGACGCTTAACCGCCGGCGCCCCTCAAACTTAGCGGTTTTAAACAACATGTTTATTGTCTGCCAGTTCTGTAGGACACACAACTGACGCGGGTCTCACTGGGCTAAAATCGAGGCATTTGGCAGGGACCTTGTATTCTCTTTTGGGAGTTCTGGAGAGAATGGATTGTTGCCCTTTTCTGCTTCTGGAGGCGGCCTGCACTCTGTGGCTCCTGGTGCCCGCTCCATCGTCAAAGCCGGCAATGCTGCCTGTGTCTCTGATCGGCTGACTTTGCTTCTGTGGTCATGTCTCCTGACTGCAGCCGGGCAAGGTTCTCCCTTTAAGGACTTCTGTGATCGGATGGGGCCTCGCCGGATACTCCAGGATGAAGTCCCCCCCCCCCCCCCAAACGGTCGTCACAACTGCAAAGGCCCTTTCACCACGTAAAAGGAAAAACCTGTGTTTTCCTACACTCACTTCTTCTGACCACAAATGTGTGCGGGTTTTCCCTACATCCACCAATTCTCCAATTCTCCAGACTGAAACTGGGTGTCTCACCATTCAGTTATGACACTAACTACCTGGAGTTAGCACAGACCCCACAGGTTAAGGGCTCAGTCCCTCAAGACTGCCCTCTCCCGGCTCCTGACCCGCCCCCCCCCCCCCCCCCCCCCCGTCTTTATTATTTATTTATTTATTTATTTTTAACTTTTTAATTAACGTTTTATTTTTGAGAGAAAGAGATAGAGTGAGAGAGGGGGAGGGGCAGAGAGAGAGGGAGACACAGACTCCGAAGCAGGCTCCAGGCTCCAAGCTGTCAGCACAGAGCCCGACGCGGGGCTCAAATTCACAAACCGCGAGATCATGACCTGAGCCGAAGTCGGACGCTTAACTGACTGAGCCACCCAGGTGCCCCATAGACCCCGCTTTTTAGACACCAGTTGTGAGTCCCAGGCTGTCGCCTTGTACGGGGGGTTCTCATGACCCCCCGGCTCAGGTTCAATAATTTGCTGGAGTGGCTCACAGAACTCAGGAAAACAGCTTATTTATTAAACTACCGGTTTATCATTAAAAGATACAACTCACAGGGGCGCGTGGGTGGCGCAGTCGGTTAAGCGTCCGACTTCAGCCAGGTCACGATCTCGCGGCCTGTGAGTTCGAGCCCCGCGTCAGGCTCTGGGCTGATGGCTTGGAGCCTGGAGCCTGTTTCCGATTCTGTGTCTCCCTCTCTCTCTGCCCCTCCCCCGTTCATGCTCTGTCTCTCTCTGTCCCAAAAATAAATAAAAAAAAAAACACGTTGAAAAAAAAAAAAAAAAAAAAGATACAACTCACGAACAGCCAGATAGAAGAGATGCGTAGGGCAAGGAATGCGCGAGGGGAAAGGGCGTGGAACTTCACCCTTTCACCCTCCCAGCACATCACTATGTCCACCAACCTGGGAGGTCTCAGTCCTTCGGTTAGGATTTTTATGGAAGACGTCATCGTATAGGCACAGGTGATTAAATCATTGGTCATTCGTGATTAACTCAACCTCAAGCCCCCTCTCTCCCTCTGGTGGGGCTCAAGCTTACACACCTTTAATCATAAATTGGTTCCCTTGGTACCCAGCTCCCCACCCCCTTAAGAGCTTTCCAAAAGTCACCTCATTAACATAAACTGGGGTGTGATTGAAACGGGCTGGTTCCGAAGACAGAAGATGCTTCTTTCTTATCACTGAGGAAAGAGCTTTGGTGGGGAGCCAAGATTAAAGTGTATATTTCTTATTACATCGCAGCATGTAAGATGACCCATTCACAGGTTCCAGGAGACTAGGGCGTGGGCACTTTTGAGGAGCCATTGTTCTCCCTACCACATTGGTGTAGAATCTAAAAGTGTTTCCGATGAGGAAGTAGAGCACAGAGGCACATGAGAGGCTCTGTCAGTTAAGCGTCCGACTCTTGATTTCCGCTCAGGTCATGATCTTGGGCACGGTTCATGAGATCGAGCCCCACGTCAAGCTCTGTGCTGATGGCCCGGAGCCTGCTTGGGATTCTCTGTCTCCTCTGTCTGCCCCTCCCCTGCTTTCTCTCTCCCTCTCTCTCTGTCTCTTTCAAAAATAAATAAATAAACATTTAACAACAATAACAACAACAAAAGAAAGTGGAGCTCAAAGACCACCTAGATGCTGGTGAAAATGTAAACAATAATTCATAAAACGTCAAGGAAATCTTTTCTCAACTCCTAACCCACAACTTTTGCACGTGGTCAGTGTTTGAAGTAATCAACCAAGAATTGCTAGACTCTTTTTAAGTTGCGTGATCTGTTTGAAAGAGATTCGGTAGCTGCTCATTCCTTTGGATGAGCTCCGTCTAGGAGCTCCAGTTAAGGCGGGTTATTGACAAAGTGAGTCGTTCCCTCTGCTGGTTCAGCATTCCTATTAAAGCCTTTCTCTTGACCCAAACGGCTTGTCTTTATTTATCAGGTCTCAGATGAAATACCACTTCATGAGTAAAGCCTCCTAAGAAATCTCAGATTAGGTTAGGTCCCATCCATCGTACCATTTTTGACAAAATGGGTGGACCTAGAGGGTATTATGCTAAAGGAAATAAATCAGACTGCTTCTTTGGTGTTTGTCTTCCCTGCTGTATTGTGAATTTGATGAAGGCAGGGCCGGTAATTTCTGTTCTCCCGGAGGCTGGCAGTATCAGGAACCTGCTAGGTGGTAACAGATATTTGCTGAATTGAACTGGATGCCATTAAGAAGGCGGTCATAAAAGTAGGTCACTGTGGGTTGTTGAGGTTGCTTGCCAGGTTGGAGTGTTTCCATCGAGTAGACCAGACTTCTCCCAGAATTCTCTGGTGTCTAGGTAGAAGTCCCGGGGTGGTATACCACTGCAAGGGCTGTCCCCTCTCGTCAGGACGGACGCAGAGAGAAACTTGACTTGATCATTTTTGAGACAGACCAGCTCTCTCAGACCAGGCTGCGGTTTTCCGGGTGTGGTCTGTCCAGTCCATAGGTGTGGTTACCTTCAAATACTTCAAGTGGCTGTTCTCTGTCTCTCTCTCTCTGCATACTTCCTTGTGTGTGTGTGTGTGTGTGTGTGTGTGTGTGTGTGTGTGTGTGTGTGTGTTTTAAGGTTCAGTAACCAATCAGGGCAATGAGTGCTGGCCCCTTCAACTAGCATCTGTTTGATTTTCTGCCAAACTCTAATTTTCCAGAGGATTTGATATTGGTAGCTTTCTCTTATTGGCTGTGGAATGATATCGTGATGATTAAAGTTCACAGGTATTGCAGGGACGCCTGGGTGGCTCTCGGTTAAGCATCTGACTTCGGCTCAGGTCATGATCTTGAGGTTCGTGAATTCAAGCCCCATGTCAGGTTTGCTGCTATCAGTGAGGATCCCGCTTCGGACTCTCTGCACCCCACCCCCACCCCCCCTTGTGCTTTTTCTCTCTCTCAAAAATAGACATTTAAAAAACAAAAGTCAAGGGGCACCTGGATGGCTCAGCCAGTTGATAAGTGATCAGAATGTGTGAGGATATATTTGCACGCAAAATTCCAAGTAAAATACAAAATAATTATAATTCTATAGTAACTGACTTAGTTCTGTGATAACCAGTCTGCAGTTATTAAGGAATGTATTATCCGTTTTAAATATATATAGGAAAATATAATATTGAAGTCATGTTCAACGATCAGATAAAAGGCCAGACATTTAAAACAGAGATGCCAGTCACATGATCCTGTATTTTTGCAGCTTCACTCATTTTCATCAAATTGGTTAGAGAGAGGAAAAAAAAGGAATGGGCCCTCTGTTTTGAAGTTATTTTAACAGAATCATGTAGAAGGGGACATAGTCGGCTTAGCAAATGCACTTTACTTATGCTGGGGGTTTGTATTTTGTATCTGATTCTGCCCCTTTTGGACAACATCTGTTGGGTGACCCATTTCACCTCTCCCAGCCTCCATTTCTTCATCTGTAACCCAACAGCACTTTCCGGTGGATCAACAATTAAATACGATAGGGTACAGAAAAGGTTTGTAAATTGCGAGGCACCGTGGAAGGCATACAGTCAGGTATTCGGATGCTGTCCATTAGCATGAATGTAATAAATAAATAATATTTGATAATGATGGATGCCCCGTTGGCAAATCCAGGGAGCATTAAGTCAGCAGTTTGGAAACCCTGAATTGTCAACAAAGAATCACAGGTCATGAGGAGGTTGGGGGAGAAACAAAAGAGAGAAGGTGAGCTCTGGGTCCAGATTAGCACAAGGATTCAAAACGAGGAGTCAGGAAGTCTTTTTTTTTTTTTCCCAGATTAAAAAAAAAAACCTTTTTTAATGTTTATGTTTGAGAGAGGGAGAGAGACAAAGCACAAGCAGGGAGGGGCAGAGAGAGAGGGGGAGATACAGAATCTGAAGTAGGCTCCAGGCTCCGATCTGTCAGCAAAGAGCCCGACGTGGGGCTTGACCTTACGAACCTGGAGATCATGATCTGAGCTGAAGTCACATGCTTAACTGACTCAGCCACTCAGGTGCCCCCAAGAAGTGTTCTAATGTTATTCTTTGTGCTTGCTTCTGGTCCCTTCACTTTCCTGGTTCTTTTAAGAAGGAACACAGATTTGAAAAAATAGATTTCTCCTTGTTAGAAAATTCGATACATACAAAAGGGGTAAAGAAGAAAAAACCAAAAAAATGTCCCATAGTCCTACCTACATTCTCTGTTAATTTTAAGGTTCAACCAAGCAGTTTGACCCATCAATCATTCTAGTCACTGACTTCTTACCCCTTCCACTAGTATCCCGCCCTTGTTCCCACAGAGTCAGAATAAAATGAAACAGGTCCAGGAATGAGCAGCGTTGGGAGGTCCAGAGGTTGAAGTTCATACTGGGTGACAACATCCTGAATTACAATTAAATTTTTTTTTTACATTTATTCATTTTTTGAGAGAGTGAGACACAGAGTATGAGCAAGGGTGGGGCAACCAGAGAGGGAGACATAGACTCTGAAGCACAGAGAGTCAGCACAGAGCCCAATACAGGGCTCGAACTCACAAACCATGAGATCATGACCTGAGCCAAAGTAGGATGCTTGACCGACTGAGCCACCCAAGCGCCCCGTCCTGAATTATAAAGTGACTGTGTGTAATTGGATGGGTGCCTTGCTGCATTTAGACCCACACTAGGTTTGTTCTTCTCTCAACTTCTGTTGAATTGTTACAGAACACTGGAGAATCAGTTAGCCCCGCCTCCCCTCTAGTCTAAGACGTTCCATAGGACACACTGTGAAGATAAGTAGAGGGAAAATGTTTTGGTAATTTCAGAAGTGTCCTGTTCCATTGTTCTGTATAATAATCATAAATATAAGAAATGTGATGGGTGTTACAATAATTTATGGGGCGATTTTTGGAAGAGCTTGCTTCTTTACTTCATTAAGTACCAGACTGTGGTTTTGGCACATGCTTCTGGCACTGTAGATCAGAAAGCTGACATCTGAACCTCTGTCCCTTGGTGGAATATTCCAGTTTTCTATGTCTGGAAAATCACTGGGGGGGAGGGGTGGTTACCGTGCTCTACATAAAATGTTTCTTGCTGTTCAAACTCACATTTATGCCTGAAAATAAATGTATTAAACTTATCATGAGAATTGTTGCTGTCATTTGGATAGCTGCTGCCGGGAGGACTCTCCCAACAGAAAAGTCTACTTAGGAAATGGGAGGTCTGAAGTTGCTTGGTGAATCTTGAACAACGACAAAAGAAATTACTTGTCTGCCAAACCACCGCCCTCCACCTTCGTGACACCCATGCTTCTGTTTACACTCTTGGCATCTGCCTTCCAATTATGAACAACTTGTTAATAATTTTTTTAATGTTCTTTTATTTCTGAGAGAAAGGGAGACAGAGCACGACCAGGGGAGGGGCAGAGAGAGAGAGGGAGACAGAATCCGAAGCAGGCTCCAGGCTCTGAGCTGTCAGCACAGAGCCCGATGGGCTGAAACCCATGAACCTTGAGATCATGACCTGAGCCAAAGTCGGATGCTTAACTGACTGAGCCGCTCACGCACCCCATGAGTGACTTGTTAAGAGATCAGGGCACTCTTGCTCCTCTGCAGGACTGGAGAAATGGATAACTTGCCAAGCTTGCTTTTTCTAGAATTTATATCGTCCAGCAGGACCGAGCACTATCACTCCATCCATTTCAGTATGCATTGCAGCTCATTTCACATTTTCGTTTTCAAGTTGAATGCTTTCCGCTGATACTTGGGTTGATGCATTTCCAAGTTACATTGCAGAATGATTGCTTTTTTTTTTTTTTTTTTGTAGTCCATTATAGTCCCCACCTCCCCACCCACCCCCTGCTGCAGAGAGCCTGAGAGAGGCTTCAGAAAGGGCTCTTCCTCTGGTGGCCTTTTTCACCTCTGTAACAGTTCAGCCAGCCCATAGTGATTCACATACTCGATAAAAATGAAAACATCATTGTTTCTGCCTTTTAGGAGCCTACAACCTACCCGGGGAGCCAAACACATATACTAAATAGAATATAGTATGAGATATTTTTTATTAGGTCAGCAATCTTCAGGGTTTTTCTCCATTATAAACTTATTATTTTTCCCGAATTCTGTATTTTGAAAGATTTTTGAAACTCCTTTAGTTTGCACTTTTAAAAGTAATAATGAATTTATTATCTTTCCCTTTTAATCAGACACCAAAGCTTCTGTTAGCAAGAGAGAATGAGTGTTAGCACCCTTGGTTGGAGTAATTATAGCTGTAAGCAAATACATGTGATGTTTTGGTGAGTCTGCATAGCCTTATCATGGATTATGTAGGGTTTCTGTTATGCTTAGAAAAAAACTTCATTATGGGAACATTGAAATAGAAGTAGAGATGATTGCCTGCTGTGATGTACCTATTACCTATTTTCTTTTTTTAATTACTTTTTAAAAAATTTTTAAATGTTTATTTTTGAGAGAGAGAGAGAGTGGGAGCAGAGAGGGGCAGAGAGAGAGAGAGGGAGACACAGAATCCAAAGCAGGTTCCAGGCTCTGAACTGTCAGCAAAGAGCCCGACATGGGGCTCAAACCCATGAACCGCGAGATCATGACCTGAGCCGAAGTCAGATATTTAATCCACTGAGCCACCCCTTTTTAAATTACTTTTTAATTCCAGTATGGTTAACACACAGTGTTATATCACCTGGTGCTCATCGTGACAAGTGCTCTCCTTAATCCCTATCACCTCCTTCACCCATCCCCTGACTTACCGCCCTTCTGGTAACCGTCAGTTTGTTCTCTATAGTCGAGAGTCTGTTTTTTGGTTTTTCTCTCTCTCTTTTCCCGTTTGCTCATTTGTTTTGTGTCTTAAATGCCACATATGAGTGAAATCGTATAGTATTTGTTTTTCTGTGTTTTATTTCGCTTGGTATTATACTCTCTAGCTCCATCTGTGTTATTACATATGGCAAGATTTCATTCTGTTTTATGGCTAATATTATATATATAAATTTATATAAATATATATATATATATATGTATAATTTCTTTATCCATTCAGCAATTGATGGACACTTGGGCTGCTTCCATAACCTGGCTATTATGACTAATGCTGCTATAAACATAAGGGTGCATGTATCCCTTTGAATTTGTGTTTTTGTATTTTTGGGGGCAAATACCCAGTAGTGCAATTACTGGATCGTAGGGTAGTTCTACTTCTAACTTTTTGAGGACCATCCATACTGTTTTCCAGAGTGGCTGCACCAGTTTGCATTCCCAGCAACAGGGCAAGAGGGCTCCTTTCTCTCCATAACACTTGTTATTTCTTGTGTTTTTGATTGTAGCCATTCTGACAGGTGTGAGGTGGTATCTCATTGTGGTTTTGATTTGTATTTCCCTGGTGATGAGTGATGTGGAGCATCTTTTCATGTGTCTCTTGGCCATCTGGATGTCTTCTCCGGAGAAATGACTGTTCATGTCTTCTGCCCATTTTTTCTTTAATGTTTTATTTATTTTTGAGGGATAGAGCATGAGTGGGGGAGGGGTAGAGAGAGAAGGAGACACAGAATCTGAAGCAGGCTCCAGGCTCAGAGCTGTCATCACAGAGCCCAACATGGGGCTCGAACCCATGAACTGTGAGATCATGACCTGAGCCAAAGTCAGACACTCCACTGACTCAGCCACCCAGGCACCCCACTTCTGCCCATTTTTAAATCAGATTATTTGTTTTGTTTGTTTGTTTGGTGTTGAATGGTATAAGTTCTTTATATGTTTTGGACACTAACCCTTTATCAGATATGTTATTTGCAAATATTTTCTCTCATTAAGTTACCTTTTAGTTTTGTTGATTGTTTCCTGTGCTGTGTAGAAGTCTTTTCTTTTGTAGTACCAACAGTTTATTTTTGCTTTTATTTCCTTTGCATGAAGAGACATATAGGCCTATTTAGAAAAATGTTGCTGAGGCTGGTGTCACAGAGCTTATTGCCTATGTCCTCCTCTAGGATTTTTATGGTTTCAGGTCTTATATTTAGATCTTTTATCCATTTTGAGTTTGTTTTTGCTTGTCACCCATTTGCGATACTTATCAGCTCATCTTGTTTTCACTTATACCTCTCCACTTCCTCCCTTCTAGGTTATCTGAAAGTAAATCTCAGGCATCATACAACTTCATGCATAAATATTTCAGTATTACTCTCTAAAAGATAAGGGCTTAAAAAGCAGAGTCATATATTGTTCCACCTAAAAGTTAACAATAACTCCTTAATATCCAGTATCTAGTCCATGTTCAAATTTCCCCAACTATCACATAATTTTTAAAATAGTTTCTTCACATCAAGATGCGTGTAAGTCCATCCATCTCAACAGGTTGCTTTGTTGACATCTCTTTCTTCTGTAGGCTTCCTCTTGCTCTTTTTTTCTTGCAGTGTATTTCTGGAGAAACAGTTTGTCATGTAGAGGTGACCACATCCCGGGTTTTGCTGACTGTATCTTTCTGGTGGGTTTACAATATTTCCTTCTCAATATGTTTTTAGGGACTCCTGAGTGGCTTGGTTGTTTGAACATCCCACTTTGGTCCGGGTCATGATCTCACAGTTTGTGAGTTTGAGCCCTGTGTCGGGCTTTCTGCTGTCAGCACAGATCCTGCTTGGGATCTTCTGTTCCCCCGCCTCTCTCTGTCCCTCCCCTACTCACCTGTGTGCGTTTGTATGCTCTCTCTCTTTTTCAAAAATAAATAAATATTAAAAAAAATTAAAGTAAATAAACAAATAAAAATGTTGTTAAATGCATAAAATAACATATGTAGGATTATAATGGAAACCAGTTACATCTATTTGGGCATTAAACTATTAAAAACACATCGTGAGGGGCACCTGGGTGGCTCAGTCGGTTGAGCATCCAACTTTGGCTCAGGTCATGATCTCAGAGTTCTTGGGTTCGAGCCCCACATCAGGCTATGTGCTGACAGCTCAGAGCCTGGAGCCTGCTTTGGATTCTGTGTCTCCCCCTCTCTCTGCCCTTGTTACACTTGTGCTTGCTCTCTCTCGCTCTCTCTCTCTCTCCTCAAAAATAAATAAAAGCATTAAAAAATTAAAAATAAAAACACATTGTGATATATGTTAATGTTTCTTTAAAAAAAATTTTTTTTTTATGCTAAGTGAAATAAGTCATAGAGAGAAAGACAGATAGTATATGTTTTCACTCTTATGTGGATCCTGAGAAACTTAACAGAAACCCATGGGGGAGGGAAGGAAAAAAAAAAAAGAGGTTAGAGTGGGAGAGAGCCAAAGCATAAGAGACTCTTAAAAATTGACAACAAACTGAGGGTTGATGGGGGGTGGGAGGAAGGGTAGGGTAGGTGATGGGTATTGAAGAGGGCATGTTTTGAGATGAGCACTGGGTGTTGTATGGAAACCAATTTGACAATAAATTTCATATATTAAAAACAAAACAAAACAAAACAAAAAACTGAGAACAAGTGAGGGTTGGTGGGGGGTGGAAGGGAGGGGAGAGTAGGTGATGGGCATTGAAGAGGGCATCTTTTGGGATGAGCACTGGGTGTTGTATGGAAACTAATTTGACAATAAATTTCATATGTTAAAAAAATATATTTCTTTTAAAGACTTTTTTAAATGTTTGTTTATTTTTGGGAGAGAGAGAGAGACAGAGACAGAGTGCCAGCAGGGGAGGGGCAGAGAGAGGGAGACACAGAATCTGAAGCAGGTTCCAGGCACTGAACTGTCAGCACAGAGCCCGACATGGGGCTCGAACCCATAAGATGGTTAGATCATGACCTGAACGAAAGTTGGTCGCTTAACCAACTGAGCCACCCAGGTGCCTCTGTATGTTTCTTTTAAATAACACATTAGGGGTTCCTGGGTGGCTCATTGTTGAGTGGCTGAGTCTTGATTTTGGCTCAGGTCATGATCCCAGGGTCGTGGGATCGAGCTCCACGCTCAGTGCAGAATCTGTTTGGGATCCTTTCTTTCTCTCTCTCTTTACCATCCCCCGCTCGGGTTCCCTTTAAAAAAGTAAAATAAAAAAATGAAAAGAACACATTAAGAGATCTCACAATGGGTATCTAACTATAATAATTTTTGAGTAGTGATGAATGTAAGTGATATTTTGAATTTCAGCAACAGTGGTCGAACGATCAGTGAATGCTTGTGATGCGTTGGCGGCCCGGTCTTAGATACTACTATAGTTTGTTGCCTGTGTTTATAATTGGAGGGAATGTTAACCTTCAGTTAAATGCTACTGAAAATCAGGATGTATTTTTTTTCCCATCCAAATCCATAGATTCTCCATAATATTTTCATTGACCTGGTCCACAGATCCCATTAAACACCTTGTGGTCCTGTTTTTTTCTGGCAGGGATATTTCATAGGTATTGTAGCTTGCCATCGGGAGGAGCTATTGATGTTTATTGCCTCGATTCATTATTTTATTAGGAGTTGTAAGCCATTGTATTTCTGTCATTCTGTTTTTAATTATCCACATATTTCAAAAAAAACAAACTGTCATCCACTCATTACCCTGAGGCATCATTTGTGTAGAAAGGGCGGGGTGAATGTTTGCTTCCTCTGTCTGTATCAGTTTTCAAAATAATGGGCTGTTGATTCCCTAGCATCCTTCAAAGATGACCAGTGAGTTTTGTTTTTAAAAATTTTAATCATTGCTTACTAACTCATGGGTTTAAACATATTTGAGGCATCTCAATCCTTTGCAGTTGTTTTTATTGATGTACAGATTGTCTTTTTGTCACGACTCCAGTAGTCTTTTGATCACCACCTTGACATCTGGTGTGATAAGGTATTCCAGACTGATTTTTTTACATTTCTAGCCCCAGGTCAGAAATCAACCATTCTCCAGGGATTCCTAGTTCTTTTTTCTGGGAAATAGTTATCTAGTTGCCATATCCAGGCTCTAAGAGTTTTCATGATTGCTGGTCGGTCATTGTTTTCGACTGGCTTTTCCGGGGACAGGGATAGGATTACACATTTTTAAAAAATATAAAATGCCTTATGAGTTAATTCTGGCGTTCAGTAAAGTTCAGAACTATAAGGGTTTTTAGTCTACCCTATTTAGTCTTCTATCTTCATCTCCTTTTTCCTATACTATAAATCGATACACCAGTATAATTTTTTCCTGCTTTATTTCATAGTATATACACGCAACCTCAAATTAATGTCAGTAGTACCTCCAAACAGTTTGAGATATTTTAGAGTTCTTGTTGTTTCTTTGGTAGATTCCATTAGGAATGTACTGTCAAATCAGTGTGTTTTAAAGTCACTTGAGGGGCACCTGGGTGCCTCAGTAGGTTAAGCGTCCAACTGTTGATTTCAGCTCAGGTCACGATCTCACGGTTTTTGGGTTTGAGCCCTGCGTCAGGCTCCTTGCTGACAAGTGCAGAGCCTGCCTGAGATTCTCTCTTTCCCTCTTTCTCTCTGCCTCCACCCACTCTTTCTCTCTCAAAATATATAAACTTAAAAAAAAAAATTTTTTTTTAAGTCAGTTGAAATAATTCCTCTCTACTTGGTTTTGCTATCAACTTAAAACATCCTTAAGTCATGTAACATTTTGGTTTTTATTTTAGGTATGGCTTTTTGAAACTTCAGTTTTTGCTCTGTGATTATAATCTAAAACATTTACAAGCCTCCTAAGACAGATCTATAAAGCAAGGTGTATTAGACATTATATTTTAGTTTGCTGTCTTTCCTGACCTATAGTTAGCTTTGAAAACAGTTTGTGTTTTATCTTTACACTTAAAAATAACAGATAGAGGTAAACGTTAGCATTCCATACCCTTTGTCCTCCACATTTGCTTCTTTTTAAAGGCTGTCCTGGTGGTCAGTGTATGACAGTTTACAGAGATGCTTACCTCACTTTTTATAGCAATACACCACTCCTTTGTGTTTATTGGCTGGCTCCCTGTTGTTAGACATTTAGGGTTTTCCGTTAGTCTTTTACCGTTACAGATAGCGCCACAGTGAAGAGCCTGTATGCACGCCTTTTGTGTTTTTGCCAGAGTATCTTTGCGACAGACCCCTAGAAGTGAAACTGCTAGAAATGCCCTCCCTGTCATGTCCCCCAGTAACGACCGAGTCATTTTGCATTCTTGCCAGCAGTGGTCAGAAGTACCGTTCAGTCTTTTGAAGTGTCAAAACCAGATTCCGACCAGACGACTGCCATTCGTTCCCTGGGTTCCTAGAGCTGAGAGACCTCAGAATGGGAAGCACCCACCATTCTAGAGCTCTGCTACCTGAAGTAGGACGTAATCTAGTGGTTCCTTGCTTGCCTTCGAGGTAATGATGTGTACTAGTACACTTTCTAGTCTTTGAAATTTGGCTTTTGTGATCTTGGTGATGCCTTTTCGCACGAGAACGGGGGTTCTTCCAAAGCGCTGGCTCCTTGTGCCTTAATTAGAATTAGACGATACACAAATGGCTAAATTTTTGAATCATAGAAATGTAGACATAGGAAGAATATAACCTGTCATTGAGGCTGTGTAAATAACGACTACTTACTAATTTTCTAGCCTGCTGCAGTATACTTTAAAATGCTCTCGTAATAGACACTGGCTAATCTAGATGCTAAATGAGAAGATTTGGTCTGAATGAGTATTTCTTTTCAGATGTGTAACAGGAGTTTTATAGAAGGGCTGGAAGTTACTGTTCTGTACTAGGTAAATATGGTACAAGGTGGCAGGTAAATATCAGATGGCAGGTAAATACAGAGGGGTGGGTTTTAAAATCTCCCCAAGGAAGCTGTGCTCCGTGCAAGTCTTTTAGCCCTGTTCATGAAATCCGGCCTTTAGCTGACAATGTGCAGTGCAGCAGCAGAGATTGATTGAGACATAAAGTGAAGGAAAACGTGACATTTGCATTCCAACAATGCATTTTATGAGTCGTTTGGAACTCTTCTTTTTTTAAATTAAATTAAATTTTATTTTATTACAAAAATGTTTTTAAATGTTTGTTTATTTTTGAGAGAGACAGAGAATGCGAGTAGGTGAGGGGCAGAGAGAGAGGGAGACACAGAATCTGAAGCAGGCTCCAGGCTCTGAGCTGTCAGCACAGAGCCCGACCCGGGGCTCGAACTCACGAGCTGTGAGACCATGCATGACCTGAGCCGAAGTCGGATACTCAACCGACTGAGCCACCCAGGCGCCCCAAGAATTCTTCTTTTTCTTCAAATAAAAGGGAGAGACTAACTCAGCGGTTTGTAATCCTCCTTGCATGTTAGACTCACTGAGGGGGCTCTGCAAGGAGGATATCTGGACCCCACCTCCTGAGAATCTGATTCAGCTGGTTTGAGGTCAGGGTTTTTGTTGTGTTTCTTTTTTTGTTTGTTTTGTTTTTAATCCTCCAATGATTTTTTTTTTTTAATATACACAAGTGGAGGACTACTGGTCTGACTTTGCAAGTCAAGAAGAGCTAAAGAAATGAATCAATCCGGGGCGCCTGGGTGGCGCAGTCGGTTAAGCGTCCGACTTCAGCTCAGGTCACGATCTCGCGGTCCGTGAGTTCGAGCCCCGCATCAGGCTCTGGGCTGATGGCTCGGAGCCTGGAGCCTGCTTCGGATTCTGTGTCTCCCTCTCTCTCTGCCCCTCCCCCGTTCATGCTATGTCTCTCTCTGTCCCCAAAATAAATAAAAAACGTTGAAAAAAAGAAATGAATCAATCCAATCATTGCATCTCATGTATATTTGATGTAAAACTGGTGTTTGAAGTAGGCAAGAACTCGTATAGCTTTTTCTTCATTCCTGAATCTTCCTGGAAATTGCTCACTTTTCTGGTCCGTAATCAAGTGTTTCATCCCCTGTGAACCTTCTCTGGGCAGTCTGGACCCTTTCTTCCCATTGGCCACACACCCAGCTCGGCACTGACGCTTCCTCATGTTGTTGTGTTGGGAGGTCTAGCTCCTGGACCAGACAAAAAGCTCCTTAGCATGTTTAAAAATGGCGGATGTCCATTAAGCACTGTGTTAACCATGGAGGATGCGCTGTCCGTGTTCTGTCGGAGTATGGTGTTGGTTGGAGAAGAATCAGAAACAGTGTGGCAGGTGCTACAATAGAGGGATGTGGTGTCTGTTCAGGGCACAGAGCGTGAGCCCCCTGACCTGGTCAAGATAGGATAGGGTCTGGGACCAGGAAACACTTGGCCCTTTCAATTCTAAATCCCTTTTACTTGGCAGGTGTTAGGCACCCAACAGACTTTGGTGAATCCATGACTGACGAGCTTACTGACTGAATAAATGAATAAGAGGAGACAGAAGATACAGTGTCAGTAACATGTGTGTGCGTGAGTCTGTATTTTGGAATGGGAGGAATATAAAGATAAGCATTCTTATGTCTTCTGCAAGAAGGAAGAGGGGAAATAAAATACTTTAAAACTCTTCTTTTCTTTCAATCCTTGTATTCTTAAATTCACACAATACATTCAAATGGTAATGTGGTCAGCAGGGACCATATTCAGTCAATTTTCCACCCACTTTCCTGCGCCTGCGCCCCAAGGATCGAGAGCCCGTGTTTGCTCTGCTTCTGGAGGCCTGGCTCCCACCGCAGAAGCCACCTGGGGAAACATGTCTTAGAGTTGGACCATATCCTGCCATTGACGTTCACCACAGGAGGGGTTCCGTTTGAAAACTCGTGACAGGACATATCCCATGGTTAGAGGCACGTTGCCTGTGGCAGCTTCCCTCAGAACGGAACAGGTTTTGTTACCCGTTGGAGAGTCCCTGTGCTCAGTTCAGAATTCATGTGAACGAGGACCTTGTGGGGAAACGCAGACAATTCAGCGTGAAGGCATAGCAGCACTTGTCTTGGGGCCTTTGCTATCTCTCTGCAAGTCGAGTATTTTTCTCTTCTTTCCCCCTTTGTTCAACCTCCACCCATTTCAGCCTCTGTCTCTATCTCTCTCCCTCTCCCTGCTTGTCTCTCTCTCTCGTTCTCTTGCTTTCCCATTATAGATGAGGTCATTATGATTTGGAGCCAAGAGGAGTGCATTCCTGTAACGTTAAATCTCTGTACTCAATTTGTGACTTTTTCTTTCTTTTCTTTTTTTTTTTTTTAGAAAATGGTGATACTTTATAGTTGGAGGACAGCTTGCTTAATTGTGCTATTTTAGATTGCAGATGTGAGCTTCCTAGAGGAATTCTGTCAATTTGTGAACAGGGCTTAGTGCTTCCAGACTTATTATTCTCACTTATTTCAAATTTATAATTGCTTTTGAGTCCATTGTGGGACGTGAAAAATGTTCTGGCTTTGGTTAGGTTATGGGCCACTTACTAGCTTTCTGGCGCCCTGTACTTTGGACACCCGGCTCCCCGCTGATGTGCAGGGAAGGAGGGTTCGTACTGGTAGGAGAGAGATCGGGCTACACTCCTTTCCCGACAGCAAGGTGGGTGCAGCGATCCTTCAGAGACGGGGTTTCCTAATAAAAGCTCTGTTCTGAAATCATAATGGAGATGTGAAGGAGGGTGAAGAGAGGGATGTGGGGGAAGGAGAGCGAGGAGAGAGAGATACAGAAAATAAGAAGATACCAACTATGAGGGATGATCTCACGTATTATCCCGAGACCTGTGCGCTGCAGGGGGAACAGCAGATATTTAATGACCAGAAAAGTTGGGCGTCCATTCTGCTTCTGTATCATCTGGGGCAAAACACTTCCTTCTTCTGGGTCACGGTCTCTTCCCTGTAAGAAAAAGTAGGGATTAACACCAAAGTCCTGTCTTCCCGAGACTTTCTTCCAGGGAGGGGAGGAGAGGTTTCCCTGGGTCTTTTTCTTTAAGCACATCTGGACCCCTAATCTCTTAAAAGCTGAGAGCCCTGACTTCCTCTGCCTTCTACTCCCTGTATGACTGTGGGTGAATTCGTGTCATTTTCCTCGTTTGGAACAGGAGGGTAGTCCCTCTTCTCGGGCTTGTAAGGATTCTGCTGAGAATGTGTGCTACAGTGATACCAGTTGAACGCTGAAACGCAGGAAAATTGGAACCATTTCTTTGCTGACCTACCCTTCCTCACATGATTCCAGAGGGGGAGGTATGAGGCTGGGGACAGTGACACGAAATGCATACACTTTTCCTCATTTTGGCTTTGGCCCCTTAACTTCTGTAGACTCCTAATGTTCTATACGGACCAACTGGCAAATTTCTTTTGTCTTGGATAGAGCGGCCTCAAATGTAGAATCAGCGTCTCCTTTGGAAAGAGGTGAGCCCAAGAGGAAGAGGTCAGAACCCCTGGACCTATTTCGCCTCATGTGCCTGTGACAGGGAGAGTCTTCCTAGAAAGAATGCTGCCCTTTGTGGGAGCAAGTCCTGAACTCACCTGGAAGAAAAGGTCCTTCAGTAGCCTTAAAAACATGCCTTTCCAGGGGCGCCTGGGTGGCTCCGTCGGTTCAGTGTCCGACTTCGGCTCAGGTCAGGATCTCGCAGTCCATGAGTTCGAGCCCCGCGTCGGGCTCTGTGCCGACAGCTCGGAGCCTGGAGCCTGCCTGGAGCCTGCTTCGGCTTCTGTGTCTCCCTCTCTCTCTCTGCCCCTCCCCTGCTCATGCTCTGTCTCTCTCTCTCTCAAAAATAAATAAAAATGTTAAAAAAAAAAAAAAAAGATGCCTTTCCATCTAGCCAGTTACTGATCTTACTCTTCCCTTCAAAGGGTGAGGGTGCCTTCAGTTCCTAACCTGAGTAGTAACTGAGTAGACGACATTTCTGCATGAAGTAATAGAATCCTTTGAAGAACCTTCAAGCAAAACAAGTAAAACTGAAGATGCTTCTGCCCTAAGAGCAACAATTCCACTGTGAGGTATTTCTCCAGAGCAAATGATTCCTTTAAACTTCCTGAAACATAGGAGGTCATTCTATTTGTAGGGTACTCTGAGTAGTTCCTATCGGGCCATCCTGAGGAGACTTTTTTTTTTTTTAATGTTTATTTATTTTTGAGACGGAGGCAGAGTGCGAGTGGGGGAGGGGCAGAGAGAGGGGGAGAGACAGAATCCGGAGCAGGCTCCAGGCTCTGAGCTGTCAGCACAGACATGGGGCTCGAACTCACAGACCGTGAGATCATGACCTGAACCAAAGTCGGACGCTTGACCGACTGAGCCACCCAGGTGTCCCTGAGGAGCCTTTTTTTTTTTTTTTAATGTTTATTTATTTTTGAGACGGAGGCAGAGTGCGAGTGGGGGAGGGGCAGAGAGAGGGGGAGAGACAGAATCCGGAGCAGGCTCCAGGCTCTGAGCTGTCAGCACAGACATGGGGCTCGAACTCACAGACCGTGAGATCATGACCTGAACCAAAGTCGGACGCTTGACCGACTGAGCCACCCAGGTGTCCCTGAGGAGCCTTTTTTTTTTTAATGTTTATTTCTTTATTTTGAGAGAGAGAGTGAGAGCATATGAACGAGAGTGGGGGAGGAGCAGAGAGAGGGAGAGAGAGAATCCCAAGCAGGCTCCACACTGTCAGCACAGAGCCCAGCACGCAGTGCTCCTTCCCACGACCCTGGAATCATGACCTGAGCCGAGATCAAGAGTCTGATGCATAACCGACTGAGCCCCCCAGGCACCCCGATCCTGAGGAGATTCTGTCTTGGCACATCAACGAGCCCACTTGCACCAATTTGCTGAATGCCAGGAAAACTCTTAGATATGTACGTCAGGAGGCATATACAGGAATGTTTGTAGAGGCTTTTTTTAAATAAAAATACGTGCGCACGCACACACACACGCACACACAGGGATACAACCTAAATATCAGGAAGGGAACGGATAAAGTGATATGATCATGTAGAAAGGACTGAACCAGAACTAACGTACCAACTTGGATGACGCTCAGACAGTGTTGATCAAAATAGCGGGTTGCAAAAGTATACCTACGTATCATGCTGTCTCCATAAAATTTAAAAACAAGCAAAACAACACTATTTATTGCTTAGGGATATTTACAGAAATATTAAAATATATGTAAATGCATGGAATGATAAATACCAAGTTCTGGAATAAGAAGTTACCCCAGAGAGCTGACACTGGGGAGAACCCAAGGGGGCTATGTTGACGTTGCCAGTATTTTAGTTTTTAAGCTCCCTGGTAGATCCATAAATACATGTTGGCTCTACAGTATACTTTGTTCTATGTTAACTGTCCTATGGAGATTTCCCTATAGAGCGAATGAAAGCTGTGAGAGAGGAGTCCAAGATGAGACAGGCCAGCAAGTCAGGGGTCAGATGGTGGGTGTCTCTGTGGGCCATTTTCAAGTTTGGCTTTCGTCTAAGGGCAAAGGGGATCCACAGAAAGGTGTCAGGACGCGTGGGAGGGATCCCATCAGGTTAGCAGCTGGAACATTAACTCCTGCTACCCAGTAGGGACTGGATTTGTGGAGAGTGGAGCAGTTAAGAGAAATTTGCCGTGGCCCCAACGGTAGAGAACCTCCTCCTTGAAATGCCGTCTTCTGCTTCCAGAATGTTCTTCCTTCCTTTTTCTCTCCCTCTTCTCTGGCCATGCCCTTTTATCCCCATCTCTAATTCCTCTTCCTCCTCTGGCCCCTTGGTGTTGTTGTTTCCCAGAGTGTTTTTTTTTTTCACCCTGTTTTCATTTTTTAGGGACATGTCTTAGTAATATGACTCATATCCCACCTTCAGTTACCATCTCCATGCTCTTGGTTCTCACATTTATTTCTGCAACCCCATCCTTTTTTCCCAGCTCCAAACTGCCTACTGGATATTTTTCCTTGACTGTCTCATAGTTGAAACAGAATCCAGCATGTTTGAAATGGAGTTATTCTCCTTTCCACATGTGCCTTTTCCTGCTGTGTTTGGGGTCTTGATTGACTGTACTATGATCTATCCCGTTGTCTGATCTAGAAAACCGGGTCTGATTCCAGACTCCTCTCTCTGTCAACTTCCCTCTGTAACTGGGTTTCACGTTAGGAATGAAGGGTAAGGCTTGGGTGCTCTGTGCTGTGACACGTTTAGGGACCCAAGAATGCTCAATTCCTTCCTTTCTAGTCACTTTACTGCCCTCCTCGTCAGAAGATTTCAGTGACCTCACCACCAGCAAGATACGATGCCGACTTCAGAGCATTATTACATCTAAGGCCCTTCTGGATCTGGCTGCGATTGACTTTTCATCCTCATTTGCTGCCATTTTTCTGTCCCAACACTCTTTGCAGTCAACCCACTTGAATGTGCCATATTGTTTTAGGGCTCGGTGCCTTGGTATATATACCACTCTTTCTGCTTAGAATTGGAATGTATTTTCTGACCATGCTTGTCTGGTGAATTCTTCAAGTCTTTAAAACTAGCCCGTGATAGCCCTGGTCTTGCTGGGCCCTAATTCCTAGTTTACATGCCTGCTTATCTCCGGCAGACTCTGAACCTCTGAGGCACAGAGAGAGCCCACTCACTTTTTACCTTCCTGTCCTGATACACTGCCAAGGCTCTGCTAGTGTGTTTAGGGTCGACTCTCCCAGCAAACCTCCCCTTTCTCTTTCTGCCCTGTACTAGGATTGTTGGAGATGAGTTGCAAATTACTGAAACAAACATTCCACAGGAAAAAAATACATTGTAATTGTAAACTCTTAGAACAGATATTCTATCTTCTGCAGTTTTGGTATTTGCTACCTCACTTAGAGCAACTCTGGGAGGAAGTATTTATATAGAGTGCATTTTATTTTTTTTATTTTTTTATTTTTTTATTTTTTTATTTTTTTAATTATCTAGCTCTTTTTTTTTAATTTTTTTTAAATTTTTTTAACGTTTATTTTTATTTTTGAGACAGAGAGAGACAGAGCATGAAGGGGGGAGGGGCAGAGAGAGAGGGAGACACAGAATCGGAAGCAGTCTCCAGGCTCCGAGCCATGAGCCCAGAGCCTGACGCGGGGCTCGAACTCACGGACCGCGAGATCGTGACCTGAGCTGAAGTCGGACGCTTAACCGACTGCGCCACCCAGGCGCCCCTATATAGAGTGCATTTTAAACAAAAGTTTCAGTGTTCTCAGTCCTGCTTCCTGACCTTTCCAGGAGCTATCTTCGTGATCTGTCTTCAGTTTCTTTTTTGTCAGTCTTCAGGTTTTTACTCGTAGTGCCTTCTGCTCATCTGCCAGACATATTTAAGCTTCCTCAGTCCTTTTAGCAAGATGATGGTGATGATGATGATGATGGTGGTGGTGGTGATGATGATAAACTCGTCTCTTCAACATTGCTGCTTATTCTTCAAACTCTTTCCTTATTCCTATTCTCCTTTTCATCATTTAAAAAAACCCAGCTATTTATGCTTGGTACATTTACTTGCTCATGTTCTGTTCACTCTGCCCCCTGGAATCTGACGGTAGGCATTACCACGAGGAAAAGCTTTCTCTCAAAGGTGTAAGCGACTTCCAGCTTGCCAATCCAGCTGTGTGTCTTTAACTATGATGCTGCTGCTTCTCTCTGTAGTTTTTGATACTATGGTATTGATGATCTCTTCCTCTTAAAAATGTTTTCCACTCTTCACTTCTGTATCATGGTACTCTCTTTTAAAAATTTTGTTTGTTTGTTTTTTATTTAGAGAGGGCACATGAGCAGGGGAGGGGCAGAGAGGGAGAGAGAGAGAGAATCTAAGCAGGCTTTGCAGTGTCCAGACACAGGGCTCGATCCCACGACTGTGAGATGATGACCTGAGCCCAAATCAAGAGTCAGATGCTTAACCCCCTGAGCCACCTCGGGACCCCTCACGGTACTCTTACAATTTCTAGTCTTTCTCTGATCTTGCAGTTCATCTATTTCGGCACATATGATTCTATCTTTATCCACTGACGTGTGTTCAACAAATATTTATCGGGTGACAATGAAGTGCCAGGCACTGGATGTGTAGTGGAGAACAAAACAGATTATGGTCTAACTTTCTGAAGTCCAGAGTTTAAACTTGGTGTTTGTTATCTATTACTGTTTAACAAATTACCACAAACTTAGTGACTTAAAATAATACACTTACTGTCACAGTTTTTGTGGATCAGGCATCTGGGCATGGCTTACCTCTGCCCTGTGTTCGGGGGTCTCTCACGAGCCTGCAGTCACGGTGTCGGCCGGGGCCGGGGACCCCCCTGCAGCCTCCAGCGGGGGGGGGGGGGGGTCCGCTTCCAGGCTCATGTTCATGTTGGCGGGATTCCTTTCATGGCAGACCGGTGGACAGATGGCCTCGGTGCCCCAGCACCCTCAGCTCCTTGCCACGTGGGTCTGTGTATGTGGCACCTCGTTTCATCGGAGCTAGTGAGGAGGAGGGGCAAAAGAGTTGACTTGCAAGGTGGGAGTTGTGACCTCGTGGAATATGTTGGTGGAAATGATATCCCATTACTTTTACTGTGTTCTAACGGTTAGAAGCAAGTCACAGATCCTACCCACGCTCAAGACGAGATTCCATGGGACAAAACTGCCAGGAAGCAGAGACTCACTAGGGGCCTTCTTAAGAGTCCCCCTGTCACAAACCTGTTAGTGTTTTTCCCTCGGATGGTACGGCCACCTCCATGCCTACTGCTTTTCCAGGGAACTCAGTCCCCTTCCCTTGCCCACACCTGCTTCTCATCCTGTATTCCCTGACCTGGTCAGCCGCCTTGTATGTGTCCAGTCATCTACTCTGGAAAGGAAACCCCGAGATCATTTTCAGTGCTTCCTCTGGAGGTTTAATGGGCCCCTGGGTTCTGTACGTTCTCCCCCTGGGGCGCCTTTCATGTCATTCTGTACTTTCCATCGACACTGACCTGGCTTTAGTTGGTTGTTACGATGCCTCTTTTTTTTTAAATACCAAAAGGCAGAGACCTGGTCTTACTCTGTGGATCCAAAGTGCCAGCCTCGAGAGCAGTGATTCCGAGTCTTGGCTGCACCCTGGAATCACTCAGGGAGCTTGGAATGTCACCAGTGCCTGGGACCCACCGCCAGACGTGATGGCAGACTGGGTCCCAGGTGCAGCTGGACGTTGGCATTTTAAAAATCTCTGTGGGGGGCTCCTGAGTGGCTCAGTTGGTTGGGCGACTGACTTCGGCTCAGGTCATGATCTCGCGGTTCGTGAGTTCGAGCCCCGCGTCGGGCTCCGTGCTGACAGCTCGGAGCCTGGAGCCTGCTTCGGATTCTGTGCCTCCCTCTCTCTCAGCCCCTTCCCTGCTTGCTCTCTGTCTCTCAAAAATAATAAACATTGAAAAAAAAATTTTAAAAATCTCTGTGATTCAAGCGTGCAGGCAACAGTGAAAGCCTTAGTTGAAGAAATCAAGTCTCTGGGAGAATGAAAGGAGGAAAAAATGGTAAACATTTAATGAATAGGAAGAATTTAAACTGGAGTTAAAGTTGCATTAAAAAAATCACACACCCTTCAGATAGAATGTGACACAGCAAAGTAATCAAAATGATCTCTAAAATGATCAGTGAAGGGGTGCCTGGGCGGCTCAGCAGGTTAAGTATCCGACTTCAGCTCAGGTTATCATCTCACAGTTCACAAGTTCGAGCCCCACGTCAGGCTCTGTGCTGACAGTTCCGAGCCTGGAGCCTGCTTCGGATGCTGTGTGTGTGTCTCTCTCTGCCCCTCTCCTGTTTGTGCTTTGTTTCTCTCTAAAAAACAAGCAAACAAAAAACATTAAAATGATCAGTGAAGTTTGGGAATATGTACCTTTGTGGGAATGAGAAATGTGGGAAATCAGAAATGTCAAAGAGTGAAAGATGTAGTTTGTTAAAATACAACGCTTTATTATTAAAAAAATTTTTTTTTTAATGTTTATTTATTTTTGAGAGAGAGAGAAAGAGCACAAGCAGGAGAGGGGTGAAGAGAGCGAGGGAGACACAGAATCCAAAACAGGCTCCAGGCTCTGAGCCGTCAGCACAGAGCCTGATACGGGGCTTGAACCCACGGACCGTGAGATCATGACCTGAGCTGAAGTCAGGCGCTCAACCGACTGAGCCACCCAGGCGCCCCTAAAATACAACACTTTGGTTTTTGTGTTCATGAAGTAAGCAAAAAAGTGAAATAAAGAGCCACCTGGAATAATTCACATTTTTCTTTGTGTTTTGTATGTGTGTGTGTGTGGGTACGTGCACATAAGGTGTAATTTACTTGCAAGTTACTCTGAGTTTCTCCTTTATTTTCCAGGAACGTCTTGAAGACAGTTGCATTGGGTCAGATGTTGTCCTTGTGTATATGCGGGACGGCCATTACCAGCCAGTACCTGGCAGAAATATACAGAGTCAACACGCCCATGCTTCAGAGCTTTATCAACTATTGCCTGCTGCTTCTGTTTTATACGGTGATGCTGGCATTCCAGTCAGGTCGGTACAACGTGAGAGTGGCCTTTGCAGCCAGTTATCTTTATAAAAATGTTGGGCTTCTAATTACTTAAGAAATAAAATGCGAGGTAAAACCAAGAACAGGAAACTATTTTTCATCCAAGTTATTAGAAAAGGAGGGCACCTCTGAATGGTATGCAAATAGCAATTGGAGATTTATGTATAACTGTGAAATTGTTAAGAACAGGGAGCACCAGACGGTACCAGTAGAAGTTGTCAAGGAATTTGAAAAAGTGCTGGGACATCTGACTGGCTCAGTTGGTAAAGCATGGGACTCTTGATCTCGGGGTTGTGAGTTTGAGCCTCACGTTGGAGGTAGAGATTACTTAAAAAAAAAAATGAATAAAATTGAAAAAGTGGAAGCTCCATTGAGAGTCAGGTTTTATTTTTTCCCCTGTGGTTGATACATTTAAGAGACAATATTAAAAACCCTTAAAAAGAGCCTCACTCTCCAAAATACACATTTCCAGCCAAGTGGAGAATGTTAGAGGGAGCATGGGTTGTGTGTAGATCAAGTCTATGTTGTGAGAAAGACAAAGGAATTGGCAAGGAGTTAACATCTTTTTTTGTTTTAATGTTTGTTTATTTTGGGAGAGAGAGAGTAGAGCAGGGGAGGGGCAGAGAGAGGGAGAGAGAGAGAATCTCCTGCTGACAGACAGCCTGATGTAGGGCTTGATCTCATGAGCCATGAGATCATGACCTGAGCCAAAATCAGGACTCACACACTTAACCTCCTGAGCCACTCAGGTGCCCCCCCCCCTTTTAAAAAATATTTATTTTTTAATAATATTAAAAAAGAGACAGCACAAGTGGGGAGGGGCAGAGAGAGAGGGAGAGGGAGAGAAGGAATTAACATCCTTATTACTGGCTGGTTAAGTTGTTTTATTTTATTTTTTTTATTTTTATTTTTTTTTAAATTTTTTTTCAACGTTTTTTATTTATTTTTGGGACAGAGAGAGACAGAGCATGAACGGGGGAGGGGCAGAGAGAGAGGGAGACACAGAATAGGAAACAGGCTCCAGGCTCCGAGCCATCAGCCCAGAGCCTGACGCGGGGCTCGAACTCACGGACCGCGAGATCGTGACCTGGCTGAAGTCGGACGCTTAACCGACTGCGCCACCCAGGCGCCCCTAATGTTTATTTTTGAGAGAGAGAGAAAGTGCAAGGGGGAGGAGTAGCGAGAGGGAGACACAGAATCCAAAGCAGGCTCTCAGCTGTCACCATAGAGCCCAGTGCAGGGCTCGAATCCATGAACCACGAGATCATGACCTGAGCTGAAGTCGGACACTTAACCAACTGAACCACCCAGGTGCCCTTGGTTAAGTTGTTTTAGAATCATTATAGATTTATGATTTCTAGCTGCTGTGCAAAAAATGGGAAAGGTTCTGACTGACCTCTTGTGCCGGATATCATTTGAATTGTTTACCTCATTTTGTTACATTTTATGTCACTCAGTCCTCCCAAGGAAGCAAAGTGAGTATTACCGTTATCCCTACTTTGCAGATGAGGAAACAGAGTCACACAGCCCACCAGAGCTGGTTGTGAGTCATGCAGGTAGCGACTGGTGGAGCCGGATTCCGAGCCAGGCAGCCTGCCCCTGAGCCCATGCTGTGCACGAGGGGCTGTTAGTCGTAACAGACGTCCTTCCCGTAAGAGGAGAGCGTGAGGGGTGTCTGGGTGGCTCAGTTGGTTAAGCGTCTTAGTCATGATCGGCTCGGGTCACGATCTCTCAGTTCTGTGGGTTCGAGCCCTGCATCATGCTCTGTGCTGACAGTGTGGAGCCTGCTTGGGATTCTCTCTCTCTCCCTCTCTCTATGCCCTTCCCGACTTGTGCTGTGTCTGTCTCTCTGAAAATAAATAAGTAAACCTAAAAAACAAAAAGAGATTGAATCCAGGAATGTGAAAACGAGGGGTAACCCAGACTGACCAAGAGGGGGCTGTCCTTCCGTCTTTGGCATTTGAAGCCACATCGTGAAATCACTGGTGTTTGCTAATCCTCTTGTAATATGAACCTTAATAGGTCAGTGGAATTCCTGTGTTGGGTTAAGTGACTTATTTTTGAAAGAAAATGGAAGCCAGTGTGTGTGTGGGGGGGAAACATTTTAAGGGGAAAGCACCAGATTTGGCAAGAATGTTAGGAGTTAGAAACACAATTGGACACATGGTTACTAGCCCCCGGACTCCGCTCCTCTGTGAGCTGTTCTGAACTCTTGAAGGAAGTTAGCATGATTCATAAATATGTCAGTGAGGTCCCCCAAGGGGTGATGGCAGGGACCTTCCAAGCCATGTCGTGTTGAGTGGGACTGACTTTTTGATTTCAGGATGTTCCTGCGAATTGGACTTCGATGATAATTCTTTGGTTATGATTCTCACTTATAGATTATCTTATCGTAAAGCCTTCTCCTGTATGTGCTAACTATGTATCTCCAAAGAAGTGAATTGCAGTTAACTTAAATAAGTAGAATTTGGGCAATAAAAAAAGGTGTTTCTTCAATGATGTAAGTCTTTTTTCCAGACTTATCACTGACTTAATTTTCTCTTGAGAGCACATCTCTTCCAAAAGAATGACCAAGTAGGGGCGCCTGGGTGGCGCAGTCGGTTAAGCGTCCGACTTCAGCCAGGTCACGATCTCGCGGTCCGTGAGTTCGAGCCCCGCGTCAGTCTCTGTGCTGACGGCTCGGAGCCTGGAGCCTTTTTCCTATTCTGTGTCTCCCTCTCTCTCTGCCCCTCCCCCGTTCATGCTCTGTCTCTCTCTGTCCCAAAAATAAATAAAAAAACGTTGAAAAAAAAGTTTAAAAAAAAAAAAAAAAACAAAAACAAAAGAATGACCAAGTGCAGAGATTAAATGACCAAATGGATTTATAAGAAAACATATCATTTCTAGGATAATCTGTAGCTTATCAGCAATGGCAGCATCCAAGCCCATATCTGGATGTTATATTTATGTGACAGTAGGAAAGGAAATTTAACCACTTTTCTCCTACTTACTCTCTCTCTGGTGTTTTCTTTGAACACTTGTCTATGATGACACCTTAGGCTGGGTCTCCTAACAGAAAAAAATCTAACTGCCTCTGCTGAGTTACTGTAGGCATTTAGGTTATGAATAATGGAAATTAGGAAGCACCACATTCGTAATACATAATGAACATTTGCTTTGACTCTTTAATATCTACATTGAACACACATAGTAATATTTTCTTTTCTTTTCTTTTTCTTTTTTTTTTAATTTTTTTTTTTTTTAACATTTATTTTCGAGACAGAGAGAGACAGAGCATGAACAGGGGAGGGTCAGAGAGAGGGAGACACAGAATCCGAAACAGGCTCCAGGCTCTGAGCTGTCAGCACAGAGCCCGACGCGGGGCTCGAACTCATGGACCGCGAGATCACGACCTGAGCCGAAGTCGGCCGCCCAACCGACTGAGTCACCCAGGCGCCCCTTTTCTTTTCTTTTTCTAATGTTTATTCATTTCTGAGAGAGAGAAAGAGAGGGAGCACAAGCCGGGGAGGAGCAGAGACAGAGAGAGGGAGACACAGAATCTGAAGCAGGCTCCGGGCCCTGAGCTGTCAGCACAGAACCCGACATGGGGCTCGAACTCATGAACCATGAAATCATGATCTGAGCCGAAGTTGGAAGCTTAATTGACTGAGCCATCCAGGCGGCCCTCTTTTCTTTCTTTAAAAAAGTATTATTTATTTATTTTGAGAGACCGAGAGAAACAGAGCACACACACAGGGGAGGGGCAGAGAGAGAGAGGGAGACTGAGACTCCCAAGCAGACTCCACACTGTCAGTGCAGATGGGAGACTGAGACCCCTAGCAGGGGTCAGTGCAGACCCCACTGTGGGGCTCGAACTCGTGAACCACGAGATCATGACCTGAGCCGAAGTCGAGAGCCGGACGCTTGACTGACTTAGCCACCCAGGCATCCCCATGGTATTGCTTTCAAGCAACATGTGCCAACCCAGATTTCTTTCCACCAGGTAGTGATAACCTTCTGCACATCTTGAAGAGAAAATGGTGGAAGTACGTCCTGCTTGGACTAGCGGACGTGGAAGCCAATTACCTGATTGTCAGAGCGTACCAGTATACGACTCTAACCAGTGTCCAGGTAAGAGGCAGTCTCTGACCGGTTTGGAGTTTTCAGTTCAAGGAAAGAAGCTGAAGCCATGTTTGCTAGGCCAACTTTATCGAAAACCTGTTCCCTTGCAGGAAATCTAAACACGGGTGGATGCTATCTGTTTTTCAGGGGAGCATATGTGCTAGTGATTAAGATCTCCTGGAATCAGTGAAAACGTATACAAGTTAATCAGTTCCCAACCTGCCAGTGCTGCTCCCCAGTAGAACAGTTGATACCGAAGGAAGCAGAAATATTTAGTTGGCAATTGATGCTGTGATGTTGACAAGAGTTGTTTTAAGTTTGTTTGAACATGGCCCATAAAGTGAGTATACTTTTGTGTGCCACAGAAAACTGCTTTGCTAGTAAAGTAGATATTCAAGACAAAGGGGCCATTGGACTTGTTGGAAGGAACCTCGTAGACACATGGGGTAGAGACTCAGCGTCCTGCGTGGCCAAAGGCAAGAGCGAGCTCCTTATTCCTTTTTTAGGTTGACTCTTGATGGATTGAAAGAAGTGTGTTCCTGCAGAGCAGTACTTTTTCACTTGGTGGGGTTGAGGAAGACTGATTCAGTTGTCTTAATGTTAGCAGACTTACGGGCTGCGTGATGGCACCGACTCACTAGTGGGAACAACAACACAGTTTATAAAGGGAGACTCCGGGGTCAGGTTTACGCTTCACAGTTTAATAGGTTTGTAACTTTGTTTTTGAGAGAGAGAGAGAGAGAGAGAGAGAGCATGCAAGTGGGGGAAGGGCAGAGGTATATATATATATATATATATATATATATATATATAGAGAGAGAGAGAGAGAGAGAGAGAGAGAGAGAGAGAGAGAGAGGTGGGGGGGGGAGAAAAAGGGAGAGAGTCAGTCCCAAGTGGCTTCCATGCCCATTGCAGAACCTGATGTGGGGCTTGATGCCATGACTGTGAAATCACGACCTGAGCCAGGTGCTCAACTGACTTAGTCATCCAGGTGCCCCTAAAATACAGAGATGTGTTTATTTCGTCTTCACATTTTAGGACCATGGAAAAAATTGAACTGAAATTGGACTTATTTCACTTGGAAGACAAAAGGATTGGTGAAAATTTGGTATTTTTCCCATGTGAATATACATTAATTTTTTTTTTTTTTAACGTTTATTTGTTTTTGAGACAGAGAGAGACAGAGCATGAACGGGGGAGGGACAGAGAGAGAGGGAGACACAGAATTGGAAGCAGGCTCCAGGCTCTGAGCCATCAGCCCAGAGCCCAATGCGGGGCTCGAACTCACGGACCGTGAGATCATGACCCGAGCTGAAGTCAGCCGCCCAACCGACTGAGCCACCCAGGCGCCCCAAATGCTGAATGCATCTTATTAAGTGTTTTCTGTTCTGTAACATTGTACTAATTGTGCTAAGGATTGTCTTCAGCAGACTTTTTGGCTTTTGACTGGCTTGGGGAAATATGGGTTAAGACGGATACCACAGGAGGCACGTAAAAAACCCAGGATTTCATAACAATTAAGACCAGGAGTTACTGAAAGAATGAAATTCATCATGAATAGGATTATGTGTGCTTTCAGCTATGAGTAATGAGGGTATGAGAGTGTGGAAGATGGCATTTTTCTAGTCACGTTTATCCTTATAATTTCAGGCACAATTTAATTACTTGATTAGAGCTCCCAGAAACTTTGATCTCTTGACGACTGACGATGACAAGTTTTGAAATGGTACAAGGTCTAAACACAGCTAAGTGGAACTCTTACAGTTGGGTCTTTTTGACTGAAGTTCATGTCCTTTACCACTGAAAAGAATTTCTTTCACTTTTAGCCTCTTAGGAAAATGTAAGCATTTGGTTGTCAAAAGGTGTTTGCTTTTCGGTGCTCGCAAGGAGTACAGTACGAGAAGGGCATGTGACCGCTACAGCTCCCAGCTCCGCGGAGGGTGTGTGTCGCTGGGATCCTTCCAGCCGAGTCTCTGCTTGAGTAAATCTGTGGCCTGGGTGAAAGGGAGTTTGGGCCACGTGGTCTCTGAACCTCCTCCCTAAGGATTCCTTCAAAGATTCTGTAATTACGGGGGTGCCTGGGTGGCTCTGTCAGTTAAGTGTCTGACTTTGGCTCAGGTCATGATCTCCCAGTTCGTGAACTCGAGCCCCACCACAAGCTCTGTACTGACAGCTGGGAGCCTGGAGCCTGCTTCAGATTCTGTGTCTCCCTCTCTCTCTGCCCTCCCCGCTTGTGCTCTGTCTCTCTCTCTCTCAAAAATAAACACTAAAAAAAATTTAAAAAGATTCTGTAATTATGACCAGTAATGTAGTAATTACCAGTAATGTAATATGGTGCTCACGACGTGGCCATTGACACCCCATGGGCTAGTTTGGTACTCGTGCTTCCTCTCACTTTACAGCCACCTCTGCTGGTTCCCCACCCTCAGCCAGCTTCTCCTGCATTGTGCAGCTCTATTCTTTCTAGAACACAGTGCTTTTTGAAGCCCCCATCCTCCATTCTCTAAGGGCTGATTCAATCTCATGTTCTCCTCTGTGCTCCGTCTTTAATAAGGTATTTCTAATAAAATCTAACTCATTTTTGTACCTCTGCTTCCCCCAGCGTCTTACTTATAGTGCCTTGTCTACTGTGGCTGTCCAATAATTTTTAAAGATTAAATTAAATAGGGAGGCTCTTGGGACTGAAAGTAGCAAAGAGAAGATTTCCATCACCAAGAGTACATTGTGAAAAGGAGAATCGATGTAGTTAGAAGCCCATATGTGCTAGGTATCAGATGAGAAGTCATGGGACGTTATGGTAAGAAGGGACCCGTGAGATCATCTGGGTCTGCTCTCTTCCTCTCATATTTTGACGCAGAGGGGGACCGGCTGGGGAGCACGCGGCTGGTCAGTGGCTGCACCCCATGGGCAGTTCCCTTATATGGCCGCCAAAAATTGTTAAAAAATAGAGCCAATATAAGTTTGATTTGAAGACACGATTTCAGGATAGGGAGTTTCCTGTGAGAGTTTTTGAGAGTGACCTTTTGTACTTTTTTTGTTGAAGGAATTCTAGTGTAGACTTTGTTAAGTCATCATGGCTGGATTCTGCTGGTGTCTTCTGGGACGGGCTATTACCATGTGCATCGCTTAATGATTTGTTGTTCCGGCAGGCTCAGTAAAGCACTTAGGGGATTAGCGTTCTGCAGCTGGAATAAATAACAAGGCGCAGTGCCCATTCCCATGTCGGCGCGTCCGCCTCCAGTAACGACATTGCAGTGAAAGGCAATCACTAAACAGCGGTGGACAGCATGAAACAGGCTGCTGGAGATTTAGGGGCCTGCCTTGTCCCAAACCAGAGAGCTACAGAGCGAATCAGCGACAAGGTTAAAAACAAAACAAAACAAAAAACAGAGTGAGCAATAAAACAGTTTCAGGAGTATTATTAGCGTATGGCATGTATTTTATCCTTGAATGCACTCTGCAAAATCTGTGACCTCGAGAATCGAGTGAATAAAATGCCCCATTTTTTCTTTATCTTGCCACCGATTTTGGATTTGCTGGGATCTTGCCACTGTTCACTCCCCTGCCTTTCCGCCCGGCAGTATCAGAGGCGTGGCAAGTGTTTAGGAGTAGACGATGGAGATGAGCCAGAGGATTTGCCGGGAGCAGGTGTTGTCCCACGCGGTGGGGCCGCACACTTGCTCAGGGCGCTGGTGTCTCGGGGCCTTCTGACAGTCCCTGCTACTTCTCTGCAGCTCTTGGCCCAAAGGCACTGAAGTATCTGGTTGTGTGATGACTTATTCCGCCTGCGAGGGCCGTGTCTCACACCTTCGTCTCCAGCTTCTCTTGTTGCGTCTCCCACCTGGGAGGGGCGAAAGTATTTGTTGACTCGGGTCGAGGGTGCACGAGGGCCCCGCAGCTCTGCCTCCTGGACTTACGGGTAAACACAGGCAGGAGTGTCGAGGTAGCACCGGCTGCTGGGAGGAATTCCTGGGGGCAGCAACCGGTTCTCCCGCTTCTGACTGTGGGATTTGGGGCAGCTCACATGACCTCTCTGCGCCTTGGTTTTCCTGCTCTGTGAAATGGGAAATGCATTTTCAGTCTCCTAGAATCGTGAAGGTTAGATGAGCTAACCCAGGTACTGGGGAGTCCAGGCAATGGGGTAAATCCGTGAAATGCACACGAAATGTACACAGCTGGTAGTAGTTAGGTGCTGACTCCGTCGTTTAGCTGAGGAGAGATGGTTTGAGTTGTTTGTTTCTCCTTCCATGCAGCTTTTGGACTGCTTTGGGATTCCTGTGTTGATGGCGCTCTCGTGGTTTGTTCTTTATGCAAGATACAGAGTGGTCCACTTGATTGCTGTAGCTGTCTGTCTGCTGGGCGTGGGGACGATGGTCGGTGCCGACATACTCGCAGGGAGAGAAGACAATTCAGGTGAGGCTGTGCTACTTTGTTTCTGGTTCCATCCCAGAAAAAAATTTTGATTGTATTTTTGCTTTTTTTTAAAAAAATTTTTAATTTATTTATTTTGAGAGAGAGAATGGGAGTAGGGGGCAGGGGCAGAGGGAGAGGAGAGAGAAACCCACGCAGGCCCCATGCTCCGTGAGGAGCCCAACGCGGGGCTCGATCCCACAGCCCTGGGATCATGACCTGAGCCAAAACCAAGAGCCGGACTCTAAACTGAGCCACCCAGGCGCCTCGTGTTTTTGCTTTTATATTGCAAAGATATATGGTAAAAGACAGAAAACGTGTCTTGGTTATAAACTGTCTTTTAAGTTTTTTATTTTGAGATCTATTTGCTTCTGCTGTTGTAACCACTTCCACAAAGCAGCTTTTTTTTTTTTTTAATGTTTATTTATTTTTGAGAGAGAGAGAGAGCGAGCGAGTGAGCACGAGCAGGGTAGGGGCAGAGAGAGGGGGAGACACAGAATCTGAAGCAGGCTCCAGGCTCTGAGCTGTCAGCACAGAGCCTGACGTGGGGCTCGAACCCATAAACTTGAGATCATGACCTGAGCCAAGTCGGACACTTAACCGACTGAGCCACCCAGGTGCCCCTGCAAAGCAGTTTTTTATGTTCTTACCTGTGCACGGTGCTCGTGCCTTTTTGTCACAATAAATAGTTTTGTTTCGTCTCATGAGAGAGACAGTTGTTGATATATTTACAATTAATCTTCGGGCCCATACATTGAGATTAGTTTACTGGAAAAGCTACCGTAGATTGTTGGGTTTTTTTATCAAAAGGAAGTTTCATGTCCACTGGATGACTGACCTCTTTTTCAGTGGCTCCATGGATGAGAACATGTGGACGTGGACATGCTTTGGGCCAAAGTTCAGGCAATTGATGGTATAAAATCTAAATACGGTGTCGAATTCACCCAACCTCCGAGTGACTTTATTGTGCCCTTTGAGAGAAGATAACCTTGACTGGGTAGCTTCCTTCCCTGTAGTTTTCAGTTAATCCCCTGCCATAAATTCCATCAATTTCTCTGTCATAGAATCATTTCCTGAGGCCTTACGTTATGGCTCCATTTTCTGATCTTATAGTCTCCTGAGGGGTTGAACTGTGAGAAAAATCACGGCAGAATTGTGCCAGAAATTGAGGAGAAGAAGGGTCCTTAAACTTTTAGAAATCAGGGTTTGTCCTTCCATAAAGACTTACTTAAACGAACGTGAACCAGATAAACTGCTGGAAGCAAGCCAGCGAGGGTCCCCTATATTGACACTGTGTTGTGTTTTGTGCCTTGTCTTCCTGCAGGTAGTGACGTGCTGATTGGTGACATCTTGGTCCTTCTTGGAGCTTCTCTCTATGCTGTTTCTAATGTGTGTGAAGAGTATATCGTGAAGAAGCTGAGCAGGCAGGAGTTTTTAGGAATGGTGGGCCTATTTGGAACCATTATCAGTGGCATACAGCTGTAAGAGTCTAAAATTTCCCTTAAAAACCAAAGAAGTAGGGGCGCCTGGGTGGCTCAGTCAGTTGAGCGTCCGACTTCGGCCCAGGTCATGATCTCACGCTTCGTGAGTTCGAGCCTCGCGTCGGGTTCTGTGCTGACAGCCTGGAGCCCGCCTCGGATTCTGTGTCTCCCTCTCTCTCTGTCCCTCCCCAGCTCATGTTCCCCCTCTGTCTCTGTCAAAAATAAACTAAACAAAAAAACAAACAAACAAAAAAAACCCAAAGAAGCACATTTATCATACATGATCACTTTCTAGCTACTACTGTTCATTGTTGATTTGGCCCAGATTCCGATTTGAAATCGGTGACTTGCTAACTATCTATGAGGAGACTCTTTTGTTTTGTTTTGTTTTTTGTTTATTTTTATGTGTTTTGAGAGAGAGAGAGCAAGCAGGTAGGGAGGGACAGAGAGAGTGGGGGGGGGGGGGAGAGAGAGAGAGAATCCCAAGCAGGCTCTGCACTGTCAGCACAGAGGCCAGTGTGGGGCTTGAACTCAAGACTGTGAGATCATGACCTGAGCCGAAACCAAGAGCTGGATGCTTAACCAACTGAGCCACCCAGCACCCCTAGAAGATTCTAGAAATGGCAAAAAATATGCCTAATTTTCTTTCTTTTTTTTAGATGTTTTTAATTATTTTTGAGACAGAGAGAGACAGAGCATGAGCAGAGGAGGGGCAGAGAGTGGGGGAGACACAGTATCTAAAGCAGACTCCAGGCTCTGAGCTGTCAGCACAGAGCCTGACGTGGGGCTCGAACTCACACACTGCGAGATCGTGACCTGAGCCGAAGTCGGACGCTTAACTGACTGAGCCACCCAGGCGCCCCTATGCCTCATTTTCTTACGTGTGCATGATGCTTGGGATTTCTGCTTACAGTGTGGTTGGGGCATTACCAAGAAAGACTGTTTTTCAATGATTTCCAGAAACTATTATCTCCCTATTCAAATGGAAGACACACTGTCATGTTTTCCTTCTATAGCTGACCACTATTTGAAAACTGCTTCTACAGTCATAAAACATGTTTATGGGCCCCTTTGATTTTATTCTATGTCATTTTTTTTTTTTTAATTTTTTTTTTTTAACATTTATTTATTTTTGAGACAGAGAGAGACAGAGCATGAACGGGGGAGGGGCAGAGGGAGAGGGAGACACAGAATCGGAAGCAGGCTCCAGGCTCTGAGCCATCAGCCCAGAGCCTGACGCGGGGCTCAAACTCACGGACCGCGAGATCGTGACCCGAGCCGAAGTCGGACGCTCAACCGACTGAGCCACCCAGGCGCCCCTCTATGTCATTTTTATTAAACATACTTACCAAAATTTAAAAATCAATGTAATCCTCAAAAAAGAATCAACATAATTCTTCACCTTAGCTGATGTATAGCAACTAAAATGCTTATAAACAAGTGAAAATGAGTAAGATCTCACTGTGACCTCTTGTTTTAATCTTAGATCGATCGTTGAATGTAAGGATATTGCCAGCATTCAGTGGGACTGGAAAATCGGTATGTTCATAAATGTTCATCCTTTTTTTGGTCAGTATCCTTTTCCTCTAAGTGACAAAAACACGCATCAAGAAATAAATACCTTCATTTACATAATATTTAGTCATTTTTGTAAAATCACAGAGTAATTCAGTACACAGAGGGCTCCAGTGGTCTACAGGGAGCTTTCCGTGAGAACTTGTAAATGAACCTTCCACAGGAGTTAATTCTTAACCTTAACCTTCAGGAATAGCTTTGCTGTCCTAGGAATTCTGAGCAAGACTGACCTTCGGTCACACTCCCTGTCAATTAGATCTGTATCACGAGTCCTCAAAGCTCTTGTGAAGGTTGTCTGCTTGATGTAATTTGTGAAACATTAACCCGAATCATCTGATGGCACGTAATCACCCACCACCTTCCTTTGCTTCTCTTTGGTATTCCTGGGCACCTGCACTAATCAATAATGTAGAAGAAAACAGTGGTGAAACAGGAAAGACTCCAACCTTATTTAATGATGGGTGGAAAGAAGTTATAAGCAGTACGTAAAATGCCGTGTTCATTTGCCGGGCTTGGATAATTTAGTTCAGTTAAATAACTTCGATTGCTGGGGTGTGAGTGGGTGTGTGTGGGTGTGTGTCGGGTATGGGGGTGAGATTGAAGAGGCGTTTGCAAAGCTAAATAGTGAGCACCCACACTGTCCAATAGAGGATGGTTATACTGTGCTTTCTGGGAACACTGAATTTAATGAGATGAACAAAAGATAATGGGTGTTTCTTCTTGATCGTTATTCTGCTTTTATTGACCTTTTATCACAAGATCTCTCTGCCTGGGGCGGCTGGAGCTGTTGAACCAGTCCCACCGTGAGCAAGTTTCTGTGCCCTTCCCCCTCTGACACCCTGTTGGAGTTTTGAAGTCCTTCCTCTATGTCATGTCTTATTATTATATTTTTCCTGAGAGCTTTCTATGCCTCATTGGCAATGCTGAGTGTTAACAAGAGACTTTGTAGATAGTATGTTAAACAGTTAGGGAATTTTATACGGCAGCCAAGCCTTCAGAGTGTCTTTGACTTCTGATTTCTTCCTGTGATATTCGATATTCCACTTTTGTGTCCCCCCACAGCCCTGCTGTTTGTGGCGTTTGCCCTCTGTATGTTTTGCCTGTACAGCTTTATGCCGCTGGTGATTCAGGTCACTAGTGCCACTTCTGTGAACTTGGGCATCCTGACAGCCGACCTCTACAGTCTTTTCTTTGGACTCTTTCTGTTTGGCTATAAGGTAAGCAAATAGGAACACTTGTTTGGTCTAAAAGAAGTAACGGGTTGCTTTAATATTTTAGATACAGAATTAAACCTCATTTTTGGGGCAAGAATTCACTGACAGGGGCGCCTGGGTGGCTCAGTCGGTTAAGCGTCCGACTTCGGCTCAGGTCATGATCTCACCATTCATGAGTTTGAGCCCCGCGTCGGGCTCTGTGCTGACAGCTCAGGGCCTGGAACCTGCTTCCGATTCTGTGTCTCCCTCTCTCTCTGCCCCTCTCCTGCTTGTGCTCGGTCTGTTTCTCTCGCAAAAAGTGAATCAACATAAAAAAAAAAGAATTTCACTGGAAAGTCCCCCTGCGCTCCAGGCAAGTAGCATCTTATTAGTATTATAAGAAGACTTTTGATGTTACAGACTTCTGAAAGGGTCTTGGGTACCCTCAAAGGTCTTGGGAGCTTGAGAACTGCTGCATCAGAAACCCGTCTTTCTTTAGTTGTACCTTCAGTAGATGCCTATTGACAAGCTTGCCATCACAGCAAGCGATTTGAACAAATAGTTAGAATGTTGGCTCTTGCTTGATAATTTTAGTTTCATTTGGGAACAACAACTACAGTCCTTTGTCCTTGTAGAATTTTGTATCCAGGCAGAAATTGCTTGGCACAGATTTACACTATTCCCAGGAATTGGCTGTGAACTCACAAAGCCTAGTTCCGTGCGTTCTCAGAAATTTCTGCTTAAAGAAGCATAAACCATTTTTGCCCTGCAAGGTTACATGTAATAGGAGCTAGCTGTTATCTTTACAATCTTGCTGGTTAAGGTATTCCTGAACTAAAACTGAAAGGGTATTTATAGCTTCTTGGCAGCATCATTAAAAAATAACATGTCAAAATGAATCAGAGAAGTGATCTAACAAGCCTAGATTTTTTTTTTTTTAATGAGAACAATTGCTAAGGGCTACAAAGTAGGCCTTCAAAGTGAGTGAGTTGTTGGGGAGGGAGGCAAGAAAGTTTGATGCTGTGCTTGCATTTCACATAGCTACCACTAGGAGGTGATGGTGTTTCTGTCTTGCAGTTAAACTTAGCAGTTGGCAGGTTATGTGTTACATACAACTTCACTCACCTGTACTTTTTTCTTTTTAGTAAGTAAAATTTTCTAAGTAAAATAATACCCAAGTGGGAAGGAAGAAGTAAGGTTAAAGAAATAAAAGCTTTGAAGTGAAAATACACCTGCCACTACTTATTATAAGCTCCCTTCATGCAGATATTTCCTCTTTCACTGCTCTTAACTTTATATGAAAAAGCCATTTTTTTGACCACATACCTTTAAATTGTTATTCTCAGAATTGGAGCATGCAGACTTTAAAATTCCTTCCCAGTTCTTTTGCTGTATGTTTCTTTGTCCCTGCATGTCTAGCAGCTCACTCTTAGATCAGACTTGGTTGTTTTGGTCAAAGGCTGTTTTGAGGCTTGTAGAGCAAAGAGCAGATCTGCTGTGATCTTCAGAGTAAATTACAGAGGTGGAAAACCATTCAGAGCTTCAAGAAGATACCTAGTGTAGAACCGGTTTTTAAAGACAGGATTATAAGCCCAATATACTACCACTTTTTTACAATTGTAGTATCTAAAATAATGTTGGCTCTGATTTTTTATTAAAAAATTTTTTTAATGTTTATTTTTGAGAGAGGGCAGCAGAGAGAGACAGAACATGAGTGGGGGAGGGGCAGAGAGAGAGGGAGACACAGAATAGCAAGCAGGCTCCAGGCTCTCAGCTGTCAGCACAGAGCTCGACACGGGGCCCAGACCCACAAACCATGAGATCACGATCTGGGCTGAGGTTGTATGCTTAACCAGCTGAGCCCCAGGTGCCCCACTTTGGCTCTGATTTTTTAAAAAATCAGAGAGTTGAAAAAGTTTAAAAATTTTGCCTCCTCTGGAATTGATCTTGAGTAAATACTTACCGACCAGAGGAGCTACAAGAAACTTCCTGCATAGATCCAGATACAAAGGGTAGAATTCAAAGTAAGAAAAAAGGTGAAGGTAAGAGCCTCTAATTCAGGAAACCCCGTTTCCTCAGAGTCTCTCCCCTCTAAGAGAAGTGTCTCCATTTGATCACCTGCTTCTTAAAAGGAAAAGTTATTTTTTCTTCTAAACATTTAAAACCACCAAACCAAAGAGGACATGTTTTGACCAAGTTATGTAGATTTACCCACAAGTAACAGTGAACATTTTATAGGCGAACATAAGTACTGGCTTTATAACACTGACTTTAAACGTTTAGGGTACTCTAAATAGCTTTAACTTTCCCTAATATACTCTGAATATTTTCTCCCCAACAAATATTTATTAAATACCAGCTGTGTGTTGAGGATCGTGCTGAGTATTGATCCCAGAACTAAAGCCAGGTTCTGCTGTTCAGCCTGACATCAACACTGACTTTGCATCATTGTCATTGACTTTGAAGGCTTCCGCACTTTGCCGAGGGCTGTGGCTGTTCCATTCCTTAAAGAGTTCTAAAGTCTCAAGGGGAAGAAGTAATCGAGAGCCTTTAAAAAATTAACGTGTGGAAACCAATGGTGACTGGCAGAAGCCCACTGCTGGAGATGAGCAGCAATGCTCTTAATGCTCATTTCACACCCCTGGTTAGTTCCTCCTTCCCCCTTTGGGAGTGTATCTAGATTCTTTCTCCTCATCTCCTTTCCCAACCTGTTGTGTTTTCTGATTGTTTTTGTTTGTCACCCCCTTATTAGAACTCTTTTTAGACATTAGAACTCTTTGGGGTACACTATGAAATCTCAGCTAGTTTAAAAATATTTATTGGCTTGAGCAAATAGCACACCCCATTCTTAACTTTAAAATCAGGTTAGCAGGACCATTCATAAGTTGAGTTCGCTTGTTGCAAGGGAAAAAAATGGTCCTAGGCACTTCATTACACATAAATCGTGCTGCCTAGTTTCCCTAAGTTTTACTGCACCATCCTTGGTCAGTCTTTAGCTTTTCTCTTTCTGTGTTTTATCTTTGGTGCTGTTAAAAACAATGTTAATTTCCTTAATACTTGACGTTTTGTATGGATCCTCAACTCCAATGAGAGTGAATATACAGAGTGCATATTTATTTAAACTTTGGGGGTATGTCAGGCCATTTTTGGTAAGAATACACAGTGAATTAGTGTTGTGTCTTCACTGCATTTTGCTCTGGGTAGTTGTTTTCCTAAACAGAGAGGGGCAGGTTGGAGAAAGCCACCAGGAACTCCATGTCTCGGTGGTGTGTCTGTCAGAACGGGTTCTTGCTGTAATCAGTCCTTCTGGGAGCAGAGAGGGCAGGGGATTCCTCCTGTAGGGGCTCCCTTCCCTGTGCTTGTCTACCTGCACTTTACAGCAGTGACTTCTTTGGGTTGGAGGCGTTGCTGAGAAATGGTCTTTCGAGCTCTAAAAATCTGAATCTGCTCAGTCCACCATAAATTTGATTATGTAACACTTGCCTGCAGGGACAAGATAATTTATTATATTTTAACAAAGTGGATTTTATTTCATTTTTTAAAGTTTATTTTTATTTATTTTTGAGAGAGAGATAAAGGATGAGCAGGGGCGGGGCAGAGAGCAAGGGAGACACAGAATCGGAAGCAGGCTCCAGGCTCTGAGCTATTAATACAAAGCCTGATGTGGGGCTTGAACCCATAAACCATGAGGTCGTGACCTGAGCCGAAATCAAGAGTCAGACGCTTAACTGACCGAGCCACCCAGGTGCCCCCAAAATGGATTTCACCACATTCTCACACATGAAGGGTTGTTGAGAACTTGTCACATCTGTACATCCACATTGTATCTTAGGTCCTATCTTCCTCTGTTTCACATCAGTATTATAAATTGTGCTTATGGTCTGAAATTGACTCTCTCATGGTGTCCAGGCTGACTTTCGATTCTCTCCACTGAGTGGGACTGGTTGCAAGGTGGGAGTACAGCTGGGTTATCACAGAGCGAGGCAAAATTTCCATTCTCTAGAGATCCAAGTGTCCCCTTGGCTGAGGCACCAGCTGCTGTGGCCAGAGTGTCGCGGCCGGCGCGACAAACACCGAGGTCAGGGTCCTGAGGGTAGGGGAATGCAAGAAAAAAAGAGAGAAGAGAAAGTTTGGGAACAGGAGGGTTCCCTGGGCTGATGGCCCAAGTGACGGCTTTATTGTTGCTGTACACAATCTTTTATAACCAGACTCTTATGGGTTAGGTCATTCTAAGAATAAACAGGTTTCACATAATCGCTGCCCACCAAAACATTTAGTTCTGTGTTTCTTGTGCATTTTCTAGACAGGTCACAAGACCTTGTTGATAAGATCGCTAGCAAAACACAATTCCCATGTTTGTTTCTATCTGACTCGGGGTAGAAAAAGGGAGGTAGCATTACTGCCAACACCTGCAGACCACAGGCTTCAGGAATTAACTTTCTCAGCCTTGACAAGGCTTTCGTATGCCCTTGAGAGGGGGGGGAATGGGAGGGGGAACCACCGGGTTGGCTTGAGTCAACAGGGAACGTTGCTCGACCCGGTCTCAGCCTGGCGCCGGGGCCCGGCCTCCCACGTGAATGGGAGGGGGGACCACCGGGTTGGCTTGAGTCAACGGGGAACATTGCTCGACCCGGTCTCAGCCTGGCACCGGGTCCCGGCCCCCCACGCCAGAGTGCGTACGATCACCGGCATCCGTACTGGAGGGTTTGGGGCATGAGCGAGTGTCTCCTTAGGCAACTTTCAGGAAAAAAGGATTGTGAGAGGGTCACCCTGAAAGCACAGTTGGCAAAGGGCGGCAGCCATCGTGTGTTTGTCGGAGACCACGACCCGTAGCCTGTTCTCCTCCTAGTTTTCGGGGCTCTACCTCCTGTCCTTCACCGTCATCATGGTGGGGTTCGTCCTCTACTGCTCCACCCCCACGCGCACAGCCGAGCCGGCAGAGAGCAGCGTGCCGCCCATCACCAGCATCGGAATTGACAACCTAGGACTGAAGCTCGAGGAGAACCTGCAGGAGACCCCCTCGGCCGCCTTGTAGCTGGACAAGAAGGGGCGCACACGCCTGAGGCTTCCTGGGAAGCCGGGAGCCGTCGCCGGGGGCAAGCAGAGCCCGCTGAGCACCGAGGGGACACTTGGAAAATTGGTAGGTGGGGAGTGAGCCCCGTAGCATTGGACTGGATCCAGTGGTTAAATTTTACAAAGGAATACAAAATAATATATCAAAAGTAGAACTATGAAAATAGAACAGAAGACAGGGTGGCTGGGATCGTGTCTCTGTTTGAGAACCAATACCTGTTAGTGTCAGGGAGACAAGCTGTGTCCCCGTACTGGGGTCTCGGAGGCACAGGTGGGAGAGCATTGCGGGGAGACAACCAGGCACGATCCAGCCTCAGGACAGGGCCTGAAAGTGGGCTGTCCAGCGGGGCTGGGCAGTCAGAAGTTGGGGGAGTCGGTGTGGTTTGGGGTCGGTTTCCACAGTTAGAGGCTTCTGGGTTTTGTCTCGTTGAGACAATCGTTGTCCACAAGCCTTGTGGCCTTTATACCACAGTGAGGTCTGGTGATTGCATATGGCGGCATGGGTGGGGTAGCCCTTGAGAAATCCCGAGATACAAGTGTGAGTATCATAGATGTAGGAAAGAAGGGTCCATACAGTAGACTGAGGAACCCTCTCTCCGTTGTTCAAAGAGGGTGCCACACTACTTCTCACCAAGTGTTTGTAACGTGCCATGAGACATCATCTATCACTATGCCACTTTACAAAAACTGTGTATGTAAACTTTTTTCTAATGTAATAAAGAAATTGAGGGTAAACGTTCATGTTATTAAAAGATTTTGATGTCATGGAAATACATTCACTGTGTGGTTTCTTTGATTAACCAGTTCCCCTTTTGGATTTTAAATGACTTTATTAGGGGCACCTGGGTGGCTCAGTCTGTTGAGCGTCTGACTTCGGCTCGGGTCATGATCTCACCGTCAGTGGGTTTGAGCCCCGCGTCGGTCTCTGTGCTGACAGCTCAGAGCCTGGAGCCTGCTTCGGATTCTGTCTCCCTCTCTCTCTGCCACTCCCCCACTCACGCTCTGTTCTCTGTGTCTCTCCAAAATGAGTAAATGTTAAAATTTTTTTTAATAACTTTATATATTCCAGATTTCTCCATATCTAACATTTTAGGATCATGTCTTTCTGTAAGGTGGCAGACCTGTCTGGGGCTGTGTTGGGATGGAGGGAAGTTCAGAGTGAACCCACAGATCATTATTTGCCAGAATAATCTTTTTAAAATTGAATTATCTTAATTAAATTTTTTTTAAATATGTATTTTTAAAATTTATTTATTTATTTTGAGAGAGCGAGTGCAAATGGAGAAGGGAGAGAGAATCCCAAGGCAGCTCTGTAGCACTACCGTAGAGCCCGACATGGGGCTTGAACCTGTGAACCTCAAGATCATGACCTGAGCCAAAGTCAGATGCTTAACTGACTGAGCCACCCAGACACCTCTAATTTTTTTTTTTTTTTTTTTTTTTTTTTACTTTTTTGAGTGAAATAAACTTTTATTCTCTGCAGCTGATTAAAACTAATGGTTGGTTTTTGCTCTGTACCATTCACAGCTACCAATGAGTGGACAAGTTTAGGTTACAGTGTTTGGCCCTTTGGGGAAGACTTTCAGTTTGATTAGTACATTATTTCTTAAAATGTCCTTCTTTGGGGGGTGCCTGGGTGGCTCAGTCGGTTAAGCATCTGACTCTCGATTTCGGCTCACGTTATGATATCGCGGGTTGTGGGTTCGAGCCCTGCATCAGACTCAGCGCTGACAGCATGGAGCCTGCTTGGATTCTCTCTGTCTCTCTCTCTCTCTCTCTCTCTCTCTGTCTCTCAAAATAAGTAAATAAACAGGGTCGCCTGGGTGGCTCAGTCGGTTGAGCGTCTGACTTCAGCTCAGGTCATGATCTCGCAGTTTGTGAGTTCAAGCCCCGTGTCGGGCTCTGTGCTAACAGCTCAGAGTCTGGAGCCTGCTTCAGATTCTGTGTCTCCCTCTCTCTGCCCCTTCCCCACTCATGCTCTGTCTGTCTCTCTTTCTCTGTCAAAAATAAATAAACTTTTTTAAAAAATAAGTAAACATAAAAAAAACTTTTTAAAATATCTTGCTTTGGCATAAACCTGTATGTAGGGACAGTGAAATGGAGAATCTCTGGTGACAGCATCCCACGTGTCTGTTAAGGTTTAGCTCAACTGTCCTCTCTTTCTCTGAAGCCTTCTTCAGGCCATCCAGGCCGGGCCTCTGCTCCTGTAGGCTACCGGGGCCCTTGTTCATATCTTCTTGTAGCACTCACTGAGCGCTTGCTGTTTACCTGCCCTTCTTCACCACAGGCTGAGCTCTTTCAGGTCCACTGTGGCTTTTGTTCATCTTTCTAGACCTTGTTCATCTCACCTCTTGGGCATTTGTTAAGTGAACTTTGTCTTTGGTCCCAGTTCAGAGAATTTAAGGGGAGACTGATCTAAAGTAAGGGTTTTTATGCAGATACTTTTAGGCAGTATTATCTTACCCTGCCCTGCCCTGCCCTTTCCACCCATCCCCCTAAACCTGGTGTTTTTTCTCATCTCCTGCTCCCTCTGGAGAGGCAGGGGCAAAGGAATTCCCGCGTTAGCATCCTGAATTAAACCTTAGAATTCGGTCTTCCAGAGATGCAATGCTGTGAATGACATTCAGCAATTGAATAATGGTACCACAAAGCTGTGCGTCCTGGCTTCAATATTTAGTTCATGAAGACTGTCACTTCCCGGTCTCCATAATAACACTTCCATGGAAAATGTGTCTTCAAATATCCGGCTCACATACAAGCTTTTGAAACACAATACGTTCTTACATTGAGAACCTCCTGTAAATACTTTTCCAGCCTATTAGAACAGTATTGATGTTTCGGTCTTTTTTTTGTAGATATTCATACCATTAAAAAAACCCTCCTGAATGTTACAATAGGGCTGCTAGGTTGTTCTCTAGTGTCGTACAGAAGTAATAAATTGTGCAGTTGGACTGTGGTAACACTGGAAGGAGAGCAGTCTTTGCTGGTGCCATTTTCACTGTTTGCGCTCTGAAAGTAGGTTCTCTTGTGGACAGGCGGTTAACATTTCTCACCCTTCTGGGACCAGTGGCTCGTGGAGAATTTGTATGTGTTATCTGTGGTGTGCCCAGCAGGTGGCGCTTTAACAGGTGTTCCTTACAGAGACCTGTGACATAAACCATTGTCATTTTATAGTACCTCCGTAATATCCTATTAAATCGAAGTGTTTTGTTTTGAAAGAGGGTATTCTGATGACTGCCTTCAGCAGGGATTGGCTTTGATGAGCAGGTGAAGGATAGAATTCTCAGAGAAGTGGAAGCCTCTCTTGCAGGGCAGAGTTTGGTGGCGTGTGGGAACACAGATGCCAAGATTTCTTTCAGCTTGGCAGCTTGCAGCCCCCATGGCTCTTGAAACACTGAATTCTGAGGGGCTGCGGTTCCCCTGGAGCTGCTGAGCCAGCAGGTGCGTGTCTAGTGAGAGGAGCTGGGAAGATTTTCATGTAAAAACCAGCCTGATCGTGCCGTTTTCCCTGCAGCTCTGGAGCCTGCCCTTTTACGACGCCGTCTGCATGGGCTCTGAGGTCTTCTGTCTGCCTAGTCACGACTCTCTTTTCTGTCATTATTATGGTGATGTGCCATTTTCATCCACATTTAATCACTTAGTATCTGGACGCATCCTCAGCCCTCAAAAGATACGCATAAATCAGGGAACTTCAGCAGATAGCCACTTAGCTGATTAAAAGGCGAGTGATTTATGAGGAAATTAGGTAATGCTGAACGTGCAGTTCTCCCACAGTCCTAGGGCGTTCGGAGACGTCTGGCAATCTAGAAATGGTATCTCAAGGGGAGTAAAGGCTCTCCAGAAGAGCAGAATTTTACTTGTAGGATTTAATGTCCCAGACTTCCTGCTCCTGATGGCTTTTGTCATGCACTTCACTCCTTGGTTGAAATACTGTCCTCTTCAAGCAATCCTGAAGTGCAGATACTTTTGGAGAAGGAATTTAGGTTGGAAGGGAAGTCGTTTGAACAATTACTGGCTCCAAGTGACCTTAACAAGCATACAGATGGTGCCATATAACCAACCCGCGGTGAGCAGTGACTGCCTGTGGCCTGCCCAGTGGGGAGGCCAGATTCTGCACACCAGGTATGATGGAGGGGGCTAGCGGTGCTAGTGTCTGGAGTTACCACGTGGAGTCCCACCTTCCCCGACCACAGATGGTACTTTGTTTCTGCGAAGTGACCGTGCTCTCCCGCTCCGGCCCAAGTATTTCACGTTTTCCCATTCTTTGGGATGTCTATTCTCACTCGGTCTTGTGAGCCCACGTGAGAGCTTACCCAGTTTGGTCTTTGTGAAAAGGCTGGCAGGTGAATGCGTGCACCTTAAATGGGGGTGCAGAGGGACACAGACCATCGTCCCCTCCGTCAGCAGCTCCTCCCCAGCCCTACCCTCCAACATCTTATTTCTCCAGAAACTGCTTTGTCCGTAGGACTGATAGCAGCTGCCCCAGCAAGTCTGCCCCCACCCTTGACACACAGCTAGAGGCATTCCTGTAGAACTTCAATTTCCGGTCCACCTGTTGGGTTGAGTGTAAATGGTACCTTCATTGGCCACAACTGGCATACGGTAATTCGGAGGATTTGACAAGACGGGGAGGGCCAGGGCCTGATTCTTGATCTGCTCACTACAGTGTGAGCCATGCCAGAACAGGGGTGTGTGGCCCAGTTGAGAGCCACAGCTGGCTGGGGAGCATAGTGTACTTCCCAAGAACTCTTGGGTCATGATACACGAACTTAGGTTATGCCCCATCTCTTTGTGGGGAGTAGAGCAGGAAGACTCTAGGTCAGGCAGAGCCCCTGGCTGGGAGACTTGTTTGTAGACAGAAGGGCACTTTCTACTTGCCTGGAGTTCAGGGATGACGTGCTAATCTAGGAAGAAGTTTGGCTGGGTTATGGGAGGATACCCACAGAGATCCCCAAGACAGGGATGCATGGGACAAGAAGAGACTAGGGAAGGTGAGAGTCCTACGCCCCTGGGACTGTGGATGGCACCACATTCGTGATGGTCGAAGGGTGCTTTGTCCAACTTACATAGGCAGGAGCACTGGTTTCTGCTTTGTGAGGCTCTGTTGATTTTCTTCCCAAATATACGGTATTACCATGGAGAAGATGGTTCTCTGGATGACAAAGGGTGCCATTCCTTTCTGGGTGGGGCCTGTGCCGATCCAGGTGGGCCCAGACTTGATATGGTGCGTTGTGGTTCTCCAGGGAACGACCTGAACCTGCTGAAGCCTGGCCATCTGGCTCACGGTCCTTAATACTTAGCATTCAAATTCAAACAGTCATCTCGTAAGGTGTCAGCTGAGCTCATGCACTTAATATATATCTCTTGCCCAAAGCTACTGACTTTATTTCCTGTCTAGGGGTCTACACTTTCAGGGATCAAGCAGTTTTAAATTTTCAATCCTCAAAACACAGAATATTCCCCCAAGTAGACCATCAGGTCCTCCTAAGGGATGTATCCCTTGCTACTTCAAAAGCCATGAAAGTAACTCACCTTTTTAGAGACGATTCTCCAAGGTATTCCATTGTGTCCACACCAAATTCGGGGGCAATAACTATGTTCAGTCTCTGCTATCCCATCCCCTTTGGAAGGGAAGCTGCTGTCAATAAAGGTAGGTAGAGCAGTTTTCTGGTGCCTTCCTGGCTGAAAAAGAAAAAAAAAAAAACCCACAGATTTGTCATCTGCACAGTCACTCCACTATATTAAATTTAGTATGACTTACATTTAAGAATAAACCATCAACTTTGAAAAATCTAGCGATTTTCCTTTTGAAGTATAACATTTACTAGTAATCATTTCTCTGATGGGGATTAATAACTACTTGTGCTTTATTGACATAGCAGTAAAATTTGTTGCCAACAGTATTTTTATTTTTGGCCCACTAGAGTGATTACTTTGTGATTTTTCTCAGAGCAATAAAATTTATTTCCAACAAAGCAACTGTACATTTTATTATCTTCCCATTTCATTATTTAGCATTCCCCCCCCTCGCCAAAGTTTTTATTAATTTATTTTGAGAGACACGGAGACAGTGCAGGTGACGGAGGGACAGACAGACAGGGAGAGAGAGAATCCCAAGCAGGCTCCGTGTTGCCAGTGCAGAGCCCAACGTGGGGCTCGAACTCACAAAACCATGAGATCGTGACCTGAGCCAAAACCAAGAGTCAGACGCTTAACTGAGCCACTGAGGTGCCCCCATATTTCGTTTTAGTCTCTCTCTCTCTCTCTCTCTCTCTCTCTCTCTCTCTCTCTCCATCTCTCCATCTGGTCAGCCAACTCCTGCCTCCCCGTCACTCATAAGCCCTCACTAAGGATTTTGACACTGGCTACTATCTTCCCACCCAACTTCCTCCATAACTTGGATGATCTGTGCCCATGTGGACGACTTGCCCACACTTGAATCGCACAGTTTATTTATGGCCTCCATGCCAATGACTGTTACCTTAATTTCTCTGCTGCTCTCGTGATACATCTGTGTCTTGTTATCACTTAGAAGTGCTTCGTGTATTCCCATATTTTATATTCTGAGCACAATTTACATCCCTAAACCCAGCATACCTGTTTGTTTTTCCAGCCCTTCTGAACTCTCGTTCTTTGGTTGCTTTCATTTCACCCCTTCTAGAATATTCTTCTCCCTATTCTGCCCAGAGTCTGTGATTGATTGCTTGGATTTCGTCCCTCCTCACCTACATTCTTCATTTCCTTGCCCCCACATCCTGCCCAGCAAAACCCCAATGCTGGATGGGTGGTGTGATACAGTACCTTTCGTGACTTCCTAGATTGAGAGATACAGATTTGTCCCAACCTGACATTCCTAGCCCATGATCCGGGCATCACTCAACTACCTGCTTAATTAACACCACCTCTGGTCTAACTTAGGAAGTATGCGTTGGAGAATCCCTAGGGTTGAGAGTCTAGGTTATTCTTCTATCCAGTCAAGGGGGTTACATGGATAAGGTATCAGCAGGTTTGTAGTGGAAGGCCTCCCTATCAACTTCATCCTTCGTTCTTTGGTTTCTCTTGGTATTGGTTCATTCCTCACTTTTTTAAATAGGAAAATTACTAGTTTATTTACTTATTTAAGAGAGAGGGCTCTTGCGCACACGGGAGGGGCAGAGGGGGGCGGAGGGAATCTCAAGAAGGCTTCATGCTCAGTGTGGAGCTTGACGTGGTGCTCTATCCCACAAACCATGAGATCATGAGTTGAAATCAAGAGGTAGACGCTCAACTGACCGAGCCACCGAGGCGCCCTGCAGCTACATCCTTCCATTTGGAATGTCCTGTTGTCCTGCCGTTATTTCCCTGCCTTCTGACAAGCCAAGCACTGGTTCAAGAAGTTTGCTTATAAGTACCAGACCTCAGGTACGACTGTTCAAGTGACACATATACCAGGTCTCCCCCATTACTTATATACTGCCCTGCTGTGCTAACATGGGGGCTACTGCCTAGGGCCCTCTGAGACAGTGAAAGTTGTCCGTCCAACAGCCTTCTACAAGATTGGTTGTTGCAACTTTAATTATAATAGCAAAAATTTGAAAACGTTGGTGCATCAGCAGAAAGGATCAATAAATTTTGGTGTATTCACAAATGTAATGCCGCTCACTGATAAAAAGAATGTGCTTATGATACATGTGATGATGTAAATAAGTCTCAAAAACATCATATTGAGTGAAAGAAATGAAGAAGAAAAGAGTACATATTGTATGATTCCTTTTATGTAAAGTTCAAAGACAGGAAAAACTCATTTATAGAGAATGGGGAAAGGGGTGCCTGGGTGGTTAGTCGGTTAAGCGTCCGACTTCGGCTCAGGTCATGATCTCACGGTCTGTGGGTTCGAGCCCCGCGTCGGGCTGTGTGCTCACAGCTCAGAGCCTGGAGCCTGCTTTGGATTCTGTGTCTCCCTCTCTCTCTGACCCTACCCTGTTCATGCTCTGTCTCTCTCTGTCTCAAAAATAAGTAAACATTAAAAAAAATTAAAAAGAGAGAGAGAACGGGGAAACATTGACAGGAAATAGAAATCAGAATGTTAATTGCTGCCGGGTAGCGCAAGGGTCCTTGGAAAAGTGCATGAAGGAACTTTCTAGGGTGGTGAAAACATTCTCTACCGTGCCTGGTAATATTGGTTAATGGGTGTCCAATAATCTTTATGCCCATTGACTCCTTTCACTCAGACCTACCTCATCTTGCACTGTTCCTTGTTCCGTTTGATCCACCCAATTCTCCCTTCCACCGTCCAGCTGTGACCTGTCCTGGTACCTCGGGATGGGAAACCACAAGGCTTGTGGAGGGGGTCCTGCGCAAAAGGGGTGGCATGCAAGCTCCACGTGGACCCTGATACGGAGGTGAGCAGCTTACAGTCCAGAAGTGTGGCTGTGGGATGTGACCTGCAACCCTTAGAATTCATTCTCCCAGGGGATTAGGATTCTCTGCCAAACCCACAAGGAAATTTGGGTCTGCTCTCTGTGAGAAGAGACCTTGGCACTCCAAATAGCAACTTCCTCAAGGACTTATCGTTGCTGTGATAAAAACAGCCTAGTATAAGTATGAATTTTTTAAATTGTAATTTCAAATAAATAAAATCTCTAAAGATCAGTACTTTCTGGTAGGCAGAATAATGACTCCCCAAAGAAGTTCAAGTCCTGTGAATATGTTACCCTACATGTTACAGATGTGATCAAGTTGCAATCTTGAGATGGAGAGAATATCCTGGATTACTGGGTGGGTCCAATGTAATCACAAGGGTCCTTATAAGTGACAGTGGAAAGTAGAAGGGTCAGGGAAGATACTGAAACAGAGTCAGAGTGATGGGACAAGACGGAAACAGGACCATGAAGTACGGGGGATGGGCAGCCTCTAGAAATTGGAAAAAGCAAGAAAATAGATTCCCCCTGGAGACTCCATAAAGGAACATAGCCTTGCCCACACCTTAATTTTGACCCAGCAAGAACCATTTCAGACTTACGATCTCTAGAATTGGAAGATAATAAATTCGTGTTGTGTCAAGTCACTAAGTTTGTGGCTGTTTGTTACACAGTACATAGGACACTAATACACCAACGGTCTGTGGTTAACAAACACTTACATCCAGGCGTCAGGTGGAACAGGGGTACCAGAGCCATCTTGGACTCTAATCTTTTCAACTAGCTGAGGGACTGTGGACAGTGATAGTGTTCAAGTCATTGGGCCCCAGATCCTCTTCTGTTAAATGGGGATGACGGCAGGCTCCTGTTTCCATTATTTTTCTCAAATATGTGTTGGTCGTACCCTGAGCCCGGGGAAGCATCCAATAGAGGGCAGGATCTGGGCTATGCAGTTTGCCAAACCTAACCTATGTTCAAACTTCAGCTCTTTTATTTACTAGGTGCAGTCTTGGGCGAGTCATTTAACCTCCCTGAGCCTTTTCTTCATCTGCAAAATGAAAAGGGTAATCATGCCTCCTGCCCCATGGAAGCTTTAACCACTCAGTACATGTTACAGACTCAGAACACAGCCTGGCATTTAACACGTGCTTGACACACTCATTGTTGGGGCCATTATCTCTGACCTTAGGTAAAGTTATCGTATAAGGATGACCTTTTGCTTATTTGTAATGTGGTTGTACTCTAAGAAATGTCTTCTTCGTAGATTCCTATGAGGATTAAAGAAGTGCCTGGTACTTAGTGTTCAAAAATACGAACTCCCTTTTGTATCCATGCTTGTGGATAGCATGGGGGAATTTCTTAGAAACTTGGAGGGGAGTTGGGTACCAGTTGAGTGTTTGGGTTTTGGAGAAAGACCTAAAATTTGAATCTCCTATAACTTGGTGACTTGGGGTAAGTTCCTTAAGCTCTCTGAGCTCAGTGTTCTTAACCTCAATAGTTTTACCTACAGGATTGTTTAAACGCTCAGCACAGCGCCTCGCAGGGAGTAAATGCTCGTTAAAACGTGGCTAGTGTTTTGGTAGAAGGATGTCACCCGACTTTTCCGGTGTACCTCACAATCAGAAGATTGTACATAGTACATGCTCAGTAAGTTTCTCCTGAATATATCATTTCAGAAAATAATAATTTGGGTGGATTCTCATCTAGGGAGCTCATGTGGTCTTCGAAAAATTGTTTTCCCCCTGTTTACACAAATGGTTAATGTTACGAAAAACTGAAGAAATACAGGTAAGAATAAGAAGGTAACAAAAATTCCTCCAGATCGGGATAGTCACCATCAGTAATTTGGAGAACGTCTTTCCAGATTTTTATGCATGTACTCACATGAATAAAATTTGCACACATATACACACATACAAGTCTACATGTATGGAACTATATGGTACATAACACCTTGTGATTTCCTTTCTTTCTTTCTTTCTTTCTTTCTTTCTTTCTTTCTTTCTTTTCTTTCTTTCTTTCTTTCTTTCTTTCTTTCTTTCTTTCTTTTTCACTCAACAAGATGTCATAGACATCTCCCCAAGCAGAGAATATTGCTCTTCCTGTCTTAAGAGTTGAATGCTTGAGGGGTGCCTGGGTGGCTCAGTCAGTTGAGCCCTCCGACTTGGGCTCAGGTCACGATCTCACAGCTCGTGGGTTCGAGCCCCGCATCAAGCTCACCACCTGCTTCGGATCGTATGTCCGCCCCCCCCTTCCCCATTTGTGCTCTCTCTGTCAAAAATACATAAATCTTAAAAACCAAAACCCCCAAACCAAAAAAACCAGAGTTGGATGCTTGAACCGGTAAGGAGGCACCTGGTAAATCAAAGAAGTGGACACTAGGTGGTGGTGTTGAGATGATGAAAAATTCGGAAAATAAATACCGGAGTTACACAGGAATGGGAGGCCCCTGGGACTTTGTTGAGCCGAATCCTGCCATTGATGTTCTGATAATTAATAACTGGTAAAAGGATATTTATCTGACTGAGATTGTATTACTTTGGAGGCTTCATATTCCCCCAGCAAGCATCAGCAACTGAGACTCTTAAAAGATTGGTAAGGCTGCCTTCAGAGCTGTTTTATTGCCGATCTGTGAGCCTGAAATCTGCCCTCTAACGGGAGGAGTGAACAACTGGCCTCCCCTTCACACTCTCTTCCCAGCCTCCAATCCGGACACAGCAGAGGGACGAGCACTCTTGCTTCCTGTTGACCCTGAAAAGCAAGCCTGATTCTGGATTTCTGTCCATGGCAGCAGAAGCCCAGCTCCACGGCAGTGAGGCCAGAACCAGCTCCCTGACTGGCCCAGGGTACTGTGGGTGATGCTCGACTCTGAGAGCCAAGTCCTAAGGGCCTAGATCCCCAGACTCCCATCAAGTGCGTCCACAGAGATAGCAGGTCAGCCTAGACCTTCAGAAGCCTAGCCACCTTGGAGCCACCTGGTTTTCTGTGGAGACTTTCCACTTCAGATGCCAACACACACACACACACACACACACACACACACACACACACACACACACACACCTTTGATATTTGTGCAGTATGCTCTATTGGGAAGAGTGCAAGATGCAAATCAGGAGTTTCAGGTCCAATTTTACGACATTGGTTAAATCCCTTACCCTGCTTCTCCATCTTGGTTTTGTGAAATAGGAGTATCAGAAAACCACAGGTCCAAGATGGAGTCACTTACGCCAGGCCACGTCACCAAGATGGGGCTTAATACCTAACCCGATTGCATTTCCAAACTCCCCCAGAGGTGTAGTATTGTTGTTGTCTTTGAGATTTTATGTTTAAGTAATCTCTACACCCAGTGTGGGGCTCGAACCCACAACCCCGGGATCAAGAGTTACAGGCTCCACCGACTGAGCCAGCCAGGCGCCCCAGAAATGTAGTCTTAACTGGTCAGTCAGGAATTTTCTGGTCAGCACCCATGATGTAATGTATCACATGGATCCTCTCCATCCCCCAAAGGAAAATGAGGTGATCTGCCTAATGAGACCTCCTGCCGTCCCCCTGAGGGACGGTGCCCTCAGAGGGGAACAGTCTTTTCTTTTGCTACTAACTTCCTTGTCCCACCCTCCTTCCTTTGAAAACCTTAAATTTTATACAACTGGGAGTTCCCCCCTACTTGCTGGTTGAGATGCTACCTCATCATGAACAGCCTAATAAGGCCAATTAGATCTTCAAATTTCCTCACTTGAATTTTTGTGTGTTACACGAGTACTAACAGCTGGTCCCATTCTGGGGTATTAAATATGTAGACGATGCACACGCTTAGGACCCCGCCAGCCACCCCCGTAAATTAGAAAAAACATTCTGAATTTGGTAATTTCTATTTTTAAGAATAGCCGTCATGGGAAAAAACGGTCCTTTGTGAGTTCCTTTACCTTTATTTTATGATTCAGTTCATTTTTATTTTGTACTACGCCGACTTCAAATCACTCCATGGTAGAGGCTCCTACAGGCTTAGTACCATCCAAATACTCTGTGATTCGGGACGTGACGTTATTTTCAGAGTCAGAGCTCAGTCCTGTCACATTCACTGACAGTAACCCCATGTGTCTATTATAGCACTGAGTCACTGACATAAATTTCTTCTTACGGGAAGTGGCACAAGGCAAGGAGAGGCTTTGTTCACACAGACTCTATGAAAAGCTGTAAGTCACTTGCTCTGGAAGCAGACCCTTCTGGCTTTGGCTGGAGAAAATATCTGTCTTAATTGCACAGCCCGAATAGAGAAAGCTTGAGGAAATGGTTTGGGAAAGGACATTGTTGAAAATGTAAGGGCAATCTAGCTGTCCTTCTGGTCACAAGCAACCAAAAAGAGGGTTGGGGCACCTGGGTGGATCAGTCAGTTGAGCATCACTCTTGATCTCAGTTCAGGTCTCGATCTCAGGGTTGTGAGTTCAAGCCCCTTGCTGGGTTCCATGGGTTCCATGGGTTGGTGTGGATCCTGCCTTAAAAAAAAAAAAAAAAAAAAGAGGGTTAACTAGTGACCCAAATGAGGCATTGCCAATGTGATCACATTATGTTCAATTTAATTCAATGAAATATATTTCAATCCACTTAACAGCTTGAAAAAAATTTTTTAATGTTTATTTTTTGAAAAAGAGAGCACAAACAGGGTAGGGGCAGAGAGAGAGGGGGAGACACAGAATCTGAAGCAGGCTTCAGGATTTGAGCTGTCAGCACAGAGCCCAACATGGGGCCCGAACTCCTGAACCGTGAGATCATGACCTGAGCTGAAGTCAGCCGCTTAATCGACTGAGCCACCCAGGTGCCCCATCCACTTAAAGCTTCTTGTGTGGCTACTGTGACTAGGGAATGAGGAAGATGAAGCGGGTGTGACTTCATCCCTGCCTTCAGGAGGCATAATCTAGAAGAGACAGACATGTGCACAACTCTGTTCTCCACTGCAGTCCAGATACTTTGTGTATCTCTGTTCATGGTCCTGTATCCTCTGCTTGGAACATAGGAGGAGCTCGTTGTTTTCGGATGAATAAACATGTAATCCATGCAAGGTGGAATGTGACAGCTGCTATCAAAGAGAGAAAGTGTGATGTTGGAACATGAATTAAAAGGAAAAAGGGAGAAAGGGAGATGGGGGAAAGGAGGCATTTAGAGACCCTTAGGGATGGGTGGCATTTTGGAGGGAGCAGGGAGGGGGCACAGCGACTGCTCTCTTGTTCCAGGAGGGAACGGGATGGAACTCAAGGAGCACAGGCAAGGAGGTAGAGAGACAAGGGCAAGACAAACTTCAATACACATCAAAACACTGCACATCCAGGCTTCCTGTGGCAGGTTCTGCTTTAAGCACTTCATAAGCATTGTCTCTGAACCACACCACATGCCTATGAGATGTGCTGTAATTACCTCCTCTCACAGATGAGGAAACTGAGATACAGAAAAGTCGAGTCATGTCCAAGGTCAGACCACCGAGTGACAGGGCCAGCATTCCAACCCAGGCAGTCCGGTCTCTGGAGGTTGTGTCCTCACGCGCTTGTGAATTGCCAATTCAGTGGAGATTGCTTTTCTCTGTGTAGCCAAGGCTTTGGAAGTAGGGTTGACTTTCTCTAACCCCTTGAGTCTGGACTGAATGTGTGACTTCCTTTGGTCAGCCACATGCAGCAAAGGCAACACTATACCGATTCCAAGCTGAGACCACATTGGCTTCAGTCGCGTGTAGGAGACTTGCCCGCTGGTCGATGAGAGACGGGTGACTCCATGACCTCCTTTGTTCAAGCTGACAATAGCCCGTTCCCGGAAACTCCCAGCTGATCCCAGCCCAGATCACCGATCCACAGATCGGGACCTAAAGAAATTGTGGTTGTTTTAAGCCCTCAGATTTGGGATAGCTTGTTAAGCAACAAAAGCTAATAGATAGGTGAGTAGAAACTATGCTGCTTCTGGCTCTGTTGCTTACACCGTAGGACACATTTCATAAATGATTTTGCATGTAGTCTCAGAGTTACTACCTGAGATGAGATTTTTAAGAAGCAGAGATTTTAGAAGTTGCCCAAGATCAAATCGCTAATCGGAAAAAAAACCAGGATTAAAACGTGTAGTTTCAAAAATCATGGGTCAGAGAAGACTTCACCCTAATGCTGCTAAGGAACGGAGGCTACTTCTGGTTCTAGACACGCTGGTGAACCGGCAGGCTGCAGGCTCTCCTAACTGAACCACAGACATGCCATCAAAATGAGAAGAAAGCCCTGGGTTTGGCGCACTGAAGCATAAGGCATAAGAACTCCACCAGAGAGCCTTGGGGAGCTGCAGAGTGATGGTGACCTGGGGTGGAAAGGAAAACTCCGCAAGGAGTAAAGGAGACCGGGCTCAGGTAGGATGGCGGAGGGAAACTTGGTTATGATCTCGTCTGTTGCTTGCGTGGATCATTGAGGGGTCTCGTATCATAGAACAGAACGATGGCAGCTCCAGTCCAGGGGGAGGACAGTGGGATATCAGCAGGGTGACTGACCTGGGGGAGGCACAGTTAACAAGCATGCGGTCCGATGATGGAGCCTCCCACCTCCTCCTAAAGGCAAATGCAGCGTTCTTCTCTCCTACCACACTCACACCTCTCTTCTGACACCATCTACCTAGCATCAGATCGCCCAGCTTAAAGGGCTCGGTCTCCCAGACTGCCCCACTTCCTCTCAGACACCAGCCCTAAGTCCTAGGTTGTGTACTTCTGACCGTCCAGCTGGAAGTCGGGTGTTCCCAGGACCACCTCCTCCGGTTTCATAATCTGCTAAAAGGGCTCATAGAAGTCAGGAGAACCATTTACTTACTAGATTACTGGTTTTTCATAAAAAGAAAGAACTCGGGAACAGCCAAGATGGAAGAAGTGCATAAGGCTATGTGAGAAGGGGTGCAGAGCTTCTCGGTTGAGGGGACACCCTCCCAGCACCTCCGGGTGTTCACCAACCCGAAAGCTCCCCAAACCCTTTCAGTTCATTTTCTTTTTTTTTTTAACGGTAACTTCATTACGTAGTCCCGAGTGATTGAATCATTGGCCAATGGTGGTTGAATTCCATCTCCAGTGCCTCTCCCCTCCCTAGAGGTCAGGAACTTTCAGTCTCACCACTCTCATCACCGGTGGTTCCATCTGGTGGGTCCTTGCCATCACCTGCACGCCATACCCCAATCCACCCCCAAGAGTGATCTCATTAGTATAAACACAGTGTGGTTGAGAGGGACCTGTATGCATCACAAAAGATGTCCTCTCCCCTTTATCACCCTCATGACTTAGGAAATAACAAGAATTTTAAGAGCTCAGGTGCTTAGGAGGGGGACAAAAACCAAATATATATTAATTATTATCAGTCACAATTATCACATCCCACACATCTGGGGCTGGATAATTACAATGTAGAGAGAAAAGACGTCTTTCAGGGGAGATATTGGAGGGGTTTATGTAGCTTCTCCAATAAGCGGGAAATCAGGTCAGAGTCACCTGGTGAAGGTACAAGAAATAGAACCATCCCCCCAACTCCCCGGGAATGAGACAAGCAAGAGCCTGGGCCTTAACTTCTCAGAGGCCACAGTATCATGGTAACAGAGGAGTCTAGTGTGTTTGAAAGAACACCACCCAGGGATGCTTGGATGGCCCAGTTGGTTAAGGGTCAGACTCTTGATTTTGGCTCAGATCATGATCTCACGGTTGGTGGGTTTGAGCCCCACTTGGGGCTCTGCACTGTCAGTGCAGAGCCCGCTTGGGATTCTCTCTCTTGCTCTCTCTCTATTCCTCCCCAACTTGTGCTCTCTCTATCTCTCAAAATAAATAAACTTAAAAAAGAAAGAAAGGAAGGAAGAGAGGAAGAAAGAACACCACCCAAATGACCTATATTAGAGGAAACAGAATTAATGTAAAACTTGGACTAAGATTTTAAAATGAAATAAGCTTAGGGGCTCCTGGGTGGCTCAGTAGGTTGGGTGTCCCAACTCTTGATTTCGGCTCAGGTCATGATCTCACAGCTTGTGAGTTTGAACCCTGCATCGGGCTCTGCGCTGACGGCTCGGAGCCTGGAGCCTGCTTCGGACTCTGTGTCTCCCTCTCTCTCTGCCCCTCCCCCGCTCACACTCTCTCAACAGTGAATGTTTAAAATTTTTTAAAAATAAAATAAATATCCTCAAAGAAATAGGAAGTGATATTGGTAATATGAATCAGGGACAAAAAGCAACTAAGAACCACGTAGATGTCATGAGTGTAAAAATACAGTCGTTGAAGACTGGATTCAACAGCTGTGGCACTAAGCAGAATGAATTCAGGCAGGAATTACCGAGTTGGAAGGGCAGGTCAAGAGACTACAAGTATGAAGAGTGGAGGCCCTGGCTGTACTCTGGTTTGCCCCAAATCCTGGAGAGTTTGGTTGAAATAAATTTCTAGGCCTAAGATGGAGCTCTTCTGCCCTGGGGTTGCCACGTCAGCAGACAGAAACTTAGAGAACTTTCCTTTCCCTGCAAGTGTTCTGCTTGACCAAAACACAGCTTAATGTGCTCAGCCAATCCTCAATGGCCAAGCCAACTCTGGGCTCTGTCATTACATCTTTGTTTCTTATTTTTCATCCTGCCTTCCACCCTGTTTTGCAGTTTTCCAGGACTTTGAAGAGGGAGACTGCCCGCTTCATAAAGTGCTAAGTAGAGTTTGTTTGTATCACCTAAATTGTCTTCGTTAATCATTCTTAACAGTATGTAGGGGCAACTTCTCCCTCTTTCTCTCTGTCTCATTTGTAATTCGTCTCTTCCCTAAGTAAAAGGAAGTGCACCATGCACTCTGTTTTGAGTCTTGTGTTTTCACTTAACAGTACATCCCAGAGATTATTCCATAGCATAGACTATAACATTATTCATTATATCCTTAAAAAAATTTTTTTTAATGTTTATTTATTTTTGAGAGAGAGAGAGAAACATAGCGTGAATGGAGGAGGAGCAGAGAGAGAGAGGGAGACACAGAACCTGAAGTAGGCTCCAGGCTCTGAGCTGTCAGCACAGAGCCTGACGTGGGGCCCGAACCCACAGACCTCGAGATTATGACCTGAGCTGAAGTCGGCACTTAACCAATTGAGCCACCCAGGCACCCCCCTTATTTCCTTTTATAGTTGTATCGTGTTCTACAAAATGATGTGGATGTGTTATAGTTTATCCAAATAGTTCCTTCTTGAAGGACATTTGAATTCTTTCCAGTCTTTTACTGCAATGATTAACCTTGTTCATGTTGGAGGAGGTAATCCAGAAGATGTGACCTCTGGATGACCCAAGAGCTGGGCTTGGGAAATCAGAAGCACCTCACCCCCTCTCCTTTCCTTGGGATGTACCTTCTGCCTACCATTCCCACAGTGGGCGCCATTTTCAAGGACATGGCCTCTAGAGAGCAATACACTGTTAAGATCATCTGGATGGTATCCATGAGTGAACCCAGTTGAGGCTTCTTTTTTTTTAACGCATTTTTTTTTAATGTTTATTTATTTTAGAGAAAGAGCAAGGGAGGGGCAGAGAGAGAAGGGGACAGAGAATCAATCAGGCTCTGCCCTGATAGCTGGGATCCCAATGTGGGGCTCAAACCCACAAACTCTGAACTTATGACCTAAGCCAAAGTCAGACACTCAACTGACTGAGCCACCAAGTCGCCCCCAGGTAAGGCTTCTATGCAAAATTTTAAGATAAGGCGGGTAGGTGTGGAGGTCTACCTGTACTGTAAGTACTCTTAACTATTAAAAGGGTCACCTGCCCACTTGGAGTGGCCTGCCTCTTTCTGTGGTCTCTCCTTGCCTTCTGTGTACAGGGCCAGTTTGGGACCCAGCTACATTGTAATATAGTTAGGGAAGTCCTGGCCAGTGCCGAAACAAACAAACAATAGCATGAGAGGTATAAACACTCAAAATGTGGAGGCCAATGGCAGTCCACCCCGAGAGGGTCCCTTTGACATGAAGCTTATTTTGAGTTAAACGGCAACCGAAACCCCAGCAGATTCAGGAAAAGCTCCTTATGTCCCCCCACAGCTGTCTAAAAAGAATTTAGATAGAGGACCTGCTCCAGGAAGGGAGCCATCACCACAGACAAGCACATCACACTAGGAGCTCGGTATGCTGGACAGGGAGGAACCTAGCAAGGCTTGTTGGTCAAAATCCTCTGTGTCCTGTTTTGTTTTGTTTTTTTTTTCATATTTACTCTTTTTCATATTTCTGCAAATTGTATTCCTTCCCTTTGCGGTCCCAGACCCCTACCTCCTTGCTTAGTAGTTCAGAATGACACATATTCCTCATTTTGCCTGACTGACTTTGGAATTTCATGTCTGTGTGGATTCCTTGTAGGCACAAAATTAAATCTGATTTTCTCCTCTTAGTCTGTCTCGTGTCATTTTGATTCTTAGTCCAGCTAGAAGGACCTTGAAGGGGATAAGGCATTCTTACTCCTCAACAGACAAGGTAAAACCAAGCTATTCAACATTCAAAAATATCAGAATTAGGGGTACTTGGGTGGCTCGGTAGGTTAAGTGTCTGACTCTTGATTTCAGCTCGGGTCATGATCTTATGGTTTGTGGGTTTGAGCCCCGTGTTGGAGTCTGCACTGATAGTATGGAGCCTGCTTGGGATTTTCTCTCCCTCTGTCTCTGCCCCTTCACTGCTCATGATCTCCCTCTCGAAATACATAAAAAATAAACATAAAGAAACAAACAAAAGCAAATATATCAGAACTAATCCAAATATTTGGTGAAATTGTTGGCTACAAGGTCAAATAATAGTAAAAGTCAACACTGTTTCTCTAGGTCAGCAACAACACACTTTAAAATAATAGAGAAAATAAGAATCTGATGACAGTAGCAATAAAACTTGCACAAGAGGTTAGGTAATTAAAATATAGTGGCTACAAACTGAAACAGAAGTTTTAAATTGGATATTCGTGCAGGAATGGATATTTCTTAAAAATGGTGCTGAAGTGACAGAAGTAAGAAAAAGATTGAAGTTATTTTAAAAGCACAAATTTCATGAGAGATATATACCTGGTTGAGAACATTATGTAAAATACATTATGGTTTGTGACCGGGGGTGAGGAATGAAGGAAAAGAATAAGGAGGTTAAAGAAAATAGAAATAAAAGAAAAGAATTAATAGATATAAAGGGCGGTATTTGCATGGGCTGTTATGACACTGTGTTAAGAATTAGGATTCTGCTAACTCTTCATCTAAGGTAAAAGAAAACAAACAAAACCAAACCTCATAAATAGACTTCCTGCAAATCCCCAGGGACGTGACTCATGTTACACCAGGCAAGCAAAGGTTACTAAAATGGATCGTTAGAAATTGCACGGCATGTTGAGAAACTGTATGACAGATTTTCTAAGCATGTAAGTATTTTGTTGAAATAAATTCAGCAACTTGTTAAATCAAGGTCTCTGTGCCTTCACAAAAGGTGTGGTACCGTGCTATCCCACACCTTTCTGAGACCTGATCATCAAAAACTCACTGGATCTTCTCCTATGAAACCTGGTAGCAAAGAGTAGGAGTTTTCCACCATCACGTGGTGATTGTCACTCCACAGAATGTAGAGTGGGAAGCAGCTGTCAGTGACCTTGAGTCACAAAGATTTGTGGTAAGAATATGTCTGCCTCATGGAATATTCTGCACAAATACCACCTCCTGTTGATGGAATTCACATCAAGGCCCCTCTGGGTGATGGTGTTTAGAAAGTGCACAGTCCTAAAGAGGGTTGAGTTTCAATTGGCTTAATCCATTTGGCTAAAATAATGAGGTCTAGGCAGTGTGGTCAAAACAAAAGTATCCAAGGGAACTGTGTTCCTTTGAGTCATAAAATATTTTTAGAAGGAGCCTATTAAATGGTTGTCCCGTCCAGTTCTTCATGTGATGCTTAACAGTGCTTAGCAAAATTCCATTAATTAGTCATTTAATTATGATTGAACATCCTTGTCTGGAAAGCTCATTAAGCCAGCAATAGGGATTGTGTTACCCTTTTAATACATTCACATATTTATTGACAAAAATTTATTGAATACCAACTCTGTGCCAAGTACTGGGCATGCAAGATTGAACAAGATACACAAACTTTCTACTCCATGGGGCTTACCATCTGGCTAGAGAGAGGAATCAGCATACAGATGAAGAATATGTCAGTGGGGCGCCTCGGTGGCCCAGTCAGTTAAGCGTATGACTCTTGGTTTCAGCTCACGTCGTGATCTTGCGGTTTCATGAGTTCAAGCCCCAGGTCTGGCAGCAATCCCTGCTTAGGATTCTCTCTCCCCCCTCTCTCTCTGCCCCTTCCCCACTTGTGCCGTCTCTGTTTCTTTCAAAATAAATAAATAAACTTAAAAAAAAACACAAAGAAGAATATGTCAGGGAATAATCAGTATGCAATGATGTAATGAAGATGTAATGAACAGGGTGAGTAAACAAATAATGACGGGGAGGTAGTGGGAAGGCTATGTTAGGTGCAGAGGGGTGGAATCTGAATAGCAAGACAGAGTCATTCAGAGGAAATTTTAGGAGAAAACACGGAAGACTGAGGCAGTGGCTGGTGCAGAGACTCAATAGCCAGAACAATAATATTGGGTGTGTTGGAGGAACAGGAAGATCTTGACTTGAGGGGCAGATATTTGCTACTCATTTGTGCGTGTGTGTGTGTGTGTGTGTGTGTGTGTTTTCTATTTTGGGAATCATATTATTTATTCATTTTTTTCAACTTAAAAAATTGGATGCCATTTCTTTTTCTTGTATGCTTTCAGATGTTCCTGGTACAACCTGGAAATTAATTCCTTGTTGGTTTTATAAGTGGCAGACATTTTCTAATGTTTGGTGTGCGTTGTTGAACAGAAATCCTTAATTTTGGTGTAGTCAAATCTCATCAACTTTTCTCCTTATGGTTTTGCTTTCTGGGTCTTGTTTAAGAAATCCTTCCCTAACTTTATAAGCTATTTTCTGACATTTTTTTCTCGTTTGCCTTGTGGGTCTACCTCTCACATATAGTTATTTAACACACCTGGGATTTACCTTGATTAATGATGTAAGGTGAGGGGGTGCCTGGGTGGCGTAGTTGGTTAAGCATCCTACTCTTTCTTGACCTTGGCTCAGGTCAGGATCTCACAGTTCATGAGTTTGAGCCCCGAATTGGGTTCTGTGCTGATGGCATGGAGCCTCCTTGGGATTCTGTCTCTCCTTTAATCACATTTACTCTCTCTTACAATAAGTAGATTCAGAATAGTTGCATCCATATCGTGATGAAAACAAACCTACCAAAAAAGGAGTTTGGGATTTGTTTGCTGTTCTGTCTCTCTTTCTCATTCATTCATTTGAAATACAGTTGAGTTGATTTGTTTCTGCTTACACTCAGCTTTCGGTATTCCCCACTCCTGCTGATTTAGTTTCATTGTTTGAATATGCAGAATATTAACCTGCTTCAGGGCGCCTGGGTGGCTCAGTCAGTGAAGCTACGACTCTTGATTTTGGTTCAGGTCATGATCTCACGGTTGTGGGTTCGAGCCCCGCATCGGTCTCTGCACTGTCAGCACAGAGCCTGCTTGGGATTCTCACTTTTCCTCTGCCTCTGCCCTTCCCCCATTCGTATGCCCATGTTCTCTCTTTCTCAAAATAAATAAACATAAAAAATAAATAAAAATGAAGACATTTCTTTTGGTATTTGGAACGTATTATTCACTGTAATAGTTACCTTTGTTTTTTAATTGAGATATAATTGACATGTAACATTATATTAATTTCAGGTGTACGACATAAAGATTCGATATTTCTATATATTGTGAAATGATCACCACACACTGTTACAGTTTTTTTTATTGTGATGAGAACTTGCCTATAGTCACCATGCTGTACATCCCCATGACTTATTTTTGTAATTGGAAGTTTATACCTTCTGATCCCCTTCATCCATTTGCCCATGCCCTCCCCCCTGCCTCTGGCAACTACCCGTCTATTCTCTGGATCTGTGAGTTCCATTTGTTTGGTTGCTGGCTTCAGCTTCCACATGTGAATGAGTTCAGATGGCATTTGCCTTTCTATGTCTGACTTAATTTCACTTAGCCTAATGCTCTCAATGTCCATCCACGTTGCTGCAGATAGCAAGATTTCCTTCCTTTTTATGGCTGAATAACATTCCATTGTATGTATGTACATATACACCACACTTTTTTTATCCATTCATCTGGTTTTTTTTAAATGTTTATTTATTTATTTATTTTTAATGTTTTTTTATTTTTGAGAGAGAGAGAGAGAGAGAGAGAGACAGCACGAGCAGGGGAGGGGCAGAGAGAGAGAGAGGGAGACACAGAATCGGAAGCAGGCTTCAGGCTCTGAGCTGAGAGCACAGAGCCTAACAAGGGGCTCGAAGCCATGAACCGTGAGATCATGACCTGAGCTGAAGTCAGATGCTCAACCACTGAGACCCTCAGGCACTCCTATCCATTCATCTATTGATGGACACTTAAGTTGCCTCCACATCTTGGCTATTTGTAAATAATACTGCAATGGACGTGGGCGCATATAACAGTTATCTTTGTTCTAAAATCCTTTCTAACAACCCTAGTTCCTCTTTTTAAAACAAATAATGTTTCAGTTTGAAAAGGCATCTTCTCTTTTCAGTCAGTTATCTTTTCTCTATTTCTCCTCTGTCTCTTCTCCTCCTGTTTTTTCTTTTTTTTTTTTTTTAGAGAGAGAGACTGTGCAAGCAGGAGAAAGGGGGCAGACAGAGAGAGAGAGAGAGAGAGAGAGAGAGAGAATCTCAAGCAGGCTCCATGTTGAGGATCCCATGACTGGAATCATGACCTGAGCTAACCTCGAGAGTCGGGCGCTCAACCGACTGAACCACCCAGGCGTCCCTCCTCTTGTTATTTTAGTTACACTGTTTTTATTTTGTTCACATACTATTCTGCTTATTTCCCAAGCTTTGGTTTATTCCTAGCTCTACAATGAAATACGTTAAATGCTCATCATCAGACCTCTTGCTAAAGTTTTCTTAGTTCTCTCTTGGTTGAATGAAACTTATGCCTAGTGGGTTTCTCCAGAAGTGTTTGTGTGCATCTGAAGGTATAAAATCCTTGGTTCTGCCAGGCTTCCTGTCATACCTGCTACCTGGTTCCTTTCGTCTCCCACAAGCCTGGCAACTTGCTGGGATCATGCTGATGGCAAATATCCTGTCCCATCATCAGACCTGTGTCAAATCACAAATTCTCCTTTGGGGTTCAATACATGGTCACCAAACCTTTAAGTTTAGTGTTTTAAATTTTTTTATTAAAAAAATGTTTAATGTTTATTTATTTTTGAGAGACAGAGCATGAACAGGGGAGGGGCAAAGAGAGAGAGGAAGACACAGAATTCAAAGCAGGCTCCAGGCTCTGGGCTGACAGCACAGAGCCCCACGCGGGGCTTAAAACCACAAACCATGAGATCATGACCTGAGCCGAAGTTGGCCACTTAACAGACTGAGCCACCCAGGTGCTCCAGATCTTAGTGTTTTATACCAGAATTGGTGATAATGAAGTTTCATATCAAGGCATTTGGCTAGGGGTAGGGGGAAAGAAATAGTACCGGAACGCTCAGACCCATCACCGTTTAAACCTAGTGTGGAAGCTTAATTTAGATAGGGTTCCCAGAATATAAATAGATAAAACACTGACTGGGGAATGCCTCTCGGGTGATGCCGCTGAGAAAAGAAGCAGCTTCCATAATTAAAAAAAAGTTCTAAGGCTTCCTTCCCTTGTAACAGCTGACGGTATATTCCTAGCCCCTTTCCAGAATTTACTCAGACAAAAGGTCACTCATCCACAATCTCTTTAAAGCCTCTGAGGCTTTGTAGGAGGTTAAGTGTCAGGGCTGAAAGCGATACTAGAAGTGGTCTAATACACCTTTTCTTTCTTTAGCAGATGAGGACTGAGTTGTCAGGGCAAGTATTTGAGAATTGCCTGTGAAACGTCAGGCTTATTTAAAATGTTTGGGAAAATAATTTTGGTGCGAAATGAACAAAGAATTATAAAATACTGTTAAGTTTTAGATTGAGATTTTTAAAAATTATTTTTATGGGAAACAAAAGCCCAGAAGTATAGCATCCCACGTAGAGAAGTTAAATCACTATGTTGTACCCTTGAGACTAATGTAACATTGTGTGTCGACTCTACTCAAATAAAAAGAAGACAAAAATAAAAAAGCCCAACAAAGTTGAAGTCCCTTATGGTCCCCCCTCCCCTCTTTTTTTAAGTAGGCTCCTCACCCAATGTGGTGCTTGAGCTCATGACACTGAGATCAAGAGTCACATGCTCTGTGAATGGAGCTACCCAGTCACCCCCTCCGTGTTCCCTTCTTCTCCTTCTCCTTCTCCTTCTCCTTCTCCTTCTCCTTCTCCTTCTCCTTCTTCTCCTTCTTCTCCTTCCCCTTTCCTCCTTTTTCTTCTTCTTCTTCTTCTTCTTCTTCTTCTTCTTCTTCTTCTTCTTCTCCTTCTTCTCCTTCCCCTTTCCTCCTTTTTCTTCTTCTTCTTCTTCTTCTTCTTCTTCTTCTTCTTCTTCTCCTTCTCCTTCTTCTCCTTCCCCTTTCCTTCTTCTTTTTCTTCTTCTTCTTCTTCTTCTTCTTCTTCTTCTTCTTCTTCTTCTTCCTTTTAATGTTTTATTCATTTTCTAAGAGAGAGAGAGAGAGAGCAAGCAGGGGAGGGGCAGAGAAAGAGAGAGAGGGAGACACAGAATCCGAAGCAGGCTCCACAGCCCGGAGCCTGATGTGGGGCTTGAACTCAGGAACCATGAGATCATGACCTGAGCCATAGTCAGACACTTAACCGACTGAGCCACCCAGGCGCCCCCGTGTTCCCTTCTTAACCATATTCCTGTCCTTCCCCAGAGGAAACCATTATAAATTTGGTATAGGTTCAGTCTGGACTTTGCACTTTTGCTCATATATGTATTAAATGTTATATAATTATTTTAATTTATAGAAATGGTAATATAGTATATAGCATTATGAAATTTGCTTTCTAAACATTTTGATGTCAAACAACACTTCTTTGAACCCCCCTAATACATACCTCTGTACGTGTGCGTGTTTCTTTAATATCAATCAATCAATCGATCAATCTAGCTATCTGTTATCATCTGTCACCCATCTATCTGACTCTGTATCTAGAAATGGAATTAATTGCTCGGCCATAGAGCATTTGCTGCTTTTGTGTATATTGTTTTATTCCTTCCCAGAGCAAAATTCTTGGCTGTTCCATCGTCATTGTTGTTAGGCCTGGACATTTTTATAAATCTGGGGGCACCTGGGTGGCTCAGTCGGTTGAGCCTCCTACTTCGGCTCAGGCCATGATCTAACAGTTCATGAGTTTGAGCCCTGCGGGCTCACTGCTGTCAACGCGGAGCCCGCTTCAGACCCTCTCTCCCTCTCTCTCTGCTTCTCCCCTGCTCATGCTCTCTCTCTCAAAAATAAATAAACCTCAAAAAAATGTTTAAATAAAAAAGAATTTTTTTAAAATAAATCTGATTGGGGTAGAGGTTTGTTATCTTAGTGTTTTACTGTGCCTCTCTTCATTAACAGTGAGCACTTTCCGTGTGTACATTGGCCATTGACGTTTCCTGTTTGTTGTGAATTGCCTATTGATATCCTCTGCCCATTTTTTTTTATTGGTTTATAAGTCTTTTTCTTACTGGCTTTCAGGAATTTCCCAAACTCTGGATGTTATTACTTTGTTTTTATGTGCAGTTCATATCCCCGCCCCCTGCCCCAGTCTTTGGCTTATCTTTTAACTTTGTTTATAGTCTTGCTTTTACAGAAATTTTACAGTTTTATGTAGTGAAAATTAACCGTCTTTTTCATTTGTAACAAGGCTGACCTATAACCTCACACCAAATCAAGGCAAGTTGAGGTAAAAACCCCAGTCATCTCAGCGTCCTTCAGGCTGCTGGTGAACGAGACGTTCGGCACAAGTATTCTTGTAATGGGACACACCGTGATAGTTAGCAGTGGTCAGTCCGTATCGGGTGTCAGGACACTCTTGCCTTCTGGAAGGAGCTTTGGATGAGGAGTCCAGTCTACCGCTGGCCCTGTTCTTAATGGTGTGACTTTGGTAGAGGAGCCGAGGTGTGGCGGAATGAGCGGCGAGTGTGACGCCAGAAGACCTGGCTCCTAGCTCCGCCGCTCGCTCCCTTCGAGCCTCAGTTTCCTGAGGCGTGAAGAACACTGGTGCTGCCTCACAGGGCCGGATAGGGGTGAAGATGCTTTGTAAGAAGAGAAGAAAAAGCAAAACGTTGTTATGACTCTCCTCTGTGGGCTTCGGTTTTCGTATCTGTACTACAAGAGTTACACAACCAGGTCTGAAGGTCCTTTTTGGCTCTACAGGAGCCAGTGATTTCTGTGACTGGGAGTGAAAGCAGACCGTCCAAATCAGGTGCGGTGGCAGGTGGCCTCTGGTGACTTAGGACTCTTGGTAAGGCCACCTTGCAGAATAAGGGATATGACGAGGCAAATGAGTAATCCAGTAGCCCTTCCTGCTTCCTGCCATTGCTCCCGTTCCTTCCTTCCTCCCTTCCGTCCTTTCCTCCCTCCTTTCTTCTTTGCTTTCTTCCATTCCCCACACCCGCGGCACTTCCTGGAACACTCACTCCCACCCTTCCTGGCTAATTCCTGCTCTTTCTTGAGATGTTCTTTGTTTTTCTGGGGAGCCTCCCCTTGGAGCTTTTCCCGATCCCTCAGATTTTGGTCGTGACGCTCTTCCCGTGGGATCCCATGGCGCGCTCACAACCCTTGTCATTGCACTTGCCACGCTGATTGTAATTGTCTGCAGCCCTGAATACGGTGGAAGCCTGGGGGGCATGGGAGGCTCTGTCTTCTCCACCGCTGTATCCCCAGAGCCCATCCTAGCGCCTGGAACAGAACAAGTCCTGAAATCCTGTTGAATGAGCGGATGAATATACAGGCACTCTACTAGGCATCATGGATACGGAAATAAATAAGGCAAAACCTTAGCTCTCAAGGCACTAAAAGCCTTACAGGGAGGACAGACAGGCACACAAGTAACTGCAGTGCCGTGGTATAACTACAAGCAACAGGAATCTGTTCAAAGTGCGGATAAATCGAGAGGAAAGGGTTTAGTGGGCCAAAGAAAGCTGTACAAGAGATAAGTGAACTGAATCTTGAAGGATGAGCACGAATGTGTTAATCTGAGAAAAGTCAAGGGCATGCCAGGCAGAGCAGCGGCAAGTTTACTCAGCAATTTACTCCACACACGTATCTGATGAACGCCTACTGTGTGCCAGGCCCTGCTGCAGCTGCCGTGGGGATAGCACACAGTAGGGAAATAGCCCTCCGGGGGTCCCTGCCCGCCTCCTGCAGAGACCCTCGTCTGTCCGGCCCATGTCCTCCTGTGCCTCTGCGGGTCTCCTGACAACGTGAGTGTTTACCGCATATGGCGTCCCATGGAGCAAGGGCGGACCTTTCTTTCCTTGGGCCAAGAGAACAGGGTCCTGGCTGCGTTTGTGCTGAGGAGGACGTGAGGGTTTGTGTTTCCCAGTGTTTTGATCAAAGGCACACACTGTTACATGAGAACGCCTTGGAAATGTAACCTGAGTCCCCTAAGGCACCCACCATCTGTCTCTGGCCACAGTGCGACCGAGGACTATCTTTGGCCGCACACCCCTTGCGTAGGTCAAATATGAACACAGGCATCTGCTAAAGGGAAAGAACAAAGTGAGAAGAAATATAAATGGAATAAAGTCTGGAAGAAGTGTCATAACTCAACGTATGTGATTGTGCAGTGTTTCTATGGAGAAGATCAGTGGAAAGAAATACAGGAGGCTGCAGACAGGGGTGAAAGATAAATCATTAAAGGAGCTGTTTTATGATAAAACTAGAATTTCCATTTCCAGCAAAGTTGGGGCCCATGTATACAGAGTGCCAGAAAGGAAGCGATCTTTTTTGTCTAATGGAGTTCTACTGATTTACCAGAGTAAATCAACTTGGTATTTAAAACCAACCCTCTTTTCCATCTGATTGGCTGGCGGGGTTGACATAAGGTTTATAACAAGAGAAAGACAGAGATGGAAGAGAGGGGAGGGGAGTGGTGAGGAGAGAGAGAAAGAGAGGGGGGGAGAATGAACATATTACACCATTTAAAAACATTTATCTACATTTTAGTCTTTTAAGTTATATGTGCCCTAGTGTGAGGTGACGATTGGCTTCACCATGCACCACAGGGATCCTGCTCTCACTGCACATCTCCGTGCTCCGAAGCCAGTCCTCTCCTCCTTTTTGCTGATTCATTTCACGTTTACTTACATTTTTTAAATAAAGTGTTTGTATTATTCCTTGAGTTTTTAGTTTTAAGCATTATGTTGACTTCTTAGTGGGGTAGAAAAAGTTTGTTTCTTTTTACTCCCCTCCCCCCACCCCCACCATGTTCCAATAAAGTAATATATAGCTATATATTATAATTTTTTAAAATATTTATTTATTTTGGGGGAGAGAGCAAGCAGGGGAGGGGCAGGAAGAGGGGGACAGAAGACCTGAAGCAGGCTCTGTGCTGACAGGCTGACCGCCGAGAGCCCCGTGTGGGGCTCAAATGTACAAACTGCGAGATCATGACCTTGGCCGAAGTCGGATGCTCAACTGACTGAGCCACCCAGGTGCCCCCCAATAGAGTTATATTTTAATGTTATTTAGCGTAATATTCATTCTTTTGTATTAGTGTTATGGAAATGCTATTCATAGTTGAGCCATGTAATACCATGCAATAAACTGTGACTACTTTTCCATTTTCTGTATGAAATTTAATTTTTTCCTGGCAGTTAGAATTCACATCTTTTTGTCCGCTTGCTTGCTTTTCTTACACTTACCACTTATTCAACCCCAAATTTTGCTCTGATTCTCCAAAACTCCTTTTGAGATGTTCAGACACATCAGGCTTCCTGGTGGTTGGCATTTTCCAGGAGTCTCCTGCGGCTGCCTGACCTACTCCAGTGTGGACAGATGGCCCTTTATTCCAAGGTACGGATGTCACTTTGCCGCATCCATTTACGATTATCTCGGTGTCCCCTTGGACTCTGCAGTTTCTTGGATCCCTTTTCCTCTTGATGGGTAACCCCCTCCTTTCTGTGGAGCACATCATCTGGGACTGATTTTATGAGGGGTGAATTATTTGAAGCCAAGCGTGTCCGAAAATATCTTTACCCTTTCACTTGATGGATCGTTGACTGGGGATAAAATTCTCAGTTGGATATGGTTTTTCTATTTAAAAAACCCTGAATTTTGAGGTAATTGCTCCATTGCCTACCAGCTTCCAGTGTTGCTGGTGAGAAGTTGGACACCAATCTGATTTCTTCTTTGCATGTTTTCTCCCCATATAATTTCTGTTTCCTGCATATTGTTTTTCTTCTGTTTATTTTGGGCTGTAACTTCTACATTTTTTGCTAATATTTAAGTATGTGGACTAAAAACTGCTAAGACTCTTAGAGTACATGAGTCAGGCTTCGGATTATGCAGTTCTCTGTAGTATGAGCTATTGACACCTCTTTTCTCTTCTTTTTTGGCTTTTTAAGTTTTTATTTTATTTTATTTAAAACAAGTTTTGTTTTATTTTATTTTATTTTATTTTATTTTATTTTATTTTATTTTATTTTAAGTGGACTCCACACCCAATGTGGGGCCTGAACTCACAACCCTGAGATTAAGAGTTGCAGGCTCCACCAACTAAGCCAGCCAGGTGTGCCCCTGAGTTTTTATTTTAATTCTAGTTCGTTAGTATACAGTGTTACATTAGTTTCAGGTGTACGATGTAGTGATTCAACACTTCCGTACATCACCCTGTGCTCATCACGACAAGTGCACTCCTTCGACTCCTCATCCCCCACCCACCTCCCCTCTGGTACCCATCAGTGTGTTCTCTGTAGTTAAGAGTCTGTTTCTTGGCTTCTCTCTTTTTCTCTCTCTCTTTTCCCTTTGCTAATTTGTTTTGTTTCTTAAATCCCACATATGAGTGAAATCATAGTGTATTTGTCCTTCTTTGACTGACTTGTTTCACTTAGCATAATACTCTCTAGCTCCACCCGTGTCGTGGCAAATGACAAGATTTCATTCTTTTTGACGGCTGAGTAGTATTTCATGGTATATATATATATACATTCTGCATCCATTCATCAGTCGATGGACACTTGGGCTGCTTCCATAATTTCACTATTGTAAATAATGCTGCCATAAACAAAGGGGTTGTGTGTATCCCTTTGAATTAGTGTTTTTGTATTTTTGGAGGGAAATACCTAGTAGTGCGATTGCTGGGTCATAGTTTATTTTTAACTTTTTGAGAACCTTCATACTGTTTTCCAAAGTGGCTGCAGCAGTTTACATTCCCACCAACAGAACAAGAGGGTTCCCCTTGCTCTGTGTCCTCACCAACACCTATTGTTTCTTGAGGTTTTGATGTTAGCTCTTCTGAAAAGTGTGAGGCGATACTTTATTATAGTTTTGACTTGTATTTCCCTGATAGTAAGTGGTGATGAACATCTTTTCATGTGTCTGTGGGCCATCTGGATGCCTTCTTTGGAGAAATATCTGGTCATGTGTTTTGCCCATTTTTAAACTGGATTATTTGTTTTGGGGATGTTGCGTTTGGTAAGTTCTTTATAGATTTGGATACTAACCCTTAATCAGCTATGTCATTTGCAAATATCTTCTCCCATTCCAATGGTCACCTTTTAGTTTTGTTGGTCATTTCCTTTGCTGTGCTTTTTATCTTGTTGTGTATTTCTGCTTTTGTTTCCCTTGCCTCGGGAGATGTATCTAGTAAGAAGTTGATGCGGCTGATGTCAGAGAAGTTACTGCCTGTGTTCTCTCCTAGGATTTTCATGATTTTCTGTCTCACATTTAGGGCTTTAATCCACTTTGAGTGTGTCTTTGTGTATGGTGTAAGAAAGTGGTCCAGTTTCGTTCTTTTGCATGCTGCTGTCTGGTTTTCCCACCACCGTTTGTTGAAGAGACTGTCTCTGGCCCATTGGATATTCTTCCCTGCTTTCCTGAAGATTAATTGACCATATAGTTGTAGGTTTGTTCCTGGCTTTTCTATTCTGTTCCATTGTTTTGAGGCCTTGTCACTGAGGAATTCCAATATCGGCATCCTTTCTCCTTGGGCTGCTCAGAGTCCTCAGAGAAGGTTCTCTAATCATTTGCCTGGCGCTTCATGTGCAGTGTTAGTTTCCACTCTTCTGGAACCTGAACAGGAGAAGAGGACTTGGTGGGGAGATGGGTTCACCATACTGATGTGCGTTCGTTTAAATCTCCCCTGTGAACAGGATACTTCTTTAACTGTGCCTGCAGCTTCTTAATCCAGAGACTCCCTCCAGGGAATAAACTCCAGCCTTCTGCCTGGGTGGGGGAAGAGCAGTTGTTGGCTGTGCCAAGGCCGGGGGAGGGAGGAACAGATCTTGGCACCTGACAATTTCTTGAAACCCTCTCAGAGAATTCTCCTTATTTTAGCCACCGCACTTTTGAGCCCCACCGCCACCAATCTGTAGCATCTAGATTGGCTCGGCTCTTGGCTTTTCCTACTACCAGTTTAGGATTCAGCTTTCTTAGCTTTGCTAAATTGGTTACACCCATCCTTTTGCTTTACAGCTTCTGAAATTTATTTGCTGCTTTTTTTTTCCATTTGATTCTCCTCATCCTTATGGCTTTATGTCTCAAAAAAAAAAATCTTTCTACTGTTATTTTAGTAGGGTTTGGAGAGGGAGCACAGTTAGATGCATATGTTCAATCTGCTGTCTTCACCCAGAAGCCCAGAAAACTTTTAAATTGAGGGTAAAGAGATGCTATTCCTATTACTGAATCTTGAACATTAATCGAAGTCAGGAAATTAGCAATCAGATAGCATAAGTAAGGGTTCAAAGCTCAGACCCTGGAATTAAACCTGGGATTGAACCCTATGTCTGCCACTTGCTGGTTTTCTGGCCTTTTGACATTTAGCTAACCTCTCCCAGCCTCAGTATGTCTTATCTGTACAATAGAGATAATAATGTGGGTCATTTATGAGATTGAAGTACATATACATATATGATATGCTTCTTACATTGTCTAAATTCTGGAGTCTTTCTGTCACATCATTTGACTTCTCTTGGCCTTAATTTCCACATTTATAAAGCAGATAGAACAGAATTATCTCTCTACTCACAGCTTTTACAAATCCATACAAATCTAGGATGGTAAGAATATTATAAATAAGGTTAAACATAGAACAAACTCTTCCCCTATTTAGTCCTCATTATATAGGTTTTTTTTTTAAGTTTATTTATTTATTTATTTATTTATTTATTAGGGGTGGGAGGGAGGGAAGGAGAGGGAGGGAGACGGAGAGAGAAAGAGAGAGAGAGAGAGAGAGAGAGAGAGAATGAGTGGCAGAGGGGCAGAGAGAGAGGGAGAGAGAAAATCCTAAGCAGACTTCGTGCTGTCAGCACAGAGCCTAACAAGGGGCTTGAACTCATCAACTGTGAGATCATGACCTGAGCCGAAATCAAGAGTTGGATGCTTAACCAACTGCGCCACCCAGGTGCCCCCATATATACTTTATCGCTTGTTTTATTCTTAAAGAGTGAAGGGAGCTATACATTTGATGTAAAAGTTTGTGTCGAGAGGGGTGCCTGGGTGGCTCAGTGGGTTCAGCATCCAACCCTTGGTTTGGGCTCAGGTCATGACCCCAGGGTCATGGGAGCACGTGTAGAACATGCCTAATATTCCCTCTCTCTTCCGTTGCCTTTCTCTCCCACTCTCTGTCTCCAATTAAAAAAAAAAAAGTTTGTGTGGAGATAGTTCTAGGTAGTAATTATTTTGTTGCAACAAAATTGTCTATGAAGATTTATTGTACAAATGGTTTATAAAAATATGACAGCCAGACCACATTTCAATCTTTGATAGTCATGTGATATATTCATAAAAGAAAGTACTGACCTCTATCAGCAAGATCTTCCTTTCCATAATGAATACAGGGGCATACTTAATGGAAAAGAAGAATTTCTCTGACATCTCTCAGTAATTAGTAGAATTGTAGATTTATCACCCTTAGAAAAAGGATGGTAGACTGAATATTCTGTCTTATCTCCTTGTCTAATATTTTTCTTATTTTATTTTAGTTTTATTAATTTAATATTATTTATATATATCATTTATTTATTTATTTATTACTTTCTTTTTTTTTAAAAAAAATTTTTTTAACATTTATTTATTTTTGAGACAGAGAGAGACAGAGCATGAACGGGGGAGGGTCAGAGACAGAGGGAGACACAGAATCGGAAGCAGGCTCCAGGCTGTGAGCCATCAGCCCAGAGCCCGACGCAGGGCTCGAACTCACCCGTGAGATCATGACCTGAGCTGAAGTTGGACGCTTAACCGACTGAGCCACCCAGGTGCCCCTATTACTTTCTAATAATTATAAGAAGGCCAGTAGAATATATACATTCCCGTTGAATGATCCATTTTGGAGGCCACCATATCGAATGATATCAAGACTCTTCTAATTCTTTGAAAAGTTCAGGTGGAAATTGATTATGTAATATTGTTCATGAAACTTTAAGGGACTAAGGATGTTCCCTTGATGTAGATTGGATCAGTGCCTGGGTGCCATAGAGTTACCACCAATGTTTTTGAATTCTTATTCATACCACGCAGAGCCTATGGACTGGATACGTGACACTCCTTAGTATTTTTCAAATATTTGTTAATGTTATATAATTCATTTAAAGCCATTAAAACATTTTTTTCAGTGTGAATTTTGTTGACAAATGTTTTCTAAAAGTTTGAGATTTACTTGGTGAAATGGGCACTTGATCTGGAATATGCATCTTTGAATGACCATAAACATTGCTTTTATATATAAAGGGTAAAGACTCCACCCTGGGTTGACCATTTAACTACTTGTGTGGCTCATTTACTTTTCCTCATTTGAAAAATGGAGATAATAATACAACCTGTATTTATTCCTCCAGGAATTTTGTGAGTCTCAAGCACATTGAAGAAACCAGATATGTTGAATGTACTAGATGTCACTGTGATGACAGATATTATCACAATTGTCCACATGATGATTTGAAGCATAATGAGACAATTGGAAAAAACAAAAAGATTCACCTACCTTCCTACCTCAGGGTTAGGGAATGAGGTTCATGTTTCTTGATTTTTAGGTGCTTAAAAGTTTAGTTTTTGTTGTTTACTTCAGTAATAATTTATTTTAAAAATAGAAGCAACATTTCTGGGTTAGCATGACAGAACGAGTACATGCAGAAATCTCCACCTTCTGTTCTAAATGCATAGGAATGAGATAAAATATTAAAGAATATATATAATCACATTCAAAAACAACTGGATTTTATTATTTTTATTTTTATTTTTTAAAATATAATTTATTGTTAAGTTAGCTAACATACAGCGTATACAGTGTGCTCTTGGCTTCGGGAGTAGATTCCCATGATTCATCAGTTACATTTAACACCCAGTGCCCATCCCAACAAGTGCCCTCCTCAAGGCCCATCACCCATTTCCCCCTCCCTCCGCCCTTCCCCATCAACCCTCAGTTTGTTCTCTGTGTTTAAGAGTCTCTTACAAAGAGAAACACATAAAACAAAGCAAACAAAAAAACGGAAAACAAACAAAAGAGTCTCTTATTGTTTGCCTCCTTCTCTGTTTGTAACTATTTTTTTTCCCTTCCCTTCGCGCATGGTCTCCTGTTAAGTTTCTCACATTCCACATGAGTGAAAACATATGGTAATCTGTTTTTCTCTGATGGATTTATTTCACTTAGCATAATACCCTCCAGTTCCATCCATGTTGCTGCAAATGGCAACATGTCATTCTTTTTCATTGCTGAGTAGTATTCCATTGTGTATATAAGCCACATCTTTATCCATTTGCCAGTTGATGGACATTTAGGTTCTTTCCATAGTTTGGCTATTGTTGAAAGTGCTGCTATAAACATTGGGGTACAAGTGCCCCTATGCATCAGCACTCCTGTATCCCTTGGGTAAATACCTAGCAGTCCTATTGCTGGGTCATAGAGAATTCTATTTTTAATTTTTTGAGGAACCTCCACACTGTTCTCCAGAACGGCTGCACCAGTTTGCATTCCCACCAACTCTGCAAGAGGGTTCTCCTTTCTCCACATCCTCACCAACGTCTGTTGTTTCTTGACTTGTTAATTTTAGCCACTCTGACTGGTGTGAGGTGGTACCTCAGTGTGGTTTTGATTTGTATTTCCCTGATGATGAGTGATATTGAGCATCTTTTCATGTGTCTGTTAGCCATCTGGATGTCTTCTTTGGAAAAGTGTCTATTCATGTCTTCTGCCTATTTCTTTACCTGATTATTTGTTTTCCGGGTATTGAGTTTGATAAGTTCTTTACAGATTTTGGATACTAACCCTTTGCCCATTATGTCATTTGCAAATATCTTCTCCCATTCTCTTGGTTGCCTTTTAGTTTTGTTGATTGTTTCCTTTGCTGTCAGAAGCTTTTTATCTTGATGAGGTCCCAGTGGTTCTTTTTTTTTTTTAAGTTTATTTATTTATTTATTTTTGAGAGAGAGAGAGAGACAGACAGACAGAGACAGAACACATGAGTGGGGGAGTGGCAGAGAGAGGAGGAGAGAGAGAATCTGAAGCAGGCTTTGCCCTGTCAGTGCAGAGTCCAATGTGGGGCTTGATCCCATGAACCGTGAGATCATGACCCGAGCCAATATCAAGAGTCAGATGCCCAACCAAATGAGCCACCCAGGTGCCCCCAGACATACTTTTATTCAACAAACTTCTGTGGGGTGCCCACTGCATTCTTTGCACTACCTGACTAGGCACTGGGTCTATGGGGTGAGAGAGCCAATCTCTGTTCTTAAGCTGGGGAGATGGACAAGAAGGTCAATGCTAACAAAAGAGTGGAATTAGTAGTATATAGGGCAGCATGGATCCCAGCCTTAAAGATCAGGGAATGTGATGTTTGAATCCAATAGTATTGCTGATCATCAAACAAAAGTAGGCGGTGTTGAGGGAAGAGAGGAAGGATGTCCTAATCAAAGGGAATGGCACACGCACACACAGAACGTCTGAAGTGCTGACAAGTTGGGGTTTGTTGCAGAGGATGGCAGCAGTAAGTGTAGAAGCTCGACCACAGTAGGATCTTGTCTCTGCAGCTGAAGATTTCAAACTTCATCTGGGAGCGACAGGAAGCCGCTGACACACAAAATAGTATGCTCGCCTTCTGGAGTGCAGAAAAGGCAATTTCCACTCCGACCTCGGTGGAAAGACAATTGGTAGGAAGCACAGGATGCTGATGGTGTATGGCCTGAGCTTGAGCCTGAGCCGTGTGGTGCCGCATCCCCAGATACGTCAGTACGCGTCTTACGTACTGATAGAGCAGGCCTGATGGGGTCGATTTGCCCTGGGAACTTAGCCAACTCCCGAGAGAGAGAATTCCCTCTAAGAGAAGGTGAGTTTGGTATCACACGTTAGTGGTGGAAGGGAAGAAGTGAGTCCGAGATAACAGGATGCCTCTTACTTCCACGTAGTCCCTGGCCGAACTTCCCCCAGAACTCCTGTCTGGGAAGACCGTGGCATGAGAGCAAGGAGGTGCTCCTGTGGTATTCCTCAACAGGGTGGAACACACAGAAAGAGACACGCTTCCTCACTGCCCCTCCTCATTTTGCTCCAGAAGCCAGTCTAACTCTGCCATGGTCAAAATCTGCGGCACCCAGCCGAGGTGGCTGCAGAGGAAGGGCATCTTGGAGGCACAAGATAAGGCAAGCCACGGTGATGCCTGGGAGAGGCATTCGTCCGTATCGGAAGTGGCAGGCACGTCTTCCGTTTGAGTTCGTAGTCAGTGGGAGTGGCATGTAAGTGGACTCAGTGACATGTAAGGGGAGTGCTGTAGCATCTAGCGGAAGAGGGGCAGAATAGAAGAAGGAGAAAATGTTAGCTGGCTGGCTTTTCGTTAGCGCTAAAGGGGTACCCCCATGAGGACACAGGTAAAATTGGCCTGAGGTGTGGGGGCCCCCTTGTCTCTTTACAGTGACAAATGAGGGCGAGAACCAGCAAAATGCGAACTGAAGAGACTAGGCCTGAACCACTTTCTCCCAGATAAGCTGCTCAAATTCCCAGAATATGAGTCCCTGGCGACTTTACGTCGCTTACTGTAAAAGTGTAAGAGGTTAGGTTACTCCCCAGGCTCTAGAACAAGAGCCCAATGGCTCCCAGAGATAGTACGTCCCTCATCCAAAAGGAAACCTGGCCGGTAGTTTGCCTCCAGCTAATCTTCCACATTTCTGCAAACTAGGCGCTTCGGTTGTATCGTTGCCTTTACAGAGAGCGGAGTCGGATTTTCATGATTCTTCATGACCTTGTTCTCTCTGCCGTAACAGCCACGGCGAGAGCCAAAACGGACTCGTTCACAGAGAACAAGCAATTTTGTCTGATCCTCGTTCTTCGTGTTGAAATTGCAATTGTGTTAGTGTGACTGACAGGTTCTCCAAAGAGATTCGGTGAAATCCTCTGTCAGGTTCACCAGGAAACAGAAGGTTTCGAGTAGGTGTGTCTGGCTGGTCTCCCCAAAGGGCTCAGTAACAACACATCAAAAGACTGCTGAATTCTTATTTCCCGTCAGAAAAATATCAAAGCCAATCTGAAATCTGGGAGTGTTCGGAGGGCAGATGGTATTAGCCTAGTAGTAAACACATTTTTGGCTGCTTCTTTTTTTCTCCCTGGTTGCTATGTTTAATGTGCTGAGAGAAAGCTGTTTGCTTGCAGAATCTTATTATAGAGCAGAAATATACTTGTTCCAGAGAAGAGGAATTTAATTGGTTCCAAGTCAAATGATGTTAACAGGTGTCGCCTCACCAACCCAGGACTTAAAATGGGTTATTATAAAAAGGACGAATACCTAGTTGCCTGGCTCTCGCTCCCTCCTGTTATGCAAGATTGCCTGCCCCTGTAATGTTCCTCCTGATTATTTCCAGCAACTTGAGGAGGTGGCTCATATGTACCCATGCACAAGTCCTGTTGGCTACCGCAGCGCCTGCAATTCTCCTGCTCTTTCGGCTTGAGCTGCTCTCCGCTATTATTTGCTACTGAGGCCTGCACCACTTAATGCAAACTGCAGGTTAAGCCTCCGTTGCTATTGCTGCTCCGGCCAGGCTCTGTGACACTGGAAGGAAGGAACACTGCCGGTTCCCCGGAGGTGCCGAGGTCCGTGAGAATCTCTCTGTCCCGTTCAGCGCCACACACGGTGGAGGTTAAATTGTTAAAAGAGTTACGGGGTTTTCACGCGTGGCCCTCTCTCTCGGCTAGGACCCGGACTCTGAGCTGTAGTGAAGCAGGATGGGAAGTATGTGGGCACAGTGGCCGCGAGAATGTGCCTCTCACCACAGCGACGTCACTGAGGTGGACCCCAGCTGCTGTGCTCCGAAATCAAAATCACATTTTAAACAGAAGCTATGCCTGCCATGGGCTGCTCCCAGTCAGTTATAAGCATGGTGGGGGGGATACGAAGGCTGACTCCTCCCCGGGAGACGGGGACCGTCTCTGACGCACCACTGTGACCTGAGGCTTCCTAATAGCCTGCTCAAACTATCCTGAGAACTGGATTGCAGTTCTAGTATCTGACATGCTTCTACCCAACCTCCCTTCCCTTTTTCCCTGTCTCTTTCTCTTGCTGTTTGATGACTCTCTCAGTTTCCCCTCCTCCCTCTGTATTTTCTCTCCCAGGCACTTCCCCTAATATATTTTTCTTCTGCACGTTTAGTCCCGTCTTGGCATCTGCTTCTCATGGGACCAGCGAATCTGTGTTATGTGCGGTGGAATGACTATTCTCCCTGTTGCCGAAACACACGTATCTTCTTGACCACCTCCCTTCAGAGGAGTGTTCTATCCCAGGCGGTGTCTAGATCCTTTGGAGTAGATTTGACCTTGACCTCAGCCTCCTCCACTCATGTTTGCTGGACATGCTCAGACATGTCCAGTCTCAGTAGGAGATGTGATATGACGGAGGCTTGGGCTGAGCCCCTTGCTCTACATTCTGGAGCATCTATTATGATACTTTGTGGGTTCGATGCGTGGCTAGAGAACAAATAAATACAAGAAACTATCCCTGACTTTGAGGTGAAAATCCAGTTAGTGAGACAAAAATCACACATGTACCACAAGTGTTTAAGAATACAGATAATAAAGAGGAGGTCTGAGTGGCTCAGCCGGTTAGCGTCTGACTCTTGATTTCATCTCAGGTCATGATCTCACAGTTCATGGGTTCAAGTCCCACATCGGGCTCTGTGCTGATAGTGCTGAACCTACTTGGGATTCTCTCTCTCCCTCCCTCTGGCTCTCCTCTGCTTGCGCACACACACACACACACACACACACACACACACACACACTTTCTCTCTCAAAATAAATAAACATTTAAAAAATTTTAAAAAAGAATACAGATAATAATCATTACTTTTTTCAGGACACGGACAGAACTTCAAAAATAGGGTTTCCTCTTTCTCTGGGCTTGTACTTAGGTATTTGGGATAATGAAAAAGAATAGCAGAGAGTGGTTTCTTTCCTTCTGAGCAGCTCCATGACGAGCTGGATGTGAAGATGTGAAGGTGAGAAAGACACCGTCATCATCATATTCATTACCATGATGTGTTAAGAGCTTATCACCTTTCATCAGGCCTTACTGATTTCTTACTGATTTTTTCCCATTGTGTCATAGACTTGACACAAAACTCATGGACTGACATGAGGTGTTCACTTTTTACTTTCCAAACTAAAAAGGTGGATGGAAATGGGGAATAAATTGAACAAGCTAGGTGAGCTGCTAACCAGGCACAAGAACTCAACATTAACTCTCAAAGAGTACTGTTTTACACCTAAGAAAGTATGCTGGTGGTGAGCGGGCAGAGGGGACATAAATGCTAATTAGATCGTTGGTATCAGTGTCAAGGTGAATATTATTCAGTTGACGTTTTTGGCCCTTGGCTAAAGTCTACAGTAATAGGCATAGAGATAATGTCAAAGATTTCTAAATACGTCTTCTTGTTGATGAGCAGAGCAACACCTTGAAAGAAAGTTGATATGGCATATGAATGCTGTCAAATCAAGGGGGTTGCTCACAGAAAGGAAAATATCAGCAGACTTTAAGGAAGGTTGGTTGAAAGGGATGCATTTGCTTTGGCACTGAGGTTTGAAATCTTGTTATTTTCAGTTTCTTAAATGAGAGGCAGTAATGTTGATTTTTTTTTTTTTTAACAGATCTGAAGATCTCTAGATCCTTAGGCATTTGAATACGTGCCAGGTAACTGGGTGGCTTGCATATTTTTCTGGAGAGATTAGGTCAAACTAATAACAAGCTAAATTCTCAACGTAACCCCAGTCTCTGATGACATCACAGGATAAGCCACTAATATGCAGAAGCTTCTGCAGGCTCTATCCGGGAATTTGTCAATGTACTGGGCATAGTCATTCCTGGTATAAATTGGATAAACTTAAATGGGACAACCAAGTAAACAAATTGAACTGACTCATTATTAAGTGGTAGGATTATCCCTCCAAGTTACATTGAAAGTGACCAGTTCGACCAAAATGACAGTGTTGGTGAGCTGTTCTGGAATATGTTAACATTTCCCCATTGTATTTAATGTTTTACATATTGTAGAGCTAATTCTGTGTTGAATAATGTAAAAAAATAAATGCTTGTCCCCTAAGCACAAAACCAAATACATCGTATAGTATGAACTTGATTCTACATGCATCAAAAAAGATACAGGTTTTTCAAGTATCAGATTCCTTTACCAAAAATATCTTGGGGAATTTGAGATTGTATCTGTGCAGCCTGAATGTGAATAAAGAGTAGTAGAGAGGATTCCCCCCCACCCCTTTGGATGGTGAGATTAGTGGCCGATACAAATTTTCTTTATGATTTAATATTTTCAATTTTTCTATAATAAATATATAACTTTTTAATTGCCCCCAAAATAATTTTGAGTGGTCAAAAAAAGGTATGGGTGTGGCTTGGTGACTGAGAAAACACTCCCAGCATTTGAAACGATCTGGCAAGGGCTTGGAGGCAAAAGACAGAAATCTGACTACATTCAAGACGTTTGCCAGATGGCAACAGATAATTGCCAATGTTCGATTGCACTGTAATTATTATATACTGTCACTTCACCAAGCTATCTTTTTACAAGGCATGTGGTGACAGAATATTGTATTAACATTACCTAGCATTGAGTTTGTGTTGAAAATGAAGAAATGGAATGGAAAGTCTTTCCTTTAGTAACGTCTCTGGAGTAGGAGAAACAGTGGGGTGAGATTTGACTCTGAACCCAACCACACGAAGAATTTTGCTTGATAAGTCTTCTGGGGATGCATTATTTCGATTGACCCTAACTGGGAATTCAGAGGGGCATTTGCTCTATTATCTATAAAGAAGGGATTTGCTGAGCAAACACGATTGCTGGGGTCCCATGCTTTCAAGTCCAGTTAAATATTTCAAGAGGCTCCATGGACCTCTAGACATCTGAACTATTAATTGTAAACTCATCTTAACAGCCTAGTTTTCATTGGTGTTTATATTTGAGTTATACAATTCGATTTCTTAAGGACAGATTCCATAACTTATGGTTTCCTCATTTCAATGCACTCTCCTTTTACCCCCTGGGTCTCTCCAAAGGACTGAGTTTTGCAGTATGGGTTTACTGCAGTATTGGTTTACTGACAGAGATATATAAACCAGGGCTTCCACAGCTGTTTCAGATGAAACTGTATATTAATGTGTAAACTTCCAAAATACAGCTTAGCTGGAATCTTATGCAGAGCAGGTGACTGAAGAGATCAGTTTCACCGCCTGGGGTACGGTCAGTTTTGAAGGAGCCAGAGATGCCTGTTGAATTCTGGTGCCTGTGCGGTTTGGGATGTGCGTGTGCAAGACAGAAAAGTCTTCGCATTTCTAATAGTTAAGGATGGGGGTGGTAAAGAGAAGTCATATTTTGGCACCCTCACATGCTGCGTAAGAGGAGCGACCAATTTCGGCACCCATCTGTTAATATCAGTCTATTACTCTTGGTTTATTAGGTTTCAAACACATGTTAGAGATACTCATGAAGATCCAAAAGATGAATTAAAAATCCACATCGATTGCACCTAAAGTCAACTGGAAGAGAGGACTTTAAGTCCCTGGGCGGGGGGCGGGGGTGTGGGTGGGTAATACAAATCGGCAGCCAAAGGAATAGAGTCTTAGTCAACATATTTCTGTATTCCCCCTAAACACAAATAGCCTCAAACCTTTGAAGGTTGTTCCTCTGAGATGTTTCATCAGTGACATCACAGTGCTTGCCACCTCCCTCAGACTACATTAGGTCCTGCCCAGAGTCCGGGACTCCAGAGAGCCTGGGAGACGAGCGGGAGTTGGAGCCCAAGTTGGAGAAAGAGAAGAAGCCTATCCCAGCCACTTGTGTCCTTGACCCTCCTCAGGTGACAGCAGGATTTTTATACTTAGCATAGTGTGTGTGTGTGTGTGTGTGTGTGTGTGTGTGTACAAGTTGCAAATGAGAAGCACAGAGGCATGTTTACATTTCTTAATGAAACAGGCAATACCTATTAGACATAGTATTTTTTAAGATGTAGAAAGTATTATTTATCCTTGCTTTCCTTTTTTTCCCTCTCCTGGTATGTGTTTTCTCCCTTTCTAATTCTCAAAGCCTCCATTCAAAGAAAGTCAGTGTCAGTTTATTCAGAGCTTTTCTGGTTTTTATTTCACCCATATGGCAATCACTTTGGATCATATGGTGCGATCTTGACTCCTAGGAAGACTTACGAGGCCAAAATTGTCTTTGTGGGTAACAGCAGAAAAATGGAAGGTTGCTAATCTCAATTTCTGCCTAACTTTGGTATAAATGTGTGTGAAAGTCAAGTGTGCTTCTTACTGTTAACATATGTGTTGATTAAATTGGGTTCATTAGAAATTCTCGGCTTAACTCTTTGTGCTTTATTCATTTAAATACAAATACTTAAGTTCACCATCAAAGTGCAAAAAATAGTAAGAGGTAAACTGTAGGAAATAAAGAAGTATACGAGGTGGCCCATCAATTCAGAGACTACTGAGAAAAAAATGTAAAGAATCATTAAGCATAATTTGAACAATAATTATAAAGCGACACCTATATACTGTCACCCAGGTCAAGAAAGAGATCATTGCTGACACCCCAGAAATCCATTCCTGATCATCTCTCCCTTATGCCCTCTACCATAGGTAATCACCACCTTGATTGCTGAGATCATCTTGTTCATGCTTTTCTTTATAATTTTACCATCGATCTCAACATTCTTTTTTTTTAAAGCAGTTTTTTTTTTTAACGTTTATTTATTATTGAGAGACAGAGAGACAGAGTGTGAGCAGGGGAGGGGCAGAGAAAAGGAGACAGAATCCGAAGCAGGCTCCAGGCTCCGAGCTGTCAGCACGGAGCCTGACGTGGGGCTCGAACTCACAAACCATGAGATCGTGACCTGAGCCGAAGTCGGACACTTAACCGACTGAGCCAGCCAGGCACCCCTCAACATTCTTAAACGATAGGATTACATTCCTTGTTTTGGGTTTTGTATTAACGGAGTCGTATTCTAAGTTTCTTTTGTAAATTCTTCTTTGGCCCAAGGGTTATATTTGTGAGATCCACATATCTTATTGAGCACTCAAATGTATGAAAATAGCCCAATTCACCATCTTTTCTGCTGTTGATGAACACCTGAGTTTTTTCCAGCTTGGGGATATTACGAAAATGTTGCTGTGAATATTCTTGGCTGTGTATCCTGGTGTATACGTGGAGTTTCTAGAGTAGAAGTGAAATGGCTGGAGAATAGAGAATTAGCATTATCAGCCTTAATAAAAAAAATGTCAAACCGTTTTCCCAAAGCGTTGAAGATGTACGCAAACTTGGCGTAGTCAGGGCAGTTAACTGCAGTCATAACCCCTTCTTGTATCACTCCTGTGTAGTAACCACATTCTAACAACTACCAGCAGCCTGGCAGTTCTAGTTTGGCCTCTACCTTGCTGTGTGTCATTGCACAAACAACCTAACTTCTCTCTCAAAGTCAGTTTCTCAGCTGGAATAGTGGGACACGTAAAAATCGTGGTGATGTTTGCGTGAGTGGTAAAGGTCACAGAGTTGTGAAGGTCACACCAACAGAGCTGTGGCCAGCTTTCAATAATATGTTCTGAGTATGTTGCTCTTGGGCCAGTCTCCATGAATCCTTTCTTTTCTTTTCTTTTAATTTTATTTTTTAAGTGTTCTTTTTTAAAAATTAATTAACTAATTAATTTTAAAAATTTACATCCAAGTTAGTTAGCATTTAGTGCAACAATGATTTCAGGGGTAGACTCCTTAGTGCCCCTTACCCATTTAGCCCATCTCCCCTCCCACAACCTCTCCAGCGACCCTCTGTTTGTTCTCCATATATAAGAGTCTCTTATATTTTGTCCCCCTCCCTGGTTTTATATTATTTTTGCTTCCCTTCCCTTGTGTTCACCTGTTCTGTGTCTTAAAGTCCTCATATGAGTGAAGTCATGTGATATTTGTCTTTCTCTGACTAATTTCACTTAGCATAATACCCTCCAGTTCCATCCACGTAGTGGCAAATGACCGTGAATCCCTTCTTTTAAGAGGTTAATCTACTAAGCACATTTGGTGGGACAGTGATTTTGCCCTCACTGAATCGGGTTGATCATTATAAATAGAGTCTCTGTCTTTCTCTTTTTGCATATCTCTGTATTTCTTCAACATGTGCCCAAATTAGTATTCATACCAGGATTTAATTTTATTTAAAAATTCATAGAGGGGCACGTGGGTGGCTCAGTCGGTTAAGCGTCCGACTTCAGCTCAGGTCTTGATCTCACTGCTAGGCTCGTGAGTTTGAGTCCTGCGTTGCCTGGAGCCTGCTCTGGATTTTGTATCCCCGCCTTTCTTTCTGCCCCTCCCCCACTAGCACTCTGTCTCTGTCTCTCGCTGCCTCTCTTTCTCTCTCTCTCTCTCTCAAAAAAAAAAAAAAAAAAAAAAAAAACCCGAAAAACCTTTTAAAAAATTCATAGAGAAGAGTGTGCCTATGATTCTCTTTCCTTTGCCTCCTGGCTTCCTGCCTGGACTTATCACCTTCCCGTTCCTGTATGGTCTTGTGTATATTCTAACACCTTCTCTCTACTTCTGTTATCCATTCATTTTCTTCATTTTACTTTCTCCTTCAAGCAAATCTGTGTAAAGAGTTTCATTGACAATTTACTGTGTTCTTCATGTGGAGGGCCAAAAGATGGGTAAGAATTAAAAGGAAAATGATACAAAAACCAGTGTTTATCAGCCATTTTTTTAAAGCAAGATTGAACAATCCACTGGCTGTCTCCAGCTGATTTGAACTTGTATGTTAATTATACTAACTATTACATACTATGAAGAATGATTATTTAGTTCGTTTGTATAGTTAATAATTTGGTCCATTAATAATACAATAAACACAGTAATTAGAAATCGTAATTCACTCTGGTTAGATAGTTAAGAGTGCCATTGAGGGTCAAAACTTACTAACAACCCAAAAAAAAAAAAAAAAACTTACTAACAACCCTTCCTACTCCCCGAACTCCCACCCTTAACAAATAAACAAAACACTCCTTCCCCTTAAACGTTTTCCCTTTGGAGTATCAAAAATTTTAGTATCTAGATATCTAGAATTTTATCTTTAGTCTTTAATCTCATTTGGTTTGCACAAAGTGCCAATTATGCCCCCCTCGTGAAGGTAATAATCTGATTGACTACATTGCGTGAGTTCTCAAAGTTTGATTTCCCGCATGTACTATCTTACAAGCTATAAAGATACCATCCCTGCTCTTTTAAGTGTTTACAATATAGGCACATCCTGCACTTGACTAAAAATAGCTGGCACAAGCCCTTTTTGAAATAGAAGTACCCATGAGGTTAACACTTGCTCTTTCGACTGAGTGCCTGCTATGCGAGGGACTTCTGGTTGACCCCAGTGGGCTCTATGCCCAACGTAGGGCTTGCAAGAGGCCACGCAGCTGCTGCAAATGCTTCATATGCTTTCACAGGGTTAGGCGAAGACCTGTGGTGGCCTGAAACTCGAGAGATTATGGCATCCTACTTCTATATGCAATTCAGTGCAAGAACAGATACTAAACCATACCACTTTGGGGGTTTTATTTTGTTTCGGTGACCTGGCTTGTTGGTATTCTAAGAAAAGCAAGCGCGCGCACATACACACACACACACACACACACACACACACACACACACACACATATTAAAGAGAGAAGATAGAATATTTTGGGTTTTATCCAAAGCATCTGTACGTTCATCACAGGAAAAAACAATCAGGACTTTGTTGGATTTTTTGACATTAGGTAGCAAAACCAGGTTCTCTTTATTAGTCAGGGTTCTTCAGAGAAATAGAAGCAATAGGGTGTGTGTGTGTGTGTGTGTGTGTGTGTGTGTGTGCATGTGTGTGTATGTATGTGTGTGTAGGACCTACATCAAGATGTTGATATTGAGATGGATATAGATAGATATATAGATGAAATTGGCTTATGTGATTATGGAGGCCAACAAGTCCAAAGTCTGCAGGGGAGGTCAGCCGGCTGGAGAGCCAGGAAGAAATGTGGCTCTAGTCCAAAGATAGGCTGGAGGCTAGAAACCTAAGATGAAGGTTTTGGCAGGGTTGATCTCTTCTGAGGCCTCTCTCCTTGGCTGCTAGGCGGCTGCCTTCCCTGCCTTCACATGGCCTTCATTTGTACATGTCTGTGTCCACATGTCCTTTTCTCAGAAGAACACCAGTCATAATGGGTTAAGGCCCATCTTGATGGCCTCCTTTAAACTGAAGTACCTTTTGAAGGGCCCTGTCTCCAAATACAGTCCCACACTGCGGTACTGGGTGTCAGGATTCCAACACAGGAATTTTGTTGGGGACACAGTTCGGCCCCTAACACTCTCCTCTTCCACAGTGAGGAAAGCATGCTCATTAATCTTCCATGTTCTCTGTGTAACTTTCCATTAGGTGAGGCAAGCAGGACGTCTGTGGTGCGCCCTCAGGAGTCTGCCTTCAGTTCTCACCGAGCCAACTCAGGATGGGGATATCCACTCGAGAGCTGTTCCTCAACTTCACTATTGTCCTCATTACCGTTATTCTCATGTGGCTCCTTGTGAGGTCCTATCAGTACTGAGAAGCCATGTCACGCTCCTGGGATTGACTGCATCTCTCCAGAGCTGCCTGCCATATGCCCTGAGCTCCCATTGCTGTCATGGGATGCCTCTCTTGGCACCCCAAGGCACTTCTGACCCGCCCTCACGATATCCAAGGTGCCTCCAGTGTTAGGATCAATTGTGGGTACTCTAAAGATGCTGTTCTCAAGGGCTGCTAAGTATTTGCCAGTGAGCATTAGATTTACTCCTCAACTCTTCCTGCAGATGTGTTAGACAAGCCACAAGGTTAAAATTAAATGATTCATGATGATGTAGAATTGTAACAAGCCCCTGATCTGTCTTACCCACACATCCCTTCAACCCACACTGTCTGCAACCAAACTCTAAATCAACTCACCAGAAGAAAGAAATGTTAGAGGAAGTCGTTGTCAACCCCTATAGCTATCATGTGAATAAAGTTAACTCAACCGCAAAAGGACTTTGGGAATTTATTTTAGCTTCTATTTGTGATGCTGCATTTGACCCTTGGCTGGGATCGAAGTGACACGTGTTACAGTATCTCTAGCATATGAGATAAACCCAGATGCTCGAACTGCTGAGGATTGGGAACCAAGTCAATTAGGATTTGTCACATTTCAGAGAATTCTGTTGATTCGGTGTTTCTCCAACTTTCTCTCTAAACTAGTCCCAAGGGCAGAGGGAGATTAAATTCCACTCAGAGGTCTGGGGCATGGCCTGAAGTGTCCACTTAAAGCACAGAATTTCTTTGAAGTCTTGTGCTTTACCTTTAAAATTCACAAACAATATATATTGTACCCTGTAAATCCCCTTGTTTGTTTTAATATAAGGAAAGTTATTTGCCACTGAGTAAAACTAGAACATGAAGCAAGTATCTAAGAGAAGCAAACTCCAGTTCGCTTATTGTCATTATGCACATAGAGCTAGTCATTCATAAACTGCAGCTGTAACCAGGAGAAAAATTGAAAATGCAAATTTACATATGTGTTTATGAAATAGACATTTTTTAAACATGTTGCTAGAAAGCCCCATCCTAGAGAGACCACATTTGTTCTTTGGCCAATTCCGAGGTGACCATGGAGAAAAGGAATGTTGATGAACCTTGTGTCTCACAGCTCCCTCATGAAGGCGCTCCTGGCCGAGAATTCAGCCCATCTCTGAGGCAACACCTGCCTGGCATTGTGGTCCTCCGCCCTGGCCGCACGGTTTATGTACTCAGGGGAGATTTTTCAAAATATTTATGCAAGGTCCTCTTCAGACCAATTAAATCAAAGTCTCAGAGGATTGGGGCGCCTGGGTGGCTCAGTGGTTAAGCGTCCAACTCCGGATTTCGGCTCAGGTCATGATCTCACTGTTCGTGAGTTCGAGCCCCACATCGGGCTCTGAGCTGACAGTGCCGAGCCTGCTTGGGAGTCTCCCTCTCCCTCTCTCTACCCCTCCCTGGTGTGCACTCTCTCTCTGTGTCTCTCAAGAATAAATAAATAAATTTTTAAAAAATCTCAAGAGAGTGGAGCCCAAGCATCTGCCTTTTCCAAAATTCCTCTAGATGATTAGAGTATGTAGCCAGAGTTGGGAGCCCCTGATCCCCACTAATACCTCTCAAACTTTGATGTGATGATGAATCACTGGGAATGATGATTCTGATTCCTTCTGATTCTGATTCAGTCTGGACTGGACCTGCGATTCTGCATTTTAAACAAACCTCTAGTTGATGCTGGTGCTATGGTCCAGGGTCTACACATGAATTAGCACGTTAGAATCACCTGGGACCTTTAGAAAACCACCCAAGCTTGAATCCTCTTCCTGGGAATTTCTAACCTAATCGGTCTGGGGGGGAACTTGAGCATTATTCTTTTTCGGGAGGATTTCAGGTGATTCTCATGTGCAACTGACTAAGAACCAGATAGAGTGAAGGGAAAAATTGTTATTTTGAGGAGTTCCCAGCAAAAGTTGAGAAATAGCAGCGTATGGTCGTCAACGTCCCGTTCCTAAGGTCAGAGTCATACTACACATCTGGATGTGCAGTTGTTAATGATTTAGTGTGCAGCGCGTCTCCTCATAGACATGTGGCTTTGGGGCTCTTGGTGGAAGGTTATTAGTCTTTCCCTTACTCTAAGAAGACCTCGAAGAATCTACTGCTGTTTGTGTATGTGTTTGAGAAGCTGTGTGCATGCTGGTGGAGAGGGGAATGGGCAAAATGAGTGACAACGATCCCTTCACCTAAGTCAGTACTGGCGCCAACATTCACAACAGGTGCCATTTCTTGAGTCCGCTGTATATGAAGCTCTGTTCTGGGCACTTTCCATACATTGTGCTGTGTAGACATCGTGGGAGCTGAGGATCGCAGATGTACGTGGTGAAGCTAGGGTGACAAGGATCCTCTCCATCTCTGTTGGGACTACAAACAAATCATGCTTCATTATAGATCTCCCAACCATTTGATTCTAAGTTTTTACCCTCACATTCTTTAGCGTCCTAAAACCCCAGGCTAATTAGATAAAGGTACCAGCTGCAATTTCTCTGCTTGTCAACCCTCGCCTGGCTTTCTCCTGCTCCTCTTTTCCTAACTTGCTGTGACTGGATGTACCGATAGGACCCATTTGCAGACCACATTATGGATCACCTTTGCAGGGCTAGGACATCCATTAGCGAATATGTCTAATTTCCTCCCTGTTCAGTGGTCCCAGTCATTTTGGCTAAAAATTCCAGTCTGACTTGTAAGTCTCCTTTCACGTATAACTTTCCCCTAGACCTCAGGTACCCCGAACCATCACAGTCCTACCTCAGTGTTGGCCCCACCCACTCAAATAAGATTCTAGTTCTCTGGAACCACAACATTGAATCCTACTCGTTAACTAAAGTTCCAGCTGATGGGCTTGAGCCAACCCTAGCTTCCTTCTCTTTAGCTCATTCATTCAACAAGCACCTATGTGAACCGACGATATGTTGAACATCATACTAGACACTTGGGATAAAATGGCTAATAAGTCAGGTAAGCTCCCGTCTCAAGGAGCATTTAATTTAGTTGGAGATATAAGAAAGGGGGGTTACAATGGCATAATAAATTCTTTTACAAGAGAAGCTTAGGGTGGGTGTTGTCGCAAGAGATTTCAGGCGGAGGGAACGGCATGAATAGAGTCTCAAAGGCCAGACAGCATGGCAATTCCAGGAAACTGAAGCGTAAAGTATGTCCCCAACCACTGGCAGAAGTTATACCACGTAAGGGCAGAGCTCAAGGCTCTGACTGCATCTGGCTTCCAAGTTGGACCATCTCTGGCTGCCCTCACTGTCACACAACCTCATTCCCTGGAAGAGGCCTCCCGCCACCGATAATTGTCTGGCCCGTGCCCGCGCTTCGACTTGGGGCCTCAGAACACCTGGCCATAGTGGTGAGGTGGGTTCTCCCTCGTTCCCGTCTCACCCTCGGAGCAGCTCTCTGATGGATGGGGGGGTCTCTTCTTGCCGTGGGACCCAGGCTGCCACTTCAAGCACCTCTTAAAGTTGAACTTTTCACATGATAGTGCCAACCACCCGTGTGAATTTTAAAAAGAATCTTGAGGTGCTGGCTTAGGCTCTTCTTCCAGTCTTCCTTACACTCGCTACTAAATTGGACATCTTTTTGTCTAACAATTTTTTTTAAGTTTATTTATTTTGAGAGGGAGAGAGAGAGAGTGCAAGCAGGGGAGGGAGAGAGAATCCCAAGCAGGCTCCGTGCTGTCAGTGCAGAGCCCGACATGGGGCTCAGTCCCACGAACTGGGAGATCACAACCTGAGCCAAAATGAAGAGCCAGACACTTATCCAACGGAGCCCCCTGGTGCCCCCTAACGATTTCCTTACACTGAGGAAACACACATGCTTTTATCAGTTGTTGGCAGTTCCAACACAGTATTTGCCAGCTCCTCTCCCTAGGAAGTTGGCTTTATAGGCAAAAGAAATTATCCATATAATTCATGTCCCAAGCCACGGTTCTAAGAAAAGAGCCCCAAGATACTCCAACCTGATCAGCTTTTCCAATCACATTTCCATCTTTGCTCCATTGACCCAGATGTGTGAAGATGGTCATAAAATGGCAGTGCTGTCATGGTTGTCTTTTAATTTTGGGCTTTCAGTCATTCCAGAAGGCATGTCAAGGGGACAGCCTCCATTGCAGGTTTGCTAAACCACGAGCTTTGTTCTCTCACCGGATAACAAACTGGGGAAATCCTTGTGTAGAAGGCAGTCTCCTATGAGAAGGTAAAGGTTGGATTTGTAGTTTTATTTTCACCCAACTTCTGCCTCTTCCTATTTGTTTAGAATCAAAAGAGCAAGATTCGTAGAAAAAAAAAAAAGCCATCTCTTTTTCCGCAGGCCTGTCCCTTGGGGTAGTATCCTTCCACATCATTAGATATTTTCAAAGTTCCAACCTCCATCCATTCATTTCTGATTGACCATCAGGTATAGTGGAGAAACACTTGTCAAACTGTATTGGGACGGCTTGGTCTCATGTGACACCTCTCACTTTCATTTTAGCTCATGGTTAAGGGGATTGATGACCTTTATGATTGTTGTTTGTTTGTTTTTGCTTAGCTGTCCCTTCAACTCCCCCGGGGACACACTTCTTTCTGCCATTCCCACGTGCCCACAGCCATTTGGGCGCACGATCCGTTTCATTCCCGTATGGGATCCCAGAGCCTTCTTCAGCAAGCCACGGGCGTGTGTTACCTCCTGGAGACCCCACTACCCAGAATCCTGTCCTGAGTGCCTACAGTTAGGGATGAATGCCCCCAGGAGTTAGGGACCAAATAAACTAAACTGGTTCTGTGCCTCTTTCCTCCAAATACACTACCTATCATTCTCCAGGACATGTTTTATCATTTTCTTGCTTTTAGAATGTCTTTTAAAAGGGGCACCTGGGTGGCCGCCCAGTTGGTTGAATGCCAACTTTGGCTCAGGTCACGATCTCACAGCTCGTGGGTTCAAGCCCCGCGTCGGGCTCTGTGCTGACAGCTCTGAGCCCGGAGCCTGCTTCCGATTCTGTGTCTCCCTCTGTCTGCCCCTCACCCAATCACGCTCTGTGTCTCTCTCTCAAAAATAAAATAAACATTTAAAAAAATTTTTAAAAAGTCTTGACACAGAAGACTTTTCTTTGCTGATCTCTGTCTACCTGTAGCTTCTGTTTACCTGTCCAACGTGCTGCGCTCCTCCTCTCACTTCCCCACATTTCTTACTATTCGCAGTTTTCCAGTATGCCATGCTGTCTTACACTGCTGTGATCTTGCACACCTATTCCCTTTGTCTGAACATTCCTCTCTTCCCTTTCCTGGCTACGTCATTGTTAAGAAGGCCATTAGGTGTTAATTACCTCTTGGAGGTTATCCCGAGATAATTCCCTTCTGTGAGCCTCACGCCTAAAGGGCTATTAGCACTTATTACATTGTATGGTTTGTTGTTTGTCTCTCTCAGGTTACTTTTTAGTCCCCGAGGGTCTCCCCCGACCGGAGGGTCTCATTTCAAAGCTACATTTTAGTTCCTAGCTGGTCCACTATCATCATTAGGTATCTGTTGAACACATCAAGAAATGCTTGGCTAGATATGAAAATCCAGGGACGAGACACGTACCCGTTTCAATGATTAGGTACATGATCTGTGCTTACCACAGGGTAAGAAAAGAGGGGGCCTGAAGTCTGTAGTCTAAAGGTTCTATTAACGGTAATGAGCAAAGCAAACTTCTTTTAGATTTTAGGCAGTAGAAACAGCTTTTCCAAAGGCAGTTTGCTTCTTTATGAAATATTCATCGTGCTCGCTTCTTTTGATCTATATCTCTATCACCACCCTGAACAGTTTGACAGCGTGTACGAATGACTCAGCAAAGCCCAATGTGTTGAGCACATATTTGAGTTCATCTACAAGCAGGGTGATACTGGAGAAATTTCAATCTTTCAAGCCGTATAAAAAGTTAGGGTTAAACTTCATTTATAAACAGTATAGTTAAACAAAACTCATTACACACCTACGGTATGTTAGAAGCTTTTTAAATTCTCTTCTATCTGGCAACGTATTCATTTTTACTTATATGTTAACAGTGAGAAGACCGGACAGAAAGGACAGTAAGGTTCAGAAAGAACAGATGACCAGCCCCAAGACAGAGCTAATGAGAGTTCGAGCTGAGAGTCAAAGCCAGTTCTTTCCAACTCAGATCAGGTAGAGCCCTTTCCAATCACAGGGCTGCCCTTCTGCATTATCAGGTAAGTGATCCTAGGACAGAAGGCACATCCCCTTACTTTGGGCTGAAAATGTCAAAGGATAGTATATATCAGAGGCCTCTAGGCAAATACTTTAACTGCCCTATAGTTCCATCACACAGGGTATACAATGTACATAATTCTGTCTCCCAAGGAACAGAGTCCCGGAATCATCTTTTCTTTGTCAGTCAGCTGAGCAGCAGACAAGAAGGGACAAGGATATTGATGGCTGATTAAAGCTATTTTCAGTGTGTCAGTGTTATCTTTGGGGATTAAGTAGAAATGACAGTTGTGTCTACAGCATTAGCCACTTATGCACACTTGCAGGAATTTGTTGGAGATGTTTTCATCTCCCACTCATTAGTTCATTCTAAAATAAAGCACTGGAAAAAGGACGGTCTTTGGATTCAAAGACTATATTTTGCTTACTAACATGTGACCTCAGACAGGTCACTGAACTTTTGTGAGCCACAATTTTCTTAGCTATAAAAATAGAGAATACTATTTTCTTTGTAGGAAGGTTAGTCATTATTTAGATATCCTGCGTTTGATTAGTTAACAGTGCCTGGTAATTACTAAATACTCAATAAACAGTAGTTAATATTATAACATAGACTAAGTGTTTACAATGTTTGGAACATAGTAGCCCTAAAAAAAGCATCAAGCATCAAGGATTTATGGTGAGTAATGCTGCTGCGATTCCAAGGCTATTTCTTCTAAGAGGGAAAACGACACTCTTGGTGAAAGTCGGGATTTTTAAAAAATGTTTCTTTATTCAGTTATTTTGAGAGATAGCATGTGATTGGGGGTGGGGCAGAGAGAGAATCCCAAGCAGGCTATGAGCTGTCAGCGCAGGGCCCAATGCGGGGCTCAGTCCCGTGATCCACGAGATCATGACCTGAGCTGAAACCAAGAGTTGGACGCCTAATGGACTGAGCCGCCCAGGCGCCCCAGTTGGGATTTTTTTAAAAGCAGAGGAAAGGGATAGGAGAATTGCAGATTCCTTTACTCCAAAAGAGTACAGTCTATTTGTCAAAATGAAGGGGCCATCTGAATGACAATATCTGGATTCCTGCCCTGACCCTGCATCTAAAATGGAGTCTCCAAGAGTGGAGCTTGATTTGCTAAATTTTAAACCTGCTACCTAGATGATTCTCATATTCACTAAAGCTTGAGAACCACTAACTGACAACGCGCTGACATGCCAAGCCACAGGATTTGCATCTCTAAGACTATTAAGGATTTGGGTGCTGGCTGGACTCACAAGTTCTCACATTTTCACTTTCTCAGAGGGATCAAGGAATTCTTACCCCCATCCCTCTGAACTATAAATTTATCTTCTTATTCTTCCTCATTTTTCCATGGAAAGCTCTCCTTGCACCCTTCCCCCGCCCTTTCCTGCATCTATAGAATCTCCCCCAAATGTGTTTGCCTCTTTGTACCTGCAGATTCAGATGCCATCCACATCTCCACTTGAAAGTTAATATTTCTGGGGACAGGGTGGCCTAGACGGTTGAGCATCTGACTCTTGATTTTGGCTCAGGTCCTGATCTCAGGGTCGTGAGATGGAGCTCCCCCCTTGCCCCCACCCCCTGCTACGCTGACAGCAAAGAGCCTGCTCGGGATTCTCTCTCCCCGTCTCCCCCTCCCCCTCTTGCACTCTCTATTTCTCCAAAAAAAAAAAAAAGAAAAAAAGTTACTATTTCTAAACCTGAGGTTATGTAATGTGTTAGCTTGTACGCAACAGTTCTATTTTGATACATTCTCAAAGAAAACGTTGGAACTGTCACTCAAGTTTTGATAGCTTTAGAGACATAAACATGAATAAATCTTTGCAAATTATGTTCCCCATTTGATCGTCGCCTTCCTGGCAGTGAGGTTGCACCCAAGGATAGAACACCAGAAGAAAGCTAGACCTCCGATTTCAAAAATGCAGAAATTTGTTTCTCTGTCCGTGGGTAGGTAAAGTGAAAACGAGTTTTCTCAGCAGCAGCTGTTCCATTCAGGGTCTGCACGGCATGATCCAAGTCAGGTGGCAGCATTCACAGGCTCCGGCCAATATAGTCTGACCTCGATCCACCTGTGAATTGCTTCTCTTCCAACCACTTATGCACTTTATATTCCCCTGACACGGCCTCAAAAAGGCCGTGGAGGGAAAAAAGTCTATTTTCAATGCGTGCTGGGTCTACAGTGTCACGCAAAGTGATATCTACCACCCACCACACACATCCCACCAAGTCCTAAGATGGTTCGTCTTCACGATACAACCTTTTCAGGTGTTCAGAGGTTTCATGGTGTTTATCTGCTCATCTAACATGAAAGCTGTCCCTGTCTTTTGCTGCCTCCTTGTCGAACTTTCCATCTCACCCAGAAAGACAAGACATTCGTGGCGTCTTAAAATCACTTTTGAGGGGCGCCTGGGAGGCTCAGTCAGTTAAGTGTCCTACTTCGGCTCAGGTCATGAAGTCATGGCTTGTGGGTTCAAGCCCCCACATCGTGCTCTGCATTGATGGTGCAGAGCCTGCTTGGGGTTGACTCTCTCTCTGCCCTTCCCCACCCCTACCCCCCAAATAAATAAATAAACTGATAAATTTTTATGTGTTAATTTTTGAGAGAGAGAGAAAGAGCATGAGCAAAGGAGGGGCAGAGAGAGAAGGAGGCACAGAATTCAAAGCAGGCTCCAAGCTCTGAGCTGTCAGCACAGAGCCCGACGTGGGGCTTGAACCCACAAACAGCAAGATCATGACCTGAACTGCAGTCGGACGCTGAACCGACTAAGCCACCCAGGCGCCCCACTAAATAGATAAACTTAAAAAAAATCTCTTGGGGTTTCTCTGTGAGTGGAGTGATACTGCAAGGTCATTTTTGTGAGTCACCACTGCCAGCCTCACCTCGTCAGAATGACTGGGGCCATATTCAGATTGCAGACTAACAATAAGCGGGAAACTAAACTTGTAAGATTTGATTTTGTCACATGTGATAATACCGTCAAACCTCGATTTGGGAAATGAGAGACAGTCATGTGCAATTGCAGAGACTGTCAACCTGAGATACATTATGCATTATACCATATGTCACTCACTTTAATGGCGGTTTTGGACTAGTTCCCTTTGAATATCACTTAGGGGAGATCATATCATTGACATTTAATATTGACGATTAGCTGCTGAGCCAGAAAGTGTCTCTTTTCTTTTCCCTCTTCTTCTGGTATTTTCAGTGTCCCAAATATGCTTATTCTAATACCATAATGGTTACGATGACTGTTGGCTGAGGCTGTATTTCATCCGCAAGTCAATCCCCCAAATAAAAATTCCCCCAATTTTCTATTTACAGTGAAAAGGCAAAGCAAGCCTCATCTTCAGTCTTAGCTGTACAAAGCCCATGGCCACTCATCTATGCAGACGAGAATGAAGGAGTATCTCTTATGGGAGAAAAGAGTGCAGGGGTACCCGATAGCAAGGCATGCATTTTGATCAGTACTATTTTTTATTTGCAATTCAAAGCCGGCAAATGCTCTTCTAAATATTAGATACGATGGCCTTGAAAAAAGGTATCAGAGGTCTTTTTCTATCCGGGGGCTAATCAAAAAGAACTCAGTCCTGAAATATGAATTGTTATATGTTACTACGCTACTTTACTTACAACTGGTTATAGCCCTTCATTGTAATGTCTTCTATTTTCTGGGAAGAGAGAAATCTATGCAAATTTTGCTTGACTGGAGCTCCCCTGAGGCTGTTGGAACTCTTTGTAAAGTGAGTGGTCTTCAGTCGCTCTTCCACAAAGGAAAACAAAATGGAAATAAGGTTGATGGAAAATAAAGTTTCTAAAAAAAAAGAAAAGAAAAAAGAAATTAGAAGCCTTTCAAATGAAGGCTTCACATTGGGCAGCACCCAGTGTACTTAAACTACCCCATGTGATCTAGGCACAAGCTGCAACAGAAAGTCAGGAGAGATTCTTCCACAATATTTTGGGGCTAATTTTAAACCTAGGGAGTAAATATCTCTTTACTACCAGACCTCCAGTAAAATTTCTGGAATGTTTCAGCTAGAGAGAATTTCAAAGATACTTGGTTCAACAGTGAAATTTACAGCGGGGGTGGGGGGGGTGGGGGGGGGCATGCTTAAAAAAGTTAAGCAACAATTCCTGATTTGTTAGTTGCAATTCTGGAGCGAGAAGCCAGATGCCCTGACGTTGAGGCCACCATTTTTCAACGGGCAACTCCAAATAATTGGAGTTCTTTAGTGGAATTTCTCTTCATAGCTCTTAGATGGGGCATGGGAGGGGGTGGGAGGCAAAATGTAGTTCCTTTAGGCTGTGGCCCACAGAGTATATCTCATTCTGTATGTATACAACAACTGAAAGTATGTGATTGTGTGGCTACCCATGACGAAGTTTGTGTTGCTATAGGCCATAAAATACAGTGGCATTTCATCCTGGCTAGATGTCCAGTCCCCTCCACTTAAATTAAGCTTTCTAATAGTACAGTTACCCAAAAAGGGTGGGCTTGGGGTCCTGGCATCAGAAGCCTGCAGATTCTGTTACAGTCTTTCTTATGATTATTTAATGATGAACATTTTAGCCTTCATCATTTATGGCTGGAAGAGGAAGGAAACTTTCAGCAAGGGTTAAAGTGTTAGCCACAGGGAGTAACAAACAGCTCCTATGACCTCTGAGATTTCCTACAATATCATTGGATGGTTTCCCTGAGAACTTTCTTCACAACTCAGATTCTAAAACCAGCTGCTTTCAGATATCTTTCCCTACTCTCAAGGAACATGATCTAAATATGAATCATCACAGGCACCAAGACCTTGGCTAGAAAATCTTCCTAGTGGCATGGTATCCTATTCCCTGAGATGTGCCAGAGGAATTCTTTCCATGGCTTCTTCCTCAGAAGAGAGGCAATAGGGCATAGTGGAAAAAGCTCTGGCTTTTGCTACAGTCAGAGTTAAGTATTAATCCTGACTCAGCCATTTATGGGCTATTTGACCTATGATAAATATTCTTTTCCTGGAGCCATAGCTTCTAATCTAAAAATGGGGATAATGTTATATACCTCAAAGAGTAGTGAAAAAGTAGAAATAGTGCCTACAAAGTACCCTAACATGTTAGATTCTAGATAAATTATAACTTGCAACCATGCCGTGTATGTTGAGTCTGATCACTAGAATGGAGCACCATCACTAGAAGGTAAGCTTGTGAGAATTTAATGCCCCACCAAGGCCCACACATGGATAAGTGCATGTCTGTGTTGGGGGTGACCGTCTGGATGAGAGAAGGCAAGAATAAGAGAAGAGACCTAATTTTTATCTTTTTTACTAATTGTCTTTTCATCTTTCCCTTGCTCATTCCTTACTCATTTACTTAAAAAAAAAAAACACACACACCAATATTAGATGTTAAAATCAAAAGTAACACACCAATACATTCTTGCGAAAAAATGTGAACAGAAGCATCCTTGTCATTCCTTTCTTCTGACGGGAGAGGACAAGATAAAATGCTAGCAAGTAAATGACCAAGCCTGGCTCCCTTGCTAGAAGTCAAAATTACCTTACCTATTTCTTCGCATTAACTATTCCATATGAAATTTAGAATCCATTTTTTGAATTTTATAAAAAGTTCATTGAGATTTTTATTTTAATTACATTGAGTTATAAACCGATTTTAAAAGAAGTAACACCATCACAAGGTAAAATATTTTCAACCATGTACTTGGTGTATTCCTCTAAACTTCCTAGCCTATTTAAAAAAAATATTCTTCAGTGAAATTTAGTTTGATTTAAAGGGTTTCATATATTTCTCATTAGAGTTATTTCTATGTATTTCATAGCTCTTTTGCGATTATGGACAGAACATTTTTCTATTAAAAATTAATTTTGCTATGAATATTGTTCAGTTTATATCCATTATATCCACATTACTAAGCTCTTCTCAGTTCCAGGAGTTGCTATTGCTTTGAAATTTCTAGATGGACAATCGCATGTTATGCAGAAAGTGATGTTTTATTTCTTTCATTCAGATTTGCATAGTTTATATTCTTTTTATTCACGTTGCATTGGCTAGGTTCTTCAATAATAGGTTGATTAACAGTGATAATAGAGGGCATCCTCTAACTTTTTCTTACTGTATTGAGAATACTTCCATAGTTTCCTCATTAGATATGATATTTGATGTTGGTAACTTTTATGGAGTAAAAAAAGTTTCTATTTTGAATTTGTTAATTAAAAGAGTCATGGTATGGGGGCACCTGGGTGGCTCAGCTGGTTGAATGTCTGACTTTGGCTCAGCTTACCATCTCACGGTTCGTAGGTTCGAGCCCCACCTCTGGCTCACTACTGGCAGTGCGGAGCCTGCTTCGGATCCTCTGTCCCCTTTCTCTCTGTCCCTCCCCTGCTCTTGCTCTCTCTCTCAAAAATAAATAAACATTAAAAAAAAAAAAAGAATCAGGGTATGGTTTTAACTTTATTAAATGCTATTCCTTTGAGACTATCATATAGTTGTTTTTTTTTTCTCAATTGATCAGGTAATATATTAATCTACTTACATTCCTGGGATATATCCTACCTGATGACAATGTATTATTGTTTTTGCTATACTACAAGAATTCTAGTCATCCATGAAATGCTCAGAAGTGGCTTCATACACAGATTTAGGGGATCCATTTCTCCAACTGTCTCTTTTCTATAATTTTCCCCCTATGTCTCGAGAGTGCCTTTTCATGGTCCTTAGAAAGCCGGAGTTAGAAAGCAGTATTGTTTTTTTTTTTTTTTTTTTTCTATGCTGTTGCATACTTTCCATTGTTGGGTCTGGCTCAGGAACAAAGGGTAGAGAGAGAAGAGAGAGAAAACAATGAATAGAGATTCATTGCTTCAACACCGTTTAAACTGCAGGGACTCCTTTTCCCAGTTCTAATGTAATAGAGAAGGATTTTCTGTGGGTTTTAGGTGCCTGCAAGCTCACCACTGCCGCTTAGTTGCCAAGAATTGCAGGTTTTACGACTTGCCACTGGGCAGGGTCAGGAGATTAATAAAAGAAAAAAGTGAGAGATTTCCTTCAAATTCACAATCCCCTACCCAGTCCTCTAACTAGAAAACACAGGTTTCTGTTGGAGCTATTCTGTCGACATGCTGTTATAGTTCCAGGATCTGGGCTTGCTGTAGAGTCTAAATTAGGAGATTTGGCTTGCCCTAGAGTCTAAAGTAGGAGATCTGAGTAGAAAAAACAAAACGAGACAAAACAAAACCCCCCAAAAAAGAAAACTCATCATTTGAAAAGTTGTTATATGATTTTAAAGAAAGATAGAGAGTGGGGTTTATTCATTTTAGGCAAAACCCGAAGTTTCGTAAGTCTAGATATGAATCCTCTAATCCCCCAACTGGATTAAGATGACACAAGGCTGTTAGTGCCACAGCAGTCTGGCAGAGCACATGGAAACTCTCTTGGGAGAGACTCTCTCATAATCCTAGAGCTCCATTTATTTTTATAATTGTTGATATGCAATATCTGGCACTCAATAAAAAAAAATAACTAGGCATATGAAGAGACAAGAGAAGGTAAATAAAAAAGGAGAAACAATAACGAAGACCCACAGGACCCACAGAGAACAGTCACTGACTTTGAAATAACTCCTGCTTAAAATGTTCAAGGAAAAACAGGGGTAAAAAGCTGTCCCTCGTGTTCTCTTATAGCTTTTAATATCTATCAGTAATTTGGTCTTGTTTTAGAAGGTCTGCCAGCTGCTACTGCTTCTTTTTCTCCCCTGAAAAATTATGTATTGTTTCCGTTTGGTCCACGGTGTGGGAGAGGGTGGCTGAAACGCGGCCTGGTGGCTGCACGGAGAGGCTCAGGCAGCAGCCCTGCAACAGGGGGACGCGAGGGGGACACCGAGAGGACGCCACAGGGCCCCTCAAAGGCTGCTGGGCTTCGAAGGCTCCCGGTTGTGTTTGAGAGGGAGCCTCTCTGAGAGCTACGGGCTGGGGCCCAGCGTGCGGGCCGGCCTGCGGAGGCGAGCCGTGGGGGCCGCCATCTTCCCGACGGGGTCACCTCGCCACCCAGGAAGTGGTTCTCCGGCAGGTCCCGGAGACTCCGGCCTGCGAGGGCCCCGCCGAGCGCTCGTGGCTGGGCCAGGGCCCGCCGCAGGTGCTTCTCCGGAACCCCGGGGCCGCCCCGTCGTGCCGGGAGGCCTTCCGCACGCCCCGGGAGAGGGCGCGGCCCGCTTCCCCTCGGTGGCGCGCCGTGCGGAGCCACATCGTGGCGGGGACACAGGAGCGCACAGAGAGGTAGGGCGGGGGGCCGGCCGGTGCGTGCTGGCGCGGGGTCCGCGCGGCCTGAACCCGGGGTGGACTAGTCGTGCCGAATCCGGGCGTCGGTGGTTGGGGGTGGGGGGCGGCAAGGAGGGTGCTGGCGGGACGCCTGGCGCGGAGGCTGGGAAAGAGGCTGGAGGGTGGTGGGAGGCCGGACGAAGGGGCGTCCCCCGGCCTGTGCCGTCCGCGCCCCGCCGAAGCCGGACACGCGGTGCCCGCCTTTCGAAGCCCAGCAGCCTTTGAGGGGCCCTGTGGCGTCCTCTCGGTGTCCCCCTCGCGTCCCCCTGTTGCAGGGCTGCTGCCTAAGCTTCTCCGTGCAGCCGCCAGGCCGCGTTTCAGGCACTCTCTCCCACACCATGCGCCAAATGGAAATGCGTGCTGTAGAACGTGTGTTTGTAGAACGTGCGATCCTTCCGTTCCGAGCCAGAGGGAATCCCTGTGCAAGGAAAGGCTGTTGTGAAGCCAGCCACCTTCCCACAAAACCCAGTGCTGTTGTCTATGTGCGCTTTAAGGAACTAGTTAAAGTCACTTTTATGTCGCCCGTATTTTAATGTCTGTTTTCAAGACTTTATTTTGCTTTTCTGTATTTTTTTCATGATGGATGTTTGTTTTTTACTCTTTATTTATTTAAATGTGTATTTATTTATTTTGAGAGAGAGAGAGGGAGGGAGGGGCCGAGACAGAGAGGGAGAGAGAATTCCAAGCAGGCTCCGTGCTGTCAGCGCAGAGCTGGGCTCGGGGCTGGATCCCACAAACCCAGAGATCATGACCTGAGCGGAAGTCGAGAGTCCCAGACTTCATCTACTGAGCGGCTGGGGCACCCCTTGCCCATATTTTGAATCCTCACAAATATATCCAGCAGTTTTTACTCAGCTTGCCCCTTTGGACTACAGTCTCCAGGTTATTCAGGTGCCCTCTTTTTTTGACAGTAAATTTTCTTCGGGGAATCTTACTTGTTTTTGATGATTGGCCTGCTTTTCTGCGCTGCCTCACGTTATCTTTTTAAATTTTCTTCTCCTATCCCGTTAAAAAGCTTATGATTCCCCCAGAAGTGGCCGCCCCCTGACTTGCCTCAATTAACATTAAAAAAGGAAGAGGCCCTTAAACTCCCCCGAATTTGTTACAGAACAATCCACGTGCCAGCTGTCATTCAGTCACAGTTACTTCAAAGGGATGATTCTCCAGCAGTAGCAGAAATGGGGACTAAAGAAGTTTTGCATTTGTGAAAAAGCACAGTATTCTGATTGGCTCATCTTGCGCCTAGCTTTCGGTCTTAGGGGTGTGAGGTGAGAACACAGCATTGCCATTTCACTGGAGTTTGACTGTTCATAATGGAGGTGACTAAAAATAGGTCGGAATCTGTGGCGGGCGGTACATGGAGTTATTCCGAGCAGCTTTCTTTGAATATGCCTGCTTTTTAAGTAAAAAAAATTTACATAAATGGAAATGCATCTCTCCTCACTCACATTTCCTTTCTCATCATTGTCCGACGGTATCTGCTAATAGAGACACGTGGTATATTTTCAGGCAAATATATTGTTTTAAGTAATTTGCTGCAAGATGGTCATTTTGTATCCCTTCGGTTGAAGCGTTTTCTTTACAGTTATGTGATTGATTCTGGCATACGATATGATTTATAAAGAGAGTGCTTTACATGGGCATTCCTCAGAATTTTTCACTCTCTAAAGTAAGGCACTTCTCCATCCAGGCGTCCAGCCAAAACCTCAGCTCAAGTGATGGACGTGTCCCATGTCCACAGTTGCTTTTTCTCTCTCTCCTCACGGGGGTTTCAAACACGACAGGGCAGTGAGTCCTATTAGCTGCCCTCCTGTCTCTCCCACTCTCTCTCTTTGTCTTATTACTCCATTATTTCTCATGAAGGGCTTATTTAGGATCTAAACAAGATACAAAACCCGAGCCAGACATTCTGTTTTTTTCAAAAAACAAATGACATGGGTGATCGCAGCTGTAAAATGAATGAGCCCAGGTATAGCACTGGGGAGGGAGGCCCTATCCCCTAGTCAAGGAGATGAATCCTTTGCCTGGAATGAGCCTTTCTGGAAACTTCTAGGTTTACTCGAGTCCCCTCAGGAGGTTTGCTTCATGCCCAGATGTGTGAACAGACCCATACACAGCAGAGGGCGCCCCAGTATAACACTAAAACCCCGGGGCCGCCGAACAGCCCTGCAGTTACTGGGTCTGTGCTTAGGTCTTGCAGATCTAGTGATAGCAATCCAAGCCAACATCTGGTGAGTGTTTATTACGTGCCAGGCGCGTATACACTTCAGGCACTTCAGACACAGAGATGAATTTGGCTCAGTTCCTGCGCTCAAGAAACTTACATGCAGTCAAGTAGGGGAGATGGGAGTATGTGTGAACTAAAAATAACAACAGCTAATATTTATTTTCCACTTCCTGTGTTTCACACACCATGCTATAGGTTTTGTTTTGCCTGCATAGCCTCATCTATTATTCATAAGATTTCTTTAAATTAGGTACTATTATTATGGCTGGCATTGTACTGTGACCACACTAGGGAATAAAGGTATTTGGGGAAGAAATAGTAAGAAAGGCTTAAGTCTACTGACCACACTAGGGAATAAAGGTATTGGGGAAGAAATAGTAAGAAAGGCTTAAGTCTACTGACGGGAGTCAGGGAGGGGAAAGAAATAAGACAGTGACATTAGCCTTTCCTCAACTATGAGCTAGTTTAGTGCTCAGACTATATTTTGTTCAATTTTGAAACCTCAGTGCCTCACCTCAATAAACATCTCATGAACAAAATAATGTTAGACTCTAAATAAATAAATAGCATGTGGGTAGCTCAGTCAGTTGAGTGTCCGACTCTTGATTCTGGCTTAGGTCACCATCTCACAGTTTGTGAGTTTGAGCTGCTCATCAGGCTCTGAGCAGACAGTGCAGAACCTGGTTGGGAGTCTCTCTCTCCCCCTCTCCCTGCCCCTCCCTTGCCCTCTCTTTCTCAAAAAAAAAAAAAAAAAAAGTTTGAGCTTGATCTTGAATGGTGAGATTTTCACAGTATAGGAGAAAAGAGCCTTCTAGGCAGTGGTTGCAGCATAACAAAGGCAGTGGGATATGATTGTGAGATTGTCAGGGAATTTCAAGTGCTTTGGGGTAAAGGAATATCAGAGCACAAGGTGGAGAGTGGGAGGAGAAGCTGGAAAGTAGGTTGGTGTCTCAGTTAGCTGTGCTGTGTAACAAGTCACCATAAGCTCTTTCTGTGTAACAAATTACCATAAATGGAGTGGTTTAAGCAATCAGTATTTATTGTTTATGAGTGTACAAGTCGATATGGGGGGGGAGGGGGGTTCTGCTGATCTGGCCAGACGCTGATTTCAGCTGGGCTTGGTCATTAGTCTGTGGTGACCTGATGGGTTCGCTAGGGGCTGCCTTGCCTAGGATGGCCTCATCCGCACATGTGGTTGTTGGCTGGATGTTGGCTGGTGGATCGAGGTGGCCGGCCCTGTCATCATGTGGTGGCCTACTCTGGGTTTGTTCACTTGGCAGTGGTGGGGTTCCCAGAAGGAGAGTGCAAGTGTGCAAGGCCTGTTGAGACCTGGACTTGGAATGGGTGCCCGGCCATTTCTGCCATTTTCTTTTGGCCAGAGATAGTCACAGGGATAGTCCCAGCCTAAATTCCAAGGGTGGGGGAATCGACTCCACCCCTTGATAGGAAGAGCTTCAAAGTCAAATTGCAAAGGGTGGGGATGCAGAGGTGGTGAAGACTTGTGGAAGTGTTTGCACTCAATCTCTGGTAGTCAGATCAAATACCAATGATTATCGCCATCTGAATATCAAGTATGGATGTTTTGTACAAATGGGAAGCTCTCAAAGGTATGCCATAGATTTGGGTTTTAGAAAGATATCTCTGGTAGCGGTATAATACAAAGTTTGGAGGGAGGAGAGAATAGAGGCAAGGTGCCTTCGAGGTGGGTAATGGAACAGCCCAAGGCAATATGGGTTTAAACAGAACCCACAGTGGGGCACCTGTGTGGCTCAGTCTGTTAAGTGTCCGACCTCAGCCCAGGTCATGATCTCGCGTCTGTGAGTTCGAGCCCCGCGTCGGGCTCTGTGCTGACAGCTCAGAGCCTGGAGCCTGCTTCTGATTCTGTGTCTCCCTCTCTCTCTGACCCTCCCCCACTCATGCTCTGTCTCTCTCTGTCTCAGAAATAAATAAACATTAAAAAAATTAAAAAAATAAATAAACATAACCCACGGTAGTAGTCCACTCCATCTAGTGATCAAGACCACCTCTTCACTGTTAAAAACTGAGAACAAACTGAGGGTTGATGGGGGGTGGGAGGGAGGGCAGGGTGGGTGATGGGTATTGAGGAGGGCACCTTTTGGGATGAGCACTGGGTGTTGTATGGAAACCAATTTGACAGTAAATTTCATATATTAAAAAAAAAAAAAAAAAAAAAAAAAAGACCACCTCTTCAATGCACCCACCAATTCATCTTCCATAGAGATTTAAGGGTTTGAATTTAAATATGTGGGCCTATAAATTAACTTAGATGATCTCTAGATTTCTTGTCTATGTTAAATTTCCATCATTTTAAGAGGAGCCTTGTCTATCGTTATTCCAAATGACTTGAGGATGAAATACTGTATAAAACTTGCTTTCTTGGGGCGCCTAGGTAGCTCAGTTGGTTAGGCATGCGGCTCTTGATTTCAGCTCAGGTCATGGTCTCATAGTTTTGTGAGTTCGAGCCCCACATCAGGCTCTGTGCTGACAGTGCGGGGCCTCCATGAGATTCTCTCTCCCTCTGTCTCTCTGCCCCTCCCCTGCTTGTGCTGTCTCTCTAAATAAATAAATAAAACATTTTTAAAAAGTTATTTTCTTACATAAAATAAATACACGTTGTGAGGGATCAAGGAAGGTTTTTGAACAAGAGAAAAATGTGATCATAGATATCTCTTGGAAGGTGAATTGCACAAGGAATAGAATAGACTGATGGAGGAATGTTGTAGTAAGGGAACCATTTGGAACCCATGGAGAGAGTTCATGTAGAAATTCATAAGACCTGGGGGCGTCCGGGTGGCTCAGTCGTTAAGCATCCAACTTTGGCTCAGATCATGATCTTGCAGTGTGTGAGTTCGAGTCCCTCATTGGGCTCTGTGCTGACAGCTCAGAGCCTGGAGCCTGCTTTGGATTATGTGTCTCCTTCCCTCTGCCCCTTCCCCACTCACACTCTGTCCGACTCACTCAAAAAATAAATAAACATTAAAAAAAAAAAGGGAATTCATAAGGCCTGATTTAGACAGGGGGTGGAATGTGGGGGATGGGAACTGGGAGTGGGAAGGGAGGAATGATCTGGAGGGTAATTCCGTTCGGATGGGGAGAACTTCCTGTAAATACAGAGAAGGAACAAACTTACAGGTACCAGAGGGAAGGAGGTGGGGGATGGGCAAAATGGGTAAAGGGCAGTGGGAGATACAGACTTGCAGCTGCAGAATGAATAAGTCACAGGCACAAGCACAGCATAAGGAATAAGTCAATGATACTGTAATAGCATGTATGGTAACAGGTGGTAGCTACACTTGCAGGGGGCATAGCATAATGGATAGAGATGTTGCATCTCTATGTCACGCACCTGAAACTAATGTAGCATTGTTTGTCACCTACAATAAAAGATAGTATCAAGGGTAAACAAAAAAGGTTGATAAATTGAAACTTGTTACAATGTGAAACATAATTTCTCAAAAGTTGCTGTTAAGAGAGTAAGAAGATAAACCACTGGGTGGGAAATGTTTTCAGTATTTATACAAGATTCACAGAATATATAAAAATATTATGTAAATAAGAGAAATTGGGCAAGTTTTTTTTAAATAAGAAAAGTATGGAATAGGAGTTTCATAAGTACTCAGATGGCCAATAAGCAGATATAAAAATGGTTAATTTCGAGATGCCTTGGTGACTCCGTCAGTTGGGCATCTGACTCTTAGTTTTGGCTCAGGTCATGATCTCACAGGTTCGTGGGTTCAAGCCCCACATCGGGCTCTGTACACTGACAGCATGGAGCCTGCTTGCGATTCTTTCTCTCTCCTCTCTCTCAGCCCCTCCTGTGCACACGCATGTTCTCTCTCTCTCTCTCTCTCTCTCTCTCTCAAAATAAATAAATACACTTTAAAGAAAGGTTACTTTCATTAGTTATCAGGGAAACCTAAATTAAAGCAAAAATTATACATGCACCTGCCAAAATAGTTTAAAATAAACAAATGTAATAATACCAAGTGTTCATGAGGATATAAAGCAACAATTCTCATAAATCCTAACCGCTGTTGTGATTTAAAATTAACCACTGTGAAGTTAATATAATCACTTTGGAAAATTCAGAAAGCTGTACGTTAGTCCTAGGAGCAGCAGTTTCACTGCTAGATTTATACCCGATGTCAATGAGTATATGTGTACAACGAAGGACTTGCACAGGAATGTTTATTACAGTACTCTTCCTAATAGACCAAAATAGAAAACAATCAAAATGTTCATGAATTGTAGCATAGGTAAATTGTAACACTCAAACAATGGAATATTATTCGGGACTGGAAGAGGACAAAATATTGGAATATGAAACAACAGGTGTAAATCTCACAAACATAGTCTTGAGTTAAAGAGGCCAAACACACTGGAGTCCATGTCCTGTAATTCCATTTGTACTAAGTTCAGAAACAGGCAACTCAGATTCCGTGTTGCTACAAGTCTGCACACTCGTGGTTCCCTTTATGGGGTTGTTGACTGGAGGGAACATGGGGAGCCCTCTAGAGAGCTGATGATAACTCTCTTTCTTGGTATGAGTGGTGATTACACCGGTTATAGATATGTAAAAACCAGTGTTTTATACAGTACCATATCATACTTCAATTAAAACTTAACTAGAAAAAAGTGTAAATTATCTTAGAGGCCAGAGCACAGTGACTTGTTTTGGAGAGTTTATGGCAAGTCATCCCACAATGGAATAACTAAATGCCAAATGGCGCAATCAGAGGTTACTCTTGTACTGGACATTTGCACTATTAAGCTTGGAAAATGATTAAATTCATTTTTCAAACTGTCACAAAAACATTGGAGGCAAGTTGGAGCCTGGTTGTGGGAATGGGACAAGGCAGAGGAAGAGATGGAGGGAAATTCATTGATTAATATCAGTCTTCACTCATTCATTGTATCTCCAAGGTCACCATTTTATTATTTATTTGTTTGTTTTGTTGATGTTTGTTTATTTTTGAGAGACAGAGTGTGAGTGGGGGAGGGGCAGAGAGAGAGGAAGACACAGAATCCGAAGCAGGCTCCAGGCTCTGAGCTGTCAGCACAGAGCCTGATGCAGGGCTCGAACTCACAGACCGTGAAATCAGGACCTGAGCCGAAGTCAGATGCTTAACTGACTGAGCCACCCAGGTGCCCTAAGGTCACCATTTTATAAAAATTAAATCTTGTTCCTTATAATACCATCTAGGTCTATTCATGCTGTCACAAGTGGCACAACCTCATCCTTTTTTTATGGCTCAGAAATATTTCATTGGACATATACGTACCACTTATATTCTATTCATCTGTTGTTGGATACTTAGGTTGCTTCCATATCCATAAACATGGGGTGCCTATATCTTTTTGAACTCATGTTTTGTTTTCTTTGGATAAATACCCAGTAGTGGAATTGTTGGATCGTATGGTATTTTTAATTTTTTGAGGAACTGTTTTCTACGGTGGCTGTACCAATTGATATTCCCACCAACAGTACATGAGGGTTCTTTATCCCCACATCCTTGGCAATACTTGTTAATTTTTGTCTTTTTGATTTTAGCCATTCTGACAGGTGTGAAGTGATATTGTTGATTTGATTTGCATATTCCTGATGATTACTGACGTTGGACATCTTTTTATGTGTCTGTTGGCTATCTGGATGTCTTTGGAAAAATGTCTATTCTGATCCCCTGCCTATTTTTAAATTGTTTGTTTTTTGGTGTTGAGTTCTAAAAGTTCTTTCTGTATTTTAGATATTAACGCCTTATTAGATATATTATTTGCAAATGGCTTCTCCCATTCAGTAGGTTGTCTTTTTGTGTTGTTGAAGGTTTCCTTCACCATACGAAAGCTTTTGGTTTTGATGTAGTCCCAGTAGTTTGTTTTTGCTTTTGTCTCCCTTGCCTTAGGAGACATATCTAGGAAAATGTTGCTATGGGTGTTGTTAGAGAAATTACTGCCTTTGCTCTCTTCTAGGATTTTTATGGTTTCAGGTCTCACATTTAGGATCTAAACTGGAATTTTAACCTGTGATTTTAACTACTACACTTTAGTGTCTCCATAAAAAGTAAAAAAAAAAAAATGTTAAAGGTGGAAAAGCACATGATGTGTATGGAACTGTGTAAAAAAGGACAGGAGATAAGAGATAGCCTAACATCATAACTTATGCATAAGACTGGTTCTGGTGGAATAGTATTGTATCAGTTCAGCTTCTCAGTTCCCTGTACTGGAAACTGAATCAGAATAGCTTAAGCTAAAGGCAGTTTGTTGATAGGAAGTCAGAGGGCTCACACAATAGATAGGAGGCTGAACGACCAAGGCTTGGAAACGTAGGACCCATGAAAACCTGTGGAAACCTCAGTAGGCATTGTGGGAAGGGAACAGTTTGGTGAGCAACGTCTCACCAACCCTAACCCACCTGGCTTAGATTCTAAGTCCTCAGGAGTGTCTTAGGGGCCAGTGTTGCGTCACTCCTGCCCCCACCCCCAGGGCCAGGAGAAGGAGAAGCTAAGCCCTTCATTCTGTTGTGAGAATTGGTTTCCAAGGACTTTACTCTGTCTAAGATTGTGCAGTGGAGGAGAATTATTCCCCCACAGGAAAGCTAGGGTTGGGGGGAGGGGGGAGGGTGCTAGCTGGAAGCTAAATAATGACCTGGTCTGCTAAGACTAGTATAAGAGAGCAATGACAGCTGATATTGAGTGTCACCACTCCCTACATCATCAAACAGGTGTTTATTTCAACACTGAGGCTCTGTGTTCCAAGGAGCAAAAGACATTTGATTATTTTCATACTGTCAAGAGTCCTCATTACTTTTGGGAGATTTGAAACGTTTCTGGAAAATGGTAATAGTTGAAAGATAATTCTTTTTCATCCTATATTTAAAGCTAATGTCTAAGTCTCCCTCATGGTTTGCAACATGATTCAGATCCTTTAGTAAACTGTCCAAGCTTCCAAATTTCTGGCAGTACATTCTTCCCATTTCATGGGAAAATCTGGCTCCATTTCTCTCCGTCAAGTTTCCTGCACCCCAGGGCCCTCCCCCTCCTCTGGTTTCTATGTTGCTCTGCTCCTGCATCTTGCCTGTGTGCCCTTGGTCATATCACAAGGATCATTAGGTTCTGCTCATTTTATGAGTCAGCGTCTCTTCTCCTCAGCAACTTTATCTTTGCCTCAAGGCCTCGACCCCTGCATCATTTAACAGTCTATCAAAAACTGTGTGAATTGAAACTGGTAGGTTGATTGGTTTGATTAGCAAATTACCTTTTTTAACAACCTGCTTCCACCCTTCAGTACTCTTGGCCCAGCTCTCCAAGCCCTCAGGCTGTTAGCATGCCCAATGTAGCAACCTACTCCGGCTCCAGCCACATGCCTGTGTCTTTCTCTTTCCTGCTATCTTCCGGAGCGCCAAAACCAGCCCATTAGTACTGTGGGCTTTTTGCCTTTGTTAACTTTGATAATCATGTTATTAGGCGTAAATGGAGAATGTCTGTTTCAGATACAGATGCTGCCTTATAAACCACTGCACAACTTAATGGCTTCAAAGAACAACCATTTTTTTATTGCTCTTGAGTCCGTGGCTGGGTGGTTCTGCTGATCTGGGCTGCGCTTGGCTAATCTTGGCTGGGCTTGCTCATACGTGTGCTGTCAGCTGGCAGGTCAGCTGGGGCTGGTGGCGTCTAGGTTAGTTTTTTTTTTTTTAATTTTTTTTTTCAACGTTTTTTTATTTATTTTTGGGACAGAGAGAGACAGAGCATGAACGGGGGAGGGGCAGAGAGAGAGGGAGACACAGAATCGGAAACAGGCTCCAGGCTCTGAGCCATCAGCCCAGAGCCTGACGCGGGGCTCGAACTCACGGACCGCGAGATCGTGACCTGGCTGAAGTCGGACGCTTAACCGACTGCGCCACCCAGGCGCCCCATCTAGGTTAGTTTTGCTAGGATATCTTGACTTTCCTCCACATGGTTTTTGGTTCTCCAGCGGGCTAGACCACGCTTGTCCTCCTGGTGGTGGCTAAGTTCAAAAAGAGGAGGAGGAAACCTGTGGTTTGTTTTTCAGGCCTCTCTATCAGGTTTGAGATTGTCCCACTGGTAAAACAAGGCACGAGGCTGAGCCCAGAGTCAGTGAGGAGAGCAGAGAGATCAGATTCAGAGAAGTGTGAAAATTTGCAATGCAAGTACAGTCAATCTGGTACAACACCCAATTAAAGTAACTTTAAAATTAACCAGGCTGGTTGCTTGATAGGTGTATATTATACACATATATAAATATTTAGGGGTGTGTGTGTGTGTGTGTGTGTGTGTGTGTGTGTGTAGTTTTAATCCAAGGTAGTAATAGCAATCAATGGAGTAGTAACCAATGGAGTGGACATTGGTTGTTTTTTTGCCACTATGCTCCCCCCTTGTCCCTCCTTCTTGCAGAGGTCCCTGATTTGTTTAGGACTGAGTGATTTCTCCTGTACTCTCTGTGTTTACAGTTTTGGGAGAGCGGCATGTGACCGTGTTTAGTGAACCAAAGCACCACTTCCCTCTAGTAGCAGTGATGGGCACACACCTCCAGTTGGGCCAGTAAGAGACTCAGTGTGAGGTCTTTATCTGAAGCAGGCTCCTGCACCTAACTCCTTGGCAGGGCCCGAACCTGAACGTAGACATTGTGGAAGCTGCTTCAGTCACTGCCACTGTGGAGCCAAGAGATGGAGACAGACTCAGTCCTGGCGATGGTGTCTGAGCTGCTGGATCCATCTGTATCTGAAGACAGACACGGGACTCATTTATTCATTTACATGAGCTAATAAATCTTCTCTTTTTATTTAACTGAGTTAAAAGGTTAATACATATAAAGTACTTAGATCAGTATCTAGCAATAATAAGTACTCAGTATGTGTTAATATTATTTGTTTATGTCAATTTGACTTGGGTTTTCTGTCATCTGTAACCAAGTGAAACTTAACTGATGCCACGAACGAGAAAATATGATGAAGAAGAGAGCCTGTTTACAATAGCGACAGGGAAATAAAAAATCCATACGTATTCACCCAGACAGAAATAAGTGAGACCTAAGTGAAGCAAACGATGAAACGTTATTGAGGGACCAGAAGAAGATTTGAATATTTGAAAAGAGACAGCAAGAACCTGGCTTGGAAGATTCCATGTTTTAAGTAGATGAAATTTCCATAAAATAATCCACACATTTTTCTGTGTATCAGCTCCTCCTTCTCTCTCCCACAGCCTGATGCCTCTCTCTCAACTCTTCCAAGTATATACCATCCTCTTCCTCTAATCAGGTACGAACGCCTTGTGATTTAAGCTTTCCAGTAGTTTCTGAATCTGTTTCCTCTTCCCCATGCCCACCCTGACATTTCCAGTTTGGGACTGCATGGTCTGTTTCCTAGACCGTACTACCAGTCTGCCATCAGTCTTGCCGCCTTACTTTTGATCCCACAAGTTCACCGTCAAGTCCCTGCTCGTTATTGAAGCCTTCGAGGCAATTCTTATCCTGTCTCCCTGCTCTCTGACAGCCCTGAGCTGCTTGGCATGCTTCGCCTGGACCGTGCTCAACAAAGGCAGGTTGGTGCCTTTGTTCGTGTGGTCGCCATTAGTGGCGTCTGCTATGGCACCTTTGTTCACGTGGTCCCCGTTATTGGTGTCTCCCGTGGCACTTAAGAGCTAATGCCGACCAGCGCACTCACCTCACTTAGTGTTATGAGGTTTGTTGACGTCTGTCTCCTGACTAGACTGGCAGGCAAGGAGCGTGTCAGCTTTGTATCCTGAGCCTAGCACAGAGCCCTCAGTGAATATTTGCTGGTGGATCGATGAACAAATGCATGGTTCCCTGGCCCTCTAGCTGCGCAGGAAAGGAAAACTGAACATTTCTTCAAGGGGTATTGCACTTACGTAAGAAGATCGTTCACAGCGGGGTGTGTGGTGCTGCGGAGTGGGAGGAAGCAAAGAATATTCAGGGTCGAGCAGTGAGATGAAAATGAATATGGTCACTTGTGCTGAAACTGTCATTCCTTGCAGCAGCGATAATAACAAGACATAAATATTCATGGTGCCATTATTCAGAGACTTACGAAGTGTTGGCAGAGGATGTGCTGTCTGGAAATTTTGCTTCAGTGCCTGAAACTATTACTGATAATTTTTTTTAGAGGAAAACCCAATGAACTAGTGGTCTCAGAGCCAGCGAGATCATGAGACTCTCACAGGGTGATGGCTAAGTGAAAGGAGGCTCTGGGCCAGCACCAGCCCAGGGGCCTGCTATCTGACAAGGCTTTTACTGGGAGTATTTGTTAGGCTTGGCTCTCACCTGTGTGGCAACACGGGGCTGTTCTTGTAAGACCGTCTCCTCTTTCCTGCCAAAGAACATGTGCCTACAGTTAGATTTCCGAGGCTATTCTTTCTTTCTCATAGTTTTATGTATTATTTAGACTGAAACATTTATTATTTTCTCCAGATTGTGGATACCATGCAAACTCATGGAAGAGAATCTGGAAAACGTAGATGTGTATAAAATAAAAATGGCTTCTGTCACCCAAAGGTAACCATTTTGGTGTATTTTGTTTCAGTGACTTTTCTGAAAAATATACGAGTGCTGAGCTGGTGGGATATGGCATCGGGCTGTGTCGTAGAGACCTGCACTGGCCAGAGAACTGGGTTTGCGGCATATCCTTATTTCTGTCTAGCTGGGAGGCTCTGAGCCAGCCACTCACCTGCTCCCTGCCCTGGTTTCCTCATTGTAAAGTATGGATTAAGACAGTACTCCACAGAGTTAGTCTGAGAATTAGAAGAGACGCTCACTGCAAAGCCCTGAACTCACGGGACTCACGGGGTAGTGTGGAATTGGTGGCCAGGGATTGGCAGCTATTTCTAGTAGCTTTAGTGTTGGTAACGGAAGTTGTCCCGTCCCTGACGTCTCCACACACTCCTCCCTTTCCTCGTCCCTGCGTCTAACCAGTCACCAAATCCTGGTGATTTTACTTGTTCTGTGCTACTCAGACATGTCCTTTCGTCTCTGCGGGGAGGAGGTCCTCCGATGCACCCCTCAGTCTCTGCTTTGGTTCAGGCTCTCAGAATTCCTTGCTTGGGGTATCACAGTTTTACTGGCCTCTTTTCTTGCTGCCTCCCAAACCGTTTTCCATGCAGCAAGCAGAGAGAAGTTCTTTTCGTTTTAGAGAGCACACAAGTGCAAGCAGGAGAGGGGCAGAGGGACAGAGAGAGACAGAATCTGAAGCAGGCTCCACACTCAGCACAGAGCCCAACGTGGGGCTTGATCTCACAAACGTGAGTGAGATCATGACCTGAGCCGAGGTTAAGAGTCGGACCCTCAAGCAACTGAGCCACCCAGGTATCCCAAGAGAAGTTCTTCAATGTAAATCTGACCATATGATGGTCCTGCGATAGTTACGGGGCCACCATGTTTGGCTCTGTGCGTGTGTGTGTGTGTGCGTGTGTGTGTGTGTGTGTGTGGTTCATGTAGGAGAGACAGGGAGAGTGTTTGTGTGAGTGTGTGTGTGTGTAGGAATTCTGAGGGTGAAGGAAGGGGTTTTGTGCTTGAGCCCCAGAGGAAGTATGGAGAGGTTGACTGAAGTCCTTTCTGGTCTGGAAAGCTTCCTGATGGACGAGGGGGTTTGGGCCAGAGTCTGAAGGCACTGTCTTCAGCATTTTTGGTGCAACTATAGCTATAAGCAGTGCTGCTGCAGAGACCTGGTGCCCGGTGGGCTCTGAATTACTTGTCATAACGTCTGCATGACCCACAGCTGCAGTGTCAGCTGCTAAAGCAGCAGTGAAGCCGGGAGGCTGAGCTGGGAGGCTGAGCTCAGCTGAGCTGAGCTGCCCATCAGAGCCCTGGGGAGAGCTCCAGCCCACTGCCAAGGCCAAGGCCCCCTCTCGGTGGTCTGTGGGAAAGCCCATCTGGATGCATGGGTATCCCTAGACCTTCCAGGGAAGCTTTTGGATGAGAGCTCTGTGTTCCTGTAAATGCGCACACCTGGTATACCGCACCCTCCGTGACTGGGCCCTTGCCTTTGGCTCTGGCTCCTGCCTCCTGCCTCATTTCTAGTTAGGTACCCAGGAGTCCTCTTGCTCACACTGTTCAGAGCTAATGGTGTTTCCTGGGTGGGTCGTGTATGTCTCCATGGCTTGGTACCTGATCTCTTAGTCAGGATTTCGTCCAGGTGTAATTAACAAAGACTGACACGAAGAACAGCCTAAGTCACCTAGTGTGTTTTACTTTCACATGAAAGTCTAGGGAAGACAGTCTAGGGCTTGTAGGTCTCCCACTAGGAGTAGGGCTGCTTAGGGACTTGGGCTCCTTCCAGCTTACCGCTCTGACATCCCTAGGATGTAGCTCTTGTATTTGTGGTCCAGGATGGCAAATGTCACAGCTAGTTTATAGCAGCAGGACGAATTGAGAAATAAGTAAAGGGGCACAGGGTACGTTCTGCATTTCTTTAATGGAATATTCTGAGAAGCTGCCCACAGAACTCCTACTTACATGATATTAGCCAGAATTAGTCAAGTGATCATACCTAGCTGCAAGGGAAGACAGGAAGTGTATGTCTTTACTTTGGGTATAGCCAAAATTAGGGGTTTCAATCACTGTGAGAGATGGGTCAGATAGATAATTGGGGAATGGCTGCAGTATCTAGAAATTCCTGCTCGTCTTTCATGCAGAATGGTTCAGCTCCTTTGGGAAGCGATTTGGCTATTTCTTATAAAACTAAAATGTGCGTTGCTGCCATATGTCCATCACTAGATGGATGGAGAAAGAGGATGTGGTGAATATATACAATGGAATATTATTCAGTCATAAAAAGTAATGAAATCTTACCATTTGCAACAACATGGCTAGAGCTAGAGAGTAAAATGCTAAGCGAGTTAAGTTAGTCAGAGAAAGACAAATATATGATTTCACTCATATGTGGAACTTGAGAAACAGAACAAATGAACAAAGGAAAAGTGAGAGCAAAGAGAGAGAGAGAGAGAGAGAGAGAGAAACCAAGAAACAGACTCTTAAGTACAGAGAGCACACTGCTGGTTGCCAGACGGGAGGTGGGTGTGGGAATGGGGGAATGGGGGAAACGGGATGGGGATTATTTTCCCGTAAAAATGTGCACACTGATATTCAGAGCAACTTTATTTGTAATAGCCCCAAACTAGAAACATGTCAAATACCCTTCAGCAGATGAATGGTTAAACAAGTGATGGTTTGGTTATTCCATGGAATAGTGCTCAGCCATGGAAAGGAGTATTGATCCGTGGAAAAACTTGGATGATCGCAAGGGAATTATGCTGAGTGAAGGAGCCAATCTAAAAAGGCTACATACTATCTGATTCCATTTATAAAACATTCTCGAAGAGACCAGATGATGGAGATGGAAAGCACATCAGTGTCAGGGCTTAGGGCCGGGGTGGGAGAGGAAGGTGGGTGTGCTTATAGAAGGACTGCGTAAGGTATCCTTATGGTGACTGAAATGTTCTGACATTGACTATGTCAATGTAATTGTAATTGCAATTATGTGATTGTATGTTTTACACTGTGTAATTGTGTCAGTTACACAAACGTACACACAGGATGAAACTGCTCAGAATACACACACACACGCACCAATGAGTACATGTAAGATGAAATCTGAGGTAGACTGGAGCAGTGTCGATTTCCTGGTTGTGATGTCATGCTCCAGTCACGTGAGACGCTACACTGGGGGGAAATGGATGAAGGGCGTATGGGATCTTTCCTTATCATGCTTTACAGCTGCCTGTGGTACGACATACAGTTGTCTTCAGAAGTTTGATTAAAAGTGCTTTCAGGAAGTAAAATTAATGTAATTAAAACATATCAATCCATAAAAAAATAAACCCACAGCAAGTGAATAGCATTTTAGAAAGATCCTGTTTAGGTGATCCACATATCTCCTGAAAATAGTAATTTTTAAAAAAGAAACCACACTCACACATGTTAATTCATTTCATATTTATATAGAATCAGGAACACAAGTAGAAGCAAGGACGAGATCTAAAGCCGGGAAATTAGCTGTGTGGCTTATTGTAAGGGTAAGCGTAACCCCAAACGTAGCAGTTTCATAAAACATTTAAATAGCTTTCTTAGAACTGGCATGTTTTAAATTGGTTTAAATGTGTCATTTTTGTTCTAGATCATGAGAAAAGATTCAGATTGTTGTAAGTCCCAGATTCTTTGGTTTATTTAAGACTGGCCCTACCTTGTTCGGCAAATATTTTGGTTCCCTCTTTTTTCTTTTTTCTTAAATTTATTTTTATTTTTAAAAATTTTATTTAGATTCCAGTTAGTTAACCTACGGGGCAACATTAGTTTCAGGTGCACAGTGTAGCGATTCCACACTTCTGCACACCACCTGGCGCTCCTCCCAAATGCCCTCCTTGGGTCTCTCTTAGAGTGGGGTCAGGACACTTGGGCTCAGAGTCGCGTAATTTTGATTTTCATCCTCTTGGTGCTTCCAGGCTTCCGGGTTTGCTCTAGGAAGCACACACCTCAAACTTCAAATGACTTCTGTGGATAGTTGCTAAGTTGCAACCAGGTCGTTTCTGTTCATTGAAGGGGACACCTTGGCTAACATGTGAAGACTGTTGTCTCCAGCATGTAAGAGGCTGGCCGCTCCGACAGACTCCTTGAGAACAAAACTCTGAGAGTGGTGTTTGGTGGGAGGGAGCGTCTGGGGCAGCACCAGCTTTGGCTACTGTAAGAAGCTTCTCAGGAAGCATTTGGGGTAGAAGGGCAGGCCATCCTCTTGGGTCCAAGTCGATGTCTTAGTCAGTTTGGGCTGCTCTAACAGAAAATACTGCGGACTGAGTAGCTTAAACAACGATTTATTTCTCATTGTTCTGGAGGCTGGGAAGTCCATGCTCAAGGTGTCAGCAGGTTCAGGGTCTGGTGAGGGCACTCATCTTGGTTTGCCCATGGCCATCCTGTCATTGTATCTTCAGGTAGAGAGGGGCAGAGGGAGAGAGAGAGAAAGAGAAAGAGAGAAGGGATTCTCATGTCTCTTCATAAAAGGGACTACTCCCATCCACCCTTATGACGCTTATGAGGCCCACCCTTAGGAGGCCTCTACCCTCACGACCTAATCATCCCAACACCCGCCTCCTGATATCGTGACATTGGGGGTTAGTCCATCACAGGCCTCCTCCACCACGTTGACTCCTGTCTGCACCTGTGAGTGGCTGACAACAGAACATGTAGTCCTTCTTTGCTTTCCAGAGTAAGTTGTGGGAAAACAAAGGGAATGTTTGATTTATTTCTCAACCATAAACAGTTGAAGATTAGGCCTTGTCAGGTTTCAGCAGAGAGTGGCTGGATCAATACCCTCTGGAGCAGTGCTTGTCTAACTTGAAAGTGCACACGACCCTGCTGGGGAGAGTGTTACATGACCTTGTTCAGCAGGTCTGGAGAGGGGCTACGATGATTCATGTCGCACAGTGCCCGTGTCGGTGGCCCCAAGACCACACTCCGCAAGCGAGGCACTGGGTTTGGACGGTGAGGTCTGGGAGACCAAGGACGCTGCCTTGTTTCCCATTGTATCCTGTCTTGGCATGATGCCTGGCACAAACGGAGTTCTCAATAAATATTTGCTGAATTGAATTAATGGGGGACACCAGCTACAAGGACAAATTTTATAGCCTAATTTTGAGAGTCAGCTCATAGCCCAAAACCAAATGGATAAATACCAACCATAACTAAACATGTGTTTAACCAGCCCTTTGGAGTTTCCCAAGCCCTTGAATTGATGTTAGTTTATTTGATTTTTACTCTTACAATAATCCTCTGAAGAGGAGCTGTTACTATTGTTTTTCTGTTATGGATGATAAAAGCCAAGTCAGCAAGGGCAAGTCACTTGCCTAAGGAAGGCTAGCAGAAGGTACCCTGCAACGTGGGTGTTCTGACTCCTGGCTTTTTCCTCTTGTACTTTGCACGAATAGTAAAAACTTGACCGGAAGTAGATTATGTAACTCTTGGTATCGTACAGCTGGAGCCTGCTGATGTCCCTATTCCTTGTTAAGTGCCACACACTTGGCATAGAGGAGCTAATAATGTGTCTGAAATGTAAGTCTGTGGGTGTGACCGGAGATGTGTCAGAGAACTCACAAGCTCTCACTGGGCTGCTGGACCAAACTCAACTATCTGTGCCTGAAGGCTCTTGTCTCTCCCTCCCAAAGGAAGGGAGTGCATCTATGTTTAGTTTCCCGAAGGACCAGAGATTCCCTCCCCCAGGGCACCATCCCACACACCCTGGGGTCTGCAGGGGCAGGGCAGCTGGCAGGCAGGTCCAGACTGCCTGGCTGCAGAGTGACCGTGGCAGGTCACCACCTCCCCCGAGGTTGCTTTCAGGCCTGTCCTGAGAGAAGGACGGACAGCAGGGAACTCGGACCTACAGTGTGTCTAGATAGCACGCAGGCCCTGCTGTGCCTTGGGACCTGGGGTGTGCTCACATCTTCTTTTCTCTTGCTAATCTTTGCTTTAGAAATTTCCCTGATGAAGCCTCTTCCAAGACCCATGCCTGGAGATGCTGTGGAATTCATCCGAGCTATTGTTATGGGGGGTGGCAATCTCAAAGGGACCTCCCTTCACCCATCTTGCGTGACGGAGGGGGTTTGACTGTTTTGTAGGCGGCATCTCAGCTTGCTCTTCTCTTTGCGACACTCACCTATTGCCATTGGCTTTTCATCTGTGGCCTCTTTTGCAAAGCAGACCACAGTTCCGGGTACATAATAGATAAAATAATAGAAAGGCACTGAGTCAACATTTTATTTTTTGTAAATCTGCCCCGACCCCTCTCCTAACCATCTATGTGAACATATTGCAGTCCAGTCTCTGCAGACCCACCGAGGAGCCTCACTGACGTTTCCCACAGGGGAGTCTGGAGGAGTTGTGCAGGCTTCCCGGACTCTCAGGAGAGAGCTTACAGTCCTGTCAGAATTGTTCTTTGTGTATCAAGGAAGAAATTCTGAGCAAGAGTGGGTGATGTCCTGAGGGACAGTGTGGCAGGATTTGTAATCTTTGTAATCTGCCACATGTGAATTCACCCTGAAGACGCCCGGCAAGAACTGTTATTTACATATATATTACCCCTTGAGGGGTAGGGGGTGTGTATGTGTTTATAATCTACCCTGGGCAGTGGAGAATAATTCCAACTAGGGAGACGCATACTGATGAAAAGTCGGGGCTTAAGGCCCTGGGTTCGAGATCTAGCTGTGCCGTTTAGTTTTTCTTCTTTTCTGTACCTATTGACCAGCCTTTCCCATTTCACCCAGCCTCCCCGACCTGCTCTGGCAACCACAGTATGTCTCTGTATCCATGAGTTCAGGGTTTTGTTAGATTCCACATATAAGTGAGAGAAATTTGCTTTTCCCTGTCTGCTTATCTCACTCATCATAATGCCCTCAAGTCCCATCCATGTCACAAATGTCAGAATTTCCTTCTTTTTTATGGATGAATAATATGCCATTGTATACATATGCCATGTTTTCTTTATTCGTCATTTGATGGACATGTAAGTCGTTTTCATGCCTTGGCTATTTTAAGTAGAATGCTACAGTCAGCTTGGGAGTGCAGATATCTGTTTGAGTTAGTGCTTTCATGTCCTTTGGACAAAGACCCAGAAGTGGATTTGCTGGGTTATAGGCTAGTTCTAGTTTTAACTTTTTGGGGGTCCTCTGGTTGCACCAGTTTGCATTCCCACCAGCAAGTGCACACGGGTTCCCTTTTCTCCACATCCTCACCAACACTTTGCTCCGTGAGGTGATACCTCACTCTCTTGAGATGTCTGGCGATGTATTTGATTCTGTAAGCCTATCTGTCTAGAAAAACAAGCAAGCAGTCTCACTTTGTATGTTCATGAGGGGATGGAATAATGCAGATAAAGGCCAGCATGGTCCTGGCACATGGCATCAGCACTCACTGAACGTTAGTTCTTGAGATGGAGTCCATCCCGGAACCCCTTTCATTCTAGGACCCAGTGTTACTCTCGCTTCTGCTCTTCTGCCGTGGTCTGCAGATTATAGAGCAGTTACTCCAAGCCTCCTACCCTGGGCAGTGGTAGAGGCAAGGGTTAGAGGCATCACTTTGATAGAGGACGTCACTGTGGCTCAAAGTTTCCTAGGTATGGTTATGGACCTGGCTGACTCTTTTTTTCCCGTCCCCTTTTTCTTCTGTTTCCCATCCCTGATTGCCACACTTCACCAACTCTCATCCTCTTCTGATATTTCTTCAGTTTGGATCTGTCCCATCTGTTTACAGATCAAGATTATCTGTGGCCATGGAGTCTGATTACTGGGTTTTTGTTTCTCCTACTGTTGACTTCCCATAAGCCCAGCCTATTCACCTGACCTTCTCAGATAAACCTCATGCCTTTGATGGGTCTTTTTTTTTTTTTTTTTTAATGTTTATTTGTTTTTGAGAGACAGGGAGAGAGCATGAGCAGGGGAGAAGCAGAGAGAGAGAGAGACAGAATCCAAAGCAGGCTCCAGGCTCTGAGCTGTCAGCACAGAGCCCAACATAGGGCTCGAACTCACAGACTGTGAGATCATGACCTGAGCTGAAGTTGGACACTTCATCGACTGAGCCACCCAGGTGCCCCTCTGATGGGTCTTTAAGGTGTTGCTAGTATCCTAGATATCACAGTGTCCGTGTCCCTGCGATGTACTTCTCCCAGAGGTTAGAATGTGAAGAAATCAGGTTGCATTTGTCTGAGTCGTGGGTGGACAGTCCCTACTTAAGTCTGTCTCTTGGTCTCTCTCAGCCACCTAACATCTCCATTTCCTCAGACTGTCAGTTTACCCTGTTGTCCTGGAGAAATTATTCACAGCATCCTCTTTTTTTTCTCAAAAGTATCTTGAGCTTAGAAGATATATTGTAAGGGCATCCTGTATTTTGGGATGGGTATATATTTAAGTTTTCAAATAGAAAACATGGTGGATTATCAGGCAAAAACATATTTTTTCAGTACAATAACAAGAATTGTGATAAGGAAAGTCCAGTTGAAGTCATAATTTTCAAAAACGGTGCTTCAAAGGGTTTTCTTTCTGTAGTGAAAACTAGAATGTGTTTTTATCATAGCAAGCAATGTTTTGGAAAACTTGGAAGAGGCTTGCTACATGATTTGCATTCTAAGTGGTCAACCCTTGTTCAGTGGAATAAGTATACACAAGCTAAGAATGCTCCAGGGGAAAACACATACACATCACACATTTTTTTAAGCTTCTGAAACCCTTCTCTTCTTTTTCTCGCTTCCCTTCATGTTACTGGGCAGAACGCATCTTTCACAAGCAGGTGTGAACAAGAAGTCTGATAATACTCAGAACTAGTAATAATACTCAGAACTAGCAGGAGCCGGCAGCCCATCCTAAAATTCTGCAGCCATGTTAAGATATGACTGAGCGAAATCGTGCAAGGAGCTGGGAGAGAAAACTTCCAGCTTTGTTACCATCAGCTGTCTCTACCTGAGCAGAAGAGACAGTGAGGTAGTGTAAATGCCACATACTATCAAGCCGCATCAGTGACACAGGGCCGCAGTGGATAGAAAGAGACAACGTAGCCTTCACACACAGCAGCCGCAGCTGCGGTAGAAATTCGGGGCTCCCAAGACAGGCCATTTACCAGGTTCACACATTCTCACTCTGTCGTTCCTCAAGATACATGTCATGCGTTAATCAGGTCCTTTCCTTCTGCACTGTGTAGAAGGGCACAGGGCTGTAATAGAGGCCGGGCGAATGATGCCACCTGGTACCCAGCTGAAAGAGGACGTATAGCAGAATCCCAGAGGAGCTAGAATGGACAAGGAAACAAAGGTAGCTTAATGTTTCCTTTATCAGTTGTCTTCCCATAGACAATCCAGGCTTTATAAGGAGGTTACAAAGAAAAAGCTGGATCCTATTCTTTCATTAAAGCACCATCAGGCCTCAATGTTAAGTAAAAGAAGTCTCTCAGATATGACACATGGTAATTTACACCTGGTTACTCGGAATGATGGCATGATTTATATTCAGCTCTAGGTTGTCCGTCTTTGACATTCTACCCACTCACATCTTTGCATATTCAGAGGCTGTGGGAGCACAAAAATATTAAAATGAAATCCACTACACATTATAGTAGAATGACATGTAATTTATTCATATAACTGACAGTTAGGCAGTACTCAAAATTCATTTAAGTAAGCAAGTGATTACACAAACGTCTAATCATACTAAAATCGATAGTCAGAAGGTATAAAATACCATGGGTATGAAATGCCATGGTAAATACTGTTCAACAGACTACAATCATAATTCCAAACGAAATCATGGTCTTTCAAATTATTTTTAGCAGTTTTGGAATGATGTGATTTTTTCCCCCCCTCCAAGCCATTTACTTTTTTCACTGATACAAGACAAGGTCATTATTTTCAAGAAATACGACAGAAGGACACACCTTAGGTCCCTCTCTTGCAACACATTTTCTTGCAAATTGTTTTTTTCATATAACCTCTTGACATTAAAAATAAACCAGTCAGCACTCAGTTCCCCAAGCACAGATGCTTGGATCAGAAGAGTGCCAGGGTGTAACTGAGTTCAGCGAGAGGCAGGCAGTGAAAAATCTTCTGCAGCTTTTGAAGCGTGCATACTTCTTCTCTGAGGCTCCAAGCATCATAAACATATTTAGGCATCCAAGCCAGTAAAATCAGGGGAATAAAATAATTTGATATCCATATGACTAGGATACAATCGCAACTGGGGATAAGTTACAGTATAATTCTGCGGTACTTTGGACAAAAACAGCACCTACCTAAATCTGCTTCTCGTAAGCCTCGTTACATCGTCACGAAGCGCAGCTACGTTTGCAGGAATGGTTTGGTTTATCATGTGTCTGTCTGTATTATTTGCAAGTCATATACTTCAGTGGAATGAGGTCCAAGCGTGAACCCGGCCCGAAGAGCTAGCAGCGGTAGTCATGAGATGTATCAATAAATTAAAAGGCTTTCACAGAACAAGAGTCCGCTAGATCTCTCACATACAAAAGACAGCTAGAGAAGTACAGTTCTTCGATGCTGAATTATGAGGGGGAGGAAAACAATCTAAAAAAATAGAAAACTCTCTCCATACTTGGGTGTCAAGGCAAATGTAACACTGCATAATGCCACAACATGAACAGTCACTGGATGGCAGATACTCCAGAAGCGGTGATATCTGGGGATCTGGTAGTTGTGACCCAGAGATGAAAGTACCGTACCAAAAGGCATGCATACAATCACTGTGTGCACTCAGTGTATGAGCTGGGACCTAAGCAGGGAACTAACACGACAATGAGGCAGTGTTCCGGGGGTATCCGTTAAAACCAGTATGCGCTACTACATGTTGATCAAACCTTCTGAGGCAGCGAAGTGTGGGCACAATGCCATGTCTGGGTTCCGCAGCTGTTTTATGATCCTCTTGCGAAATTTCTCCCGCACACGATTGAATTCCATGATGTCCGTGGGGTCCTCTTCAATCCAAAACTTGTGAAACTCGTGCATCAAGTAGCCTGTTACAGAGAAGACAGTGATAAGATTGCAGGAGAAAGAAAAAAGTCCTTAATCACATTCAGAGTCACTGAATGCTGAAAGAGATGTCCGATCATTGGTCAATTGACGGCAACCCTGGGGCTCAAAGAAGAGGTCGAAATGCAGCAGATATCCTGTTTTGGATTGTTCTTTAAAACCCGTGGGTGAGGAGAGGGCAAATGGGTGACCGGCATTGAGGAGGGCGCTTATTGGGATGAGCACTGGGTGTTGTAGGTAAGCCAATTTGACAATAAATTATATATATAAAAAATAAAATAAAATTCGTGCAGTAGAAACTACCAGTCTGCAAGATTTTTGCGGCTGGTCCTGGGATTATTGTCCCTGTACTCAAGGAGGGAGACAGACAGTTCTGCCGTCTCTGGAATGTGCCCCACGTCTGGAGCAGAACCTGAGGGGCTGACAGTGACCACTTCATCCTGCCCCTCCTGATTAAATTAACATAATGCCTGATTTTTCAGAATTACTCCACTCAGCCTTTTTTCTCTTGTTACTTGATTTGAGAAGAGCTTTAAATTACTCTGACAAATCAAACAAATGTGTTCTGACAGTCTATTACGAGACAATAAAAATTGTAAATCAACTCTGAACAACACAGAACAGTCATTAAACTACATGAAATTGTTACTAAGACCTTCTTGCTCTGAAGCATAATGTCCTCTTCAAATACTTCTGTGTCTCAAAAATGTTATCTATGAATAATATGGATTGGGAACGTTTTCGGAATAAACATTAAGTATTGAATCTATTCATTGTGCTATTTCCCCACTGTGCACCGCCTCCCTCCCCTCCCCCGCCCCCATTTAGAACTGACATGTGAATAGCTTTTTAAAAAGACGATAAAAGATACTTGTATGTAGTAAACCTATAACAAGTTCAAGTGTCTTGTTATATATTAGGAAAAAAGTACTTAAGAAAATAATCGTACTTAAAAAACAAAACAAAACAAAACATTACAGAAGCTTTTCTTGGTATTAGCATTAGAAGGAGCAAGGATTCCAGAGCCAGAAACCTGGTTAGAATCCTAGCTCTTTCCACTGGGGAAGGAGTGAGCAGAGAGATGATGGGGGGTATGGGAAGAGAATTTTGGAACAAACATGTTAAGTCCTAATAGTAAAAAGTAAAAATTAAAGCCATTTGTTTTTCTATTTATTAACTAGCTACTTACGAGAAAACCTTGAACACTGGTCCACAAACAGATTTTTAAAAATCTTTACCCTATCTTGCTGTAATACAAAATTAGAAGTGACCTTCCTTCCACCCCCAACGCACACTTCCAGATATTGGTCCACTTGCACAAACTTCCCTGGTTTCTCATTCATTATGCTGTTAAATATGCTTATACATCTTAAGTATATAGTCTCTCTACAACTACAGGAAGAAAGGTAGTAAGGAGGGAGAAAATTTGGTTTGCTTTTTGTGGGGATTGACCATTGCATTTCTTTTAGGATTAGATTTATATCGGGCCCTCCACACATAACTGATGTGACTGTTTTTCACATCTCTCCATGGGGACAACACATCAGTGCTGACTCAAAGGCCTCTGGGTCACACAGCCCAGGGCCCACTGCCACTGTTAAGGAAACCTGATCACATCTGGGAAACCCCAGATCAGCAATCCCAGGAGCGGTCCTATCCATCCTACTCTATCTGCTGCTTGGATTCCCCGAGGCAGCGTCCGGCCTTGAGCTCTTCTGGTGACAATGCTGACATTAGCCTGTCCCATGGATGAAGAACCTGGTTTTAAAGGGATTTTCCTTACATTGGGCCAAAATCTGTTACCCTGTATTTCTTGGAACAAATTCAATCTTTCTCCAACTCAAATATTTGAAGTGTCTTTTATGCCCTGAAATTCTCTCTTTTCTAGGCTAAGCATCCCTATTTCTCCTCACCATTTCTCACAGGCCATGATCAGGAGTCTGTTTATTATTCTGGTTGTTTTCATGCACATCAAGAGGAAGTTGTTTCCTCTAATCTCAATATCTTATTCAACCAAAAGAATTCAATCATGTGTCCATTTCAGTGACTGGGCAAAGTCCTGAAGTATCCTGAGAATGTTATGAGGTACTTTTTAAAAATGCAGACCTCTCAGATTCAACCGCAGTTGAGTAAGATGACTCTCAGGTCACTAAAGTTTCAGATCCATTGTTCTAGAAGATGCCATTTTTTTAAGTTCCTTTGGCTGTTTTCTAAATGTTATATTTTTTTGTGGTTCTATGTGAAATCTTACGATAATTTATAATTTCTTCCTCCTGTGCTATATAATATACATAATCTTCCTGACTTAGCCTCTGAGCTCAAGTAAATGTGCCTGAGTTGTTTTGTAGAGTCAGACTTCTAATACTTCGAATTAAAATTATACATAATCAGCTAAAAGCATCTTATCAGTATCTCATGAGTTATACGGTCTTTATCCTTATCAACAACAGTGAACAAGCACTGGGAAAATCATCTTCTAATGAAGAATTTACTTTCTCATCAGACACATGAAAATATTCACTCTTCTCTACAATGTGCTGGTATGATGGCAGCTGACTCTAAGGTGATCTTGTGTAGCTCAGAGTGTTAGAAGAATGCAGACCCATTTGGTTTCCCCATTTTTCTACCTTAAATGCAGTTACAGAAAGACATTTTGAAAGGTTTTAAAGACAGGCAAGGATAAGACTAGAGGTGGGTGGTTAACAATCTGACCCCACTCTCAGGATCCTTCCTCTTAAGAAGCTACAAAAGTGAAGCTGTCCCATCAGGAGAATAGTGACTGTATAACATGATTTGAATCAAAATGCAGAAATGGTGGCTTGGCTTCCAGGGTACACATGATAATTGTAAAACTCAACTCATTTTTATATGAACAGAGTGTTCCTATATCCATTCAGTCAGTTGGCCAGTTGGCTCGTCTGCCAGGTAACACATATGCAACAGATACAAGAAAAAGGTAGAGTTCCTGTGTTCCCCAATTCTCTACCTCTTGGAAGAGACACCCAGGTAGACAATTGCCAGTGATGATTTATTAGCTGAGAAAGCTAACAAAATGGTGTGGAAAGCAGAGGGAGGAAACAGAGGCCAGACTATTGCTTATAGTTTCGTAATTCTTAACAATAGCTCTGTGGAGTAGGCAGTGCAGATAGAGCTTCATATTACGGATGAGAACATTGGGCTTAGAAAAGGTATTTAAATGATGTACAATCCCACAATACAGCTGGAAGCTGGAAGACAGAACCTGAAGTTGGCTGACTCTCTACCACTGTACCTGCTGCCTCTTCCAGTGTACCCTCTTCCTCTGGTTCTTACTCTTACTGAATAGTCGCTTCTGAAGGTCAAAGGAAAGATCATTCTTTTTCCTTTTCTGGTCACTGTACTTTTCCTTGTGCTCATGACACCTCACCTTGCTTCATTTCAGGGAAGCTTTAGACTGAATGCAGTTTTCGTAGCATACTGCCTTGTAGTGCAGTATTCGCTGAATACTACTATAAAGTCAGAATGATAGAGCTATTATTCTCTTACATTTTTCACATAGATGAAATACCTGTTTAGAATACTAATTTGGCTTTCCAGCCCAAGCCTGCAGTGTATTTGTTGTTGTTTGAATGTATCTTGGTTTTGCTTCGCTGCATTCAGTTAGCAGACAGCATACACATAAGCAAGGACACAAGTAATTGCAAGAATATTACAGAGGAAATGTGCAGAACTGCTCTTGTCCGATGGAGGGACAATGAATTCAGGGCACAGGGTGCTTCCTCTGAAGAGGTGTGAGTCCCTCTGCGTATACCCCAGTTCACAGGGGGATTGTGTGCTTTCTGAAAAACTGGTGAGGGCCTTGGGAAATGAGTAACCCTACTGCATGCCACTTACCCTGGCTAAGGTTCTCTTGAAAACTTATCAGTTAAGGCCAAAAGCTAAATTTTTCATGAGAAACTAGATTTCCTTTCCTTTTCTTTTTTTCTTTTCTTTCTTTTTTTTAAGAGAAAGAGAGAGAAAGTGTGTGCATGAGAGAAAGAGAGCTGCAGAGGGGGCAGAGGGAAGGGGTGGAAAGAGAAAGAGACAGAGAAAGAGAGAATCTTAAGCAGGCTCCATGTTCAGTGTGGAGCTAAGCTTCCTTTCTTCTACAAAAGACATTATCCTTTATTTTAGCTTCCTCTCCACCCATCCATCCATCCATCCATCCATCCATTCATCCATCCAACCATCCATCCATCCATCCATCCAACCACCCATCCATCCATCCAACCATCCATCCATCCATCCATCCATCCATCCAACCAACCATCCATCCATCCAACCGTCCGTCCATCCATCCATCCATCCATCCATCCATCCATCCAACCAACCATCCATCCAACCATCCATCCATCCATCCATCCATCCGTCCATCTGTCTGTCCGTCCGTCCATCCATCCATCCATCCAACCATCCATCCAACCAACCAACCAACCAACCAGCCAACCAGCCAACCAGCCAACCAACCAACCAACCAATATCTACTGAGCACCTACTCTCCCAGGCTCTTTGCTGAGGATACAGTAGTGCATACAAACAACAAAATGCCTATCCTTAAATGCCAATTCCTATGATTCTCATTTTGATTTTCTCCTGCCAGAGTGCCCCCACTGTGTGGCTCTGATTTTCTTCTCAATGCTGATGAATCCCAAATCTGGACTTGTAATTCCTCAGAGTTCCAGGGCCTTACGTTGGAGTGCCCACTGTTCAGCTCTGTGAGGATTTCCCAACAGAAACTCACCCTCAGAATGCCTAAAACTAAAAGTCATTCTGTTTTGGCAAGTTTTCCTTGACTCCCAGACTGAGTGAGCTGTGTCAGCCACAAGTCTTTTCAATTAAAAAAAATTTTTTTTAATGTTTAGTTTTGAGAGAGAGAAAGAGAGCACAAGCCTGGGAGGGGCAGAGAGAGATGGAGACACAGAATCAGAAGTAGGTTCCAGGCTCTGAGCTGTCAGGCACAGAGCCTGACATGGGGCTCCAACTCATAAGCTGTGAGATCATGACCTGAGCTGAAATCAGATACTTAACCATCTGAGCCACGCAGGCACCCTGAGCCTTTTCACTTCTTAAAAACAGTATCTTTACTTCCCAATCACAAAATCCTTCCCACTATGTTTTAATTAATTTTTTTTAGATGCACAGAACCCAATCTGTAGTAAAACTTCAGTATCTGCCAGAAATGGTCAGACTGAATATAATCACCTAGTTGTCAGAGTAGGAGCTATAATCATATATTTGAGGGGCTGCCATTTTCCACTATTAACCAGTCATAAAGTATATGTATTTTTAAATTTGCTCTTAATTTTTATCTAAGTTATATATGCATATAGTTTAGAGTCATACAGTTTAACAAGTCTTGTTACAAAAACTAAACAAAACCCAGCAGCACTTCCTGTCTTACTGACTGCTTCCCTAAAGGAACATTTCATCTTTTTTGCTGATTATTTTGATCATCGACTTCCATGACTGTATACAATGTGATTTCCATTGCGTGAATTTTTTGGACTTCCCTTAGAAGAAGATGAAGATTTCACTCTCTTTCACCCAATTCCAACCACATTATCACGTGTTTCCTAACAATTTCCTTTGTGCAGTATTACCAACTGCCCTCTCTGTTTATTTGCTTAGTTTTCACCAACTTCACTCTAAACCAGGCCAGTATCTTTGCAGTGTGTTCAAACAAGGTTAGACACCCCATCAGTTTTATATTCTTCAAAGAGTTGCTATCAGAGCGTTCTGACCTGTTAAAGTCTAGATTTAATACTCTCATCCTGCTGCACAGATATCACCTGGAGCTTTTCCTTCACCTTTGTCTTTGAAAATTCTCTTCACTTCATTCCTGTGATAGGCTTCCTGAACCTCCTGGGAGGTCCTGTGGAGTAAATCAGGTTGCTTCTTACCTTTCCACACTACCTGTTTGGGATTTATTTTCTCAGGACTACTAAATCAGTTATCACTTAATCTGTTTTCCAGTTTCTAAAATGAGGTTTTTATTGCTTACTTCTTGATTTTTCCTGTCCTTGTGGGTTCATGCTTTCTTGGAAAAAATCCTTCTACATTAACTTCAGTGAAGTTAAAAAAAATTTTTTTAATGTTTATTTATTTTTGAGACAGAGAAGGATAGAGCATGAACTGGGGAGGGTCAGAGAGAGGGAGACACAGAATCTGAAGCAGGCTCCAGGCTCCGAGCTGTCAGCACGGAGCCTGACGCAGGGCTTGAAATCACGGTCTGTGAGATCATGACCTGAGCAGAAGTCAGATGCTTAACCGACTGAGCCACCGAGGCACCCCAACTTCAGTGAAGTTTTAAAAGGGAGCATAATAAATGCATTAAGTATGCCATCATCAACCAGAAGTCCTGATTAAGCAGATATTTAAAATGACAAAATGCTAGATAATAGAATCACTATTAATTTACGAGTTTAGAGAAAATAAATTGCTGTTAATTCTGTCACATTGTAAAAATGAAATGGGGACCAGCATGCCCCTGCGGTGGATTTGAGATGAGCATCTGTGTCTTAACCATACTTAGAGCGGCAGAACTGCTTAGCAAATTAGCAGAAAAGAAGAGCTGAAAGAAATATAAAATAGAGGCAAAACTTAGAATTTTTTTTTTTTTTTTTGCTAAGAAATCCTGGGTACAAGGCCCTCAGTGCAGCAAGCGTGGTGTAAATGGTTTAGATGACATTTCTCCTTTAAACTGCCTGAGTCGCTTGATGATTTAGAACATCTTTCCATGTTCCTCCAAACCAGTCTGTGTCTGGCCCTCAAGGATCGTGATGCCATTCAGATTTTAGGATTGTGTCTCTAAGAATGCAGAAAAACGTTCCAGGGCTCTGTCATATCATCTTGGTCTTTATCTTCTGAAACCTCACTATAACTGCAACTCCAGAGGATACCCCTCATTCATACTTACCTCTGCAGCATCTAATCCGGGGGGGCTACACATCTTCCATCTGTGGCAGTAGTAGGGAAAGCGGGAAGAGTACTACCAGTGGCAACGCTGCCAACTCTCAGTATCAGCCACGAAACCAGCACTCCCTCTTTCTCGTGCTGCCTGAGCACCAAGTGTGGAACTGGCTAATGAAAACTTTGTATCCATGATCTCACTTTATCTTCATGGCAACTCTATAAGGAAAGGACTCATCTTACAGATGCCATAACTAAGGCTTAGAGAGTCTGGTAAGCATAGACCCAGGAGTCGACTCAGGCTGTCTTCAGAACCCAGGCTCTTAAGTGCTGTGCCATGCTGGATCAGAGGGAGGGAGACACCCAGACCGGAAGCTGATACCCTGAATATTAAGCAAGAGCTGGGAAAGAGAAAAATCCACGATGCCTGCAAATATTACTGTTGCATTTTAAGAAGAAGACAACAAAACCAAAACCAAAGGGGAACTTCAAAGACCCCAAAGCAGCCAAATTGCAAAGATCTCTCCGCTTTGCCCCTTGCGTAGAGTGTTCCATAGAAACTATATTGCTGTTTAAGCAGTAGGACACTTACAAAATGTTTGCTGGAAATGAGACAGTGTTGGAGCTTCTGGGGCAATGTTGTAGAAGTGAGTTTTTAGCGCTCCGCTCACCAGTAGATTATACGCCAGGTCAGTTATATTGATGCCCACAATTGCAAATGAGTACCTGTAAAGCGTAAACCACAAAACCAACTGTGTGTCACATAAGCATTGAAAAATATAACCTAATTTTTAAATGACTTATAAGATATCAGAGTGGAAGGTTGGCCTTCCCTCTCTATCCTATCTTTACCCTGAATTTCATAACTTATCAAAATACCAGTAATGTAACCAAGGGAATTGAGAATCCATATGCTTTGATTTGGTAATTTTATTTCTAAATATATAAGAGAAAAAAATCTGAAACTAAGAGCTTTATACCCAAGGGTACTCATTATAGCATTACTTATAATGGCAAAGATGTGGAAGCTATTCACATATTCTAAAAAAGGTGATTGGTGAAATGAGTTGTGGTAATCTCTTATGATATATTACAGCCAATAACTACTGTATTTCTAAAGACTACTTAAGTGGGAAGCATTATGTATAAAACAAGCCAGGTTTTATTATATACGCACAGATATGCACAAAAAACAGGGGAGAATGAAATGCCACCAGATATTACTATGGTATCTTAGAGTAATAAGATTGAGGTGATATTTTTTTTTTGTTTACTTGCCTATATTTTCTAGATTTTCCATAATGAGTTATATATTACTTTTAAGATGGGGGAGAATTTAAATAAGTATCTTAGCACTCAGGGTATATTTCCTAGTTCCGTTTCTACATGCCTATTAAAAATTAAATGGAACTGAGTACTTAAGTCTCAGAGTAACACAAATCCATCACATTAAACAAGGGAGTTCTCCATTCAACAATATTTTTGAATGCAAAGGGGAATTTAAAAAAAGACTTCTAAAGTAAATTTGTATAATCCAATAAATTGATACTTGATAAAAATCCTTAAAACTACCAAGTGCAATTCTAAATGATGGTTTCTGAAAATCATGTGCATATAGTTTAACATTTTAAATGTTGTCACTTGGCCAAAGGCAAAAATAGTACCATAGAACCATACAAATAGATCCAAACACATATAAACACATCCTTTTAAAAGTTCACCTGGGTTATATATTTCCATCAGGACATTCGTCATCTTTCTCATCCTTTACGGTGTTCTTAGGACATTTTTGTTCCGGTTCTAGTTTCAACTGACAACCTCTATATATGAATGAAATCCCACACTCACCCAATTGCTTTGTCCATCCTTTTCTTCTCCCATTCCGCTTTGCTGAATTTGCTGAATAAATGAGTAAAGAAATAAGCTTTAATCTCTACTTGGTCCTTGTTCTCTTGGAATGCTCATACTAAAACTGTTGACTAGATGTCTGTAACTCAGTTATCAAACACTAACCAATTTAAATGTTATCAATTAAAAATCCACAATATAATTTATGTAGATCTCAGAAATGGGATTATTTAAAGCCCTGCTACTTATCCCCTATTCCCTTTAGTGCAGCAGTGAGAGAGAGTCCTTAAGGCCACTTTTTTACAGGATCGTTAATTATCAAGCGATACTTTCTCCATGAACCTTTGCCTGGGATGTGTGTCTTCTGATGCTCCCTTGCTCTCTCACGATTCCCCACTGCATCTCCTTTGGTTTTATTTCATGGCATTTATCCTAGTCAGTCTTATTTGTGAAGTCTGGCTCACAGTAGATGCCAAATAAATGTTTATTGATTAAAGAAGTAGTGAGCTAGTGAAGGAAAGGAAGGCAGGGAGGGGGAGGGAAGGATATGTAGGCTTTACAAACTCTGACAAGTGCTATGGCAAGGCCTCTGGCTAAACTAAGGCAGCTAACCTGTAGCAGTTCCACTGTAATCCGTGTTATAATCTGGGCTTCTGACTAAGACTGTAGAGAGGGCCCTCTCAGATGCATTCCGAAAATCCTGCCTTGCCTTCCCTTAGCTTGTGGACTTGGCAGTCCTCCCTATTCTCCCCCACTCCATGCTGCCACGGTTTTGTAAGCGGGATCCACGTCCCACTTTCTTTGTGGCTAACGTAACCCTCATTTCACACTAGAAAATGTGGTTAGCATTTGAACTAAATAACATTTTAAAACTAGAGTTAGGAACATGTAGCTTCTATCTAAGCAGGGTTCTCTAGAATACACTGCAAACACTACACTAAAAGACACACGTGTAAGACACACAGCAAAAGACCACAAAAACATGATACAAAGTTGACATTTAACTCTATGGACTTTCTACTCTGTAAATGACTGGCTGCAATTCAGAGAAACTGCCTTTAATTCATGTTAAAATATGCCACCTCTTTTTAAAGTGTAACCGCGTACTAACCAATCAACCAACCAGCTAAAAAGGCGTGAGGAGATTTTTACTTCAAAGACTCACATCCAACTAAAATGAATTAGGTGTGAAATTTAAGAGACTTTATATAGACAAAGTTATAAGCACCTGTTTTCTCTTAACGAAGCTTTATGCACAGTGTCTCTGTGTTAAATGAAATCTCTCTCTGCATTGGAAATACAAGAAAGGCCAAATGCCCTCCACTTATGTGATTACTGAGGATACCCTGGCCCAAACGGAATGAATCCCTTTCTTCAAGAAACACACAACAACAAATAATCAAACAGTCAAAATTCTCCTTGTAAACTTGAATCTACTTATATCCCTCAAGCTACTGTGGGACTCAATAGATGGAGGTTTACAAGGCAACGATAACGATGTGTAATGCTTGCTGAAGGATAGACGGGAGAGAGCTTTCCTTAATAGATATTGCTGCTGAATGCCTAATATATTCAGGGCCTCACACAACCTACATTGCTATCACAAGTCATCATTATATACCTATTTTTGACACTGATGAAGGATAGTAGCATTTCCCAAACACTCTGTTTTGTGTTTACTGACATTTACCACCAATTTGAAGTGATTAATATTTGAACATCATCTCCTCAATTTTATGATAGCTTAAGGGACAAAAGCACAGTAGCTTTATGTACATGTATACACACACACACACACACACACACACGTCTCTTCTTAAATAAGAGTATTCACACAAACTCTCAAATACATCCTCTCTGCTGGCTGACACGAGAGATAAAACTATATAAAGTCTTTCTTTGAGAATGTCTCACAGATAAAATTCATTACCTTTTAATGATTCATCCAAAAATATTTTAAGCTTCTTGTCACTTCCCAAAGACCATGGAGGATTCATGTGTTTTTTGCTGATGGTCTTTGGGGAATACCTGAGTCTATATGCAGACTCCCCAGACAATTTTAATTAGATGGAGTTCAGGGTCTATACATTACAGAAATATGCGATTCAGAAAATATAGTTAAAAAATTAAAATAGCTTGATTTTAACCCTGTGATATATCAGGAAAGAGCTAAGTGATTTTACTGTTTTTCTCAAAGTAAGTAAAAGGTAAAAAAAATGAAAATGTAATTTATAAAAAGATTGTAAATATAAATCAGAAAGTATAGTTTATTTAATGAACCTGAGGCAAATGAAGCTAGAATAAGTATAATAGTAAGGTGGTGGGGGCAAAGTCAACCTGTTTTTGAATTTTTGAGAATGGTCTGATAAAATTTTGCATTTATTTATTAAATATGAACACCAACAAGCAAGTTGGCATGCTGAGGAGAAAGAAGTGATACAAACACATGGCTGTAAAATTTCAGAACTGCTTACACACAGTAAGTGTATATAATAACTACTATTCATAAGACTTAAATATTTAATAACAAAATTAGAAACAGATTACTAGAAAAGAATTGCTCTATGCAACAAAACTCCCAAGTAAAATGTCCCTCTCTGGGGAGGATATGAGGTGGAGCACGTGTGGAGATGTGTTCAGCCCTGAGGCAGAGTGTTTGACATGCTTCTCCAACCAGATAGAGCCATGGCTATAGAGGGCTGTTTGAAATTTTCTGTTGGGTTTGTCTACCGTGGTTTTCCTTCAACCCACATATAATGAAGTATATTAGATAAAAAGTTGGGCAATGTTTTTTTTTTTTGAAAAATTTTTCATGAATTTGTACTGCTTTTAAAATTCTTACTAATACTTATTCTAAAATGAAATAAAAGCAACAAAACACAAAAGCAAACAAAAAATACCTTGTTTCCTCTTCAGTGATATCCCTTCATGTAATCAGTTAAAGAAAAAAAGTTTAGGAAGGTAAATGAAAATGTAAAATATTTAGACTCTAGATTTTTACCAAGAAAACTAAAAAAGCCTCAGCCTTCTAGACTTTCTCACTGGGCCCCTGACTTCATGACTCCCACTCTCCCCTCTGTTCCCCCATCAGGCTCCCTGGTCTCTGAAATACTGCTTCCAGACTCCTCTCTTTCCTTCTTCCACGCCCGCCTCTTTAATCCTCTGGGCACCAGCACTGTTATCAGTCCTTTAAATACTTATCTCACTTTCCCTCCTGAATCCCAGGAGGGATTGAGTACCTGCAGGTTTAACCCTCCTATTCAGTATTTGTCCAGAGGGCTCATTTGAAAGAGCTTGAAGCCTCACTTCCGGTGGGGTGACGCTCCTGAGAATCTCACCGACCTATCCGTGAAGAAGTTCCTTCTGCCTAATCCGTAAGCCTCGTCCAGCTTTGATTTTCAGCAATTACCTGCATTTTGGATGAAGAGAGTCCGAGAGGACCTGCTGGGCTGCCGCGGCGTCCCTTTCCGCAAAATACCTGCAGTTGGAGGGAAAGAAAACCACAGCTCTGTTCCTGCCTGATGCACTCATTTTCATGCAGCGTTGGGACGTTCTGCACTCCGAGTTTACCACTTGCTTCAGCTCTTCCAGAGGAGAGACAGCTTTTCATAACAGAATTTCCCAAATATAATGACAGTAGAGTAGGGTAGTTGTAAAACCCACTTAGATTTAGAAATGTATCTGGTAGGTTTGAAATTTGAGTTACGCTCATTGCCTTTCCCCAGGGAGCAAAGGATATTTGTAGTAAGAAGGGTTATGGACAAGGGGGGCGGAATGAAGCTCCTCAGTGGCCTGAAGGAAGGGACACGCGCAGAGGCTGCGACAGCCAAGGGGCCGAGAGAGGAAGAGAATAGAGGAGGTGAGAGACCATGTGTTTCAAGTGCATTCTTCTTGGAGGATAGTCACGGGGTATTTGAATTCTGGATGGATGGACAATATCTCATGGTGCTAAAAGCAAAATTCTGCCCTGGGGGCAAAGGGCAATGAAAGTTCCTAAAAATACACAAAGTGACATACCTTCTAAAACGCATCACAGAAAGTACTTAATAATGGCAGTAACAAAATAAAATGCTAGCGTATGTTGTGTAATATCATGTGTACGTATTTCCCACATAAATCGGAAGCCTGAAACAAGCTCTTGAATTTTCTCTCAGAAAAGTTCAAACCACAGTCAGCAGTTTTGATACATAGTTTCATTATTGATGAAATTGAGCCTTTTTTCATACTTTTGTTGGCCATCTACGTTTCCTGTTTTTTGGTCCAGCATATCTAAAGATGTCTTCAAACAACTAAGTAACCGTACAGATCGGGATCCTCTGTCACTTACGTGAGTGTCGGCCTTGGCTCGTCTTTTCACTTTGCTTATGGTGGCTTATCATACAGAGGTGTTTAATTTTATTTATTTATTTAAAAAATGTTTAATGGTTATTTATTTTTGAGAGACAGAGTGTGAGTGGGGGAGGGGCAGAGAGAGGGGGAGACACAGCATCCGAAGCAGGCTCCAGGCTCTGAGCTGTCAGCACGGAGCCTGACGCGGGGCTCGAACTTATGAACCATGAGACCATGACCTGAGCTGAAGTCAGACACTTAACCAGCTGAGCCACCCAGGCACCTCAGGCTTAGTTTCTTTTAAAAATACATTACTATCCTCACTAACAGGATGGTAGCAAAGGACAAAGAGCCAACAGGACTCCCTTTGGCTTGAAAAATGACTACATGTGACTTAATTTAAACATGAAAAAATGATGAGCACTATTATTTGAATTATAATAAACATATAAGAACCAGGAATTAAAAATGATACTTAAAAACCAAAGCAAAAAAAAATTTTTTTTGATCACTAACAAGGGAATTAGGGCACCAACTCCTTCCTCACTCTGAACATTGTCAATTAAATAGAAAAATTGAGCATCTGTCTTGCCTCTCTTTTAGAGAAACTAAATAACCATAGTTGATGAAGGAAACTGAGTCTTTACAGAATTCCAGCCAACAACTGTGGGAAGAATCACAGGATTGGAAAAGCACTTTTTACACAGTTAATTAACTGGTCCAGTGACTATCAGTGAAAGATGAGATGCTCAGATAAAGGGCTGATGGGGGGGACTTTACAATGGAGACATCAGGCTGTGATTCCTCTGATCCAACTCAGCACAGGCCTTTCCAGATACCTCCAGTTTCCAGGAAATACAGGCCACGGGTACCGGTGCAAACAGAAAATCCAGACCATGGGACATTTTAGAGGATAGCTGACCTGGAATCTTGCACAAGTCAGTGACCCTGGGGAGGGGCAAAAGGAAAAGGCACATGTGGAGACACATAATAACTAAGTGCGATGTGTATGGATCTCGTATGGAACCAGATTAGGAGAAAACAGCCATAAAAAGACATTTTTGGCTTTTTTGAGAGAGCTGGGAAATATGGACTGGGTACAGATGACACCAAGGAGTCCTTGTTAATATAAGGTTAATACGGGTTTTTTTAGAGCTGCATATTGAAATATGAGGGTGAAGTGACAGACGGTACAGGATTTTCATTAATGTGCTTCTGCCAAAAGAATGAGCATTGTGGGTATTTCAGACCCTGATTAGTACTGCACGTGGGCAGTGTAAGGGGTTCTCGAGTCTTCCGTGTGGTTTTGTACATACTTCAACTTTTCGTAAAATAAAATTAAAAATAAAAACATTTGAGATCCACTTATAAAACACAATAAAGTCTGCCAAAGGAAGATGGAAGCACCTCTTCGACGTTTAGGAACCTGAGTTGTCTGAGGACGTCAGTGTTTTCTTGGAGTTTTCTGTGTGGTGGCTTTTGGAACAAATAACTTTATCATTTGCATGTGACCACAACATCACTTTTTAAATTTTTTTTTTAATGTTTGTTTATTTTTGAGAGAGAGAGAGAGAGAGAGAGAGAGAGAGAGAGAGAGAGAGACAGGGCATGAGTGGGGGAGGGGCAGAGAGTGAGAGGGAGACACAGTATCCGAAACAGGCTCCAGGCTCTGAGCTGTCAGCACAGAGCCCGACGCGGGGCTCGAACTCACAGGCTGCGAGATCATGACCTGAGCCAAAGTCGGACACTCAACCGACTGAGCCACCCAGGTGCCCCAACATCACTTTTTAATACTTGACCCTTCTCCATTTACTTACTGCAAGTTGTATAGGCCCAGAAGTCCCATTCCTCGAAAATCTGTTTTAGGATCATCACCTTGGAAGCCAATTTCACACCATTGCTTAGAAATCCGAGATTCCAGTGGAGTATTAGGCTTCAAGAATTTCCATAACTGGAAGACAAGACAGAAAATTAGCCTGTTGATACAAACACACATCCTCTTTCCCATTGGCTCAGATTTTGTACTCGGTATCTGAAGAAGGAACTTTACAAAGCTGAATGTATGCAAATATGGTATAAAGGTTTCACCGTATTTCAGTTATCTGTGGCAGGAGTTCTCACAGTGGTCTGAAGGCCCCTGGGAGGGACTCCAAGATCTTCTGAAGGCGTCTGGGAAGTAAAGACCATGTCATAATAAAACCAAGAGGTTATTTGCCTTTTCCCTCTCTTATGAGTATATAGTGGAATTTTCCAGAGGCTACATGACATGTGATGATGTCATTACCCTGGTAGTTATGGAATGTGTCCATCTATATTTTAGCATTTTCCATCTTTCTGATTTAAATTTGTTTTAAAGTTTATTCATTTTTCAGAGAAAGCATGAGTGGGGGAGGGGCAGAGAGAGAGGGAGACACAGAACCCGAAGGAGGCTCCAGGCTCCGAGCTGTCGGCACAGAGCCTGACGCGGGGCTCAAACCCACAAACTGCGAGATCATGACCTGAGCTGAAGTCAGACACTTCACCAACTGAGCGACCCAGACACCCCTCTGATTTAATTTCTAATAAAAAATAGAACTATATAATCTCCCACAAAAGGTCCTCAAAAATATTTAAGAGAATGAAGGTAAAGGGCAAAAAGGGAAAACTTTGAGGCCATGTATTATTTAAATTATCAGAAAATTGCTATCTAACTCTATAGCAAAATTTTTCGTAGCATTATTAACAAAAAGAAAAGTGGGCTGACTTGAGTTTCATTTCTCACCTATAACAGAGGGGACAGTAAACTAAGTGTCATCTACTGGATGAAGGAAGATGAGTCATGTTCGTGAACAAACCTCAAAATATATGACCACTTTTCAGAGTTACCAAGGGGAATTTTGATTCCAGTTATATATTAATTGACAAATAGAAACTTTAAACATTATGCTCTTCTTAAACTGGTTCTATTTTTCTAGGTTTTCTTTTCTTTTTTTTTTTAATGTTTGTTTATTTTTGAGACAGAGAGAGAGCATGAATAGGGGAGGGGCAGAGAGAGAGGGAGACACAGAATCGGAAGCAGGCTCCAGGCTCTGAGCCATCAGCCCAGAGCCCCATGCGGGGCTCGAACTCACGGACCGCGAGATCGTGACCTGAGCTGAAGTCGGACGCTTAACCGACTGAGCCACCCAGGCGCCCCTCTAGGTTTTCTATAGAAAGATAGATTTAGCACATACTATTACTTGAGAAAGAGACCTACAGCCATATAAATGTATAATGCTCACACTATTAGTTCAAATACATAGAGATGGGCGTATAAGCAAATTTACTTTTTAGACTATTAATAATACTTTATATTTTATCTTTATTATGACAGGGACAAATACAAATGTAAAATTTTCATATTAGTATTTCAGACATAACTTTTAAAAAATGTTTTTTATTTTTTGAGAGAGCACGAGCAGGGGAGGGGCATGGAAAGAGGGTGACAGAGGATCCAAATTGGGCTCTGCACTGACAGGCTGACAGCTGATCTGACATGATCTGAGCTGAAGTCGGACACTCAACTGACTGAGCCACCCAGGCACCTCCATAATTCAACTTCGAAATAGTTTTTTTCTGTTACGTGGATTTTAAATCCTATAGAGAACAGTAATACACAAGCAGCTTCCTTTATTTTTTTTTATTTTTTATTTTTATTTATTTTTTAATTTTTTTAACGTTTATTTATTTTTGAGACAGAGAGAGACAGAGCATGAATAGGGGAGGGTCACAGAGAGAAGGAGACACAGAATCTGAAAGCAGGCTCCAGGCTCTGAGCTGTCAGCCCACAGCCCGATGCAGGGCTCGAACTCACGGACTGCAAGATCATGACCTGAGCTGAAGTCGGACGCCCAACCGACTGAGCCACCCAGGCGCCCCACAAGCAGCTTCCTTTATAGTAAATTGTCACGTATCTGACACAGGATAGAACATAATATTCAATGAAAGGAAACACTAACCAAAAAAGATACAATTCAAGGGATACATTATGTTAGTAGCACAACAGATGGATGCAGTCTGAACTATGAGAGGGGCTCCTGGGCGGCTCAGTGGGTTAAGTGTCTGACTCTTGATTTTGGCTCAGGTCATGATCTCAAGGTTTGTGAGATCCAGCCCCATGTTGGGCTTGGTGCTGAGCCTGGGGGCTGCTTGGGATTTTCTCTCTTTCCCTCACTCTCTACCCCCCGCCCCGCCAATAAATAAACATATAAAAAATAAATAAAGGTTGAGAGAAAAATTTCAGAGGAAAGAAAGTATATCTATCAGCCTTGAAAGCAAAGTAGCAAACATGAGCATAAGAAATCGTCTTATAACACCCGGATGAGAATTTGCCAGTGCTCTGCATTCATCAAGACAGAAAATGTTTGAGTTCAACAAGAGTCCTAAAAAATGAGAGAAAAGGTCTCTTTTTCCTCTAGGAACTGATTTGAGTGCTATCACAATGAAAAAAGCAAGAACAAAGGGGAACAGTTTGTAAAGCTCATCACATTCATTTGACTAATAATTGGAAGTAATCTCAGGGCCCTACACAGTTTAAAAATCTCTGGGTTCACTGAGTGAGTAGAGTGAAATGGCAAAAGCAAACATTTCATTTCTATAGGTAGGTGATAAACCTCATTCGCTGGGGGCAATACTTAGTTTAGGGGAGTAAGAAGTTTTAATAATAAAATGCTTAAAAAAGAAATTCCACTTTAATAATTTTATGTATCATGACAGATTGGACTAATGGCTAAAAAGTGTTCTTAATTATGTTCTTAATCCTATCTGCTTTAATAAGGGTCACTTTCTCAGAAAATGAAAAGTCGATTATGCTAAAGTACTTATATAAAGTGCTACCATGGGTATATTTCCTGTGAGAATACTTGAGCTACTGGGTTCTCTTCTGATAGACAGGCTATTCTCTGAAAAAGTAAGGGTAGGAGGCAGGCTGGCCCTGAAGGATGAGGTCATTTCTGGCATGTCGGGAGCTGACCAGAAATCCGAATGAAGGCAGTGGGCCTCTGACGAGGGGTGCCCTGAGGAACTCAGCCATCTAAACTGTGCTGTTGGGAGTGCAGTTACTACAAAGCCACTTGCCAGGGCAGGAGACCAGAGACAGAGAGGGTGATTCCTGTGCCAGATGACAAGTTGGGTGTGGAAGCTGCACTCTGAGTCACACCGTCCTCTGTCACGGCCCTGGCGCTGCTTAACTCTGTTCTCTTTGCACTGAGCCTTTGACACAAGCTTGTTTCAGCACTTTCTCCTTGTCTTAGGTCTGCTGCAGAACAGCAAGGCAGGGGTGCTTGTGGCTCAGTTTGTTAAGCATACAACTCTTGATTTCAGCTCAGGTCATGATCTCACGGTTCATGAGGTCGAGCCCTGCATTGGGCTCTGCACTGACAGCTTGGATTCTCTCTCTCTCTCTCTCTCTCTCAAAATATCTAGACACTTAAAAAAAAGAAGAGCAAGGACAAGGCCGTTTGTCTGTCCACCCATTCATTCGAGGAGAAGCTGCTTCTCACCAAGGCCACCATGGGATTATCTCTTCCCAACAAGAGAGGATCTTTCAATTCTAGGCTATATTTTTTTCTATTAGGTACATGAATCCACATAAAATTTTCCCTTTATTATTTATGTGGTTTAACAAATGTTTAATAGAAATGTCCATTTGAATAGCTCATATGGACAGTGCTGTGTGAACATAAGGTGATGTTTTTCATTTTCGTCTCAGCCAATGTTTAAATGATCCTAAAATCCAGATTTTTTTTATACTTTAAGACTCTGAGTATAAGCACTGATGATGGTCTCCCACGTTTATAAGTCAGAGCACTTAAACAATATGGCTAATCTATTACCAGAGCTTCTAAATCAGAGGTTGGCAAACTTTGTCTGTAAAGGGCCAGATATTAAATATTTTAGGCTTTGGTGGCCATATGGTCAGTCTCCAATTACTTCACTTTGCCATTGTCGTACAGAAGCAGCTACAGACCATACATACATCAATGAGTGGACATGTTCCAACAAAACTTTATTTACAAAGAAGGGTGGCAGCCACATTTGGCCCACAGGCTTTAGTTTGCTGACTCTTGCCCTAAAAGTTTTATGGAGTAGGTAACAAGGGTATTATTGTCCATTTTAAAGATAAAGACGCCAATATCAGGGAGTTAAACACAAACCATGGGCCAGCCTCTGGAAATACAAATGGGAACAAGACACGGGCTCTCCGTTGAGAGGCAGCGTGGAGCCCTTCCTTACCACGTGAGCTTGTGCAGTACTTAACTGCCCAGCCTCATTTTCCTCATCTGAAAATGGGGATAATGGCAGTATCTCACCACAAGGTTATTGTGACCATTAAATGAAATGATGTTGTAAAACATTTACTGTAAAGGTTAACATGTGCTAAACATTCACTGAATGTTTTATGATTACTGTTTTTATTATCATACTTGGAATGTGAATAAACCGAAGAAGAGAATAGAGATCGCGCTCCGAGGTGTTCCTGGGGAGACTGGAGAAGATTTCAAAATTGAATGGATAAGGATTTCTTTTTTTTACTTTATTTTTTTAAATTTTTTTTCAACGTTTTTTATTTATTTTTGGGACAGAGAGAGACAGAGCATGAACGGGGGAGGGGCAGAGAGAGAGGGAGACACAGAATCGGAAACAGGCTCCAGGCTCCGAGCCATCAGCCCAGAGCCCGACGCGGGGCTCGAACTCACGGACCGCGAGATCGTGACCCGGCTGAAGTCGGACGCCTAACCGACTGCGCCACCCAGGCGCCCCGAACGGATAAGGATTTCTAAAAAGAGCTGGCTTTTGTGGTGAGAATAGGTCATAGAGGGAACCGCATGAGCAGATGCCTGGGTGTATGGGATGGCATGGCCTGTTCTGGGTCAGCTGAATGACTGAGTGTGGTGGATACAGGAGATACAGCTTGGAGAAATAGACTGGAAAGGGTCCAGAATGCCACGTTAAGAAGCCTGGGCTTTGTTGTGGCAGACACAGGGAAGCTGAAGTTTTTAACCTAGCGAATAACATGACTAGACAATCCCTCCGGCAGTGTTTTAGAAGACGGAAGGGAGGAAGCTAACACTTAGTGGCAGAATTAAAAGGCTATTGTAACAACCCAAGCTGGAGATGATGCTGGAATAAGCTGGTGGGCATGGAAAACATTTAAGAGATATTTTGAGGGATCTGTCTGGATAGGGTTTAGTGATTTTTTGTAGATGCATAGTATGTCCCAAGTTCGCTTGCAAGCCACTTAAGCGTAAAAAAGGTGCCTTTCCTCAAAGTGCCTGGCACAATAGCGGACAGTCCTTGTTTTATAACTTACTGGCTGTGTGGATCAGAGTCTGGACTGAAATGCTTGTAGTCTGCTCAGCTGCAAAGTTACAAACCATCACCTTACCTCTTACAGCTGTGACAATAAAAAATAACACAGACAGAATCAAATCATGACCAGAGATGAAAGGTATGTCATAAAAGTTCTTGACTTTTAGTATCCAGTGAACCACAGTGATTCATGCATTCACCTGTATTTGTTGAAAACCTGCTATGTGCCAGCACACACACACGGTGCGGATCAGCTAAGACAGTACAGCAGGCACGCACACAACGGATCAGCTAACACAGAGCACCGCAGGCACCCAAATGTCTGAATCTGAAGGCATCACGGCACTCTAAGGAAACCTTCAGCTGCTTGTGGCCACTCTTAATTCCACCATCTTGTTTCTCTTTCATTCCCCTCTTGTTTCTCACCTTGAAGTCGTTTTAATTGAACTTGACTACTTCGATCGGAACATAGAATGGAAAAGGCAATAAAAGGAAATGAAGTTTATTTAGCCCAGTAGGTTAGGTAAATTTAAGCACAGCAGAAATGGAAGAAGAAAACTACTGCAAAGAATGAAGCTTCTTTTAGCCTTAGGGATTCACATCAGCTACAGCACAAATTAGCAGAGACCAGTGAGTCATCCGCTTACGCATTTACATACACAGAAACACGGCAGGATATGCATTCTTAAAATTACAGCTCCTAGTGACACGTTTCAATAAAGTTAAGGCAGCTAACCCAATGTTTTCTTCCAATTTCGTTAGCGTCTTTTTGTATCCTAGCAAAGACAAGGAAGCACTCCATCTTAAAAAGCATCTGTTTTCAGAAGTGAATTGAGAAAATATTTTAGATGAATAGTTCTGAAGGTTGGTCTGAATTTCTTAAGCTCCAGATTCAGTGTGGAGGTCAAGTTTTATTGGTATTTCATAACGCACCGTCAGATCATACGAGATTTTTAAGTGTTTACTTGGACAGCCAGAAATGTATATTGCTCTTCTAACAGTTCTAATAAACCAGGTATAAACCTTAACCTCCTCTTCTAATACTCCCCGAGTTACATGAATAAATAATCAGCAATAAGATCTTAGGTAATTTCCCAGGAGGGCTATTGCCAAAGCAGAAACCAACTTCATCTTCTTTGATGTCTGTTAAAAGTCATAAATGGAAATCCCCGGTCACTCTTGGACAAGTGCTGTTTCTCCTCCTGGCTTTCAATACAGCTAAACAGCCTAAACGTGAGCCAGATACAAGAGCTCAGAGAAATCACCTGTGATGTTCTCCGATTACCAAAAAAAAAAAAAAAAAAAAAAAAAGGACTTTACATTTAACTTCTCCCATGAGTTTTCTCAGGAAGAATTTGCCTCCCACATCTGAACCAGCAAGAAAAGTAGGCTTTACCAACCGGGCACAGTGCCCACGTCTCACTCGTCTTTGTACCCTCCCCGTCTGAGCAGCGTCTAGCACTTGGCAGGTGCTTGGTGGACATGAGCTGACCTAAGTGAAGGACTGAAATGTGTTCGAGGTCTAACCTTCAACAGCATTTCTTCATGTTGGGGGTTATCAGAATCGTATGGTTCTCTGCGCAGTTTTTCCACATCTGCAATAAGGTTTCTGTAGCCAACAATTTGCAGGAGGCAAGCCTGAAGAGAGATTCCCAGCCTAAGGTGTTCAAAAACAGAAGAAACACACGTGAGGAAAAACAAAACAGATATTTTAGCATTTGTTCACTGGTTGTGTGCGTAATAGGACTTTTCATAATATAAAATGGAGGAAATTTTCACATGGGGTGTATTTATTCATTTAGTTATTTTCTTCACATTTTTGTTTAAATTTTAGTTAGCATACAGTGCAGTATTGGTTTCAGGAGTAGAATCCAGTGACTGATCCCTTATATTCAACACCCGGTGCTCATCACAAGTGTCCTCCTCAGTGCCCATCACCCATCTAGCCCATCCCCCACCCACCTCCCTCCATCAACCCTCAGTCACACAGGATATATTTAATTGAAGCCCAGTTTTTCTTTCTTTCCTTCCTCCCTCCCTTCCTTTTTCCTTTCCTTTCCTTTCCTTTCCTTTCCTTTCCTTTCCTTTCCTTTCCTTTCCTTTCCTTTCCTTTCTTTTCTTTCTCTCTTTCTCTCTTTTTTCTTTCAACATAGAGCCATACTTAGTTTATTTAGAAAAATAAAGGAATGCAACATTTCCTGTGCTGGTCTCATAACCACTTCTTACTTGAGTAGAAGCACAGTTTCTTACCAAAGCTCCACATGGATAGACAGTTGAAGAACTTGGCTAAAAGTTTCGTCTCCTTCTGGCCAAGTTGCAACAATATGGTTTAAAAAACAAGGGAGTTCTTTTTGCAGGTGATTTAAGTAAGATGTAGAAAATATAAGTGATCATGAGTTCGTAGGGACCCATTAGCCCTGCCCCCCACCAGGCGGCTGTAACCAGAAGCACCTTACATGTGTGTGAGAGAGTGTCAGCCCTCAGTGGTGAGAAAATTCACAACAACAACACAAAACAACAAAAGCGCTTCTTCTTGGGAGCATCCCTGGCAGATGAGGCAAAGCCAAGAGGAAAAGCTGACTACAAAACTTCCCACTCCATTCTGACTCGCTCTTTGTCTGAAGCCTTTTTCTCTGAAACAAAATGTGCCTTCCTTATTACCAGGTGGTTCCAAGTTTGTTCTCTGAGGAGATTAATTTCCAACTCTCCCCTGCCACGACTGTTTAAGACAGCGATTCTCCCTTGTAGTCTGATCTTCAGTGCTAAAAAAAGGGCCCTATTCCTTCAGTTCCCTCTCATGGGACATGGTTTTCACATGTTTTACCATCTTGCACAGTCTTCTCTGAATGGATACTGTTTGAATAACGGCCCCCTTAAAACATATCACCCAGACAGAAAACAGTCCGGCAAGGGTGATACACAGAGGATCACTAGCTACTTTCTGTGATCACAACACAGCAGGTGAAACACCGTCTCCTTAAGTAGTCACAGAACAAATTTATCAAACAGGTGGCTAAATAGTCACCAAGATCCTTGTTCACATAAACAACTTTCGTGCAAATTATTCTCCCGTGCTTGTTTGATGGCATTTTTAAATCTAGAGGTAGGGTTTCACATTTATGCATTCCTGGTAAGTTTCTTTACGGTCATTCACTTTTGTGGCTCAAAGATTGTTTAACACTGGGAGCCACAGAGAATTTCACATCTTAGGATGGCATACCTATTCCATACTTAGAGTGCAGGGTCAGATAACCCAAATGTGAAACTTAAATAAAACTGTTCAGTGAAATGGCCATTATAATTATTCGTTACCACAGCGCCAAGAAAACCGAGTCAGATTTAAATTTAGGAAAAGGGCACAGTGGCACTGGTCACCTTGAGAATCAGCGTAGGCCTGAGAGGAGAGTTAATTTGGAGGAAGAAGCGAGAGAAGTAAAACGGGATGGAGCAAGAGGAGACGATTCCATGTTTACTGTAGTCATTTTTCATCTTGAAAAAAAAAATGTAATTAAAACCAAATGTGGTTAAAATTACAGAAGCAGCCCAAGGGTCCACCTGTAGATGAAGGGATAAAGAACATGTGGTATCCGGACAGTGGAGTATTACTCAGCCATAAAAGGGATGAGATCTTGCCATTTGCAACAACATGGATGCATCTACAGAGTATAATGCTAAGTGAAATAAGTCAGTCAGAGAGGGGCGCCTGGGTGGCTCAGTCGGTTAAGCGTCTGACTCTTGATCTCAGCTTGGGGCATGATCCCAGAGTTCATGGGATTGAGCCCGTGTCAGGCTCTGCGCTCAAAGTGTGGAGCCTTCTCGGGACTCCCTCTTCCTCTGCTCCTCCCCTGCTTTCTCTCTCTCAGAATAAACAAGCAAACTTTTTAAAAAGTCAGAGAAAGACAAACACCATATGGTTTCACTCATATATGGAATTTAAGAAACCAAACAAAGGGAAAAAATGAGACCAACCGAAAAAATGTACACCTGAAGCTGATAGGACATTGTATGTTAACTACCCTGGAATTAAAATCAAAAAAAGAAGTGCGGTTAAAAGAAGGAATGGCTTGACAGATTAGAAAATATTTCCCTCAGCCTTTTCTATTTCCTGATTTTTTCCAGAAATTGAATTTCTAAAAATCACATTTTGTCATGTCAGTGTAGAAAAAAAGCACTGAAGCCCACACTGAGATGTAAAAACACATGCTACCGCTTATGAGGGTCCCCCCCCAAAAAGGAAATCACAAGAATAGAGGGCAAGGAAATGCTTCTTGAATGAAACATAACTTTCACAGAAGAGACAGAGAAGATCTGCTATTAAATCTAACCCAGTCTCCAAATATGATTGTGAGTCTCATATCCCTCATGCCCAACCGCACTCTTAAATTTTTGGTTCAACTTCGTTTAATAATGAATTGCCTTCTTATTACCTTCCCAAAGAAATAAAATATGTGTCAGAGGTTTCAAAAAGACATTTGCCGTATGATTAAATCACCCTTCATGACTGAATAAGGAACAGACACCCAATTAGCTGAAGTGTCTGCGGAAGGATGCTCTGGAGACCATGTGGAGATGGAATTTTGTGATGAGCCCCCATTAGTCCCCAGAATCCCTCCAAGAGACAGCCCTATACGGAGCGCACTCTGACGTTCCCTTCAACCACAGCTCCCCGTCTTTAGCAATTAGAAGCCTTTCTCAGCGATAACATGCGAAGTTCCCGCCTGTCACATCCGAAAGACAGGTTGATTGTTACCTACCTAAACTGTCTCTAAATATACCTGCACCAGAACTCATTCTGCCCAACATCCTTAGCCCAAAATTTCACCGAGAAACTCCTGTACCCGATGGAAAATATAAAGCTAATTTTAAACATCACGTACGATGCCAAATGCATTTTAATATTTCCAAGATAAGATGACTGAATCACAAAGTTCTAAAGGCTTCATATAAAAACCGTCTATCCCTCCCACACACGCCAGTCTCCTTGACAAGCATTAAGACCCGTCGCCAACATTATCAGCCTGTCATAAACTGGAGGAATATTTTTGATGGAGCAGATCCACTTAGGCACATTTACAAGGTGAACATTTACTGTTCATGTAAAATAGGCGTCGCCCGAGCGACTGCTGCTAAATGGGCTCCCCGGATTTCACCTTCTGATAGTAGGGCATCCATCAGATTTCTCACATTCATGGCATCTCAGAAGCCTACGCATAAATCATGACAAAAGTACAGAGTTGCTGCTGTTTACAAATATGAAAAAGGCACCTTTTCCCCTTATTTTTCATCTGAAAGTCAGAAACATTGCAGATGATTGTGGGGGTGGGGGCACAGAGAGGGAGAGCATGCCAGCGAGCTCAGCTCTACAGAAGTGCTAAATGCATGCCCTGCGCTCTGTGTTTACATCATAAATACATTCTTACTGTGGATTTATGTCGGGGTTAATTTTTTTCAGTTCCATGATGTCTTCTATAGTTTTTTCAATAGCATCAGGGTGAACACTCACGGAAGTCTGCAGCAGCTGGAAAAACACGTTTCAGTCAGTTCCCTTGTCACGAGCATCAGTGGCTTAAGTGGGGTCTCTTTAGATGGGGGCTTCAAGTATTTGCTTAGAACTTCTAAATGAGACTAAGCTAGAACTAAGCTAAAAGCAAAAATTGATTTAGTGTTTGAATTCTAGAAAATTAGACATTTTCACAATAGGGGGAGTGCAATTTTCCTGATTAAGATAATTAACATAAAGCAGAAATACGTAAGTTTTTTGTCCTATTTACTTTTTTTCAAGATCCTTATATTGAAACATAGCTTATTTTTCTGACCCAGTGTATATGGTTTCCATTGTTAATGGGCAGTATGCCTATGAGTGAGTGAAGCACATAGTCTTAAGGATATCAAATTAAATAATAATACTCAAGAATCTTGAAAAAAAACCCCAGATTTTTCTCTTTTATGTGGATGCTTAACTGTATGCTGTGATAGCTAGCATAGTGGCTTCTCTGATTTTCTTGGGAAATTTTGAGTATAAAATTAAGTGATTTGGGGCATCTGGGTTGCTCAGTCAGTTAACATTCCGACTCTTGATTTCGGCTCAGTCATGATCTCATGTTTCATGAGTTCAAGCCCCACATCAGGCTCTGTGCTGATGGTGCGGAGCCTGCTTGGGATTCTGTCTCTCCCTCTTGCTTTGCCTCTCCCCTGCTCACGCTCACCCTACCTCTCTCTCAAAAAATAAACTTTTTAAAAAAGTTTTTTTTAAAAAAAGTTTTTTAAAAAAGTACTTTTTAAAAAAGTTTTTTTTTAAAGTTTTTTAAAAAAGTTCTTTTTAAAAAAAGAGGACGAATTCAACAATGAAGTAATAATGCATCATAAATCTGCCTAGAAATTCACATTTGGTGGCTGCTCTCGTGTCATCAAGAGTATAATGGCTTGTAATGAGCGAACCAATCTTTTTTCTCAGTTTGCATTGCCATTGGTATATATTTGTTTGTTAAAACGTTTACTTTTTGATGATGGAGGTAAGCCTCCAAGTGAAAAGTTGTTGAAAGATACAGAAACGGTTTCACTTACCTTACTTTTTGAATCCCTCAGTGATGTTTCTGTAGAAGTGACAATAAAAAAGCCATGAAAAAATGACCATTTACAAGGGGCTTAAAATTACTAAAAACAGGGGTACCTGGGTGGCTCGGTCACTTAAGTGTCTAACTCTTCATTTTGGCTCAGGTCATGGTCTCATGGTCATGAGAGTGAGCCCCGTAACGAGCTCTGTGCTGGGCACGGAGCCTGCTTGGGATTCTCTCTCTCCCCCTCTCCCTCTGTCCCTCCCCTGTGCGTGTGTGTGCGCTCTCCCTCTCTCTCTCCCTCTCTATCAGAAGAAATTACCATACACAAATATAACGTGCTGCACCCACAATCCCATCAAGCTTACATTTTGCTCACTTCTTTGTTTCATACTTACCGATTTTCATGGTTCTAGAAGCCCCAGGCTTGGTACTGTAACAGATCCGTTGCAGTTCACATCTTCCAGTCAGCTTCCTCATTACAAATTTTAGGCAGCGCCACAAAAATTTACAGTAAAAATACAGGCACACCTGGAACAACATTCTGCCAAAGACAAAAGACAGCACCCTTCCAATAGAACTCTGGAAGAGAATGGAAAGCGGCCACCACCAGCAGGAAAAGCCCAGAAAAAAATCAACCATTAGACTTCTGGGTTTGCAGTCATATTCATTTCCCTGCTCCCGTGTTATTGTACTTGGCACAGCTACAAAACCCATTTTTGGGAGGGAAGTCCACTGTCTGTGAGGATGCACTTACTATGACTGCAGGCAACTCTAGAAGGCCCTATATTCTGGTTGAATTTGATATTCCAAACACCGAGGGGGACACACAGCCAAGAATACTTTCTTTTCTTACCTTTGCCTAAAAACCTCATGAAAATGAATCAGTACCATGTAAACAGTACGTCTGTGTTTTGGAGTTGCCTCTCCCGTAGCCACGGGGAAGAACGAGCCATGGCTGAACTCGCCTCCTGCCGCTTGTAGACAGCCCCTCAGCTGGCCCTGCTCCAGGTGCAGCCCCTCCTTAGTGCCTGCTTTGACCCTTCCCTCGCTCTCATTCTTTCCCCCGCCTGTCTGCTTTCCATTAGGCGCCGTTGTCCCCCTTGAGGACTCGGTTGTGTGCCACCTGTCTTCTCTGCTGCCGCTTCTCGCACTTGTCAGAAGGCAAGTTCATTGAACAAGTAGGGTGACCTTCAGTTCGTCAACCTTCTCTGATTTAAACCTTCCCCTGACTCCCCCTTTGACAAGCTTGTTCTTGGCTCCTGTTAAACAAAGTTTGCCTTAGAGCAGCCCAGTAATTCCTCAACAAACCAGGAAGCATCTAGTCACCAATCATGTCCTTACATCTCTGGCACATGTGGACTTGTGTTTTATGCTGACTTTTATTTTTAACTTTTTTAAATGTTTATTTTTTGACACAGAGAGTGAGAGTGAGACAGAGTGTGAATAGTGTAGGGGCAGAGAGAGAGGGAGACAGAATCCGAAGCAGGCTCCAGGCTCTGAGCTGTCACCACAGAGCCTCATGTGGGGCTCGAACTCACGAACCACGAGATCATGACCTGAGATGGAGCTGGACGTTTTAACCAGCTGAGCCACCCAGGCGCCCCTTATTTTATTTTTAATACGTGAATATCTACTACTTCATGACACTGTTTAGAGTCTCAACATGACTCAAGCTACAGAGGTAAAGAGGACTTCTCGTCCAGGAACTTATATTCAATCTATGTCTGCATACCGTGCATTCCTAGGAGGCAGAATTATTTATAGAACTTCCTGTCAGTGTCATTTCTAAAAGATGTTTCTTTTTCTCAAATGTTCACTGATTCCCTCCAGCCCTACCCTAAGGTGATCCAGGGTCACGCAGGTGAATGAGAGTTGTTAACTAGTAGCCTTAGTGATGTGATCCATCCGTGAATATGAACCGTCACCTTGATTGTGTTCCTTTGCTTAATTGCTCTGGCTCTAATGTCTTGAACAGCCTGTGTTAAAAATAAAAATTCTAGTAGGCTAATGTGTACAAGAGCTTGGAATCTGTATCATATAGATGCATAGGGAATGGAGGAAACAGTAAGTAACCAAACTGCTACAGTAAGACAACACAATGGAATCCTTTGTAGGTAATGGAATTATGTTCTAGGATATCAAATAACGTGAGAAAATGTCATGATATGCTTACAAATAGGAAAAATTAGGAAGAGACATACATGAAATGATCGACTTTATGTTTTAGAAAACTCTAATGCTGGGGTACCTGGGTGGCTCGGTCAGTTAAGTGTCTGACTCTTGATCTCGGCTCAGGTCATGATCTCATGGTTTGGGAGTTCTAGCCCTGTATTACTGGGCTCTGTGTTGATCCCAAGCCTGCTTGGGATTCTGTCTCTCCTTCTCTCTGCCCCTCTCCTGCTTGTGCTCTCTCTCAAATAAATAAACTTTAAAAAGTCAAAAAAAAAAAAATGGAAACTGTTAAAAAAAATCTAATGGTGATGTCTGAACAAGGAGAAAAAGACACTGGATAGACACAGATGTTAACAGTGGTATTAATGGGTAAAGGAATTATGAGTACTTTTGACTTTCGATTTTCACTAAGTATATTTTCATTTTTTGTATCAGTACATTTTATTTTATTTAATAAAAAAGGCTATAACAATTAAAATGTATAAATGATCACCAAAAGCCATTACAAGAGTGTATATAAGATTTCTACGTGAAGTCAGTTAGCTTGTGCTGAAAGATAAAAAAAATGGATTTACTACCTTTTAAAGTCTGAAATTCAGCTGTTTTAGTCACATACATCCTAAGATCTATTATGATTTAAAAAAAAAAAGGTAACCTAAATATAACTTTAGTGGAACATCTTAATTAGATGCATGAGAAATTTTATGAAACTTGAGCTTTCTCTCGGAAAAAAAAATTTCTGTTTTTCCAACTACTAGATAGCTATGCCAGCAGAGAGGATTGAGCAGTATCTTTGTTAGCTGGTGATGGGCCAGCTGGTATTGCTGTTACTGGTGGGCTTTATTCCTGTGACGAAGTCGAGGATAAAAGCTTCCCGTGACCGGTCCTTCTGGGGCCCAGGGAGCTTGCTTACAGCACGTGGGCCGGCTCCTCAGATGAAGCCTCGTAGTCCTCGAGCCAGGACTCCATGACAGTCAGGTTCTTGGGGACAAAGGGTTCTGATCAGTCAGGGGTACCTTTGTATTTACTCTGCTTAGGGTACGAGGCACCAGACCATTTTATAGCTCAAATTAAACTAGAAAGTTTCCCTCATACAACGTCTCCATCAGATCCATACAGAGACGTGGCTTGAGGCCTAGCCGTGTCCTCGGAGAGGCAGGAGGTGTCCACGTGGACAGTGGCATCTAGCCCATCTGTAATTTCTCCCGCTGCCTCCTTGCCCATGAGAAGAAAACGCCTGGGGAACTGTTTTGCATTAAGACAGTCTTACATAAAAGGAGAGAAAAGACATCATGTTCTGTTTGCTCTGATCTTTTCTGTTTCCAGCTCCCCTGAGGCTCACACTGTCAAAGACAGGGAGACCCGTCGTAGTTGGAGAGCTCCAGCGACGGGCTGGCGATGCTGCCTCATGTATCAGGGCTCGGCACTCTCTGGGGTCTGTCACATCCCTCTCACGCAGCCACACAACCAGTGTCACAAGTTGTGAAAGAGAAATGCCCACTTCCATCACGGAGTGAAATTTATACACTGCTTCTTTACCTTTTTGTAATTTCTAGGCCAGGAGTCCTGATAATTATATTATTTATTAAGAATATATTTTAGCTCTTTTCCTAATGGGCCCAGACACCCACAAGTATCTCATTAAAAGGCCAGCTTGCTGTGCTAGCACTGTATATTTTCTTGCTCTGCTACCTACATACTGTATATTTTTTCAAGCCAGATCATTAGATCAAACAGTATTTTGACAGATATAATGTATTTTGTAATTAGATCATAAACCTAAGGCAGAGATTTCAGAGATGGAAATGCCAGTGGTGCCTTTTACTTTGGAAGCCTCGTTTTGATGGCAGACACCACATCCAGCTTGTTTCTGCGAGAAAGGACCAGATCAGCAAAGCTTCCGTAGGATGACTGTTCTTCACCATCAGCTGTTGTCAGGGGCTCACTTTTTAAACCTATTTTTGGACCTACTGAAGTCCCTAAATCATAAAGTTGATGAAAAAACTCCTGACGGTCCAGGGAGAATAAACATAATTAAATATTTTGGGAGAATGTTCATAAGTTCATTTGGCATGTGTACCCTGAAAAGGAAGAAGTTAAGAAATGCATCCTTAAATGCTTTTTAAGTCCACCAGTGGCTGGTTTAGGAGAAAAGAAAGGAAGTTCTCTTCCTACTCTTCGAATGAGAATTACAGCCACACCCTCTCCACCATCCGAACTCTATATTCAGGGGCTTTATAATTCTGCTTGTTTTTTTTTTCCCTCCTGGCCTAAATCATCAAAATGAGAAGCTTAATTTTAGGTAGGGGAGTCTTTCGCTTTTTTTCTTCATAACGCTAGACTTTGTTTTCTTACTTGTGATGGAAGATTCTCAACTTACTACTGAAAGGATCTACTACCTTTTGTAGGAACAGCCACAAAATTCTCAAGACTACTGGAAGAAAATCCAGATTAAAACTAGCTCCTGTTTTAATAGCCACATGCATAGACAGCAGTTTTTGTGTTTGATCCCGTTGTTTCTTTTTTTAATCACAGCATTTTGAGAGTGTTCCAGAAGGACTTACTGTGGCTTCCTAACTAACATCAATGTGTTGCACAAGCACTGGGAAAAGCTGATTTAATAATAAGAACTCCTTACACATGTTTCATTTCCAATATTTTCTATTACAACCATTTATTAGTATGCTCTAGAGTGACGTTTATGGTTGAGGTCACAGCGGTGTTTTTCCACAAGCCAATTATGGCCGCTTTTATTATTTCACATTCATTCCCTAGCTTGAACCAGAATAGCCATCCAAAGTAAGTTATTCAAAATGGATCATATCTCTAACACCAGATAAAAGAGAGCTCCTGTCTTGTGGTGCTTTGTTAGAGGAATGCACTCAGCAGGGATGGGACCATTGAAGCAGGACAATCACCTAGAACCACGGAGCTCCGGCCTGCGGGCTGAGGGGGTGCGGGTACCTGTGGTGCAACACTACGCCATCATCTTAAGTTTGTGACTGACGTCTTCTTTTGGAATAATAAGAGAAAAGTGGCTTATTTTGAACAGTTTCAATGAGTTTGCTAATGAAAGTTAATTCTTGCTTGAAGAAATCCTGTAATAAATAAGAAGTACACTACTGGTGAGGAAGGACACATAAAATAATCACAGTTCTTGATTCAAACCATAGTTGCCTAAACAAAACACTTTTCATCTGAACGGCCATAGAGAACAACAAACCGCTCAATGTTTCCAACATTTCATTCATTTTCTAAAACGATGTTTGAAAAATTTTAGAAAAGGGGCGCCTGGGTGGCTCAGTCGGTTAAGCATCCGACTTCGGCTCAGTTCATAATCCCACAGTCCGTGAGTTCGAGCCCTGCGTCGGGCTCTGTGCTGACAGCTCGGAACCTGGAGCCTGTTTCAGATTCTGTGTCTCCCTGTCTCTGACCCTCCCTTGTTCATGCTCTGTCTCTCTCTGTCTCAAAAATAAATAAACATTAAAAAAAAAAGAAAAATTTTAGAAAAAAAAATTCTATTGAGGTTCCTAACTAGGGCTACTGGCAATCAATTGGGAATTAACTTGTCAATAGGGGTTTGGCCTAGTAAATGGGCCCCTCTCTACAATGAGCTTCCTAGTAGCAAGAGAAACTGGAGTAGACTTGATGCATGAACTGGTAATAGTAAATCACAAAGAAACTATTTGTGGGCCCTTAGAAGAACAAGAATAATTCCCCGCCTTGAACAGCGGTGAGACCCAGTGCTCCGTCTGGGAGGTGGGTCCCCTGGTCTTTTCCATCATTATTTATCTGAAGAGATAACACTGCCTTTGAAAAGTAGTGGGTATAAACTTATCATGGATTGGCACTATTTCAAATTCTATTGCTACAGCAAAGGGCACTGTTTTTACTTTCCAGGGAAATTTTATCTGAGGGCGTAGAGACCAAGAGCGGACGGAGGGATAACTAAAACAATAAATACTGGGGCGCCTGGGTGGCTCAGTCGATTAAGCGGCCGACTTCGGCTCAGGTCACGATCTCGCGGTTTGTGAGTTCGAGCCCCGCATCGGGCTCTGTGCTGACGGCTGGGAGCCTGAAGCCTGCTTCGGATTCTGTGTCTCCCTCTCTCTCTGCCCCTCCCCCGCTTATGCTCTGTCTCTCTCTGTCTCAAAAATAAATATTTAAAAAAATGAAAACAATAAATAATGGCTTATCCTTTTTTCATTTCAAAGAAAAGGAGGCATGGGCTTATCTTGATTTATTGATGACTCACTACTCTATAAAAATTTGATGCTTAAATACATACATTTTATAAAACTTATTTTTTTTATAAAACTTATTTTTAAGATTCAGATTTTTTGTTTTTCTGTTTGGAGAATACTTATATTGACTTATTTGTAAGGCAATCAACAAACACATTATACTTTGACATTTAAAAAGCATTTTTAAAAAGAAACTAAAAAGACTACTTAAACATAATCTCAAATATAAACTTTTATTGTAGATAAAAATATTTTAAAGAGAACGAAAAGTAAATCTATTAATAAAAGAAAGTCATCATCCATAATAGGCCTCAAAATGTTCTAGAGGGGAGAAGGAGTGGGCCTGTTACTGTTATGGATTCACTGCATAAGAGAATTTTTAAAAATGTGTAGTAACTGTCAGGAGCAGGGTAGAGGATGTTCTCAGTATTATGAATAAATTAATTTCTGTTGAGTTAAAGACCTAGAGTAGTTGCAGGAAAGAGATTGGACATGAATTGGTGGGGGGAAAATGACAGATGGTCACTGAAAGGTAGTTTACAGATACAAAACGAGAAGACAGGCTGTGCAGGACAGGACAGGGCGTGGGGGCTGGCACAGGGCGTGGCAGGGGGAAGAAGGGAATGTGAGTCAAGAGCTTAGTTTCACTGCAAATCACATGCCATCCCTGTCCACAAAGAACTTCCAGTCTGGTAAGGAAAATGACCGTAAAAACAAGAACAGTGTGACAGTCCTCTCCAAGAAATCGCCCAGAGTGTTAGTTAGGCAAAGGAGAGAAAGTACCTTCCTCTGAGACTGGATGGGGAAAGCCCACCCCCGCTGACCTGATCATCCTAATAAGGAGGCAAAAACAATGGGGAACATGAGGGCGCCCCCCCCCCCCTTCGGAACAAAAGACAAACATACAAGAGTGAAGGAAGTGAAATTCAAACTGACACTGAGTATCCCTGGCCTCATGCTCTGGAGGACGAGCTTCATGAAAGTGAAGTGGCCCAAGGGGTGGCCTTGAAAATCTCACCCACAGGAAACTGCCTAGAACACCTTTCAGGCTAGCATATTTCAACAAGGGTGTGGAAACAGTTTGTTGTTGCTGTTTTGTTTTAGCACAGGGAACAAAATAATTTAAAATATGTGTGTGTGTAGGTGCACATGTGTGTGTTCTTGTGTGTGCACGTCATATGCGTGCATGCATATTTATGTACATACATATATGGTAACACGCATGCGTGTCGGCGATCACAGTCCTTCTTACTTGTGACTTCTGTGTCCATGGGCCTAGCACATTCTCCCTAGCAAGTGGTAGGTTCCTTTAGAGCAGAGGCCACCTCGTGTTTCCTGTCATATCCCCCACAATGCCTCACCACAGGCACACATGAGGACTCTGCAGAAATGATGAGAAACAGCTTTGAGGTCAGGCGGGCCTCGTTCAAATATCTGTGTGCCCCTGGATGAGGTACTTCACCTTGCGAAGCCTTCTTGCCCTGCTCTGTACTATGGGATAGCGATTCGTACTTTATTACAATTGTAATAAAGAGAAAGTAAGAATTAAAAATGTGGTACAGTACTGGAATTATTAGCAGTATGTGCTCACTAAATGAATCAGTGGACAGATACTAATCAAGTGTGAATGACTTAAAAAACCAATTTACAGTATTTTTTGCTAATTGGGAGCCTTAATTTACCTAATGACGGCAGCAAAATACTCTTTGTTCCCCTCAGTTGCTTTACAGTCAGGACTTGGGTGTAACTTTGTTTTATTTCTCAAAAGTTCTCCCAAGAAGGTGGGAGTGTGACAAATACATTCCCTGTCTTCTGCCCAAGGAAGGAAGGTACGCAGTGAAGTCCACAGCCAAGAAAGTGAGACCCTGAGGCTGGGATAGTTGGAAGCAATCATTTATATGGGGTGACTTAAAAGATTCCCTTGGGGCGCCTGGGTGGCTCAGCATCTGACTCTTGATTTCGGCTTAGGTCATGATCCCACAGTTGCTGAGATTGAGCACCACATTGGGCTCTGTGCTGGCAGCATGGAGCCTGCTTGGGATTCTCTCTCTTCCTCTCTCTCTGCCCCTCCTCCCCTCAAAATAAATAAACTTAAAAGATTCGCTTTATTAGAAAATTTCAAAATTAATACTGTTCTGATTACTGTAAAAAACATAATTTCAGTAAGCCATCCCTGTTAATAAAATATGTAAACTAAACCCTAAGCCTCAGTTCTGTTTGGGGCTCAAAAAGTGCCCCCTCTTTTTCTGATCACACATAAACACACTTTCTTCTCCCTTTTATCTTTGTATTTTTTTAATGCAGACCATGGCTAAAAGTCACTGAGTGACCACGGGCTACTTATCCGTTATCCTGTATCTACTCTTACTTTAATTTAAAATACACCCTTCAGCTTGCTATACTAATCCTGGAGCATTTATTTCTAACATATAATATTTTTTTAATCAAATATTTTCTCCACTCTGTATTGCTCTAAGTGGTACACCATTAATAGGTCCGATTGCAGCAGTGAGCTAGAAAGAGCGGAGTTGGGTACCATGTAACTTATATGTGGATTAAAATCCATTTTTTCCACAGCTCGGTTGAAGATTAACCTCGTTTCTTCTGGAGCTATAGCTGAAGTGTTTCATTCTAGAACAACTCAGAGGTTGACAGGTTCACCACTCTGTGGGCTTTTAAATAATGCTGGATTCTTCTCAGAATCAGTTCCTTATTCTGCATAATGTATTGCTGAGCTCAGGAATAAATGCCTAATTTGTTCAGGCTATGCTTACATAACCTCTTTGGTTCAAGTGAAAAGATTGTCAAAATTGCCCCACGTCTGTGGGAAGGGACTACAGTGGGGAGAAAAGGCAATCTAAATGACCCGATAGGGTTTGCAATTCAGGGTTATTACTCCTTGCCCTGTTGCCCTTCCAGATTCCATAAACACCAACGTATAATGAATACACACACATTATAACTTACTAAGAAGCATTAAAAACACAAACGAAGGTCAAAAGCAACGATCAACTAAGGACAGCAGTGATCGAGTTTCCTTTTATGACTTCAAAACCAAAGGTCAATGAAAATCCTCAAGTTTCTTTCTTGATACGTAATCTGTTACCCTAGCTTCAGTGTCATATAAATAATTGATATCAAGTAATATGTATAAAATATGTGTCCCGTTAAAAGAGAAGAATTTAGATCAGAACACCTAAGTGACTGGGACATGCCAGTTCTGTTATTCTTGGCACTGGCCTGTGTGAAGTGACAGCAGATTCTTACCACGCCACATCTCAATCTCAAACACAAAGTAATTGTAAGATACTCCAGTCTCTCCTAAACCCAGTGTTGCAGCTGTTCAGCTTAAGAGAAAACAGAAACAAGTGCTGCCATTTCTCCCGAAATGGCTGGTTTTGAGGCTGCTCAAGTTTTTCTAAAGTAAGAGCCTGAAGAGGAAATCCTACTAGTACTGTAAGTCTTGCCACAGACGTCATCACTATCATCTCCCCCTTTTCAAAAGGAGCTCCTGACCTCTCAGCTCCGTGTAACCCGAAAGCTTTCTACAACGAGAAGACACCATGTTTACATTCAGGAGGGATTCCTAAATACCAATTTTTCGTGAATGTGTAAACAGGTGGGTTAATTCCCATGGCAACCAAAACCATGTCAGGTCAGTGCTCTGCTGGCCAATGTCCTAGTGCTTTTCCAAGTACTGTCCTTTTGCACAGCTGAGATACACAGGCTGAGGACTATTCTGTACAGTCAGTCGAAACCTAATGCCTGTAAACGGTTTAATAGTGACCTCCTGAGAGCTTTCATACTTCTAAGACCCCACCAAAACAGTGAGTTGCACACAAAGGGATGTAGGTGTTCCAGACACAGTGATGCAACCAAAATCAGTGAGGAAAAGAAAATCGTAAATGGCAGCCACTGAAAGAAACCATTTTCTCAAAGAATTAAGCCCACCAGGGGCCAGTATGTGTAATAGAGGTAGCCCATCTTGGGGAAAAGAAACTCAATCTTCTGGAAAGTGTGTACTGCTTTCTAACTTTGGGGGCCAGAATAACTTTGGAGACTATTTTGTCATATTTTAATAAGATGTAACATTTCTCTGGGAATTTCATTAGATTGTGAATGGCAGTTAAATACTCGTAAAAATAATTATAATCATAGGTCCAGACAAATGGCTTTCAAAACAAAACAGTATCACCTGACAACGCACCAGCATATATGTTACTCTATACAGCACAATCTTGAGGGAACCAATGGTTAATGTAGATTTCAGAGGCATCAGGAGTCAGGAGGAACAAAAGCTTAGAATATTTTTTTTTTTTTAATCAAAAAGGAACATTTGAAAATGCCCGCATGGATGGCCAGCCAACCAAAATTTAAATTAAGGGATATTTAAAATTACTTTTTCTCAGGAAAATAATTCTATACAAATTATATTGATTACTTGGCTACTAATCCCTCAAACCTCATCCTAAATGCTTTAGAGACACATGGCATCCAGGTTGTCCAAAGCACACCTGCCCCAGGCTTTGACGCCTGTGCTGCCTTACAGTCTTGTGTCCCGTCCTGCTGCTAAGTGCTCCGTTGTATCTGTTTGCAGACGGGGTAGCAGAGGAACCTGCGACCAAATTATTCTTAGCCAAAATACAATACTGTTTGATGCAATCCTAAGAGACCTGGATATAGGATCACAAATGGTGAACAGGAATATTATCCTAATTGGGAAGGAAGTTTCTCCATTTTAGAGAGCTCAACCAGGGAACCATAAATACTTACCGCAGGAAGTGCTTCATTGTGCCGGTTTTGATGAGGTGTTATCCACACTGTCCCCAAGGAGCTGCTTCCAAATTTGCCTTTGTCAGCGTAAGTGTCAGCTGTGGGAACAAATTTAATATATTTACTATTAATGGAGCTGGAAATCCCAAACCTGAGATTTCTGCTTACCATAGTAAGCAGACAGAAAGCACCCAGAACGTTATCAATCAAACTGCTCACATAGCAATCCAGTTTGGTGGATGGAGATCATGGCCAAAGGCTTTTACTTTGTAATGACATAATTAGCCTTTCATTGTAAGTCCCTTGATGGGGAAATAATTAGTTTCATAAACAATCTCTTCAATAGTGAGCTTTTTCTCTATTTTGAGTATTGTTCCTGTATTTTTAAAATTTATCTTATTTTTACTTTTTTTTAAAGTAGGCTCCACACCCAATGTGGGACTTGAACTCACAACCCTGAGTTGGGTGCTCTACTGACTGAGCCAGCCAGGTGTCCCTGTTCCTATATCCTGAAGAACAGTATTTGTAAGAAAAATAGAAATGAAGAATCATATTATCCTAATTTTTTTAGAATCATATTATCCATAATTATCCTAATTTCCAGATATTTGGTAATCTTAAATCTGGAAGTTGTACTTCCAGAAGTACAACTTGAAAATAATTAGAAGCAACTGGTAATGTCTTTAAGCTAAAAATCAGATGTTAAAGAGCCAAGCCCTCCAAACAAATGAATCCTATGTCCCCGGCCCTGTTCTGTTTTTTTGTTTTTTTTTTGCACTGTGAACAAAACCATGAGATTTTCTATTTGTCTAGCCGTTTCCAGTTTCCAGTTTGCTTTCACGAAGTCTGCAGAGTATTGGTCTTCTTCCCCCCACAAGGAGGAAGCACAGTTTCAAGTCGGGATGAGACAGAAAGGTACAGACCAGAGAAGAGAGTGGCTGGAAGCCACAGAGACAAGAGACGAGCGGAGCCCCAGCTGCCCCGGCCAGGCAGGCGAGGAGCTGAGTGTACAGATGGTGGCTGAGGGCGGAGACACAACGACCGGCCAGGACAGTCTGGGAATGTGGGCAGCTCAGACCGAAGATGAGCCAGGTTTTTCTTTAATACATATGCTTCTATAGCTGTTCCATGAATGCTTGAAAAAAAAGTGTCTGCACATCAGCTTAAGATTGTGGTTGCTTCTGGGAGGGGAGGGCAGGGTTTAGGACTGGGGAAAAGGCCACTGGGGGAAAATGACCTTCAACTTCAAGTGTTTTATTTCTTAACATGGATCTGAGGTAAAACAAAGCAGAAAAACATTGGCTTATTTTGGGTGGTGGGAAGATACATTAGTCTTTGTGCTTTTTGTGGTTTCTAAAAATGGATCCAGTTTTTCTGAAAAATTGTTAGTACTTACCCAGAGCCCAGATCATGGGTGTGCCTATAGTTTACAATAAAGGGAACCAGGGCTCCTTGGAGAAATGGCTGATTCTAGGGCTGGGGTAAGGAATATTCAAGATGAGCCTGAAATGTCTTGTGCCAGAAAGTAAGGGAGTGCTCAAAAGAAATCGAGGATATATCAAATAAACACAGGAGCCAACTAAAAAGCTCCCAATGGCCAAAGCTGGAACCACTTAAGTAACAAAATATTGGATTATTGCCCAAAGTATAAAATAAATACCCATGATTGCACACTGATATAAATAAATGACTGAATAACTAAGTTGGGGAGAATATGTAAATCTCTTGCACCAACGAATTCCAAATAATTTGTGTAGATACTCTGCCCTCAAGGAGGTGGAGCCTGTCAACCCCTTAAATGTAGGCAGGCCACAGTGACTCCTTGAGTACAAAATGGAAAGTTGGGGGGTAAGGGTGGGAGGGAATCAGTAACTTTGCACTAGAGAAACCTGACAAACACTACCTCAGCTAAGTGAGCAAGGTTAACATCATGGTGACAAGTCATGTTGACAGTATGTACCCTGAATATGATGCAACGAAAATGGCACTTTACCTCTGTGGTCTTCCTCCTCCAAACTTACAACCTGGTCTAATCATGCTAGAAACATCAAGTTCTTACTGAGGGATACTCCACAAAATACCCAACTAATACTCATCATAACTCCCAAGATCACCAAACAGAAGGAAAGTCTGAGAGACTGTCATGGCCAAGGGGTATCGAAGGAGGCATGGCTAAGTGTAATGTGGTATCCTGGATGGAATCTTGAAACAGAAAAAGGACATTAGGTTAAAAACTAAAGAAAGTGGGGGCACCTGGCTGGCTCAGACAGAAAAGCGTGTTATTCTTGATCTCAGGGTTGTGAGTTTGATCCCCATGTTGGGTGTAGAGATTACTAAAAAGTGAATAAACTTAGGGGCTCCTAGCTGGCCCAGTCAGTTACGCTCTGACTTTGGCAGAGGTCGTGGTCTCATTGGTTTGTGAGTCAGTTTGTCAGCCGACCCCTGCGTCGGGCTCTGCACTGGTGGTGTGAGCCTGCTTGGGATTCTCTCCCTCACCCTCTCTCTCTCTCTCTCTCTCTGCCCCTTCCCCACTTGCACTCCCCCTCTTTCAAAATAAATAACCTAAAAAAAACCCCAAAGGCATTAAGAAGGCTATGTTCTCTTCTGGAAGCTCTAGGAGAGAATCTGTCCCCTTGCCTTTAAAAAAAAAAAAATGAATAAACTTAAAAAAAAAAAAACCCAAAAAACTCAGGAAATCTGAATAGCATGGCTTTAGTTAATAATTAGGTATTAATACTGGTTCATTAGTTGTGACAAATGGATCATACTAATGTAAGATGTTAACAATAGGGAATGCTGGGTGCCAGTATAAGGGAACTCTGTACTATCCTTGTAACTTTTCTATAAATCTAATACCATACTAAAACTTAAACAATATTAGTGCCAACTCCGCTCTAGACACAGAGTTAGGTACTAGGGATATAGGTGAACATGTGGGGCATGGGTTCCATCTTCCAGCCCCAATGGCCTTGAGGGAGGCAGAAGAGAAGACAATATAGAGAAACAAATAGGTACTTAACCACAATATTACAAGCAGAAATAGGTGCTGTGTTCGTGAGTATGAGAGATATCTACCTTAGATGGAGGGGTCAGGGGTTCTCCAGACAACACATGCAAAGTCCCAGAAGCAAGAGAATACACAATGTGTAGATGGGAATGTTCTATATGACCTGGTTGTGCTCGGTGAGAGGGACAGGTAAAAAGGGATGACAAGATACAGAAAGGCAAGAAAGTCTCAAATCATCGAAGGCTTTGTAAGCAATATTGAAGACATTCAAACCTTATCCCATGAGCAGTGGTGAACTATTGAAAGTTTTCAAACTGAGATGTGACACAACCAGACTTCTAGTTAAAAAAAAATAGTATGGAGAATAAATTAGATTGTGGTAGAATTATAGATAGGGGCACCATTTAGAGGGTTGTTAACATTAAAGATAATAATGGTAGGATAAGGCAATGGACAGAGACAGAAATGTGATGATATTTGAGAGATATTTAGGAGGTAAAATCAAGAGGACTTTTGTTAATTTACTGATTAGGGAATATTAGTGAAAGAAAAGGAGTCATCAAACATGCCTATCTCTATGCGTAGAGAGTAGACTCACTAAGCGAAGAATTCTGGAGATGCAGATCTGAGGGTCTGGGTGTATTTAGGGGTCTTTGGGGCATTTTGAACTTGCAGGGTCAAGTGGTAGTGTGGATATATGTGGATCTGAAAGTCAAGAGAGAAATCCTGGTTGGAGACAAAGATTTGGGCTTCCTCAGCATATAGACGGTAATTAAAACCACAACCCAAAAGGAAATAGTAAATAAATACTATATACAACATATGTTTCTTATAACAATAGTTCTTTGTCATTAAGGTAATATATTAGGATGGTCATACTACTAAAGAAATAAAGAATGAAATACATTTCAGAAAGATTTTGTGAAAATAAAAATATATCCTTAAATGGTTTAATTTCAGTTATCTAGAAAACTGGTTTATCTAAAAAAATGTCATAAGGATGTGGGATAAGTGAAATATTATAATAATTCAGCTTCTGTCCTCTACATAAGTCTTCCTGAATTTATCCATTTAAAAAAAACCCTTTTGAATTTTTATGTGCTAGCATCATGCTGGGTTATTACAATATAGTTTAATGCTACAAGGGAGATTTACCACATAAGGGAAAATTCGCAAATATGGCAGCATGCGCAAATATGGCAGCATGCTGGTTAAGAGCACAAGTTTTGGAGACAGTTCATCTCTGGGATCTACCACTAACTAAATGACTTTAGACGATTTGTTTAACCTCTCCAGGGTTTAGTTTTCACCCTCTTAAGTGGGGCAAGAAATTAATAACTACCTTGTATGGTTGTACTAAGGATTGAATGAACCAAAGCATGTAAGGTGCTTAGCACAGTGACAGGTATATAACATGCACTCAATGAGTTGGTACTCATTACTATTAATATTTTACTTATTATTTATCAAATTCTATTCAATGCTAATAAATTAAATATTTATTAAATTACCTTCTAAAATAAAAGGTCATTTTGTCAAGTGAAGAATCACTGAAGGGACTTTTTAAATTTTATTTATTTTTTCATATTAAATATAATTATCAAATTGGTTTCCATACAACACCCAGTGCTCATCCCAACAGGTGCCCTTCTCAATGCCCATCACCCACTTTTCCCTCTCCTTCACCTCCCATCAACCCTCAGTTTGTTCTCAGTATTTAAGAGTCTCTTATGGTTTGCCTCCCTCCCTCTCTTTAACTTTTTTTTCCCCTTCCCCTCCCCCATGGTCTTCTGTTAAGTTTCTCAGGATCCATGTATGAGTGAGAACGTATGGTATCTGTCTTTCTCTGCCTGACTTATTTCACTTAGCATAATACCTTCCAGTTTCATCCATGTTGCTGCAAATGGCCAGATTTCATTCTTCCTCACTGCCAAGTAGTATTCCATTGTATATATAAAACACATCTTCTTTATCCATTCGTCAGTTGATGGACATTTAGGCTCTTTCCATAATTTGGCTACTGTTGAAAGTGAGGCTGTAAACATTGGGGTACAAGTGCCCCTATGCATCAGCACTCCTGTATCCCTGGGGTAAATTCCTAGCAGTGCTATTGCTGGGTCATAGGGTAGATCTATTTTTAATTTTTTGAGGAACCTCCACACTGCTTTCCAGAGTGGCTGCACCAATTTGCATTCCCACCAACAGTGCAAGAGGGTTCCCGTTTCTCCACATCCTTCCAGCATCTTTAGTCTCCTGATTTGTTCACTTTAGCCACTCTGACTGGCGTGAGGTGGTATCTCAGTGTGGTTTTGATTTGTATTTCCCTGATGAGGAGTGACGTTGAGCATCTTTTCATGTGTCTGTTGGCCATCTGGATGTCTTCTTTAGAGAAGTGTCTATTCACGTTGGAGGGACTGTTGAGATAAATCCTGGCAAGTTGTGACCTGAACTGGGCCACCGACAGTGGTGGTAGAGAGAAGTGCACAGAAGTGGGAAATATTCAGAAGGTAGAATCAACTGGACTTACTGGTTGGATGGGAAAAGTGAAGGGATGGAAAAATAACAATTAGTTCCAATTATCTGTCCCCCAAACAGGAAACAAAGACAACGATTAGTTCTAATTATGTGTCCCCCAAAAAGGAAACACCAAAAATGGCTTTGAGTGGAAAGCTTGTGTAAATGCTGTTTAACTCACTGCTTGCTGTGTATTCATTCGATAACCTCGCTAAATGTTTCATATAAAAAAAAAATTACTGGTTACTTTATTTTTTTAAATCCAGCTTTGTTTTAAAGGAGGCACACTTGCCAATGGCCTATTTGCTGTTAACTAGACAATCTGTGCGAATGGTAGGAGCGTGCAACAGATATTTTGGCGTGCAAAGTATGATACTCTGAGCCACTGTGATTTAAGAAAATGTCTTTTGAGTTGCTTTTCCCTGAGTGGTACTGAGTTAACCGATTCCTTTGTAGCCAAAGCAGCATTTTTTTCAAGCGCTGGACAGAGCCAGAGGTCAGGGAGACTTGGAGGCTGCTTCTGATGTGCACAGCGTTCTAACAAAACAGCAGCTCGGAGAGACTTCCAAGTATTTTACACATATGCCTGTTGACCTTCACTCAATTAATGAAGGCGCTGGTTTTGTTTGTATCCGTCTCACTAGTTGAAAAACACTGATATTCACTCTTCTGTTTAATTCAGATTTATTCAGGTATTACTTATGTAAAGTTTGCCCTGTTTTGGTCAGATGTGAGCTCCAATGCCACCTTTTTCCCCGAGTGCAAGGACAGGGTGGGGACTGCTCTGTGTGCCATCTCTTCCCTGAAACTGCCTCTTGAGAGGGGCGTGTAACCAGGTGGACACCAGAATTACCTGCTGTATTTAAATCTCTCCTCCTGTAATGAGGTGATGTGCTCCGTGTTTCTTTCCCCTCTGGACTACATGCCCCTCTCGGGCCCCAGGGAAGCCCCAAGGCCTGATACAGTGCCTGGCCCACTGGGGGCTCAGTATGGATTTGTTGGGATGAACCCTGCACCCTTCTAGAGAAATGCACTGTTCCATAACAGCACTCATAAACGAAAGATCTCCCCACTGGAAGAAAAAGAAAACCCCTTAGATTTTTTTTTAAACCAAAATAAACACTATGACCATAATCCTGGGTCTCCTAATCTTCCGTTTACGTGCAGTGATTCGTCTGTGAGGACACTGCCCTGAGCCGCTCCGCAGGAAGGATCGGATGACTGTGCCCCTACATCAAACACCTCCAGAGATCAGGTGACACTTCAGTGCCGTGTGTGGGCTTAGGTCCCTCTGTACTTCTGTTTTCCAGCTGGGAAGAAAGGGACGGCAGGCGTGGTCTGCAGCTTTGAAAACTCATCGTCTCTTCTGGTATCAAAGAACCTGCTGCGGCCCCTTTGAGCGAAAAACCTCCTAGGGCTCTTTGTAGAGTACCTCGGGGTGACCCTGCCTCTTAGAAACCGACCTCTCTATTGAGTATCACAGGGACTGAATTAGACACTCAACTAGAGGGAACAGGAACACTTTCTTTAAAGTCATAATCCCTACATGAGACAAAAAAAGCGACATATGTAGCCTTCGAATTCTAACTGACTGAGTCCCCTATAACAACCCAAAATGCTTGTGGACTCATATTTATGTGTAAATAAAAGACAATCCACAAAGTAAACAGTGCTCCACTCTCAATAATTTCCCTAATTTGGGGTCATCCTAGTTTTTTTTTTTTTTAATGTTGTACGGAACACATTTAAGAAATAAAATTTAATTTAAAAATGTAATGTCAGCATAAAGTCTTGTGGCTGGCTAACATTTACCAAGTGCTTACCGTGCACCAGGCAGTATTCGAGGAGCTTTGTTTGTATCAGCTTACCTCACAGTCACTCTATGCAGTGAATAATAGTGTCTCCATTTTACAGTTCGGAAAGTCGAGGCACACAGAGGTGAAGCAGCTTTCCGTGGTGACACAGCTACTACTTACTGGCAGAGCTGGGATTCCCAACCCCGCAGCGTGGCTCCTGAGACGCTATTAATCACTCCCCTGCGCTGCCTCTGGAAACCACGGAGGGAAAATTCTGGACTGACTTAAGATTGAAAGAAATGAACAGCACATTCAATTCCAGCTAAAGTGCAGAGCTGGGGATAATCAAGGCCTGGATGTCCATCTGCACATGAAAACTTAGTGTTCCTCTGGGAGTGAGCTAGGGGACTCTTGAATAATAAGGGTCACTCCTGCACTAGAAACCACCCCGTTTCCTTTCCTGAGGCAAATACACTGCAGATCTGAAAGTTTCCCAATGAGAACCTTTTATGGGAAGTTACACAACAGAGCCCCAAAGGGTGGGTTTTATAGTCTTTCCTGAGACCACATTTCCAAGGACATCTGAATCCTTGGTAGTATAATTCTGAAGTAACTAGCAGTAAAAGTACCCTTCCCCTCAAAGTCAATCTAGTGCTCCCTTGGGGAAAATCCAATGAAATGCAAGCTCGGGCCAGACTGCCATTGCTGTGGTGATTTCACTCTCCCCAAATTATTCTTTGAGTTATTGATCAGTGAGACATGGTTCTCAAATCAGCATTTTCTCTTGGTTTGCTTTTGGTCTACCTCTGTATGTTTTAGTTTCCACCTTGCAGATGAAAATATTTGTTTACTGTTTGTTTGTTTTTTGCTGCACATAAAATCTGTGTAATGGTTGGTAAAATATTCCAAATCTACCTAGGAGGTATATACTAACTTGAACGAGTTTTCTTGATGTCACTGAAAAACAAAATAAGTTCCATTCCCCTTTAGATTTCCCTAACTGCTTCTTGTTGTTTTCTTTTCACACTACAACACAACCAAGGGGAAAAAAAAATCAATCAAACAGGTCAGTCTCAAAATATGTGATTATAATCAGGAGATGAAGACACATTCCACTACCCTTCCCCCCAACCCAGAGTGGATTTAAAAGACAAAGTTTTTTTTATCAGTAGTGAAAAAAAAAGTCCATTTAGCATTTGAGGGAGGGGGGATATCCCCCACTTTAACCCTGCAGATGATAAGTTCAAGGTCAGCAGTATGGAAATCATTTGCCACTGATTTAATTTCCTCACTTTGCGCTTTTCTTCTCATTTCAGATGAGAGAAGAAAACAATGGCACATTGGACGGTAAGGTCCAGAAATACTAAGTTTTATAGTTTTCTCCCCTAAAAATACGATTGCTCAAAAGCCACCTTGGGTATCAGAAGAAAGCCTAAGGTTAATTTGGTTCAATTCCGTTTATTCTGTGTCCTTATTATATTATGTCACTTTACATATTTTCTAAAAGTAGTTGAGAAAATTTTCCTGATGACAATAATAAACTCTAAGTAAATGATCTTAACCTATGGGGAAATTTCCATTTCCCTCTTGAATGGTCTCAGAGTGTGCTACTTGTGCTCTGATGAAGTCCAATGAAATCACAGTGGTGACATCCCTCCATCAGTCAAGGAGAGATTTGAGACTCTGGCAGAAAGAGATACGGGCCCCTCTTTTCCACCCTTTCTTCCGCTTTGGCGGAAGACCTATATGTCTAGGTGGGGAAGGTAAGCGGAGGAGAAGGGTTTGAAGCTCAGGTGGTTTTAAGATACAACCACTTCAGAATTGCTCCCAAATAGGCACGTCTCTGTGGGGTCACAGGCAAGAGCAGTGAGGGCTGGGGATAAGGAGTGGCTGCTAAGCCGCCTGCCGTGTGTGGGGCTGGGCTCTGGCTGAGCCCACCCACAAAACACAAGGACGTGGAGGTCAGTCTTCTTAAATCTGGTGGGCCAAGTATCAGACCCAAATGAGGTGAATAAATAGGTCTGAATTAGCAAGTTCAGGTAGTGGCTAAGTTTCCATCATGCTTCCTACTTGTCAAGTCCTAAGAAGCACTGTGTCAGTGCGAGGGAGCCCTAGACAGATGAGGGAGTCAGTCTTCAGAGGACAGAACATAGTCACCATGTGGAATAGGAAGGGAGGTGGGGGAGGGGGCGCGAGGATTGGCAGGGGAGGGAAGAGAAAGGAAAGAAAAATTTCTAAGGCTATTTTTGAGCCTTTGAAACATGTATAACGTGCAGTTTTTGACTTTATTACAGGTATGCAGATGAGAGAGAGCAAGCAATATGAAAATTCACCACCCCGGAAAAGTGACAAATCTTTCAGATTACATTTCACACATGCTGTCCAGCATGCCACGTTAGAGGTATAACGCTCATGCATAACATTCTCCCTGAGGCCATATTCCAGAACCTTCCTCCTCTATTGCCTAGCTTGAAAAGTGCTCTGCTGACACTCATGAAAATGACAACTAGGAAGGTTTTCTTTCCCCTTCTTCAGGAACAAAACACTCACCCAGGGATTATTTTCGTGATTTATAGCAATGGAGGCCCCTGCCAGCCACAGGATCCACGGCTGCCTGCAAATATATTGATGATCCGCTTTAAAGGTACAGTGATTTTCTGGCTTTCCCTGTGGTTGCCAACGTGTCTGCACTGTTTTCATGGAGGGAGCGAAGGGTGGGGAAAGCAGAACTGATAAAACTGGTCTTTCATCTTTAAAAGAATAAGGGCATTTCAAAATCTAGGTGTTAATTCATTTTTCCACAAAAATACTTGTGTGGATTTTGCACATTCTCAATTCTTTATTTGAGTTTTAAAAGTTAAATTAAAAAATTTTTTTTTAAGTTTTATTTATTTATCTTGAAAGAGTGAGTGTGAGTCAGGGAGGGGCAGAGAGAGAGGGAGGGGGGGAGAGAGAGAGAGAGAGAGAGAGAGAGAGAGAGAGAGAGAGAAAGAAAGAATGCAAGCAGGGGAGGGGCAGAGAGAGATCCCAAGCAGGCTCCACGCTGTCAGCACAGAGCCCGACACGGGGCTCAAACCCATGAACTTGGGATCATGACCTGAGCTGCAATCAGGAATTGGATGCCCAACATACTGAGCCACCCAGGTGCCCCTAAAAGTCAAATTTCTATAAAACCACAATAAAAGAATGGTAACCTTATGACTACATAAAAATTAAATGGATATGATTTTGCCAATCTAGACTGATACTTTTTATTAAATTTTCTCTTTCATATAATGATAATACAATGAGGACATATGTTAGAAACACTTGACAGGAAAATGCAAGCGAATTAGGGCATTTCCAGGGGCCTGGAGGCAAACAGGTACTGCGCCCCTAAGGCAGTCGCTGACCCCAGTCGCTTATTAGGTTGGGCTGCAGCAACTATTCGTACTGTAAAACAAATTAAAAAAAAAAAAGTAGTTTTAAACTTATTTTAGAGCTATGACTTAATATGCATGACGATAAACGTTTGCTGAGTACATATTTTATTCTTCCCAGTGGTATCTCATCAGTGCCATAAAGGATAAGATGCACCATTATGTCATGTGTCCTTAAGGAAGGATAAAATGCTGCTAATTTGCTGCAGCCCGATTTCAGTGGCTTAGTGGGGAAAAAAGTCTTAGGATAGGTGAAATATAGTCAGACTGAAGTCACCTACTTATTTCCAAGTTCCAGGCCATGATGTTTCTGCAGAAGATTCCATTGGTTGGTGTCAAAGAGCACGAATGGCCTGCAGCAAATCACACCAGAGGATTCTTATTCCCCAACTCAAACGTTTTTATTCAGCTTAAACCAGGCTAAGTAATTCCAAGATCTGTTAGAGGTTGATTACATAGGAGCAACTCGCATCCTTCTTAACCCACCAGAGATGCTTCCAGCTGGTTACTGCATAGGCTCTGGGCTCTGGTTCCCTTCTCCTATCACAGCCCCTCCACGATACACACAGCACACACCGTTCACACACGTGAGCACACCTCATCTACAGCAAGAGTGAAGGAGTGAGTACGGAAATGCTTCATTGAAGGCAGAGCACTGTCTAGTCCAAGCTCCGTTTCCTTGACCTTACCATAGTTGATATGCTTTCATGTGATGCTGCGGCCTGTTTTTGCCTTCCATGATCACCCCTTCTCCTGGTTCCACCCATTTCACATTCTTCTGCCTTTTAAGTGTAAGTGTTCCCTAGTATTCCATTCTTGACCCCTTCCTTCCTCTTCACCTCTACAAGGTGACCTTGTCTTTTGGGACCTCAGTCAAATCCAACAAATCACTTGTCCAAGGCCAGACAGCCACAGTTGGTAGGAAAAGACCTCGGCTCTAATTGCTAGTCAACAAACATGTTCACTTATCATGTTCAGTTCTTTCTAGGCACCAGAGACACAAAATAAACAGGATACAGTCTTTGTCCTCCAGGCGTAGGAAATCTAGCAGATTTCACACATGGAGTCTAGGGCCTTTCTGAAGTGAGTGTAGAAGATCTGAGCTGTCTCAGGGGCACCAGGGCAACTCTGTTGGTTGAGCCTTCGACTTTTGATTCCAGCTCAGGTCACGATCTCATAGCTCATGGGATCGAGCCCCACATCAGGATCTGAACTGATAGCATGGAGCCTGCTTGGGATTCTGTGTCTCCCTCTCTCTCTGCCCCTCTTCCCACTCTTTCTCTCTCTCTCTCTGTCAAAATAAATAAACATAAAAAAAAGAAGCTCTGAGCTGTCTCAAATGAAAATACATTTCAGCCACGTCAGACTAAACTGGACTATCCTCTTAGGCAAGGGTTCCTGACCATTATGTCATTGTTATGGATTTTTCATGGATGTGACGCAAAATTCTGATCAATGATATGAAATTCTCTTTTTTAGGCGGGAGTACATATTATTTATAGTAGTGTGTGTGAGGTGGAATACTTTGCTAAGAAAGTGGTATGAGTAGGTTAAGAGAGCATTAAGATTTACTGTGGGTTAGAGGCTCAGAGGAGCAACAAACAAGAATGGTCGTTATGGAAGTTCACACAGGCAGCATGAGGTCTTACTAAGTAGGAGTTGTCTCACTGCAATTATTGCTGCTGTAGTTAATAGTATTTTACATCTATAATCCCTTTTAACTTAAAGCTTCTGTCATGAACTTCCATTTAAACATGGCAGAAAAAGGGGCACCTGAGTGGCTCAGTCGGCTGTGTGTCCAACTCCTGATTTCAGCTCAGCTCATGATCCCAGAGTTATGGGAATGAGCCCTGCATTGGGCTCAAAGCTGACTGTGGAGCCTGCTTGAGATTCATATTCTCTCTCTCTCTCCCCCTCCCTCCCCCTCTCCCCATCTCCCCCACTCACACACACTCTCTCTCTCAAAAAAAAATTTAGTAAGTAAACAAATAAACATGCCCCCCCCCAAAATCCCACTGACATGAGAATAAAGAAATCAAAAAGGTGTAAATCCATAAGGCTAAGGGCAATAGGAGCGTACGTGAGATATCAGCAGATTTCTAGAGGCTGAAAGGATGAACAAATGGTAATTTACTTAGCCTAACTGATTAAGCCTGCAGTGAGGGAACTGATCCAAAGGCAGTACCATTGACAATATGGACTCTTGGTCATATTCAGGAGTTAGTGATGCCCAGCTCCTCTAAAAGTGGTAGTGTAGAATGAAGCCAACACAGGAGGCTTGGTGGGCATTTTTCATAAGGAATAGGTAGAGCTCCTTCCCCATTCTTGGAAAGCAAGTATAACCGTGCTCCATTCTGTCAGAAGAGGTGAGATTTATTCTTGAAGAGGTTGAGCTAGAGAGGCTCTGAACTTCTGGACACAAGAAAATGAGATTGAACGGTCATCCTGAATAGAAGGAGCTAAATAAAAGTCTGCATGATAAATGTGAGATTTATCCAGGCTTCTTCTTCCACTCAACTCCCTGGTCAGAAGCAGCTATAATGCTTCTCCCCAGGCTACTGGGGATTTACCCCTCAGGAAATTACCCAACACACAGGTGGATCTCCCCCAGTGAAGCACCAGCCCCTCACTGGACTGCTGTGACACCATATGGCCAACAAGCCCCATGGAAAGCTTCCAGTCAGCATTTTAGTGCCTCAGTCTTAAATATGAATGGACAGCCAGGGATTACCAAAGAATTAGGGAACGTTTCTAACTTGATTGAATTATAGAGACTCAAAGAAAAGTGAAAAAAGGGGGAATTTGGAAGAAACAAACAATGCAAAGAGAAGAAAATAATCAATACATCATAATTAATTTTCATAGGTATTAGAAAGATATTACACTCATGAAAGAGACACAAGAAACAATAAAAATTCACATTAAGAGAATAAGAAAATATTCTTAGCATTTTTTTTTAAACAACAGAGATGGAAGTTGAGGAAATCTCCCAGATTTGAGGAAATCTGCTGGGAAGAAATTGACAAAAAAGATGAAAAATGGGAGAAAAAGATTCGGTATTCAAACAACAGATATTCCAGAGAGAAATAAAAGTGAAAAAAGTATGTGAAAAAATTGTTGAAGAAATAATACAAGAAATTGCAAGAACTGAGGAACTGAATCTTCAATCAAAAGGGCCCACAGGATACCCAGCTCCTTAAACAACAAAAGATGCTCACCAAAGCATATCAATATGCACTTTTACAACATAAATGTATCCAGTGGGGGAATAAAAACAAACAGTTCACACACAAAGAGCTAAGAATCAGTGTCCAGTTTGTCAGTGGGAACATGGAAGCAAGAATAAAAATTCTGAGAAAAAAACTCTTTCCATTTCAGATTTCTATACCCAGCCAAAATATTAGGGATGAGGAAAGAATGGAGTCAATTTCAGACACACAGGCCTTCCATGTACCTCCCAAGCATGCCTTTTAAGGAGTTTCTAAAGGAAACATTCTACCGAAATGAAGGTAGAGAATGAGAAAGACATTGGGCCCAGCCATCAGATCCTATATTTGAGAAAGGGGAAAAGAATTCTCAGGATGATGGTGAATGGGGGCTTAACAAAGGCTGTCTCCATGAAAAATGAACTGACAGATTACTTGACAGATATTTATGTGATGTTTTAAGGGACAAGTATTACTTTGCTAAAAACAGAAACTTAAATTTAAAGATGACATACACCAGACGGTACTCCTAGCCTCCTGAGGTCCAGTGCCCTTAATCTCTGTGAATCCATACAGAAAGAAAGAAAGATGGGAGGGAGATAGAGAAAAAGAGAGAGAAAGAGAGAAAGAAAAGGAAGAAAAGAAAAAGAAACTAAGGCTTCAGAGGAACTAAGGAACCAGAAACTAAGGAACCAGAGAGCTGCCTGCAATAGGTGGGGGGATTCAAAAAGGCAATCCTCCTTCTAGAACAGTATCCGACTAGGCCATAAATTGCAGCTTGAGTGCTGGATGTGACACGGATGAAAACGCACTGAAAACATTCAACAGGAAAGTCACGGAGTGTGTGTTAACAAATGCTGGCAGGGTTCAGTGTGGGTGTGCCCGTCATCTAACAGCATGTCCGAGCCACTTGGACAGTGATTCTGGATCCTCCTTTTAGGGACGAAAACAGAAAAGGCGTAGATAGGACTTTTCTGAAGATTGCTTTGGAAATGGCAAGAACAGCAGTTCTAGTTCTCAACCAGAGAACACATTCATATAAAAGCTACAGAATGGAAAAATCGAGATCAACACTATTCAGAGCTGCAGTATAACCTACCAGCATCATATTAATTTCTTAAAAAGAAATCAGTGGACACTAAAGTGGACTTAATTTGTTTTTCTTTTTAAAAACCTCCAAAGATAGGGGCGCCTGGGTGGCGCAGTCGGTTAAGCGTCCGACTTCAGCCAGGTCACGGTCTCGCGGTCCGTGAGTTCGAGCCCCGCGTCAGGCTCTGGGCTGATGGCTCGGAGCCTGGAGCCTGTTTCCGATTCTGTGTCTCCCTCTCTCTCTGCCCCTCCCCCGTTCATGCTCTGTCTCTCTATGTCCCAAAAATAAATAAAAAACGTTGAAAAAAAAATTAAAAAAAAAAAAAAAAACCTCCAAAGATAAAAACAGCTTAAAACCTAATTAATGAACACAAAATCTGTTATTAAGAAAAGATGCCACAAATTATAGCTATATTTTTCCAGAATATAATAATGTTATTGTGATTATGTGTTTTTGAAGAGTCATTGTATTTTACAGATACATACACAAATATTTACAAATGGTATGATATGTGTCTAGGATATGCTTCAAAAGAAAATGGGGTGGAAAGACAATAGGTTAGAAATCAAACAGTACTGGTCATGAGTTGGTGATTATTGAGTATTAGGATCCATTATACTATTCTGTCTACTTCTGTATATATTTGACATTTTCCAAATAGAAACTTTCCAAAAAAAGAAAAAAAAGGCACCATCAACAAAACTGAGAATCACTGTAAGCATATTAGGCATTTTTCTAGCCAAGCAATGATGATTAACACCTGACTTTGTTCATATCAGAAGTTAGAGGTAAATCTATGACTCTTCAACAGCCTTGGGAGAGTACAACAAAAATAAGCAGGAATTTGGCATCTAACCCATTTCCATGACTGACTTAGTTCTTGTAGAGACTTCACACCCTCGACTGTAGAGCCTCTGTATGGTGTTAGGCATTGCCATTTAAAAATATTTACCGAGCTTGTTTGTTAGTGGTTAAAAACAGTGTATACCAATGACATCTTGTATTTGTGAAATATGGTAGATGGGTTTAGGAGAAAAAGTGGCAATTAAAATATGACACATTCTAGCAGTGTTTCCTAATTTCATAAATGTTAAGGTGAAAAAAAATTGCCTCTTGGAATTTTCCCAAGAATCCTTTCTTTCTCTCTTTTTTAAATTGTGTTTATTTGTGTGTGTGTGAGAGAGAGAGAGGGAGAGAGAGAGAGAGAGAGAGGGAGAGAGAGAGAGTGAGTGGGTGGAGGGACAGAGACGGAGGGAGACAGAATCTGAAGCAGGTTCCAAGCTCTGAGCTGTCAGCACAGAGCCCAATGCAGGGCTCAAACTCATGAGATCATGACCGATTGAGCCACCCAGGTGCCCACCCCCAAGCATCCTTTCTTATCTCAACCCTTTGGCCCCATGCTAAATCCATCTTTAGAATCAGTAAACCCTCAAAATGATACCTGCCTCCATCTTCTCTGACAGTGGTGTCCCTGTCTCCTCCTGCTTGTCCCCATAGCACTGATTTGAAAATACCAGCTTCGTGTGCCTCTCCTCTCCAGTGCCAAGCAAGGTGCCTTATTCCAGAAGTACTCGGAAAATGAACACACATTTCCATTAGTGTTTTTCAGAGTGCATCGCGTTCAGCAGGTCCTAGTGACCGACTGATACGCCAGCATGAGCACGAACTTGCACCCTCTGACAGTCAGGGCTTATTATCACAAGGGACAGAAACTAGCTCTGTCTGTTTAAGCAGAAAAGGAACTTATTCCGACGGTAACCCACCGAATCTCCAGGAGGGGTAGAGAACTAGGTTTAGAGGTTAGGTAGCCAAAAATAACTCTTGAAATGATGACACAGAGCTGGTCCAGTAAAGATACTTCTGATGCCACTGCGTCGAGACTCTGGAGCAGACACCGCTGTCCCCCAGCATTGGCCAAGGGGTGTTGCTGTCTGGAACAGCCGCCCCCAGGGCAGGGTCTGGGTCATGGGCCCGGGATGCAAGGATGATGTATCAGCATTTTAGCTCCTGTGGTGGGGGGGGGGGGGGGGGGAGGGGGGCAGGCTCTGCCTCATAATGTAGGACAGCCCCCAACACGGGAAGGGGGTTCAGAAGGCAGTGTTCAAAAGGAACGAAAAGTGTCCGCCCTATACTATAAACAAATACCTTTGAAAGCCAAAACACAGTGTGGAGTAGTGAGTACACAGAACAGGAGGGGCACATGCTCGCCTTCCGTCTCTGAGTTGATTAGGTGTGCTGTGCGATTTTATTTTAGAGCCTGGACACATGCCCATTGTATGGTTCTTCAGTATCCATACCTTTTTGAACTAAGAATTTCAATTCTGATCTTTGATAATGAAAGAATACCTGTAAGTAGCCTTTTAAATTGAACCCGAGGTGGTCACAGAATGGAGGCACTTACTTTAAGTGATGATTGATTAATTACCTAGGGAATAATCATTAAGTAGAAAGAATAAGAATAGATATTATAAATCAACAAAAGGATGTATAATAATTACATATTACATAAATAGTACCAGGCTGAATTAGACATTGGCAGATTCACGTAGAAGTGCCTGGGAGCTCAGCGTAAAGTGCATAATCAGATTTAGGAGGTGCTTTTGAGGTCATGGGTGCCAGCGTCCAGCCCAACAGAGAGAGTGCCTCTTATTACATCCCTGACAGGTGGCTTGCCATGCATCATTTTGAGTATAGTGTGTTATATTGTGTGTTTCTGATACAGACTCTATTCCTCTCTGAGTCTAACCAAAGATAGCGTTGATTTCTTTTGTATTGTTGGTTAATACTCAAGTGAACTAAAACTACTTTTTACAACTCAAACTGTTGTTAACTAGGACTTCCACTCCCATGTCCTTGGGCAACTGATTTTAGATCCTAAATGAAGCCAACATCTGTTTTTCTTCCTTTTTAAAAATACTTTATTTTTAAATTTACATCCTAGTTCGTTAGCATGTAGTGCAACAATGATTTCAGGAGTAGATTCCCTAATGCCCCCTTACCCATTTAGCCCATCCCCCCCCCCCACAACCCCTCCAGCAACCCTCTGTTTGTTCTCCATGTTTAAGAGTCTCTGACAATATCATTTCTTCTTAAGTACAGTCTTAGTTTCAGCCCTTGCTCTGGGCTCAGGGATATCAGATTTAATAGTGATTGTCATTCAGGGGCACCCAGGTGGCTCAGTCCGTTAAGCGTCCGACTTCAGCTCAGGTCATGATCTTGTGGTGCGTGAGTTCGAGCCCCACATCAGGCTCTGACGGCTCAGAGCCCGGAGCCTGCTTTGGATTCTGTGTCTCCCTTTCTCTCTGCCCCTCCCCCTGGTCATGCTCTCTCTCTCTCTCTTTCTCTTTCAAAAATTAAAAAAAAAAAAATGATTGTCATTCAAACACACTAGTGTTTTGAGCTTTGCAACATCAGCAAACCTAATGTGCATATGGTCAAGTATACCTGAGTCATTGATAAAACGTTGACATGTCGGTGTCTGAGGCCAACAGAAACCATGTGGGCTTCCATGCCTGTGAACATTCTTTGGGTACAGCTGGTCAACCCAGCTATTAGACCACATCCTAGACCTTATTTCTGCCTCTCCCTCTCAAAGATGACTCCACAGCCCCATTTACAGATGCGTTCCAGAAGGATGTTGTAGATATAAAAATCTGATGGTCTAGCTGTATTTTAAACACGCTAGGTTATCCACAGTTTAAAGGAGTAGTAGGAGAAATTTCTGATACAACACAGAACTCTTCAGTGAAGCAAAAACTGTAACCCCAATCCTTTTTTAAGTCTTGATTTTTATATACTGGGTTTACTGTTGGGCCGCATACACATCACACATGAGTCAATATGAAAGTCAAAATTCTATGTTAGGCATTTTAATACAGGCTTTAAAAATTATGACTAGCGATGTGCATAATACACACTTTAATTAAAACAACTCTGACAAATGCTTACCATTTTAAGAGAATGTATGATTTAACTTCTTAAATAAAAACAATTGTTTTTTAAAGTTTTTGCTAACTTAAATGGATTCTAAGGCCAAAGAAAAACTAATTAAACTTGAAATGTTCTACTGGAGGGGCACCTGGGTGGCTCAGTCTGTTAAGCGTCTGACTCTTGATTTAGGCTCAGGTCACGATCTTGCAGCTTGTGAGTTGGAGCCCTGCATCAGGCTCCGCGCTGACAGTTCAGAGCCTGCTTGGGATTCTCTCTCCTTCCCTCTCTGCCCCTCTCCCTGCGTACTCTCACTCTCTTTCAAGATAAATAAACTTTTTAAGTGTTCTACTGGAATGTAGAATCTTCAGAAAACCTGTCTTCTAAATTCTGAAGGGGAGAACATTCTTACTCTTCTTCTAAAGGAAAAAGGAAGAAAGGTACTTGTGCAGCAAATTCATTGCAGAGATGGATTCACACTTAAAATATTTATAATGCCAACTGGTGATATAAAAAAAAATAGGAAACAGGGGCGACTGGGTGGCTCAGTCGGTTAAGCGGCCAACTTCGGCTCAGGTCATGATCTCGCGGTCCGTGAGTTCGAGCCCCGCGTCGGGCTCTGTGCTCACAGCTCAGAGCCTGGAGCCTGTTTCAGATTCTGTGTCTCCCTCTCTCACCCTCCCCCGTTCATGCTCTGTCCCTCTGTCTCAAAAATAAATAAACGTTAAAAAAAAAAAATTAAAAAAAAAATAGGAAACAGAGTTTATGATGTCACTGATATAAGCTAAGCCAAAAAACAGCTGTGGGATAAATAAATTATTCGTTTCATCATGAATGAAACCTTCAAAACACATGGCAGCCTTTTGCCATCTACTTGTACGAGGGAACTAGGAGGGAGAGTTCTAGCAGCTGAAGTAAGCTCTTATACCAAGACTTCTAATTAACCAAGTCCTAATACCAGTAATTGAGAGGGAAACAACATTTAAAAGCTATATAAAGACCTTTGAATTCTGCAGTTATTAGCTTGTTTGAGACTGATTTTTTAAAGGGGTTTAATGAGTCCTTCTTAAGCATTTACCACAATCATCTTGCTTTGTACCAAAAAAGCAAAAAATGAAACAGAGCAAATTGTGAATTATCTTGATGGTGTCTAAAACATCGGAGGGTACACAGACAATACACAGATTGTCTAATTATCCTGAAAATGAAATTATTTATCCCTTAGAACAGTAGTCACAGTTGGCATCTATTTTATAGACATAGAGGATTGGAGCTGGCACGATTTTCTTTTTCTAAATGTGCATATCTTCCATTTCACAGCACAGAAATGAGGTAAAATAAGACTTGCTTGTGGTCAGCAGAAGTGCGCTGGAGGGTTAAAAGCTCTTGGGATGCAAGAACACACTGTCTTCAGATTCTTTAAATTCAGAGTATTTACTGAGGACTTAGACTGTGAACTGAGCACACAATTTCAGTTAAAGCTCTCTTGGGGTGATCGTGCACATAAGCTTGTCATTAGAGACCACTGCAGTAAGCCGTTCTTTAATAAGCCATATCCATGTGAAATCTTGCTGAAAAAAACAACCTATGGTCTAACTGCCTGAAAATTTTAGCAAGCTTAGTATGTGCTAGATCACTTTTTTTTCTCATCTACTATCAGAATTATAAGGCAAGATGGGGCGCCCGGGTGGCTCAGTCGGTTGAGTGTCTGACTTTGGCTCAGGTCATGATCTCGCGGTTTATGAGTTCGAGCCCCGCGTTGCGCTCTGTGCTGACAGCTCAGAGCCTGGTGCCTGCTTCGGATTCCATGTCTCCCTCTCTCTGTCCCTCCCCTGCTCACGCTCTGTCTCTCTCTTTCTCAAAAATAAACAAACATTAAAAAATAAAAATAAAAAGAATTACAAGGCAAGACGTGTTTGGTAGATATTACAAAGAGGAACGGTACAAATACCTGAAATAGGATTTTTTTGGCTCTATTTTAAAGAATAATCCTTTGATAAGAAAGATCCTAATTAACTACTTCATTATACATTTCAGCATAGAGTAATTTTTGTGATTTTCAAGAACTTATTATAAAATACGAAGTGGAAATGTAACCATATGGAGGGCACTCAAGCATAGGAGCTTCTTCTGAAGATGGTTGACAAACCAGATTTGTTGACAAGTGCAATCTCGAATGGCACTCTGGTGTCATCTCCTTGAGACTGGCAAATTGGAACATTCAAGATATGAGTAACACTTCTCTACGTGGCCTGTGCTGGTCTGATCTTCAACTTCTCTGGAAACTTCCTGTGCTGATGATCAATAGTGAAAGTGCCCGCTGGGTTTTCGAAGACACGAATGTTAAGTGGTGTCCTATTTTTTCGGAATTAATTGCATTTGGAATGTTCTGAGCGGGAACTCTCTGGTACTACAAGCATCTGGTCATTTTCACATAGTGCTATTTCTGTAAAATCTACATTCTTTCCACCATCAGAATCTATTTCTGTGAAACCTACATTCTTTCCACCATCAGAATCTGCTTCCTTAAAGATAGCTGGACCAGATCACGCAGTCATTGCCCTTTAGTATCTTTTCCTACTTGAGGCGATAGATTTGTTAAAGCTAAAACACCTGCTAATCCTGTGTCAGGAATTTGTGCCAGAAGCAAGTGAATATCGATCAACATCTCAAATATTACACTTTAAGATCTACTTGTATACAAAATACTATATAAATAGTATACTCCAGTATTACTCAACAATGACTTTTTACCCGAAGAAACCAGGATGGTGGTGGAACAGTGAAGGAGCACTTTGGGTATTAATCAAAGGGCAGACCAACTGCTTTGTCAAATGCAGCAAAATGCATTCGTCCAGGTACCATTTCCGGATCCCTGCATTTGTCCCCACTGCTCCCTCCAGTCCCCAACTCCCCAACTATTTAAAGTCTTTCTTTTAGAATCCCCTTCTCGTCTCTTACTTTCCTCATTGTCAGCAGGCCACTCCATCCTCCAGCTGAGGCCATCAGGTAAAGTCCTTCAACTTCCGGTCCAGCTCCCCTCCACAAGGTGTAAGCCCAGGGGTGTTTTTCCTCCCAGGATAAGGATAAGATCTCACTCTCTGATTCAAGGCCAGACCCGTGCAATGTGCTGGTCTTCTCACTCCCTGCCTGGAGCTGCCCAGCAGAATTCCGTGTGGCTCCCAGGCTGCAACACACACAGGCCCTAGTAGGCCTCAGGTCTCTATGTGGACGCCCCCTCACACACACTTCCCCCACTCTGTAGCTGGCACCTCTCACGAGCAGCTCAGGCAGGGGGACTCGACAGATACGTGTTGAACTGAAACTACTAACTTTTCAGTATGAGTTATTTTCAATAGCTTGAACCAGAACTGAGCCTGTCCCAGATTGTCTGCAGAACAGCATATGATTCCTGCTCCACTTTATTTTTTCAACCCATACATGACCCAAAAATGAGGAGTGAGAAATTTCTAGTGACTAAAGTTGCCAGATAAAATGCAAGCTGCTCCATCAAAACTGATTTTCAAGTAAACAATATGGATCTTAAGTATAAGTATGTCCCAGGGGGCATACTTATACTAAAAACAATTATTCATTGTTTATCTGAAATTCAAATTTAACTGGGCAGCCTGTATTTTTATTTGCTAAGTCTGACGGCTCTACCAGTGACTCCTTAAAAATTCTCAGAGGACTCAAGGAATGCTTTAGAGCGCTTGGAGATTTGTGTTCCAACTCTGCAAACTTCTCAACTGGGCAGATTTTATGTCTGTTAATGCAGCTGGGTTTCTTTCTGAACATCTCAGCAACATACTTTAGCAAGTGCTGTTTATTATATAAAATTTTCATTTCTTTTGCCAATTTATAGAATTCCTTTCTAACATCTATTAATGACTTACGCAGAAAGAATACCGTGGTACTGCTCCAAATCTCTTACAAAGCTGATATTCGTATTATCACTGTGCCTGAGTCAAGTCCTAGCTACATGTATTAATAACAATTTTTAAATATTTCATATTTTCAGTTAAACCAGCAAAAGACAATATTGAAGATACCTAAGTCATCTTGGGGCTTCTGTTCTTCATTAATCAGACACCCGAAGACAGACTGTCCTCACTAACAGGCTGGGGAGAAGCAGCCTGGCAGGCGGGGGTGGAGCCCGTGATCTAACCGCAGTGTGTGTGTCTTTGCTGGAGAAGCCTTCCCCAATTGGGAAGCATCTGTAAACCCAGGCGCTTGGGCTTCCGTGTGAATGGGCTGGAACGCGAAAAGAGTCGCCTGTTTCAGCATCCTGTAAATCTCGGAGGCTTGAAATCTTGGTTAGCAGAATGCCTCGCAGGTCGTTTTAAAAGACATAGCTGTCTCTCTAAGGAAGGGAAAAGCAGGTTTCTTCTGCAAAGGAGTGAGTACCATTTTAGAGGACCGGCTGCCCTGTGTGCCGTTGACCCAAGGTGATGGTGCAATGGAAGTGAAACGAACAGCTTGTTCCAGTCCTGAAAGTTTCCTACGTTAATGTGTTCCTGTTTAAGTGTTCTTGACAGCGATTGCTCGTTACTTAAGACACTGACTCCTTATTCCCATGAAAGAAAGCGTTAGGGATGAACAGCTCCCTAAGCGGACGGATACGGAGTGTGCCATCCTCAAAATTTCATCTAGACTGTTCTCGGATTCAACTTGGAGGGAGAGAGTGACCAAGTCCGCCGTGGCCACCGGGTGTCACAAGACGATAATGAATTAAGACGTCTATCCCGACACAAGCTCAGCACCTGCTTTCCACCATATTGGCCGCTCCGGTTAAGGACGGTTGTCAAGCTATCGGCACCACACGCACACACTGCAGGCATGCAGAACAATGCCTGGATGCCTGCCCAAAACTAGTCTCCAGATGACACACGCGATTTGTGGTCCCATTCCAAAGCTCACCGGGGGTTAGTGGCGTCATTCTCCTGGTTGGTGCGAGAAAAGGGATGGAAGGGCACGGGGCGCCCACCTGCCCGTGCAGAGAGCGGCGAGGCTCCGCACCACATTCATTAAACTTGATCTGAAGCAGGCGAGCCTGCGAGGTCGCCCCTGAAATATTCATAAGGCGTGTTACCCGACCTCCGCTCGGAGGTGGGGCAGGCGCAGCCCGCACCCGTACCCGCACTTGGGGGAAAGGCACTCACGACCGCACACGCCACCGCCACGCTCCCCGGTTCCACCTGCCTGGGAAGGAGCGATGCTCTCCTAAGGACTTTCCCGGCAGTTGCAGGAGGTGCGGCGCGCCGGCCCCTCCGGCGGCCCCTCCGGGACGGGGGCGAGGCCGACCCGCTGCCCGCGGCCCCCGCACGGCCCCGGGGGAGCCCCAGGACCCCATGTCTGCCGCTCGCGGGGCCCAGGCCGCCCTCGGCGTCCCCCCCTCCCATTCCGGCCTCCGCCGGGGATGCTTCCTCCAGAGCCCTCGCTCGGTCGCTAGGTGACCCGCGCCTGGGCCGAAACGCAAACGGCCTCCCGCGCGGCCCCGCGCCCCGCCCCCCCGGGTGCTGGTTCTGGGGGGCAGGTTGCGGGGAAGGATTTCGGTCCCGAAGCTCCCGTACCGAGGCCGGGCGTGCTTCCCTTCCCAGCCCCTCTCTGGCCACGAGCCTACCTCGCCGCTGCGCCCCGCACGGTGCCGCGTCCCCGTCACCACGTCCCTCCTCCCCAAGGGCGATCGCCCCTCGCGCCCCTGCCTCTCCGGGGTCGGCCCCCGGCGCGGCGACTCACCGGGCTCCCGGCGGCGGCGGCGGCGGCGGCGGCTGCGGCGGCTGCGGGACGCTCAGCAGGTCCGAGCGCGCGGCGGCCGGGTCTCCATCCCCGCCCTCGGCGGCGGCGCTCCACGCGCTCCGTCCGTCCCCCCGCGCCGCGGCTGCACCGGGAGGCCGCGGCTGCCGCACTGGCTGCGGGCAGGCGCGGGCGGGGCGGGGGCGGGCCCGGAATCTGGGTCGCGGGGAGCGGAGCCCGCCGGGAGGCGCCCGGGCGGCCGGCGGCGGGGAGGCGACCGAGAGCCGCCCGCGGAGGGCGCGCGGAGGTTTCCCGGGGACCGCGACGCGGACGGCGACTGAGCATGCCCAGTCCCCGGGCGGGGGCGCGGGCGCGGGGCGGGGGCGTGGCGGGGGCGCGGTAGGGGCGCGGCGGAGAGCGGAGGGAGGGGGGCGGCGCTGGGGGCAGGGGAGCGGGGCGGCCGCGCGGGCCCAGGTCAGTGGCACGGGGCCCATTCGCGGGAGGCGCGCGGACCCGGGGACCTGTCGGAGCGAGATGCGCTCCCCGCTCCCTTCCCAGAGAATTGTCCAGAAGTCAAAGTTTGCTGTCAGTTCAGCTGCGGCCCCGCGGCCTCTCCCAGGGATTCCCGCAGTCCAGACGCCCACCCCACCTGCCTTCCTGTGCCTGGGGGGGGGGGGGGGGGGGGTAGGGAGGGGGGAGGGCAGCGTCGCCTTTCCCAACTCCTGGACCGGTCGGGTCAAGTTCTCCCAGGGCCAGCTCTTTCATTAGGTGTAATGGAGAGATCGAGTCCGTCCTCCCGGGTCACATATCTGCATTTCAACCAGGGCTTCGGAAACACTAGCCTCACCCCGGGGTTAATTGTTCTGGAGGGATGGTCCACCTCGTGGTCTGGGACTCTTTGGGGAGCATTGCTTCACCGCGCAATAGCGGTGGCCCAGGACCGCTCCGAAGCCCGTGCCTTTCTTTGGGATGGTGCTCGGTGTTCAATGAAGAACGTTTCCTCCCTACCTAAGCAAAAAGCTGCTCACGTTAGAGGCAGCATAGGTCAGGGAAAGAGGATGCGCTTCGAGGTCGGCCTTGATTTTCAGTGTCATTTCCTACCCTGGCTCCCTAGCCATTGGGCACCTCTGTGACCTGGAGGGTGGTGGTCCCGATCTCTCCGGACTGTTGTGAGCATTAAGTGAGGCAATGCGGTCAAACAAAGCACTTGGTACGAGGTAGATGTGCGCTGAACAAGAGTCCCTGCGGGTCCCGCGTCCACTCTTCCGTTTTCATGAAAGGGGGGGGGGGGGGGGGGTAAGTGCTAATCTTTAAATGGTGAGCATTTGTGCTGTTGCCTTGAATTGAATAACCTGAAACTCGGATCTTTCCAACTTTTTGTTACAAAACATCAGCCACTATTACCTTGTGGTTCAACTCTCCAGTTTCTTTGTACTTCCTTGAAGAAACCTCCAGGGAAAAGCTAGACCAAGGCCGTGTATAGGTGGGACGCGCTTTGGGCAGGATTACCTGCATAAGAACTGCACTCTATCGTCTTCTAAGAGTAGATTAATTGGCCTGCATTCCGCTGTGGTCCGCGTTTCACAACTATTGCAGAAAGCGAGGGATGCCTGTATGAAAGGAAATTATAGTCTGGTGTGGGGAAGGTAGGTGGTAAACACCCAAACAATAAATGATCACCGAGGAACAGGTCAAGAATATTTTTGTGTTTGTGTTATTCGTCAAATTAATGTATGCAGTCCTGATTCGTCCTTCCAGAAGTATCAATAAAAATATTAATACTGGCCCTAGGCCCACCAGATTACATGGACCTGGCTGCTGACCTACTTGCTCTTGAACCACTGATTTTTACACCTCTCTTTTGACTCCCTCAGCTAAAACTGGCCTAATCCCAAACGATTCTAGGTAGGTACCTGCAATCCCATATGATGAATGGAAGATGGTGAGGGGTAGGCCGGAGAGTTTAATCCCCACACCACGTTATAGCCTTTCTCTGACTTCAAGGAATCTCCTCTCCAATGGCTAGATTCAGCCTGAATGCCCATATCTCCGGAATCCCAATCATCTCTCCCAGGATCATACACCACTCCCAGTCCCTCACCCTCTCACGACCTTTGGCCTCTGTTTATGTGAATAGTTCTTCTCTGTCGTACATCATTTGACTGTTTGGATCTACCCACGATCTGAATGACTCAAGCTTTTCTCTCTGATTCTCTTATTATCTGAGTGTGAGACAGACTTGGAGCCACGAAGAACCAACTTTCCTGAAGTGGATGCATATCCGTGTGTTCCATGGCATTGATCACACCCTTGTCACGTGACACCCTGTAGGGCGGGATCTCATTCATCCTTAGATGGCCACACTAGCTGGTGATCATTATACAATAGATCCTCAAGATAAGATTGTGGAATGAATAAATGAATGTATCCAGGTTCTCAACTCTTCTTGCCTCCTCAGACTATAGTTCTTTTCTAACTATTCTTCCCACTAAGGCTAGGGTTTGGCTCCATTTCATCCTTTTCTACTCCACGATTTCCCTCCTGCCACAAATGCACAGATTTCTGCACTTTAGGGTCCACAGAGCATTCTAGAGAGAGCCTTAGCCATCATTTGTTACAAATTTGTGTGTTTTAACTAAAGCCACAACCTATTATCTATAAAACAGTATCACTCTTGCTTCCTCCAACCCACAGCAACTATCTTTAAAATTGTGTCTCTTTTCCAACTCCCACCCACCCACCACGTTTTGAGCAATGAGCCTCTGGCTCTCCCCACTGCAGCAGCGAAGAGAGACCATCAAGGGTCATCAGCTCATTTATTATAAATATGTCCTCCATCCCCTCTTTCCTCTTCCTCTTCTTTCTCAGCAGAGTAGGTATTATCCTTATTCTCATGTGCTAGTCCAGTCCAATAGACTATTTTCTTCCATCTTTGGTCCCTCCCTTTTGGCTATCACCACCTTTCTCTCTCTTATCTCTCTCAACCACCTTCTATCTTCTGATAAACATACTCAGAGTTTGTTAGGAGACCTGATTTGACACCATTGCCCTTTTAAGGTGTCTAAAAATGACGGTCTAGTATAATGCTCTTAGGGGTTCTTTAAAGAAAACCCATTCGCTCTTTCCCGTCTCCAGGCATTTCTTTTGTGCCTCATCATGGCTACAGTTACAACTGCCAAGTTTGTAAGTACACAAAGATGTGTGACCTCATGGCCTGCTAACTGAAAAAGCTTTTCTAAATATCTCCATCATCAGACGTCTTTTATCTGTTAGTAGAGTACCAGCTAGGTGCCGTTCAAGGAAAACTCCTTTGACGTTCAGGTTTGTCACAGGCAAATAAAGCATTTCTCATCAGTTAATCAACATTGAAACACTCAACGGATAGACAGTGTAGTAGGGTGACATACAGAGAGGCACGTAGAGTTTCAGGTGACAGCCTGTTGCGGACTGCTGCATCTTTGGATTCATCCAGAAAGTCCTCCCGGGCTTCCAAACTGGTGAGGGTTCTTGCCCAGGTGGCTTGGAAGCAATTAATTGTTGGAATGAAGGAAGCCAAGTGTTTGGTGACATTTGCTACAGCAATGTTACATAAAGTGAAAGCGCCAGCCTGGAAAGTCAGGGATGTAGGCTTCATTGTTTTCAGTTTTCTCCCTAAAGTGAGGATGACGAGAAGAACGTCTGCCTCAGAGTGTTGCTGGCGGGATTAAATGAATGATTTGTAAGGTGCTTAGCTTTGTGGCTAGCCCATTGTGCTCAATAGACGTTAGCCATGAGTCTAGCTGCATTGTTTTTGGATCAAAATCGTATTTAACAGATTACCGTGAGATCAATGCACGTGGTAGTTGAAGGAACCGAGATCGTCCGATGTAGCATTTAGACATAATGAGTGGAGACGATCTACAGAGGAGGAAATTGTGCCACCAAAGCCTGCCCTAATTACAGCAGTGGAGCTGAGGAGGAGGGGAATGCTGTGCTCCATCATCTACGGGATTCCACATCAGCTCATTACAGGTGACGCAGAGTCTGGGTCTTTCCAGGCAGGTGGGTATGCCGCCTTGCTCAGGAGATCTCTCACTGAACATCATCCTTAGGAATGTATTTGAATAAAAGCCTCCCCACCCAGAGGTTTCTATCTTTGGCAAGGGTTCTGTTGAGCAATGGGCAAGTGGGAGTTTCCTGCCTGGATCATTTTGTGGGTGGGGTGGAAGTCAGGGCCCATGTATTTATTTTTAATCTAGCTCCGGTCTTGGGTTTTTTGACTTGAAGAACTGCTGGTAGAAGATGTATGTGTTGTGTATATTGGCTTCATAATGAAACCAGAAAGGCAACCTCTGGGCTTCAAAAGTATTGGGCCTTGTCTCCTTTTGCCTAATTGTTGTGTCAAGTTTAGAAATCAGTTTAAGGCCGTTCTGTCTTCCAATAGCATGGATTTTATAAGCCTGTTGGAGTTCTGGGTACAAAACAGAAGTGGCAGCTGGACCCGGTATGCCTGTTAATATCTATGTTGATAAAATTGTGCCTGGGATTATGTGAGTGTTAATCATCATGTCAGAGAATTCTCGAAACCAAGTACAATAAGGCTCTTAGACACATTGCCTGCCATGTTAGTAGTTCTCAAAATATGGGATAGCGAGGGCTTTCTGGGGGTCTAAACACTGGTCCAAAATGCAACATGTTTACTGATCATTTATTGAGCACCTAGTGTATATAATGTATTGTGCTAGATAACTGGGGGAACAAAGACGGATAACACACCATCTACGATCTTGAGGAACTCCTATCCAAAGAGAGGTATAAATGTGTGTACACACACACACACAGTGTGGGCTTTTTCTCCACGTTTTCTCTAACATAGGATTAAATCTCTACTAAACCTCCTTCTGTTCCCCTTTCAATCACCCTGTCAGACTCCTCTGGGCCTGGTTTTTGTTTAAGATGTCACTGCCCCATGACAATGCAGGCCCCAAATAGCTGTGAGTCCTGGTGCTCAGTCTTATCAGCCAAGTCCAAGGGAGTTCAATTAATCTCCAAAAGGTGGCTGACCCTGCAGGAATCCAAGAGCAAGAAACTGATGTCAGATAACAGGGCACACGTTGGAATATTTTGTGACTGACACTGTCTGATGCTCCTACGTGGAAATTTTGGTGGGCCCAACCTACAATGGCCTTTCCTGGTAGGCAGCCTCGAGCTGGGGCATTGACATTTAATATGTGGCAGCTTCTAGACTAGAATATATTTAAGGAGCAAACTAACATTTTTGAAGGGTTTTGTTGTTGTTGTTGTTTGTTTTTGTTTTTGTTTTTGTTTTGGAGGACAGTCAAGTTTAGTGGATGGGAGAAAATGTAGGCTTCTATTAGTCTTTGAAAATCAAGCTGTGATTCGAATTAAGAAGCTGTGTCATTTCTTCCTGAAAATTGATGCTGTTTAGGTTGCAGTGAAATCCTTTGGTAAAACTCTGGAAAGATAAGTTACCTGGTTGGATGCCAAGATAAACTTCAAGGACAATTCAAGACACCTGCAAAAACACGTATTTTCCCATGGGCAACAAATAAGAAAAGGCATTTATTGAAAAATGACATGACCTAAAATACATAAAAGTAAGTGGGAATGTCCTTGGCTTTGTGGATGGTGCTGGGCTAGACATGGCTCTGTGTATGGCCTCGTTTCCCTTACCGGTCAAAGCCTAGCCAACTTCTTGGATCTCAGTAGTGGTGTAAAGGAGTTTCATGTGTATTAAATTTTAAATTGCTTGTTGCTGATCCTGGGGTTGGAACCCTGCTCCACATTGTTTTAGGTGGGACAGTGAAATTAGCTGTATTGTTTACGGCATCTTCAAAGACCGCTGAGAACCAGAACTCATGGCTCAGGTGATCGGACTTGAAGGAATCCGTGTTCAGGGATCTCAGGATAGATACAGCAGTGCCCAACTCTCTGTTGCTTCTGGTTGACTTGGGGGACACAGCCAAGAAGGATGTGGCCAGACTTCACCCAAAGGATACAGGAGTGCTGATGCATAGGCACACATGTACCCCAATATTTATAGCAACGCTTTCAACAATAGCCAAATTATGGAAAGAGCTCAAATATCCATCAACTGATGGATGGATAAAGATGTGGTTTATATATACAATGGAATACTACTTGGCAATGAGAAAGAATGAAGTCTGGCCATTTGCAACAGCATGGATGGGACTGTGCTAAGTGAAATAAGTCAGGCAGAGAAAGATGGATATCATATGTTTTCACTCATATGTGGGACTTGAGAAACTTAACAGAAGACCATGGGGGAGGGGAAGGGGAAAAAAGAATATATCTATCTATCTATCTATCTATCTATATATATGTATATATATATGCGTGTATATATATACACCGTAAGAGACTTTTAAATACAGAGAAGAGGGGCACCTAGGTGGCTGAGTCGAGCGTCTGACTTTGGCTCAGGTCATGATCTTGCGGTTCTTGAGTTTGAGCCCCACATCGGGCTCTGTGCTGACAGCTTAGAGCCTGGAGCCTGCTGCATATTCTGTGTCTCCCTCTCTCTCTGCCCTCCTCTGCTCATGCTCTGTCTCTGTCTCTCTCTCAAAAAATAAAATAAACATTAAAAAAATTTAAACACAGAGAAGAAACTGAGGGGGGAAGGGAGTGGGGGGGTAGTAGGGGGGTGGGGAAAATGGGTGATGGGCATTGAGGAGGGCACTTGTTGGGATGGGCACTGGGTGTTACATGTAGGTGATGAATCATGGGAATCTACTCCCAAAGCCAAGAGCACATTGTATACACTGTATGTTAGCTAACTTGACAATAAATTTTACATTAAAAAAAAAAAGGATGTGGCCAGAATGGCAAAGAAATGGCTCCTTGTTTCTTTTTTTTTCTTTTTCTTTCTTTTTTTTTAAATTTTTCTTTATCTATTTTGAGAGACAGAGATAGAGCACGAGTGAAGAGGGGCAGAGAGAGGGGAAGAGAATCCCAAGCAGGCTCTGCACTGCCAGCACAGAGCCTGATGTGGGGCTCAATCTCATGAACTGTGAGATCATGACCTGAGCTGAAACCAAGAGTCAGATGCTTAACCGACTGAGCCCCACAGGCACCCCTCTTTTTTTTTTTTTTAATTTGAGAGAGAGAGAGAGAGAGAGGTGAGGGGCAAAGGGAGGGGTGGGGAGAGAGAGAGAGAATGAGAGAGAGAGAGAGAGAGAGAGAAAATATCTCAAGCAGACTCCATGCTCAGGGCAGAGCCCAATAGGCTCAATCCCACGACCCTGGGATCATGACCTAAGCCGAAATCAAGAGTCGGACGCTCAACTGACTGAGCCACCCAGGTGCCCCTGGTTCCTGGTTTCTAATTCATGGGGGATTGAAGTCTCCATTCCTAGAGAAAGGGACAGTTCTCATCACTAGAAGGAAAAATAGTTTTCCATTAAAAAAACACAAAACAAAACTGAGTGAGGGTCGGGAGGCATATGGAGAATCTTAAATTTGTACTTTTCTCAATCATTAATTTCACATATAGTTTTCATTAAAATAATTTTGTCATGTTATGCTCTTTACATGGTAAAACTACCAGTAGACAGGGGCGCCTGGGTGGCTCAGTCGGTTTAGCGTCCAACTTCGGCTCAGGTCATGATCTCACGGTTTGTGAGTTCGAACCCCACATCAGGCTCTGTGCTAACAGCTCAGAGCCTGGAGCCTGCTTCGGATTCTGTCTCCCTCTCTCTCTGCCCCTCCCATGCTCATGCTCTGTCTCTCTCTGTCTCAAAAATAAATAAACATTAAAAAAAAAAAAAACTACCAGTGGACAGCATTTTGGTGACTTTTGTGAGCAGTCTATGTGGATGCAGTGAAAATTTTTGAGTTAGGACCTAGTTTAGTTAAAAGAATTCTGTTGGACGCATAGTCTAGGATAATAATTAAAAGAGATAAAAAAAAATCTCTGGCAATATTGCATTTAAAACAGATGGCTTGGTCATGCCAAAACTATTGAAAGGCTACAGTGGAGACATGATAACAAATATTACACAACATAATGTTGTTGCAAGTCTCTCATTTCACCACAGACTGTGAATTTATGGGGTTCTTCTATTCCAAACTGTTTTCCAATAAAAGTTCCATATGTTTACCTGACATGTGTACTGTACCACTTGCCTTAAACTTGAATATACTATTTACGTCACAATCAACATCAAACCTAACGGCTTTTTTTTTTTAATGTCTGTAGAGCAGAAGTTTTCGTTTTTATTTTGTAACTGAATAATTCTGATTCTTCTCAAAATCAATGTGATTGATTCATCTTCAGGTGAGACAACCCTGAAGATCAAGTTATAGTTATTGGTGCTTTAAATTTATTTTTTCTTCAGAATCTACCAGCTGGTTGCTGAAAGAGGGAAAAATATAATAAAATGTGGCTTTTCCTGTAATAGTTATTTATGTGGTAGTGAAGAATTTGAGTTAAGTTTTAAATATTGGGGATGCCTTTAAAATCTGTTCACTAATTTAAATCCTATATTATGTGACCTATTGGCAAAAAATTCTGTACTGAGAAGCAAAAAAAAGTAATTTTTGTGACTATGTATTTATTTGCTGTCGAAAGCAACAGAGCCCCTCCCCACCCCCCATTTTGGAAGTATGAGTAGGTAATGTATTTTGAATAAATAAGGGACGGATGGATAGATAAGTGGATGAATGGGCAGATAAATGGAGGGAGGAGGGAGGGATGGGACATGGACAAGGCATTTATCTGTCCAGAATTTTCTGAGACTCACCAGATTTTCAAATATTTTTCTCTCGGGGTGCCTGGGTGGCTCATTCAGTTAAGCGTCCGACTTCGGCTCAGGTCATGATCTCATGAACCCACAGGTTCATGGGTTTAAGCCCCATGTTGGGCTCTGCACTGATAGGTCAGAGCCTGGAACCTGCTTCAGGAAGATTCTGTCTTCCTCTCACTCTGCCCCTCCCCCGCTCCTGCTCCTGCTCCTGCTCTATCTTCTCTCTGTGTCTCTCTCAAAAATAAACAAACATTAAAAAAATATTTTCTCTCATTGTCAGATTCCGTTTCAGATGATGAATCTCAATTTTTGGTTCGGAAGATGTGTTACCATATACGTGGAGGTATTTCTCTTACTAATTTAATATGCAAACTAGAAAAAAAAAAGATTACCATGACATCCTGTCTTCGTGCTGGATTTATTGAGTGCTATGTGCTAGGTTCTGGTGGATAGTGGGGATGTGAAGGTAAATAATGTGGAGACCAGCCTCAAAAATAGTAGCAGTCTAGTAGCAAAAAGAGTCACGGAAACAGATAAATTTAAGGGGTGGACTGGAGAGATGGACAGGTGCCTGTGGGAAGCCCACTGGAGGGAGTGCCTGAGTCTGTGTGTCTTTAGTATGTCCGGGAATTCCATACACACAGCAAAGCTTTTCCATCACAGAGCATGTCTCCTTGGAGCTCAGGGGCATGTCGGGACAGCACCCTGTGACTCGTGCGGTGTGGGTATGCAGCTGGTGGTTTTTAAGTGTGTTAGTCACACTAGGGAGCAGCCTGCGGTGATGTGCATCTCAAAGTTTGACTTTCCAGCCCTTGAAATTCCGCATAACAGCCAGCCTGAGAGTACCTGCTCTTTTGTGATCGTAGGAAGGGTGTTTCTTCTGTGAAGCAGCTCTGGAATTCAAAAACATTATGTATCCATTCACAGTTAACTTCCGTGGCTAAGATGACAGAGTGTTTCTTGAGGGCCTGCTATAAATGAGACACATTTCTAGGGAGATGCCACGTAGTTAGGCCCTAGAAAGTAGTTGTAGCCCTGGGATGATAATAACAACACCTGAAGATAATAAAAAATAATAAAAATAACTGACATCGCCACACCACTCCCACAAGGTAGCAGGGGCCGCTGCAAGCACTTCCTGTATGAACCCAATTGACATGGGGGCTCTCATGCCCCGGATTTAACTGATTTCTGTGGATTTGGGAATAAAGGGGACGAGAAATTTGTGTTTGGATGTGCTGGGAAATACTGTCCTCTTGTAAAATCCCTGTTTAGTTTGCCGGATCACTTTAGCCAGCGTCTGCTTAGTGCCAGTATGGAAGGAGCTGCTACAGATGGCCGGATTATCAACAATTTTCGGAGGCAGAGAAGCAGCCAATGGTAATAAGGAGAACTTTTGATGCCGAGGAGCTACAAGTAGGTGAACCAATATGTCTTTTTTATTTATAACATCTCTCCTTTCATGAAAGTCAAACACATGCTTTACTTAAATCAAGTAGAATTCATTATATTTTTCCTATTCCCTGTTGCGCTCTTGTTTCTACATCAAAGTTCTAAGTGACTGGGGTGCCTCATAAGTAAATGTAAACAAGTATCGTAAATTAAGAAACTAGGGGCAGAGGCACCCAAGAGAAAAATAAAAATCGCAACAGCCATGCCATTATGTTTTCAACATCGGCTTCAGGTGAAGGAAGTAAGGCACGAAATTACCCACAAAGGCTCTTTTCTTCTGTTGTTGCTCTCATTAAAATGGAGGAGGAACCCACTAGAACAGTTCGTGGTTGCTCTGTCCTAACGGAACATAATTCCACGGTTATGTGATGGACTTGAACTGCAGGCATTTTCTTCCGTGATTGGAGAATTGGCTAAGAGATTCCTAGTACGCCTCGTTATAGGGAGAGTGCCATCAAAACTGTGGGTAATATTTTCATTCTAGTTGAAACTGAGTTTTGTTGAATAGGAGGGAAGGGGCCGGGAATACTTGGAGCAGGGGTTTTGCATCAGAATATCGCTTGGGTAAACACTTCCCAAATAAACATGTTAGAACATCACCTAGGCCTAGGGAATCAGAATCCTTGGGGTGTGGGCCCCAGGTCTGTACGTGTTGGAAAACTCTCTCAGGTGACTCTAATACACACAGCTGATTAAGAACCACGTGCCTAGAAGGTCAGCCAAGTTCTGCAAAAGCATAAACGGCAGTTCCTTTGGTTCCTATTTTATTATATTCTTGCAATAAAATAATAAAATGTGTATGTTTTAAGTTTTGGTGACGCTTTTAAAATCTGTTCACTAATTTAAATCCTTCGAAACAAGCCTATTGTGAATAGAATAGGAGGTGGTTATCCCCCCCCCCTTTTTTTTCTGCCTAAGTGGAACTATATTAACTAGCACGACAGCGAGGGCATTTAATGGGCACTCCAGAGAGGGAAGCAATGTTTGCCATCATTTACCAGGAACACTTATTAGGCTGTGGTAGGCCTGGTAAGGCCACGAGAGACTGGGCCAGTTCGTTTACAGAGGAGCACGATGTACAGGACGGGTCTGGGGGAAGAGTCTTAAAACAAAATATTTCTCTAGAAGAATGTCCCTTGTTCATAGGGCTTTACTTTGTGCCAGGCCTCATTCAGAACTCTTTGCTGGCATCGGGCCGTTTCATCGTTGTAACAACCATAAAGGTGAGTTCTCCTGTGATGCTCACCTTCAAATGAGGAACTGGAGGCAAGGTGAGGTCAAGGTCACAAAGCTGGCAAGATTCCAGGAGGTCTGCCTGCATGTTGGAATGAGCAGGGGATATTGTCTCTCAAAGTCATGTAGTTGACTGCAGTTTGGTAGAAAGGATGATGAGTGCGAGTTTTGTTCTGTTGTGGGTTTTTTTTTACTGATTGTTAGAAGCAGCCCCATGCATAGTGGCAGCCTGGGGTGTATTTTGGAAGCCGGGGAGGACGTGGGTTTGTCGCCATTTGCTGAGACCATGCACACCTCCCCCAGCTGCTCTCCTCAGTCGCCTTCTCTCCTTTGTCTTCCCCCTTCCTCCTTGCCCCACCGCTCCTCCGTTTCCACTGCTCAGGCTATTAGTCTAGAGACTTCACCTGCAGAAATTCTTAGCGCTCTCCAGAACCCTCGGGTCTAAACAGGCAGAGTGTGAGAAGAAAGGCAAGCGTAGACTGGGCAAAGGAGGCACGGGTAAGAGTCCTGTGGAGGGGAGAAGCCTAAAGGGGCGGGGATGTATCCAAGGGAGTGGAGGGACCGCTGTCCCCGGTGCCTTTCCCTGCTGTCTGGACACGATTAGGCTCATGAGAAGCTGCAGGAAAGGGAGGTGGGCACACGTCTGAAATGAATGAGCTGCAGAGTGTGAAGCCGGGGAGGACTCCCTGCACACAGGGCCTGTCTTTATTCCTCGTCTGCAGATGGGAGGGGCAGCGGCAGCCAGGGAGGGAGAGGGAGGCCCAGTCCTTAGGCTGGGCCGGACCACCACCTGCTGGTAAGGCCCCCGTCCCAGGTACGTGTCGGTGACATTGCAAAATCATGTCATGCTACAGCGAAAGGGACTTTGGAAACATTTGAGTCAGATAATTTTTAAAAATTGTAGCCACCGAAGCCATATGAACGGCCTTCTACGGTGAACCCCCAAACGTAACACTGACAAAGGCGGATGTGCTGTCGATGAAGCGGGCGCAGGCCAGTGTCCCTCCCCTCCGTGCTTGGTGACCGCCTGTGGTATCATTGGGACACCCTGAGGTTCCGAGAAACGCGATGTAAAAACCAGGAGTTTGGTCTCATGGCCCCATTTTAAGGAGATGTAGGTGAGGTGCGGAAAGACCCCCAGACCTGCTGCAATGAAATGCCCCTCGCTCGTGACCCCCGTACCGCGTTCTCTGCTGTACCTTGCTGCCTCTCCACCAGCGAGCAGAGTACATCTACAGACACGTGTCAGCACTCTTCACGTGCCGCGCTCGACCCCGGGGGCTATAACGGAAGACAGACGGTGTAAGCCTTCCAACAGTTGGTCGCTTCCCTGGGGAAGACTGAATTAACGATGCAAAAGTGGGCGAGTCGAGGGGGGACCTACCTGACCCCCGAGGGAAGGAGTGGTGTCAGCCAGACCTATCCACCTCTGTTTCCTGCGGGCGCTGGGACGTTCCCACAGCGGGAGCCTCCTGAACGTGCCCTCTGTCCTTGACCTCTCACCTGTAGGCTCAAACCTGCCCCCCGCCGCTTCCCTCTGGAGGGAGTGAAAGCCCCCACCAGGGCTCCTCCCGGCCGCTCCGTGTCCGTCCTGCCTGTGGGATCTCCAGACGCGTTTCCTGCCCGCTGCTTCTGAGCCCGCGTCATGGAACTCGCTTTTCCTGAAACTGAAACTTGCGGAGTCTACTTTGTCCTTCAAGGCCAGTGACTGAGGGCTTTTACCTGCTGGTCCACTTCCCTGAACACGTTCGCTGGGTTTCCCATAATTGCCTGCTGTTGAATTTTTGTCTCCTTCTCGCCGTTTGGGGACAACTCTGCCACCCCGTTGCCTGCATGTCACCGATGGTCTGCCTGGCTTCCTGGGTGCACTGTCTCCCGGCCACCCTGCCGGGCCGGTTCTGGTTCTGCCTCTTCCCTTTGGCTTTAAGCAGCCCGTGCCAACAGTGGCTGGAGAGGTCCCGTCTCTGCCTGCGGGTGGCTTCTCCTGGTCTTAGCTGCTATGAGACTAACTGAGTCTGGTCTGTCCTCACCTGCGTGCACATGTATCTTTTAGGCCTTTGTGTCACCGCGGGCCCGGAGAGTTGTTTTTGGCAACCTGATTTGCAAAGAAGAGCAGGAGCGTCCTAGCAGCCTCACCTGGACCTTCCTGGCCCCAACTGCACCCTGGGAACACTGGCTCTGTGGGGTCCAGAGCAGCGGTCACTGCGGGAGAACGCTGCTCTGAGGCCTTATGTCTGCTTCCTCACCGAGAAGGATCACCTCTTCAAGACCCAGCACCTGGGCCGTCTCATCAGGGTGCGACCCACCGCTCTGACAGTTCAACACGTGTGGAGGAGTTAGAGAAGTCTGACTAGCTGTTTGCCGCTGACCTAACCTTTTCCGATTTTTCCAGGTCCTAGAATCCAGTCGCAGACTCGTCTGATCACATGAAAATCAGGCCGAAGGTCAAGAGCCTCAAGGTAAGCAGCCTGCTGGGTGAATAACAGCCCCCAGGACAGCATTTGTGGAAAAGGCCCTGATGAATCTTGGGGGAGAAAAACGAAGCCGGTGTGCCAGAGAAGCAGTAAACCGGCTTTTAAATCCAGGGTTAGAAGTCTTTCTCCAGGTGAAACTGAAGTGCATCGGGGCACAGAGGAGCTCAAGCCCCCAGTGTTTGCAGCGGACCTAGGTCAACCGTAGGAGTCGGGGAATTTTCCACCGTGTGTCCAGTGCGCCCCAAGCTGGGGGTGGCTCATTTGCGTAGCAAAGGGTTGACAGCTGTCCCCTGTCTGGGCTGCTTTGTATTATCCACTGGTGGCATTTGTATATCACTTGGGACTCTGGCTTCCTGGCCAATGCTTGGGATGGAAATTGCCCTTCTAATCGCACAGGACCTTTGTCAACCTTGACTACTTCTTTAGTGACACTATGAGCTGGAGCCTCAGTGCCCAGGTCCATACAAAACCTCACCTACAGGCACTAACTTCTTGTACTTCTCCCAGCACTTCTTTTTTGTTGTTGTTGTTAATTTGTTTTTTTAATTTACATACAAGTTAACATGTAGTGCAATAATGATTTCAGGCGTAGATTCCTTAATGTCTCTTACCCATTTAGCCCATCCCCCCCGGCCCCCTCCAGTAGCCCTCTGTTTTCCATAGTTAAGAGTCTCTTATGTTTTGTCCCCCTCCCTGTTTTTATATTAGTTTTGCTTCCCTTATGTTCATCTGTTTTGTCTCTTAAAGTCCTCATATGAGTGAAGTCGTGTGATCTTTGTCTCTCTAATTTCACTTAGCATAATACCCTCTAGTTCCATCCATGTAGTTGCAAATGGCAAGATTTCATTATTTTTGATGGCCGAGTAATACTCCATTGTATATATACATCACATCTTCTTTATCCATTAATCCATCGATGGACATTTGGACTCTTTCCATACTTTGGATATTGTTGATATTGCTGCTATAAACCTGGGGGTGCATGAGCCTTTTCAAAACAGCATACCCGTATCCCTTGGATAAATACGTAGTAGTACAATTGCTGGGTTGTAGGGTAGTTCTACTTTTAGTTTTTTGAGGAATCTCCATACTGTTTTCCAGAGTGGCTGCACCAGCTTGCATTCCCACCAGCAGTGCAAAAGAGATCCTCTCTCTCCACATCCTTGCCAACTGTTGTTGCCTGAGTTCTTCATGTTAGCCATTCTGACAGGTGTAAGGTGGTATCTCATTGTGGTTTTGATTTGTATTTCTCCGATGATGAGTGATGTGGGGCATTTTTTCACGTGTCGGTTGGCCATCTGGATGTCTTCTTTGGAAAAGTGTCTATTCATGTCTTTTGCCCATTTCTTCACCAGATTATTTGTTTTTTGGGTGTTGAGTTTGATAAGTTCTTTATAGATTTTGAAGACTAACCCTTTGTCTGATATGTTGTTTGCAAATGTCTTCTCTCGTTCTTTCGGTTGCCTTTTAGTTTTGCTGACTGACTGTTTCCTTTGCCATGCAGAAGCTTTTTATTTTGATGAGGTCCTGGTAGTTCATTTTTGCTTTCGTTTTCCTTGCCTCTGGAGATGTGTTGAGTAAGAAGTTGCTGCAGCCAAGATCAAAGAGGTTTTTTGATGGCTTCCTGTCTTACATTGAGGTCTTTCATCCATTTTGAGTTTATTTTTGTGTATGTTGTAAGAAAGTGGTCCAGGCTCATTCTTCTGCATGTCGCTGTCCAGTGTTCCCAGCACCACTTGCTGAAGAGACTGTCTTTATTCCATTGGATATTTTTTCCTGCTTTGTCAAAGAGTAGTTGGCCATATGTTGGTGGGTCCATTTCTGGGTTCTCTATTCTGTTCCATTGATCTTTGTGTCTGTTTTTGTGCCAGTACCATACTGCCTTGATGATTACAGCTTTGTAATACAGCTTGAAGTCCGGGATTGTGATGCTTCCTGCTTTGGTTTTCTTTTTCAAGATTGCTTTGGCTATTCGGAGTCTTTTCTGGTTCCATACACATTTTAGGATTGTTTGTTCTAGCTCTGTGAAGAATGCTCATGTTGTTTTGGCAGGGATTGCATTAAATATGTAGATTGCTTTGGGTAGTATTGCCATTTTAACAATATTTGTTCTTCCTATCTAGGAGCATGGAATCGTTTTCCATTTTTTTGGTGTCTTCTTCAATTTCTTTCATAAGCTTTCTATAGTTTTCAGTGTATAGATTTTTCACCTCTCTGGTTAGATTTATTCCTAGGTATTTTATGGTTTTTTCTGCAACTGTAAGTGGGATCAATTCCTTGATTTCTCTGTCGCTTCATTGTTGGTGAATAGGAATGCAACTGATTTCTGTGCATTGATTTTATACCCTGCAACTTTGCTGAATTCATGAATCAGTTCTAGCAGTTTTTTGGTGGAATCTTTTGGGTTTTCCATATAGAGTATCATGTCATCTGCGAAGAGTGAAAGTTTGTCCTCCTCCTGGCCGATTTGGATGCCTTTTATTTCTTTGTGTTGTCTGATTGCAGAGGCTAAGACTTCCAATACTATGTTGAATAACAGTGGCGAGAGTGGTCCCAGCACTTCTTATTTGGCGTGGCACACCCTGATTCTAACCTGACACACCTGAGCATTGGGCCTTCCATGAAATCTACCTCTTCCATGGTCTGTGATCTCTTAGTGTGGAGACAGGCATTCCATAGCTAATGGATGACGTCCTCAGTCTCCCCCACAGTGTATATGGGAGCAAGGAGGGGGTTCTCACTATTTTTTAGTGGCTCCAGGGGCTAGATCATGGTTATCAAAGTCTGAAACTCAAATTCCTAAGGAATTTCTATATATCAGACTTCCTTGGAGGCTCTCTGGCCCCATTTGTGCAAGAAACAAACCCAGGGTCTTCTGACTCTGGTTTTGCTTGCTTATCATCCTTGACCTGGGGACCATCTCTGCCAAGCACTTGTTCCTAACCTGACTGACCAGGAGATAGGACCTTGGAATCTGAAGTGAAGGAGCAGGGAGTTGGACCTAGCAGGAGCTCTGCTGAGGCCAAACTCTGTATCTGAGGCTCAGCACAAGGTCCTATTCCTTAAAAGAAGGATAGGTGACTGATTTGGTGCTTAATCCTGGGCTCTGGACCAGACAGACAACCTGGTAAAACCCTGCTTTAATCAAAAAGTGTGGCTAAGGGAGGGAGTATTCCTGAAGCACATTTTCCCTCAGGAAATGGCAATGGTGGCTGAAATCTGAGTGTTTTTGTTTAGAACATCAAAGCTTCTTGGCTCTTCTTCAGTTAGGTGTTTGACCCTATTTCTCTACCATCCACATCCCTAGGAACTTAAAGCTCCAGCCATCACCTTCTGCCATCGACTTGATTAGAACTAATGCCCATTCTAGATCATGTTGTGACTGAGCCGTGCTTTATAAGATAGCACAGCCAAGGATGCAAGGCATCGCGCTAGACATAATTCCTCACGGTAATACTGTCTCTCCTTGTGGTGATGAGGTCTGACCCAGCCTCAACAACAATCTCTTCAAGATCCTGGGAAAAAATATTCATTGGCCTTTGTTTATCTAAATGACACCTTGGCTTCATTCCTTATTCCTGTATTTACTTTAACAGTTAATGAAAAGTAAGGGGACATTTGTGATCTGCACCATTTGATTTTAGCTGCTCTCACAGACCACTTCAGTAGGGCTCAAGAAACTGAAGGACCCCCAAACACAGGATGGCTGTGTGTTGCCAAAATACCACCTAACTCAGACCAGACTCCCCCCTTGGGGGTGCTCCCCACCACTACTTCAAGAACTCACAGACCCAGATGCCCAGCCTAGATCTTTGGCTCTGGCCAGTGTTGTCAACATTTTGTGTTCCCGGTCAGATTTGCTTTTCTGGGGCACCTGGGTGGCTCAGTCAGTGAAGCATCTGACTCTTGACTCTGATCAGGACTCAGGTCCTGACCTCATGGTTTGTGAGATTGAGCCCCATGTTGGGCTCTGTGCTGACAGTATAGAGCCTGCTTGGGATTCTCTCTCACCTCTCTCTCTGCCTCTTGCCCACTTGTACTTTCTCTGTCTCTCTTTCAAAAAATAAATAAACACTAAAAAAATTAAAAAAGGATGTGCTTTTCTGCTTTGTTCTAGGACTCAAATCCCTATTCATCATTTCTGCTTCTTATTGAAATGCTTTGGTATCTCTCTTACTTCTGCTTGATTTTTGTTGGTAGGAACCAGGCTGACTTCTGAGAGACCCTTTGCTACCCTGGCTTCGTGGCATCTGTTCAATATGCCTAACCCTTTCTGCTGGGACTCTGAATGGAGAAACCTGTGATCATTTCAGTGACAAGGCACCTCCTAAAGGCTTCCGTACCTGCCAGGAGCCTCTAGTGATTCCGGAGGTCTTGAGGCAGGGTCCTGATTTCAGAGTGTGGAGATTTGCTCAGGATTCCATTTATTTTTTCCCCCCTACAAGTTCCCGCTTCTGCTGCTGCCATCTCCTGGTTGGAGGTACCTACTGCATATGGCTCCGTGCTTCCTGTATCTCTTTAGGTCCTGGATGCCCATTTATTAAACAATTCATTCCTAACTCCTTTTGTTTGGAATTGCTGAATTCCCAGCAGAGGCTTGTCTGACCGCTTCACCCCATGCAGTCCCCTCGGGTTAGATTAGAGCCAGTTAACACGAGGCCACTGCCACAATAACATTTACAGTGGTTGGACCGAAAGAGCATTGAAAACTATGGATGAATTTGTAGTAGGAGGGATGACCCAAGAAATCTGTCGGAGACCCCTAAACCTCCAACAGTGATTTTGGCAGGCACAGAAAACATTTTTTAAAAATTTGAAATCATGGTCACCTGTATCCCCACGTTAATAATTCAACTTCACTAAGTTTCTGGTTTCAAATGATTTTTCAAAGCTATCTGTTTCCATCACGGTGTGTTAAATTTCACGAAGAACTCCGTAATCAGTGCTAATTAATTATTAATTCCTCATCCTGAGACTGTCAACAGGCTTCCTAGAGATGTTGAAAAGTAAATTCTAGGTTTAGTTAACTTCCTATTAACCACATGGTCTCTGAGGCCACGATTTTCAACGGGAGAGAAACTGATAGTAGCCAATCTTTTGTTTCGGACACTGAAAGCTGGAGGAGCTGAATAAACAAGACAATTAATGCTGCTTGCCTTTTAAAAAAAAATTGAGAATAGAGGGACACCCAGGTGGCTCAGTGGGTCATGCACCTGACTTAAGCTCAGGTCATGATCTCACAGTGTGTGGGTTTGAGCCCCGTGTTGGGCTGTCTGCTGTCAGCACAGAGCCTGCTTTGGATTTTCTGTCCTTGTCTCTTGGCCCTTCCCCTACTCACGCTGTCTCTCTCCCTCTCTCAAAAATAAACATTAAACAAAAATTGGTAATAGAGCATCTAAACTTGCAATCAAGATTCTGGACTCACTCTCTTTATTGAAGGATAAAAGTTATACTCTGTAAATTATTCTTGCATGGGCTGCTTAAAAGATGCAACCATTTAGACAAGACATTTTTTCATGTTTGTCCTGTCTATATTTGTCTCAATAACACTTGGCTAGTTGTCAGAATATCAATGGGCATTTTCCTACAGTAGTGTCCTTGAACTTAATGCATACAAATGGAAGAGGAGGGACACCGTGTTGACTCGTGTCTCTGTCACTAACTGTGTGATCTTGGGAAAACTGCTTCGCCTCTCTGAGCCTTAGTTTCCACATGGGTAAAATTGAGAACATAAAACTTATGCCTAGGGTTGTTTTTGTTGTTAGGATTAAATGATAACGTATGTTAAGTGTTAGTACTTGCCAAAAATAGTAGATAGATATGTTTTAACATATAAAAAACTGAGTTTTTATTCATGTGAGAACACAGACGTGAATGTAAATCAGTCTCTTAAAAATGTCCCCTATTTAAACAGCTTACACTTTGTCTTTAAGGCTCAGTTCCTACATCTATAAAATGGGCTGTGGAGATGGCAATAATTAAAATTGTTCTAAGACAGACATTTTATGGGTTCTCTAATTTGATGATCTGAATGCTGTATCATCTGGTTTCTTGGTCCCTCATTGTACCTTATACATTGAAAACATTTCACCTAAAATAAATCCCAAATGTATGAGAACCCTGGCACTCTGTTACTCTGGGAATTTTTCTTGGTAGAATTTTTCTTCAATGGTCGAGCGTTTGCAAAAGCAGCAGGATGGCTTGTGAAATGCGCGGATTGTTGGGCCCTAGCCCCCTGAGATTTTGAGATGTACCCTATACTCCTCCGGGGCTCAGAGAAGCTATTTAAACTTAGGTTTGCTTTCAGTTGACTCCTGTTGTCTCGTGGGGTCTGTAACTCTTCATTTTTACCAAGGACTCCAGTGATGCTGGTGGCGGCCAGTCTGAGGGCCACGCCTGGAGAAACATGCCCTCGTGCTGTGGTCTCTAATGTGCAGTTTGCACGGCTGAGAGTATCTGGAAGACGCTGGAAATTCTGCTAATCGTGTTACATAAAGCAAGTGAATCTCCGCTCACGGTTCATCTACTGGAGGCTTCGTCAGGCCTGCGCGTCAGATCGTCACGTGTCCGGGACTTGGAGAAATGCTCTAAAAGAGGAGCGGTGTGGGAGTTCTCAGGCACAGGGGCTGCTGTGGCGGCCTTCCCTGCTTTGCCTTAAGCACGGTGTGATTTGGGTGCCTGGTAAGTGCTTACGTAATCCAAAAACTATTTTTGCAAAATGGACAAGTGGGCTAGAAAATTCTAAATTCCCTCCAGTGAGGGGGAATAAAGAGAAGTCCAGCCCCACCAATGAAAAATGGCAGAATTGATGCTTCTAGCCTGAGGTCGTCATTAGCCACAAAGTGAAACCCGAGACCATTTAACCACATATAACAAGAAGCAATCATCATGAGAATATGAAATGTGGATTTATATCTAGCACAGTTAATGAGGAAGCTTACTGTCTCTGGGCAAGTATCTTTTTGTTTCAGTGTGTTTTTGAGAGATTAATGATAACAGGAAGCCATCGAGGTAGACATTTTAAAATGGATTGTTTTTTAAATTTTTAAGATAATTTTTGTCTTGTAAAGGGACACGTTTTATTTAATTAATTTATGTTTTTCAATGTTTACTTATTTATTTTGAGAGACAAAGAGCAAGCGAGCAGGGGAGGGGGAGAGAGAGAGAGAGAGAGAGAGGGAGAGAGAGGATCCCAAGCAGGCTCCATGCTGTCAGCACAGAGCCTGATGCCAGGCTCAAACCCATGAACTACAAACTTGGGATCACGACCTGAGCTGAGATCAAGAGTCAGATGCTTAAGCCACTGAGCCACCCAGGTGCCCCTCGATCCTAACCTTTTTAAAGCCATAAATCCCAGTACTCTGGCCACCCCAAAGGTTTTCCTGTACCCAGAGTGGTCTGCTCTTTATTCTATTTATGAAAAGTATGTTGCAGGAAAAAAAAAATATTCTGGGAAGTAAGCAGGTCTTCAGCCTCAAGAACAAATCATTTTGTGTGTGTGTTGGCGGGGGTGGGGGGTGGGGGCAATTAAAACATTGTTTTACAGCTAAAATGTTATGTTTTGTAACTGACCAAAAAAATCCCAGAAACAGTCCTCCAAGCAGGGTTTTATGTTCTGTATAACAAATTGCAGGCTGGCCCCTTTCCTTTTTTCTTTTCCTTTTTTTTTTTTTTTGCCTCTAATTACTGCATGGGAATTTCACCATATGACAACCCGCAAACTTTTCATTGAATTTTTATCACCAGAGCATGAATAATGCATTCAGTCTTGAAATGTCACTGTGAACATCAAATGGTTTCACATTATGCATTCTTGCTGGAGTTTCAAGAAGCCAGCGATCTGGGAAGCAGCAGAGACAAAAGTTTGGAAAGGAAATTTGATACAAACTTGTCATTTACCTAGGAGGGATAAAATAAGTCGCAGAAGAGTAAGTGGAAAGACTGAGAAATGAAAGTGTATTTTTAAAACCATAAGGAGGGGAAAAAAAAAAAATAAAACTTGCCAGTGGGGACAAGCGGGGAAAAAGCCAGAAGGTAGCCAGGAACAAATGGTCTGGGGTGGGAGCAAGGGAAAGGAGAAAACTCCTAAGCATAGGAATTGAGTTTGAAAGTGCCGTGAAATGGCATCACAATTTGGAACCATAGTAAGAATGTAAGAAGTCTCAGGGTCTGTTGGGAACATCTTCAAATATTTTCTGATTGAGGAGTCTTGAAGTAGAGATGTAATGCTATTAGAATCCTACCTTTGGGGGCGCTTGGGTGGCTCAGTGCGTTGAGCGTCCAACTTCGGCTCAGGTCATGATCTCACGGTTTGTGAGTTTGAGCCCCACATTGGGTTCTGTGCTGACAGCTCAGAGCCTGGAGCCTGCTTTGGATTCTGTCTCCTCCCCACTTGTGCTCTGTCTCTCTGTCTCTCAAAAATAAATAAACGTGAAAAATTATATAAAAAAAAGAATCCTACCTTTGAATGCTGTGTTAGTTTATCACAGCACTCACCCTTCTAGCAACGCTGTCCCTTAGGTTTTAAGATAAATCCAGCCAGGTCAACTGTTCAGTCCTTTTATGGAATATGCTGTCACTTGTCTACCCAACAGTTGTCTTCCTGTTTATTTCTTGCTAACAGAAACCTAATTTTAGAGTTTATGCCATCAAGGTCTCTTGATCTCGGGGAGGATGGGCCTCATCCCAGCCCCATGGAATTAATGATGATTAGCCTAAAGCAGCCATAGAAATCCCACGCTAGTGATCGGTCAGAGGGTAAACACATGTTTTTCTATTGCTGCTGTAACACATAGGCACACATCTATTACTTCACAGTTTTGTAGGCCCTAAGTTTGCGCTGGCTCACTTTGTTTCTCTGCTCTGAGTTTCATAAGCACAGAATCAAGGGGTCAGCTGGCTGGGCCCTGACTACAATGCTCTAGGAAGGATTTGCTTCCAAGCCTATACAGATTGTGGGCAGAATCCAGTTCCTTGTGGCTGTAGGACTAACGTCCCCATTTCCTTGCTGGCTACCAGCTGGGGGCTGGTTCTAGCTTACAGAAGCCTCTCTCCAGACGCTGCACACAGACTCTTACTTCTTGGAGACAGTGACAACATACCAAATCCTTCACGCTTGAAATCTTTTTGATTTCTTCCACTTGAACTGTCTTGCTCTGGCTGGAGTAGATGTTCTGTTGTTTAAGGAGTTGGGTGGTTATATTGGGCCCCTGGATACTCTATTTTAAAGTTTGCAAACTTTAATTATACCTGCATATTCACAGGTTCCAATGTTTAGAGTGTGGTTATCTTTGGGGGTCCATTATTCTTCCTACCACAGTATGCAACTCATGTCTGCTCAAAGAAATAAGAGGGAGTCCATTGGGACTGAATGGACTCCATTTCCTGAATGAAAAAGACATAGACTCTGCTCCTTCTTTCCAGCTAGAGACACTAGTATGATGACAAGATATCTGGAGCAGCAGCAGCCACCTTGTAACCAGGAGACATCAAGAATGAGGATAAAAAGTGAACATACAAAGGATAGTGGAGTGGGAGTGTAGAAAGCACCTGGGTTCTTGATGACATTTTGGAACAGGAGAACCAAAACCAGTGATTGTTTTGGTCTGGATGGCTTATCAGTTGAGGGAAAAAATACTTTTTAAGCAGTCTGCCTAGGTTTCTGTCACTGGCAATTAAGAGCAATTCTGAGTGATATGTTGCTCCTAGCCTTAATTCCCAGAGCTCTACTGTGGGACAGACTTCTGCTTTTCCATGCTTAAAATGTAGTAGTGACTAGCCTGATAAAATTCATTTATACACCAATTCATTATAAATGTCTTCAGTGGTGGTGCCAATATTAGCTTCATCTTGAGACTAGGGTCAGAATTACAGGGTCCAGGAGTCAGAAAACTATAACCCACGAGCCAAATCCTGCTGGCATAAGCCAGGGGAGTTAAGGAAGGTTTTTAGATTTTTAAAGGGTTGTTTAAAAGCAAACAAACAAAAAGGACAAAAAAAGAATATGTGACCGGAGACCATGGGTGGCCACAAAGCTGAAAATATTTTCTTTCTGGTTCTTTTACAGAAAAATGTTGCCACCCTTGCATCAGTCACTCAGAGGACAATAATAATCATGACGCTGAGATGAGGTTTACTAAGGAAAGAGTCATTAGGTCAGCATTTAAGGCCTTAGAGAAATTATTATAGATCACCATGTAAAGCTTTTGGCACAGGTAAGGATGAATTCTATCTTCAAATTAAGTTTATTTTCAGCTCAACATTGATTGGATTTCTATTATTACAAGACTATGGAAGACCCTGGAGTTACATAATGAATACAACAGGGTCTTAGTGCAGCTGAAAATTGCTCCAGGGAGTCCTCTTCTCTGGGAGACACGATCCATGCACTATTCCAAGCAAGAGATAAGGGCCAGTATAAAAAGGATTGCATGCAAAATTTAAAAAAAATGTCTACTTATTTGAGAGAGAGAGAGAGAGAGTGAGCGTGAGCAGGGGAGGAGCAGAAGAGAGAGGGAGAGCGAGAATCCCAAGCAGGCTCCCTGCTGTTGGCACAGAGCCTAATGTGGGGCTCCATCCCATGAGCCATGGGATCATGACCTGACCATCCCATGACCTGATCATGACCGAAATCGAATTGGACACCTGACTGACTGAGCCACCCAAGAGCTCCTGCATGCATAATTTTATACGTATCCACCTCTTTCTAAGGATGTCAAGGTGTCATCCTTAGATGTCCATTGTCAAGGATGGACAGCAGGTAGTTAGAAATTTGTGTCTGTAACTTAAGGTCTGAAGGGTAGAAAAGGAACAAACAACCATCTAATGGCTACTGTATAGTAATTATTACATCAACCCCAAAAGGTGAATGCCATCTTGTAGTTTCTACTTCAGGTCATTCCCCAATGCCTGTGTTGTTTTCATTAAACCAAACTCCCTCCTACAAGGAAGTCAGGGGTGAAGATAAAAGATGAAGGAATGATTCACAAATCTTTCAAACTCTGGGGAAGTAGGGAAAGACTACAGAATAAGAGAAAAGCGTCAGATACACAACCTGAAGGATTGCTTGCATTTAATTGTGGAAAGATGAAGGCAAGCTAGCAAAAAACCCTGAAAACAAGTGATCGGAATGTGTAGAGACCTAAGAAAGAGAAGTTTCATGGAGGCTAAGAAGCTCAAAAGTTTTAAAAGCTTCAGCACATTCCAGCTGGGTGGATAAGCACATGAAACAATTGAACTTGGCCAACAGGAGATATTTTATGTTGTTGTTCAATTTGGGAGCCACTAGCCACATGCAGCTGTTTAAATTTTTTAAATGTTTATTTTTGAGAGACAGAGCATGAGTGGGGGGAGGGGCAGAGAGAGAGGGGGACACAGAATCTGAAGCAGGCTCCAGGCTCCAGGCTCTGAGCTGCCAGCACAGTGCCCTATGCAGGGCTCGAACTCATGAGTCCTGAAACCATGACCTGAGCCGAAGTTGGACGCTCAATCGAATGAGCCACCCAGGCAGCCCACAGCTGTTAAAATTGAATCAAAACTCAATAAATATTTTTATTTATTTATTTATTTATTTATTTAGCACTTGAGCAGGGGAAGGGCAGAGAAAGAGGGAGAGAGAAAATCCTAAGCAGCCTCTGCCCTGTCAGCACAGAGCCTGAAATGGGGGGTGGGGGCTGGAACCCATGAACTGTGAGATCATGACCTTGGCTGAAACCGAGAATTGGACGCTTAACTGACTGAGTCACCCAGGTGCCCCTCGAGAAAATTTTTTAAAACTAAAAATTCAGTTCTTCACTTGTACTTACTAGCCACACTCGAAATGCTCAAAAGCCACATACGGCTAGTGGCTAACATATCGGGCGCCTACAACATTGCCGTCATCACAAAGCCCTGTTGGAGTGTGTGTTTGAAAGCATCCAGTTGTGCAGAAGAACGCAATGGGGGAGACTGAAGAGGTTGTCCCTTATGCCCTCTTTGGTAGTGGCCGTGGTGAGGGTGACTTGACCTCTCCAGCTTGCACCTGGCCTCTTCACTTTTGCAATCGGGACTTCCCGTCACACTCTTTCCTGGACTGTTGCAGTGGCTGCCTTTCTGCCTCCCGACTTCTGTTCTTTCCTGCTTCTAACCTCCTCTCCGTGAAAACCCTTCCTCCGCTCAGCAACACTCTCGTTGGGGCCATGTTTCCCGGGCCGGTCCAACCTCAGCTTTCGCGGCCGCTCCACTGTGCTGGGGTGCGGATGGGGGCAGCACATTGGCGCTGCGGGAAGTGATTTCCTCGGGGCTCCTGGCTCCACTTCCTTCCCTGCGCTCACGCGGTTCCTAATACAATGCGGGCTGAACGGTGATCAGTGCAGTCGTGTTACACGGATAACACTGGAGCCGCAACAATGGCTAACCCTCACCCTCTCCTGTTAACACCTTTTTCTTTTCCGTGCGCCAAGCCTGGGTCCTGGTTAACCGTTTGCTACCATGCTTTTTTTTCTTTTTTTCTTTTTTTTTTTTTTTAACCAGTGCAACAGCCTGTTAAATAGTCTTCTTTAGTCCCTCGTCCCGCCTCCCAGCGGAAGCTCTGGTCCCAGACCCGCAGGACAGGATGGTTTCTGTGATCACAGAGCGTCTTCCCGGACTCGGGGCGGCCCCTCTTCCCTGCCCTGCACCCGCCTCGGCGTTCTTCCACACGTCTTCCTGTCGCTGCGTGGTACTCACCAACCCCGGGCACGTTCGTGCATATTCCCTGTCCTCTCTGTGGCCCACGCGATGTCACCTTCCAGACCCCAGGGTCCTCGCCCGTCCCTCTTAGAAGATTCGGGAGGAAAGGTGCTCAAGGCCCAAGGAGTAGGGGGGACAGGGGGAGCATCATTGAGGGACCGAGGGACACAACCGGCTTCGCAGTGCCCACCTGGGGAGCTATGCAAAGTAAGGAGCACTCCCAACCCTCACTATTCCCGAGAATAAGGCAACCACACCTTGACGGTACCACACAGCCATTTACGGGGGGCCGATCTAGGCCGGGGGAGTGGCCGAGGCCCTCGGGGCGGCGAAGGGGATTGTGGGAGCGCTCCTCGCCGCCCCGCAGACTCACGGGAAATGTAGTGCAGTTTCCTCCAACATGGCTGCGCCCAGGTGAGGGGATGCGCCTGTAGCCGCCGCCGCTTTCGGGGACAAACCGGTGAGGCTGGCGAAGGAGAGGGCGCCGGCGCGGTGAGAGCCCAACCTGGGCCGTGGCGGAGATGTGAGGCACTTGTCGGAGGCGGGAGGGGTGGCTGCAACCCCGCGTTGTCCTGTCGGCCTCTTCCGGTCTCCTCTGACCGCCTCACCCCGTGGGCCTCGGCACGGAGGGAGGGGAGGGGTGGCCGGAGCGGGCCCCTGGGACGGTCCGTGGGCTGCGGCGTGTCTGTGCGTCGTCTGGTCGTGCCGCTGTGTGAGGTGCACGTGTGTGTGCGCGCGCGGTGCGGATGCTCACGTGACTTCGGTGTCGCTCTTGGGTTTGCTGTGGGCTTGGGGACTGGCGGTCGCGGCCTGGGGAGTGTTCGTCTGGCGCGATTAGGGCTTGTCCGACCTGTGCATTGAAAGAAGAGCATTGCTCGTGGGCTTGGGCGGCTCACACAGCTCGCTCTTCCTGTGCTCCAGTTCGAGCAATCCCGGAGGCCTTTTGGCCGTTAGTGGTGCCAGGCTCTGGTTTTGGTTGATTTCGTTTAACGGGCGTTTACCGATTCCCGCTGTCTGCCGGGCACTTTCTCCATGACCTCAAGTAGACAGCATTTTTCTGGGCGAGCCCATCACGCAGACGGGTAGTTGTGATACAATCTGAAAACTGCACCGATAGAGATACACTACGCATTAGTGAAACATTGAAGAGGGCCGCCAGACTCAGAATTCTGAGTGGCTTGGGAGGGAAGAAGGCAAGGTTAGGTAAATTTAGTGAGTATAGGCTTACTCAGTAAACGTTTACTGGGTGGTTACTTGTTGCCAGATCCTGTTTTTTTGTTGTTGTTGTTTTTCTTTTTTTAAGTTTATTTTGAGACACAGAGAGAGGGACGAGTGGAGGAGGGACAGAGAGAGAGAGAGAGAGAGAGAGAGAGGGAGGGAGAGAAAGAATCCCAAGCAGGTTCCTCGCTGTCAGCACAGAGCCCCATGTGGGGCCGGGTCTCATGAACAGCGAGATCATGACCTGAGCCAAAATCAAGAGTGCACGCTGAACTGACTGAGCCAGCCAGGTGTCCCTAGATCCTAGGGACGAAATACAGACAAAATCTCCACTTTTCTTATTTTATTTATTTTATTTTCTGTTAAGTTAGAGGAAGAAGAGAGGAAATTAATGAGTAGTTGTTCTTCAAAGTAAGAAAATACAGAGTAGGTGTTCTTCAAAGAATTAAAACAGTGAAATGACAAGTGACAAGTGGAATGACAACCATTTACAATTTCAGGGGCACCTGGGTGGCTCAGTCATTTAAGCATCTGACTCTTGGTTTCGTCTCAGGTCATGATCTTGTGAGTTGGAGCCCATCATCAGGCTGGCTGCTTGAGATCTCTGTGTCTCTCTGCCCCTCCACCACTCAGTTTCTCTCTCAAAAATAAACATTATATAAATTTAATTTTCAGGGCACCTGGGTGGCTCAGTTAAGCCTCCTACTCTTGATTTTGGCTCAGGTCAGGATCTCACAGCAGTGAGACTGAGCCCTGAGTTGGACTCTGTGCTGGGCATGCAACGTACTTAAGGTTCTCTTTCTCTCCCTCTATTCCTCCTGTCTCCTCTCACCCTTACATTCACTCTTTCAAAAAAAGGTTTTTAATTTTCTTTTTTATTAAAAAAAATTTTTTTAAATGTTTATTTATTTTTGAGAGAGAGACAGAGTGCAAGCAGGGGAGGGGCAGAGAGAGAGGGAAACACAGAACCTGAAGCAGGCTCCAGCCTCTGAGCTGTCAGCTCAGACACAGGGCTTGAACCGACAAGTTGTGAGATCATGACCTGAGCCAAAGTCCCACACTTAACCGACTGAGCCACCTGGGTGTCCCTTTAATTTTCTTCTTCAATAGGCAATGCAATTTGAATAGCTGCTAAATTCAAAAGTTATGAAAGAAGAAAGCTCCCTCTCATTCCTGTACCCATCTACCCATTTCCCCTTCCTGGAGGCAACCCTTATCACTAATCTTGTATGTTCTGGAGATTTGTGTGTGCAGCCTATATACCTGTGCTGTAATTTATAAACATTTGATAGGAATTTGCCTACAAGCACAGGAGCATTTTTCTTTCTTTCCTTCTCTCTCCCTCCCTCCCTGTCTTTCTTTCTTTCTTTCTTTCTTTCTTTCTTTCTTTCTTTCTTTCTCTCTTTCTCTCTTTCTCTCTCTCTTTCTTTTTCTTTCTTTCTTTCTTTCTTTCTTTCTTTCTTTCTTTCTTTCTTTCCTTAATGTTTTTATTTTTGAGAGAGAGCCAGAGCGCGAGCCAGAAATGGACAGAGAGAGACACACACACACACACACACACACACACACACACACACACACACACAGAAGCAGAATCTGAAGCAGGCTCCAGGCTCTGAGCTGTAAGCACAGAGCCCGACATAGGGCTTGAACTCACAAAGCATGAGATCATGACCTGATTCAAAGTCCGATGCTTAACTGACTGAGCCACCCACATGCCACCAGGAGCATTTTTCTATATTTCTTTGGTTAATTATAGGCACCCCGTTGTTCAAGGAGGATGACACATACTGCTATTACCACTTAGGGGGATATCCAATAGGATATGTCGGGGTTCAGCTTACTAGCAGAGTCTGTGTGATCTCCAAACTCTTGTGTCCTACAGAGAGTGTGCTTTAGACTTTGATTAGACTGGACTCACCATGGCTAGTAGGCTATCTGGTAAATCGTGATCTCACTCCCGTCACACTCCCACAACATGGCAAGCAGCATCCAAACCTTTGTGCAGTGGTAGAAATTTCTTGGTGAGGGAAGTGGGTTTTTTAGAAAGAGGGCACCTCCAGACCTCAGCAGCTGCTAGCAGCCTGCTCCTGGTTGAGGTGACTCAGACCTGCTGGGCCAGCGCATTGCCACGTCACTGTAACGGGAAGAAACGAGCCTCCGTGGCTACCTGGATTTGTCTTTCTTCACGTGTAATAAGGTGGTTTGAGGGAGGAAGGGAAAGAGGATGACAGAGTGTGGTCATGAGGCTCCATCTGCTGGCACTGGGCTCTTAGTGTCATACTTTTACGAACATGTATCCATCCAGCATCTTTTCTTTCTCATTTCTTCCACTTTGCAGTCTTTGCTCATGTGGCATGTTAAGAAAAAAAAAAAATCTTAATGCGTTCATCCCTTGTTTTCCATTTCACACTGCAAAAATGCCGTTCCAAAGATCATGATCTTGGGATAGAATGGCAATGAGATAGTTCTTTGAGGGCCCTCAGCTTTCCTTTGTCTTCTTAAACCATTCTGATCTGGCTCTTCTGGAAGTCACCAAATAATTATTAATAGGCGTATTTAATCCTTTTAAGAAATTTGTGACATAGTGTCAGAGATTAACACAGCCAGACACTAAAGTGGTGAAAACAGATTTTAATTAGTAACTACTGACAGTAGGAGAAAGAGCTCAGTCAGCTCCGTTCCAGTTTGTGAGAAATGATTCGGATGTTTTAAAGGGAGACTAGGAAGGGAGAGCAGAGCAGGGACTCCGTAGGGCCAGAGAAGAATTACAAAGGATTGGTCCGTGCAAATGCAGTACCAGCCAGCCGTGTTTGCTGCTAGCAGTTATCAAAGTTAGGATTCTGTCCTACTGTGGACACTGGGACAGAGGCCCCATCCTTCCCGATGACTACATTCCAAAGGAATGGCTCTTAGGTCCTTGAAAGCAACACTTCTGAGCAGCAAGAGATACATATTCCAACTGTAGTTCCCTTTCTTTTTTTTTTTTTCAACGTTTTTTATTTATTTTTGGGACAGAGAGAGACAGAGCATGAACGGGGGAGGGGCAGAGAGAGAGGGAGACACAGAATCGGAAACAGGCTCCAGGCTCTGAGCCATCAGCCCAGAGCCTGACGCGGGGCTCGAACTCACGGACCGTGAGATCGTGACCTGGCTGAAGTCGGACGCTCAACCGACTGCGCCACCCAGGCGCCCCTGTAGTTCCCTTTCAATAAATACTTTAAGAAGGGGAGGCCAGGGGTCTGTTGACAGGTGTTGCTGGAACAAATGGCACACTTTCCTGGCAGCATTTTTAGTTTTCTCAGGCAGGCTTTTAATGGGGGTGCTGGGGACATCCTGGCTTTATGCTGCTGGAAGCCATAGAAGAGTGTGGTCAGATTTTTTAGTGCAGGGTTTAGGTGGAGTTGCGTGCCAGGAACAGGCACCGTTATCCCCATTTTACAGGTGGGGAGCCTAAGCACAGAAATGAATAACTCACCCAGGATCATACTGCTAATAAGTGGTAGAGCGGAGATTTGAGTGGACAACCGGGACCCCTGAACACTGTGTTCTACTGCCCCTTAGCAGTGACAGAGGCTCCGGGGAGGCCATGTAATCCTGGTCCTCAAAGAACACATGGTCCAGTGGAAGGGACCAGATGCCGGAAACAGATCATTGTAATTCGTGCAGTTTTAAAAATACCCGTTCAGCTGCCCTCTGCCTGTCTGTCGAGGACACCAAAAGCTTTCTCTCTCACCTGGTTTCTTCTCCTTTTAGCCACTTCACACGGTCACCCGCCAGCCAGGCACCGCAACTCCGTACCTCGCCACGACCTCACACACGTTCTGTCCTAAATCCTACCCACTACTGTCTCGTCCTGACCTGCTTCTGACGTTTGGAGTCAGTCCGGTGTCCGAGTGCCATCACCAGCCTGAGACTCTGCCGTGTTAGTGAGTGATCTGTGTTTCCTCTTTCCCTCACGTCTGGGGAGGCACCAGGCCCTCCTGATCGTACTAGAACTTTCCCCGTGTCCTCCCCTGTCCCTGTTTCCTTTCTTCTTTCTTCCCTCCTTTCCTTTCTTCTTCTTCTTCTTCTTTCCTTTCTTCTTCCTCCACCCCGATCCTCCTGTCGCTTTCCACTTGGTGGGCTGGATTATCGAAGGTCCTCTTGCCTCCCCCTCCCCTATTGCGCTGTGCAGCCCGCCTGTTGTCGCGGCCTTCCCTCTCTCACGCGCACTTCGTGTGCCAGGTAAGCTCCTTCCCGGCTGTTGTTTCAGCTGACTCAGCATTTTCTCTCTAGACGTAAAGATGGCTAATTAGAGTTTGGGCTGTTTATGAGCTGTTTTGGAGTATGATTTTATTTAACTTCCTACATTTATGTTGTTTGCTGATTTTGGAGGCTTTCAAGTGGGTGACAAGTGGGATCAGCGGATCAGCCAGCATTCCCTGCTCTAAAATTTTGCCTACCTCTCACTGCCTTTGCCAGACGCATCCAATTCTGTGTTGAGCTTCTGTTGTCTCGCTCGATAACCTCCTTCCAAATGGCTCTGTGTCCTTCAGCGCTCAGCTCAAGTCGGCTTCTGATTTGAAGTTCCCCCAGATTTTTCCAGTTAACGTCAATCTTATTTGTCTTCTAATTCACGGCACATCTGAAGACTGTACGGCCAGCAATTATAGAAAGATGTGTCATTCTTTCATTGCTTAGCGTCTGTGTGTTTTCCTCAGCTACGTGTAAGCTGCCTGTTATAGTTGTGGGCTGCACGCGCTGAGACCGCCCGTAGGCACGTGTGTATTTGCCCATCATCATCCGTTTATCCCTTCCACACATTTTCCTTGAGCACCTGCTCTCTTGGGGTTTACCTCCTGAGGGGGGAATTAAGCCAACAAAGGAATCATCACAACTTATGTTAAATTCTGTGACTGAAATAAGTAGGCTACTGTAATAAAGCATGATGTAGGGTCCTGATTTGGTTCGTGTGGAGGCCTTTTTGGGAAAGTGCTCGGTAACGACTTGCTGACTGGCATATTTTAGTAGAAGGCAAACACAGTTCTAGGGGTTCTTATGTCTGTATTTAAAAACTATAGAATTATATAACATGTACTGCTTAAAAATAAAATATACCTGAACCTCCATGTAACTTAAGAAAGACCTTGATGCTTTGTATGTGCCTTTTATATCACCTTCCTCTCCTCCCCTGCAGAAATAACTTTTCTCCTGCATTTTCTGTTTATTATTTCTTTGCTTTTCCTTGCATTTTGCTATGTATGTATTTCTAAACAATATATGGCTTACTTTTGGGTTTTGAAGGTATGTCAGTAGAATCGTACTATATATTCTGTGAATTTTTTTGTTTCGTTTGTTTCTTTTTTTTTTTCTTCTCTCCTAACGTTATGTTTGTGAAATTTGTCTGTGGCACATTTTACCTAGGCCTTCATAAGTAAGGGGATATATACCTGTGGGTGATAGAGTGCATTTAATAGAGCTAAAGCATTGGAAAGTTTTGTAGAACCTCCAGAGATACTCTTAGATGTCCTTGCTTCTTTGTTACCTTCTTAAATGTTTCTTTGTTGTCCAGGCATCTGTTTGTTTTCACTTCTCTTGATTGGTGAAAAGTAAAGTAAACATTTTTAAAAGTTGTCACATAGAAGTATCTATAAACTATAGAATATAGGAATAGCATCATTAGAATTCCCTTTGGGATTCTTCAGGTTGACATTTTGTATCTTTTTTTTTTTTTTTTTTTTTTTTTTTTTTTTAGTACTGCCATGGACAGCAACCATCAAAGTAATTACAAACTGAATAAAACTGAGAAGAAGTTCTTAAGGAAACAGATTAAAGCCAGGCATACTTTGCTGAGACATGAAGGCATTGAGACAGTATCGTATGCCACCCAGGTGACCTAAAACTATTATTTGAATGTAAACATATTGCCATGTTATTGTTACAGTAATATTCATTAGTAATTGCTCAGAGAAGGTGGCTGTGATTGTTCAGTCATGTGATAAATCTCTACCAAGTATGCATACGGTAGTACCTGCTAACCCTGGATTTGGGGACATACTTTGAATTTCCATTGATTGTGTTGGTTGAATTATGGGTGCATATTAATGATACACTGTATATATACACTGTATAACTGTTTATGGTTTACAGAGTGTCATTACATTCATTATTATATTTAATTCCTTAAGAATTCTTACATGATAGTTGAGAAAACTAAGGTTCTGAGAGGTTGTGATGCATCTTTTGATATAGTGTGGCTGAACAGGAAACTAGAGCTAGGTCTTTTGTAACCTAATTCAGTCTTCTCCCCTTTATGCCTGACTTCATTTTTGTTATAAAGTATTCTGATCATATGCTATAAAACATTTTTAACTTATTAGACCTTATTTACAAAGCCTTTTCATTTTCCGATGACCATAATTCAATCATATCCATATCTATATGGGACTATGAGACGTCTTGGACTGTGGGTTAAGAAGAACTTACTTTAACTCTTAGCTTCTCCTCTTACTTGGACACGGGCAGTGCCTCTGATCTCAGCTCTCTTCATTTGTAGAGACCTGTTCCTGCATCCTTTTTATTCTGTTGGATTGTTAGATGCTAAAGGGAACATGTATGTGATGGTACTTACTAGTCATTAAAATTCCATGTGAATATCACGTATCTTTTCTGGTTGTAAAGAGTAGGAAGGAAGCTCAGCCATCATGTAACTGAAAGCAGGAGAGAGACATGTCTTTGAGAAGATGAAGCCGGGATTAAAACTTGGGTTTCTTGACTCTCGGACCAGTTCTCCTCCCTTACGTCATGATCACGCTGTGTCCTGTGATGAGTTAAGGTTGACAAATGAGTGCTCTGTTGAGGGGCATTTAAATTAGCGAGGAAAAGGCCCATACTTAGATTTCATTAAGCACCATATCAATGACTTCAGAGAATTAAACTAAAATCCTGTAAAGAGGATAAAATACATAACATTACAAGTGGTTTGCCTGCACACACTTTACTGTTTGTGCCAAGAGCCATCGAGGCTGTGGGACACTCAGAAGATGAAGCTGGCTTGCTCTCGTCTCATCGCCTCCCAAGTGCGACTTGCTTTCTTTTCCTTCCGGGGTCGTGAAGAGAAGTGGTAAGGAAAGAAATGGGTTAAGTTTCTTTCCTGCCTTGGAGGCTTGTTTCTAGTAGATCTGTTTTCTTAGGATTTCTAGAAGCTTTAATCCCACATTTATGGCTTCCAAAATGTGTTCTTATTTGGGCTTGCTTATTTTTTCTTCACATTATTTTTTATTTTTATTTTTTTTAATATTTATTTATTTTTGGGAGACAGAGAGACAGAGTGCAAGCAGGGGAGGGGCAGAGAGAGAGGGAGACACAGAATCTGAAGCAGGCTCCAGGCTCCGAGCTGTCAGCACAGGGCCCAACGCAGGGCTCAAACTCACGGACTGCGAGATCATGACCTGAGCCAAAGTTGGTTGCTTAACCGACTGAGCCACCCAGGCGCCCCAGAAGAATGTTTTTTAAGGGGTGCTGTGATTATAAGAGGTGCTGGGCCATAAGCATCAGAATAAAAACAGGAAGCTTCTCCCCCCTGCCCCCCACTCCCATCCCCCCAAACAAATCCCTGAAATAAAGTTTAACGCAGGACTGCAAATAACAGGCAGGAATCATGAAGCTTACTAAGGAAAAAGTTTTAATTGTAAAATGACTGAATTACTCAGACACAGAGGAAAATTTTCCTGTTTATGTTCAGTAGAAGCTGAGGTTGATTTTTCCTTGAGTCGGTACCTTTACTTCAGTGTTTAGTAAACATTGTAGCATGGTTATGTCAAAAGTGTGGATTCTGGAAAATGACAGAAGTATAGGTTGGGAACACAACTCCCCCTAATCACTATCTTAACCTAGTTTTTCATCTCTTCAATTTCTTCCTTTGTGAAGCGAGGTTAACATTAACCACCTTGTAGGCTTATTGTGAAGCTTATGTTAACGAGGATTAAGTGGGTAAAAGCATCCATGGTGTGAGGTCTGGCAAAAAGTATTATGTAACTTCTTATTCCTTCTCTACCTCCTTTCTCTTTCATTGTGTTAAACTTATAAACAGTAATAAATGTTATTTTAATTTGTATGGCCATTAAAAAAGGAATATTTTGCTGAAAGGGCTATTTAAAAATCATCTATTATTTACACATAGGTGTACTTTTTAATCCTCAGTGTTTAATAAACTGTTTTACATACTGTGTATGAAATTAGAAAACCAAATAACCGCCATAAGGAGACCTTTTTTTCCATCTTAATTACACCTTTGTAGAAATCTAATTTAAAAATAGTCTTATTTTTATTTGAAAATAAAATTTCAAATCTTATTTGAAAATAAATGGGTTGATACTAATTGCTCCTGTTTTTTGTTTTTGTTTTTGTTTTTGTTTGTGTGTGTGTGTGTGTGCGTGTGTGTGTTTCAAAGAGCCTGGTTGTGGCCAATGGTGGATTGGGTAATGGTGTGAGTAGGAACCAGCTGCTCCCAGTGTTAGAGACGTGTGGACCAGTAGATGCTCTCTTAATGCCTCCTAACAAGCCCTACTCATTCGTGAGCTACAAAACTGCAGAAGAATCCAAGAAAGCCTACGTCACCCTCAACGGAAAGGAAATAGTGGATGATTTAGGACAAAAGATCATCCTGTACTTCAATTTTGTGGAAAAAGGTATTAGCATCTGGGCATCTTTTAAAACATAGTTGTTGCTTTTGGGTGAGTTTTCTTTTCATACCTAAGTGAGGAGGTGTGGTTTTTGTGAAACCAAACAGGACATCAGTTAAGTGCCCCCTCTTTCTTTTCAAACCCTCTTTACGCACCTAGTTTGTTCCAGGCATGGGGTAAGTAGCTGAAGGGACGTGAATTAGACATAGCCTCCCTTTAAGGAGCTGGGCCTACCAGCCCAACAGTGTGTGAATTATGTATGTCACGTAGTTTGGAATCCTGCTGTGTTTTTCAAAATTTAATGGTGAGGATTCAGATTACCAGTTTTGCAATCTACCCAGAAGCTTTCAGTTTATCACTTTAGAATTAATTGTGATCCCGATGACTGTGTGCCAGACTTCCATTTACGGAGGCTGCCCTTTAGCCGCCAGACCCCTAAAGCTTTGTAGTGGCAGCGTCCAGTAGAACTCGCTGTGATGATGCAGATGTTCATTCGTTCATAGTGGCACTGTCCAACATGATTGTGGGATTGAGGAACTGATTTTTAAATTTAATTTTATGTAAGGTAACTAATTTAAATAAAAGCTTTATAGGCTGATTTACAAAACTGCTAGGGAGATTATGATGTCTCTTCACCCTTGTCCCATGGAAATGAGATGAACTTTTTGACTTAGACATCTGATCTCCTATTAAATTCACTTGCCACCTCTTTTTTTTTTTTTTTTTTAAGTTTATTTATTTATTTTGAGAGAGGGAGAGAGTACAAGCAGGGGAGGGCCAGAGAGAGACGGAGAGAGAGAGACTCCCAAGCAGGCTTCACACTGCAGCGAGGAGCCCGACGTGGGGCTCGATCTCACGAACCATGAGATCATGACCTGAGCTGAAACCAAGAACTGGACACTTACGTTATTGAGCCACCCACGTGCCCCTAACTTGTCACCTCTTCAGACAATGTCATGTTTTGTTCAGGTATCCTGGGGACTGGTAGGTGAGCATAATCTGACCAAATTTATGTGTTGGCAAAGTAAGACTCAAAGGAAACTTTTTAAAACTTTTTAAAGATATATTTTAGGTGTTATAATTTTCAGTATCTGTATGTGTTTAATTTAAAATCTGGCTTAAGCTTTGCAGATTAAAAAAAAACATATATCTAGTATGTGTTTATGATTGGCTTTTGAAAACTGAATGGTTTGGGAGTAAGTTTTAATTAGAAAATACTGTCTTTGGGTTTTCTCCTAGTCAGTATGTTGAACACCCTGTAAGAAATTGCCCAAAGTGAGTTCTAGAGTGTTCTTTATTTGAAATCCCGTGTTAGATACAGATGTACTTTCAAGACTGTTGTTATCATGTTTATAACCTTGGAAAAAATTCTTTTTAAAACATTTTTTTTTAAGTTTATTCATTTTGAGAGAGAGTATGAGCAGGAGAGGGGCAAAGGGGGAGAGGAGAGAGAGAATGCCAAGCAGGCTCCATGCTGTCAGCGGAGAGCCTGATGTGGGGCTTGAACTCGGGAACTGTGAGATCATTACCTGAACCCAAATGAAGAGTTGGGCACTTAACCGAATGAGCCACCCAGGTGCCCCCACCTTGGAGATAATTCTTGGTAGAAATGAATAGACAATAGAGTTGTGTCACAGATGTTCTGATAATCACCACCAGAGAGCCACTGAATAACAAATACAAGGGGTATTTTTAATCTTTTTGTAAATCTATTTTTAGAAAACTAAGTATGAATTTCTTATACTATAAATTGCCTATCTTTAAGGAATTTTCCCCAAGTGTTTCTTACATAATTTAAACAAATAATATAATGGCTGACATACGGTAAACACTTTGGTAAATATTTATCAGGTTATTCACTATTTGTATTTCTGAAATAGTAATAAAATCTAGTAGATATTTATATTATTATTGTTGTGAATTTTTATATTACATGATTCAAAGATGAAAACTCTTCAGCAGAAAAGCTTTAGAAATCACGTCTAACATGAACGATGAGATCCCTAATGGTAAATGTGAATTGCCCTGTTCCCTTTAATCATAAATTCTATCTTTTTTTTTTTCTTTCACAGTTGCATCTATCTTAAACTTTAAGGACACAAGGACTTAAATTACTTTAATATATACCAAATAATTCCTTAATGCATCAATTCTACAATGATATTTTTATTTCTTTAGAATAAGTTTTTTGTTGTTTTACCTTTTTCTGTTACTTGACCATAGTTAGTATCAAGAACTTAAGGGCCAAAATGAGCATTTAAATTTGTGTTTTCAATATTTACAGACAGTCTAGCTTTTAAATAGAGGAGCATATTGTAGATATTATGAAAAACCTGGTTTCCTAGTGAGATTTAAAAAGCTCAATCGTGGGGTGCCGGGGTGGCTCAGTTGGTTAAGCATCTGACTTTGCTCATGATCTTGCGGTTTGTGAGTTAGAGCTCCGCGTGGGGCTCTGTGCTGACAGCTCAGAGCCTGGAACCTGCTTCGGTTTCTGTGTCTCCCTCCCTCTCTCTCTCTCTGTCCCTCCCCTGCTCATGCTCTGTCTCTCAAAAATACATAAATGTTAAAAAAAAAATTAAAAAAACCCCTCAATTGTGTTCAAATAATATTGAAGTAAATATTGTTTTATTTGCTGTTGGTAACTGTAGTGGATAAAATGTACCATGATTTTTATCTTGGTCTTTATTTTTATATTTTCCTATGTCACGTGCCTCTAGTGTTCTTATTTATGAATATAAGGATTGGGAACTTTAGGATCTCATAAATGGCTATGGACAGAATTATTTGTATTTAGAAACTGTAAGTTTTGTATGTGACTGTTTTAATTTGGTTTCCCACAGCACAATGGAAAGAGTTGGGGCTTCAGGCCTTACCTCCAGGCCTCATGGTAGTAGAAGAAATTATTTCTTCTGAGGATGAGAAAATGCTTTTGGAAAGTATTAACTGGACAGAAGATACAGGCAATCAAAATGGCAAGTAAAACTTTTAAAATGTGTTATTTAAATGTCTCTGCAGGGGCGCCTGGGTGGCTCAGTCGGTTAAGCGTCCGACTTCGGCTCAGGTCACGATCTTGCGGTCCGTGAGTTCGAGCCCCACATCGGGCTCTGGGCTGATGGCCCAGAGCCTGGAGCCTGCTTCCGATTCTGTGTCTCCCTCTCTCTCTGACCCTCCCCCGTTCATGCTCTGTCTCTCTCTGTCTCAAAAATAAATAAACTTAAAAAAAAAAAAATTTTTAAATGTCTCTGCAAAATGCCACGTTACTGCTCCTTCTTTCCTCCTCCTCCTTTGCTTTATTAAAACTCTAATATTTCCTCAAAATTATTGGAAGTAGCCTAGATCTAATATTAGGCAAGTCATACCAGTAATTCTTAGGAGCATCAATCATAAATGACATTTATATAACTATCAATTTTAAGCTCCAAACTAATTAATATTTATTAGCTAACTTTTGTAGAGCTAACACAGATAAGCCCTTTCACATGTGTTATCTTAGTTGATCCTCTCCCCTCTAAGGCACATTTCCTGTGGGGAATCACCAGTTCACAATGCAGGAAGAGCCTCCTGGAGATTCTTGCAAATTAGTTACCCTGACTCTTTCCGGATCTTTAATGGTCTTGTGACTGGCAGTGTTTGTGTTTAACTCTTTAAAGTTGACTGGAGTGAAAAAAGGGATTGTCACAATTTTAGACTGAAAATGTAGCAGAGATGAGGTAGAGTGGTTAATTTTATTAACGACAATAATTTAGCAGTTAGCAAAAATTACTATTACTAAGGGAATCTTTACTCACAATTTCGACTTCGAATATACAAAGAAATGCAATTCTTTTTCTCTCAAGTAGTTTATTTTCTTCTCTTCGTATAGTTCAAAAATCTTTAAAGCACAGAAGAGTAAAGCACTTTGGTTATGAATTCCACTATGAAAACAACAATGTGGATAGAGGCAAGCCATTACCTGGGGGTAAGTAATTGTGAATCGGTGGCAAATGCTGAGTCAGAAAAGAAAGATTTAATCTATTGGAAGGATGTCATAGTATGTTTCATTTGTCATTTCTAGGTAAACTGGTGAGATAACTGGTTAAATTTAAAACATTTAAATTACATACGTAGTGCAGTTTTGTTATCAGAACTGGATACATATAGCCAAGGCTGAAGTCCCTCTTGAACACCATCCTTATTCGCATACCTCGGAAGTAGTACTGTTAACCGGCTAGTACATTTTATTCCAGTCCTGTAACAAATGAGTTTACATCCCACCAGGGACACCTGTAAAGGTAGATAGTTGTTAGTATGTCATACTCACTATGTTGTGGTTATATGTGATATGTTCACACATTACGTGTATCCTTCTGCTTGTTCTTTTCCCTTCGTTAAATGTCTGGGAGATCTAATACAGCTTTTTAATTTTATTCAGTGTTTAGCGGTAGCTTATTCAGTTAGTTCCCTGTTGGTAGACATTTAGGTTGTTTGTAGTTGTTAGCTGTTATAAATAGTGCTGCTGTGAGTGTCTTTGTGCCCGCCTGTCATGCAGTAAGCCAGGAGAAGTAGAATAGTTGGATCGAGGTTGTGTTCATTTAAAAATGTTAGTAGATACTGAAAAATTGCCCCCTAAAGCAGCTGTGCCGACATATTCTTACCAAGCGTGTACCTCCTCTCCCACCCGCCACGCCAATATTTGATGCTGTAAAACTTTTAACTTTCTGTTATTTTTGACTCCAGTGAAAGTAAGTTGGTTCTACTTTGAAAGCTGTGTTTTGTTTTTGTTTTTTAAATATTTTATTTTTTAAAGTAATCTCTGTACCTAATGTGGGGCTTGAACTCACAACCCGGAGATCAAGAGTCTCATGGTCTTATCAGCTGAGCCAGCCAGGTGCCCTGAAAACTGTGTTTTTCTAAAGGGAAATGACTTGGAATAACTAAGTTAAATTTAAATTTAATTTAAAATAATTAAAATAATTTAAAAAGAGCGGTCAGGCTAATGTCTAGTATATAATAGTAACTTTTATAATCTTCTTGCTGTTTTACAAAATACCAAAATTGTCAGCACAAGTGTTCTTTTGGATAAATATTGATTAAAATCAATAAAATAACTTCAGAAGCTTCTCGAGAAGGTTTTGTTTTTATTTTGTTTTGCGTTACGGGTCTATTGCTGCATTGGGATCTGACTGTGAAATTAAAAGCTGTGTGATTTTTCTCACAGTGACTTTATTCTTGAGTAAAACATGCAAAGTAAATATTTTAATATGTTTCACCTTTATGATTACCGACATCAGGTCTTCCTGACATTTGTGATAGCATTTTGGAGAAATGGTTGAAAGAAGGTCACATTAAACACAAACCCGATCAGTTGACTGTAAACCAGTATGAACCTGGGCATGGTGAGTGCTTCTTCTTTTAATACTCCAACCACATAGTTCATAACGAAGTAGAGTACGTAACTCCCGAAAATCAAAGATACTATTTTTTATCTTAAACTATCTCTTCACAGTAATTTGCTTGTGTTTGTTACATGTAAGGCAAACGTTAATCCCTTGAGGAACTTACTTCTCAAAGTGTAGGTAAGCAGGCTGACATAGTTGCTGTGTGATTTTTTTTTTTTTTTTTTTTTTTTTTGTGATTTCTTTTTTTGTTCACTCACTTCTCTACATTTCATTTAGAGAGAGGGGAGATTGTTTTAAAGACATAGGAGACAAGTGTGATAGAGAATCCAAATAATTTACAGATACCTGGTCTCTCTCTTCTTTCCCCTCAGAACGTGAAGACAATTCTAGGATGGAACGTCAGTGAAAAAATCTTAGGGTCCTGATTTTTTTGCATTTATTAGCATCTTCATTTGATGTTTGTAGTAACGAAATGGTCTTTTTTTTTTTTTTAATTTTTTTTTTTTTGACGTTTATTTATTTTTGAGACAGAGAGAGACAGAGCATGAATGGGGGAGGGGCAGAGAGAGAGGGAGACACAGAATCGGAAGCAGGCTCCAGGCTCTGAGCCATCAGCCCAGAGCCCGACGCGGGGCTCGAACTCACAGACCGTGAGATCGTGACCTGAGCTGAAGTCGGACGCTTAACCGACTGCGCCACCCAGGCGCCCCTGTAGTAACGAAATGGTCTTAAGGATCTGACTAATGTCAGACATTGCAGGGTTTTGGTTTTTTTCCTGCTTTTATCACAATGTATTATAATTGCCTGTTTACCTATCAGTGTTTCTGTTGGTCTGTATGTTCCTTGAGGACAGGGGTACATCTTACTTGTTTTATGTACTCATACCATGTGGCAAAGTTCCTTTTTCTAGGAAATACTCAGTTAACATAGATGAGAAATGGGTAGAGGAAGCCGCATGTTAATTATTGATAGGCTTGGTCCTTACACCTGGCTGTCGCTTTTGCCCTGCGTGTACTTGGGGATCCAGTGTTCAAGGAGAATGTGACTTTGGTATTTATCTTTCACACCTTTCTCTCGGGCTGGGACCGGGTAAATGTCCTAGGTCAGCAGTGACTCTCACGTTTTGGTTTCAGAATTGAGTGCCAGTGGCACTTCATCATGAAGTTGAGATATTTTTAGTTGAGATTTAGTTTGATTTTGTTTAGTCACATTCACCCTAAATGTTTCCTTTTAACTAAAATTATCCTACACTCCCGATTATCACACAGTGTTCTCAACCATAGTAATGAGAGGCTGTATTTAGAGTCATCTTAAATCTGCTAAAAGGAAAAATGAACTGACATGTTATTTTATTTTCTGTCCCAGGAATTCCTGCTCATATTGACACACATTCTGCTTTTGAGGATGAGATTGTTTCTCTCAGTCTGGGGTCAGAGGTAAACGTTCACACATTTTTATTAGCTATCTACAACTCTATTACCTTATCGGATGCCAGGAAAACCCCTGTAATTTGATTTTTCACACATTTCACCTGAAGCCCTTGACTACAATCCAGACTGGCCTTACCCATGCAGCACTGCCATCTAGTGGCGGAAGGCGGTAGCTGCCGGCCACGCAGAAAGGAAACAAACCAGAAATGTGCGTGTCCAGAATTTTGATGCTTTTTCACATATATTAAGTGATTTGGTCTCTTCACGACACCTGAGCAGTACACGGTAATATCCTCATTTTTACAGATAAAGAATAAGTGGCTCATGTGTATTCGTTGACTTGTTCGTATCGCTGCACTTTACTTGAACTGCTAAAGAAGATGTGAAAAGTGTGATTTCCAGTGATGGTTGCAAACTGCAGATAGAGTTTTAGTTAAAAATCAGAACTTTAAGTCCAGAAGAACCCTTAACATATGAGGTCATCTGATCTAACTAGAGGTTGCTTCAAAATCTAATCTTGTTGCTGAGGGCCGATACTATTGGCTAGGGGGTTTGTTTGTTTGTTTGTTTGTTTTTTTAAAGGATATTTATTTTGAGAGAGAGAGAGAGAGAGAGAGCAAGAATCCCAAGCAGGCTCCGGGCTGTCAGCACAGAGCCTGATGCGGGGCTGGAACTCATGAACTGTGAGATCATGACCTGGGCCAAAACCAAGAGTCAGACACTTAACTGAGCCACCCAGGTGCCCCAAGTGCTTTAGCTTGTTAACCCATGCTGAGCTCGTGTGATCATGTTGATTCTGGGACAAGCAAGCTGGTGTCATTTGATGAGACGGAACCACTGTATCAGCTACATGTGTGGATTTTTTATTAAATGCTTTAAAAAGTAATGAGGATGGGTAGGAAAAAGAAAAAGGTCTTCTTTGTCTAGCTTATTTTTATCTTGTTAATACTGGCTTATGGCTCTAGGGGATCAGTAAAGAACATCTTTGTCCTTTCCTCTCAACTGTGTACTGAACTGAGAAAGGAGACATAACTGGAGATCAGACTGTCCTAGATCTGTAGCCGTGTTCGTGTTAATACTTCCCCTTTGAGTTAAGAGACACGTCGTCCTTGTCCCTGGCACAGCCAGATGGCTGGACACCTTCCTCATAGAGTCAGAGACTTCCCCTAAAACAGGACTTGGAGGAGCATATATTAGGTTCTGCAAGCCAGCTAGATCGGAAAGAGAGAGGAAAGAGCTCAGCCAGATGCATGGCCCCAGGCAAGCCACTCAGGGGAAGCCAGGCCTTCTCTCCTGGGAAGTTAGGGGTGGGAGTGGGGTGGGGAGGAAAGCCTGGTATGTTCTATACTTTCACTCCAGGGGACATTCCCTCCCCTCCTGGGGAAATAGGAGGACTGGGAACTAAGTGTCCCCCGACAGCCGAAAGTTGTAGAGAAGGGACAACGTGCCCCTTACCTGCACAGATAATCTGCTGTAATTGTTGTCTCCACTTGGTGTCTCTGAAGGCACATAACTGTTAGCTGCCAGTTTGCATGGTGGGGATCTTGGTTACAGCTGGCCTGGTAAGAGCAGGAAAACATCCATGTTATACATTATGACAAGAACAGCAGATTTTCAGCAGATTTGTAAATGAGTTTTTGAGGGGTAGAGAATCTTTCTAACTTGGGGAAAAATATTCACTCGACAGGTAAGTTTGTCATGCTATTTAAAAAGTTGACTGTATTTGGAGCCCTTTGTTTCATATGAAAAATGGCATTAACATCAGCTCTTGCCTGGCTGAAGGATTGGGGGCTAGCGTATGCGGACTGCGTTCTAACTCTGAGCACTGGGTACATGTAGAGACATCTTACTAAGGGGGAGCTACTTCTGGGGCTCCTTCCTGGAAGGTGTATCAAAAGGAAGGTTACATTCCCATGGCCTCAAAATAAGATTTCCAGTGGTCACCAGAAAAGTGACCTCAGCTTTTCCTCTTGAATTTACCCACTGTCACACCTGGGCCGTGTGCTGTTTGCTTTTTCCTACTGTGCAATTGCTGGTTCTTTACCCCCGACCTGGAACTGGCTCCCAGACTTCTGTCCTTTTTTTCTCTATGTTCTCAGCCTTGACATCCTTAATTGTTGTAAGAAATTTATTACAGTGTCTATCCCAGTAATAATTTGTCATCATAACCTTTTTTTTTTTTAGTGTTTGTTTTGTTTGTTTCTCCTTGCCCAAAATCTTTGAGATTATATTTAGCTCTTGACTTGCTTGCTTTTCCTAGAAAATTTCTGAGAACTCCTAATATTTTTGAGTATAATTGACTTACAATATTATATTGAGTTCAGGTGTGATGTAATGATTTGATATTTACATATATTACAAACTGATCAGCCATAGCAAGTCTGGTTACCTTCTGTCACCCTGCAAAGTCAATATGTATCACATCAAGATTCATGGAAAGACTGTCCAGACGGTTACCACAGTGGGCACAGATCGCTGCTGGAATTAAACACAGAGATATTTACAGAAGCACTAATTTTATAAGAAGTTGGTTTATCCGTAAATATTTTTCATATTGGTTTCTTTTTTTCTTTTAAGATTTTTATCTTATTTTAAAAATTTTTAATATTTTTTTCAAAGTTTATTTATTTATTTTGAGAGAGGGGGAGAGAGAGGGAGAGAGAGGGAGAGAGAGCACATGTGAGCAGGGGAGGGGCAGAGAGAGAGACGGAGAGAGACAGAATCTAAAGCAGGCTCCAGGCTCTGAGCTGTCAGCACAGAGCCCGATGAAGGGCTCAAACCCACGGACTGTGAGAGCATGACCTGAGCCGAAGTCGGACGCTCAACCGACTGAGCCACCCAGGTGCCCTGGGACAGTTATTTTCGTTCTAGTACAGTCAACATGGCATTGGGCCACATCTTCATTTTTCTTTTTATCCAGTGTGTCCCTAACATTCAGAACTTCTGTGGATGAGTAGGTCTGCTGGTTTGTGGGCCAGAAATAAATGCTTTCCCTTACTTGGTCATGTTCATTTTTATAATCAAATTCTGTTTTCACTTAAGTATTTTCTCAAACTTGTGTTCGGAAGATTCCTATATTTGTATAATTTTCTCATCTTACAAGGTCTCTTGGGAGCCAAAATTCCCTTTTGTGTCAGTTGGGCAAATGAGGGTCTGCTGACAGTTTTTAAAGTGTACTCTTTATCTCCTTTATATGCAGTAATATTCATGCCCTTACAGTAAGGATAATGGCAAAGAGCTATGTCTATTTTGGCCAGTAATCTGCTAACAGAGTCTGTTTCGTGGTGCGACATCATAAAATAGAACATTTTGTTGTATTCGAGGTCTTCTAAGTACCAATTCTTGGATCTTTTCAGGTAGAATTAGTACATTTGCTTTGTAGCAAGATAGCAACATTATTGTCACTCCAGGTATGTAGAACTAGAATAAAATTTATCAGTTGAGTGCAGAAAACTACAATAGAGTCAATTTTAGGAGATGTAGTTGGATCCACTGGTTGGCTGCTTATTGAGAAGTCACTGATTTGGGGATAATATTGGTAAAGATACATATGTATTGTAAACATTTTGTTTTACCTCACATATAAATTTACTCACCGGTATTTTGATGTAGGTCCTTTCTGTGAGAGTCCACGGTCTGCCTTGTCTTTACAGTTTTCATTCCTTTAAAGTGAAGCAAAAGCTTAAAGACATCTATGGAACCTTCCATAGGTTTTAGGTTTTTTAAGGTTTTAGGTTTTGATGTTTTTATTTCTAAGGTTTTATTATTGAACTGTCACATCTGTTACAACGTTTATTATTTTGCCCACTTCTACTGAGTCTTTCAACAGCATTCAACCTGATTTATAGAGAAAAAAACCTATCTTCTCTTAAGTCAGTTTCATCGGTTTGCATAACAGATGATTAAATCGAGTAACCGCAGAACATTTGTGGATGGCACAGAGTGCTTCACTTGCTCAGGTACAGCCCAGCCGGTGAGAGTAGAGGTCCGAGAGCGTGTCGGAGAGTTGCCGAGGATCAGCAGACACTCAGGGCGTGAGTGTACTTTCTAGAAGTAATGGAGCCTGTTGGTTGGTCAAATAGATAACCTCTTAAAAGAGCTTTTATTTTTATTTTTTTTAATTTTGTTTTTTATTTTTTAAACTTTACATCCAAATTAGTTAGCATATAGTGCGACAATGATTTCAGGAGTGGATTCCTTAGTGCCCCTTACCCATTCAGCCCATCCTCCCTCCCACACCCCCTCCAGTAACCCTCAGTTCTCCATATTTATGAGTCTCTTCTCTTTTGTCCCCCTCCCTGTTTTTATATTATTTTTGTTTCCCTTCCTTTATGTTCATCTGTTTTGTCTCTTAAAGGCCTCATATGAGTGAAGTCATCTGATATTTGTCTTTTTCTGATGGACTAATTTCACTTAGCTAATACCCTCCAGTTCCATCCACGTAGTTGCAAATGGCAAGATTTCATTCTTTTTGATTGCCGAGTACTACTCCATTGTATATATACACCACATCTTCTTTATCCACTCCTCCATCGATGGACATCTGGGCTCTTTCCATACTTTGGCTATTGTCGATAGTGCTGCTATAAACATCGGGGTGCATGTGTCCCTTCAAAACAGCACACCTGTATCCCGTGGATAAATGCCTAGTAGTGCAATTGCTGGGTCGTAGGGTAGTTCTATTTTTAGTTTTTTGAGGAACCTCCATACTGTTTCCCAGAGTGTCTGCACCAGCTTGCACTGCCACCAACAATGCAAAAGAGATCCTCTTTCTCCGCATCCTCACCAACATCTGTTGTTGCCTCAGTTGTTGATGTTAGCCATTCTGACAGGTGTAAGGTGGTATCTCATTGTGGTTTTCATTTGTATTTCCCTGGTGATGAGTGATGTGGAGCATTTTTTCATGTGTCGGTTGGTCATCTATATGTCTTCTTTGGAGAAGCGTCTATTCATGTCTTTTGCCCATTTCTTCATGGGATTATTTGTTTTTTGGGTGTTGAGTTTGATAAGTTCTTTATAGATTTTGGATACTAACCCTTTATCTGATATGTCATTTGCAAATATCTTCTCCCATTCTGTCGGTTGCCTTTTAGTCTTTCTGATTGTTTCCTTCGCTGTGCAGAAGCTTTTTATTTTGATGAGGTCCCAGTAGTTCATTTTTGCTTTTGTTTCCCTTGCCTCCAGAGATGTGTTGAGTAAGAAGTTGCTGCGGGCAAGATCTAAGAGGTTTCTTCCTGCTTTTTCCTCTAGGATTTTGATGGCTTTCCGTCTTTTTTTTTTTTTTAATATTTAATGTTTATTTATTATTGACAGAGAGAGACAGAGCATGAGTGGGGGAGGGGCAGAGAGAGAGGGAGACACAGAATCTGAAACAGGTTCCAGGCAACGAGCTGTCAGCACAGAGCCCGACGCAGGGCTCGAACTCACGGACAGCGAGATCATGACCTGAGCTGAAGTCAGAGGCTCAACTGACTGAGCCACCCAGGCGCGCCCGATGGCTTTCTGTCTTACATTTAGGTCTTTCATCCATTTTGAGTTTATTTTTGTGTATGGTATAAGAAAGTGGTCCAGGTTCATTCTTCTGCATGTCGCTGTCCAGTTTTCCCAGCACCACTTGCTGAAGAGACTGTCTTTATTCCATTGAATATTCTTTCCTGCTTTGTCAAAGATTAGTTGGCCATACAGTTGTGGGTCCATTTCTGGGCTCTCTATTCTGTTCCGTTGATCTGAGTGTCTGTTCTTGTGCCAGTACCATACTGTCTTGATGATTATGGCTTTGTAGTATAGCTTGAAGTCTGAGATTGTGATGCTTCCTGCTTTGGTTTTCTTTTTCAAGATCGCTTTGGCTCTTTGGGGTCTTTTCTGGTTCCATACAAATTTTAGGATTGTTTGTTCTAGCTCTGTGAAGAATGCTGGTGTTATTTTGATAGGGATTGCATTAAATGTGTAGATTGCTTTGGGTAGTATCGCCATTTTAACAATATTTGTTCTTCCTATCCAGGAGCATGGAATCTTTTTCCATTTTTTGGTGTCCTTTTCAATTTCTTTCATAAGCTTTCTATAGTTTTCAGTGTATAGATTTTTCACCTCTCTGGTTAGATTTATTCCTAGGTATTTTATGGGTTTTTTGTGCAACTGTAAGTGGAATCGATTCCTTGATTTCTCTTTCTGTGGCTTCATTGTTTGTGTATAGGAATGCAGCCGATTTCTGTGCATTGATTTTATACCCTGCAACTTTGCTGAATTCATGAATCAATTTTAGCAGTTTTTCGGTGGAATCTTTTGGGTTTTTCATGTAGAGTATCATGTCATCTGCAAAGAGTGAAAGTTTGACCTCCTCCTGGCCGATTTGGATGCCTTTTATTTCTTTGTGTTGTCAGATTGCAGAGGCTAAGACTTCCAATACTATGTTGAATAACAGTGGCGAGAGTGGACATCCCTGTCTTGTTCCTGACCTTAGGGGGAAAGCTCTCAGTTTTTCCCCATTGAGGATGATATTAGCGTTGGGTCGTTCATATATGGCTTTTATGATCTTGAGGTATGCTCCTATCCCTACTTTCTTGAGGGTTTTTATTTTTATTTATTTATTTTAAAAACATTTTTTTTTAATGCTTTTTATTTATTTTGAGACAGAGAGAAACAGAGCATGAGCAGGGGAGGGGCAGAGAGAGGGAGATACAGAATCCGAAGCAGGCTCCAGGCTTCGAGCTGTCAGCACAGAGCCCGACGCGGGGCTTGAACTCACAAACTGTGAGATCATGACCTGAGCTGAAGTCGGACGCTTAACCGACTGAGCCACCCAGGCACCCCTCTTGAGGGTTTTTATCAAGAAAGGATACTGTATTTTGTCAAATGCTTCCTGTGCATCTATTGAGAGGATCATATGGTTCTTGTCCTTTCTTTTATTGATGTGATGCATCATGTTAATTGTTTTGCAGATATTGAACCAGCCCTGCATCCCAGGTATAAATCCCACTTGGTCGTGGTGAATATTTTTTTTAATGCATTGTTGGATCCCGTTGACTAATACCTTGTTGAGGATTTTTGCATCCATGTTCATCAGGGAAATTTGTCTATAGTTCTCCTTTTTAGTGGGTATCTGTCTGGTTTTGGAATCAAGGTAAGGCTGGCTTCATAGAAAGAGTTTGGAAGTTTTCCTTCCATTTCTATTTTTTGGAACAGCTTCAAGAGAATAGGTGTTAACTCTTCCTTAAATGTTTGGTAGAATTCCCCTGGAAAGCCATCTAGCCCTGGACTCTTGTTTTTTGGCAGATTTTTGATTATTAATTCGATTTCCTTACTGGTTATGGGTCTGTTCAAGTTTTCTTTTTCTTCCTGCTTCAGTTTTGGTAGTTTATATGTTTCTAGGAATTTGTCCATTTCTTTCAGATTACCCATTTTATTGGCATACAATTGCTCATAATATTCTTTAAACAAATTTTTTTTAATGTTCATTTATTTTTGACACAGAGAGAGACACACAGCATAAGCGGGGGAGGGACAGAGAGAGAGGGAGACACAGAATCCGAAGCAGGCTCCAGGCTCTGTGCTGTCAGCACAGAGCCTGATGTGGGGCTTGAACCCACAAACAGCGAGATCATGACCTGAACGGCAGTCGGACACTTAACCGACCGAGCCACCCAGGTGCCCCAGTGATATTCTCTGATTATTGTTTTTATTTCTGTTTTTTTGGTTGTGATCTCTCCTCTTTCATTCTTGATTTTATTTATTTGGGTCCTTTCCTTTTTCTTCTTGATCAAACTGGCTAGTGGTTTATCAGTTTTGTTAATTCTTTCAAAGAACCAGTTCTCATTTCATTGATATGTTCTACTGTCTTTTTGGTTTCGATAGCATTAATTTCTGCTCTAATCTTTATTATTTCCTGTATTCTGCCTGTTTGGGGTTTTATTTGCTGTTCTTTTTCCAGTTCCTTAAGGCGTAAGATTAGGTTGTATATCTGAGATCTTTCTTCCTTCTTTAGGAAGGCCTGGATTGCTATATACTTTCCTCTTATGACTGCCTTTGTTGAGTCCCAGAGGTTTTGGGTTGTGGTGTTATCATTTTCATTGACTTCCATATACTTTTTACTTTCCTCTTTAACTGCTTGGTTAGTCCATTCATTCTTTAGTAGGATGTTCTTCCGTCTCCAAGTATTTGTTACCTTTCCAAATTTTTTCTTGTGGTTGATTTCTTGTTTCATAGTGTTGTGGTCTGAAAATATGCACGGTATGATCTTGATCTTTTTGTACTTACTTAGGGCTGATTTTGTCCCAGTACATGGCCTATTCTGGAGAATGTTTCATGTGCACTGGAGAAGAATGTATATTCTGCTGCTTTAGGATGAAATGTTCTGAATATATCTGTTAAGTCCATCTGGTCCAGTGTGTCATTCAAAGCCATTGTTTCCTTGTTGGTTTTTTGATTAGATGATCTGTCCATTGCAGTGAGTGGGGTGTTGAAGTCTCCTACTGTGATGGTATTACTATCGATGAGTTCCTTGATGTTTGTGATTCATTGATTTATATATTTGGGTGCTCTCACATTTGGCACATAAATGTTTACAATTGTCAGGTCTTCTTGGTCTATAGATCCCTTGATTATGATATAATGCCCTTCTGCATCCCTTGATACAGTCTTTATTTTAAAGTCTAGCTTGTCTGATAGAAGTATGGCTACTCCAGCTTTCTTTTGTTGGCCATTAGCATGATAGGTGGTTTTCCATCCCTTTTCAATCTGAAGGTGTCTTCAGGTCTAAAGTGGGTCTCTTGTAAACAGCATATAGATGGATCTTGTTCTTTTAACCATTCTGTTACCCTGTGTCTTTTGATTGGAGCATTGAGTCCATTGACGTTTAGAGTGAATACTGAAAGATATGAATTTGTTGCCATTATGATGCTTGTAGAGTTGGAGTTTCTGGTGGTGTTCCCTGGTCCTTTCTAATCTTTTGTTGCTTTTGGTATTTATTTATTTATTTATATATATATATATTTTCATCTTTTCTCTCTCAGAGAGTCCCCCTTAAAATTTCTTGCAGGGCTGGTTTAGTGGTCACAAACTCCTTTAATTTTTGTTTGTCTGGGAAACTTTTTATCTCTCCTTCTGTTTTAAATGAGAGCCTTGCTGGATAAAGAATTCTTGGCTGCTTATTTTTCTGATTCAGCACACTGAATATATCCCTCCACTCCCTTCTGGCCTGCCAAGTTTCTGTGGATAGGTCTGCTGCAAACCTGATCTGTCTTCTCTTGTATGTTAGGGACATTTTTCCCTTGGCTGCCTTCAGGATTCTCTCCTTGCCTGAGTATTTTGTGAGTTTGACTATGATCTGCCTTGTGGATGGTCAGTTTTTGTTGAATCTAATGGGAGTCCTGGATTTTGATGTCTGTGTCTTTCCCCAGGTTAGGAAAGTTTTCCGCTATGATTTGCTCACATAACCCTTCGACCCCTATTTCTCTCTCTTCCTCTTCTGGGACCCCTATGATTCTGATGTTCCTTTTTAAGGAGTCACTGATTTCTCTAATTCTTAAATCGTGCTCTTTTGCCTTAATCTCCCTCTTTTTTCCTGCTTCGTTATTCTCTATAAATTTTGTCCTCTATATCGCTGATTCTCTGTTCTGCCTTGTCCATCCGTGCTGCCGCTGCATCCATCCGTGATTGCAGCTCAGTTATAGCATTTTTAACTTCATTCTGGCTATTTTTTCTTCTTTTATCTCTGCAGAGAGGGATTCTAATCTATTTTTGACTCCAGCTATTATTCTTATTATCGTGATTCTAAATTCTGGTTCAGACATCTTGCTTATATCTGTGTTGGTTAAATCCTTGGCTGTCGTTTCTTTGTGCTCTTTCTTTTGGGGTGAATTCTTTCGTTTTGTCATTTTGAATGGAGAAAAGGAATTAATGAGTGAGAAAAAATTGAAATTAACAAATTAAAATTAAAAAAATATTTATATTAAAAATTAAAAACTCACACATGCACAAAAATCGAATAGTTGGTGCTAGATCCTAGGTGTGTTTTGGTCTGGGTGTTGAAAGTGGTTTGACAGATTAGAGAAAAAAAAGGGGGGTGGGAGAGAAAAAAAAAGGATATCGTTTGAGAATTTGAAAAGATGAATACACTGAAGTAGACTAAAACAAGATGATGGGGGTAAAATAGAATTTGAAAAAACATACACAAAAGTAAAGAATATAGTAGAAAAAAATTAAAGAAAAATATTTTTAATAAAAATTAAAAATAAATATGAATTTTTTTGTTTTCTGCATTTAAGAAAAAAGAAAAGAAACAAAAAAGAGAAAAAAAGATAAAAAAAGAAAAGAAAAAGAAAAAAAATTGTTTGAAAATTTGAAAAAGTGAATACGGTGTAGTAGACTAAAATAAAATGATGGAAGTAAAGTAGAATTTGAAAAAATTTACATAAAAGCAAAAAATATAGTAATGAAAATTAAATAAGAATATCTTTAATAGAAATTGAAAGTAAAAATGAAGTTTTTCTCTTCATTCAAGAAAAAAAAGAAACAATAAAGAAAAAGAAAGGAAAAAAAGGAAATTGTTTGAAAATTTGAAAAGGTGAATAAAGTAGACTGAAGTAGACTAAAATAAAATGATGGAAGTAAAGTAGATTTTGAAAAAATTTACACAAAAGAAAAAATATAGTAATAAAAATTAAAGACATTTTTAATGAAAATTGAAAATAAAAATGAATATTTTCTCTTTCTGTATTCAAGAAAAAGAAAAGGTTTGTAAAAGAGAAAAAGGAAAAAGAAAGAAAATTGAATAGATGAACCTGCTAACAGATTGAAGTAGGACTGAAATTGCTTCATTTTCCCCTAGAAGTCAGTCTGTGTAGCTCTTTATAGTCCATAAATTAAGCCGGCAGTGAGGTTTGTGTTCTTGAAGAGCGAAGCTGTCCCAGTTGGGTGGGACTCGGTATAACAGCTCCGCTCTCCACTAGATGGCGCTGCTAGCCCACTGGGGTGGATTGTTGCGGCGCTCATAGGTGCGTATTCACATGCTCGGGAGCGGTGAAAATGGCGCCACCCAGCTACCCAGTGTGTTCTCTTGGATAGGCAATTGCGCACCATCGTCTGCCTTCAGCTCTCGTCCACTCCCCGCTTCTTTACTCTCTGTGGCCAGACCCCAGGCAGTACCTCTCTCCCAAGCCTTGTCTCAGATGTGGCTGTTTTCCACGGCCCCTTATGTCCACGGTCTGTGGCTTTGACCCATTCCTCCCCTCTGCAGGAGGGTTTCACCAAGCAATGGCCAAATATAGGCTGTACCCAGGTTCGCCCGCTGGACCTTGTTGTTGCCGGTGCCCCGAGACTGCAGCCAGATGCCAGCCCGCCCCAGAAAAAGTTTGTGAGATATAGCATAGCAGCAGCGTCTCAGGGATTATGGAAAATTGCAACCGAAATCTGGCACCAGGCTATACCCTTAACGACCTTGTCCCAGCACCAGCAAATGTGGCCACCTTCCGGGGTCTGCTGGGACCAGGTGGCTTCAGCAGTCTCTACCAAATGTCCTTCCAGCAGTGGAATTGCTTTTCCCTGTGTGGCCTGAGAACCTCCCAGACCCCACTCTGTTCCTGGGGATTTACCCTTCCCACCAGAGCACCGCCAGGTATCGAGCTGTGGAGTTGCAGCCTTTGCGCTCCCCTTGTTTACAGTCTTAATGGAATTTAAACCCTCTCCTTTCTCCTTTCTCCCTTTTTAGTTTAGTCCCTGTGGCTGTTTCCAGTTTTCTACTTTCTCTCCAACTGCTTTTGGGGAGGGGTGCTTTTCCCGTATTCTACCCCGTCCCCAGTCTCTGTCCTCTCTCTGCCCACAAAAGCAGTTCCCTACATTTTGCGGCTTCTCACTCCCCACGTTTAGCTCTCCGTGCCATGTACCTGCTGAATTCTGTGGTTCAGGTTGTGTGCATTGTTGTGTTATTTCTCCAATCAGTTTTCTCGGGTATAGGATGGTTTAGTGTTGGTCTGGCTGTATTTCATGGACACAAGACACACTAAAAGCTTCCATGCTGTTACGCCATCTTGGCTCCTTCCTTAAAAGAGCTTTTATTGACGTGAACAGCATTTTCACAAGCAATTTGGGAGATAGAAAAACATTTCCAGCCTTGACTACCCCGTCCCCACCTCAGATTTTCGATGTGAATATCCAGCTCTCTAAAAGATGTTTTCTTTTTTCTACATATGAACTTGTTATCTTTGTCTTTAGCCATTTACCACCCACTGCTATTCTCCCGTACAAAACAAAACAGACTTTGTCTCTTCCTCAGTTCCCTGCTCTGTTTAATTTCCTCCAGTCGATCAGTGTAGAACCTGGGAAACGTTCTTGACGTACATTTTTAAAATTGTGAATTTTGCTTTCAAGTACTATTTTCACTGCACCCCACAATATTTTCTTCCAAGAACAGCTCCTAGGTGTAATTGTCAATAGCTGCACATATTAAAATAAACACTCATGAAAGCTTCACCACTCTCAAGATAATGAACATATCCATCATCCCCAAGAGTTTCCTTGTGTCCTCCTGTTCCTTAATATCTTAGATTACATAGTATTTTCCAGAGTTTTTATACAGCAGTCATGCAGTATATACTCTTTCCTGTATGGTTTCTTTTACTCATCACAATTATTTGAGATTCATTCAGAGTTGAAGCGTAATTGGAATCTTTACTTTTTTGCTGAATAGTATAAGAACTTCAGAACACTTTAACTCTGAGACTCCCTTATAATTTACATACTGTTATTACTGTGCAGTTGAATTCTCTTCATTTTTTTTAGCTACTTCCCTGATTTATACCATTAGTGATCATTTAGACATACTTACCATTTTCTTTTCTCTTCATTCCTTGATCTCAGACCTCCCATCTGGGATCATTTTCCTTTTCCACAATGTACAACCTTTAAATTTGCTTGAGTCCAGGTGCACTGCTGGCTGCCCCTGTTATTCTGTCTGCAGGTGTCTTCACCTCACCTTCATCCTTCAGGCTATTTTCACTGGGTATAGAATTTGAGGTTGGCAGTTCCTATAGTGCGTGCAAGACTTCATTGACTTCCTTGTGGCTCACATTATCACTCCCATGACCTTTGTTTATTTCTCTGGCTTCTTTTCAGATTTTCTTCTTTTTCTTGTGTTTCCTGTACTTTTATTTTGATGTGCCTGATTATTCTGTTTATTTTTATGGGTTTATTTATTCTTGGGACTTATTGGGTTTCTTGAACCTGTGGATTTTTTACTCCCCATCAATTTTGGAAAACTCTGAGCCATTATCCCTATAGATTTTTGCCTCTGTTCTGTTCTCTGTCCATCTGCCTGTTTTCTATAGACTTTATTTTGCTTGCCCTCTCTTCTGTGTTTAGTGTATTTTGTTAGAGACAGTTTTCTTCTGTCACTAATTCTTTTTTTCAACCATGTCTTATTGCTGTTAAACTCATTCATCAGTGGCCTAGTTTCAGTCATGGTATTTGTCAGTTTCAGAGTATCTACTTTGTTTTTCTTCAAATTTACAGTGTCTTTAAAAAAAATAATTTCCAGTTCTCTGCTGAAATTTTCAGGTTTAGCATTTATATCTGTAAACTTGGTAAGAATTTTTATTTTATAGCCTGTTTCTGATATTTATATATTTGAGGTCTCTGTGGTTCATTTCTGTTCTTTAGAGATATCTAGAGATGTTTCTCTAGACTATCTTTTTCCCGAGCAGGTACTGTGGTTTATTCTGATTCAGAATGTCTGAGATGAAGGCCAGTTCTCTATATTTATAGAAGGCTTACAGACAATTATGATATTTAGCTAGAATTCTGAGTCGTTGAGTTAGAAAATGTTAAAATGCTAAATCTGTACAATATCAACTTCAAAGGCAGTAGGATTTCATATTAATCTTTCACAGAATAAATAGAAATGAGGTAATATAGGCACCCGATGGCAGTTGTAATCATCATTCAATCAAATGTTCCAGTGTAGTGCTAGAAACTGAAAAAGTTAAAGTCTGTGTGTCTTGTGTCTAGATCCTTACGTTTTCACACAGCGATTGGGTTCATCGTTGGACAAGTCAGGAGAGTTGGGTTGTAGCTCATCCCTACTGGTAACTCTTAATGGACCATGGAGAAGTCACCTCCTTTCTGTGCTCTCTGTCACAGATTGAAGTTGGCATATAATTTTGAATTTTAATTGTACAGAATTGAGAAGAATTCAACAATAACGGCAGCTACTGTTGCTGCCACCCCTACTGCCGACACTGATGTACCATAATCGTCGCACCAGCAGTGAGTTGTTGTTGTTTTAGTGTATAGTTCATAGTTTTGGAGTTTTTTGTTTTGTAATTGAGATGTAATTGACATATAACATTGTATTAGTTTTGGGAGCACAACATAATGACTTGGCATATGTGTATATTGCGGAATGATCAGCACAGTAAATCTAGTAAGTCCCAGTAACTCTAGTGAGCATCTATCCCTGCATATGATTACAATGTTTTCCCCTTGTGATGAGAGCTTTTAAAATCTCTCAGCAACTTTCAAATATACACCACCGTATTACTATTAGTCATCATACTGTACCTTATCTCCCCACGATTTACTAGTTCTATAACTGGAAGTTTGTTTACCCATTTCACCCACTCTGCACTCCCTGCCTTTGGCAACCACCAATCTGTTCTCTATCTGTGAGTTTGGTGTTTTAATTTTTTTATATTCTACATATTAAGTGAGCTCATATGGCATGTCTTTGTCTGACTTATTTTACTCAGCATAATGCCCTCCTGGTCCAAGTCCATTCATGTTGTCACACATGGCAGGATTTCTTTCTTTTTAATGGCTGAATAATATTCCATTGTGTATAAATATCACACCTTCTTTATCCATTCATCTTTTGATGGACACTTAGATTGTTTCCATGTCTTGACTGTTGTATATAATACTGCTGTGGACATGGGGGTGCAGATATCTTTTTGAATTAGTGCTTTCATTTCTTTTGGGTAAATACCCAGAAGTGGAATTGCTGGATCAGAGAGCAATTCTAGTTTTAACTTTTTGAGGAACCTCCACACTGTTTTTCACAGTGGCTGCACCAGTTTGCATTCCCAGCAGCAGTGCACAAGGGTTCTCTTTTCTCCACGTCTTTAACTCTTTAATACTTGTTTGGCTTTCCTTCCTTGCTTCTTTCCTTCCTTCCTCCCTTCCCCTTCCCTTCCCTTCCCTAATTTTTTTTCCTTTCTTCCTTCCTTTCTTCCCCTTCCTTCTTTCCCTCCTCTCCCCTCCCCTTATTTTTTTTTCTTCCTTCCTTCCTTCCTTCCTTCCTTCACCTTCCTTCTTTCCTTCTTCCCTTCCCTTCCCTTCCCTTATTTTTTTCTTCCTTTCTTCCTTCCTTTCTTTCTTCCCTTCCTTCTTTCCCCCTTCCCTTCCCTTCCCTTCCCTTCCCTTCCCTTCCCTTCCCTTCCCTTCCCTTCCTTTCCCTTCCCTTCCTTCTGATGGTAGCCACTCTAAGAGATGTGAAGTAGTACCTCATTATGGTACCTATGGAAGCTATTCTAATAAGTGGGTTTTGCTTCATGAGAAGTAAGCTAGGGCCTCAGGAGTAGATATACTCGTGACTACTATTGTTCTTTTTGCTTTAGCTGTCTCATTGTGGTTATCTGTGTATGTGAATCTGTTGACTTATTTTGCCTAAGGAGGAAAGCTCAGAAAAGAATTAAATGGAATTTTGGAAGCTTTCTGTCCAAAAATGTAAGGTACATCACCCTATTCTTTTCAAATAAATTGTTGATGGTGAATTTATTCATTCATTTATTCATTCAAAAATATTTGTTGAGTGTAATCTACTAGACAGAATGCAACAAGTAAATAAGCATAAAATATCATAATTTTTTAAAAAGCTTTTAATGTTTATTTTTGAGAGAGAGAGGCAGAGCATGAGTGGGGAGGGGCAGAGAGAGGGAGAAACAGAGAGAGGGAGAGAACTCAAAGCAGGCTCCAGGCTCTGAGCTGTCAGCACAGAGCCCGACGTGGGACTTGAACCCATGAACCGTGAGATCATGACCTGAGCGGAAGTCGGATGCTTAACCGATTGAGCCACCCCGGTGCCCCCAAATAATGTTTTTTAAAGCTAAAATGTTTCATTACCTTTGGAGTTTTGTCATATATAGAGCAAAATTTAATTTTACTGAAGTGGTTTGTGATTGTCTCTTGTTTTTGGATTCCGACTTTGGGGGATGTGGATTTTCACTTTACAGTTCCTGCAAAGGAATGAAGCCTCCGTGTGGTAAATGAAAGCTGATAGCAAGTGGTCCCAGTGCAAACACGTGAGCATGAATATATTACAGACATTTAAGCTAAGCATTTATAATATTCAGTGGTGGCTACAGTGTGTCCAATTCAGCATCTTTTCTTTTTCAAGTGTATTCTTCCGTTGTGCAGTGTTTACTTTGCTCTCTTTTGTGCCTTTTGCAAATGTATTTAGACCATTTAAACTAAAAAATGCTTCCACTTTTGTTTTATATTCTACTTGAGCTCAGCCAGACAAAACGGTTCAAAATCATGTGTATTTGGGGAAGATGTAGAGATGCCAGCCTCTATGCTTTCAGCAGCGGAGACCTAGTTTTGGAAGACAGAGTCGTATTCGACAGGTGGAATTTGCTGACATACGCTCTAGAGTTGTTTGTGGTGTTTTCTTCTGAAGTTTTAGCCTGATTTTGCTTGTTTCACACATCCACTACTGTAGGCAGGTTCCCAGGTATGGATCCTAAATGCACACGTGGTATCTGACCAGCGGGGAAAGTTTTCACACCAGAAGCTCAGATGATGCTCTGCCTCTTGCATCCTCTCTCAGAGGCAGTGGGGAACGAGGGCATTTGGGCCACAGCGGTAGTTCTTTCCTGCACGTACTTCTTGAAGGACCACTTTGCTGTGCCACAAAGTACCATCTCATCTATATGTTCCAATGCGCGACTTTGCCCCTCACGACAAGAATATTGAGGCCTGGACATTACAAAATTGCTTCTGACTGTGCAACAAGGGAGTAGAGTTTGTTTTCTTTCAGCGATTTTCAAATGGGAGACCGTGGGTCTAGTATGTTCAGGGTGTGTGGCTGCCACAGTTTCTTTCCTTTGAGTTTCACAAGACTTGGTAATCTTGACTTCTCAGCGTTCAAGAAATTTAGCAAATTTCAAGGCTCCTGCTTTTGTTGTTGTTTGGAAACATATCTTGCCAATAGGAGTCCAGGAAGGGAAATAGGTTTGTTTTGGTCTTTGATTTTAACTTGCCTTAAAGGATGAAAACTAAGCAGACTTATATGGCGCGGGTAGGAGATTGAAAGGTCATTGACATCAGCCAGTGTTCTCCAAGTGTCCCAGACAAAATTCCTATTAGTTCCTCTGCCCTGGAATAATATGGTGTTATCAGCAGGCTTTTCTTCCAGCTACTTTTCAGTTTAGCAAAGTACACATTTAGGGGCGTCATTTTTTGTAGAGAGACAAAAAATTATTATTTGTTTTACTAAAAATGTTCTAAGTTCCTCTTCTCCCCCACAATGGACTATATATCTCATGATACACTGGGATTCTGTATTTGTGGTCCAAGGAGAGTATGTAAACAGACATTTTTGACATGACCTGTATTTCTTTGTAAATACTTTATAGCTTCAGTCTCGTATATTTGCATTCGTGACTCTCTCCCTTTTTCCTTTTCTCCTTTCCCACTTGTCCAAATGTGGTAGACATGGCCCTGATGAAACATGTAGAGTCACTTGTTTGCCATTTTAAAAAAATATTCATTTATTTATTTTTTAGAGAGATAGAGGTGGGGGTGAGATTGAGTGGGCAGACACATAGGGAAAAAGAATCCTCAGCAGGCTTCACGGTGTCATCTCAGAGCCCGATGTGGGGCTTGAACTCACAAACCATGAGATCGTGACCTCAGCTGAACCCAAGAGTCAGACGCTTAACCAGCTGAGCCTCCCAGGAGCCCCCTTGTTTGCCATTTAAAATAAGCAAACTCTTGCTTCATTTGAATCCAATGAAAACATCAGTGCAATTACAGAAGATTTATATTTGGCAGGAAATGGGGAACAGGTGGACTTCTCTAGCTCCTGCTACATTCTCAGCTGTGGGATATTTTCTTCAGTCAGACATAGTGACTTCCACCCTATCAGTCTTCATCGTTCTCTGTGACTCACATGTCATGCTTTACATCATATTGTCTCTTGTGCATATGCCGTTCAGGGTTTCAGAATGTTCATGATCTCAACCCAATTTTCTAACCAGTAAGGATCCACATTAAGTTTGTCTTCTTTCTTGGAAATGCTCCCAGTAGCAATGTACTCTTCATTTTCCTGTTTAGCCGACACGGAGATCTATTTATTTCATGTACTTTTCTGTCATGAGTCATCTTTCCTTGAGGATAGAGTGATGGCTGTGTCTGGGGTTTTCACTTCTATTGTACTTTGAATGCATAAAGGTTTTATAAGATCAGAAAGTCTAGGATTTTTTGTTTGCTTGCTTTGAACTGAACATTATTCTCCATCATGCCCCACGAGCTTGCTGGGACCTTGATCTTTATTGACTCTGCCATCTCGGAAAATAAGGAAAATAGGTAAAACCAAAAAGAATAATTGGAAAAAGCTCCTGTGGAGCAAAGCTGTCACATTGGCAGAATGATTCAGCAGTTGCAGGGAGCGTTATTGATTGTGAATCCTTTGTGAATTTTTTAAAAAGTTTTTTTTTTAGTATTAACAAGCCTTGTTTAGTTTAAATAAATATGATATAAATAAATATGATAAATATGATGATAATGACAGTCTGTTATGATGGACTGTTTTAAGAAAAATTTAATTTCTTTTAATTTTATAAATAAAAATTACTTTCTTAAATTAAAAAAAAACCAAACTCTCACATTGTATACCTGTGAGGTAATAGAAAACAAGTTTATTAGTCTGTGTCGCCAATTCCTGGCACAGAACTCCAAAAACACTTCTAAATTTCCTAAATAAGAAGAGTGCTAGGAGCATTTTTTGTTCTAATATTTGGTAACTCACCCGGGTTCCTGACACAGACTTCCTAAGTCCTTTGGAATTCCCTGGGGGATGGCAGTGTCTTGTTCTAGTGAGATGACTCCTCATGGGCTCCTGGATGGTGGCTGCTCACCAGAAAGACCAAGCCAAGGTCAGAAGCTTGGAATTTTCAGTCCCGTTCCCTGTTTTCCAGAGGCGAGAGGGGCTGGAGATAGAGTTAGTAACTGATCATGCCTACATGATGAAGCCTCCGTAAAAATCCCAATAGTCTGGGGGTCAGAGAGCTTCCGGGCCGATAAACATGCAGAGGTGCTGGAAGAAGGGCACAGTAGAGAGGGTATGGAAGCTGTGTGCCCCTTCCCACACACACACGGCCCTGCACGTCTCTTCCATCTGGATGTTCATCTGGATCCTTTATAATAACATTTTATAATCAACTGGTAAACAGTGAGTGAACTGTTTTCCTGAGTTCTGTGAGCCTGTCTAGCAAACTAATAATGATTATCATGAATAATAATGATAAGTATTATGTATATTCTAACCTAATTCCCGTAAAATTTGACTTACTTGGTAGTGTATTTTTCTTCCTTGAAACTTGGCTTCTGTATTCAGGACACATATTTCCCAAATAATTAGCATCAAGTTCATACTTGTCTTGTTAGTTCTGATCTTTTGTCTAAACTGAGATTTCCCAATTTTAAGATCATTACTCTCTGTTGATGGAAGGAAATGTGTTTGCATTTTACAAGTAAATAGGCACTGTAGATTTGTAACAAATGTTGAGTGTTAATTAGCCAGGAACTGTAACCTCTGGGCAGGTGAGGACATGATTCTTGCTTACCATTGTGGCCTTTGAAAGCTCACACAGTGAAAAATAAATATTCATCTAAGGAATAAATGGGAGTCTAGTCTCTCAGAATAGTTTCTTGTCAACAGTTTTCATTTCCTTAAGCCACAAATGATTTTCTCTGATAAAAAAAAATTAATAAATCTGCTTGTCATTCTATCCTCTACGTGGACCTTAGTTTTTCTTCAGAAGATTGAAACCTTCATGTGTTGGTTTTTTTAAAAAATTTTCTTTTTAAATGTTTTTATTTTTATTTTTGAAGGAGAGAGAGACGGAGCGTGAGCAGGGGAGGAGCAGAGAGAGAGGGAGACATAGAATTTGAAGCAGGCTCCAGGCTCCGAGCTGTCAGCCCAGAGCCCGACGCGGGGCTTGAACTCACGAACTGGGAGATCATGACCTGAGCCGAAGTCGGACGCTTAGCCGACTGAGCCACCCAGGCGCCCTTTCATGTGTTGGTTTAAAAATGGGTCAGAGTGGGTTTTTCTCCCTTTCCCTCAACTTTTTAGTATGAAAATTTTCATATAGGAAAATAGAATGAATTTTATAGCAAATACCTATATATGTACCACCTAGATTCTACAGTTAACTTTTTAACATTTTTGCTTTATCGAATAGTTGTCCGTCTGTCCATTCTTTTAACAGTCCATCGTCTTACGTATACATTTTGGAAAGTTGCAGGTATCATTATACTTCACCCCACAACTTAAGAATTCATCTGCAGTGTTTATAAATAGAATATTTTTAGAGCATGATTTTTTGAAATTTCAAAAGTGATCATTTGGAACAGATAATTGTTAGAAAATGAAATTCTGTCAGTTCGCTTTATTTTCCCTATTTCCCAGGACAGATGCGAAAGGGAGAAAAGCACCTTGGGTCTTTATAATTCTTTGTAGTTTACGAGGAATTTTCATGTCTGTTGTCTACTTTGAACCGATAATAGTCGGTAACAGTTGTTATGCGAAGTACTGTGCTAAAAGTTCACCTTTAACAAAGATGCTTTGCTAAGTTCCGTTCATCCTGCTGATACTTCGTTGTCATATTTATTTTTCAAGTGGATTGAATTGTTCACTTAAAAATATTTTTTAGCCCCATGGTGTGCCTTTTAAAGTCACCTTTGTCAGTTGCTGCTATGTTTAGACTGAACTCTTTGGCAGTTGGGTTCCTGAGGACAAATAGTTTCCTGGTGTTGTATCTTAATAGGTTGTTATTCATAATAATATTTGAGCACAACTTAGAAAGAGTTACTGAAAATGTTCCTGTGTTCTTCGATTGTCTCCTATAAATTAGCCTTCAGTATCCAAAATGTTGCATGACTTTAAAGGCAAAATGGGTTATATGAGAATAGGCATCTAATAGTTGTTTGGGGGGGGGTGTTATTAATTATTAATATCCTGTGTATAATTATATTGTAGAATTTTTATATTATGTGCCAGATAGTGTCTTTTATGTCCATTATATATTTAATTCATGTAACAGTCCTATAAGGACTGAGGAAACTGAGGCACAGAGGGGTTAACTGACTTGTCCTGGGTCATATAGCAAGTAAATGGAAGAGTCAGGATATGAATGTTTCAGCCCCCAGTCCTAGCATTTGACCACTGCCTTCGTGTTTTGCACTGTATGTATGGTCCTCAGACCACCTGCATCATAATTTCCTGGGGTGATTGTTAGAAATGCAGATTCCTGGGCCTCATCCTAGACCTGCTAAGTTTGAGCCTATGGATGAAGGGTGTTTTTTAGCCATCCAGTTGATTTTTATGTGCACAGAAGTTTGAAGACCACCGTGCTATACTCTTCTGTAAGCATTATCGTGTCTGAATCCCTGTTAACCTGGAAAGCCAGAATCAATTAATCATTCTTACCCTTGGAGTACATGACATTTTTGATTCATCTTTATGCTTTTGTCTTTCCTTCAAGGTTGTCATGGACTTTAAGCACCCAGACGGCATCACAGTGCCCGTTATGTTGCCTCGTCGGAGTTTGCTGGTGATGACCGGAGAATCTAGATACCTCTGGACACATGGGTATGTATTGAAGTGACCTTGATGACAGAATACCTCTTCCTTTGTGACAGTTCTCATTCTCTCCTGCTTGAGCTGCCAGAACCAGGCCCCATGTCTGTACATTGAGGTGTCCAGGTTTAAATCCCCAGAGATATCTATGCCCCTTTTTTGGTAAATCTTAACCTTTTATTTTGATAAAAGTCAAGTTTAATGGAAAGTTGCTAGCATGGTATAATGAACTCCCCTCACCTTTCACCTAGATTTACCATTTGTGAACATTTTACCATGTGTACATATTGTTGTACATATTATCATTATTATTATTGTTATTGCTGAGTCGTTCGAGAACAAGTTGCAGACATTATGATCCTTTACTCTTCCATGCCTCATTGCAGTTTTCCTAAGAGCAAATATATTTATTACATCAGGGGTTGGCAACCTATGGCTTGTTGGCCAGATTTAGCCCATAGCCTGTTCTGTGCAGCTCTTGAGCCAAGAGTGGTTTTTACATTTTTATTTTTATTTTTTTTTTTAAATTTAGGATTATTATGATTGTGATTATTATTTTGGTTTTTACATTTTTAAAGGGTTGTAAGAAACAAAAGCAACAGAGAGTATGTCACAGAAACTGTACATGGCCCTCTATGCCTCAAATATTGGCTATTTGATCCTGTTACAGAAAAAGTTTGCCAAACCCTATGATAGAAGGCTGCTGTGCAACTCAAATTCAGAAAACTCAACATTGATAAAAATACTCTTAGCACAGTCTTATACAAACCATCTACAGATTTTGCTGGTTGTACTTCATAGTTCAGTCCTGTCAAAGACTGCCAGTAGTTAAAGTAGTAAAAGCAGATTAAACTGTTGCAGTAGGAGAAAAGGGACCACAGTATAGAATTTGCCCGGATTCCAGATACAACAAGGAAAAGTCAGGATTGATAGCCAAGGAGCTGGGATGGGGGTGGGGCAGTATCAGTAGGGGGAAAATTACGAAGAGGAAACATCAGTGATGGGGCCAGAGCGGGGGGCCGGGGGTGGGGGCACTTCTGGCTAAATCCACATAGGATGCTTGCAGATCAGAGGTCACCTGGGGGTGCCAGTTGGGGAGTGAGGAATATGTTTGGTTATTGAGGACAATCAGATATCTAGAGTGGGGGATTCTGGTTAAACTGACTCAGCAGGATTCTTTCTAAAATTGGGCTCTTGCCCAAGGATGGGGTTGAATCAGGCTCAGAGAAGGCCAACTAAAGTTTGGTCAAGCAGAGGATCTTTCCTAGTGGTTTATAGTACACTTCCCCTCTGATCTGGGATCCGTCTGTGAGTTCACAGTGTCCTTCCCCTCTGATCTGGGACTCTGTCTATGACATGCTAACTTGTCAGTTCTCTTTAGTCTTCTTTAATTTGAAACAGTTCCTCAACTTGTCTGTGTTTCATAATTTTGGCATATTTAAGGGGCCAGTTGTTTTCTAGAATGTCCCTCACTTTGAGTTTGTTTAACTGAATCTAATCTCAAAGAAATGGGTTTATGCACTTTTGATAAGAATATATCTTTAGTCTTGAGAAGGGAGACATCATACCATTAAAATTTACTTATATTCTACTTAAAATACTGCTGGGTTCTTCACTTGCTAATAATGTCCTGCTTGAAGATTTTAACTGATTCATTTTTATAAGAATTCAAGGAAATGAACATGTAAATGAATTTGTAACCTGTATTGAATGTGAACCATAAGAACGGATGGCCTGATTTTGTGCAGTGAGGCTTAAATTTACCTGATTTTTTTTTCATGGCCATCTAAAATATTTTCACTTAACAGTAAATGAAAAAGGTGAGGTGATCCAATGGCTTCAAGTATTCCTAGAATTTTGAGAATATTCACATTTTCTTTTTTTTAGGTTTAACCTTTTTTCTGTTGGTAATGTTTAAACTTCAGAGCAATGGTATTTCAGCAAATACAAAATGAAAAATGACTTTTCATAAGCCTGTGTTATAAACATGTTTTAATCTATTCTGGGTGATGGTACAGATTAATTCTCCTAAACATCATTTTGATCACATTATTTTCTCATCCAATGTATATTGTGCTGTTCATTGTTAAGAGGAGTTATCTCTGCAAGATTGACCAGAGGGCAGTTATGTCTGCCCTCAAATGTTACTTACAAATTCTTAATTTGATCTAGTTCAGATTTCCTATTCTAGTCACCATGCTCTTTACGGCAGATGGGCAGCACGTGGGTCAGATGTAGTGGTCAGGCGTGTTCTCTTTGGCTGGGGTAGTGGTGGTATGTGTGGTAGCATGTTAAAAAATTGTGTACATAAGAAAATCAGGTGCTTTCACATAAAAATCTGAGTCTTCAGCGTCCTTTGAAAGTTGGGAAATGTGAGGCTCCTGGGTGCCTCAGTCAGTTGGGCATCCAACTTCGGCTCAGGTCATGATCTCACAGTTCATGGGTTCGAGCCCAGCATTGGGCTCTGTGCTGTCAGCTCAGAGCCTGGAGCCTGCTTCAGATTTCTGTGTCTCCCTCTCTCTGCCCTCACACATGCTTTGTCTCTCTCTGTCTCTCAAAAATGAATAAACATTTACAAAAAAAATTAAAAAAAAAAGAAAATTGGTAAATGTGACAACAATGGGCCCTAGCAGCCCTTGGCCATGGTTTTATTAAGTCAGTGGCCTTCTTTAGATGAGGCGGACGTTCTCAAGTTCTCTGCAGTTCCTGCCTGGTTCTGTGGTTCCCCACACTGAGGCTGAGCATCACCTGTCACTTACCACTGTGCTTGCACTGTTGTGTTTATCTTGTGACAGAGTCACCTGAAAACTAAATAGATCTCGTCTGTGTTACAAGTAGAGAATGGAAAGCTAGAATGGGTGGAAGAGAACACTTTGTTGTTTTGAAATGAAACAATTCCAATGTGTTTAACGGCAAACGACGCATTTCTTTTTATTATTATTATTATTATTATTATTATTATTGTTTTTAATGTTTATTTATTTTTGAGACAGAGAGAGAGCATGAACAGGGAAGGTCAGAGAGAGAGGGAGACACAGACTCCGAAGCAGGCTCCAGGCTCTGAGCTGTCAGCACAGAGCCCGACGCAGGGCTCGAACTCACGGACTGTGAGATCCTGACCTGAGCTGAAGTCGGATGCTCAACCGACTGAGCCACCCAGGCACCCCACCAAATGACACATTTCTAAACAAGCCCACCTGCTTCATGAGGGTATTTGACTACCCAGGGAGGCCCTTATTTATACATTTCTTTGATTCTTCTTTTAAATTACTTTTGGAGCATTTTCTTTGTGCTGGCCCTTGTGCTTAGAGTTTCACACAGTTTGCTGAGTTAACTCATCCTGTCGCAGTGGAAAGTTTGTTCCATGCTTTGTCCCATTTTTAAAGAAAATTGGAACATAAAGAGGTTATGGAACTTGTACAGAGTCATAGAACCATTAAGTGTCAGAGCCAAGATGAGAAGCCAGGCAGTCTTGCTTCAGGATCTGTGCCCTTAACCTTGATGGTCCAGCTGGACTCGATTGCTCTCTTTCCTCCAAATTTATACGGTGCCCTCTGTACCCTCTAGCCTTTCCACTTGCGCCAGCCCTCAGTGCAGTAGGCTTCCTTTCCTTTGTTTTTAAAATAGAGCTCAACCTTGACTTCCTTTATAATTTATAAAACTTCTGGGTACATTAGCCTGAAATAATTTCTCCCTTAAACTCCTAAAGATTGTTTGATCCTTGAGATGTCTCTTCTATTGAACTATTATTTAAATCTAAAAAATGTTTTTATCTTTTTATTTAAGATTTTTTCAACTAGATTATAATTTGAGTACAGAAGGAAAAAAAGGATGTTCAGTACTGTTTAAAGAATCCATTCTTGGGGCGCCTGGGTGGCTCAGTTGGTTAAACGTCCGACTTCAGCTCAGGTCACGATCTCGTGGTCCGTGAGTTCGAGCCCCGCGTCGGGCTCTGGGCTGATGGCTCAGAGCCTGGAGCCTGCTTCTGATTCTGTGTTTCCCTCTCTCTCTGCCCCTCCCCCGTTCATGCTGTGTCTCTCTCTGTCTCAAAAATAAATTAAAAAAAAAAAAACGTTAAAAAAAAATAAAAAAAAAATTCATTCTTTAAAAAAATATTTTTTAAATGTTTATTTATTTTTGAGAGAGGGACATACAGAATGTAAGCAGGAGAGAGCCAGAGAGGAGGAAAACACAGAATCTGAAGCAGGCTCCAGGCTCTGAGCTGTCAGCACAGAGCCTGATGCGGGGCTTGAGCCTATGAACCGCAAGATCATGACCTGAGCCGAATTCAGATGCTTAACCGACTGAGCCACCCAAAAGCCCTAAGAATTGATTATTCTTAACCTATGGATTACCCATTGTGGAAAATCTCAGAAAAGCAGTTAAGTATTGCTTGGCCTTTGTCTAAGCTTTAATTGTAGGCAAGTGAAGTAATTGACTTAAAAGAGCCATAACTGGATAGAACTGGAGAGTGTTATGCTAAGTGAAATACGTCATTCAGAGAAAGACAGATACCATATGTTTTCACTCTTATGTGGATCCTGAGAAACTTAACAGGAAACCATGGGGGAGGGGAAGGGGAAAAAAAAGTTAGAGAGGGAGGGAGGCAAATCATAAGAGACTCTTTAAAACTGAGAATAAACTGAGGGTTGATGGGGGTAGAGGGGAGGGGAAAGTGGATGATGGGCATTGAGGAGGGCACCTGTTGGGATGAGCACTGGGTGTTGTATGGAAACCAATTTGACAATACAATTCATATTAAAAAAAAAAAAAAAAAAAAAAAGAGCCATAACAGAGAACTACTTAGTCCTCAATAGAGAAATTTACTTGCTAATAAGAGTTTCAAGATACTCATTGTACTAAAATATCTTGACTGCATTTAATACCATAGCTTTAATCATTTTCAGCTATCAGGGTAACAATCATATAAAATCAGGCAATGATTGCTTGCTTTTGCTTCTAAAAAATTGCCTTCAGTGCAAGCTGTTTTCCAAGAGCCACTCTCCTAACTTGTTTTATGAGACCAGCATTACCCTGACACGAAAACATGTCAAGGACATTACAACAAAAGAAAATTACAGACCAATATCTGTCATAACAGAGATGAGAAAACATTCTTAAAAAATATTAGAAAATCCGATTGTATGAGATATATAAATACATCATGACCAAGTAGAATTTATCCCTGGATTGCAAGATTGGTTTAACATTTGGAAACCAAAACGTGTAATTCATGACATTAAAAGGACAAAGGAGAAAAAAAATATTTAATCATCTTGATTGATGCAGAAATTGTATTTGACAGAATTCAGCATCCATTCATGATAAAAACTTGGCAAACTAGGACAAGAAGGAAACATCTTCAGTCGGATAAAGGCTATCTGTGAGGAACCCACAGCTAACATTTTATTGAATGGTGAAATATGGAATGCTTTTTCCTAAGATTCTGAACAAGGCAGGGATGTCTGCTCTCACTACCTCTATTGAATATTATAGTGGGTGTTTTACATAGTATAGTAGGTCAAGAAAAAGATGTAAAGATTATTGAGATTTGAAAGGAAGAAGTAAAACTCTTTATGATTGTGGATGTAGGAAAATCCTAGGAAATCTAAACAAATGTTAGAACTAAACCGTGAATATAGTAAAGTTGTAGCATACTAGGTCAAGATTCAAAAATTAATTTTTGGAAAATGAAATAGAATACTTAAAAAATTTTAAAAAATATCTATTTACTTTTGAGACAGAGAGAGAGAGAATTGGGGAGGGGCAGAGAGAGATGGAGACACAGAATCCAAAGCGGGCTACGGGTTCTGAGCTGTCAGCACAGAGCCAGATGTGGGGCTTGAATGCAAGAACCACGAGATCATGACCTAAGCTGAAGTGGGACGCTTAACCAGCTGAGCCACCCAGGTGCCCCTGAAATAAAATTCTTTTTAAAATAGCATCAAGACCTGTAAAATACTTCGTTTTAGTACCCGAATTAGTTAATTATGATGTGGTTTAAAAAGATATTAGCCTGGGAATTCTGATTCTTTTTTAAATTGAGATATAATTCACATATAAATTGCGTTAGTTTCAAGTGTACAACATAATGATTCTTTATCTGTATGTGTTGTGAAATGATCATCACAGTAAGTCTGGTTAACATCCATCACCACATGTAGTTACAGGCTTTTTTTGTTGGGATGAGAACTTTTAAGATTAACTGTTAGCAACTTTCAAATATACAGTTCAGTGTTATTCACTGTAGTCACCATGTTATACACTGCATGCCCAGGATTTATTTATGTAACTGGGAATTTGTACCTTTGACCACTTTCACCCATTTTACACGGCTCTGCCTACCCTGGCCCGGCCCCACCAGCCCCACAGCCACCAGTCTGTTCAGCATACCTGTAAGGTTTTTTAACAATGTTTATTTATTTATTGTGAGAAAGAACACGAGTGGGGGAGGGGCAGAGATAGAGGGAGGGAGAGAGAATCCCGAGCAGGCTCCGCACAGTCAGCACAGACCTCTATGCAGGGCTTGATCTCACAATCAAGTGAGGTCATGACCTGAGTCAAAATCAAGAGTCAGATGCTTAACCAAGTGAGCCACCCACGTGTTCCAAGTTTGCTTTGTTTTTGTTTTACATTCCATGTATATGTGAGATCATATGGGATTTGTTTCTCTTTGCCAGACTTATTTCACTTAGCATAGTACCCTCGAGGTCCATTTACATTGTTGCAAATGGAAAGATTTCTTTCTTTTTTATGGCTGAATAATATTTCATTACCCTTCCCTCTCCCCTACACACACACACACACACACACACACACACACACACACACACACACATTTTCTTCATTCATTCATTGATGAGCACTTAGGTTGTTTCCAAGTCTTGGCTGTTGTAAGTAACGCTGCAGTGACCATGGACTGCAGATATCTTTTCAAGTTGTTTCCTTTGGAAACAAAAAATCCAGAAGTGAAGTTGCTGAATCATATGATAGTTCTACTTTTAATTTTTTGAGGACCTTCATACTGTTTTCTGCAGTGGCTGCACCAGTTTATATTCCAACCAACAGTGCACATGGGTTCTCTCTTCTCTGCCTGCTCGCCGACACTTGTAATTTATCTTTTTGGTAAGAGCCATTCTAACAGGTATGAGGTGATATCTCATTGTGGTTTTGATTTGTATTCCCCTGATGATGAGTGATACTGAACACATTGTCATGTACCTGTTGACCATCTGTATGTCTTAGGAAAAACGTCTCATCAGATCCTCTGCCCATTTTTTTTTTTTTTTTTTTTTTTATTTTTATTTTTTTTTTTTTTTAAATTTTTTTTTTCAACGTTTTTTATTTATTTTTGGGACAGAGAGAGACAGAGCATGAACAGGGGAGGGGCAGAGAGAGAGGGAGACACAGAATCGGAAACAGGCTCCAGGCTCCGAGCCATCAGCCCAGAGCCTGACGCGGGGCTCGAACTCACGGACCGCGAGATCGTGACCTGGCTGAAGTCGGATGCTTAACCGACTGCGCCACCCAGGCGCCCCTCTGCCCATTTTTAAATGGACTGTTTTTTTGCTATTGAGTTGTAGGAGTTGTTTATATATTTTAGATACTAGCCCCTTACCAATATAATTTGAAATTTTTTTTTTTTTCATTCTGTAGCTGGCCATTTCATTTTGTTGATGGTTTCCTTCACTGTGCAGAAGGTTTTCAGTTTGATGTAGTCCCAGTTGTTTATTTTTGCTTTTATTGCCTTTTGAGAATTCTGGTTCTAACAACAAATTGAAGAAACAGTATAACAGTGACAAAATGAAAACAGAGCTGAAATACATTATTTTCACTTCAGGATCAAATCCATTTTAATGATATAGTTGAACTTTCTCTTTTTTAGGTATGTAGAAAAAACGTATCTGGCTCTTAGTAAAGAGAAATCAACACATTAAGTGTAAAATTATGCTTTTGTATAATTTGCTCAGACCTTTGAGGCTTAGCACATTCTCTCTGAATGTAAAACCCACCTCTATAGGGAGATAAAATTGCTAGGGTAAATCAAGCAGAAAACTTGGCCTCAGATTTAAATCTTGGGGCACCTGAGTGGCTCAGTCAGTTAAGTGTCTGACTCTTGATTTTGGCTCAGGTCATGATCTCACAGTTCATGGGTTCAAGTCCCACATCAGGCTCTGTGCTGATAGTGCTGAACCTACCTGGGATTCTCTCTCTCTGCCCCTCCCCCAGGTTGCTTCCACTCTTTCTCTCAAAATGAATAAATAAACATTTTTAAAAAAAAGTTTTAAGTCTCAGGAATAACTTAACAAAAGATATGCAACACATATACACTGAAAATTATGAAACACTGCTGAGAGAAATTAAAGAAGACCAGAAAGAACGAAGAGATAGAGATGCCATGATCATGGATAGAAACTTAATATTGTTCAGAGGTTGTCCCAAGTTGATCTAATGTTTCAGTGTAATTCCAATTAAAATCTTAAGACTCTTTTTATATAAACTGATGAGCAGATTCTAAAATTTATAAGGAAATAGGAAGGGTCTAGAATAATCAAAACAATCTTGAAACAGATGAACAGTTTTGGAAGATTTATTTTACCCAGTTTTTAAAATTTACTAAAGCTACATAATCAAAAGAGTATAGTGTTGGTGTATAGACAGACCATTGGGGCAGAATACATCCACATATATAAGATCAGTTGATTTTTGACAAAGACCCCAGTATAATTCAGGGTGGAAAAGACATTTAAAAAAAATTTTTTTTTAATATGAAATTTATTGTCAAATTGGTTTCCATACAACACCCAATGCTTATCCCAACAGGTGCCCTCTTCAATACCCGTCACCCAGCCTCCCCTCCCTCCCACCCCCCCATCAACCCTCAGATTGTTCTCAGTTTTTAGGAGTCTCTTATGTTTTGGCTCCCTCCCTAACTTTTTTTTTCCCCCTTCCCCTCCCCCATGGTCTTCTGTTAAGTTTCTCAGGATCCACATATGAGTGAGAACATATGGTATCTTTCTCTGCCTGACTTAGTTCCCTTAGCATAATACCCTGCAGTACCATCCACGTTGCTGCAAATGGCCAGATTTCATTTTTTCTCATTGCCACGTAGTATTCCATTGTGTATATAAACCACAATTTCTTTATCCATTCATCAGTTGATGGATATTTAGGCTCTTTCCATAATTTGGCTATTGTTGAAAGTGCTGTTCTATCCTGTTTTTCAGTCTTTCTTTTCAACCATTATCTGTCCTTATTTTAAGGTATGCATCTCTTATAATTGACATAGAGTTGGACTTTATTTTTTTAATCCAGTTTGACATTCTTTGTTTAGTTGGATATGTTAGTCCTTTTACGTTTAACGTAATTGTTGATTGGATTTAAATGGTTTTTTTTTGTTGTTTTTGTTTTTTTTTTTTTACTGTTTGTTTCCTCTTTGCTCCATCTGTTCCTTACTTTTTTCTCTCATAATTGGTATTAATTAAATATTAGTTATTCTGTTTGTATCTCTTGAATAATTTGTTAGTTGTACATTCTTTTAATATGATTACCCTGAGGATAACTTTTTAAAAGATAGAGACTTCTATTTTTTGTTTTCTCTACAATGCTTAACAATTCAGGAAATCCAGTAGATATTTGCAATAAATTCTTCTAAATTTGCTCTGTTCCCTTACTGTTTTTAAAAGGACCTGAAATACTTTTATGAATGCAGTGTTAAATAAATGATTTTGACTGTCGTTTTTAGAATCACACCCAGAAAATTTGATACTGTTCAAGCATCCAAGGGTCACAAAAGTGGAATTATCACCAGTGATGTTGGAGACTTAACTTTAAGCAAGAGGGGAATAAGGACATCTTTTACATTTAGGAAAGTGAGGCAAACACCTTGTAATTGTAGTAAGTATATAATTTTGGTTCAACTGTACAATGGAGTAAATCAAGTGTAAAAATCTTTTAAAGTCCCATTAGAACCAAGGAGAGCTCAGTCTTAACTTCACTAAGGGTATTTTCCATATTTTGCTTAGTGTTGTACTTAATGTAGATTTTTCTTAACCCATCCCCAGTAGAGTTTATATTCCTTGAAGGCAGGGAGTGCATTTTATTCATCTTTATTTTTCCTAAATATAATAATTGAGCATAGTTGGATGACGAATAAATATTTTATTTATTGGAGTCACACTTGTAGGACATTAAAATATCAGTTATACAAAAATAGTTTTTATTGGAAACAGCTTGTCTTGTTTCTAAATTACTTCTCATTAACCCAGTGAGGAAGTTAGAGATGACAGATTGTTCCTTAGTAAGTAGGTAACTCTAGGGGGATAAACAGTGGTTTGTGTTTTGGTCAGTTTGGAAATCTAGAAGGGAATAAAAGAAGTGGTCAAAAACATGTCAGGAGTATGTTATTTCTACTTATCTATACAAGTACATCATGACCTGTATTTCTTAGACTCAGTGAATAAAAATCCCTTTTATTTTGTAAATAGTATCTGTTAGAAAACTTGAAATTGCTATATTTGATATCTAGTGAAACTTCAGATTTTTGTTTCTTTTGCTAAAAGTGTCATTGCTACCTTAAAACATCAAAATTTTTATCAATTAAAAAAAAAAAGCTTATTTAGTATTTGTTGAGTGTCTAAACTGCCAGTAGTTTTATTTATTTTTTTATTAAAAAAAATTTTTTTTTAATGCTTATTTATTTTTGAAGAAGGGAGAGAGCATGAGCGGGCGGGGGGGAAGAGCAGAGAGAGAGGGAGACACAGAATCGGAAGCAGGCTCCAGGCTTCAAGCTGTCAACACAGAGCCCGACGCGGGGCTTGAACTCACGAACTGCGAGATCATGACCTGAGCTGAAGTCAGATAGGCGCCCCATAAACTGCCAGTAGTTTTATAAGATACTGAAAAATAAAGCATGGCTCATGTTCTCCAGGAACTGAAGTCTAGTTGGAAAGGCAAGCCAGTTTTCTTATGCAAATGTTTCTTTGTTGTGGACATTAATTAAATGTAAGGCGTATTGTAGAAGCTCTGAATGTATATTCAGTTTACAGATGATTTTCACGTTCAAGGCCATCTTTTAGACACTCTTTGTCAAAATGTGTGGGTTTTTAAGGATAAGGGTTGCTCCTCCCTTTAGCTAACTTAGATGTTCATAATTTCCAAGAGAATAAAAACGTTGTAAGATCAGTTTAGGATACTTCTAATGTATATTGTGTCGGATTCTGATGTGACCCAGATAAGGTAACCTGTCCGTTTTCACACGTACGTTTTAGAGCCCTCAGGCTTTCTGTGGCTGCCCTTTTCCCAAACGTCCACAGAAACTGTTTAGAGCTCCACCTCACACATTAGCATAGATGAGCTATCTCCTGCCCCATTGCTCAAGGTTCAGCACCCTCTAACTATAGGCAGGGAGAATTCCTGAAGCCGTGAACACTGCAGCCCAATTCTTAGCTGCCTCACGATTTCTGATTATTTCCTTTGTCCTGACTGTGGTTTCTCCAGGGACACCACTCCTTTTTCCTTTACTTCCCAGAATAAAACGATGTGTATCATGGACTTTGGCCGAAGATAAAGGGAAATTATAGGACAGCAGAGAACAGACAAGGATTTAAAATGAGTATTAGACATGATTGCAGAGAACAAAGGACAACTTCAGAATTCAGTTAATTAGAATAACAGTGTATCCTAAAATTCCTTCGTCATCTTGGCTTGATGGTGTTCTCCTTGGAGTTTGCTGATTCGACTGAAGGAGGCGACACCTGTAGTCACTGAGAATGTGGGCTCCGGCGTTCCCACCGGCTGGGTGCAGTTCGGGCTCTACGACTTGCCATCTTTGTTGCTTGAGGATTGTTATTTGATGTTCTCTGCTTCAGTTGCCTCATCTGTAAAGTGGATGCAATAGTACCGGCTCATGATGTTCCTGTGAGAACTGAGAACACACATATAAACTGTTTCAAAGAGTGCTCGTTTAAATGCCTGTGATCATTACCAAATGATGCCCTTTGCTCCTAGGGCTTGTTTTTCTGAGGGTCTGAGGGCCCCACAAGTCCTATCTCCTCTGCCCACCAAGAGAAAAACCCTACATCATGTTAGATCAGCTAAATTTCTTCTGTTTGGGCCAGGCCCATCAGGAAGCTTTCCTGAATGAGAGGACCCTTAATCCTGAGAGGTGATAGGCACCTGCATTATATGGCCTGCAGACTTGCAGTCATTTCTGTCGCACATGGATTTTTTCCCCTTCTGTGTATGTTAGACCCTTGCACATATAATTAGACTTGTTAGGTACCAGCTATTTTTAAACTGATAAATCAGAGCCTGCTTAGCCCCCGTCACCAAATTTGGATTGATTTGCTTGTTCTTTTAAGAAAACATGATACCTTATGAATCACTTGGATAAAAATGAAAGGTTTTTATTGCTTAATTTTTGCATTAGGTTACCCTTTGGTCTGTGACAGCCAGATGAAGGCGACCCCCCCATCATTTCCAGAGAGCAAAAGAGAAGCCTCACAACTGGAGCAAGAGTATGTCCACCGAGTCTATGAGGAGATTGCTGGGCACTTCAGCAGCACACGACATACCCCTTGGCCGCATGTGGTGGAGTTTTTGAAAGCTTTGCCCCGTGGTTCGTTAGTGGCTGATGTTGGCTGTGGAAACGGAAAGTATCTTGGCATCAATAAGGAGTTATATATGGCAAGTAATTGTTGCCTCTGGCGCTCTTTTGCTTTATTTGTAAGGGTTGTTAGCACCTTCTGCCTTATGATATAATGTTGTTTGTTGATTAGGCCATTACAGAAAAGTTATAACCAACAGATGGAAAATTAATGAGCACTCATTCTTATTTATTCCCCGAGAATTTGTGGGCATGCATGCCATTATTTTGTAATTTCCCCCTTCCCTTTCCTTAGATTTTGCTTCCTGAGATTATTTTATCAGTAATACTATCTTATATCTGTAAAACTCTTTACAGGTTAGAAAGGATATTTACATTTTTTTTAATGTTTATTCTGAGAAAGAGCTTGCAAGTGGGGGAGGGGCAGAGAGAGAGAGAGAGGGAGAGAGAGAATCCCAAGCAGGCTCTGTGCTGTCGGCGTAGAGCCTGACATGGGACTCAATCCCATGAGCCATGAGATCATGACCTGAGCGGAAATCAAGAGTTGGACACCTAACTGAGCCACCCCAGGTGCCCCTGGAAAGGATATTTATAGAAGCCATTTGCTTTGCTTTGATCCTCCTAAATATGAGAAAGTTAAAGCAGGTATTTTCTGGTTTTTTTAATCCTGTTATTTATTTATTTATTTGTTTGTTTGTTTATTTACTTACATCCAGTTTAGTTAGCATATAGTGCAGTAATCATTTCAGGAGTAGAATCCAGTGATTCATCCCCTACATAAACACCCAGTGCTCATCCCAACAAGTGTCCTTCCCAATGCCCTTTGCCAATTTAGCCCATCCCTCCACCCACAATCCCTCCAGCTAACCTCAGTTTGTTCTCTGTATTTAAGACTCTCTTATGTTTTGTCCCCGCCCTGTTTTTATATTATTTTTGCTTCCCTTCCCTTATGTTCCTCTGTTTGGTATCTTAAATTCCACATGAGTGAAGTCCTATGATATTTGTCTTTTTCTGACTAATTTCAGTTAGCATAATATACTCTAGTTCTATCCACGTTGTTGCAAATGGCAAGATTTCATTCTTTGTGATTGCTGAGTAATATTCCATTGTGTGTGTGTGTGTGTGTGTGTGTATATATATGTATGTATATATGTATATATATGTATATACACATATACACACACAATGGAATATTACTCAGCAATATACATGTATATATATGTATACACACACACATATACACATATACATACACATACCTGCACACACACACACAACACATCTTTATCCATTTATCTGTCAATGGACATTTGGGCTCTTTCCATATTTTGGCTATTGTCGATAGTGCTGCTATAAACATTAGGGTGCATGTGCTGCGTTGAAATAGCACTCCTGTATCCTTTGGGTAAATACCTAGTAGTGCAATTGCTGGGTCATAGGGTAGTTCTATTTTTAATTTTTTGAGGAAAAAAACTCTGGAAAATACTGTTTTCCAGAGTGGATGCACCAGTTTGCATTCCCGTCAGCAATGCAAAAGGGTTCCCTTTCTACACATCCCCACCAGCCTCTGTTGTTGCCGGAGTTATTAATTTTAGCCATTCTGACTGGCGTGAGGTGGTATCTCAGTGTGGTTTTGATTTGTATTTCCCTGATGATGAGTGGTGTTGACCATCTTTTCAGGTGTCTGCTAGCCATCTTGATGTCTTCTTTGGAAAAGTGTCTATTCATGTCTTTTGCCCATTTCTTCACTGGATTATTTGTTTTTTGGGTGTTGAGTTTGATAAATTCTTTATAGATTTTGGATACTAACCCTTAACTGATATGTCATTTGCAAATATCTTCTCCGATTCTGTCGGTTGTAAAGCAGATATTTTCATCTGGTTTTTTACTAATGAAGAAACGGAGGCTCACGGACTGTATTCTTCCCTAATGTTGTAGAATTAGGGAATATAACTGGGATTTAAACCCATGCCTCTGATGCCAAATCTAGTGTGCTTTTATTCATAGTAGGAAAATATAAAGGTTACTATTTATTGGTGCTTACTGTTGAGGAAACTAAAGCTTAAGTAGATTAAAAAATGTGACTGAGGTTACAGTGCTAGGCCCAGAATCTGAACTCACCTGTCTCTTATGCCAGGGTTTCTGTTTTCAGTTGCTGTAATTTCCTTTTTCTAAGGTCGACTTTTTTTTCTCCTATGCTGGGAAGTAGAAAGTTCTCCCTGCACTAGTGCATTATTATAAATACATCAGCGCTGCTCTGGGAGGACTGAAGCTTCCCTTTCTCAAACTAGGGAGGGAGGACTAGAGTGAGGACAGTAGGCGAGGAGAATGAGAGCCATCTACGCACACGGGCTACTGTAGCACATCAGATTGTGCGTAATGTGTTTGCACCTCATCCTTGACATCACACACCTATGTCAACAAAGTAAGTTACTCCTGTGCTTGAGGAAAGGTTTGTGCATTAAGAGATAGAAGCATAGCTTTTCATCACGATAAAATGTTAGTAGTTGTATATTGTCATTATGTTTAGATGAAGTTTTAGTTTATAAAGAGAAAGATCGAATGAATTATGTTTTTTCATGTTGAAGAAGTAGGTTTTGATATGCCACTTAAAATCAAAGTGATATTTCTGATTTTGTAATCTTAAGGCACTGTCCAAAATGTTTCTCAATGAGCTCTGCTTTTGCACTTTCTTTTTTTTTTAATGTTTATTTATTTTTGACGGAGAGAGTGACAGAGCATGAGTGGGGGAGAGACAGAGAGAGAGGGAGACACAGAATCTGAAACAGGCTCCAGGCTCCAAGCTGTCAGCACAGAGTCCGATGCGGGGCTCGAACTCACAGACTGCGAGATCATGACTTGAGCTGAAGTCGGATGCTCAACTGACTGAGCCACCCAGGCGCCCCTGCTTTTGCACTTTCTTGATGATAACCCTTAACTTTATCTAGTCAGGCAGCATTTGTGACCAAGAAGCTAGGTTGAAGTCAACCACACTGACTTAGTCATGATGATAACATTATCCTGTTACAATTGAGAAAAATGACTTCTTGGTAAACTGAGGTATAAATCTGAAGCTATTCGAGAAGGAATATATTTAGAAGAGTGGGAAACCCACAAGTACCGTTACCTTCCATTGCTCGTATTCATTTTATCAGTGGCTGTCCGCGTGTATTCCTTCCTGTCTGCTATTCCCAGAGCCTCCGGCACTGTCTGACTTCTCGGGAAGGCTCAGTAAGTGTTGGTTCAGTGAATGAATGAAAGGTACAAGTCTGGTTGGACTTACAGTTTTCATTACACCAGAAATGAAATTATATACAATATAGGGGAGCCTGCTCTTGTAAGCTGCTGAGGCTCCAACCTGTGTATTTGAATGTACTTTGAGCAGCTGTCTTTGAGCCTGAAAATATGTATGTTTCTTGACATTCATGAGGAAATGTGACCTGAGACATTCATTCTAGGTATTAAAACATAGGATAGTCTCAGAATTTAAAAAGTCATTAATATTATTAGTACATACTTCCTTAATAAAGCACTTTATTTATTTATTTATTTTTTTTTTATTATTTTAAAATTAATCTTTGTGAGAGAGAGAGAGAGAGAGAGAGACTGCATGAGTGGGGGAGGGGCAGAGAGAGGGGGAGACACGGAATCTGAAGCAGGCTCTAGGCTCTGAGCTGTCAGCACAGAGCCCAATGCGGGGTTCAAGAACTCATGGACCTTGAGATCACGACTTGAGCCAAAGTCAGATGATAACCGACTGAGCCACCCAGGGCCCCTAAAGTGCATTTTTGAAATAGTAGCTTAGGCTCTCTTGTAGATACTTTTATAAACTGCTTTTCATTTTTTATAACATCATCGGTTACTGTTCATTTCTGTCATCAGCACTAGCTGTTGTCTTTATTTTCAGAGTTAAATTTTGTAAGCAAAACTTGAGACCTTCAAGAGATTTATTGCCTTTATAATAGTACCAATAAGAGGTGAGACAGTATGCACCCAGAGCTCAGCCTGACTCATCCATTGTAGGGACTTTCTTGGTTGCTTTAAATAGTCTGGATTGCAAATATAAGAATAACTCCAGGAACCTATTTATAATTAGAAGAATTGGAGATATGTTTATATAAACCTCTTCTGCACGTTTCTGGTTTGGTTTGGTTTTGTGTTTTAACTGTTGACTACGCCAATAAAGGAAAGAACAGAGGGGATATTAACATCGACAGGTTCCTCCCGTGAGCTGAGTGCTGTGCTGTGTGTTCTCACACAATGTGGGAGACTGGCATTACTCCCTCCATTTTACAAATGGGAAACCGAATGCTCAGTCAGGCTATGACAGGCTCATGGTTACATGGTGTCAGGACAAGTATTGGAGCCTCATCTCCAGCTGCACAGTCTGTACTCTGTGGCATTCTGCTAAGAGAGATTTAGAAAATTAAAAAAAAAAAAAAATTTATGTGGAGGGGGGAGGGGGCGGAGAGACAGAGGGAGAGAGGGAATCCCAACCAGGCTCCGTGCCTTCAGTGCAGAGCCCAACGTGGGACTCAGTCCCACGAACCATGAGATCATGACCTGAGCCCAAATCAAAAGAGTCAGTCATTTAACGACTGAGCTACCCAGGTGCCCTGAAATCATGTCTGTTTTGTTGTCCACTTACTTGGCACGTGATAGAAGCTTATTAATGGTTTGTTGAATGGTGAGGAGCAAACCTGTGAATTCACCCTCAATTTCTTACATGGAAAGCAGAGTATACACAATGCCGTGTTGTGTAATCTTGAAGGAAATGCGACAACATCAAAGTGGGTGGGCCTTCACCCAGAGTAATGTACCTTGAGGATACAAGGATCTCTCTTTGTATCTAGACTCTGGGATGCGAGTTTTTGTCCACTCTTTGTTCCATATAATAATAATGATAGCATTTGCATAGCCCTGCTGTGGTTAGTGAAATATTTAGTTTACATCATTTTGTTTGATTCTCATATGAACCTTGAGAAGTAGGCATTTTTATGATGAGGAAACAGAAGCTCTGAGATACCGTATGGCTTTCCTAGGTTGTTCGCCTAGTTACTGCTGGAGCCACACTTCAGCTCGCGAGTTCCGAGTGCTGTTTTCACTGTACTGGACTGACTTTGACTCTTCCCTGGCTCTCTCAACTGTGTACTGCCCGTCTGATCTCCCTGTAATTGCTTGTTTTCTTAGTAGTTTTAAAAATGTTGTATTTTCTAAGTAATAAAAATAATGTAGCTGCAGTTCCGAAGATGGAAGGAAAGGTGTTTACCTATAATCTTAACACCCTAATAAACCAGTTTGTTGTGAGAAAGATCGTTCCAGTGTTTTCCTGTAATGTTTATATCGTCATGAGTATGTGTACAGCTCAATAACTCATTTGTATTGCTTCATATTTCCATTTTGCTGTGTGGCCTTACATGGTTCCCGGACTTTATGATGCTCTTTGAGTTTACTTGATGGTTCCTCATGTTCAGTGTGAAGTTGTTATAAATAACACAGTAATGAGAATCTACCCTGAGAAACACTGTGACAAGAAGGAAGAACGCGGCTTTTTGGAGTGAGACACCCAGGTTTAAATCTCTGCTCCGCCGCTTAACTATCTTACTTGAGCCAAACTACCTACGCGCTTTGAGAGGAGGTTTCCTCATCTGCAGTGTAGTAACAGTACCTGACTCAGGGTGTATCTTCGCGGTGGGTACATTAGCACAGAGAATCTGCTGAAAGATTTGGCGGGTGCCCCAGTAAAAGGCCCCCCCCTTTTTTTAAATCCTGTTTAGCTTTTTCCATATGTTGGATTATTTCTTTTTTGGGGATGAATTTTTAGAAGAACAATTATTGGGTCAAAAGTTGTGAACATTTTTATCTTCCTTGAAAAGCAGTGTGCCAAACTGCTTTTGAAAATGGGTGGAGTCCATTTGTAACCTCACTAGCACTTTTGAGAGCAAGTTTTGTTACTGCCATCACCATGGTGTACTGTGGTTTTAAAATATTTTTGATACCTTCGAGGGAGAAAAATGAGATCTTGTTTTCTAGTTTGCCCCTTTGATTACTAGTTTGAATACTTTTTCTTTTTTTTTACCAGCCCTTCCAGAATTGCAGGTTTAACGTTTTGTTGGAGATTTTAAAAATTATAAACAAGTTCAGGCACTAGGTGGCTTGGTTGGTTAAGTGTCTGACTGGATCTCAGCTCACATCTTGATTTCAGGGTCGTGGGTTCAAGACTTGTGTTAGGGCGCCGCTCTGGGCGTGGAGACTACTTAAAAAAAATAAGTGAAAAAAAAATTTTTTTAAGTATAGAGGAATATAAGCACACATTTTAAGCCCAACCTGTATGTGTTTTTATGTCATTGATCTCCATCTGCCATACAGCATTAACAGAGCTTTACGTGAGTCTTTTAATGAATGCTAGTATTTATAATTAGGCCATTTTCTGTCATATTGTTGACATTATGCAACATCATTAAGGAGAATTTCAAGTACTGGGTACTATCCTTGGTATAAAAACTTAAGGAAATTTAAAAAGAGAAAAGAGAAAAAGATAGTGATGACTTGGCTGTAGTATATGAAAGACTCAGGCCAGTTAAGTGCAGGATGAAAGTACTGAGCCAGGCACGAATCACGTATACACTACACCTGATGCTTTGTGACTGAGACTGTCCCATCCCTCACACTGCCACACAGGGGCACTTTGTACAGGTAACGGTAGCAGCCTGGCAACGGGAAGAGGGACATTTCCTCTTGTTTTATTTGGCTGCTCTTCTCCGTGTTCTGCTTTATCTGTGGTTCTTGGGTAATAACTTTCTTTCCATGTTGAGCTCTATCTCCTGGTATTTGTTCTGTAGTAAAGTTGCACTTTTTTCCTGTCGACTTTCAGCTAGATTTATAGCAATCTGTCAGGGTCGGACATACTTGAAACTAATGATTCCGTGAACTGAATTTTATTATCAAAACAGTGGCAAACTCTAGAATGTAATATGCATATTACTTCAGTGGTGTTGTCATCTTGATGTTGTCACTGCTAGCTCAGTGGTATAGAATATGGGTGAAAATAAATACAAGGAATAATAAAGCACTTAACATATCTTACATAGTTAAAGACCGCAATCAGGGGCACCTGGGTGGCTCAGTCGGTTGAGCGGCCGACTTTGGCTCAGGTCACGATCTCGCGGTCTGTGAGTTCGAGCCCCGCGTCGGGCTCTGGGCTGATGGCTCAGAGCCTGGAGCCTGCTTCCGATTCTGTGTCTCCCGCTCTCTCTGACCCTCCCCCGTTCATGCTCTGTCTCTCTCTGTCTCAAAAATAAATAAACGTTAAAAAAAAATTTAAAAAAAAAAAAAAAAAGACCGCAATCATTTGGGAATTGGGCCCCTGTTATTAATGGGCCCTTGGTACTTTTTCATATTTTTTTAAATTCATTTTGAGAGAGAGATAGGCAGAGAGAGAGAAAGAGAGCGAGTGAGTACAGGTTGGGGGGCAGAGAGAGAGGGAGAGAGAGAATCCCATGCAGGCTCCACACTGTCAGCACAGAGCCTGATGTGGGGCTAGAACCCACGAACCACGTGATCGTGACCTGAGCCCAAACTAAGAGTCAGTTGCTCTACTTACAGAGCCACGCAGGTACCCTGGGACTTTTTTGTCTTAAAATATATCAAAGGGAAATTGCTATATTTTACCTCTAGTGTGGTACCTTTTATTATGCTTCAAAAATAAATGCAGCTCTGGGATAGAATATAGAAGCTGTTTAATACCAGTTAGAAATTGAGCAAATTCATATTAAGTATGAGTAGCCTGGCAGTGTCCATTAACTTAATAAGAGTTGTTTTGAGGGGCACCTGGGTGGCTCAGTCGGTTAAGCATGCAACTTCAGCTCAGGTCATGATCTCGCGGTCCATGAGTTTGAGCCCCACATCTGGCTCTGTGCTGACAGCTCAGAGTCTGGAGCCTGCTTCGGATTCTGTGTCTCCCTCTCTGTCTGGCCGGGGTCTGTGCTGACAGCTCAGAGTCTGGAGCCTGCTTCGGATTCTGTGTCTCCCTCTCTCTCTGGCCGGGCTCTGTGCTGACAGCTCAGAGTCTGGAGCCTGCTTCGGATTCTGTGTCTCCCTCTCTGTCTGGCCGGGCTCTGTGCTGACAGCTCAGAGTCTGGAGCCTGCTTTGGATTCTGTGTCTCCCTCTCTCTCTGGCCGGGCTCTGTGCTGACAGCTCAGATTCTGGAGCCTGCTTCCGATTCTGTGTCTCCCTCTCTCTCTGGCCCTCCGCCCGTTCATGCTCTGTCTCTCTCTGTCTCAAAAATAAATAAGAAAAAAACGTTAAAAAAAAAAAAAACCCTTAAAAAAAAGAGTTGTTTTGACATGAGGACTCATGCTCCTTATTCTCACATAGACCAAGGGAACCCTAACAATCAGTGCTCACTGCATCAGAAATTCAGATGAGTAAACACAAGGTCGAGGTGGCCACTGCTATCTGATGAAACCTGCTTTCACATTTCTTTTTCTCTTTTGTAGAGAGTGAGTAAAGAACTGTCTGGGGATAATTATTAATTAGTGGTTTAACCTTTCTGATGCCCTGCCCACCTTCCCTGTCCTCCCTCATTTCACGTGTGCACACTGCGTACATGCTCTCTCCCTCCCCTCCACACGCACACACGCACACACGCACACACATGTGTGCACACACATGGTGCCCTCAGAATCAAACAGCAAAACTGAACACAACAGTAACAACCAAAGTAGAGAGGAGAGAGGCTGCCGAGGTGCCCAGATGCTTCCCGCAGAAGCAGACACAGGCAGAAAGGCACGTGAGGTCCCCGCCCAGGGACATGAAGGGAGGCTGCGAGCTGCCTTCATGCTGCCTTTCCCTAGGGGCGGTTCGCTTAGACTGCAAGGTGTAATTAGATAGCACTTGACAGATTTTGAGTTCAGCACTTCATTCCTGATTTATATGGGTTAGGTGTTTAGCAGAACAAGACTCAATAGCTTTAAAAAATGAAATAAGTTATTTTACTTTTTTGTTGTTTTGGGGTTTTATTTTCAGATTGTACAGTAATATGTACTGAAAAGTAAAAAGAAGCAGGCACAAATCCCAGCCACCTTCTTGCTATCTGGGCCAGCACAGTATCGTTGGTGTAGTGATGAGGGACATCTGTAGGTCCCCACAAAGGACCGAATGTCTGTGTTTACAGAATAGTTTCGTTTTTATACGTGCGATCTCACATAAGGATCCAGGTGGGTGATCGATTAGAGGGCAGTTAGGCCTTTCCATTTCTACTGCTGCCATCTTTATACTAGTCGTTTTCTTTCCGTTCGCTACTTTGAGCTCAGTCTGGTACCTGGTAAGATAGTAAAAGCTGCCCTCTACACGACGGAATCTGACTTTGTGCCGGCTGTAAGAACTGGTAAACCCTGGCTTTACCCCGCTTCACGGTGCATACGAGGTCTGCGCCCTCACTTTATGGTAATGAAGAAGCCCAGTGCTCTTAATTTCCCATGACGTTTAAACAAGGGGTTGTGAGATTCGCTGCTTCTGCCTGTTACAGATCGGTTGTGATCGGAGCCAGAGCCTCGTGGACATCTGTCGAGAGCGGCACTTCCAGGCCTTCGTCTGCGACGCGCTGGCCGTGCCCATCCGCGGCGGGGCCTGTGATGCCTGTGTCTCCATTGCTGTTATTCACCATTTTGCAACAGCGGTGAGTGCTGTCTCTCTCTCTCTCTCTCTCCAAGACCTTGTGGCTGTGGTGGCAGGAAATGCTCATGGATTTCACCCACGTGGACCCTATTTTAGCTTTTCTTTTCTTTCCCTTCTCTTTCCTCTTATGTGGTTTGCCCCCTTTGCTGAGAAAGCGCGTGGAAGGAGGTGAGGTGCCCCGCTGCGGTGGGCCTCTGCCCTCTGCCCACCGCCCACCACCCGCCCTGAGCCTTCCTCATCGTTGTGTCCTCGAATCCGGGGCCACGGCGCTCTGGCTGTCAGGGGCTGGAGGCGCTCATCGGCCCTGCGCCTCCCCAGCAGTCTCTCCTCGGCCTCTGAGCCTCTTCTCTGTCCGTGCCCCACCGGCCTTTCCCGGCCCTTCTCCGCAGCCCTGACGCCTGCGTCCTCTACTTCCCATTCTGCTTTTCTTCTCAAAATTCTGGTATTTAGCTGCTGGTGGTACGTTACTCATGCTTTTAGTTAGGCACACAGGTCCCTAATTTTAAAATGAGTGAATTTAGGGGCACTGGGGTGGGTCAGTTGGTTCAGTGTCTGACTCTTGATTTCGGCTCAGGTCGTGATCTCATGGTTCGTGGGATCGACCTCCACATCTTCCTGTCTCTCTGCCCGTCTCCCGCTTGCACTGTTCCCCCCCCCCCCCCCAAAATAAATAAATAAACTTTAAAAAATAAGTGAATTTAATATTTTATATTTTTCTTAAAAGAAAACAGAATCTTATTTTTCCTGTGTGTGGGTGGTTTCTCCCTTAATCTCAGCGATAATTTTATAAATCGCCCTGTGGTGGCATTACCAGCAGTTCCCACGCATCTTGTGACTGAACTGAACACAGGACAAAACCAAGTGGCAAACCCTCTATGCCTCTATTTTATTAACACAAATAAAAATGTCCTTTTCCTTATTTCTTCAACACTTTTTCCCCTCAGAAGATTTCCCGTCTCTTTTTTTTCTTTTTTGTTTTTTATTTTATTTTATATTTATATTTTGGTAGATTTTCTGAGCTGTTCGTCGTAATGAAAAGCAGTGCTATTGCCAGTCCAACTTCCTGTTTCCTCTCTATCTCCTCTTGGCTGATAAATGGCAATGTGTGTTTTTACCGTAGGAGCGCAGAGTAGCCGCTCTCCAAGAACTCGTTCGACTCCTGAGACCTGGCGGGAAGGCGCTCGTTTATGTCTGGGCAATGGAACAAGAATATAATAAAAAGAAATCCAAGTATCTTAGAGAAAACAGAATGAGCCAGGGGAAGGAGGAGGAGGTCAGCAGCGATACGCCAGGCCCAGAGTTGCTTGTGGAGCAAGTGCCTGACACAGGCCATAAGGAGCCAGCCTGTCGAATGCCCTCCGTCAGTGACTTCCAGGAGGGAGGGCGGAATTCAAGGGAAGTTACTAATTCCAAGCTCCCCGTTCACACTAACAGGACTTCTTTTCATTCTCAAGACGTACTGGTTCCCTGGCACCTTAAGGGCAACCCTGGGAAAGACAAACCTGCTGAGCCGTTTGGTCCAGGAGGATCCCATGACCCAAGTCCTGTGTTTCATCGTTTCTACCACGTGTTCCGTGAGGGGGAGCTGGAAGCCGCCTGCCAGACTCTGAGTAACGTCCGCGTCCTGCGAAGCTACTACGATCAGGGGAACTGGTGTGTGATTCTTGAGAAGGTCTGACGTCTCTGAACATACACACCGGAAAGAAAGGCTCAGCTTTATTTTTTAAAGGACTCTAAATTTACTGTCTTTTTAAAGAGAAAATGTGTGGAAAAGAATCAAAGAAAGGAGAACGCCTGAGAGAAAATTGGAAGTAGAGATTAGTTAGGATACATTTGGGCTACTAGTATGGCCATTTTATCCATAAATGTGGGAACGGTTCTCTTAAATAGGGAGGCATAGGGATGGATTTTAAAAGTGACTGAAGTAGTTTGTGAAGTTTTTGGGGTCCCAGGGTAAGCATGCAGCATTCTGAAGACAAAGTTTTGGTATTAAGGTTACTCAGCGAACTAAATCATGTAGAATCTTAGTGATGCAATCATACAACATTTTAATAAACAAGTATTTCTGGACAGTAGGGAATTGTCTGAAGACTTTGACTCTTAGCTCTGTAAAGTCACAGATGATAACCTCTCCCCCCTCACCGTCCTAACGCAGGCTTGACACGTAGTAGGTGCTCAGTAGAATTTCAGCCCATCAGATCGTTCATCCCACAAATACTTACAGAACCCCTACTATGTATTTAAGTACTGTGAGTAGAGCTGTGAACAAGAGTGAAAGCTCCTGCCCTCCTGGAACTTCCGTTGTGGAAGAAGGACAGCCGGTATGCAAATGAAATTGATCCAATGTGCCAGGTAGTGAGAAGTGAAACAGGACTTGGAGGTTTTCCCCGGGAACAAAGGATCATTTCCAAAGGGCTGCGGTAACCACGAATCCTGACTGTAGTTGGTTACCGAGAATTAGTTGGTATTCCTGATGTATTGACCAGGTGTTAAAGGCAACCCCAGTGGGCTCTTATAACTCTTTTGTTTAAGTAGCAAAAGTTAGAATGGTCGGTCAGACTTAATTATGGCCTCACAGCCATAGCTGTGTTGTCACTACCGGGTGTCTCCAGTTCCTTCATGGTTTGTACCAGTCTGGGCAAGGTCAGCAGTTTTTGCCTCCAAATACTTCACACTCAGTCAACTTACCACTCAGGTCAAGTTTCCAGGAAGAACAAAGGTAGAAAGTCAACCGTAGCTCAAATGATCTCGCAAAAGGAAAGTACTTTTTAAAACATGCATTGCTTTTATAGCAGTTATGCTTAAGACTACTTCAAGAAAAATTGCTTCCTGTGAACGATGACGCCCAGACAATTGTGTCTGTTGTTATTGTTGAGATGTTTATTTTCCAGCGTCAAGCTTTCTGAAACTGGCCGTGATGAGACGACAATTATTTTTGTCATGGAATCTTCACTGCAAGATTATAACTGTTCCCTCCAGATGAATGTATAAGGTTCATGATATGAAAAGACAAATTATGGGGCTAAAAAAAAGCAGTTTTATTCTGACAGAAATTCTAGAACTTCACATTGCAATGTGAAGCTCAGCTCCTGCTAATAACTTTTAAAATCTAGATGAAATGGGCGATTTTCAAAGAGGATGCAAATACATGAACTCAAGAAGAGGCAGAAAATGGAAGGTGTTGAAAAAGCCGCATAGGAATTCAGAACTTGTCTCTTGATTCAAACTGGAAATTGAATTCTCGATCTGCCATTAGTTTTAGCTGGAGACTCTGGACAAACTCCCTCCCTTGTCTGTGCTCCAGTTTTCTCAGCTGTAGTGCTGGAGGAGTTGTTCTGCAATTAGCTGGGATAACAGCTCTCAGAGCAGTGCAAGAATAGAGTGTGTGTGCGTGAAACATGTTTATTATCATTAGTCCTAGAGAAAGCCCTCAAGAGTTTCAGGAATTGAATGACATCAAATCTAATTTGTTAATTGTGTATTAAAAACCTATGGTTTTACTGATTTTTTTTTGTCTTTTTGCTTGTTCTTATTAGTTGCAACAGATACATCACAATTTCGTGCTATGATTGTGGATTTCTCTATTTTTCCTTCCAGATCTATCAATAATTATAAGGCAGAACTGGCAGGAAAATCCCAATGTCCATCAGCAGTGGAGTAAGTGAATCGAATGTTACTACCTAAGCAGTGGAAGTGAATAAATCGTCTTCACAAGGTACACTGTGAATAGATCTCAGGATCATAATGCTGAGTAACAGACCCCACAAAGTAAGACCATACAATTCCTTCAGAGTGCAGGTGTCTCTGAGACTCCCTTCGCTTCTGACACTGACTGCAAGTTCAGGGGCTCCCAAGAGTATCCTCAGGTTTGGTCATTTGCTAGAAGGATTCACAGGACTCACTGAAACTGTCATACTCATGACCATTGTTTATTACAACAAAAAGCTACAGATTAAAATCAGCCAAGGGAAGAGGTGCAGGAGAGTTACACGCATGGAACTTTCTGTTGCCACCTCCCGGTGATATCTGGATGGAGCTGACTTCTCCCAGCAGTGGGTAGGATAATACACATGGAGTGTTGCCAACCATGGAGGCTCACATGAGGCTTGGGTTCAGATTTTTAACTGAGGCCTTAACTACACGCACATGGTTGACCACCCATATGGCTGACCTTTCATCTCTAGCTCGTCTGGAGGCCCCCCCAGGTAAACAGATCCTTTTCAGGCAGGATATTGCAAAGGCTTAGAGATTAACTCCCAGGAGCCTAAGACAAAGGCCAGACCTCTTCTTGGATAAGGTCAACTCTACTACATAGTTTTTTTTAAGTGAGAGTTTATAAACAAGCAATATTATACTTTTACAAGACTGGATAATAGTGAACTTTTGAAAGGAAGGAGCGAGTTCAAGGCCTTCTGGGGTGCTCACAGTTTATTTCTCGGGGTGGTATGTACATGGGTGCTTGCTTTGTGTTAATTCACTAACATTGAGTGTGTGATAAAGCACTTAGGATTTGTTACCTTTATATGTAATATAAACTTCAAAATTTAAAACAGTTTGTAAAAGAAAGTTCTAAACATGCAGTGAAATATTTTAAATATTAAAAAAAATTCAGTGTTTTTTTTTTTTAATTTTGAGGGAGAGAAACAGAGTACAAGTGGGGGAAGGGCAGAGAGAGGGAGACACGGATTCCAAAGCAGGCTCCAGGCTCTGAGCTGTCAGCACAGAGCCCAATGTGAGGCTTGAACACATGAACTGTGAGATCATGACCTGAGCCGAAGTCAGATGCTTAACTGACTGAGCCACCCAGGTGCCCCAAACCAAACTTTTTTTTATGAAATAATCTCTACACTCACCATGGAGCTTGAACTCATTACCCTGAGATCAAGAGTTGCATGCTCTACTGACTGAGCCAGCCAGGCACCCCCTGTCAATTATTTTTTAATTTTAAAGATTGTGCTTTTTGTGTTCTGTTTAAGAAATTTTTGCCTAAACCAAATCACTAAGATTTTCTTTTATGTTGTCATCTAGAAGTTTTATAGCTTTACCCCTTACATTTAGGTCCGTGATCCATTTCAAATTAAGTTTTGTGTACATGTTGTGAGGGTTGGCTTACCTTTCTGCATGCTGCTATCCAGTCGTTCCAATATCATTTTGAAAAGATTATTCTTTTCCGCAAGTGAATTGCTTGACACCTTTGTGGAAAACCAATTGGCCATACATATGTGGATCTATTTCTTCATAGTTTTTTTTTTAATCTGTGTGTCTCTTTTATGCCAATACTGTTTTGGCTACTGTAGCTTAATAGTAAGTTTTGGAATAAGGTTTTCAACTTTGTTCTTCTATGCACTTAATAACAGCTTCAAAATACACAAAGCAAAAACTGATGTAAGTATAGAAACATAGACAAATGTATAATTATAGAGGGAAATTTCAATAATTGATAGAACAAGTACCTAGAAAGTCAGTAAGGGTAGTATTAACCTCAATCTTATTGGCATTTTAGAACAGCCCAGCCAACAACAGCAGAATACACAAGAACATTTACTAAGACCATCTTCTAGGCCATAAAACAAGCCTCAGGAATTTAAAAGTATTAAAGTCATACAAAATATCCTGTCTGGACACAGCGGAAATAACCCATAGATTCAGCAAGAATTCAAAAGGGAAAACAAAGTATTTTGAACTGAATGAAAATAAAAGCACAGCCTATCAAAATTTGTGCACAAAAACAAAAGTATACCAGGCTTGACATTGCTGTCCTTAGAAAGACCTGCTTAGAAGGTTAGCCCTTAGCTGGTGTCCGTGAATTTGGATTTCAGGGCGTGGGATTCCCACTGCCCTAACTGATAAGAGTAGCTCCCTGTGCCTAACATGTTTCTACAAACGCTATGGTTTATGCCGAACGCCTGCTTCCCTTTTGGGAGTCTGGAGTTGGGCTGCGTGCCAGCAGAGAGTGCCTACGTGACCAGCTCTCAATAAACATGGGCGCTAAGTCAGTAGCTTCCCTGGTTGGCAGCATTTCATGCTGGAGGGATTAGGCATGTCCTACGTGACTGTACTGGGAGAAGACTCTTGGAATCTTATGCCTGGTTTCCCCTGGACTTCGTCCCGTGTGCCTCTCCCTTTGCTGACTGAGCTGTGTTTTGCTATGATAAATCTTAGCCCTGAGAACAATCATATGCTCAGTCCTGTGAATCCTCCTAGAGAATCACCAAACCTGGGAACCGACTTGGGGACTCCCAGCACATTGCTCAGAGTAGTACTGAGGGGGAAGCGTACAGCACTAATTGCCTATGTTAGAAAAGAAGAAAGGTCTCAAGTACAAGCACCTCAGCTTTCTTCTTAAGAAACTAGGAAAAGAGGAGCGAATGCAGTGCACAGTATGCAGATGAAGTGATAACGATCAGAGCAGGAATCAGACACACAGAATAACAGTAGAGAAAAGCAGTGAAACCAAAAGCATGTTCTTGGAGACTAATAACATTGATAAACCTCTAGCCCGTCTGAGTTGACCAGGGAGATAATTCTGTGAATTTTATAATTGGAAAATTCAATTAATAAAAAAAATTAAAATTCTCATGTACTCACTTTTTAAGCCTAATGGTTGAAAAGGGTTTATTATTGTATTCATAACGCTTATTTTTCCAAAAATATTTACAGTAGGATTACTTCAAATTCCAATTAATTTAATTATGCAGTTTTTCTATGATCTGTTGAGAGAAATAAGACACTGTTTGTATATGAAAGAAGCATGATCTTAGCCAGTTCCTAAATATGTTTGGAAATTGTGTTTGAGAATTTGAGATTCCAGGTAGAGCAAGTAAGCCATGTTGACTGACTATAAGGATAAAAATTCTTTTTTTTATTAAAAAAAATTTTTTTAATGTTTATTTTTGAGAGTGAGAGAGAGACAGAGCACAAGTGAGGGAGGGGCAGAGAGAGAGGGACACACAGAATCCGAAGCAGGCTCCAGGCTCTGAGCTGTCAGCACAGAGCCAGATGTGGGGCTCAAACCCATGAACCTTGAGATCAGGACCTGAGCCGAAGGTGGACGTTTAACCGACTGAGCCACCCAGGAGCCGCAAGGATAAAAATTCTTAAAACATATTACTTATTCTTTTTGCCACTTTGAGTATTTCTCTATTCCTTGACATTTAAAAAAAATTAAGAGAATTCTTTCATTGTAATATTCCCTTCATTGCTTTTCTGCTTTCAAATAGCAAATGTGTGCTGTTGGCCACATTAGGAGTTTACTAAGTGAGTCCCTTGTTCTTGCCAATAGCCTCAAGTCAGCCTCCTGAATGTTTTCCACTCACAGTGGGCAGAGAATGTATTACTTCTCTCTACGCCTCGCATTCCCAGCTTCTCGGTTCCTAGCTTCATCTGGTTATTTTGTCTTCACTTGAAGTGGAAGAGGAACATTCAAGGTACAGTCTTGTTGGCATTCTCCTGAAGAACCTTCTTTAGTAAAAGTCTTGATCTTGCCATAAAAGAATTCCCATATAGGAAGAGAGCGCATACACTAAGATTTGCAATTTGCTTTTGCGGTCATGACCCTATAGTTTTGAAGAGTTATCATTCTTTAGTTAATGAGAGGAAGAATCTCAAGTTTTAATAGAGGGCGTTGGGGGATCAGGATATACTGCGACTCATAATTCTTCCCTCTGCTGTTTGATTAGTTTTTGAATTAAAGTGTCTGGGGGCTGCAGGTAGGGTTAGAAATATTAGCTCCCCACGTGTGGCTTCAAAACCCTATTTATGGTATGGAAGATAACCTAAGTGCCTCTGTTAGAAAAGAAGAAATAATAACCGGTTTAAATCAGCACTGGATAAGATAAGACCCAAGTATAAGAAATAAGAATAGGGCTCTGATGTGATAGGAATCATAGTTTCTATAGCTGGCTCTTTGAAAATTAGGTGTGCATAGCAGAGTGTGGTGGAGACTATGGCTGCTTTACTTTTCAGCATCTGCCTTGCTAAATACTCTTCCCTAGTGTCCTTCTGACCTGAGGCAAATTGGTTTAGTGGTTCTAGAATGAATAAAATGTTTTTAAGCCAGACGTGGATTTGAAACTGAACTCCACTACTTACCAGCCATAAGACCCTGGGGAAACATGTGTCTGCAAAGAGGGAGCAATAATACCCACCTGCAGGCTGTTGGGTGGATTATGTGAGATTGCGTGTAAAATACTCACGGCACTTACTACACACTAGACAGTCAGTAAATGCCAGGTCATTCCTTCCCCATCTTCCGCTTCATCGCATCCCTGAGAGCAAACAATCTGGTCTTTACCTTCCCTAACCTGTGTGTTTATGTGTATGTGTGTGGTCAATTTGACATAGGCATTAATGAGTTCAGGGCTCATTTATCGATCGCTTACTATGTGCCAGGCACTATTTTAAATAATGGATACATCAGTGAACATGAAAGGATCCTGTGCCCACGGAGCTTACAGTCTAGTTGGAGGGAGTAGTATCACGGCCTGTGGTGGAACGGACGATAAACATAGTAAGTCAACCGTGTATTATGTTGTTTTCCTCCATCGAGAAAAGAAGCAGAGCAGAGAAGGAGGTTAATGGTGGGAGGGCACATGAGTTCCAGCTTCTAAAAGGGCGGTCAGGACAGTTGTCTCTGAGAAGATGACGTCTGAGTGAAGACTTGTAAAGGGGGAGTACTTTGTAAAGTACTTTGTAAAGTACTGTGTACTTCTCTGGGGAAGAACATTCCAGAGAGAAGGAGAGACCAATGCAAAGGCCTGAGACGAAGGAGCGCCGGGAGGCCGGTGTGGCTGGGGGACTGCGTGAGAGCTGGTGGAGGTGAGTGAGGTCCGAGAGTTGCTGGAGAGGTGAGGCTTACCAAGCGGGACGTGCCAGAACGTCTCCGGATTTTGCTCTCAGACGGTGAGCTGTTTGGAGTGGCTTTGGGTGGACCAGCCACACGTTCTCAGCTCCATTTTAAGAGAGATGCTCCAGCCGCTGGGTGGAGATTAGACAAGAGGATGCAGGTGGGTGCGGGGAGACAGGATGGAGGGCTGTGGCCATAATCCAGATGGGAGATGACAGCTGGCGTGCCACAGCGTGGTGGCAGTGGAGGTGGGGGCAAAAATAACAGGCTGGTGATTGTGTGATTTGGAGGTAGAGGCATCAGTGTTTCTGACGGGTTCGATGTGGGGTGTGGAGAGTAGGAGGCGTCAGCGATGCCCCCATCCCCGTGAGAGGGCAGCCACTGCACAGCGATTCCGATCTGTCCCGTGGGCCCTGTCGTTCAGAGGCAGTTTCTGCTTGTCCTATTCTTCCCCTCCTCGGTCGTGGGCACAGATCCATCATGGCACTGCCCCCAGCATGTCGTCCTGGTAACATCTGCAGATAAACCCAGCAGGTACTTCAGGCTCCCGAGAAGCTCGATGTTCAGTCAGTGTGTGAATACAGAAATAGAAGGCAGCACAAGGATTGTGATCATAAACTCCTTTAGGGACCATTAGATCGAGGTAAACACACACACCCAGGGATTCCAAAGTAGTGTAAGCAATAGAAAGGCAGGTGATGGAGGGCACTTTATTTTTAGTAAGTTGCTAAGGAGAAAATGCTTCCCCAAGAAGAGCCAGGCATGCAGGACCATAACCTTCCAATGCCCTTTGCAGAAGCAAGGGGAATAAACAGTGATGGAAAGAGGGAGTTAAGAGCTTTGTTGCTGCCTTGCTTCTGTTGCACCTCTGTCAACAGGTTCCCTAAAACCCTGAAAAGCAAATGTGAAAGAAGAACAACAATAGATACTCTCTCATGTGCAAAGTCTCATTTTCTCCCCTCTTACAGAAGAAGCCAGTGGAGTTGGTTATTGATTAATGAGAAATGGCGAATAAGCCTATCATGCAATTTTAAAGAATGTCATTCTGGCTTTTGTAGTTTCCTGCAAGGAAAAGAGGGCAGTTAAGGAAATAAAAGCTTTTAAAATACATTCTAAAGGTTCAGCATAAAGGGCTAAGAGAGGTCTATGTAGAGTTCAGGAAGGAATTCTTAACCTGTGGTCCATGACTAAGCTTCAGAGTGTTTGTGAGTGACCCACAATTGTGTACATAACTGTGGGCAGGTGCATGTACACATCTTCTTAGGAGAGGGTCCATTTTTTTTTTCTAAAAAAAGTTAAAACTCACAAGCTATAGACTCTAGGCAGTGACCCCCTCCCTCCACCTTGCTTATGCTCATGAGATTTTAAAGACAGCCCAAAGTCCAAGCACCAGAGGCACTGATAGATTCGGATATAAAGGTGCCCCCAAGGTGTGTGTGTGTGTGTGTGTGTGTGTGTGTGTAGGCGGTAGTATGTCTATAAGATTATTACTTATTACTTGAATCAGTCCTTGATCCAACCCTTTTGAATACATATTTAGGTCCTATGCGAAGAAAAGACTGTAAGCAAAAATGAAGAGAGTACATGGTATGTTCTTTAATTTGTGATTGACCTTGGGGCAGGAATAGGAGGGACATGATAAGTACTAACCAGGATAGTGGGTATTTTCCTACAGAAAACTCCCATTTTTGCTCCTGGACGATAAAACAAGCCAGACTAGTACATTTCCTTGTTAAATAGAGCGATTGAACCAATAGTAATGGAACCCTCCCACTTTCAGACAGACCCGTGGCAGCATTAGCCAATTATAGAAAAAGACGAAACTGGGGCACCTGGGTGGCTCAAGCTGGTTGAGCGTCTGACTTTTGATTTCGGCTCAGGTCCTGATCTCACGGGTTCATAAGTTCATGCCCCGCGTCAGGCTCTGTGCTGTTGAGAATCTAATTGGGATTCTGTCTCTCTCTCCCTCTCTCTTTGCCCCTCCCCTACTCCACTTGCATTCTCTCCATCTCTCAAAATAAATATTTTTTTTAAAAAGAAAGAAAACAAAAACTATTCCCCTACAGATTATCAGTGGCTACTGGGCTGTACAATCATAAGACTGGTGGTGTAGGATTGTCTCTGATCTGTTGCACTATCACTGTGGCCAGGGGAATGAGGTGCTGATTGGCTCAGGCCTGGGTTGTGTGCAATTCTCTACACCCATCACTGTAGCCGGAGGAATGGGCTACCTTGATTGGCTTAAGGAGTCAGGACCCTCCTGTGTATCTTTGGGTAGCACCAGTACTACACAAACTATGGGGTTGGGAATGGGGAGAAGGTTTCCCGAAGGGAATTTGGCCTGTACTAACCTGAATGACCATAGTTGCTGGGCTGCACATAACAAGGATTTTACTGTTACCCCTCCGGAAAAGGGTGCAGGTGAACCTACATCATATAAGGTTTTGTAGCCTTGGCACCATGAGGCTTTCTGGCGGGGCAGAAATGGTATCGCAGCATCTTCTGGCCAGGACCATCATACCCGTGGGACGATAGCAATGTCTCCCAATGACAGGCAGAGCAAGAGGGACTGTCCAAGCAGCAGCCAGAGAGACCTCAGAACTATGTGGAGCAACGATGGCGTCAGGAAGAGTGTTGGTGGCTGGGGACCTCCGAGGAGATCTCAAATTTGTGAGGAGTCCCGAGGATCCTTGAAGAGCTCTGTACTCACTCTTCTCTGAAATTACAGTGAGAGCTGCCAACAAACTAGGACCCCCAAAGCAATGGGGGCAAGGGGATTCTTGGGAGGCAGGGGCTCAGTGGCTGCCCTTGACCGCCAAAGCAAGGTGGGCACGGTTACCATGAAGGACAGCAGAGTGGAAGCAGCAGTCAGTAGAGTCTGGCTGCAGGAGACCAGGTGCTGGCTGGTTGACTATTCTGTCCCTATAAGACAATTGGATGAGAATCTACTAAATTTTTACTTGAACAGTAGAAGCAGAAAAGTTCCAGTTGAAGTCTAACTTGAATCACCAAAACAAAGAGTCACAGCTGTTCAGTCAGTTCCCAGGCATGAGCCAGTTTACAGACCAGAGCTCCTTGAATTTAAAAAAAAAAAAAAAATTTTTTTAACGTTTATTTATTTTTGAGACAGAGAGAGACAAAGCATGAACGGGGGAGGGTCAGAGAGAGGGAGACACAGAATCTGAAACAGGCTCCAGGCTCCGAGCTGTCAGCACAGAGCTCGATGCGGGGCTCGAACTCACAGACTGTGAGATCATGACCTGAGCTGAAGTCGGTTGCCCAACCGACTGAGCCACCCAGGCGCCCCAGAACTCCTTGAATTAAGAGGAAGCCAGCTCCCCTTGAGGAAGGATGCTGGTCCCCTGCTAAAAATTTATATTGTGAACCTTTCTCTCAGCCTTCCTCAAAGGGACACACTGGCCTTGACCGGGTGACTGCGCACTGGGAAAGAGAAAATAATCAGACCTTGTGGGGATCACTGGACATGACGCTATAGCTCTGGGAGACCCAAGATGGCACGTGGTCCAGCAGGAAGAGCAGGGGCTCACGGAGGTCAGGTGACCATTGGAGTTTTAGCTCAGGTCCATCTCACAGTGAGCCCAGAGGGCCCCCGAACCCAACTTGCAGTTACTTCCCTGGTTCCAGAATGAATAACTGGAATATTCAGCTGCCACAATCCCTGTGTGGGTTCCCTGCCCTCTGGAGTGAGGGCTATGATTGTAGGAAAGGCCAAGTGGAAGCCACTAGAACTGCCTCCCTAAGGAAAATAATGAGCCCAAGGCAGCAGCACATTCCTGAAAGCACTGCGCAGATCAGTGTCACCATCGAGGGCTCGAGCCACATCCCCATTCCACTGGGCTTTCTTTGGCCGGTGCAGAAAACAGGCGGACCTTGACAAATGACGGGGGATGGTCATAAACGTGCCCAGGTCGTGACTGCAATGGCAGCTGCCAATTCAGACACGGTCTAAGTGCTCAGGCCACTGAACCTGTCCCCTGGTTGCTGGCGTGCAGCTGGGTCAACCACCAGAACACATTGCCAACGCTTTTTAGTTTTTCTTCGATTACTCTAGCTCAATACTGCATTGTTTGAATAATGAAAAGTACTTGGTGACTTAGTTCTTTTAGTAATGAGGAGCAAGCCATGTTTTGGATTCTCAATCTGCCCTTAAATAAAAAGCATAGCTCTTTCACACCAAGAACACCACACGGACTTGTGACTTCTTTAGCAGCAAAGTCACAGCTCCTCGAGGACTCCCAGAAGGCACGACCTCATAACTAGGTGTTCAAACATCTACCTACCCTGGCCTCTCCAGCCCTTTTATTTTGTTATTTTTAATTTTTTTTAATGTTTATTTTTGAGAGAGAGACAGAGTGCGAGTGGGGGAGGGGCAGAGAGAGAGAAGGAGAGACAGAATCTGAAGCGGGCTCCAGACTCTGAGATGTTAGCACAGAGTCCAACGCGGGGCTCGAACTCACGAGCCGTGAAGTCATGGCCTGAGCTGAAGTCCGATGCTCAACCGACTGAGCCACCCAGACGTCCCTCTCCGGCCCTTTTAAACTACTCCCCACCCTGGACTCCATTCCACACACTGCCTGAACCTCCAGATTCAGTACTGTGAGCGATTCTGTCTCGTGCTGTTCAGTCATTTCTTGCATTTTAGGTCGCCAAGTTCCACCGATTCCTACTCCCGAATGTTTCATGCACTGATTTCTCCCCTGCCCTATGCCTCACCTCTCTTTGATTTTCTACACTGCTGCCAAAGTGAATTTTATAACATCTGAAGATGTTTGTCCTTAACTCCATCGTGACTTTTACTTCCCAGCGATGAAATTCAACCACTGTGGATGTCGGACGTGGCTCTTCATCGAACAGCGCTCTGCTAGGTGTGCCCCTCACTTCTCTCTGCTCCCCACCTCCACCGAGGGCCCCATTCATACCAAGCGACTTGGTCGTTTCCATGCATGCTTCACACTTTCCCTGTGTTGTTTACTGATTCTTTCTCTTCCTGCTCCCGAGATGTTCTTTTCTGTTATTTTCAGACGCTCAAATCTTATCCATTATTTAAGACCTACTTTGAGTGCTGTCTCCTCTGTAAAGCTTTTTCCCATTCCCCTACCCCAGTTGGGAATAATATCTTTTTCTTCCAATCTCCAAAGCATTTTACCTGAGATGCTCCTGTTTATTCTTTTGTACCTTATTATATTCATTTGTATATATGAATTACCATCTTTATTTTAGAATGTAGGGAATAAGAACATAGTAGGGAATCGGTAATTCTTTGTTGAAAGAAATTTCATAATTAAAGGTATTAGAGCTAGAGGTGTCTGGGGGGCCCAGTCGATTAAGCATCAGACTTCAGCTAAGGTCATGATCTCGTGGTTCATGGGTTTGTTTGAGCCCTGCGTTGGGCTCTGTGCTGACAGCTCAGAGCCTGCTTCAGATTCTGTGTCTCCCTCTCTCTCTGCCCCTCCCCAACTCGTGTTCTGTCTCTCTTAAAAATAAACATTAAAATTTTTTTTTTAAGTAATAAAGATATTGAAGCTAAATTTTGGAAGGAAATATTAATAAATCTGATACCTATTATACTTGTTTTTTATTAAAATTTTTAAATGTTTAGAGAGTCGGACATTTAACTGACTGAGCCACCCAGGTGCCCTGAAACCTGTTATACTTGTATAAAGTTTAATTATGTCTCAAGAAGCTCACAGGTGTGGAAAAACAATCTGGTTTGAAGTATAGTAATGGGATAAGAGCTATATCATGCTATTGGGTTGATAAATTGTTACTTTTTTTTTGTTACTTCATTCTCAACTTTATTTCACTTCCTTGTGATATGAAGATATGTGTAATCCAATCTATTGTCTTCTTGTCCTATGTACACTGTCACGCTTAATGCTTGTATCATTCATTGGTTTGTTTGTAATGCAACAAATAATTACTGAACGCTTGCTGCGTGCCAGGTCCTGTGGTGGTCCTGGGTACTACACTGGGAATGAAACACACCTGCCCTTGCCTTCCTAAAGTTTAAAGTCTTGAGAAGAGAAAAACAGCAAACAAGTTAAGATGCAAGTCATTACATAAAGTATAAATCCCGTAAGTGCTCTAAAGAAATAAATCTGATTTGGGGAGCCTGGGTGGCTCAGTCAGTTAAGCATCTGACTCTTGATTACAGTTCGGGTCATGATCTCCCAGTTTGTGACATGGACTCAGTGCTGACAGTGCAGAGCCTGCTTGGGATTCTCTCTCCCTCTCTGTGCCCCTCCCCAACTTGCCTTCGTGCATGCTCTCTCTCTCTCTCTCCACACAAATAAAAAACATTTAAAAGAATCTTTAAAAAAAAATAAAAAAGAAGTAAATTGGATTTACTGATAGAGAATAAAAGCAGGAGAGCTCCTGCAGAATGATGAGATTACCAAAAAAAGTAAATGCATTTTTAATTTGAGAACTTAAATAAGGGACACCTGGCATGAGACTCTTGATCTCGGGGTCATGAGGTCGAGCTGCACTTTGGGTGCAGAGATTACTAAAAAAAAAATAAACTTAAAAAAAGAAAAAACAAGAAATCTTAAGTAATATAGTCACACGGTTCAGAAAAATTTAAATACAAAAAAGGTGTTTGGTTGCTTCACTACCAAGTACCTTTTCACTGATAACCTTTTTGTTATTTTAAAATTTGGTGGGGGGCGCCTGGGTGGCTCAGTCAGTTAAGCGACCATCTTCAGCTCAGGTCGTGATCTTGTGGTTCACAGGTTTGAGCCCCACATCGGGCTCTGTGCTGACAGCTCAGAGCCTGGAGCCTGCTGTATATTCTGTGTCTCCCTCTTACATTGCCCCTCCCCCACTGACACTCTGTCTCTCTCTCTCTCTCTCTCAAAAATAAATAAAAACATTGAAAAAATAAATAAAAATTTCGACACTGTAAGTGTATTACCTGTTCAACACCTTGTCATCTATATGCCCAGTTTCTGACATCTTCCTGTTGTAGATTGTGGTTGCAAATGGCTCCCCATGATGCCTGCCTTCTGGTGTTCATGCCCTTGTATGATCTATCCATTTTCTGTGTGGACTAGACCTTGTGGCTTGCTTCTGAATACAGCAAATGTGATGGGATGTCACTTCCATGATTAGGCTACAGACAGTGACCTCTGTCCTGCTAGCTGACTCTCTATTTCCTTCTTGGCTAGCATGCTTGGATGATAGCAGGTGCCGTGGGGGAGAGGCCTTGTGGCAACGAACTGAGGGCAAGCTTCGGCCATCAGTCAGTGAGGAACTTGGTCCGACAACCTTTGAGGAACGGATGCTGCCAACAGCCACTAAATGAGGTTGGAAGTACGTTCTTCCCCAGTTGCAGCTTCCGATGAGTCTGCAGATCTGGCGGCCTCATGAGAGACAGTGGGGCCGAGGACCAGCTGAGCTATGCCCAGATTCCCAACACACAGAAACCGAGATCGTAAATGTATATTGTTGTAAGCCTCTACGTTTGGGGATAATTTGTTACGCAGCAATATAACCAATACACTTATTATTAGCTATTGTAAAAGCACGTGTCTACCTCATACATTTGTATATTTTTCAATAATATATCTATAGGAACAGCTCCAGAGTGCGGGATCACTGGCTCAGAGAGGATGTGCATGTGTAAATTTGTTTGCAATTTCCAATTACCCATCACATAATCCATACTGATTTGTAATCCCATCAGCAGTAAGTGAGGATAACTCCCCATCTGAATTTGTTATTAAAATGTTGGATAGATGGAAAATCATAGCTCATGGCGTTTAATTTGCATTTCTCTTGTGAGTGAGGTTAAGTATGTTTTCTTGTGTTAAGTCATCTATATTTCTTTTTCCATGAATTGTCTCTTCATGTCTTTTGGCCATTTTTCTCTTGACTTAAGTTTTTCTCTGTTGATTTTTAGGGATTAGGCCTTTGTGAGATGAGTTGAAAATATTTCTTTCCAGGTTTTTATTTGTCTTTGTAGTTTTCTTATGGTATTGGTAGCCAATCATGGGGCTTTGGTGTCGATCTTTTCTTTCATGGTTCTGGATTTTGAATCAAACTTAGAAAGATCTTTCTTATCTGAAGATATTAAGGAATGGTCTGTGTCTTCCATTCCCACCCCACACTTAGATTTTAGTAATCTTGGCTTTATTTTTTATGCTTAAATATTTGATCCATTTGGAGTTTATCTTATTGCATACTGTACCATAAGGGTCAAATTGATTAATTTCTGCCACATGGCTACTCAGTTGACCCAGTACCATTTATTAAATAGTCTGTATTTGCTCAGTGGTTTGAGATGTCACATTTACCACATATTAATCTTCTGTATGTAGCTGGATGTATTTATGTGCTTTCTAATTTGTTTCATTATTTCTTAATCTACTCATGTACTAGTTCCATAAAGTTTTAATTGTTGAAGATTTATTGTATCTGGCGAGTCTAGTCACCTCTCCCTCTCCACCAATTGTGCTTCTTCAGAGTTTCTGAAGAAGTTTCCGGTATGTCAGAGTTTCTGGTGTGTGTGTGTGTGTGTGTGTGTGTGTGTGTGTGTGTGTGTGTACTTTTGAATCACCTTAATTTTAAAAACTTGGGGGTGCCTGGGTGGCTCAGTCAGCTGAGCATCCAACTCTTGATTTCAGCTCAGGTCATGATCCCAGGGTGATGGGATCAAGCCCCCCAGTGGGGTCCCCTACTCAGCATGGAGCCTGCTTAAGATTCTCTCTCTCCCTCTCCCCCTCCCCCACTCATACACTCTCCCTCCCCCTCTCTCTCTCTCTCAAGTAAAATCTTAATAAAATACTAAAAAACTTGTTGGTCTTTTTGCTTAATAGTTTTAACCCCTCATTTATAATTGTTATGACTCTAGTTTCTTTTCTCATCTAGTTGTGTTACTCAGTATCTCCAGTAAAATTTTATTTTATTTATTTTTAATGTTTTTATTTATTTTTGAGACAGAGAGAGACAGAGCATGAGCAGGGGAGGGGCAAATAGGGAGGGAGACACAGAATCTGAAGCAGGCTCCAGGCTCTGAGCTGTCTGCACAGAGCCCGATGCAGGGGTTGAACTCACAGACCATGAGATCATGACCTGAGCCGAAGTCGGATGCCTAACTGACTGAGCCACCCAGGCACCCCTCCAGTAAAATTTTAAATAATAGTGGACATAGTGCTTATCTTTGTCTTATTCTTTTTAAAAATTTTTTAATGTTTATTTATTTTTGAGAGTGAGAGAGACAGAGCAAGAGTGGGGGAGGGGCAGAGAGAGAGAGGGAGACACAGAATCCAAAGCAGGCTCCAGGCTCTGAGCTTTCAGCACAGAGCCCGACACGGGGCTCGAACCCATGAACCGTGATATCATGACCTGAGCTGAAGTCGGAGGCTTAACCACCTGAGCCACGCAGGTGCCCCGTCTTTGTCTTATTCTTAACACGAGTGGAAAGGATTCTTGTGATTTCCTTTAAGCATGTTACTTGTATTGAGGCTGAAATGGCTGAAATTTTATTCTAGTATCAAGTCTATTCCTATTTTATTGACTTTTATTTAAACAAGAATGTTGTTAACTTTTTAAAGTGCTGCTTTAGCACCCCAAGACGTGGATGTAATTATTTTTCCTTATATCTATAACCTGATAAGTTGTGTTGATAGATGTTTTAATGTTGGAGCATTGAAAACTGTTCAGGTGAACCTCATTTGGTCATGTGTGTTTTATTTTAGTAGGCTAATACTTTATTCCAGATCTTTGCATTGCTATTCATGAACAAAAATTGTTTGTAGCTTTCTTTGGAGTCTTTGTCAGGTTTTAGTGTCAATGGTATATTCTTTTCATAAAACTAGTATGGAAGTTTTCTCTCCACCTGCCCATTTCCCTCCACCTCCCTCCTCAAGCTCTGAGATGGTTGAATAGCATTGGGATGATCTCCTTGAAGTCTGGGTACAACTCTTATGAAGCGGTCTGGGCCTTTCTGTTTTGTTTTGTTTTGTTTTGTTGAGTAGGGATAGTCTTTAGCAAGTTTTCTATTTCTTCTATGGAAATGTAATTAGATTTTTATGCTTCCTCTGAGGTCAGATGTTGTATCTTAGAATATTCTCTCTCTTCCTCAGGTTTTCATAATTGTTTACACAAGGTTGAACAAAGTGGTCTTTTATGATTCTTTTAACTTTCTTTTCCTGTGGTTACTTTTTCTTCTCATTTCTTATTCTGTGTTTCTGTACTTTGTCCCATTATCACTTGATTCGGTTAGTAGTTTGTCCAACTTTCTCTTTAAAGAATTAGCTATTGGTGGGGCACCTGGGTGGTTCATTTGGTTGAGGGTCTGACTTCGGCTCGGGTCATGATCTGGCAGTCCGTGAGTTCGAGCCCCACGTCGGGCTCTGTGCTGACAGCTCAGAGCCTGGAGCCTGCTTCAGATTCTCTGTCTCCCTCACTATCTGCCCCTACCCTGCTCTTGCTCTGTCTCTCTCTCTGTGTCAAGACTAAACATTAAAAAAATTAAAAGAATTAGCTATTGGGGGGCGCTGGGTGGCTCGGTGGGTTAAGCGTCCGACTTCGGCTCAGGTCATGATCTCACGGTTCATGGGTTCGAGCCATGTGTCAGGCCCTGTGCTGACAGCTCAGAGCCAGGAGCCTGCTTGGGATTCTGGATCTCCCTCTTTCTGCCCCTCTGCTGCTCACACTCTCTCTCTCTGTAAAGAATTAGCTATTGGATTTATTCCTTAATACTGTTTTTCTATTTTATAACTCACTGACATCTTTCTGCTTTCCTTTTTGAGACACATGCTTAATTCATTTATTTTCATTTTCCTTTTGTATTGATTTCCCTTGTCCTCTAAGCTCTTCTTTAGATTCTGATAACGTCATGTTTCCATCATGGTTGATTTTAAGAAATCTGGCAACTTCCATTTGTCAAAGCGTTAATTACAAAAAATACTTTTAAATTTCCCAGGCACAGTGGAAACATTTATTTTCTGCTTTTATAATAAATTTTTACAAAAGTTCCCTTACTTTTCTCCTTTTACTGCATTTATGATCATAGAAGTTTGTCCGTGCTGTTTCTACTTTTTAATAATTTACTGAGGCTTGGTTTGTGGCCTAACATACGGTTAGTTTTTGTGAATGTTGCAGCATCTGAAAAGAAGGTATTTATTTTAGGGATATAAGGTTAGATCTGTATCAGTCAGACCTGCCTTATTTATCACCTTATTTGAGAGCTCTCTTTCTTTACTTCCCAAATTTGAATAAAGGCAGCCCCAGTGTCTTTACACCAAGGTTACTAAGAAGTTCAGTATTGTTATGGCCTATTTAAGGGTTACTCTCTGTATAAGTTGGGGTCCAGCAAACAGCACAGATGACATACTCTAATTAGGTAATAGGAGAAAGTTTATTGAAGGGGCTGGTGACAAAAGTGTGGGCAAGGTTAAGGGAAATCATCGGAGAGAAGTACCCCATAGCTGGCAACAGCTGGGAGCCGTAACACTCTCCAGGCATGAAGTAGCAAGACCAGAGGGAGGGGATAGTTTCTGGAACCAGGAGAGTGTGGCCGTGGGAGAGGGCTGCTTGACAGCAGCAGTGGCCTTTGATAGAAGAACACAGACTATTTAATCTACAGCCAAGCAGGTAGGGAGTCAGGGGAATAAATACCCCTACTTCTTTCTTTTCCTGTCTGCAGTCTTCTGCCTGTGTCCCTCACTGGCTGAACTGAAGAGGAAGCCAGAAAGCAAAGGAGCCCAGTGATACAGTCCATGAAGGGCAGCTTCCTGGGGCACGGGGAGAAAGATGTGGATTGGATTTTGCCATGTCTGACCTACAACTAGCTCCCTTTTGGCTTGAAATCAGAAAGTTAATTAGTTTCCCGCTCCCCTTTCCAAAGCACTAGAAGGCCTCAATATTGTTTTGAGAGTGGGAAAAATTCTTTTCAGAGAGCAAGACACAGCACTGGGTAATTTGCCAATACCCTGTAGGCTTATCCTCGGTATTATTGTTATTACTGGCCAGATACTCCTGACCTTCATCAGAAACCAGAGGACTGGGAAGGGCAAAAGACAGAAGTTCTTTGAGCTCTAAAATCAAGTGGTGCTCAAGAGAATAGAGAGCCTTCTTTTAAAATTCAGTTTAAACTAGACACAAGGGCTCATCGGATACAGTGTTCTGTCCTTTCTCTACATGACGCTGCATAGGTGAGGGAAGATTCCCTGAAGGAATGAAAGATCTATTGCTTCCAGTTAGAGAATAACCTTGATAAAAGTCCTGCTGAAGAAATGAATAGACCCAAGTAATCTTGGATGACACAAAGTTCGCACAGGTAAGTCAGGATATTGTTGACATATTTGACCTGCAGAAGAAGTTTCATGCCAAAAGGCCAAGTGTCAGTTTTTATTCTTGGTGATACATTTTCTTCAGAATGCCAAGGTTGTTGTAAAATGGTCTCATTTAAAATACTGGAAACATTTTCCACAGAAGCAGGTGGTTCTGTTTCACAAATCTAGGCAGAGTTTTTTGGTTTGTTTTTTGTTTTTTGTTTTTTGTTTTCCAGGAAGCCATAGAACATTACCCTGGTCAACTGAGCAGAATGTCAGTGAAGAGTCTCTCATGAGGGAAATTTGGTTTGAAAGCTCCAAGCCAAATAAACTCCTCCAAAGCCCTTCTGGAATGAGAAGTGCTGCATGCGACTTCTGTGCTTCCCCAAGGACAAATATAAAGCCAGTGCACCTGTCATAATTCAGGGGGAGGAGGTTTGCAGTGGCCGCCAAGCAGTCATCTGGTCAACCCACTGTCTGCTGGTCTGGAAGACTGACAGCTGTGGTTTTAAGAAACAACTTTCACAATTACAAAGAAAACACTCTTGGGCAAAAGGGCTGTGATCTCAACTGGCCAAAAAGTGTTTTCCCCTCAATTAATTCTTAATTATTGTAGAATTATCATTTTACATGGGTAATATGGCCCTTTGGAAGTTTTCCTACCATCTCCATATGGTGTGTATTCACCTAGAGCAGTTTTCCTCAAAATGTGGCTCCTTAACACCTGCCTAAGAATTACCTGGTTGTGCCCAAGGAGATCTGTGCAGGTAGACAAGCTAGAATCGCTGAGGCTGGGATTCAGGTGTGTGCGTTTTAACAGGCTCCTGGAGTGATGTTTATGCACGGCAAGGGATTTGATTCTGTTCCTGTTTTAAATATTTCTGACCAGATCATGATGCTCAGAAGACCCAGGCTCAGCGTGCTACTTTGTCATTTACCAGCTGTGTGAGCTTGGGGAAAAAACCACACTCTCTGAACCAGAGTTTCTTCATCTATAACTTGGGGGAGATAAAACCTCCATTATATGGTAAACTGAAAAGATTAGGAGAGATTTGCAGAAGAACTTTGTGTACTGCCAGACCTTAAATCAGTGATAATTGATTAGTTATCACGATGAGAGATTGTGTAGGTGGAGCAGATTGGTGTAAGAATTTGGAGAAAGTCTGAGATAACCTTAGGCTAGGGGAACCCTGACAGAGATTCATGGAGGGGTGGTGTTTTAGGGGCACAATAAAGAACAGGTAGGATTTCCACAGCCGTAAAGGGGCTAATTAATCACAAAGAGGTGAAAGCAGAAATGTCCACGCTGTCATTTTCAGAGTCTGGTTTGACTAGACCAGGGCTTCTCTACCTCCCTGTACGCTAGCATCACTTGGGCAGCCTTTAAAAATACAGAGGTCTGATGGGGCGCCTGGGTGGCTCAGCTGGTTAAGCATCTCACTTCCGCTCAGGTCATGATCTCATTGCTTTTGAGTTCAAGCCCCGCAATGGGCTCTGGGCTGACAGCTCAGAGCCTGGAACCTGCTTCGGATTCTGTGTCTCCCTCTCTCTCTGCCCTTCTCCCACTTGCACTCTGTCTCTCTCTCTCTCTCTCTCTCTCAAAAATAAATAATCATTAAAAATTTTTTTTTTTTTTTTTTTTTTAAATACAGAGGTCTGAGCTACCCCAGGCCAGCTAGAGAAGAACCTCTGAGGACTGGGCGTAGGCATGCTCAGGCGCTTGTAGGTGGAGAAGTGCTATTTTACACAGTGTTGTCTGCGTGGAGGGAGGGGCACAGGTGGTGAGGCTGGAGAGAGAGGTTGGGATAAGGATACAGTGGGCTTCAAATGCTCGTTAAGGAAAGTGGAGCTTATATATAATAGGAACTGAGTCCTAATCGTTTTCCAAACAAAAATTCAGGAAGAGGTATCCTGTGGTGGTGTTTGGATCAGACTGGGGTGGGAGGGGGCCAGAGTAGGGTGCAGGGGTTTGGCCGCAGCAGACTGGTCCCTGAATGATGTGAAAGAAAGACAAATAAGCCTGTCTTGACAAAAGGTGAGATCAGAAAAACGAATTTCTTCTTTAAGGAAGATGTGCAGCTTCAAGGCCCTGTGGTGCTTGTTGGCTAGATGGGAGGTTAAAGGAAAGGTGTCGACGCCAGTGTATTTTTGGTTCCTTTTTTCACTATAATAATTGATCTGTAACCGCCTAACTCAGAAAGAAAAGAAGCTTCCAGCACTTAGAAACCTCGTGATTCACTGCTTTTGTTTTTCCTCCCTCCCTTCCAACAGATTAAAGACCTTGCATCTCTCGGGCCTTTTAAATGTTTCCAACGCTTCTTACACACTGTTCAGATAATTCTAGTTCAGGAAACAGTTGTAGGTGTGAATATTAAAGGTGACTTAAAAAATGTATTATTTATTAAAAGATATAAAAACGTACTCTTTCTTTAAGAGGCCAGCATTCATAGCTCATGAGTTTCATCTCTCTTGTTGGTGTTCAGTGTACAACTACCACAGTGGCTGTCAAAGGTGATTTGAAAAGTTTTCCTGAATCTTAAACAGTGCAGGAGAGTTTTGTTTGCCTAATTGTCTTTGACAGTCACGTGATAAGAAAATGTAGCAGTTGGGTAGCAATGGGAGGAATCCCCTAAAAGAAGATACAGCAACTGCCTTGATGGGCGGGAGCAAGGGCAAAAGAAAATTGCCCTTGTGGGAGTCCTGGAGAGACGTCCTGAAAGAGAAGCCGGCTCTTGGGAAAGATAAATCCAGCGTCACTGACTCGACAGTCTGAGATGCCTGCCTCCCTCCCTCCCACCACCTCCTCCTCCTCCTTTGGACAGGTGGAGAAGATGACCCCAAAGATTACAATGCCATTGCCCTCCTGTTTCTGGGAATGCAAATGTGTGCAGCCACTCTGGAAAACAGTGGAGGTGTCTCAAAAGAGTTAAAAATAGAACCACCCTATGATCCAAGAATTGCAATACTGGGTATTTACCCAAAGAACACAGGAACACTAATTCAGAGGGACAGATGCGCCCTGGTGTTTATAGCAACATTATCTACAAAAGCCAAATCATGGAAGCAATGCAAGTGTCCATCAACTGATGTATGGATAAGGAAGATGTTGGATATATATATATATATATATATATATATATATATATACACACACACATATATATAATGGAATATTACTCAGCCATAAAAAAGAATGCAATCTTGCCATGTGCAACCACAGGGATGGAGCTGGAGAGTATTATGCTAAGTGAAATACGTCAATAAGAGAAAGACAAATGCGTTTTATGTAGGTCAAGCTTTTGCTTATGAGGTAACATCCATGGGTCATAAACATATGTAGGCCTTTGGCGGCTGTTGATCTCCTACAGTTTACTGAATGACAGAAAGAAATTACAAATCGTCACCCCCTGGTCCCGATCACCATGAGTCACACTGTCATTATTCTCCAATGCTGAGTGCTGTGGAAGCAGGAAGAGGACTTTTCAATAGTTCTCTGGCACAGACAATGGCTTAACCATTTCTTTCTTCTGGAGTCGCGTTGTCCAATATGGTAGCCACTAACTACACATGGTTATTAACATTAATTAAAATGAAATAAAACTTAAAATTCAGTTCCTCACTTGGACTGGTCACATTTCAAGTGCTCAGTAGCCACCTGTGGCTAGTGGTGGCTACTATACATTTGAGAGTGAAGATATAGAACATTTATATCATCACCGAAAGTCCTGCTGGACAGCACTGGTCAAGGAAATTTCAACCTTCGGTGAAAATCTACAGTAGAGCTGGATGTCACGATCCCAGGAGTACTTCTTTGGAAGTCCGTCTTGAAGGATGAAAATATTTTAAAAGGCATCCTTACCCTACCCCGTGCCGTGTTGTATATCCCCCTGCCCTGTCCCACCCCTGCTTTGGTAAATGCTATCTTCTGCAGAGACGCTTCTTCATGAAAGTGCTTGGGTATTGACTACAATCTGAATGCTGGTCTGCAGCACAGCCACCCCATGCAGTGAGGGCATTTGGAAGGGAACATGTGTGATACCCTAGCACATCGGATGCAGAATCCCTCAATAGTGGGTTCGGTTATTCTTATTAAATGCGTTGCATTTATTTTGTGAAGATACACTGGCACCATGAATTGGGCGGGTTTGGGGGGGCCTATAGGAAATCGTTCTGTAAGAAATTAGGTAAAAGGAAAACAATGCAGACCTTGGGACTTCCCTTCAAGAAGGTGAGTCATGATGAAAAGGAAGCTAGAGCTGGAGGAAAGGAGGAGAAGCTATAGAGAGGTGGAGCTCGAGCTCCTACACCAGGGCCTCCTAGCGTGTGACTCTTGTGTTTCTCCTGGCGTCCTGTCCTTGGACAGTCGACTCTTTAGATTATGAACTCACTGGGGAATGACCGTGTTCACTTTATGAGATGTCTTGCACCTGTTCACTAACGGTGCTCAGTTAATATAAACCAGTACAACATGGGGAATTATAAAAGTTTCTGCAGTTACAAAGCAACGAGACTTGCTGCCTTTCAGACAGGGCCATCTGCGTGACGTGACGGATGGGCTGGTGATCATCACTGTCTGGGTTTTGGCCTCAGGCTTGCAGATCCTGAGACTCAATTTTGACCAGAAGGCCAGGGTTGATCAGGAGGAGCAGACTGAGTCTCAGTACCCAAGGTCATAAGAGGCTGATCAAGTCCCTTCTTGTTCCTGTCTAATGGAAGACTTTTCTTTCTAGAACCTAAACTTCAACCAAAAACATTTGTTATATGTTCTTACTTGTATTTCCAGACACTCCCTTGTCAGAATTGACGTTCCTAGGAGGTAGAGTTAGTCTTAAAATGATGCTTGTGGAATCCCTAGAATAACATGGACACGGTAGCTCCTAGGTGTGTGCCTCGTGATGGCCTGGGAATCACAGCACAGATAATGTTACAGCCATGATAAGAATTGACAAAACGTTGACAGGTCACTTCACTCTGGTGATTGGCATGTCAAAGTGTTATCTGCTTTTTCCTCTTGAACAATAGCTGATATGTGTTCTTAGCTTTTTCTTCTTCTAGGTTCCCAAAGACTCTTCCCTTTCTATCGTGTGGTTTTCCTCAGATGTAGTTCCCTTCTGTTTTTTTTTAAGTTTATTTATTTATTTTGAGAGAGACAGTGATAGCTTGAGTGGGGCAGTGGCGGTGGGGGGGTGGGGGTGGTGGGGTAGAGAGAGAGAATCCCGAGCAGATTTCGCACTGTCAGTGCAGAGCCCAACGCAGGGCTCGAACCTATGAACCATGAGATCATGACCTGAGCTGGATGCTCAAGTCATGAGCAAACCAAGAGTTGGATGCTCAACCAACTGAGCCATCCAGGTGCCCTCAGTTCACCTCTGCTGAAGCAGGGGCATTTATATAAAACATAATCTGCATTGACCTACTGTTGTACATAATGCAGATTGAAGTAAAATGGAGGTAGAACTGGATAAAGAAGATGTGGTACACACACACACGCACGCACACACACACACTGGAATATTACTTGGGCATCAAAAAGAATTAAATCTTGCCATTTCCAATGACATGGGTGGTGCTAGATGGAATGTATTAGTGCTAAGTGAAATAAGTCAGTGGGAGAAAGACAATACCATACGATTTCACTCATGTGGAATTTAAAAATAAAACAGATTAACATAGGAGAAGGGAACGAAAAATAAAATAAGATAAAAAAACACAGGGAGGCAAACCATAAGAGACTCTTAACTATAGAGAACAAACTGGGAGTTGGTGGAGGGGAGGTGGGTGGAGGATGGGCTAAATGAATGATCAGCCTTAAGGAGGGCACTTGTTGGGATGAGCACTGGGTGTTATATGTAAGTGATGAATCACTCAATTCTACTTCTGAATCCAATACCATACTATATTTTACCTAACTTCAATTTAAATAAAATCTTGGAAGAAAAAAAAGATTAAAGAACCTAGCTTTAAAAAGTATTGTATGGGAGGGGTGCCTGGGTGGCTCAGCTGGTTAAGCGTCCGACTTTGGCTCAGGTCCTGATCTTACGGTTCGTGAGTTCGAGCCCTGTGTAGGGGTCTGGGCTGTGCCCAGAACCTGGAACTTGCTTCAGATTCTGTGTCTCCCCCTCTCTCTGCCCCTCCCCTACTCATGTTCTCTCTCTCTCTCGCTCTCTGTCTCTCTCTGTCTCAAAAATAAGTAAACATTAAAAAAAATTCAAAAGTAGTGTATGGGAAATAAAAGCAGATAAACAAATGTGGATATCAAGAAAACAAAAATATAAATATATCTCCACGACCTACCCCAAGTTTCCGTTTAGCACTCAAATCATCGCCATCTTTTGTCCAAGATTAAAAAAATCTCAATCACTTCAAGAAATGTTTCCTCTTCTTTGATGTTCTGTTCAAGTTATACTTAACATCACTGCCCTTTCTACTGTGAAAGGTGGTAGAAAATAGGGAATAATACTGCTGTTGAAATCAGATTGTCTTGGGTTCTTATGCAGCATAACCTCTCTGCATTGTCCACCTGTGAAATGAGGACGGCGATGGTACCTTCCTCACAGGGTCGTGGCAAGGACTCACAGAGCTAATACACATAAATTGCTTAGCACAATTCTTGGCGATACACTTAGCAAGTGGGAGCTTTTCCTCTCTCCTTCCCCCTCCTCTTTTTCTCTTTCTTTTTTTCCCCTGCCCTCTATCAACGTCTTGACTACCTATTTTATTATAAAATTATTTTCAGTGTGAGGTAAACAAGCATAGTGCTTGAACATGTCAACATCGCAACAGGTCGTCGCTGATAAATGTGTTCTCTTCTTTCTGCCTGTGTTATTCCATGAGTATTCCATTGGCATAACTGTCCACGTATTCAATGCCTCATTCTAAATTACACCCCACCTCCGCCCCTGATTCCACCATATGCTCTTGTTATGTGATGTCTCAAGTGCTCATAACGGACTCTTCACAGATGTATGGGATTTTCCTATAGTAAGCATCTCGTCTAAATATCTAAGCCAAGTCTGGCCTCTGCCACTGAAAAAAGCTTTTGTGATGTCTTCTCCTATGATTATAAGGCTCAGTGCTCAGGGAAAGCAGACTCATTTCAATAAAATTACAAACGCAAGATAACTAGCAAAGTACATCTGCCGTTGGGGAGAATAATGAAGCTCCAAAGCATATGCTATTTAGGACAGTGCTCTACAGAAATATGTCATTCCTCCCTTCTATTACTGTGGATAGTGAAGTGTTGATTGGTATTTAAAACACAATGAACTTTATGCATGGGAAATAGAAATTAATATTTTGTTATTCCCCGCCTTTGTTGCTTACAGGACTAAAAATCTGCTGACTGTAGGCTCAGCCAACCCAGGTCCTAAACTCATGAAAACCTCATGTGACAAAACAGTGAAAGTCCAAAGCCCGCTGACATGGGTGGGATCGGTATCCTGACCCCTAGTCACACAGTACACCAGTGTTTCCATCGAGTGGGGGCACAAGTGAATAGTAGCAGGAATTGGGAGAAACTGTAACAGAGGCAGAAGATATGGTGACCTCCATGGAGAAACAGCATTCTTAAATCACTAAGAATAAGGAACTATAACCAGTTCTGCTCTGCCTAGAGCAAGGGTCAATATCCAAGAGGGCTGGGCCAACGGGAAGACTGTGGGGAATCTTAGTGATCTGGTAGAGAGATCAGAATCATACAGGTCGGGGGATCCTTGCAAAATAGTGTGAGATAACAAAAACAGGGTCGAGCCCCAGGAAAGAGGCTGGCAGGTAAGGGAGATCCTAGAGACCCCTCCAGCTGAGCTGAGGTGTAGAACCAGGCTCCAGTCCTAGAATCCAGCTCCACTTTTCCCCCAGTAGAGGAAAACCAGAAACTGCAGACTAGTCATGCAGATAGACCACAGCGAGTGGGGGAATGAATGCAAAACATCCATTGTCCCGGATTCACCCCCAAGAGCACCAAGTGCTGGGTCAAAAAGTAACTACCTAATTCCCTAGTACATGAAGCACTCCCAGTATCCTGCTAATTTAGACTTTAGTTTTCCACTGGGTGGAAATGAACTTGTCAGGTCGCAGACCTCTGGGGTTCATGGTAGTCAGAACACATCAGACAGATGTGTTTGAATATTTTCAAAACGATTCTACTGAGACATCAGACAATAGTGAAAGAGTTCATTATGGTGACATCTCTCACCTTAAAAATCAATTATTAATTAAGAATCAATGAAGTAATGAAACACATCAGCATTTAACTAACGAGGGCCAGGTGAGGTGAAGTGATTTTGGACCACATGGTCTCTAAGTAGAAGCTAACGCTTTGTCTGGTGCCCAACCAGGCGAACAGTGATCTGCCAATTCTGGACAAGTACTGGCAGGGTGGACTCACTGAGAAATGGTTCTCTTAGTTTCCTGTATGACTCGAAAATGTGCATGCGATAAATCTAGCCAGCATCCATGCGGTAAAGATTAGAGAGAAAAGAATGGTTTAGTGTGGCGTCAGGTAATAGACAAGGATAGGATGAAGTCTGAAAAGATTATTGCTGACATGCTCTGAGCGCTTGCAGTTTTGACACATTGTTCTTTTTTTCTTTTTTTTTTTCTTTTTTAATGTTTACTTTGAGAGAGCCTGAGTGGGGGAGGTGCAGAGAGAGAGAGGGAGACAGAAGATCCGAAGCGGGCTCAGTGCTGACAGCACAGAGCCTGACACAGGCAGGGCTCAAACTCACTACCCGTGGGATCATGACCTGAGCCAAAGTCGGACCTCAGCCAACCGAGCCACCCAGATGCCCCTTGTCATACTGTTCTAAGGTTTAACTTATCGTATGTTTCAACCCGTCTAATTCTCGCTGAAGTTCTGCGAGGTATATGTGACCGTTATTCCCATTTCACAGGTGATATAAACTGACCACAGCTAGTCATTGGCAGGGTTCGTATCTAACCCAGAAGACTGGCTTCGGAACCTGAGCATTTAACACCCAACTAATTCCTTTAAATTATTACAGTCATGGCTGGAGGACAGGGACTTTTAAATCTGTGTGATCGACTGCAGCATATTGCTAGAAGACTCTTGCCCTTTCCTTCAACTCTATCTTCTTCTGAAGATAGGCAGGAGTGAGATCTTCACGGTAGAGTGGCCGTATGATATATCATCCAAACTGGGACACTTCCAAAAGTCAGAAGCTATTAGTAACTTCACCAGGAAAACTGGGACATATGGTCAGACTACTCACAAGGTAAGTTTCAACTTTCAAGACCTGCAGAGTATTGGAGAAGTTGGAGAAACCTGAATCTGACACACACAAATACATGTATATTACTGTTTACGGTTGTTTTCACTAGATGAGGTGCCTGTATTTCATGGGCAATTTGAAGGTTTTGAAGGATAATTTGGACTGTGCCTGCCTTACCCAAGGGTGGTAGAATTTAACCCCTACAAAGAAACCACCCCTTATAGTTAGGTGAAGGATTTTTCAAACAAGTTCTCTTATCTAGCAGGTTAGCCAACTTGTAGAAAGATGTCTTTGAGAGACTCTGTATGAACTGATAGCTTTTGATTTTCCTGCAAGAATTAATACAAATTCCAAATAAATGAGGTTTGCAAAGAGTTTTTTTTTTTTAAACTGCAATAGATTAATACACTTTTTGAAAATATAAATTCATCCCTTCCCTGAATTTGTTGACCTGCCCTGTCACACTTTGCTAGTTGCTGGAGAGACAGCAGGAAACAAATTGGCAAAAAGAAAAATAAATCTCAAACAAAACCTCCCAAAACAAGTGGAGACAGTTACAGGTGGAGACAAGAGCTATGTTGGAAATAAAATAGAGGGTGTGATGGAGTAACCGGGGAGCAGTGTCAGGACAGGGGAATTCGAGTGTGGTCAGGGAAGGCTTCCTCGAGGAAGGGACATTGGATCTGAGATATCAATGACAAAAAGTTGCCAGTTACATGAGTCCCCGGAAGAGGCAACAGCAGGTGCAAAAGCCTGAACTCGTGCGCAGGGGTGGGAGGTGCAGAGGGAGAGAAGGGATAGGGGCACCGCAGCTCCCACGCCCTGCGCATCTCCGTCTGTCACTCAGAGACCAGATTTCCATCTCTGTCGTCCCTTGAGCACTGGCGTTGTTTAGTGCGGATCGGGACCCAATAATGTCTGCATTGGGCAGGCGGCAGGCCTCACCTTTAGGTGAACCAGCCCAGCTAAGCACACTGCTGGACCTCCTGTGCAAAGACCTATTTCTTGGAGATGTAAAGAAGACAAAGAAGGAGGCCCCAGGCGGGAGATAATCTCATAACTGAGGCATGTTTCCTCAAGGCGATGGCAACTCCTTTCACATCCAGGCTTGAGAAGACCTTCCACTTCTGTAGATTTTTCAAGAAGCCCAGGAGTAGAATCAAGCATCTGTGTGCTATTCAAAGAGGCAGCATTTTCCCAAAGTGGCTACATTAGAAAAAAGGATCATTCTAATTGGCTCCTAGCTACTTTGTTACCTTTGTGTCCGCAGTTCACCTCCCTCCCCCTGCCAAGGTGTCATTTCTCTTGTGCTTCTGTACATTTCATTACATTGTGCTCTCTGCCCTGAAGTCGCCCTCTCCCCCCATGCCCTGTCCTCTGTTCTTAAAGGTGTGTCAAGATTCAGTTTAGGATTATTGCCTATGGGAAGCCTTTTCAGAAACCTCAACGCTGACCTCAGATCATCCCTCTCCCGTCCCCACCACCTACAGTCATGATCACCTAGGGGTTCCTCCAGCAGAGCAACCACATGCCTTGAAATTCTCCTGACAGAAACAACAAGAAAATACATGTGTATTTACGGTAGGCATTGTTGTGGGCACTGAAAAAAGAGTAGACTAAAATCTCTGCTCTAATAGAATTTATTTTTGATGGGGGAAAACAGGCCATAAGTGGATGAATAAATTCCTATAATTGGATACTATGCTGCTGTGAAAAAGAATCAGGAAGAGATATGTAGCTTGCTATATGGCCTCTAGGATGTATAACTTGTCTAGTAAAATTCTGGACTTGGTGGGTTGGATCACTTCTGTGTAATGTCACTGAACCTGTTTCTCTAGCTCCCGTGTTTTCAATAAACTAGTTAGATCTAGAAGTTGGATTGAATTCACGGGTTTGTTTGTTTGTTTGTTGGCAAAAATGCCTTGTCAGCAATGTGCTTCCTAGCGGGGAGGGACATAGCGGGAGAATTTATATCAATATACCTTACAGTGGAAAATATATCATTGCAGTTTTGTATAATAACAAAACATATTTGGAAAGAGAAGGAAACATTGGTAAGCAAGGAAACTTGCAGTATAAAATTAATCCATATTGGTGATAATGAAGTTTATAAATGCTGAGAAAGAAGTTTTTGAAGCCAAAGAGGTATAATATAAGGGAAACACAAAAACATCCTACAAATAACTTGTTAAGATTTAGAAAACTCAAGCCTGTGTATGGAGGTGTGTTTAGAGATGATAGGGAAAGGATGTCCAGAAGGCATTTTGATTTCGATGGAAATGAGAGGGTTGGGCTAATAGATGATCCAGATGAGGATGTACAAATAGATATTATTTTTACATAATTATGAAGATATAAATGTTTAATTATATCATGTGAGAGCAGTGAGATAACTGTTAAGAGAGCTAGAATACATACCAAGGATTATCAAATCAATGAGGGAAACCTTGCCCAAGACAGTGAAAGTAATTAACAGGTGAAAAAAGAAACAATAAAATAAATAGAACAAAATAAAATTTAAGAGAAACATAAAACAAGGAAGGCCAATATCTGGTTTATCAGTCATTACACCAAATTTGAGTGAACTGATTTCTCCCAAAAGACAGGGTTTAAAAAAAATCAACATCCAGTTACATATAGAATAAAAGAAATATGTCTATAAAACATGGCCTGCCCACCCCCCAAGTGTTGAAAAAATAAAGATATAGGCAAGGAAGCTATACCAGGAAAGTACACAGAAACAAAGCTAGCAGTGGTAATACTAATATCCATTCAAGGTGAGGAACATTAAATATGCTTTAAACAGAGCAATTAAATAGAGTAATTAGAGACATTATGTGGTTTTTTTTCAAGATTTTATTTAAATTCAAGTTAACGTATAGTGTTGTATCGGTTTCAGGAGTAGAATTTAGTGATTCATCACTTACATACAACACCCAGTGCCCATCCCAACAGGTGCCCTCCTTAATGCCATTCCCCTATCCAGCCCATCCCCCACCCTCCTCCCTCCATCAACCGTCAGTTTGTTCTCTATCATTGAGTCTCTTGTGGTTTGTTTCCCTCTCTGTTTTTATATTATTTTATTTCCTCTTCCCTTCCCTTATGTTCATTTGTTTTGTTTCTTAAGTTCCACTTATGAGTGAAATCATATGGTATTTGCCTTCTCTGACTTATTTTGCTTAGCATAATATACTCTAGCTCCATCCACATCATTGCACATGGGAAGATTTCATTCCTTTTGATGGCTGATGTCCCGTTGTGCATATATATCATATCCTCTTTATCCATTCATCAGTTGATAGACATGTGGGCTCTTGAGGCACTATCAACAAGAGACATTATGTGTTAATAAAAGGTACAACCCAACAAGAGAGCATACACTGAAAAAAAAATGATTGTGGAATCTCAGCAGAGGTGGCATAGTTTTTGAATCCCTTGAAATCTCCGAACACGAATATAGACAACAACTAGGAAAGCAACACTTCAACCCAAATAGGCAAGAAAATATCCCAACAATGGAGAATTTGAGGGGGTTAGGCCAAATCATCTACAACTTCAAGAGCTACGAGGAAGCGCAGGTGTATGGGAGCAAAGGGAGGAGGGATAGAGGGCACTTCTGAGTGTCCCAAGAACCATGACCCGGAGATCAGCAACAAGTGCTCACTTCAACATGAGGGCATCCAACGCCGAGTGAAGGAATAGTTTAACCTAGGAAGGGCTTTACATACTCCCATCTGTAAGTGAGTAGACAGAGGCTGAAGTAAGAGCTGAGCTGAGGTGGCCTGGGTGCTCAAGGCTCTCAGAAACACCCAGAAAACAGAGAGCCAAGATGTAGGAGAAGCTTCTGATAATAGAACACACTGATCAGGGCAAGAACTCTTCTGGTAAAGGAGACAGAAGGGTCAGATAAGACTGTAAGAGGTGCCAGAGAATGGAAATATAAAAACCTGAGGGAAAGCTGGTGAAGATGTAGAAACTACATTTTTCATGTCATGGAAACAGTGATAAAAGGCCGTGAAATAAGTAATCCTGGCCCCACACATCCTCCTTCTAAAATTCCTAGATAACCCATCTCCCAGATAAGATATTGTAAAGGGGAAAAAATAGAATGATGGGACTATCATATTCACAGAGAATGATATATTGGAGAAATAGAGCTATACAACAGAAGAAAATAGTAATTCGTTGTTTTAAACAAAGCTGTAGGAAATTAAAGAAAAACAGAAGCTATAAAAAGAATGCTCAGAAAAATTTGGAGAAAATCAGAAATCAAAGAAAACATTTCAGAAAGAGGTACCTGGAAAGTATAAGGAAAGCAGAGGAAGAAGAAAAGTGAAAAAAAAATCAAACAGAAATGAAGGGAATAAAAGTTTTTGGAAGTGATAGTTATAGATGAGAGTCAAGGAAGAGTCAAAAGGAATCCAAAGAGAAAAGTCAAAGCAATGGCACAAAACAAACAAGAGTCCAAGGACCTATGGAGAGGGGAGAAGCCTGACTTAAGTTTGGTCAAGTCAGCTTAGCGGGTAGATTGTGCAGATTGGTGAGGGGGAACAAACAGTCCAGCTAATCATTTATTATTTTTTAAAAAGAGAATTTGGAGAGAAGTTGCAGTCTTATTTGTAAATAAGGATGTCATGAGCAAGTCTCATCTAAATCACATGGGAAGGATGGTTCTTTACAGCAAGCCATTTCCTGGCACACAAATGGGTAGGTGGATTCCTACTCCTGACCTCTAAAACGACAGCTGTGTCCAGGAGCACAGGGCTCAGGTAAACCTCCAAATGGTCAAAGTGAAGATCTGGGCATTAGATACGATCATTAACATTGGGGGATTGCTGTTTCTAGGTCCTCTTAATGGACAGAGCTGGGGAGACAGGTGATATAGATACACAGAAATGTTTGTATTTCTATATTTACCTATAAATACTAACAACACGAATGCTTACAGATACCTCCAAATCCAATTCAACACCACAGTGTCCATTAGAGTTTGCTTCATTTCCATACACAGTAAAACCTTGGTTTGTGAGCCTAACTCGTTCTGGAAACATGCTTGTAATCCAAAGCTCTTGTATATTAAAGCGAATTTCCCCATAAGAAATAATGAAAACTCAGATGATTTGTTCCACAACCCAAAAATATCCATATAAAAATGATTACAATATTGTAATATAATACAAAAAATAAAGAAAATGGAAAATATAAAGAAAAATAAATTAATCTGAACTTGCCTTTGAAAACCTCATGGCTGGTGTGAGGGAGACAAGAGTGTAGGACGACTTTCACTATCACCAGCGGAATCACTGCTGTCTATTGGCTCAATGGAATCTTTTTCTTTTAGTGCAACTTTAACAAGGAATCAATAACCTAGAATGAAGCAATGCATTCCTAAGCTTACTCTTGTATGGAAAAACAAAGGACTGTCCATAGGTGCTTTTCTTTTTACTTAAAATTTTTTTCTTTAAAATGGTTATTTATTTTTGAGAGAGAGAGAGAGAGAGAGCATGAGTGAGGGAGGGGCAGAGAGAGGGAGACACAGAATCTGAAGCAGGCTCCAGGCTCTGAGCTGTCAGCACAGAGTTCAACGTGGGGCTGGAACTCACGAACTGTGAGATCATGACATGACCTGAGCCCAAGTCGGACGCTTAGTTGACTGAGCCACCCAGGCACCCCCATAGGTGCTTTGAAGTGACAAAAAATACAATAGTGCCCGTGTGGACACCTTCCAACGTTCTGGAAAAAAATCACTGATTTCTGACAAACACTGTGGCCTGAGACCGAGCAATTGAGCATGGGAGATGATTGCCCATTCCTGCAGAGAGAGAGAGAGAGACAGTGAGAGAGTGAGAGAGAGAGAGAGAGAGAGAGAGAGAGAAAACCATTGGCTCAGTTGTGATCATGTGACATTTGGCATCACATACTATTCGTATTCCAAGACACTGCTAGTTTGTCACGTTAAAATTGATGAGCAGTGTTTGCTCATCTTGCAGAACACATTAGTCACAATCCAAGGTTTTAATGTATTTTTAAAATTTGAGACAGAGAGAGTGTGAGTGGGGGAGAGGGGCAAAGGGAGAGAGAGAATCCAAAGCAGGTTTCACGCTCAACCCGGGGCCCCACCCAGGGCTCGATCTCACAACCCTGGTACCATGACCTGAGCTGAAATCAAGAACCGGTGGCTCAACTGACTGAGCCACCCAGGCACCCCTTCATTTCCATATTTGAAACTCCATTCGACAAGAGGGATAAAGCTAGTATATTAACGTCTTTGTGCAAGTATCCAAGATATAATGAGTATTTGTTGCCATCATGTTTCCCTTCCTGGCATGGAGGCCCTCTTCACCCCACTCGAGCCCTGACATCCTGTGCTAGGTATCCCACTCAGGTTCCAACAGTGTTAAGTAGGCCACCCTCCAACTCAGATGTACTCCCTCCTCACCTGCTTGGTTCCTGACACCCCGGTCTCAGCCGTCCCTCTGCCACAGCAGCACCCTTCTCAACCCACTTGTGCTGGGAGCATTCCTTCCCATTGCCCCCTAAGTATGCACACCTTGCTTAGCCCACCCAATGAATGACTTCCGGGCTGACATGTACGGGAAGGGAGTGAAAAGGAGAGGAATTGGAAAAGAAAGATGACCTAATAAACCCGATGCGAATCTGATTTCCTTTCTCTTAAAACGGAATCAATCTTCCTTCATTCTATTTGTTCTATAACACACACGAATTCCATTTTATTATCATTATTTTAGTTTATTTTATAGGTGAAATTGTTGCTTTTATTTAATGGAATATATGAACAATGAACAGGTGAACACGATTTAAAAACTATATAAACATATTCACTTAGGTCATAGAAGAAAACCTATTTTTTGTCCTCAGCAACCTTTTAGAGACTAATCTCCATGTGTTTGATTACTGATGCTACACTTATTTATATTTACAAAAAACAAAACAAAACAAAAACGCAATTGAATCGATCTTTCTGCCTGTATTCTCCAGATACTGTTTTCCCTTTAAAATCCCAATAGTTTTCCTATAATAGGTCTCATTGCTCGCTGTTTTGGGTTGATTTTCCCAAGTACACAGCACGTACTTTTAGTAAGTAGGTTTATGGCTTTTTTATTAAAAAGTTTTCTTGAATTGTAGCAAAGCACCGAAACTGCACAGCAACTGGTCTTTCCTGCCCCCTTTCAGGCCATCCCTCCTGCACAGGGAAATTCTTTGCCCACAAGGGCACTTTGGTGGGAAATTTCGAGATGTAGGGACTTCTATGGGCTTTTAACTCGTAGATTTTAAGAGGAAATCGAGGAGAATGCCGTCGGTGTCGTGCGAAGCGCGTAACAAACGCAGTGTGACATTTCTCCTGCTCGAGGAGATTCCAATTTGCGAAGGGAGCACAGGTCCTAACTTCATTCTGCAAAGTTGCCCCTGAAACCTGACAGCCGCATCAGCACCTGAGCCTTAACTGACGCTCACACGCGCGCATGCTCCGTTGGTGTAGCAGCGCCCCTCCTTTTCCGCCAGGAGGAAGTCCCGTTTGTTTATTAAATTACGACAGTCGTAAACTGAGATTTCTGTGCCGGCTTCCTAGTTTTACGACGACAGCAACAATGGCGGCCACCAGTGGCAGGTTTGAAAGTGAGAGAAGTATTGAAGAACGTAAAGAACAGACCAGGATGGCCAGGGCCGAGGTGTTGCGCCAGGTATCTCCGTTTTGGGGGTTTTGGAGTCATTTAGAATTGGGAGTGGACGGTTCCTGGGAACTAGGCCTCTGGCTGTCTTCCTAACCCCCTCTCTTCTTTCGCCACCTCAATGTCTCACCTAATCTGGGTGAGGGTCTCCCTTTGGGATGCGCAAAAAGTCTTGGTTATCTCCCGCCTCGGAGATGCGTTGGCAGTCTCTAGTTGCGCATTCTCTTTTTAGGAAGACCTGTTTCTTTCCTGAGTTTACTTACTTTTGAATTTCTCCATTCTTGATATTTCCATCACTTGGCTACCAGGGGCAGCGCCCTTTTGGGGTACTCTGCCACTAATGACGGCTCTCCCAGCGCGTTTCACAGCCTTGGTCCTCGCCCCTCCTGTATCTGAAATAAAAATTCCCGTTTTCAGAAATACATGTGAGGCACATTGCAACACTGTTTCACGCTCTTGTCTTACTATTGATATCAGTTGGAGGGTTACTGTAAATCCTTACTGATCAATGCAAAGATTGACAGGAGAGACTCGAAAAAGGTTAAGACACATTGTATTTCTAAGGTTGAGATGCATAGAGGTAACCTGTAAAGAATGGAGGAAGTAAACTGTATTATCTGACAAGATGTAAGAATGAAGGGGAAAAGTTGTGACTGGAGAGCAGCATGGGGTACAAGTGGGCGTTTTTGTTTTTGCTTAAGATGGAATACTTTTAAATGAATACCGATGAGAAAGAGCTGGTAGAGGGGAAAGGCATAATGACTATAGCCAGATGTCAAGGGGAAGAGGAGGCGATTAGTGTTGGACAGGTGAATGGTTGGTATTGTTCTCTGATTTCAGCATACTGTAACATACATGTATAATAAGTATTCTTCATCCTTGCTCTTTTGGTATCTCGGGCAGTTTTTGGAGGGAGTAGGATTTGTAAGCTAGGATAAATTTTATAGTAAAGGGGACTCTGGATGACTCAGTCGGTTAAGCGTCTGACTCTTGATTTTGGCTCAGGTCGTGATCTCACGGGTTCGTGAATTTGAGCCCCATGTCGGGCTCTGTGCTGGTAGTGTGGAGCCTGCTTGTGATTCTCTCCTTCCCTCTCTCTGTCTGTCTCTCCCCTGCTCATGCTCTCTTGCTCTCTCTCTCTCTCAAAATACATAAATAAACTTAAAAAAACTTTTTTGTAGTAGAGATACCCATAGAGTTTGAGAAGGACAAAACCAGCTTTGGAATTTGGAGAGAGAATGAAAAGGCAAAAGCAACCTCCTAGGAAGAACTTATTTTACTTGACTAATTGTTGAAAGATGAATACACATTAGTAACATGATCATCTGTTTTTAGAAAGATGATTCTTCCTGAAGCATTTGAGGGCATGGGTAGAAGAATATGACATTGCAGATTGAAGGCATTGCCATTCTCCTAACAGTCACTGAAGTCCCAGGCAGTAGCAGTGGGATGGTGAAAGAAAAAGAGATTCAAGTCCTATTTAAGACAGGGAGCTTGGGCAGAGGGGGCGGTCTACTATAGATCCCAACATTCTGTCCCTGATTCATTAGAGACTGGTGATGTGATTAGTAATGTGGAAGGAGAGGGTTTAAAAAAAAAAAAAAAAAAAAAAAATATATATATATATATATATATATATATATATATATATATATTTACCCCTATACTTTGGTAGAAGCAAATTCCTGTCAGGGACAGACAGTGATTTATGAGACTTTATATAAAAGTGGAAAATGACTTTGTTTTACTTTTTTTTGCGAAAAATAATTGGATCATTTGTTAATTTTTCTTTTTTCATTGTTTTAGGCTAAAGCAAATTTTGAAAAGGAAGAGAGGCGTAAAGAACTTAAACGACTTCGGGGTGAGGATACATGGATGCTACCTGATGTGAATGAGCGAATTGAACAGTTCTCACAGGTGAATACTAACAGGTTTACTTGATGTAACAAATCTGTCTTTTTTTTTGCTCTTATTCAAGTTAATATTGGAAAAGCAACTTTATTTATTTTTTATTTTTTATTTTTCAATATATGAAGTTTATTGTCAAATTGGTTTCCATACAACACCCAGTGCTCATCCCAAAAGGTGCCCTCCTCAATACCCCTCACCCACCCTCCCCTCCCTCCCACCCCCCATCAACCCTCAGTTTGTTCTCAGTTTTTAAGAGTCTCTTATGTTTTGGCTCCCTCCCTCTCTAACCCTTTTTTTTTTTCCTTCCCCTCCCCCATGGGTTTCTGTTAAGTTTCTCAGGATCCACATAAGAGTGAAACTATATGGTATCTGTCTTTCTCTGTATGGCTCATTTCACTTAGCATCACACTCTCCAGTTCCATCCATGTTGCTACAAAAGGCCATATTTCATTCTTTCTCATTGCCACGTAGTACTCCATTGTGTATATAAACCACAATTTCTTTATCCATTCATCCGTTGATGGACATTTAGGCTCTTTCCACAATTTGGCTATTGTTGAGAGTGCTGCTATAAACATTGGGGTACAAGTGCCCCTATGCATCAGTACTCCTGTATCCCTTGGGTAAATTCCTAGCAGTGCTATTGCTGGGTCATAGGGTAGGTCTATTTTTAATTTTCTGAGGAACCTCCACACTGTTTTCCAGAGTGGCTGCACCAGTTTGCATTCCCACCAACAGTGCAAGAGGGTTCCCGTTTCTCCACATCCTCTCCAGCATCTATAGTCTCCTGATTTGTTCATTTTGGCCCCTCTGACTGGCGTGAGGTGATATCTGAGTGTGGTTTTGATTTGTATTTCCCTGATAAGGAGCGACGTTGAGCATCTTTTCATGTGCCTGTTGGCCATCCGAATGTCTTCTTTAGAGAAGTGTCTATGCATGTTTTCTGCCCATTTCTTCACTGGATTATTTGTTTTTTGGGTGTTGAGTTAGATAAGTTCTTCATAGATTTTGGTTACTAACCCTTTATCTGATATGTGTTGGCAAATACCTTCTCCCATTCCATCGGTTGCCTTTTAGTTTTGTTGGTTGTTTCCTTTGCTGTGCAGAAGCTTTTTATCTTCATGAGGTCCCAGTAGTTCATTTTTGCTTTTAATTCCCTTGCCTTTGGGGATGTGTCAAGTAAGAAATTGCTGCGGCTGAGGTCAGAGAGGTCTTTTCCTGCTTTCTCCTCTAGGGTTTGGATGGTTTCCTGTCTCACATTCAGGTCCTTTATCCATTTTGAGTTTATTTTTGTGAATGGTGTGAGAAAGTGGTCTAGTTTCAATCTTCTGCATGTTGTTGTCCAGTTCTCCCAGCACCATTTGTTAAAGAGACTTTTTTCCATTGGATGTTCTTTCCTGCTTTGTCAAAGATTAGTTGGCCATACGTTTGTGGGTCTAGTTCTGGGGTTTCTATTCTATTCCATTGGTCTATGTGTCTGTTTTTGTGCCAATACCATGCTGTCTTGATGATGACAGCTTTGTAGTAGAGGCTAAAGTCTGGGATTGTGATGCCTCCTGCTTTGGTCTTCTTCTTCAAAATTACTTTGGCTATTCAGGGCCTTTTGTGGTTCCATATGAATTTTAGGATTGTGGAAAAGCAACTTTATATACAGTTTTCACAAGTTACAGAATGAGTATTAGATAGTTGGCAATACTGACTGGTTTTATCTCCCTGGCAGAAATAATATATTTTAATATTTTTGGACATTATAACAGACAGATTTTGTTACTTGAGTTGATGGGTAGGAAGCTTAGCAAATTTCTGGCCCACTTATATCAAGCTTGTGGATCTAAAAAATTATACCTTTTAATATTTTTTAAAAATGTATTTAAGTTTATTTATTTTGAGAGAAAGATAGTGGGAGAGAGAGAAAACGTGTGAGCAGGAGAGGGGCAGAGGGAGAGGCGTAGAGAGAATCCCAAGCAGGCTCCATGCTTTCAGTGCAAAACCTGACATGGGGCTCAAACTCATGAACTGTGAGATCACGACTAGAGCGGAAGTCAGATGCTTAGCTGACTGAGTCACCCAGGTGCTCCTACATTTTATATGGCCTAATAATCTTCTATAAATTCTTACAGGGCCATAGAATAAAATACACACACACACACACACACACACACACACACACACACAGTTTGTGTATAAATGTATTTATTTGATTATATCTGTCAGATGACTCTACAAATAAATTAAAACTAAAACATCCCCCATATTTTCCTGATAAGGTATCTCAGCTCTGTGACTTATTTGTGGGGCATATATAATAGATGCCCACATCTAAATCTCAGAGGATTTTATTTCAATGTATTTGTTGTCTCATTTCATGAAAATATGGTTTTTAGAATACAGATTTGTTTTTCCTCAAAATACTTGTTTTATTTTTTTTAATTAATTTTTTCCCATGACCCATTTGCTCAAATTACTTCTGATGCTTTTATTTATTTATATATTTATTTAATGAAAATAATTTATTGTCAAATTGGCTAACATACAACACCCAGTGCTTATCCCAACAGGTGCCCTCCTCAATGCCCATCACCCACTTTCCCCGCTCCCCGACCCCCTTTACCCCTCAGTTTGTTCTCTGTATTTAAGAGTCTCTTGTGGTTTGCCTCTCTCCCTATTTGTAATGATTTTTCCCCCTTTTCTTTCCCCCATGGTCTTCTGTTCAATTTCTCAAGATCCACATATGAGTGAAAACATATGATACCTGTCCTTCTCTGACTGACTTGTTTCACTCAGCATAATACCTTCCAGTTCAATCCACTTTGCTGCAAATGGCATGATTTCATTCTTTCTTATTGCCAAATAGTATTCCATTGTGTATATAAACCACAATTTCTTTATCCATTCATCAGTTGATGGACATTTAGGCTCTTTCCATAATTTGGCTATTGTGGAGAGTGCTGCTATAAACATTGGGGTACAAGTGCCCCTATGCATCAGTACTCCTGTATCCCTTGGGTAAATTCCTAGCAGTGCTACTGCTGGGTCATAGGGTAGGTCTATTTTTAATTTTCTGAGGAACCTCCACACTGTTTTCCAGAGTGGCTGCACCAGTTTTCATTCCCACCAACAGTGCAAGAGGGTTCCTCTTTCTCCACATCCTCTCCAGCACCTGTTGTTTCCTGAGTTGTTCCTGTTAGCCACTCTGACCGGTGTGAGGCTTTGATTTGTATTTCTCCCCTTGGAGAGAAAGTCTCCCCTTGGTGGTGGTGGGGAGAAAAATAGCGACACCCACTCTCTCCTCCTGTGACTGAGTGTCCCAAACCACTCTGTTCGAGCCGTCCTCACTGTGCCGCGGACACAAATGAGGACGCAGACGAGGCGGTTTGTCCTGCTCCACCGACTGCCATGCCTGGGGCTTGGCTGGGACTCAAACTCCCGCTCCTTGCGCCCGGGTACTGGGGAAGCACCCTTCCCTGCTGCCGGATATGTGGTCCCCGACCGGCAGGCGCGGCAGGCTTTGCCCTCTCCCGCAGCACTCCAGGGAGGGGATCGCTGTCTCCTACTGCGGACTGCACCCGCGACCTAGTCCCCGAGCCTGGGGCTGGCTCCCCTCCTGCCCAGTCGCGTGATCCGGACAGCTGGCCCAGTCCTGGCCCAGTCCGGAGCAAGCCCTGCAGTTAGAGATGGGCTTTTTCTCCGTCCTGGTTTGAGGTTTTTCTCTTGTCCAGATACAGTGCTATGCTTCCTCAGCTGCACTTTCTCTTCCCTTTGTGTCTCTGCAGAAGGGAATCCCTCTCCTCTGTTCGTTTCATCTCTCCCAGTTCAGAATCATGCATTTACGGCAGTCAGGTTGTCCCTGTGGGTCCCTGGAAGCGACTGTCTCTTTTCCTCCCGGACTCTCAGAATTCAAAGTCCTTTAGTTTCAACGCTGCTTTGTTTGATAGACAAGGGAACTTGGGATCCCCCTACTTCTCCGCCGTGTTGGCCCCTCCTCTACTGGGTGATTTTTCAAAATGCTTGTTTTAAAGTAAGATAAAACTAAATTCCTTTCTCACCTCTTTAAAATGATTATTTACAGGAACACTCTGTGAAGAAAAAGAAGAAAAAAGACAAGCACTCAAAAAAAGTAAAGAAAGAGAAGAAAAAAAAGAGTAAGAAACAGAAGTATGAAAAAAGCAAGGAGTCAACTGATAGTTCATCGGTAAGTATGTATTAAAGCCAGCCAAAGCAGCTGCTTGAGAAAATTGTATTTGAAGGAATGATGTTTAGGAACTTAAAATATATGAGAACTGAAAAAATATGACTAATTAGGGTATGAAAATGCCTGGGAAACATCGACTTGGAGATGTCCAGGAAATGCTGGAAACATGGATCTTAGGTTACAGAGAAAGGTAGGAGGATGGAGTTAGAAATTGGGAGTCATTGCTCTGTGAAGCCATGAGAATAGATGAATTGTCCAGGGACACTGAAGGAAAAGGGGGGCACAACACTGAAGAGCCAGGCAGGAGTAAAGGCTGTTCAGTAGAAGTAGCTGGAAAGTGGAAGGAGCTGCAGGGAAAGAGCAGTTGTGTACACATGAGAGAAAAGAGTTTTAAGACATTTGTGAGTCTACTACTCTTGTTTATTTTTTTTAGTAGAAATTAACAATTCTTTAAAATAGGACATGGTAATATATTTATCTTCATGGTCACAAGGATGTGGCCCCACTGTGTCTCTAGCCAGTTCTGGGATGAGAGGACTCACAGAGGAAGGGAAAGCCTCTCATGAGTATTTTCAGGAAGAAAGAGGTACATGGTGCTTAGAGAGCTATGGGCTATAGATGTTGAGGGATAGTTTGGTTTTCTAGGTCTGATCTTCAGAGGGTTATATGTGCAGGTGAATCACCAAATTCCCAAGTCTAGCCCTCTTGCCGTTTCAGAAACTGAGCGTGTGGTGGTACCCCTGAGATGATAAATGGCTCGTGGAAGCCTGTCTTATGTGAGAATGCAGTTTATTGATTCACAGTGGATACTTTATCCACAGCTGGATACTTTGGTCAGGTAGCCAGCATATTTTGTAGTGGTAGGAATATTTAGGTTTTACAGAAAAAAATTTGTTAAATATAATTCAGGACGAAGTGAGTTGGAAAGTCTTAGAGCAGAAAGAAGGTAGAAACGGTGTTTCCACAGCTCTGTGTTGAGTTGCTGGTCCTGTTGAGAAACTGAACGAAGTGAGTGATCCTCTTTGTGAAAAGAAGTTTGTATTTAAAGTTGTTTATTTCAGTGGGATTTATGAAACTCCCTGGGGTTTAGGCAGAGATCACAGGTTCGGCATCCCTGTCCCATGGGGATGGATCTGGCAGGCGGAGTAAACATTTAATAATTTGACTCAGGGTGCTTGCTTCCTTTTAGAGGCACACTGCCTGTTATTTCTCTTTGTTCTTCCCTAGAAATACAGTTGTCCCTTGAACAGCATGGGCTTGAACTTTGTGCATCTGCTTACAAGCAGATGTGTTTTAGATAAATATAGTACAGTACTCTATTTTTTCTTCCTTATGATTTCCTTTTCTCTAACTTACTTTATTGTACGAATAGGTGCATAATTCATATAACAGACAAAATACATGTTCGCTGATTATGTTATCGGTAAGTCTTCAAGTGCACCCATAGGCTATTGGTAGTTACATTTTTGGGGAGTCAAAGTTGTATGTGGATTTTTGACTATGTGGGGAATCAGCACCCATAATCCCCTCGTCATTTAATGGTCAGCTCAGTAGATAAGTCTTTTTGTTGCAACATACATTGTGTACACTTTTACATATATAATAAGTTGTATAACTATACCTCGGAGAGAGTTGTTTGAGTGAAAGGTCAGTGAAAGCACAGAGAGTTCCAAACAAGATGAACACAAGATGGTGTCTACACCATGGCACCAAATAATTAAAGTGTCAAAGGTTAAAGATAAAAAGAGAATCTTAAAAACATCAAGAGAGAAACAAAAAGTTACCTACCAGGGTAAAACCTATAAGGCTATCTATCAGCTGATTTTTCCTCAGAAACTTTGCAGGCCAGGAGGGAGTGGCATGACATAGTCAAAGTGCTGAAAGGAAAATGCCTACAACCAACAACATTCTCCCTGGCAAGGTTTTCATTCAGATTTGAAGGAGAGATGAAGAGTTTCCTAGACAAACAAAAGATAGAGGAGTTTATCACTACTAAACCAGCCTTACCAGAAATGTTAAGGGGACTTCTTTTTTTTTTTTTAATGTTTATTTATTTTTGAGAGAGAGAGAGTGAGAGAGAGAATGAGTGGGGAAGAGGCAGAGAGACAGAGACACAGAATCCAAAGCAGGCTCCAGGCTCTGAGCTATCAGCACAGAGCCCAATGTGGGACTTGAACTCACAAACCGTGAGATCATGACCTGAGCTGGAGTCAGCAGCCCAACCGACTGAGCCACCCAGGTGCCCCAAGGGGACTTCTTTAAGTGGAAAAGAAATCGCCATACTTAGACATAAGATTAATATGAATAAAAAGATGTAAAATAGGACAACACGTACATAAAATGTGGGGAAGGGAGTAAAAAGGGAAGAGAAGGAGAAAAATATTTTTTTTTAAGAAAATGTTTGAACTTAGATGACCATCAAATTAATATAGACAGCTGTTTACTTAGGATGTTATGTATGAACCTCATGCTAACCACAAACCTGAAACCTATGATAGACTCAAAAAGTGAAGAGAAAGAAAGCCAAACAAAAGACTGTAAATAATCATTTGATCACAAAGAAAGAGCAAGAGAAGAAAGGAAAGAACTATGAAAACAATAGAAAACAAATTTTAAAAATGGCCATAAGTACATATCCATCAATAATTACTTTATTTTTTTAATATTTATTTATTTATTTATTTATTTATTTATTTATTTATTAAATTTTTTTTTTTAACGTTTATTTATTTTTGAGACAGAGAGAGACAGAGCATGAATGGGGGAGGGTCAGAGAGAGGGAGACACAGAATCGAAACAGGCTCCGGGCTCTGAGCTGCCAGCACAGGGGCCCGATGCGGGGCTCGAACTCACGGACCGCGAGATCGTGACCTGAGCCGAAGTCGGCGCTCAACCGACTGAGCCACCCAGGCGCCCCCGTCAATAATTACTTTAAAAGTAAATGGCCTAAATGCTCCAATCAAAAGACAGAGTGGTGGAGTGGATAAAATACCAAGAGCCATCTGCAAGAGACTCACCTCAGACCTAAAGATTCACCATGCAAATGGAAGTGGAAAAGTAGACTGGGGTAGAAATATTTATATCCGATAAAATAGACATTAAAACAAAGACTACAACAGAGACAAGGGCATTGCATAGTGATTATCCAGTGATTCCACTATTGGGTATTTACCCAGGGAAAATGAAAACACTAACTCGAAAAGATATATGTACCACTATGTTTACTGCAGCATTATTAACAACAGCTAAGACTTGGAAGCAGCCCAAGTGTCCATCAGTGGATGAATGGATAAGGAAGATGTGGTACACACACACACACACACACACACACACACACACACACAGAGGAATATTACACAGCCTTAAAAAAGGATGAGATTGTGCCATTTGAGACAACATGGAAGGACCTGGAGGGTATTACAGTAAGTGAAATAAGTCCGACTGAGAGAGACAAATACCATATGGTTCTATCATAAATGGAACCTGAAAAAGATGAATGAATGCACAAAAAGAATAAGAACTGTAAATATGGAGACCAAACTGATAGTTGCCAGAGGGGAGGGGTGTAGGGGGGTTGGGTAAAATGGGTGACTAGAAGAGGGAGGTACAGGCCTCCAGTTAAGGAATGAGTAAGTCACGGGAATCAAAAGCAGAGCATAAGGAATATAGGCAGTGATGTAAAAGCAATGTAACGGGGCAGATGATAGCTACATTGTGGTGAGCACAGCATAATGTATAAACTTGTCAAATCACTAAGTTGGACACCTGAGACTAAACTTGGTAGGTCAACTGTACTCAAAAAAGAAAGAGAAAAAAACCCTCATGTGTAGGTTAACAATAAATATCCTTTGAATCTTGGACTTTGGAAAAAAAAAATTACTGTGACTTATTTTTGGGCCTAGCCTCTGATCTATCTTGATGAAAATTCCATGTGTATTTGAAACAAGTGTGAATTCAGCTGTTGGTAGGTGTAGTATTCTATAAATGCCAGTTTGGGAAAGTTGATTAATAGTGTTAAGTATTTTATATTTTTATTGATTTTTGATTTTTCTCTTCTGTCAGTTATTGAGAGAGCAGTATTAAAATCTCTAACTGTAGTAGATTTTTGTCTATTTCTCCTTCAGTTTTGTCAGTTTTTGTCTTATGTATTTTGAAGTTTACTAAGTATGTACACATTTAGGATTGTTATATCTTTTAGATGAACTGGCCATTATATTTTTGTGAAATGTTTCTTTTTATCTCTAGTAATACTTTTGTTGTAGGTAACTTTGTTTCATGTTAATAAACTTCAGTTTTGTTATTTGTTTTTTCATTTTTTATTCCTTTATTTTTAATTTCTTTTGTTTTTATTGAAAGTATTCTTGTAGACAGTGTATATTTGGGTCTTGCTTTTTTATCTAACCTATCAATTTCTTCCTTTTTAATTAGAGGCTTTTCTGCACTATCTAATATAGTAGCCATATGTGGTTTTTAAAATTTTAATTAAAATTTATTAAAGTAATATTAGATTGAAAATTCATTTCTTCATTCTCATTTGCCAAATATTTTTTGTAAATTTTTTTTAATGTTTATTTATTTCTGAGAAAGAGAGAGAGAATGCGAGCAGGGGAGGGACAGGGAGAGAGGGAGACACAGAATCCGAAGCAGGCTCCAGGCTCTGAACTATCAGCACAGAGCCTGAGGTGGGGCTTGAACTCATGAACTGTGAGATCATGACCTGAGCCGAAGTCCGACGCTTAACCAACTGAGCCACCCAGGTGTTCTGCCAAATATTTTAAGTATTTAGTTATCACTTATGGCTAGGTTATGCCCACTGTATTGGGCAGTGTAGTATAGCAAAATTCTATTGGATAACAGTGGTTTAGATCATTTACGTTTAATGTAATTATAGATCTTTCTTGACTTACAGTTGGGTTATGTCCCAACAAACCCACTGTAAATTAAAAATATCGTAAGTCAAAAATGCACTCTATACACCTAACCTACTGATTGTTATGGTTAAGTCTAGCACACCTTAAATGTGCTCACAGCGCTTAACATTAGCCAATAGTTAGGCAAAATCATCTAACACAAATTCTGTTTCCTTAGCTGAGTAAGATTGTAATATTCAGCTCGAGTCAACCCTTTCTTCTGCCTTGGTCTGGAAAGTGCTTTGAGGCAAAAAGCTGTGGAGATAGTAATGATAACATTCACCTCGTTTGTTTCCGTTTTCAGGGATCACGGCCTGGTATTACTGAGATTCAGTGTTCCGAATAGAGCTTCAAACATTTTCCATTATTATTTCTATTTCTGTGTATTTCTATTTTGATGCCATTTATTTTGTCACGGCCAGAGGCAGAAGTCCTTAAGTTCCTTTGATTTTTACTGGTAGCACTTTGCTGTCTGGGTTCCATCTTAGAGATTTTGGCTGATAGGATCAGGGGTATGGTTATTATAAAGGCTGTATATGAGAACAAGAGTTCTGGGAGCTCTGTTAGGTCAAGCACATTAAGCTTGACGGTGTAGGAGTTCTTCAAGGTAAAATGGAGGATTGAAAAACTGAAATCCGCAGAAGGACTGAGGTCATAGCATATTGGGGAGAGGGAAATAGCAGCCATGCTGAAGTAGTGAGCTGACTGTGCAATGGTGAAAGTGAGAAACAAAGTTAACAGACAGGGAATGAAGGCAGGCGCTTTGTACACAATGGTGCAGGTATCACCGTTCTGTAAACAAATAACAAGAATACTAAGTGTATCATTGATGCTTCTTTCCTTCAGTGCCTGGTATTTAATGCTTGAATGCTGCCTGCCGATTAATGTTTCTGATTAGGGCTATTGGAAGGGTAGGAAAAGAGGATTTAGTTAATTTTAGGTACACCTTTATTGCATGCCAACTCTGTCAGACACTGGTATAGACACACGGAATGTAAAAATAGTTTTTTTTTCAGGCCTTTGGAGAACTCATTTTGTAGCTAGATAAATAGATACATAATTTCAATATGCAGTCTCCTGATGCCAAGACAGAACAATGTATTAAGGGAAAGAGGATTTCATCTGCAGACTTGTTGGGGAGATAATATTTGAGTTGAGACCTGAATAATGACTAAGAATTAGCCAGGCACAGAAGGTTATTGGCATTTCATGCACAAGGAATTGTGAGAGCAAAGGCCTGGAAGTGAGATAACATGGTGTATGTGTGTATGTGTATATGTAAGTAAATAGAACTACAAACAATATGATAGCACTAGGTTACAAAACAAGGGGGGAGTGGATGGTGATGAAAATGGAAGAGTTGATAGGGCCTGTAAACCAAGAGCTCTGGCGCTATTCAGTAGGAAGTGTGTCCTCTAATTAGGTTCATTTGCATTTACCAGAAAATCTCAGAGTAGCCATAGGTTAAACAAGATAGTTAACTTTTCTCTCTCATGAAAGAATCAGGTAGGCAGTCTGGGACTCGTGTGGTCTTCCGAGACTAAGGCTTCTTCTGTTTTGCCCGTCCCTCATCTTTATAGCATTACCTCTTCATCTAGGTAACAAGAAAGGGGACCCTCTCTTTCATAATTTGTCTTCCAGAAAGTCCCACATAATACCTTCATTTCAGTGTCATTGGACACTTGACCATAGGGCTTTGCTTTCCAGCAAGGGAGGCACGGTAGGTCTCCCAATGAGATTGACTTCTGTTGGTAAGAAAGAAGAGGAGCTTTGTCACAGGGAGCCATAGAAGGGGTCATATGTGCCCTTTCTGTTTCTCCAGATGTGTCTAGGGTGGAGATTGGAGAAGGAAGGACCGGCATCCAGGTTATTGCAGTTGTCTGGGTGTGAGATAAGATCTGACCTAGGATGCTTCAAGGATGGACAGGAGAGGTGTGTATTAGTCGGGGCTTTTGGTTCCAGGCAATAGAGATAAAACAAATTGGCTTATCCAGAAAAAGGGGGGGACACTTTATGTTATTTTTTTTTAATTTTTAAAAATATTTATTTGTTTTTGAGAGAGAGAGCGAGCGGGGCAGGGGCAGAGAGAGAGGGACACACAGAATCTGAAGCAGGCTCCAGGCTCTGAGCTGCCAGCACAGAGCCTGATGCAGGGGCTTGAACTCACAGACCCCAAGATCATGACCCGAGCCGAAGTTGGACGCTTAACCAACTGAGCCACTCAGGCGCCCCAGGGGGGCAATTTGTTTTTAGAGTACAAAAGTCTCGTAGTACCTCTAGGTGTGGGAATGAAGCTGGCCTTCAGGAATGGCTGGAACTAGAGTTGTAATGCTTTTATGAGTTGTCTTGCCATCTTCCATTTTTGTTTTCCTCCGAGTTCACTTTTTTCTTGGTAACAGATCAGTTTTTTGCTGAATTCTATCCTCATGGCAAAAATGGCTTCTGCCAATGCATTTGCAGTTCTCTTTAGTTTAGAGCAGCCCCATTTCGTTTTGATTTCAAATTCCTGGAGAGTAACTCAGATTGATATCAATTGGGTCAGAATCCTACCTTTGAACCAATCAGTTATGGCCAGGGGTGGAAGTGGGGTCCCATGGTAGGCATGTGGTGTTCACTGGATGATGTATTTGAGAAAATATTTTGGAAATGAAAATAGTAGGTTTTGATGGGAGGGGCAAAGTTGATCCTAAGATTGTTGACTTGGTTAAGTGGGTGGTTGGTGGTACCAGGTGATTCAGTTCAGCAATTCAGGAGGAGGAACAGGTTTTGTGGAAGAAGACGATGGGTGTATGTTTTGTGTTTATTGAGTTCAGCGTGGTATCCAAATATGGTAGGTAGTTGGTTAAATCACCGACACTTTGGGTAGACCAATTTGAAAGATATCAGCACAATTGATGGTAGTTCAAGGCATGAGAGTGGATTTAATGGCCAAAGGGGAATGTTTAGAGATTAAAAAATTAGTGTGCCAAGAAGGGAACCCCACACAGCATTGATATTTAGGGGCTGAGCAAAGGAGGAAAAATGCATAAGGGAAATGGAGAAGAAAGCAAGAATGGAAGCAGAACTGGGAAAGGTCCTGGAAATCAAGGAAGTTGAGTTATCGAGAGTTGTATTCAGAAACGTTCTGCTGCATTGGACAAAGTGGCAGCCGGTGGTGACCTTTGAAGAAATTTCAGCAGATTAGTGAGAACCTTACCCATATCGTAGAGTTTTGTGGGGATGTGAAGGCAGTGGCTACAGACTACTCTTTGAAAATTTTGGCTTAGAGTAAAAGTTGGAAGATAAATTGCTGCCAGGGGGAGACATAAGGCCAACAGAGGTTCCTCTTCTTCACTCATTTACACACACATACCCACACACATGCACGCACGCACGCACACACACACACACACACACACACACACACACAGGATGGAAAATGCTTGAGCGTATTTCTAGGCCAATAGAGTGCTTCTTGTAGACCAGGCTACAAGAGAAGGAGATAATTGATGGTGCATTGTCCTGGAGGAACAGGAATGGTTGGGACCGAGATCTTTGGAGGAGCACCTGCCTTGAATAGGAAGAATTAACAGGAGGAAAGGAGACGCACAAGTGTACATAATTTTGTTGGGGGTTGGGTAGGAAGTTAAGGTGGCATCATTTTGCTTGGTCAAGGAGGAGGAGAGATCCACTAGCTGAGTATGTGGTGAATGGGGTTTGATAGAAAACTTGAGGAAGATGTTGAAGAATATAATAAGCATCACCTCTCTGCTAAGGTGTTAAACTATGTCCTTGGGGATACGAGCTAGGTGAGAGCAGAAGCGGTTTTTGTCTTCCTAGAACTTACTGCCCAGTGGGAGAGTGAGACATCAATCAGATAGTTACACAAGTAAATGTAAGAGTGATACATCTTCAAAGGGGAGTGAGCCAGGGGAATGAAAGGGAGAACTGACCAGGGGCCAGTAAGAGGAATACTGGTTGTGAATGAGAGGCTAGCTCAACTGAAGTTGTAGGTCATGATATGGAGTGGCCACCGGTTGCAGCTGTGGTGAAGCAGCTGGTGGCTCTGATCACTGACTCGCAGGTGATTGGTTAGCAGCTAGTAGGATGCAGAAAATCTGTGGTTTTAGAGGAGGGCCTTTGAGGGGCGCCAGGCTGGCTTAGCCGCTGGAGTGCGTGACTCTTGATCTCGGGGTTGTAAGTTCGATCCCCACACTGAGTGCAGAGATTACTTAAAAATATAAATCTTAAAAGGAAGGCCTAAATGTCCATCAACTGATGAATGGATAAGTAAGTTGTGGTTTATATATACAATGGAATACTACTTGGCAATGAGAAAGAATGAAATCTGGCCATTTGCAGCAACGTGGATGGAACTGGAGGGTATTAAGCTGAGTGAAGTAAGTCAGGCAGAGAAAGACAGATACCATATGTTTTCACTCATATGTGGATCTTGAGAAATTGAACAGAAGACCACAGGGGAAGAGAAGGGGGAGAAATAGTTGCAAACAGAGAGGGAGGGAGGCAAATCATAAGACTCTTACATACAGAGAACAAACTGAGGGTTGTTGGGGGTGGGGGAGAGGGGAAAGTGGGTGATGGGCATTGAGGAAGGCACCTGTAGGGATGAGCACTGGGTGTTGTATGGAAACCAATTTGACAATAAATTATATATATTTTTTTATTTAAAAAAAATTTTTTTTCCTAACATGTATTTATTTTTGAGAAAGAGAGAGACAGAGTGTGAACGGGGGAGGGGCAGAGTGAGAGGGAGACACAGAATCCAAAGCAGGCTCCAGGCTCCCAGCTGTCAGCACAGAGCCCGACGCGGGGCTCGAACTCACAAACTGCGAGATCATGACCTGAGCTGAAGTCAGACACTTAACTGACTGAGCCACCCAGGCATCCCTATTTTTTTTTTTTTTTTTTTTTTAAAGGAAGGCCTTTAACAGAATCCTGTGGAAAGCTAATGTAAACATTTTTTTTTTTTTTTTTTAGCTTGATGTTAGCAAATTGGCACCCGAGGGATGTGCTTTCAGATTATAAACTTCCTTTCAGTGGGTAACAGCAAGTGGTAGGAACCAGGCTGCTAAATTGATCTTTTTAAAAAGTTTTTATTTAAACTTCAGTTAGTTAACATACAGTGTTCTGTTAGTTTCAGGTGTACAATATAGTGATTCAACACTTCCATACAGCACCCTGTGCTCATGACGACAAGTGCACTCCTTTCTAAGTTGGTTTGACAATGTAAATATGACTAGACCAGAAATATGTTCATAGTGGTTATCTTAAAAAGTTTTAACTATATATGTCAGTAAGTAGCTCTAATGTTTCTGTAAGTCCAAATCAAGGTCTGAATGAATGAATGAATGAATGAAGTCTGCTTTGTATTGGGAAACAGTTGGCACTTGAGATGCCAGAGACAAATATGTTTTCTCTGAGTAGATTATACCTTTTACCAGACATATGTTTGTTCTCTGGTTAGGTAATTATCAAGAACTTTGTGTAGATAGGGGGCGCCTGGGTAGCTCAGTCAGTTGAGCATCTGACTTCGGCTCAGGTCATGATCTCACGGTCTGTGAGTTTGAGCCCCGCATCGGGCTCTGTGCTGACAGCTCAGAGCCTGGAGCCTGCTTCAGATTCTGTGTCCCCCTCTCTCTGACCCTCCCCTGCTCATGCTCTGTCTCTCTCTCTCAAAAATAAATAAACATTAAAAAAAAAAAGAACTTTGTGGAATGAAAAAATATTGTTCTCATTCAGGAGACCCACCTTTGCTTCCCTTGGCCTCCAGGTTTCTCTGTGGGACATTAGCAAGTGTTGTGTGCTAGGTGATTTCTAGGGTCTTTCCTACACTTCCATTGTACAGCTCCAAAGAGATTTTAGAGCCAGACACATCTAGGTTTCTATTCTGGTTCTCCTGCTTGGATACCGTGGAACTTGGGCAAGTTACCTAATTTGGGGAAGCTTTTTCTTATTCGTAAAACCAAATAGTATTTTATGTAGGGTTGTTTTAAGGAGTCAGCTTGAGAACATATGTGAACGTACTTATTACAGTACTTAACATAGAAGGAGTTGATTGATGTATTTGTGGAAAACAAAATCCAGAACTTGGCATAATGCTGAGCACATAGGGGATGTTGGCTAAATACTTCCTAGCTGATTTAATAATCTGGTATTTAAACACATTAACAAAGTGCCTTACCAGTCTGGCTGTTCACTGCGATCTCTGCATTTTTAAACCCAGGGAAATCCAAAAACTCGAAACTTAGAGGCAGAGTCATTTACTTGGGTGTTGTTTCCCTTGTAGTTAAACAAAGATGTCGATATCACTTAATGTTGGTAGGAACCACAGCTCTGTGTTGAAGTGAGTTCTCTGCTGTCACTTCTGATCTTTTGTTTTTGCTTTCCCCTGGCAGGAAAACAGTCTTGGTGTTTCATGGGCTTGTCCCAAAAGAGTGGGTTTACAGGTTCTTTGTTCAGATTTTCAGTGTAGCTTTTTCAAGGGGAAGTATACTCTAAGAATTTTCTCTAGGAGACTGAAGAATTTACCATTTAACAACAGCACAGAATTTTTACGTGGAAGTGTGCACGTTTGAGAACTTCTCTTCTATGCCGCCTGTTCCTAGAGCTCTGAAGACGAGTGGGTTGAGGCTGTCCCGCCCCAGGCTCCTGGCAGGGAGAAGGCCTGGAAAGCGAAAGGTGAAAATACGGAAAGGGAAGGCAACCAAGTTGTCCAGGTAAGTCACCCGATTTTAAAGAAAGAAGTATGGACTTCTAAAAATAGATGGATGCTAAAATGACAGATGGATCAAATTGCTTCGGGAGAAAAATGAGACTGTGAAAACAGTATACTTTTACAAATAATTCTGGCAGTGGTACTGTTTGCTTAGTCTTTAGACTTCCATTCTTCTTCTGTGAGAAAGTGAGTACTTCCCTCTGTTTGAGTCCCACAGAGGGTTTCCTGCTTCCAGTTGTTGCTAGAAAAGCGGCCCTTTGCCCTCCTGCCCTGGCAGCTCTGTGCTGTTACCTGTATGTGACCTTTCTCCACTGAGTAGTTTCCCTTTGCCACACCATGTCATCATTTCTCTCAGCAGTATTTAGAGTTGGGTAGTTCACAAATTTGGGGCCCTAGTTCACCCGCCTACGTGCGAATGCATCGAGCCACAGCGAAGAGGGGTGGAAAGAGCCGGTGTTTGAATACCTGTTGTGTGTCGGGCACTGGACTGCGCTCCTTAAATCTTGTTTACTCCTTGAAACAGTCCTAAAAGGTAAGAATTTATTCCACTTTACAGGAGAGAGATTAAGGCATACAGAGACTAAAAAACTTGTTTTAAGTTAGGCGAATGTAGGATATGATCCAGGTTTCAGTGCCCCCAGAATCCCTGCTGTTATTACCAAGTGTTTATTTTCACTTCTAATCAATTTAGATTGAAGTGACTTTTTTTTTTTTTTTTTTTAAACAGAGAGATGAGTGGATGACTGTTGATTTTATGTCTGTTAAAACTGTGTCATCATCGTCACTCAAAGCTGCAAAGGAAACTGTCAGGAAAATAGAGCGAGAGAAAACCCAAGCGCTAGAACAGGTAAGAGAATATTTCAAATGCTGTAACTTGTAGTTGACCTTTACTAACCAGTGAGACATTTAGGTAAATACAGTTTTCCTTGTGAAGTATTATTTTCTCTGCTGTGGTAGTTAATAATATTAGTGGGAACAGCTATGAAGTGTGATAGAAGTTCTAGTGAAATGAATCTTCTGTAGGAAGTCAGCTGAATGCTATGCTAGATTTATAAATCCCAGGCATGTATCGTTGCCTGAGTATTGAGTTTGGTTCACGGCATGGATTTGTAATGGTTTCACTGCTGCCTGTGTGGTCTGAGAATCTTCAAGGTGAGAATTTCTTTTAAAGCTCTCTTGTGTTGGTAGTGCCTTGAAGTGCTTGGCAGTGGTGAACCCTGGGGCTTTCTGGAGGACCGCAGTGTCGCTGTGGGCACCACGGGTTTTCCAGAAACAAGCTCATAATGTGGAATCACAAAATACATGAAAATACAAGGCTGGTCCATGAATGAGAGGCTTCTGAGGTAATGAGCAGTAGAATCAGACACATGAAGGCTTTATCTGTTGGGATATTTAATAGCGGTATACAGTACCAGTAGATGTGGAAAATGTAAGAAGGAAAAGATTATTATGAAGGCAGATATGAGAAAGAGCCAACAAGAACTTGTAGAAATGAAAAACACTACTGTTGGAATTAGAAACTCAGTAGATGAGTTATCAACAGATTGAATACAGCTGAAGAGAGAATTAGTGAACAAGAAGTTCATCCTTAAGAATTTACCTTGAAGGGGCGCCTGGGTGGCGCAGTCGGTTAAGCGTCCGACTTCAGCCAGGTTACGATCTCGCGGTCCGTGAGTTCGAGCCCCGCGTCAGGCTCTGGGCTGATGGCTCGGAGCCTGGAGCCTGTTTTCGATTCTGTGTCTCCCTCTCTCTCTGCCCCTCCCCCGTTCATGCTCTGTCTCTCTCTGTCCCAAAAATAAATAAAAAACGTTGAAAAAAAAAATTAAAAAAAAAAAGAATTTACCTTGAACACATCATAGAGAGACAAATAAAAAATGTGAGAGTGATGGTGAGAGTCCTGTGATCGGTGTTGTTTTCTCCCTCGTCCCACTGTCCAGTCTAATTTTAATTCTGAAAGTGTGGGTGTGGCACGTGGTCATGGCTTATTAGCTAAGCAGCTCTCCACACGGAACACTGAAGTCCAGGGAGTTTTGGAGCATCTTGGCTGAGCTCTGTAAAATATCTTTGTCTTTGAGACCTGAAGGAGTTGGAGTCATGGTATCAAAAGAGGAAAGGGGAAGTGCACGTAGCAGTAGGGAGGTAACCCGTGGACAGTGGAGCCTGCAAAGTCTGGAAGCCGACAGTACCCATTGTCATTACAGGCTTGCTTCTGAAATCGTGCTCCGCTGTTTGCGGGCACGAACATTTTGGCATGTTGGGGCAACCCTGGCTTGTGGTCTTCTGTTTTGTTCATATCCTATTCTGGCCTATTCTCCATATCAGACAACAGAACATAGTAAACCCTTGACTGTCTTTACAGAGTGAAATAGTGATCAGTTATTCTTAGAAATTCTGTCCCATAAAGCTATCTTCATTTTCCTATGAAATGGTAATAGTTTTTTCTTGCTTATCTCCCCCCCTTTTCAGGTTTGTCTTCAGGATTTCTCACTAACATAATCTTTTCTTACAAATTCTTCTATAAACTTCTCTGATTCAATTAAGTCTGCATCTGTTGCTGTGCCCACATCTTGTCCTGTGTCTCTGTACCGTGTTTTTCATTCCTGCTGCTCCTGCTTGAGTTGAGTTGTCACTTATGTCTGTCTACATACATAGGTATGCCACTTATGTATGTCTGACTTGGCCTCTCGTTCCTCATTTACCTCCTCTCTCCTGGAGCTGAGTTAATGCGTGTGACGAACTGAGGACAGCCTCTGGGACTAAGAGCCATTCGCGGTTAGATGTTATTATGGTTCCGGCCCTGATTTACTCTTGCGTGGGCAGTTTCAGTGCCCTCTTCATTTTTCACTCCGCATCCTACAATGATGTCAGGTCAAGTGTTTGACAGGACAGCTCTGGTCACGGCGTTACTCTGTGTAGAAGCCTTCAGTGATGCGAGTTGAGGGGAATGTCTTCACCATTTCTCATGTTTCTTTTTGGGTGGAAGAATCTCCACTAGTGGTTATCTCACGTCACCCTGTTTCCTCATTCTGTCCTTGAGGCTCTGCAGTAAATATTCTTCCGGAGAATTTGGAAAGAATATACCTGGCATACTTGGCTTAGCCCAGCCTTGCCTGCTTATGGAACAGGCTGCCTGCAGGGACCATGTGGGGAATCGGTTGCGGTGGGGTTGGTTCGGTGCTGATCGTACCTGGGAAAGTGCCTCATTGTGGGGTTCAGTTAACAGGCCCGTTTGGTTTTTACTGAAAGAAAAATTCTCTTCCGATTTAGCCTTCACCAGCAATAAAGGTAATTTTTGTCATTTATCTCCTTATGTTTTTATTGCATTTCTTAACTTGTTCAGAGGCTGGGCTGAAAAAATAAGGTGCTGTATTTATTCTTCTCCCGTAAAGACCCTGTCCCTCAAAAGCTGCTGTAAATAGAGTTCAGACACATTGGATTGGACTCTTTCTCTTAGGTAATTTGTACCTCAACTAGGCTAGTTTAACCACTGTCCCTCATATTTCTTTGCAAATTCCTATCTCTGTATTTTTATTCATTTGGTTCTTTCTTTCCTTCTTCCTCCCTCCCTCCCTCCCTCCCTCCGTCCCTCCCTCCTTCCCTCCCTCCTTCCCTCCCTCCTTCCCTCCCTCCCTTCCTTCTTTCCTTCCTTTGTTTCTTTGTTTCTTTCTTTCTAAGTTTGTTTATTTTTGAGAGAGAGAGAGGGAGAGAGAATCCCAAGCAGGCTCTGCACTGTCAGCTCAGAGCCTGATGTGGGAGTCGATCTCATGAACTATGAGATCATACCTGAGGCAAGATCAAGAGTCAGATGCATAACCAACCAAGCTACACAGGCATCCCTCATCTGGTTCTTTCTAAGTGAATTAGAAAGTCTATAAGTTTGCATCTTGTTTATCCTTCAAGGCCTAACTTGATATGTACTATGAAATTTTTCCTGTTTCCCTTAACTGAAATAAATCTCTTCTGTCTTTATGTTTCCATAGCACTTTGTTCCTTTACTTTATAGTACTTGTAGATTTCTGTAAAGTACTGTGATTTAGTAGTTTTTTCTGATTTCCCTTATGAGATTATATACTTCTTGAGAAACTGTGTTGTTTATATCTTCCTTAGCAGCTAGAAGAGAACTCCGTGTGTAGTGCCTTTTTTTTTTTTTTTTGATATATTTGAAAGTATAGAAGATTTATTATTCCTTTCCCTGTGAACTTACCTTTCTGCTCTGTAAATCCTTGGATTTAGTTCGGACGTTTAAAACCTGTAGTAGTTTCTGATTTTTGTTTAGGTAACAATTCAGACTGTTGGGAGCACAAGTAGATCATCTAGACTATTGAGTGACAACAGCCAGTTTTCAAACATCTGCACATCCGTCTGAGTGTGCTGTTCTCTGCACATGATTATATTCTTAACATGTGATAAACATTTGGTTTATTTTGAGGAAAAAAAAGGCCCTTGTGTTAGAATCAGATGTTGACTCTAGTAATGAGAGTGTGGATAACATGAAGACAGTGGGAAGGAGTCTAAAATGATGGTCCTGAACGGAAGCTTCAGTGTGCAGCATGTTGATTTTATGTCTTTTCTTGTTTTTGAGGATGTCATTTCTTTGGTGTTCCAGCCTGGTGTTCTTCAAAAGTGGGTCATGTAATTGACGTATTGCAGTCAGCACTTAAAATATAAAATGTCAGCAGTTTTACATGTAATAAATATACATTTTGTTTCCTACAACCTTTGTTTTGGACACACACACACACACACACACACAGACTGTGTATAAACACACACATACAATCTCTCTTTGGGTGAAGGTCACAAAAAAGTGAAAACAAATGCTCAAGGCTGTGTCTTTGTCCTCTGGGCCGCCTCTGCCTGCACTGTGCTATACGCTGTAGACCTGTGGCATCTATTTGTAGACCTCGTCTGTAGAGCATTGTACAGACAGATACCCACTTTTCAGCCTTCTTTTGCCAGCAGGAGGTGTCCCACCCCAGTCCTGAGCTTTGTGTGCTGAAGCTGGCTCCGTCCCCATCTCACTGCAGCACTCGTAGTGTTTATTATCTTACACAAACTGAGGAAGCGCTGTTGCTTTCTGCCTGCACATAGAGCCCAGTAAGGCCTGGGTTTCCACTTTGCATTACCTTTCTGGTCCATGGAGGTGTTTATCTTGTCTTGAACTGAAGTATGTTTTATATTTTATGTTTCTTTTCTGTTTGTCCTGAGCAGGGAGGTTGTGATGAGTGAATAGAACCTTTATAGGCCATTTTGACTTGAAGGCCTGAGTGTGTTTTAGCGATTGATTCATATTTTGGTTCATTCCTTCTAATCACCGTGCAGTCTTTCGTCATCTAACTGTGCCATTCTGTAGCTGTCCGTTTCTTGTGGTTATCTGTGGACATTGGCATTGGTTGCTGTTTTTCAGTGTTACACACAGTCCTAGACGAAGGTCCTTGTGTGGACTTCTCCTTGGTGCACACCTAGAAGAGTTGTTGCCAGGTTATAAGGTACTCACCTGTCTTGTGTAGATAGTCGCTTACGCTGCCCTGACAGTGTGCGTTTCTTTACCGTCCTGAGCATCTGTATTGTCAGACTTGTAAATTTTCGTCATGCTAATTAATAGTGAGAGATGGCATTTCATTGTTTTTTCTTTTTAATATTTATTTGTTTTGAGAGAGAAAGAGAGAGTGTGACTGGAGGAGGGACAGAGAGAATAAGAGAGAGAATCCCAAGTAGGCTCTGAGCTGTCAGCACAGAGCTCGATGTGGGGCTCAAACCCACAAACTGTTGAGATCATGACCTGAGCCGAAGTTGGATGCTTGACCTACTGAGCCACCCAGGTGCCTCCCTTGTTTTTTTTTTTTTTTTTTTTTTAAGTTTATTTTTATTTATTTTGAGAGAGAGATAGAGAGCAAGCGGGGGAGGGGCAGAGAGAGCAGGAGACAAAATATCCTAAGCAGGCTTCATGCTGTCAGGCTTTTGTATTCTTTTGAGACTTTGATGTGGATCTTTGAGTGTCTGCACAAGACCACTGGAAGAAACACCTTGATTTTAGATGCTTTGAGATTTTGTAGTAGTCTAACAAGGGAGGTGACAGAATCTTTTTTTTTTTTTTTTTTTTTTTTTATGTTCATTTATTTTTGAGACAGAGAGAAACAGAGCATGAGTTGGGGTAGGGGCCGAGTGAGAGGGAGACACAGAATCAGAAGCAGGCTCCAGGCTCTGAGCTGTCAGCACAGAGCCCGTTGCTGGGCTCGAACCCACCAACCGTGAGACCATGACCTGAGCTGAAGTCAGACGCCCAACCAACGGAGCCACCCAGGCGCCCCCAGAATCTTTTTTTAATTTTTATTATTTTTTTGGTACAAACTACTCTAAGAAGTCAAATTCTTATGTTTTTGCCTAGCCTTCCACGTTAACCTTGAACTTAAATTTTGTACTTTGAAGATTCTCTACTTTTTTTATCAACTCATGAATGTATTTTAAAAGCTTTAAAAAAGTTTTATTCACCATTTTTTGTTTTCAATAATATGGTTGGCTCATTTACTAGAAACTGACATTGAACTCTCTTCATTCTTCTCCATCTAGTTGCTATTATTAATTCTAATAATTGTTGTTAGTCCTGGGAAACATTTTCTGGCCTCCTCAGGTCAAGTCAGGTACCCCTTGTATGTGGTTCTATAGCACCCTTTACCTTCATAGCACTTCCTGTATTGGAATTGCTTAATTGTCTCTCTCCTTTCTCTAGACAGTCCTTTCTTTGATGGAAAGGACTCTGGCTTCTTCATTGCAACCCCAGGGCTGGCCACTGTGCTTGGGACGCGGAAGGCACTTGGTTTGCGACAGGGCTACTGTCGTCTCTTTGCTGATTATTACCACAGTTGTCTGACTGGATTCCTGCCTCTGATCGTGCTTTCCTGTACTCTTTCCTCTACTCTGAACCCAGTTTGCTCTTTGTGTAATTCAAAGCCAATCACTTCCATGATTCACCACCGCCCTGCTATGAGAGCCCAGTAGCAGTTTCAACTGGTTCATGTGGCCCTTGTCCCTGATTATTCTACAACCTAATGTCTTATCACTACTCACTTATGCTTCTAGGTTTTAGACAGTCTCAATTCTTTTAAGTTCCTTGGAAGTGTTACGTTTTCTGTTTCCTCTAGGGTTTTATAAATATGCTGCTACTCCTCGCTGGAGTATCTCTATGCCTTCTTCCCCCACAAAAGAGGATTTGGCTAATCCCTGCTCCTCTTTAGGTCTCAGACTGCATGTACTACTTCCTCTAGGAAGTCTTTGATTTGTCAGTGTGAGACGGGTTTAAGTAATGTGTGGCTATAGCACTATGCACCTCATCCTCAAAACACTTGTCAGTTACTTGTTAATTGTCTCCATTCCTCACTATCGCCTAATCTAGCAAGGGACGAGTTAGGCAGATTATTATATCTTCTGCATCTACCACGGTTTTGATTCATAGTAGGCGTTCATTGGAAGCATTGGACGAATGTTAATTTAGGCATTATTTTTGCAAGTTGCAGAAGAGTGTGTCTTAGGAGTGTTTTAATTATTTGTCCAGGTTTACAATTGTTAACTGAGTCTCATATATTATTGATTAATGTATTTTATGGCGGCTTTTTAAAAAAATTATGACCTCTGAAAACGTTTTGTTCTAGTCCAGACTGCTGGAAAGAGAACTGAATCCATACTGGAAAGATGGTGGTACAGGTCTTCCCCCAGAAGACTGTAACGTGTCATCAGTTACTAAAGGTATCTCTACATTTTGGTTGTAGCCACACAGGCGTTTCTTGTAACTTGGTATTCCTATGGGAATGACCAGAGTTTGTTGGTAGATTGGGAAGATGTGATTATTTAAATATCGCGTGTTTCTGTGTAGTGAGGTGGTTTTAAGTCTGTAATTATCTGTGCTTATTTCTGTATTTGAAAAACAACTGTAAGTTTACTGATCATCTGATGTGGAATCCGGTGGTTTCATATTATGAGCCTCTATGGATTATTATTGAAGGTTCAGATTACATAGGACAAAGTAAATAAAATGTGTGCGGTCTTTTGAGGCCTTGTTTAAATTTAGTACCTGGAAAGATTGATTATGTTAATTATATATGTTGGGGAGGAAATTGATTAAATCTATATTTTTATACTTGATAATGTTTTCATATTTCAGTGTCTGTTTTGAATGGATTAATACAAAGTATGATTTTGTGAGGATATAATAATGCTTTGGGTTGTTACATCCCGTAACAAAATATAAAAAAGCGGTATGTCTGAACTTTTATGAAAATAACGTATAAATATTAAAGATGTGATTTCATATGTTCTTTAGAAATTCCTACTTTGCCAGCATTCATAAAACTTGTTATTTACCTTGGATAGTGTTGTTATTTTCCAACAGATGGAGACAAAATATTTAAGTGTCACATAATCACACTTGATACCATAATTTTAAAAGTATTTTTATGCCAATTAAGTGTTCATTGACACCTCCATGAAAAGTTCATTCAAATACAATTAACCCAGTGTACAGATAGTGGCATTGTAAGTTAGGGTGTTATCTTTTCATCTTAGTGGTTTACCAGAATACGTTCCTGCTTTTTGTTATATCTTTTATTTTTATTGTGGCCATTCATAAAAATTCTTCTTATACTTTATGTAGAGATGTCCCTAGAGCCCCCTTCCAGTTTCATTTGTATTTTTTTCTTTAGCAGTTTTGCTGAAGTTATTAGTAATTGTAGCATTTTCTTTATTGCCTTTCAGCACTGGTAGAAATGTCTCTGCTGGGTTATATCATAGGAAGTGTAGTCACACAGGAATCTCTTTGAGATACTTTTTTTTTTTTTTAGACACTTAAAAGCGAAAGCGTAGGGCAGTAAGTTAGCTTCCTGAACCATTACTGTGTTGGGCTAATTTTACGATCCAGGCTTTTACCAGCACTCTTGTCAGAGGGCAGTCAATAAATTCATCTCTGGGGAAAACTTAGAATTGACAGACTTAATCTTTGGGTTTTTTGCAGTCAATAGGTTCTTAACTTCTTGAGTGTGGGAGACTCAAAGTTCTACCTTACGTGGTATCTTTCAGTTGAAACAGCATAATCAAAGACGCTAGGAGAAAAACGACCTAATATGAAGCTTTTGGAAAGCCTTTTTCTTTCCTCTTCATATATGCTTTCACTGCTCCCCTTTCCTGTATTATTTAGAAGGAAGAAAAATGACAGAAAGCTTCTCTCTGTCAGACGTTCAGATCCCAGAGTTGAAATTAAATTAAAAACTTTTTTTAATGTGTATGTATTTTTGAGAGAGAGAGAGAAAGCGCGCAAGCAGGGGAGGAGCAGAGAGAGAGGGAGACACAGAATCCGAAGCAGGTTCCAGGCTCAGAGTTGTCAGCACAGAGCCCATTGCGGGGCTGGAACTCGAAAGCAATGAGATCATGACCCGAGCGGAAGTGAGATGCTTAACCTCCTGAGACACCAAGGCACCCTTGAGTTAAAATTAAGTTTTAAATGATCTGTGGGTTTTACCACATATGCAGATAGTGTAGTCATTCTGTTTAGACCAGTGGTAAGGCTGAAATGGTTAGGCACCGAAAAGTGTTGTAACTTTAATATTAGGGAGTTGTGTTTGTTGGTCACATAGTGTTAGAGTTAAGGACTCAGATTTTGGCGTTAGGCTACTTGAGATTGGAATTTTGGCATTTCCACTTACTGCTTTGTGATTTGGGGAATGTTTCTTGACTTCTCTGAGTCCAGTTTACTCATTTTTAAAAAAGTTTTTATTTAAATTCGCTTGCCTAACATAGAGTAATACTAGTTTCAGGTGTACAATATAGTGATTCGACACTTGGGCACATCACCCGGTGCTCATCACTGCAAGTGCACCCTTAATCCCCGTCACCTGCTTTCCCCATCCCCCGCCCCACTCACCTCCCCTCTGGTGACCATCATTGTGTTCTCTGTAGTCAAGAGTTACAGCCCTAGTTTTTAATCCCTGTTTTACAGTAAGAGTTTAAGTAAATTCCTCAAGTTCATGGCTAGTAAGTATCCAAACCACAGTTTGAATCCAAATAGTTTGGCTCCAGAGCCGCTCACTTCCCAGCATGCTGTTCTGTGCCTCTCAAAGCTGCAGACAGAAGTGTACTTTCATCCTCTATTTGGTCATACATCTATGCCTGAATTTTTTTCTAGAGTAAGCATGTATTTTGTATTTGGAAAAAAAGAAAAAAAACTATTTGAAACCAGCCAGTTTAACTTGGTGTCAAGTTCATGCATTTAATTTTCTGCCAAATTGGCAAATCCTGAAGTTACGAAAAATAGCCGCATAAGGACGTACCCGCACACAATAAAAACCCTAGGCTGATTCGATATGGTATTAAGTCATCAGGTCCCATTCTTTAGGGGTGGAAAGTAAGAGTTTTTGTGGTGGTGTTAGTTGCCAAGGCTTCACCCTTGCGTGTGGAACCAGATTTTGCATCTCAAAAGTATAAAGCTAATCAGAATTTTCTCGCTCGAAATATTTTTAAAGGGGAATGTCCTTTATGTAGTATAAGATGGAAAGAATTAAAAGTTTGTCGTCTGTACCTGAACCAAGTCTGCCTTTCTCTGCACGACCACTTGGCTGTACTATCTCTTGATTCTGCTCTTGCCTGCTCTTTGGTGATCTGCTTGCTACCCCTGTAGCCCATACTCCCCAAGACGACCGTAAGCAGGTCCTACAGAAGTAAAACCAATCCTGTCATAGGCCTCCTCCTGTAACATTCTTCAAGGGCTTCCCATTGTTCTTGGGGTAAGAACAAACACCCTTCTGGAGGCCAGTGATTCCTTGCACCCTCTGCTTTCTGGCCAGTGGTGCAGTTCCTGCAGCCTTCTTTGAAGGGCCTCAGGGCCTTTGCACAGGTTTCCCCTCCATTACCTAAAGAGCCCCTACTCCTCTTTCACATCACTGCTGCGACATCCTCTGCGAGGCTGTTCCTGACCCCCGGACCAGACTGTTCCCTGCTGTGTGTGCTAGCTCTGTGTCCACTTCAAGACCCTTACTATTACGGTAGCAATGTTACATGGACTCATGTGGTTATTTGAATGTCCATCTGTAATGAGATTATGAGCTCTGTGCTGATAGGGTGGCTGTTTTGCTTACCTTTTATCCCCAGTGGCTAGTACAATACCTTTCCCAAGTGAATAATGTGACAGGCCGCTGAGCCAAAGTGCTATGTGAAACAAAATATGAAAAACAGCATCTTGGCGAATGTTTGATGTTTTATCATTCCTTCCATTATTACCCAGTTAAGCTCAGTTTGGAAATGAAAATAGAAAGGAAATGGTATATTATCCACTTAACTTATTGAATATTACCTACAGAATATGTATGTACCTGTATTTTATGTAAGAAAAAAAGGTTTCTCAGTCTTTACATAATACCCATTCTGTGTAGGAATAATAGTAGTCAATGTTAAATACAACTCTATTTTTTAAAAACAGTGCATCTTTATATCAGAACATTCACGGGACATCACCTCTTAATCAACCTAAATTTGCAGTAAAAGTTGTTTTCAGAAATAAGTATTTGTGAAATTGACAAGCTCCAGTAAATTCTTAAGGCAAATAACTATAAAACCTGGACAGAAGGCTCCTTAGTTTCACATCGTCTAGAAATAGCTTCACAAATCATTTGGAAAATCCACCTAGGGGTAATCATAATAAACCACATTTCCCATTCATTTTTGAAGCCAGTCTTGCTTGAGAATTGATCAGACAGCACCTGTTGCTGAAGATAGCAATAAGGCCTGACCCTGATACTTAAGCTTTGATTCTGGATCAGTTTTCTGGCTTGGGCTGGTCAGGAGTCACTTCCTTCAGAATCTTCATCAGTGAACTGAGGCAAGTATGCACTCACGTTATCTTCTCTTACAGCTCTGCATCCTTTTCTGGTAGAGAGAGGTTGTCAATACCCAGCTGAGATGCATTTACTGTGGCTTTTGTTTTTAAGAGGTAGCACGCCGTTTTGCCACTGGAAAGGCAGAAGTGACCTCTCAAGGCATCCAGGGCAGCGTGGGTAGAATACAAATGGAAACCAGTGGGAATCCCACAGGAAGTCCAGAATCAGAGGTTGTCGGTGCTGCCTTTGAGCGGACCTTCAAGGCCAGCTAACAAGGGGGCTTCCCATACCACCGTATTTGTGAGTCTAGAGAAGCGCCCAGCCCCGCGCACTGCGGCAGGTCTCGGGCAAGGTGCCCAGGGCACCCTCATGGGAGCGCGGTGTGGCGCCAGGTGCACTGGAACAGGTGTGCCTCTCAGTGCGGGGCCAACCAGCTAGGACTGCTCAGCACCTGCATGTCCTACTCCTTGGACCCGCACAGGAAGTTTATCACTTGCCTTGTTGGTGCCATCACCCCGGGAACATGGTGGCCGGTCTTAGGTGGGTGCTGTGAGGATCCAGGGAGGAGATCTTCCAGCAAAATATCTGGGATACAGTAAAATAATGATGACAGTGGCAAATACTTGCCCTTATGATGAAATGTTTTGGGAAAATGAAGTTTTCAACGGTTTGTTTTGGTAGTGATTGAGGTGCCATGTTTTCAAAAATCAGTTGATTAGTTTTGATCTTTTCCCCTTAGAAAAAATTAAGTGGACAAGTAAGTAACCTGTTTTCAGCATTCATACAAAATTATTTTTAACCATATTTTAGCAGTGGGAATATTTGTACAGTTTTAAAGTACCTGCGGCACATTTACACGTGAGCTCATTTTCGTAACAACCGCGTGAAGGTAGCAGAGTAGGTGTTACTGTCCTGAATGTTACAGCGCAGGACAGTAAGGCTCAGAGTGGCCGGGTCGTTCCTCTAGTCAGAGGGGTGGTCCTAGGACCAGGTCTTCTGATTGCTGGCCCACGTTGAGTTGCTCTGGATTCTTCATTACAGGACTGGATGTGTTACCATGGAGTTAGTAGACATTCTTGCTTACAAACTGTTCTCATGTATTTTTGTTCTTTCCAGGATGTTTTCCCCTCTTTTTTTTTGACTTTTAGAATCTTCTGAGTTGGGAGAAATTTCATAGGCAGTTTAAATCAAAACTGCCCTGTAATACAGATGAAGAAGCAACGATTCAGTCAGTGACTTGGTTAAGATCTTACAACTAGTTTATAGGAACACTGAGGTTAATATCTTGGTCTCCTGATATTTTGTTTGTTGCTGTTTTTATATTTGTCTTATGAGAAATGTGGGGAATGGAGCTTGGATTCATTTGGTTGTGTTTTGCGTATACCAAATAACCTTTAATTATGATGGAAGCATATACTTTTAGTCTCTTACATTTTGACCTCAGATATAGGTGTATATATGTTGTATACTGTGAGTTTATTATAATTATTTGATATATCTTTATCTCTGCATAAAGGATAGCGACTGTGTTTTATTTATTTTTTACTTCCTACTGTGTTTAACACATTTTCATATTTATAGTAAATATTCACTAAATATTTGTTAGAATGAATTTCATGATAGATGGTGCTGCAAATTGGTATTTTTTATTTGTTTTTAAAATATTTGGTGATTTTTACTGTTAAAAATATTTCATTGTCATCTCTAATTATAAGATTAATAAGACTATTGAAATAGAACATACAATCAACTAAAGATGTAATATTATTGAATAATTTTTTTAATGTTTATATATTTTTGAAGGAGAGAGAGAGAGAGAGAGAGAGAGAGAGAGAGAGACAGAGTGTGAATAGGGGAGGGGCAGAAAGAAAGGGAGACACAGGATCTGAAGCAGGCTCTAGGCTCCGAGCTGTCAGCACAGAGCCCTATGTGGGGCTCAATCTCACGAACCGTGAGATCATGACCTGAGCTGAAGTTGGACGCCACCCAGGCGCCCCTAAAGATGATATTATTGTATAAATATTTCTAAAATTGTGAGTCATACTCATACCTGAATTCATTGAAAGGTTTATTCTTTTTAGAGAAAAAGATTTTTTTAACGTTTATTAACGTTATTGAGAGAGAGAGAGAGACAGAGCATGAGCATGGGAGGGGCTGAGAGACCGGGAGACATAGAATCTGAAGCAGGCTCCATGGTCTGAGCTGTCAGCACAGAGCCGGACGCGGGGCTCGAACTCACAAACTGTGAGATCATGACCAGAGCCAAAGCCGGATGCCTAACTGACTGACCCACCCAGGCGCCCTGAAAAGTTTTTTTTCTTGTTTGAGTTTCTTGGTAAATGTCAACACAGAGGAATAAAAGTCTTCCTTTTTCTCTGAGCTTTTTTTCTCTGAACTGTGTTAATATACTGGTGATTGTTAAGGAAATCTTGTCTTCACTCTGCCCGTCAGCATTTTTTCAGTTTCGTAGATAATTCTTCGAAATAAACTTAATTGTGTAACTGGGATGTTAATATAGGTATTATTGATAATGGGTTTCTCTTATCCTTGTGTAAATTGAGGATTTAGACTAACTTCCTTGAGTAATTGCATTGTTAATTTTGAACTCATACATTGTATAAAATAAAAAAGGAGTAAGAGCAAAATAAACTCGAAAGAAAAGTGAATCATTGAGTTAACTGGACATCTAGGTTTCGAAGTACGAAGTATTTTAGATCTGTAAAGAGAGACTTCTTTTCTTAGAAGAGATTGCTTAACAAAGATAGATTTTTGAGATTTGAGTGAGACTACAGTCAGAGGATTGAAAAGTCTTTTTTTTCCCTTTAAACTTTTTAGTAAAGTCTAACACATACAGAAAAGTACACAAATCGTTAAGTGTACAGTCTGACCATTACTCCAAGTGAAAATACCCGTGTAATCAGCACACCTTTTGAGAAACAGAACATCTTTAGCATCCCACAAACTGCCTTGTGGAGCTTCTGGTCACTGTGCTCCTGTCAGAATAGCCACTGCTTTGGTTTCTAGCACCAAAGTCCATTTTCCCTGGAATCCCATAGTAAGTACCGTGTTCCCTTTGGTTTCCTGCTTCCTGTGTTCCCATTTTCAGAATCACCCATGTTATGCACTGTTGTAGTCATTGATTTCCAATGCTGTGTATTTTAGGAATATGTCACAATTTATGCTGTTTACCCATGTTACTAATGGTGGACATTTGGGTTGTTTTCTAAGCTGGGATTACTGCAGACTTTTCCACTATTTATGATTTTTACACATGTCTTTTGGGTTTTGTGTGTGTTTATGTTGATTGTAGAACTGGGATGATCTAAAGCCATCCTATTTTTGGACAAGGAAAATCAGGAACAGAATTTTGACTTAAGTGATTCGATTTCTTTATGCGCATAAAAGTGTGATGTGTGTAGAAGGAAATACAAGCAGCTTAATAAAGTTTGTTGAAGGCATTCAGATTTTCATAGCTGGCAGTCATGACTATAATGGAATAATTTGTTTTGATTTGCCTTTCAGTATTCTCTTCTGTAATTTCCTCATTTGTTCTTTGTTTCATTTCTGAGGTAACTTTTTCCTCTTCTGTGTGTGTGCTTTCATCCTTTATTTCTGGGCATGCCCTCCCTGCTTTTATCTTTGTTTGTGGACATCCAGCTCCTTGTTTTAAGCCTGATCTTTAAATTTTACGTGACCTTCCATTTAGAAATAATCCATCTCTCATTGTTGTATAATTCTTTACCTTTGTGTAATTTTTACTACATATTATCTTTATTGTTACTGTTTATATCCTTTTATCTTTATACTTTTAGATTGCACTTTTTTTGAGGATAGTTTAATTTTTGCCTTCCTCGGTCCCTAAAATACATACCTTGCATATATAGGTACATAAATAATATGTTGAATTTTAAATGCACTTATGGTTCTTTTATGTTCAAGGAAGAATAACTTATACTTTAAGAAATTATTAGAGAAGCAATATTAATTCTGTTATAACTACATGAAAAGTATAACTGACATTTAGTATTGGAATTTAGTTTCAGTGGTAGAAGATGGTGGATTGAGCTGGCTGAGGAAGTCTTACCAGAGAATGAAGGAACAAGCTGAGAAACAGAACAGACGTTTTGAAGACATTGTGGCTGAAAGATATGGGGTAAGTACTGGCATTAAGGAGATATGTATTATATTCAAAGCTATATGAGAAATAATGTCTGTAACTTTGTCAGTGTTTTGTGCCATGAAGCTCTTTTGAATTAAATGGGTATTAAATCTCAACTCTGTCTACTGCTGAAGCCATTTTCTGCCTTTTTTTAATTGTGTAAACTTCTGTAGCATATTTTTATTGATATGATGAACATAAAACTTAAGTGTGTGTGTTTAATCTAAAAATAACATTTTCTCATTGTGAGAAAATTTAAATAATGCAGGAAATCCCCCAATATGCCTCTTGAGATAAGCGCTGTTGAAATTTTGGTGTATTTCAGAGTTTTTCTTTATTCCAGAGATTTTATTTTCCAGAGTTTTAAAATACAAGTTTTTTTTTGTTCTTGTTTTTTGTTTTTTTGCTTTCTTTTTATTTATTTTTTATTACTTATTTATTTATTTATTTATTTATTTTAACATTTATTTTTGAGACAGGGAGAGACAGAGCATGAACGGGGGAGGGTCAGAGAGAGGGAGACACAGAATCTGAAGCAGGCTCCAGGCTCTGAGCTGTCAGCACAGAGCCCAATGCGGGGCTAGAACTCACGGACTGCGAGATCATGACCTGAGCCGAAGTCGGCCGCTTAACCGACTGAGCCACCCAGGCGCCCCTGCTTTCTTTTTAAAGAGAGAGAGTGTGTGCACACATGATATTTTAGAAGCAGCTCCCCCATTTACAAAGTGTGGATAATCTTTCTATTTCAGTTGTTAGTAATGCCCTTTTCTTTCTTAATTTCTAGCAAAAGCAGATGTAGAAAGTAGTAAGATTTCAAAAATATGGGCAAGTAAAAAAAAAGTGAGAGAAAAATCATATTTATTCTGGAGATTTTTAAAAAATGTTTTATTTATTTTTGAGAGAAAACATGAGCGGGGAGGGGGCTGAGAAGGGGACAGAGGATCCTAGCATCTGAAGCAGGCTCCATGCTGACAGCAGCAATCCCAGTGTGGGGCTTGAACTTACCTTTCAGATCACCACCTGAGCCAAAGTCAGCCGCTTAACCCACTGAGCCAGGCAGTGGCCGGGAGTTTTTTTGTTTTTTTTTTTGTTTTTTTTTTTTTAATGTTTGTTTATTTTTGAGATAGTGCCAATGGGGGAGAGGCAAAGAGAGAAGGGGACAGATCTTCCAAAGCAGGCTCTGCCCTGACAAACTGGAGATCAAAACCTGAGCCAAAGTCCGAGGCTCAACCAGCTGAGCCACCCGGGTACCCCCAAATCATCCTTTTTTTTAAAAAAAGAATGGTTGTGAGGATAGAGGAAGATGGCGGTGTAGGAGGACGCTGGTCTCACCGCGTCCTGCGGATCACCTAGATTCCACCCACATCTGCCTGAATAACCCAGAAGACCGCCAGAAGACTAGCAGAATGGACTCTCCGGAGCCAAGCGTAGACGAGAGGCCCACGGAAGAGGGTAGGAAGGGCGGAGAGGCGGTGCGCACTCCACGGACTGGCGGGAGGGAGCCGGGGCGGTGGAGGGGCAGCCCGCCCTGCAAGGTAGAGCCCCCGAATTCTGACTTGCAAAAGCAGAGGGGCTGGACGGAGTGTGTTCTGACAGCCAGTGGGACTTAACATCTGGAATGTTATAAGTCAACAGCTCTGCTCAGAGAGCGGGAGGGCTGGAGGACAACCGAAGGGAGAGTTGTTGAGCCCTGGAAGACAGAGCTCAGCTCTGCGGGGAACAAAGGCACTCAGAAGCGCCATCTCCCTCGTCCATCCCCCAGCAGAAATCCCAAAGGGAACCAGTTCCCGTCACCGAACTTGCTTGCACCGTGCAAACACCCAAGGCTGTGCTTCTGTGGATCCATCCCTCCGACGGGTCTGTCTGCCTGCCTCCCAGTGCTGCAGGGCCCCTCCCACAGCGGACCACTGATGGCAAAGCGAGCTAAGCCTGCCCCTCCCGCCCCTGTGCACCTTGCGGATCCATCCCAGCTAATATGCCCTTGGCCAGGTCCCATCCAAGAAGCACCACAAGCCTGGTAGTGTGCAAGCAGTCCAGACAGGGGCCACCCCACTCCACAGCGAGTACTGCCCCTCGGAAAGGGGAAGATAAGGTACACACCAGTCTGTGGCCCCAGCGGAGAGCTGGAGTCAGACATCGGGTCTGACTGTGGCCCCACCCACCAGCACAAGTTACTGAAGACAGCACAGGGGAAGTGCCCTACAGTTTGGAGCCACCGCAGGAACTACCCAAAATGATAAAATGGAAGAAATCTTCTCAAAAGAAACTCCAGGAAGTAGCGACAGCTAACAAATTGATGAAAACTGATTTAAGCAATATAACGGAACAAGAATTTAGAATAATAGTCATAGAATTAATCGCTGGGCTTGAAAAAAGCATAGAGGACAGCAGAGAATCTATTGCTACAGAGATCAAGGGACTAAGAAATAGTTATGAGGAGCTAAAAAATGGTATAAATGAGGGGCAAAATAAAAAGGAGGTGGCCATAGCATGGATTGAAGAGGCAGAGGAGAGAATAGGTGAATTAGAAGATAAAATTATGGAAAAAGAGGAAGCTGAGAAAAAGATAAAAAAATCCAGGAGTATGAGGGGAGAATTTGAGAACTAAGTGATGCAATGAAATGCAATAATATCCGTATAATAGGGATTCCAGAGGGGGAAGAGAGAGAGAAAGGGGCTGAAGGTGTATTTGAACAAATCAAAGCTGAGAACTTCCCTGATCTGGGGAAGGAAAAAGGCATTGAAATCCAAGAGGCACAGAGAACTCTGTTCAGACATAACTTCAATCGATCTTCTGCACGACATATCATAGTGAAACTGGCAAAATACAAGGATAAAGAGAGAATTCTGAAAGCACTAAGGATAAACAGGCCCTGACTTACAAAGGTAGACACATAAGGGTAGTAGCAGACCTATCTACTGAAACTTGGCAGGCCAGAAAGGAATGGCAGGAAATCTTCACTGTGATGAACAGAAAAAAATATGGAGCCAAGAATCCTTTACCCAGCAAGTCTGTCATTCAGAATAGAAGGAGAGATAAAGATTTTCCCAAACAAACAAAAACTGATGGAATTCATCACCACTAAACCAGCCCTACAAGAGATCCTAAGGGGGATTCTGTAAGTGAAATGTTGCAAGGACCACAAAGTACCAGAAACATCACTACAAGCATGAAACCTACAGACATCACAACGACTCTAAACCCATATAATAACACTGAATGTAAATGGACTAAATGCTCCAACCAAAAGACATAGAGTATCAGAATGTATGAAAAAAAAAAACAAGATCCATCTATTTGCTGTCTACAAGAGACTCATTTTAGACCTGAGGACACCTTCAGATTGAAAGTGAGGGGATGGAGAACTATCTATCATGCTACTGGAACTCAAAAGAAAGCTGGAGTAGCCATACTTGTATCAGACAAACTAGACTTTAAATGAAAGGTTGTAACAAGAGATGAAGAAGGGCATTATATAATAATTACAAGGTCTATCCATCAGGAAAAGCTAACAATTATAAATGTCTATGTGCCGAATATGGGAGCCCCCAAACATATAAAACAATTCATCACAAATGTAAGCAACCTTATTGATAAGAACGTGGTAATTGCAGGGGACTTTTGTACTCCATGGACGGCAATGGATAGATCATCTAGACACAGGATCAATAAAGAAACAAGAGCCCTGAATGATACACTGGATCAGATGAACTTGACAGATGCATTTAGAATTCTGCATCCCAAAGCAACAGAATATACTTTCTTCTCGAGTGCACATGGAACCTTCTCCAAGATAGATCACATATTGGGTCACAAAACAGCCCTTCATAAGTATACAAGAATTGAGATCATCCCATGCACACTTTCAGACCACAGTGCTATGAAGCTTGAAATCAACCACAGGAAAAAGTCTGGAAAACCTCCAAAAGCCTGGAGGTTAAAGAACACCCTACTAAAGAATGAATGGGTCAACCAGGCAATTAGAGAAGAAATTTAAAAATATGTGGAAACAACTGAAAATGAAAATACAGCCATCCAAACGCTTTGGGATGCAGCGAAGGTAGTCCTGAGAGGAAAATACATTGCAATCCAGGCCTATCTTAAGAAACAAGAAAAATCCCAAATACAAAATCTAACAGTACACCTAAGGGAAATAGAAGCAGAACAGCAAAGACACCCCAAACCCAGCAGAAGAAGAGAAATAAAGAGCAGAGCAGAAATAAACAATATAGAATCTAAAAGAACTGTAGAGCAGGTCAATGAAACCAAGAGTTGGTTTTTTGAAAAAAATAAACGAAATTGATAAACCTCTAGCCAGGCTTCTCAAAAAGGAAAGGGAGATGACCCAAATAGATAAAATCATGAATGAAAATGGAATTATTACAACCAACCCCTCAGAAATACAAGCAATTATCAGGGAATACTATGAAAAATTATATGCCAACAAACTGGACAACCTGGAAGAAATGGGCAAATTCCTAAGCACCCACACACTTCCAAAATTCAAACAGGAAGAAATAGAAAGCTTGAACAGACCCATAACCAGTGAAGAAATTGAACCATTTATCAAAAATCTCCCAACAAATAAGATTCCAGGACCAGATGGCATCCCTGGGGAATTCTACCAGAGAGAAAGCAGAGATAATACCTATCCTTCTTAAGCTGTTCCAAAAATATAAAGGAAGGAAAACTTCCAGACTCATTCTATGAAGCCAGCATTACTTTGATTCCCAAACCAGACAGAGACCCAGCAAAAAAAGAGAATTACAGGCCAATATCCCTGATGAATATGGGTGCAAAAATTCTCAATAAGATACTAGCAAATCGAATTCAACAGCATATAAAAAGAATTGTTCACCATGATCAAGTGGGATTCATTCCTGGCCTGCAGGGCTGGTTCAACATTCGCAAATCAATCAATGTGATACATCACATTAATAAAAGAAAAGAAAAGAACCATATGATCGTGTCAATCAATGCAGAAAAAGCATTTGACAAAATTCAGCATCCTTTCTTAATAAAAAACCTTCGCAAAAGTCGGATTAGAAGGAACATACTTAAACATCATAAAAGCCATTTATGAAAAGCTCACAGCTAATATCATCCTCAATGGGGAAAAACTGAGAGCTTTCTCCCTGAGATCAGGAACATGACAGGGATGCCCACTCTCACCGCTGTTGTTTAACATGGTGTTGGAAGTGCTAGCATCAGCAATCAGACAACAAAAGGAAATCAAAGGCATCAAAATTGGCAAAGATGAAGTTAAGCTTTCACTTTTTGCAGATGACATGATATTATACCTGGAAAACCGATAGACTCCACCAAAGGTCTGCTAGAACTGATACATGAATTCAGCAAAGTCGCAGGATACAAAATCAATGCACAGAAATCAGTTGCATTCTTATACGCTAATAATGAAGCAACAGAAAGACAAATAAAGAAACTGATCCCATTCACAATTGCACCAAGAAGCATAAAATAGCTAGGAATAAACCTAACCAAAGACATAAAAGATCTGTATGCTGAAAACTATAGGAAGCTTATGAAGGAAATTGAAGAAGATATAAAGAAATGGAAAAACATTCTGTGCTCATGGATTGGAAGAATAATATTGTTAAGATGTCAACACTACTCAAAGAAATCTACACATTCAATGCAATCCCAATCAAAATTTCACCAGCATTCTTCTCGAAGCTAGAACAAGCAATCCGAAAATTTGTATGGAGCCACAAAAGACCCCGAATAGCCAAAGTAATATTGAAGAAGACCAAAGTGGGAGGCATCACAATCCCAGACTTTAGCCTCTACTACAAAGCTGTAATCATCAAGACAGCATGGTATTGGCACAAAAACAGACACATAGACCAATGGAATAGAATACAGACCCCAGAATTGGACCCACAAAAGTGTGGCCAACTGATCTTTGACAAAGCAGGAAAGAATATCCAATGGAAAAAAGACAGTCTCTTTAACAAATGGTGCTGGGAGAACTGGGCAGCAACATGTAGAAGAATGAAACTAGAGCACTTTCTTAGACCATTCACCAAAATAAACTCAAAATGGATGAAGGACCTGAATGTGAGACAGGAAACCATCAAAATCCTAGAGGAGAAAGCAGGAAAAAGCCTCTTTGACCTCACCTGCAGCAATTTCTTACAAGACACATCTCCAAAAGCAAGGGAATTAAAAGCAAAAATGAACTATCGGGACCTCATGAAGATAAAAAGCTTCTGCACTGCAAAGGAAACAATCAACAACACTAAAAGGCAACCTATGGAATGGGAAAAGATACTTGCAAATGACATATTGGACAAAGTGCTAGTATGCAAAGTCTATTAAGAACTCACCAAACTCCACGCCTGAAAAACAAATAATCCAGTGAAGAAATGGGTAGAAGACATGAATAGACACTTCTTTAAAGAAGACATCCAGATGGTCAACAGGCACATGAAAAGATGCTCAACGTCCCTCCTCATCAGGGAAATACAAATCAAAACCACACTCAGATATCACCTCACGGCAGTCAGAGTGGCTAAAATGAACAAATCAGGAGATTATAGATGCTGGCGAGGGTGTGGAGAAATGGGAACCTTCTTACACTGTTGGTGGGAATGCAAACTGGTGCAGCCGCTCTGGGAAACAGTGTGGAGGTTCCTCAAAAAATTAAAAATAGATCTCCCCTATGACCCAGCAGTAGCACTGCTAGGAATTTACCCAAGGGATACAGGAGTCCTGATGCATAGGGGCATTTGGACCCCAATGTTTATAGCAGCACTCTCACCAATAGCCAAATTATGGAAAGAGCCTAAATGTCCATCAACTGATGAATGGATAAAGAAATTGTGGTTTATATACACAATGGAATACCATGTGGCAATGAGAAAGAATGAAATATGGCCTTTTGTAGCAGCGAGGTTGGAACTGGAGAGTGTTATGCTAAGTGGAATAAGCCATACAGAGAAAGACAGATACCATATGTTTTCACTTTTATGTGGATCCTGAGAAACTTAAGAGAAGACCATGGGGAAGGGGAAGGGGAAAAAAAGTTGAGAGGGAGGGAGGCAAACTGTAAGAGACTCTTAAAAACTGAGAATAAACTGAGGGTTGATGGGGGTGGGAGGAAGGGGAGAATGGGTGATGGGCACTGAGGAGGGCACCTGTTGGGATGAGCACTGGGTGTTGTATGGAAACCAATTTGACAATACATTTCATATTAAAAACATTGCTTGTTAAATTTTGATGCATTCATTTTTATAGATTTCTTTCCTGTTTTTTATATACTTTTAAAATAGTTTTATAAGAGTAGGCTCATGGAATACATTCTGGGTCTTTTTATGTACTAATAGAGGCATAGTTGGATGTCAGTAAATACACATTTTAATGACCTTAATATTTTAATATATATTTGTATGGATTTGCCATGTATTTATTTACTTAATGATGGAGTGACATTTTTATTTTATTTTCCCCTGTTAAATAATATTGTACTCATCATCTTTGTTTAATGCATTTTGTAAACTCACCAGGTTACTTTCTTAAGATGAATTACTAAAAACAAAATTGTTATTTGAAGGATAGGGATACTTAAAGTGAGTTGTATATTAACAAATATCTCTACAAAAAGGATCAAATTATATTTTCATTACAATGACTCTTATCACATGATTTTGTTAGTCTTCATAGTGTGCTACTGTGCTAAGCAGATTTTTTTTTTTTTTTTTTTTTTGCTTTTATTTTTGCTTACTAATGCACTGGAATGTTTTTTCATATTTTTTTGGTCATTTGTATTTTTTTTTTTTAATGTTTATTTATTTTGAGAGAGAGGGTGCATGAGAGTACGTATAGAACTAGGGAAGGGACAGAGTGAGAGGGAGAGGGGATCCCACATTGCAGAGTGTGATGTGGGGCTCAAACTCATGACTGTGAGCTCATGACCTGGGCTGAAATTAAGAGCTAGATGCTCAAGTGACTCAGCCCCCCGGGCGTGTTGGCCATTTTTATTTTTAAGTGAATCGATTGTTGATGACATTTACCCATTTTCCCTTTGGGATATTGATTGCTTTAAGGTCTTTTAATCTGTTGTAAATTTTTCTCTCAGTTTCATGTTTAGTTTTTACTTTGTTTATATTTGCTATGGGTAGGTTTTGAACATTTTTACCTAACAAAATCCATCAGGTTTTTCTTTCATCACTTAATATTCTTGCTATAATTCACTGAAAGGCTTTTGTCACCCAAAAAATCATAAAAATGTATGTCTGTATTTACTTTGAGTACTTGCTCAGTACTTTTTATGGGTATCTTTCATCTTTTTGGAATATATATCTATATATGTATATATATAGATATATATTTGTGTATATTGTAAAGTAGGTTTCTAACTTTATGTCTTCAGATAGTCATTTATAATATATTGAATAAGTTTTCCCACTACTTTGATATGACACATTTATTATATATTAGTTTGTCTTTTATAAAATGAGTCTATTTTACTGTCAAATCTATTCTGTTGATTTTTCTGCTGTTTCCTGGAATTAGTATCCTACTCTTATAATTATTGTTGTTTTCAGTAACTCATGCAGATAGTAAATGATTAGTGAACACCTACTGTGTGGTAAGGTCAGTCTTTTTTTATTAGTTATTAAAAAATTAGCTCTTCATTCTTACACATTTTTCAGTTGTTGTTAAATGTAAAAAAATTGTTAAAAAATGTAGAAATTGTTTTGTCAAGTTCAAGCTCAACTGAAACATTTTCCCAAAATTTATCATAAGCTTACATATCTTTTTGGAATTTTGATTTGAATTTAACTAAATTTAACTAAATTTAACTAAATCAGGGATGATTAATATCTTTATAATGTTGAATCATCCTAAAATATTGGACATTTATTCAAATTTTCATTTATATTCTTCAGTAAATTTCTCTGTGTAATTACTATGCATGTGTCCTTAAGGTTTAAAAATCTTTTTTTCTATTTTATATTGAATCTTTTTTCCTTTGTGGGTTCAGACTTGCTGTTGGTGCTAGAAGGCCATTATTCTAAACTCGCGTCATTAAATCTAATTTTTTAAATTGGGTCATCTGGAAAGATAGTTATCTACAAATGATTTCTTTGCTTTATCCCCTCACTATTAATGATGTTTGATCTTTTTTGTCTTCTCAAAATAGAATTTCAGAACTTTGATAGAAGCCCTGGAAGCTAGTTCTCTTGTTTTTCCATGTAAATGCTAGCTTCTTGCATTTAAGATGAAGATCATCATCTTTAAAAAGTATCCTTGCATTCAGAGTTTAGTAGATAGTAGAGGTGTTCTTTTGTTTCCTTTTTTAAAATTATAAATGGATATCTTAATTTTTATGAAATAACTGTTGTGATGTCCTTTGAGATGATAGGATTTTTTTTCTTTCAGTTGATAATGAGATGAATTGTGTTAATACATTTCCTAATGTTAGACTGCTCTTGCATTCTTTGACTCCTATTTGATCATGGCATTTCCTTTAATATGCTACTAAATTAAATTTGTTAATATCTTATTTTGAACTTATATCTTCACTTACATATGTAATGGCCTTGAGTTTTCTTCGTATGTTATTTTTATTAAATTTTGATAGGGTTATTATAAGTTTACTATTTGAATTGTGAAGTTTGTTATAATTTCTGAATGCTTTAGAACAGTAAAAACATTGGCTTTGTAGTCAAATATTCCTTAATTTCAATATACGTTTTCTTCCTCTTTTGGTGTGTGGCCTTAGCTTCCTTTTCTCCCCGTTATAAAAACACCTCTATTAAATAGCAACCTCGTAGGATTCTTGTGAGCATTAATAATAATTTGGGTCCTTTTCATGTGCCAAACACTGTTGAAGTGCTTCATGTATAATTAATTAATTTAATACCACAACAGTACTATTATTCTTATTTTGCAAATGAGGAAACTGAGGCAGACAGAGGCTAAATAACTTAACCAAGATTAGATGGTAGATCAGTAGATTTGAACCCCTAGGTATTGTCTCCTAAAACTCATTTAAGTGGTGTAAAATAGGTAATATAATGAGAATTGGATAAATTGTGGTAATTGGTGTTTTTTTTATCATTACCGTACTTTATTGACTCTAAGAAGCCACTAATGGTAGATACACCGTTATTTCATGTATCAATAAGAAAGTAAAAAGCTGCCTTTAAGGCAATGTTTTCATTATGAAACTGCCCTCCCTCCTGCCCCAACCCCCTCCGCTGCCATCATTTCTGTTCTGTTCATATTATTACTTGATTTAAGAAACATGTCAAATCTATAATTTTAAATAATTAAAAAAATGAAACATTAGGGATTATCTCTGCCTAGGCTAAGATAATAATTTTGCCATATTTTGATCCCCCATCTCACCTCTCAGACTTGGTTAAAATAATTTGAAAAAAAAATTTTAAGTTTTAAATTTCAGTTTGTTAACATATTGTGTAATATTAGTTTCAGGTGTACAATGTAGTGATTTAGCACTTCCAGACATCACTCTGCGCTCATCACAGCAAGTGCTGTCCTTAATCCCCATCACCTGTTTCCCCATCACCCCACCTACCTCCCCTCTGGTACCCATCAGTGTGTTCAGTATAGTTGAGAGTCTGGTTCTTGGTCTGCCTCATTTTCTCTCTCTCTTTTTTTTTTTTTTTTTTTTTTTTTTTGCCCCGTTTGCTTGTTGGTTTTGTTTCTTAAATTCCACATATGAGTGAAATCATATAGTGTTTCTTTCTCTGACTTATTTCGCTTAGCATAATATTCTCTAGCTCCATCCATGTTGTTGCAAATTGCAAGATTTCTTTCTTTTTTATGGCTGAGTAATACTCCATTGTGTGTATACCACATCTTCTTCCTCCATTCATCAGTCAACGGATACTTGGGCTGTTTTCATAATTTGGCTATTATAGATAATGATGCAATACATATCAGGGTGCGTGTATCCCTTTGAATCTGTATTTTTGTATTCTTTGGGTAAATTCCTAGTGTTGTGATTGCTGGATCGTAGGGTAGTTCTATTTTTAACTTTTTAAGGAACCTTTGTTTTCCACAGTGTCTGCACCAATTTGTATTCCTACTAACATTGCAAGAGAGTTTCCCTTCCTCTGTCTTCTCACCAATACCTGTTGTTTCTTGTGTTGTTGATTTTTGCCATTCTGATAATAATGTAATATCTCATTGTAGCTTTGATTTGCTTTTCCCTGATGATCAGTGATGTTGAGCATCTTTTCGTGTACCTGTTGGCCATCTGGATGTCTTCTTTGGAAAGATGTCTGTTCAGGTCTTCTGCCCATTTTTTAATTGGATTATTCATTTTTTAGGTGTTGAGTTTTTTTTTTTTTTAATTTAAAGTTTATTTGTTTATTTTGCAAGAGAGAGAGAATGAGCAGGGGAGGGGCAGAGAGAGGGCCGGGGGTGGGGGGGACAGAGGATCAGAAGTGGGCTCTGTGCTGACAGCAGAGAGCCCAATGTGAGGCTTGAACTCATGCATTGTAAGATCACGACCTGAGCTGAAGTTGGATGCTTAACCAACTAAACCACCCAGGTGCCTTGAGTTTTATAAGTTTTTTTTATATATTTTGGATACTACTCTTTTATCTGATATGTCATTTGCAAGTAATTTCTCCCATTCTGTAAGCTGCCTTTTAGTTTTGTTGATTGTTTTCTTTGCTGTGCAGAAGCTTTTTATTTTGATGTAGTCCCAATAGTTCATTTTTGCTTTTATTTCCCTTGCCTCAGGAGACATATCTAGTAAGAAATTAATGGGCCAATGTCAAAGAAGTTCCTGTCTGTCTTCTCTTCTAGGATTTTTATGGTTTCATGTGTCACATGTAGGTTTATTCCATTTTGAGTTTGTCTTTTTGTGTATACTGTAAGAAAGTGGTCCAGGATCAACCTTTTGCTTATAGCTGACCAGTTTTCCCAACACCATTTGTTGAAGAAGAGACTATCTTTTTTGCATTGGATATTTTTCTCTGCTTTGATTGAAGATTAATTGACCATATAGTTGTGGGTTCATTTCTGGGTTTTCTATCCTGTTCTAGTGATCTATGTGTCTATTTTTGTGCCAGTACCATACTGGTTTGATCACTGTAGCTTTGTCATATAACTTGAAGTCCAGAATTATGATGCCTACAGCTTTGCTTTTGTTTTTCAGGATTGCTTTGCCTATTTTGGATCTTTTGTGATTCCATACAAATTTTACAATTGTTTGTTCTAGCACTGTGAAAAATGCTGTTGGTGTTTTGATAGGGATTGAACTAAATGTGTAGATCGCTTGGAGGTATAGACATTTTAAAACTGTTCTTCCAATCCATGGGCATGGAATGTCTCTCCATTTTTTTGTGTCATCTTTCCATTTCTTTCATCAGTGCTTTTCATAGTACAGGTCTTTCATATCTTTGGTTAGGTTTATTCCTAGGTATCTTATTGTTTTTGGTATAGTTGTGAGTGGGATTGATTACTTAATATCTCTTACTGCTGCTTTATTATTGATGTATAGAAATGCAACAGATTTCTTTATGTTCATTTTGTGTCCTGCAGCTTTGCTGAATTTGTGTTTCAGTTCTAGCAATTTTTTGGTGGGTTTTCAATATATAGTTTCTTGTCATGTGCAAGTAGCAAAAGTTTGACTTTTTCCTTGCCAATTTGGATGCCTTTTCTTTTTGTTGTCTAATTCCTGAGGCTAGGACTTCAGGTACTATGTTAAATAACAGTGGTGAGAGTGGACATTCCTGTCTTGTTCCTGACCATAGAGGAAAAATTCTCAGTTTTACCATTGAGGATGATATTAGCTGTGGTTTTTTCATAGATGGCCTTTATTATGATGAGGTATGTTCCCTGTAAATGTACTTTGTTGAGGGTTTTTATCATGAATGGATGTTGTACTTTGTTAGATGCTTTTTTGAATCTGTTGGAATGATCATACGGTTCTTTTCCTCTCTCTTACTGATATTATCACATTGATTGATTTGCAAATATTGAACCACCCTTGCAGTCCAGGAATAAATCCCATTTGGTCGTGGTGAATGATTCTGTTAATGTACTATTGGAAGTGGTTTGCTGGTATTTTTTTTTTTTTTTTAATTTACATCCAAGTTAGGTAGCATATAGTGCAACAATGATTTCAGTAGTAGATTCCTTAATGCCCCTTACCCATTTAACCCATCACTCCTCCCACAACTCCTCCAGCAACCCTCTGTTTGTTCTCTATATTTAAGAGTCTCCTATGTTTTGTCCCCCTCCCTGTTTTTATATTATTTTTGCTTCCCTTAGGTTCATCTGTTTTGTATCTAAAATTCCTCATGTGAGTGAAGTCTTATGATATTTGTCTTTCTCTGACTGACTAATTTTGCTTGGCGTAATAACCTCTAGTTCCATTGACATAGTTGCAAATGACATTTCATTCTTTTTGACTGCCAAGTAATACTCCATTGTATATGTATACATCTTCTTCTCCATTCATCTGTTGATGGACATTTAGGCTGTTTCCATACTTGGGCTGTTGTCGATAGTGCTGCTATAAACATTGGGATGCATGTGCCCCTTCAAAACAGCACAGCTGTATCCCTTGGATAAATAAATACCTAGGAGTGTAATTGCTGGGTTGTAGGGTAGTTCTATTTTTAATTTTTTGAGGAACCTCCATACTGTTTTTCAGAGTGGCTGCACCAGTTTGCATTCCCACCAGCAGTGCAAAAGACATCCTTTTTTTCCACATCCTCACCACATCTGTTGTTGCCTGAGTTGTTAACATTAGCCATTCTGACAAGGTGATGTGGTATCTCATTGTAGTTTTGATTTATATTTCCCTGATGATGAATGATGTTGAGCATTTTTTCATGTGTTGGTTGGCCATCTGGATGTCTCTTTGGAGAAGTGTCTATTCATGTCTTTTGCCCATTTCTTCACTGGATTCTTTGTTTTTTGGTTGTTGAGTTTGATAAGTTCTTTATAGATTTTGGATACTAACCCTTTATCTGATGTGTCGTTGGCAAATATCTTCTCCCATTCTATTGGTTTCCTTTTGTTTTGCTGATTAGTTCCTTTGCTGTGCAGAAAGTTTTTATTTTGATGAGGTCCCAATAGTTCATTTTTGCTTTCAATTCCCTTGCCTCTGGAGACGTGTTGAGTAAGAAGTTGCTGTGACTGAGGTCAAAGAGGTTTTTTCCTGCTTTCTCCTCGAGGATTTTGATGGCTTCCTATCTTCCATTTAGGTCTTTCATTCATTTTGAGTTTATTTTTGTGTATGGTGTTAGAAAGTGGTCCAGGTTCATTCTTCTGCATGTCACTGTCCAGTTTTCCCAGCACCACTTGCTGAAGAGACTGTCTTTATTCCATTGGATACTCTTCCCTGCTTTGTCAAAGAGTAGTTGGCCATACATTTGTGGGTCCATTTCTGGGTTCTCTATCCTGTTCCATTGATCTGAGTGTCTGTTCTTGTGCCAGTACCATACTGTCTTGATGATTACTGCTTTGTAATACAGCTCAAAGTCCGTGATTGTGATGCCTCCAGCTTTGGTTTTCTTTTTCAGGATTGCTTTGGCTATTTGGGGTCTTTTCTGGTTTCATGCAAATTTTGGGATTGTTTGTTCTAGCTCTGTGAAGAATGCTAGTGTTGTTTTGATAGGGATTGTTGGTTTGCTAGTATTGTATTGGGAATTTTTGCATCTGTGTTCATCAGGGATATTGGCCTGTAGTTCTCTTATTTGGTGTTGCCTTTATCTGGATTTGGTATCATGGTAATGTTGGCCTCATAGAATGAATTTGAAAGTTTTCCTTCCATTTTTTTTTCTTTTTAATTTTTAAACGTTTATTTCTGAGACAGAGAGAGAGACACAGCATGAATGGGGGAGGGGCAGAGAGAGAGGGAGACACAGAATCTGAAACAGGCTCCAGGCTCTGAGCTGTCAGCCCAGAGCCCGATGCGGGGCTTGAACTCATGGACCGCGAGATCATGACCTGAGCCGAAGTCGGCCGCTTAACTGACTGAGCCACCCAGGCACTCCTGGATAAGCCCTTCATATGTGGAAATTAGCTCGGGAAATTTTCTTATATTATTCTTATTACTGATATTATTGTTATATTGTTAATACTTTGCTCTATTTTTGCTCTTTCCTTCTGGAAGTACCCATATATGCATATTAGATTTTCTAGAGTTAATTGTCCTTGTCTTTTTTCCTTATAACTTACATTTATTTACCATCTTTTCTTAAGTAGACAGAATTCCCAGACTAGTGTGGAGTTCACTAATTTGGATGTTTTCTTTTCTTTTGTTCACTATATATATATATGCATATTTTTGGACACGTAGTTTTCATTTACAAGTTTGTCTTGTTCTTGGACTGTTCTTTTTTCATGAGAATCTGTTTTGTTTTAGTAATGTTGTGACCTCTTGAATCTCACTGACAGTAGGAATTAATTTTTCATAAATGATATCTTTGCTGTTTTCTGTATTACATTTTGTTTTAGTGCTGGGCAGTTGGTCTAAGTGGCCCCACATTTGAGTTCTTATATTTTTTTCATTGTTTGGTAATTTTTTGTTGACTAATCATATTTTTTTTAAGCATTTATCTTAGGATGATATATTAGTTTGCTAGGGCTGCCATAACAAAGTTCTACAGACCAGGTGGTTTAAACAACAGAAATTTATTTTCTCACATTCAGGAAAATTGAAGTCCAAGATTAAGGTGTTACAATGTTTGGTTTCTTCTGGAGCATCTCTTTTTGGCTTATAAATGGCTGCCTTCTCTATGTCCTCACATGGTATTTTTTCTTTGTGTACTTATCTATTGTATCTTTTTGTATTTCCATATTTCTTCTTATAAGAACATCCATCAGGTTGAATTAGGGCCCAGCTGAACTTCAAGCACCTGTCTCTAGATGCTGTCATGTTCTGAGGTACCAGAGGTTAGGGCTTCAGCATGAGTTGGGAGAGGGCACACTTAAGCCCTTATCAGGTAGAATGATTGTATGGGTTCTTTCTTCTCTCCTTTATTGGTTTTTTCTTCATTGTGCCATATGATGGTGTATCACGGCACAATGCCAAATGGGAGTACGAGTCATTGAACCTTTCTTAATTTCAGATATCTTGTTTACTTTCTCTCCTTTGTAGTCAATGGAAATATTTCAGTCGAAATTAGAAGAAGCTGAAAAAACTGCATCCACAAAAGAAGAGTGTAAACGAGAACGGTGGAGGAGACCAACATGTTCAGATACAGCACAAAGTAGTCAAGAAAGTAGAAAATCAGACTTGGTAAAAGATAATAAAAGTTCAAGGGATAGATATAGTTCAAGTATTACAAACAGTGTCAATAAAGAAAAGTCTAGCGGTGATGAAAAAGATAATAGGTCGGGGTCTTCAGAAATATATAGAAGACAATCCAATCTGAGCCAAAATCGAGAGTTTTCTTCTCTTGGAAATTTGAAACCTAAATTTTTAAGACCCTCTGATGATGAAGAACTGTCATTTCATAGCAGGGGCAGAAATTTTGACCCATCTAGTTCATCTTCCGTACCGGTCACTCAGGATTCTGTGCATCGTGGTTTTCGAAAACCCACAGAAAACAGTGAAGAAAGTTCATTGTCATGGAGCCAATCTGGTAGGAGAGAAGGAGACAGGAAACATTCAAATCAACGGTCAGTGGACACCCGTGGCAGTGTCGGCGGTGGGCACATTTCTGAAGACACAAGAGAAAAATCATGGGACGAAAGCTTGAGAGGTGATTCTGTGAAGAAAGAGCATGTGCAGGACGCAAAGTCTTCCGCTGCTGGGTATTCTGTCATTTGTTTATTAAGCTGTTAAATGTTAAATTTCAGAAGATTCAAAGAAATTGAGCCGTATTTTTAAGAAATCAGTTATTAATGAGATGTGAGTTATAATCTGTTTCTTAAATTTTGTGGAAGAGATAAGATTTGCCCATTTAACAAATCAGTAGTTTTGTTTTATGAGTTGCATTTATTTCATTTCACGGTTTCATTTAATAAATGGAAGAACTCAGTGGCTATATTAGCTCAAAATCTGTTGCTTTTTTGCACATTAAAATATTAAATGAGTTAATAATCTTTTGAAATGGATATGCCACAGGAGGTATTTTGGTAGATTGTGCTCTTGCTGCCATAATTGCTTTCAAAGGAAACCACTTAATTGTAAAGCGTAATCATGATTGTAAATATGGCATGCCTATCTGGAGGTAGCCCACATATGAAGTGAAAAAGATACACAAAAGATCCTATAGAGGAAAGCATGAATTAATGGACTGTTTTGCAGACAAAGAAATAATCCACTTTGAACAGTTGACTGGTTTTAAAGATAATGTTAGAGTTTTAAAAGGGTGCCTGGGTGGCTTAGTTGGCTAAGCATACAAATCTTGACTTCTGCTTAGGTCATAATCCTAGGGTCATGAGATTAAGCCCCACGTTGGCCTCTGTGCTGAGTGTGGAGCCTGCTTAAGATTCTCTCCCTCCTTCCCTCCCTCCCTCCCTCCCTCTCTCTCCCTCCCTCCCTCTCTCTCCCTCCCTCTCTCCCCCTCCCTTTCTCCCTCTCTCCCTCTCTCCCTCTCTCCCTTCCTCCCTCCTCCCTCCCACCCTGCCCATCCCCTGCCTGCATGTGTGCACCCATGCTTTCTCTCAAAAGAAAAAAAAGGGAAATATAGGTAGGTTAGTGGTTGTACCTGTAGTAATTAGGCATAACACTCACTGGTGTTACTATTCTTGCACCTCTTGTACTTATATACAGAGCTGAGTCAGTAGAACAGGAAACCCAGGTTGAGTGGGATCAAACCTAGGAAAAATTGACTTAGCTATAGAGTTGGTTGTATTGGAAATAGCCATAAGTGGGGAAAAAAGTGTCCAAAGAATAATGAGTAGCTTAGAATGATCATTAAAATATGTTTTAAAATACCACCAAATGAATAGGACCCTCAAGGAAGAGGTTTTAGGAAATAATAGAAATCACTGGTGGCAGTAGTAGGTATAAACGTTGTGGTTTGGGGTCATGAGTATGGCAAATCATTTTTCTTAATCCCATCTGAAGCTGTGGATTATAAAGCACCATGTGCAGCTTTCAGTGGGAGGAAGCTGGCAAAACCTGGACTGAGTGATGGGGGCCCCAGTCAGATGGGCTCTGGTTCAAGGCAGGGTTTTGTTCCCAGGAAACCAAAGGAGAAATCTGGTTGTACTGACTGGATAAACAGGACAGGGATTAGAGAATGTCTTATGCTATCTACCTATATAATTGTCCAGGCTTTGCTCCACCTACTCTGGAAGGTAACTGTTTCTAGTCCCCAGCTGCTGGCACTAGGAGACTCTTACTTTTTTTTTTTTTTTCAGTATATGAAGTTTATTGTCAAATTGGTTTCCATACAACACCCAGTGCTCATCCCAAAAGATGCCCTCCTCAATACCCATCACCCACCCTCCCCTCCCTCCCACCCCCCATCAACCCTCAGTTTGTTCTCAGTTTTTTAAGAGCCTCTTATGCTTTGGCTCTCTTCCACTCTAACCTCTTTTTTTTTTTTCTTCCCCTCCCCATGGGTTTCTGTTAAGTTTCTCAGGATCCACATAAGAGTGAAACTATATGGTATCTGTCTTTCTCTGTATGGCTTATTTCACTTAGCATCACACTCTCCAGTTCCATCCATGTTGCTACAAAGGGCCATATTTCATTCTTTCTCATTGCCACGTAGTACTCCATTGTGTATATAAACCACAATTTTTTTATCCATTCATCAGTTGATGGACATTTAGGCTCTTTCCATAATTTGGCTATTGTTGAGAGTGCTGCTATAAACATTGGGGTACAAGTGCCCCGATGCATCAGTACTCCTGTATCCCTGGGGTAAATTCCTAGCAGTGCTATTGCTGGGTCATACGGTAGGTCTATTTTTAATTTTCTGAGGAACCTCCACACTGTTTTCCAGAGTGGCTACACCAATTTGCATTCCCACCAACAGTGCAAGAGGGTTCCCGTTTCTCCACATCCTCGCCAGCATCTATAGTCTCTTGATTTGTTCATTTTGGCCACTCTGACTGGTGTGAGGTGATATCTGAGTGTGGTTTTGATTTGTATTTCCCTGATGAGGAGCGACGTTGAACATCTTTTCATGTGCCTGTTGGCCATCTGGATGTCTTCTTTAGAGAAGTGTCTATTCATGTTTTCTGCCCATTTCTTCACTGGGTTATTTGTTTTTCGGGTGTGGAGTTTGGTGAGCTCTTTATAGATTTTGGATACTAGCCCTTTGTCCGATATGTCATTTGCAAATATCTTTTCCCATTCTGTTGGTTGCCTTTTAGTTTTGTTGGTTGTTTCCTTTGCTGTGCAGAAGCTTTTTATCTTCATAAGGTCCCAGTAATTCATTTTTGCTTTTAATTCCCTTGCCTTTGGGGATGTGTCGAGTAAGAGATTGCTACGGCTGAGGTCAGAGAGGTCTTTTCCTGCTTTCTCCTCTAGGGTTTTGATGGTTTCCTGTCTCACATTCAGGTCCTTTATCCATTTTGAGTTTATTTTGTGAATGGTGTGAGAAAGTGGTCTAGTTTCAACCTTCTGCATGTTGCTGTCCAGTTCTCCCAGCACCATTTGTTAAAGAGACTGTCTTTTTTCCATTGGATGTTCTTTCCTGCTTTGTCAGAGATTAGTTGGCCATACGTTTGTGGGTCTAGTTCTGGGGTTTCTATTCTATTCCATTGGTCTATGTGTCTGTTTTTGTGCCAATACCATGCTGTCTTGATGATGACAGCTTTGTAGTAGAGGCTAAAGTCTGGGATCGTGATGCCTCCTGCTTTGGTTGTCTTCTTCAAAATTACTTTGGCTATTCGGGGCCTTTTGCGGTTCTATATGAATTTTAGGATTGCTTGTTCTAGTTTTGAGAAGAATGCTGGTGCAATTTTGATTGGGATTGCATTGAATGTGTAGATAGCTTTGGGTAGTATTGACATTTTGACAATATTTATTCTTCCAATCCATGAGCACGGAATGTTTTTCCATGTCTTTATATCTTCTTCAATTTCTTTCATAAGCTTTCTATAGTTTTCAGCATACAGATCTTTTATGTCTTTGGTTAGATTTATTGCTAGGTATTTTATGCTTCTTGGTGCAATTGTGAATGGGATCAGTTTCTTTATTTGTCTTTCTGTTGCTTCATTATTAGCGTATAAGAATGCAACTGATTTCTATACATTGATTTTGTATCCTGCAACTTTGCTGAATTCATGTATCAGTTCTAGCAGAGTTCTGGTGGAGTCTATCAGATTTTCCAGGTATAATATCATGTCATCTGCAAAAAGTGAAAGCTTAACTTCATCTTTGCCAATTTTGATGCCTTTGATTTCCTTTTGTTGTCTGATTGCTGATGCTAGAACTTCCAACACTATGTTAAACAACAGCAGTGAGAGTGGATATCCCTGTCGTGTTCCTGATCTCAGGGAGAAAGCTCTCAGTTTTTCCCCATTGAGGATAATGTTAGCTGTGGGCTTTTCATAAATGGCTTTTATGATGTGTAAGTATGTTCCTTCTATCCTGACTTTCTCGAGGTTTTTTATTAAGAAATGTTGCTGAATTTTGTCAAAGGCCTTTTCTACATCGATTGACAGGATCTTATGGTTCTTATCTTTTCTTTTATTAATGTGATGTATCACATTGATTGATTTGCGAATGTTGAACCAGCCCTGCAGGCCAGGAATGAATCCCACTTGATCATGGTGAACAATTCTTTTCATATGCTGTTGAATTCGATTTGCTAGTATCTTATTGAGAATTTTTGCATCCATATTCATCAGGGATATTGGCCTGTAGTTCTCTTTTTTTACTGGGTCTCTGTCTGGTTTAGGAATCAAAGTAATACTGGCTTCATAAAATGAGAGGAGACTCTTACTTTTATCCTCAGGGTTGGCTTAACATTGGGCAGTCTGTAGGTCTTGACTTCTGTGACTTCAGCTACGTGGGAAATAGCCTTACACTCAGTATTTCATCTGGTTCTCTAATTGCTTTATATTTGTAGGTCATATTTAAATTGTACATTTCCGATAGATATACTGTAATATAGGTACTCACTAAAAGCTGTATTTTTTTGGTCTGAAGGCAATACACGTGCACACACACACACACGTGTACATGTGTATATTTTAAATGTTTATTTTTTCTGAGAGAGCAAGTGAGCACACACGAGCGGCAGGGGTTGGGGGTGGGGCAGAGAGAGGGAGAGAGAATCCCAAGCAGGCTGTCAGCACAGAGCCTGACGAGGTGCTCAAACTCACGAACTGTGAGAACATGACCTGATCCAAAATGAAGAGTCGGATGCTTAACCAACTGAGCCACCCAGGCACCCCATGAAGGCAGTATTTTTGTTAGCTCTGTCATTTTGGTGTTGCAGATGGTTTGAAGCTTTCCATGAATTCCATGATTGACTGGAGAAGGAAAGAACAATCTAGAAATCATCTACATATATGTGAAAGAAAAGATTCCTGAGCCCGTGTGGGTTGTGTAAAGTCAGAGACCAGGAAGCATGTTGAGGAATGTCTGTTTCCAGGGACTGAAGAGGTCCACTGAAGCATTGTGGGAATCTGTTAGTTTGAACATTATCCTGGGTATATGCTGAATTCTTTATAAAATGCTAGAATTCTAGGGAGCTTTAGAATGAATAAGTTTTATTTTATTTTTTTTAACGTTTATTCATTTTTGAGAGACAGAGAGAGACAGAGCATGATTGGGGAAGGGGCAGGGAGAGAGGGAGACACAGAATCTGAAGCAGGCTACAGGCTCTGAGCCATCAGCACAGATCCCGATGCGGGGCTTGAACCCATGAACTGCGAGATCATGACCTGAGCCGAAGTCGGACGTTCAGCTGACTAAGCCACCCAACCGCCCCTAGAATGAATAAGTTTTAGAAGTAGGGGGAAAAATCATAGAAATAATAGTACAAGTAGAAGAAATAATCGTCTGTGCTGTATTTTCCACATGCAGAAACTGAGGCGTTGAGGGTGTAGCTCACACAGTGGTGTGTTGAGAGAGTTGCCAGGTTGAGCAAATAAAAAATAGTAAGTGCCTTGCAGTATGTGGACAGACTGACCCCGCAAAATTTTTGTTTACCTGAAATTCAAATTTGACTGGGTGTCATGTTTTTTATCTGGCAATTGTATGTAACACTTAGCCATTTTCTGGGTTTGTGACCGTTTTGGTAGAGATAATATTATATAAAAAACTTAATTACCTATCTAAGTTACATAGCTTCACAATGTATATACCATTCTGAACTTTGATGTCTTTTTTTTCCCCAATCAGTATATCTTAAAGATGTTTTCCCATCATCCTGTATGTATGTACTTTTTAAAGGCTCTTTAATATTCTATTAAAACTGAGGTATAAGCTAGTAGTTCTCCTGGGTCGCCTCTTGGTGGATTTTAGGTGATTTCTAGTTTGTCGCCCTTACAAAAGTGCAGCAGTAATAGCGATGTGTATCTTTGCACATTGGTTAAATATAGCTGTAAAATAAATTCCAAGCAGTTGGATTATATTTCTAAATCTTGTTATATTAGCCAGTTTACTCTCTTACCAGCCAAATATTAGGATGACTTTTCTCTTCCTTACCATCAGTATTATTGAACTTTTTAGCCTTGAACTTTTGTCATTTGCATCATTGAGAAACAGAATCTTTGCTTGATTTGCATTTCTTTAAATCTGAGTGAAGTTTGGCGTATCGTTATAAATGTTAGTGTTTGTTTTATTTTTGTTAGCTAGTCATCTGTTTTGGCTACTCTTTGAGTTCTCTGTAAAGACTCTTTATAGTTTTCACGTAATATATAGTGTTTACATCACTTGTAGATTTCCTTTTTTTTCTTGTTTCATTTTCCTTTTTCATCCTTACTTTTCATTCATTCTTGCTGTGATCACATTTCTCATTCTTTTCCTTTGTCCTCTTCAGGCCTTGCATTTTTCTCAAGTAGGCGAAAAGCATCCTCTAGAAGGAAGGTGTCCATATGCTCAAGAACTTTAAGCTTATTATTCCTAGAAATAAAATGCGTTTGTGGATAATTTTGTTTTGTTGGAAAATATATCAGCTGTGTATTTTCTGGATTCTGAAACCTAGAATATTATGCCATATGAACAAAAACTAGTGTGCTGTCCTTAATTTAGATTTTATAAAGTTAGTATCAGGAACTAACCCATTTTATATACTGTCTTAGCCTTTGGGTATAATTCTTGGCAGAGTTTGCTGTGGGAGCTCAGAAGGACAAGAGAAGGATGACAGGTTCTGAAGGTTTTGAGTATAGTCATGAGATCCTTGGACAGGGAGAAAATTGGCGAACAAGCGTTGAGAGTAATTAAGGGCAGGAGATCTATGAACACTGCCAGCAGGCAAAGAATAATTGCAGTGTGCTCAGGGTTTCTGAAATGTCATTGGGGTGGAGGCTTTTTAATTACTTCTTCCTCAAAAGTTTTTAGGCAGAGTTGGGTGTGTGTGTGCTGCACAGAGAATACATTTTAATGGGAAAAGGGGATTTGTTTTTTAGAAATTATGAAGAAGACTTCTGAAATGTAGCAGTAATCCTGGAAAATGAGAAATGCTTGTACTTTTTCCTTCGTACAGGATGATTGCAGATGTCATGGCGAGGTTTCTTTCAGGGCATTTGCTCATTATTGTCAATGTTAAGAGAAAGTAAGGGAGAGTCTGTTCCTTGCATTTGCTGCCAAGGGGTGTCTTTGCTGTGGCGTTAACCAGATGAAATCATGTGTCCTGTATTCACTGTGTGCCCAGCAACTCATTTTAGTCTTTATTTGATACCTATTATTCTATGAAGTGAAGTGTATGTTAATATTGAAAATATTAGTATCAGAGAGGCTCAGAATTTTTGTTATATCATCTAATTTATCCTTATCTACTTTTTGTCTCCTAATAAACAATTTCTGTTAGAAAATACCCCCCCCCCCCAAAAAAAAAAAAGATGTACGAGTATGAATTTTAGGACAGTGAAGGTTATTGCTTTTAAAGCTTTCTTGGGATTTCAGTTATCTTCTTGAAACTTGGGAGCTTTGGTTGGAGTTTAGCATACCTTCATTGTCCTCTCTCTCTTTTTTAATGTTTATTTTGAGAGAGGGAGAGTGACAGGGAGAATGAGAGGGAGAGAAAGAGAATCCCAGGCAGGCTTCATGCTCAGCATAGAGCCCCACACAGGGCTTAATCTCACGACTGTGACCTGAGCTGAAATCAAGAGTCAGATGCTTAACCACCTGAGCCACCCAGGTGCCCCTTCACTGTCCTCTCTTGATTGAATCTTCAACTTTGCATACTAAGAAGTGGTGGGAAGAGTCAAGTAAAATGACAAAGATATGCCTTTGGATAGAAATAATAGAGGTTTTGGCAGTTTAATAAAAAATACTGTCATTGTAGGGGTGCCTGGGTAGCTCAGTTGGTTAAGCGTCAGACTTTAGCTCAGGTCATGATCTCATGGCTCGTGAGTTTGAAACCTGCATTGGGCTCTGCGCTGACAGCTCAGAGCCTGGAGCCTGGAGACTGCTTCGGATTCTGTGTCTCTCTCTCCCTCTGCCCCTCCCCTGCTTGCGTTCTGTCTGTCTGTCTCTCTCAAAGATAAATAAAGATTAAAAAAATAAAAAAAATCATTGTGAAAGAGGATTTATCAGTCAGATTTCATAGACTAAGTTATGATTGTGGGTCATGAGGTGGTAGAGATGGAAAGTGTACATGGGAAACATGGGTTAAGTAAAGTGCCTCCTTTCTCTTTCCCTTTTTTTTCTTTTAAGTTGCAGACACTTGAATATGTTTATATATTAAGGGAGAAGTATCAATTTTAGAAGAGTGATGATAGATGGCATAATTTATGGGCAAAATCCCAAGGGTACTGTGGATAAATGTAGGATCTGATATACTCAGACAAGAGGAAGGATTGGTCTTGGACGGGGGTGTTGAAGAAGAGGAGAGTGTGGCTGTAATTTGTGAGTGACAGGAGAAAATTACAGAAATTCTTGACAACTCAGGTCAGTGTTTTTCAACACAGGATCCCCACAATATTGGTGTTCCTTTTTAGTCTTTGTATGCACCACAGTGAGTTTGGTGGCTTCAGAAGAGAAAAAGTGACAGAACAATTTAATTCACACACAGCTCACAAAGTTGAAATGTCCTCTCATTGTTATGACTTAACTGCTATTAGCTTTTTTTTTTTTAATATGAAATTTGTTGTCAAATTGGTTTCCATACAACACCCAGTGCTCATCCCAACAGGTGCCCTCCTCAGTGCCCATCACCCACCCTCCCCTCCCTCCCACCTCCCATCAACCCTCAGTTTATTCTGTTTTTAAGAGTCTCTTATGGTTTGCCTCCCTCCGTCTCTAACTTTTTTTTTTCCTTCCCCTCCCCTGTGGTCTTCTGTAAAGTTTCTCAGGATCCACATATGAGTGAGAACATATGGTATCTTTCTCTGCCTGACTTACTTCCCTTAGCATAATACCCTGCAGTTCCATCCACGTTGCTACAAAGGGCCATATTTCATTCTTTCTCATTGCCACGTAGTGTTCCATTGTGTATATAAACCACGATTTCTTTATCCATTCATCAGTTGATGGACATTTAGGCTCTTTCCATAATTTGGCTATTGTTGATAGTACTGCTATAAACATTGGGGTACAAGTGCCCTTATGCGTCAGCACCCCTGTATCCCTTGGATAAATTCCTAGCAGTGCTATTGCTGGGTTGTAGGGTAGACCTATTTTTTGAGGAATCTCCACACTGTTTCCCAGAGCGGCTGCACCAGTTTGCATTCCCACCAACAATGCAAGAGGGTTCCCGTTTCTCCACATCCTCGCCAGCATCTATAGTCTCCTGATTTGTTCATTTTAGCCACTCTGACTGGCATGAGGTGATAATTAGCTTTTTATTTTGACCAAAATGTTGATGAACAGTTAAAATTACTGGTCCGTGTGCATGTCATATTTTCTTTAAGTGATCTTTGGAAGTTGAAAGTTTGAGAAACAAACTCTCTTTTATTCAGATTTGAAAAAAAAAGAAAAAGTATCTGTTCTGGTATGACCAGGAATGCAGTGATGAGGGGAGGTGATTTTTGTACCAGACATGTCCCTTGGAACTTCAGTTAGATGGCTTTGACAGATTCTTTCTGCTGTGCATCTTACATTTACTGAATTCAGCACCTCCTTCTTAGGTCTAGTGCTATAAAAACAGTTATGACACAGTTTCTGCTTTCAAGGAGCTCACGGTATCAAAGAGCCAGTTATATAGGCATGTGAAGAAATATGTACATAGATGCCGCGATACTTACAGTTAGTTGCAGGTCTAAATATAGATCCTTATGATTACAATTCCTGTGTACAACAAGGGATGATTAACTCCTCTGAGATATCACTGGGGGAACAGAATCCAGGAAAGATAGGGTCTTGAGGGATGAACTCATTAGGTAAGTGGGAAGGGGTAATCGACATGGAGATAACTTGGAGACAAGTCAGCGTGGTCTAGTTGAGCATTTGAGAGTAGAATTTTGGAGTGTCAGATACAGTAACTCCCTGAGGAGAGGGCATATTTCTTTTTATGGTCTTTGTGTCTCTGAATCCTGGTAGAGCGCATAGCACAAATTCACCTCTCAATAACTTGTGGAATGTAGTTGAATGGGAGGAAAATGGATAGGCAGTTATAGCGAATATGCCTCACGTGCCTTGTAAACAGCTCCAGAAGTCATGCTCCCGAGTTGGACAGTATTCTCTAGTGATTGGTAACAAGTATCTCCAGGATTTGAAATAGATCAGATTTGTATTTTATTTATTTATTAAAAATGTTTTCACATTTATTTATTTTTGAGAGACAGAGCGTGAACAGGGAAGGGGCAGAGGGAGGGGGAGACACAGAATCCGAAGCAGGCTCCAGGCTCTGAGCTGTCAGCACAGAGCCTGACGCGGGGTTCGAACCCATGAACTGTTAAGATCATGACCTGAGCCGAAGTTGGATGCTTAACCGACTGACCCACCCAGGTGCCCCCAGATTTGTATTTTAGAAAGATTCCAACATACTGTGTAGGCCAGTCTGGGAAATGGAACAGATTTGAGGATAAAATATTGGCGAGGAAGCTCTAGTTGAGAGACAAGAAGTCATGAACCAAAGGAGTGAATGCAGAGGAAAGGGGGAGCTTGAGTTGGCTTCTGTGGCTCAGTGATGAGGCATCTATTTCTGTGGCCCCTTGGAAGGATTTGCTTACTTACTGTGTACCATTTCTGGACATTCTTTTAAACAATTTTCCTTAAGTTTATTTGTTTAAGTCATCTCTATACCCGATGCGGGGCTCGAACCGATGACCCTGAAATCAAGAATTGCATTCCTCTCCAACTGAGCCAGCCAGGCACCCCTCTTTCCTTTCTTGAAAAGATTTCACTGTTGGATTTTGAGCATGGTGAATGGAAGACTGGTTGGAACATTCCTCTTTGACTCTGTAATTGGCTCTCAGTGGCAAAAGTTACCATTATTGAGCATCAGGCTATGTGTTGTGTTTAGAATTTTATTTTATTACTGAATTTATTATAGTTTTATACATTGTCACATTTGATTCTGATAATGTGAGGGTAGGTATTGATCATCTTTTTGGTTTTATAGCCTGAGAGAGGTTAAGATACTTGCCCAGTCTCATAGAGTTTGTAAAAGGACAGAGTCTGGATTTGAACCCATGTCAGTCTGACTCCAGAACTCCTTTTCTTGTAATACTAACAGGGATTTCTCATTTCTTTTTTTTTTTTTTTTTTTTTTTTTTTAAATTTCATATAGTTTTATTATTCCACTGGGAACAGCATATGAAGAGCTCTAATTTCCTATCTACACCATATAGGAAGGTAGTACCCGAGAAGGAATCTAGCATTAAGCAACCAATACGTTTATGGTCATCCAATTTGAAGATTTTATTTTTTTTTATTTTTTTTATTTTTTTATTTTTTTATTTTTTAATATATGAAATTTACTGTCAAATTGGTTTCCATACAACACCCAGTGCTCATCCCAAAAGGTGCCCTCCTCAATACCCATCACCCACCCTGCCCTCCCTCCCACCCCCCATCAACCCTCAGTTTGTTCTCAGTTTTTAACAGTCTCTTATGCTTTGGCTCTCTCCCACTCTAACCTCTTTTTTTTTTTTTTTTCCTTTCCCTCCCCCATGGGTTTCTGTTATGTTTCTCAGGATCCACATAAGAGTGAAACCATATGGTATCTGTCTTTCTCTGTATGGCTTATTTCACTTAGCATCACACTCTCCAGTTCCATCCATGTTGCTACAAAAGGCCATATTTCATTTTTTCTCATTGCCACGTAGTATTCCATTGTGTATATAAACCACAATTTCTTTATCCATTCATCAGTTGATGGACATTTAGGCTCTTTCCATAATTTGGCTATTGTTGAGAGTGCTGCTATAAACATTGGGGTACAGGTGCCCCTATGCATCAGTACTCCTGTATCCCTTGGATAAATTCCTAGCAGTGCTATTGCTGGGTCATAGGGTAGGTCTATTTTTAATTTTCTGAGGAACCTCCACACTGCTTTCCAGAGCGGCTGCACCAATTTGCATTCCCACCAACAGTGCAAGAGGGTTCCTGTTTCTCCACATCCTCTCCAGCATCTATAGTCTCCTGATTTCTTCATTTTGGCCACTCTGACTGGTGTGAGGTGGTATCTGAGTGTGGTTTTGATTTGTATTTCCCTGATAAGGAGCGACGTTGAACATCTTTTCATGTGCCTGTTGGCCATCCGGATGTCTTCTTTAGAGAAGTGTCTATTCATGTTTTCTGCCCATTTCTTCACTGGGTTATTTGTTTTTCGGGTGTGGAGTTTGATGAGCTCTTTATAGATTTTGGATACTAGCCCTTTGTCCGATGTGTCATTTGCAAATATCTTTTCCCATTCCGTTGGTTGCCTTTTAGTTTTGTTGGTTGTTTCCTTTGCTGTGCAGAAGCTTTTTATCTTCATAAGGTCCCAGTAATTCACTTTTGGTTTTAATTCCCTTGCCTTTGGGGATGTGCCGAGTAAGAGATTGCTACGGCTGAGGTCAGAGAGGTCTTTTCCTGCTTTCTCCTCTAAGGTTTTGATGGTTTCCTGTCTCACATTCAGGTCCTTTATCCATTTTGAGTTTATTTTTGTGAATGGTGTCAGAAAGTGGTCTAGTTTCAACCTTCTGCATGTTGCTGTCCAGTTCTCCCAGCACCATTTGTTAAAGAGACTGTCTTTTTTCCATTGGATGTTCTTTCCTGCTTTGTCAAAGATGAGTTGGCCATACGTTTGTGGGTCTAGTTCTGGGGTTTCTATTCTATTCCATTGGTCTATGTGTCTGTTTTTATGCCAATACCATGCTGTCTTGATGATGACAGCTTTGTAGTAGAGGCTAAAGTCTGGGATTGTGATGCCTCCTGCTTTGGTCTTCTTCTTCAAAATTACTTTGGCTATTCGGGGCCTTTTGTGGTTCCATATGAATTTTAGGATTGCTTGTTCTAGTTTCGAGAAGAATGCTGGTGCAATTTTGATTGGGATTGCATTGAATGTGTAGATAGCTTTGGGTAGTATTGACATTTTGACAATATTTATTCTTCCAATCCATGAGCAGGGAATGTCTTTCCATTTCTTTATATCTTCTTCAATTACCTGCATAAGCTTTCTATAGTTTTCAGCATACAGATCTTTTACATCTTTGGTTAGATTTATTCCTAGGTATTTTATGCTTCTTGGTGCAATTGTGAATGGGATCAGTTTCTTCATTTGTCTTTCTGTTGCTTCATTGTTAGTGTATAAGAATGCAACTGATTTCTGCACATTGATTTTGTATCCTGCAACTTTGCTGAATTCATGTATCAGTTCTAGCAGACTTTTGGTGGAGTCTATCGGATTTTCCATGTATAATATCATGTCATCTGCAAAAAGCGAAAGCTTGACTTCATCTTTGCCAATTTTGATGCCTTTGATTTCCTTTTGTTGTCTGATTGCTGATGCTAGAACTTCCAGCACTATATTAAACAACAGCGGTGACAGTGGGCATCCCTGTCGTGTTCCTGATCTCAGGGAAAAAGCTCTCAGTTTTTCCCCGTTGAGGATGATGTTAGCTGTGGGCTTTTCATAAGTGGCCTTTATGATCTTTAAGTATGTTCCTTCTATCCCGACTTTCTCAAGGGTTTTTATTAAGAAAGGGTGCTGGATTTTGTCAAAGGCCTTTTCTGCATCGATTGACAGGATCATATGGTTCTTCTCTTTTTTTTTGTTAATGTGATGTATCACGTTGATTGATTTGCGAATGTTGAACCAGCCCTGCATCCCAGGAATGAATCCCACTTGATCATGGTGAATAATTCTTTTTATATGCTGTTGAATTCGATTTGCTAGTATCTTATTAAGAATTTTTGCATCCATATTCATCAGGGATATTGGCCTGTAGTTCTCTTTTTTTACTGGGTCTCTGTCTGGTTTAGGAATCAAAGTAATACTGGCTTCATAGAATGAGTCTGGAAGTTTTCCTTCCCTTTCTATTTCTTGGAATAGCTTGAGAAGGATAGGTATTATCTCTGCTTTAAATGTCTGGTAGAACTCCCCTGGGAAGCCATCTGGTCCTGGACTCTTATTTGTTGGGAGATTTTTGATAACCGATTCAATTTCTTCGCTGGTTATGGGTCTGTTCAAGCTTTCTATTTCCTCCTGATTGAGTTTTGGAAGAGTGTGGGTGTTTAGAAATTTGTCCATTTCTTCCAGGTTGTCCAATTTGCTGGCATATAATTTTTCATAGTATTCCCTGATAATTGTTTGTATCTCTGAGGGATTGGTTGTAATCATTCCATTTTCATTCATGATTTTATCTATTTGGGTCATCTCCCTTTTCTTTTTGAGAAGCCTGGCTACAGGTTTGTCAATTTTGTTTATTTTTTCAAAAAACCAACTCTTGGTTTCGTTGATCTGCTCTACAGTTTTTTTAGATTCTATATTGTTTATTTCTGCTCTGATCTTTATTATTTCTCTTCTTCTGCTGGGTTTAGGCTGCCTTTGCTGTTCTGCTTCTATTTCCTTTAGGTGTGCTGTTAGATTTTGTATTTGGGATTTTTCTTGTTTTTTGAGATAGGCCTGGATTGCAATGTATTTTCCTCTCAGGACTGCCTTCGCTGCGTCCCAAAGCGTTTGGATTGTTGTATTTTCATTTCCGTTTGTTTCCATATATATTTTAATTTCTTCTCTAATTGCCTGGTTGACCCACTCATTCGTTAGTAGGGTGTTCTTTAACCTCCATGCTTTTGGAGGTTTTCCAGACTTTTTCCTGTGGTTGATTTCAAGCTTCATAGCATTGTGGTCTGAAAGTATGCATGGTATAATTTCAATTCTTGTAAACTTATGAAGGGCTGTTTTGTGACCCAGTATATGATCTATCTTGGAGAATGTTCCATGTGCACTCGAGAAGAAAGTATATTCTGTTGCTTTGGGATGCAGAGTTCTAAATATATCTGTCAAGTCCATCTGATCCAATGTATCATTCAGGGCCCTTGTTTCTTTATTGACTGTGTGTCTAGATGATCTATCCATTTCTGTAAGTGGGGTGTTAAAGTCCCCTGCAATGACCACATTCTTATCAATAAGGTTGCTTATGTTTATGAGTAATTGTTTTATATATCTGGGGGCTCGGGTATTTGGCGCATAGACATTTATAATAGTTAGCTCTTCCTGGTGGATAGACCCTGTGATTATTATATAATGCCCTTCTTCATCTCTTGTTACAGCCTTTAATTTAAAGTCTAGTTTGTCTGATATAAGTATGGCTACTCCAGCTTTCTTTTGGCTTCCAGGAGCATGATAGATAGTTCTCCATCCCCTCACTCTCAATCTAAAGGTGTCCTCAGATCTAAAATGAGTCTCTTGTAGACAGCAAATAGATGGGTCTTGTTTTTTTATCCATTCTGATACCCTATGTCTTTTAGTTGGCGTATTTAATCCATTTACATTCAGTGTTATTATAGAAAGATATGGGTTTAGAGTCATTGTGATGTCTGTATGTTTTATGCTTGTAGTGATGTCTCTGGTACTTTGTCTCACAGGATCCCCCTTAGGATCTCTTGTAGGGCTGGTTTCGTGGTGACAAATTCCTTCAGCTTTTGTTTGTTTGGGAAGACCTTTATCTCTCCTTCTATTCTAAATGACAGACTTGCTGGATAAAGGATTCTCGGCTGCATATTTTTTCTGTTTAGCACACTGTAGATATCGTGCCAAGCCTTTCTGGCCTGCCAAGTTTCAAAGGAGAGATCAGTCACGAGTCTTATAGGTCTCCCTTTATATGTGAGGGCACGTTTATCCCTTGCTGCTTTCAGAATTTTCTCTTTATCCTTGTATTTTGCCAGTTTCACTATGATATGTCGTGCAGAAGATCGATTCAAGTTACGTCTGAAGGGAGTTCTCTGTGCCTCTTGGATTTCGATGCCTTTTTCCTTCCCCAGTTCAGGGAAGTTCTCAGCTATAATTTGTTCAAGTACCCCTTCAGCACCTTTCCCTCTCTCTTCCTCCTCTGGGATACCAATTATGCGTATATTATTTTTTTTTAGTGTATCACTTAGTTCTCTAATTTTCCCCTCATACTCCTGGATTTTTTTATCTCTCTTTCTTTCAGCTTCCTCTTTCTCCATAACTTTATCTTCTAGTTCACCTATTCTCTCCTCTGCCTCTTCAAGCCGAGCCATCGTGGATTCCATTTTGTTTTGCAATTCGTTTAAAGCGTTTTTCAACTCCTCGTGACTGTTCCTTAGTCCCTCGATCTTTGTGGCAAGAGATTCTCTGCTGTCCTGATACTGTTTTCAAGCCCAGCGATTAATTTTATGACTATTTTTCTAAATTCACTTTCTGTTATATTATTTAAATCCTTTTTGATCAGTTCATTAGCTGTTGTTATTTCCTGGAGATTCTTCTGAGGGGAATTCTTCCGTTTGGTCATTTTGGAGAGTCCCTGGCGTGGTGAGGACCTGCAGTGCACTTCCCCTGTGCTGTGGTGTATAACTGGAGTTAGTGGGCGGGGCCGCAGTCCGACCCGATGTCTGCCCCCAGCCCACTGCTGGGGCCACAGTCAGACTGGTGTGTGCCTTCTCTTCCCCTCTCCTAGGGGCCGGATTCACTGTGGGGTGGTGTGTCCCGTCTGGGCTACTTGCACCCTGCCAGGCTTGTGTTGCTGGGGATCTGGCGTATTAGCTGGGGTGGGTGGGCAAGGTGCACGGGGGCTGGAGGGGCAGGCTTAGCTCACTTCTCCTTAGGTGATCCACTTCAGGAGGAGCCCTGTGGCAGCGGGAGGGAGTCAGATCCGCTGCCGGAGGTTTGGCTCCGCAGAAGCACAGAGTTGGGTGTTTGCGCGGAGCGAGCAAGTTCCCTGGCAGGAACTGGTTCCCTTTGGGATTTTGGCTGGGGGATGGGCGGGGGAGATGGCGCTGGCGCCTTTGTTCCCTGCCAAGCTGAGCTCTGCCGTCCGGGGGCTCAGCAGCTCTCCCTCCCTTTGTCCTCCAGCCTTCCCGCTTTCCGAGCAGAGCTGTTAACTTATGACCTCCCAGACGCTAAGTCGCGCTTGCTGTCGGAACACAGTCTGTCCGGCCCCTCCGCTTTTGCCAGCCAGACTCGGGGGCTCTGCTTGGCCGGCGAGCCGCCCCTCCGCCCCGGCTCCCTCCCGCCAGTCCGTGGAGCGCGCACCTCCTCGCCGCCCTTCCTACCCTCTTCCGTGGGCCTCTGGTCTGCGCTTGACTCCGGAGACTCCCTTCTGCTAATCCTCTGGCGGTTTTCTGGGTTCTTTAGGCAGGTGTAGGTGGAATCTAAGTGGTCGGCAGGACGCGCTGTGAGCCCCGCGTCCTCCTACGCCGCCATCTTCCGGAACCCCCCCGGGATTTCTCATTTCTACAATGATGATGCAACAGTAGGATTAGCATTCTCTATTTATTTATTTATTAAAAAAATTTTTTTTAATGTTTATTTTTGAGGGAGGGAGGGAGACAGAGACAGACAGACAGAGTGTGAGTGGGGGAGGGGCAGAGAGAGAGGGAGACACAGAATCTGAGCTCTCAGCACAGAGCCTGACGCGGGGCTTGAACCCACAAACTGAGATCATGACCTGAGCCACAGTCAGATGCTTAACCGACTGAGCCACCCAGGTGCCCCTGCATTGACATTTTAAAGAAACAGCTTCTAGTGCTTCATGAAAAGGTTGCATTTAGAACTCTTAGAATTTGAATCTGTTCTTAGGTGTTTATACCTTTATTTTTATCCCTATTTGTAGGCATGAATCTGTTGACATATTGACCCTTGAAATTAAAGTAAATTACATTTATAATAAAAATGATGTGTACCTCAGAATTGAATTTGGAAAAAGTTACTGAAAAATATTTTCCATACAAAACAGTCCAACTAACTGACAAGCAATCTCTCCACGTCTAGCAGCACGTAAATGGTAGTGATGTTCTGCTCACGTGAATGCAGTGTCCCTACTGCTCTTCCTAATTGGTTTTTAAAATGTAGACTGAAGGAATTTGAGAGGAACAAAAACATTTTCCTTTCTAATGGTGCATTACCTAATATTTCTAATGGTGCTAAAATATTTTAGGTTTCTTAGTCTGAGCGCCATGGTGTTTTTTCTTTCTGTGAGAAGAAATGGTTCTTCCAGAATTTCTGCAGATATTAATGTCTTTTTTTAAAAAAATTCACATGCTGTCTCCTGAAAGATTTGCTTTTTTTTTTTTTTTTTTTCCAAAAGGGAATTTGCTATTTAGAAGTAATTGCTTGTTAGGTCAAGTTTTGATTTGAAGATCTGTTTATATATTTTGCTGTTACCCCACTCAGAATGTATGTTGAAAATGCAAGTTGATTTCAGTAGAGTCTGATGAAATGTGCTAATTCAGGAAAACTAGAAATATCATAGATACATCCTTGATATGTGAGATTCTGACAGGGTTTTTAGCTTGAAAGTTTTTAAAATCACTCCTCTTTGAGGGTTTTGAAAAACAACTATTGAAGTATAATTGACATGTAATAAACTGCACATAGAAATGTACAATCTGGTAAGTTTAGAAGTATGTATGTTCTCACAAAACCATCATCCCCCAGGGTTTTCTGGTACCCTTTTATAATTCTCTCCCACCTCTCCCCACACCCTTACAAACCCCCTAGATTTCACTCATATGCTTTCTTTAATTATAGACTAGTTTGCATTTTCTGGAGTTTTATGTAAGTGGGATCATATGTTATATACTCTTTTTTTGTCTGGCTTTCACTGTGCATAATTATTTTGAGCTTTATCCATGTTGTTGCAGTAATTCATTCCTTTTTATTGATGGGTGGGTAGTTTTCCATTGGTAGATAAAACAATTTTTCCATTCACCTGTTGGTGAACATATAGAATGTTTCCAGTTTTTAGCTATTGTACATAATGCTTCTTGGAATATTCATGTACAGAACTTTGTGTGGATGTATGCTTCCTTTTCTCTTGGGTAAATACCTAGGAGAGGAATGGCTAGATCATGTGGTAATTATATCTTTAAATTTTAAGAAACTACCAAATGGTTTACCCATTGATTGTATCATTTTACATAGATTTGAGATCATTGATTTGAGATCTTTCTTTTCTAATATAAGCATTTAGAGCTATAACTTCACCCTAAGTAATGCTTTACTAGCATTCTATAAATTCTGATTTGTTATGTATATGTATGTATGTGTGTGTGTATATGTATATGTATATACATATACACATGTTTATTTTTGAGAGACAGAGCGTGAGTGGGGGAAGGGGCAGAGAGAGAGAGGGAGGGAGACACAGAATCCAAAGCAGGCTTCAGGCTCCAGGCTCCGAGTTGTCAGCACAGAGTCCAATATGGGGCTCTAGCTCATAAACCATTAGATCATGACCTGAGGTGAAGTCGGGTGTTTAACCAACTGAGCCACCCAGACGCCCTGTTATATTTTTATTCGGTTTGCAGTACTTTTTAATTTCTCTTTGATTTTGTTATTGACCATGGGTTACTCCCAGATATGCTATTTAGTTTCCACATAGTTGAGGATTTCTCAGAGATTTTTGTTAACGATTTCTAATTTAATTTCATTGGGGTTAGAGAACACAGTTTGTATGACTTAAATCCCTTTAAATTTATTGCGACTTGCTTTATGGCTCAGAATATGGCCTATCTTGGTAAATGTTGGCATGCACAAGAAAGAATGTGTATTCTCTTACGTGGTAGGGTATTCTCTGAATTTCCATTAGGTCGTGGTAGTGATAGTGTTATTCAAGTCTTCCATATTCTTGAAGAATATATTAAGTACTGGGAGTGGGGTCTTAAAATCTGCAACTGTAATTGTAAAATTAGTCTCTTTCTCTTTGCAATTCTGTCAGTTTTTGCTTTGTGTATTTTGAAGCTCTCTTACATTAGGGATTCTTTTGTACTCTTGATGGATTGACCTCTTTTTCATATGAAGTGAAACAGCTTTCTTTGTCCCTGGTAATATTTATTGCTCTGTAATCTAATTTGTTTGATAGTAAAGAAGTCACTTTACCTTTCTTTTGACTAGTGTAAAACATGATATATCTCCCGCTCCCCCCTTTTATATTTGACGTGTTTGTCTTTATGGTATGTTTTCTGTCATTGAGTTTTGCTCTTTTATCTGACAATTTTGCCTTTTAACTCACATGTTTAGACCATTTATATATGTGATATAAAGGTTTAAGTCTAATTTTGCTCTTTGTTTTCTACTTGTCCTATGTGTTCTTTGTTCCCTTTTTCCTCTTTATGTGACTTATTTTAATTAAAAAAAATTTTTTAATGTTTATTTTTGAGAGAGAGAGACAGAGACAGAGACAGAGCCTGAATGGGGGAGGGGCAGAAAGAGAGGGAAACAGAATCCTTAGCAGGCTCCAGGCTCTGAGCTGTCAGCACAGAGCCCAGCGGGGGGCTTGAACTCACAAACTGCAAGATCATGACATGAGCTGAAGTCAGCAGCTTAACTGACTGAGCCACCCAGATGCCCCTTTATGTGTTTTATTTTAGATTACATATTTTTATGATTTTGTTTCATTTCTCTTGTTATAATTTTTTTGGTATTTTGTGGGGTTTTTTGTTTGTTTTTAGATTTGATAGTATACATTTTTAACTTCTCCAACTTCATTATGCCATTCCTGTATGGCATAAGAACTTTACAATAGTTTATTTACATTTATCCCCTCCAGTCTTTTCTGTTATTGTCATACATTTTACTTATCTTTGTCATAAACCTCTCATATATTGTTATTATTTTTGTTTAAATAATTATTTTACAGAGACTTATGTAATAAGAGAAAGTATTCTTCATTTACCCTTGTAGGGCATCATTCTTTGAGTTAATCCATACTACAGTCTGGTATAATTTTCCTTCTGCCTGAAGGCTTTTCTTTAACATTCTTTCAACTCTCTGTCTGAAAGAGTTTTCATTTCAATTTGTTTTTGAAAGATACCTTCACTTGGTATAGAATTTTTGGTTGATAATTTAAAGTACTTTGGAAATGTTGCTGCTCTTTTCTTACTTGGATTGTTTTTGATGAGAAATCTGCTGTCACTTTTTTCTGTGTGCCTAAGTGTGTCTTTTATCCCCCCTGTGGCTGCTTTAACATTGTTCTCTTTATCACAAGTTTTGGGCAATTTGATTATGATGTCCCTGGGAATAGGGTTTTTTTTTAATGTAGTGGTTTTTTTTTGTTTTTTTTTTTTTTCTGCTTGGGATTCCCTGAAATTTTTAGTTCTCTAAGCAGCTTTTCAGGTGTTTGGAAAATTTGGCCTTTGTTTCTTCTGTCTCCCATTTCTTTTGGGAACTCCAATGGCCTAAGTAGTCAGGTTTAAGGTTATCCCATAGTTCTCTGATGCTCTTTTTATTTTTTAAAATTCTTTTTTTTCTGTATGTTTCATTTTGCATAGTTTTTAATGTTTATTTATTTATTATATTAAAAAAATTTTTTAATGTTTATTTATTTTTGAGAGAAACAGATACAGAATGCAAGTGGGTTAGGGGCAGAGCGAGAGGGAGACACAGAATCCGAAGCAGGCTCCAGGCTCTGAGCTGTCAGCACAGAGCCCGATGTGGGGCTCGAACTCACGAGCTGTGAGATCATGACCTGAGCCGAAATTGGACACTTAACTGACTGAGCCACCCAGGCACCCCTGTTTGTTTATTTTTGATAGAGACAGAGAATCCCAAGCAGGCTCTGCGCTGACAGCGCAGGGACATGGGTCCCGAACTCAGCAACTGTGAGATCGTGACCTGAGTCGAGATCAAGAGTTGCCCAACTGACTGAGCCACCTAGGCCCCCCTAGTTTCTAATATTTTAAGTTCACTACTTTTTCCTTGGCAGTTTCATCTCCTGTGAATCCTATCTAGTGTTTTTTTTTTGTTTTTTTTTTTTAATCTGAGACACCAGTGTTCAACTGTAGAAATTCAGTTCTGATCTATTTTATGTCTTACTTGTTTGTAACTTTTCAAACATATGGAATGCAGTTACAATAATAACTTTTAATGTTCTTATCTGCTTTTTCTTACATCTGAGTCAGTTCTGGGTTTATTTTGATTGATAGCTATTTCTCCTAATTGTAGGTCTTATTTTTCTACATCTTGGCACGTCTGCTATCTTTGGTTACTAGATGCTATGAATTTTACTGTGTTGAGCATGGGATATTTTTGCATTCCTGTAACTAATTCTTGATGTTTGCCCTGGGGGAACATGGTTAAGTTGATTGGAAACTCTTTGCTCCTGTAGACTTTTGCTTTTAACATTGGTTCATTGAGCGTAGATCAACATTTAGCCTAGAGCTTATTATTTCCCAGTAATGACGCGAGACCTTTAATGCTGTCCCCAGTGCTTTCTGAGTTGAAGCTTTCCTCGTCTGGCTAGCGAGATCAGGCACTTTTCCCAGAAATGCTGGATGCCGCTCCTCTTCTCTTTGGGATGGGACTTTCTCCGGCCATGGGCAGTTTCTTGCTAAATGCTCAAGGGGAACTCTTTAGTTTTGTGCGCTTCTCTCACTGTGCAGCTTTCTTCTGTCTGGCTGTCTTTAAGTTTTGGAATCTTAGCTGTGTCTCCTTCACTGAGGAGTCAGTCCTTCAGGGTCGGCCTGCATCCCTTCCCCGTACCGCAGTGATCTTTCTAAGCGAAGTAAGCTGGGACAACTTTTTATGTGCCAGGAATCTAACCTTGGCTGGAAATTTCTCTGGTCTTCAGTGAGTCTAGGTTTGGCCCATGACCTTAGTCATAAACTAGTATTTGTTGTCTTATTCAGTAATTTCGCATTTATGTTGCAAAAAGAACACATGCTCATTGTTTTTATTCTTTGACTGCAGTTAAGCATGCCATTTCCTGTTTAGTTTCTTAGACTATCAGTAATTTATCACACCCAGCTGTGTAGAACTATGGCCTGATTGTAGTGTTTTAATTTTCTCGTTTGTTTCCTTTTTAGAATGAGTATGGGAATATTAGATAGTAAAGAATAGTTCACATAGTATTTATCTCATTCTTACTGGGACTTTGGTCAGTTATTATAACTGCCTGATTATGGTATTGTGACAAAGAGCCTTAAACTGGTGATTTTTGGTGGAATATTGAACCTTTGTTTTTTGTTTTGTTTATATTTTAAGGTTTTAGAATCATGATCTCTTGATGCTGAATATTTTGTTGAGGTCAATTAAAATCACATTTGAGTCTTGATGTTGTTAGTTGCAGTGTCCCTCTGTTTCATATGCTCTTAATCTGTCCTGTTCAAACAGAGGCGGTCTTGAAGATGATTCCATCCACATTTTGAGTGTTGATGAGAAGAACAAACTGGGAGCCAAGATTATCAAGGCAGAGATGATGGGAAATATGGTATGTCTTCTGTGGTATTTCTGGGAGAATAGGAGTTAATTGTTTAACTTCTTACCAGTAATTTTGGAAGTTTCTTCACAATGTTGGCTGTAGCCAACTGCTGCTTATTGATTCTTTAACAAAATTCTTGAACATTCCTAAATCCTGTACTGCCCACTTCTAAATAAATTGTCTACTTTTTCTGTCAGATCTCTGAAGTCTGAGATCCCAGGGTATGACATGTTTTTTAAAATTTCTACTTTGCAATTCTAGCATAGCATATTTGAGGGAAATAAAGATGTCATTGTCTTCTTTCCCTTGTTTTGTCACATATTATTGAGAGCATGTATTGCTTTCTTAAATTCCTTTACTTAGGTACCTAACAAATGAGCTCCCAAAAAAAGATAGTTGTTTCATGTAGGCATATTTTAATGTAGTACGTTTGTGCCTGGTAAGTGTTTGATGCATTGTATAGATTAGCTCATTTAATTTCCATAATAATGTTATGCTGTAAGACTGATTGACCTGAGAACTGAATAGAAAATATGGATGATTTGGTGCGAGCTACACCTATCTCTATTTATTATTGCTGTATTTTAGTATCACATTTCTGATATACTAATACATGTGACATCATACATGACAGAATAGCAAATCCAGACAGCTTTGCATGGTGTGACAGAATAGATTTCCTCCTGGTCATATGTATGTACTGATCTCAAATCCAAATATAAGTGATCCCTAAGTAGGCTTCCGTTTTGTTGTACTGCCAGTATGACCCTGTTTGGTAGCATAAAAGTTGCCAAACAAGATGCTTCTATTTTTATTAGTTTGTGTGTCTGTTAAAAGGCGTATCTTGCACATGCCGCACTTTCTCATTGAATCTGGTCCTTGGTAACACTGAACTGCAGCTCAGCCCTGAAGTTTGGTAAGAGAGACAACCCGCCAGGAAATAATAGCAGGAAAATAAAGTTTGAGTTTTGAAAGCACAAAGGAATTAGTTCACACTAGTGAAAGAGAGGTCACCAAGTTAGGAGGTTAATTTATGTTGAAAGAATTGTTCCTTTGGTCACGGAGCCACTGCAGTGGAGAACACTGTTCTTTGCCTGTTCATATGCTCCTCTTTGTTTATTTCTTTACATGTCACTTGTTTTCTATACATTTCTATAAACTTCCTAGAGTAAAAATGAGATACGTTCAGAGTTCTTATTAAAATTACTTAACATTAAAGAAGGTAATATGTTAAATCTTATTATGGCTTTCTTGTTACAGTAATTGAAATTTTGAGTACTGGATGGTGATAATATCCGAGGAATTATAAAAATGTCATTCTTGAGGTTGTTTTCCCCATATCCCTGTCTCTCCCCTAGAATATATGCCCTTGTAATTGTTTACTCTCAAATCATAAACGAATGCTCCGGGCATTTGAGACATATGTAACTGAGATGAATTCATTAAAAAGCAGTCCCCTGAATTGAGGTTTACTGCTGCAGGAGTGTTCACTCTGCTCTTTTCCCTCCTGCATATACATTTGAAGTATTCTTCACGGAGGAATTAAGCTATATATGACACTCATTGTTCTTGTCTTTCCCTCTGAAGGAATTAGCGGAACAACTTAAAGCTCAACTTGCAAAGGCAAATAAATTCAAAGAAACTGTAACACAGACGTCATCCAAAAACCCTGGGGTGGAGGTGAGTTAATGGAAATTTGTTTGTATACTACTACTACTGGGCAGTGCTGATATTTTAATGCAGCGTGTTTCTATATCTGTGTTACTGTGTTTATACGTGCGATTGCTTGTTTGTTTACTTCTTTTAAAAATGGATTTTCATATGTATTGTCTTATGCGCCACCAGTGCGTCCCAGGGGAAAAGAGAGAGACCCGGTTTTATTTTGGACTGTGCCATTTACTGACTGTTTGACTTCATAGAAATCACACTGTCCTTAAATTCTTCTCTTAAAGAGTGAGAGACTTAAATTTGGTGTGTTTCACATAAAACAAATTATTTTGTTCCAGGCTTCCTTCCTCCATCTATTAGTGAGCAAAACAGATAGAAGCGGCTGCCTGCATGGAGTTTCATTTGGGTAGGGAGGAACAGTAAACAACAAAAGTAATAAATAGTGTAGCATGTTACAGACTGATACATCCTATGGCAGGCTAGAGGGGATCTTGAGTGCCCAGTGCTGGTGGCTTTGGGTGCACAGGCTAGTTATTATTGAAAAAGTGACCTTGATGCAGAGGCTTGCCGTGGAACAGCAGATCTGTGTATCTGAGTGAAGAGCACTTTGGGCATGAGGAGTGGAGGATGTAAGGTTCCAAAGATGGGAACATGTCTTATGTGTGGGAGGAACAGCATGGGGCCCAGTGTCGCCAGAGTGGAATGAATGAATGGAAGGGAGGCGGGTGGAATATCCAGGTTAGAGAGGCTGTGGGAGGCTAGACCATGTGAGGCTTGAAAGTCAGGGTCAGGGAGTGGGTTTTTATTCTGGGTGAGATGGCGTTGGAGGGTTTTCTGTAGAAGATATATTTTGACGAGACTGTCCTGGCTTCCTTGCTAAGGGTGCATTGAAGGATCATAAGGGCAGAAGCTAAGGAGATGGTTAGAAGTGGTTAGGTTTTTATATGCATAAATATTTCCTGTGTGTTTTATGAAAGGAGAGCAGACAGGACTTTTTTGATGGTTTGGATGGGTTGGGGGATGTAGGAGATACGGAGGGGAGGCAAAGTCACTTCAAAGTTTTTAGGCTAAGCAGCTGGAAGAATACAGCAGCCATTCTTGGGAGTGTAGAAACAGGAGGAGTGTATTTGGGGGCGGAGGGTTCAAGTTCTTTTGTAGATATGTGGCGTTTGGGTATCTTTTAGATTTGGGGCTGGAGGAGATGTCAGGTAGGGAGGGGAATGTTGGGAATTTAGGGAAGCCTGAGCTGGAGGTGGAAACTGGGGAGCTCTTAACATAGAGACAGTATTTAAATCCTGATGCTGCTTGAAATCAGCCCAGGAGTAAAGGTAGATAGAAAAAGTTAAAGGGCTGAATTGGGTGTATTACAGTGTTGAGAGGATTATAATTAGGTTTATAAGTGATTTTAAAGAACTGTTCTCAAAGATTAACTTATGTCATTTTAATGTCAGTGTGTGAGATGAGAATGTACAAAGTCAAGTTCCATAGAATTGTCTTCAAGCTAACATTATTGATGATTTAGATAATAGTATATAGAGAGAGTATGTTTGTGAAATTGGCTGTTTTTACTACTATGTGCCAGCTCATGTTTTAAAAGATATTTTTTAATATTTATTTATTTATTTTTGAGAAAGAGAGAACTTGCCAGGGAGGGGCAGAGAGAGAGGGAGAGAGAAATCCCAAGCAGGCTCCACACTGTCAGCGCAGAGCCCGATGCGGGACTGGAACTCATGAACCATGAGGTCATGACCTGAGCTGAAACCAAGAGTCAGACACTTAACCAACGAAGCCACCCAGGTGCCCCGCTAGCTCATGTTTTAAAAAAGTGGTTAAGTTAGAATTCCTTACACAGATTAGGGAGGTTGACCTCTCACGTGGTTTCTTTGTGCCAACCATATTATGTACTGATCTTCCCACGGTGTGGCCTTCCACAGAATAGCCCCATTTTCCAGCCTCACCTCCAAGGCGCTCTCATCCATAACATGCGTGTCTCTTTGACATTTACATGTGCTCTTAATTATCCATGCCAGATACTACCCTCTTGAGTGGTGTCCACTTTTCACTTTGTCTTTACCTCTTCTTGAAGTGTTTTTTCTCAGCCTCTCAAAAAGTTGTAACCTATTCTTGTTTTGAAACTTTAAAGACCCTTAAAGTATTCTCTGTGGAATCTATCTTTTGAAATGGTATATATTTGTATTCTTGTCATCACCCTGTAATCCACGCGTTTCTTTCCTGACACTTGTCACTTTATATGAAAGGGTTCTAACTCTGTGGCTGGACTTCCGGGGATTCTTGAAATTGAAAGCAATTCAACTGAAAAAATTGAAGCAGATCTTGTTTGGAATAACGTTTTTTCCTGCTGTTTTAAGCATATCATACAGTGACTGACAGACTATATCTCATCCCTTGAGCACACACTTTATAATATTACTGATGTCCATGATTTTTAGCTCCTCCTAGCTTTTGAGCAGTGGCCCTCATAACCCAGTGGAATAGGATTCAAAATTGCATTCAGAGTTGTACACAAAGTTGTATTTCCACTTCTAAACTCTTTTGAATCCCAAGCTATATGAATAGCCTTGAAGCTTCATATAGAAAGATTTTTATTCCAAGGATTCTTTGAACACAGAGAAAAAGGTTCATCTTCTCTGCAGAGATGACGGACTTGTGATTTTGTTCAAGCTTTACCCGGCGTACGTGTGGAACAGACTTTTGCCCATAGCTCTGCAGGGATTCGCTGCTGCCAGTAGTCAGTGGATTCTCTCAGGGCCAGGGCCTTGACTTCTCTGCCCTGTTTCAGAGTAGTTTTGTTAGGAATGACAGTAGAATGCAAAGTTGTTTACTACCTCACAGGAATTTCCTGACTTTTTAGAGGAAAATCCTGAAACGCTTCTGATAAAAATTTTGCTTTTTGAGAGAAAAGGAAATTCCATTCATAGAACAGTTGAACAGGGAAGAAAACTTTTCTTTTCTTTTTTCTTTTCTCTTCTTTTGTTTTTTCTTTCTTTCCTTTCTTTCCTTTCTCTTTCTTTCTCTTTTTCTTTTTCTTTCTTAAGGATAGGGAGAGAATAAACACAGCATGCATGAGCAAGAGAGGGGCAGAGAGAGGGAGAGAGAGAGAATCCCAAGCAGGATCCAAGATCTGTGCTGTCAGCACAAAGCCCGATGTAGGGCTCAATCTCACGAACTCTGAGATCATGACCTGAACTGAAATCAAGAGTTGGATGTTCAAATGACTGAGTCACCCAGGAGCCCTAGGAGGAAAGCTTTCATTGCATCGTTTGTTTGTTAGAAATGTTAGGCTGTGTGAACAAGGTGAATATCTTGATTCAACAATCTATGAATATTATTTTGCCTTTAGTGAAAAACCATCAGCACTTGTAATTATTAGTTTGCTTATTTCTCTTCCCTGTTAGAGGGTGAACTATTCATTATTTAGGACAAGGACTGTTTCATTTCATATCTAGTGCCTTGGGTAGTACATGCCTGTAGACAGCCAAGAAGTGCTTGAAATATTTGTTGTATGAATGTCTTTGATTTATTTTATCACTTAGAGTTTTCTGTTGTAAATCTTGAAAATGATCCATGAACTTCAAAATTCTCTGGTCTGGCCTTCCTCTGAGTATAGCTTCCTTAGTGAGACAATAACCCAGCTGCACAGTATCTCCATGTAACTTACGCTTTACACTAAGTGATGGATTTTGGAAGACCACCAGTTCTCTATCAGGACAGATTGAATGCTAATTTTTTAATATAATAGATCCTAATCTGCCTTTCTAGAACTTCTACTTGTTAATAATCCTTCAGTGGAATCACATCATGGACACATTTAATCTAAGGGAATTCAGCTTTCCAGGTTTTTTTTTGTTGTTTTTTTTTACACAGTAGTTCACGAAATTCAGCTCCCCATTTATGACACATAATGAAATCGTCATTGTGTGATGGTGCAGTGACTTTACAGTTTTATAGTTTGTTTACACAACTGGCAAAAAAGAGAAATACATTGTAATAGTCCCTGGGCAGCTGTGTGGGGAGGGTTTCATAGACATTCTCTTGAAAGAAATTGAGGAATTAATGGAAGGCCTAAGAGGGCCGTTGAGAAACATTAAGTAATAAATAATTGAAGAAACCAATAAATTCATCTGTGGCATTTTGTACATAAAGTCAGGCACATGACTGGTGATTTAAAATATTTCCAAGAGTAGTTTGGCCATAGTTGGCCTTAACACTGTCTTTTGACTCTGATTCTTTAGTATGTTGTGAGTCTGCTATTATTACAACTGCTGGGATTCCTAGAATGTGTGTGTGTGTGTGTGTGTGTGTGTGTGTGTGTGTGTGTGTACACACCTAGACTGTGTTTCTGTGTATTGGCATCCCAGTCTTTGCACCTGATCCTCATAGGCATAGTTAAAAAAATTAATTACAGGATTAAAATAAGTATTTTGCCTTTCTTTCTTTCTTTCTTTCTTTCTTTCTTTCTTTCTAAGAGCGAGTACTTTAGTTGATTTTTTTTCAGATTTTGACATGTAACAGATGACAAAACAGGGAATATTTTAATAGCAGTGTTAACAAGTGTGATTTAAAATATCTGCATAAAACTTCATTCCCAAAACATGGCATCCACCCTTGTTCCAAATACCCATGGAATATTTACAAAAATTAATTTTACTTAGGCAAAGTGTTGATAAAGCCCCAAAGTAGAAGGTTTATAACTAAGCTTTCATTTTCTAACCACAATGCAATAAAGTTGGGATTTAACAACTATGTATTTTTTCCTTAAATAAAAATTTCAAAACCTCATTTTAAACTTCTGGGTTTTTCCATTTCTTTATGTCTTCTTCAATTTCCTTCATAAGCTTTCTATAATTTTCAGCATACTTTTACATCTTTGGTTAGGTTTATTCCTAGGTATTTTATGCTTCTTGGTGCATTTGTGAATGGGATCAGTTTCTTTATTTGTCTTTCTGTTGCTTCATTATTAGTGCATAAGAATGTACCTGATTTCTGTACATTAATTTTGTATCCTACAACTTTGCTGAATTCATGTATCAGTCCTAACAGACTTTTGGTGGAGTCTGTCGGGTTTTCCATGTATAATATCATGTCATCTGCAAAAAGTGAAAGCTTGACTTCATCTTTGCCAATTTTGATGCCTTTGGTTTCCTTTTGTTGTCTGATTGCTGATGCTGGCACTTCCAACACCATGTTAAACAACAGCGGTGAGAATGGACATCCCTGTCGTGTTCCTGATCCCAGGGAGAAAGCTCTCAGTTTTTCCCCATTGAGGATGATAATTAGCTGTGGAATTTTCATAAATGGCTTTTATGATGTTTAAGTATGTTCCTTCTATCCTGACTTTCTCGAGGGTTTTTATTAAGAAAGGATGCTGTATTTTGTCACATGCTTTTTCTGCATCGATTGACAGGATCATATGGTTCTTTTCTTTTCTTTTATTAATGTGATGTATCACATTGATTGATTTGCGAATGTTGAACCAGCCCTGCATTTCAGGAATGAATCCCACTTGATCATGGTGAATAATTCTTTTTATATGCTGTTGAATTCGATTTGCTAGTATCTTTTTCAGAATTTTTGCATCCATATTCATCAGGAATATTGGCCTGTAGTTCTCTTTTTTTACTGGGTCTCTGTCTGGTTTAGGAATCAAAGTAATTCTGGCTTCATAGAATGAGTCTGGAAGTTTTCCTTCCCTTTCTATTGTTTGGAATAGCTTGAGAAGGATAGGTATTATCTCTGCTTTAAATGTCTGGTAGAATTCCCCTGGGAAGCCATCTGGTCCTGGACTCTTGTTGGGAGATTTTTGATAACTGATTCAATTTCTTCGCTGGTTATGGATCTGTTCAAGCTTTCTATTTCTTCCTGTTTGAGTTTTGGAAGTGTGTGGGTGTTTAGGAAAATTCCTAACCATTTCTTCCAGGTTGTCCAGTTTGTTGGCATATAATTTTTCATAGTATTCCCTGATAATTGCTTGTATTTCTGAGGGATTGGTTGTGACAATTCCATTTTCATTCATGATTTTATCTATTTGGGTCATCTCCCTTTTCTTTTTGAGAAGTCTGGCTAGAGGTTTATCAATTTTGTTTATTTTTTCAAAAAACCAACTCTTGGTTTCATTGACCTGCTCTACAGCTCTTTTAGAGTCTATATTGTTTATTTCTGCTCTATCTTTATTATTTTTCTTCTTCTGCTGGGTTTGGGGTGTCTTTGCTGTTCTGCTTCTATTTCCTTTAGGTGTGCTGTTAGATTTTGTATTTGGGATTTTTCTTGTTTCTTTAGGCCTGGACTGCAGTGTATTTTCCTCTCAGGACTACCTTCACTGCATCCCAAAGCATTTGGATTGTTGTATTTTCATTTCCATTTGTTTCCATATATTTTTAAATTTCTTCTCTAATTGCCAGGTTCACCCATTCATTCTTTAGTAGGGTGTTCTTTAACCTCCATGCTTTTGGAGGTTTTCCAGAGTTTTTCCTGTGGTTGATTTCAAGCTTCATTGCATTGTGGTCTGAAAGTATGCATGGTATGATCTTAATTCTTTTATACTTATGAAGGGCTGTTTTGTGACCTAGTATGTGATCTATCTTGGAGAAGGTTCCATGTGCACTTGAGAAGAAAGTATATTCTGTTGCTTTGGGATGCAGAGTTCTAAATATATCTGTCAAGTCCCATCTGATCAAATGTATCATTCAGGGCTCTTGTTTCTTTATTGATCCTGTGTCCAGATGATCTATCCATTGTTGTCAGTGGAGTATTAAAGTCCCCTGCAATTGCCACATTCTTATCAATAAGGTTGCTTACGTTTGTGAGTAACTGTTTTATATATTTGGTGGCTCCTGTATTCGGTGCATGGACATTTAAAATTGTTAGCTCTTCCTGATGGATAGACCTCGTAATTATTATATAATGCCCTTCTTCATCTCTTGTTAAAGCCTTTCATTTAAAGTCTAGTTTGTCTGATATAAGTATGGCTACTCCAGCTTTCTTTTGAGTTCCAGTAGCATGATAGTTCTCCATCCCCTCACTTTCAATCTCAAGGTATCCTCAGGTCTAAAATGAGTCTCTTGTAGACAGCAAATAGATGGGTCTTGTTTTTTTATCCACTCTGACACCCTATGTCTTTTGGTTGGAGCATTTAGTCCATTTACATTCAGTGTTATTACGGAAAGATATGGGTTTAGAATCATTGTGATGTCTGTAGGTTTCATGTCTGTAGTGATGTCTCTGGTACTTTGTCTCACAGGATCCCCCTTAGGATCTCTTGTAGGGCTGGTTTAGTGGTGACAAATTCCTTCAGTTTTTGTTTGTTTGGGAAGACCTTTACCTCTCCTTCTATTCTAAATGACAGACTTGCTGGATAAAGGATTCTCGTCTGCCTATTTTTTCCCTGTTGAAAACATTCCATGCTCATGGATTGGAAGAATAAATATTGTTAAAATGTCAATACTACCCAAAGCTATCTACACATTCAATGCAATCCCAATCAAAATTGCACCAGCATTCTTCTCAAAACTAGAACAAGCAATCCTAAAATTTGTATGGAACCACAAAAGGCCCCGAATAGCCAACGTGATTTTGAAGAAGACCAAAGCAGGAGGCATCACAATCCCAGACTTTAGCCTCTACCACAAAGTTGTAATCATCAAGACATCATGGTATTGGCACAAAAATAGACACATAAACCAATGGCATAGAACAGAAACCCCAGAACTAGACCCACAAAAGTATGGCCAACTAATCTTTGACAAAGCAGGAAAGAATATCCATTGGAAAAAAGACAGTCTCTTTAACAAATGGTGCTGGGAGAACTGAATAGAAACATGCAGAAAGGGGCGCCTGGGTGGCTCAGTCGGTTAAGCGTCCGACTTCGCTCAGGTCATGATCTCACGGTCCGTGAGATCGAGCCCCGCGTTGGGCTCTGTGCTGACAGCTCAGAGCCTGGAGCCTGCTTCAGATTCTGTGTCTCCCTCTCTGTCTGACCCTCCCCCGTTCATGCTCTGTCTCTCTCTGTCTCAAAAATAAATAAACATTAAAAAAAAAAAAAAAAGAAACATGCAGAAGGATGAAACTAGACCACTTTCTTAGGCCACTCACAAAAACAAACTCAAAATGGATGAAGGACCTGAATGTGAGACAGGAAACCATCAAAACCCTAGAGGAGAAAGTAGGAAAAGACCTCTCTGACCTCAGCCGCAGCGATTTCTTACTTGACACATCCCCATAGGCAAGGGAATTAAAAGCAAAAATGAACTATTGGGACCTCATGAAGATAAAAAGCTTCTGCATGGCAAAGGAAACAATCAACAACACTAAAAGGCAACCAACGGAATGGGAAAAGATATTTGCAAATGACATATCAGACAAAGGGCTAGTATCCAAAATCTATAAAGAGCTCACTAAACTCCACACCGAAAAACAAATAATCCAGTGAAGAAATGGGCAGTAAACATGAATAGACACTTCTCTAAAGAAGACATCCAGATGGCCAACAGGCACATGAAAATATGCTCAACATCACTCCTCATCAGGGAAATACAAATCAAAACCACACTCAGATATCACCTCACGCCAGTCAGCGTGGCTAAAATGAACAAATCAGGAGACTATAGATCCTGGAGAGGATGTGGAGAAACGGGAACCCTCTTGCACTGTTGGTGGGAATGCAAACTGGTGCAGCTACTCTGTAAAACAGTGTGGAGGTTCCTCAAAAAATTAAAAATAGATCTACCCTATGACCCAGCAGTAGCACTGCTAGGAATTTACCCAAGGGATACAGGAGTGCTGATGCATAGGGGCACTTGTACCCCAATGTTTATAGCAGCACTCTCAATAATAGCTAAATTATGGAAAGAGCCTAAATGCCCATCAACTGACGAATGGATAAAGAAGTTATGGTTTATATACACAATGGAATACTACCTGGCAATGAGAAAGAATGAAATATGGCCTTTTGTAGCAATGTGGATAGAACTGGAGAGTGTTATGCTAAATGAAATAAGTCATACAGAGAAGGACAGATTCCATATGTTTTCACTCTTATGTGGATCCTGAGAAACTTAACAGAAGACCATGGGGAGGGGAAGGAAAAAAAATGGTTAGAGAGGGAGGGAGCCAAGCCATAAGAGACTCTTAAAAACTGAGAACAAACTGAGGGTTGATGGGGGGTGGGAGGGAGGGGTGGGTGGGTGATGGGTATTGAAAAGGGCACCTGTTGGGATGAGCGCTGGGTGTTATATGGAAACCAATTTGACAATAAATTTCATATTAAAAAACAAAACTTCTGGGTTATAGAAAAACTAAAAATTGAGTATATACTTTTTTTATTTTTAAATTTTATTTATTTATTTATTTATTTATTTATTTATTTATTTATGTTTTAATTTACATGCAAGTTAGTTAGCATATAGTGCAATAATGATTTGAGGAGTAGAATCCAGCACACCCTATGTATAACACCCAATGCTCATCACAAGTGTCCTCCTTAATGTCCCTTACCCATTTAGCCCATCCCCCCACCTACAACCCCTCTAGCAGCCCTTAGTTTGTTGTCTGTCTTTAAGTCTCTCATGTTTTGTCCCCCTCCTTGTTTTTATATTATTTTTGCTTCCCTTCCCTTATGTTCATCTTTTGTATCTTAAATTCAATGTATAAGTGAAGTCATATGATATTTGTCTTTCTCTGACTACTTTCGCTTAGGGTAATACACTCAAGTTCCATCCTGGTAGTTCCAAAGGCTGCCTTTCATTTTTAAGCAGTGAACTTTGACCTTTGTTCGACAAATATCTTTCACTGCCTTCTTTGTAGAAGTCACGTGTTCTCAGTTTTCTGAATCAAATATTTTAAATCTAAAGTAAACATTGCGGCCTTGCATTTATTCCACGACTTACCATGTTACATTACCATTTCCTTGGTAGTTTAGCCTTTCCTGCCACAGAACAGGAGCACGGAGAGGTCATCTCCCTTTGGTCACTTGGCTGGTTTCCTCCCTAGCCAAGCAAAGCAGGGCAGTGGCTGTACCTCTTTTGTACACACTCCTACCTCTTTTTTTACCCTCCGTAAACTATCTGTCATTTCTGTGCTCTACATTTAGAAATATCATCCGTGCGTTACTAGAGAGCATATTTCTTTAAATGAACTATTACTAAAGAGCAAACGTTTTAAGCTAAATTAAAGCCAGACAATTTCATAGATGATACATACATACAAACACGTTTTATAGTAACATAGAATCTTGTATCTATTCACTCTTCTTACATCTTGCATCAACTTCCTCTTGAAATAGTGTCAGCATTATTTGCTATATATTTCCTAAATCTGCTGTTTGCTTTTCTTATCACTGCATCAGCTCTTTATGGCCATCAGCCCTTTATCATCATCCTGTGGACCTCTGAGTACTTTTCTCTCCGTTCTCACTGTCTTTGCACAGAGTTTTTCCTTTGCTTAGAATGTCATTCCTCTTTCCCTGTGTTCCCGTAGTTACCTCCTATTCATCCTTTACATCTTAACTCAGATACCACATTTTCCTTTGGAAAGCCTTCTCTGTGGAAAGAAATCTTATAAATAAGATCAGTTATACAAATATATTATTACAGCTTTGATGTAAAGGAGAAGTATAGAAATATGGGTATACTGAAGAGGGCCCAGTGCAGTCTGGGCATCCAGAGAATGTTTTGAGGCTGTAGCCATTATTTTTGGATCTTATCATTAGTTTTGTAACTTTGCCAAAGGAAAAGCTATTTTATGACTGTGCTCTGTAAGACTTACTACTAAGTCACAGAAATAATCTTCACCATGGCTGTTAAGTATTATCCTAGCTGGGAGTGATGACCCATAGGCTTCAGTTACTGATTAGGAAACACCCGCTTGAATGACTTGTCGGCCATATTTGTTAACAAGCGCCATCCAGGTAGGTGTTTTGTTTTGTTTAATTGTTTTGTGCAGAGTATTCTCCCAAATGTAGTAACTTAGAGTAACTTGTAATTATTTTGGATAGTGGTGATCATATATATATCAGATTGAATTTTGGTATCAAGAATTCTTTTGAAGACTCTTATATTTTGAACCAAGACCCTCCAGAAGTTACCGAAGCCATACCTAGTTAGTTGGTTTTCTTGGAGAAGGAGGAATGACCAAGGAACAAGCTCTCCCCTGCACCAGTTCTCCTCTGTTCCCTCAAATGCTCAGTAGTCTGCTGTTGTCAGCGTTTCATTGTTTTTGTGTGTTTTGTTTTGTTTCTGTTGTGTAATTAAATTTAAGGGAAAAATGAAATGCTACTCCATATGGGCAATAGTGAGTCCTAAGACTTCTGTGTTCTCTTGAAGGGCTTGATTCTAATACATTGTTTTCGAGATTTCGGTGGGGGCGTGGTGATGGAAAGATGATGTCACATACTTATATTGTAGATTTGTAATTTAAGGGTACAATTTTAAGTTAAATCAACCCCAAAGTAAATTTTATCCTTATATGTACTTAAAAATAACTCTATATTCTACTCTTGTAGTATGCGTAACAAGTTATAAGAAAGTCAAATTTAATGTGGAAAGCCAAAAATAAAGGTTTTGTTTTAACAATCAAACCATTTTATTGAGGGGCTTCGGGGAAGGCCAAACAACTGGTAGGATGAGATCCAATGTCCTTGGCCCAGCTGTGATCTCCCCTGCTTTATAGTCCCTGAAAACAAAGTGCACTTTTCAATCTTGTAGTGCATAATAAGTGCGCACGTACCATACTCAGATTCTGAGTACAATAATTATAGTAGACGGTTGCTAATAAAGGAAGAGAAAATAAAATGAGTTGAGTGGAACTAAACACTAAAAAACAAAAAAAACCTTACTTCAGAGGTTTTTCACAGGCAAAAAAACGAGAAAATAAAAATCATAGAAAAATCATAGAAAAAGTTTATGGTATTTGTTATGTTCCTCTCTGCCCAGAAATACCCAGTGTTTCATCCATGTGAGACTCTCCGAATTAAGTCTAAATACTAAGTGATAAAATATTTTGTTTTAGAAGTCTCTGTCACCTGAGCATTATAGGATATGTGTAATAAAGAATTATTACGTTAAGAAAACCACTTTGCTTCTAATTCCCTTAATAATATTTTTTATTTAGGTTCTGTTTCTAAATTTATTTAATTAAATTTCAAGATGGAAGTTTATTTTTCACGACAGCAATATTGATTGATGTGTATAGTATTATAACTGCTGCCATTATTAATAGTAATAGAGGATATTTTTTGAGGACATCCTGTGTGTCAGGACTTGTTTTGATTGTTTTATTTATAGAAACTTATTTGATTCTCATTAAAATCCTATGAAGTCATTTATCTTCATTTTCTTTGGATAAATTAAGTGCAGGATGATCTGAGTCTCATTTAAGTTTTTATTTGGTGGCAAGAAATGAGGTTAGGTGTGTGTGCAATTTATAATTATTTAAAGTAAATAATAATTACTTAAAATAATTGCTTTGATGTAAATTGATGAACTGGTATTTGAAATATAAAAAAAAAATCTGATGTTGAAATTGATGTCATATGTGCCGGTTATGCAAACTCTAAACATGGAAATTTAAGTTGCCTAGAAATGCTCACACAGTTAAATAGAAAATTTCTCTATATTTTGTATATGTGCTTTAAAAAGTAAAGTATATTTTCAGGATGCATGGGTGCCTCAGTCAGTTGAGCGTCTGACTTTTGATTTCAGCTCAGGTCATGATCCCAGAGTTGTGAGATGGAGCCCCACATCGGGCTCCACACTGAGTGTGAGCCTGCTTAAGATTCATTCTCTCTCTCTCTCTTTGTTTCCCCGTCTGTCCGTCTACCCTGCTCCTACTCCTTTCCATCTAAAATAAAAAACTAGAAAAAAAGAAAAAATAAAGTATATTTTTCTTTATTTTTTTATTGTTAGGTGACTTCTAAGTAAAAGTATAATATGTATTCTTTGTAGAAACATGGAAAATGCAAAAAAAAACTTAAAAGAAAATAAAAATCACACCAAATCCTACCACTTAGTGATTATACACTGATAAATACTTTAAAGTAGTTCTCTCTAGATTTCTTTCCTTCTTTGTACTGACATGTTAAATATTTTTGTACAATTGGCAAGCAATGCAAAAAACACACAAAAATCTACATTTAAAAGATATTCAATGTTTCCCTTAAGTCTCTATCCATTATAACTGTGTAAACACATGCATAATTTACATAATTGTAATCTTTTTTGGTCTTTTTTAAAAAATTCATTCTGTCAACATTTCTCCATGCTGTACAGTATTTATTATTAAATTAAATTGTAATTAATCAACATATTTAGTGTCCCTAAAATACAATTTCTAAATTTTATTTTAGAAAAGGAGACTGAAGAAATTCAGAATGACCTATTTCTCTCTGCAAATTTGCCTGCAAAAAAAAAAAAATCGTTTTTCTCTTAGCAGTTACTCAAAATTTTTGCCATTCTCCCCGAATTCCTGGTTTATTCTTAGGAGTCACTTTGCTGCGTACCTGACTACAAGGTTGAATGTCTTCAGTGTCTGTCTGTTGTCCTTGTCCCCAGAAAACCAGTTTTTCTGTATCTCTCATCTGGCAGTGGGGACAGTGTTGTCATTGCCTTTGGGGTAGGTTCCTTCCCAGTGCTTATGGTCTCCTTCCTGTTCCGCCTCTGGAACAGTTCCCACCTTGTCTTGTATGGGATCTTCAGTATCCCTCTGTTGGCCCCTTTCTCGTTATTGGCAGATGCCCTTCATTCGCTGGGCCTGTGACACGAACAGCTTCCTTTTTTCTTGGCGACTTCACTGTCCTCCTCCCGCAAACCAGCAGGGAAGGGAGGTCCAGGCATAGGAGCATGGGTGAGGGTGCCGATGTGAGAGCAAGGTGGTATGATCTGAAGACAGTGTGTTGTTCTGAACGGCCGCACAGTGAGCTAGGAGCGAGGGAGGGCGAAGAAGAGGTTGGGTCATAAACACGGATCAAATCCCTGTTCTCGCCCTGGCTGTATCTCTTCACTTTGTGGTCCCAGTTTTCATCTTTCTGTGGATGATCTGTCACTGGAGCTCTGCACTCTGGGCTGAGCTCTAGACTCGCGTTTTCAGTTGTCTGCCTGACTTGTAAGGATGTACCATGACTTCAGAACCTATAAAACCATCCCCTTTACGGATGGAATTTCCCTTCTCTTAATTGCATGCTCATCCTGCTGTTTTTCTGAGTTTAAGCCACGAAGTCTTTAATTCCTTCTTCTGGCAGCACATTCAGATTTCACCAAGGAATAGCGTTTTACCCCACCTTCCCTCCTGTGCACACCTCACCCTTTTCATTTCTCCTGTCCCTGCCGTAATTCACTGCACCATTGTCTCTTGCTTCGAGTACGTCAGTAGCATCCCAAGTGATCTTCTTGCCATGATTCCTTTGCTTATCACAGTGTCCTTTCGATTGCCACCAGGCTTCATCTCAGTGCAGTTGTGGTACAGTTGAAAGAGCCCTGGGTTTGGGGAGTTAGAACCTCAGGTCATGTTTGACCTTCTTTACTCCTTTAGCCAAGTTAGTTATCTTGAGACAACGGCATTTGAAATACTTTTGAGAACTTCAAAATGTAATATAGGTACAAAATTTCTCTAAAACATGAATATGCCTTTACTTGGAAATCTTTAAGCAATACTGGATCTCTGCGCTTTGTTGTGGTTGTTTCCTTTACTTCTTAACCCTTTGCCATTTCATCTTTGTTTCCAAAGACGCAGTTCATTTGTACCCAAGAACACATCTGTTTCTCCATCCTGTGTGATCGGGTACCACTTGATTTATACTTTATCTTACTTAATAGTCTAGTGGAGATTTCTATCAACTCCCTGTTTCATCTTTCTCCCCCTCTCCATGACATTTAATTTATGAATTCCTTAACAGCTGGAACCATATCTTGTTCATCATATTAGACACATTCACACATTCATGCTGTTGGATCACATCATGATAAAAGTTATTCTGAGTGGTAGGAATTCATTGATCAGATGGAATGGAATGAAATAGAATATTAAAAAAAATGAAAAGTCTGCAATGTTTTTGATTTACTTTTTATGCCACTTATGGCCGTATCTTTTCAGATTGCCCAAAATTTTATCCAAAAGCTGGATAGTATCATAAAATATATTAAGCCAGTAGTCAAAATTTGGCTTGGTTGTTGAGTCCTTAATAAGGTACACAGGCATTCTCAGGAAGTGTGCAGATTTTCATTTGGGGGAAAGAAATTTTTTGTAATCACAAAACCTATCATTTTTTCAGTTAAAGGAGCATTGCCAACTTACCTTTTCTTTGAAAAAGTGTGTTTACTAAAGTGTTAGCGTTTACTAAAATGTCATTTTTTAAAAACACTTATTTTTTTAAAATATTTACTTGTTATTGAGAGAGAGAGTGGGAGAGAGGCAGAGAGAGAAGGGGACAGAGGATCTGAAGCAGGTTCTGTGCTGACATCAGAGATTCCGATGCGGGGCTTTAACTCACGAACTGTGAGATCATGAGGTGAGCCGAAGTTGGGTGCCCAACTGACTGAGCTATCTGGGTGCTCCTAAAATGTCCTTTTTACTGACTCATTTTATTAGAGAAATGGAATATTAGAAATAGCACATGATAGAACTAGTAAAGGAATGGAAATGGGATTTTAAAGCCAAAGATTTATATTGGATCCAGAACTTCATCATTTATTTTACGTGGTCCTTAGTATCCTTCCTTATAAAATATGGCTCAGTGATAGCCGTGTTACAAGGTTCTTGAAATCACATGAGATCTATTTTAGAACTTTATAAAATTAAATGAATATTAATTTCTTTTTTAAAAAAATTTTTTAATGTTTATTTTTGAGAGAGTGACAGAGTATGAGTGGGGGAGGGATAGAGAGGGAGAAACAGAATCCGAAGCAGGCTCAGGCTCCAGGCTGTCAGCACAGAGTCGGACATGGGGCTGAGCTGAAGTCAGACACTTAACTGACTGAGTCACCCAGGTGCCCCTATAAATATTAATTTCTATCTGGAAAAGTTGTCTTGGCTTTTTTTTTTTTAAGTTTATTTATTTTGAGAGAGAGTGTGTGAGCAGGGGAGAGGCAGAGAGAGAGGGAGAGAGAAAATCCGGAGCAGGCTCTCAGCTGACAGCACAGAGCCCAACATGGGGCTCAGTGTCATGAAGCATGACATCATGACCCGAGCCAAAATCAGATGTTGGACACTTAACTGACTGAGTCACCCAGGCGCCCCATCTTGGTTTGTTTTTAATGAGGAAAAAATATAAGGCAGTGTTTAGATTTTTTTGCTATTGTTGGTATACTAAATCACATATATTATCCTTAAATTTATCTATTTCATAAGTGTCAGAATAAAAATTTTTTTTTTTCTTACATCTGAAAGAACTCTGTCATTTTAGTGTGGAAAGATTCCAGAATGTCAGTCAACGTTAAAAAAAAATTTCTCAATCTTCTTTCCTCCTCTCATCCCTCCCCACCCCGGCAAATGCTGAAAGGAACCTGGTTAAAAATACAGCGTAAAGTCATGTGTTTTCTCCTAGCTGGCTTCACATGTAAGGCTTACAAAGAAGCAACGATGAAAGAAGGAAAGGAGACTGAAGAACGGAATTGGCTTTCGTACCCGCCGGCACCAGATATCACGCTGGCTGTACAAAATACGCGCCTAACAAAGTTAAAATCACTAGTGGTTAAATGTGTCCCAGATAACCCACTGTTGAAATCGTGAACTGTAGTCTAAAGTATTACTTACAGTTTTTTAGTAATGATCCCTCACGTTAATATTTGATTTTCTCCAGCTTGTGCGTGGTTAGTGTCCCTCCCACCAGCAGCTTCGTGGCGAAGAGGTTAGGCACCTCTTTACTGTACCCATTTGACGGGAAAGCAAACCGGGATAAAGACGTGCCTTTGGTCTGATGCTACAGCGTGCTCTAGAAGAGTTCCAGGATTAACGGGGTGGCTTGGGGAGCCGGGGGGACACGCTCGTAGAGCACGTTTCGGTCTGTGTGGGCCCCCCCCCCCGGGTCTTCCGAAGTTCGGCGTCGAGGCGCCGCCTCCCGGCGGCCCCTGCGGCGCCGCGTGTGAGATCCCGGAGCGGCATTTCCGAGCTCTGACCGCGCGTGCGTCGTGCTTTGAGGCCTGCGCTCCGTGCGAGAGGGTAGCGATCGCAGACAAAATACGCAAAGAGAAAATTGGGCGACGTGTAAGGCGCTTAGAAGTAGAGACAGCCCTCTGTGGATGAGAAGCTGCACAGAAATCCGCGACTGTGAGGAGCTGGGGCTTGCAGGGATCCGACTCCCCAAACAGGCAGCGCGGCCGAGAGGCTGAGCCCTGAAGTTCTCCTTCCGGCCTCTCCCTGCCTCATCCCTGCCTGAGGCCTCCTGGCGAAGGAGGCTGAAAAGGCCTTGAGTACTTGGACGTCAGCTCGCGGGAGACTGTGAAGGCGAGAGGTGTTCTCGGTGGGAGAAACCCACGCGGCCTCGCGGCCCTTGCTTGGACTCTGTGAACCGTGCCCAGTATCGCAGGGCGCGAGGTCATCGTAAGAGCCGGGAACCCCCGTGCATGGGGCGCACGCTGTCAGAGCTACCGATTACTGAGGGGTGAGAGGAGGCAGAGAGGCAGGAGGGACGAAAACGCACCTCCCACTGAAGCCCCGGGCGCTAGCGTCCCAGAAAACGTTAGTTTTCCTTCAGACAGACGGTAGAAAAGAATTGGGATGTAAACACTCGTTGCCAGTAAATTTCGAACGGTAGTGCCGTCTTAAAAGGACTCTAAGTATGGGTAGTAGCCTCGCTTACAAGTACAGAATAACATTCTGAAGAGTAGGTGAAACAATAGTAAGTCAAACAATAGTAGATGAATGTGGAGAAGAAATAATGTCCTAGGAATTTTAGAGATGAGAAGGGGTAAATCCTAGGAAGGCCTCAGTCAGATAAAGAAAGGACTGGATAAATGAAAGTGAGCTAAAGAGTATAGCTAATATTTATTGATCACTCACTTTATTCCTAGGCGTTGTTTTATTTTTTTATTTTCATGTTTTAAATATAATTCATTGTCAAATTGGTTTCCATACAACACCCAGTGCTCATCCCAACAAGCGCCCTCCTCGATGCCCATCACCCATTTTCCCTCTCCCCCACGCCCCATCAACCCTCAGGTTGTTCTCAGTCCTTAAGAGTTTCTTACGGTTTGCCTCCTTTCCTCTCTGTAACTTTTTCCCCCTTCCCCTCCCCCATGGTCTGTTAAGTTTCTTAAGATCCACATATGCGTGAAAACATATGGTATCTGTCTTTCTCTGCCTTGTTTCGCTTAGCATAATACCCTCCAGTTCCATCCACGTTGCTGCAAATGGCCAGATTTCATTCTTTCTCATTGCCAAGTAGTATTCCATTATATATATAAACCACATCTTCTTTATCCATTCATCAGTTGATGGACATTTAGGCTCTTTTCCATAATTTGCCTATTGTTGAAAATGCTGATGTAAACATTTGGGTACATGTGCCCCTATGCATCAGCACTCTCGTATCCCTTGGGTAAATTCTCCTAGGCATTGTTTTAAATACTTTGCATGTTTGATCCTGTAAATACCTTGTTATTTTATTTTACAAATGAGGAAAGTGAGGTAATTAAGTATACTTGGAAGGTTCTCTAATGAGGCAGGATTGGCGCGTGGGCTCCTGACCCTGGGATCCACGCCGGCATGCTCTCCTGGTGGGCTCTGGCCAGGAACTCATTGCAGAAAAGATAAGAGAAAACGTATCAAAGGTATTACAACGTATCAAATGAAATTACTGAAATAGCAAACCAAAAGTAAGTAGAGGTTATCAAAAAACCAAGAAAGAAATTAATAGATAAGCCTTTAGGAAGGCTGATCAAGGGGGAAAAATAGAACGCACAAAGAGTATTCCGAATTGAGAAAGAGAGAATTGAGAATTACTGAAAGGTGGACAAAACTGAGGCTGTTTGGAGTCTGTCTGGTACCATTATGCGCTTAGCACAAGGTGCTTCCCTTGAGCTTCTGCAGTCATGTGAATAACTCTGTACCAATTGAAAAATAGCCTTGAACCAGGATACGCATGTCGGTGAATGTAAAATGGCTTGATGTTCAGTCCTCCCATTGCCGTGGTTGGGAGCTTGAATGTACTGAGTAACCTGCTCTCTATGGACATAATTAAAGATAGAATAGGGATTGTTTAGAAAGCATGAAAATACCATGAACTGTAATTACTGCTTATTTATTGAAACTTTAAAAGATGGAAAATGGAAACAGGTGTTGTAGGGCCTTCAGTGATGACAAACTTGCCGAATACCAACTGGTGGGAAAATCTGATGTAGTGAAAGTTTTCCTTTATTTACAAGATGCCACAAAAGGATTTTAAGCAAACATTTAGAATTTTTAAATACCAGCTTTGAAGCAAGGCCCTGAATGCTTTTTCCTTTTCTTTTCTTTTTAATCAGCGTGTTACATGCAAATAGTGCTCAAAGGCTGATGTGAAAGAATGACGGTGCCTCGAGCCCTTTTCAGACCTTATCCTGGTCCTAAGATCCCAGTTTTAGTTCTTGGCTCTTTCTTCTGGCCTGGTTGTTTCATGTATTTTTCCATATCGTCTAGCTTCTTAACTGTGGCGGGTTATATCTGGTTTTCCTTGTGGCCCTTCTGGCCAGAAATGGACCTCAAGCATATGTTAACAAAATGAAAGCGTACCAGGTCCCTTTCTTTCTGTCTGTGATATTATCAAGCAGTTGCAAGTTTTTATCTTGCTGTTCTCAGGTAAAGTAATCATTAAATGATTTTGAATTAGTTTTATCCCTTGAAGAACAATAGAGATCAAAGGTTAGCAGTCTTTTTCTCTACAGACCAGATAGTAAATGTTTTAGGCCTTATGGTCTATCCAGTCTCTGTCACAGCAACTCAATTATATAGCTCTTAAGCTGTCATGGAATGAAAGCAGCTACAGACAGTATATAAATGGGTGAACACGGCTCAGTTCCAGTAAAACATTATGGGAACTAAAATGAGAATTGTATATAATTTTTATTTGTCATGAAATATATTCTTTTGATTTTCCCTCAACAATTTAATAGTGTAAAAACCATCCTTAGTTGGTGGGCCAAACAAAAACAAGCAGCTTGCTGGATTTGGCCCACAGGCCTTAGTTTGTTGGCACTGGTGTGATTCTTAAATAAGCGCCGTGTTCTGTATTATTGTAGTAGCCAATGTGGAATTGCTTGTATTTCTGTCGTGGGAACCCAAAGTGGGGAAACCTGGTGTCCCTTGGCATGCCCGAGGAACAGAGAGTAGAAAAGCATGGAGAAGAAGACCGTAGATGGGGCAGTGGGTTAGCTATGGGGGTAGAATTCATCTGTCCGAGGCATTTAGTAAGTACACATTGTTTTTGCCACTGTACCAGGTACTGTAGACAACAGGTAGTGTAGAGCTTGGTCTTTGGCCTGGAAAAGTGGCAAAGACTGATAATTGTAAATAAATAGACAGATAGTGACTGAAAAGATTATGGTCTGGCAATACAAGTATACCCAAACTTATGCCTACAGTTATCAACTGGATGGTAAATTTATAAAAATTAATGAGGAACTAGAGAAGAAGTGTATTTCAGGAAGCCCATAGTATTTGAATTTGAAGGGCCTTATGTGTTGTGTTAAGGTGCTTGGCCTTTATCCCACTGTCTAGGACAGTGTTTCTCTGTGCTGTAGGATCAGATTTTTTTTTTTTTTTAGTTTTCCAGCCCATTATGAACTAATAGTTTTATAAAATACAATAAAAATTATAGAAAAATGAAATAAAGATATTATAAAATATACGTCCAAATTTTAGGTTAGATTGAGCCAACGTAAAATTACTCTTTAAGATTGCTGGAAAAATTTATAAGCACCCAGGTTTTGTACTTAACTCCTCACAGGCTGATAACAAATATATCGTGGCTGACAATTCTCACACTGTCACTGGTCTGTGGGCCAACTTTGAGTGGTACTGATCTCTCCTAGCTAATATGGGGTCTCTGCAATTTTTCAGCAAACAATGACATAGTTATTTTTGTGTTTGGCATAATGAATTTTTTGTCAGCACAAGTGGTAGTTAGGTTTCTGGGTGGAAGGATGGAAACCAAGGAACCTTGGAGTCATCAATGCTTGAAATGTAGCTCAAAGTGGAGGAAAAAGTGAAATTGACTCTTTTGATTCTCATTAATTCACATACAGGATAATTCTTGCAGTAGCCTATAAACTTCTTGTAGGCAGGTACTGTATTTCTTTTAGTAACTACATAAGGCATGCACTTTTCAGAATATTTAATGAATGAATGAATGAGTCAGAGAGGTGAGGCAGAACCAGGAAAGAGTAGAGTATGTATAAAACTAGAATAAGAAGAGTTTCAGGCTGAGAATATAATGAACAGAATCAAATACTTTCAAATAAACGAGGGTGATAATTGATAAGTATTTATTAGATTTAGTAATTTGGAAGTCCTTAGGGAGATCACTTTAGTGACATGATAAACTTAGGTAAAAAATGTGTTTCCCATTTCTGTTATCCAGTAAGAGAATGAATAGAGATACCCTGTATTTAAAAAAAAAATTTTTTTAACATTTATTTATTTTGTGTGTGTGTGTGTGTGTGTGTGTGTGTTTTATTTTTGAGACAGAGAGAGACAGAGCATGAGCAGGGGAGGGGAAGAGAGAGAGGGAGACACAGAATCTGAAGCAGGCTCCAGGCTCTGAGCTGTCAGCGCAGAGCCCGACGCGGGGTTCGAACTCACAGACCGTGGGATCATGACCTGAGCCGAAGTCGGATGCTCAACCGACTGAGCCACCCAGGCGCCCCTAACATTTATTTATTTTTGAGAGACAGAAACAGAGAATGAGCAGGGGAGGGGCAGAGAAAGCCCCTGAAGCAGGCTCCAGGCTCTGAGCTGTCAGCACAGAGCCCAGTGTGGGGCTCGAACCCACGAATCGTGAGATCATGACCTGAGCCAAAGTCAGACAGACACTTCACCAACTGAGCCACCCATGCGCCCCTCCCTTTTTTTTTTTTTTTAATTTTTTTTTTAAGGTAGAGATACCCTTTAAATATGACACATCATTAGGGCGCCTGGGTGGCTTCGTCAGTTGAGCATCCGACTTTGGCTCAGGTCATGATCTGATGGTTTGTGAGTTTGAGCCCCCCGTGGGGCTCTCTGCTGTTAATGCAGAGCCCACTTGGGATCCTCTATCCCCTCTCTCTGCCCCTCAGCAACTGTGTGTGCACATGTGCTCACTTTCTCTCCCTCTCTCTCTCTCTCACTCTCTCTAAAAAATAAATAAAAATATTTAAAATATGACACATTATTAACTAATGCTAATTATTTGAAGAAGAAAAGTGATAACTTTAATTAGTATTGTATGTGAATGTAAGATCAGTATTGTATTTTTTTCTTCCATCTTAAAAAGGGAACGAAGTCTCTAAATGGAGTTGAAATTGGTTTTTAATAATTTGTTCTGAGTTGAGCAAAAAATTGAAATGTGAATAATTTGGTTGGTCTTGTTTCAAATTGATCTTTAATAAAGCAGTTATCTAATATTTTTTATGTGATTCTTTGTTAGAACCTTTCCAGTAACATTCTGTTTTCATCATAGAATAAAGTTTAATCTTAATCTGTACTGTACCAGGCAAGTATTTGGCCAGTAGTTTGTAGGAAAAAGATTATGGATTGAAAGTATGTGGGATATAAATTCTGAAGAGTCCGGGAACCGAAAAGCATTTGAGGGCTGTTAATGGAAAGAATAGAAGTTGTCTGGAGCATCATTATAGCAGCTAATGTAGCAGTTTGTTGTGTCCTTTAGTTGCTTTATGTCTTATAAACAAGTTTTAGTAGCATCTTTAAATTGAAGAAACACACATTAAACATGATATCTCTTGCCTAAATTATGGGCACTCCCATCCAGTGCATGTGTGAATATTGGTACTTGGTCATCTTTAATATTGTCTAGATGGAAACGTTATTTGAATTTTCCCTCTGTGATTGCTTTTCAAAAAAAATAAAATAAAATGGACTTTGGATATTTTCCCCCCCTTTTCTCTGAAAAGATCATGATCATTTTACATCACGGTGGGTAATGAAATTCCAGGCAACTTAAGATAAACTGTAATTTTTATGCTGTTTTTTATTATGAAATATAAATATTCAGTACTCATCACAGAATTTCAAAAGTTCTCTCTACATCTTTCCATAGAATGAAGACCAAGAAGTGGTCCTGGTCAGAACAGATCGGTCTGGAGGAGTGTGGCCTGTGAGCACAGCAGGAAAACCTCTGGAATCTACAGGAGGAAGAAGGAAGAGGCAGATGGTGTGTTTATCATATGTCATTTTTAATTTGGAATTCCTTTCCCCTCCTTGGCTTTGTTTGCATCAGACTACTTCAGAATATTTTCTAAAGTGTAGGTTTATACTACAAGCATTAAAAGGTAGTAAGTTATAGTATTACTTTTATTCTCAGGTATATCCCTTTGCATTTTACAAAATGGAATCTAATTCAACTATGGGTTTCAAATGCGAACATGGAGTGTTTAAAGCAATTTTAATTTTGTGTACGTTGTTTTTGTCTTTGTTTCTGACTTCCTTTTACATATTTACCGTAGCTCTTAGGGAAAATTTTGCATTAGCTAATTTGAGCCCTGGTGATGGGGTGTCGATATACAATAATGTCTTAAATATGTGGTTGCTGTGATCCGTTATAAGCCTTATTTTCTTTTCCATCTTCCAGCTCTACCAATTAGTTTTTAGCACTACCCTGAGGCTCTAGAGATGGTAAAAAGAGTGTATTCAGTTTTACCAAGTTAGATTTTTTGTTTTAAATTTGGAAGATCATACAAACGGTAATTGGGTCCACAGAAGATTTGTTTGTTCATAATTTTTCTGTCATATGTTTACTATTTGTCTATTGAGTGCCTGTGCTGCTGGAGAGAGTAGTTGGTTCAGCAAATAGAGCGGGATAGATCCCTCCTCTAATGAAATGGGAAGAATTAAGGGTTTGGAGCAGAGATGGGGCAGGAGAATAGTAAAGGTTTGAATTCTGTGGAATGACGGAACTGGCTAGGGAGCCATAGATGCATTATCCGATGGCATCAAGGGCTCTGTTTGAGTTGCTTGCGGCCAAGCACTTGCAGGTACAGGGTAAAGAGGGCAGACACATTCATGTGGGACCGAGGTTTGCCTTTTGAGTGTAATGACAGGATAGGAGGGCCAGAAATTAAGGGTCTGGAACCAAGGAGTGATTGAAGCCACGCAATGTGAGATTTAAGCTAGTGATTTCAGGAATCGGAATGTTGGGAAAAGTACTGGGAATGTGCTTCCAAAGGTCTCAAAGAGGTTGAAGAGCAGGTTTTGTTTGGCTAAGGGAGTGTGATGATAAGAGACATATGGGAGATGTGACTTAGGAGAAAATATATGACACTTCTCTTTGCTACAGGTAGGTATGGAACCCAGTGATAGAAAGACCCAGGACTGACTTAGATGAGAATCAGAGTATCAGCCTCGTCCCTGGCAGAGCTGTGTGAAATGAGTTTGCTCATACTTGCCCTCTGTTTTCGGTGTGCTCACTTTATCTCCGGATGGCTGTGCGCCTCCCTCCACAGCAGTCAGGAGTTACTCCAAGGACAAGAGCAGACGGGAGGGAAGAAGGTTAAAGCAATTCTGCCTTTTCCCCCAAACCCGGAAGTCAGATAATGCCATCCCTGGGGAAGAAGAGAGTAATGGGGCAGAAAGAGGAAGTGGTATTTGAATGGAAATTCTTCCAAACCGGAAACACATAGAAAAGGGATAAGCTGGAAGGAAAGCTTGTGATACGTCGTGGCATGTGTACATTTAATATGAAATTTACAGGTAATTAAAAATACTTCAGAGACCCAGACCCATGTTTTCACTAAATAATGTTCATTTTCTCATAGGCTTCAACTCACGAAGAAAAAGAAAGGGTTAGATACTTTCACGATGATGATAATCTCAGCCTAAGTGATTTAGTCAAGAACGAAAAGATGGGAACAGCAGAAAATCAGAACAAACTTTTTATGAGAATGGCATCTAAGGTAAGATTTATTCCTAGGATATCTTTCAGTTTTTAGAAGCTGGTTATTCCCATCTAGCAATGATGTATTTTTCACAGAGGTCTGTTCTTTCTGATCTTGATTTATTTGAATAAGTCAAACCCTTTGTAAGATGTTAGGAACATGCATTTGGAATTGATTGGGAAGTATATATTTGAGATTGATTTTGTTTTTATTTTTTATCTTTATTTATTTCTTTGAAGTTTATTTATTTTGAGAGACAGAGAGAGAAAAAGAGAGGGTACGTGCACAAGCAGAGGGGCAGAGAGAGGAAGAGAGAGAGAATCCCAAGCAGGCTCCATGCTGCCAGTGCAGAGCACGATGTGGGGCTTGAACTCTTGGAAATCAAGAGTAGATTGCTTAACCAACTGAGCCTTAGCCACCCAGGCACCCCTATTTCGTTTTTAAATATAAGCTCTGGTTTAGTTTTTTTATGTATGCTATGAAAATGTTAATTGTGTATTTGATCTACCAGTTAAGGGAAAGTCTTGGGCCAGAGTTTAATGTTAGCAACATGCTGCTAGTTAGGTGACCAGTATGTTTTGTCTTAATGTTCCTCCAGTTCTTCATAATATTTACCACAAGGAATATATTTGAAGTAAGGTATTATGGATTATAGAGGAGGCATCTTAGAATAATCTTAAGTCTGTTTATATGAAAACTTGTATTTGAAAACATTTTTTTAATGTTTATTTTTGACAGAGAGAGAACAGAGTGCAAGCAGGGGTGGGGTAGGAGAGAGAGAGAGAGAAAGAGCGAAGGAGACACCGAATCCGAAGCAGGCTCCAGGCTCCAAGCTGTCAGCACAGAGCCTGACACAGGGCTTGAACTCACGAGCTGTGAGATCATGACCTGAGTTGAGGTCGGATGCTTAACCGACTGAGCCACCTAGGTGCCCCTGAACACTTGTGTTTATATTTCATATTTAAATGAAAATGTATATTAATACATCATTATGGTTAGTAGGATTAATATTTGTTGCAAGATAGCATTCTTTGTTGCAGTCCCTTCCAAACTTGCCCACTAACATTTTTGATACAAGAGATATTTAAGCTCAGCTGTCTAACAGGGTTTGACTCCCCTGGAGCATCAGCTTGCTGTCTCTTTGCAGATGCAGTTTTCCTGGAAAACAGCTGTCTGCATTTGTTTACATATTGTCGAAGATTGTTTTCACTCCATAACAGCCAAGTTGAGTGAGTTGAATCGAGTTGAGTGAGTTGAATCGTTGTGACAGAGACCTTATAGCCCCCAAGGTGAAATATTTGAAATCCTTTGCCCATGCCTTTGTGATACCGTTGGTTACTTTTTGGTGGTGGGCGTTTGGACCAGGTATCTGAGGTACGGGAGGAAGACTCTCCTGCCTGGTGAAAAACTCAATGGAAACTAGAATAAAGGTAACTAGAGGTATCTGTGTATGTATATGTATGTTGGGAGGAGTGACACAAACTTGGGTTTAAATAGAAATGGTCATTCTTCCCATCACTAAGAATTGTAAATTTAGCCCTTAGGATCATTTCATTTCTCTTCATCTGGAGGGAAAGACTAGAAATCAATCCCCTAGGGTCTGGAATTTCATTTTTATGAAAGTTTTCTTCTCAGAAATGGGGCAGACCACTTTATATGGAACTCTGAATTAAATACACTTTTAGTAATCTGAGCCTAGTACGTTCAGGTGTATACACAAGATTAAAAAAAAAAACCTGGTTAAAAATTGTAATAGTCATTTGTTCGCTTGTTCATTGAACAGCTGAGGGGTGCACAGTAGTCCCTATGCTGGTGCTGTGAGTAGGGATCCGATGAGTTCCTCCCCTCCAGAGGCTTATGTTTCTAGTGGATGAGACAGAAAATGAACAAATAGATGGTATAAAATACTATATAACATAAGTAATATTACACAAAATAGAAAATATTTTTGTAGGAAATAAAGCATAATCGGAGGTGATAGGCTGGTGTTTTCAGTAGAGAGTTGAAGGCAGGCCTCTCCCTGGAGGTGGTGTTTCTGCAGCCTGCGAACAGAGTCGGGGGGTGGGGTCCACATGAATATCTGGGGGGAGGCTATTCGTGCAGAAGAAACAGCACATGCAAAGGGTCCACAGCAGAGGCGAGCTTGGAGCATGTGTGACCTGACCAGGGGCACAGGGAGGTGGGACAGGGGAGCAGAAGAGGCGGGGGACACAGCAGGTCTTACAGGCTGTGGTGTGGGAGCGCACGCTTTCGTTGTTAAGTGATGGGACGCCATTGTGAAGCTTCGTAGTAGGACAGTGTCATGATTTGGCTTATGTTTTGTAGTTGCCCCACAATTCTTGTGTGTTCTGTTCTGTTTTTTTCATTTGTGGAAGTTTCTCTTGTCATCTTCCAGCTCCGAGGTTCTTTCCTCCACTGTGTCTGGTCTGCTTATAAACCCATCATTTCTTCATTTCCGTTGTAGTGTTTTTAGGCTCTAGGATTTCTTTCTGGTTCTTAGAGTTTCCACTTCTCAGCTTACATTACCTGTCTGTTCTTGGTGAGCCTACGCTCCTGGACTGTGAGCCTCACCCGTACTTGTCAGTTTGTTTTCCCTGCTTAGTTGGGAAGGGATGGCTGGGGGGGCTGGAGTCAGGTGCTCCCTTTACTTCAGGTGGGTTAGGCCATGATAAAGCCCCAGCAGGTGCAGCTCTGGTAACATTGTTCCACCTGAGAGCTGGGCTTAAGATGAACAGAATGTTCTGGTGTATTTCACAGTGGTGCTCCTCTCCCTGCCTGCTGCTGGAAGCGAGAGAGCACCTGGAGGTAAAACTCACACAACTGTGGGGACTTTATCCATGACTGGGTCCCCCTGGAGTTTTTAACTCTCAGACTTGTCCATTTTGTCCACACTGAGCCTCCAGCAGTTTGTCAGCTAAAGCTTAGGTTTTCCTGGCCTGGCGGTGGTTCCCACGGAGCCCCTGCTCTGTGCACACAGATAGATTGTGATTCCCCGTACCCCCCTGACTGGCTCCCTGACTTTGGGGTAGAGTCGCTTTCCTGAGAGGCTAAGGAGAGGTGTTGATTTTTCAGCTTCTTCAGCTTTATACTTGTTTTTGGGGCAGAGTGGCAGCTTCTCAGCTCTTTAAATGCCAGGCTGGAAACTGCTGTTTTATTTTTGAAAGGATTTTTCTGGCAGCTCTTTCAAGAAGATGATGTAGGGAGGCAGGAGTGGAAATAGGGAGATCACTTTAGGAGGGTCTCGCATTAACTCAGATAGAGCCTGGGATTAGAGTGTAAACTGGTGAGAAGTGTTAGGCCTTAGGGGCAGTGCTGATGCTATTTACTGAAATAGTGTTAGGGGCAGTGCTGATGCTATTTACTGAAATAGAAAACCCTGCAGGGGTCACATATCGCTGGAGGTAGGAGATGGGGAATACTCTCACACATACGTGATATACGAAATGCCCATGAGACATTCACATGGTGCCGTGGGCTCATTGCCATGGAGCTCTGGGTCTGTGTTGGCTCCCACAGACGCTTGGGTGCTCTGAACATTGAAATGTGTGTAGAGCCATGGGACCCAGGGAATTATTAAAGTGGCTCTGAAGACTGAGCTCTGGAGCACTGTGTGGAAGGGGACGAGGAGGGTTCCACAACTGATGCTGAGAAGGGGCAGCCGCTGAGGCACAAGGAAGACAGGCCGTGGTGGTTGAGAAGCGGGAGAAGATAGGAAGGAGCCTGTGAATAACTGTCAGTTGCTTCTGAGAGGTTGAGTCAGATCTTTGAAGCCGGGGAGGTGACCGTTAGGTTTGGCATTGTGGGGGCTTCTGGAGACTCAGAGGGAAGGCGGAGTGTCCATGTGCGGAGGCAGATGGGCTTGTAAATATGGTAGAAGAAGGAACGGGGCCCCCCCTCTTACCGTTCCCCTTAGTTTAGTGAACACTAAGGTTTTCAGCTGGGAGTCATGGTGAAGAAGGGGACATCAGAGGGTCGAGAAGAAAGAGCGGAATGGTTTTTGAGAGAAGCTGTGTGAAGTAAAGCAGGATTGCCAAGCAGGACTGAAGGTCCATCTGAGGTTTACAGTTATAAATTTAACAGTGAACATGGCAGGGTGTTCGTGTGTTTTTTTTCTATCATGTTTGGATGGAGACTTAGTTTTACTGAGTCATGATATAGTCATCATGACTTGTTTTGTATTTTTCAGATTTTACCACCATTGTATCTTGCTTTAAGGGTGCAGATAGTAGACCATGTTTATGGTTTTTTCTTTCCTCTGTTTGTATATTATAAGATCTTTTAGTAATATTTGTATCGGATAGGGTTGTTTTTAGTATTCACTGAGTTGACAATGATCATGATCCCTGAACATCTAAAATCTTTGACTTTTTGAAAATTCGAGTTTAGTAAGCTAGAACGTTATAATAGGTACTGTAAAAATTCACAAATGGGATGTCACCAAATGGCAGAGTAATGGCCATCACCTCCATCCCCTCACAGAGATCAGCCATCAGGTGGCTAACGTGACCAAGGAGAGAGCTCTAGAGTCTGCATAAAACCTTCAGCAACATACTGGGACAGAAACACAGGAGAATGACTGCACAGGATGGGAAAGAGGACAGCTTCACTTTTGCTTGGACTGTCCTGTCCCCATGCTGGCGTTGCTCAGCACCGAAGGGAACGCCCCAGCTAGGAAGAGTTCCTGTGGCAGGGAAAAGAGCAGGGTGAGTGACCAGCTTCCCTAGTGTTTCGTGGCACCACGTGAAGTTCCCACTTCAGTTTCCGCCCACCCAGGGGCCGAGAGCAGAGACAGAGAGACAGCTAGGAACAGGGGAGAAAAGTAGGGGCCCCCAGGAGCAGCCAGACTGCGGGTGACTATGGTTCCCAGGGTCTGTCCTGCAGACAAACCAACAGCATTTGCCCCTGGAGAGAACAGTGAGTGCTGCTGCTTGCCCTGGTGTGTAGCTCTTGCAACAGCCCTTGCAGCCTCTGTGGCCCCCCCGGAGATTCTGCCGAGGATCACGTGGTTGTTGATGGCGTGGACCCCGGTGACTTGAGCCAGTGAACCACTGCCCTCCCCAGGCTTGTTGCCACCATATGCCCTCATACTTGGCACCCTACACCTTTAGACCTGAGGTCACCACATGCTCCAGCATGCCCCTGCATGCAGATAGACATTTTCCCTTACTGCAGTCCATAAAGTCTGGAAGAGAGGACTGCTTTTTCAAATGCACAGACATCTACACAACGTTGTAGGGATTGTAAATAATTAGAGAAACATGACTCCAACAGTAAATATCTAATTACCATCACCCCCCCAAAAAGAAGATAACAGGCGTTACCTGATGAAGAATGCAAAATAATCGTTTTAAAGATGCTCAGAGAGCTGTGAGGACATTGATAAGCAGTGTAATGATATCAGGAAAACAATACAAGAACAAAATAGGGAGTTCAACAAAGAAACAGAACACAAAAATAAACCAGACATTTGTAGTGGAAGAATACACTGAGTGAACTGTAAAAAATTCAGTAAAGAGCTTCTCTTGCAGACCAGACCAAACAGAAAAAACAATCAGCTCACAGAGAATTTGTTTGAAATCATCCCATCAGAGGAGCATCAAGAAAAAGGATGAAAAGGAAAGGAAGAAGGCATATGGGTCTTAAGGAACACCATAACAAATAATCTGCATCCCTGGAGTCCCAAAGGAGAAGAGAGGGAGAAAGGGATAGAAAGCTTACATAAAGAAATACTGGTTGAGTACTTCCCAAAGCTGGGGAGAGATTTGCACTTTTAAGTTCATGAAGCTAATAAGCCACCCCAAAATTTCAATCCAAAGTGATCTTCTCCAAGACACTATTTAAAACTTAAATTGAAGAAAAAAAGAATTTTAAAAGCAATAAGAGAAAGAAAAATTCTCTCCTACAAGGAACCCCTTTAAGTCGTACAGTGGATTTCCCAGCAGAGTCCTTTCAGGTCAGGAGAGAAGGGTTTGGTGCAAACGCTGAAAGAAAGAAACTGCCAACCAAGAATATTTCACCCAGCAAGGCTGTCCTTCAGAAAGGGCAAGATAAAGACTTGAGCTTGTCACCACTAGGCCTGCCTTCTAGGGAAGGCTGCTAATTAGCGACATGAAAATATAGGAAAATGTACAACACCCTAGTAAAGGTAAGAATCTAGTCAGATACAGAAGGTTGTTAACCACTTAGCTCTAGCCTAAAAGTCGAAGGACAGAAGTGTTAAAAATAGTGATAGCTACAATAATTCGTCAGTAGGTACACAATATAAAAAGTAAAGTGTGGCATCAAAAACATGAAATGTGGGTGTTGTGGGAAATAAAAGGGTAGAGTTTTTCTGTGAGATAGAAATTGTTAGCAGTTTAAAATGACTTCTGTCTCTAAGATGTTTCAGGTCAGCCTTAGGTAACCATAAACCAAAGCCTGCAGTGGAAAAGATGAAGGGAACCAGTGTGTCCCCCTGTGGCCAATCATCCATTCACAGAGGAGGACAGCAAGAACGGAAGGAAAGAAAAAGGAACTGCCAAACAGCCAGACCCATTCACGAGATGATGATACAAGCTCTCACCTGTGAACACTTACTGGGAGTGTAATGGCTTAAATGTTCCACCAAGAAGGCAGAGAGTGGGTGAATGGATAAAGAACCAGACCCAACTATCTCCTTTCTGTAAGAGACCCACTTCAGCTTTAACAACACAGATAGGTTCAAAGTGAAGGCATGGGAAAGAATAGTCCATGCAAACGGGAACTAAAAGAAGCAGGGGTAGCTCTACTTCTACAGACAAAATGGGCTTGAGGTAAAAAATTGTAACTGGACACGAATAAGGTCATTATAAAATGATAAAGGAGTCAACTCATCAGAAGGAGATAATAATTGTAAATACATAAACACCCAACATCAGAGCCCCTAAATATGTCAGGGAAATAATAACAGATCTAAGAGTGCTAGATAGCACTACGGTAATACTAGAGGACTTCATTCAGTACCTCCTTTCATCAGTGAACAGATCATCCAGCCAAAAAAAAGCAAGAAGGAGACATTGAACTTGAATGACACTTTAGACCAAATGGACCTAAGAGACATATATGGAACATTTCATCTAACAACAACAGAGTATGTATTCTTCTCAAGCACACATGGAACACTGTCCAGGATGGAACATAGATTGTTATATCACAAAGTTAATCTTAAGAAATTGAAAAATACAGAAATGATGGCAAGTACCTTTTGAGACCACAGTGGCATGAAACTAGAAATCAGTAATGAGGAAACCTAGAAAATTCACAAATATGTGAAAATGAAATAACACACTCCTGAACAACGAATGGGCCAAACGGAAATCAAAAGGGAAATTAAAAAAAATATGGAAACAAATGACAGTCTAAACAGAATATACCAAAACTGATGGGATGCAGCCAAAACAGTGCCGAGAAGGGGGTTCATAGTCCTAAACCATCTATAGTTACAAAAAGTAAAGATCAGAAATAACAACTTACCTCTTATACCTCAAGAACTAAAAGGAGAAGAAGGAGATAGCAAAGACCAGAGCAGAAATAAATGAGCTGGGGAATAGAAATACAATACAAAAGAGCAAGGAAACTAACTTTTTTTTTTTTTTTTAAGATAAATAAAATTGACACAATTAGCTAGACTTAGCAAGAAAAAAGAGAGAGGACTCAAATAAGTAAAATTACAAATGGAGGCACCTGAGTGGCTCAGTCGGTTAAGTGTCTGACTTCAGCTCAGGTCATGATCTCGTGTTTGTGGTTCGAGCCCTGCGTTCGGCTCTGTGCTGGCAGCTTAGAGCCTGGAGCCTGCTTCAGATTCTGTGTCTCATTCTCCTTCTGCCCCTCCCCTGCTCGCACTCTGTCTCTCTCTGTCTCTCAAAAAATAAAATAAAATGTTAAAAAAATTTTTTTACATTACAAATGAAAGAGGAGACCTTTCAGCTGATGCCAAAGAAATATAAAAGATCATAAATCAGATACTGTTATGAACAATTACATGCCGACAATCTGGACAACCTAGATGAAATGGATAAATTCCTAGAAATAAGCAACCTACCATGTCTGAATCGTGAGGAAATAGAAAATCTGAACAGATCAATAAAAAGTAAGGAGATGAATTCATTTATCAAAAACCTCCCTTTAAAAACCCAAGGCCAGAAAGAAAAGGAACAAGTGGGCGCCTAGGTGGCCCAGACGGTTAAGCTTCCAACTCCAGGTTTCAGCTTAGGTCATGATCTCAAGGTTCGTGAGTTCAAGCCCCGCATCAGACTCTGCACTGACAGTACAGAGTCTGACTGTGGTTCTCTCTCTCCCCCTCTCTCTGCCCCTCCTCTCCTCTCTCTGTCTCTCAAAATAAATAAACTTGAAAAAAAACCAGAAAAAGAAAAGGAACAAGTAAAATTGTCTCTGTTATTTGCAGATGACATATTATATATAGAAAACCATAAAGATTCTACCAAAAATGTGTTACAGCTAATCAACAAATTCAATAAAGTTTTAGGATCTAAAATCTATATATAAAATCAGTTGCATTTCTATACAGTAATAATTAACTATCAGAAAAAGTATATTACAAAATTCAACAGTCTTTTATGATAAAAACTCTCAAGAAATCGAGTATAGAAGGAACATACTTCAACATAATTAAGTTCATATACGAGAAACCCACAGCTAACTTCATACTTAACACTGAAAAGTTGGCAGTTTTCCCTCTACAATCAGGATAAGACAAGAGGGTTCACTCTCAGCATTCCTATTTGACATAGCAGTGGCAATTCCAGCCGGAACGCGTAGGTCAGAAAAGGAAAGAAATGGCATTCAGATAGGAAAGGAAGAATTAAAGTGTTCTCCATTGAAGATGTGATCATGTATTAAAAAGAAAAATGCTAAGGACTCCACCAAAAAACTGTTAAAACTAATAAACAGTTCAGTAAAATTTCAGGATACAAAATCAGCATGTAAAAACCAGTTGCATTTGTATAAATTAGCAATGAACTATCTGAAAAAGAAACAGTTTTCATTTACAGGAGCACAAAGAGCAGTGAAATACTTGGGAATAGATTTAACCAAGGAGGTAAAAGATCTGTACACTAAAAGCTATAAGACACTGATGGAAGAAATTGAGGACAAATAAATAGATACCCCAGGTGCATGGATTACAATGGTTAATGTTAAATTTTCCATACTGTCCAAAACCATCTATAGGTTTAGTGTAGTCTCTAGCAAAAGTCCATCACCATTTTTCACAAAAATTGTAAAAGCAGTCCTAAAATTTGTATGAAATCACAGAAGACCCCAAGTAGCCAAAGCAATTTTGAGAGTACAAAGTTGGAGACATCATACTTCCTGATTTCAAACTATAGTACAAAGCTATAATAGTCAAAACAATCTGGCACTGACATAAAAAGAAACACAGACCAATGAACAGAATTGAGAGCCTAGAAATAAACCCTCACATAATATGGTCAACTTTATTTGGCAAGAGAGCCAAGAAAACTTGATGGGGAAAGAATAATCTCTTCAAAAAATAGTGCTAAGAAAACTGGATATCCACATGCAAAAGAATGAAATTGGACATCTGTTTTGCACTTTTCACAAAAATTAACTTGAAATAGATTAAGGACTTAAATGTTAAGACTTAAACCATAAAATTCCCAGAAGAAAACATAGGGAAAAAGCTTCATGATGTAGGTCTTGGCAGTGATGTTTTTTTGTTTTTTGTTTTTTGTTTTGATAAGACAAACCAAAAGCACAAGCAACAACAAAAAAATTAGCAAGTGGGACTACATCAAACTAAAAAGCTTCTGTAGAGCAGAACAAAGGCAGCCTATAGAATGGGAGATAATATTTGCAAACCATCGCTCTGATAAAGGATTACTATCCAGAATATGTATAAAGAGCTCATACAACTTAATAGCCAAATAACAAACAGTTCAATTTAAAATGGACAGAGGACTTGAATAGACAAAATTTTTCTAAAGACGACATTTAAATGTCTAAGAAGTACACAGAAAGATGCTCAACATCAGTAGTCATCAGGGAAAAGCAAATCAAAACCACAGTGAGATATCACCATACACCTGTCAGAATGGCTTTATTGAAAGGAGAAGAGATAATGTTGGTGAGGATATGGCAAAAAAGGAACCCCTGTGCACTGCTGATGGGAATGCAAACTGGCGCAGCCGCTGTGGAAAACAGTATGGAGGTTCCTAAAAAAAATAAAAATAGAACTATCCTACGGCCCAGTAATTCCGCTTCTGGGTATTTATCCAAAGAAGATGAAATCACTGTCTGGAAGACATTTGCAACCTTCACATTCACTGCAGCATCATTCACCATAGCCAAGACGTGCAAACAACCTAAGGGTACGTTGATGGATGAATGGATAAAGAAGATGTGATGTGTATGTATTTGTGTGTGTGTGTGTGTGTGTGTGTGTGTGTGTGTGTGTATTTCAGTAAAGCTGGGAAAAAATTATCAATGGTATTTGCCTTAAAAATTCCATTCCTGGTCTACACACACACACACACACACACACACACACACACACACACACACACTGGAATATTAGTCAGCCATGAAAAATCCCTAAGGCATTACTGCCATTTGTGATGTTGAATGGACCTTGAAGGCATTATTCTAAGTGAAACAAATCAGCCAGAGACGCATAGTGTATGATCTCATGTGTAAGTGGGCTCTAAAAACATCAAACTCATAGAAGCAGAGTAGAGTGGTGACTGCCAGGGGCTGAGGGGTAGGGGAAGAAGAGGAGAGGTTGAACAAAAGGTACTACGTTTCAGTTATAAGATGAATAAGTTCTGGAGATCTAATGTCCAGCATGGTGACTATAGTTAACAGTGTTGTTTGTACACGTGAAAGCTGTCGTGACAGTAGTGCTTTAACGACCTCACTGCAGCAATAACAACGGTAGTGACGTGAGATGTGCAGTATTAACTAACCGTATTGTCATAAACATTGTGCAATATGTACGTATCAGATCATCACATTGTGCACCTTAAACTTACACAGTATGTGTGAATTGTATTTCAGTAGAGCTGGGAAAGAATTTTATCAATTGTATTTCCCTTGAAAATTCCATTCCTGGTCTGCATTAGCTACAATGGAAATTTTTGACTTCCAAAATAATGCCCCAATTTTATAAAATGACAAATTTAGGATTTAATAGACATACAAAATCATCCTTATTAAATGGATTTATAAGTCTTCCCAGGGTAGACAGTTGGCATTCAATAATAAATGTTTCTTTCCTACCTTCTGTTCATTTTTTACATTTTTCATAAACAAATACTGTTTTTATTATATGATTTGGATATTACCAAATAGTCTTTGGTAGAAATCAGCCAGAACTGATAACAATAAGTAAACTTACAAGCCAGATGCATTTTTGAGTGTGCAACTGATAAACTTAAAACCCAGGTTTTTTTAAAAAAATCAGTTATGTATTGTTGAATTTGTAGTGGTGTTAAGATTGTGACATGGGCGTTTTTCTCTGAGCAGATTGTCTTCTGTGTATTACTTGATGGAGGTGTTAATTTCGTTCTAGCGGCTGAGGAGATACCATCCCACCCATCTCCCTCCTGCCCGCAGTCCTTTTAGCTTTTTCCTGTTTTTTTTTTTTTTTTTTTTTTTCTTTTTGGCTCAAGATTGATTTGTATATGATAGCAGAAGGAAGAGGTTGGCTTTTCATAGGAAAGGATAAGCTTTTTTTTTTTTTTTTATTTTTCATGTTTATTTTTGAGAGAGAGAGGTGTGAGAGACAGAGCATGGACAGGGGAGGGGCAGGGACAGAGGTAGACAGAATTTGAAGCAGGCTCTAGGCTCTGAGCTGTCAGCCCAGAGCCTGACATGGAGCTCGAATCTGCAAACCCTGAGATGACGTCCTTAGCCGAAGTTGGATGCTTAACCTATTAAAGCCACCTAGGTGCCCTGAAAAGGATACGCTTTTTAAGAAATACACAAGGTAATGCTAGACCCTATCTATATGCAGTAGAGCTAATGGAATGACAAGTTACTATAAAAATACTGGTTTGGGGGTGCTGAGCCTGGGTGGCTCAGTTGGTTGAGTGTCCAACTTCGGCTCAGGTCGTGACCTCATGGTTTGTGAGTTCGAGCCCCGCGTCGGGCTCTGTGCTGACAGCCCAGAGCCTGGAGCCTGCTTCCGATTGTGTCTCCTTCTCTGTCTGCCCCTCCCACACTTGTGCTCTGTCTCTCAAAAATAAATAAATGTAAAAAAAAAAAAATGCTAATTTGGCACTGTGATTTTTTTTCTTTTTTGAAATTACTTAAAAAAATTTTTTTTATTCTTATGTTAGATAACATACAGTGTAATCTTGGCTTCAGGAGTAGAATCCAGTGATTCATCACTTACATATAACACCCAGTGCTCATCCCGACAAGTGTCATCCTCAATGCTCATCACCCATTTCCCTCCCCCACCCACCCAACACCGTTTTTTGTTAATTGTGTCTGATAATTAACCCTAGCATAGTAACAATTTATTTTGTGTGTATAATACTTAAAATCAGCTCTGCTAAAAACCTGTAGTACTAAAACCTTACTAAAAGTATTTGAGGGCACCTGGGTGGCTCAGTCAGTTAAGCATCTGACTCTTGATTTTGTAGTTCGTGGGATCGAGCCCCATGTCGGGCTCTATGCTGTCACTGCGGAGCCTGCTTGGGATTCTCTCTCTCTGCCTCTCTCCTTGCTGGCACTCTCTCTCTCAAAATAAAGAAACATTTAAAAAATATCAAAAAAACCCCAAAGTATTTGGGTGTTAACCATTTTTATCAATACCATGCTTAATCTCTTTACTCTTAAAAGACCTTGAATTCACAGCTGTTATTACATTTTTAGAGCCAGTCATATGATTGCCTTATTGTCTAGATATGTTAAGTATTTTCATCAAGAGACACAAAAGCTCATCTGTATTTTTTCCTTTATTAGTTGAAAGGCACTAGTCTAGATAGAGATTGGAAAAGTTTTTCTTACAGGACCAGATAGTAAATATTTTCAGCTTTCCGGTGCAGCCACCAGAGGTGGCTGAACGTGGTACGGTAAGTGAGCGGCAGTGAACGATATGGGGGTATTCCAACAAACCTTCACTTACATACACACGTGGTGGCCTGATTTGGCTTGTGGGCCATGGTTTGTCAGTCACTGGTCTGGGAGTCTAAATGATAACTTATTTCCATGGGAAATGTCTTTGAATTTGGGTACTTTCCTTACTCGGTAGTTACCCTGAAAATGGATCTTAAAAGGCCCTGGGAGAGGTAACCAGTCAGGAATAGTTGGTATTAGATCAAGATCCTGTTTATCCATTTTATCCATTTATTCCATCAACAAATATTAATTGATCGCACTGGTTGTGTGAGGTGTTCTTTTGAGGATTCACTGGTACATTAGGAAGACATGGCCTTTGCCTTTAGGGAGCTTACAGGCTGGAGAAGTGAATTCAGTAATTATAGATGTGCAAATTACTGTGAAAGACAAGTGGAAAGTCTTTTGAGAGAAACACCAGGGGGTCCTAACTTAAATTGGGAAGTCAGAAAGTATTTCGGGTTGGACAGCAGTTTTGATGCTGCTTCTGGTCAGTATTCAGTCCTACCCTATTGTATATTTTTTACTGTCCATCCTTTTGTTTTCCTTTCTTTTTTTTTTTTTTTTTTTTTGGCAATTCTGAAATTCAGATTATGTTTACTTTCTTTCATATTTTAGCATTAAATCTCTAATAGTATTTCTTTCTTATAACCAGGTTAAGAAAGGAATCTCATGCCAAATACAAATTTGATTATATTTTTGTGTTTGGATAGGGCATTTATGATTTTTTTAATGATTTCTGTATTTTTTAGTTTTCCTGAATATTTACTACATAATTCATGAAAAAAAAGGGAACAATCAGAAATCCTGAAAAAGAGGGGTATGTGCGTCTCTTACCGTACATACGTATGTGTCTTAGAGTATGGCTGGTACTACGTTCATTACGATGTGGTAGGAGACCGTAGGTACCTAGTAACTTCCTTTTTGGAAGTTTCTTTCTCTAGAATCCTAGAACTGAAGCCTACGTGACTCTGGGGAGAGATTTTGCGAATCTTGCTTACCCTTTTCACCTGTTACTGAAGAGGAACCGGGGACACTAAGAGAATCACATGGCCAGCTCCAGGCTGAGTGATGTGTCTGAGTCCCCACAGCCAGTGAGGGGCAGAGCTGGCATCGCAAGCCTCAGCCCCGACTCACAGTGCAGCTTTTCCCTGGAAGGTTACGGCCTTTCATGTGACTCGGGTTGATGGGTAGTTGTTGGTTGTTGCTTAAGTTTAGTTGTCTTTGTACAGTTTCCATGTGTCATGTATTGGTGTCTGTGAATAAGTGGTGTGTGCTTTGCTCTTTCTTAAAATACATCCTATCGACTCCAACTTTCTTTAAATATGAACTTTTCCATTTAAAATCTACGACGTCAGTGTTTCCTTGACAACATAAACTTAAGGCGCATCTTCATGAGATCTCTGTACGTCTTTGCTCATTAATTTTGTTAGCACCGTGGGCAGTAATTTTATCCTTTTTGTACTCACGGTGCATTAAAAATGGACTGGAGGGGAGAGAAGATGGAAGGTACATGAGAAGAATAAGATCGGAGAGAAAGACTCAAAAAGTAATTAGGGTTTTACCTTAATATGGTAAGAAAACAAGATGATTTTATGATCTAATAAAAGATGCCTGCATTTCTGTTGATAAATTCATTTTTTTCTGAATTTGTGACACTCAAGGCTTGATAATTTTTTGATGGAGTAGTCTTGAAAGTGTGAAGTACATATTTCCATAAGAGATGGTAGAACTTGGAATCCTTTTTTAAAAAAAGTCCAGCAAACTGTATTAGTAAGGGTAAGTCTTGAGAGGTAGGGGGGCTCAGCTTTGTTAATGGAGCGATCAGAAGGTGAAGAGAATCAAGACTGCCACCTCCTGGCAGGTCCCCCGGCTGTGTGGGTGCTCAGGACAGCCACTCCCGTCCTCCCGTCCTCGTAGACATTCGCTCACCTGGGCGAAATTAGCCTGGGAAAAGGCTAATCCATGCATGTGAAATTATGCATATTGTCCTGTGACGTCCTCTACGGAAAGTTTGGAATTTGGGCATCATAAGATGATGGAAGTGATATTTTGCTTTGGTATGTAACTGAATAAAGTCTGATGTAGTTTGTTCATTTTTCCAGAAGATGTAGGTTTGAATTCAGTCCAAGCTGCTAACGAAATAGTTTTGTTTTGTTTTGTTTTGTTTTCTGAGCATCACTTAGGGGTGAGAACACCAGAAAAGTAATTTATCTAGCTTTCTTTAGTTCAAGTCCCATTTCTTTTTTTAATACTAAGATATGCATGAAACTTAACCATTTTCAAGTGTACAATTTCAGTGACCTTAAGTACATTCACAATGTTGTACACCCATCTCTACCCTCTGTTTCCAGAATGTGTTCTGTCATCTCAAGCGGAATCCCTGTACCCATGAAACAGTAACTCCCTTTCCCACCCCTGTATCTCCATCAACCCTGGAAACCTCTCTTCTACTTTTGTCTCTATGAATGGGCCTATTCTAGGTACCCCGTATAAGTGGAATCATATACCATTTGTCCTTTTGTGTCTGGCTTACTTCACTCAGCACAATGTTGTAGCAGGAGTCAGAATTCCATTATATGTATATACTACTTAAAAATAAAAGGAATCTGTTCACCTGTTGATGTGTATCTGGGTTGTTTCCACCTTTTGGCTATTGTGAGTAGTGCTGCTGTGAGCATTGGTGCACAAGTATCTTTCTGAGTCCCTGCTTTCAATGCTACTGTGTTTTTATCTGGGTGTGGAATTGCTAGACTGAATGCTAATTCTGTGTTTGATTTTCTTTTTTTTTTTTTAATTTATTTTGATTGCTTTCTTTTTGTATTTATTTTGCTTTATTATGTATTAATTTTGAGAGAGAGAGAGAGAGAGAGAGAGGGAGAGACAAAGTGCAGAGAGAGGGAGAGAGAGAATCTCATGAACCAGAGATCATGACCTGAGTCAGACAGTCAACCACATGTACCCCCCACGCACCCCTGTGTGTCTTTTCAGGAACCACCAAACTTATGTCCATGGCAGGTGTTCCATTTCACGTTCCCACCAGTCATGCGCAAGGGCACCAGTCTCCCTACATTCTCACTAATTCTTACTGTTTGTCTTTTGTTGTTGTTGTTGATTTGTCTTTCAGTAGCAGGCGTCCCATTTCCTGACCATGGTGAGATTTTATGAGAACTGTAGGCATTCCTGCCAGATTTTGACCTATTATGTTGAAATTGTTGGCCACTGGGTATGCTGGTTCAGTACTTTACCCTTTTTTTCTTCCTAAGGAAAAATAAGGTCTAAAATTGTATGAAATTTTATTTCATTAGCTAATTACTCTTTTTTCCAATGAAACTGAGGGCTTGGAATTTGAAGGATCATTTCAAAACTTTGATTTTGATCAAAATTTTGATTACAAGTTTGTCATAAAACTTGAAAGGCTTTTTCAAGTCTAAGAATTAGGCACAGTCTGTTTTTCTTGTTGATAATCTCTGTGTCATAATGCAATACTAATTAGACAGATTTGTTGCAAACCATTGTTTCTACATAATGATGCTAAAAAAAGCTTGTAGTTTTCGGTTTTCATGGAGTCTTTCTGAGTATCTGATTTTTTATAAGATGGCATCTTTTTTGTCTTTTTTAGTTCAGGCTTTTTTTTTTTTTTTCCTCCTACTAAAACACCAAAATGGTGAAGCAAATTAGTGTTCATGGTTAGAAAACATTTAACATTTTCATACACTTAGTATTTAGGCTGTGAATTCACTAACATCTTCCATTGGCAGGCTTGAATTTGGAAACTATTTGCTTGATTAAACAGAATCTAAGTAATAATTCCATTTAACTTCCAATTCATGTGGACAGTAGTTACCATTAATGAATCCAGAAGAACTTCCCAGGCTACAGTAATGTGATCATAATCTCTCTGGACCAGGGTTTCTCAGCCTTGGCACTGTTGATGTTTTGGGTTGGCTAACTGTTGTGGGAGGGCTCTTTGTCTATTATGGGATATTTCACAGCCTTCCTGTCCTCTACTCAGTAGATGCCAGTAACATCCACATCCACCTTGTGTTTTGAACAACTAAAAATGTCTCCAGATGTTGTCAAATGTCTCCCAGTGAGAAAGTTGCCCCCGTTGAGAACGCTGCTCTGGGACAGTGTGGGAGAGAATAACAAAAACTACTATTTTGTGAGGATCTGCTCCATGTTAGGCTCTTTGCATACATTGATGCTTAGAATTAATCTGGCAGCATTGGTATTAACTCCTTATGGTAAACCTATGTTCAGAGATACTCTGTGGTTTTCTTATGATCACATATCCCTTTCCTGGACTCAGTTCATTTTAATTTTTTCCTTTATCAGTATGTAGTATTACTAGCTAGCCTGGGTCAGAGAGCTGGGAGTCCTCAGCAATCCCTTTCCTTCCCTCCCTTTCCACATCAGATCTGTTGCCAGTCCTGCTCTCCCCTCAGTCCAGTCAGTCTGCTTCCCTTCAGTCTGGTAGATCTATGAAAATAGGCTTGTAACCGGTTTGCTGGCATTTCTTTTTATCTTCCTTCATTTCTTTTTTAATTCTCCCTCATTGAAACCAGAGTAATTGGTTTTTCTTTTTCTCAAATGTTTCTCTGACCCTCTGGCCTCTATGTGAAAATGTTTCCTATGGTATTTGGTTGCTGTCAGATTCTTTAACAGGACCTAACAAGACCTTGACTGGTGTGGTCTCTTAGGTTTCCTGTCTTGTCTCAAATCTTGCTCTGTTTGGCTTTGCCTCCTCTGTGTCAGCCATGCTGACTTTGCTTCGGTTCCTCCTGGGTGCTGTGCTTTCTCCTGACATGGACTCTTTACACGTGCGGTTTTTGTTCTGTCTAGTTGACTTCCTGTTCGTACGTGTCTCACCTTTCTCATTCTTTCAGGGAAGCCTTTTTTACCTCTGTGATTGTGTCATCCCCTCTGTTAGGGCCTCAGATTGCCATCACAACTGTAACTCGACTTTTTTTATTGAACATCCCTGTAGTTAATGCCTGTCTTTCCCATATCATTCCATGTTATTGGAATCATGTCTGCTTCTGTTCACCATTGTGTCTTCACTATCTTTTCTACATTTTAGTACACGATAGCATCTGATAAATATTTATTGTGTAGAATAACATACCTCGAGGCTTGAAATTGAGTGCAGAAGTCGCATTTTTACCACTATCCTACATTGCATAGAAAATTCATATATTTTCTGTTGTTTTCATCAATGACTATTGTTTTGATTTTGCAACAATATTATGTTAAAGACAAGCACGTCTCTTATAATTGTTGTCCTTTTTATCATCAACCTTCTCCACTTTGTTCCAGTACAGACCACATTCGAAAAAATTTCATAGTGGGCCTAACATTGATCTGCAGAGAACTGTCGCTTAGGTTTTATCAGAGGAGACGTGTGGTCACTCAGATAGTCAGATCCTGAGACAGGTTTCCTGGATGTGTGGGTAATTTGTAGTGTGCAGGATCCAGAATTAAATATATAAGTTTTTAAATTTCAGAAATAGTGATTTTTTTTTTGGAAGTTCAGATGCTTAAAAAAATAGCATGATGAGAATATATTAACTATTAAGTTGGCTGAATAAAATTATCAGGGTTTTAATGGCACCTTCAAAAAAACATTTGTCTGTAATTTGAATATCAAATACTTAGAATTACACATAAGCCACTACTACAGTGGAGAATAATCTTGAGTTCTGCCTGTAATTCCTACCATTGTTCTTCTTCCAACAAAGACTTTAGGGAGGGATCAGGAAGTTTTTACTTCCTGGCATAGTATGCATGACCTAAGAAAGCTGTAGATGGAAACATTGGAAAAGTAAACTTATAATTAGGCAATATCGATATTGTAAAATAAACAAACAAACAAACAAACCTTGTTGAATAGTCTTCTGAAAGGTGTTTTACAGACCAAAATGAAACAGAGCACCGTTCCTGTGCTTCTCAGTAGTTTAATAATAAATTACCTGTGTAGCAAAAGAAGAACGGCAAGGAGTAACTAAAATGTTCCCTGATCTTTTAGAGATTTTAGACATGGAAATAGTCTAATGAAAAATGTTGCCAGTTTTCTGTCAAAGCTAACATTAAAGTTTATTTACTTGGATAGTAAATAAAAGGATGTGGAATTAAAAACTGTCCTGGATTTTGGTCACTGATAGGTCAAATCTCCAGTGCTTCTTATGGCATCAGTAATATCCACACTTTAATTTTCAGTGTTTAAGATGAGGTTTTCTTAATTCTGTGATTCAGCGTGATTTCTTCTCTTTCCTGATGGCATGATAACTTGTATGTATGTGTATTTTCTTCCTTGAAGAAAACAATCGCTTATGAAAGAATGACTCATTTTTGTCTCACAAAAGCTTTTATCTCTAATAAGTTAGTTTTAATCCTCAGATGTTTCGTGAGGGGCAAAGATGAGTCAGAAAACAACATAAGGACTTAAATCATCTGGGAGTGAATGATTTGTTATTTTATTTCATAAGATTTTAATATGGTTTTAATGGAATTCTATTGGGTTTTCTTGTCCTGTTTTTTTTTTTTTTTAACAGGTTTTGTTAGATAAATTATGATCTATTCAGCATATCTATTTAGCTGCTGACTTTCTAGTGTCGGAGAGAGCAATTTTTAGAAATAGAGTTTGTCAGCTGAGTTGCTATAGCGGGATGTATTTCATTTGAGATTTTTCTCTCAACTGAAACTTAAACTTAATGGTTATGTAATCATCAGGAGGCAGCGTATCAAGAGTGTTAACTCTATTGTGTATGTACTTAGGTGGTGGTTATGTGAATAACTGAAACATGAGTATATTTCTCATCATTTCATAAAGCTAATACTTGAAATTAGTGTTCTTTTCAATAAGCTAGGTGATAGTAATATTGGTTCTTTATGAACTCTGAGGGTTTTAATTGTCAAAGAGGTAGATAATATGGTCCTTCACATAGTTCGAAAGGATCGGGTGAAGGCCAAAACCACAGTTCATTTATTTCGTCTTAATACGTCATTTGTTTTGTCTTTGCCAATGGGCTTTAGTTTCACTTTGAAAAACACTTCCTTGTTAGTCTTGGTTTTGAGTGATCTGAAATTAATTTTGAAAATGTATGGAATCAGTTTCCTTATTTTCTTCTTGTAACAAATTATTGTGACTACTTTGGCATCATAATAATGCCTTGTTTGAATGGTAATTAGTGGTAGAAGAAACAGGATTCAGAAAGTTTCTTCTAGCCAGGATGTCATTGTGTACCAGAGAATATAAAACAAACCTATGAATCCCTTTTTCTATGATTTGTCATGGCTTTAAAAGTCATTTTGTGTATCATCTCTTGATGCTAATCATGTTTATAGATCGTAAGCTAGCTTTTTAATGTTTACTCTAAATTTAACAGCTATTTATTGATTCCCTACAGGTTTCCCTTGAGCCCTACTTTTTTATATTACAAATAATGCTAATGTACTTGGTTATCCAGTTTTAGACCAGAAGTATAATAATAAAAGCAAACTGGAAGTGAGGAAACAGACAACCAACCACAAGAAAAAATGCTTATAGCAGTGAGAATTGACAGCTGGCTTAGTATAGAGAGCAAAGAATGAGATGGAAAAATGGGGAGAAAGAATAAAAAATCATGGACCTCTTTGTCGATGTAGCTAGCATAGAAGCTACCAGCCCTCGAGAGGGTCATTCCTCAGTTATGATACATTATATTACTTATCCCAGTAATTATTCTATATTATCAGGAAAAGATTAAATTAAGTTCCATATATTACGTTTTATTTGTTTTCCATAATAACATTCTTTTTTTATTTTATTTTATTTTATTTTTTTTCAACGTTTTTTATTTATTTATTTTTTTTTTGGGACAGAGAGAGACAGAGCATGAACGGGGGAGGGGCAGAGAGAGAGGGAGACACAGAATCGGAAACAGGCTCCAGGCTCCGAGCCATCAGCCCAGAGCCTGACGCGGGGCTCGAACTCACGGACCGCGAGATCGTGACCTGGCTGAAGTCGGACGCTTAACCGACTGCGCCACCCAGGCGCCCCCATTCTTTTTTTAAATATGAAATTCATTGTCAACGTATATTATGTTTTACATGGAAGGAAAGTTGATAATACTATTTGGGAAATTTCCTTTCAAAATGACTGCAATGAGAAATGTTTTTTATACTTAAATGGAAAACCCTTACCTACTTGGAAATTTCCTGTTCAGAAACGCTGACTCTAGCAGTTTATAATAATGGTTGTATTCTAAACATCAGTCATAATATGATTATCACTCACATTATTGTCAACTACCAGTCACTCTCTAATAAAACCCTGACTTCTTTCTTTTCCTCCCTTGACAACTCATTCAGGAGGCTTAGCTTCCTGAGGGAAGGTGATCAGTATTTGAAAGGAATGATTAAAATAGAAGAAGCTGTGACATGCTTAAAACACACTTTCTGGTTTGGAAGAGTTGTTGGCGAGGGGAAGAAAGACTAATGGTGCGGGAGAAGAGGAAGTCCTGAGTGCCATCTGTAAGCTCCCTGCAGGGTGTGTCGTACCCAGAGAGTATGAAGTGGGGTCGGGGCCCAGCGAGTAGACGACGGGGCTGTTCCCACAGAGGCACAGGTGCCCTTCAGTGCGGCAGGGGGGAAGGAGGAGGAGCCAGCGTTTGCTGGGGGTCAGTAGGTCCACTGGTGGGAAGATGAGGAAGTTCTTGTCTGGCTTTTCTTTGAGGTCTTCTACCGAGAGTGAGAGGAAGATTCGTGGAGCATCCAGGGCTCGACGGTGATCGAGCCACTGTGCACAATGGGAGGTTTTCAGAATGGTGTTGAAGAGCCAGTTCCGCTTGTGAGTTTATAGTGAAACCGATTGCAAAATTTAATGACTTTTCTATAACACAGCAACCAGGGCATACGACCAGAGCAGGAAGGTGGTTGATCACATTCAGATTAGACCAGACTAAAATAATACTATTGGATTTAGTCATTAGAGATAATGGACTAGAGCTGAAAAGGAGTGGTTTTATTTTATTATTAATTTTCAATCACATATTATGCAGTTGACATTTGAAATATCTGAATTCTGTATACTGTTATATACCTATTTTTGTACAGTGGTTAATGATATTTAAAAAATAATATTATTCTTGGAACATTCTTGAAAAAATGTACAAGCAGAGCCTCTGAACAAAAGCAGCTTGTTACTGCTATTTATAGAAGGTTAAATCTGTACCAGTCACTTTTCAGTCAGAGAAACAGAACTAATAAAAGACAGAGACACAGGCTTCTTACAGGGATTTGAACTTGTACAGTTGTGGGAGCTAGGTAAGCAGTCCACTTCAGGCTCTTGTGTTTGTGTCTTTGTGTCTTTGAGCCCAGAGGCAGGCACTTGGGAAGGAAAAAGGAACGTAAAGAGACTGAGACCAAGAATAAGCTGGAACCCACAAGCATGAGCCGGGGCTCTCAAGGGTGGGCAGGAAACACACGTCCACTCTTGTTGCCTCTGGCCTTGGTAGTGTGGATACACTGTAGACTAGGCCAGGAGCTACATACACATGTCTGGCCCAGAGCTCAGAGAAGCTGAAGGGAAGGGAGGCAGTGGGGGAGCAGGTGCAGACCCAGCGGCTGCCTCATACAGGAGGCGAACCAGCAGATAAGTTGACAGTGTATACTGGACAATGGCTGGACTTCGTTTCTGTTTTCCACGTCTCCTGTGAGAATTTCTCCCATTGCCCACCTTGACCAGAAACACACAGGAAAGGGAATTCTGGAAAATGTCTCTCAGAGTAGTCAAATTGACGGTAACCACAACCCATGGCTTTTTACTTCGGCATGTCTCCTTAAGCTGTATTTAATCTCCAAACAAGGAAAGTTAACAAAATCGTGCTTCTGTCTAACATGATACAACTGTCCCACATACAACCAAAAATATGCTAACTCTTTCCCCACAATAGAACACAAAGCTACTTCTGGATTTTTAAAATTAAAAAAAAAAAAAATTTTTTTTTTTAGTTTTTGTTTATTTTTGAAAGACAGAGTATAAGCGGGGGAGGGGCAGAGAGAGAGGGAGACACAGAATCCAAAACAGGCTCCAGGCTCTCAGCTGACAGCTCAGAGTCCGACACAGGGCTTGAACTCACAAACCGCGAGATCATGACCTGAGCCGAAGTCGGACGCTTAACCGACTGAGCCACCCAGGCACCCCTGGATTTTTTAAAATTTTTACATGTTTAAATTTTTAAAAATGTTTTTAGAGAGAGACAGAGCATGACAGAGAGAGAGGAAGAGAGAATCTTAAGCAGGCTCCATGCTCAGTGTGGAGCCCAGCGTTGGGCTGGGTCCCACAACCCTGGGATCATGACCTGAGCTGAAATCAAGAGTTAGATGCCCAACTGACCGAGCCACCCAGGCGCCCCACAAAGCTACTTTTAATATACTTATGTTAGATGGTAAAGAGATGAGAGAGGGAAGAGAAGAAAACATTTGGTTAATATTTAAATGTAGATTCACACATATTTGTATCAAAGTAGTGAAGAGATACTGTAATTATTATAGTATTAACTTTTGAAACTGGTTATGTGGTTTTAGCTAGTGTGTATAACCACGTTCCTCCACTACCCGTTCCATATTCCTTTTGCCCTCAAGGTTCCTTGCCTGGCGGGGTGGACCCAAGTGTTCATTCTGAAGGTCTGAGCCATTTACTAGTGGCCTTAATTTGAGTCGTAGTTTATCCGTGACTTGAATCATAGGCCATGAGAATACTAAGAGGTGCCCTAAAAGATCTCCTACATTCAAGATACACGTCACCTTGCCTCTGTGAGGTAGTCCCCGACCCATTTCGCCCTTGCTCAGGATCAGTCACTCTAGGCAGGATGGTAACTGCCTTCTTTGCCTTCTGGTTTAGTGGAATGAGGGGTCAGAGCAGCCCCGTGGCAGTGTCACCTTCAGGTGCAGTGAGTCACTGTTGTGTCCCTTGGTAGAAGTGTTCCTCCCTTTGGAACTGACACCTGTATACCAGTAGGGCCTTACGTCGGAGGCATGGGAGCATACATTTTGCTGGTGTATCATAAGGGGTAATGATAAGATGGGTCACTCCTGTTTTTTCCCCTAGTTCCCCAGACCTGTGAATCCTGGCAGTGAGAGAGAGCCCATCATCGTTTGGCTGTTGGTTTAGAGCACATACTGCATTCTGGAGGACGTTGCCGTAGCCCCCTAGGGGCCATCTAGCCAGCATTTCTCGTTAAACCTTGAAAAGGCCAGTTTACTGTTCAGTCAGCTAGCTACCTCGGCATGATGGGAATGTGGTGATCATCATTGCATAATGAATGCAGTGGGCGTGGACCCATTGCCACAGTGCATTTGCTAGGAGATTAGTTACTTGGTCACAGGAATGCGTGTGATACCATGGTGACATGAGTCCAGAGATAGTATATTTGGCAAAAGTATTGCATGTGAATCCATCCATATCCAGAGTAAGCGTCTCTTCCAGCAAGTACGGGGTCCTTCCCCTTCCATGACAGAAGCAGTCCAGTGTGCCCAACCTGTCATCAGGTAACTGGTGCCGTATCAGGGGCACAGTGTGATCTCTCTTGTTCGTGGATTGGGTCTTCAGCAGTGGCTGTAGCCGGATCAGCTCTGATAAGTGGAAGGTCATGTTGCTGAGCCCACTCCCAGCTTCCGTCCCAGCCTGGTCACCCCATTCATAACCTCATTTGGACAGAGGTCGGAGTGGCTAGTGACATAAATGTTTTCACAAAGGCTGGAAATGGCTTTGTACTCTGTATCAGTTTGGAGAGATCTGTCCACGTATTTCTTCCCCAGACCTTGTTACTAGTTCTCTGATTGTGTTACGTCCAGGTCCCTGAGCATCCAACCAGACCATCAGCCCTAGTTGACAGATTAGTTCAGACTTGTGGCTCTGCCCATCCCTCCTTCTGGGCCGCACGAACCAGATGCTCAGAGTTCTTCTCACTGGGAGGACTTCCTTGCCCCACTGTCCCCACTGCCCTCAGGGCCGTCTCGGTGTGGAGCTGCTGTGCTGCCACTGTCCACTGTTGGGTGGTGCCTGTGTCTTGTGCAGAACCATATGTTTACTTGAAAAGTGTTCATTTGTAACCTATATTTAGGGGCACCTTGGTGGCTCAGTCGGTTAAGTGTCTGACTTCGGCTCAGGTCGTGATCTCACGGCTCGTAGGTTCGAGCCCCACTTCAGGCTCTGTGCTGACAGCTCAGAGCCTGGAACCTGCTTGGGATTCTATGTCTCCCTCTCTCGCTGCCCCTTCCCCACTCATGCTGTCTCTCTCTCTCTCTCAAAAATAAGTAAACATTAAAAAAATTTATGATCTGTATTTAAATTTTGTAATTTTTTTTTTTTTTTTTGAGATCCAGAATCTGACCAGTGTTTGTACATTGCATTTGGTTATTATGTCTTCACGGTGTTAGACTCCCCAAGACACCAGCTGCAAGTTCAGGGATCCCCAGGGCTACCCTTCGGTTTGATATTTCACTGCAAGAAGTCACGGAATTCACTAAAAGCTGTTACGCTTGCTGAAAGAATACAGATATAAAGTCAGTCAAGGGAAGAGGTGTATGGAGCTGCGTCTAGGAGGTTCCAAGCCTGAAGCTTCCATTTGTCCCGTCCCAGTGAGTTGTGGACAGTGCGAACTTCTCCCAACAATGATGTGTGAAATGTGGCCAGAGTATTATCAACTAGGGAAGTGCACCCAAGTGTTAGCATGCAGGGTTTTTATTGGGGTTTGGTCATGTAGACATGGTTTGTTGCTTGTGAGGATGACCTTAGTTTCCAGCCACTCCTGAGGTAGAGTTGATGATGTGTGGCCCAAAGCCCCCACCATACATCACACTGTTAGTGTAGACTGTCTGGTGTGACCAAAAGCCCCCAGGTAAACAAAGCCGCTCTTACCAGAAGGGACATTCCAGGAGTTTAAAGATAACTTCCAGGGGCACAAAGGCCAGACCGCTCTTTGGTTAAGGTGGCTTTTTTATTTAAAAGCTTTATTGAGATATTCATATACCATATAATTCACCCATTTAAACTGTACAATTCAGTGGTTTTTAGCATATTTACAGACATGTAGTCCCTCGAGACTGTCAGTTTTAGGACATTTCTATCACCTTAAGAAGGAATCGTGTAACTTTTAGCTGTCACCCCCTAACCCTTTTGGCCCCCCCTTGCATCCCCACCCTCAAGGGCCACAGATCTGTTTTCTGTGTCTGTAAATTTCCTTTCTCTGGATATTTCATGTTGATAGTGATTTTGTGACTGGCTTCTTTCACTTAGCATGATGTTTTTACAATTCACGTTGTAGCAGGTGTCAGTACTTAATTTCTTTTTTGTAGCCTAATAATACTCTGTTGTACAGATTTTACACATGTTGTTGATCTCTTCATCAGTTGATGGGCATTCACATTGTGTCCATCTTTTGGCTGTTATGAATAATGCTGCTGTAGAGATTCATGTTCCAGATTCATTCCACCTAGAAGTGGAATTACTGAGCTGTGTGGTAATCCATATGTTTAGTTGCATATTTATTAGTTTGTATTTAATTGTTTGAGGAACTACCAGAATGTTTTCCAAAGAAACTATACCATTTCACATTCCCACCAACACTGCGTGAGGGTTCTGGTTTCTCCACATTCTTGACAACACTTGTTATTATCTGACTCTGTTTTAAAAAATTTTTCTTAATGTTTGAGAGAGAGAGAGAGAGAATGAATGAATGAATGAATGGGGGAGGGGCAGAGAGAGAGGGAGATACAGAATCCCAAGCAGTCTCCAGGTTTTGAGCTGTCAGCACGGGGCCCTGAGCCCAAGTCGGACGCTTAACCAAATGAGCCACCCAGGCTCCCTTCTGACTCTGATTCTAGCCATCCTAGTGAGCCTCAAGTGGTAACTTCATTGTCAGTTTGCTTTTTGCATTTCCCTGTGCTAATTGGGCATTTGGGTAGCTTCCTTGGAGAAATGTCTGCTCAGAACCTTTACCTAGTTTTAAATTGGGTTGCTTGTTTTTTTGTTTTGTTTTTTGTTGTTGAGCTCTAGGAGTTATTTATATATTTTGGATATATGATTTGCAAAGACTTCCATTCTGTGGGCGGCCTTTCCTTCTGTTGACAGTGTCCTTGGTGCACAAAAGTTTTTCGTTTTGATAAAGTCCATCTTATCTATTTTTTCTTTATTGCTGTGACTTGTCATCATAACTGAGAAGTCATTACCAAATTTAATGTTAGGAAGCTTTTCCTCTATGATTTCTTCCAAGAGTTTAAAAATTTTAATTCTTAGGTTTAGGTCTATGATCTGTTTTCAGTTCATTTTTATATATGGTGTAAATTAAAGGTCCAAATTTTCTTTTTTTTTTTTTTTTTTTTTTGGCATGTAAACATCCAGTTTTCCCAACACCATTTGTTTAAGAGACTGTCATTTCCCTGTTCAATGATCTTGGCATCCTTGTTGTGAGTATTTTCAGCATACTTGAGAGGGCTTATTTCTGATCTGTCTGTTCTATTCTGTTAGTCTGTCCATCTTTATGATAATATTACATTGTTTTGGTTACTGTAGCTTTGCAGTAAATTTTAAAATCAGGAAGTATGAGGGACACCTGGGTGGCTCAGTTGGTTGAGCATCCGACCTCAGCTCAGGTCATGATCTCGCAGTTCATGAGTTGGAGCCCCGCATCAGGCTCTGTGTTGACAGCTCAGAGCCTGGAACCTGCTTTGGATTCTGTGTCCCTCTCTCTCTGCCCTTCTCCAGCTCATGCTCTATTCTCTCTGTCTCTCAAAAATGAATAAATGTTAATTTTTTTTTTTTAATCAGGAAGTGTGAGACCTCTACCTTTGTTCATTTTCAAGATTATTTTGTCTGTAGTCTCTTGAGACCCATCGTATGTGAATTTTAAGCTAGATTTTTCTCTTCCTGCAAAAAACATTATTGAGATTTTGATAAGCGTTGTGTTGAATCTCTAAATCACTTGGGTAATCTTCCCCCTCCTTTCTTTTATCTTATGTTTTTTAATGTTGTAACTGTTTTACCATATTTTTCTCATTTATTTGGAAGAGGTTCTCAGAGTTGTAAAATTTATGATGTATGAACTTGAGCTCGAATCATCCCATCCGCTTTCTTTAGGACTTTTTAAATGATGAAGAGTTTTATTTTCATACCTTCTTTTCTTTCTTCACCTCCTTTCTTCCGACAAGGTTTTTGCTTTTTTTCCTTCTTAGACTCAATTCTCCACTCTGTGTTAACATTCTGTCCATTAAAACATTTTTTTGTTGTCAAATAGGAAGATGGTGGGCTGAAGATCACAGGAGATGTGTACATGATTAATAAGTTGAAAACATTTTGGATCAAATCCCACAGAGAAGATAATGGGAAAAATTCAAATAATTAGAGGGTGTAGGAGGAGAGGATTGTAGTTGTGTTGAAGCATCAGTTTTATATTGTGTTAAAGAATTATGCAGATTTAACAGACAAGACTGTCTTCTATTTAATTCGTTACTGTGAATCAATCAGAGAAGTTTGGCAACGTCCACGAAACATAGATTTAAAGTATAGAAGCACTATCTTCTGTATACAAAAGATTTGATTTGAATTGAATAAATTCCCTGATCACTCATGAACTGGTTTTTAATAACAGTGTTTTTATAACAGTGTACATGTGAAGGGACAGTTGCATGTGGAGGTATGTATTCTGCTTCATTAATATACTTTAGAAAAGATCGATACCTGTTAGATGTCTGTGTTGTCTCTGATAAGTACCTTAAGTCATTTGGGTGTATTTATTCTAGATGACATTTAAGATTTCTTCGAATTCTCTGTTCTGCTTCATAGACTATATTTAAAATACACCCTTTCTGTCTTTTAAAGGTGGATTTCTTTTCTTTTTTTTTTTTTTTAATGTTTTATTTGTTTTTGAGACAGAGACAGAGCTTGAGCAGGGGAGGGGCAGAGAGAGAGAGGGAGACACAGAACCCGAAGCAGGCTCCAGGCTCTGAACTGTCAGCACAGATCCCAATGCGGGGCTCGAACTCATAAACTGCGAGATCATGACCTGAGCTGAAGTCAGACACTTAACTGACTGAGCCACCCAGGTGCCCCTAAAGGTGGATTTCTTAAGTGAGAGGGGCTCCCTGAATGTCATATACTCTTCGTTTTTATAGTCAGATAGGCCTGCATTGGATTCCTGCTCCTGTCTCTTAATAGCTGTGTGATTTTGATTATTTAGTCTCTCCTAAGCTTTTTTTTTTTTTAATGTTTATTTATTTTTGAGAGAGAGAGCACAAATGGGGGAGCGGCAGAGAGAGAAGGGGACAAAGGACCCAAAACTGGCTCCGTGCTGACAGCAGTGAGCCCAGTATGGGGCTCAAACTCATGAAGCACGAGACCATGACCTGAGCCCAAGCCGGATGCTCCACCGACTGAGCCACGCAGGCACCTTAAGCTTTGTATTGTAATCTAACAAGTGACAGTGACAATTCATTCCTACGTTGTAGGGATATTTGGATGAGAGAGTACTTAAGGTCTCTATTAGTACCTAGCACATAGTTGGTCACTATTAACGAAAATAATTAGGGACTAGTTCTGATATTTTTAAGTGTTATATGTTACGGTCGAGATAAAGGTCTGAAGTTAAAATAATAATTTGTAAGTCAGGGCAGTTCACATAAATAGACAAAGTTGACACAATAGATAGGTATAAACAAGGATCAATAATGGAGAAAAAGTAGAGGATAAAAAATAAATTCTAGTATAGAAAAGGAAACTATTGTGCTCAGACAGATACCTTATTACTAATAATTAGTACCTGGTTTCTGATTTTTACCTAGTTCTATCAATAATGACATCTTAGAAATCTTCTTCTGTTTACATTCTCTTCTCTTTTATATCCTTTTTTTAAATTTCTTAAGGTGGATGTTGACATCATTAATTCTCATGAGGCCTTTCTTCTTTTTTCTTTCTTTTTTTTGTCTTCTGATATAGGTGTTTGGTGCTGTAATGATCACTTTAAGTACTGCTTTAGCACCATCCCACAAATTCTCTTTTTTTTTTAATGGCAGTTCAAAATACTTTCTGATTTTTCCTTCCTTCTTCCTTCCTTTAATACATGTGTTATTTGGAACTGGGCTATTTAATTTCCAAGTACTTGGCAATTTTCCAAATGTATTTCTGCTGGGATTTCTAATTTAATTCCATTGTGTTCAGGGCACATACTTTACGTTACCTGAATCCTTTTAAATTTATTAGGAATTGTGCTATAACTAAGAATGCCCTCTATCTTGGTAAATGTTCTTTGTGCACTTGAGAAGAATGTTTATTTTGCAGATGTTAGATAGAATTTCTGTCAATGTCAGGTCAGAGTTTTGGATAGTTTGTTCAAGTCTTGTGTGCCTGTTGATTTTCTCCTTGTTCCATCAGTTATTGGGAGAATGTGTTTAATTCTCTGACTACAGTTGTGGACGTGTAGTTTTCTGCAGTTCTGTCAAGTTTTGGCTTCATGTATTTCGAAACTCTGTAATTAGGTGCATAAATTTTGCTATTGTTATGTCCTCTTGGTGGTATGACCCCTTTATCCTTATGAAATGATCTTTTGTGTCCTTCATTTCTTTGCTTTGAATTCTACTTTCTCTGACATAAATGCAGCCATTCTAGCTGTCTTCAAATCTTTTTAACTGTCTGATAAGATCCAAGCATCCTGCTATTGCTTTGTATTTGATGATGAAAAAGAAAAAGAGTTCACTTTTGGTACTTAGTAGACTAAATAGAACTTTGAACTTAGCCTAATGAGAGAAAAACAGAAGTTAGTGAGCAATTATGGTACAGTATGGTCATGAAACAGATAGGAGTGCAGTACTAGAGGGTCTTGGGAGATCCAGGGATGTTCTTTTGTGGAGGTGACAGCTAAATCTAAGCCTCGGGTTGGAAAATGAGTAGCGAATGGCTAAACTGAAGGCAGAAATTGGTCAGAGAGCAGTATGTGCAAAGCCTGAAGGTAACAGTACTTTTGGGTTGAAAACAGGAAGACCAGAGCATAAAGTTCAAGTAAGGGTGTGATCAGATGTGACTGGAAAGGTCATCAATGCCAGATTATGAAGAAAATTGTAATAATAATGGGGGCCCACATTTGTGAGTCCTTATTGTGAGAGGGTTAAGCAAGATAACCCTGTTAGGTAGATAGTATTGTTACAACCATTGTGAAATGAGGAAATAAAGCGGGCGGAGAGCACAGAGAGATTAAGTAACTTGCCCAAGGCTCTACAGACAGGAGACAGAATTTTGCCAGGGTCATTCTATCTGTGTCTATGATGTAGTAGGCAAACCAGAGTTTGAACTTGATCTTGTTCACAATGTGGAGTTCTCTGAGGATTTTAAGCAGGGACATAAAATAAAGTAAGTAAAATTTGTGTTTTAAAAGCATCCCCCTGGCTACAGTTTATGTTGGGGGAGGTGGGAAGAAGCTGCCTGGAGAGAACAGTTGAAAAATGTTTATGTTCTCTATGGAGCGTATGCTAATTTTAAAATGAAAGTAGTTCTTAACCTCTCTGTGGTTCAGTTTCCTGATCCGGTAAATGGAAATGATGATGGTCTCATTCTCACAGGAGCATAAAACAAATTGCATAAAATTGTACATGGTAAATACTCAGTCAACTTCAGCTGTGATGATGATGATGATGATTGATTGATTGACTTGAAAATCAAGCTTAAATGTTTAATCACGTTTTTCTTCTTCTTTTTTTAAATTTAAAAGTTGTACCATGGAACTTACAGATATGTCTTTGGTAGCTGCAATACAATAAAACGTTAACCACCTCCCTTCTCCCCACTACTGTTATTTTGGTTTTTCAGTTTATGGGAAAAACAGATGGAGACTATTATACCCTAGATGACATGTTTGTCTCCAAAGCAGCTGAGAGAGAACGTTTTGGTGCAGAGGAAGAGAACCAGAGGAAAAAAGCCATTGCTGAGCATCAGAGTCTCGCTGCCCGAATGGAAAAATGTCCCTACTGTTTTGACAGCTCTCAGTTTCCCAAGCACCTTATTGTTGCAATAGGTGTTAAGGTAAGAAATACCACACTCATGGCCCCGAGGAAGTGACATAGTGCTGTGTCCAGATTTGCCTCTTTCTTCAGACCCTTACAGGATTCTAACATGTCTGGTCTTCTCTTACTCTGTGTTGCAAATAGTTTTCTTTTCTGACTTCCTGTGATTCTTAGACTCTTCCCTAGAGCAGCATAAAAATTTAGGTGACTTGAAGCTCACATTTTGTATGATTCTCCTCTTTAGAGGAGCAGCACTGGGCCTGAACTTGGGAGCCCAACCGCCTGAACCCAGGTTCTGGCCCTGGCATTGGCCAGCCGTGGGACCTCATTTTCATGGTTGGCACTTGATTCTTAGTATTCAAGTCACTTCAGAAATACTCCGTCTAAAGCAGTTGCTGCTTCTTCCCTTACTTTCTCATAGAACCTATTTGTTTCTTCTTAGAATATCTGATAATTTGAAAATTTTTACCTTATTTTACTTGTATATTAAGTCCCTCTTCTGATAGGCTGTAAGTTCTGTGAGCACCTAGATAACTCTCACTCATCGTTGTGCACCAAGCATGAATTCCATTGTTGACCAAACATATATCCCATTGTATATCAAGAGTGTGTGTTCGTAGTCACTTATTTTAATAAATATTAATGATTGCTTAATTACTGATAATTGTCACTTATTTCAATAAATATTCAGTGAGTTAATTCTTGTATTGATTAATTATTGTGTACCCGACATACACCAGACCGTAATTAGTTTCTAGAGAAAAGTAGACTCAGAATCAGAAGTACTTGTGGAGCTTGTATTCTAGTAAAATAAGGCAGAAAATAAAGTAATAATTGCCCTGACTGAAGAAAGTGTTGTCAGAAAGCAAATAGAGCAAGGGAATGGGACAAAATGATGGGAGAGTATTTTTTGAGAAGGTGATCTAGAAGGCCCCCTGTAAGGAGGTATTTTAGGGAAGGTATGAAAGATGGAAGGAGCAAGCAACATGAGGATGTGAATGACTGATATTTCAGGAAGGGGCATCGGCAGGTGAAGAGCCGTGAGGAGGAAAGAGCTGGTTCGTGGAGCAGAATGTGGCCCAGGGCAGAGGGAGTGAGAAAAGGAGAGGAGAGGAATGAATGAGTGCCATGCTAGTTCAGGAACTCATAGTTCAGGGACTGTGCATATACGTGTTTATTTGCTAGTTTTTTGTTTCTTGTGTATGTCCCGCCCCTCTCCACACACACCTGTGTGTCCAGAGAACTGGTGTGGGCTTTTCCATTCCATTACAAAGACTCTAGCCTTTAGTATCTTTAGGTTGTTGTTAAGACAGTCAACTTATCAGTTCACGTTAGGGTTTCTTTAACTTTATTTCTTCACTCTTCTTTTTTCCCCCTTCCAAACTATCAAAGAGGTAAATGTAAAAGTTCCATTTAAAATTTATTCAATTAAAAAAAATAAAATTTATTCAATTAAAAAAACCCCACCATAACCAATTACTTGTATCAATTTTTCTGAATTCTTTTCCAGACTTTTATAAACATTTACATTTTTCTAGTTATGACATTATAAATATTTCATTCCTCTTCAGTCTGATCCCTACCTTTTAAACACGTAAGAGCAAATTAAACAAAGTAAATTTTTCCTGCTGTGCTTTAGAAGTTTGGAGAATTTTCATTGGGGTTTTTTGTTTTCCCCAGTGCACTGGAGACAGGCTGGGCCCAGGGGGGCACAGACCTTCTGTTCACCTCCTGCCTTGTAGGCTGCTTCCCCAAGGAGACGTTTCTCAGTTCACTCGTGAAAGTGAACTGCTGGCCTGTGAACAGACACTTTCTGGTTCTTATCTTCCACCCTTACTATTTGTCATACACGTCTTTCCCTGTTCTTGTCGGTGGTCCTCTTCCGCTGTCAGGTAATCCACCCTTCCCCACTAGTCTTTCCTCATGGTATTAAATTCTTTTTGCCTTTCACTTCCTGAGAGTTGGCTGACCTGTTTCTTCCCTTTGGGACTCAGTCTTTTCATTCTAGTTTAATTTAAAAAACCACTGGAGTCTCTCCTTTCTGCATCTATGCGTTATATGCTCTAAAAACTACCATCTACCTCCAGCCTTTCGGCTGTGACTATGTTAATACAGAAATATTTGAAATATTGATTAGAAGGAACCTTATCCGTCATCTGACTACCTATCCCATCCACTGTAGCTAACAGGCCATTTAATTAATCTGAATAAACAAGAAGAAATTACTCTTTTCAGTTATTACCTAAGTTAATCTTAGATGGTTTTGAGTTTCTAAGGAATTACTTTGCCATTTAGTGGAAATGATAAATCACATTCCACAGCAATTCAGTAATTCTCACTCAGCTTGAATTTCTAATATTTAAAGTGAATGTTTTAAATCCAAATGTATTAATGAAACTATATTAATACTCATTAGAATCACAGAGTTAAATAACTTCTGATTGTCAGCTTTTCGTGCTTTCTTCCTCCTTTTTTTAAAAATAAAAGTTATCTGTCTCCCTCGTCTTAACACTGTGCTTTACTTTTTTTTAAAAATAGACTTTGTTTCTTTTTTAGAACAGTTTTAGATTTACAGAAAAATTAAGAAGACAGTTCCATATACGCTGTATCCAGTGTCTTCTCTTACTAACACCTGACATTAGTAAGCAAATTCACAAGTTGTAAATTTGTTACAATTAATGAATCAGTACTGATGTTATTTTTAAAAATATTTTGAATATGGTTTGATCTTACTATAAACTTAGGTAAATTTCCATATCCATTCCTTCTTTGTCCTCTCTCAGCAGAGTTTTAAAAAGTTTGCATTATTTTGTGAAATAATATTGTCTGCCATACAAAATACTTCTATCTAAAACCTAACAAAAAATAGTAGAAAATAAGAGTGAGCCCCTTTGCAGAATATTTTTAATGTTCCTCATGAGCACTCTTTGCTCACTATATATAGGCTAATTGACTTTTTTTCTTTTTTAAGACAGTTGTATATAGTGGAAAAATAGCACCAGTTTGTAGGTAACACATGTATTTAAACAGATGGAATTTAAGCAGAGCAGTAAAACTATACAGAGAACATTTCCTTTCTCTCTTACTTGGGTTAATTCTCTTTGCTTAGGCAGTACGATAAGGAAAACCTGATTGATAGGCACCAGTTAGACTTCTCTTTCATTACCAAGCCGTATATCTTTTCATTCTTGCCCAAAATTGTGTTGTTTCAAGGGCTTTGAAAGCATATAGCTTTCTCAGATCAAGGATAAAGTGTGTCATTCATTTTGCCCTTGGGTACGCTCAATCTGTGAAATACATAGAACAGTTAAAATTGAGACTTGTGCTGTAAATTTCCATTTTATTAGAATCTGCCTTCATGGCTTTTAAAAGTATTTTGAAAATATCAGCTATCTTTAAAAATATTAAAATAAAATATATTGCTTGTAAACAAGTGTGCTTTATTAGGTGTCAGCCATGTTTCCCATGGCTCATTGGTCGCAACTGAGAATAAATACAATAACATTTCTCTTTGCAACTTTTTCCCCATAGGTTTATTTATGTTTACCCAACGTCCGATCTCTTACCGAGGGACACTGCCTGATAGTCCCTTTGCAACACCACAGGGCTTCCACCTTACTGGATGAAGACATCTGGGAGGAAATTCAGGTCAGCATGGTCATTTCATCATTGTAATGCGCAGGAGCAGTTTTTACAAAATAATTGCCAGTGGGTTTCTTTATTACCTTTGTCCAGTTTACTTTCTGAACTTACACATTTGTATACATTTCCCTAGTTGTGTACATCTCTAGATCATGTTTTCACCACTCACTCCCTTTTTAGTTTATTTCCCTTATGTGCTCCCTGTTTTGAAGGGTTTTTTAAAAAAATTTTTTTACTGAGATATAACTGATGTATAGCCTTACTAGTTTCAGGTGTACATCTGAAAGCTTTTGTGTACTAAACAAACCGTGACAAAGTAATAAGTATTTTTACTTAAAAAATCAGTGTAAGATTTCTAATCTCTACTTTTGTGGAGCAGGAGATAGCCATTCTTGACAAAGTAAGGTAATAAAAGAGATTTTCAGACAATAAAAAATAAATTTTGGAAGTCAGAGGTTCATATTCAGCATTTGCCATATTTTCCTGTAATGGAATTGGTCTCTGCTGCTGTGATTTTGCTATCAGCCTTTACTTTTATACTTTTCCCTTTATTACCTGGCCCAACTTTTAGATTCAGGATTTTTCTTCCCTCCCCTCCCCTCCCTTTCCCTCCCTTCCCCTCCCCTTCTTTTTGTGGCCGATTCTGCAAGAAACTGGAAGGCACGACATGGGTGAAATTGCTACTGAATTATTTCAAGACCTCATAATGACCAAAAAAGAAAAAAAATAAAACTCTTCATTTTTCTAATATTTGACAGTTGAATAGGGGTTACAGGGACCCCTAGTTAGAAAAAGTGAAAATTGTAAGACTGTAAAAGACACTATGTACTGGTCTTTGCATCATGTTGCTAAAGATGCCCAAAGAGGAGATATTTTGACCACACGTTGTGAAATTCAGTCTCTTACTCCTTGTAATCTTTATGTTTATGCTGTGAAAGTAAAGGGCAGACTGTTACCATATATCTGTGGCCAGGCATGGGTAAGAATGTGGACAAATACACTTGATGTGGGAAAAAATTTTTTTCTAGTAGTGGATGCCAGTGCAGTAAATAATTTAAAGTGGAAGTATGCAAATTTGGTTTTCAGAATTATTTTGAGACTTTTCTGGAATGTCTTTTTAAAAATGTATGCATGCAAAACTGATTTAACTTAGAGCAAAATACAGTGCCAAAAAGGTTTTAAGTAATACAGGAATCTAGTCTGTGTGTTTTATATTTCTGTAAGAAATTAAGCCACTTGATAGAAAACATTGAGGTGGATAAAGAAGAAATGTATTCATTCAGTAGATACTGAGGACATGAATGTCGATAATCCCGGTGTCCTGAGAAATGCAGAGATAAAATCATTAATTCTGCCCGTAGGTATGGTGTATTTTCGTACAGGTTATATTGCACTTCAGTGGATTTGGGAGCCGTATGCACTATGGAAAATTGAATGAGGGAGGAGAGCCAAGTTATCTTACACAGAGAATAGCATTATGGCTTTTTGTGTGATAAGAGAATTAGTTGTTACAAGTTGTAAATTAGTATAAGACAGTGAGCAAATAAAGTATTTGAATTCTAGCTTATTTAAAGAAATGTAGCTTTGGGGATTTTTGTTCTTAACTTCAAATATATCCAGAAGTTCAAGTTGGGGCACCTGGCTGGCTCAGTCAGAAGAGCATGCGACTCTTGATCTTGGGGTTTGAGTTTGAGCCCCATGTTGGGTATAGAGATTACTTAAAAATAAAAAACCTTAAAAAAAAAACCTTCAAGTTAATCACGCCCTGGTAAATATCTTTATGGTTATTCCCCCCTTCTAGAGAATATTTAACAAAGATTATTTGACTTAGGAAAAAATAATGTTTGGAAATGCAGGAGCCACTTTTTCTAAGTGATGTTTATCCCCATCCTCTAGTAACATTTAAATTTAATTTTGGATCTTATATTTAATAGAAAATGCAAAACTAAGTTTCAGCACAGCATATGGGAATAATCACAGATTTTGAATGAATAGGAGCCAGGTTTTTTAGTTTCATTAACTATATAGTGAAGCTTGGTCCCCTTTAAAGTTATTCTTATCAGTTTGACAGATAGGTTTGAGCTTATGTTATCGTCAGACACCGTGGATCCATTATTTAAATACCCCAAATTACCGGTGTGGTGGTGGGGTCATTGCCTACAGTGGGCTTTGCTGCTGAGCGGTGTGATGGGGCCATTTCCCTGGGAAAGCTCCAGTATTGCACCCTCAGGTCTTTTTCTGGGGGCAATCAGACTCTCCAGAGACAATTCTTCCCATCTCTCACCTGGTGCATCTGAGACGGTTTGCTCCTGTTCTGGCAGACGAGTGGGGGAAGAAGGCTGGGGCAGCAGAATTTAAACACTGTGTAACATTTCCTGTAATGCCCCCGTTTTCAGACTCCAGCTGTGTCAGGTTTTGCCAGCCCAGCAAACTTACTGTTGACCTTCTACAGAGAATAATGCGACAGCGTTCTGCTGGTGTTGAGGGTATCGGCGTGTTAATTGCTTTTTTCAAAAGACTTCCATCTGTGCCATTTGCTTTTTGCTACACCTTCACTCTCCTTCTGTAACCGCTTGGTGCTTACCAGTTCTTGAGCCTTGTGAGGGTTCTTTCTGTAGTGCAGGATGGCTGTCTTCTCTGCTACCCCTGCTGATCCCCTCCCGCCACACCTGCCAGGGATGAGCCAGCTTGCTGATGTTTAAGTCAGTTATTATGGAGCGATCTGATTTCCAGTGAGGCTTCTCTCGTTCTCTTTGTTCCAGTAATTTGGGCTGTTTTAAAAATTACTTTAATGTCATTTCTGAGTGGCTACTCCATGGAGGGCACAGAGTTAAATATATGGATTCTATCTCATAACATTTATCTCTGGATAACTTTACCTTTGGACATGTTCTATTTAGAAAATCTGAATAAATTATAGTATTAATATTATATGATCAACCTTACATAGCTTTGATATTTATATTTCCAAGTATAATACTTTAATTTTCATTTCAAAAAGTTTTACTTGTATACACCTGAATTGTTATAATGTGACTTGATACAAATTAAGAATTGCAACACTCTAGTATAGCTTACTTAAATATATTGTAAGGAATTTTAGTCTAGATATGTTAACTAAAATGAGGAATGGCATGTAGGTGAGTAGTCATAGTTTAGAAATGTGGAAAATAGTGATTACCCAATGGGTAGAGTTTTTTCTACTAGAAAAATGGGAATGTTATATAATCCCCATAATATGGGGATCTACATCTCTGTGAAGCATAAAATAGTTTTGGTATGTTATAATAATGAACTAAAAAACTTTCTTCAGTGTTTGGTTGTTGTATAACTTAAAGAATGAGTATTATTTAAATACGTATAGTGTATGTGTTATACTGAGCTTCGGGAAGATCCTTCTTTAGTGGAGCGGGTAACCTCAAATTCTTTCATTAAACTCGTGTTTTTCAAGTACAGTTTTTTTATGCAGAGAGAAGTACTTGAGTGTTTGTGTGTGTCCTGCTTGTATGATGTTTATATTATCATAGTGAACTATTCTTGCATCACTACTAATTTAGTACCTTTAAGTTTGCATTTGTAATTCATGACTCTGTAATTCATGACAGACGTCTTCCTCACTGTCATCCACATAGTATTTAGAACAAGCATCGAAACAGTTAAACCAGGAAAGGGCTGTGGATCAACAGGAAAGCAAGGAAGTTTGCGAGACAATGTTACATTGTCGGTGCTGCTGCTGCTTTATATACATTTTCTCCTTTCTTCAAAGAAGCTTAGTTTTCAAATAGGTAGTTCTACTCCAGCAATGGTTTTCCTTTTTCTAGCCCGTAAGATTATGTTACCACTGCACTAGGTAATGAAATAAGTAACAGTTCATCGAAAATATTCATAATAAATAAAAATTCACAAACGGTAGCAGTTAACAACATAGAGACAGTCTAAAAAACTATCTTATAAAACCAGCTTTGTATATTTTTCCCATTTTGTTTTCTAAGTGTTTTGTGCAAGTGTGTTTGTTTTCTAAGTGCTTACTAGGCCTGCGAAGGTAACTTTTGGGAAAAACAACAGGGTAGAGGCGGGAATGGATGAACGGTTGTCACTTCCTGGCTCGTGAGCATTGTCAGTCTTAGCACCGATGTCTGTGAATCGTCCATCGAATTGTGGTCACTGCTGTTGCAAACAGAACCGAACTCACAGTGCTCAAGACAGGAAAAGTTAATCTCTTATGTCACGGTCCAGTGTGGGTTGGGCAGTTCCCAAGGCAGATCGCCCCCAGACATTTAATTGGGTATCCAGGCTCCTTCCATCATCAGGCTCTCCTGTGGTGGGGTCCTCTTTCAGGACCTTGGATGGAAGAAAATGAATACAAGAAGGCACACTGCCCCTTCACTGTTTCAAGGGACACATAAGTCACTTGTCACAAGTGACACCTATCATTTCTAGATACATTCCATTGCCCAGAATTAAATATGTCCCCACCTAAGTCCCGGAGAGGCTGGGAAATCTAGTCTTCTTCTTTGCCCAGGAAGAGGAAAATGAAACAGTTTAGTGAACATGGCTTTTCTTGGTAAGGTTTGTTGTCTGCAGAAATCAGATTGGGGCCATGGCAACTATAAAATTTGAATGACCACTTTCACCATGTAGATACCTATACCAGTATTTTATATTTTATGATTTTTTACCATAATTTAACCTCAATTGTGTGTGCACTGTTAATTTGATTTTATGAAGTGTAGTACAAGATTCAGAGGATTTTTAAAGGGGAAGCAATCCTATATAGTCATCTCTAATGATTTAGCTAACAAGTCACCTGACAATGAGATTATTAGACTATTAGCCAAGACTTTGACAACAAATTGAGTCTTTAAAAGAGGCTTTGCTGAACTTGTCTACAGCTCTGGTCAGAAATGAAAAGCAAATCCTGTGTCTGTTGCTTACTAGGTATCTTTGTAGTTTATCTCAATGTATAATTATTTGATTTCCTTTTTTCCTACTTGTTCTTGTTTTATGAAATGAGTACAAAATGGAAGCGTGACAAGTCATTACTGACAAGTGATCATCGGAGGCCTGGTGGAGTCCCAGGACCCCCACCCCCCAGGCAGCAGCAATAAGTAGCTTCTCCCCTTTTGGGGTGTCCGTGGAGGCTGAGTGGGGAAGCTGAACAGCTGTCTGCACGTGGCAGTCGCTAGGCAGTGTCTGAGCCACAACCTGGCTGAATCTCCAGGGAGTTAGGCTGAGCTAAAGCCAGGAACCTCAAAAGGTGATGTGATTCCACCTGTACGACATTCTTGAAATGGTAGGATTAAAGAAATGGAGAACACAGTAGCGGTTTTGCCCATGTGATGAGAGGGAGTGTGGCTGGGAGCGTTGGGATTGCTCTGTGCCTTCACCGTGTCCCTGTTAATATCCTGATTGTGATGCTGTACTGTGGTTTTGTAAGATGCTACCGTCGGGGGAAACTGGGGTAGAGGTGTATGGGATCTCTCCATTTTCTACAGGTGATCTGTAGTCCTAATTGAACAATTTAATTAAGATATTTGAAAGTTATAAATTAGCTGACAAATCTAGATTAAAAAATGTTTCAAAAATAAATTTAATAAGGTGGGGGGGGGCGTGCCTGGTGGCTCAGTCAGTTAAGTGTCTGAATCTTGGTTTCGGCTCACATCATGATGTCACAGTTCATGAGATCGAGCCCCGTGTTGGCCTCTGTGCTAACAGTGGGGAGCCTGCTTGGGATTCTCTCTCTGCCTCTCTCCCTCTTGTGCACTCTCTGTCTCTCTTTCAAAAATAAATAAACTTTAAAAAAAATAAAAAAAAATCTTTCTTCCTCCTACTTAGACAAATATACTAACACTTAATAAAGATAGAATAAATATATGACACTCTACAAGGCCAAGTTTGAATTTCGAATTCTTAGACACCTTGGTGGTGTGGGGAGAGTCAGCTTCTGGCTACAGCCTTCAGCCTGGTCCCCTTTCTTCTAAGCCCTGACATCATCCTGTACCACAGGGGATGTCCTGTGCATACCTGTGAGCATCTGGACGGCGTGTCTGTGCTCCAGGACTCAGGGTATGAAATAATAAATATGTAAATAAGTAGAAAAGAATAAAAAGTAGGGATTTTATAATAACGCTGAGTTCTTTGGGAAAAGAAAACACTCTTACTGTTCCACCGTAGTATATTTGACTTTGATACACTCGGTGGGACATGATTGTACGTGAAAATAGGGGATGCTTGAGTATACAAGGTCCAAGTGCAGGGTCAGCAGACGTGTGTGGGAGCCAGTGGATGAAGATGCTGTGAGCCTAGGGAGATACTGGGAAGTGGGTTCCACACCCACCTTCCAGGAGGTACCTTCTGTGTTTTGTGGTTGTTTCCCTCTGATTTTACCATCTGTTCTGCCTATTTTACTCCTTGAGTTTGATTTTATCTCTTCCTTGTCTTATTGTAGTCTATTGGAACATTTCCAATATATGCACAAAACTCGGCAGAGTAAGTTTCAGTTTAAAAGGAAAAGTTGGTTAGGGGCGCCTGGGTGGCTCAGTCGCTTGGGCTGACTGACTTCGGCTCAGGTCATGATCTCACGGTTCGTGGGTTCGAGCCCCGCATCGGGCTCTGTGCTGACAGCTCAGAGCCTGGAGCCTGCTTCGGATTCTGTGTCTCCCTCTCTCTGCACCTCCCCTGCTCGTGCTCTGTCTCTCTCTGACTCTCAAAAAATAAATAAATGTTAATAAAAAAAAAAAAAGAAAAGTTGCTTAAATATGTGAAATGATATAGTAGATTTAGAAAGTAAAGTAATGGTAAGGTAACAGTACAGAATCTAAACATTGTTGACCATTTATTTTTTATTTTAAAGGGATTTAGTGTACCTTTTATTGTTTTCCATATTTTGTCTGTAAGTGTTTTAGTTACCTCATCATTTTATTTTCTTCAGATGTTTAGGAAATCATTGGTAAAGATGTTTGAAGATAAAGGGTTGGACTGCATCTTTTTAGAAACTAACATGAGCATGAAGAAGCAGTACCATATGGTTTACGAGTGCATTCCTCTCCCGAAGGAAGTGGGCGACATGGCTCCCATCTACTTTAAGGTATTCTGGATACTTTTGCATGCATCCTGTTTCACAACAGTGCTGTTTTATGAATACGGTTATCTTTTTTCTTGTATTTTTTGTCCTTATATACTAATATCAAACTTTATATAAAGAAATGCAGTAAAGCACACAAAAAAATTCTTTGTAAATTTCTGTAGAGAGAAATTTGGGATTTTGACCTTTAAAAAGCATGCTTATTTGAGAGTGCCTGGGTGGCTCAGTCGGTTGAGTGTCCAACTTCAGCTCAGGTCGTGATCGCACAGCTTGTGAGTTTGAGTCCCGCATCAGGCGCTGTGCAGACAGCTTGGAGCCTGGAGCCTGCTTTGGATTCTCTGTTTCCCTCTCTCTTTCCCCCTCCCCTGCTCACACTCTGTCTCTCTCTCTCTCAAAAATAAATAAACATTGAAAAAAAAAAAGCATGCTTATTTGTAAGTATGAATATACTGTTGAATGGCAGTTTATGATTTCTATTTTAATTTGTCAGTTCTAAAATGAAAAATCAGGGTTTTACCTTGAAGTCCTTTGCGGTCAAAATTATAGTCGTAATTCTAGAAAACTCACTGAAATTCACAAGAGCTGGAGAGAGTTACATACAAATAGTCCATGTTACAATTGCTGAGACAAGTTACTGTTCTTTTAGTATTTAATACCTCATGATGCTGTTTGTAAGAAGAAACTAGTATCTAACCTTGACATACGTTTTTCGACATAATTACTAGAGTTTTTAATCAATTAAGTTTTATTATAATATTCAGGCAGCTTTTACAAGATAGCATGGTTTTGAGGCTGACCTGAATACATTATAATTTGTAGGCTAATATAAATGCATGTGTAGAAACGTATATGAAATAGTAACATGTAAAGTGAAAAATGGAGGCAGTGTTTTATGAAGTGATGCACGGAGACTTTCCCGTGCAACATTTAGACGATACAGGATGGGAGAGTTTATTCGTGGACTGGACATCCCAGTACAAAGGATGGTGAGACTTGTTGAGGTTAATGAGGTGGTGAAAATACGCTTTCTCTCTACAGATTTCTAAAAACAATTTGATTATTTGATTTTAAGAAATATACTAGTAAAGTAGGAGAAAGAGCCAACTTGCCAGTTGTGTGTTAAGCAAAATCAGTTGGGAAAGAGATTATTATACTTTTCTTCATTTTTTTTTCTTTCTGTTTTTTGTATCTCCCCAGTAGAGTCTTAGGTGATTGTGACCACAGGCATTGAGGTAATAGGACATGTAAGCAGCCACTGTTGCTTATGTTGGGTGACAGAAATGTCATCACTTAGAACGGTGTGTCACTTTTCTACCCTAAACCTTTTATTTGATTTGCCTTCAGTTTTATACTGAATGTGCTATGTCATAGTATCAGCCCCAGTGCCCCATATGCCTTTTAAATATGGACCAGCAGTGTATCTGATGCTTTTAAACTGTGCTTATTTGAATGCTAATTTTATGTTTAAAATTTGCTTCATTAATGATGACAACTGTACAAAAATGAGAGTACTTGATACTCATCATCCTGGTTTTTCTATTAAATATTTCTTTACCATAAATACTAGTTCTGTTGCTTAGGCTCGGAGGTCTTACAATGCCGCATCTATCCATTTTTCCCCTTCATTTTTACTTCTTTGTTATAGGGCCAAATAGTTCAAGTACTTCGTTGTCAGAAATTACTCTTTTGTGAAAAGAGCAGTAAAACTAAACAAATTTATTTGAGTAGGTTTCTATGAATGGGATAAGGAAGTTGTGAACTTTTATATTCACAAACTTTCGTTTAAATTAAATTGCTTAGGCTTATTAAGGATTGTATTTGTGGTGTAAAGTTGGGCTGAAGTTAGTACAAGAATTAAGAATGAGTAAATAATATTTCCTTTTTCCTAAAGATAGGACTTTAAAGAAAATTAAGGTCCAATTTTAAATAACGAATTAAAGCCTTAACCCATTTTAAATAATGAACCACCTACCATGTATACTCTATCTGTGATTAATTCACTGTGTTACTTTATTTTTAAACAGTCTCTTTGTGTTTGCTTATAAACTATTTTTTCATTAATAAATGGCTATTTCTTAGAAAGCCATAATGGAATCTGATGAAGAATGGTCTATGAACAAGAAATTGATCGATCTCTCTTCGAAAGACATCAGAAAGTCTGTAAGTATCTTTTTCTTGCCCTTGGTATAAGAAATGATCCTGATGTTTAGGGATCATTAATTGTCACATCTTAAGAAAGAGACCGTTTGGGGCACCTGGGTGGCTCAGTCGTTTAAGCGTCTGACTTCGGCTCAGATCATGATCTCACGGCCTGTGAGTTCGAGCCCCGTGTCGGGCTCTGTCGGGCTCAGAGCCTGGAGCCTCTTTAGATTCTGTGTCTTTCTGTCTCTCTCTCTGCCCCTCCCCTGCTCACACTGTGTCTCTCAAAAATAAATAAACATCAAAAAAAAAAAATTAAAAAAAAAAAAAAAGAAAGAAAGAGACCATTTGGCTGAGTGACCCAAGGTGAAGTAAGTAATTCTATGAATAAGAAATTCTTTTCATTCTACTTGGTCTAGCAAATGCTCCTTTGTTTAGATGCTTATGTGAATATTTATTCCTGACCTTCTGGCCTTGTGCCTTCCTCACCTTTTGGAGCAGTGCCTTCCTCACCTTCTGGCGCTGTGCCATTGTGGTGCCTACAGTTGGCTGTGACCACATCAGACTCTGCTGTAGGAGCTCCTGTAATGGGCTTCTCAGCCTCTGTGGAAGTAAGGAGAGGGGCCCTCTCGTTACTCAAATTATAATGAGGATAACATTTTCCTAGAGGCTCTATTTGATTTTGGAGTTCTTCCCTCCCCCCCCCCCCATATAAAGATTACCTGTTACAATCTTTAAAACAGTGGCTAAGTTAGATTATGGGTTCATTTTTCTTTAGGGGAGTTTCCCAACCGAGCTTCACAGCTTAGTCGATCCACAGACTCACTCTTAGACACGTTACACAAGTTGAGTACTGTCACAAGGACCTCTCTCTTTTCTAGACGTCTAAATGAACTGGAATAGAGATATACTAGAACTGTGGATCCTTTTTGGTTTTCTGTTCAAAACACACTTTACTGTACAGCCGTTCAGTGAGTGAGAGCTGTTTACCAGGCACTCTTCTATGTGCATTGCACGTGCTGGAACAGAACAGGGATGTGGACTCTGGGGGCGGGGCAGGCACTTCAGCCTGTGTGCTAGGTCATCCCTCTGCCCTCGTGTGTAAATAACGTTATTCGAGTGCAGCTACACCAGTTTGTTAGGTGCTGCTTTTGGAAGCTTTCGTGCAGCAAGGGCAGAGTGGAGAGTTGCAGCAGAGACTATGTAATCTTCAAAGCCCAGAACATTTTATTTAAATTCAGACTTTTATGTTTTCTTAAGTTTGCTGACCCTTGTTCTAATAGATGACACTAGGCTATTTTCTTCCGTATATTCTTTTTGGAAAGCCAGACTCCTGATACAGGTGACTGGTAAGATATCTCATTGCATTTATTATGTCCTACTCAAGAGATTGAAATTTCATTGCCTTACTGAAGATAGGTTTAATACAAAGGTAAAACATTGTCTATAGTCTTCTTTTCTCCCCTTGCTGGCGAATTCGACCAGACAGTATATTAACTCCCCCCTTAACAAATGTCCTTTTCATTTCTGTCTTCTCTGAGCCTATAGTAAAACGTATCTAGGGGGCAGCTGAGGGGTTCATTCAGTTGAGTGTCTGACTCTTGGATTTGCCTCAGGTCATGTTTCCAAGGTCATGGGATCAAGCCACGTGTTGGGCTCTGCACTGAATGTGGAGCCTGTTTGGAATTCTCTCTCTCTCAATCTCTCTCTCTCTCTCTCTCTCTCTCTCTTTCTCTCTGCTTCTTTCTCTCTGCCCCTCTCCCCTGCTTACATGCTCCCTCTGTCTCTAAAAAAGAAAAAAAGGATACCTAGCATACACACATCTATTATGCCTGAGTTTTTCACTTCTCATCATCTCCATTGCCATTAAATATTCTTTTTTTTTCTTTTTTTTTCTACATTTCTTTATTTTTTGAGAGACATAGACAGAGCACAAGTTGGGGAGGGGCAGAAAGTGAAGGAGACACAGAATCCGAAGCAGGTTCCAGGCTCCGAGCTGTTAGCACAGAGCCCAATGCGGGGCCCGGACTCACAAACCGTGAGATCATGACCTGAGCCGAAGTCAGACGCTTAACCGACTGAGCCACCCAGGTGCCCTGCCATTAAATATTCTTTTATAACATGATTTTAATGGCATTTGAAAGTATTTCTAAGTAGAAGTTTTTAAAGATACATATTATTCTCTATTTGCTATCCTGTGTATGCAGTTTTCTTCCTGGTGAACCATCTAGTACCTATTTTAAGTTTGTTTTTTAAAATGTGTTCAGTACTTGAGTCAAATGCCTAGGGAGTTTTAATATTTTAACTAATATGGAAAATCTGAAACAGATACAGACCTTTGTAGGAACAGTAGTTGTATATTCTACTTGGAAGCATTGCCGAGATCCCAAGAGTTGCCTTTCTAAGTCATCACATAGTATCTGAGAGTCACAGCAGACAGGGAGTGGGCCAGATGACATCTCTGGTCCCTTTTAGCTTTAGGATTCGATAATTATGTGGATGGAATTGTGAAGAGAACTTGAGTATTAGGAATAATTCTAAAGGAGGTCACTTTTTAGGTTAATAAGCTTTTCAGTGGCTTTTTAAAATGATAAAAGTGTTTCTGAGCACAAAGTGAACAATCTTGACTTATTTTAATGTTATTTCTATTCTGGAAGAACCTCATTATACTTATTTTTAAAACTCTGTGTCCTTGGTAGTTTCATAAAGTGTTTTACCTGCTTTGTGGGGTGGGGTGATTTTTTTATTCAAGTAAATTCTTGGCTTCTGGTAATTTATTCTGATTCTTTGTTGATTTATGTTTTTCTGCTGTGAGTATGAGCTTCTCTTTTTGTGCCCCCTTGCTCCCTTTCTGGGCCCTGATTTCTCTGTAGTTGTGTGAAGTTCGTGGCAATACACAGGGAAACACAACTGTGTGCTCAGTGCAGAGCACTTGTGTGTTATCAACTAACTTGTCAACAACACTGCTCCGTTTTCACAAGGCTGTGACATTGAGATTTCATGTGAATTCTTTCTCAACTTTTAATGTGATGATTGTAAGTTTAATTTTGTGATAGCTATAATTAAAAAACATCTAACACATTTAGGGATTTTTAAGACTGAGGAAAGTCCATGTCAAGGAAAATTTGGGTTCACCCAGAGACCTTCAAGCTCAAGGACAATTAGAGCAAGTCAGGAGTAATACCTGGAAATATTGAAAGGGGCAGATTCAAATATTACTGTTTTGTTGTTGTTGTTGTTGCTGTTTACCATCAGTAAAATGTTTTGCCATAGTTCTGTCAGTGTCTTTCAAGAGTGATACCAGAGGTCGTTCCCTCTGTCTGGCCGAGGCAGGAAAAGCCAAGTGGTAAGTGTGCACGCGCTTTGATACTAGAGCCTTCATGGCGCCTGCTGACGAGCCACCGTCCTGATGAGACAGCCGGTTGTCCCCAGGAGCCACAGGGAGAGGACAGACAAACTCGTGGCAGCCCCCGCTCCTTGCAGAGCAGTGGTGTGTTTACTGTGCCGTCTCGGCACTTACGTCCTGAGTTGTTGAGTCAGTCACTTGGCATGGATGTTCGTTTCCTACCGGCGACGGAAGGACACAGATTTATTTTGCAGTCCTGGAGGGCACAAATACGAAATCTGCTGCACTGGACTCAGATCAAGGTGTTAGCAGGTGTGCGTTCCTTCTGGACGCTCTAGGGAAGAATCCGTTCCCTTCCCTTTTCTGGAAGCCACTCGAGATTCCTTCCTTCATCTTCAGTTCCAGCGGTGTGGGATCTTCCAGTTTTTCTCTGATGCTGACTCTCCTGACTCTTACTTTTAAGTATCCTTGTGATTGTATTGGGCCCACGAGGATAACCCAGGATATCTCCTCATTTGAATATCCATAAACTAATTGCATGTGTGAAGTCCCTCTGCCGTATAAGGTAGTATATTCATGGCAAATAGAGGATTAGCATATATTTCAAGGGCCATTTTCCTGCCAGGTACAATATGTTACAGACAAAGGGCATGGCCCCCATCCTTACAGATTGCTTCCTCAAGTTCCCTCTCCCTTGAAGTGCTGTCTGGTAGTTAGCGTAGTTCCGTAACTTTGTTTTGGCCATTCCCATTCATGCCTCACGTACAACGCTCTGCGTCACCTACCAAAAATATTCTTAGGGAGTCCTCTATCCTTTTTGCTTTGACCACCATGTTTGCACAAAGCCCTGTTGTTTGGAAACCAGGAAAGGCAGTAATATTTGAATGACCTTCTCTGTGTGAGGCATCGGGCTTACCCTGGGTGCGCAACTTCTAGTTCATCCTCGCAGCAAACCTCTCAGTTCTTCATATTTCTCAGGAGACCCCGAGGTGGTAAATGACTGGCAGAAGGTTCAGAGCTTTGATTACAGGCCTTCTCAGTCTCTTGACTTTATTTTTTCCTGACTGTCTAGGTCGTGTACTTGTTTATCCTATTCTGAAAATGTGAAAGTAAGAAAAATAAATAAAGCCACAAAGCAGTAACCTGTTTTCCCTGCATTTGATGTTATATACTATTATATAGTGTGTGTATATATATATATATATAATATATACATATAATGTGTATATATATATATATAATATATACATATTATATGTATATATTATATATATACATATAATATGTATATATTATATATATACATATAATATGTATATATATAATATATACATATTATATGTATATATATATAATATATACATATTATATATATATTTGATGTTATATTCTACTATTTGATGTTATATACTATTTTATAAACTGATTTTTTTACAACATTAACTACTTATAGTGAAATAGACATGTGGGATTCAGGGCCAGAATGAGCATGTGTGTGCGTGCGCGTTTACACGTTTGTGCGTTTGCGTGTGTGTGTGTATGTGTGTGTGTGTAGAAAGGAGAGAGGAAAAGATCATAGTTAGTCCTGGAGATACTTTGAAATGAGGTTGGTTAACTAAATATTGTTATACCCACCTCACCAGTTAAGAAAAAATTATGATTGGGTTTAATTTATTTTTGATAAATAAATGGTAATAAAAATATTATGAGCAAAGCTCTAAGTATATGGTTAGGCCTCTCTTCCTGTTCTGTTTTGTGAGGGAAATATAGGAATGATACCCTTATTCTCTGTGTAGTTTAAAGAAAATTATTCTACTGTTATCTATATAAAAACACTACCTTTTCTTGCTGTTTTCCTCAAAGACAGGAAAAGAATTGGTTTTGATTATAGCTAAAGAGCTATCTGGCTGAAAGGCTACCAGATGAAATGTTTGACTCTGAAAGTTACGTCACTACGTATTCTTGAATTGGAAATTTATCATATGCTCTTGTTGTGAAGGGTTGCCTAACTTCCCTCATATCCTAGAGCAGGAGAAGGGATTGCACAGAACTTGCCGATTCCAGGCTGTACTCATGTGTGATTTATCTGTTTATTTAGGTACCCAGGGGCTTACCTTACTTCTCTGTAGATTTTGGCCTCCAAGGAGGGTTTGCCCACGTCATTGAAGATCAACATAAATTCCCTCATTACTTTGGGAAGGTAAGCTCACAAGTTTAATAAAATTCCAGAGTGTTGTAGCAGTTTGGTAATAACACTTTTCTTCTTTCAAAGGGAAATCAAAACTTGGGGCACAATATAGAGTGAAGTTGGTGAGTGCTCTTCTACCCAGTTTTAGAGAGAGAACCTCAAAGCTGCCAATAAAAATACCTCAGACTGTTGCTAACAGTCAGGAATGTCCCTTTGGAACCCACCATTTTGTGACACCGTCGAGAGTGAGGGTAGCCGTTTTCCTGTGGAGGCAGCCGGCCTCGTGCCACAAGGGTGACACTCTAGACACCCACAGTGAGTTTGCTCGAGGTGACTCCGCTTTGTGGAGGCTGTCCTTCCTTTCATCTCACCGATGGGGGAGCCGGGCTGCAGACAGGTTATGTGACCCGGTCACGCGCTTCTAAGGGACAGAACTGGTCCATGCACCTCTCATTCCTGGTTGAACCTGAGAACGGATGACCTCACGTCTGCACTTACGACGAAGCACCATGTGGTCCGAGAAGAGTATATGACTGAGTCATTTCACACGGTTTCTGGGCACATGTCTGCATGGCGATCGTAGATCACCATTCGTTTCACTGCTGGGGGTGCAGCCACAAAGTAGGGTCCACTGCGTATCTGGGAAGTAGGTGAGGTAGTGTCAGGCGCTAGAACGAAACTAACGTGGCCGCTGCAACAGTCAAAAGAAGTCTGGGCAGTAGTAGTTCTAGAAGTGGCCTTTGAATCGAGTCTGGCTCAGGCTTTCCTGCTCATACTGTCCTCTGACTAGAGGAGCCCTCGCGAACTCTGCCCTGGGGCCCCTGTCTCCCTCCTCACTCTCATCTCCCCTGTATGGCCGTCCTCTACAGTGAGTAGGCTCGCGTCAGGAGGAATCTCGACCCCAGAGGTTCGGATTCAGAACTGTTTATTCTGTTGCCTTTAAAATGTTAGAGGCCCCAAGTCACATGCATTTTTGAACTGTTGAGATATAGTACAGAAACGTGTTTGAGAAATTTTCAAAATGTTTTTTCACAGAGTTAATTAGAAAGAAATTTGTTTTCATTGCTCTGAAAACCCCTGTTGTTTTAATCAATAGAACTCTATAACTGAAGACTCTCAGACTCTGGATTCCTTCCTTCCTTCCTTCCTTCCTTCCTTCCTTCCTTCCTTCCAGCCTGATTTTTTTGAAAACAAAGTAAAATACCCATTTTTTTTTAATTTTGTAAATTTAATTGGGAGATTGCAGTCCTGAACAAATATGTTTATATGATACTGTTTAAAAAGAAAGCTTCCTCAGTTAGCATGGCATCGCTGATCCGTTTCCCCCCAGATTTGCTTCTCAAGAAGCTGCCTGTGAGCCCAAGAACTCCCTTCAGCCTGCTGCCTAAGCGAGTGTTCAGAGAGCAGGAGGGGGATGGTCTCTTTCCATTCACAGCTGCTTCTGTTACCAAGACTCAGTGGTACCTGTATGGTACCCATAAGACAAAACTTGGTATTTTACAGAGACAGTGTTAGGCCAGTTCATAAACTAGGCTTGCTTAAACTACATTGCTTACTTGGGCTGATGCCAAGAAAATCCTCGCATTAAATCTAAATTTAGTCTTGATGTTTTCTAAAATTACTCTCTTTGTTAGGCCCTTTATTTCTGTTTCTCAGTGAAGGAGCTTACACTAAGCCTTTTCTGATATATCCAATAACTAGAATCTTCTTTTTTTTTGAGTCTCCATGTAGTCTGCAATGGCATTTACCTTATTCTGCTCTTTAAGACAGTTCTTTGTGTAGTTGGTCATTCTTCTGGTCCTACCACAGGCCCACATTCTGTTAGTTCTCTGAAGACAGGTAGATGTATGTTAGTTATCTTTGTATCCCCAACGACATTTGGTACTTGCTTGTACACAGTATGTCCCCTTGGTAAAAATGTTAAGAGCGTGTCCAGGATCTCACCACACAGCCCTGTGGAAGTAGACTGAACATGCAGAGTTTGACCCTCAGCCCAGTGTTGTCCTGTGTTGCCATACTGCCCTCCCGTAAGCATTGCACGTTTCCCCCGTATCCTTGTGTATGTGGATACTCACAGGCATAAATTGCATTACTTTCTGTAGCTAACAGCACAGGAAGAGAATCATGAAGGAAGTAATATAGGATAATGAAAGCAGTCAAATCAAAATCCATTTCTTACAGGAGTTTGGAATGTGACTCTTAAAAGAAGGTGGTTTATAATTTTTAATTCTTTGTTTATTTGGATTATTAGTATTAAAATATGATTCTAGGGATGCCTGGGTGGCTCAGTCGGTTGAGTGTCCGACTTCGCTCAGGTCATGATCTCAAGGTCTGTGAGTTCGAGCCCGACGTCGGGCTCTGTGCTGACAGCTCAGAGCCTGGAGCCTGCTTCGGATTCTGTGTCTCCCTCCCTCTCTGCCCCTCCCCTGCTCATGCTCTGTCTCTCTCTCTCTCTGTCAAAAATAAATAAAACATTAAAAATAAAATAAAATAAAATAAAATATTCTATTTCCTGAATAAAGATCTCCAGCTAATAGTAGAAGAAAATGGCTTATAAATATAAGGGGTAGTAGAGAGAATGTTGGCCTGAGATTCAACTGCAGTCCGACACCAGAGTTAATAACTGTTGCATGTTGGCTAACTTTTTCTCCATACTGGTTACCAGAACAGCTCATGAGGACCAAATTAATTAAATGTCACGCTCCCTTCCTCCCCTTTGCACCCTCTCTGGTAGATGTGCTAACAAGCAACAAAACGGACAAAGAACATGACAAGAGACAAAACTAGCACTGCTAGAATTCTAGGGCTTGCATAGTTAGAACTAACTGAAAACAAGATTTTTTTCCCCAAGTTTTCATTTAAAGTCCAGCTTGTTAACATACACATGCAGTAATAGTTTTAGGTGTAGAGTTTAGTGATTGACCATTTACATACAGCACCCTGTGCTCATCACAGCAAGTGCCCTCCTTAATCCCCATCACCTGTTTCTCCCATCCCTCGCCTACCTCTCCGCTGTAGCCATCAGTGTGATCTCTGTGGTTAAGAATCTGTTTCTTGGTTTGCCTCTCTTTTTCCCCCCCCCCATGCTCATTTGTTTTGTTTCTTAAATCCCACATATGAATGAAATTGTAGCCATTTGTCTTTCTCTGCCTGACTTACTTCACTTAGCATTATACTCTCTAGCTCTATCTACATCGTTGCAAATGGCAAGATTTCATTCTTTTTGATGGCCAGCTAATATTCACATGTTCTTTATCCATTCATCAGCCAGTGGACACTTGGGGTCTTTCCATAATTGGCTATTGTAGATAGCGCTGCCGTAAACATTGGGATACATGTACCCTTCGAATCTGTATTTTTGTATCCTTTGGGTAAATACCTAGTAGTGTAATTGTTGGGTCATAGGGTAGTTCTGTTTTTAACTTTTTGAGGAACCTCCATACTGGAAAGTAAGATTTTTTAACTTGAAACTAATATGTGTGTAGAATTTGAGTATCATCTTGGAGAACTACTGACTTTTATACCTAGTATAAATATAAATAGAAATAGTTTCATTCTGTTTTCAGCATTTATACATATATGTGTCTGTATTTCTCTCATTCTTTAAAAGGAAATCATTGGTGGGATGTTGGATATAGAACCCAGGCTGTGGAGGAAAGGGATCCGGGAAAGCTTTGAGGATCAGAGGAAGAAGGCCCTGCAGTTCGCTCAGTGGTGGAAACCATTCGACTTCACCAAAAGTAAAAAATGTTGAGTCAAGCCTTTCAGTTTTTAAATGTCTTCTTCAGATTCCTTTCAGTTTTATTTCTATTCTGTCTCAACAACTGACCCTCAGGCCACAGGGAGAGAAAGTCCTGCTCTGGATCTCGGATGCCTGTGCATCACCGGATTGTTTCCTTTCCTACCTTGTCCTGCGCCCTTCCCTGTTGTCATTGGGGAGCAGGACCGGATACGGGGTGACCCTGCGTTCCCGCTCTGTCCCTGCGTCTTTGTGTTCCGACCAGTACAGTTAAGATGTGGAAGGACTTTCCTGAAGGACTGCTGAGGAGGGACAGCAGATCACCGGTTCAGAGGGAGGTGGGGCTGCTTCAAGGTGGTGAACACTGTTGACCAGCTTCTCGTGAATATTTTAAACTGAGTTGGCATATTCAGTAATAATTGCAACTTCTCTTTGTAGCCTTTTATAGAAGAGCTCTTCATTTTCTACCAGTAGCAGATATATCACTGCTATTCTTTTTATTAAAGGAAGAAGAATGTTCGAGAATAATAAATTAAATAAAGCATCACATGTTCATGATTTGTTGGTTTCTATTTCTGGATTAAAAAAAAATTTTTTATGTTTGTTTTTGAGAGAGAGAGAGAGAGACAGAGCCTGAGCGGAGGAGGGACATAGAGAGAGGGAGACACAGAATCCTCCAGGCTCTGAGGTGTCAGCACAGAGCCCGACGCGGGGCTCGAACTCACGAAATGGGAGATCATGACCTGAGCTGAAGTCGGATGCTCAACCGACTGAGCCACCCAGGCGCCCCTTAATTCTGGATTTTTAGATAGTGTCTTTGAATTTGCGGGATGTTGAAAGTAATTGTTCCAGATGACACAATTTACAGCTGTTTGGGTTTTGAAAGTTGAAAAATTCAGCCAAGTTGTCATTTTGGGTTTGTAGTATTACAAAATCTTAAGTAATCAGAGTATTCTGAATGTCTAGAGCACGTTCCGTTGCTCGGCACTTGATCGAAGCTTCATTTTTCTTTGTTCTTACGCTTGGTATCAAGGGGTTTTGAAACCATATATTTAAAAAATATGACCATGGGGTAAGAGTGCTCCTATTTTTTTAATATGGGAGATGTTTTTGGAGTAACCCCTTCTCAAAGATCCTTGACATTTTGTCATGAAATGTTGAATACGTAGAATCAGTGTGATGCATACTCTGGAGAAACTCCTAACTCTACACAGTTATTTTTTAATATCGGCGTCTCATTATTTCTTTAGTATGGCACAAAATGTTTATATTCTACCTGTAGTTTTTAAATTTCGCATATGAGTTGAAGTTTAGTGGTTTCATTTTCTCAGTATTTGCAAATTGAATTTAAGTATAATTATCAGATACTTGATAGTATCTGATTTTTTTTTAACTGCTATTTTCAAACTCGTTAAGCTGTATTGCAGAGACACAGAGGAATCTATGACATTTATGTAATCAGTGAGGTAACAGTTCGTGGGGAATTTTGGTTTTGTGCTAGTAGAGTGCAAAAATAAAAAGTACTTCCCCTGCTTTAAATTATTTTACAGTCTGGCGGACAAGGAGACGTGCGTCGATGATATAGCACAGTGTAAGTTCTAACGCGAGGTATGTGTCAGGTGTATCCGAGCGCCATGCTGAAGGACTCTTCACACCTCCTCTGTCTGTCTGGGAGGGTGACTTTGCTGCTTGTTTTACCGAGATTGTAGAACCGCAGAGACGAGATTTTCCACCGCACCTCCCAGTAGTCCTCCATGTGCACCCATGGGCTCTGCGTGCCCTCTTGCTAACTACAGATAAATTATTTTGTTGTTCTTCTCTGGGGCTCATCCACGCCATTATGTCCTGGATCTCACCCCCCTCATCTACTCAGTTGGCCCTACTCTCCCTATTACTAGGATTTTCCTCTCTCGGTAAGAGTGAGTTCCTATTAGCATATGAAAACATCTTGTAACAGTCCACCACAGACCCCCCCATCACATCCCCTGTAGCCATTTTCCTTCTCTGCTTGACAGCAAAGCTCGTTTAAATAATATTTGTGTCCTCTCCTTCCCTCCTCCTCCTGTTCTCGGTATGCTTAAACGCCCCCCCCCCCACCCCCTTCTACTAAAACTGCTTGTGTCAAGGTCCTCCGTGAACCTGCCACATCGGTAAATCACGTAATTACTGCCCATGTTCCTCTTGCTCGCCTGTCGGCGTCACTGACAGACTCGAGACACTTTCTCTGCTTCCAGAGTGCAGTTTCTTATTTCTCCTCCTTCACTGCTGGCTCCGTCCTCCCAGCCTCCTTTGCTGGTTCCTCTCCAGCCTGTCACGTGTTGAAATGCCCATCCTCACTTCTTATCTGTTCTCTGTTACATGCTGTCTCTCAAGGTGATGTCATACTTAAAATGGTCCTATGGACCACCTTTAGGTTGGCTCATTTATTCAACAAATATTTGAGTGTTTTCCTTGTGCGGGTTACTGTTCTGAGTGCAGGGAATACACTATGAATAAAACAAAAATGCCTCCTTTGAGGAGTTCATATTGTATCAAGGAAGACAAACGTAGTAAATAAATAATCCAGAAAATGTCAGAGGTGGTAAGTGCTATGGAAAAAGGAAAAGTAGAACAGGACAAGGAAGACACCTCTCAAATTTATGCCTTCATCCTGGACCTCTTCAGCGAACTCCGGAAACAAATACCAAGGTGACATCTCTACTGTATCTCATCTGTGAGATGGGCATCCCACCTGAACTGATTTCCTTCTCATTCCAGGTATTTATAACAACCATTTCATTACACCATGTGGTTGTATAGATGAGGACTTTGGTTAGGGCTCAGCTGGATGATTTGCCTCTGTTTCCTGATGTCTGGGGCCTCAGCTGGAGTGACTCAAGCGTCTGGAGATGACTGGGGCCACACGTGTAGGGCCTCCGTTCTTCACATGGGCCATGTGTGCGTGGAGCTGGAATAGTCGAAATAGTCTTTCACTCACATGTCTGGTGCCTGGGACAGCTTGGGGACAGACTGATGACACTCTCTTCTCGTATGGCAGTTTCAGTGTAGTTGGGCTTTACCATATGACTTCTGACTTCTGTTCCAAAAGATGCTTCCGAGAGAGAAGAGGTGGAAGGTGCCACTCTCTTAGTTAGGGCCTGGGACCGGAAATCAGCACCGCGTCATTTTGCTGTGTTTTGTCTGTCAAAGTTGTCGCAGAACCCACCGACATTCCAAAAGAGTGGTCATAAGTCTACCTCTTGCTGAGAGTAGTGTCAAATCATTGGTGGCCCCCCTTCATCCACCACAGTCTGCCCTCCGGCCACCAATTTACACTCTCCCACATTAAAAATATGTTCAAGTCCTCCCAAGGAAGCCTTATCCCAGGAATGCGCTAGGCCTGGGCTCGAGATTCAGGATCCCATCTACCCAGGCTCAGATACACGAGGCCCTTCAGATGCTTCAATCTGAAGATGCGTGAGTTTAAGAGACAAATTATCTGCAACCCAAACACACAATAGTGAGAAAAGCACACAATAACTTCAGTATAGGCACCTTCACTGAAAAAGATGGAAAATTCGAGACACATTGCCATCACTGTTGACTAGTTCTAACATCAGGTCGAGTGTATGTTGCCAGTTTCTTGATTAGGACTGCAGTCCTGCTTCTTGGAGGTGATTCTGTGGGGCTTTGTGCTCTGCCCTGCATACTCTTAGTTCATCCCTGAATCAGCCTTTTTTTCCCCCCATAAATAGCCGAAGACTCATGTTTCCACCTGAGACCAACGAGCCACGTTGTCTTCTAGCCTCAAACGACCAAAGAATTGACAACATACATGTAGTGATGGTTTTTAAGACATGGGTATCAAGCAAGAAAGTATAATGATCCCTAAGTGACGGGAAACAAGTAAAATAAGCTTTGTGATGGCCCTGCCCTCTTGCTCTGAGACTGTCCTCATCTCATGGTGCCAGGTGTGGGACCCCAGTCAGAGCTTATAGAACAGGCTGAGTTAAGGACATAGACTTAGGAATCTTAGGGGCCCAGAGCCACAGGGCGGGTTAGGAGGGAATTACGTGCAGGTGCGGAGGCTACCTGGGGTCTCGCAAAGGTTGACCTACCCGAGAGGTTAGAGGTCACACTTCCCACTAGCTAGAATGGAGGGTGTCAAGACTGTCTGGGAAGTGCGAGTACCCACAATGGTGGTGAGTAGTGTGGAGTGATGAAATCTCAAGACTTAGCCCTCATCTAACCTTGACAAACAAATCTTACATGCAAGAGGCAAAAGGATCAAGCTGTTTCCAAGTAACTTCACTGTGTCCCAGAACAAAGCTCGACAACACATAGGAATAAAACTATATCCAGTAGTCACAACATAAAAAGTGTCTAGAGTACCAAAAAGCACAAGATGGTAACTACATGGGTAAATATATAAGATTTTTCTTATTTATGACGTTTATTTAAAAGATACTTTATTGTTCAAGCAAGAACAATTAGTATGAGGTTTATAACATATGTAAAAACTAAATGACGATAATATAATGAAGGTGGGATGGGGACAAATGGAAGTATACTACTATAAGGTCGCCATACTCTGCTTGAAGTGGGGTGGTAGGACTTGAGCACAGACTGTGATAAAGATGGAGAATTCTGGGGCACCTGGGTGGCTCAGTAGGCTCAGGTCTCACCGCTCGTCAGTTCAAGCCCCGCGTCTGGCTCTGTGCTGACAGCTCAGAACCTGGAGCCTACTTTGGATTCTGTGTCTTCCTCTCTCTCTGCCCAACCCCGCTTGTGTGCACGCTCTCTCTCTCTCTCAAAAATAAATGTTAAAAACAATTTTAAGATGTAGAATTCTGAGCTGTAAAGCAGGCCTTACGATTAAAAAAAAGCAAATAGAGATTTATAGCACTAATCCAATAAAGAAGATAAAGTGGAGCATGAAATAATAATCTAAATGAAGGCAGAAAGAGGAAACACTACAGGTGGTACAGATAGAAAATGAGCAGCAAGATGATGGATTTAAGCCAAAACATTCTATCAGTAATACTCATTTTTTATAGCTGCTTGGCAGTTGAAAGCAGCACACATTTATTATTTCTCGGCTTCTGTGGGCCTGGAGTTCAGGTACAGCTTGACTCATCCCGTCGCTGAGCTGGGAAAAGACCCATTTCCCCGCCCACGTGGTTCCTGGCACCGCTCACCTCCTTGCTGGCAGCCCCGTGTCCCTTCCCACATGAGCTTCCCCAACACAGCCCCTTGCTTCCCTCACCACCGGCGAGGATGAGGGAGATGGTGACAAGGTGACCACTGACATCTTACGCGACACAGTAACGTCATCACACAAAATTGCATACACCCCTTGCCTTAGGGTATCATTGGAAGCACATCACAGGTCCTGCCCGCACGCAGGGGTAGGATCACACCAGGACGTGAGCCCCAAGCAGGATCGGAACACCCTGGAGGCCCCCGAAGAATGTGCCACTTCACATCTGAAGAGAGTTAAACTGAATTCGTACATTTCTCCCATCTTCTTCTTCTTTGTCTTGCATTTTACTAATGTGTCTATCATAATCGCAGAATGCATTCTTTTGCTTTAAACACCCACTTCTAAAGTATTTTTAATGAGAAAAAGAGCTTTTTATATTTGTTCAAATATTTGCTGTTTTTTGTACTCTGCATGCCTTTGAGTTGATTCACATTCGCATTTAGTGTCCCCTGAGTCAATGTGCATGTAAAGTCAGTTTGAGGTTTTTTTCAGGCTTGCCTTTTCTGTTTCCTGAGGTTTCTGAATTGTTGATTGATTCTGTAGTGATTTTTGTTTTCTTTTCCCCCCTTGCTTGCTCATGTTTTTATATCCAAGTGATCTCCCTAGTTCTATTTATTTTTTTATTATTTTTTTTAACATTTATTTATTTTTGAGACAGAGAGAGACACAGCGTGAACAGGGGAGGGGCAGAGAGAGAGGGAGACACAGAATCTGAAACAGGCTCCAGGCTCTGAGCTGTCAGCACAGAGCCTGACGCGGGGCTCGAACTCACAGACCGTGAGATCATGACCTGAGCCGAAGTCGGACGCTTAACCGACTGAGCCACCCAGGCGCCCCTATTTTTTTTTTTTTTTTTTTTTTAAATCATCTTGTATTTGAGCTCTGGACATGAGATTTTCATCAGGCTTCTCAAGACGCAGTTTATAGAAATGTCTTTCTTTTGTGGTTGATCTTTCTTCTAAGTGGGTTCTTTTTAGTTTGCGTGTTTTGTTTGAACTCATTTATACATTTATTCTTTTACTATTGTTTTGCCAGGGTGTGTATACAGAGTTGCCACAGTGTTTCTTTTCATCAGCTCATGCTTGGAGGTCTGTGCTTCATGATGATGGTTACAATGTTATTTGGTACATAAATATTCATCAGCGTAATTTATTTTTTATTGTGAATTGTGGCTTTCAGCATTAAACAGGGAGCAGCCCTAGGCTCCTGAATCACCTCTTGTAGGAATATTGCCAACCCATTAGTAACACCTGGTTTGGATTTTATAAGAGCAATGAATAGACTCTACCTTTTAGAGTCATTAGAAATTTTAAATTTTTGTTGAAGCAGCCTGAGCTACTATAGAAATTGGCACTTTGAAAATTGGGAGCTTCTAAACAAAAGCCTTTAAGATACGTGGCATTGGTTTAAGTGCAGCCTTCTGTTCTTAGCACCCAGGTTCCTGGTGTGTGGATAGTCCTTATAATATGAAAGTAAGTGTAGGGAACTCTGGTTCTGATGTGTTTGTATTCTCTGAACATGAATTGTTACTCATAAGGTGTGTAGAGATCACATGATGTCAGTTCGTCCATTTATTTGGTGTCACTCTCTTGAATAATCAGTTCCGACTTGTCCACTGGGTTGCCAGTTGTGACAGCTACTTAGTGCTCATTAAAGGAACTCGGTAAAATAAATATTATCATTAAGATGTCAGCCGTGAAAACAATTTTTTACGTGTTAATATAGTGTTAGGTTTTAAAAGGGAACGCTAAGCAGTGTGTGAAAAACCATTTAAATGGGTGTCAAAAGGGAGAACTTTCTGCAAATGGAATTATGAGTGTCCTTTTAAGAACCTTTAAAGACATAGACACATGATGTAAAGACAGAAATGAAAAATTCGAGTCCCATCACCTCAGTGTTAGCCAGATAACGCTTAAGTCTTTAGGCTGCTGCTCTAGATGATGTAGGATTTTGCTGGAACGTGTTTTGGTTTACAGATAGTTAAAAAGGAATCTTACTCATTTTTTCAAACAGTAGAAACGTAAGTTTTTGTTTTGTGAATCCCTCCGGAATTACTAGTGATTCTTTGTTAATGTTTGTTTCATTAAAAAATTTTTTTAATGTTTATTTTTGAGGGGGGCGGGCAGAGAGAGAGGAAGACACAGAAACCGAAGCAGGCTCCAGGCTCTGAGCTGTCAGCACAGAACCCTACATGGGGCTTGAACTCAGGAACTGTGAGATCATGACCCAAGCTGAAATTGGATGCTTAACCGACTGGGCCACCCAGGCACCTCTGTGTTTTTATTGTGCTCTCGTAAGTTGTGCTATTTTTCCTGGAAATGAAAAAGATATACAAAAGGGAAGACTATGAAATTAGTCATTACTGAAATGTCATCTCGGTGATTAATTTAGTTAAACAATAATTCCTGGAGCACCTACTGATGATAAAAAGCATTTGCTCTTCAAGGAAACTTTAGATTCCTTCCTGGATATCATAACACAAGTCAATAGCAAATGTAAGTAGTATACTACTTAAGTCAGCTAATTAATTTTACCCATTTTTTACCCTCACATTTTCCTCAGGAATTAATTAATTAATTAATTAATTTATTTATTTACATCCAAATTAGTTAGCATATAGTGCAACAGTGATTTCAGGAGTAGGTTCCTTAATGCCTCTTACCCATTTAGCGCATCCCCCCTCCAGTAACCTTCTGTTTGTTCTCCATATTTAAGAGTCTCTTGTGTTTTGTCCCCCTCCCTGTTTTTGTTTCCTTTACCTTATGTTCATCTGTTTTCTCTCTTAAAGTCCTCATATGAGTGAAGTCATAGGATTTTTGTCTTTCTCTAATTTCACTTAGCATAATACCCTTCAGTTCCATCCACGTGGTTGCAAATGGCAAGATTTCATTCTTTTTGATTGCCGAGTAATACTCCATTGTATCTATATATCACATCTTCTTTATCCATTCTTCCATCGATGGACATTTAGGCTCTTTCCATACTTTCCCTATTGTCGATAGTGCTGCTATAAACATGGGGGTGCATGTGTCCCTTCAAAACAGCACACCTGTATCCCGTGGATAAATGCCTAGTAGTGCAATTGCTGGGTCATAGGGTAGTTCTATTTTTAATTTTTTGAGGAACCTCCATACTGTTTTCCAGAGTGGCTGCACCAGCTTGCATTGCCACCAACAATGCAAAAGAGATCCTCTTTCTCCGCATCCTTGCCAGCATCTGTTGTTGCCTGAGTTGTTAATGTTAGCCATTCTGACAGGTGTCAGATGGTATCTCATTGCGGTTTTGATTTATATTTCCCTGATGATGAGTGATGTGGAGCGTTTTTTCATGTGTCAGTTGGCCATCTGGATGTCTTCTTTGGAGAAGTGTCTATTCATGTCTTTTGCCCATTTCTTCACGGGATTATTTGTTTTTTGGGTGTTGAGTTTGCTATGTTCTTTATAAATTTTGGATACTAACCCTTTATCTGATATGTCGTTTGCAAATATCTTCTCCCATTCTGTCGGTTGCCTTTTAGTTTTGCTGATTGTTTCCTTCACTGTGCAGAAGCTTTTTATTTTGATGAGGTCCCAGTAGTTCATTTTTGCTTTTGTTTCCCTTGCCTCTGGAGATGTGTTGAGTTAGAAGTTGCTGCGGCCAAGTCAGTAATCTTCTTAGATGAGTGACAGTTCAAAAGTACCTTGGGGATGATGGTAGTGACAGTGAGTTTTTGAACCTCACTAAATGCTATAAATAGCAAAGCAACTAAAATGCAAAACTGAAGACCCACAGAAACCATCTTCAAAACAGAGTATTCCCATAGCCCCCAATTATAGTATGCTTGTAGGGACAGACTGACAACATTCATAGCCTCTGAGCAATATCAGCATCTGCACAAGAGGGAGTGGAGGGAAAACACATGGCCTTTTAATGTCCCCAGGTACAAAAGAACCCTCCAATTGCCAAAAAGTGCTTACTGTAAAGCCTGACAACTTAGTCTGAAAAGAGCAGCCGAAATTGGAAACAATCCCAGTTGGGTTGAGTCTGATGGCATCTGATGGCCGTGAAGTTAAAAGAAATAAAGAGCTACTCTGGCATGTTCACTGCCTCTGAAAGTAGAGGCCGACTGTCTTCATTCAAAACAGTAAGTGACAGGAGATAATCTCAGTTAAATCCCGTGCGAAGTTTTCATGAAATAAATGTGAGAGATTAGGAACGAAACAGTATTCCTATAGACAGAGCTCACAGATAGATATGTCTTCAAACTGATGAAAACCATAACTTCGTAGTTCAAAATGAGCTTAAAAATTTAAGAAAATGATATAATGTATGAAGAACAAACAGCGTATATTAGGACTGTAAAAAAAACCTCAGAGATGAAGTGAGGAAAGGAAGATTTTACATGATTATTTATTTACTTTAAGAGAGAGAGCATGAGCAGGGGAGGGGCAGAGAGAGAGGGGGAGTGAGAATCCCATGCAGGCTCCATGCTGTCAGTGCAGAGCCTGATGCAGGTCTTGAACTCATGAACCATGAGATTGGGACTTGAGCCAAAATCAAGTGTCAGACACTCAACGGACTGAACCACCCAGGTGCCCCAAAAGGAAGATTTCAAATGAGAGTTTCCAACACTCAGGAAGGATTTAGGATTCAGAAATGAAGACAAACTAGGAAAAAAATATATATAACAGATAACTTAATAGAAAAGTAAGCTGTAAAGAGGAAAGCTTTTTTTTTTTTTTTTTTTTTTTTAATAAAAGAAGATGTAAAAGGTTGAAGAGAATGTGATGGATACAGAAGATAGGCTGGACTTGAACACAAATACAGTAAAAAACTTTGAAGAAGGAAATCAAGGCAGTGAACAGAACAGGAAGAAGGAGGCCCAGATAATGTCTCGAGATTTTACTAAGCCTTTAAATGCCCAACGATCCTAATGCCTCTTAAGCTCTTTCAGTGCGCAGAAGGAGAACTTCCAAACCAGTTTCATGAAGCAAGTATACTCTGATCCCTAAACTTGAGAAAGGTCGCACCAAGATAGAAAACTCGCAATATCATCTGTCATTTATTAATATTGATGCAGAAATTGTACACTGATATTAGTAAACATGGAGGGCGTCCAAGATGGTGGTGTAGGAGAATCGTGAACTCATCTTCTCCCACACACCACAGCTACATATGGATTATTTCTCTTTGGAAAAGATCTTGAAACTGGCTGAACTCCACAACAAATAAAATGACCTCATTGAGACTTATAGGACAGGCAGAAGCACAGGCTGGCAACCACCCCCCCCCCCCCCCCGCCGCCTCCCCTGCCCACCCCAGCTCACGGACATGAAATTGGGAGGGATCTCACCAGACAGGTGCTTCTCCTGGAGGAGTGAGGGTCTGGCAATCTGACCTCTGGGACCTGCAGGGGGAAGATGAGCCCCTTGAAAGTCTGGCCTGGAAAACTGTGGGGGTCCCAGATTTCTATAAGAAGCTAAGATTCCCCTCTTGGAGTATTTGCATGCAGTCCTGTTTGCCCCCAGGGCCAGTGAGCAAAGAGTGCGTTGGAAAGTGCCTAGACTATATGTGAGGGAGATTGATTTGCTGACCTGGGGGTATTGGCTGGAGGGGCAGGGGCCAGTTCAGACTCTCCCCCCAAAACAGAGGTGTGTGCAGATGCTGTTGCTGCACTGTCCGTGCAGCCTGCTAAGCACGGGTGGATGAGCTTGGACACGGCACCTTCGTACCACGTTGCTGGGATGGAACAGGGTAAACAGTCATAGCAATTGCTCAGGCCAGAGAGTGCAGGTGATGGCAGTGTTTTCCCATTTCCTGGCTGCAGGGGGCAAGTACGAGTGGTCATGGAGTTCTCTCACTTCCTGGTGAAAGGCTGCAAGTGTGGGCAGTTCCCATACTCCACTACCCACTGGCCAGAGCTGGTGAGCATGAACGGTCACAGCATCCTTCCACTCTCAGTCTAAAGCTGTGTGCAGACGCTGGCAAAGCACTCTCCCCCTGTGTTTCTGAAGCCCGTAGGCACAGGCATTCAAGACATTTCACATTACTTTTCCGAGATCAGCAAGCGTGCGCTGCCCCCTGCACTCTCCAGCTGCCTTGACAGCAAGGAAAGACAGGTGTCGGCAGGCCACTTCCCCCAGGGCACGGCAAAGACAGACTGAAACAATCCCAGTCTTCCTGTGAAAGAGGCCTATTAGCCTGGAGCTTCAGCTTGAGGGGCAGGTTTCAGGTTTCCCACACATCTAGAGCCTAAGTAGAGGGACAGAGTCCTTGTGTACCCCTTTGGCCTCACTACAGGTTAGTAAGACTTCCCAGAAAGGGGATTATACACTCATGTGGAGCTCCAATTTTTGCAACTTCACTCAGAGGACACCTTCAGATCTCCAGTCTGGAGGCCACAGGGATCATGATTTTGGCCCCACAGGATTGTATATATATTCATACTTCAAAAACTGCTACCTGAGCATCTGCCTTCCAGTCAGCCTGAAACTAGATGGGAAATGGGATTCTTCCCCTTGGATCACTGACAGGTCTTGGCACACTCTCAACAATGGGGGTATATCAAGAATAAATCAAGCAGTTTAGATAGTCACAAAAGTTGGGAAACAACGAAGAGCTAGAGGAAGGTTGAATGAGAAAGATTATCACTTATGCAAGACCAGCTTTCAAGGCTGAGAGAGATAGCTGTCTTCATGCACAGAAACACAAGAGAGTTGGCCAAAATGGAGAAACAAATATGTTTCAAATGAAATAACAAGAAACAAGAAAACCTCAGAAAAAGACCACAATGACACAGAGATCAGTAATCTACCTGATAAAGAATTAAAAGTAATGGTCATAAAGATGCTCCCCAAACTCAGGAGAAAAAAAGATGAACACAGATCTTCGAGAAAAAAACATCATAAAGTACTGAACAAAAGTCAAAGAGCTGAAGAATACAGTAACTGAACTGAAAAGTACACTGAGGGGTTCATCAGCAGACTGGATGAAATAGAAGAATGGATCGGTGAACTTGAATATAAAACAATGAACTCTCAGACATAGCACCTGAAGGAAAAAGAATTAAAAAAAAAAAAAAGATAAGGGACTTCTGGTATGACATCAAGCAGAATTACATTTTCAATTAGGGGGTCCCAGAAGGAGACAAAAGAGAGAAAGAGGCAGAAAACTTATTTGAAGAATTAATGGCTGAAATTTTTCTCAACCTAGGGAAGGAAAGAGACATTCAGGTCCAGGAAGCCCAGAGTTCCAAATAAGAACCTAAAGAGAGCCACACCAAGACCATTAGGATTAAAAGGTCAAAAGTTAAAGGTAGAGAATCTTAAAAGCAGCAAAACATATCATTACATACAAGGGAAACCCCATAAGGATATCAGCAGATTTCTCAGAAGTTTGCAGGCCAGAAGGGAGTGGCATGACATATTCAAAGTGCTGAAAGGAAGAACTTTCAACTAAGAATACTTGACCTACCAAGGTTATCATTCAGATTTCAGGAGAGATAAAGAGTTTTCCAGACAAGCAAAAGGTGAAGGAGTTCATCACTACTCAACTGGCCTTGTAAGAAATATTAAAGGGACTTCTTTAAGCTTTGGAAAGAAATGGCATTAATTAACAAAGCATATGAAAGTAAAATCTCACTGGAAAAGGTAAATATATAGTAAGGATAGTGGATTAATCACTTATAAAGCTACTAAGAAGGTTAAAAGATAAAAGTAGTAAAATTAACTAAAACTACAGTAATAAGGGATACATGAAATAAAAACAGTATAAAAAGTGACACTGAAAACATTAAATGGTAGAAATAAAAATGTAGGTGTATAATGTGTTCAAATTTAGGTTGTTATCAATTTAAAAAGACGATTATATACATAGGATGATATATATGAATCTTAATGGTAACCACAAAACAAAAACTTACATACACAAAAGAAAATGAGTAAAGAATCTAAGAATAACACTAAAGAAAGTCATCAAAACACAAAGGGATAGAGAAAGAGAAAGCAGGAACAGAGAGGAACTACAAAAACAGCCAGAAAAAAATATGAACAAAATGGTAGTAAGTATATACCTATCAATGATTACTTTATTATTTTTTTATCAATGATTACTTTAAATGTAAATAGACTAAATTCTCCAAATAATAGATACAGAGTGGCTGAATGAAAAAGAAAAAAACAAAACAAAACAAAACAAAAAAAAGATCTGTATACTGACTACAAGAGAATTACTCCAGAAATACGGACATGCACAGATTGGAAGTGGAGGGATGGAAAAAGATATTCCGTGCAATTGGCAATGAAAAGAAAGCTGGGTAGCTTTAATCATATCAGACAAAACAGACTATAAAAAAAAAAAACTGTAATAAAAGACACAGAGGAACTACCTAATAATAAAGAGGTAAATCTAGCAAGAGGATACAACATTTATAAATATATATCCACCCAGAATAAGGCACCAAAATATATAAAGCAAGTATTAACAGACCTAAAGGGAGAAACTAGCAGCAATACAATAATAGTAGGGAGTTTTAACACCCTATTTACATTAATGGATAGATCATCCAGGCAGAAAATTAATAAGAAAATACTGGCCTTAACACAGTAGACCAGATGGATTTATTATATACATACAGAACATTCCATCCCAAAGCAGTAGAATGCACAGTCTTCTCAAGTGCACATAGAATATTCTCTAAGATTGATCACATGTTAGACCACAAAACAAATCGCAATAAATTCAAGAAGTTTGAAACTATATCAAGCATCTTTTCTGATCACAATGGTATGACACTAGAAATCAGTTACAAGAAGAAAACTGGAAAACTACAAATAGGAGGAGGTTAAACAATATGTTACCAAAAACTACTAAGTCCTGGAAGAAATCAAAGGAGAAATAAAAAAAATACATAGAGACAAGTGAAAAAAGAAATATGAGAAATCAATGGGATGTAGCAAAAGTGATTCTAAGGGGGAAGTTAATAGCAACACAGGCCTACTTCAAGAAACAAGAGAAATCTCAAACAATTTAACATTACACTTAAAGAATTAGAAAAAGGACAAATCCCAAAGTTAGAGGGAAATAATAAAGATCAGAATGGAAATATATGAAATAAAGACTAAAAGGACAACAGAAAAGATCAATGAAACTAAGAGCTGGTTCTCTGAAAAGATAAACAAAATCAACCAACCTTTAGCTGGACTCACCAAGAAAAAAAGAGGGCACAAATATATAAGGTCAGAAATTAAAGAGAAGTTACAATTGATAACCACAGAAATACAAAGGATCAGGACAGACTGTCATAAAAAATTATATGCCAATAATATTGAAAAACCTTGAAAAAATGGATAAATTCCTAGAAATTTACAGTCTTTCAAGACTGAAATATGATGAAATAGACAATCTGAGTAGGTGAATTACTAGTAAGGAGATTGAATCATTAATTAAAACTTCCCAACAAATATCTAGGACCAGATGGCTTCACTGGTGAATTCCAGCAAACATTCAAAGATTTGTATTTATTCTTCCCAAACTATTCCCAAAAATTGAAGGGGAGGGAATGCATCCAAACTCATTTTATCAGGCCAGTATTACCCTGATACCAAAACCAGAAAAAGATGGGGGCAGGGGGGAGCCAAGAGAAAAGAATAGAAAAGGAAAAGGAAGAAAATTACGGATCAGTATCTCTGATGAAGATATACACAGCAATCATCAACAAAATATTAGCAAACTAAATTCAATGATACATTAAAAATATTACACCATGATCAGGTGGGATTTATTCCAGCCAGGGATGCCAGGATGGTTCAACATACAATCAATCAATGTGATGACCATATTAGCTGAATGAAAAATAAAAATCATATGAGCATCTCAATAGATGCAGAAAAAGCATTTGACAAAATTCAACATCTATTTGTGATTAAAAAAAAAATCAACAAAGTGCATACATGGGGAAAATACCTTAACATAATAAAGGCCATATATGACAGACCTACAGCTGGAAGCTTTTTCTAAGATTAGAAATAAAACAAGGATGCTTACTATTCCCACTTATGTTCAACATGGTATTGGAAGTCCTACCTACAGCAATTAGTCAAGAGAAAGGCATACAAATTGGAAAGGGAGAAGTAAAACTTGCTATTTGCAGGTGACAAGATACCATTTATAAAAGAAATTGTTGGAACTAATAAATGAATTCAGTAAAGTTTCAGGTTATAAAATTAATATACAGAAATGTTTTTTCTATACAGTAATAACAAACAATCAGAAAGAAGTAAAAAAAAAAATCCCATTTACAATTGCATCAAAAACGGTAAAATACCTAGGGTAACTTTAACCAAAAAGGTAAAAGATCTAAACATTGAAAACTATAAAACATTGATCAAAGAAGTTGAAGAAGACACAAAAAATAGATCTTCATGCTCATGGATTGGAAAAAATTAATATTGTTAAAATGTCCATACAATCCAAAGCAATCTAGAGATTCAACGCAATTGTTATCAGAATTCCAATGGCATTTTCTTTATAGAACTAGAACAAATAATTCTAAAATTCTTATGGAACTACAAAAGGCCTAAAATAGCCAAAAACATCTTGATAAAGAAGAAAAAAGTCAGAGGTATCATTTTGCCTGATTTCAAAGTTACCCTACAAAGCTATAGCAATCCAAACAATATGGTATGTATATAAACAGACACAGAGATGCATGGTACAAAATAGAGATCCCAGAAATAAACCTATGCATATATGGCCAGTTAATTTGTGAGAAAGGAGGCAAGAATATAAAAAGGGGGAAAGGACAGTGTCTCCAATAAGTGGTGTTGGGAAAACTGTACAGCTGTTTGCAAAAGAATGAAACTGGACCACTATCTTATACACAGAAATAACTCAAAATGGATTAAAGACTTGAATATAAGACCTGAAACTGTAAAACTCCTAAAAGAAAACATAGGCCATAAGCTCCTTGACATTGGTTTTAGCAATATATACATATATTTTTGGATCTGACTCCAGATGCAAGAGAAACAAAAGTGAAAATAAGCAAATGGCACAACATCAAACCAAAAAGCTTCTGCACATTGAGGGAACCATCAACAAAATGAAAAGGCAACCTGGTGAATAGGAGAAGGTATTTGCAAATTATGTATCTAATAAGGGGTTATTATCCAAAATATATAAAGAACTTCTATAACTCAATACCAAATAAACAAAAACCCAAATAATCCTATTAAAATGGGCAGGGGAACTGAATAGACATTTTTCTAAAGAAGACATACATATGGCCAGTAGACATATAAAAAGATTGTCAACATCACTAATCATCAGGGAAATGCAAAAAAAAAAAAAAAATGACAGAGATATCACCTTATGCCTGTCAGATTGCCTATTATTAGAAAGAAAGAAAGAAAGAAAGAAAGAAAGAAAGAAAGAAAGAAAGAAAAGAAAGAAAGAAAGAAGAAAAGAAAAGGAAAAGGGAGAAAAGCAGGTGTTGATGAAGATGTGGAGAAAAAGGAACCCTCACGCACTGTTGGTGAGAATGTAAATTGGTGCAACCACTATAAAAAATAGTACGGAGGCTCCTCAAAATATTAAAAATAGAGCTACCATGTGATCGAGCAATTCTTCTGGTTATCTACCCAAAGAAAATGAGAACATGAATTGAAAAAGACACGTGCACTCCTGTGTTCTTTGCAGCATTATTTACCATAGCTAAGATGTGGAATCCACCTTGCCCATCAATGGATGGATGAATGGGCAAAGATGTGGTATATATACATATATAGTGGAATACTGATTATCATAAAAAGGAATGAATTTTTACCATTTGCTACAATATGAATGGACCTTCAGAGGCTTCATTCACTTTTTGCTTTATTCACATTGACATTCGGTGTTAATAAGCTTCTTTGCCATCATCACACACAGGAAGTTGTAATGATGTTGACCCCAACCCCATGATTTCCAGAATACTATTTGAGGAATTTTGGCCTGATGTTAGTTCCAGGTAACTAATATCCACCACAGGTTCAGATTGAGAAATTTGATGCTTCTTCTAATCTGCCAAAAACCCCAGTTGACTTGCTAATAATACTATAGAGTGTATTCAAATAAGTCAGCAAACATTACAAAATGTATAAATTTAATGTAGAAAAAACTGAGTGACTTAAAAATGCAAAAAACCTAAAATATTATTTGCTACGAGTGTAAATAAAAACAAATAATAGGGGAGAGGATGAAAGTTTATATCCAACAGAATTTTCTCTGCATGGTGTACATGCACTCTCTATGAAGTTAGACTCCAGTGTTAATGATTTGGCCAAAGCTTTCTGCTTTTGGTAGTGGCAGACTAGGAAATGCGAGCCAGCTTTCACACACAGAAGCTGAAGTATCTAGAAAAATGTAAGGCAAACCAAATCCACCTGCTTGAAGGTACAGAAAAGAGTTCACAATGTAGTAGAGTCTAGGAGAGATCAGTATCCAGAGAAATCCAACATTTCCTATCACTTTGCCACTGGGGTTAATTACTGATTCCAGAAGCCAAGCTGCATTACATGTGCAGCATTTTATTTGTTGAGGCAATCCCAAGGATTTACCCAGTTGCAAGTGCAAGAGAAGTAGACTTCACCTTTTGCTAGGGGAAGGGCAGGGTATTAAAAGAGCATACAGAATGAAAATATTAATACATTCATTTCTGGAAAATACAGTCTGTTATAGAAGGTCAATGGAGTTAAAGTGTCCAGAGTCTGCAGAGTGTTCAGAGGGACACCTGGGTGGCTCAGTCAGATTTCGGCTCCAGTCATGATCTCACGAACCCATGAGACCCATGTCCGTGCTCAGCATGGAGGCTGCTTAAGATTCTCTCTCTCTTTCTCTTTCTCTCTGTATGCCCCTCCCCGACTTGCTCTCTTTCTCGAAAAAAAAAAAAAAAAATTGAAAAGCAGTAGTACCCATTAACACTGGACTTTGAAAACTCAGGGCTGCATAATGTAATCATTAAGGTGACCAGTGGAAGAACCATCGAAGAAGTGTGTATCACTATGCAGCTAATAGACAGGGATGTGTAGTAACAGAAGACAAAAAAAGACAAAGCAAATATAGAACACATGGTTGAAGAAAAAAAAAAAAACCCCTATGGTAAAATGGCAGTTTTAAATCTATACCATCAAGAAAGATTGTCAATCTGTATTTTAAAAGTCAACCACCAAATCTGACCAATTTTCTGTGAAATCTGGCACTGAGAAAGGTCATGGTTTGTGTTTTGCAATCTGGTCTCCTTCCATTTCTCACGGTTGGTTAATTCAATAAGGGTCGAGTCAAATTAGAGAATATTTACTGAGTGCTATAAGCAACAGACCATGTTGAGCAGAGTGGATGTGTGAAGAAGAGTAAAATGGGCTTTTTATCCTCAAGGAGATTAAAGTTTTAAGATGTTAAATTATGGGGCGCCGGGGTGGCTCAGTCAGTTGAGCGTCTGACATCGGCTCAGGTCATGATCTCGCGGTCCGTGAGGTTGGGCTCTGTGTGGACAGCTCAGAGCCTGGAGCCTGCTTTGGATTCTGGGTCTCCCTTTCTCTCTGACCTCCCCCACTTAAGCTCTGTTTCTCTCTCTCTCTGTCAAAAATAAATAAACATTAAAAAAATAAAAATAAAAGATGTTAAATTATGAAAGGCTTGATCACATTAACATTTAAAAAAATATTTTTTATTTTTAAGTAATCTCTGCACCCACTGTGAGCTCAAACTCACAATCCCGCGATCAAGAGGCTCATGCTCTACCCACTGAACCAGCTAGGTGCCCCTCATGTTAAAATTTTTAATTATATTTTAGAACTAAAGAACTTGCATGTCGTGTCCAAAGGATCTCAAAGGAATGAGAGAGAGTTAGTTCAGGATGAGACAATTTTAGAAAAGTATGGATTTTACTGAGTCAGTGGATAATATTTAGTGGGTCGGTAGGATACGATGTCCTGGTTGGATAGAATAGTGTAAGGAAAGTACAAATGGAAAATACAAACGCATGTTTGGAGGTTAGCAAGTAAACCAAGTGTGTTTACAGAAGTCATCTAAGGAACTCTCAGGAGATGAGAATACCCTGAAAGATTTGGGACAAATTTCGGAAATCTCGTGAGTCTAAGTAATTATGGCCTTCTCCTATCAGTATTGTGGCATTAGTGCAGATGTTAAGAAAGAAGATAACCTACTTGAAGTAGTGTTTTAAGAAATTAACCTGGAAGGGAGTAAGTAAAATTCAGGTAGATCATTTACAAGGTCTAGCACTCATCTTGTTACAATAAAATAAGGGCTGGGACTTTTGGTCACACATTTCAGGGGCATATCAGTGTAGAGCTGAAGGAACAGTGTTACTAAAGTAACAACAAGGAAAAGAGTTCTAGGACTCTTTCAGAGATACCTCTCTATGCATCTCTGGTACATGCACCATTTTCTTTTCTGTCAGCTTCTATGGTCCCATGGTAACCATAAAGAGTAGTAGTTAAATGAAATTAAATCACTAGCACTCTTTCCTTCCTTTTATCTCTGTATTTTTATATCATTAGAATGGATCACTGGATCAATGGGTATAGTACTTGAGAGAGAATCCATGAATTAATGCCCTCAACACAATGGTAGAGAGTCAGCTTTTGGACAGAAAAGGTCATTCCTTGCCTGAGTTAGACATACTCAGAAACTCTTGGTCCCTTAAACATCTTGATAAAAATTGATGAAACTTTGGAGTCTTGCAGCAGTAATTTTCAAATAGCACAGTCTCTACTAGTAAAAAGTGCATTTATTTCTTGATGATTTATCCGTATCTCTGGGCTCCAGAATGATCATCTGGAATATAGAAATCTTTGTGAAATATGTAGTCATGGAATTTATTGAATAGTTAATACTTTTCATCAATCTTACCTTTCAAATTGGTAGTCTCCATTAAGAAACATTTTAATGATAAACAGTAAAATATGCCAACCTTCCTATTAGTTATCTTTTTTGCATGTACCTCTGAATGTTAAAGTGTTGATCATTATTTACACAGCAATATTTCATTGTAGTTACTATCGTATAGTTCAGCTCAATGTCAGACTGCCCACTGGATGCACGGTACAAGTCAGTAAATGAATATCATTATATGTATTTTTGGTTTTTAAATGGAAGTATTGTAGCAGCAAGGAAAATGCAACCCACTTCAATTTATTTACTTGTTTTTTTTTTTTTTTTTGAACTAATACAGGAAGTTGTACATGGAGCATTGTAAAGAAAAAGATTTTGGAGTAGTGTGGTCGTGTGTTAATAATTGTGTGGCCTTATGCACATTATTTAAATGCTCTGTTGTACTTACTCTGAGACAGGCATTGTGCGAGACTCTGGGAATGGAACACAAAAAAGGTAGAATCTGGCTCTAAGCTGATTGGAGTTTCATGAAAGTGGAGGTGGGACGAGAAAAACATCACAAAATTGTTGAAATGAAATGAGTTTATGTATACCCAGTGCACAGATAAGTGCCGGGTAACAGAGACAAGGTTGTAAATACTGGTTTTCCCTTTCCAGATGTTCCCTATTTGCCTTCTTTACAGAAGACCTGATACCATACAGTGACATTTTATCATAATACCAAACTGCATTGGTGACTGGAGTTTGGCTGAGCATGGTCTTATTTGGGTCAAGGTGAGAGTTTGAACTGTTCTCTATACATGCAGTCTTCTTAATATGCAACTTGGGTTTCACAGCAGAGAACAGTTTTTCATATTCTAATAAAATTTCCTGTGCTTACTTGAATTTAACAAATTAACCATCTCTCTCTTTTTAAAATATAACTCAAGGGAATGAGGAACAAGGCGTTGTTGAGATGTATTATTAGCTGGCATAATTTTTTAGAATTTCTGTACAATGACACAGTGTTGGTAATACTCAGAGGATCTTACTTTTCTAGTAAGTAGGAAATAAACTGCTCATTTTTAGACCTTACTTAAATATTCTAAGCTATTATGGTCTGTTAAGATTCATCTTTCAATTTTTTTTAAATCTTTATTTATTTTTGAGATAAAGACAGAGTGTGAGCAGGGGGAGGAGCAGAGAGAGAAGGAGACACAGAATCCGAAGCAGGCTCCAGGCCATGAGCTGTCAGCACAGAGGCATACACGGGGCTCGAACTCACGAACCGTGAGATCATGACCTGAGCAGAAGTCGGACGCTCAACTGACTGAGCCACCCAGACACCCCAAGATTCATCTTTAAATACTCTAAATGAGAACCAAATGGACCAAATCAGCACATCACTGATCAAGGAATTCAGTGCCCACAGAAGCATATGATATTATATAAAAAGACAAAGACTATTTTTTTCCCAAGGGGGTTTACTATAATTTAATCTTATGAATTCTTTGAATTCAAAGAGCTATCTCTAATAAAACATATTCTCTGAAGAGATTTTACATGGTGGTAATGACATTCTGCTCTTCCAGATACTTACTTATCTGGGAGTTGGACTTGACATATGCCTGGGCCCAAAAGGAGCTGGACAGACATATAGAAATACAAAGAACTTGAAAATGCAGTTTGTGGTAAAGAATAGAGTTCATTCAATTGGAGCACAAGAAAGCATGAAATAACTGAAAGTGCATATTTAACTTTTCTCTACCATATCTACTTAAATCCCTTCCTTTTTGAACAAATATTTCACTCTTTAAATGCATGCTAATTGAACACAATTATATGGAATATTGTTGAAGTCACTTATTAGCAACATCTTAAGGGCTGAGTTTCTGGAATCTAAAATGGCAAGCAAAAAGTAGTGAATGGTGGGATTGCCTGCATTTTTGTGCTGAGCATTTGGTTTCCCTCTCCAGACAAGTATTTCTAGGAGTTAATTTTTTAAAAATTCACTTTATATGCATACACAAACGAGTAATATTTCATTGGAAAACTCTGGTGGGTATGTCTTTAACCAAATGATCAAAGTTAGCATTTCCACCATGATGGGATAAAATGGCTTTCTTTTCCCCCAGTGGGATGCACTGAGAAGTTCACAACATGACCTCTGTCATATTCCAACAAAAGGATGTTTAGCTTGAATCTTCTCATCAGGAAACAGTCCAGATTTTGAGGCATACTGTAAAAGAAGTGGTTGGTACTCTTACATTGTCAATGACACAAAGGGTCTGGTGAGCTGATTAGGCTAGAGGAGAATAAAGAAATTTGCCAACTAAATGCAAATATGTGTGCTTCATGATTAATACCTGGAGAAGAACAAGAAAAGAAGAAGAAAACCACCACAAAGGAACAGTTGACCTAATTTGATTTTGGAACAATTGGCAAAGTTTGAATGGGGACTGTATCTTGGATACTAGTTCTTTCTTCACGTTAAATTTCCTGAGTGTAATCATTGTGTTGTGTTGTGTAGGTGAATATCTTTGTTCTTTGGAGATGCCCACTCAAGTGTTTAGGGATGAAAGGTCAGAGTGCAAGCAGCTCTCAAATGGTTGGGTGGGAAATATGTCTATAAAGAGATAAAGCAAACAAGGCAAAATGCTAAAACCAGTGAATCTAGGGGAATAGCAAACAGGGATTTCATGTATTATTCTTGCAATTCTCTTAAATGTGTGAAAATTTTCAAAATAAAAATTTGCACCTGCAAAAAAAATGGATATACAAATTGGAGAGAAAATTAGGTTGGATGAATAATATAGAGTGAGTCCAGTTGTGATCAATCATATCAGACCCAATTCTTATTTTCATAATAAATATTTTTAACACCATCTTTACTATCTGGATGAAATCCATAGATTATATAACCTAATATAAAATTTTAAACATCAATGGAATGACCTACTGTAATAGAACAAAAGATTGTGTTCTTCATTGGCTTAATTTTTGGGCACAATTACAGTGTTGTCCTCCTAGATTTCCAGATTTTCCCCTAGGGGGTGGTACTGCCCCTGGTTGTAACACCTGGGTTAATTATTTGCTAGTGTAGCAGGGATATTATCCTGAGACATCACTGTGATTAAAACATGACTGTGTGTGTTTGCTGAATGGGTAAGAAGGCCCAGGAGACATCAATCTGTATTCCATTAATTTGCCTGAAGGTTTTGAGTTTTGGGGCTCCATTGGAAAGAGAATTAGTGGATCTCTGAGTTACAGGTGAAGTATGAAAAGTCCTATAAGGTGTCTGTTTTCTCACTCGGTTCCCATAGATTTTGTTTAAGCCCTATGGAGGAATAAGGTTCTAGGCAAAAGCTAAAGAAGCTGTGTTTTTTTTAGGGTTTCGGAGGAAGATGTAGACAGTGTATATTTGTGTGTTGATATGTTGACAACACAGCTGAATGCAATTTATTTTGTTTCTCTTGGTTCTTTAAAATTTATACAGAGGAGGAAGTTTTTCCCATACCCCTGGATGAAACCTGAACTGGTTCATTGCTCTCTTGATTAGTATTTGGTAACTAATAGTTACGGTTAGTTAACTCTTAGTTGCCCTGATTCCATAGTTTAAAATGTTCAATCCAATATGTTAGAAAACTCTTCATTGCAAGATATAGACTCCCTGTTCTCCAGTTAGGGCCTGTAGTGGGTAGGCACCTACCCTCTCTGAAAGAGGGAATAGTTGACTTCTCCTTGATCTCCCCGCCCCTGCCCTCCCTTCACTAGCTACTCTTACTACTGATTCCTCCTGATGGAGTTGGAATTTGCAGTGGGAAAGGGTAACGCAGGCTGGAGAGTTTCAGTAAATAGGTCTTAAGGTGACTTTGGTCTCTCTGAGTCTGGCAGATGTAGAACATTGACTGTCCTATGCCTGCATTGTTGGCATTTCAGAGGTTCTCCTGCTGGGCTGTCCTGGTTGTGAGGTGTGTAATGAACTCTTTTCTTTCATTGTCACTTGTCTATGAGCCCTAGTGTTCTGGCAGGCTTCCTACTAGCTCTCTGTCCCATTGGGGCCCACATTTGGTTCATGGATAACATTCCTGAATTCATTGACTCATAAAAGTGAGGAGGGAAGGGCAACACAACTGTGCTTACCTTCCTCCTATAATTGAAGTGTCCAGCTGGTCACATTGCAATGGACAAGAACCCATTAGGTTTCTCAGGCAGGTGTCACACTCTAGTCCATTGTTTGTTCTCATCTTTGGAAAATACCTGCCAAGTTTTCCAGGTGATCCCACTGAAAGTCTTCTCTGCAGACTAGATGAAGGAAATAGAGTTGCCCTTTCCCCCCTCTGCTTTGGGGAATTGGTGGTTCTCACAATACTCTGTTGCTCTACTTTCACAAATCTTCTCTGACTAGTCGATACCTGTTGTAACACATGACTTTGGAATTTTATATCTTTTTTATCGTAGAGTCTCCATGGAAACTCCCAGCTGAACATTCCATTCTTCTTGGGGTCCCAGGTAACAGTGCAGGGGGGCAAGCAGGCTAGATGTTGGAGAGTCAAGTCTGAATTTGACTTTGGATTCCACCACTCGTTTTGTGATCTTGGCCAAGTTACTTAACCTATTAGTAAAATAAAGGTAACATATGCTAATTGGAAGTAAGTGAGATACTCTGTGTAAATCATTTAGGTTGGGGCACAGCGAGTGCTCAGTAACTTGTGTAGTTATTACCAGCATCCTTTCCATTTATGTGTAGAACAAAGTGCTGCTCTAATGCCTTCAGAGTCAGCAGATTTGAGGACATCAGAAGATATTTACTTGAAATGAACATCAGCATTCCAATGGGAGGCATCCAACACTGTAGCAACAATGAGGCACCTTCTGTGGCCTCATGGGTAGCAGACATTAACAGGATCTGGAGTAGGAGAGGTGATAAACTGGACTCTATCTATGAGATTCCCCTAGAGACTCCTAGATGTGACCTGGTGAGACTTAGCAGGAACAGAAGTCCTCCATGACCTTTCTGTGGGAAATCCCAGTGAAATCTGTGTTGAGACTGATAAAGTGAGCCCATCAGCCAAATAACTCGAAGTGAAGAGCAGAGCTTTCTTAAGGCATAAGATTGTATTTTCTTTTGTTAAGAGAGAAATACTGAAATGGTAAAAATGTGTTCAGCTGCAAGTAGAAGGATACCTAACTACCAGTGAATTATGAAATAAAAACTTTTAATTATCTCATATAACAAGATATCTTGGGCAGGCAACTGCTGTGTTGGTTAGCTGATTCCAAATTGTTATGGCAAGTGTCTCTACACTCTCTGCAGTTCTTTTAGACTTCCATCCTGGTCACAAAATGTGACCAGGTTTTTTGTTTGTTTGTTTGTTTTTGCCTTTCTAGGCATCAGGTCTATGTTGAAAGCAGGAATAAATGGGAAAAGTTGGTATCAGTCACATCTGTTCTTTCATCAAGAACGCTAACATTTTATAGAGTCACCCTGTACCCCCTAAAACCCCTGCTTGCATCTCATTCACCAGGATGGCATCACAAGGCCACCGCCACGAACCACAGGGGAGATTGAGAAAGCCTCTTGGAACAGATGTCATGTTAAGCAACCAACAGAATCTCCCACAAATACCATTACCTTCCTTTGAGTGTGAGCATCATTATAGATATTTCCAAAGATCAAGAGCACAGAAAATTTGGACAGGTTTCAGATATTTTGCAAGAACTTTAGATAAATATAGACAGAAACTTTGAGAAGAAAATAGACATGGAGCTACAATTTAGAAATTCCAGAAGAAGAGGCTGAGGTGGGTGAAGGGTAAATTAAATGGCACATATTCTCTGAAATGAAAACAGATTATGAGAGCAAAAGACCTCCCCAAGTATGAGGTAGAATTAACAAATATATTAGCCCATAGTTGATATTTTTGAATTTCAAGTTTTAACTAAAAATGTCTAAAATCATCCAGGCAAAGGAAGTGTATTACCAACAAGGAAGAAGGATAATATTCTCCACAGTATTAAAGGTTAGAAAACTGAAACAGCTACAGACTTCTGAGGAGAAATTGATTCAATAATTCTAAGTTCAAAGGCTTCACAAACCTTTTTCATACATGCAAGGCTTTTAAGTAGTTCACTTCCATACTTTCATTACAGATATGACCTCAAAAGTGTTTTCAGGTTGAGAAATAAATGCACAAAAAAAGACAATGAGGGGTGCCAGGTGGCTCCGTCACTAGAGCATGCAACTCTTGATCTTGGGGTCGTGGGTGTGAACCCCACATTGGGTATAGACATTACTTAAAAAATAGACAATGATAAGGGTTAATATGCAAAATATTATAAAGCAATGAAATTGTGAAAGTTAGAGATTATGTTTAAGTAAACTTTTGAATTTTTGTTTTGAAACTTATGACATTAATTAAATATTTTTCTATTTGAAAATACCGCATGTTATATAATATAAATTAATATTTACCTGATTAACATCTGAATTATTTGAAATAAAAAATATGGAGTAGGAGAATGGAAAACTTAAAATGTTAATCTTTCACCAATAAGTAGATAAATAATTGAAGAAAATTATTGATGTGGGTGTTCACAGACTTTGTCCTTTCCCCCAATCCACACAGGAAAATATTATCTTGCTTGCTGCATTTCCACTTGCCCTTTAACTGCCAAATTACCTCCTGTATTTTGATGATGTACAATGAGGACACTGGCAGGGGAGGATGGGTCCAGTGAATCTGAAGTAAGCGGGTAGAGTGAGGGAGATGGAGACATCAGAAGTTCCTCAGGATGGGGTGGATGAGTTGAAGTTTCTCCCTGCTTTAGGGCTGAATTGGTGAATGAAGAGCTCAGGAGTGTGTGGACAACTAGACAACTGGCCAGATGAAGAAAGGATTGTAAGATGTATTCATGGGGGTTGTGTATCAGAACCTCCTCATGTCCTTTGACAGATGCAAGCAGAGGATGCAGTCTCCTTTTTAAGAGCATCGAATCTCAGAACACTGTTACCATTCTGATCAACTGTTGTTTGGGATACTTCCCAGAGCATGAAACACAAAGGTTGTAGCCCTAGCAGGGCTACTCTTGGGGGGCTTGTCCAACAGTGTGAACTGAGAGTACTCAGCTGAAACTTAGTATAACGTCATTGCTTTGTCACCTGAGTCAAGAGCACATTTTTATACCCAGCCCAAGAGCACCCTATTACCATGGCTAACAGACTTTATGATGATAGTGGAGAGGAGGGCAGCTTTGATGGCAGCAGGGATAGCAACAAACACATCCTGGTGGGTAGGCTGAAATCCAGGTTGTCAATGATATTCTACTTTGGGTGGATGTACCAGCTGCAGAACTAAACTTATACATGAGTTCACTAAGTTGAGAAAGTCTAAAGGAATCCTTTAAGAAACAGTGCAATGAAAATTATGTTTTATCCCAATATCCATGGATATCCAATTTCTCAAGGAGGTAGACCTCTGTGGCTCCTCAGAGGAAGCCAAAGCCAGATGTGAATAACTCCAACCTTAGTTGACCAGATCCTCATGCCAGAACTAGATCCCATGGGGACATGGTGGTGGCCATATAGACTGAATTTAGAAGCACTGGTAGGTTATTTGCCAGAAATGAAACGTGATACATCAAAGACTGAAGAAAAGGACTTTGCATTATGGTTAGAAAAATTTCAAGGGTGGACAGAATCAGCCTCAGAAGGGTATCTCCACTGTGAGATTTCTTATGGGCATAAAGAGCTGAGCTTTACATACATACATGAGCCTCATAGAGGATGACCATTGAGTGACATTTGTGAAACTCCTTGTGCTCCAGAGACTGGAACACATGGACCATCACTTCATCAGGGTTACAGATGCTGTTTTGTTTGGGATATTGGTATGAAAGTGTATGTTCAAAGATTATCTAAATATTAAGATAATTGTGAGACAAAAATCCTTGAGGAGTCTCTCCTACCAGCTCCATCAGAACATTCCCAGGGTAAACTTTGACTTGGGTTCAGTTAAGCTCTATGAAAATGATACCCACTGGGATTTCACGAGAAGAAACCAGAGAATGAATCCAAGAACTATAAGTGCCAAGAAGGTAGAACCCAAATAAGAAAAAGACTTCATGTGGAGTTAAGCAGTAGGATGTTCCAGATCTGTGGGATCTGGTCAGCTTTGCATGCTGACACTATGTGATGATCACCACATGAAAGGGGGTGGAAAACAAATGAAATATTTTTGAGATGAATAATGCTTAAAATGTTATGTGATGTCAGTGATAATTTGCATTGATGCTTCCTCCTAGTTAATCTATATTGACAGAAATTGTACTATGAAATCCTAAAAATAGAATTTCAAAATGAAATTCTAAAAAACTCTAAAAAATGGGTGCAGCCACCTGTTTTGTGTAGTGCTTACACACTCGAGCTTTGATTCGCTGTAAAACTTGGGACAGTAAATCTCTCTGAGCTTCCGTTTCCTCCTTTGTGAGCTGGAGATAATAATATCTACCTTACATATGGTGGTTAGCACACACACATCTCTGTCAACACACACACACGTATAGATGGATACACATATACATATAATGCATCTCACGTAATAAAGTGCTTAGGGAATGCTATTCTAATATAATGGTATTATTGTTGTAAGTATTGCATATTTGTAGACATAGCAGCACTGAAGACATTGGTCATACACTAAAGGAGATTTTACAAATAACAAATATCTCTTCTGAAAAAAAAAACAAGATTGGGGAATGGCATAGTTTTAGGGAAGATGAAGAGTGTGTGAGTATCAGGTGCAGATATGGATGAGTGATGATTTTGACCAGTAGGAGATTTAACAAGGTAAACTTGGACAAGATGGCCCTGGAACGGGACCTTGGAGGCAGGTGCCCTCTGCTGGAGAGGAATAACAAATGCCAGCCTGTGGGGAGGAGAAGGAAACTGAGGAAAGAGGATCCTATTTGGGCAAGAAGCATCCAAGTAGACAATAGAGATAGATTAGATGGCGACTTGAGCACAGCCCTGTGGAACTCAGTGAGGCTCCCAGTCAGGTGGCCCTCCCCTCCCAGCCCCCACCACCTCTGGTCCTGACTTTGGGCTCCCCCAAATTTTGGCTGACTTCCAGGTGGAATCTCACAGGAATCCCATATGTATTTTTTCCCTAAATCTAGCCTCTGTTTTTTAGTCTATGGGGGTATTGTTCAGTTTCTAGGGGGTTTAACTCAACTTAGAGTATTTCCACATGGTTGTGTATTGTCTTGTTATACACACATACCACACGTGTGTGTGTAGATGTAGGACATGTGTGAACATGCACATATATATTACCCTGTCATTTCTGGTGTTTGGTGAAAGACATAAAGAGTGTAGTATGTGTCCAGTTCACATCTTGAAACTGAGAGTCCTTTAATGAAGGCCTGTTATGCTGTGGTCATGACAGAAGCAAAACATGGGGCACAGGGGACAAGAATAAAGCAGGGAACAAGAAGTAGGTGCCTCAAAGTGTGTAACTGGAAAGTTAACGCTGGCAGTAAAGAGGTGGTTTTGTTCTTAATAAAGTGGCATTTTATAGTTGTAAAGAATCACAAGACACTAAGTTCTATACTAGAGCCTTCCACTTGCCATAGAACTCTGGGTACAAGTTTGTATTTTCATTTAGTGATTTTGCTTTTTAGAAGGAGAGAGATAGGACCAAACAAATCCATTTCCCGAAGAGGCTAAAGTTAAGAGGAAAAGCTTTTCCAAGGACGCAGCCTGAATTCTGTTATGAAATCTCAGCAGAGTGAGCTGTTTCGCCGAGGACTCCAATTTAATCATTACCTCATTTATCTCATGCTGAGTCTTTTGCTTCCACCTTTCTTCATTAGAAAAAGCAATCAATCTCTTAATTTTGTGGAGTTTTTAAATAGTTCCATCTAGATCCATATCAAACGAACACAGGGAATCATACACATGATGCAAGAAGAGATAGTCAAAAGTAAAAACCCCTCGAAAGTATGAATTAAACCAATCTAACCTTAGGCTTTCCAGACAAGGTGACTCGATCTCTACAAAGGCTTTTATTCTTCTCTTTCTCCTCACTTCTCAGATGGTTTTCTCACCCCAGATAATAGGAGGTCCTATAAATTTCTAACCCTCATTGCTATTAAGATTTATTAACATGACTATATGACAAAGGAATATCCCAACACCACTGGTTTGAATGTCTGTGCTCTAGGTACATGAATACTAACGTGGCTGATGAAAGTGCTAAACCTTGCAGTGGTGTTTGGCTTCGAAAACTAGGTTTGGGCCCAGCTCTCCTGAAACAGAAGCGTGATCATCATCATATCATGAGCATTTCGTGAGCTCATGCTCAACGTTGTCGTGCATTGTTTCCCTTCATTTTAACAGTGACTCAAAATTAGGTAGATGCTCTGAATGCCCTTATATGAGGCCTTATTCTGCAGATGAAGGAACTGAGGCTTGGAAAGAGAAGCAATTCAAGGCACACCAGGGCTAGCACCGCCCAACTCCAGGGGGCACCATCACACCACAGCCGTAGAGCTGACCATTGCAGACTTTGCACAGTTCCACACAGTCGTGTGCTTCACAGCAGTGGTCCTGTTGGTAATGTGCAGGGTGACGGTAAGTGCTTAAACATTTTCCAGCAGGCTTCAAAGCTATCATTTAGAAGAAGTACTGTACTCCAAGGGTAAATGCTGGAATGAGTTCCTTTAATAAGTTCTCTTTGGGCTTATTTGGGACAAACCTGACGTATGCTTAATTCTCTATTGTTAATGGATGAAGTCTAGAAAATCTCACATTTTTGTTTTTTGTAACAGTTCCAAATGCTAGGATTTTTAATTTATACATTTCATTTCAGCATATCTGGTGTAAGACCACTGAACCTTCTTTTTTAATTTAAAATCATTTATTTATGTATGTATGTATTTATAATATAACTTATTGTCAAGTTAGCTAATATACAATGAATGTATACAGTGTGCTCTTGTTTCAGGGGTAGATTCCCATGATTTATCGCTTACATGCAACACCCAGTGCTCCTCCCAACAAGTGCCCTCCTCATTGCCCATCACCCATTTTTCCCTCTCCCATGCCCCGCCTCCCCCATCAACCCTCAGTTTGTTCTCTATACTTAAGAGTCTCTTATGGGTTTGCCTCTGTCTCTGTTTGAAACTATATTTTCCCCTTCCCTTCCCCCATGGTCTTCTGTTAAGTTTCTCTGCTTCCACATATATGTGAAAACATGGTATCTGTCTTTCTCTGACTGACTTATTTCACTCAGCATAATACCCTTCAGTTCTATCCATGTTGTTGGAAATGGCAGGATTTAATTCTTTCTCATTGTCAAGTAGTATTCCATTGAATATATAAACCACATCTTTATCCACTCATCTGTTGATGGACATTTGGGCTCTTTCCATAATTTGGCTATTGTTGAAAGTGCTGCTATAAACATTGGGGTACACGTGCCCCTATGCATCAGCACTTCTATAGCCTTTGGATAAATTCCTAGTAGTGCTATTGCTGGGTCATAGGGTAGTTCTATTTATAATTTTTTTGAAGAACCTCTATAGTTTTCCAGAGTGGCTGCACCAGTTTGCATTCCCACCAACAGTGCAAGAGTGTTCCCGTTTCTTCACATCCTCACCAACATCTGTTGTTTCCTGAGTTGTTTATTTTAGCCACTCTGACCGGTGTGAGGTGGTATCTTAGTGTGGTTTTGATTTGTATTTCCCTGATGAGGAGGGATTTTGAGCATATTTTCATGTGTCGGTTGGCCATCTGGATGTCTTCTTTGGAAAAGTGTCTATTCATGTCTTCTGCCCATTTCTTCACTGGATTATTTGTTTTTCTGGTGTTGAGTTTGGTAAGTTCTTTATAGATTTTGGATAATAACCTTTTACCTGATATGTCATTTGCAAATATCTTTTCCCATTCTGTCAGCTACCTTTTAGTTTTGCTGATTGTTTGCTTCACTGTGCAGAAGACTTTTGTTTTGATGAGGTCCCAATAGTTCATTTTTGCTTTTGTTTCCCTTGCCTCCAGAGACATGTCAAGTAAGAAGTTGCTGTGGCTGAGGTCAAAGAGGTTGTTGCCTCTTTTCTTCTCTAGGGTGTTGATGGTTTCCTGTCTCACGTTTAAGGATCGTTGAATCTTGAATTGACTGGAAGCATGCAGCGAGTATGTTCTTGTAATTTATTCCATTACATGTCCCAGTTAACCATCTAAATCTTTGTGGGTTTTTTTTTTTGACTTTCACATTAAGCAAAATAGTCTACACGTTGCTGGTACAGCATTCATTATCTTTCAAAGCTAAGAATAGGCAATAAAGAGACTGGCATTTTAATTAGATACTTACCTTCACATACCTTCCAGCAACAGCCTAGCAAAACTGAATAATAGATGACTGTTTGGTCTGACTTCAGACATCCTCATCCTTCAATTGCATCATGACAGACCACACAGGAGTGCAGGATAAGAACAATTTTGTTCATTTTTTTCTTAAACCATACCTTGCTCTTCTTTCCTTATAGTTATTCCAATTCACTCTGGTTTTCTGTTCTTCGAGCAGTGCAGTGATGCTTGTTGGCAGAGCACCTGCTATCTTTATACGTAATCATTTTCTGAAACGCTGATGTTAGAAAATGAGATAATGGCATTCCAATTAGCCCAGCCTGTCCCTTTTTCTTCTTTGTCTCCCACACCTACAGGTGGGTGTTCAGGGCACTGGGTTTGGGCTGCCCTCCTAGAAAACTGGGACCAGATGGCGCTAACCTCTCTTGGAGCGTGGATCTGAATAGAGGAATTCACAGGCTGCCACCTTGAGCCAACCGCTGTCAAACCTGGGCAGACTGTCAAATTGGATTGTCAGTTTAAGAAGGCTAAGTCAAGAGGGAGAATCTAGGTGGGAGACAATAGTGGAAAAGCCAGCAAAACCAGGGCAACAGGTAATTGCTAGAGAATTTGAAGTAAATGGGGCGGGGCAGATTCAGGAACTACTGAACCCTTGCTGTGACAGGGTTATAATTACAATGATAGACAAGATGTGGTGCTCTGTCCTCAGAAAAGCTCAGATAATAAGACAGCTACAATACGGGGTGACAGATGTTAGAACAGAGGTGTGCACAAGGTATTGCGAAGGAAATTAAACTACCTAAGGTGAAAGGGAACGGGAGGACAGCCAGGGACCATGTAACAAGGAAGAAAATATGGCAACTGAGCTTGAAGGATCAGTGGTATTTAAATAAGCAGAAAATAAGAGAGAACATTCTAGAAAGGGACATCCTACTGCAAATCAACAACGTTGTTCTACAGCCAGTGGAAGGGGAAGAGATCTCCAAATGGCTATAACCCAATGGAGATACAAGAAATGATACTGGTGAGGTGGGAAGAAGCCAGGATGTACAGGGACATTTGGTTCTATACTCACAAGTTGTTCTATACTCACAATTCAGGTGGGTAACAGGAATCACTAAAGATTTCAAGGTGGGGTAGAGAGATGATCAGATTTGTGTAGAAAAGCCACTTTGGCACCCATGTGGAGGATGCCTCAGAAGGACCTGACATGAGAGAAGGGAGATTAGGGGCAGGGGCACCTGGGTGGCTCAATTGGTTAAGCACCTGACCCTTGGTTTCAGCTCATGTCATGATCTCACAGTTTTGTGGGACTGAGCACCCCCGTTGGGCTCTGCCCTGACAGTGTGGAGCTTACTTGGGATTCTCTCTCTCTCTCCCTCTGTCCCTTCTCCATTCGTGCTCATGTGCGCTCTCTCTCTCTCTCTCTCTCAAAATAAGTAAATAAACATAAAAAATATTTAAAAAAAGAGAAGGGGGATTAATTTATAGGCACTTGTAATACAGTCTATTCGAGAGATGAAAAGGACCTGGACCAAGAAAGTAGGTAAAAGATATATCTGAGAAATACTGTGGAAATAGAAACTTGAAAACAGATCATAGATGGGTACCAGATTTTAGATGGTTGGAGGGAACACAGGAGGAGAAACAATTTGAAAAGGGGAGATAAACCAAATGAATTTGGTTTTAGGTTTCTGAATTTTGAGAGCTCTAGGACATTCGGGAGGGTAGTTCCAAAAGCAGAATGGACTTTAGGAGAGTGGTAATCCTGGAGATAAACCACCTGGGTTTACATGAGATCAATTTATATGATATAACATGAAATCAATTTACATGAGAGATGAGATATGCATTATATATATATATATATATATATATATATGTATATATATATACATATATATATATGAGGTATATATATATATGTGTGTATATATATATATATATATATATATATATATATATATGAGGTATAAATATCTGAGATAAATTTAAATGAGATAAATCACCTGGATTTACATGACACATGGAGTGTTACCAACTCATGGATAGTAGTTGAATCCATAGCCTGGATGAGCTTAACCAAATTGATGTGGAATCAATTCTGGATATGTAATGTACAGCATGATGACTGTAGTTAGGTATTGCATATTTGAAAGTTGCTAAGAGAGTAGTTTTTTTTTTGTTTTTTTTTTGTTTTTTGTTTTTTTTTTTTGCTAAGAGAGTAGATCTTAAACGTTCTCATCACAAGGGAAAAAAAACTTGTAGCTATATGAGACGATAGATGTTAACTAGGGGTAATCATTTCACAATATGTACCTATATCAAATCATTACGTTGTACCCCTTAAACTTACATAATATTATATGACAATTACATCTCAATGAAACTGGAAAAAAAATGAAAAAAAAAAGCAACTAAACAAATAAAGCCCAAGGACAAAGCCATGGGGAGCCCGAGTTAAAGGGGACAATGGGAAGGATATTGTCGTGAAAAGTGCATTGCCACGGAAGTGGTAAAACAGTGGCATTCAGTATTGCCCAAAGTACTTGAGGGTAAGTGACAGTTTGTAGAGCATTGTTATATTCAACAACAGTGATGTCAGAGCCTTCCAGTGGAGGGTCAATTTTGGGTTGGGGAGTGAATGAGAGGAAAAGAAATCAAGACTGTGACTATTCCATTTTTCTAGAAGCTTGACTTTAAAGGGAAAGAGAAAAAAGACTTAGCACAGCTGGATGAGACAGGAGGGTCATGTGTTATCTTTATATAACAGATAGCAGAATGGAAGCTCTGAGAAGTTGTGATTTGCCCAGGGTCAACCCCTGGTCAGTAGTGGAGCCAAAATGCAATCTGATTCTGAATTCAGATTTTCTCCTACTTGTCCACCTGAGTAATTGCAGGATCATCCGTTGTAGTGGATATGGTCATAATCAGTGTAAATGAGACCATGGTATATGTCATCTGGAAGAGGGTGGGGTAGGAAAAGGGAAGAATTATTTCCCCTGTTTGTCCGAATTGGTGAGATGTAGACAGGAAAACTTCATTTTAAGCCTCATTTGGCCTGTTTTCTTGGCTGGCTGTGGTTGTTCTGCCAGCCAACTCCTGCTTTCCTCTTTAGCTGTAGCCCTGACAGCCTTGTGCTCCTACTGTGATTTCAATTCATAACCTGACCAAGGATGATAAAAAGTAAATTGCATTCCCAAGTATATCCATAGTACAGGCCAATTACTTAGCTGCCCGAAATACTTTGTCATTTGGACGACATGCATTAAATAGAATCTTTCTTCCTTGATTGAAGAAATGCAAATTGTTTAGTGTTTTCTTTAGGGATTAAAGCACCTGTCCTTGTGGTGATGCCCAGTCTGTTGGAGTCGGAGCAGCCATCTGCAGTAACGAGGATTATGTAACATCCCTTGCTTTCACGTAAAGATAAGCCTCCAATGCAGACTTGAGGAAACCAGATTCTATTCTGAAGTCAGATACTGTGAACTTGAGTCATCATCTCTTGGCCCTCCTCACCAAGAACCTAGAATCTTAGAATCAGAATTAGATGCAGTGCCGGGGCACCTGGGTGGCTCAGTTGGTTAAGCATCTGACTCTTGATTTTGACTCAAGTCACGGTCCCAGTGTCGTGAGATTGAACCCTGTGTGGGGCTCGTGCTGAGCATGGAGCCTGCTTAGGATTCTCTCTCTCTCTCTCTCTCTCTCTCTCTCTCTCTCACTCTCACTCTCTCTGCCCCTCGGCCCTGCTTTTGCATGCTTACTCTCTAAAATAAAAATGAAAAACAAAATTAGATGCAGTGCTTTGTGATACTTGGAGTCCAAGTTCACATGGAAGATGGTATCCACCTTAGAAAGGTTTAAGACGATAGAGTGCATTCACATACCTTGTGAATGAGCCTGGCCTGAGAATGGACTTTTGTCATAATTACTCAAACCCAAATATCTATTCCCCCTTTTTTTTTTAGAGAGAGAGAGAGAGAGAGAGAGAGAGAGCACATGTGCATGCATGAAGTGGGGGAAGGGCAGAGAGAGAGAGGGAGAGGGAGAATCCCAAGCAGGCTCCATGATGTCAGTTCAGAGCCTGATGCAGGGCTTGATCACACGACCCTGGGATCATGACCTGAGCTGAAATCAAGAATCAGTCATTCAACCAAGTGAGCTACCCAGATGCCCCCCAAATATCTATTCCTAAGTAGGTTTACCTCCTCCTGTAAGAAGTAGCAAGTTAAAAAATGATATTTCTTGAAATAGATGCTAAAGCTTCTTAAGAGTGGGAATCCTGTCTTATGCTTGTTTCATAATAATAATAATATGGTTATGTGTAATAATTGCTATATCCCATAGATTAATGAATATTATGGGCCAGTACTTATTGTTCAGCTTATAGTCATGCCCAGTAAATAACTGTTGACTGATTTCACCTCATTCTAAGTTCCTTAGTAAATTAACTGCAGTTTGTAAGTTGAACTAATGCCCCTTCCAACAGTACTAGCGAGCTTCAAAGAAAGCTGCCTTTAGGGTTTGTTGGCTGAAGAGCTCTTCCTAATAGAGTATGATGCATCCAGGAAGAAAACACAAAAATATGACAGTTTCCCTTCAACATTTTCCTTTTGTTTTTTTGCCTGTTGGATTTACTATCTAGTTATATCTGATCACAGTGGGAGGCATAGGTGCAAATAAAGTAGATACGTGTGTGCTTTGTTTATTTTATACTCAGTTATTAAATGGCTTTATGAAATAAGAACTTAGCAATGGAAATATTGTCTTTTCTCTTTCTACATCCTGAAGTTCAGTCCTAGGCTGTCTTTCCCCATCACTTTGCATCTCTGCATATTAGGAGGAAATGGATCTGAGATTAAAAAGCCCTAAGTGAAGTCCATGAGAAGTTGTAATATTTTATGAGAGCATACATTTTCTGGGGCCAGGAACCCTTCTTCCATTCTCTGTTTTGTGAAAAATAAGCCCATCTACAGTGTCATGGCCAACCTTCCAGGCTGACCAAGGCTCCGGCCAAGCAAAGAGCAAATAGAACTTGAGATCAGATGGCTACAAAGCAAACACCAAGTCCAAGAGGAACCCGCTAGCTGCTCATGGAGTGAAAGCACCTCAGAATTCTTTCTAACTTCACACCTGCATTACAGCTATACCTAAAACCTTCATAAGCTGCACATCCAGACACGGAGTACTAACTGACCAAACATACAGATCTCTTTGGGTAACACAGCTTGAATTTGGATCTCCATTCATTGCTAGGGAAATGTAGGAAAGGTCCATCTTTGAAACAGTGGAAAATTTTGCCATCTGTGAAAGTGAGGGATACTGCTATTTTATTTTTTATTTTTTTCAATATATATATATTTTTTTCAGGAATAGGATTTAGTGATTCATCACTTACATATAACACCCTGTGCTCTTCCCAACAAGTGCCCTCCTTAATCCCCCTCACCTTTCTAGCCCATCTCTCCACCCAACACCCACCAGCAACCCACAGTGTGTTCTCTGTATTTAAGAGTCTCTTATGGTTTGCCTTCCTCTGTAAGAAACTATTTTTTTCTCCTTCCCGTCCCCAATGATCTTATGTTAAGTTTCTCAAATTCCACATATGAGTGAAAACATATGATATTGTCTTTCTCTGACTGACTTATTTCATTTAGCATAATAACTCTTGTTCCATTCAGGTTGTTGCAAATGGCAAGACTTCATTCTTTTTTTGTCACTGAGTAGTATTCCACTGTGTGTGTGTGTATATATACACACACACACACCACATCTTCTTTACCCTTTCATCAGCTGATGGACATTTGGGCTCTTTTTCTTTCCATACTTGGCTATAGTTAATAGTCCTGCTGTAAACGTTGGGATGCATGTGCCCCTTAGAATCAGCATTTTTGTATCCTTTGGATAAATGTCTAGTAGTGCAATTGCTGAGTCATAGGGTAGTTCTATTTTTAATTTTTTGAGGAATCTCCATACTGTTTTCCAGAGTGGCTGCACCAGCTTGCATTTCCAACAGTACAAAAGAGTACTCCTTTCTCTGCATTCATGCCAACATGTGTTGTTGCCTGAGTTGTTAATGTGAGCCATTCTGACAGGTATGAGGTGATATCTTTTTGTGGGTTTGATTTGCATTTCCCTGATGATGAGTGATATTGAGCATTTTTTCATGTGTGTTTCAGCCATCTGGAAGTCTTCTTTAGAAAATTATTCATGTCTTCTGCCCATTTCTTCACTGGATTATTTGTTTTTTGGGGTTTTGAGTTTGATAAGTTCTTTATAGATTTTGGATACTAGCCCTTTATCTGATATGTCATTTGCAAATGTCTTCTCTCATTCAGTCAGTTGCCCTTTAGTTTTGTTGATTATTTCCTTTCCTGTGCAAAAGCTTTTTATCTTGATGAGGTCCCAATAGTTCATTTTTGCTTTTGTTTCCTTTGCCTCCAGAGACATGGCAAGTAAGAAGTTGCTGAGGTTGAGGTCAAAAAAGTTGTTGCCTGTTTTCTCCTCTAGGATTTTGATGGCTTCCTATCTTACATTTAGGTCTTTCATCCATTTTGAGTTTTTTTGTGTGTGTGTATGGTGTAAGAAAGTGGTCCAGGTTCATTCTTCTGCATGTTGCTGTCCAGTTTTCCCAACACCATTTGCTGAAGAGACTTGTTTTCCATTGGATATTCTTTCCTGCCTTGTCAAAGATTAGTTGGCCATTCATTTTTGGGTTCATTTCTGGGTTCTCTATTCTGTTCCATTGATCTTTGTGTCTGTTTTTGTCCCAGCACCATACTGTCTTGATGATTACAGCTTTGTAATACACCATAAAGTCCAGGATTGTGATGCCTCCAGATTTGGTTTTCTTTTTCAGGATTGCTTTGGGTATTCATGGTCTTTTCTGGCTCCATACAAATGTTAGGGCTGTTTATTCTAGCTCTGTGCAGAATGCTGGTGTTATTTTGATAGGGATTGAGGGTAATGCTATTTTAATGAACAAATCCAAAGATGATATTCGAATCTTAGTTTGGTCAGTAGGGCACAGAGCCCAGCACTGTACCTGACATATAACAAGTGCTCAAAAAAATACTTGTCAGTTGAATAAAGAGTGAATGTCTTGTTCACTGTCTTTTCCATCCCTCATATCACCACCTGAACCCCCATACCAGGTTTTTAACTTGGGATGAAAGGATTGCATTTGAGCCTCATCTTCATGGCTATTGTTACACTTTATACAAATTTAGTTTTGAGGGGGTTCTACCTAGCCAAAAAGTATCGAAGGGGAAGACATTGGGTCTCCTTTCCCCCAGTCTCTATAATTTGTTTGGAAATAAGTTCAAGTTGGTTACTTAGCCGTAGCAAAGATAGGAAGGAATTTTTGATAGTAAGGCACATTTCTGGCTTTATTTTCTCTCCATTTTATAAGAACAATTATGCATATTTAAAGGACTTCTGGACATCTGGTAGCTAAGGAAGGTCAAACGAAACACAGAAGATGATTTTTCATCCCTGAAGTGAGGGGTCAAGTCTCTTTTCCAAATATAATAGGCTGTTAAATGGGACATATGGCTACTGCCTCTAAATTTTAGCTAAAGCTTCAAAACTATGGATGATAGGGGAGATGTAAACCAACTTTCTAATATTCTTAACATTTGCAGTCTTTCTGGAATCATTGAAAAAGTTACATATATATTTCATACAAATCGTTACATTAGGATGTCTTATCATGTGTGTTGTCTCGGGATTTCAAAGCCAGAAATAAAAAGGTCTACATATAGTAATAATCTAAATACAGAAAACTGCCAAAGTGGGCAGCAGCCATTTATCCATATAGCTTACTGAAAAAATTCAGGGAATTGGTCTGACATTGCCTCTCTGTTCCTTCAACTGCCTTTTCCCCTCTCCGAGTCCTCATACTTGATATAAGGAGAGATGTGCCAGTGGGGAGGGTGCCTTTGGGAAGCGTGATGCAGTGTGTCTAAGAATACTGTGCTTTTCTCCCCAAGACCTTGTGTGTAGAGAGGCAACTGTGGGCATCATCTGTCCCTGTTGTGAAGGGAGAAAGGTCTTGGTAGAACCACTTGTAAAGACGAGGGATGGGGTGGGAAGGAAGGGAGACTGATGTGCTCTTCTACTGGGTATTTGCCTGTCCTCCCCTAGTTGGGCCTGCTAACTTGCATCTGTGTTAGCACAGCATGTGGGCAAGAGAGAGTCGAAAAGGGTGTCACCCTGGAACTGCCGGACAGAGATGGGCTCAAAGCTGCTCCTGTACCTGGAGGTGTGGAAGATGGATCCCATGTGGATGGAAGGCACCCAAGAGATGGCCACATCACACAAATGACTGCTGACGCCTGGAGTTGCTGCTGGGGAGAAAGAGGACCCCTCACTGGACAGGGCAGGTTGGATGGACCACCCGCCCACAGCCCACATTCTCCGTCCTAGAAAAGTGGTCCTGGATACCCATGGAAAGAGCTGAGAACTCACAGTCAGGGAAGATGTCAGTCCCTCCCTCTTCCTCTTTCCCACCCTGACTGAGAAGGGGGAGTGTAAGGAAGCATGTGAGGGGCAGGTGTACCCCCTCCTGCACAACAAGCTGCTAGAACCCCAGGGGAAGCTGGAATTAGAGCTGGGGAGGGTACAGGAAGGGGGAAGCTCTTTGAATCATGTGGGAAATTGAAGTTCAAGAGTGAAATGTCTCAGCTAAGACATTTTGGGAAGTCAAAAGTGACTGAAATGTTATGAGACCTCGTCGGGAGGAAGGATGGGTTTGACAGAGTATATCACTGGGCGGCCACTGTGAGGAAAAATGGTTCCACCTTTTAATCTCAATAATTGAGACCCCTCCATAAACTGGTTGCACCATCTGACGTTCCATCTCGATGAACTCTCAGGTGGCCCATCCTTGTGTCACGCCTTCAACATGCTGAATGCCATTTCTTTGTTATCTTTGGTTTTGGAGCTGTTTTGTACCTCCAGAGTATACATTTATGGGAGACAAGGACTTTGCTAGTTTTGCATTCCCCCACCCCCACCTCTGGTATCTGATATATGTACTTGAGACATGAACTCAGCTTCAGATTCACCATGATGTCCTTTCCAACTATTTGGGGACAAAATAAGGAAGGAAATGACAATTTGAATCTAAAATTAATAAAGTGTCATAAATGAATGAGATTTTCCATCTGTGGAAATCTTTTCGGAAGGAAATGATTTTGGCTGAGGGTTTCTGATAAGATTAGAGAGTTCTTAGCTCCCAGCCAGGGACCTCAGGGGCTCCTCCTTCCCCCAAAAGAAGGCATAGATTTAGAATATAACTAATGAAAGAGAGGCAGTCATCTTGGAAATAGTGACATGTCTATCTTGAAGGTATGTTGTAACGACAGAAGTCTTTGGTGGCTGTTAAAGAGCATTGAAAAAGCAAGTGTTTGGGAAGAATTTGTGATTGCTAATCTGTCATTGTCAGAGGCACAGACACCAGACACTGTGTCTGGCAGATGTGTATTTTCTAGTCATGTTAAAGCTGAACTACCTTGTGGACTCGGACTCGGGGTAGCATCCAGAACACCACCCAGGTTTCTTTGTTTGGGGTGGAATCCTTCCCACAAATCTTCTGGTGACAAGTCAGTCTCCCAGGTAACGTGACAGCTGGAGGTGAGTGGATGGGGGCGGAGGAAGAGCTGTGCCCTCGAGAGCAGACATGAGTATGCCAATCACCACTTTCCATCTAAATTGAGTCTGCCCTCATGGTGATGTTGTGTGAATTTGGATAGCAAGGATCAGTTTCTGGAACATGCGTGGTCCTCAGGAGGACAAACACAGTGATCAGAGTTTGCTGCACTTGGAAGCAGATCTCAATCTCTTGATCATCCCCCTCTGGGAGTAGGCATCAGGTGCCCCATTTCCCTCCTCTCCACCCCTCATGTTTGTGGTGTAGGAGGGTGATGGGGTAGCGGGGAGGGGTGGGGTGGGAGGGAGTAGCAGCCCACAGATGGAGTCTTGTCCTGACAACACGTGTGGCTGCTGGGGAGAGGAGGCATACGGGGGGGGGGGTAGAAGGAAAGTGAAGGGTGTCAGGAAATATGGACACAGTATTTTAAGTAGAAGGATGTGTGGAGCTAAGGTTTCTGATGTTGCTTGAATGATAGTACATTCCTTCTAAGGAAGGACGTCTAAGTATGGACATCATCTGCAAAGAAGTCCAGACCAGAGACAATATTGTGACACAGATGCCAGACTCACAAATAAGCATCTAAGGCAGCGCAATCCCAAAAATCTCTTAAATTTTCTTTAAGAAGCTTGGATGCCTTCATTCCATTGGGCCCTCATAGCAATAAGGAAAACGTTCTTGGCTTTATAGTTACATTTCATCTACTTAAAAAGCCTGGGGAGAAATGTAAAAAGAAGGAAAGAAAACACATTTGGCTCCATCACAGCCACTCTGCTTTTAAGCAGATGCACATTCAATTGCAGACTTTGTTTTTTCCCCCAATTAGTCTCCAAATGAGTAACTCATAATTTCCATTTGCATGGTTCATTTTGTCTCCCAGTGAAGTAAATGATTATTTCTTGGTTCAGAGAAAGTCTTTTCAAGGACACCAGAGACCAATAGCATTCTCATCCATTAAAAAATGAAAAAAAGTTTTGCTTACAGTAGTAAAACCAAGTCTTTCAGGCTGCCTTTCTGTCCCTAGAAGCCCTGGGGTGTATGGATAGGTCAGTCATGTGCCTCTCAGGAAACCATTTGGGGTGGTCAAGGGCTTCCCCTCTCTGGTTATGTATGGCCTATGGGCTGTCAGCTCAGCCCACAGCCCTGAGAGGTGATCTGGTATGTTGCGTTCTGCTCAAACAGAAAGGCGCTGGGCCAGTTGTGCCTTTTGTTCAGGGGAAGTGTGGTAAATGCAGTCTTCCCCCCATACCCATTCATTGCAGGCTTCTACTGGCTTAAAACCATCAATGGATTCCATTGCCATGGAATGGCATGGAATGACCATGACCATGGCCATGACGATCAACAAGAAGTTCTTTATCTTTTCCTAGGTCTGCCTAAGTCTGACCCATGCCTGTTTTCCTGATTGTGTCCTGAACCTTCTCCCTCCCTTATTGCTCCATCCATACTGTGTTTTTAATTCCTTAAAATGCCGCTGGGACATGGTCTGCTTGGAACTTTCTGCACCCGTTTTGCTTCTAGTATCAATGAAATAAACTTACAATTTAAAATGAGGGCAAGTGTCTTGAAGTAAGAGTAGATAGAGCTAGGAGAGAAAATAAGGGAGGAGGGAATCTAATTTGGATTGGAGAGGGGCAGGAAGGAGCACTCAGAAAAGGCTTCTAAGCTGATGAATGAAGGATGAGGACCTCACATTTGTTTAATAACTGATTCTCCTACGAGACAGAACTCTGCGAGGGCAAGAGCCATCCTCAGTTGGTTTCCTGCATTACCTGTAGTGCACAGAACCATACTGGTCTGGCGGACACTTAGTGTATGTATTCGCAGATTGCCTAAGTGAATATTCAGAACACCCCATGAGGTTAGGCTGTTGTTCCCATTTCCCAGTGAAAAACACAGGGCTGAGAATGACAAGGCTACTTGCCCAAGGTCACCAGGACTTGCCTCTAGGACATGACACGGCCAAGATTAGAAGCCAAGTGCAAGTCCAAGGCTCTGACCTACTACCTCGGTGGCATCCTACAGGAAAGCAATACGTGAATTTGTGCTTTGGGTCAAAGAGGTTACAAGAGCACACTGACCTCCAGTCAAACGGCACGCTCTCCTGATCACATCCTGAACTTTCCCACTCTTGTCTCTTTGGCCCTTTCTGTTCTACCTGGAAACTTTCCCCTCTTTCTGTGTCTATCCAAATCTCACTGTGCAGAGGCCACCTCAGATATACCTTCTAAACTCTGTTTGCACTTTTGCTGCAATGCTACCATCTACTTTGTGTGAGGATTATTTATATCTCTCTCCTGTCGGGTAATTCCCTCCTTGAGAGATGAGATCGTATCCTATTTGTATTTGTAAACCTTGAAGCACTTAGCACAATGCCTTGCATATAGTTTGTGCTTTTTTAAAAAAAATTTTAAGTTTATATTTTTTGAGAGAGAGAGAGAAAGAAAGAAAGAAAGAAAGACAGGAAGAAGAACAAGCAGGGAAGAGACAGAGAGAGAGGAAGAGAGAGGGAATGCAAAGCAGGCTCCACACTGTTAGCACAGAGCCTGATGCAGGGCTCGAACCCACAAACCATGAGATCATGACCTGGACTGAAACCAATAATCAGACGTTTAACTGACTGAGCCACCCAGGTGCCCCTAGTTTATGCTCTTTAAAAATTATAAACCTTGATTCCGAAGCCTCAAGTTGTGCTATTTTCCATAGATGCGTTTCTAGGACAGTATGCATAATGGTGTCTCTCTTACTCACTGATGAATGTGGTCTAGAAAACCCTGCTTGACTTCCAGACTTGTCTCTCTGCTGACCAGGCAAGTCATTTAATCTCTCTATGCTTTTTCTTTCTTTCTTTCTCTCTTCCTTCCTTCCTCCCTCCTGCCCTCCCTCTCTTTCTCTTTCTTTCTCTTCCTTCTTTTCTTTCTTTCTTTCTTTCTTTCTTTTTGTTTAAACTTGGAAAATGTAAGATAACATATGTAAATATAAGTGTAAAGCTGTTATAAAGTTTGACAACTGCCTCTTGAGGGTCTTGGAGGTGCTGTTTGGTCAAAGATGTTGATAGACCAACTTCATGTTCTGATTGGCTTCCTTAACATTGTTTTCCTTGTTCTCACTTTTCAGCATTTAAGTGAATGCATGGCTAATGGTGTGTCAGATTAGTAAGTACGAGAGAAATAATAAAAATAATAATAGCAATAATAGTAATCATAATCATAATAATAAAGTATTCCGTTCTAACACTATGTATAATAATCTTATACCAAATTGTCTCATGATCCAATTGTTCCATTCTTGGTCATTGGGCTATAAACCAAGAAGCCAGACTAGATGGAGCTAGACCACCCATTTCTCAAGTTTGTCCGTTGACAGAAAGCCCAACACACACACACACTCACACACACACACACACACACACACACACACATCAGCATCATCAGGAATGGTCAGTGTGAATTCCTAGTGACCTACTGCTCAGGAAGCTTAGGGCTCTGCCATCGTGGCCATCAAGTATTTCCTGTGGCTTGCCTTCCTCAATGGAACTCTCTGTCTCAGGGATGTCCAGGCTCTGGGCCAGAAATAGGCTTTTCTTTGCCTTTTCAAAAAGCAGTCTGGCCCTACATGATGCCTGGCTGAAAAATATCTCGACTATAGTCACATCATCACTCTGGAGGTGACTATAAACATCATTAACCCTAGAAAGGCAATGTGCATGATACATAGCCCTGTGGGGAACAGTCTGACCAATTCTATTAGTGCAAGAGAAATACAGCTTTGCAGATTACTGTCATTTATTTTATAGGCCTTTGTTACACTTGTCATTCAGAGAAGAAAGAAATCCCTAGTGAAACTTCCATAATATTGAATCGGAATGACTCATATTCTTGCCTAACTATTGTTAAGCTTTTTGGTAGAATTCTGTCTGGTCCTAATTGAAGTTTATAGAACTTTTGCCTTCAAATGCAATAAACCTGTCATCACTAGGGAAGCACTTTGCACCTGGGGATAGGTAGAATTCTGTCTGGTCCTAATTGAAGTTTATAGAACTTTTGCCTTCAAATGCAATAAACCTGTCACCACTAGGGAAGCACTTTGCACCTGGGGATACAGTGTGACATTGTCGTGTGTGTAGGGTTGATATTCTGAAGAACAGGCTGCGACCAGGAGTCATGCTGATGTCAGCTCCAGCAAGCCCACGTGCCACCCACCATTCTGTCGAGGGGAGCCCTGGCCTGTGGCACAGTGAGCATGGGCCCTGGGCAGGGAGGGAAGCAAGGCAAGGCTGACCTCACAGAACTTCCTGCCCCCACACCTAGAGGTGCCAGCAAGCTGCTGGGAGTTCACATGCAGTGCGAACTTTCCCCTGTGCCCACCCCCCATGCTCTATCACACATGGGGTTGGATACCCCAAGGAACATTTCATTAGGGGAGTTTGGAAAACTGTACCCTTCAAAGCTGATAAATGGTAACGATAAATCTTATTTCAAAAGTAATACATACTCCTTATAGGACATTTATTTGATAAACAAAATGAACAAAAAAATTAAAGTTATCCAGTTATTCTACCACCCACAGAAAACGCTTTTCGGCATATCGTTGAGGGCTCTTCTCTGTGCACATTCACGTGATTCCTTTCCAAACCTGAGGCGGATACTATCCATATGGTTTTGGCACCTGCTGTTTCACATGATACAGCATGAACACATTTCCTATCACGTTGAATCATCACAAATTGTAATGCATGCAAGAGTATTCCGTTTTAGGAATGTGCAACTATCTTGGAAACATTCCTTTATTAAGCAGTTAGATTGTGTTAAATTTCCATGTTAAGTAATGGAAATAATTACTTAAAACCTTTTTCCAATTGGAAAAGTAGATAGTAACATTTTAAAAATTTGAGTCTATTTAAAACCATTGGGTTATATAGATTGTCATGTCTTTGTAGCCACTTAAAAGTTTCTTATGGGGTGCCTGGGTGGCTGAGTCAGTTAAGCATCTGACTTCAGCTCAGGTCATGATCTCATGGTTTGTGGGTTCAGGCCCCAAGTCGGGTCTGCCTTGACAGCGTGGAGCCTACTTGGGATTCTCTTTCTCCCTCTCTCTGTCCCTCCATTGCTTACCCTCTCCCTCTCTCTCTCAGAATAAATAAACATTTTTAAAAAGTTTCTTTTGTGATTTCCCTATTTACTGCATTTATATTGATGTGTTTATTTGATTTAATTGATTTGTAGAGATTCATGCTCTAATAAGGATATACGTATTACACACACACACACACACACACACACACACTATACCTGTATGTCACATCTGTTATAAATATTGAAATTTATACTACTTGTTTAAAATTTTACTTTGGGAGATTAAAAAACTATTGAAAATTTAAAAATTAGTTAAAACTCTCAATTCTTTTTCCAGCTTTGAGATATAATTGAAAAAATTGTAAGATATTTCTTGTATTGCTTTTTTCCTTTTGTGAAATACTTAGAAAGCTTTCTTTAATCAAGATTGTCTTGAAAATATTCACCTATACTTTTTATTTTTAGTTCTGTTAAAGTTTGCTTTTTTGTTTTTTTTACATTTACTTATATCTGGAATTTATTTTGATACACGCGTGGTAGGGCATTTACTGCCTTTTGCTGCATTACTTCATAGATGTCCCAACACTGTTAATTGCATAATTCATAATTCTCCACCGTATTCAAAATTGTCCCATTATTATATATTACATTTTTTTTAATTAAAAAATGTTTATTGATTTATTTTGAGGGAGAGAGAGCGTATGAGCGGAGGTGGGGGCAGAGAGGGAGGGAAAAAGACAATCCTAAGCAGGCTCCACGGGGCTGTATCTCACCGTCTCACATGGGATCATGGCCTGAGCTGAGATCAAAAGTTAGACATTTAACTGACTGGGCCAGCGAGGCCCCTCTTATATTACATTTTTATATACATGTTCTATTTTACTGAACTGTCTGTGGAGCTGGTAGCTGAGAGCGATCACACACTGAAGAGAGAAAACAATAAGCACAGGTCAGTTAATTGCCAATTTAAGGCACCACAGGAAAGCTGGAGACCTCTGGGACGGCTTTTAAATATTTCCCTGCAGCCGAGGCCAACACAGCTAACGTCCAGGCCCAAGACCTAATTGCAAAACGGGCAGAAGTTCATAGAAGGCTGAACCTGCCTTCTAAAATCGTTCACACCCAACTCAGGGCTCAGGGAAGGAGACCCCGGGGAATGTGGGTGGGGACTTCCAGGTAGATGCACCTGAGACCCGGAAACGGCCAGATGCCTGCAGAAGTGGTCTCCTGCCTCCCGAGGAAGATGGCAGCTTCCCTCACCCCACGTGACCAGCGCTCAGCCAGAGCCCGGTCACTTTCCTCAGGGTCTGCCGCCACCTTCCTTCTTGGCTGCCTGGCCCGGCCTGGGGGGTGCGTTATCAGCACCGGCTGCCCCGGGTCAGGAGGGCCCTGCTGGTTTTCACCGAAGGGGCTGGTGGAGCCTGTACTTCAAGCCGGCCGGAAGTGGGCTGGCTTGCCCGGGAGAGGGGAGTGCTGTCAAGCTGGATAAGAGAGAGCTGGGTAAAATGGGGGAGTCCTTTGTTACTAGCAGTTGATGCCCCCACGTGGAGAGACAGGGCCCTATGCTGCTGTGATGGCTTTTAGACAAGCTGGAGAAAGTGATGGCTTGTACACAACAAGCGAGTCATTTTCATTGTAGAAAACTTAGAAAAAAAAGTATTAAAAAAAGTCCCCCTAAATCACTCTTTGTCCTTTGCTCTGAAGATAAGTGCTATTAATGTTCTGATGTATTCCATCCCATACCTTTTTCTCTGTGCACATGTGAACACTCACACATCAAAAACCCACTATAAATATTGAGATGACACTGTATAGAAAGTGTTTTTAATCCTGTTTTTTAATTTTTAATTTTTATTTATTGTTTTAATTTTTAATGTTTATTTTTGAGAGAGAGAACACGAGCTGGGGAGGAGCAGAGAGAGAGGGAGACACAGAATCTGAAGCAGCCTCCAGGCTCTGAGCTGTCACAACGGAGCCAGACACAGAGCTTGAACCCAGGAACTGTGAGATCATGACCTGAGCCAAAGCTACGAAGTCGAAGCTTAATGGACTAAGCTACCCAGGTGCCCCAATCCTGTTTTTTTTTTTTTTTTAAAGAAATTAACATTACATTGTAAGTATATTCCCCCAAACACTAATACTCCTGGAGAATGATGCTTTTAATTTTAGCAAAGTATTCCATTATGTGATGTTAGGTTCACCGTGGTTGACTGCCCAACACTTGGTTCAATGAGTTGCAGTTAGAAAGCTTGGGGACTTGACTCCAGCACCAATAATTGGTTCCTGGGTGGGAAGCAGGATGCAATTTGGGCCAGTGAGGTGCAAGGAGAGGTGTATAGGTGGGTTCTGGGTGGGTGGGAAGGGGCAGTATTCCTCTGGCAGCTGACTTACGATGTGAGAGGAATCAGAATAAGGAAACAATCTGACATATGGAAATGGGCCAAACCAGGAGAAATACCAGAAATCAAGTCAGAGCCCCAAATAAGGTGTCTAAAGCCCACCCTACTTTTGGGCTTCCAGTTATGTGAGTCAGTAAAACTCATTGTTGGAGCTAGTTTGAGTTATTTTCAGCTGAAAGCATTTAGAGAATACGTATGGAGTCCAGAGTTGGCCTTCAGACTTGCTGACTCAGTTCTGATTTTCGAACACAGCAAACATAGATCTGGTAAGTAGAGCTTCATACTAAAGCTCAGACTTAGGAATCAGAAGTGCATGGGTTTGACTCCTTACTCGGCTACTGACATCTGATCTGGGGCAAGTTATTTGTAGCCTCTGAGTTTCATCATCTGTAAAACAAAAATAGCTATTTCACAGAATCTTCATCTAATGAAACTAATTATTGTTATCAAAGGAAGGTGGAGAGAAGATAAACTCTATCCCTAGCTATAAAAATAGCCTGCAGAGGGGCGCCTGGGTGTCTCAGTTGGTTGGGTGTCCGGCTTCAGCTCAGGTCATGATCTCATGGTTTGTGAGTTCCAGCCCTGCGTCGGGCACTGTGCTGACAGCTCAGAGCCTGGAGCCTGTTTCAGATTCTGTGTCTCCCTCTCTCTCTGCTCCTCCCCTGCTCATGCTCTGTTTCTCTCTGTCTCTCAAAAATAAATAAACATTAAAAAAAATTTTAAAAAACCAGCCTGCAGACTGCCCTGCCAGTGTGGAACCTTCTTGGGATACTCTCTCTCCCTCTATCTCTCTGCCCCTCCCCCACATGCTCTGTCTCTCTTAAAAGAAATAAATAAACTTAAAAAAAATAGCCAGCAAAGGGTCTGTATGGTCTTAGAGTCAGTCTTTTATATTTTATATTTTTATTTTTTATTAAAATTTTTTAAAAATGTATATTTTTGAGAGAGAGAGAGAGAGAGCGAGCACAAGCAGGTAGGGGCAGAGAGAGAGGGAGACACAGAATCCGAAGCAGGCTCCAGGCTCTGAGCTGTCAGCACAGAGCCCATCGTGGGGCGTGAGCTCATGAACCATGAGATCATGCCCTGGGCCCAAGTCGATGCTCAACCAACTGAACCACTCAGGTGCCCCTTGGTATCAATATTTGTAAATGGGACATTTTTTCTATAAAAGTAGTAATTTCTTATTTAAAAATTCTGGAAAGTATTGAAAAAGAAAAAATTACTCATAATCCCACTTTGCTGAGCAACCAGCATAGCAATCAGCCTCCCTGTTAAGCGGTGCCCATAAAGTAGACAACCAGAGTTGTTTGTCCAACTCTGCGTTACTTCTACAATATTAGCCAAGGCACTCCACCTCTCCGTGCCCTGGGGAATGCCGACTTCCACAGGAGGAAACAAAGAGCTTCCTACCTAATTGTGGAGGGCAGGCATCTAGCAATTTCCCATGTCTACAGGCCTAGAGAGATTTTTTTCCCCTAGAGTGTTTTATGTATACCAGTCCAGGAGAATAGAATCCCGTTTATATAATTAGAACCAATTCATAGCTGTCCGAAGGGAACATAGGCAGGGGCTCACTGCATTAATTTTCAGGCAGGCAGATGAAGTGATCTCTCTCTGTCTTTTTTTCCCTTTGGCTTATTGGTTTGCCAGAAAAATGCAAGCAGTGTCTCCTATTTAATTCTGTGGGAACAATCTGATGCAGGAGGACACACATCCTGACCCTGAATTGTCTGCCTCTGAATGAGAATCCTCGGTGGTTTCAAAAGGCAATTCAATTTGAGGTTGTTCCAGATTTTTAAAGCATAGAAACCAACAAGTACAGACACATATGGAAGAGGCATTCTGGGCATGAATTACCACTTACATGAAAGAGGTGAAGAGACCAGTTATCTGCCCAGGGATCACAATTCCAGTGAATGGATGGGCACCTTGTCCAGAGCAAAGACCTACTTAATCTCCCAAACATGTTAAATTGAGTACAGAACCAGCCTGAATAGCCTGAGTGGCTGTATACCGGAACATTCTCCAAATTAGATATTGCCTTGCCTACCTAGATGGCCTTCTCTTGTACCAATCTCACTTCCTCTTAATCTTACTGGATAGAATTTAACAACCCTCCTCCACACACCCTGTTAACTTTTGTTCTTCCCACATGCTAGTGTTACTACTCTGCCCTAGAATGTTCTTCTTTCCCGTCTTTGCCTTGTCAAATCCTCCCTAATCTTTGAGCTTCATCTTCTGTGTGACAAACACAGTGGGGGCGGCTGTCTCAAGCCCTTTAGACAAGGTTGGATCTTCTGTTTTATATTCCTAGAGCTTCCTGAACTTCCTGTTTGGGAGCATGGTTACACATTTCATCACCTGCCTCAGTGGGAGACTGTCTTTTTAAAAAATATATACACTTGAGGGAAGGGCTGTTGAACCCAGAAAGAGCCTTTTTAAAATTTAAAGCAGAAATGATTGAATTGATGTTGAAGTGTAAGATTTGGTTTTCTGCCGTTAGTGAAAGTGGGATCTTGGAAACTAAGCAAAGTCCAATGATTAAAAAAAAAAAGTAAGTTCTATTCTTGCAAATGGCAGCCCTTCATTACATAAAAGTCATACTCTGAAAAAATGTTCTCTTTACAACCTGCATGTTTACACATGTTTGTTGTTGGGTATCCAGCAAATGGGTTTTGGTCTTGCTGTTTGTTGTGTTTTTCCTGCAGGTGCTGAGAGAGGACTTTGTGACACTAAATGAGAGAACTAGGTCAGGCTGCTTGTTCAGAGTGAATGCCAAGATTAAGTCAGAATTCGGCTTTTCCTTATCCTGAGGCTTTGGAAGGAGAGACAGAAGACACCTTTTTTATGGGATTTAGAAACATGATGTACGAATTCTTTCCCCAGATATCTGTTGTATTTATCAGTTTTAAGAAAACCTATTACACGAAGAAGAAGGAGAAGGACAAGGAGAAGAAGAAGTCAGACTCTAAGAGAAACAGAAGAAGACAGAGGATTCACAATTTGAATTAGAAGATAATTCTTGGCAGTACAAAAGCAGTTCTTTTCTTTCCTGAAGTTCTCATTTATGGATCATTAGCCACTTGGCAAGAAAGATTGGGAGAAGATAAACTAGCAGCTAAAGCACTAAGGACGAATAGCCATTGGAAGATCAATCATAAATGAAAGAGAGCCTCTTGGTAATTGCCATTCGCTGGGAAAATGTAATTCGATTTACAAAGTTATCGATTTAAATTCATCTTCTGGAGAGTGGCAGGAGGGTGACCTTTCAGTAATACCACATATTTCTTGCTTTGAAATTTCATCCAAAAATGTAGGAAAATCTCTCTACTATGGTAGTCTAGGGATCTGGCAGCATCTCCCCAGCTGGCCATGTAACCATCACTTGGTCAGTATCACCCTGGAGATGGAGATATGGAGTTCTACAAGGGTCATATTTGTTATAACTAAGGTTCTTTTCCCCCCTCCGTTAGAATTGCAGTAATATTTCTGCAGCCTGGAGCTTGTCCCTGTCTTGGGTTTCAGCCGTGTCTTCACGGGTATGGTTCCCAGGTCTTACACTGGTTTCTCTGTGCCCATGTGAGGTGCAGGCTTATGCCACAGTGGAGTTCTGAGGACCCAATGAAGCAGCATGCGTCACTCACTCTCTCCTCCATCTCCTCCTCCATACTCTCCCTCCCCACAAAGGTGCCTCCACTAAGCAGAAGGCACTTGTCTCTCTGCACGGGGAGACACAACCTCTCCTTCAGGGGGAGCTCAGTCAGAGACCTCAGTGTATTTTGGAAGTCAGAGGAAGGAGCCTGAAGAAGAGGGAGACTGAAGGGAGAAGAAAGGAGGCTATTAGTGGAAAAAGTCTTGAAGGAGGTGATGGAGTGGGGAGAGGAAAGGGAGGGGACAGAAGAAGTGTCTAGAACACAGATGAATGTGTTACCTTTAAATAGGAGAAGGGGTGAATTTTCCTTTTAGATGAGGTGGCCAGGTAAAGAGGGTAGATGTTGGTCTAGGCATTTTGACATGGTGATTGACACAGTGATTTTTACAAAGCTGGAAGACATTTTGAGAAACCTCCAAGGACCCAAACTCATTCCTGCTGAGTATCACCACCTGTCTGTGTGGGGAGCATAGGGCCCTGCACCTGCCACCATTACTCCACGGGCATTACTGGTCCCACTGACAGACGAAGGCAGTGGCACTTGGAGACTCTGCTATGTCCCAGCTATTGTACAGGTGAACCTCAAGAAAATAAAATGATTTCGGCTCCTTGTTCTAGAGGTAACCTTTAGGTTTATATGGTCTCACTTGTGGGGGGACCATATGGGGTCTCATATGTGGGGGGTTAAGAGTTTTGACGAAATTTTAAAGGGCCTTTGGAATCTCATTTGGCAAAATGTACCCAGTGAAATGTGACTCTTTTCAGTCCTAATTATTCTGACTCAATGAAACTTGTCTGCACAAGTTTGAAGAGGAAACTACAGTGCTTCATGACATGGCTTCTCAGGTATGCTGTGCTTGTGGGCACGTGGCTTTGCCCTGGAGAGCCCTAGAGAGGCCCACAGTTTTCAGGCCGGAAGTAGAAGCGGGTAGTGCTAGATTTGCAAATCCAGCCATGTAATGGATGTTGTGATTCTATCTGAGGCATGACAAACTGTGCTTAGATATTTTTCCCTCTGGAAAAAAACTGAATCTACTGAATCAGGAGAGCATGCAAATGCATAGGGATCCAAAAATCTAAACCATAGTATTTGTCAAAGGCAAAATCTGATGGCATTGAAGTCTATTTTGGGGGTGTCTCAATTTGCCTTTCTTGTGTTCCCTTTTTCCTTGCTGGACCCCCGCCCCCTACTTCACATCTAGCATCATTTTTTTTTTTTTTTGAGAGACAAAAAAGAGAGCATGAGCGAGGGAGGGGCAGAGAGAGAGGGAGACACAGAATCTGAAACAGGCTGTCAGTACAGAGCCCGACGTGGGGCTTGAATTCATGAACCGTGAGATCATAACCTGAGCTGAGGTTGAACACCCAACGGACTGAGCCACCCAGGCGCCCCACATCTAGCATCCTTATACTGACACTTTCTGCTCCCTCATCTAATGTTTGCCTTCATAGGCACCATGACTGCAATAATCATATATTTTAGACAAAAATTACACCGCATGGTTTAACAAGAAATTTGCAAATGTATGCGAAAGCCATAAAATTATAATTAATTATAACTATAGTTGTAATAATATACAAATTCTGACTCAGAATGACCTCCCTTCCCATCACCTCCCTCCAACCAGTGACATTCTTCTTCTTTAGTCCACTACTCTCACCTAAAATTGCTTTGGTGAAATAATAGACTTTCAAGTGATGTTGGCTGAAATATACCGATTGTGGATATTAATGATTTTTGTGTGTGTGTGTGTGTGTGTGTGTGTGCAGGACATCTTTCTTCTTTTGAGAATCTCACTTTCTTCCTGTTAGTGACTCACATCTCTACTCCCCACAGTCACAGGAAATGGATGAGAGTCTATATTTTCTAATGACCCCACCTCCCTGGCAACAGTGATTGGTTCAGGGATAAAATCTAATCTGAACTGGCCAGGATCCTTCGCTAGGAAGTTTTGTTTTTTAAACTACCAGGGAGGTAATAGTCTCTTCCCTGTCTGATTTTTGAGGGTCAAAAGATAGAAGGCAATAACGAGTAGTGTCCCGGTCTTCAGTGGTAGAGACTTCATTCACAGTAAACAGCCAACACATTTGAGAGAGTCCTACAGACGTCAAGCCTCTGCTTCATTTTGTCTTGGCCCTACCTCTGCCTTGCTGTTCCTGCAATTGGCTCTTATTACTCAAGAAATGTCTACTCCTCCTTGTCCTTTTCCTCCTCTGTTTTCCTCTTAAATATTAGGAGGAGCTCTGGGGTGCCTGGGTGGCTCGGTCGGTGAAGCGTCCGACTTCCGCTCCAGTCATGATCTCGCAGTCGGTGGGTTGGAGCCCCCGCATCAGCCTCTGTGCTGACAGCTCAGAGCCTGGAGCCTGTTTCACATTCTGTGTCTCCCTCTTTCTCTCTCCTCCCCCGCTCAGGCTCTGTCTCTCTCTTCTCAATAAATAAATAAATAAATAAACGTTAAACAAAATATTAGGAGGACCTCTATTACCATTCCATAATGAACTAACTCAACCGAGGAAATCTTTACTTTTCAAGAGGACATGGTCACTAGCATTTATAAAGTTCATCTGGTGGTGGTTCAGGCAGTGTGACAAGTAGAAGGGAAGGGGTTTGGAGCAGAGGGTCTACTTCCAACACACCACTGCTGGTCTGTGCCTCTCACCAAAAATGCTACTTCTGCCATAGATGTTTTGGGGGCCTTAGAGGTATATGAGCTGGACAGTGATGTCCAGCCACCTCCTGAGTGCTCTGAATCAACCTAGAAAGAGAGAAGGTAAGCCTGCCCTGCGCAGTGCTTCTCCCGTTCTGCCCTGTGATCTGAGCTCTCTAACAGCTATGTCTGTGCTTTGATGGGGCTGACTCCATGTGACGGGCGCCTGGGAACAGTCTGCGCTGTCATAGAGGATGTGACTGTGGGCCAGCGATGCCGGGGATTTCCTGGGAACCATATGGCTTTTCAGCTGAGCAGAGTAATTTTTTTTTTCTGTTTCTAAAAGGAACCTCAGCTTGCCGGTTGTCCAGAAAATTCTCAAGCTTGGGGCCAAGGTTTCTGGGAACCACAAAATCCCTTTTTGCCCCTGAGTCTTTGAAGTTCTCAGCTTTGGCCCTGGAGTGGATGGGAGACAGTTTACTGGTAAGCAGATTCTCTTGGAACCATGTTTAAAATTGTGAAGAGAGTTGGTGAATATGTTCCTTGATCTTCCTGCCTGAGAGCCTGTTGAGTGTGGCTGGCTTTGAAATATCCTCTGGAGTCTATGTTGACAACACATGGAAGGATATCTGCCTTTGTTCATGGTGGGGACGAGCCTCACGGAGCATAACAAAGAGTCTCCCCAAAGTCCTTGTCAAGCTGTCTAAGAGTGGTCATGGCTGTGGTTATGTTCTCTAGGAGCAGTATAGTGTGCAGTTAAAGCTCTCTGTGGGGGTGACGTGTTAGCGTCCCAGTATTTAGCATGCGTTCCTAAGAGAATAGTAATGGCAATGTACCTTTCATTGAGTACCTGTTATGTGCTAGGTCCTCTTCTACCCATGTTACATGTATGACTCCACTTAATTCTGACAAGAAATCCATCAAGTAAGCACCCTTATCACCTCCATTTTATTGATGGAGAAAATGAAGCACAAAGAATTGAAATAAATGCCCATGGTTACTATGGTAGCTTGTCTCCAAAGTTGAGCCTTCTAATGAACCACGTGCCATGATATCTTGAATCTCTCTTGGCCACCATGACTCACCTTTGACCAAGAAATATGGCACGAGTGATGTTACATGAACTCCAGGGATAGTTCATAAGTAGCCTTACAGATTCTACCTAGTTTTTGGGGAACACTTGGTCTTGGGATCTCCCTTTTGGAAACACAAAAGCTAATAATAAATTTTATTGTTTAAATTTATTCTTATATTTAATTTATTTATTTAAAAATATTTATTTTGAGAGAGAGAGAGCTCAAGCGGGGAAGGGGCAGAGAGAGAGGGAGAGAGAATCCCAAGCAGGCTCCACACTGTCAGCACAGAGCCTGATGCAGAGCTCAAACTCATGAACCGTGAGATTGTGACCTGAGCTGAAACCAAGAGCCAGACACTTAACTCACTGATCCACCCAGGCACCTGTATTTTTTTAATTTTTTAAGTTTATTTATTTACTTTGAGAGTGAGAGAGAGACAGAATATGAACGAAAGGAGCCGAGAGAGAGAGGGAGGGAGAGAGAGAATCCCAAGCAGACTTCGTGCTGTCAGTGCAGAGCCCAACACAGGGCTTGAACTCATGAACCGCGAGATCATGACCTGAGCCGAAATCAAGAGTTGGACACTTAACCAACTGAGTCACCCAGGTGACTCTAAATTATTTTTTTAAAACATGAAATTTTAGGGTCGTTTAGTATACAACAATAGACAACCAGAACACTTACAGAGCAGGTAAATGGCAGGGCTGGGATTGAAACCCAGGGGGCTTGGCTTTAGACCCCTTGCTCTCAACCGGTAATCGACAATGAGCCTCCAGGGCTTTTTATTGTTACTGTCCCGATGAGGATTTTCACAAATGCATTGTCCTCAAACAGGCAGGCATGCAAAACTGTAAGTGCACAGGGTAGATTTGTAGAGAAAACACAACATATATACATATATATATATATATATATATATATATATATATATATATATCAAACTCAGGTGGACCTGGGTTTGAACCTCAGCTTCACCACCTCCTAGTTCATGATTGTGGACAAGTTACCACCAGTTGGGGTCTGATGGTGGCGAAGGTTGGGTTCTCAAGTCAGTGCATACAATCAGTTACATCTGAAAGCTCTTCACATTCTGTTAGTACAAACTCAAGTGTCCTGGTGGCCACCTACTCCTTTTGGTCAACTATTTTCTTTTTCCGATACTGTTTGACATCTGAACCAAAGGTTCATTGAATGAGCTGTCTGGAGCCATGGGCACGATTAAAAGTAAATACTTGGTTTTATAACTTGACTGAATGTACATGTAGTTGAAGTCACTTAAGTTAAATGTGTTAGGAAGAGCCTCCATCTACCTTTTCTGTGCATCCGTTTCCTTATATAACGTGGGAGTTAAATTAACTGCACAGGGATCATGTGGTATTAAGTGAGATGTTGTAAGAAGGGTGTCCGACGCTTGCTTAATTCAGGGTAGAGGATTACTTGGATGCTCCTACGACCTGGCAGACTGCCCCATCGCCTACTAGGCTCCTGTGGGGAGAAAAATAGATTGGTGATACCAAAACAAATTTTTAAAGGACTGAAGAAATCAATTTACTTCACTAAACCTTAAACCAAACTTTGTCTTTTGTACCCCAGAGATTGAAATGTTTGTGTTTGCAGTATTTCCCACTGTACAGCGGACAAATCAAGAACATGGTATGGTCATCACCTAAGCCAAGACCACACTTGTACACTAATCATGCAGGAGTTAGTGTGTCTCCTGAGAGTCCGATTGTAACAAACATGGTGACGTTTTTCAACTTTCTACTCAATGCTTCCGTAATTAACCTGAAGGAAACTGTGATGGGAATCCCTGCAAATTCTCATGTGCAAACAAGCAGTGGAAAGAGAAGACAGGAGAAGTATAGATAGCTAGGGTCCCATTTCACAATTGCTGTATCTCTGTTCTTTATTTTTATTTTTATTTTTTTTTTAATTTTTTTTTAACGTTTATTTATTTTTGAGACAGAGAGAGACAGAGCATGAACAGAGGAGGGTCAGAGAGAGGGAGACACAGAATCCGAAACAGGCTCCAGGCTCCAAGCTGTCAGCACAGAGCCCGATGCGGGGCTCGAACTCACGGACCGCGAGATCGTGACCTGAGCTGAGGTCGGCCGCTCAACCGACTGAGCCACCCAGGCACCCCTGCTGTATCTCTGTTCTACAGAGAACTTGATTGCTAGAATCCATCGGGACTATCTGTTGCTGTATAGTAAATCACCCCGTACTCTCATAACTTAAAACAACAATCAAGCATTACCACTCATGGCTTCTGTGGCTCAGGAGTTTAGATAAAGCGCAATGAGGATGACAGACCTCTGCTTCACATGTGTGAGGGCTTGGCTGGAACACTTGAAGGCTGGGGACGAGAATCATCTGCAGTCTCAAGCACTCATATGTCTGACAGTACATGCTGGCTTTCAACTGGGGTCCTAGCTAGAGCTGAAAGCTTCATCAGCTGGAACACCCAAACGTGGCTTGCGCTTCCTCAAAACATGGTGCCTGGGTCCCAAGGGCAAGCATCGGAGAAAGAGAGGGAAACAGAGACAGACAGATGGAAGTCATCATGCCTTTTCATGACCTAACCTTAGAAGCCAAGTAGCATCCCTTTTGCCATGTTTGATTGGTTAAGATCAGCCCAAATTTAAGGAGGAGGAAAAGAGGGGTAGGGATAGGTCCTACTTACCAAAGAAAAGGTGTCAGTGTCACTGTGTAAGAAAAGTATCTGGGGGGCACCTGGGTGGCTCGGTCAGTTAGGCGTCTGACTTCGGCTCAGGTCATGATCTCATGGTTCGTGAGTTTGAGCCCCGCCATCGGGCTCTGTGCTGACACCTCAGAACCTGGAGCCTGCTTCAGATTCTGTGTCTCCCTCTCTCTCTGCCCCTTCCCTGTGCACGTGCGTGTGCGCTCTCTCTCTCTGCCCCACGCCTGCTTGAGCTCTGTCTTCCTCTTTCTCTCAAAAATGAATAAACATTTAAAAAAATTTAAAAAAAGACGAGTATTTGGAATGGGATGTGTGTGTGTGTGTGTGTGTGCACGCATATGTGTATGTATATACAGTCTTCTTTGACAAATACCATCTCCCCCCCCCCCCCCGACCAAGTTTGAAGTAAGTTTTTTGCTAGGTCCCACAGAAGTACCCTCAAGCCTTATCTGCTTCCAGGGTCTGTCCCATAACACCAGCCTGGATGGTTGAACAGTTGGGGCCACAGCAGCTCAAATGATGGGAGGGGCCAGGTCTCTCAAATCCTGAGCTTTGGCAACAAGCGGAATGTATGAAAGACTGTGTGAACTGAGGGAAGAAAGCACCCAGGATTCAGTACACCAAAAGACAGCACTTCAGTGGCCAAGAGACATTTTTATCTTCAAAACCAGGGCAGACCTGGAAGATGTCTTTCTAGATCTCTCACAACACTCCCTTTTTCATTTGATCTCCGGCTGGTTAAGGGCCAGAGAGAATGCCCAACTGGATCACAACACAGGAGAGGCTCCAATTTTGGCATATCTAAGAGGATAGGAACGAGTCAGAGGAACTCACATACATCAAAGTCAAACATGTGATAGATTGGACACTTTGCTTCATTTTTATTTTCTATTAGCCGTGCATGTGCAGAGAGTGTCCCACACTTTCTAACCACCTGTGCACGAAAACATTTTTATTTTTGCTGTTACACTCTTGTTTGAAATTCCCATTTTTAAAAATCCAGTGAAATTTTCTACGAGGTAGGGAAAAGTTGGGGTTGTGAGCTGGACAGAGAGGAGTTTGAATCCTGACTCTGCTCTACATTATCTGCTTGATTTGGGGTAAGCTCTTAAAACTCTCAGGAAGATCAAGAAGAACATGCAAACAAAATACGGATGGTGCCATAAGTCAGGCACAAAGTTGGAAGCCAGCTGAATGTCACAGAAGTCTCAAGGAAGATGCCAAGAATTATGCTGTGCAGAAGCTGTTGGCATTTGCCCTCCTTGCACTGATGAAGTCATCTCCAGAAAGTCGTCGGTAAATGAAGTGTGCCACAACCGGGGAGGGGCTGAAGGTGGTGTGGGGGGAATCCCTCTGGCGGTGGGGGGATGTTGAATTATGACTCCCTTGCCGGGGTGTCACCACGGATGGCTGAAAGGAGAAAAATGTTGAGACTGACTGAGAACTTCCTGGGCATTGAGCAGGTCCACTGTGCTGCCTGGGGCTGAGCCAGTGTGAATACACCTCGTGTCTCATTGTCCCAGTTGCCTTGCTTCCTGAAGCTCTTGGCACCACTAAGAAAGGGTGTCTTATCTGAAAGATGGGGGGGGGGTGTCTCTGTATCAATTGGCTGGAACTTTGAGTGGTTTCTAGCAGCCTGACCTTGACTGTGCACTGTCCTTGCTGCTGCTGGAGAGGGTATTTCTTGAGGTGGTGGGATGTTGGGAAGTCAACTGTTCTTGGTAACGATGACAATGTGATCACATGAAGAGATTCTTTTTTTTAAAATTTTTTATGAGAGAGAGAGAGAGAGAGAGAGAGAGAGCATGAGCTGGGGAGGGGAAGGGAGAGAGAGAGAGAGAGAGAGAGAGAGAGAGAATCTTAAGCAGGGTCCATGCTCATCACGGAGCCTGACATGGGGCTTGATCTCACAACCCTGGGATCATGACCTGAGCCAAAATCAGAGTCAGACGCTCAACTTACAGAGCCACCCAGGCACCCCCATCTTGAACTTCATAGTTTCTGAGTAGGATGCATGTCTCTTTATTTTCCTAAGCTAAACTTATTATTCCTGCTAGCCATTCATTTCTTCGTGTGCTTGTGGTGCGGAGAAAAATTATCCAAAAGTTGGAAATGAGAAAGAAAACAAATATGAGCACTTAACATTCACAAGACATTCTGGCGTTTGCAAGCTAGGCCATGTTACTCTCCAATTAGGTGTAAACAACCTGACAGAATTTCAACTTCAGACAAGGTCTCTCATAGGTAAATGAGACCGAGTTTACTCTGATAAAATGAGACAAAACAGGACCACTTTTTTTTTTTCTTTTGAAGCACGAACACAAGGTCACTGTGCCATTCACAAAAGAGCAAATCTCTCTCTCTTTTTTTTTTTTTGATAAAATGAGTGCCTGCTGTTCTTTTACCGATCATAGCTCTATCCTTGTTCTAGTTTCCCTCCCTGTAGATAAGATTTACTGAGACCCCTGATCACAGAATTGCCCCTGCCCAGCAGATGCTCAACCCAAACCCAAATCCCATAAAGGGTTCTTTCTCGTGCCCAATTACTGAGGCACTGCACGGTTGTCCGTGGTGTCCACGGTGAGCATTCTCTCTAGCTGCAACGAGAAATGAACGCCGTTCAACCGTAGATGTGTTCTTGGTGGACTTTGGCCGAAGGGCGTTGATAGAACTGAGGCACAAAGGTGATTCTGTGAGGTTTTAATACCACACAAAGAGCATTGTCTAGTGGGTCTTAAAATGCCCTTTGGCTCTTCAGGAGCACAAACTCTGTACAATTCATCAAACAGTTCTGCAAACTACTAAGATACACATGTTAATTTTACATAACTTCCCCTCCCCCGCTGTGCTGTAGAAAAGATAGTGCTGAAGGTTCCGGTTACATTGTGCTGAAGGATGTTAACTGGTTTTGTGGCTGACATGGCTTGTTGGTTCCAGTGTTCTTTTTTCTTCCCACCCCCCTCCCCCACTTATGATAAAAAAAAATCTTAGTTTTTCAAATTCCCTTGGAATCAACTTTGTTACTGTTTTGGTACAGGCATTAATGCTCACTCTCTGTATGAAAATGATGTTTCTAACGTTTTGAGACTTCTATTTTGCCAGTTTGGACCATAAGGTGGAATGTTGAAATATGAGATGTCTTGGGGGAAAACATCTGAAATGTTTCTTGTGCCTCACCTGTCAACACAGGCTTGTGAGGTGGGGAGCGGAGGGGGCCTTGAGGGTGGTAGTGAGACAGAGGAGTTGACTTTTGATGAATTTAAGCGCTCCCTGATCCGATTTAGCAACCCTAGGGCTACATCCCCACTGTGCCCAGCCCGTGGGTCCTGACTCCAGCACAGTGATTGGATGTCTTATAGGCTGCCACTAAATCACGCTTAGACTTTTCTTCTGCGCTCTGAATAATGTAGGAACTCATCAAATATGAATCCACATTTACACATCTGGGACATCGTGCTGAGGTTTTAAAAAATGATTATAGAAATGATGTGACTCACGGTGATTCTTGACCAAAAGCAATAAAATCTCAGATGAGTCGATAATGGAGACAATTTGGAGCTTTATTCCCCAAGGACAGGGTACAGTCCTGGTGTCTTACTATGTAGAACAGGAGCGAATCCAAACGCACCATGGTTTCCCTGCAGAAAATAAGTGAGACACACACACACACACACACACACACACACACGCACAGCAGAAGTATAAAACATCCAAGTGCATCCTGAGAAGGTTCACTTAAGAAATGGTTTAGATCTTGTTGTTGTGAAATGAGCAGTTTCTTATCCAGATTAACAACAGATAAATGCCGTGTAGATTGGATTCATCTGAATGAGTGGCCCCCTTACTTTCCTGTGAATAATGACTCTGTCTAAAGCAGATCTTCTTATCATCCTGGAATTTCAGAGCTGTGTCTCTCATCTGGGAACCTTTATGGTACCGAGGACAAGAGCCCAGAAACTTTAGGCCCTGAGTCTATGAAAAACAAGTTGAAGTTCTTTGTTTTGTGTGTGAGATCTTTTTTTCTTTTTTTCTCTTGTCTGAGTGGGACTGAAACAGATGATCTCATTATAAACCAGGCTGTAACCATTCTGTATCTTGTATAATTTGCCCGGGTCCTGGAGATAACACAGGCCAGCTGCAGATTGCCGTGAGACACATTGTTATTTGCCTTTTCATTGATTTAACACATGTTTTTTGGACCTCACTATGTGTTAGGCTTTGGGCTAGGTAATGGGAAACGTCGGTAACTGAGACTAGCCATTTACCACCCTCTTGGAGATTATGGGGAAATAATGAAGTGGTCCAGGGCACCGACCCAACTCTAGGGACCAATTACCTGGGTTCTTATACCAATTTCATCCCCTCCTGTTGTATGATCTGTGCAAATCAGTTAGTCTCTGTGTTGTTTTTTTTTTTAATTTATTTATTAGCTATTTTGAGATAGCACGAACAAGGGAGGCACAGAGAGACAGAGAGAGAATCCGAAGCAGGCTCCATGCTGTCAGGACAGAGCCTGATGTGAAACTCGAACTCGTGAACCATGAGATCATGACCTGAGCTGAAATCAAGAGTCAGATGCTTAACCGACTGAGCCACCCAGGCACCCTAGTCTCTGTGTGTTTCAGACCATTTGGGTCAGTATAACAGAACACCACAGACTGGGTGACTTATAAACATCAGAAAGAAATTTCTTTGTCACGGTTCTGGTGGCTGGGAAGTCTAAGATCAAGGCCCCAGCAGATGTGGCACCTGGTGAGGACAGTCCAGCTGGTTCATAGGTGGCTGCAATCTCTCTGTGTGGCCAAATGGTGGAAAGGACATCAGAGCTCACTGGGTCTCTTGTATAGGGCATTAATCCCTCTTTTATATGTCTTTTAAATATCATTTGTAATCTTTTAAATGTTTATTTATTTTTGAGAAAGAGAGAGAGAGAGAGAGAGACAGAGCATGAGCAGGGGAGAGGCAGAGAGAGAGGGAGACACAGAATCCGAAGCAGGTTCCAGGCTCCGAGGTGTCAGCACAGAGCTGGACGTGGAGTTTGGACCCACAAACAGTGAGGTCATGACCTGAGCCGAAGCAGGATGCTCAACCTACTGTGCCACCCAGATGCCCCTTTTTTGTAATCTTTACATGGACTCCGCTCTCATGGTTTCATCATCCCAAAGTCCCTCTCCCTGGTACCATCGCACTGGGAGCTAGGATTTCACCGTATGAATTTGGGGTGACACGGCATTCAGTCCACAACAGCGTATATGAAGGGAGTGATTTGGTGAATTGACCAGAAAGGGGCGGGCGGTGACTGTAATAGCATAAAACAAGGACTTAGACTTGAGATAGGCCTTCAGAAAGGCTTTTTATAGAAGGCGACGGCAAGGCTGTGTGGTCTGTGGTAACCGTGTGATATCCAGGCCAAGTGGTGGTAAAGAGAGTGGAAGTGAGGCTGTTGGAGTCTGCTAGTTGTCTCTCTGTCCGTCTTCCCTTTCTTTTACAGCCACGGAAGTGTAGGGTTTTAGCGAAGCACACGCTACCCGAGGCAGAAAATGCGGTTCTTAACGTCTCTTACAGTCAGATGCCTCCTGTCACCACTTTCTGGTCGATGACTTGTAAGCGCCAGCAATGGGAGCCTCTTCCAGGAAGTCCTCCTAAAGGAAAGGGACATGCGCTTCTCACCCTCACGTTTCTTGCCTCCTCAGTGCAATGCAGTTGTGATGACTGGAGCTGCAGCAACCCTTTTAGACCTTAGAGGAAACTGAGGCATGGAGGCTGTACAGAGCAGAACAAGAAGCCCTCCCACCTCATTACTGTTTCCGCAGCAGCTCTCCATGGCGACTTGAATATGTGAGCAGGAAATCAACTGTCACGTGTAAGTCATTGTCGCTGGCGACAGACTCAATTCTAACTAGATGACAGGTAGAAAAGAAAGGCCGTTACAACACCTGAAGGTGAGCGGGAGCATGGTGCCTTCTCAGAACCAGAAATATTTGAGAATGGCCGAAGCGTAGGGCAGCACTGAATGCACACGGAGGAAGGGGTGTGGATGGGGAAGGCCTTGTCGGCCTGGATGAGGACAATGGCAGGTACTGTCTTATTCTGAGAATACAAGGTACTGTTGAAGGGGTGCAAGTGGAGAACTGACCTGACCACGATTATCATCAGGAAGAAAGAGGGGTGCCTGGGTGGCTCAGTCAGTTAAGTGCCAGACTCCTGAATTTGGCTCAGGTCGTGATCTCACGGTTCGTGGGTTCGAGCCCTGCGTCGGGCACTGTGCTGACAGCTCAGAGCCTGGAGCCTGCTTCAGATTCTGTGTCTCCCTTTCTCTCTGCCCCTCCCTCACTCTCTTTCTCTTTCAAAATAAATAAATAAACTTAAAAAAAAAAAGGAAGAATGGTTTGGCGGTACTGTGCTGAAGGGATGCCACCCAGGACTCCTGGAGGGCAGTCAGAGCTGGCACAGAAGCTGTGGGGACCTGCCTTGCTGGCTTGAGGGACAGAACATGGCGGCAGAGGAAGAGAGTGCCACCATGAACAGGGATCACTGGCCTTTATTCAGTCCCTGTCGCCTCGTCTCCACGTCTCTCCACCTCAAATAAGACTTCATTCATGGATCTGTGGATGTTTCCATTGCCCTTTGTTATGGACCCTCCTTCCCATCTCTTTACAATTAGAGGGAGGTATTTACAGACTTGAGGAGAATTTCTGTCATCCACCCTCCCCCCCGCCCCCTCTTCCTCTGCCAGGTACCCAGCTGTACACAATTTAACTCCTACACAATAGCCTGTTCATTACTGTATTCGTTAATTTAACAGTATAATTAGCTTAGAGCCTTGTTCAGTTATTCCAAGCTGGATCCTTACAAAATGGTTGTTTATTTATAACCCCCCTGACACGGGGCTCGAACGCACAAACTGTGAAATCTTGACCTGAGCTAAAGCCAGACGTTTAGCAAGACCAAGCCACCCGGGTGCCCCCAAGGTGGATTTTTAAGAATGACAACTAAAATTTGTGCCATGTACCCCTTGCTTGTTTGTTCATTTGTTTGTTTGACAAATAGCTGTGGTTATAACTAGTTTTATTAAAAGCACTTTAAGCAGAGCCAAATGAGAGGCAGGTGAAGGAGGCAACTGGCTCCTTTTAGAAGGGATTAATTTGTTAATTTATAATTTATCAGGGGTAATAATTTATTTACTTATAAGCGATTTATAGGTCCATTTACGGGGGTTACTAAAATATTACTACAAGTATAGGAGATAGAGCACAGTAGAAATGTTTAGTCAGAACTTTCCTCAGGTGTGTGTGGTATGCTGTTGGCATTAATTCTTTGTCAAGCTCACTTGGTTGAGGTGGAATAAGCTTCCCCATGTGCTGGCTTGTGACGGTTAGTTTTATATGTCAGGTGGACTGGGCCCGTGGGGTGCCCAGAAGTTTGCTCAAGCGTTGTTCTGTGGGTTTCCGTGAGGGTGTTTGGGGATGAAATTAACATTTAAAACAATAGACTGACTACTGGTTTGCACTCTGGCCCCTGTCCCTGGAGGGAGAGAGACCAAAGGAAGAGGCAGACGCTCCAGGTTGCTGGGAAGCGGGTTTAAGGAGCAAGGAACTGGCCTATGAGGCTTGTCTTGGGTGGTCACAGATGACTAGATGTCTGCACCTGACCACCAGAATCTTAACAAGCCTCTATATAAACAGGTGGTCTTAGCAACACCTCGCTCTCTCAAGGTGATTCCTTACAAATGATGCCAGCTGTGGGAACGGTGGGCGGAAAGTACATTCCAGGGACGGGAGCACAGCTGTGGGAACGGTTCCAGGGACGGGAGCAGGTGAGGAGGCTCCCCTTGCCCAGTCCTGTTCAGGCTCAACCAGCGGTGGTGCCCCTCAACCACCTTCTCCAACGTGGACGGAAGCAGACTGCTCTCTCCCAATCGGCTGAAGGCCCAAACAGAGCGGGAAGACCTTTCCTGTGCAACATAGAATTCTTTCCAGCCTTGATCACTGGCCTTTTTGCCTGAACTGAAACATGGGCTCTTCCTGGATCTCCAGCCTGCTGGCCTTCCAACGGGAACCAAACCTTTGGTTCTTCTGGTTCTCGGGCCTTTGGACTCGGACTGGAACTAACCCATAAGCCCGCCTGGGTCTCTGGCTTGCTGACTCACCTGCAGATTTGGGACCTCATTGCCTCCATAGGTACGTAGGTCCATCCCTAACTCTGTCTCTTTCTCTGTATGCACATACATATACGTATGTCTCCCTGGAGAACCCTGACAGGTAAAATACTCAACTGGCCAGAGATGATGCACAAAGTGTCTTCTAAGGATGAGAGGCAGGAGCTTTGTTTTGTTGAATAGACCATGTAAACTGGGGCCGGACCCGGAATGTCTGGTATAATAGAGGGAAGACTGGGCTTCTTTCTCTACTGGTATCCGTTCGGATGCTTTAAAAGAAAGTGAGAGAAAGCCTTTCTCAAACGATTTCAAGGAATGATGAAATCCTGTCACAGCCCCAGGTCCTCAGGTGGGGTGGGCTTTGCGGTTGGCTGATTTAGTTAGCAAGACAGCTGTGGCATCGAGAACCCGGGGTGTTTTCTGCTCCTCAGTCCAGCATCCGCAGAGCTGGTGCTGTTGCAAGCACAGTTCCCGTCATAGTAATAATGTGGCCCCGCTATTAACTACATGCTGCCTATGTCAGAGAGCAAGAGGGAGGGGGTGGGGACGAGATGGGGGGAGGACAAAGAAAGCTATAGGGATGGACGGAGTCACTTTTGGGGCCAATTTAGATCCCGAGCCTAACTCTGGACTCCTAGCTGACACTGCAGAGATGCCCTGAGCTGACTCTCTGTGGCTCAGTTCCTGGGGTTGGCAGGGTGGGCACAGACCAGTCGTTCTCATTGAAAGGACACTGTTCACCTCGGGGGAATTTGGAAACGTGTGGGGAAATCTTTTGGTTGCCATAATGATTGGGATGCACATTGGCATTTAGTAGGAAAATGGCAAAAGATGACAAAAATTCTCTAAGTCCAGGATGATTTCTCACGGTGAAAATTGTTTCATATTCCAAGCTATTTTAAATGCCGTGAAACACTAAGTCCACTCTAAATATAACTCTTGGTAGTATTTTTAGTACATATGATGAGCAATTTTTAGCAAAATTACTTGAAATATGAAAAAACAGGTTTTTATGGAGAGAGAAGTTCAATGACGTACAGAACAGCTGAGATGGAGGGGCTTGTGGCAGACAAGTAGTTTCACTGAGAATAACTGAACAAGGTAAAATGAAGGGAAAACAGTGTGTTTGAAGGCAGTGGAGAGTTGCTGAGGAAGTCGGAATTTGAGGACTTGATCCCAGAAATAAAGTGGGCAGATGTCCTTTATGTCACTTCTCCCCTCAGACCATTTCCTGATTCTTGGCTTGGGGGCGACAGGCTGGGGATCTGGACAGAAATTGAAGCCCCCTTTCACTGCTTGTGAAAAAAGGATTTCTGGATTTCCATTATAACCTTAGCTAGTGGGACTTGGGCCTGTCATTTTCTTTCTTCGGTGACCAGTGGCACCTAAGAGCAGCCTACCAACTCCATGCTGCTTAAAACGACCATATATATGACCTGCTGGAGAGGTTGCACAGGCCGGTGTGTGTCCTTGAACCTGTATCCCATCTCAGTTTGCCACGGATGACAGCCTTCGTAATTGTGATCCTGCAGCATTGTAGACATCATCAAAAGCCCAGCGTGGAGTTTGCGTTGTAATGTGGCCTTGGGTGATCCAGTTCCTGAGGCTCTTCTTAGGAATACTTCTACTACTAAGCGTTTCAGATTTGGTTCCCAACAGTGGGTCTTACTAAGCCATCCATGTTGTGAGCAGCTAGAGCTTTATCTCATGGAGAGACTGTGGAAAAAGAACACAGCACATATGTTAGTATTATGTCACCAAAGGGGAAGGAGCTGGGGTATTTCTGCATCAACTCCTAAGAGTTGTTTGTGGGGAGATACTTCTCTGGGTGGTAATTTCCTCTTCCTTCCAGACTGCCATGTACATATAGGCAGAGCAGCCTGCTGCAGTTCCTCTCATGCAGAGAGGAGAGGACGAAGCTAGTTAGAAGTTGGCCAGACAACAGTGACATGGCACAGACAATGTCTGCAACACCTGTGGAAGCCATAGTGGTCACTTAGGCTCTGACTTTAAGATTTGGGTTGGGGGGGCGCCTGGGTGGCTCAGTCGGTTAAGTGTCCGACTTCAGCTCAGGTCATGATCTCACGGTCCGTGAGTTCGAGCCCCGCGTCAGGCTCTGTGCTGACCGCTCAGAGCCTGGAGCCTGTTTCGGATTCTGTGTCTCCCTCTCTCTCTGACCTTCTCCCATTCATGCTCTGTCTCTCTCTGTCTCAAAAATAAATAAACGTTAAAATATTTAGCGGGGGGGGGGTGGGTGGGGAGAAAAATATGAGTCAGAGTATTCTATCCAAGTTTGTGGGGGTGAGTAATGGGTTTAAAGTGGAATAAAGATACTTCCACACCTTCTTCTCTTAGGAAAACAAAAACAAAAACACAAAATTTAAGTCAAATCAAGGAAGACAAGAAATGGAGGCATCTGAACCAGCATATGAGGATGAGAGGCAGATGGAGAAAGGGTAAGGAAGGCAGGGAGGAAGTCAAGCTTAGGGGTGGAGAGGACACTGATAAGACTAAGCCAACATGCTCAGGTGGTCCCCAGAAAGCCTTGTAATTGGACGCTCCAGGTGCCAAAAATATGTTAGGCTAACAGTAGAGAATGAGTTAGGAGTGGCTATTGGAAAGTTTGTAGAGAGTGAGGGTCCTCACTTGGCATAGTGACTGTCTTTTCTCACCCCTCTGCTTAGCTGAGCTTCTGGGACACCAACTGAGCAGGAACAAGGCATCAGATGTAAAATTGAGGGCTTATATTAAAGTTCAAAACCAGAAAGATAAGGCTCCAGCCTATGTCTCCAGGCAGCTCTGGAACATGAAAGACCAAGTCCAAAATAATAGTAAAAAAGCCAAGAATAGAAGAAGTGATAGGCTATAATTAATAGCTTCAGAGAGATGAGACTTTTTAAAATTCAGTACTCCCAAGTAAGTTTTAGGATGCTATGAGATAATAAAAAAAACAGGAAAGAACTCTTAAAAATAAAAAGTAACATTTAAAACTTGAACAGATTTCCCAGAGCTGAGACTTAAAAAAAAAATCAGAGAATAAACAATAAGGGAGAAGAGTAAAGGAAATTTGAAAAACAATTCCATATTGGAGTCACAGAAAGGAAAAATGGGGTAACAGGGATGGGACTACCAAAACATGAGAAGTTTCCCAGAACATGGAATAAAAGTCACATTTTCTAACACAGCTGGCGGATGAGCTGAGCTCTAGAATCAACATGAAAGGCTCCAGAAGACAAGCCAGAGGGAAGAAGGGAGTTCATCTAGTCATATTACAATTTCTGTAAAACTGAAAGATAGGAATTTGTTGATGGAAAATACCTGTTGAGTACCCAGCAAAATGAATGAAAAGGTGTCATGCCCTTTTACAACATAGAGATTAAAAGGAGATTCCAGAAACTTGGAGAGAGAAGAAAGGAAGGAACACATATACAGGACCAGGAATCAGAATGGCATTGCTCAAAACAGAGTCTGAATGTCAGAAGACAGTGGAATAGGTTTTCAACAATGTGAAAGAACATGATTTCCAGCACAGAATTCTTAACCAAGCAAAATGATCAGTCTAGTCCACAGCAGAATAAAAAGATTTCAGGCACGCATGATTTCATAAATACGTCTGCCAAGAGCTCTATTTAAAGATCCCGGAAGAGGTCCTCTCTTCAATGGAAGGCTAATGCAAGAAAGAGGAAGACAATGGACCCCAAAAACAGAATCCATCACGGGAGAGAGGTCGGGAGGGGTCCAAGTGGACACAGGGCTTGGGGGGCACCCAATCCAGACTAGATTGGGAAAAAGGAGGACTCCAGGAAGAATGTCTCTGGGAGAGCAATGGACTTAGTAGATTATCTGACAGGTTTGAGCTAGAGGAAATTTGTATTAACCAGCCTTTTACTGAGCTTTCAGAGGAGGTGGAAAAAAAATTAAGAAATGAAGAAAATTAAATTAATCACAAAATGGGGTAATTATTAACTCCAGGACCAAAAAAAAAAAAAAAAGTTCAGAAACAACGATAATCCTAGTTGCTACTTGGCTCAGCATAAACAATTAAAAATTTTTTTTTCAATGTTTATCTTTGAGAGAGGGAGAGAGAGAGCATGAGCAGGGGAGGGGCAGAGAGAGAGGGAGACACAGAATCCGAAACAGGCTCCAGGCTCTGAGCTGTCAGCACAGAGCCTGACGTGGGGCCCAAACCCATGAACTGCAAGATCATGACTGAGCTGAAGTCAGATGCTTCACCGACAGAGCCACCCAGGTGTCCCTCAGCACAAACAATTTTAACATAGTCAAATAGTGACTAAAATTTGTGACTCAAAAATATTGAATACATAGTAAGAGAACTTTAGTTTTCTAAGGGCAACACAGTAGACACTATAAGTCAAGAGATAATAGTACACATACGTTAGTTAGGAATATGGTGATAACGTAGTTCACCTGCAGTATTGATATGCTAGGCTGAGAAAGCAGATGATGTGTTCAGGGTGTGCAAACTTGGCCAGCGAAGGCATGGAGACCAGAGTGATCCCTGCTCATTTGGAAGATGTATGGAGACCAAGCTGCTAAGAGGGAGGAGAGCAGCTGGAAGGGCTGGGAGAGGCTAGGCGGTACAGTCAGGTGCGTGGAGTAAAGGCAAAGGCAACTCTCAGTCCTGGCCTGCTGAAAGTGGACAGGAGGCGAGAACACGCTTGAACTGCTGGAAAGTCTTCCCGAGTCTGATGCACCCCTATTCCCACGATTACTGTTAACAGTGATGTTAGACCATGATTGCTTCAACATGGTGGCAGTTCAAGGTGGCAGTTCATGGTGGCTGGAATGTGACCTGCTTGAGACTGCGCACCCGTTTTCAGGGGAGTTTTGTTCCCGGAAACACCAGCAATCACACTGAAACACCGCTTGCCTTGAGATGGGAACTGTAATGAGGCTTCAGCATAATCTGAGCTGATTTAGCATCTTCTAAAGTATCTCAAACAAGACAGGGTAGCCGAGGCTTGGTGTAGAAGAAACCTTGCTTGACATGTTTATGTTAGAGGTTTTGAAGGCATTTTTTCCAGGGCACACCTTCCTTTTACATCTTTAGGAAAAGATTTGGAAGGGAAGGCACATGTAAAGACAGGAAATGGAAGGGAGTGACTTGTCACTTCCCAGCCTTTGGTCGTTTATCTGCTCTTATGGGGTTGTGTGGCCACATTCCGTGTCGTCCTCTCCCGCTTTATGAAACAGTAGAATCTTCTCTTGAAGATTGAGCATGTGCGAGGCAAGAATTGTTTGGATCCCGAGTTTGCTAAGGAGTATGTAAATACTTAAGGGAAAGTGGTTTCTAATACGTCAGGCCTTGATTCTGTGACTAGTAGACAAAGAACCAGTAACAGGAAATCAATGATATTTTCTTGCCATATCAAAAAAATTTTTTTCTTCCATAAACGGAGGCAAACTCTATCATCAAATCTATGCTTCTTTCTTTATTTCTAGTAATCTTGCAGCAGAAAGAGCTGTCCTGGGTAGTTCTGCCTGGCACATAGTGAGCCCTCACAACATGGTAATTTTATTCTTACAGCTTTGTCAGATTCTAGCCCTGGCTGTTTCCCTGGGGTAGATGAGGGATCACAGAATGCCTCTTAAGTTCTTTAGACATGAGACTGTTCATCTATAAATGAGGATGTTAGATAAAAATTGTTCTTTTAAATTTATTTATTTATTATTTATTTATTTAGAGAGTGGGGAAGGTAGTGGAAGAGGGGGGGAGAGGGAGAGGGAGAGGAAGGGGGCGAGAGGGGGAGAGGGGGAGGGGGGAGGGGGAAAGGGAGAGAGAGAGAGACAATCTTAAGTAGGCTCCATGCTCAGCGAGGGACCCCATTCCATGACTATGAGATGTTGACCTGAGCCAAAATCAACAGTCAGATACTCATCCGACAGCTACCCAGATGCCCCAGGTAAAAATTGTTCTTAAGATTCCTTCAGCACTAAAGTTTTGTGATTTAATAATGTTAAGATGCAGAGACTCTGATTTCCGTGGCAAAGATTTTCCGAAGATTATGTCTAATGGCATGAACTTTAACTTCTAGGTATGATAAATATATTGCTTTTTTATGACCGGTAAGTAGGGAAACAGAGTTATGAATTGGAGGTAACTGGCCTTAGTGACAAAATATTCAGTGCTGCACCGATCTGTAATTACTGCCGATCCTGGAGCAGAGTCCAGCTCCCTCGTCCAAACCCTGCCCATAAGTCCATGGATTGAAAAGACAGGCCTCTTCTCCCTTGACAGCAATTTACTTTGACACTAGTGAATGAAATCACCTTTTATTAAAATTTTGGTTTTAAGTTTCAAAGTATATATTTGACCCTGTGAATCCAGATACCTAGTTTAATGATATTTTCCCTTTAATAAACATTAGTTAGGCATCTGCTATGCTCTGGGTGTCTCTCTGAATTTCCAGAAGAGACTGAGTGTTCTCTATCATTATCTTCACAGGACCTACAAATACAGAGGATGCACGATAGGCAAAACATAGGGAAATCGAACATCCTTTTGAAGAATGTCTAAAGATATTTTCTCAATTCATATTCATGGTAATCCCCATAACTCATAGGGTCTCTGGTTTATAAAAGCAAAGAGCCAATTTAAAAAAAATCGGGTCGGGGTGCCTGGGTAGCTCAGTCGGTTAAGCGTCCGACTTCGGCTCAGGTCACGATCTCGCCGTCCGTGAGTTTGAGCCCCGCGTCGGGCTCTGTGCTGACAGCTCAGAGCCTGGAGCCTGTTCCGGATTCTGTCTCCCTCTCTCTCTGACCGTCCCCCGTTCATGCTCTGTCTCTCTCTGTCTCAAAAATAAATAAACATTAAAAAATTTTTTTTTAAAAAATCGGGTATTCACTTGAGAATTTTAAATATGGCATTTCACTCAGTAATGCCAATTGGCATTTGATGAACCCTTTCTTTATATCACCTCCCGCACTTTGTCTTTTTATCTTCAACACAGGTACTGTTCCCATTTCTGCTTTACAAATTCGGGAACCAACATATGTAACCAAAATGTATAAATGTTAAGTATTTCGTCCAAGACCACACTAGTTAGGGGTGAACTTAGAACTTGAAGCTGGATCTTTTTTTTTTTTTTTTTATAAAAAATTTTTTAATGTTTATTTATTCTTGAGACAGAGACAGAGCATGTACAGGGGCAGGAGCAGAGAGGGAGGGAGACACAGAATCTGAAACAGGCTCCAGGCTCTGAGCTGTCAGCAGCTGTCTGAAGCTGGGGTCCTGTCCCCAAATTTCTGCTGGTCGCAGTCCCACACAGCTCAGTAGGCATCACGTGGAACTGTTGAGGCCATTGGTTCTCTGGTTTCCTAGCATTTGGATGTTCACCCTCAGAGCACAATGGCCTGCAAAGAGTGACAGCTCTTATAAGTGCCACCAGAAACACCTGTATATACAACGATACGTCTCATTGTCAGCCATGCCATCAATTAACCAACAAATGTTGGCTAGGTGCTCAGACACTGCTCATTACTTTTCACTGCCTGTCCTGAGCTTTGAGAATCAGCAACAACCCAGCTACAATATTGTGGTCCCCTTTACTTTGTGTGGTAATCAGGTCTGGCTAAAAGATGGAACTTTAGCCATCTAAATGGAACTTACTCACATGCGAAACATTAGATGTTCAGGCACTGTTCTTTTGTTGTATCCAGATGGTATCTAGTTTGAAAACATGCAGTCAATAAGAATTAATGTCAGTGCTAAAATTTTGTATAGTTTTTTTTATGGCATGTAAAATAGATTATAAAATCATTACAAGTCCCCTCTGAAGTGGGGATTATCTCCAATTTTGTAGAGATGGAACAAAGATTCCGAGGAGTTACATCATTAATTAATTATTTATTTAGGAACATGCAGAGTAGCATAGTTTCAGGATCACAGGATTTGGAATCACACAAAACTTTTCATTCAATTTCTGGCCCGTTTATTAGCCATGTGATGCTGGCCAAGTTTTCTAGCCCTACTAAACTTCAGCTTTCTTATGTGTGTTTTGGGGCTACTCAAAATATACACTCATAGGGACGCAGTGAGAAATTAAATATGGTAATTCATGTAAAATATGAAACACAGTATTTGGAGCATAGCTGTTGCTCCATAAAAGTGGTGGCCGATGTTGTCATATTAATATGACTGCTTTTTCATCTATGTTCTGGGCACTGTGATAGGTGCTGGAGACAGAACTGTAAAAGATAGTCTGGCGTACTTGCATAAATATTTACAACTAGTAGGTAGAAGAGACTGCACACATTTTCTGCTTCTTAATCCTTAAACCAATTTAGTTTTAATTTTTTTTAAACATTTATTCATTTTTGAAAGGCGGAGAGAGACCGAACGCGAATGGGGAAGGGGCAGAGAGAGAGGGAGACACAGAAACAGAAGCAGGCTCCAGGCTCCCAGCTATCAGCACAGAGTCTGATGCGGGGCTTGAACTCACGGACCACAAGATCAGGACCTGATCCGAAGTCGGCCACTCAGCCGACTGAGCCACCCATGCGGCCCTAAACCAATTTAGTTTTAAATGCATTAATGCCTTTGGGGTGAAGAAAAGTTAAAAAGTCTGAGAAATGCAAATAAAAGCTAGTTAGGAAAATGCCGATATCTCATGAGTTGTTCAAAGTGGAGATGTTATCCCTGGGTTCTGGGCAGAAGCCCTTTTCCTGGAAGTGAAGGCCATTCTGATTTGCAGTGTGTGAACCTCGGTGCTGTGGCCAGCTAATTCTTTTCTAATATGGCCCCCACAGATATAGCGTTTTCTCAGCAGATGTTGAAATCCAGATTGAAAAAAATTTTCAACGATGGATTGCAAAAACTATCATGTCAAATAAGATACCATGTTGCAGACGGTCTTGTTTAACAGGCTTATGGAGTAGTTATGGTTTCCATAGAAACAAGTCTAAATCCTTCCTTAATACAATCCTGGAGGTCTCAGCAGACCTGCAAAATATGCCATGAACTGTCAAAGCCCTGCTTCTGCTGACACATGGGAGCGGCATTGTTGGTTCGCCAACGCTGTCCCTGCATGGCACGATGCACTGGAAATTTCAGTTAAGATTCTGATTTTTACAAAGGAAACACATCTTCCTCAAATGTTCTACTTTTTCACTGCAGTGTTCAACAGTACAATAAGACAAAGACTTAAATCCGGACCTCTCTCATATACTGTGCTTGCAGTTTCTAATAGAAGAGCTCTCACGTGCACCTGCTGTTTCCTCATAGTTGACTTGTCATCTCATAGTAATTACACTTTTTCCTCAGCCTACAAGCTAGGTCATGTCACTCAGTTTTGATCTGCTGGAAAGAGACAGCAGTCTCTTGGGAATTTTAACCATCACGCTCCCAGAAAGTGCTTGGACTCAATTCATTTATAATTCTTTCATTGTCAAGAAGGGTAAAGATATTGATTGATCCACACCATAGGGAAGCTCTGAAACAGAAGTAACTTCAAAGGTTGCAAAAAAAAAAAATTTCATGCTTCAGCATTCTGTTTTTAGACCAAGTTGGAAGGGATGATCCATTGGAAATGGTAGATGACTATGGACAAGCAATAATAAATTCTCAGTGATGTGATTATAGTGTGAGACCAGCTCTTACAGTAACCAAAGAGGACATAGAAGGCAGGTAGAGAGGTAATCAGCAAGAGAAAGCAGAAATGTTAACAATATGTAATTACAGTATAACTTTCAAAAGTTTATTTGTGTAATAGCCACTTCTGGAGTAGGCCAATGACCTATTTGTGAATATTGTTTCCCTTTTATTACTATTTTTTTCTCTTTACATTTGACCATTTGGCTGTTGGCCATCAAATGAATGTTACTCCCTTTTTTGCTGTTTATAAAGGAAACACATATGTATTGCCAAAAGATGTAGTGAAATCCAGTAAATTACAAAGAAGAAAGCAAAAGCCAAATGTAATCTGATTAGTAAAAGGCTGTTACCACTTTGGTGGGCATTTTCTCAGAACTTGTTCATATATATTCATAGAAATACATAAACATTTTAAAGACAAAAATAAGTACCATATTGTTTTGCAATCATTTCTCATTTAGTATAAATGGGTTTTTAAATTTTTAAAAAAATTTTTGTAAAAAAATTTTTAATTTTTGTTTTGAAAAAGAGAGAGAGAAACAGAGAGAGAATGAGTGGGGGAGAGGCAGAGAGAGAGGGAGACACAGAATCTGAAGCAGGCTCCAGGCTCTGAGCTGTCAGCACAGAGCCTGATACGGGGCTCAAACTCATGAACTGTGAGATCATGACCTGAGCCGAAGTTGGATGCTTAACTGACTGAGTCGCCCAGGAGCCCATTTATTTGGGTTTCTATATCAATAAATTGGGGCCTATATGTTTTGATGGATAAAAACATTCCATTCACGCAGTCACTCACTTAACAAGTAATTATTGAGTCCCTGGGTAGTCTGAAACACTGTGATAGACAAGAATAAGGATCTCTAACTTATTTAACCATTCTCTTACCAGTGGCTAATCAGATTGTTCTGCCATCTTTAAATGGACTTTTGTTCTTGTCTGGAACACTTGATAACTGGCAGAGGGATTGGGAAGAGGGTAACTTTCTTTTGGAAAGCTCTCCCAATATTAGGGTTTGGGGCAAAACCTCTAGAAGAGCCTTTGCTACCTCTCAGAATATTCAAATAAAATCCTGTCTCTCTCTATCCATTACAACAATAATAACAACAGCAGGCACTTAATGAGTACAGTATAAATTCATTCTGTTGATAGCTTTTAGTCCTCACAACAACCCTATGAAGTAAGTAAAATTAACTGGTTGTTATGATTATGATTCCTACTTTAATAGCTGAAGGAAGAGAGGAGCAGTAAATGCCTAAAATAACAAAGTAAATAAATAGAGGGATGGGGATTTGAGCCTGATGGCCTGACTCCAGAACCTTTACTCTAAGCTCCTCTTATTCATACTGAACTCCAAGCATGTACAGTGCTATAGCAATACACTACATAACTGTGTTATTGAAGCATGTCTGTGTCATAATTCTTTGTCATGTCTGACTCCTAAATATGAGTGTGAGCTTCTTGACGGTCGAGGTCATGTCTTTAATTTTTTTTTTTAATAATTTAACTTTATTTTTTATTTTTAAAATTTACATCCAAATTAGTATATAGTGAAGCAATGATTTCAGGAGTAGATTCCTTAATGCCCCTTACCCATTTAGCCCATCCCCCCTCCCACAACTCCTCAAGCAACCCTAGGTTTGTTCTCCATATTTAGGAGTCTCTTTTGTTTTGTCCCTCTCCCTGTTTTTATATTATTTTTGTTTCCCTTCCCTTATGTTCATCTGTGTTGTCTCTTAAAGTCCTTATATGAGTGATGTCATATGATTTTTGCCTTTCTCTGACTGACTAATTTCACTTAGCATAATACCCTCCAGTTCCATCCACGTAGTTGAAAATGGCAAGATTTCATTCTTTTTGATTGCCGAGTAATACTCCATTGTGTGTGTGTGTGTGTGTGTGTGTGTATACACACACACACACACACACACACACACACACACACACTTTGGCTATTGTTGATACTGCTGCTATAAACATTGGGGTGCATGTGTCCCTTTGAAACAGCACACCTGTTTCCCATGGATAAATACCTAGTAGTGCAATTGCTGGGTCGTGGAGTAGTTCTATTTTTAGTTTTTTGAGAAACCTCCATACTGTTTTCCAGAGTGGCTGCATCAGCTTGCATTCCCACCAACAATGCAAAAGAGATCCTCTTTCTCCGCATCCTCGCCAACATCTGTGGTTGCCTGAGTTGTTAATGTTAGCCATTCTGACAGGTGTGAGGTGGCATCTCATTGTGGTTTTGATTTATATTTCCCTGATGATGAATGATGTTGAGCATTTTTTCATGTGTCAGTTGGCCATCTCGATGTCTTCTTTGGAGAAGTGTCTATTCATGTCTTTTGCCCATTTCTTCACTGGATTATTTCTTTTTTTGGGTGTTGAGTTTGATAAGTTCTTTGTAGATTTTGGATACTAACCCTTTATCTGATATGTCATTTGCAAATATCTTCTCCCATTCTGTAGGTTGCCTTTTAGTTTTGCAGATTGTTTTCTTCGCTGTGCAGAAGCTTTTTATTTTGATGAGGTCCCAGTAGTTCATTTTTGCTTTTGTTTCCCTTGCCTCCAGAGATGTATTGAGAAATTGCTGTGGGCAAGATCAAAGAGGTTTTTACCTGCTTTCTCCTCGAGGATTTTGATGGCTTCCTGTCTTACATTGAGGTCTTTCATCCACTTTGAGTTTATTTTTGTGTATGGTGTAAGAAAGTGGTCCAGGTTCATTCTTCCGCATGTCACTGTCCAGTTTTCCCAGCACCACTTGCTGAAAAGACTGTCTTTCTTCCATTGGATATTCTTTCTTGCTTTGTCAAAGATTAGTTGCCCATACGTTTGTGGGTCCATTTCTGGGTTCTGTATTCTGTTCCATTGATCTGAGTGTCTGTTCTTGTGCCAGTACCATACTGTCTTGATGATTACAGCTTTGTAGTATAGCTTGAAGTCTGGGATTGTGATGCCTCCTGCTTTGGTTTTCTTTTTCAAGATTGCTTTGGCTATTCGGGGTCTTTTCTGGTTCCATACACATTTTAAGATTATTTGTTCTAGCTCTGTGAAGAATGCTGGTGTTACTTTGATAGGGATTGCATTAACTGTGTAGATTGCTTTGGGTAGTATCGACATTTTAACAATATTTGTTCTTCCTATCCAGAAGCACGGAATCTTTCCATTTCTTTGTGTCTTCTTCAGTTTCTTTCATAAGCTTTCTATAGTTTTCAGTGTATAGATTTTTCACCTCTTTGGTTAGATTTATTCCTAGGTATTTTATGGTTTTTGGTGCAACTGTAAATGGGTTCGATTCCTTGATTTCTCTGTCGCTTCATTGTTGGTGTATAGGAATGCAACCGATTTCTGTGCATTGATTTTATACCCTGCAACTTTGCTGAATTCATGAATCAGTTCTAGCAGTTTTTTGGTGGAATCTTTTGGGTTTTCATAAAGAGTATCATGTCATCTGTGAAGAGTGAAAGTTTGACTTCCTCCTGGCTAATTTGGACGCCTTTTATCTTTTTGTGTTCTCTGATTGCTGAGGCTAAGATTTCCAATACTATGAACTTCTTGATTATGATATGATGCCCTTCTGCATCTCTTGATACAGTCTTTATTTTAAAGTCTAGCTTGTCTGATACAAGTATGGCTACTCTGGCTTTCTTTTTTTGACCATTAGCATGACAGATGGTTCTCCATCCCCTTACTTTGAATCTGTAGGTGTCTTTAGGTCTAAAGTGGGTCTCTTATAAACAGATGGGTCTTGTTTTCTTATCCATTCTGTTACCCTATGTCTTTTGATTGGAGCATTGAGTCCATTGACGTTTAGAGTGAGTACTGAAAGATATGGATTTATTGCCATTATGATGCTTGTAGAGTTCAAGTTTGTGGTGGTGGTCTCTGGTCCTTTCTAATCTTTTGTTGCTAATTTTTTTTTCATGTTTTCTCCCCACAGAGAGCCCCCTTAAAATTTCTTGCAGGGCTGGTTTAGTGGTCACAAACTCCTTTAAGTTTTGTTTGTCTGGGAAACTTTTTATCTCTCCTTCTATTGTGAATGACATCCTTGCTGGATAAAGAATTCTTGGCTGCATATTTTTCTGATTCAGCACACTGAATATATCCCACCACTCCTTTCTGGCCTGCCAAGTTTCTGTGGATAGGTCTGCTGCAAACCTGATCTGTCTTCCCTTGTAGGTTAGGGGCTTTTTTTCCCTTGCTGCTTTCATGATTCTCTCCTTGTCTGAGTATTTTGTGAATTTGACTATGATAAGCTTTGTTGATGGTCAGTTTTTGTCGAATCTAATGGGGGTCCTCTGTACTTCCTGGATTTTGATGTCTGTGTCTTTGCCCAGGTTAGTAAAGTTTTCTGCTATGATTTGCTCACATAACCTTTCTACCCCTATTCTCTCTCTTCCTCCTCTGGGACCCCTATGATTCTGATGTTGTTCCTTTTTAATGAGTCACTGATTTCTCTAATTCTTAAATTGTGCTCTTTTGCTTTTATCTCCCTCTTTTATTTTGCTTCTTTATTCTCTATAATGTTTGTCCTCTGTATCGCTGATTCTCTGTTCTGCCTCGTCCATCCTTGCCACTGCTGCATCCATCCGTGATTGCAGCTCAGTTATAGCATTTTTAATTTCATTATGGCTATTTTTTACTTCTTTTATCTCTGCAGAAAGGGATTCTAATCTATTTTTGACTCCAGCTAGTATTCTTTTTATCGTGATTTTAAATTCTCGTTCAGACATCTTGCTTGTGTCTGTGTTGATTAAGTCTCTGGCTGTCGTTTCTTCGTGCTCTTTCTTTTGGGGGTGAATTCCTTCGTTTTGTCATTTTAAAGGGAGAAAAGGAATTAATGAGGTAGAAAAATTGAAATTAAAAATTAAAATTAAAAAATATTAAAATTAAAAATTAAACACACATACACACACACACAAATCGAATAGATGATGCTAGATCCTAGGTGTTTTGGTCTGAGTGTAGAAAGTGGTTTGACAGATTAGAGAAACAAACAAAAGGAAAGGGTGGGAGAGAAAAAAAAAGGAAATCGTTTGAGAATTTGAAAAAATGAATACACTAAAGTAGACTAAAATACACAAAAGTAGAGAATATAGTAGAAAAAATTATAGAAAAATATTTTTAATAAAAATTAAAAAGAAATATGAATTTTTCATTTTCTGTATTTAAGAAAAGAAGTGAAAAAGATAAAAAAGATAAAAAGATAAAAAAGAAAAAAGAAAAGACAAAAAAAGAAATTGCTTGAAAATTTGAAAAAGTGAATACACTTTTGTAGACTGAAATAAAATAATGGGAGTAATATAGAATTTGAAAAAGTTTACATAAAAGCAAAAAAATATAGTAATAAAAATTAAATAATATTTTTAAAAGAAATTGAAAGTAAAAATGAAGTTTTTCTCTTTCTGCATTCAAGAAAAAAGAAATGAAAAAGAGAAAAAAGAAAAAGGAAAAAAAGGAAATTGAAAATTTGAAAAGGTGAGTACAGTGAAGTAGACTAAAATAAAATGATGGAAGTATAGTAGAACTTGAAAAAATTTACACAAAAGTAAAAAATATAGTAATAAAAATTAAAGACAGGTATTTTTAATAAAAATTGAAAATAAAAATGAGTTTTTTCTCTTTCTGTATTCAAGAAAAAGAAAATTGTAAAAGAGAGAAAGGAGAAAGACAGAAAAAAAAATTGAATATAGATGAACCTGCTAACAGATTGAAGTAGGAATGAAATTGCTTCATTTTCCCCTAGAAGTCAGTCTGTGTACCTCTTTATAGTCCATAAATTAAGCCGGCAGTGAGGTTTGTGTTCTTGAAGAGCGAAGTTGGCCCAGTTGGGCGGGGCTCGGTGTAACAGCTCCGCTCTCCACTAGATGGCGCTGCTAGCCTACTGGGGTGGATTGTTGCGGTGCTCGTCGGTGCACGTGCGCATGTGTGGGAGTGGTGAAAAATGGCGCTACCTACCCACCCAGTGTGTTTTCCCAGATCAGCAATTGGGCACCCGTCGTCGTCTTCAGCTCTCGTTCACTCTCCGTGACCAGGCCCTACGCAGTACCTCTTTCAAGTTTTGTCTCAGATGCAGCTGTTTTCTCCAGCCCCTTACTTCTGAAGGCCTGCTGCCTTGACCCGTTCCGCCCCTCTGCAGGAGAGTCTCACAGAGCGATGGCCAAATGAGCAATGGCCGAATATCGGCTGTACCCAGGAACTCCCATTGGACCCTGCTGTTGCCGGTGCCCCGAGACTGCGGCCAGGTGCCAGCCCGCCCCCCCAAAAAATCGCGAGACAGTGTAGCCTCAGCATTTCAGGGACCATGGAAAATCGCAACACACATCTGGCACCAGGCTTCACCCTCAACAACCTTGCCCCAGCACCAGCGAATGTGGCTGCCTTCTGGGGTCTGGTGGGACCACGTGGCTTCAACAGTCTCTACCAAATGTCCTTCCAGCAGTGGAACCGCTTTTCCCCGTGTGGCCCGAGAACCTCCCGGACCCCAACCTGTTCCTGGGGCTTCGCCCTTCGCACCAGAGCACGGCCAGGTATCGAGCTGCGGAGTTGCAGCCTTTGTGCTCCCCTTGTTCATAGTCTTAATGGAATTTAAACCCTCTCCTTTTTCCCTTTTTAGTTTAGTCCCTGCGGCTGTTTCCAATTTTCCGCTTTCTCTCCAGCTGCTTTTGGGGAGTGGTGATTTTCCTGTTTTTTCCCCCTCTCCCCAGTCTCAGTCCTCTCTCTGCCAGAAAAAGTGGTTTCCTACCTTTCAGGGCTTCTCGCTCCCCAAGTTCAGCTCTCTGCACCACATACCTGCTCTATTCTGTGGTTCAGGTTGTGCAGATTGTTGTGTTAATCCTCCAATCAGTTTTCTAGGTGTGCAGGATGGTCTAGTGTTGGTCTGGCTGTATTTCATGGATGCGAGACACACAAAAAGCTTCCATGCTGTTCTCCCATCTTGGCTCCTCCCACCCATGTCTTTAATTTTTATGTAACTGGAAGAGTGACTGGTTTGTAAGGGGTACTGAGTAAATTCTGAAGAAGGAAAGAATGAACAAATGAATGAATGCTATCCTGTAAATGTAACATAACTCAAAAGAAGGTAAGGTTCTGTTGGTGAATAGGTGTTCCGAAAACATAACAAAAATGTCAACTTCTTACAAAAGCAATCTTTGCATGTATAGGAAGCATATCTAGTCCAGGATCATATGTGTCCTTACCAGCATCAGACTCAGATTTCTACTGTGGTCTCTGAAACTTGAAAGAAAGTCTAGATGTAATATCATCCAGTCACCGGCACGTTATGTGGCTGTCCATTATCTAGATGTTTGATGAAAGGCCTGTATTAGGAAATACTCAATGTTTCATGTCCTCACAACCCTGGTTTTACTGGGGGAAGTTTTACTTTTCATCCTGAGATTTTCATGCACTATTAACACTTTTTAAAACTTGTTCAGGGCTAATGGATGAAATCAACTTAGAAGTGACAGCAAAAGCACCAACTTGTGGGTGATGTTGAGTGTCTTTCCTTGTGAAATGGAGCCTCTTCCCAAGGATGGCAGAGTTAACCTCTCAGTTTCGAAAATGGTTATGGGCAGGCCAGCAAGATCAGTGGCTCTTTACAGAGCCTGGAAGGGCCTTCAGAAAATTCTTGGGAGGATTTGATGGTCACATCTGCTGCTGGCATTGCAGAGATCTGACCCAGGGAAGCTAGACAGCTTGCATCACATTGGGGGTTTGTACAACAGAGATCTGTCCCACGTCCCATTTGATTTTTAAATATTAAAAAGGTATTATTTTAGTATAAAATACTTCCTTTGATATATGTGCAGGTGGTATACATAGACAGACTCTCTTTGAATTTTTTTTTTTTTTTTTTTTTTTGGTCTAGAGAGTTAAGGGACTTTAGAGAGTATTTTTTTTTTTTAATTTTTTTAACGTTTATTTATTTTTGAGACAGAGAGAGACAGAGCATGAACAGGGGAGGGGCAGAGAGAGAGGGAGACCCAGAATCTGAAACAGGCTCCAGGCTCTGAGCGGTCAGCACAGAGCCCAACGCGGGGCTTGAACTCACGGACCGTGAGATCATGACCTGAGCCGAAGTCGGACGCTTAACCGACCGAGCCACCCAGGCTCCCCGAGAGTATTTGTTTTAAAAGGGGAGCATCAGGTCTCCAAGAACCACACCACTCACCTCCAGAGGAAAAGCTTTCCGAATCATTGTAGTATTTCATTTTTCTCAGAATTCAGTTTTTTAGAAATTGAATTCACTGTGAAGTGTAGTAGGGCAAGATGTTTTGTAAATATGCAGAGAGGCTTCTTGAGTTAATGCTTGAGACTAGAGTCTACGATACGTTAAGTCTCCACTTCCCCAAGTCCACCATGTCTGATGTGTTCTCTCCTCTCTCCCCAGTGAACGTGACAGCATCTGGGGTAGGGAGGATTTTTCTAAATGCAATTGGAAGGAAGTGGACTGTGCAGCCTAGAAGCTTCCTCGCTTCATGTCTGATGTGCTCAGATCTTTTCTTGAGAAAGATAAATCCGGCAGCAGGATTTTCAGATAAGAAAAATCACACCTCCCAGACTGGGTCACTCACTCTAGAGGCAAGTAAAAATAAGTAACATTTGTCACATTTCCTTATACTTACAGATCCTTCTTTTTCCCTCTGATTATGCTTCCTTGATTCTCCAGGCTCTTTTCATCTCCTCCTCTGAAATTTCAGAGGAGAGGAATCTGCTGCACACGGGGATTATAGGGGTCACACAGTTGAACAGGTGATTGTCTAGAACAGCCCCCAGTCTTGGCTTATCTTACTTTCTCAACCTGCCCTAGACAGCAAATATAATCTTGTTTCTTTGCTTTCTGGGCTAACTCCTCTTTGGAGCCTGACTCCTTGGTGCCGTGTGAAAATAAAATTTTATAGCTAGTGACTTCAGGACTTTAGCTGTTATCCTATTAGGATGTTTTGGAAGCCACTCTCCTTGAGAAGAAGTCAGCCTAGGCTTCACCTTACATCACCTCTGTCCCTTTTTGTTTCCCAAAAGCTATGTCCTATGTTTTCTGTGGAGGAAACTGGGTGGATAACGAATGGATTCTAATTTACTCCTCATTATGTAATAGTTTTCAATAAGCCTGGTATACTTCAGAGCACTGTAATAGGAAAGCTGGGCAAACATGGCTCGCATCAATGATTAAAATCCTAAGCTACACTTCTCTGTCCACAGGGACAGATTCCTCACTGATCTCATGATGTTTGGTCTCCTCTTCGGTCCTGTTTACAGGAAGGTAGACTTTATTTATGAATACGTTTAACACATGTGTTCTTGTGAATTTTTGTGGTGGCATTTGTTTTGTTTCTGCAAAAGCAAAACCAAACCAAGATCACACCATGTAGGTGAGAACATTTCGACCATAAGCGGAAGGTCAGAGAGTAGAGGGGGCAGAGGGCTCCCCAGGTGGGTTGGGAATCCCGTGTTAAGTGAAACCAATGTCCCTAATGACCTTTTCTGTCACGTTACAAAATACCTCGAGGCCTCTCAGTATGTTAACGTTTTAAACCTAGGTGGTTGAGCCCGCGTTAAGCGACCATATGGTTCTACCTCCTGATTTACCATTGGGTCAAAAATTACCTCAGAGGGATGAGAAAAGGTCCACAGGTGAGCGCTGCTGGGAGGACAGGTGGGGTCATCAGGGAACTACCTGAGGCCCTGACTCTGGGATGGGAGGCAGGAGTACTTGGAAGGCCCCAGGACTAGATGAACAAAGGAGTCATGAAGGGCGCAGGGGTAAACTTCTCCTGTGTGCATGTGCTGGAAATGGCCTGTCCTATAGTCACTGCAGCCTTCCGGGACATGCACCGGATGCTTGGTGCTCTCGGCCCTCCTGGTTGGTCAGCTCTAGGATGCAGGGTGGTGTGGGCACTGCTGTCCTCCCTACTCTGCGTCCCACATGCTGGAGCCTCGGTCCAGGCCTGCCTAGCAGCTCCCTGGTTGTGTGTGCCTCAGTGTCACCATCCTCCCTGCCATCCTGCCGTCCCCTAACACGAGTTCTTTTTTTAATTTTTAATTTTGTATTTATTTTTAGTTTTTTATTTTTAGAGAGAGAACATGAGTGGCGAGAGGGGCAGAGAGAGAGAGAGAGAGAGAGAGAAAGAGAGAGAATCTCAGGCAGGCTCCATGCTCAGCTCGAAGCCCTACGTGGGGCTGGATCCCACCAACCTGGGATCATGACCTGGTCAAAATCAAGAGTAGAGGCTCACCCAACGGAGCCAGCCACCCAGGTGCCCCCATGCATTCTTGTGTCAGAGCCAGAGACACACTCTTTTTATGATCACTGCACGGAGCTCTGTACATATTACATAAGCCTGATTTTGCATCAACTTGTCTCAAATATTCTCAGATCATTTTACCCTAAGTGACTTATTCTTGCAAAAAATACCAAGTTTGAAGCTCAGATATTAAAAATAAAGCTGTCTTCCTTAAGAAATGCAGCTTAGAAATCTCCAAAATTTACTTTGGGAGGACAGTTTCCTGGTGGACCTGCCCAGCCCTCTGTCCTAATTCCACTTCCCTGAGTGGTTCCTTCTCCTGTCGGGCACCAGCTCACCAGATGAGTTTGGATATCCCTGGTACATAATAAACTTAAGATTCAGAGAATCTTTTGACAGTTGATGAGCAAAAAGATGGGAATCCATAAGAGTTCTAATTCCAGATCTCGCCTAAAAGTTTTTGTCCACCTTTTGGAAAATCAGTTATTCTCTGAGTCACTAGAAATGGAGGCTAACAGTGCTTCCTCTTTCACCCTAAGGGATTTCTCAGAGGACAAGACCAGAGGTGTCTATTTAAGTGCCTGTTTATGGGTGAGTTGCCCAATGCCCAGGATGGGGAGCTGCAATTTCCCACCCGGGTTGGGTTGAGGCAGAATGGGAAAACACTAGGTTATACTTGGTTTGGGAAGTCTCTGCTCTGTGCAGCCATCTATTTGTATGCTCTTGGACTCTCTTTGCTTTTCGCTTTCCCATTGATTTGGGAGAGGATCCCAACTTGCTTTGCTTCATTAGGCCAAGAGGAAATAATTTTTCTACTCATGCCTCCAAGTCAGTTCTTGGCCACATTCTAGGAAATTGTGGGGATTCATTAACAAATTCTTTTCTTCTTTAAAAAAAATGTTTTTAATGTTTATTTTTGAAGGAGAGAGAGAGAGAGAGACAGAGCATGAGCAGGGGAGGGGCAGAGAGAGAGAGAGAGGGAGACACAGAATCCAAAGCAGGCTCCAGGCTCTGAGCTGTCAGCACAGAGCCCGATGTGGGGCTCGAACTCAAGAACCGAGAGATCATGACCTGAGCCGAAGTCAGACACTTGACTGAGCCACCTAGTTGCCCTAACAAAACTCTTTTCTTGTGAGTTAAAGCAGTTCTCTTTCCATTCTCCCTCCACCTTCACCTCCCCCCCCTCCTCCCCATTGTCTTATTCCTTTTCCTGGGTGTGGGTTAGAATCATAGTCTACACACTTTGGATAATCTCTTGTTTGCAAAATGTAATGGCCCCCTTGTAATGCAAGAGCAAAATGGGAATATTCTGTGGGAGGTGGGAAAGGGTGTTTTTTTTTACCACTTTCTACCATACTGAAAAATAGTATGCACATAACTTAAGAGCCCCTCTGTGGACGAACTTACCCCTCTTCTTCTGGAGGCAGATAAGGTAGCACATTTCATTTTGCTTTCTACAAGCGTCCCAGTGGGACTAGAGGGCTCTAATTATTAGTTAGCAAAGTGATTCTATAGGGCTCTATTGGAAGCATCTTCTCTTGTGTCATCAGCTTTTAAATTGCTTCTCTTCTGTTACCAGTTTTAAATTGTGTCTTTTCTGTTATCAGTTTTTAATAATCTAGTGAGGGGGCAGGCAGAAATTTATCCAGTGTCAAATTTTGTTATACATTGCAGAAATGTTAACGTTCTGTCCTTTTGATGTGGTGGGTGCATTCTACACAAAACAAGAGTCAACAAGGTAACTTCGGTGGGGCATGCTTATCAAAATAGAACAGAAAATCAAAGAATGGTGAGAAACACTCCAACTGGCCTTGTCCCATATTCATGAAGAATGCTGGCATTGTCCCAACTTTGTCTGGGTATCATTTTTTTTTTTTATTTGTAAGACATGGTATGGAAAGTAACCTGTCACACGCACATGCACACACACACGCACACACACACAGAGGGAGAGGGAGAGGGAGAGGGAGAGGGAGAGGGAGAGGGAGGGAGAGGGAGGGAGGGAGAGAGAGAGAGAGAGAGGGAGGGAGAGGGAGGGAGGGAGGGAGGGAGAGAGAGAGAGAGAGAGAGAGAGAGAGAGAGAGAGAGAGAAATGGGAAAATCAAGAAAAATCATGTTCAACAAAACAACGTATCACATGGGCTTCAGTTTACCTGGCTTCAGGTTGGCAGAGTCTATCGGCTCTCCTTCTGCCATCTGTTACTGTTGTTTCTGGTGACGTTACCCAGCCAACATTAGCCAGGGAGGCTGGGCAGATACTACATCGTGTGAGGGCAGAGCAAATTGGCACAGCCACGTGGGCTGAGTGAGGTGCAGCTCATTCTTAAATATTTCTTCTTCTTTTGATTTATTTGTTAATCTTTACTTATTTTTGAGAGAGAGAAAAAGAGAGAGAGGGAGAGAGACACAGACACAGACAGGGAAGCAGAGAATCCAAAGCAGGCTCCAGGCTCTGAGCTGCCAGCACAGAGCCCAATGGGGGGCTCCAACCCACAAACCGTGAGTTCATGACCTGAGCCGAAGTCAGATGCTTAGTGGACTGAGTCACCCAGATGCCCCTAGGTGCAGCTCATTCTTGAAGGGCTCTTGCTTCCTGATCCAGGCTCCTCAGTGTTCTGTGGGAGGCAAGACTTTGCTTTTAATGTTTGGCTTCATCCAGAGCTACTCTCTTTTGTGTGTGCGTTTTATACATTGAGATCCTATAAAATATTTGGTTTGAAGGAAAGGTTTCTGCTCTCAAAACACACATGTCTCCCACTGCTATAGGAAAGAATGTCTAATTTAAAAATAGCATGTAAGTTAATTTGTTTTCTGAAAAGCAACACACTTAAATTATGGAAGGGAACTCATTATTTCAAGATAACCTCTTTATTCTTCTGAGAAGCAGAGTAGTTTTGTAAGCTTAATGATAATTGCTTTTTTTTCCCCATGAAAATCCAGATCTTTCTTTATATGTTAAATTTGCCTAAAGGAGGGTATGTCTTTAAAGGTACAACAGAGAAATTATGTATGTCTCCAACCCTCTTTCCTTTCCCAGGTCTTCATGTTTGTCTACAACTCTAGCCTTTGCTTATGTTCCTCTGATTTTCTGAAATGCTGGTGGACCTCCTCTGTCTTTTCACACCCACCTTTCTTCAGGGGCCAGCCAGAAATCAACTTCTTTAATGAGTATCTCCCACTGACAGTCATCTTTTTGCCTGTCCTTTTTAAATTTGGTTAAACAGTGGATAGTGTGTATGTGAGCTTAAGCCCTTGTTTGTGGCTTCTAGTATACTGTGCTGTTATATATTACTCAACATCTCCACCCACACAGGGAGGAGAATGAAATCGTCCTCAGAGAGGAAGGAATGAGTCATCAGGGAGTGCCTCCTCAGCTCTAGGCTTCGTGTTTGATGCCTACCCATGCACGGACTCTCTGCTGGGTACTTTTGTGAACCCTGGGGTTAGAACCTGAGCTTGAAGACTGGCTCTTTGGTGTGGTAGCTCTGTGGCTCTGGACACACTTTTTTGTGTTTTAGTTATTATTTTATCTGTAAATTGGAGCTAATTATAACCTATTTGGTTGTTGTAAGGATTAAGTTAGATTCTAGATGTCTAAGACTTAGAGTACTTGGCATACTGTAAGCCTTCAAAGTATGTTAAATATTTTTGTTTTTTAAAGTTTGCTTATTTATTTATTGAGAGAAAGAGAGAGAGAATGCACAGGAGGGGTGAGAGAGAGTGGAGACAGAGAATCCCAAGCAGGCTCCATGCCATCAGTGCGGAGTCTGATGTGGGGCTCGATCCCACAACTGTGAGATCATGACCTGAGCTGAAATCAAGAGTCGGTCGCCCAACTGAGCCACTGATGCACCCCTGTTAAATATTTTTATTAGCCCAATGAGACATCCTATGAGGTAGACATTCTCTCCGTCTTGAGGTGAAAAGCCTGAGGCTGACAGGTTGAAGAAATTGCCTAAATTTATATTCATCCCTGACAGGATCGACATTGGTAAACATACGTCTCTTAACCCAGAGCTCTGGCTAAGAAGATGCTAATGACATCGTTTCCTTCATATTTGTATAGAATGAACTATGCCCTGTTACTTCTCCACGTTCCTCTTGCACTGCCTATAGCAGCCAGCTTAGTGGCAGCATATTGGTAAAGGTCAGTAAATACTTGGCAATTAGATGAAGTCGTGAATGTGAAAGCATCTGGCAAAGTGCTTAAAACTTTTTCTTTCAGACACTGTTAAATACCCTTGCTGGGAAAGGCCCACACAAGCATAATAAACTCGCAGTGCCTGGCACGCTCCTTCCAGTTACGAATAGTACAGTGGGAAAACTGAGGAATTTTCAGAGTGAGATCAGAGGGAAGGAATGTTGAATTATAAGGGATCTAGGTAACTGAGTGGTTTTCAAGTATTTTTTAGTCATGGAACCTTGATTTTGGATTACATTAAATCTTTCCCATAAATCTAATCAATAACAAAATAAGTCAAGGTGAAGTTCTTTTTTTTTTTTTTCTTTGAGAGAGAGACAGAACATGAGTAGGGGAGGCACAGACAGAGAGGGAGCCACAGAATCAGAAGCAGGCTCCAGGATCTGAGCTGTCAGCACAGAGCCTGATGCAGGGCTCAAACTCACTTATCGTCAGATCATGACTTGAGCCAAAGCCAGACACTCAACCAACTGAGCCACCTAGCTATCCCCAAGTTGAAGGCCTTCTGATTGGAGCTGAAAGGAGGGACCACATCATTGCTGGGTTTGGTCACCCCCCCTCCTCCTTTGAGGTACCGCCTCTGAGTCATGGGGGGGGGGGTTTCAGGACTCAATCTTCTCTTTTGTGTTTTACTGTGCAGTCAACAGGGCTGAATGAGGTGAAGTTACTGGCCCAAGGCAGGAAGTAATACAAGCCCAAGAACTTGGTTTTTTTCATCTTGTCATTATGCCTCAAGGAGTCATGTGGTCACCTCTTGGACTTTTCCTTGACTAGATTTCTGTGACTGTTCCTGACAGCCGGCATAACGGAGAACGAAAGTTCCCTGTCTCCTAACCCCAGTAAGAGAACAGAAAGCCCAGTAAGAGAACAGAAAGGCCACCTCTACCCACACCTGTCAGAAACAAAGTGCCTCAAACCGTTTGCAGGCACTAAATTACCAACGCTGAAGTTTTCAAAGGAGACCATGTGCTTCAAAGCCTTTCATTTGAATGACTATGCGTATAAAAAATAATAAAATGGATATCTGAATTTTTTCTTTTTAAATAATATAACGCATTTCAAGGATTTGAAGCATAAGCTGGTAGGAATGATAGGGAAGGTGGCTGAGACATCTCAAGTTTTAGTGGTCCACATCTGAGCATTGTACTTCATTCACATTAATCACCTGTTTTTGATGTCACAGTTGTAAGAGATTCAAGGATATACAGTAACTTTAAGGGAAAATACAATATAGAAACACCTTAAGATACTTCAGGGCTCCAGACCACCACACTAAAGCAGAGATTGCAATAAAGCCAGTCAAATTAATCTTTCGTGCACATAAAAGTTACGTTTACTGTAAGTTTACCCTAAGTTACTTAATAGACTATGTTGTAGTCTATTAGGTGGCAATAGCATTATGTCTAAAAAAACAATATCCATGCCTTAATTTAAGAATACTTTATTGCTAAAAAATTCTAACCAGCACTTGAGCTTTGAGTGAGTGGCAGGCAATCTTCTTGCTGATGGAGGTCCTGCCTCAGTGTAGATGGCTGCTGACTGATCAGAGTGGCAGTGGCTCAAGGCTGGGGTGGCTGAGACAGTTTCTCAAAATAAGACAATAAAGCTTGCTACATGGATTGATTCCCTTTCAGGAGTGATTGCTCTAAAGCACGCAGTGCTGTTTGATAGCATTTTGCCCTCCGTAGATCTTCTTTCGAAACTGGAGTCAATCCTCTCAAATCCTGCTGCCGACTTATCAGCTAAATTTGTCATGTTCCCAACCCTCTTTTGTCATCTACAAAGAGCCTAGCATTGGGGATTTAAAGATGAATAGAATCATGGTCCCTGCCCTGAAAGAGCCCAGTCTCCGATAGTACTTGTGTCATTCTCCAAATTTTACACCCTGGAGATGAAGTGGAAATGCATGATTTGAGCCGACACTAGGGTGAAGGCTTTGGAGAGAGAACGTGTGTGGGCTTGCACAGTGTTGTTGGGGGACACAGTGGAAATGTATGTGAGAAGAAGATGGGGTCTTCGATTGGGGGACTGTGCTCATCCCTTATTGATTTCATGACTTTGGACAACAGGCCTAGCTTCCCTGGGCATCACTTTCCTGGCCTGTAAAACGGGACTAATACTAATACCATTTTTATAAGTTACTGTGGAGACTAATCCGATTATAAATAGGAAAGTGCTGTGTGAACTATTTTAATCCAGACACCAGTTGGGACTTTTTCAACCTTGCTCTTCAGCAGCCCTTCTAAGTGCCCCTTGTGGCTGCAGCACTGACCCACATGTGTGATGAAATGGAAGGAAATGTCTTGGTGACTTCCTCCCCAAAGAATTTACCAGCACTGGCATTTCATGTGGTCATGGAGACGGGTCAAAATAATACTCTCATAAACATCTGGCCATTTTATTGTGTTTCATCTGCATGTCCTGGGTTTCTTCTAGGAGCTCCAACTCCTTTGCCTTCGATGACACAAAATAACTTTCTTCATTTTGGGAGGTATTGGTGCCAAGCCAACACGAAATTCCCCTCCCAAACACTTTCAGTGAGTTTTTCCAACAAGGCATCTTTCTTCCTCAGATGAATGCAGCTCAGACCCTATAAAGTATTGAAACACATTTTAGTTCTTAAGGTGTTACAATTTTTATTGTGGCAGAAACACATATCATAAAATTTACCATCTTTACCATTTTTAAGGGTATAGTTTAGCAGTATTGAGTATATTGCTGTGAAACAGATCTGCATAACTTTTCATCTTGTAGTGAAGCTCTGTACCCATTAAGCTACAACTCTTTCTTTCATCTTTCTCTATCACAGTTATTGAAAAACATTTCAAGGGCACTGGGGATGGTTTCGTCGGTTAAGTGTCCAACTCTTGATCTCTGCTCAGGTCATGATCTCACAGTCGGTGAGACAGAGCCCCATATCAGGCACTGCGCTGATAGCACAGAGCCTTCTTGGGATCCTTTCTCCCTCTCTCTCTGCCCCTCCCCTGCTCACACTCTCTTTCTCAAGATAAATAAACTTAAAAAAAAATTGAGTGCAAGAGCAACACTTGGAATTTCTTCTTAAATAAAAATGATGTGACCAGGCAGGTATGTTAAGTGAGTTTGAGGACGATGTGAAAAGTTGTGAGGTAATAATTTGGATGAATGAATGAGTACGTAATGAATGACACATTTGATTCTTTTCGTTTGGATCAGTGCCGTCCCAAGAAGAAATGTAATATCAGGTCAAATGTATTCATTAACACAAGTAATCCGAATGCATAAATTAAACCAGAACCAAATTTCCATGTTACATCCAACTTATAAGTGAATTATGGCGGAATTTCTAGTTGCACATTAATCTTTTCTTTAGAGGCAGGTGACCTCTTACAGAAATCAAATGATCCTAGGAATTTTGGATGACAGTTCTCTTACTTGCAAGACATATACATTTACTCCAGAGTCTCTTAATTACAAAAAGAGAACTTGAGCATCTTGTGAGGTTTCTTCCATGAAATAGCTAAGATGCCCTCTGGCAGCTATACTTTACATGGTCCATAGGCTTATGATCTCTGAAGGAGAGAAATTTCTTCTCAGCCTGTATCAGTGTTCAATAGAGGATCATCATTGTCTAGCTTGAGCCATGAGCCTATGCCCTGGGCCAATCATTATTTCCAGAAGGATGGGGTACTTAGGTTAGACAGCCTGGGTCTTGACTGAAGGGACAGTCTTCAATTATGGTGGTGGGCACAGGATAATGGATATTCCTGTCAGGGAGGACTAGGCAGTTCCTTAAACGACAGGGGATGAAAAAAAGAGGGAAGAGGTAATAATGCATAGGCAGGAACGGCAGATGTAAGATTTTGTAAAATTTAAAAACCTTTCAATCATTTGAAGGGTTGTAGAGGATGCAGCGGTGGCCCAAATCCTTGGAAATTCCACTCAAGTGCCCAATACGCTCATGCATTCCCTACTTTGCTATGTATGTGGAAGTCACACGGCTCTGTTTGACTGAATTTTTTCTATCATGTGATAAGTTTTGAGAGATCATTATTGTAAAGGATGATGATGATCATTACTATTAATTATAAATAGGAGTTTTGTATTTCAAGCACAGTATCTCTGTCAATGTTTCTTTCCTTTGGGAAGCTCTGGTTCCATGGTGTCCATCAAAGGAGATTTTAGTATCTAAAACTATCTCCTGAGTCATCTGCATTTATGAGGGAGATATTAGAGGTTTGGAAAGGAGAATACCTTTGGTTTGTGGCTCTAGCCACAACCTGAAAATCTTTATACAGTATCCCCTAAGACCTCCCAAACAGGTCCAGTGTGATTCTGAGGTTCAGTAATTGTTACTCCTCCCATCTGTCCTAAACCTGGCAGCTTGGACACTGGGAGCTTTAGCAGGTGTATTAAATTAGCCCCAATTAGGTTTTTGCCTCTCTGCTTGTTGATTGTACTTTATACTGTCAGGCCTGGGGGCGCCTGGGTGGCTCAGTCGGTTAAGCGTCTGACTTCAGCTCAGGTCACGATCTCACCGTCCGTGAGTTCGAGCCCCACGCCGGGCTCTGGGCCGATGGCTCAGATCCTGGAGCCTGCTTCCGATTCTGTGTCTCCCTCTCTTTCTGCCCCTCCCCCGTTCATGCCCTGTCTCTCTCTGTCTCAAAAATAAATAAATGTTAAAAAAAATTTTTTTTATACTGTCAGGCCTGATTCTGATAACTAAATTCAGCCCTGCAGTTCTCTCTGTTCCAGAGTGCCCATTAGAAATTCAAGATTAGTTACCTGAGGGACCAATTAATTCAGTTTGGAGCTCCAAGCCGTTCAGGCCGTTTGCATGCAGTTTCATCTAAAGCGAAGTGGTTTTCAGCTGCTTCTTGCTGCCTGGAAACAGACCTGAAAAGTTAAGCTCTGGTAGGAAGCGTGGCAGGATAAGGGGTATATTCATTGGCTATAATCGGGCACAAGCGCAAAGATACATGAACCTGGATTTTCACTAAAACATTGTTTTTAAAAGTCAAAGATTGGAAACAATTTAACAGTTGGAATTTCCAATGGTAGAGGATTGGCTCAGTAAATTACAATAGTGCTGTGTTCACCCAACAAAACTGTTAAAAAGTGAAAAATTAAAAATAAGGAAGTAGATGTGTGTTTAAATATATATCAGCTTAAAATATGATTATTTTTTCTTTTTCTTTTTTAAATATAATTTATTGTCAATTTAGTTAACATATAGTGTATATAGTCTGTCCTTGGCTTTGGGAGTAGTTTCCAGTGATGCATCACTGACATACAACACCCACTGATCATCCCAACAAGTGCCCTCCTCCATGCCCATCACCTGTTTTCCTGCCCCCGCACTCCCTCATCAACCCTCAGTTTGTTCTCTGTATTCCAGAGTCTTGTATGATTTGTCTCCCTCTCTGTTTGAAACTATTTTGTCCCCTTCCCTTCCCCCATGGTCTTCTATTAAGTTTCTCAAGTTCCACATATGAGTGAAAACATGATATTTGTCTTTCTCTGACTGACTTATTTCACTTAGCATAATACCCTCCAGTTCCATACCACTTTGTTGCAAATAGCAATATTTCATTTTTTCTCATTGCCGAGTAGTACTCCATTGTATATATAAACCACATCTTCTTTATCCATTCATCCATTGATGGACATTTGGGCTTCTTCCATACTTTGGCTATTGTAAATAGTGTTGCCTTAAACATTGGGGTACATGTGTTCCTATGAATCAGCACTCCTCTATCCTTTGGATAAATTCCAAGTAGTGCTATTGCTGGGTTGTAGGGTAGTTCTATTTTTAATTTTTTGAGGAGGCTTCACACTGTTTTCCATGTGATTGAGTTATTGATCATCATTAACATAGATAAGGTGATATGTATAATACAACTTCATTTTTATGCAAATGGTTTATTTGTATAAATAGCGTAGAGGTAAGAGGTGATGATATATGGTCAGGTATGCAGGAATGCCAAGTTTCTGCCATGCTGATTGTGTATCTTTCTCAGGTCTTATCAACCAAGCAAGTGCTATTCAAGGAGCAACAGGAGATGGTATTGTTTCCTAATACCTGGATAAGCATTTAGTCCACCTGGGAACTCTGAGTTAAAAGATCAGTAGAAGCACAAGGAGAAAATACTTAAATCCAGAGATCTTTAAGTGAGGCTTTCTGAATGAAAGATGGCTAATTTAGCTATTTAGTTATAGATAGGACACACACACTAACCCCTTGCAGTCCTTGCTGCTATCATCACAAGTCATAGAAAGAGGTGAACCAAAGGAGAGAGCTTGTGGTCTTTAAGGTGTAATAGCTTGGTCCGCTGGTTAAATCTGGCACAATAGCCATCCTGAACTCTGGCCAATAAAATGACGAACTAGGAGATGTTTGAGTGGAGATGTATTTGGAGTTAATAAGATGGGCAGAAGATGTATTTTTGCCAGAACATGCGTGTACAGAAGAAAGACTGGAACCTTTCATATAAAAGGCCATAGCACTTTTGTTCTGGGTAGGAGGACTGGAAACGATTGTGACTTTTATAAGTTAATGATGGTACTTCCTAGGTTACATGGATTCTTTCTGTGCAGCAAGCACACATAGAACTTTGGCTTTATTGTCATTTTAAGTAAACATTCTACCCCCACCTCGGCCAAACATTCATGTTCTAATTACCAAGGCATTTTGCCTCTAATCATCTGGAGGCATTTTAAAGAAATGGGCTCCTTTCTTTTTCACTGTTAGGTTGCTCAGTGGGTGGCCCATGTTTCACGCCAGGCATAGGTGAATTCTCATGAGCTCCAACAGAACCTCTACTAAATGCCCATCACATTGGCTGCCCTGGATATGCCTGAGCTGTAAGCACATTCAAGGAGATTAGAACTTGACTAGAAGCTTCAGAGGAAGGCACTGGGGGAAAGAAAAGCAATAATAATGATGATAATAAAAGTTAACACCGCACTAGGGATTGCTTTGTCCCAAGGTTTGTTAAAAGCCTTAGTTAACCCATTTGGTCCCCACAACTCCTTTAATTAGAAATTATTATAATTCTCATTTTACAGATAAAACCCCAAGGGGCCAAATGATTTGCCAAAGCTCACTCAGCTAATGGCTGGCAGAGCTGGGATCCAACCCCAGGCAGTCAGCCACCGTGTCCAGATGTCTGCCACTCTGCAGTATGTTGGTGGTGGCAGGTGGGGAGTCTTACTCTTTCGTGAACTCCTGGTGTTCTTCAGGCTAGCCACAATCCCCTCATCTCAGCTGGGGGGGCTCCCAAATTTTATTCATGATGTCTCAAGCATTGTTAAACTGAGTTGTGTTTTCATTTGTTTGTTTTTTAAAGCACTCTCTTCCTTCTTCTAGCCTGTGAGATTCTTGAAGATAGGGTCATGTCTTAGCATTGTCTCCCTGGCAATTACTTTATTGTCTGACTCCTAGAATATGTTCAATCAACATTAGTGAATATTTGGTTATCCTGGTATCGTGGGCACACAAACTCTACAAAGCGCAGAGTTCCACTGAATATATACCCAAGGGATAGGTTAGTTTCTTCCAGTGATGTGACTGTATAGGTAAAGTGTCCTCTTCAGGAACTGTCTCACTGAGTTGCTCATATGCATGGTCCTGGGCTTAGTTACATGGAGAAGTAATTACATGAAACCTCTACTTTCTAAGAATTTATAGTCTAGGGAGTCAGGTATGAAATTGCCATCATATGTTGTCTATAAAGCCAAAAGCACTTTTGTTCTGGGTTGAATATCATGCTTGGAATTTTGTGGGCTAGAGAAGGAAATAAGGGAACATAGCCCCAATGTTAAAAAGAAATTATGATGATGATGATTTTTAAATGTTTATTTGAGAGAGAGTGGGGGAGAGGCAGAGAGAGAGGGAGAGAGAGAATCTCAAGCAGTCTCTATGCTGTCAGTGCAGAGCCCGATCAGGGCTTGATCCCACAAACCATGAGATCATGGCCTGAGCCAAAATGAAGAGTCAGATGCTTAACTGACTGAGGCTCAGATGCCCCAAGAAATTATGATTATTAAGTAAAAAACCCCCATATAGCTGTTGCTTTGCTGTTTTCCTTGTAATTTACTAAATTACACAAAAATGATTTTGTGATTTATGTGGTAACAACAGTAATGATTATAGTTAGTATTTCTTGTCAATGATTTTATTAATTTAGCTTGTTTATATTTAAGTGTATAACATATCTTGCCTTACTTACTCCTTACAGTAACTCTCTGAGGCAGATACTATTATTATCCCCCATGTTATAGATGTGACTTTAGAGTTTTCCAAAGTACACAATTCATTTATTTTAATGACTTTAATTGACAAAATAATAGGATCATATTTCAGAATTTTGTAAAAGAAAATATGGGATAAGTAACTCATTGTATTCCAAATCTATCACAGTAACATATTATTACCAAGTGCATTACTCAGTTTTTCTTTCTACATTTAAACAGTGTGACATTGTTTCTAAGCACTAAGAAGTTCAGAAGGGGACATTTCTTGGAGGAAATGTCTTCAAGTTAGTCCCTGAAAGATTTTTATTTTATTTTTTATTTTTTTGAAAGATTTTTTTTTTAAAGGCAAGTTTAATGTTTCTTTTTTTAAAAAAGCTTATTTAAAATACATTTGATTTTCAACTTTTAAAAAGTCTGTTGTTGTACACTCCTTTGTTCCTTCCTCATTGCTGACTACAGATGGGCAAAGGATTCTGTGCAAGGGGACTTATTTCTGCATAGGCTATTACATTTATTATTTCCCAAGGTTGTCTTCCATCACTGAGAATCAGGACATCACTCCCACAAATATGGGTTTTATCATGAATCTTCCCTAATACTCTTATTACATACCTAAACATAAAGGCAAAGCAGGTAGAGAGTTTGTATTTAGTGACTGTCAGGAGGAGAGGTAGAAAAAAAGAAACATTGAAACACACACTAGTTCTATTACAAGTGATCATTGGGAATTCTAAGGCAATATGGTGCTGTCTTAGCCACATTTTCCTTTAAAATATTTTTGAAGATGTACAAATTTTTCATTGCTTTGGAAATCAATGGTAAGAGTGTAATATAGGTTAGCATTCAAGGTCAGTGTCTATGAAATGAAAAACTGATTGGGTTCGACTGAGAAATACTTCCTTACATTATGCATGCTGACTCTTCACCTGAGAAGGTTTTGTCTCATTTTGTGTGTCTTCCTCTAGCTCAGGTACAGAAGGGGTATACTAATCAGGCAATTTATCCCCATGCTACATAGGAAGTATTTTACCATTGTCCCAGAATTTTCCCTCCCTCTGTAACCCAAACAAGTAAATTATCTCATTCTACGTCTGCAGCTTCCAGGACACACAAGGGGAGAGGAAGATGTACATTAATTTTTGCATCCTGGGACATGTATTTAATTAGCTAACATGGAGAGTCTAATAGCAAAGGAGAATATTTTAGAGCCACAAGGGATGAATGCTTGGCATATCCCATAAATTGGATTAGGGGTATACTTACTATGTTCCTAACTGTAGATTTGAAATAAACCATCTAATGTTCCAAATGCCCAACAAAGAGACACTTGAAGACTCACAATTTACCATGTTTTTTGGCAACACTAGATTTTAACAAATCTCAGTTCAGTCAATCATAAATATTTTAAAAAGGCAAGAAAAAAAGCAAAATAATTTGGTTAATGAACTATTCTATAGCACCAAAAAAGAAATGATGTTAACCTGAAGGTTCGATGCAGGGTAGACCTCTAAAAATATTTATGATGAGGAATAGAAGAATATTTAGATAATCTATTTAGTGTTCTCAATGAAATATTTGAATGTATGACCTTTACGAAGTATGAGTAACTAACAGTAAAGAGACAATGATCTGAGAGAAAGGACAATTTGAAATGGAAGGTAGTAGTTATGAGGATAAGAATGCAAGGAATGTAGAAAGAAAATATAAAGAGATAGAAAACAAAACAGCAAAAGTTGATAAATGGAGAGTTTAAAAATTGTAAGTGTTTCAAAATAAGATCAAGACATATAGATCACAAAAATTAATACACACTAAAAATAGAGGTAGGATTTTTAGTTTTCTCTAAAGAGATTAACTGTTTCATATGTAATATTAATGGTAATACATCTATAATGAGGCATGATAGAAGTATTTTTCAATTTCAAGAGTAATGGGGAAAAACTCATGACCATTAAGGGGAAAAATAAAATCTAACTTTTTGCAAAAAGATCACGAAGTGGGCTTACTTCATACTTTTAAAATATTACCATCTTTTAATATTGCCATTAAAAAAGGGGGCAACATAAACAGAAAGTACCCAGTAGAACTGCCTTTTGTGATCATACATTAAGGCAACGGGTAGATTTTCAATTCAGTCAGAGCTTTAGAATATGCCAGTTATGTAAGCTGCATGAAGAATAATTACTCAAAGGCATTCTTTGATTGAAAGATTCTTTTGATTATGAGATGAATTATTCAAACCCAGAAATTGAAAAAAATGGAAAAATAATTAGGTGAGTTTTGAAACAGTATAAATATAGAGGTTGGAATAAAAACATTTTAAATAGAATAACAATCCAAATGTTTAAAATTTCTTGAATACTCATAGAAATAAGCAATATTATAATACTAATCTGAAACATGAACACCTTATTATAGGAATTTTTGGTTCTAGTCACAAATGAATTATCTAGTATCGGACTTAATATCCTGTAGTAAACAACTATAAAGTGGGAAACACATATGAAACAACATTTTCAAGCATCAAAGAGTGGACAACACGGGGTCACAATCTTTGAGATAATAGAAGCGTATGAGGTGAGATCTACATCCACTCAGGCTTTCTTTCAGGGGGCATTTTCCAAAATGCAGCAGTGAAATGGAGCCCAAGCATAGAATATTAACCTCACTGGGCAGGAAAAAAAAAAGGAGTTTGAGGTTGCTAAAGCAGTTGATTTCAAATGGCAGAGTTCCAGAGAAGAAGATGCAAATAATATTTAGAAATTTGTATAGGGATTCCTTTTGGGTTCTTGACAAATTCTACTAAGACAAGACTCTTCAGGTATAGCAGAGAACAGAGGTTGGGATAGAAGAGAGATCATACAGTACTGAAGAGATATTGGTGTTCTGACACAGCCAGAGTAGGCAGATCTTAGTGTACATCCTGATCACATTTAAGACTTCAGGGGCACCTGGGTGGCTCGGTCGGTTAGGCGTCCTACTTCAGCTCAGGTCACAATCTCGCGGTCCGTGAGTTCGAGCCCCGCATCAGACTCTGGGCTGATGGCTCAGAGCCTGGAGCCTGCTTCCGATTCTGTGCCTCCCTCTCTCTGCCCCTCCCCCGTTCATGCTCTGTCTCTCTCTGTCTCAAAAATAAATAAACATTAAAAAAAAATTAAAAAAAAAAAGACTTCAGAAAGGTCCTGCTTTAAGAATAGGTATCACATTCTAAGAGTAAGTGTTATTTTAGTTTTGAACTTACATTTAGACATCCAAGACATCTTAGACATCCAAGTTTAAAACTAAAATATACCAAACCTAAAAAAAACCCTAAAATTAAATATCTGTAGGATCAAAGTGATCCCCCAGTTACTTGTTGTCCACCAGACAAGATACAGCCTTCACTCAAGGAAGATAACATAATCCAGAGTGTCTTATTTACAATGCCCATCATACAATAAAAAATCACTAGAGATGCAAAGGGAAGGAAACTGTGGCCCGTAACCAAGAGAAAAATCAGTCAATGAAAGAATATCCAGAGATGACCACAATGTGGAAATTTGCAAAGATTTTAAAATTACCATTGTAGAAACATTATCTAAATGTAATTTAGAACAGATAATAGATAAATATAGTTGAACTGATGTGGCATTTTAGTAGACAGATGGAAACTCTACAAAGAAGCAAACGAAAATTTTAGAACTAAAAAACATTGCAATATCCAAAATAAGCATAAAACACAAAACAGAGGATCTAGGGCCTGTGGCACAAAACAAATGGTTTAATATATGTGTATTTGGAATCCTATGAGGAGAGAAGAGATATAATGTGGTAGAGTAAATGAATACAATTTTTCTACAATTGATAAAAGATATCAACCCCAAAATGCATATCCTGAGCAAAATAACTACAAAGAGGGCCACACTCATCATGTTCTAGATAAACTACTGAAAACCAAAGATAAAGTGAAATTCTGAAAGCAGCCAGAGAAAAGGGATGCAGGGTGTTTAATAAGACAACTGACTTCTAATTAAAAACAAAAAAGATAGAAGGATAGAATGTGATCTTGAAAATCCTAAGAAAAAATAATATCACCAGAAATTCTACGTGATGTAAACATGTCCCTTAAAAATAAAGATAAAATTAAAAAATTTTCAGATAAACAGAAAAACTGGGACAATTCGCTGCTATCAGAGACAAACCACAGGAAATAGAGAAAGAAGTTCTTTAGGCTGAAGAGAAATGATTCCAGATGAAAGCAGAGCACAACAAGTGGTAAATATCTTCATTAAAAAGTCCATTAAAATATTAGAGATTAGTGGGGTGTCTGGGTGGCTCAGCTGGTTGAGTGCTGAACTCTTGACTTTGGCTCAGGTCATGATCCCAGGGCTGTGGGATTGAGCCTTGTATGAGGCTCTGAATTGAGCATGGATCTGGATTAGGATTTTTTTCTCTCTCTCCCTTTGCCCTCTCCCCTGCTCACACATGCCCTCTCTCTCTCAAAACAAAAGATTTTTGGCTGTTTAAAATAGAAATAATAAAAATGTATGGTAGGGACGCTTGGGTGGTTCAGTGGGTTGGGCATCTGACTCTGATTTCGGCTCAGGTCATGATCTCACAGTTCATGGGATTGAGCCACAGGTTGGGCTCTATGTTGTCAGTGGAGCTGCTTGGGATTCTCTGTCCCTCTTTCTGTGCCCATCCCCTGTTTATACTCACTCTCTCTCTCTCTCTCTCTCTCTCTCTCTCTCTCTGCCTGTCTCTCTTAAAATAAATAAAATTTAAAAAACGTATTGTAGAGTTTATGCTGTACTTAGACGTAAAATCTGTATGACAAAAGTGACATAGAGGACAAGGAAAATTAAAAGGAATTTTACTGTTAAACGTTTTTACATTTCATGTAAAGTGGAAGGACATTAATTCAGTGTAAACCATGCACTTTAATTTCCCCTATTGTTTGATTTCTGCCCTTTCTTTTGATTACTTCTTCTTTCTTTGTATTTAATTTGCTGTTTTTCCTAACTTCTTGAAGTAAATCTCCTATCACATTGTGATTGTGAGAGATTAAAAATTCGCATTACAATCTTTAGAGCAATTACCAAAGAAAACACAAAGAGGTAAAAGACTAACAAAAAAGTTAAAGTAGGATACTAAAAGTATTAATTAACCTACCTATATCAGTAATCACATGGAATGTAAATGGATTAACACTCCATATAAAAGACAGATATCATCAGACTATATATTTTTTAAAAATCCAATTATTTTTTGTTTGCAAGAATTGTCATCTTAAATAAAAGGACACAGATAAGGTGAACATGAAAAAATGGAAAAAAATGAAAAAACATATACCATACAAATATTAATCTTAAGAACGATAATGTGGCTTTATTAATTTCAGACAAAATAGATTTCAAGACAAAAAGTATTACCAGATAAAAAGACGAATTTTTCGTAATGGTAATATATTAAATTTCATCTAAAAGATACAAAATTTTAGACATCTGATTTTAAAATGTAGCTTCAAAATGCACGAAGAGAAAATGACAGAACTGAAAGAAGATATAAACAAAAATAATTGGAGATTTTAAAACTCCTCTGTCAGTAATTATTTGAACAAGAAGACAAGTCTTTTTTTTTTAATTTCTTTTTACATTTTATTTATTTTTGAGAGAGAGAGAGAGAGAGAGAGAGGAGAGACAGAGCACAAGTGGGGGAGAGGCAGAGAGACAGGGAGACACAGAATCTGAAGCCGGCTCCAGGCTCTGAGCTGTCAGCACAGAGCCCGATGTGGGGCTTAAACTCACAAACTGTGAGATCATGACCTGAGCTGAAGTTGGACGCTTAAGCGATTGAGCCACCCAGGCACCCCCAAAGAAGAGTCTTGAGAACATAAATTTAAACACTATAAACTAGCTTGATATAATTAACAATTATAGATAACTATACACCAAATAACCATACATTATATGTTCTTTTTAAGTGCACATAGATTATTCACCAAAATATGGTCCATATGATGGGGCATAAATAGATTTTAACAAATATCAAAGGATGGAATTTGTACTGCATATGGCCACAGACAACAGTGGAATTTTCTAGAAATCCATATATTAAAAGGTAACAAGAAAATCTCCAAATACTTGGAAATTTAACAGCATACATCTAAATAACCCATGGAAATTAACAAATATTTTTACTGTAAACATAATGTATGTACAACATTTCCAAATTTGTGGGATGTAGGTAAATTACTGCTTTATTTTATTGCTTTTATTTATTGCTTTAAATTTACATATTAGAAGGAAAAGAAAGACTTAAAATCAGTGATAGGAGATTTACTTCAAGAAGTTAGGAAAAATAGGGGCGCCTGGCTGGCTCAGTCGGTTGAACATGTGACTTCAGCTCAGGTCATGATCTCACACTCCATGAGTTGGAGCCCCGCATCAGCTCTGTGCTGACAGCTCAGAACCTGGAGTCTGCTTCAGATTCTGTGTCTCCCCCTCTCTCTGCCCCTTCCCTGCTCATTCTTTGTCTCTCTCTGTCTCAAAAATAAATAAAAACATTAAAAAAAATTAAAAATAAAAAAAAGAAGTTAGGAAAAATAGCAAATTAAATACAAAGAAAGAAGAGGGAATCAAAAGAAAGGGCTGAAATCAAACAATAGGGGAAATTAACAAAGCCCACAATTTCACCTTTGAAAAGATTTATAAAATTGAAAGAAATAAAACATACAAATCAGTAATGAAAATGAGAACATCCTTATAAATTTTACAGCCCTATAAACAAACTTTAAACCAATAATTTTAACACCTTAGGAAATTCCTTAAAAGACCTAATTTTCCCAAACAGACACAACCAGTATAAAATATGAACACTTGTAGATTTGTTAAGGAAATTGAATTTCTGATTGAAAACCTTCTCTAATCCCAGATTACTTTACTGGTGAATTCTCCCAAAGACTTAAGATATAATATCAATCATATAAAAATTTTCAGAGAAAAGAAAATGAATGCTTTCTAATTCATTTTATAGGACCAACACAATATTGTTTCAATAATCTGACAGATACCAAATTACAGAACCAGCATCTTTATGAAGCTGCTTTATAGATGTAAAAACACTTATAAAAATTTATATGTATATGTATGTACTTTTATATTGTTCTCATTATTTATTGTAGTTGTGTTCTGTTAAGTCACTGGACGCTTTGACTTCGCCAAAATTCTGTCATTGTTCCCAGAGGACATACAGGACATACATTCCTGTGAGTCTCTGGTCACAATATTTTCATCAACCAATAAATATATAACTTACTCTTTAAAAAATATATACGGTAGGGGCACCTGGGTGGCTCAGTCGGTTGAGTGTGGCTTCAGTTCAGCCTGGGTGGCTTCAGTTCAGGTCATGGTCTCGGGGTCTGTGAGTTTGAGGCCCACATTGGGCTCTGCGCTGACAGCTCAGAGCCTGGAGCCTGCTTTGGATTCTGTGTCTCCCTCCCTCTGCCCCTCCCTAGCTCATGCTCTGTCTCTGTCAAAAATAAATAAAACATTTAAAATAAAAAAATATATATATGGTTGATATATATGTATATATATATGTATATGTATATATATGCATATAGCATATATCATATATGTATCATTAACATTGACCTAGAGCCAACAGCATTATAATTCATGCCTGAATGAAGCAAACGTATTTTCTCCATAAGGGACATTGCAGCCTCTTGTGCTTTGGAACACTTGACAGCACTTCATCACTTTGGATGGTGCCATTTTAAACAGAAAAATTCCTGGGTCACCTCGGTGACTGCCTTTGGGTTGGGTCATGATATTGTGGTTTGTGAATCTGAACCCCACCTCAGCCTCTGTGCTGACATCTCAGAGCCTGGAGCCTGCTTCACATTCTGTGTCTCCCTCTCTCTGCCCCTCCCCTGCTTGTGCTTGCTCTCTCTCTCTCTTTCAAAAATAAATAAACATTCAAAAAACCTTTTAAATAGTGAAATCCCTGAAAAAAGTACAAAAATGCCAAAAAAAGTGACACAAAATAGACCATAAAAGGGATGCTTTTTCACAGTTTGAGACTGAAACAGGAGGACACAGAATCTCTTTGTTTGGCCTCAGCTGGGAATGTGTCTCTTGGCACCTTCAAATCAATTTTTTTCCTGCCCTGCACATGTCTGCCAATGACAATGAGGACACTGTGAGCATGGCTTTGGGGGTTATAAATAAATTTCAGTGAGTAGGTACATTCAGAATCCATGAATAATGAAGATCAGTTCTATCATCTATCTACCTATCCGTTTTTTTCTTGGCAAATCTCATCAGGAGATTAAAGGTCCTTTTACAAACATGTAGAATGAAGTTCAAAAACAAAATTAGGGATAAGCTCTAAGAAAGGTAAAATATTGGAATTATATTACTTTGCAGTGATACTTTTCATAATCTTGAAGGAACTGATCATTTTCTGATAAAATATAAAACACTGAAATTGACTCAGAAGTCGAATAGCTGAATAATCATGAAATACATTGAAAGTGTTTCCAAAGGCTTACACCCCTGAAGTTTTTTCAGCAAGATGACTTTGTCTTTTTCTGTGTCAAAAAGTTTTCTTTAAATTTAATAATAGTTTCTGATTTTCAAAATAAACTCTTGGAAATTGGGCATATATATTTCTGTGGAACGAGATCATGAACTTAAAGTCAATAATATGTTTAGTCATGAAATATTACAGGCATTGCTGTGTAGGTGAGAAGCAAACAAAGAATGCTGATTGTTACAACACATGCTAAGAATATCTTTGAATTTCTAGTCAATTTAAGATGACCTGAAACAGACTATGCATATACATATATGGAAAGAGAAGACAGAATTATTAGAATTTCCAGATAATATTTGTACATCTTATTTGGAAATCCAAGAGAATCAACCTAGAAATTATTAAACTAAAAAAGTTTTTTTTCCCCCCCGGCCCCAAACTAAAAAAGTGTTTTGAGGTAGTTATGTATAAAATAAGTATTAAGAAATCCTTCAATTTTCTTATACCAGAAAAAAATTATGTTAACATGTAAAAATGATGCCACAAAAATGGAATAATATAAGAAAATTAGGTATGATGTAAATGAAGAAAAACACGAGATTTTATTGAGTGGCACACAAAAAATCCAAATTGAGTTGGAAGACTGAATATTTTAGCTGTCGGTTTAATCCAAAGTAATCTAAGGGTTTGATGCAATTGGATCTCTTTTTTAACTTTCTAAATTTTCTGAAGTTAATTTTGAAGAATAAATAAATAAGAATACCTAAGATAATAATGAAATAAGTACTGACAGCGTACACCAGAATGAAAATTGATGAGTAGCTGAGATGCAATTCCTCATGTTGACTAGATGCATAGAACTTCTGCTAAAGCAGCCTCACAAGTCAGTGGGGAAAGGAGAAATTATTCAAGAAGTGGTGCTGGGCAGTTAATACTGATTTTCACCTCATACTGCATTTCATAACTTGAGGTTTAGAAAGAGCCAATTTTACAAATTAAAAAATAATAGGAGACCAGAATACAGAAAGACTACTTATAATTTAATGATGTAGCAATAAGAAGACGACCTGATTGTTTTTCAAAAATGGCAGGATATTTGAATAAACCCTTCATTATGAAGACATATGAATGGAAAATGAGCAAAGGAAGAGATGCTCAACCACATTAATTATCTGCAAAATGCAAATTTAAATGATAGGGAGAGAACTCTACCTACACACTAATGCGTACTCAGTGGAAAGATCAGAAGACTGGTCTGAGAACAGCATAAAATCAGTGGGGTTTTACAGGTTGCATTTGTGAGTATGTTCAAGAAGGTAGTAGTTAGGTCAGTACATGCTGAGTCTGGTCCCACAAAGCAGGGTTTGGCAAACCTTGGGCCAAAGGACAAATCTATTTCACAGCCTAATTTTGAGTGGCCTGCAGATCAAGAATTTTTATTTATTACAATTTTAAAGGATTGCAAAAAAAATATTACACATACATAAAAAATACCTTGTCAGAGATCACATGTGGCCCACATTGCAGAAAATCTGCAATATTTATTACCTAGTCTTAAAAAAAAAGTATATATTCCTACTTGAAACACTTGAAACTAACTAAAGCAATCTACACTAAGATCCCTGGCCAAGAGGAACTTGTACAAAGTAGAATCTAAATTGAGCAGAAGAACAATAGGAACTAAAGCAAAAGATGGTTTTAGATAAGACTCAAACAGGAGAACATAGCAGGTCTTTGGAAAATGTTAACTGCATATGCATTTTTCAACACTTTGGGGACAACATGAGCAGAGAGATCTGGAACCAAGCATCCAGGAAAGTCATTCTGGACTGCTCTCTCATATTAAAAGTGGAAGAAATTTAAATTAAATGTGAGACCAGAAGAGCAGTGTATTCATTACTATTTAAAGCCATAAAGTTGTTACCAGAAAAAAGTGAGAAACAGAATAAAATTCTTAGAGACAATGCTCATAGAAATAAAGGAAAAATTTTCACCTAATGTTTCAAAGTAAGCTTAAAGGAATTAAGAGATCACGGGAAACTACAAAAGAAAACGATGCAAACTACATTAGAATACAAGAATACAAAAGAAAACAATAAAGCTATAAACTAAAAATAACTCCAAAATGAAGGCTAATTTAGAAGGAACAAAAAGTAAACATACACAATGCATTATGTCTAAACAGCAATGTAAGTTTAAAAAAAAGGAAAATTTCTGGGGTGCCTCGGTGGCTCAGTTGGTTAAGCGTCTGACTTCGGCTCGGGTCATGATCTCATACTTGGTGATTTCAAGCCCTGCATTTGGCTCTGTGCTGACAGCATGGAGCCTGCTTAGGATGCTGTCTCCCTTTCTCTCTGCCCCTCCCCTGCTTGCTCTCTCTCTCCCTCTCAAAATAAATAAAAAATAAACTAAAAAAATTTTTTAAAAAAAGTAAAAGAAAAAATTTTAAATGAATTAGAAATGAAGAAAGAGATTATATGTATTTGAGAGAAAGTAACAGGTAGAGAAGACAAAGATGATCCACAGCTAGAATCCAAACCCTGAAAAATCAGCCAAAGGAATGAAGCAGAAAAAAAAAGTGTATGTGTGATCATAATAATCCAAGAGAAATTTTCTGAAATAGATTTTTAAAAAAAATTTTTTAACGTTTATTTATTTTTGAGACAGAGAGAGACAGAGCACAAGTGGGAGAGAGGCAGAGAGAGAGGGAGACACAGAATCCAAAGCAGGCTCCAGGGTCTGAGCCATCCCAGAGCCTGACGCGGGGCTCGAACTCATGGACCGTGAGATCATGACCTGAGTCGAAGTCGGACACTTAACTGACTGAGCCACCCAGGCGCCCCTGAAATAGATTTTTAAAAATTAACAAAAGAAAGAAAAGATAAAGCTTTGTTCTTAGTCAAAACTTAGAAATAGGACAAAAAATTACAGAATCAAGAGTATCTTATGAAAATCTGAAAACAGAGAAATTGATAATTTTCTAAAATATACATATACAGTCTTACAAAATTGACTCTTCCTAGAGGCAGAAAGTGAAATAGGCTATTTATGCTATAGAGTAAAAGATCTAGTGTGAAGTGTCCACACACACAAAAATATCAGACCAGATATTTTTATAGGGAAATTAACAAATTTTCTTGCTTTTCATGACCCTGACAGTTTTGAGGAGTCTTGGTCAGATATTTTGTAGATGCGCCTCTACTAGAACTTCTCTCATGTTTTTCCTCATGATTAGAATAGAATTATGGGTTTGGGGGAAGAAGATCACAGAGATAAAGTGCCATTTTCATCACTTCACATCTAGGATTTATGGCATAATTTAATTTACTGCTGCCTATGTTAAAAACTTTTTTTTTAACGTTTATTATTTTTGAGAGAGAGAGACAGAGAGCAAGCAGGGAAGGGGCAGAGAGAGAGGGAGACAGAATTGGAACCAGGCTCCAGGCTCTGAGCTGTCAGCACAGAGCCAGATGCGGGGCTTGAACCCACAGACCGTGAGATTGTGACCTGAGCTGTAGTGGGCTGCTCAACCGACTGAGCCACCCAGGTACCCCTACTGCTGCCTATGTTGACCTTGACCATTACTTGCCTAAAGTAGTGTTTCTCAGGTTTCTTCAGTATGAAGTTACTCTTTCTGCCCATTTCTACAGAATATTCTTTGGAGGGAAATGGGTACACACAGCCCACGCTTAAGGAGTTGGGAGTTATGCTCCATTTTTTTAAAAAGCAGAGTATCAACGTAAATTATTTGGAATTCTTCTGTATGAGAGATTTGTCTTTCCCCCAATTGATCTACTTTTAATATCAATATAGATGCATAGATATTTTATACTTCAGGTTATAATCTAATACTATATTTTGTTGCTCAAATTGTTCTAGGTTTGGCCATTAGGAGCTCTTTCAGTTATGTCCCTTTGACATACTTACTACCATAAATGGCAATTAAAATTTTTTTAATTACATTTGACACTATAAGTTGCTCCAGTCTCATCTTGTATATTTTCTGCTCTAATGTCGTCCTGGAATCAGCCATTTTCCAAGGAACCCTGGTTACTTTTATTGGGCAATAGTATTAGAGGCCAAGATGAGAGCACTAACTGCACTCACTGTTACTGAGGTATTCCTCTTTTAGGCTCTCTCAGCTGACCTAACAAGGAATTAGACACGTGTATACTAACACATGTATGTACACATACCTATAAATATTTTCATTTATTTATTAGATGCTTATTTATTTTGAGTGACAGCACACATGAGTGGGGGAGGGGCAGAGGGAGAGGAAGAGAGGGAATCCCAAGCAGGCTCTGTGATGTCAGTGCAGAGCTTGACACGGGGCTCCATCTCATGAATCATGAGATCATGACCTGAGCTGAAATCAAGAGTTGGACGTTTAACTGACTGAGCCACCCAAGCGCCCCGGTAATATTTTTTGATGTGACTATTTGTATATATATTAAGAAAAATAAGAGTTTATTCTGCCGTTTCCAACTCTAATCCATTACTCCAGCCTCCTCTCCCTGCTGTCTGTAAATTCCTAATTCAACAGTGGGAAGCCTACTCCCATCATCTGCCCTCCATTTACTCAATTTCGGTATATCTTAGAACAGTATCACAATTGTTAAGCCACATCATCGTGGAGAATAATCTCATCAGGTAGAATACAGTTCCTGTGAGCAATTACTTTTGACTTTTGTCTTTAGAATCCACTGAATTCCAAAGTTACTTAGGTCAGCATCATTTCCCCATCCAGTGAGGTGGATTTATACATTTGTTACACAGTTAGGTTCTCTTGTCACTGTCTGCATTCCTTTCTAGGATCCTCTGACTTCCTAAATGATTTTCAAAAGTTTGCATACTTTAACATTGAAGCTCTTTATGCTCTAAAGTTTTATGGGTTTGACAAATGCAAAATGTCACATATCTCCCATTTACTGATCATTGGTAGGTAAGAAGGGAAGAATACTACATGTCACCTTTGAACAGACAGTTTTACATTAAAAAAAATTTTTTTAATGCTTATTTATTTTTGAGAGAGAGACAAAGTGCAAACAGGAGAGGGGCAGAGAGAGAGGGAGACACAGAATCTGAAGCAGGCTCCAGACTGAGCTGTCAGCACAGAGCCCAACGCGGGGCTCAAACCCATGAACCATGAGATCATGACCAGAGCCGAAGTCGGACACTCAACTGACTGAGCCACCCAGGCGCCCCTGAACAGACAGTTTTATTTTTTCTTCCTAATCTGTATGTAGGAAACATTGAGATTAAAAGTATTTTTCCAGAAATGGCAGGAAGCATCTTTGTCTTACTTATCAATTGCGGTTTTCTTTGGTTTTATCATATGCTGTTCCCTTCCCTTTTCTGTGTCCCAAAAGTTTCAAAGAGAAGATTTTTGTTTTTCAGCATAAAGTGGATTTTGTTACAAAAGAAGTCCATTTGGAACAATAAAACTCTCTTTTCAGATCCACTATTTAAGAAGGGGAAAACTCCCTCAAATCCCATCCTCTTAGTTCAGCCTCATATGGTTGAATAATGGACGTAATACAATCCTGTGGTGAAATTTGGGATTTCCAGGTGAGAAATTGGCTAGTGTCACTGACGATTAATATACCACAGGAAAAGGTCACAGTCACCATAAACAGGGTCTTTGTCTTTTACAAATCCAAGGATCAGTGAGTACATGATTCTGAGTTTGTAAAGGGTGTTCTATTTCAGATGTTTTGCCCTACAGAAGAGCAAAGAAGAAAACTTCCTACCCAGGCAGAGCTTGGGTTTGTCAGGTGTGATTTATGGCTATTTATTTTAGTTGCTATATGAGTAATCATTTTTTTCCCTTGACAGTCTATTCTATTATTTAGTTTTGCCAAGTTTTTAATAATGAAAAGAACTAGATTTGAAAATTGAAATGCCTCCAGCAGTATATGTGAATGTGCCTGGAAAGATATAAAGGAAAGGAAGGGAGTTCTCTGAAGGAGGTGGCTGTGTCTGTTTTGACTTTGTATTTCCCTTGAGGCATAATAAGTGCTGAAAAAATGTCATTCGATAAGTGAAAGAGTACATCACCTGGTGTCATTTTTACAGAATGGTACTGGGAATGGAGATGCACCAATACATACCCATCACAATTATTTGATAATTCAGAAATGGGATCATTGGAGGTCTCACAACTTTTCTACCCCTATAATAGCTCTTCTCTCTGCAAACTCAGGGTTCTTTGGTTGTAGGTGGCAAAAACATGTTCATTGTAGGCAAAAAAGATTAGTTACTGCTGTGGACTGAATGTTTGTGTACCCCCCAAATTTATATGTCGAAGCCATAAAACTCAGTGGGACTGTATGTAGAGATAGAGCTTTTGTAAAAGTAATTAACTCATAAGGGTAGGGCTCCAATCTGATAGGATGAGTGTCCTTATAAGAAGAGGAAGAAAGGGCAGATCTCACCCTCTCTCTGCATGCAAGGAGGAAAGACCATGTGAACACACAGTGAGCAGACAGCTCTCTGTTCCAAACTAGGAAGAGATATCTCACCAGAAACCAGACTGGCCTATAGCTTCATCTTAAACCTCCAGCCTCTAGAGCTATGGAAAATAAATTTCTGTTGTTTTCAAGCCTCTCAGTCTATGGAATTATGTTATAGCAGCCCAAGCAGATGAATACAGCCACTCATCTGATAGAATAGATAATGGCATAACTCACAGGCTTAAAGGAAGAGATGTCTAGGAAGGAAGGAAGGAAGGAAGGAAGGAAGGAAGTCAGTCTAGCCTCAGGGAAAGCCACCAACACTTGCTCACTCATGCTCTCCCTCTTTTGTGTGTGCTTTTGTCTGCTTGACTGATTTGAAAGACTTTTCCTGTTGAAAGACTCTTCACATGCAGAAAAAAACCACTCACACTCAGATTTACACTCTCGTAGTGCAGCAACCTAAACGGGACGTTCTGTTTTTCATGTCTGAAAATCAGCCCTGGAGAAGGACTCTGATTGGCCGGCCCTGTTTATAACACAGGCTCACACCTTAGGATAAATCTCTCTTATTGGGAAGATAATTAGTTATCATTGACAAGGTCGCATGCCCATTACTGTCACCGTGAAGAAGGGAAGAGCCAGGTGCCACCCCATAAAAACCACGCTTAATGGGTTAATGGTGATTCTTTAAAGGAGAGGATGCATTAATATAAAGGACACAAGCTCATTCCATAGAGGCTGGGCATATCTATGATTTGGGGAAATTGAAGCATCTCAAAATTAATGCTCAGGGATTCAGAATCAAGCCATATTTTGACTCGTATAGCTCTGATGGTACTAAAATGGTGTTTCTCATTTTCAGAAATTAGGCTTCTTTCTAGTTCCTGAGACCAAGCTGTTGCCAAGTACTTGGGTTCTGAGTATTTTAACACTGTTCTGTCCCCGTTTCCATAGGCTACACCATGATATAATCTCTAGTATTTCTAGTTCCTCTTGACCTGAAATTAGTCAGGAAGTAGATCATTCTATGGTTGGATCTACTCCTTTGAGATCAATTTTCTCCCTTTTCGATTCCCAAACATTATTTGCTTCTGGATTTTATATTGCCATGCTATGTCTACAGTGTGCTTATTATAAAAACCCATTTTCCTCATGTTAGACTCTGTGAGGTTGGTTGATATCCTGGAGTAATACTTACTACCTATATCTGACCAGGCTGGAGGAGGACTCTGGAAGTAGTCCAGTGGCAGTCCTCCTGCTCTTCTTACAGACCACTGTCAGTGGGTGCAGACTTCAGTTTCCTCCCCTATGATAGCTTTACCTGAGAGAGAAGGCATACCATGTACAGCTTTTACATTATATATACTATAACTTTTGATATTCACATTTTATGTAGTTTCCTCTGGTATTAATTCTGGGCTTTGGCCAATGGGACACGAGCAAACATGACACAAGCAGAGGTTTGAAAATCACTTGCATACTGGGGTGTTGTACTCTTAGAATGTTCAATCTTGGATTCCTGAGGCACTAAGTAAAGATGTCTGGCTGCACTATTGGAGAGACCGTGTGGAGAGAGGGAAAGAGGGAGAGAGGCAGAGAAAGGAAAGGAGTAAGAGAAAGAGAAAGAAATGCTAGGAACAGCTCCAATGGTTCCATCCATCCTAACTAAGGTACCATACAGGTGAAAGAAGTTATCTTGGATAATCCAGCCCCACTAGAAGAAATGCCAAGTAAAGCTTACCTAGACTGCAAAATTGTGAGAAATAATGGAGCATTATTATTTTAAGCCACCAAGTCTTGCCAATGGTTTGTCATCCATAATAGATAATGAAACACGCTACTTTTTGTCAAATTTGGAGGTGCCATCAATGTTTTGTCCTTGCACAGCCTTGCTTCCAGTCCAGAAGTCAATGTGAGTGCTCAGTTATCAGGAGATGTTCCTGCCCCATTTCTGGTTCAGTAAGAAGGTAGCATGTCAATCTATCAAGAACCTTCACTCTGCAGTGGAGCTGGGAAAATCCCAGTCTGTTTTCTGTCCAGTGGTGGCGATGTGTGTGCATGATGTTTTGTAAGCTGAGAGGTGTTGGCTTTTACATCTTTAGTTCTTTCATATGGTGGCTGAGAGAATTTAATGCAACGATGTATATACAGCATCAGGCTAAGACTTGATAATCCATCCATAGTGCCTGTCATGCTTATCAATCTTACTTCTTTCTTCTCAGGTTTCATAGACTGTTGAATTTTCTCTGTGGCCTCCAGAATGCAGATACTTGACAAGGGGTTTGCAGTTGTAATGAGGCTCCATCTCTGTCTAACTTACTGGAAATTTCAGTCTTCTGTGTCTCACTTTGAGTGCACAATATTTCTAGAAGGATTTGTCAAGGAAACTATTTTCTTTCCACCTAATTTCTCTCCACACTTCTGAAACCACACTCCCAGTATGTTCTCATGGATGCACTCTTCCCTTAGGCTTCCACTGCCTGTTCAGTAATCAAAGTGAATCCCTGATTCCCATGTCTGGACTTCATCTTTTATTAGCCAACAAATCATTACCATGTGGTTTTGGCTATTTTCCCAGCTTTACTTGTTTAGCTAGGGCTGTGACAGTCAGCCATATGACAAGTTACCCATGGAAATTGATTATGTCATTCAACGGCCTAACTCTCATTTAAAATATAATTTTTGACAGATCCATCCATAGCTCTGAAATATGTTGTGGAAAGATAATTGGCTAATGCCCATGTAATAGCTATCTCTTCTTTGGGGATTAGGCATTGAGAATATTTGAAAGAAATGAGCTGGCTAATGCACAGTATTATTAAACTTTTCTCCAAAGGTTATACTAGTTGAATACGCAATCTCAAATAGTATTTAATTAAAAGTTAGAATTTCTAGTTCATGGTTTTTGGAGCAGCAGAATTTTTAATTAAACTTATCTTTGCACTGGTATATCTTATTTTTTTTTAAAGTTTACTTATTTTGATAAAGAGATATGGTGGGGGCAGGGAAGAGAGTGAGTGCATGCAAGCAGGGAAGGGGCAGAGAGGGAAACTCAAGCAGGCTTTGTACTGTCAGCATGGAGCCTTAAGTGGGGCTCAATGTGGGGCTTGAACCCATGAACTGTGAGTTCATGACCTGAGCCGAAATCAAGAGCTGGTTACTCAATTCACCCAAGAGCCCCTGCACTTGTATAACCCAGGGGATATTAACCAACAATACAATTTTTTAAAAAACCTGATTTTTCAATCAAGACACTAACATTGTGCCTTTAAATAGGTCATTTAACTTCTTTGAGCTTCAGTCTTATCACTTAGAAAAGAATAGGTTACATATACCCATACATTTGGATAAAATCCTAAAAAATCAAAACTTAAAAAGAAAGCCTTGATACTTTTATAACCATCATATTTGTCTGCTGAGGGTTCTATAACAAAATACCATAGACTGGGTTGGTTAAACAACAGAAATTAATGTTCTCAAAATTCTGGAGGTTGGGAAGTCCATGTTAAAAGTGCTGGACAGTTTGGTTCCCAGGAAGAATCCTTCCTGGCTTGCAGATAGCTGCTTTCCCACTGTATTTCCACATGGCACAAAAAAAGAGGTAGCTGTCTAGCAGCTCTTACAAGAACACATCCTTTAGGATGAGAGTTCCATCCTTATGACGTCATTTAACCCTGATTACTTTCTTACTCCAAATACAAGCACACTGGTGGCTAGGTCTTTTCAACATATACATTTGGAGCAGATATAATTCACTTCATAGCAATTATTAAATAAATCACTAGGACCTTTTCATTAAGAAAACAGAAGGAAAATATGGTTTCTGTGAAACTTTAAATGAAAAGATCATTAAAAAATTTTTTTTAATGTTTATTTTTGACAGAGAGAGAGAGATAGAGCATGAGCAGGGGGAGGGGCAGAGAAAGAGGGAGACACAGAATCCAAAGCAGGCTCCAGGCTCAGAGCTGTCAGTACAGAGCCCAATGCAGGGCTCGAACTCCTGGACCACGAGATCATGCCCTGAGTTGAAGTCGGACGCTCAACCTACCAAGGTGCCCCTAAATGAAAAGATCATTTAAAACTTACAGGAACTCTTTCAGAGTCTAGATAAGGAGTGAATATTTCCCAAATCATTTTATGCAGCTAAATAGAACCTTGATTGCAAAACCAAGTGAGGACAACCTGAGCAAAAAAATTACCTGCAAATCTCCCTTGTGAATATAAATGTATAAATTGTAAAAGAAAATTATTAGCAAACCAAATCCAACAGTATATGATCATAAACAAGTTTAGTCTAATACTGAAATCCAAGAATAGTTTACTATCAGAAAATCTACAAGTGTTATTTATCTCATTAACAGATGAAAGGAGAAAGATAATATATAATCACCTGAAAAGATGCAGATAACTTATTTTTAAAAAATCAGCATCCTTTCATGAGAAATACTTTTAGTGAAATATGACTATAAACAAACTTTCTTAACTTAATACAATATATCTGGCAAAATTCAGTGTAAATATTCTTCATGAAAAATTGTTGGAAATATTTATTTTAAAACTAGGAATAAGACACAAATGCCCATATCATCTTTTCTGGAGGGCCTACCTAGAATAACAAAATCCATTGGACAAACTACCTGAGAATTGGAACTAACAAACCTGTCAATACACAGAGTTGCTCTGATTGAATACATAGAAAATGCAAAAGAATCTATAGTGAAATTATTAAAAGCAATACAGGTGTTGACCTAAAAGTAGAATCTGAGAAAGGAACTAGGATGCTTGGCTTTTATTTGAGAGGTTAGCTCAGAGAAGTAGCAGTGAGGTGGCTGGAAGAATGGGACAGGGAGTAAGAAAAGCCAATCCATGATGTGTTATTGAGTTAGTTACTGCTATGGGCATCTGCAGTTTAGTACCACTGGTGACTTTGTGAAGGTCTGTGTAGATAGAATGTGGCTTAGAACTGTCCCTCCAAACATGGGACACTGGGGAAGAGGCACCAAAGCATATGCTTGAGGTAGGACACTGACAGTATGTACATCAAATGCCCACCAGTGTTGTGCTAAAATTGGAAGTAGGGTGACAAAATGTGGTGCAGGGCATCTGAGCATCTGCTGCAGTGATTGGATATAAGACCACTATAAAAATAAAATGAATTTCTATATACCAGAAATAAACAGAAAACATAATTTAAAAAATGTGTTAGACATGTATGGAGAAAGTTATAAAAATTATACACTTCCTTGGAAGTCATTATATATGGCTAAATAAGTGGAAAGATTTACCATTTTCATGGAAAATAAGTCAATGTATTGTAAAGTTATAAATTCTCCCCAAATTTATTCCTAGAAGTGAAATCCAATCAATATCATCTTTGAGTTTTTCTAAAAATACTTCATATGGATTTTTCTTGTCTTCCCAAGAGTAATGAATGACAAGGAATTTATGTCAAAGCAACGTGATAAGGTGGAAAGAACATGCACTTTGGAGTAAAGCTAAACATTATTTTTAATGCTGTTTTGAGAAAATACTTAACCTCAGAGAAATCATTTCTTTAATTTTATGCAAGAAGGGTAATGCCTAAACTCAAAGAATTATGAGGACTAAATGAAAAGGAACCAACAACAATTAAGTGAGAATGTAAAGAAAGTGCCTGGCACATAGTAGGTATTCAGGAAGTGTTCATTCTCTTCTTTTCTCCTTGAAGACAGCCTTCCACTTTTATTTATTTATTTATTTTTAAAATTAAATTTATTTTTTAAATTTACATCCAAGTTAGTTAGCATATAGTGCAACAATAATTTCAGGGGTAGATTCCTTAATGACCCTTACCCATTTAGCCCGTTTGCCCCCCCTCCCCCACAACACTTCCAGGAACCCTCTGTTTGTTCTCCATATTTAAGAGTCTCTCATGTTTTGTCCCCCTCCCTGTTTTTGTATTATTTATGTTTCCTTTCCCTTATTTTCATCTGTTTTGTATCTTAAAGTTCTCATATGTGTGAAGTCATGTGATACTTGTCTTTCTCTGACTGATTTCACTTAGCATAATACACTCTACTTCCATCCACATAGTTGCAAATGGCAAGATTTCATTCTTTTTTGTTGCCGAGTAATACTCCATTGTATATATATACCACATCTTATTTATGCATTCATCCATTGATGGACATTTGGGCTCTTTCCATACTTTGGCTATTGTTGATAGTGCTGCTATAAACATTGTGGTGTAAGTGTCCCTTCGAAAGAGCACATCTATATCCCTTGGATAAATAACTAGTAGTGCAATTGCTGGGTCATAAGGTAGTTCTATTTTCAGTTTTTTGAGGAACCTACATGCTGTTTTCCAGAGTGGCCGCACCAGTTTGCATTCCCAACAGCAGTGCAGAAGAGATCCTCTTTCTCCGCATCCTCGTCAACATCCGTTGTTGCCTGAGTTGTTAATGTTAGCCATTCTGACAGGTGTGAAGTGGTATCTCATTGTGGTTTTGATTTGTATTTCCTGGATGGTGAGTGATGTTGAGCAGTTTTTCATGTGTCAGTTGGCCATCTGGATGTCTTCTTTGGAAAGGTGTCTATTCATGTCTTTTGCCCATTTCTTCACTGGACTATTTGTCTTTTGGTTGTTGAGTTTGATAAGTTCTTTATACATTTTGGATACTAACCCTTTATCTGATGTGTCGTTTGCAAATATCCTCTCCCATTCCTATGGTTGCCTTTTAGTTTTGCTGATTGTTTCCTTGACATGCAACAGCTTTTTATTTTGATGAGGTTCTAATAGTTGATTTTTGCTTTTGTTTCCCTGGCCTCCGGGGACATGTTGAGTAAGAATTTGCTGAGGCCAAGGTCAGAGAGGGTTTTGCCTGCTTTCTCCTTGAGGATTTTGATGGCTTCCTAGCTTACATTTAGGTCTTTCATCCATTTTGAGTGTCTTTTTGTGTATGGTGTGAGAAAGTGGTCCAGGCTCATTCTTCTGCATGTTGCTATCCATTTTCCCAGCACCACTTGCTGAAGAGACTGTCTTTAATCCATTGGAATTTCTTTCCTGCTTTGTCAAAGATTAGTTGGCCATATGTCTGTGGGTCCATTTCTGGGTTCTCTATTCTGGTCCATTGATCTGAGTATATGTTCTTGTGCCAGTACCATACTGTCTTGATGATTACAGCTTTGTAATACAGCTTGAAGTCCGTGATTGTGATGCCTCCTGCTTTGGTTTTCTTTTTCAAGATTGCTTTGGCTATTCAGGGTCTTTTCTGGTTGCATACACATTGTAGGATTGTTTGTTGTAGCTCTGTGAAGAATGCTTGTGTTATTTTGATAGGGATTGCATTGAATATGTAGATTGCTTTGGGTACTCTTGACATTTTAACAATATTTGTTCTTCCTATCTAGGAGCATGGAATCTTTTCCATTTTTTGGTGTCTTCTTCAATTTCTTTCATAAGCTTTCCATAGTGTTCAGTGCAAAGATTTTTCACCTCTTTGGTTAGATTTATTCCTAGGTATTTTATGGTTTTGGTGCAATTGTAAATGGAATTAATTGATTCCTTGATTTCTCTTTCTGTTGCTTCATTGTTGGTGAATAGGAAAGCAACAGATTTCTGTGCATTGATTTTATATCCACTTTGCTGTATTCATGGATCAGTTCTAGCAGTTTTTTGGTGGAATCTTTTGGGTTTTCCATTTAGAGTTTCATGCCATCTGCAAAGAGTAAAAATTTGACTTCCTCCTGGCCAACTTGGATGCCTTTTATTTCTTTGTGTTGTCTGATTGCAGAGGCTAAGACTTCCAATACTATGTTGAATAACAGTGGCAAGAGTGGTCATCCCTGTCTTCATCCTGACCTTAGTGGGAAAGCTCTCAGTTTATCCCCATTGAGGATGATATTAGCGTCAGGTCTTTCATATATGGCTTTTATTTTCTCAAGGTATAATCCTTGTATCCCTACCTTCTTGAGGGTTTTTATCAAGAAAGGATGCTGTATTTTGTCAAATGCTTTCTCTGCATTTATTGGGAGGATCATGTGGTTCTTGTCCTTTCTTTTATTGATGTGATGAACCATGTCGATTGTTTTGTGGATATTGAACCAGCCCTGCATCCCAGGTATAAATCCCACTTGGTGGTGGTGAATAATTTTTTTAATGTATTGTTGGATGTGGTTGGCTCATACCTTGTTGAGGATTTTTGCATCCATGTTCATCAGGGAAATTGGTCTATAGTTCTCTTTTTTAGTGGGGTCTTTGTCTGGTTTTGGAATCAAGGTAATTCTGGCCTCATAGAAAGAGTTTGGAAGTTTTCCTTCCATTTCTATTTTTTGGAACAGCTTCAAGAGAGTAGGTGTTAACTCTTCCTTAAATGTTGGGTAGAATTCCCTTGGAAATCCATCTGGCCCTGGACTCTTTTTTGGGGGGGAGATTTTTGATTACTAATTGAATTTCTTTACTGGTTATGAGTCTGTTCAAATTTTCTATTTCTTTCTGTTTTCAGTTTTGGTAGCGTATATGTTTCTAGGAATTTGTCCATTTCTTGCAGATTACCCATTTCATTGGCATATAATTGCTCATAGTATTCTCTTATTATTGTTTTTATTTCTGCTGTGTTGGTTGTGATCTGTCCGCTTTCATTCTTGATTTTATTTATTTGGGTCCTTTCCTTTTTCTTTTTGATCAAACTGGCTAGTGGTTTATCAAGTGTGTTGATTCTTTTAAAGAACCAGCTTCTGGTTTCTTTGATCTATTGTCCTTTTTTTTTTTCTCTTGGTTTCAATAGCATTGCTTTCTGCTCTAATCTTTATTATTTCCTGTCTTCTGCTGGTTTTGGGTTTTATTTGCTGTTCTTTTTCCAGCTCTTTAAGGTTTAAGGTTAGGTTGTGTATCTGAGACCTTTCTTCCTTCTTTAGGAAGGCCTGGAGTGCTATATACTTTCCTCTTATGACTGCCTTTCCTGCATCCCAGGGGTTTTGGATTGTGGTGTTATCATTTTCATTGGCTTTCATGTCCTTTTTAATGTCTTTAATTTCTTGGTTACCCCCTTCATTCTTTAGTAGAATTTTCTTTAGTCTACAAATATCTTTTACCTTTCCAAATTTTTTCTTGTGGCTGACTTCAAGTTTCATAGCATTGTGGTCTGAAAATACGCACAGTATGATCTTGATCTTTTTGTACCTGTCGAGGGCTGATTTGTGTCTCAGTATGCGATCTGTTCTCGAGAATGTTCCATGTGCAGTGGGGAAGAATGTATATTCCGCTGCTTTAGGATGAAATATTCTGAATATATCTGTTAAGTCCATCTGGTCTGGTGTGTCATTCAAAGCCACTGTTTCCTTGTTTATTTTCTGTTTAGATGATCTTTGCATTGTTTAAATCGGGAGTTGAAATCCCCTACTATTATGGTATTACTATCGATGAGTTTCTTGATGTTTGTGATTAATTGATTTATATATTTGGGTGCTGTCACATTTGGTGCACAAATGTTTACAACTGTTAGGTCTTCCTGGTGGATAGACCCCTTAATTATGATATAACGCCCTTCTTCATCTCTTGTTACAGTCTTTATTTTAAAGTCTAGATTGTCTGATATAAGTATGGCTACTCTGGCTCTCTTTTGTTGACCATTAGCATGATAGATGGTTCTTCATCCCCTTACTTTCAATCTGAAGGTGTCTTTAGGTCTAAAGTGGGTCTCTTGTAAACAGAATATAGATGGATCTTGTTTTCTTATCCATTCTGTTACCTTATGTCTTTTGATTGGAGTGTTTAGTCCGTTGATGTTTAGAGTGAGTACTGAAAGATATGAATTTATTGCCATTATGTGTCTTGTAGAGTTGGAGTTTCTGGTGTGTTCTCTGGCCCTTTCTAATCTTTGTTGCTTTTGGTATTTTTTTTCCCCTTCTTTTCTCCCCTCAGAGAGACCCCCTTAATATTTCTTTCAGGGCTGGTTCAGTGGTCATGAACTCCTTTAATTTTTGTTTGGGAAACTTAATCTCCCCTATTTTCTAAATTTTTTTTTTTAACGTTTATTTATTTTTGAGACAGAGAGAGACAGAGCATGAACGGGGGAGGGTCAGAGAGAGAGGGAGACACAGAATCTGAAACAGGCTCCAGGCTCTGAGCAGTCAGCACAGAGCCCGACGTGGGGCTTGAACTCACATACCGCGAGATCGTGACCTGAGCCAAAGTCGGACGCTTAACTGACTGAGCCACCCAGGTGCCCCCTCCCCTATTTTCAATGACAGCCTTGCTGGATAAAGAATTGGCTGCATATTTTTCCAACTCAGCACATTGAATATATCCTGCGACTCCTTTCTGGCCTGCCAAGTTTCTGTGGATAGGTCTGCTGCAAACCTGATCTGTCTTCCTTTGTAGGTTAAGGACTTTTTTTTCCCTTGCTGTTTTCATGATTGCTTCCTTGCCTGAATACATGGCATATCATAGTCAAATTCACAAAGTACTTGAATCTAATGGGAATCCTCTGTGCTTCCTGGATTTTGATGTCTCTTTCTCCAGGTTAGGAAAGCTTTCCTCTATGATTTGCTCACATAACCCTTCTACCGCTTTTTCTCTCTCTTCATCTTCTGGGACCCCTATGATTCTGATGTTGTTCCTTTTTAATGAGTTACTGATTTCTCTAATTCTTAAATCATGCTCTTTTGCCTTAGTCTCTGTCTTTTTTTCTGCTTCTTTTTTCTCCATAAGTTTGTCCTCTGTATTGCTAAGTCTCTTCTCTGCCTCATCCATTCAAGATTGCAGCTCAGTTATAGCTTTTTTTAAATTTCATCCTGCCTAGCTTTTACTTCTTTTATCTCTGCAGAAAGGGATTCTAATCTATTTTGGACTCCAGCTAGTATTCTTATTATCACAATTCTAAATTTTGGTTCAGACATCTTGCTTGTATCTTTGTTGATTAAGCCCCTGGCTGTCATTTTTCCTGCTCTTTATTTTGGAGTGAATTCCTTTGTTTCATCATTTTGAAGCAAGAAAAGGAATTAATAAGGTAAAAAAATTAAAATTAAAAAATTAAGAATAACACACACACACACACACACACACACACAAACACACACACATACAAATCAAATAAATGATGCCAGATCCTAGGTGTGTTTTGATCTGGGTGTTGAAAGGAGCTTGATAGGTTAGAGAAAAAAGGGGGGGGGGGGACAAAAGGAAAACGTTTGAAAATTTGAAAACAATGAATACATTTACATAGAATGAAATGATTGAGGTAAAATAGAATTTGAAAAATTTAGAAAAAAGTAAAAAATATAGTAGAAAAAAATTAAAGAATATTTTTAATAATCGACAATAAAAATATATTTTTCTTTTATTCAAGGAAAGAAAAAAAATGAAAAAGAAACAAAAAGCAAATTGAACAGATGGAGCAGTGAACAGACTGAAATACAATTGAAATTACATCATCTTCCCCTAGAAGTCAAACTGTGAAGCACTTTATAGTCTGTAAACTAAGCAGGTGTAGAGACTTGTGTTGTTCCTGAAGAGCGAGGTTGGCATAGTTGGGCAGAGCTTAGTGTAACAGCTCTGTTCTCCACTAGATGGTGCTGCTTAGCTTACTGGGGTAAATCATTATGGCACTTGTAGGTGTGTATGTGCATGTGCGGGAGGGGTGAAAATGGCGTCACACAGCTACCCAGTCTTTAGTATCAGAATTCTGTTCTCCCCAGTCAGCAATTGCCCACCTATCCTTGGTCTCTGACTTCGATCCACTCCTACTTTTACATTATCTGTGACCAAGCCATCAGGTTGCCAGGAAGCACCTCCCTCCTGAGTTTTATCTGAGATGTGGCTGTGTTTCCCAACCCCTCACTTCTGAGGAGCTGTGGCTTTGACCTGTTCTGGGTCACCAAGCAATGGCTGGGTGCCAGCTGTGTCCAGGAACATTCACGGGATCGTGCTGCTGCCGATGCCCAGATACTGTGGCTGGGTACCAACCTGCCCCAGAAAAAGTTCACATGATTGTGTAGCAGCAATGTTTCAGGGATTATGGAAAATCACAACACACATCTGGCACAAGGCTTCACCCTTAATGACCTTGTTCCAGCACCAGTGAATGTGGTTGTTCTCTGGGGTCCACTGGGGACTTTGCCTGTGGCGGAGGGGGGGGGCACACAGCCTGTACCCGATGTCCTCCCAGCAGTGGAACTGCCTCTTCCCGTGTAGTCCGAAGACACCCAGACTTCACTCTACTCCTGGGGATTTGCCCTTTCCACCAGAGCACTGCCAGGTATCGAGCTGCAGAGTTGCAGACTCTGTGCTCCCCCTGTTTATAGAGTCTTAATGGAATTTAAACCTTCTTTATCCCTTTTCAGTCCCTGTGGCTATTTCCACTTTTCCACTTTCTCCCCAGCTACTTTTGGTGGGTTGCTTTTCCTGTACTTTCACCCTGTCTCCATCCTCTCTGTACAAGCAAAAACAGCCCCCTGCCCTCCATGGTTTCTCTCTCCCCCAGTTCACCTCTCTGTGCCATGTACCTGCTGAGTTCTGTGGTTCAGGTTGTGCAGATTGTTTTGTTAATCCTCAAATCAGTTTTCTAGGTGTGCAGAATTGTTTAGTGTTGATCTGGCTGTATTTCATGGATGCGAGACACACAAAAAAACTTACATGCAGTTCTGCCATCTTGGATGCTCTGATAGGCTTCCAGGTTTAAAGATTTTAGTATTTCCATTCTGTGATCTTTGAACTTACAAAAGAAGAATAGAATGTTATCAGCTGTTAAACTTCTTGGAGAATAGAGAAATACACATCAAGTGAAAAAGTATTAGTTTGAAATGTCAGTATTCCTTTGACAAATGAACCTCTTTTTCTTATTTTACTACCACCTAAGTCACTGTTGTTCCTCACTTTCTTTATGATGTTTTTTTAGACATTCTTGATTTTAAAGTAACCAATTGCAGCAATATTTTTTTAATTTTTTAATGCTTATTTATTTTTGAGAAAGAGAGAGAGACAGAGTGTGATTGTGGGGGGGAGGGGTGGAGAGAGAGGGAGAATCTGAAGCAGACTCCAGACTCTGAGCTTTCAACACAGAGCCCAACATGGGGCTCAAACCCACAAGCCATGAGATCATGACCTGAGCTGAAGTCAGATGCTTAACTGACTGAGCCACCCAGTCACCACCTAGCAATTTTTTTCTTATGCTTAGTGCCTTTTTGTTTCTTATTCAATAAATATATTAATTATTATAGCTTTATAACAAATTTTGATGTGTAGGAGAGCAAGTCTCCTGTATTATTCTTCTCAAACACTCTTGGGCCTTGGCTCTTTCCTGCTAATTTTGTAATCAGTTTATGAAATTGCTCAACTAACTATGTTTGGATTTTGATTGATATTACACTATTCTCTAGATTAAGTTGAATTTACATTTTTTTAGAATATTGAGCTTTTCTGTGAATATAGAACATATCTAATTTATTCAGTCTTATTTAACTTTTTTTTCACTTTTATTTTTTTAAAAGTTGAGTGTTTAGTTCGTGGGTGTGAATTTGGGATTATGCTTCATAACTTAAATATATGCATTATGTATCCAACATAACATAATCTTTTTAAAAATGTGGAAATATGCTTTAAGTGGAATATAGCTATTCAAAGTGATGGTACAATTACTGATATGAAAAGATCCAGCACCTTAATAAGTGAGTCATGCCTTTTTCATAATAGCATATGTTTAGGTAAATGCCATTCATTTAAATGCATGTGAAAGTATGAGTGTAGAATAAAGAGAGATATTTGAAAATCTACTAAAAATGCAGAACTGAGTGCAAGAGTCAGATAGAGGAGCACTTCCAGGATGGTGGAGTAAGAACCCTTGAAAATCCCCTCCTCTTTGTAGAAAAGCAACAAGAACACTGACAAAAAATGTCAAAATTAAAATGTTCAGAACTCTGGAAGCTACAGGATTGCAACATTTGAGGAGCATCTGTTCAAGAAAGTCAGCTGGATCATGGTAAGAACATTGAGCTCTGTGGTGTCTTAAGTTGCTATCATCTCTTGCTATTTTTTTAGATCTGTAGTAACCTTGAACACTGACACTTTGACAACTACAGTGGCTGTAATAACCAGCAAACTAGTGGCTATTGGGGGGCCTGGTATGGTTTTGAAGCTCTCTAAAATCCCACAACCCAGACATGTGACATTATTTGACCCGTTTGGTAACTCACTAAAGATTTCCATTCCCAGGCTTGTCTTTATTTGACTTCAGAACTCACTCTGTGTCAATAGCCCTATCCCTGGAGAATTTGTCAAAAATAATTGTTTAACCCTGCTGAGTGTAGTAAGGGTGAAAAAAGGCAGACTATACCACTTAAAAGGAAAAAGCTGGGAATGAGATGTCTGCATGGAGCTTTGAAAAGCTCCAACATATCCTGGGAATTTAGAAGGCCACATGCATGTACACGGATGTGCACATGCCTAGGAAAGGCCTGAAAAGTCTCTAAAGTCTCCGTGACCTTGAGGCTGTTGCAAGAAGGACCTGAGGCCTAAGGAAGAGTTGTAAACAGCCTGCCAGAGCATTGAAGGTGTTCCCCAATACCCACACAGAGCCTCTCAGCAAAGACTGAGACACTTACTGGTTCAAAGAATTTACAAAAATCTCTGTCCAGTCTTTAGCTGATCATTAAGTTGATCAATCAGAGACTTTAGGGGCCATATAGAACAAAGAATACAGACTTAACAGTATTAATTCATAGAAGTAACTAAACAACAACATCAACAAACCTTGGGAAGGGAGGATCAGATTTTTATTAAGTTAAGGAAGTATATCATTTAAACAAGTTTTTAATGAAAATTAAGAGACATTCATAGAAATAAGCATGACCTATAAACAGAAAAAAATGTAGTCACTAGATGCTACCCCTAGAAAAACCAAACATGCTCACTACACAAAAAATTTAAATAAGTTATTTTAAATATGTTCAAAGAGCCAAAGGGACAAATGATAATGAGGTCTTGCCAAATAGTGAATATCAATAAAGGGAGAGAAAGTATCAAAAAGAACCAAATAGAAATTCTGCAGTTGAAAAGTACAATAAATGAAATGTTAAATTCACTGCAGGGGTTCCATAGCATATTGAATAGGAAGAAGAATGAAGCAGAGAACTTGAAGATAGATAGGTAGAGATTATGTAGTCTGAGCAACAGAAAGTACAAAAGAATGAAGAAAAATGAACAGACCTTCAGAGGTGTGTGTGTGACACCACCATATGCATAATGGAAGCCCCCAAAAGAGAGAAGAGAGAGAATGGAAAAGAAAGAATTTTTGAAGAAACAATGATTAAAAACTGTCAAGCTTCTGAAATCCAAAAAACAGAGAAGCCTGAAAGCATTAGGAGAAGAGTGATTCATCACGTATGAAGGATTATCAATAATATTATCAACTGATTTTTTCTCCTCAGAAACCATGGACACCAGAAAGCAGTGTAATGACATATTTAAGTCCTCAGAGAAAAAAGACTGTTAACCAAGATTTCAATATCCAGCAACACTGTGATTCAAAAATGAAGGATAAATTAAGGCCTTTCCAGATAAACAAAAGCTGAATTTGTTGCTAGCAGATCTTTCCTACAACAAATACTAAAGAGTGTACATCAGACGGAAACAAAAGCATAATAGATTGTATTATGAAATTAACAAGAATTAACAAGAGTTGTAAATTAACAAGAATATATAAAGAATACTAGTAAAGATAACTATGTAGATAAATATAAAAGACAGTGTAAGTGTATTTGTAATTCCTTTTTTTCTCCTATTGGATTTTAAAAAGAACTGCATAAAGCAGTAATTATAATATTGTGTTGATGGGCTTATAATGCATAAAGATGTAGTTTGTGTGGCAATAACAGCACAAAGGAAGTGAGGTAAAAGCTCTATTGCAGCAAAGCTTTTGTATACTATGGAAATGAAGTTGCACTTATCTAATAGAAGCTTTTAAGTTGAGAACTTAATTTTAGCACTCCAGGTTACCCACTAATATCACTCAAAAAATCATAAAAGAAACAAGAGAATTGAAATGGTATACTAGAAAAATATCTGTTAAACAAAGTAGAAACAGTGATGGTGGAAAAAAAGACAGACTTACAGGAAACAAATAGTAAAATGACTGAAATGTATCTTGCCTCATCAATAAGTATATTAAATGTAAGTGGACTAAACACTCCAGTCAAAAGTCACAGGTTGGCAGAAATGAATAAAAATATAATCCAGCTGTCATCTCTGTATAAGAGGCACACTTTGGGCATTAGTATCAAATAGATTGAAAATAAGAGCATAAGAAAAGATAGCATGCAAACAGTTCCTAAAAGGTAGTTGAAGGGCCTATACTAATACCAGCAAAATAAATTTTAACAACAGAAAAATGCGACTAGGGAAAATAAGTTTGCCTTATTGCCCTTTATAAGAGGGAAAGTCCATACTAAAATCATTGGAGTGCAGGAAAATCACTGCTTAAATGAATTTATAGGTTTGAATGTAAATTTATAGCTAAAACTTAATAAATGAGTCAGCAATGTGGCAGGGTACAATATCAGCATAGAGAAATCAACCATATTTCTATACACCAGCAATGAATAATTCAAAACAAAATTAAGAAAAGCAATGAAGATATAAGAAAACGAAGGCTGTTCCATTTACAATAGAATAAAAAAGAATGAAATCCTTAGGAATAAATTTAACAAAAGAAGTATAAGATTTAAGAATATATTTTTTCTTTTTTCTTTTTCTGTAACTGTATGAGATGATGGATGGTAACTAAACTTACTATGGTCATCATTTCACAATACATGTAAGTCGAATGATTACACTGTACACCTTATCCCTGTACAGTGCTGTATGTTCATTATATTTCAATAAAACTAGAAAAAAGCAATCTAACACAAATACATTGTAAACCAGAAGTATTGTTATAAGAAGTATTGGTGAGAATGTGGAGAAATTGCAATCTTCATACATTGAAAAATAGTTTGTAGTTCCTCAAAAAGTTAAATATATGATTACCATATTATCTAGCAATCCCACTTCTAAGTATATATCCAAGAGCGTTGAAACATATATTCATACAAACTTGTACACAAATGTTCATACCTGGGTTATAACACTAAACATACGGCAACAATTCCTATGAATGGAGGAACACAATGTTTTATATTCATACAATGGAATATTATTCAGCTGTAAAAACAAAGTACTGATACCACATGGATAATCCTTGAAGGCATTAGGGTCAGTGAAAAAAAAGCCAGTCATAAATGCATATTATATTGTATAACATTGGTTAGTCCCCATTTATATGAAATGTCCAGAATATACAAATTCTTAGAGACATAAGGTACATTAGTTGTTTCCATGGGCTGGAGAGAGAGGAACACAAGGAATGGCTGAGAGGTATAGGGTTTCTTTTGGGGTTGGTTAAATTTTCTTGAATTAGATAGTGGTGATGGTTGCACGACTCTGTGGATGTACTAAAAACTACTGCTTGTACATATGAAAAAGTTGAATTTTGTGTTACATAAATTTTGTCTTAATAAATTTGTGATTAAAAAAAAACAATGCATTCCAAGGTCCTTTTCAGTTCTGATACTTTCTTTTAAGGCACACAACTGAATCATAACAAGTAGCTATAGCAAACCTAAAAAATCACAGACTCATCCCTGAAAGGACTGTTTTTCCTTAGTGCCGTACCCACGGAGAATTCTTTGCAGATATTTCACCTGTACACAACCTGTTTGAAAGTGGCTCAAAGGGAAGTCCCCCACTGCTAAACCAGGCCAAGGGAGTGACTGCACTTGGTGATCTGTCTCATTACAAGGTCCCAGAATTGGAAAATCACCTTCTCTGCCTGGTAGAAGTGAGAGTGTTGCCTCGTCTTAAAAAATGTACAGATTCCATATCCCTCATTATGCTGAAGTTCAACTCTGCTCAACTGGGCAGCTTCCTGTGGTTGCATCTGGCAGCTCAGGATTCTAGGCTGCCTGGTCTACTGAACAGGGGACAGTTCTTACAGGAAAGCATCAGAAACTTAAATGATACAATATGAAAATGTACAGTCTTTTAAAACAGCAATTTATTATATTAAAATTTATTATTTTAATTATATTTAATTATATATAATATATATCATATATAGTGGTTATATATTATATATAATATATGATATATGTTACATATATATGATAAATTTAATTATATTAAAAATTATGTGGGGGTACCTGGATGTCTCAGTCGGTTAAGTATCGGACTCTTGATTTTGGGTCAAGTCGTGATCTCATAGTTCGTAGGTTTGAGCCCCGCATTGGGCTCTGTGCTGATAGTGTAGAGCCAGCTTGGGATTCTGTCCCTCTCTGCCCTTCCACTGCTCACCTTTCCTCTGTCTCTCAAAATAAATAAATAAACATTAAAAAATTTATTATGTTGAAAATTATATGTGTACTTAAAAAAAATGTTGATTCATTTTCTGGGGGGTGGGGTGGGGGGTGGAAGTGCAGAGAGAGAAGGAAGCACAGATTCTGAAGCAGGCTCCACGCTCTGAGTTGTCAGCACAGAGCCTGAGGCAGGACTTGAACTGATCAACCATGATATCATGACCTGAGCCGAGGTCCAACGCTCAGGGGTCCACCCAGGGGCCTCAGTATGTCTACTTTTAAGAATATTCAACAAGAACAGAAGAAGAGTCTTCCTTTGTCACCAAACCCACATATCACTCCCAAGAGGTAACCACAGTGAAGGAGCTAGTATGTTATTCTGCCAGTCATCTGCGTATTTGCCCTCAGATCCTGTCTCTCCTCTGTTCTGTGTTACCAAGAACTCACTTCCCATCCTCTGCTTTATCCTCAGGTTTCCAGGAAGGTTCAGTTGATGGAATACACTGGTGGGAGACTGAATGGTACCATGGCATTTCTAAGGCAAGTGTATCTCATCTGTGACCCCGTGTCCCTCTCCGGGGCCCATCATGGTTCATGCTTCTCTTGCGTGGCTCCAGCACCTGGGATTTGGTGACACTGCCTCCCTGTGTTCTTCCAGCCGAGGGATCTTAGTGACTTCCTGATTTTGCTTAATTCTGTGGACGCCTCAGTTTTTTCTTCGTCTGTTCCACAGCTGTGTTAAGTTCTTCTTTTTGAAATATCTAGGGTAGTGTGTTCTCTGTCTTGACACTGACTGATAAGCAATGTTCTTCCAGAAATTTTCTATGATTATATATTCATATACATAAATATTCTTTTTTATGTAAGTGAGATTTTAATATTTATATGTTGCCTTTCTATTTTATGATATAGCCGGAGATCTTTCCTATTAGCCTGTGTAGATTGACAGCTGTATGTTAAATAGCTGCATATTATTCCATCCTAGGGACGTACCACGGTGTATTTGTTAACCGGTGTTCTATTGGTGGAACTTGAAGTTGCCTCCAGTTTTATGTATTAATAACACTGACACATAGATAAGTCTTTGTATATATGGGAACTTTTGGAAAGTTGAGAGAAATTGCCAGATTGGTTTTTGAAGAGATTATTCAAATTTCTACTCCAAGCCAATGTATATAAGTACTCGTTTCCTCATATTCTTATTCATTCTGTGTATTATCAAACCTTCAATTCTTTCCAATGTGATAGAGGCAGAAAAGGCAATATCTCATTGTTTTAAGGGCAGTTTTCAAATAATGGACATGATTAAGAGGACCAGTGTCCTTCTGTAGAGAAGTCCCGGGACATGACCTGGAAATCAGAGATTGAACAAAGGAAGAGACTGTCATAGCCAGCATAAAAATGGGAAGCCAGACCTAGGGCCTGTGCAGAGGATAGAGATAATCTTTCTTCAGTCCGGGTCTAGAGCAAACTGATTCTCGGGACAAATGCCTATCTTATGGATGGGTGATGTAGGGTGCGTGCTGGTGTGTTGGCATGCTTCTGTTGTATGGGATTTAATGTTTATTACCTAGAACACAACGAAGAGCCTTCATCTGACACCTCACACTGACCTGCACAGTCAAAGCCCACCCTAGACCTTCTTCTTGAAGATTTTCTGTGGAGTCAGCCTTAAGTAGCTTAGACTTCCAGAAGAATCAACTGCTGAAGATTAACTCCTAGAACAACATCCCCTAAGTAAGACTGTGGTTTTTAGGGACCCAATCAGTGGGGTTTTTCTTTATGGGATTGAGAGCCCCATACTGAAGGCTCAATGAAGGAGTTACTGTCTCAAAGGAGAGTAGGTGCCAGGAAAGGAGACCTAGACTTGGACTGGACTTGTGGCCCAAGAGTTCCAGGTTGTGTCTGGTAATGAAGTGGGCAGTGGAGGGTGGATGTAGGGGTAGAAGAGCTTGGAATGCAGGGAAGAAGCTTCCAGAAGGATAATCCGGAAGTAGTTGTTGGGGAAAGAATCTACTTGAGGGAGGCTGATCTATGCCACCCCAACATAGCCTTTTTCACTGGTGGTGCCCCCACAGGTAGATTGGCCAGAGGAGGGAGACAACAATCAAGTAAAGATGGAAGGGTAATTTTCTGAAGTTTACAGTTGCCCAGTTCATAGATTTACCCTTGCTCCTGCCACAGGACTCTTTTAGTGTTTCTCCATTTTACGTTTTTTTTTGTTTTTTGTTTTGTTTTTTTTAACGTCTTAGCACAGAGTTCATTCTTTGCCTTATGCGTGCTCCTCCAGTTAGCTTAAATGGGGGGGGGGTGGGGAGGAAGGGGGAAGAGACTGGAAAAAAGAAGAGGTGTGGGTGGTAGGGAAAGAGGAAGGAGAGGAAGAGGAGGTGGAGGAACTAATGCCCCCATGGGTCTCTTACCTAAGGTTAACCCCTATCTAATTATTTTTCAATCTACTTCCCTGTCAGTCCAAGTCATGTAGATGGGGTCCCTTTTATTCCTCAGCTACTGTCCATCTTAAGCTGTCTCTGATTTTGGGCAAAACTCTCTTTCCTGGGTGTTAAAAGTGGAATTGCTTCTTTGTTGTCTACATAGATAAAACTGTTCCTGAATATCTAAAATCTATGCATTTGGAGAGAAACTGCTACTTTCCCAAGCACTCTCTCCCCCTTACGGAATTAACTAACTATGAAAACTGCCCAGCTTTTCAAGAGGTGCCCACTGGTCTTGGACTGTCCATTGACCTTGGAGTTTTGGAAGCCGGAGGTAAACAGCCCCCCTCATCACCTTTACTCCACAAGGATCTTCCAGGAGGGAAGCATTCATAGCTTGCTAAATGGAACAGGCTAAAACTGGAAAGGAAATAAATGGTATTTTCCTGCTTCTAGGAGCATATTACAAAAATAGAAGCTGAAAGTAAAAAAAAAAAAAATAAGAAAAAGAAGAAGAAGAACAAGAATTCTCAGCTGTACTGTGATGCACAGAATTGAAATTCCCTTAAGAATTTTGGTTTAGGAAAAGCATTCCTGCAACTTTTCACAACATTCTGAGTGTGGGATATTAAGATCCTTAATAAATATCATTGTTAATTTAGGAAAGCTGAGTCAACAAATGTGACTATCACTCATGATTTCCTCCTCCTTGCCATCTTGTAAGAGGAATTTTTAGCGAGGCCCCCTGAAAATGGGGGCAATTGCCTTGGTCTCTGCTAGATATTGCCTGACTGGATAGCATGCCATTTCAAATATTTTGCATACACGCCTACAAGTTATTCACAAATAAAATCATTCAAACAAGCCAACCTATGACCCCTGCTATTGCTAGGAGAAAACACAGCTGCTGTGGGAAGCACATGAATTTCCATCTATGCCATTTTCATGGGTGCAAGAAATAGCGAATTTCCCTGCTGGAGCTGGGACCAGTCAGACACGAGGAAGTTTGACTGTCAGGGATTCAGAGGTAATAGGATGGCTGAGAAGCAGGGACATGCTCCTTATGCCAGGGGACTGTGTGCAGCTGGAGTTAACACACATCAGATGAGATGTCACACTTTTGGGAGCACTGGAGAGGCATTTAACTGAGGCCAGATCTCTGCTGTGTGAGCTCCCTTTCCCCAGTTGGCATGCTGTGTGTAAGAGCTGAATTTATAAAACACCACAGTGAAGCTGGCAGGCTGACAGCCAGTGGGAATTGGAAAGAGAATAGGTGAGATTGTCTGTGTTATTGGGACCTGGTGGACGTGAGTTTGGCTTCATCTTCCCATTGCATTAAGGTAATGTGTTAGGACAGAAGTACTCAGGACTTTGATTACTCAGTGTTGCCTGTATGCAGAGAGGGTCCTGTGGCTGGCTCTGAGCAAAACATAGACTACAAAGATGCTAAAAGGCTAGATATCCCTGGATACCATGTTTTAACAGTGGGCTTTCAAAGGTACTCTTTATAGGTTTGCTGCCCAGCCTGGAAAGTGACACATAGTGGAGATTTCAGGAAAGAAAATACAGGATACTATATTCACGCAGAGAGAGATAATTGACCAGGCCCCCAGTTTTGTTGTTCTTGTGGCCTCCGTTGCTCTCTGTAGGGTAATCCTTTATCACTTGCTTTACTATCACAATAACCATTAAACTTGTTCCTGTCTCAGGTTTTTCCTTATTCCACGCTCCCTGCTGCATGTGGCACACACAGTGCTCTGTGCTGGGGATACATATAGAGATGCATTCTCTTTCCTTAAGGGTTTATGGTGTGTGGGGAAACAACCAGGCAAGAGACCTATTAAGTGCAATTCTAGAAGAGTTGCCAAAGACAAAGAACAAAGTTCTGGGAGAGTGTCAAGCATTTTTTTTTTCTTTCTGGAAAGCCCCTTAAGGTTATTAACTGTTGATTTTTAAATAAAGAAAGGTAGTTTCTTTCTCCGCAAATAGCCAGTTACGGTCTTTCGGTAGGAAAAGTGGGGTTTATGGTCACCCATAGACAGTGGTAAATAAAAATAGTCCTCTCTAATTTATAAAGTGGAAGCAAGGCATTCAAGTTCATGTATCAAAAAAGAAATCATAAAGGTACAAGCATATATCACTCACGATAAGCAAATACATTTCCAGAGCTTAATAGAGGAATTCTAACTTAAAATTTCTATTAAACCTTTCTACTTAGACTGATATCAAGTCAACTCTTGCCTTAGACTCATGGTTCCCTTAAACTTAACACATATCTACTAACTATGTACGAGGTGCAAATTTCCATGCCAGGCACCAGCAGCAAATGGAAGAGAGAGGGAGAACAGGCCAGGAGGACCCGTGGCTGCTTAGCTGTGGCCAGGAAACCAGAGCTTCAGTTTTGATGTTGGCCAGTTCTCATTCTAGCCTTTCTATTAGGATCTGATGAATCCTTTAAATGCATTTTTCATCAGACACCCAGATAACCAGAAGACATATGGTGCTAACGTTTCACTGGCATTTATGAACAGAAGCAGCTGGTAAGCAGATTGGAAAAATTTTAAAAAAGGAACAAGTGAGCCTAAGGGGATCAAAATTGTTATCAATCAGCCCCGAGTTCTTCAGCATTCATGTGTGTCTTTAGCCAGAAGGGGTTGAAAGAGTACACAGAACTGGCTTTGCTTTGAAGAGTCTGGTTGGGAATGTGTCACCTGTGACAGGAACAGACGTGATCCTCTTTGGGCCCATGGGCCTCCATCATGACAAGAGATATGAACAGATCCTGTTTCCAGAGGCATAGAGCTGTCCAGGCGGCTCCAGGGAAGATGGAGGGAGGCTCACTGGCCGTGTAGGTCCTGGGACAGGGTGGTGGAGGCTGGTAGGGATTTCTCAGACTGCCCTTGTGTTGCTTCCTTAGTTCTCATTTGTAAATTAAAACCACAATGTCTAAATTTTGGAATAAGCCCAATCAACCAGCCATAATGAATCACATTCTCCTTAAGAGTTTGTTTTTTTCTCAACCAACTAACTTCAAATTATTAGACTCCATTTCTATACCTTATTTTCCTCCCATTTTAGGGAAAATTTTCAAAGACTTATGGGACCATCGCTGCTTTATTTGAATCCCATATTATGATAAACATATTGTTTATTGAATGTTGAGCATGTACTAAGGGTTGCGCTGGGTGTTTGGCATTCACTGTCCGATCTGAGTCTTGGAAAGAACATAAGGCCCTTCCAGAGATAAGGAAAGTAAGACTCAGAGGAGGTAAACAATCTGCCTGAAGATTTGCCAAGCCAATAGGTAGCAGAACCAGGATTTTAATCCCCATTTCTCTCTCTCCAAAGCCATTCTCTGACTCTTGCCATTCAGTATTAGAGAAGTCATAATTGCTGGGGTCTTTCCATGACCCCAATGTGATGGTCCACAAAGATAGTGTATTCCAATGCTGAAAAGGAAGAGGATGAATTGTATAAAGGGTTACATAACCCTCAAAGGATTCAGTGTGAGCTTTGACCTGAATTTTGTGTCTTTGGCAGTGGGGAGTCAGGGTAACGCTGGCTTAGGGCTCCTGAAAGTTTGGCTGCCGGGAACAAGGGCACAGACACCAAGGCTAGCTTGGAGTACATTCTTTGACTTGAGTTCTGCAGCGAAATGAGGAAACTTACTGCGAAAGCTCCATGTCCTCCATGCTCTGGAAAATGTTTCATTCTCCTCAAAGCTAGATTTTAAACATGAGGTGAGTGGTCCGAAAGAGGAAGATACAGCAATCATTCTTTAGAAAGGAATGAAGATTTCAACATCCACTGACAAAAATGTGCTTCATTAAGTAGCTGAGATAAATACAACCGTCAGCTGATTTCCTTATAAATTGTTCAAGACAGCGCTGCCATCTTGTTGCTCTTCATCTAAAGGTCCAGACGACCAACCCTGCTTCATTTCCCAGTATTTCCTAGGAGGAGAGGAGATTAACAGGAGTGATGCCCATCGGAAGCAGGGGAAAGAGTCCCAATCTCCCAAGCCCTGTCTTTAAAAGTGCAGGTTTAGACCTATAGTCTCTACATTTCCTGCTACTTGACTTTGAGAACAAGTCACCCTGCTGACAACGTCTGACACACTTTGTCCATTCACGCAAGCGATCACAGGGCTTTTTTCTTGCTGAGGGTCCAGTTTCCCATGATGACTCACGTCTCATCCCTTTATATTTCCATGTCTCTAAATGCTTCCAAGCGCACTATCTCATTAATTCCTCACATTTGCTCCACAGGGTAGATGTTATTATCCTCAGATGTTGAAACTAAGGCTCAAGGTCATAGAGCTTGTAAGAGGCAGAGCTGGAATGCAAACTCAGGACTGTCTGTCCCCAAAGCCTGGGCATCTTAACCATTATGCTACGCTTGTCTTTTACAGATATGGGAATTAGGGCTTGGAAAGATGTGGCAGCCTGCTTAGGGCAGAACCAGTAAGAAGACACACAATCAATTCTTGTTTTTCGTTATAACTCTCTGCCTTAAAAAAGAAGGTGATTTATTTATTTATTTATTTATTTATTTATTCCTTTCAAAAATAACCTTATTTTTTAATAGAAGTTCTAGATATACAGAACAATTATGAAGATGATACAGAGAATTCCTGAATACCTGTTGCCCAGTTTCCCCATTATTAACATTTTACGAGTATGGCACATTTGTTACCACTGATGAACAAATATTGGTGCGTTAGCATTAACTAATGTCTGTATTTTATTCAGGTTTCCTTAGTTTTTACCTAATGTCCTTTTTTCCATTTCAGGATCTCACCAAGATACCATATTACCTTCACTTACCATGACTCTGTAGGCTCCTCTTGGCTGTGATGGTTTCCTAGACTTTCCTTGGTTTTGATGACCTTGACAATTTTGAGGAATGCTGGTCAGGTGTGTTGTAGGATGTCTTTCTGTTTGGATTTGTCTGATGTTTTTCTCAGACTAGTCTGTTGTGGATTTTTGGAAGGAAGGCCACCAAAATAAAGTGCCATTTTCATCACATCATATCAGGGATAGATACTTTCAATATAAATTATTGCTGTGGATATTGATTTTTATCACCTGGCTGAGGTGGTTTATGTCAGTTTTCTCCATTGTAAAGTAATTCTTTTTCCCCCCTTATTGTACTCTTTGGAAAGAAGTCATTGCACAGCCCATGTTTAAAGGGGTGAGGGGGGGGCGCCTGGGTGGCGCAGTCGGTTAAGCGTCCGACTTCAGCCAGGTCACGATCTCGCGGTCTGTGAGTTCGAGCCCCGCGTCAGGCTCTGGGCTGATGGCTCGGAGCCTGGAGCCTGTTTCCGATTCTGTGTCTCCCTCTCTCTCTGCCCCTCCCCCGTTCATGCTCTGTCTCTCTCTGTCCCAAAAATAAATAAAAAACGTTGAAAAAAAAAATTTAAAAAAAAAAAAAAAAAAAAATAAAGGGGTGAGGGGTTAAGTTCCATTTCTTTGAAGGTGGAATATCTACAAAAATAATTTGAAATTTTTCTGTGCAGGGGATTTGTCCCCCCCCCCATTTATTTATTTATTCAATCAATCACTTATTTATATCAGTATAGATCTATGGATATGTATTTATTTTTGACATTAAAGTTTATCTAGTCTACTGCAATAATAAGAAAGTAATTTAGGACAGCCCCTATTGCTCTAGTTAAGTAGTAAAAGTTTCTGTTTATTCTAAAGAGGTAGTGGTGTATCTGGAGGCATAGTCTATCTGTAGGCTGTTTATTGACTCTTGAAATGTTGGTGCTGGAAAGTATCATTGGTATCCTTTATTTACTGATTAGGAAATGTCCTATAACTACTATGACACCAATGGCCCAGTTTATTTCTCACCCTAGTCCATCTATACCCATTCCACCCCCACCCCCACCCCCTGGGCCAGATACCAAGGGAGCCTAGTAGCTTCTCTGTGACTCAGAGAGCTGTGTCCATTCCTAACCTCAGTTAAGACAGAGCAGTTTACACCTCACAGCACCTACCCCAATGAGAGTGCTGTCAATTTTGCAACATACGGAGGACAAGCAAGCCAACATCTTTCCTTTTCAAGCACAGAGGAAAGAACTAGGTAGTCTTTGATGTCTTGAATCTCCTTGAGGAGGGAGAAGGATATGGTATTTTTGTTTTCCCTTAAGTACTTATTGGGTTTTGTAGAGCCCATTTTGGTAAGAGGAGCCAGATATACCTGGGCAGTAAACTTTAGTGTGTTTTGTGCAGATCTTCAAATTGAAATGATAAAACCTTGGAATTTGCACCAGCCCAGCATGGGAGAAACCAATTAGTAAACCTTGGTAGCAGGAGTGAACTATTATCCACCTACCCATGATGTCCATATTAATCATCTCTGCCACATACTGTCAAGAATGAAGGTCTCCTCAGCATGCCCTGATACTTACCAGCACAGGGTGGAATGGAACACTTCCCTTCTCTGTCTCCCAAGGCTTTAGCAGAGAAAAGTAGTTAGAAACAGGCTGCCTCTCCTTTGGACAGTCTCCATATGTATGTAATTCTTACAAGAGTAGTCTTGGCTTTCAAGCATCATCATTTGGGTAAGCTCACCCTGCTGACCTGGAGCTTCCCTAGGATGTCAGAGATTCCAACCATATTTCCTTTCTTGCCTGGTGTGCTCCACGGGTGAAATTGTTTTGTATCTTTATTTAAATGACCTGTTCTCCCTTTCTGGGACACAAAAAGTACAGTCTGGTCCAGTGATGCAGGCAGTCCTGTAGAGGCAGAAAGCTGGCAAATAATACTTGGTCTCTTGGAGAAAGGCTGACCTTCAAAGAATGACCTGGGGCTACCTCAGTCAACCTGCCCACGGGGAATGGATGGCAGTGTAGACTGACATATAAAGAAAAGAGATTTGAGTTGCAGTTCTGCTCTATCCCTTATCAGCCAAATGACCTTGGGCAGTACTTAACCTCTGAGAACTTCTGTTTTGAAATACCTGCTTTGTGTGATTTCTATGTGGATTAAATGAGACAAGGTATATCAAGGACCTGAAGCATAGTAGGGAACCATATATGATACTTGTCATTCTCATCATCAAATTGTTGATGCTATATTCTCTATGATTATAATTCCAAGATTCTGAAGTCTCCATGCATATTCCAACTCCTCTCACTTTGGGCTTGGCTTTAATAAGAAATTTCACAAAGGAAAATGTCTCTTCTGACGTATCACTACAGCATCATTTTGAATTATTTTCCACGGTAGGCTAATTTGTTCAGACACGTTCTCTCCCTCTCCCTTTCCTGATTTTATGTTCAGCAATGAACATCTATAAGATCACTGGCCCTGGGTATGATGTGTTCACAGCTCAAATAAAGAAATGGGTATTGGTACCAGGGAGTGAAACCAGGACTGTGACTTCACAACTTGGAGCACAGCTAAATGATCATTGCAGGTATTGGCTTGTGCTGGCAGAATGCCTCTGAGCCACCAGAAGGTTCACTTACTTTCACACCTTGGTGTGCTTCCTTTTCCTCCGTGTCCCCATGAACAAAACAAACTCACATGTTCTTACTGATGTATCATTTCTATTGGACAGAGGTCAAAACCGTTTGAAGGTCTTACCTGATACATACATACAACCACAGACTCTCAAGGCTAGTCAAGAGCTCACTAGTACTTCAGTCCTAACCGGCCCTATAATAATTTGGGGATCACATGTGGCCGGCCTGGTATGTTTCTACCGTTCTGCTGGGTTAGGCTACATGCCATACAAATGTTTTTGACTTTCATCTAACACATTTCTTACCAGCCTCTTCTTTATTTCTGGCTAGGGGCCTTCACGTCATGAAATCTTTTCTTTGACCTCCAAACTTTTCAAGCGAGTAGACACTCTGCTTGTTCACTCCTATGCCATCCACACACTGCCTCTTGTCTGCACCATGATTCTGAAGTTGCTCACTGCAGGGTCACATTCTTAGTTGTCTCCTGGTGCCCCAGCAAATTCCCTTCCCCAAGCCCATCTTGCTTCCTGGTGTATGTGAAACTCTGCATCATCCTTCTCTTCCTGCAATGGCTTGCCCGACTTCTAATATTTTCTACTACTTGGCTTCCTCTGCTACTTGTCAGATTGTTCCTCTTGTCTTCTAGGCTGATGTTTCCTTCTTTGCCCACCTTAGAAATGTAGGCATTCCCCAAAGGCCTGTTCTTACCTGTGTTATTTCATCTTCCTGCCCACCCCTTTTCTCAATCATCTTGTCCACTACCACGGCCTCAAATACACCTTCTCGCCAATGGCTCTCAAATCTTAATCCACATCTTAACTCTCTCCCAATCTCCTGTTCTCTCTGTTCACTTGCTTGTTGTTTTCACCTGTGGATCTTTGGGTACCTCAAAAGCAACATATCTAATCTGAATTTATCATCCATAGGTTTTTTTTTTTTAGTTTTATTTTAATTTTTTTATTAATTATTTTAATGTTTGTTTATTTTTTAGAGAGAGAGAGTGTGTGTGCTAGTGGGGAAGGGTCAGAGAGAGGCAGAGACACAGAATCCGAAGCAGGCTCCAGGCTCTGAGCTGTCAGCACAGAGCCCGACATGGGGCTCAAACTCAGGAACTGTGAGATCATGACCTAAGCCGAAGTCAGATGCTTAACCAACTGAGCCACCCAGGTGCCCCAGTTTTATTTTAATTAAAAAAAATTTTAATTCCAGTGTATTTAATATACAGTGTTATATTTACTTCAACTGTACAATATAGTGATTCAACAATCCCATCATAGGTTTTTGAGTTGGCTTTTCCTGATCCCTAGGGTTCATGAAAATGCCTTACATGCTAACTGGAGTTAGGGCTAGTGGTCATGAGAATGAGGGCCCCAGTTCTCCGGTTCAACTAACTGGAGCACTTTTTGTTCTTCTGTTTGATATGTGGGACCTCCAAGTGTGATTTCATTTTTCTCAAGAGTTATGACGTTGAAAAAGTGTTTGGAAACCACTAAGTTACCCTGAGCTAGTTAGTATCCTGAGCTAGTTCCTTCTACTCGCGACTTATTAATTTCCATTGTTGTTACTAGGACCTACAAACATGTCTACAGGAGCCAGGTACAAAATGTAAATGAGTGAAATTCCCTGAGTCGAAGACAAAAGAGAGTAGTGGCAATTGTGATGTTCTGAAGATAACATAACCATAACTAAAATCCTTCTAAGCAAAAAGTTAACTCAGAGTAGGAGCCACAAAATCCTTATCTGTAAGTGACACTTTCCCAGGGGTTATACATTACTAGTATCCTAGTTACCCAGGCTGGACATCTTGGAGGAGTTTCTGTCCTTCCCTCCCCCTGCCCCCTACCCCCTACCCCCTACCCCCATCATTAATTTTCTTCCTGTCATTTCATTCGTGACCAAATGTAAGGCTTCTTCTGTCTCAGTAGTTTCCTCTTCTGTCTGTTTTCATCTTATTCTTATTGATCTTGTTTTAGATTCCTTACCAGATTATTGATGGACTATTTCTTTGCTCCTCCCTCTGAGCTCTTCTGCATCGTCTGTTCAAAATGTGTCCACATTGTCTATAGTGAGAAGCCAAATACCTCAGCTTAGTTTTTGAGGCCATTTACCTTTCTGCCTTATCTTTGCCTTTCCACAGAAGCTAGTTATAATCACCCTCTGATATTTTCTATTTTCTGTATCTTCTGTCTTTTACTATAGTTATTTATATGTATGTTTCATTCATCCTGCTAGATTGTGAACTTCTACTATTTTATTTAATGTAGGCATGCGTTCTTTAGTAACTATCATGTCAAACAGGTACTGTTTTAGGTGCTTTGGACATAGTCTTTATCGTCAAAGACATCAAAGATGAGGCATGAAGACAGTCATGCAAACAAATAATTAAAATATGAAATAATTAAGGCATGTAGTAAAGATCTGTCCAAAATGGTATGGGAATGCAGAAAGGGGACTAGTTAATTCTGAAGGAGTTGTAGGTTAAGTGAAGGATCCTGGAATGTGACACACATGCAGGACTTAGAACGAGGTCTCCTTGGTATAGGAGATACCAGGATGGAGAAAAGACCAGGAAAAATAACTGTCGACATTCCACATGGCTGAAACAGAATCTTGGAAGTAATGTAATATAAGGAAATGTGGGAGGTATTAGTGCTGTTTGCCTGGAGAACATTTGAAGAGAAAATGGACTCTTCCCTAGGAAATAATAAGGACTAATATGTGGAGTTTATAGAAAGAAATTTTGGATTCAATGTGATAAAGGTCTTTTCTGTAATTAAAGGCCCTGACCTTGGGCATGGGTTGGTCCCGTAGTATACTCTGTGTCAGGTGGAGGCTGAATGAGCATCAGAAACTATAGAAGGATGGATTACAAAATGGAAAGTTTGACTACAGTATACTTTTAAAATGTGTTTTAAGGGTGTTTTTGTATCAGCCAGTGTGACTATTTTGGCCAAACTGATTACAGCATTATCAGATGAATTAAATGTATTGGTTCTGTCTACACTGCTTAGCACAGGAAAGGCTCTCTATAAATGTGGAATCAAATCCAAGTGGATGAATAAACTATCTGTGATCAATAGACTGGCTTCTAAATAGGAGCTTTGTAGAATATTTTCAGTGACTGTGCTTTCAAAAACTTTCTGCAGGCCATTGGGAAATGGGCACTTTTTTTCCTCTGCTTGTGGAAATAGCAATTAGCACCACCTTTCTGCAGGGTAATTTGGCTTTACATATAAAGAGCTTCAGCACATTCCTATCTTTTGACCTAATACTTCTGTGTGAAGTAGCTCCCACTAAGGCAATTAGTATAGATTGTCAAAGTTTTACCTATAAAAATGCTCATCACAGAAGTACTAATAATAGGAAAAATTGGAAATAATTAAATGTGCATCACTGTGTAATTGGATAAATCATGCTACATCTGTACAATGAAATATTATTCACCCACTGAAAATAACATTATAAAAGAACACTTAACAAGGACAACACCTTCACAACCATTTGTTAACTTTTTAAAAATTTATTTATTTATTTATTTATTTATTTATTTATTTATTTATTTATTTTAGAGAGAAAGAGAGAGCAGGGGAGAGGGACAGAGAGAGAAGGAATCCCAGGCAGGCTTCATGCTCAGTGTGGAGCCCACCATGGGGCTTGATCCCACAACCTTAGTATCATGACCTGAGCCAAATTCAAGAGTTGGATGCTCAACCAAGTGAGCCAATCAGTTTCCCCCTTTTTGTTAACTTTAAAAAGCAAATTTCCTAAGTACTATAATTCTACTTTTATCTTCCATATACATTGATTGCTCAGTTGTGTGGTTATGGAAGATTTTAATTTTTTCTGCTTACTTATTTGTAGTAAACATTTTTCTACAATGAAAATATACTTGTGTAATAATTTAAAAGGGTATTTTTTTTTGAGAGGGAGACAGAGCATGAGCAGGGGAGGGGCAGAGAGAGAGGGAGAGAGAGAATCCCAAGCAGGCTCCATGTCCAGTGTGGAGCCTGACACGGGACTGAATTTCATGACCATGAGATCATGACCTGAGCTGAAATCAAGAGTCTGAGGCTTAACTGACTGAACCACCCAGGTGCTCCTAAAAGGGTATTTAAAAAAAGCCCCCAAACCTGTGTACATGGCTGTCCTTGCTCCCTTGGAGTTAAAACCATCACACCTACAATATGGAAGCCACAGGGGTGTAAAACCCAGAAACCAGGCCAAGCTGGAGGGGCAGAGAGGTCCTCAAGTTGGGTTCAGTGTCTCTGGCCAGGAGGATGGATACCCCCTCTCTTGAGCATCAAAGGCTGTCTTCCTCCTCTGCATTGTACTGACCACAAATTCAAATGAGGAATTGTCCTTTGTTTCAACTTTTCCCCCTACAAGACTTACCTCATTTGCACTTCCTAAAGCCTTTCTGTGCCTTCCCTCTTCTACTCTTCTTGCAAGTCCTGGTTGTCTCACTGTGTCTAGTGCTAGGCAGTAACTTAATGAACAGATAATTAAAGAAGGCACTCCCATGGGATAAATGTGAAGAATAACCCATTTGCTCTCTTGGGGGTCAGGACCTGAGCTTCTATAGCTTTTCCTACTGAAGTGAGCCTTCTGGCCTCAGACCTCTGTACCTGCTGTCTCATGGATGTAGGAAGGGACAAGAGTGCCACACAGGAACAAGTGCAAAGTGCATGGTGTGAGAAGCTGAATTGGGCCTCCATCTTCCTCCATGAGAAGGTGACAAGCACATAGAGGCCTGCCGGGACAAGCTAAGGTGGCTTCATTCTTTTCCTGGTGGCTGAGATTTGGACAATGTTACTTCCCTGCCCTGAGTTTATGTGATTTCCTGGTGATTATGTTCTTTTCTCCGTTACTGGAAACAGAGGTCACAGTCAATATAAATCACTTTATTTTAACTTTAACACTACATTCAGGGAGGAACTTCAGTTTTGGGATCACATGTTTGTTGGTTTATTTATTTATTTAAAATATGAACCACATAATGGGCCATGGTGGCATGCTAGGGCAGCAGCAGCAAAGAGCCTCAGAGCTTATAGGCAAGATGCTGTGTAGCAACTGTTCTGACATTTATTCAACAAAAATCTACACAGGCACTTGTGGGCCATGGGAAGACAATGAAGATGGAGTCATCATTTCTTCCCATAAGTAGAGGAAAGAGGCTTTTCTAGATGATTCAAGATTATTACAGTCTGTGTGAAATGCAGGGGTAGAGGAATGCACGCAGCTTGCAGGAGTGTGGGGTGCTGGTGGAGGAGGAAGGGTAGGGTTTGGGGATGAGGGAAGGCCTGAACTGATTGTACAGGATGAAAGGAAATAGGCAAACCCAGAGGAACATGGGAGATGTTCCAGACAGAACGCCACATGAACAAAGGAACAAGGTGTGAAAATGCGTAATGTGTTCAGGGATTAGAATGTGACATGATGAAGTCTTTGGGAAGGACGTGAGGCTGCAGACCTGAGCATAACCAGGTATTAGAGGACCTTGTGTGCTTTTTGTTGTGCATCTGGACTTATTTTGTAGGCAGTGGGGAAACATTACTGAGTTTTAAGCAAGGAAGCGCTATAATTGTATTTGAGCTTGAAAAAGTTCATTTGGTTGAAATGGTGTTCAGTGGAAGGAGAGGGGATTAAGGGGCCACTTAGGAAATAGTTGTTATAGCTCAGGGCGGGATGGAAAAGAAAAGCTTTAATGAAGGCAAAGGTGGCTAGTAGTTTGGAGAAATATTGAGGAGATAAAACTAACAGGATTTGGGAATTAATTGGATATGTATGCATGATAGCACAAAATTGGGAATCAAAGAAACAACCTGCATTTCAGGTGACCATTGCTGTGTGGAATGACAGTCACATGCTTCTGTGGGCTCCATTTTACAATGGGCAGTTATTCCAGTCACAGTCTGTCTGGGTGTCCGTCTGTTTGGCTTGATATTAGGATAGAAGGATTGAAGGCATTTTCTTCTTGAAAGAATATGAGGCAAACATTTTTCATCTGAATTTTGTCTTTCTTTCTTTTTTTAAATGAAGGTTGGGGGAAAATAAAAAGGAAGAAAAAGAATCCCTAATTTTTTATGAAAAGAGATACATTAAAGAGGTTTTTTTTTTTTTTTTTTTTTTTTTGGATAGAATTATAGTCTCCTTGGTATCAAAGTATTAGGGATTAATGGTCCAGATCAGCTTTAATTTTGGATGTGAAGAATTAAATGTTGGCAAGCAAAATATCTGTTACCAAAGGAGCAATTTGAATGCCTAAATAGGTAAAACCCAAGGTAGTTAATCAGACTAAGTACTGCTGGGGACGGCTTTCCTTCAGAGTATTGCCAGGAAGGATGATTAAGGATTTAGAAAAATTAATTTTGCATCCAGGGGAAGGTGAAAGACACCCAATGATTCATCCAGTGGCTGTTAAGGACGATCTGGCATCTGAGCTATAAAACAAAATGCTGTCTTTGTGTGAATTATGTTTCCCTAGTGCTTCCCTGGTGGACACTGCTATGCCCAGGGCTTACCTTTCCGTCCACGTGTTCTTTCAGTGTCAGGGTGGAGGGGATGTAGGGGGAAGGATTACAGATAAATGAGAAAGGGTTGGGGACGCTGTACTTATTTTAGGGATCTCTTTGGAGGGTAATACCCTTTTTTTCCTTAATGGTGCTTTACATCATCATGAGATCATGCTCCTAATATCTTCATTCTTCTTTTTCCTTTCTCTTCTTACCTCTCTCCTCTATATCGTCTACTTCAACCTCTTTCCCCTCTTTTTCCATAAACTCAAATACTGTCTTATAAACATTGAACAGTACAAAAACCAATTTATTGTACAATTATACAAAGTAAAGGGGGCACAATCTGGCAGTTTTGGGCTCAAGATCCCTGTGTACTTAGCTATGCACCTTTCAGCAAGGTAATTTTTTCTCTTAAATTCAGGGAGTTCTGACAATATTTTTTTGCTACTAAACCCAAATGTCTGCGTGGTTATGCTTGTTATATGTTAACTTTACAAAGATATTGAAAAGTACCCTAGGGAGTAAGCTCACATTGATAACTTCTGACTGTAAAAGTAGAATGTTTGCTGTTTCAAATTCTCACGATTTCGGGGTAATTTCTCTAAACAAATGCCATTAGAAAATGATACTAATATGTCAACAGGACAATAGGTCTTTGAGTTCAGAAAAACTGCAACACCACGACAGTGTCAGTGTTTAGTTCACAAACATATTTCCGATGCCTCTGAATGCCAATTAGTGTGATGTAGGAATTGGTGACACGTATGAGGGGTGTAAATGTCAACATCATTAATTACCTCTAGCTGTTAATTACCCAGTAGATGCATTACTAGAAAAACTCAGAATGTCCTAAATCTGTTAAATGGATGTTAAATAAGCTTTCATGTCCCCATGTTGATTTAGCAGTGGAACTGCCAGTGAAAAGACACACTGGTTCAAAGGAACAGAAATTTTATTATTTTTTTCTCTATGGATCCAATTAGTCATTTTGTTATTTTGGTTGACTAATATCCATTTCCCTTACCTAAAAGCATCCTAATTTACTTTTAGAAAATAACCTCATTTTCATTGGATATAATTTGATTGTAATGTTAAACTTGTGCCTTGACCTTTCTAGCCAGAAAACTAGGCATTTGACATTTAAGTCTGTGATCTATTTTGAATTAATTACTGTGAAGGAGGGAAGAATGTTTGCATGCAGATGTCCAGTTGTTCCTGCACCATTTGTTGAAAAGACTATCTTTTCTCCATTGTATTGCCTTTAGCTTTTGTCAAAGATTAGCTGACTGTATTTATGTGGGTCTACTTCTGAGCTCTCTGTTCTGCTCCATTGATTTATTCATCTATTCTTTCACCAGTATCACACTGTCTTGATTACTGTAGCTTTAAGGTAAGTCTTTTTAAAAAACTTATTTATTTATTTTGAGAGTGAGCATGAGCGGGGGAGGGGCAGAGAGAGAGGGAGTGAGAGAATCCCAAGCAGGGTCTGCACATCAGTGGCGCAGCCTGCTGTGGGGGCTCGATCTCATGAACCATGACGTCATGCCTAGAGATAAAATCAAGTCATACGTTTAACTGACTGAGCCACCCAGGCAACCCTGTAGTAAGTCTTAAGGTTGGGCAGTGTCAGTCGTCCACCTTTTTTCTTCTCCTTCACTACTGTGTTTGCTACTCTGGGTCTTTTGTCACCCCCACCCAAAGCCCCTCAAGTCTTAACCCGTCACAGCAACAACTTTTACTACATTTTATTACATTGATTCTCAGTTCTCCTGGTTTAAGCCACCATCATTTCTTGTCTGGATTATTGCCGTATGTCCTTACTGGGTTCTTCACTTCTGCCATTGCATCTGTGAAATTGATCCAGAACACAGCATCCAGAACGTTTTCTTAAAAATGTTAAATCAGATCACACCTCAAAATTCTCCGCTGGTTTCCCATCTCATTCTCTAAAAAAATTGAATTCATATAACTCTCCTCTTACTACAATATTTGGCTCCTGTTACCACTGTGACCCCCTCTCCTCTTACTCTCCCCCTTACCTTCTCTACTACAGTCCTACTGGTCTCTTTGTTGTTCTGTAGCATTCTGTGAACACTTGAGTGCTCAAATGTATTGGTCAAGGAGGAAGAACAGTCAGCCTCCAGTATTGACTATACTGCACTAGCTTGCATCTCTGGTCATTGCCTCATCTTCAGAGAGGTTGTCCTTGACCATCCCGTAAAAATTAACCCATGTCCCAATCGCCCTTTTCCCCATTAACTTATTTTGCTTTTTTCTTCATTGCATTTACTACTATCTGCTATTATCTCATGTAATTCTGTTTTCTCTCTCCACTGCCAGAAAAGTAAGCTTTGTAGTGGCAGGTTCTTTCTTTCTTTCTTTCTTTCTTTCTTTCTTTCTTTCTTTCTTTCTTTCTTTCTTTCTTGTTTCTTTGTTTCTTTCTCCTTCTCTTCCTCTCTTCCTCTATTTCTTTCCCCTCCTTCTCTACCTTCGCCTTCCTCCCTCTCTTTCTTTCCTCCTCCTTCTTCTTATTCTCCTCCTTTTCCTCCTCCTCCTCCCCCTCCTCCCCTCCCTCCCTTCCTCCTTCTCCTCCACTTCCTCCTCCTCCTTCTTCTTCTCTATCCCTTCCTCCCTCCTTGTATTACAAGCATCTAGAATAATAGGTGGCACACAAAAGGCACTCAGTAAACATTTGCTGCATGAATACCTACACATTATGTGATTGAATTCCACAATCATTTACCTACAATTACATATCTGCTGATATATTTAGTCTTTTGCCATTAACGTCCTTGTTCATTTATCTTGGCGCAAAAATGCAAACCTGGTGTTAGGGACAATTCTTAAGGAATATGTGCTTTGGAAATTGTAAAAGATATTACCAAACTTTCTTCAAAGAGGTTGCAATGATTACATCCCCCTAATAATACATGAAAATTTTCAGTTTTCCATACCTTAAACTACATAGAATGATCTTTACAATCGATAGGTAAAAAATTGTTATTTTAGTTTATACTTCTTTTTTATATTAAATATAATTTATTGTCAGATTGGTTTCCATACAACACCCAGTGCTCATCCCAGCAGGTGCCCTCCTCAATGACCATCACCCACTTTCCCCTCTCCCCCACACCCCATCAACCCTCAATTTGTTCTCAGTATTTAAGTCTCTTATAATTTGCCTCCCTCCCTCTCTGTAACTTCCCTCCCCTTCTCCTCCCCTATGGTTCTCTGTTAAGTTTCTCAGGATCCGCATATGAGTGAAAACTTATGGTAACTGCCTTTCTCTGCCTGACAAATGGATAAACAAGATGTGGTTTATATATAATGGAATACTACTTGGCAATGAGAAAGAATGAAATCTGGCCATTTGTAGTTTATACTTCTTTAATTACAGATGAGGTTGGAGACATCTTCATGTCCATATATTCTTAAGTCATTTTGACTTATTTTTTCTGTGTGGGGTTGTTGGCATTTTTCTTTATTCATCAAAGGTTTTTGAGAGTGTTATGTTCTAGACACTTTTTGAAGTGCTAAAAGTAGAGCAGAGAACAAAATAGACCAAAAATTTGCCCTCACAAAGCTTGCACTCTAGCAGGGAGAAGCAGATATATAAGTAAATATATATACCAGGTGAACAAAAAGGAGGAAAGAAAGACAGGAGGTACTGGGAGTAGGGTATGTTTGTGATTTTAAACAAGAATAATCAGGGAAGGCCTTACTGAAAAGGCATTTGAACACAGGCTTAAAGAAGGTGAGAGGACAATCCATAAGGTATTTTGAGACACAGAACACCAGACAGGGACGGAAAATACAGAGGTGACATATGCTGGTCAAGTTCAAGACCAGCAATTAGACCAATGTGGCTCAAGCAGAGTGAGTAAGGGAAGTAGGAGATATGGAAGCCATATTGTTTAGGGACTCAAAACATTTTCTTTTTATTCTGAAAAAAGATATGAAAACCATTTGAATGAGAAGCCTTTGGAGACTTGTGAGAAGAAGAGCGAATTGACACAGTTTTAACTGGATCACATTAGCTGTTGTTTGAGAATAGTTTGAAAGGAAGCAAGGGCAGAGAGAGAGAAACACTAGCTGGGGGGATGTTGCAATCATCCAGGTGAGCTATGATGATGACAGGACACGGATGCCACCATGCAGGTAATGAGAAATGCTCAGATGCCAGCTGTATGTTGGAAGTAGAGCCAACAGGGTTTGGTAACACATTTGATATGGAATTTGAAAATTATTTCTATAATAATAAAATCAAGTCTTTGTCAAACGTGTTGGCTATTTTTATAGTATGTTGTTATATATTTCTTATTTTTCACCATTAACACATTTCAAATTTTTATGTGGTCTATTTGATTCATTTCTTCCTTTGTGATTTTGGGTTGTGTGTGCTGTCTGTAAAAGCTACCCTCTTTTTCAAATCACATAAAATATCCACTCTTTTTATTCCATCTGGGATTTATTATAGTGTTGGGAGTTAATACTGTATTTTTAATCCCTCCTTAAATGGTCATCGTAACCATCCACTGAACAATCATATATTTACCCAATTAGATGTGATTTCCTACCACCTTACACCTGTAAGAATGGCTAACATTAACAACTCAGGCAACAACAAATGTTGGCGAGGATGCGGAGAAAGAGGATCTCTTTTGCATTGTTGGTGGGAATGCAAGCTGGTGCACCCACTCTGGAAAATAGTATGGAGGTTCCTCAAAAAGCTAAAAATAGAACTACCCTATGACCCAGCAATCGCACTACTACGTATTTATCCAAGGGATATGGGTGTGCTGTTTTGAAGGGTCACATGTACCCCCATGTTTATAGCAGTACTATCAACAATAGCCAAAGTATGGAAAGAGCCCAAATGTTCACCAATGGATGAATGGATAAAGAAGATGTGGTGTATATATACAATGGAGTATTACTCAGCAATCAAAAAGAATGAAATCTTGCCATTTGCAACTACGTGGATGGAAGTGGAGGGTATTATGCTAAGCAAAATTAGAGAAAGACAAATATCATATGACTTCACTCATATGAGGACTTTAAGAGACAAAACAGGTGAACATAATGGAAGGGAAACAAAAGTAATATAAAAAAAGGGAGGGGGACAAAGCATAAGAGACTCATAAATATGGAGAACAGAGGGTTACTGGAGGGGGTGTGGGAGGAGGGATGGGCTAAATGGGTAAGAGGCATTAAGAAATCTACTCCTGAAATCATTGTTGCACTATATGCTAACTAATATGGATGTAAATTTAAAAAATTAAATTATAAAATAAAAAAGAAAGACGTAAGAGAGGGGCACCTTGGTGGCTCAGTTTGTTGAGCATCTGACTTTGGCTCAGGTCATGATCTCACAGTTAATGAGTTTGAGTCCCGTGTCAGGCTCTGTGCTGACAGCTCAGAGACTGGAGCCTGCTTTAGATTCTGTGTCTCCCTCTCTCTCTGCCCCTCCACAGTTTGCTCTCTCTCTCTCAAAAAAATAAATAAACATTAAAAAAAAATAAATGTAATAGAAAAATAATTATAAAGATAAAAGTAAATTGAAGCCATAAAAAGGAGAATAGATATAGTTAGGTCCAGCACATGGTGAACAATATTGTAAAATAGATGAAAATGAAATTTAAAATTATTTAATATAATAAATAAAGAATACATATATAAGCCAGAAAATGCCTAGTGGGTGTTCCTGAAGACAAGAATAGAATAAATGGAACACAAAATAAAGTATTCAAGGGTACAATAGCAGGAAACTTTTCTGAAATAAATGAAAACTTGAATCTGCTGATTGAAAGGACATACCGTGGCTAATGTAAGAGGGAGCAAATTAAACAAAAAGTATATAGCAAGATATTTCTGAGTTAAGAAAGTTATTGGACTTCAACTTTAAAATTTAATATTTAGGGGACTTCTTAGCAACATATAAGCAAGAAGATGGTGAAAGAATATCTTCAAAATCTTCTGTTAAAATAATCCAACCTTTTACTTTTTAAAGTATAAATGCAATAATATTCCAGGAGAAATGTTGTGATGAGGTATTCTTTTAAAAAAATTATTCAGTTATGAAATCCATCCATCCAAAAGATGGATGGAGAAACAAATGTAAAGGGATTGATGGGAACACCTATGTCTGCCCAAGATAGAAGAGGCTGGATTTATTCTCCCTTTTCAGGGAAAAAACCCAAAAGGAAAAATATATGAAACAGTTTTCATGTCACTAGACATCAAGTAATAAAGGGCAGAAATCCCTTAGAAAAAAAGAAACAAATAAAACCTACAATTGTCCTAGTGTAATGCCTAAAAGGTCCAGGTTACTGTGCACGGATAGAGAACACAGATGGAGCCAGAAGATGCTGTATGTTGAGGAGATGGGACTGAGAGTACAGGAGATTAAAACAACTGGCGTGCGCAAGACAAAGAATGAAAGGAGAAATTGTTGGAGAGAGAGAGAGAGCCCCAGACAACTGCACTAGATCCGTCTCTAATATTCAACAGAATGCTGATAGAGCATTCACGTAATGAAACTACCTGAAGCCCAGGAAAATTATCCAACATATTACAGAACAGTGCCTGATTCTCACATGGGAACCAGAATAGTGCCATTTTATAGCAAGATTGGAAGAAAAAAAACCCCTCGTACTCACAAGATAATATTAGGTAAAATCCTCAGGGAGGTCTTGCCTCGATAGTAGGGAATAATTAATTCTAGCTTGAGTACAACCCCAGACCTACAAAACACATCATTCAAAAAAAGATACAGAAGAATCACACTGTTTCCAAGTAAATTAACTGCATCATGGGACAAAGATGAGAATATTTATGAGAATTAAAACATCTATCAACCAACAAAATAAAATTCACGTGTTTTACTTCTAAGTGATGCAAAAGAGCAGAAAAGCATGATCCATAATGAGAAAAATTAATCAAAACTCACTAGGCACTGTCACAGTTATTAAAATTAGCAGACAAGGACATTAAATCTTAATTATCATACATTAAGATATGATAATATATTACCCTTGCTTCCACCATAAGAAAGTAGAAAAAGAAGAGTAAATTCAAGCCAAAGTAAGAAGAAGAAAATAATATAGGTAAAATAATGAATGAAATATAAAGTAGAAAAACTATATGAGAAATCAACAAAACCATAGTTGATTCTTTGAGAAGATCAGTAAAATTGGAAACTTTTGCCATACTGTTAGGAAGAAAAAGACAAACTACCAATATCAAGAATGAGAAAGATGACATCACTATAGACTCTACAGAAATTAAAAGGATATGGGAATGCAGTGCCTAAGCATTTAAAAACTTTGATGAAATGGGAAAATTCTTTGAAAGGCAAAACTCACTTAAGAATAAATATACAACATGAATAGCCCTATATCTAGTAATTATATTTGTAATTAAAAGCTTCCCCACAAAGAAAACTCCAGGCCCAGATGATTTCACTGGTAACTACACCAAACACTTAAAGAATATCAATTTTCATAAACTCTTTCAGAAAGTTGAAAAAAAAGAGGAAACTTTTCATTCATTGAGTTAAACATTTGCCTGATATCAAAACTAAACACATTACCAAAAACAAAGAAAAAACTCCAGACCAATAGGTCTTATGAATATAACTGCATTTTTAAAAATTTTAGCAAATCTCATTATAACAACAGACATTGGCAGGAATGAGGAGAAAGGGGAACCCTTTTGCACTGCTGGTGGGAATGCAAACTGGTTCAGCCAGTCTGGAAAACAGTAAGGAGGTCCTTCAAACCTCCAACCTATGACCCAGCAATTACACTACTAAGTAGTTATCCAAAGGCCACAAAAATGCTGATTTGAAAAGTCACATGCACACGAGTGTATATAGCAGCACTATCAACAATAGCCAAATTTTGGAAAGAAGCCAAATGTCCAACAACTGACAAATAGATAAGATGTGGTATATACATACAATGGAATATTACTTGGTGATCAAAAAGAATGAAATATTGCCATTTGCAACAAAGTGAATGAAACTAAAATGTATTATGCTAAGCAAAATAAGTAAGGCAGAGGAAGATTAATATATGATCTCACTCATATGTGGAATTAAAAAAAAACCCAAACAGATGAAAAGACGGGAAGGGAAGGAAAAATCAAGATGAAAACAGAGAGGGAGGCAAACCATAAGATCCTCTTAAATACAGAGAACAAACTGAGGGCTGCTGAAGGGGTGTTGGGTGGGGGAATGGACTAAATGGGTGATGGACATTCAAGAGGACACTTGTTAGGATGAGCACTAGGCGTTGTACGTAGGTGATGAATCACTGGATTCTACTCCTGAAGCCATTATTACACTATATGCTAACTAATTTGAATTTACATAAAAATTTTTTTAAAGATTAAATCAAAAAAAGAAAAGTATAAACAAAATAAATAAGCTACAGAATTAATAAGTGAATTTAGTAAAGTTTCAGGATAGAAGATAAATATACGATCATGTAACGTATTTCTATATACTAGCAATAAAAAATCAGAAATTGAAATTAAGTAAATAAGCCCACTTAAGCATCCAAAATGCAAATCCTTATGAATAAATCTCCCAAAGACATGTAAAACTTATATACTGAAAACATGTACATAAATGAATCTCAAATAATTATATGTTGAATGATGGGAAATAGACACGACTATCTACTGAATGGTTTAATTTATTTAAAATTCTAGAAAATGCACAGTCATTTATAGTGCCAGGAAGCAGATGAGTAGTCGACTGCAGATGCTGGGGTGGGGGATGTGGGGGCAGGCCAAAAAAAGAAGAATTTATAAAAAGTCTTGAGGAAATTTTAGGAGTAATGAATATATTAACTTGACTGTGGCTATGGTTTCAGGTATATATCATATGTCAAAACTTATCAAATTATATGCTTTAAATAGATGGACTTTATTGAAATAACGTACCTCTATAAATTGGAGAAAAGAAGAGATATGCTGGGTATGTGGCTTTTAAAGTTTGTAAAACATATTTTAGATAATTTTATAAACAGCTAAAATATAATATTGATAACTCATTACTATATGTATAGTTGGTCACTTCAGATGCAAGAGAATTCATTGCAAATATTTTATTTTCCTCTCTCCTCTTTTTGCCTTAGATTAAGCCCTGTTTGACATGCCTATAAAAATTCAGAGTAACTTCTGGTCGTTGAGATAAGTTTTATAATTAGTGATCTCCGCTGCAGCTGTTTATGACAATCTGAATTAAATAGAAGAACTTCTGACAATTTCCAAATCTAAAGCCAACACAAATTCTCATTTTTTCCAAAATACGACAGCCCAAGATCACATATATGTCATAATGAAAATGAGAAAAACTGAACTATTAAAGGGATAACACTGTCAAGACTGGGTCCCCAGAAAATCCAATATTTTCTGTCCATAAGAAATACATTTGCAGCAAAGTCATTTAGAAAGTTTTTAAGTTTTTAAAAAGTGGGCCGAATATTACTAGGAAAACACACACACACACACTAGCACACAAGCAAACTGGATATTAATACAGGATTAGTTAGATGTTAGAATCACACAGGGTTAAAAAATGAATAAAGAAGGGCAATTGATAAAGCATAAATTTTTATAAATTTTGTTGCATCAAATAGCATAGTATCATTTCAAAATGGCAACCAAAACAACTATAACAAAAAGTAGAATAATATTAAGGTAATTTTCATCCACCTCTCTCAGCTCATAAAAAATTAACCCTATGACCCAGCAACCTATGACCCATAGGGTTAAAAAATTAACCCTATGACCCAGCAGTAGCACTGATAGGAATTTACCCAAGGGATACAGGAGTACTGATGCATAGGGGCACTTGTACCCCAATGTTTATAGCAGCACTCTCAACAATAGCCAAATTATGGAAAGAGCCTAAATGTCCATCAACTGATGAATGGATAAAGAAATTGTGGTTTATATACACAATGGAGTACTACATGGCAATGAGAAAGAATGAAATAAGGCCCTTTGTAGCAACGTGGATGGAACTGGAGAGTGTGATGCTAGGTGAAATAAGCCATACAGAGAAAGACAGATAGCATATGTTTTCACTCTTATGTGGATTCTGAGAAACTTAACAGAAACCCATGGGGGAGGGGAAGGAAAAAAAAAAAAAGAGGTTAGAGTGGGAGAGAGCCAAAGCATAAGAGACTCTTAAAAACAGAACAAATTGAGGGTTGATGGGGGGTGGGAGGGAGGGGTGGGTAGGTGATGGGTATTGAAGAGGGCATCTTTTGGGATGAGCACTGGGTGTTGTATGGAAACCAATTTGGCAATAAATTTCATATATTAAAAAAATAAAAAAATTAAGTGCATAATACAAATAAGTAACAATATAGAGAAGACTTTCTCTGACTATGTTCCAAGGATCACTTGCAGCAAACTCTGCCAGGAATCTTATAAAATAGAGTATATTCCAAGACCCTACTCCAGCATACAGCCTTAGACTAATATATTGATGTATAAATATACACTAAACAGAATATACAATTTGTAATCAAATGACCACAGAGTATTTACAAAAATTAACCAGAAAGTGCCATGAAATAAGAAATATATATATAGAAACAATAAGAACACACTTCTTTCAAGAATTAAAAAAATAGAAAAGCTAGAAATTAATGTTTTTGAAAGAGAAATTACATCTTGACTAGTTGAAAATTTAAAACTCTCTCTCAAACAATGTGAGCCAAAGAGAAATATCTAAATATTGCAGAAAGTTGACAAAGTAAAATGATAACAGTGTACACATCAGAACCTATGGAATACAATTTAAAAGAGTTTGAGAGATATTCACATCCCAAAATGCTTAATTACTGAGCAAGATAGAAAAATGATAAATAAATATGTAGTTCCCCTCAAAAATTAGAAGTGTAACAAAAAAATATAGTCAATGAAAAGAGAAGTAATTAATACGAATAGTTAATGGATTGAACATGAATCCTATACATAACACATAATAAACACTAGATCTGTTTCTTAAAAGTAATAAAATAAATACTGAATATATTAATAAAAATGAAAATAAATCAAAAACAAAAGGTTACATATAATTCCATTTATAAGAAATTTATAGAAAAGACAAAACTATAGAAATAGCACATCAATTATTCCCTGAAACTGGAAGTGGGCACAGGAATTGATGGCAAATGGGCATGAGGGAACTTTGTGGGGTCATGACTGCACAAAGTATAAATCTATTAAAAATCAAACTGTATACTTACAATGAATAAATTTTATGTTTAATGTTACAGTTATGCTTTAATAAAACTGCTAAAAAGTATGTTGATAAAATATCTCACTTACTGTAGCAATTGAAAAATGGAATACCTAAAAACATGAAGGTAGTATTTTTTGAGGGAAATTAACTAAGACTTAGATGAATAAAGAGATATGACTTGTTCTTGGAAAAACAAAGGACGTAAAATATGCTTGAATTTATCTACACATTTAACTCAATCTCAACAAAAATATAAAACTGTAATTAGACAATCCCATTATTTTTTTATTTGGAAAAATGTCATTTTTTAAAAATTTATTTTCTTTTAAAAATTTTTTTCTTTTTTTAAAAAATTTACATCCAAATTAGTTAGCATATAGTGCAACAATGATTTCAGGAGTAGATTCCTTAATGCCCCTTACACATTTAGCCCATCCCCCCTCCCACACGCCCTCCAGTAACCCTCTGTTTTTTTCTCCATATTTTTGAGTCTCTTATGTTCTGTCCCTCTCCCTGTTTTTATATTATTTTTGTTTCCCTTCCCTTATGTTCATCTGTTTTGTCTCTTAAAGTCCTCATATGAGTGAAGTCATATGATATTTGTCTTTCTCTAATTTTGCTTAGCATAATACCCTCAGTTCCATCCACGTAGTTGCAAATGGCAAGATTTCATTCTTTTTGATTGCTGAGTAATACTCCATTGTATATGTACACCACATCTTCTTTATCCATTCATCCATCGATGGACATTTGGGCTCTTTCCATACTTTGGCTATTGTTGATAGTGCTGCTATAAACATTGGGGGTGTATGTGTCCCTTCGAAAGAGCACACCCATATCCCTTGGATAAATACCTAGCAGTGCAGTTGCTGGGTCATAGGGTAGTTCTATTTTTAGTTTTTTGAGGAACCTCCATACTGTTTTCCAGAGTGGGTGCACCAGCTTGCATTCCCACCAACAATGCACAAGAGATCCTCTTTCTCTGCATCCTCGACAACTTCTGTTGTCGTTTGCAAATATCTTCTCCCATTCTGTCAGTTGCATTTAATTTTGCTGATTGTTTATTTCGCTGTGCAGAAGCCTTTTATTTTGATGAGGTCCCAATAGTTCATTTTTGCTTTTGTTTCCCTTGCTTCTGGAGACGTGTTGACTAAGAAATTGCTGCGGCCAAGATTGTAGAGGTTTTGTCTGCTTTCTCCTCAAGGATTTTGGTGACTTCCTATCTTACATTTAGATCTTTCATCCATTTTGACTTTATTTTTGTGTATGGTGTAAGAAAGTGGTCCAGGTTCATTCTTCTGCATGTTGCTGTCTAGTGTTCCCAGCACCACTTGCTGAAGAGACTGTCTTTATTCCATTGGATATTCTTTCCTGCTTTGTCAAAGATTAGTTGGCCATACAGTTGTGGGTCCATTTCTGGGTTCTCTATTCTGTTCCATTGATCTGAGTGTCTGTTCTTGTGCCAGTACCATACTGTCTTGATGATTACAGCTTTGTAATACAGCTTGAAGTCCGTGATTGTGATGCCTCCTCCTTTGGTTTTCTTTTTCAAGATCGCTTTGGCTATTCAGGGTCTTTTCTAGTTCCATACAAATTTTAGGATTGTTCTATCTCTGTGAAGAATGCTGGTGTTACTTGGATAGGAATTGCATTGAATATGTAGATTACTTTGGGTAGTATCAACTTTTTAACAATATTTGTTCTTCCTATCCAGGGGCATGGAATCTTTTTCCATTTTTTTATGTCTTCTTCAATTTCTTTCATAAACTTTCTATAGATTTCAGTGTATAGATTTTCCACCTCTTTGGTTAGATTTATTCCTAGGTATTTTATGGGTTTTGGTGCAATTGTAAATGGAATTGATTCCTTGATTTCTCTTTCTGTTGCTTCATTGTTGGTGAATAGGAATGCAACAGGTTTCTGTGCATTGATTTTATCTCCTGCCACTTTGCTGAATTCATGGATCAGTTCTAGCAGTTTTTTGGTGGAATCTTTTGGGTTTTCCATATAGAGTTTCATACCATCTGCGAAGAGTGAAAGTTTGACCTCCTTCTGGCTGATTTGGATGCCTTTCATTTCTTTGTGTTGTCTGATTGCAGAGGCTAAGACTTCCAATACTGTGTTTAATAACAGTGACAAGAGTGGATGTCCTGTCTTGTTCCTGACCTTAGGGGGACAGCTCTCAGTTTTTCTCCACTGAGGACGATTTTAGTGTCTAGTCATTCATATATGGCTTTTATGATCTTGAGGTGTGATCCTTCTATCCCTACCTTCTTGGGGTTTTTATCAAGAAAGGATGCTGTATTTTGTCAAATGCTTTCTCTGCATCTATTGAGAGGATCGTATGGTTCTTGGCCTTTATTTTATTGATGTGATGAATCATATTAATTGTTTTTTGGATATTGAACCAGCCCTGCATCCCAGGTATAAATCCCACTTGGTGGTAGTGAATAATTTAAAAACAATTTTTTTAAATGTTTATTTATTTTTGACAGAGAGAGAGACAGAGCATGAGTGGGGGAAAGGCAGAGAAAGAGAGGGAGACACAGAATCTGCAGCAGGCTCCAGGCTCTGAGCTGTCAGCACACAGCCCAACGCAGGGCTCAAACCCACAGACTGCGAGATCATGACCTGAGCTGAAGTCAGATACTCAACCACCTGAGCCACCCAGGCGCCCCGGTAGTGAATAATTTTTTTAATGTATTGTTGGATCCGGTTGGCTAATATCTTGTTGAGGATTTTTGCATCCATGTTCATCAGGGAAATTGGGCAATAGTTCTCCTTTTTAGTGGGGTCTCTGTCTGGTTTTGGAATCAAGGTAATTCTGGCCTCATAGAGTTTGGAGGTTTTCCTTCTATTTCTATTTTTTTGGGACAGCTTCAAGAGAATAGGTGTTAACTCTTCATTAAATGTTTGATAGAATTCCCCTGGAAAGCCATCTGGCCCTGGACTCTTTTTTTTGGGGGGGGGGGGATTTTTGATTACTAATTCAATTTATTTATTGGTTATGGGTCTGTTCAAATTTTCTTTATCTTCCCGTTTCAATTTTGGTATTATATATGTTTGTAGGAATTTGTCCATTTCTTCCAGGTTCCCCATTTTGTTGGTGTATAATTGCTCATAATACTCTCTTATTATTGTTTTTATTTCTGCTGTGTTGGTTGTGATCTCTCCTCTTCATTCTTGATTTTATTTGTTTGGATCCTTTCCTTTTTCTTTTTGATCAAACTGGCTAGTGTTTTATCAATTTTGTTAATTCTTTCAAAGAACCAGCTTCTGGTTTCATTGATCTGCTCTACTTTTTTTTTTTTTTTTTTGGTTGATAACATTAATGTCTGCTCTAATCTTTATTATTTCCTATCTTCTTCTGGTTTTGGGTTTTATTTGCTGTTCTTTTTCCAGCTCTTTAATTAAGGAATAAGGTGTGTCTGAGACCTTTCTTCCTTCTTTAGGAAGGCTGGAGTGCTATATATTTTCCTCTTATGACCGCCTTTGTTTTGTCCCAGAGGTTTTGGGTTGTGGTGTTATCATTTTCACTGGCTTCCCTATACTTTTCAATTTCCTGTTTAATTTCTTGGTTATCCCATTCATTCTTTAGTTGAATTCTCTTTAGTCTCCAAGTATTTGTTACCTTTCCATATTTTTTCTTGTGGTTGATTTGGAGTTTCATAGCATTGTGGTCTGAAAATATGCACGGTACGATCTCAGTCTTTTTGTACTTGCTGAGGGCTGATTTGTGTCCCAGTATGTGGTCTATTCTGGAGAACATTACATGTACACTGGAGAAGAATGTATATTCTGCTGCTTTAGGATGAAATGTTCTGAATATATCTGTTAAGTCCATCTGGTCCAGTGTGTCATTCAAAGCCATTGTTTCCTTGTTGATTTTTTGATTAGATGATCTGTCCATTGCAGGGAGTGGGGTGTTGAAGTCTCCTACTATGATGGTATTACTATCAATGAGTTTCTTGATGTTTGTGATTAATTGATTTATATATTTGGGTGCTCTCACATTGGCACATAAATGTTTACAATTGTTAGGTCTTCTTGGTCTATAGACCCCTTGATTATGATATAATGCCCTTCTGCATCTCTTGATACAGTCTTTATTTTAAAGTCTAGATTGTCTGATATAAGTATGGCTACTCTGGCTTTCTTTTGTTGGCCATTAGCATGATAGATAGTTCTCCATCCCCTTATTTTCAATCTGTAGGTGTCTTTAGGTCTAAAGTGGGTCTCTTGTAAACAGAATATAGATGGATCTTGTTTTCTTATCCATTCTGTTACCTTATGTCTTTTGATTGGAGCATTGAGTCCATTGACGTTTAGAGTGAGTACTGAAAGGTATGAATTTATTGCCATTATGTTTCTTGTAGAGTTGGAGTTTCTGGTTTGTTCTCTGGTCCTTTCTAATCTTTGTTGCTTTTGGTATTTATTCACTCATTCATTCATTCATTCATTCATCTTTTCTCCCCTCAGAGAGTCCCCCTTAAAATTTCTTGCAGGGCTGGCTTAGTGGTCACAAACTCCTTTAATTTTTGTTTGTCTGGGAAACTTTTTATTTCTTCTTCTATTTTGAATGACAGCCTTGCTGGATAAAGAATTCTTGGATGCATATTTTTTTCCAACTCAGAACATTGAATATATCCTGCCACTCCTTTCTGGCCTGCCAAGTTTCTGTGGATAGGTCTGCTGCAAACCTGATCTGTCTTCCCTTGTAGGTTAAGGACTTTTTTTTCCCTTTCTGCTTTTATGATTCTCTCCTTTCCTGAGAATTTTGTGAATTTGACCAAGATATGCCTTGTTGATGGTCAGTTTTTTAAATATAATTGGAGTCCTCTGTGCTTCCTGGATTTTGATGTCTGTCTTTTCCCAGGTTAGTAAAGTTTTCTGCTATAATTTGCTCACTTCTACCTCTATTTCTCTCTCTTCCTCTTCTGGGACCCCTATGATTCTGCTGTTGTTCCTTTTTAATGCATCACTGATTTCTCTAATTTTTAAATTGTTCTCTTTTGCCTTAGCCTCCCTCTTTTTTTCTGCTTCATTGTTTTCCATAAGTTTGTCCTCTATATTGCTGATTCTCTGTTCTGCTTCATCCATCCTTGCCACCATGGCATCCATTCGAGATTACAGCTCAGTTATAGCATTTTTTATTTCATCCTGACAAGCTTTTACTTCTTTTGTCTCCACAGAAAGGGATTCTAATCTATTTTTGACTCCAGATAATATTCTTATTATTGTGATTCTAAATTCTCGTTCAGACACGTTGCTTGTATCTGTGTTGGTTACGTTCCTGGCTGTCGTTTCTTCTGCTCTTTTGGGGTGAGTTCCTTCATTTTGTCATTTTGAAGGGAGAAAAGAAATTAATGAAGGAGAAAAAAATAAATTAAAAAAATTAAAGTTAAAAAATTAAAACAAACACACACACACAAATTGAGTAAATGATGCTAGATACTAGGTATCTTTTGATCTGGGTGTTGAAAGTGGCTTGATAGAGAAAAAAGGGGGGAAAAAGAAAAAAAAGAAAATCGTTTGAAAATTTGAAAAACATGAATACACTGAAGTAGACTAAAATGAAATGATGGAAGTAAAATAGAATTTGAAAAAATTTGCATAAAAGTAGAAAATATAGTATAAGAAAAATTAAAGAAAAATATTTTTAATAAAAATTGAAAATAAAAATGAATTTTTTCTCTTTCTGTATTCAAGAAAAAGAAAAGAAACAAAAAAGAGAAACAAAAAAAAAAAAAAAAAAAAGAAAAAAAAAGAAAATTGAATAGTTGGACCAGCTAACAGACTGAAATAAGACTGAAATTACTTTGATTTCCCCTAGAAGTCAAACTATGAATTACTTTATATTCCATAAACTAAGCAGGTGGTGAGACTTGGGTTCTTGAAGAGTGAGGTTGGCCCAGTTGGGCAGGACTTAGTGTAATGGCTCCATTCTCCAATAGATGGAGCTCCTAGCCTACTAGGGTGGATTGTTGCGGCGCATGTAGGTGTGCATGCGCGGGAGCGGTGAAAATGGTGGCACCCAGCTACCTGGTCTCTAGTATCAGACCTCTGTTCTCCCCGATCAACAATCATGCACCCATCCTTTGTCTTGGCTTCTGTCCACTCCCCACTTCCACACTGTCCGTAACCAAGCCCCAGGTAGTACCTCTCTCCTGAGTTTTTTCTCAGATGTGGCTGCCTTCCCCTGCCCCCCACTTCTGAGGGACTGTGGCTTTGACCTGCTCCACCCCTCTGCAGAGGGTCTCACAGAGCAATGGCGGGGTGCTGGCTGCACCCAGGAAGATTCGTGGGATGGTGCTGCTGCCGATGCCCAGAGACTGTGGCCAGGTGCCAGCCCGCCCCAGAAAAGGTTCACAAGACAGTGTAGCAGCAGCACCTCAGGGATTATGGAAAATCACAACACATATCTGGCACCAGGCTTTAGCCACAATGACCTTATTCCAGCACCAACGAATGTGGCCATTCTCTGGGGTCTTCTGGGCCCAGGTGGCCTCACAGCCTCTACCAAATGTGCTTCCAGCAGTGGAACCGCTTCTCCCCATGTGTCCTGAGAACCTCCTGGACCCCACTCTGCTCTTGGGGATTTGCTCTTCCCACCAGAGCACATCCAGGTGACCAGCTGTGGAGTTTCAGACTCTGCACTCCCCTTGTTTACCATCTGAATGGAATCTAAACCCTCTCCTTTCTCCTTTCTCCCTTTTTAGTCCAGTCACTGTGGCTGTTTCCCATTTTCCACTTTCTCTCCAGCTGCTTTTATGGAGGGGTGCTTTTCCTGTATTCCCCTCCCCGTCCCTGTCTCCATCTTCACTCTGCGTGCAAAAGTGGTTCCTTGCCCTCTGCAGCTTCTCTCTCCCCAAGTTCACCTCTCCACGCCGTGTACCTGCTGAATTCTATGGTTCAGGTTGTGCAGATTGTTGTGTTAATCCTCAGATCAGTTTTCTAGGTGTGCAGGATGGTTTACTATTGGTCTGGCTGTATTTCATGGATGTGAGACACAAAAAATTTCCATGCTGTTCTGCCATCTTGGCTTCTCCCCTCTTACATTTCTTATTTGAGTTTATAGCATCTCACTTTGAATCTACTTTGATAGATTATTATCTCTCCTTTGAAATCCTTTTTTCAGAAAGACAGTATTTTGTTCAATTCATGGGAGATGGTTATGCAAAGTTTTTCTATCTTTTTAATACTTTTAACTTTTGCTTATTTTTATCTCTTTGCTTTTATTTTCTTATATATTTCTTATACTATATATGTTAAAATATGTATTATTTCTTTTTCCATGTTTCAGACATCAATGATCTTTAAACAGGGGCCATTTTTCTATGCCTGATATTTAAAGAAAAACAATGTAAGGGAAAGATTAAAGGAAAAATCTAGAGCAGAAAGCAACTTTAATTATTAGGTGCATTGGTGTTGAGGTCTCTCAGTTACATCTCTGCTCTGACCGACCAGATCTGCCCGGCTAATAGCAAAACTATGCGTCTTATCAGCCCTTGATGTATCAGACAACTGGGCACTGCCTTCTCTGTACATTGCAGGACTGATTGCCACTCACTCCTCTTCAACTCTGTCTCACTAACAGTATATTTCTTTGAAAGAAGGCAAGTCTGAACGAATCTTCTTTGTGCCTTGTATCTTCTACTGCATGGCTCAGGAACCTTCCGTCTTCATCGGCTCCTAGATCTTGCTACTTCAAGCAGTGGATCATTGGTTCATTACATTATTTTTGCCACCCACTTTGGATGGATTTGGGGCACTGACAGAGTTGTACAGAGACATTTCCATTCTCAGCATCTTTCCTGGCCTTAGCTGAAATTATACTGCGTGTAGAATATATACCAGTCTTCATAGATTGTGACTTGGAGCTGTACCTTTTTTCTAGTTATAACAGAGATGGATCAGTGTTTTTTTGTTTGTTTTTTGGGGGTTTTATCTTTCTTTCTTTCTTTCTTCCTTCCTTCCTTTCTTCCTTTCTTTCTTCCTTTCTTCTTCCTTTCTTCTTTCTTTGCTTCTCATTCTTCTTACTACTTTTGGTTTTAGAAAGAACACTGTAAAAAGACAAAGACCAGAAAATAAAACCTGCATTAGTTAACTATAAGATGTTGAAACCATCTTTCTCTCTTCCTGTCTGTGTCAGTGTATGTCTGAGAGATAGGAGGGCTAAGACATACGGAAAAGACTTTGTTACGAAGAATTTTTCAGGAATCTGTGTTCTACCTGGATGGACTTTGTCTGTGTGGATCCCTGCAAAGATCACCAGACATTACATCTTGTCAAACAGCTTGTCTCTAAGCCAGCTGAGATAAAAAGGACTACACCTTCCCAAGGAAGATAGACTTAAAAAGTTAGAACTGACCAGTTTCCAGGAGCCCTCCTTAGTGCAGCTATAATGCAGCAGTGTTCATTGTCCATTTAGCATAGATCACTTCGGGCTCTCATTCTTTAAGTCTTGGTATGGGCCTGGTACACATTTGCTTTACAGCACTCCACCTGAGCACCAGCAATTATTTTATATACAGTGCGAAGAAACTGAAGTTCAGAGAGGTTAAGTGACATATTCAAAGACATTAATCAGACATTTCAGAGGTAAGATTAAAACCCACCTTTTCAGACCCCAGGTGCTTTTATTTTATTTAAAAAATCATCATCTCTAGTAACTGTCCTAGGAGGATTTTATTATTTCTGCAGGAACTGCATCAGAGAATACGAGTCACTTGCCTTGGGCCATAGAGATGATAATGGGAGAGCTGATCTGGGACTCAGATCTTCTGACCTACATCCAGGGTACTTTCTGCTGCAAAAGTCTACAGTCTGATTATGCTGATTAATCAATGTTTTCTTCCTCTCTCAGTATAGCAGCTCCAAGCCCACTTCCCTGGCTATATCACTATATTTTAAAGTCTTGTGTATGCTATATGCAACCCTCTAAGAATTTCTTGAATAAGTCAACATGGAGTAGTTCAGTTTGTTTCTCTATTATGTCCCCAGGCTCTGGAATACTGTGCCTGCTGCCAGTGAGTATTTAAAACTTTTTCCTTTTTGCTCATACTAAGGCAGTTTCAGACTTTGAATGAAGTCAATGGGGGAAATCCGTGCTTATTTATAAATGCTTTATTGATACTGCTCTAAAAAGCCATCAAGGAGTAGAGATTTGGAAAGTTCCCACTGTAACCAGGATGTGTTAATTATCCAGCTGTGAGATACTGAGTTAGAGGCTCCAGAAGCTAATAGTCTTGTGTTGTAAAGATTGCAGTGCTGAGTTTAATTTTCTGAACTTGTTTCAATTTTCGCCCTACCTTGAGAAAGACTGGGTACTACTGGGATGGTAAAATATCCATGAATTATTGGGAGTACTATGCTATATCCTGTAGGTAGGGAGATTATTTCCTTGATATCTTTCAAAGGTATCTTTGAAAGATGTCCACCTGCATTTGGAGATATTAAAAAGATGTTTCATTAATAATGAAATAATATTTCATGAAAGTCAGCTGATTTTAGGTCAGTAGATGGGACAGATGTCAAACTGTACTAGAGAATATAGGGATGAGCAGTTTAAATAACCATCTTTAAAAATTTTTTAATGTTTTATTTATTCTTAGAGAGAGAGAGAAAGAGAGAGAGAGAGAGCATGAGTGAGGGAGGGGCAGAGTGAGAGATGGACACAGAATCTGAAGCAGACTCCAGGCTCTGAGCTGTCAGCACAGAGCCTGACCTGGGTCTCGAACCCACGAACCATGAGATCATGACCTGAGCTGAAGTTGGACGCTCAACCAACTGAGTCACCCAGGCACCCTTTAAATAACCATCTTAAAGCAAATTCTACCATATTTAGTTAGATAAATCTTGAATCATTCTATCTAAAGCATCTTCATTTGTTATTTTTACATGTGAGTTGATTTCAGCCTTAAAGGAAGTGTTATTGTGTTTTAATTTCACTTAGAGTTATATGATTGCAATGTCATTTGGGAAGAATATTATCTTTTTGCTTTTAAAAAAGGAGCACATATGTGGATGGTAACTAGTGAGTTTAAAATCTGTAACACATGAATGGTGGATGCAATTTGGCTAAATGCGCTCTTTCTATTCCTGTCTAAACAAGACTCATTTTCAAGAGGGTATACACTAATGGCAAGCCAAAACATTAAGATTCATATCAGATTTTGTGTTTTTGTTTTGTCAAAGCACGAGTGCCTCATTTAAGTGTGTTTCTGGCCCTTATAGTATTCTAGATTTTTCATGCAGCCTTTCTGGTAACTTCTAGTCTAGTAATGTTTAAAGGGCTTTAGATATCTCTCTAAAACTGAGCACATATAAATGATAAATCAATTGCCTGTGAATGGTGTTTGCCACAGTGTCTGATATCTGATTGTGTCTGTTTTTTTTCTCATTTTGGTTTTCAAACTGGACAATGCATGGAATTACAATTGTTTGCCGTGTCACAATCCCCTTTTGAAAAAGTAACCCTAGGTAGTTGCTTGCTAAGAAATTGTTAGGCTTTGGGGCAAAAGATCCTGTTCTCTTGGCCATAACACATTTATTGGAGGATCTGTGCCTTAATCAAAGTAAACATCTGAGTGATTCCTAGCCTGAGGTCTGCAAAGGGATTTCAGGGACATTTGTGCAAATATATTTGAAAAGGTCTATAGTTTTAATGCATTTTTGAAGGCAGAATTTCCTAAAATGTAGCTAATGTACAACTCAGAATCCTTGTAAGACTATAGAGTACTTAACAGGCCCTTGGCAATTTTAGAAAAAAGTTCACACAGATACATTATACATGTGAAATGTAAGTTTGATCATATTTGCAGAGAAATACATTATTCTTTATTTTAATCATTATGTCCTTGGAGACACTGAATGATTTAGGACTGCATTCATCAGTCTTTTAAAATATTCATTAATCAAGTTGAAGTTTAAAATGGTTAACCTATTTTTACATCATTTGTATGCTTTTGTTGTACCTCATGAATTTACCTTTTTGCTGCTATATTATATGAATTGCATTACATAAGCAATTCACAAAAGATAAACCTGTATCTCAAATTGACAGTAGTTTAAATATTACAACTTTAAAGAATATTCCAAATGTACAAAGTGAACAAGGCTCCACTGCCAATATGGAGTGTGAAGGTTTATGAGCTTGAATAACAGAATATAGTGTGATAACTTTCTTAAGGATTAGAAAAAGAAAAGAGTACAAATAATGAATTGTCTGAAAGCAGCTGGCCCTGCACCTATCTTACAAAATTTTGAAAAACATCGCATGAACCCTGAGAGGTTTTCATGTCATTTTCAAAGAAAGCACAGTGACCTCTCCAGTAAAATCAAATTTTTCCAAAATAAGAATAACATAATGCTTCCAGTATGAAATTGATACATTTTGATATTAAAGGCAGAGAAGAAGCCAAAACAAAACAATAGATCATAAATGAAGTTATACTCTGCATTCCTTGAAAAAGGATACATGTTTTGGTATGGCCAAGGAAGTTATAAAACAAGCTGCAAATGTAAGTGAAATAATTTTCCCCACACAGTAGAATGAAGCCATATCCCATTTTATGGGATCATCAAGTAACTCCAGGTTTTGAAAAGTAAATTGGAAAAAACTCTCAGCACACCTTCCTTGGAAGTTGAAGTATAGATTTGTTTTTATTCACCCTCTCAAGAATCCAATAAAGGTAGAAAAAACTCACCCTTAGGAAAAACTTTCTAGCTCATGGAAGACACAGGTATAAGTTTATATTTAATTACACATAATGCAAATATACCAAATTGAGAAACAACACAGAACTACTGAGAAGCTTTCCTCATTTGGTGAAGGTGGAGTAATCAGGACAAGATTTAGGCTGAAACTTCTGAAAATAGACAAAATATCAGAATCAAGGGTTTTCAAGACACTGGGCATCAGGCAGTTAAGAATGTTGATCTTTAGATATGAGAAATAAATTAAGTGAGCCGTATGATTGCCCTAGCTTATTGGCCAGACAAGGCTTAGGGAAGGGAGCCTCCTCCCTAAGTTGAGAGACAGATGTGGTAGTTTGGAGAGGCTAAGACAGCTAGAGTTTACAGGACTGAATAACATAAAGAAGAAAACTGCACAGAGACAAGACTTCAGAAATCAGCAGAGACACTCTTTCAAATATGCGGTACAGTAATGATCAGTACATGAATTTGAGGAAATTACTCAAAGTTTGGGGAAGAAATACGCCAAATGAGAGGAGGGAATTACCTAGAAAGTCACATATGACTGGGAATATTGCCAACAGAGTGAAAAAATTAGTAACTAATGATGTCAGTAGTGGGAAAAATTAACTCTAGATTAAATGTTGCTTTGTCCCCATGTAACAAAGCTTAAAAGTCACATCTAAAAGGATAAGTTTTTAAATCACTTAATTATGTTCCAGAATGAAGCTCAAACATATTTATAGGAATAAAAAAGTATTAGCACCCAACAAGGTATAAAGCACAAGGTCTAGCATCCAAGTGAAATTACCAAACATGCAAAGACATAGGAAAATGCAACCCTCAATGAGAAAAATCAATCAATGAAAATGAAACTAGAAATGACACAAATGGTAAATTTAGTAGAAGGGACATTAAAAGGATCATTATGATCATATTTTATATGTTCAAAAAGCTGGAGGAAAGACTCAGCAAATCAAATTTCAAATGATAAAATTATGATTTCTGAGATCAAAAATACACTGTATAGGATTACTAGAAGATTAAATAATAAAGCACAAAATACATATTAATAAACTTGAAGACATAGCAATAGAAAATACCCATAATGAAACACAGAGAAAAAAATACTTAAAAATGAAAAAGCATTAGTGACCTGTAAGACAAATTTAAGGAGCTAAATATACAAATAATTAGAGTCCCTTAAGAAGAGGATAGAGAGGGGGAACTTAAAAAACATTTGAAGAAAAAGTAGCTAAAATATATCCAAATTCATTGAAAATTACAAGCATGTAAATCCAAAAGTTCAAAGAACCTTAAATACAAGAAAGATGAAGGAAACTATACGAAGTCATTTATTAATCAAATTGCTTAAAACCAGTAATAAAATCTCAAAATCACTTAGAAAATATATTCCTTATGTTCAGAAAAACAAAGGTATAGATGACAGATTTCTCACTAGAAACAATAGAAGAAAAAATAGAGGTGCAACATCTTTAAAGTATTGAAAGAAAAAAAATATATCAGTCTAGAATTACTTTACCATTAAAAATATTCTTCAAATAGAAGAATATTGGAGGTGTCTGGGTGGCTCGGTTAGTTAAGCGTCAGAGTCTCAGTTTCACCTCAGGTCATGATCTTGTGGTTTTGTGAGTTTGAGCCCCGTGTCGGTCTCTGTGCTGAAGGTGCAGATCCTGCTTGGGATTCTCTCTCTTCTCCCTCTATCTCTGCTCCTCCCCTGCTCATGCTGTCTCTGTCTCTCTCTAAATAAATAAATAAACTTAAAAAAAAAAGAATATTGGGATACCAATTTTGACTAATCACAGGCTTAACTTGCTGAATGTTCGGTAAAACCAAATGGGCAAAATATATTAGCAGAGTTTTCCTTGTTTGTGTATGTGAGAGATTCCCTAGGGAGCCTACATGTGAAAAAAATTTTGGATCAAAACAATTTCTTCACATGACTTCTGGAGAGGTGACCATTATAGTTTGCCTCATTCATTCATTTGAGCATTATAATTACAAACCTGTAGTATATCATGGAATTAATTTGGACCAAACTGTAGAGAAATTTATAGTATTTCTTTTTTTTAATTAAAAAAAAAGTTTCATTATTTGTTTTTGAGAGAGTGAGAGAGCACAGGAGAGGGGCAGAGGGAGAGGGAGACACAAAATCCAAAGCAAGCTTCAGGCTCTGAGCATCAACACATAGCCTGACACAGGGCTCGAACTCACAAACTGTGAGATCATGACCTGAGCTGAAGTGGGACACTTGACCAACTGAGCCACCCAGTCCCCCTGTTGTATTTCTAAAGCAAGAGGTCTCTTTAAGGGCCAGCCTGACACCACCATTCATTAATTATACATATGACAAACTGAAGGTAATTCATCAAGCTCATAAATCAAACGCAAATAAACTTGTGTTGAGTTTGGAAACTGGCAGACCCCTGGTAAAAGAAGGTAGCATTCTGGAAGCTGCTAGAATCAGCAATGAAACTGAAATTGCATCCTTCCATGAAGAGGATTATGAGAACTACAAAGCTAATCCCATTTCATCCTAGTGAAAACCTCATGGGGCTTCCTTTTTTTGTGTGCCTGTATTAAATTCTTTTATTCCACTAGTGAGGTTTTTGAAATTAACAAACTTAAAAAATTTTTTAAAAGACTTGTTTTGGAAAATTACATTTTCTTCATGCATACACAAGTTGCAATGATTCTTAACACAGAGACCTGCAGTGCATGACGTGTTAAGAGAAGTCCTTCACGTAGATGTAAATTATATCATATAGAAACCTTGATCTACACACAGAAAGAGAAAACAACAGAAACTAACTACACGGGTAAATATAAGAACTTTTCTTTTTTACTTTAAACAATTTTCTTGAAAATATAATTAACTCTTTAAAAAATTTTTTTTGACATTTATTTATTTTTGAGAGACAGAGAGAGACAGAGCATGAGCAGGGGAGGGGCAGAGAGAAAGGGAGACACAGAATCTGAAGCAGGCTCCAGGCTCTGAGCTGTCAGCACAGAGCCCAACACGGGGCTTGAACCCACGAACTGTGAGATCAAGACCTGAGCCAAAGTCAGACGCTTAACCGACTGAGCCACCCAGGCACCCCTAAAAAATATAATTAACTCTTAAATAAAAAGTGATAATGTGTTGGAATTATAAAATTCATAAATAAAATGTATGAAAGAAAAGCATAAAACCTTGTGGAAGAGAATTAGAACTTCTCCTTTAAATAAATTTTGTAAAAAAATTCTGTAATTTTCTTATAAAAGAACTGATAAAGTATCATCTAAAAGCAAACTGTGATAAATTTTTAAAGAGTATTATATATACCCTAAAGTAACAACTAAAATAGCACAACAAAAATTTGTAGCTGTTAAACCAAAAAGGAGATAAAATGAAATAATAAAAAAAATGCTCATTTAGTCTCAAGGAAGAAAAAGAGGAAAAGGCAATCAAAGGACAGATGGAGTATATAGAACAAAACTAACAAGATGGTCTGTTTAAACCCAAAGGTATTTAAAAAATCACATTAAATATAAGTGGTCTAAACAGCCTAATCAAAAAGTACAGATTGCCAAATTAAAATTTGTTTAATGTTTATTTATTTTTGAGAGAGCGAGCAGGGGAGGGGCAGAGAGAGAGAGAGAGAGGGAGAACAGAATTCCAAGCAGACTCTGTGTCTTTTGCACAGAGCTGGATGTGGGGCTTGAACCCACAAACCATGAGATCATGACCTGAGACGAAACCAAGAGTTGGATGCTTAACCAACTGAGCCACCCAGGCGTCCCCAGGTTGTCAAATTAGATTAAAAGAAAAGCAGTATATTATTATATGCTGCCTACAAGAAACTTGCAAGAAACTTTAAAGACACAGCTAGGTTAAAAATGAAAGGATGGCTATAATACATATGCCATAATAACTTCAAGCAAAAGCAAGCTGGGGTGGTTATTTTCATTTTAGACAAATTAGATTTCAGAGCAAAGAATATAACCAGGGATAAAGAGGATAATTTCATAATGTTACAAAGGATAAATTTATCAAGAGGAAATAAGATTTCTAAGCATTTGTGTACCTAATAACAGAGTTCTAAAATAAAGCAAAACTGATAGAAAATATTTGGCAAATCCCAATTATTGAATATTTTAATACCGTATCTCAATAACTAATGAAACCAGTAGACAGAAAATAAGTAAGTATATAAAGACTTGAACAGTAGTGTTGACCAACTTGATCTGTGTCATTTATAAAATTTCCCACCAAACAACAGGTGCTTTTTAAGTGAATAAGTAAAAGTAAGCACTTATTAAGATAGACCACATTTTTGGCCATCAAAAAAATCTGAATACATTTTAAAGGAGTCAAGTCAAACTACATAATTTTCTCTGAACAAAATTAAATTTTAAGTAAGTAGCCAATAACAAAGATATCGGGAAAAACCACAATATTTAAAAACTAAAAAAAAATCAGATTAAAAATCTAAAAAAAAAAACAAACAAAAACCAGAGCTCATGGGTGTAAAGAGCAGAATGAGGCGGCTGCCTGAGGTGGAGAGTGGAGGATGGGCAAAATGGGTGTGAGGGTTTCAAAAGGTACAAATTTCCAATTGCAAAATGTATAAATCATGGGGATCTATAGTGTGGTGACTATAGTTAAGGATACTGTATTGCATATTTGAAAGTAGCTAGGAGAACGGATGTTGAAAGTTCTCATGAAAAAAATTTGTAATTATGTATGGTGATGGATATTAATGGGAGTTACTATGGTGGTCATTTTGCAGCATATACAAATATCAGTATGTTGTACACCTGAACTAATATGACATTATGTCAGTTATACCTCAATTAAAAAATTAACATACTTGTAATCCAAGATTTAAGGAAACATTAAAAAATTGAAAATGTGTTGAACTACATGGAAATTAACTTATCAAAATATGTGGGATGTGGCTAAAATAGTAGTTCAGAAGATAATAAAATTGTGAAATAAAATCTCTAGCCAAAATAGTCAGGAAACAGAAAACACACAAGTTATTATGATGAGAAATGAGATAGGTGACATAATTACAGATTCTACAAATATTAAAGATATTAAGGGAATATATAATAAACTTAATGACAGTGAATATGAAAAATTGAGCATATTCCTGAAAACACAAACTTTCACAGCTCACAAAAGGAAAAAAAAAACCCATAAAACCAGAATAGCTCTCTTTATATTGAATAAATTAAATTTTGGTTAAAATCTTCAGTTAACCTTTCTGTAGATATCCAGTTTCCACTCGGACATGTACTGAGCATGGAAGTTACCATTCCCATTCTCAGAAAAAGCTGGACAAATGGAAAATTAACAACTTGTCTTGCACCTTGTAGCAAGGTAAAATCTCAGGGCAAACTGCTGCCTTTAAATATGGAGAGACGGCACACGAAAAACAAATAACCCAGTGAAGAAATGGTCAGAAAACATGCATAGACACTTCTCTAAAGAAGACATCCGGATGGCCAACAGGCACATGAAAAGATGCTCAACGTCATTCCTCATCAGGGAAATACAAATCAAAACCACACTCAGATATCACCTCATGCCAGTCAGAGTGGCCAAAATGAACAAATCAGGAGACTATAGATGCTGGAGAGGATGTGGAGAAACGGGAACCCTCTTGCACTGTTGGTGGGAATGCAAATTGGTGCAGCCACTCTGGAAAACAGTGTGGAGTTTCCTCAGAAAATTAAAAATAGACCTACCCTATGACCCAGCAATAGCACTGCTAGGAATTTACCCAAGGGATACAGGAGTCCTGATGCATAGGGGCACTTGTACCCCAATGTTTATAGCAGCACTCTCAACAATAGCCAAATTATGGAAAGAGCCTAAATGTTCATCAACTGATGAATGGATAAAGAAACTGTGGTTTATATACACAATGGAGTACTACGTGGCAATGAGAAAGAATGAAATATGGCCCTTTGTAGCAACATGGATGGAACTGGAGAGTGTGATGCTAAGTGAAATAAGCCATACTGAGAAAGACAGATAGCATATGTTTTCACTCTTATGTGGATCCTGAGAAATTTAACAGAAACCCATGGGGGAGGGGAAGGAAAAAAAAAGAGGTTAGAGTGGAAGAGAGCCAAAGCATAAGAGACTGTTAAAAACTGAGAACAAACTGAGGGTTGATGGGGGGTGGGAGGGAGGGCAGGGTGGGTGATGGGTATTGAGGAGGGCACCTTTTGGGATGAGCACTAGGTGTTGTATGGAAACCAATTTGACAATAAATTTCATATATTGAAAAATAAAATAAAATAAAATAAAATAAAATAAAATAAAATAAAATAATAAATGTGGAGAGACGGACATGTCCAGAGAGATACAGAAATCAAAATCTGCTTACCCAGAGAAGAAACCACTAGAGCCTTCAACTCTGATAGAAACACTTGCATGGTAGTTTTGATGGGTTGCTGAGACTGTGTGACTTGAGTAAGAGGAAGAAATTCTTGGGGTCACAGCAGTAGGGGTTCTCCATGCTTATAGTTAGTCCTTTGGGAAATGGAAATTAGAACCACAATAGGATACATGATACAGTTATTAGGCTTTCTATAATTAAAATGAATTGATGAATATGTGGGTAAATTGGAACCATTATACACTGTTAGCAAGGATATATAATTGTACAACCACTTGGAAAACAGGTTGGAAATTAAAAAAAAATGTAGATATATGCCTTCTATATTACCTCAACACTTCATTCCTAATATTTTGTTCAATGTAAGAATCAAATCAACAAAGAGTACATAATTTATTATTCCATTTGTACAAGGATCTAGAAAATGCAAACTAATCTATCGTGGTGGAGACCGCTCAGTGGTTACGTGGGGAGGAGGAGGTGGGATGGGGTGTGGGTCAGGAGAAATGGATTACAAATGGCACCAGAAACTCTTTTAGGTGATGAATATGTTAACAATTTTGATTACAGTAATAATTTCATGAGTGCCTAAATATGTCAAAATTTATCATATTGTATACTTTATTCATGTAGATTTTATTTTTATGTCAATTATACTTATATGTCAATTATAAGTATATGTCAATTATACTTGTTAAAAATTGCTAATCTAGGACTAGTGAAACCTTTGGGGCTTTTGCAGTAGAAATGCAGAACTTTAGCGTGGCTGCTTTTCTACAATCCAGAATACTTGTCTAGGAAAAAACAGCCCTACAAGCACAGCTCACAATAACAAAACAATTATAAACCACTCTGTATGTTGTATGGGAGTGTTGACTCGCTAATATTACACTGTATGTTAACTAACTAGAATGTAAATTAAAAAAAAAGAGTGACTATATTAAGTAGTAAATTAGATATAATTAAACAGAGAATTAAGGTAAAAATGACACTAAAAGAAGTCATTTAGAGAACAGAATAAAGTGACTGAAAGTATTAAAGAGTGATTGAGAGACATGGAAAGCATTTTGGAATAAATACAAGAGAGATAATATAGAATGAAGAAATGGGTAAGAATGTTCCAGAAAGCAAGAATTCATTAGATAAAGAAAAATAAATAGAAACCTGGGAACATAGTGAACTTGCATTACCTTAAGGAACAAGATACTATTTAAAAAGCTACCAGAGGGGCACCTGGGTGGCTCAGTTGGTTGAGCGTCCAACTTCGCCTCAGGTCGTGATCTTACGGTTTGTGATTTCAAGCTCCAAATTGGGCTCTGGGCTGACAGCGTGGAGCCTGCTTTGGATCCTCGGTCCCCCTCTCTCTCTGCCCCTCTCCTGCTTGTGCTCTCTCAAAAGAAAATAACATTAAAAAAAATAAAATAAAGGGGCACCTCAGTGGCTCAGTTGGTTGTGTCCAACTTCGGCTCAGGTCATGATCTTGTGGTTTGTGGGTTTGAGTCCCGCGTCAGGCTCTGTCGCTCTCTCTTTCAAAAATAAATAAACATTAAAAAATAAGTAAAAAGCCACCAGAAAAAAGACAAGTCATCTGAAAGGAGTACCAGTTAGACTGACAGTAGTTGTTATCAGAAACAAGAGTGGCATAATGGAATTAGGCATAATTAGGCATATTTAGGGCATAGTAGAGTAATATATTGAAGATGCTGAGCATAAAGTAACTATCAACTGTGGACTCTGTATATGTCTATACTACTTTCAAGAATAATAGTGAAAAAAGACAAAAACTGAGAGCTTACTAATCACAGATTAATCATCACTGAAAAATCCATTAAAAGTTTACCTCAGGGGCACCTGGGTGTCTCAGTTAGTTAAGTGTCTGACTTCGGCTCAGGTCATGATCTCATGTCTCATGGGTTCAAGCCCCTCATCGGGCTCTGTGCTGACAGCTCAGAGCCTGGAGGCTGCTTTGGACCCTGTGTCTCCCTCTCTCTGCCCCTCCCCTACTCACACTCAGTCTCTCTCTCTCTCTCTCTCTCTCTCAAAAATAAACATAAAAAAAAAGTTTACCTCAGGATGAAGAAAATTGAATCAAGAAAGGAATACAAAAGTTTCCAGGTGAGTAAGGAAATTAATCAAAATATAGTTAAGACTAAATTAACACTGTGGAAAACAATCTTTAATACCGATTAATTAGAGAATTTTAAACAAGGTAGAGATAAAATTCTGGACAAATATAACATGGAATTTGTGGAGCAGCAAAGCAAGAATTTCAATGTCAGAAAAATTTATTTTATTTGCCTAATTTAACCACATGAAAGAAGAAAAATTATGACTGTTTCAGTGGATACAGGCATTTTATTTTTTATTTGTAAAAATATTTTTTAATGCTTATTTTTGAGAGTGTGTGCAGAAAGTCTGAGCAAGGGTGGGGCAGAGAGAGAGAAGGAGACACAGAATCTGAAGCAGGTTCCAGGTTCTGAGCTTTCAGCACAGAGCCTGACGTGGGGCTCGAACTCACGGACTGTGAGATCATAACCTGAGCCTAAGTCAGACACTTAACCGACCGAGACACCCAGACACCCCATCATCATTTAAAAACTCAAATTAATATCTTCTGGAATCCACAGTTTCTGAGTCCATATTCCATCTTAAGAGACAAAATTATCTGGAAAAGAAAGACACTACGCACTCCCTGCTATTGCCGGTATTATTTGGAGTTTATATTTTTAATTTTGTAGAAGCAAAAACTAAGAAAAGAAACTTCCTGGATAAGAAACAACCCATGGTCCAAGCTCTCAGTGGTCTGTATAAAAACATATTATCTCACCTTTTACTGAAACAAACTAATATTAGTATCATAATATTAATATATAAAAAGTTATGCTTTCATTATTTAAATGTATTATGATTCTCATACATTTTTTTTTTTTACCTAAAGTTGTTATTGGAGGCATATATACAAATGTCCATCTAATGACCCAAAGATATTACAATTTTGAGAAACATTCTTTAGGTTTCTTGTGGCCCATGAGAGAGTAAGATCCACTCAACTGAAGATTGTGTTAAAGGTCTACAGGGTGTCTTGATGGAAGAATTGTCCTCAGTAGGCTGTGCCATCATGGATGAAGACATTCTTACCCACTACGACTGTGTCCTTGGGGAAGGTGAAGTCCACACAGAGGAAAGGCAATAGGCAGTGTGAGATGCAGGGACAGCTGGCGGTAGAAGTGAGCACACACAGAGACAAAGATAAAACTCTGACACAGAGCAGAAACACCAGGATATGGAGTAACCGCTTGTTCCTGACAAATGACACGTTCACTAGGGCAGAGCTCTGTAGGCTCACCAGAGTGATCTAGGTGTTCTGAGGGATATTGAATGATGTTCTCTTCCCACTGTCCCGTCCCCTGCAGTCGAGAGCACGAGTGCTAGAATGGCTTCTTGTCTTACGGTTGTGACTTTGTTAAATTAACATCTGTAGAGTAGAGCCCCAGTGTATCTCATGGATTTAACAAAGGGCCACAGGGGAATTAAAATAGAGAAGTTTATTACTCCCAAGTCCTGGAGGAGGTACAGGGTGTGCCTGGAGGGATCACATGGGGAGGTCAAGGCAGCACGCAGGCAGTGAGAGCCCAGCAGGATCTGGAGTATGTGCCTTTATGACAGTCCAAGAGTGAGGGGCTTTCGGGTTCCCTGGCTGAGGCCAGAGTGGCCAATACAAACCAAAAAGTGCTGGCTTTTGGTGAGCTTCTCAGGGGTCTTCTCTTTGGGGCACACCAAGGGAAGGCCCTAGGAGACAGGGAGAATGCTTTTTTTGGGGGCCTCAGGGGATGTCACTTCAGGAGATCACATTTGCTCGTGACTCTGTGGGCATGCTCTGGGGGCAGGGAGCACGAGCTCTGGGGGGCTCGTGACTCTGTGGGCATGCTCTGGGGGGGGGGGTGTCAGTTCTGCCGGCCCCCCTTGCCCACACAGAATGGAGGCCCAGGCAGCAACAGGTACGGAGTCTTTTAGCTAAATTCTCAACATTCGATTCACCGTTTAACATCTCAGTATTCCCATTACTTGAGAGTGGCTGCTCCTTGCAATTAAATAAAGCCTATTTGATACAGAATAACTCTGACGATTAAAGTAGTTCTCTTAAAATCATCATCTTGTGATGAAGCATGCCATATTTGCAAACTTCATTTTCTTCCCATTTTTTCATTCCTCATTAATAATGTTCAGAATTTCACTTTTATCCAGTAAAATCACTTGTCATTCTCGTGAGCTAAGGAAGCGCTGAATTTATCTAAAATTAAAGATTCGAGTTTAAACAAACAGCTGAGGAACCTGAATCCAAAGGAGATTTTGTACAGAACAATGCTATGAATTAGCCTGTGTCGGATTAACCGCATTCCTGTGTAAAATGGCCCAGGGCAGAAGGTGGATAGACTTAAAACATCATGAGGGGCGCCTGGGTGGCGCAGTCGGCTGAGCGTCCGACTTCAGCCAGGTCACGATCTCGCGGTCCGTGAGTTCGAGCCCCGCGTCAGGCTCTGGGCTGATGGCTCGGAGCCTGGAGCCTGTTTCCGATTCTGTGTCTCCCTCTCTCTCTGCCCCTCCCCTGTTCATGCTCTGTCTCTCTCTGTCCCAAAAATAAATAAAAAATGTTGGAAAAAAAAATTAAAAAAAAACAAAAAACAAAAAACATCATGAGCTAATAAGACGTTGCCATTTATAACAATAAATATATTATGTCTAGTTTGCTATGGAAGGAGTTTTAGAGCAAGGTGCTGTTATCAGACCTGGTCTTTGATCAGAATGTGAAAGCTGAAAGCAATTATTAAAAGCTACATACTTGGCATCCTTTCCCTTCGTGAACTCAGCTTGGAGATAACTCACAGACACATTACAATGTAAACAATATATGAAAGGTGCCATTCCAGAGTAATGTGAGTTTCAGAGGAGAAATATTTTCTTTTTCCCAGTATGATTTCCAGAAATACTGGAAGCACAACAAAGCGACCCAAGACACTTTGAGGCTCTTCGCAGATCGGGCTGTTTTGGGAAGAAGTAAAATGCTGTCTTCTCACGGAAGCCACAAGTCAAACATTTCTGACATATATTCATATCATCACTTCCTGGCCTTCCCATCACAGAAAAACACTTAGGGAAACCCCCACCCTAGACAAGAAGAAGATCGGAGATAGATGTATCAGTGCACAGGAACAACTCTGGACAACATGGAGCACTTTGTTAGAGGGGTCTCATTTCACAGGAAATATAGAGAGTGAAACCATCAAGCAAAACTTGGGTTTACCAAAGACATGGGAGACGATGTTGTAGGTTCATACGAATTTAAGACACATCTTTGGGAGGGGGAGAAGGGAACTTACATCTCTTGGCTACTTGCTATATATCAGGTGCTTTCCGTATCCTATCACATTTAACATCCAGGTTCCCTGTTTTCCATATGATGACAGGTGACGGTTTTGGCCTAGCTGCCCTAAGGAGATTTGGTCTTTACAAAGCATGAAAGACTTGCTAGTAATCACGAATGATTATGCTCATAACCGTTTACATGCTCATCTCCCGGGCTACACTGTTTAGCTCTTTTACAGTCAGAGCCATGATGTGTTTTCACTGTGGTATTCAATAATTTTGCAAGTTGTCTGATACAAAGCATTCATTTAGTAAATGTATGCTGAAAGACTGAACATACAGGAAAGCGGACTGCCTCAGGTGGTGATGATGTATATTATCAACCTGTCGAATTATCCGTACGGGGATTCCTCCTGCAGTAGAATAAATGGGTCTACTATTAGAGAAAGCCAGATCACTCCACCAACCTAGGAGATGGTTATTATTATCCACCTTTTGTAGATGAGGAAACCCACCTGCAGAAGGGGAAAGACATTTTCCCAAGGTAACTCAATCACTAGTAAGCGATTGAACTAGGATTCAATTCTCAGATCTGACACCAAAGCCTTCCCACACTCCCCTTCCGTACTAAATTCCCAGGGAGCCTTCCATTGTATTCTTTGGCTTCTTGAAATTTGAACTCCTAAGGCCTCTCAAGGAACCATTTTCCAGATTGGGGGTAGGGTGTGGGGGCACAGGCAGTGAGTGCTGTTTCTGTTGTGTGTAAGGATAAACACCACCCAGGTCTTTGGGAACTTTACTGTCCTCTGGGAACAAAACACCTCTCTGAGTTACTTCGTTAATATCAGCCTTTGATCCAGATACAAGTTCTTTTTGGCATTCTCTGCAGTTCTCATTTGCCAGAACAGAATACTCCAGAAATTGCACTTTGGGATTCAGAATTTGTTTTTCGAATTGTGTTGTTTTGCCATTGTCTTCAGCTCCTGAGTCCCAGCGTAATGCTGGCTCTTCTCTGCCCCTAAGAGGCAGGTCACTGAAGGCCAGCATTTCCGAGTTGCATTCTTCTCCACAACTGACTTCAAGCACAGGGTTCCTCTCATCCATCGCTGTCATGTCAGGAGTGTGAGAAGAAAAATGGAGAATTATTCTCGTGGTTCCCACAATTCCAGCTTCTTCCCTTTATTTCCCAGTCATGCCAGAGCTACTTCCTGTATTTGCTTACTTCCAGGTTATCTTTGGTCACTTTCTGCCTTTCCACTTCTTCAGTGCCTAACTGATCATTCTCTACATTAAATTCTCTCCGTTTAAGTAACTGGTGTGGGTTTTGTCTCATGACTGAATACTGACTCACACAAGGATTCAGCAGTGGCAGATTATGGACCTCCTTCTTTTTCATCTAGAGGAGAGCTATCACAGTTACTCAGAAACTTTGTGACCCTGCGTTTTATTTTTTCATGTGTTCAGGACAGACCGACCGATGTGTGTCAGGGGTCTACTCTGGGATCAGTCAACTTTGGTAAATAGGAAAGAATCATGTAGTTAAAACATGTTTCACTGGGGGCAGTGCCTGGATGGCTCAGTTGGTTAAGCATCTAATGCTTGGTTTCAGCTCAGGTCATGATCTCACAGTTCATTAATTTGAGACCCACATTGGGCTCTGATGCTGATGGTGAAGAGCCTGCTTGGTGTTTTTTCTCTCCCTCTCTCTGCCCCTCCCCTCCTCATGTGTGCTCCCTCTCCCCACAAAATAAATAAATCTGTCCTCTCTCTTTCAAAATAAATAAATTAAAAAAAAATGTTTCACTAGGACCAGAGAAAGAGGAACTAAACAAAGGGCATCCACTATACAATTATCATTTTGGGTTATTTAACAGTCCTAAGGGACTCAGAGTCCTTCTAAATCACAAAAGGAAGACAATGGTATTTTCTGCTGACTTAATATTACTTCTGTTACACCATGTTCTATTTTTTTAATTGATAATATATGTAACAACATAGTCATTGACAGGAAGAAATTGTAGAGAAAGAAAGAGGAGGATGGGAGGAGGAAGGGAGAGAGAGGGAACATGAACAATTTAGTTAAGAGAAACTTGGTTTTTGTTTTAATCTGTGTATTTTCAGGACACAAAGAAACCATGAGTAACTCATGGATTTTACTCACAAACAATTATCTCTGCAGTGCTCACACTCAGAAATGTAGTCATACTGCTACCTAGTGAGTTCTTTGAAGGGAAAATTTACAGGAAGTCTTGGAATGCATTAGTCCAAAGTCATAGAACTTGAAAGCTGGAAAGAATCTTATGATTTAGGTCAATTCCTTCATTTCAAAAATAGAAAAACTGTTATTTGAAAAAGTTAGCTGGCTTAAGGCCATCCAATTTGCTGGTGGGGATGAAAGATGACATAGAATCTCGTCAAAGTAAGCTGAACATTTGATAAATATTTGTTTTGCCTTGTGCTGTATCTATTTAAAAACATTAATGATATTTCAAAAACGTAAATGCAGAGAGAATAGCCTACTGAACACTTTTGTGCCTATCACCCACCTTCAATAATACATGCTCATTATAATTAATAAATAGCCCTTTATTCATTCTTGAGTGAGTTTTGGTAGTTGGTATATTTCAAGGAATTTGTCCTTTTTTCCTCTTATTCTTTGACTAGATGGAAGAGCCATAGTGATGTATCTCTCATTCCTGGTATTGGTAATGTGTGAATTCTCTCTCTCTCTCTCTCTCACTATATTGATCTCACTAGAGATTTATCTGTTTTTATTGATCTTTTCAAAGTATGAGTCCTCCAACTTTGTTCTTCTTTTTCAATATTGTTTGGCTATCCTGGGTCCCATGCATTTCCATCTAAATTTTAGGATAAGCATTTTTGTTTTATGCCAGCTGGGAAACTGATTTCTTTATGTTGATTTTGTATCCTGCAGCGTTACTAAATTTGTTTTTGGTAGAGCCTTTAGGATTTTGTATATGTGAGATCATATCATCTGCAAATAAAGACGGTTTTACTTCTAGCTTTCTGATCTGGATGTCTTATATTTCTTTTTCTTTCTGATTCCTCTGGCTGGGACTTCTGTGTCAAACAGGAGTGGTGAGAGTGGACACCCTTGTTTTGTTTCTGATCTTAGAGGAAAACCTCTGCGTCTTTCACCACTGAGTATGTTAGCTGTGAGCTTGTCATATGTGCTCTTTGTTATGCTGAGATATGTTCTTTCTACACACAATTTGTTGAGAGTTTTTTATCATGAAATGGTGTTGTATTTTGTCAAATTCTCTTTCTGCATTCATTGAGTTGATCATATGGTTTTTATCTTTTCTTCTATTAATGTGGTGAATCACATTTTATTGACTTATGTATGTTAAACATTCTTGCATCCCAGTGATAAATCATGCTTGATCATGGTGATGACCCTCTTAATGTGATGTTGAATTCAGTTTGCTAATATTTCGTTGCGAATTTTTGCATCTGTGGATATCAGAGACATTGGCCTGTACTTTTCTTTTCCAGCCGTGTCCTTATCTGGCTTTGTTATTTGAGTAATGATGGCCTCAAAAAAGGGTTTGTGAGTATTCTCCCCTCTTAAAGTTTTTGGAAGAGTTGGAGAAGGATTGGTGCTAATTCTTTATTTTCTCTTAAATGCTTATTTATTTATTTTGAGAGAGAAAGATAGAGTGTGAGCCAGGAGGGGCAGGGAGAGAGGGAGACAGAGAACCCCCAACAGATTCTGTGCTTTCAACACAGAGCTTAGCGTGGGACCTCAACCCATGAACCATGAGATCATGACCTGAGCCAAGATCAAGAGTCTGACGCTTAATCCAGGTACCCAGTGGTAACTCTTTAAATGTTAGGAACAAAAGTTTTAAACAGTGGGAAGAAACTTAGGGTACTAATTAGAATCACTCTTATAATAGGGCCTACGCTCCTGACTGACCTTGGACTTTGCAGAGGCAGTGTGAGCAAGAGAGCTGGCCACAAGGTGAAAGGGGATAGGGGAGCCAAAGGGAGTTGGTGCAAAGGGATTTTGTGGGTGTCTGTTCACTAACCTGTCATATCTGTGTAACTGCCTGCTCCATATTATCACAATTTCTCCTTTTTTCTTAAATCTGATTCCTCCAACCCTTTATTTTTACCACTGTGTCCAAGTACTTTCCAATTTTCTCTTCCATATGCACTCTCCACTCTGTCTTTGCCCCAGAATGCTGACCCATAGCAATAGGCTTCCTGTTCCTCAAACATCAAGCTGGACTTGGCTGATGGAGAATCGCAGGAGTTGGGGTGGTGGTGAAGTCAGGGTATTTATTCCCCTGGTTCCCTCTCTTCAGGGTCACCTTGGGCTTGTTGCTTCCTCCTTGAATGATGAAAGGCCATAGTGACTTCCACGTGAAACTCTCCTCACAGTTCTGTTTCCAGGTTCTAGCTACGTCTCCATCCCTCACCATCATCATTCTCATGACTTCCCTGATACCTGCTCAAACCTTTGTACATGATCTGTTTTTTTAAACCCTCCTCAGATTTTTCCATGTGAGCGTGCCGTTTCCTGCTGGGACCCTGGCTAATCACTTTGCTCACCATATTCCTATCTTCCTCATTCTATTAGCCATTCTTTATTTGAAGGAAACAGAGGTTGAATGCCTTTTCCTTACAACAGCATATGTTTTAGTTAAGTTTTTTGTTGTTGTTGGCTTGTTTTTAGGTTTCAAGGACTTGAGACACACTCATGCTCCCTTAAATAACGAGTTTATTATGAAGACATCAACAGAAATAAATAAAATAGTAATTTCTATCATGAAATTAGACTTTAAGAAGAGCTGATATTGCACAAAACTAGATCTCAAGGCAACTAGCAGGCAGTCCAGTTTCTTTTAAGTCAAAATCCTGACAGAGCATAAGGGAGTTCTATACATATTTTTCTAGGTTCTCTCTTGATCTTAACTCTCTTTTGTAGATCCAGGGTTCATACTCATACCCTTTGGAACCAATAAATTCAAGGCCATACGCTTAGTGGCTAGGTGTTCTGGATCTAGCATCTGGCGTCCCTGACTTGAATTTTGACTTTACTAACTGGCTGTGTGCCTTGGGGCAAGCTGCTTCATATTTTCTTAGGCTCAGTTAGGCCACGTGTAAAATGGGAATAATGCCAATCTTTATTTGATTCTTGGGACAATTCAATCCGAAGAAAGATGGGCTGGGTAAAGAATAAGTACGCACTAAATGTAAGGGCCTGCTACTATCATTTTCATTAGCGGCAAAATTGTTTTGCCAACAACTTACGGGAAAAATCACTGAACCTCTAGGTGAGCTATCAGCTCAAGGCAATAGATAAACCTCTGGTGCTTGCGTGTTGTTATCAAAGGAGTTGTGTGGATAAGGACTGTGTACAAAGTTGCTGAAATGGCATAACCAGGGTCAAGATCAACTATTGTTAGGATGCCTTGGGAGACTTGTTACAGCATCAGCTGAACAGTGAGCACTGGTTAACCTTGTGTCTCAGTGCTAGCTGGGGCTCATTAACTCCTCCCTGGAGTTGGATTGGAATAGTCTTTCAGTTCTAGGGAGCAGATCTTCTCATTCATCTCTCATGGCAGGGATTCTAGGTTCTCTCCTTTAGTGTGATAGCAGCCTCTCACTTTGCTATATTCTGGGTGTCGTAGGTTAGCCCCTGGGCCTTCCATCCTGAATGTCTCATGATTGAACTCTCTCAGACAAATACGTGATCACTACAGGTGGTTATGATCCTCTCTGCTGGGAAAAATTTTCTTGTTAACTTATCTCATGGGCCTAGGGATGCCTGTGGACTGGCTGCCTTTGGGTCTGGGGTCCATTCTTTATTAAATCAGCTAATTCATAATTTGTGGTGTAATGTGACAGTAGCATGGTGACTTGTGTGAAAGTAGTTAAGAAGGAGCCCTTAGACAGGAGTCCCTGAGAAGGAGCTTTGCGCATAATAGGTCTTTCAGAGATTTGGCCCACCTAGTAAAGAATTAAATTCTACCACCCAGATGAATTTTATGTCATGTAAATTATACCCACATAAAGCTGTTTGATGGGAGTGGAGCAGAAAAGACAGATGATGCTGAGTAGAGTGTGTGCAATGACTGTTCAGGGCATCATCAACACCAAATATTTGTTGACATGTACTATGTGTCAAATACCATACTAGCTGTTGAATGTAAAATTTAAATAGATATATTCCCTGCTTTTGTTGAAATAATACTTGGGTATTATACTAGGGTATTAATATTTCACTTCAAGGTAGAAGTACAGTGTAGATGGCACTGTGGTATAGATTTTGTTTCTCAGGGCATAGACAAAAAGCCCTATTTCTGTATCTTGTCTGTTAAGTACAAAAATATTTATGGAGTGACACAGAGTGCCTCATGGAAAATTATGTTTCTGATCAGGCAAACTTTTTATCTGAGCCATCACTTCAGATATTGAGTAGAATTATAATTTTGGTAACTCAATATCTAACTGACAATATGAAACTAACCGTACATATTTTTTCATTTCCTGGAGACATCAAAAAATAGTTCTTACCCTCATAACAATGGAAATAATTTTAAAGCTGCTATTGTCATAGGTATATAACATAATTATTTTCATGGTCTTGAAGCAATCTGTCTAGCCTACGATTCTCCATGTCTCCTTCCTACCTCCCCTCCCCTCCCCTCCCTTTCTCTCTCCTTCCCTCCCTACTTTCCTTTCCTCCCTCCTTCCTTCCCTTCCTTTAGATCTGAGTAGGAAATGGTTGGAGAATATATAAGAAATGGCTGTTTGGTTTTCCTAAAGGAGAATTTCCAGCTCCCACTGTCAAGCAAAGATAGTCATTATCTCTTTTTCCTTATACAGGTGTACATAATTGATACTTTACCATATTTACACATTGCTTAACAGTGATTCACTTATCTGCTTAGCAAACATGTTTTTAGTACTTTGTGTCAGGCTGTGGTCTTGCTACTGGATATAAAAATGCAAACTATTGTCTTTTACAAAAAGAAATGACTGGGGTGCCTGGGTGGCTCAGTCGTGAAGCCTCTGGCTTTGTCTTAGGTCATAATCTCGTGGTTCAAGAGTTTGAGCCCTGAGTCGGGCTCTGTGCTGGCAGCTCAGATCCTGGAGCCTGCTTCAGATTCTGTGTGTCCCTCTCTCTCTGCCCCTCCCCGTTTTGTGCTCTGTCTCTTTCAAAACAAAAACAAAAACAAAAACAAAAACAAAAACAAAAAGACATGACTATCCATTGAGTGGCAGACAGCATCCTGAAAGTGGTCTTCCCTTTAAATGTTCTCAATACCTATGTGTCACAGTGTTTCAAGACAGGGAAATAAAAATTTAATTCACAAAAATCAGTCACTCTTTCACAAAGAGTGTTCACTGTCCTAGGAAACTTATCACCCTGCTTGAGTTTATGACATACCAGACTCAGCTGGTTCCTCACTATGGTACTTTAGATCCAGAAACTCAGGACAAAAAGTATCAGAGTTAAATTTTGATAGGTTATGTCAAATTGTCCCCCAATACTATTATAGTAATTTGTATTCTTCCTTACAATGCACACTTCTCATAAACTTGCCAATCCTGGATATTATCAGTTTTGTGTGACATTTTAAGCTAAGCTCACTGTGCACAACAGATGAAGGCTGCGAGCTGTGACTGAAATGAAATCCCGGTTGGGGAGGGCCACCGCCCTGTCTAGTCAGCTTCCCGTCTCCCTGTCCTGGGGGTCCTCAGTGGCATCTCTCAGGAATCGCAGAACTCCATTAAACGTGGTTTGAAAATCATGGTTTATGAGTTTGCCTTCATGGCTCTATTTGGTTGGTATTTGGCTTTCAAATTAACAGTGTGTTTCTTTTGTTGGTAATCCTTGAGTTGTAGTAGTATTTAGATATTATTTCTAGTTCTCCAGACACAAAATAAAAAGTCATTGTGTGCCTGTTCATTGTTTGAAAAAACTACTAACCAAGATCTCAGTAGGATGCCAATATAAAGAGCTTTATTATCATCAGTGTTCAAGTGGTACCCTCCTTACAAGATAAGCTGTGTATGTCACATTAACTCTTTCAGGTCACAAGAGAAATGTTTAGCAAACTCCAAGGGTAGCAGCTCTAAATTTAATGCATTAGTGTATTCCATTGTGAGGCCTGAAAGACTCTTCAAAGGATTGAACTAAAGTCTTTGGAAGTATTCAGGCTTAGGTTGGAAGGCTTATGATACCAGGACAGTCCACGGAATGCATAGGGTTTTAACTGCACTGCATTAGTTTGGTGAAGAGTGGGATTTGGGAAGACATGCTGGTGAGAGTGATTCTTCTGGATCATGTTCCCCACTTCGTTTTTCTGTGAAGGCATGCTCTGAAACTGCATTAAGCATGCATTGGCTATAAACATGGTCTGAAGCACCAGGATGTATTTACTGGATGGGGACTGTCCTAAAAGGGGGTGGGTTTCCAGTTCTTCCATACTTGGAAGAAAAGTAGAGGAGAGAGCCATGTTGTCCTGCCAATTCAGGAACTCAACAAAGTGGCTCCCGTCACAGAGGAGTCAGCTAGACTTGTTTTCAGCAGTTGTGTCAGTGACGACATGGGAGGTAGCCCCCAGTGACCCCTGCTGCTGGGCCTTTACACCACTGTGTCATTTCCGCTCGGGGACTGCGGGCTGGACTGAGGGACTTAGTTCTAATGAACAGAGTATGGCAGATTGTGAGCTGTCTTCTGTGAGATGAGGTTGTAAAAAGACTGCACTTCTACCTTGGGTACTCTCTCTCTTTTTCTCCCTCTTAGATTGTTTGTTCTAGGGAATGGCCCTCGTGGTGAAAGACAGCCTTTTCAATAATTAGGTGAATGGGATTGGAAGTGGACTCCCTCAGTCATTTTCCCATCAAGCGTTCAGATCATATCGCAGCCTCAGTTTACTGTTTGAGAGGCCCTCAGACAGAGGGACCCCAGCTAAGCTCTCCCTGGATTTCCCAACCCAAAGAAATTGCTTTGTTGTTGCTATTTTAAGCTTTTATATTTTTGTGTTCGTTTTTACATGGCAATAAACAAATGGATTGTTTAAAAAATACAAATCCATTGTACAACATCTTGAACAGGGTAAAAGTAAAGAAAGGTCTGTGCTAAGTGGTCCTCTGTTAGTAAAACTTCAGGTACCTTCTCTTTGATGATAACTCATCGAACAGAGAGGCAATTCACTTGGTCAATGGCATTGTTAGCCCACATTTCAGTACAGCCACCATGACTGCTAACTTTACACATGTTTAACTGACATTGTCCTAAGTCATATTTAAGACCAGGGTCCCAGGAGGTCACCTAGAGATTTACAACTTCCTCTGGTTTAGAGTTTAGACGTTGGTAGCACCGTACTAGGGATGTCCTACACACTAGACTATTTCACCTTCACAGGAACAGTGTGAAAGAAGTATCCTCACCATTATTTTAAAGATGAGGCCAATTCAGAGATGTCAATAGGCCGATCAAGGAATCATAGGTAGAAAACACTGCAGAGGGAGTTGGGATTCGGGGCTGCCTGGTTCCAAAGCCAGAGCCCTTTCCACTTTCTTATTCCTCCTTCACACGCCGGTTTAAAGCCTAAGGTGAGAAGGACAAACATGGAAAAGGTTATTACAGATGTGGAGGACCTTGAAGAGGTGTGCAGATTTGAGCTGACGTGTTGTGCTGGAACCCAAGAGGCCTGTGGGAGGGAAGCGTGCACTTCAAGAGAGACAGGATGGAGCACTGGGAATTCATGGGTCCTGTTAAGAAAGGAAGTCAACCGAATCCATTGCTCATGTGCTCTGACACAGCTCGGCTAAGATAGAATGAACTGCCACCTGTTCTCAGGTGGCCTCTTACTATTCCTAATTTATTGTCCCCAAGGAGGGGCCCTGTGAAGCAGAAAGTTGTCACAAATCTAAAAATACAGCATTTTTATGGAAAACATTCATTTACACTAAATGCACTTACGTACAGGGTGTAGCCCATTCTAGTTTGTTCCATTTTGTTAGCCAAAATTATCAGTGACAGTTCTTGTAATTATTTTCCTTTTTTTTCCCCCCAGTTACAATCTTTATGAAATTGGATTTAAATAATTACATACTTCTGGGATTTCTTTTTTAAAACGCGTTGTGTGTAAGGCTAAATTTGGGATGCTTCATTTAACATTGCTGAAGGAAAGAACAGATACTAAAATATTTTGAGCTGGAGCTTTACATAGACAAAGAGAAACTTCAAATACTGATTATTAATGACATTTGTATTTTGCACACCAAAACGCAGGAGCAGTTGCAAATATATTTGACAAGTTTCAAACTGTGGCAGTAACTGCCTTGTAGAATTTTTAAAATTTGAAGCTGATTTTGGGGGGTGGGTGGGTGGGTAGTAAGAGTCCCAGCAGGTGAATCCCAGTCTGACAGTCTCGATGGCAGTTGGATGTGTCTGATTTGATATCATGGATATTTCATGATCTTAAAAACAGCCTTCAGCTTCCATCTTGTGCTGTCACTAAGAGGTGCCCGTAGATGCTCACACTATCATTCCATCCAGACCCTTCCCCTACCTCTGCCCATGGCATCACTGTAGATAACCTGTCTTTGACGTTCACCCCAGTCTCAGGGCATGACTCCTATCTCCCCAGGAGGAGGGAGGGCTCCTTTTTACATGTAGTACTTCCTATTAAAAAAACCCCCAAAACTATAATTGCTTATTTCTTAGGGTCACGTTAAAATGTAAAAATGTGGCTGTGTCACATTGGCTTGCGAGAACATCGTGTATCTGCAGCTGCTAAGAAAAGGCTCTCATGTGTCAGTACAGGGTGCACAGGCAGCACCGAGAAAGCCAAATGGTTTCCCAGGGAGAGTGAGTCATTGATTGTCACCTCTCCCCCCACCTTCCCTCACTCCCTCCTCCATACCCCACATCACCACGTGAGGTTGGTGTGGGAGTCGTGCTGGTCCCTTGTGGAGGCTTGGGGTGAAAACAGAGAGAGTCTGGAAGGAGCTAACATTTGTTGAATATGGACTGTATGCAGGTGCACATGCTAGTTGCTATTTGAGTCCCGCTTAATCCTTGCAAGACCCCACCTGTTCCATTGGCATTGACCTCATTTGGAAAGATTAAAAATGGAGGGAGAAAGACTAAATAATTTTGTGATTATTGTGTGAGACTGGCTTAAACTTGGGTTCATCCAACTCATGCTTATCGTCTCAGAATTTGTGAAGGGATATGGCTGTCCCCTGGAAATGTTTGGGCATCCTTGATTTCCAGGAATCATTCTCTTACAGGCTACCTTTTTCTTTTTTAAAGTTTTTATTTATTTATTTTGAAAGAGAGAGAAATCACAAGCAGGGGAGGGGCAGAGAAAGAGGAAGCAGAGAGGATCCCAAGCAAGCTCCCCACCATCAGCACGGAGCCGGATGTGGAGCTCAAACCCACAAATCATGAGATCATTATCTGAGGTGAGGTCAGACGCTTAACCAACTGAGCCACCCTTGTAGCCACCCAAAGGCTCCCCTTGTAGGCTACCTTATATTCTGTGTGTGTGTGTGTGTGTGTGTGTGTGTGTGTGTGTGTGTGTTTGGATGCACATGCATGTGTAATAGGTTTGATAAATAGAGCTCCGGTGTATTGTAGGAGGCTGAGTTCTTTAATATGATCATGTCAGATATGTACTGATTTGTAATCTATTCTGGTTGAACAGTAGAAAATAAAATCGATGCTCATTAACTTAGTTATCACAACTTACAGGGTAATTGGCACTGTATTTAACTGTGGTTTCTGATTCCTGACTTGAGAAAGTCCTGCTCTAAGTCAGGAATGTTTCCTTGAGGACTGTTTGCATGGTATTATTTTTCAGTCAAGGCAGTAAAGGGGTAGTGATTAGAATGGAGGAGAATTATAGTTTGAGGTAGATCATATAGATTAGTTGGCTGAACTAAATTTGAAGGCCAACCCCAAAGAAACACTAGAACTCTTGTCACTGTTGCTCATGTACAGCAAGAACGTGAAACAACAGCCCGAAGGGAGGAGAGGAGGAGATCAGGAAACAACTTCTGAAAACAAATTCTAATAGTTGTTTATTTTGAGCAGTCTCTTCTTTTCTGACAGATCTTTAAGCTTTTCAGTATTAATAGTCATTCATGCAGTTTTCAAAATGTGTCCTTAATAGGGCAAACATATTTCTAAGTTTTTTAGGATTCTCCTGGTTATACTTGTGAGTGTGGAAAAATTTTTAGGCTCCCCCCTTCTTTCTCACAAGCGTCCCTGCTTGAGTGATCAGTTCCATGGTTACTCTGAGGAACACCCACCATATGGTAGGATCTGGAGAGAGACACAGAAGCAAACAAAACAAACATGGTTCCCTATTTTCAAGGAGCTAATGTTCTAGTGGAAGGGCCATCCCACACCTCAAAAAAAAAAAAAAAAAAAAAAGAGTCACAGAAAAGGTAAGCAAAAATTTACAGAGTAATGTGAAGGAATCAAACCAGGACCTGAGATGATAATTGCAAACGAGAGACCATCCTTAGAGAAACTAGAAAAAGAACTTCTGAAGAGGTATCATTTAGGCCAAGACCTAAGAGATGAGGAGTTAGCCATACAAAGTCAGGGGCAGAATATCTCTGGCAGATGCAAAGGCCCTGAGGCTTTGTACTATGGCATATTTGAGAAATTGAAAGAATGCAGTGAGGATGTTGTTTAATATCAGAGAAGAGTAGTAGACAAGGCTCAGATCATGAGCCTCACGAACTGTGATATCATGACCTGAGCTGAAGTTGGACGCTTAACTGACTGAGCTACCCAGGTGCCCCAAAAGTTTTGTTTTTATACATTTAAATATATAGGCATATATGTTTCTCTCTCTTACTCTGATGCTCTTGTCCTTTCCTCAAGGATAGTCGCTATTAAAATGTCTTGTGTTTCCTTCAAAATTTTATTCAAATACCTGAATATTTGTATGTATAAAAAACAAAGGGATCATGTTTACATGATGTTCTGTACTTATCTTTTCACTGAATAATATATCGACACCTCGAAAACCTCATTCTTATAAAAAGCTACATAATATTCTGGCTTATGAATTCATGATCTTTTTTTTTCACCAATTACCTATCAATAGATATTTTTGTAGCTTTCCTTTCATTTTTGTTTTGTCATAGCAAACAATACTTCCCGCAGAATCTTTGATCATAAATCTTGGAGCTCTTTTGCAAGCTTAATTATTAAGTAACATTACTATGTGCTTTTCAACTTTTGAAAGATAGTGCTGAATTGTCCTTCCAGAATGATTTCACCAATTTAAAACCGCTCCCTTCAAATATATGAGTGTGCCTGTTTTCCTACACCTTCCTGAACACTGGATAATATTAAGTTTTTAAACAATTTTTTTTCACGTTTATCTATTTATTTTGAGACACAGAGAAAGTGCAAGCAGGGAGGGGCAGAGAGAGAGGAAGAGAGAGAATCCAAAGTAGCCTCCACACTGTCAGTGCAGAGCTTGACACAGGGCTTAAACTACAAACTGTAAGATCATGATCTGAGCTGAAATCAAGAGTCAAATGCTCACCCGACTGAGCCACCCAACACCCCTATCATTAAATATTTTTATTTTAAGTTTTGCCTACTTGGTAAGTAGGAAATGGTATCTCCATGTCTTTTGAAATGACATTTTTTGAATCATGAATTGAGTTTTTCTTATGTCTATAAGTTTTTCATGTTTGTGTCTTTTCATACATTTTAATCACCTTTATCCTGGGTCCTTCTTTTCATTATGGATTTATTTGAGTTCCTTGTGAAATAATTACTTTGTAATTGAGGAAAGGATGCCTGGTGATACTGTAACAAATATATTTTCCTAGCTTGATATTTTGCGATCCAGAGTTTTGATTTTTAAGTAGTCAAATTTGTCAAGTTGTTCTTCATGGTGCCTAGATTTAAACCATGTTTAAAAGAATTTTTCCACTTCCAGATCATAAATATATTACAGATAAACTCAACTGTATTTTCATCTGCAACTACCATTTTGAATAGTTTCAAGCAAGCTGGTGATATGTTTTGATTTGTATTTTAGTTATAATAATTAATTAATTAATTTTTAAAGTTTATTTACTTTGAGAGAGAGAGAGAGAGAGAGAGCGAGCAGGGGAGGGACAGAGAGAGAGAGAGAGAGAGAGAGAGAATCCCAAGCACTGACAGTGCAGAGCCTGATATGGGGCTTGAACTCATGAACTGTGAGATCATGACCTGAGCTGAAATCAAGAGTTGGACACTCAACCAACTGGCCCACCCAGGCGCCCCTTGATTTGTACCTTAAAAGCTCATTTTTGGTGCTGTGTGGTGTGTGGACTGGAGGAGAGCAGGGGTGGGTATGGAGACATGAGCTGGGTGGCCGATGGGTGGAAGGAGATTGTGAAGGCTGGCTTAATGGGGTAGTGGGAGAGCTCTAGGGAAGAGGAACAGCAAGATAATTTTGGAGATCATGTTGATAGGACTTAATTATGTACTGGATATGTGCGCTGCTGGATAAGGAAGAATCTGGACCAGCTTCTAGGGTTTTCGACTTCTGAAGTTGGGTGGATGTCATATTACTCACTGAAATGAAGATGGTTGGTGTTGGTATAAGGGGTGTTTTGGGAGACCAAAGTCTCATTCTAGTTTCGGCATGTAAAGTTTGACATCTCTGAGCGACGTCTGGCTAGCTGTAGCTTTTCACTGTTAGGTGGGTAACTGATCCATTGGGAGCTGAGAGGTAAGGTGTTTTTCAGATGGTGTTTCAGTCACTAAGATTTAGCAGGGATGAATCAGAGAAGCTCTGACTCAGGTCAGAATAAAGGACAAAGAGCCAACAAAGGAGTCTGGGAAGGGGTGGCTGGAAAGAGAGGGGAAAATCCTGGAAGGAATGATATTGCTGAAGCCAAGAGAGGGGTTCTGTGAGGTAGGGAGAAGTCAAGTCTACAAACTGCTAGTGAGAGCGGGCACACGAGGACTGGATTTGGCCCACGGGCATCACTGGCCATCTTCAGGGAAACTCCCAGCAGGATTTGGGGCAGAAGCTTGATTGGATGGATTAAATTGGATGGTGAGTATATACTGATTGTATGTCCATCGTCCAGCCTTCCCCGTGTCATCACAGCACTCCTTGCTCTTCATGTATAGGAATAACCTTCTGATGAGGACCATCCATGTCACGTCTTTATTAGGGCCCTGTTCCCTGTTGTGTTCTTATTCTTGTTCTCAGATTATCGTAACTACCTGTGCATCTCCTATTACACTTGCTTCTCCTGCCTCTTCAACTCCTCAATTCCTCCCACTGCGCCCTCTGGAAATCACAGTGTGTTGTTTCCAGAAATCTCTGTATCTTAGTCATTTCTCTGAACACCCCTCTTTGCTTGCTGCTCTCACTGACATCTGGCCTCTCCAAGGGTCCTGCTTTCCCTACAGCGATCCCCAGTGGTAGTTGCTTTTGCTCTCATTGCCTTACCAACCTGGAGATGGGAGGGAGCCCTGTTTGCCCTCCACTTTTGTTTGCAGACCATGCTCACTCTTCCCCTTCTTCAGAAGTTCATCTTGGAGTCTCACAACATTGGATTATTTTACCCACCACCACTCACGGTTCCTTTGCTCTTCCTTCTCCTGAAGCATTTCCCTTACATTTCCCATCATTTTGGCTCCTGCCTAACTGGAACTGTCTCATATGGCTCATCATAATTCTTGTTTTTTTCTTCAATATTTTTTAAATAATCATTCCCTGCACCCTCATTCCTTGAAGTTATCTTCTCCAAGGCTCTGGCCTCTGTACTGAGCAACTTGTTTTTCAGGCGCATGACCTGGAGCTTGTGAACAGTGGTAGCTGCAACCCCTCCTTCATTTTTCTTTCTGCTTCACTGCTGTTAGTACTCCAAGCCCAGCAATTTGTTAGTCCCACTAAGATCACCAATCTATTGCTTGATTTTTACCTCGTTTTCAGGTGAACCCCCCTACCTTTTTTCTTTTTTTTGAGAGAGAGAGAGAGAGAGAGAGAGAGAGAGAGAGAGAATATCATAAGAAGACTCCATGCTCAGTGTGGAGCCTGAGATGGGGCTCAATCTCATGACCCTAGGATTATGACCTGAGCCAAAATCAAGAGTCAGATGCTCAACCAGCTCAACCACCCACATGCTCTGATCTTTACCCCCTTGAGGTCCTCTTTCCCCCCTCTTTGCCCAGCTTATGCTTTATGGTCAGTTGTTATAATCACTCCCTTGTGTGCTCGTTGACTCTCAACACTCTTGTTAAACTCACATCCACCAACCCCAAGCATTCCCTTAGTGCTGCTCCACACTCTTTCCCCTCTATACTTCCACCTTCATACTCTTTAGACAATTATTTCAGACCTTTTCTCTACTTAAACATCCAACGTCATCTTCCCCAAACTACCCTAAGCTTATGAAATTTCCTACTTCCCTGCAAAATGAAAGCACTCAGACAGGATCTTACCCTAACTACCATTCCCACATTTATCCCCCTCCCTAAACCTGCATCCACATTTTCTGTTCTCTGCCTTGTTACCATCCATGACCTAGTCATAGTCTTATTGAAAATCAGTCTTGCCATTTGCTGACTACTGTCCTCTCCTCTCACCTACTCAGAGATACTACTCCAGCAACTCCCCTTCTCTCCTACATGATGAACTTTCCCCTGCACCAGAACATTCTCATCAGCATGCAAACATATTGCTATTTCTTCTTTCACAAAAGAACTGGAAAGGAAACAGAACAGAACACTTCTCCAGACTTACTTATTTACATCTCCTTCCTAGGAACTCCTCACGATATTTGTTTGCACTCACAATTTCTGCTATTTGTTTGTTTGTTTCTTTTTAATGTTTGTTTATTTATTTATTTATTCATTTATTTATTTATTTATTTATTTATGAAATTTATTGTCAAATTGGTTTCTATACAACACCCAGTGTTTATCCCAACAGGTGCCCTCCTCTATACCCATCACCCACTTTCCCCTCCCCCCCCACCCCCCATCAACCCTCAGTTTATTCTCAGTTTTTAAGAATCTGTTATGATTTGGCTTCCCCCCTTTCTAAGTTTTTTTCCCTCTCCCCCATGGTCTTCTGTTAAGTTTCTCAGGATCCACATAAGAGTGAAAACATATGGTATCTGTCTTTGTATGATTTATTTCACTTAGCATAACACTCTCCAGTTCCATCCACATTGCTGCAAATGGCCATATTTCATTCTTTCTCATTGCCAAGTAGTATTCCATTGTATATATAAACCACAACTTCTTTATCCATTCATCAGTTGATGGACATTTAGGCTCTTTCCATAATTTGGCTATTGTTGAAAGTGCTGCTATAAACATTGGGGTACAAGTGCCCCCTATGCATCAGCGCTCCTGTATCCCTTGGGTAAATTCCTAGCAGTGCTACTGCTGGGTCATAGCGTAGCTCTATTTTTAATTTTTTGAGGAACCTCCACACTGTTTCCAGAGTGGCTACACCAGTTTGCATTCCCACCAACAGTGCAAGAGGGTTCCCATTTCTCCACATCCTCTCCAGCATCTATAGTCTCCTGATTTGTTCATTTTAACCACTCTGACTGGCATGAGGTGGTATCTGAGTGTGGTTTTGATTTGTATTTCCCTGATGAGGAGTGACGTTGGCCATCTGGATGTCTTTGTTAGAGAAGTGTGTATTCATGTCCTCTGCCCATTTCTTCACTGGGTTATTTGTTTTTCGGGTGTGGAGTTTGGCGAGCTCTTTATAGATTTTGGATACTAGCCCTTTGTCTGATATGTCATTTGCAAATATCTTTTCCCATTCCGTTGGCTGCCTTTTAGTTTTGTTTATTGTTTCCTTTGCAGTACAGAAGCTTTTTATCTTCCTGAGATCCCAATAGTTCATTGTTGCTTTTAATTCCCTTGCCTTTGGAGATGTGTCAAGTAAGAGATTGCTGCGGCTGAGGTCAGAGAGGTTTTTTTCCTGATTTCTCCTCTAGGGTTTTGATGGTTTCTTGTCTCACATTCAGGTCCTTTATCCATTTTGAGTTTATTTTTGTGAATGGTATAAGAAAGTGGTCTAGTTTCATCCTTCTTCCTGTTGCTGTCCAGTTTTCCCAGCACCATTTGTTAAAGAGACTGTCCTTTTTCCATTGGATATTCTTTCCTGCTTTGTCAAAGATTAGTTGGCCATACTTTTGTAAGTCCAATTCTGGAGTTTCTCTTCGATTACATTGGTCTATGTGTCTGTTTTTGTGCCACTACTATGCTGTCTTGATGATTACAGCTTTGTAGTAGAGGCTAAAGTCTGGGATTATGATGCTTCTTGCTTTGGTCTTCTTCAATATTACTTTGGCTATTCGGGGTCTTTTGTGGTTCCATATAAATTTTAGGATTGCTTGTTCTATCTTCGAGAAGAATGCTGGTGCAATTTTGATTGGAATTGCATTGAATGTGTAGATAGCTTTGGGTAGTATTGACTTTTGAAGGAAAGAGAGACAGAGTGTGAGCAGGGGAGGGGCAGAGGGAGGGAGACAGAATCCAAAGCAGGCTCCAGGCTCTGAGCTGTCAGCACAGAGCCCAACGTGGGGCTCAAACCCATGAACCGTGAGATCATGACCTGAGTTGAAGTCAGATGCTTAACCAACAGAACCACTCAGACACCCAAATTTCCACTGTTTCCAGTAATTCTCTTTGTCTGTTAAGCCAATTGCAATTATTCTTTCACCTTCACTACTTTGCTTCAGTTACTCTTGTCAGTGTCACCAACAACCTTCATGTTGATGATTTCAGTGGCCCATTCTCAGTCCTCATTTTATCTGAATTTTTATCAGCACTTGGAATTGTTCACTCTGTTCTGTGTGCAAAGCACACACCTTGTTTGGCCTCTAGCACAATGCAGTGTCCTGGTTTTCTTTCTACCTTGAAAGTCACTCCTTTTTTTTTTTTTTTTTAATGTTTGTTTATTTTTGAGAGAGAGACAGAATGCAAACAGAGGAGGGGCAGAGAGAGAGGGAGCCACAGAATCCTTAGCAGACTCCAATCTCTGAGCTGTCAGCACAGAGCCGGACCCAGGGCTTGGGCTCACGAACCTTGAGATCATGACCTGAGCCAAAGTTGTATGTTTAACCTACTGAGCCACCCAGGTGCCCCTCAAGTCACTCCTTTATAGTGTTTGTGGAATCGTCCTTTCCTTCTTCACCTCTTAATATTGGACTCTGTCTTGGTTCATGTCCTCTTTATTTTCCTGCGTGCAATGACTCCTTTGGTGACCACTTCATGACAGTGATTTACAACTGCGTACCTCCAGCCTAGGCTCCTCCCAAACTCCAGACGAATGTATCCAACTACCTTAGAGACCTCCAATTCAGCGTGACCCTAAACCAAGCTGTCGTCCCGAAACTGCTCCACCTTAAACATTTCCCTTTTCAACTGGTGGCCACAATATTTTTTCATGCAGCTACTCAAGCCAGATGGAGTTATTCATGATTCTTTTCTTCCTCTTAACCCCCATATCCAATCTCTCAGATAATCTTTTTGATTCTACCTTCAAAATACATTTGAGATTAGACTCTATCTCCCTATTCCTAGTGCTGTTACCTTTGTGTTTCTGCAGATTATTGAAATATCCTTCTAACAGATCTGTTTCCATTCATCCCAATCCCCTCCCCCAGTCCATCCTTAAAACAGAACCCAGAGTAACCCTTCCCAACATTAGTCAGATTGTCACTCCTCTGTGAAAAAGCATACATTGAGCCATTATGTCCCTATTTTACCCAGATATAATTCATAATGTCTTCCAAGACCCTACATGATCTGTATACCCAACTACCCCTCTACCTTTTTGTTGCCCTTTCCTTACTGCGTGGCACTGAGCTCACACTAACTTAAATGGTTTCTTTGATGTTCCTTGAACTTCCAGACATGGCTAAATCTCTCACCTCCTTCACTTTTTTGTTTGAATGTCAATAAAGCCTACCCCAACCACTCTATTAAAATGAAAACCCCCTCATCTTACTATCCCTCTCATCCTACTCTATATTTTCTCCCCCCATTACACTTAAGACTCTAAAATGCCATGGATAGTTAGTTTTCTCTTTATTTTAACTATTGTTTATTTTCTCTTCCCATTAGAATATAAGCTCCAAAAAGATTGTAGATCTTTACTGGATCTCAAGCACATAAATGGTGCCTAGAGCATTCTCAATACTCAGTAAATATTTCTGAATGATTGAATAACATGTTTGGGTGAACAAATAAATAGTTCCAAAGTTACTAGTCACTTGGCAGAGTGAGTGTCCCATCCTTTCAGGCAGGTACTCTGTAGGCTGACCTCTTTCTTATTCAGCCAGTTTCACTTTCTTTCAAAGCCTATATGAGACAGAGTAGATGTTGCATGTACAAAGGCAAAGGAAATTGGCTCAGACACTTATTACTCTCTAAGACATGACCAAATGGGCCTACTTATCATTCATAAAATCTCTAAAATCTATTAGGCTCTCTAGGGTCTGTTTACTGAAATCAATACGACAAACCACATTATTAAAGAATTATGATGGCAAAATTGAGTGCTTGAGTGCTTTTGGTATACAGCCAAAGATATAGGCAAGCGAAGCCAAAAGCATACTCACTGTCTGCCTTTAATCTTTATGATTGGTTAAGTGTGATTAGGAAATGTGAGTTCTTCCTAAAACATTTTGTTAACTAGGAAGGGAGAAAAATGCATGGTGTCCAACACTGTGAGTCTGTGACTGAACTGCCCCAAATGGTTCTGGAAGGTTATGTAGACTAGATGATACTCTTTTCTACTTACCTTTCAAGGGGTAATGATGATGATAGTGACAAGGAAAGTGACAACTATATTAATAGCTATGAAGGAATAATTCAGTTCTTCTTTTTAGTTAGGTATCTAGATACAGTGGAATATTTAACCACTTCTCACTGCCAAGAAAGACTGTTTTCTTTCCACACTGTCCTTCTAGATTAGACAGTGATTTGTTATTTAAAAACAAATTTGGCCCCATTTTAGAAATGGACAACTTTTCCAAATTAATTCCTAAGATTCTAATCCCTCTTGTTCGAACAACGTGGGTGGGTGTGTATTTCTGTGTGTGATGGAGAATGTGGCATATGGGTGGGTGGTATCCGTTGATTGTCGAATACACTTGCTATCATCCTTTTTCCAAAATACCTGATGATCCACTAATTAATATTTATGAATTCATATGCTCCTCTGTGGGTAAATTTTTGGTAGTTTTTCACAGTACATTGCCCTTACTGAGATATTCACCTAGCTGGAGAGCTGAAAGGCTGTGTGTGTGTGTGTGTGTGTGTGTGTGTGTGTGTGTGTGTGTGTGTGTGTGTGTATTCATGTGTGTGTGCAGGTGTGTGGGGGAAAAGATGTTGAAGCTCATGTTTGGGACTTAGAACATCTCAGGGAGAAGAAATCTGGATGAAGCCCTATAAATAGGTCTTTAAAATCACCCTAAGATTAGCTGGTGGTATTGGGAGGAGGTGCCAGTGATGGAAGGTTCTAGAGTTTTGGATGTGGGAAAGGAAGAAAGAAAAGATGTTTAATAAATATGTGTTGAATAGTTTGTGTATCAATAAAAGAATGAGTGATTAGATGTTCTCTGAGTCCAGAAGGTGATAATAAAAATTATCTGACACATTTCACAGGCTGTTTGTGGGTGTTTCAGAGATCACTGGTGATCAAAGAGTCTCTTTTGGGGAGTGAACAGAGCATTTTCAAAAAAGTAGTTTTGCCTCTCTTCTTCACCCTCAAGTCTAACAGAAACCATTTTGCTTGTTCTTATGGCTCTTCCCTGAAGAGAATTTCTCTTTGATAAAATTTTCAAACTTTTCCTTCTTCCTGACTTGTGAATCAGAAAGATCAGATGGCCAAGACCTAGTCATTTTAAGTTGACCTTCCTTGCAGGCAGCAGAGAGGAAAGAAGATGACTTTAAAGCACCCCCCTCTCTAGGTTTTAAAAAGTTGTTCCTTGTCTTTACCAAAGGTGACTTGGTGCTTTGAGGCTCCTTATAGAACCAATTTAGTGTTTTTTCCTTTCTTGATGTGGAAATTTTAAAACGTTGCTTCTAGTTAATGTTTATGTTGGTATTGTGGGTTTTCTCTTTCTTGTTCTCTCACGTATGTGTGCTGTCTCTCTCTCTCTCAAACTGAGAACCAAATATACTTGCTACCATCCCTTTTCTAAAATACCTCATAATCCACTAATTAATATTTAAGAATTCACATATGTATGTGTGTGTAAATATAGACATAGATTAGATATAGATATAGATATGGATACATTTTTTTAACCTCTGCTGTTCCACTGGGATAGGGAATGGGGATAAATTCTTAAGGTTTGTTCCTGAAGAAAGCAAACACCAGGGCTTACTCAGTTTGTTGCTTTGAACAACTTCCAAAGCTGAGGTTTATCTTAGAATATTCATGAGCTTGTGTCTGGTTATGACACTTCATTTGAGATATTTTGAGGGTCTTGCTATGGGTAAAATGAAATGGAAGCCTGGAACTTGAATAGAACTCGATCAAATCCTGACAAATCTACCATGGTTCTTTTTCAGGGCTCTTGATGCATCCAGAACCTTACTGACCCCAGAACTGGGGCATTCTATTTCCATCTTAGTTACCAATACCACTGCTTCTTCAATAAGGCAGATTTCAGTTTACATTTGAGGACGTTTCAATCTGTTTTACAAAGCATCTTGACGGAAGGGTGTATTAGTCAGGGTTTTCCAGAGAAACAGAACCAGTAGAGTGTGCGTATATATTTTTACATATATAAAGAAATTTGTTTTAAAGAAGTAGCTCATGTAATTATGGAGGCTGACAAATTGCAAGATGCACATTTGGCAAGCTGGAGACTCAGGACAGCTGACGGTATAATTCCGGTCTGAAAGTGGGCAGGTTTGAGACACAGGAGGAGCAGATGTTACATTTCAAGTCTGAAGGCAGGAAAAAAAAAGTGTCTAAGCTTGAAGTCAGTCAGACAAGAGGAATTGCCCTTTCTTTTCAGGAGAGGGTCCTGAAAAGTGCCTCTAACCTGGTGGCTTAAACAATAGAAGTGTGTTTGTAATGTCTCCCAGTTCTGGAGGCTGCTTTTTGTTCTATTCAGGCCTTCACCTGATTGGATGAGGCCCACCTACATTAGGAAAGGCAATCTGCATACTCAGTTCACCAAATTACATGTTAAACTCATCCAAAAACATCATTAGAGAAACATTCAGAATAATGTTTGACCAAATATCTGGGCTTTCAGCAGCCCCAATTTGGCACCCATACACCTGTCCTTAAACCATACTTAATCTCCAGGCACAGATAATAGCAAGGTCATAATTCTGCCTAACACAATACAACCATCCTGCATATGGATGAAATGTTATGGACTGAATCCACATGTTAAATCCCCATCTCCAGCATGGCTATATTTGAGAGTAGGGCTTCTAATGAAGTAATTAAGGTGAAATGAAGTCCTAAGGGTGGTGCCTTGATCTGATAGGATTAGTGTCCTTAGTAGAAGAGGCACTAGATTGCTCTCTTGAGCTCTGTCTCTCTCTCACACACCAAGGAAAGGCTGTGTGAGCAGATAGCAAGAAGCCGGCCATCCACAGGCTAGGAAATGGCCCTCACTAGAAACCAAATGGGTGAGAACCTTGATCTTGGACTGTCAGCCTCTGGAGCTGTAACAAGTTCAACTTCTGTTGTTTAGGCTTTGGTATTTGGTCTTTGGTATTTTGTTATGGCAGCCTGAGCACAGGAAGGCACAGGAAAACTTGTGGACAGAGTAAATCTCTTCTTCAGGCTTCTTGGTATCAGGGACTTTTTTTTTTAAGACAACATTCACTGCTGGATTTATGACACGTTAGGAAATGACGGAAGTCATTACGACTCAGAAATGAGGAATCGAGAGATCTTTTTGAGAAGTGTTGTTGCTGCTGTACTTTGAACAAAATAGTAAGTTATAAACATTTCTTGGATAAATGAGCGAATCATCTAAAATGAATATTGAGCATTTATAAATAAAGTGATTCACATGAAAGCATTAAAAGTTACATTCTTATATATGTTTCTTACGTTACTGTAAAGAAGGATACTGCAGAAACAACTTTAATTGTCTACCAGAAGAGGGGAGTTCCATAATTTATGGCTCATCTACTCAGTGGAATCTTATATGATAATCAAATGTGATCATTGTGAATCCCACTTGGGAAAATGGTTATCATATGTGTTAATGAAAAATAGAAAATGCATTCTGCTATATTATACTTAAAATTATGCATGCATATGGACAAGACCGCTCTTTTGTTTGTTTTATAGTAATTCTGTATGACAATAATGTTTAAAAGGATGGATATTTATTTAATGACAGAAGTGCCCCAAAGCTGCCCATATCTGTCATGCTGTGCAGCCTTCCTCACATCTGCATGGGACAGAGATCCTCTGGCTTGGATGAGCCAGATGGCATGCAAACAGCAGAGAGAACTGAGCTCGACATCCATTTGAGTCACACTAAATGTGTGTTTGGTACATGTTTTTCTTTCTGGAAGCCATTCGCATTAAGTACTCTCCAAAGAGCACAGCTTTCCTTTTTCCCTCCACAGAGGGACAGGTTCTCTTGAGGGAGAAAGACTGAAGACTAAAATGGTTAAGGCATCCAGGTGGGAGAAAGTTTTGAAAAGTTGAAACTATATTTGGAATCACAATCCTTATTGTTTAAGGGACAGTTTTCAAATTTAGCATTAGATTTTTGCTTTTTACCAAATGGTTCCCCCCACATTACCCTTCTTCCTCACTCATACAGTTTCTTTTAAGGGGTTCTAAATGGCTCACCATGTTCTTTGAGTTTATAGACTGCAGTATTTAAAAGGGGCTGACGTATCTTTTACGGCCATTCAAGACCTTTCTCACATGCCTTGTTCTTAATGTTCATTTATTTTTGAGAGAGAGAGAGAGAAAGAGGGAGAGAATAAATGAATGAGTGGGGGAGGGAAAGAGAAAGAGGGAGACTCAGAATCGGAAGCAAGCTCCAGGCTCAGCCCTCTCAGCACAGAGCGCAATGCAGGGCTGGAACTCACGAACTGTGAGATCAAGACCTGACGCTCAGCCACAGCTACCCAGGCGCCTCTTGTCACATGCCTTCTGTGACTTTCTCAACCAGGAGGTGAGTTGTCTCCTGACACTGGCTTCAGGCCACTGTTGCCACAGGGATCTTTGGGATAAAGCTGAGGGAGGTGTGCTTGTCTGACTGGACATGGAGCTTGGGTTGGAGGGTTAGAGAGGACACAACTCTACATGAATTCAGCTTGTGAATGTGCCAAGAAGTACACTTTGATCTTATGGTATTTATTTATTTATTTATTTATTTATTTATTTATTTATTTTTACTAATTATTATTTTTTTTAATATATGAAATTTATTGTCAAATTGGTTTCCATACAACACCCAGTGCTCATCCCAAAAGGTGCCCTCCTCAATACCCATCACCCACCCTCCCCTCCCTCCCACCCCCCATCAACCATCAGTTTGTTCTCAGCTTTTAACAGTCTCTTATGCTTTGGTTCTCTCCCACTCTAACCTCTTTTTTTTTTTTTTCTTCCCCTCCCCCATGGGTTTCTGTTACGTTTCTCAGGATCCACATAAGAGTGAAACCATATGGTATCTGTCTTTCTCTGTATGGCTTATTTCACTTAGCATCACACTCTCCAGTTCCATCCACGTTGCTACAAAAGGCCATATTTCATTCTTTCTCATTGCCACGTAGTATTCCATTGTGTATATAAACCACAATTTCTTTTTTTTTTAATTTATTTATTTTTTTACAACACCCAGTGCTCATCCCAAAAGGTGCCCTCCTCAATACCCATCACCCACCCTGCCCTCCCTCCCACCCCCCATCAACCCTCAGTTTGTTCTCAGTTTTTAACAGTCTCTTATGCTTTGGCTCTCTCCCACTCTAACCTCTTTTTTTTTTTTTTTTTTCCTTCCCCTCCTCCATGGGTTTCTGTTAAGTTTCTCAGGATCCACATAAGAGTGAAAACATATGGTATCTGTCTTTCTCTGTATGGCTTATTTCACTTAGCATCACACTCTCCAGTTCCATCCACATTGCTACAAAGGGCCATATTTCGTTCTTTCTCATTGCCATGTAGTATTCCATTGTGTATATAAACCACAATTTCTTTATCCATTCATCAGTTGATGGACATTTAGGCTCTTTCCATAATTTGGCTATTGTTGAGAGTGCTGCTATAAACATTGGGGTACAAGTGCCCCTATGCATCAGTACTCCTGTATCCCTTGGGTAAATTCCTAGCAGTGCTATTGCTGGGTCATAGGGTAGGTCTATTTTTAATTTTCTGAGGAACCTCCACACTGTTTTCCAGAGCGGCTGCACCAATTTGCATTCCCACCAACAGTGCAAGAGGGTTCCCGTTTCTCCACATCCTCGCCAGCATCTATAGTCTCCTGATTTGTTCATTTTGGCCACTCTGACTGGCGTGAGGTGATATCTGAGTGTGGTTTTGATTTGTATTTCCCTGATAAGGAGCGACATTGAACATCTTTTCATGTGCCTGTTGGCCATCCGGATGTCTTTAGAGAAGTGTCTATCCATGTTTTCTGCCCATTTCTTCACTGGGTTATTTGTTTTTCAGGTGTGGAGTTTGGTGAGCTCTTTATAGATTTTGGATACTAGTCCTTTGTCTGATATGTCATTTGCAAATATCTTTTCCCATTCCATTGGTTGCCTTTTAGTTTTGTTGGTTGTTTCCTTTGCTGTGCAGAAGCTTTTTATCTTCATAAGGTCCCAGTAATTCACTTTTGCTTTTAATTCCCTTGCCTCTGGGGATGTGTCGAGTAAGAGATTGCTACGGCTGAAGTCAGAGAGGTCTTTTCCTGCTTTCTCCTCTAGGGTTTTGATGGTGTCCTGTCTCACATTCAGGTCCTTTATCCATTTTGAGTTTATTTTTGTGAATGGTGTGAGAAAGTGGTCTAGTTTCAACTTTCTGCATGTTGCTGTCCAGTTCTCCCAGCACCATTTGTTAAAGAGACTGTCTTTTTTCCATCGGATGTTCTTTCCTGCGTTGTCAAAGATGAGTTGGCCATACGTTTGTGGGTCTAGTTCTGGGGTTTCTATTCTATTCCATTGGTCTATGTGTCTGTTTTTATGCCAATACCATGCTGTCTTGATGATGACAGCTTTGTAGTAGAGGCTAAAGTCTGGGATTGTGATGCCTCCTGCTTTGGTCTTCTTCTTGAAAATTACTTTGGCTATTCGGGGCCTTTTGTGGTTCCATATGAATTTTAGGATTGCTTGTTCTAGTTTCGAGAAGAATGCTGGTGCAATTTTGATTGGGATTGCATTGAATGTGTAGATAGCTTTGGGTAGTATTGACATTTTGACAATATTTATTCTTCCAATCCATGAGCAGGGAATGTCTTTCCATTTCTTTATATCTTCTTCAATTTCCTTCATAAGCTTTCTATAGTTTTCAGCATACAGATCTTTTACATCTTTGATTAGATTTATTCCTAGGTATTTTATGCTTCTTGGTGCAATTGTGAATGGGATCAGTTTCTTTATTTGTCTTTCTGTTGCTTCATTGTTAGTGTATAAGAATGCAACTGATTTCTGTACATTGATTTTGTATCCTGCAACTTTGCTGAATTCATGTGTCAGTTCTAGCAGACTTTTGGTGGAGTCTATCGGATTTTCCATGTATAATATCATGTCATCTGCAAAAAGTGAAAGCTTGACTTCATCTTTGCCAATTTTGATGCCTTTGATTTCCTTTTGTTGTCTGATTGCTGATGCTAGAACTTCCAGCACTATGTTAAACAACAGCGGTGAGAGTGGGCATCCCTGTCGTGTTCCTGATCTCAGGGAGAAAGCTCTCAGTGTTTCCCCGTTGAGGATGATGTTAGCTGTGGGCTTTTCATAAATGGCTTTTATGATCTTTAAGTATGTTCCTTCTATCCCGACTTTCTCAAGGGTTTTTATTAAGAAAGGGTGCTGGATATTGTCAAAGACCTTTTCTGCATTGATTGACAGGATCATATGGTTCTTCTCTTTTTTTTTTTGTTAATGTGATGTATCACGTTGATTGATTTGCGAATGTTGAACCAGCCCTGCATCCCAGGAATGAATCCCACTTGATCATGGTGAATAATTCTTTTTATATACCGTTGAATTCGATTTGCTAGTATCTTATTGAGAATTTTTGCATCCATATTCATCAGGGATATTGGCCTGTAGTTCTCTTTTTTTACTGGGTCTCTGTCTGGTTTAGGAATCAAAGTCATACTGGCTTCATAGAATGAGTCTGGAAGTTTTCCTTCCCTTTCTATTTCTTGGAATAGCTTGAGAAGGATAGGTATTATCTCTGCTTTAAACATCTGGTAGAACTCCCCTGGGAAGCCATCTGGTCCTGGACTCTTATTTGTTGGGAGATTTTTGATAACCAATTCCATTTCTTCGCTGGTTATGGGTCTGTTCAAGCTTTCTATTTCCTCCTGATTGAGTTTTGGAAGAGTGTGGGTGTTTAGGAATTTGTCCATTTCTTCCAGGTTGTCCAATTTGTTGGCATATAATTTTTCATAGTATTCCCTGATAATTGTTTGTATCTCTGAGGGATTGGTTGTAATAATTCCATTTTCATTCATGATTTTATCTATTTGGGTCATCTCCCTTTTCTTTTTGAGAAGCCTGGCTAGAGGTTTGTCAATTTTGTTTATTTTTTCAAAAACCCAACTCTTGGTTTCGTTGATCTGCTCTACAGTTTTTTTAGATTCTATATTGTTTATTTCTACTCTGATCTTTATTATTTCTCTTCTTCTGCTGGGTTTAGGCTGCCTTTGCTGTTCTGCTTCTATTTCCTTTAGGTGTGCTGTTAGATTTTGTATTTGGGATTTTTCTTGTTTCTTGAGATAGGCCTGGATTGCAATGTATTTTCCTCTCAGGACTGCCTTCGCTGCGTCCCAAAGCGTTTGGATTGTTGTATTTTCATTTTCGTTTGTTTCCATATATTTTTTAATTTCTTCTCTAATTGCCTGGTTGACCCACTCATTCGTTAGTAGGGTGTTCTTTAACCTCCACGCTTTTGGAGGTTTTCCAGACTTTTTCCTGTGTGGTTGATTTCAAGCTTCATAGCATTGTGGTCTGAAAGTATGCATGGTATAATTTCAATTCTTGTAAACTTATGAAGGGCTGTTTTGTGACCCAGTATATGATCTATCTTGGAGAATGTTCCATGTGCACTCGAGAAGAAAGTATATTCTGTTGCTTTGGGATGCAGAGTTCTAAATATATCTGTCAAGTCCATCTGATCCAATGTATCATTCAGGGCCCTTGTTTCTTTATTGACCGTGTGTCTAGATGATCTATCCATTTCTGTAAGTGGGGTGTTAAAGTCCCCTGCAATGACCACATTCTTATCAATAAGGTTGCTTATGTTTGTGAGTAATTGTTTTATATATTTGGGGGCTCCGGTATTCGGCGCATAGACATTTATAATTGTTAGCTCTTCCTGATGGATAGACCCTGTAATTATTATATAATGCCCTTCTTCATTTCTTGTTACAGCCTTTAATTTAAAGTCTATTTTGTCTGATATAAGTATGGCTACTCCAGCTTTCTTTTGGCTTCCAGTCACATGATAAATAGTTCTCCATCCCCTCACTCTCAATCTAAAGGTGTCCTCAGATCTAAAATGAGTCTCTTGTAGACAGCAAATAGATGGGTCTTGTTTTTTTATCCATTCTGATACCCTATGTCTTTTGGTTGGCGCATTTAATCCATTTACATTCAGTGTTATTATAGAAAGATACGGGTTTAGAGTCATTGTGATTTCTGTATGTTTTATGCTTGTAGTGATGTCTCTGGTACTTTGTCTCACAGGATCCCCCTTAGGATCTCTTGTAGCCTGGTTTAGTGGTGACAAATTCCTTCAGTTTTTGTTTGTTTGCGAAGACCTTTATCTCTCCTTCTATTCTAAATGACAGACTTGCTGGATAAAGGATTCTCGGCTGCATATCTTTTCTGTTTAGCACACTGAAGATATGGTGCCAATCCTTTCTGGCCTGCCAAGTTTCAAAAGAGAGATCAGTCACGAGTCTTATAGGTCTCCCTTTATATGTGAGGGCACGTTTATCCCTTGCTGCTTTCAGAATTTTCTCTTTATCCTTGTATTTTGCCAGTTTCACTATGATATGTCGTGCAGAAGATCGATTCAAGTGACGTCTGAAGGGAGTTCTCTGTGCCTCTTGGATTTCAATGCCTTTTTCCTTCCCCAGTTCAGGGAAGTTCTCAGCTATAATTTCCTCAAGTACCCCTTCAGCACCTTTCCCTCTCTCTTCCTCCTCTGGGATACCAATTATGCGTGTATTATTTCTTTTTAGTGTATCACTTAGTTCTCTAATTTTCACCTCATACTCCTGGATTTTTTTATCTCTCTTTCTTTCAGCTTCCTCTTTCTCCATAACTTTATCTTCTAGTTCACCTATTCTCTCCTCTGCCTCTTCAATCTGAGCTGTCATCGTTTCCATTTTGTTTTGCATTTCGTTTAAAGCGCTTTTCAGCTCCTCGTGAGTGTTCCTTAGTCCCTTGATCTCTGTGGCAAGAGATTCTCTGCTGTCCTCTATACTGTTTTCAAGCCCAGTGATTAATTTTATGACTATTATTCTAAATTCACTTTATGTTATATTATTTAAATCCTTTCTGATCAGTTCATTAGCTGTTGTTATTTCCTGGAGATTCTTCTGAGGGGAATTCTTCCGTTTGGTCATTTTGGATAGTCCCTGGAGTGGTGAGGACCTGCAGGGCCCTTCCCCTGTGCTGTGGTGTATAACTGTAGTTGGTGGGCGGGGCCGCAGTCCGACCTGATGTCTGCCCCCAGCCCACCGCTGGGGCCACAGTCAGACTGGTGTGTGCCTTCTCTTCCCCTCTCCTAGGGGCGGGATTCACTGTGGGGTGGTGTGGCCCATCTGGGCTACTTGCACACTTCCAGGCTTGTGGTGCTGGGGATCTGGAGTATTAGCTGGGGTGGGTAGGCAAGGTGCACGGGGGCAGGAGGGGCAGGCTTAGCTCGCTTCTCCTTAGGTGATCCACTTCAGGAGGGGCCCTGTGGCAGCGGGAGGGAGTCAGATCCGCCGCCGGAGGTTTGGCTCCGCAGAAGCACAGCGTTGGGTGTTTGCCCGGTGCAAGCAAGTTCCCTGACAGGAACTGGTTCCCTTTGGGATTTTGGCTGGGGGATGGGTGGGGGAGATGGCGCTGGCGAGTGCCTTTGTTCCCTGCCAAGCTGAGCTCTGCTGTCCGGGGGCTCAGCAGCTCTCCCTCCCTTTGTCCTCCAGCCTTCCCGCTTTCTGAGCAGAGCTGTTAACTTATGACCTCCCAGACGCTAAGTCGCGCTTGCTGTTGGAACACAGTCCGACCGGCCCCTCCGCTTTTGCCAGCCAGACTCGGGGGCTCTGCTTGGCCGGCGAGCCGCCCCTCCGCCCCGGCTCCCTCCCGCCAGTCCATGGAGCGCGCACCGCCTCGCCGCCCTTCCTACCCTCTTCCGTGGGCCTCTCGTCGGCGCTTGGCTCCGGAGACTCCGTTCTGCTAATCCTCTGGCAGTTTTCTGGGTTATTTAGGCAGGTGTAGGTGGAATCTAAGTGATCAGCAGGACGCGCGGTGAGCCCAGCGTCCTCCTACGCCGCCATCTTCCCTCTCTCCTCGATCTTATGGTCTTTAATGTTTGTTTTATGTAACCAGAAAATATTCCGCATGCCTAAAAACGAAGCTGGAAAGTCCCTGAAGGAAAAGGTCAAGAATTTTTGGCCTCACTGCTCAGAATTTTCATAATTTGTATAAGATATTGGTCATCAAACCTATGAAGGTTTCTGACCTATTTTTTTTTTTTTTTTTTTGGCAAAATTTCCTCATCGGGAACATTCTCGTTCAGATATTCTGACTTTTCTCTATTGGACATTCATTTAGTTGATCATTCAGAGTTCAGTGAAGATCCCTTACTGACAGTTGCTAGGTACTAATCTAGGCCTGGAAAGAATAGATAAAAACCCCTCTTTGCAGAACATACATGTTTTCATGGATTACATAGATAATTTAATCCTCAGGAAAGACCTATTAAGTCATCATTATTATCTACATTTTAGAAAGAGGGAACCAAGGCTCTGAGAGATTAAGTACTCTGCAGCAAGGTCATGTAGTTGGAAGAACCAAGATTCAGTCCTCAGTCTGAGGAGGGGTCTTTTTTGCGCTTGGCCTGCACAGGAGTTTTCAGTGCCTGAAATGGTGAAGAGTTGTATGGATGGCCTTCCCGAGAGCAGCTAATACGAAGATCAATGAGCATCAATGCAACCAATGTCTAATAAAATTCTATTATGTTCCAGGCCCTGCGCTAGAGCTGGGGATGCAGTGATGGGCATGACAAGACAGGACTAGATTGCAGGGGTGGGGAGGAATGTAAACAAGAAACAAAGGAACATGTGCATTTTATATAATGTGTTATAACATGTGACGTGATTTTAGGTAGTGATGAAGACTACAAAAAGTAAGTAAGGTACAGGGACATTCACTGACATGGCGGGAGGCGTTTTTATGTGGGCGCAAATAGAAGACCTCTTTTTTTTTTTTTTTTTTTTTTTTTTAGAAGACCTCTTTAAAAAGGACCTATTTGGGCAGACACCTGGATGAAGTATGAAATCAGGCTATGAAATTGCAGGCGGTGGTATTTTGCAGAAGGATCCTCTAATAAACGTACTTTTCATCAGGAAACTCTGACCAGCTCCAACTAGATCCTTGCCAGATAACTGAGCCCTTACCCAAAATGCTTCCTAGAATAATTTGGAGGTATCCAATCTCAAAAGCTTTTTCAGGGTTTAATAGAAGAAAACATGACCAATGGATTGAACAATAAACTTTCCTGAGAGGAAAGTTTGAAGACTTCTTTTCCTGCCACATCAAGATGCAGTTGACATCTATCATTGTACAAGTGTAAGGTGTACATTGGGATGATTTGACACACTTATATATTGCAAAATGCTTGCCCCCAGAGCATTAGCTAGCATCTCCATCACACCACATCATTACCATTTCTTTTTTGGGATAAGAACATTTAAGGTTTACCTCTTAACTTTCAAGTATGTGACATGGTATTATTAACTATAACCACCAAGCTGTACAATAGATCCCCAGAACCTATTAATCTCGTAACTGGTAGTTTGTACCCTTTGGCCAATGTCTCCCCACTTCCCTCACCACCCCCCCCCCCCCAGCTGCTGGTAACCACCATGCTACTCTGTCTCTATAGGTTTGGACTTTTTAGATTCCACATGGAAGTGATATCATACGGTATTTTTTTTCTCTGACTTCTTTCACTTGGCTTTCTCCTCAAGGTCCGCTTATGTTGTTGCAAATGGCAGGATTTCTTTGTTTCTCACAGCTTTCTCACACCACATCTTCTTTATCCATTCATGCATTGGTGGAAATTTAGATTATTTCCATAAATAGTGGGGAATAATGCTGCACAGGCTTTAAGTTTTTATTTCCTAATAAAAATGGGAGGAAGTTTCTGCAGGAGCATCTGTGGATAGGCATGGTAGCGAAGCCAGAATGGAATCTATCCCTTTGTGTGCTGTGCTTGGCCCAATGGTCAGATTCTATGGAGCAAGAGCTCTAAGCAGATGCTACAGAAGCTCTTTCAACAAAGGGATCAAAATGTGGGGATAAAAGCAGCGTTTCTGCCCAGACGGGTGGTATTGGTGCCTAGCTCTGGAGAATTTGGTGAACGCAAGTGTGAATACCCTTGGGGTGCTTTCCAGAGGTATTGCCAGACTGGGTTGGGGCAACCCGTGATGAAGACTATTGTTGATGTGCTTTCCTCTGGAGGCAGACAGGTGGATGAGACCTGGAAACAATTAAACCTAAGTCAGGTACTTCCTCATTTCGACCTCAATTCTAACGTGTGATACTTACTTATTAACAGCTGCTACAAGGGCTTTAGGGAGGGGCAAGTTCACACCACCATATTAGATGTTCACACTGCCATATTAGATGTCCACACCAATTTTAAGAGATATCCTGATTTCAGAAACTTGAAAATGTGGAGGAAACACTGTTCCTGAGAGCCAAGCTGGTGAGCCATAGACCGTGTTATGTTATAACGTGGTCTACCAAATATAATGGCCTATTTCACTGCGCTAGGCTCCGTTCAGTCACTTTGCAGCAAAAGCTTTGGAGTCAAAGAAACCTGACTTTGTATCTTGGCTCTTCAACTGCTGTAAGTTACTTAAGGATTTAAGCTCCCTGCACCTCACTTTGTTTTCTGGTAAACTGAGGTAATGATTGATTGAGCATGATAAGGGATCATTCTTGTAAAGCACTTAGCATACTGAATGGCACACGTAAGGGGTCTATACTCTTGTGATTTATAATAAGAAATATATGTGGGGTCTTTGTTTCTGGCACAGAGCTCCTAAAACCTTTGGCATTTCCTAAGTAATGAGAGCCACAAAGGTGTCTTTTGTTAATTAGTTGACTTCTGGATCCCCTGTAAGGATGAGGCCAACTGCCAGGAAAACCAAGCTCGCAGGCGATTAGAGCATTGGGACTTTGAGCTTCATGCTCACCTCCCCGCCTTCAGAGAGGGGAGAGGCTGGAGGTCAAATCAGTTGCCAATGGCCAGTGACTTCATCAGCCAAACCTATGCAATGAAACCTCCATAAAAACCCACAAGGGATGGGTTCAGAGAGCTTCTGGGTTGATGCACTTGCAGAGATTTGCAAGGAAGTGGTGTTCCTGGAGGAAGTGGTCGCTCATCTCCCTTTCTCCATGACTTGCCCTAGGCATCTTTTATGTCTGACTGCCCCTCGGGTATATCCTTTTATAGTAAACTGGCAATCGAGTATGTAATAAAATGTTTCTCTGAGTTCTGGCAGCTGCTCTGGCAAATTAAGGGAACTGAAGGAGGGCGTCGTGAGAACCTCTTGTTTATAGCCAGTCTGCCAGGTAACAACCTAGACTTGCACCTGGCATCTGGTGGGGGCTTGCTGGAGTCCCCCAGTCTATAGCCAGGTGGTCAGATGCACAGGTGACAGCCTGGGCTTGTGACTGGTGTCTGAAGTCGTGGAGGGCAGTGCTGTAGGGGTGAACCCTCCCCTGTGGCTCCTGATTGCTCTCTGCAGGTGGATACTGTCAGAATTGAGTTGAATTCTCCTTGAACACCTTCTGGCGTCCCTGAACCATTTGTTGGTGTGGTGGGAACCTTGCCTCCCCTACTCCCAAACATTAGAATTGATTCCAGGTACCCAAAAGAGCCTCAAAAAATGGTGGTTATTGTTACTGTTTTGTTTTTGTATAGTAGAAAAGTAAAGTTTTACAGAATATCAAATCACAACTTAAAAGGAACATTAATGTTTGTAGAAAGATAGCCAGGCTGGGGAAGGACCTGTTAACCAAATGAGACAAATAATTATTGAGACAGTGGGAATGATTTGCTGTGAATTAAGCAGGAGGTGGATTGGTAAAGAAAAAAAGCCTAATTGTTAGCTGCAAAGGTGAAGAATTGTCATATATGTAAAATGGAGAACAGATCCGTGGTGTAAAAATCTAGGTGTTGAGAATATAAGCTCTCTTGTGCATTAATGGCTGGGAATTGTAAAAATGTACCAAACTTTCTGTGTTCTTACTCAGACCAGGCCCCGTTGGCTTAGGTCTGCTCACTGCTGCTTTTTCGGGCAGAACATACACGACTCCTATTTGCTCTTGCTTATTTTCAGTTTTGGTCTGTATGGCTTGGGGCAATAGTAAGGCCATCTGAGGTCAGTGCCTTGGACATTTGAAACTGTCATAAGGGCAGAATGATTAGCGCCTTGGTGGTTTCGCTGGCTTTTCTCAGTCTTTTGTGTTGGGCCTTTTATGTAGTGATGTTTTTTTTTTTTTTTTTTTTTTTTTTTTTTAATTTTTTTTTTTTTTTTTCAACATTTATTTTTGGGACAGAGAGAGACAGAGCATGAACGGGGGAGGGGCAGAGAGAGAGGGAGACACAGAATTGGAAACAGGCTCCAGGCTCTGAGCCATCAGCCCAGAGCCCGACGCGGGGCTCGAACTCACGGACCGCGAGATCGTGACCTGGCTGAAGTCGGACGCCCAACCGACTGCGCCACCCAGGCGCCCCAAAAATTGTAGTGATGTTTTGGGAGGAGGTTGAGGGGGTCTCTGGAAGGCAACACTGAGTGGTGGCCAAAAGGCCGGCTGAGTTTTCATTCTTGTGTTCACCACAAATAGAAGCTGAGAAAATTCCCTCTATTCCCTCACACTCCAAGCTCCTTGTGTGTAGAAAGAAATGTCTAAAACACAGAGCTAGGGACTCCTATGAAAGAGCTGTTTTCAGGTAAGTCTTAGGAGTTCGCCTCGCGTTCCTACACGAGTAGCCGTGAAGGAGGACACCCTGGAGCTCGAGTGTGCATGTCCTGGTGCGAAGATTACTGGTGTCTCTCACGTGGCCTTCAGCGTAGTGTTACCACTCGTGATGGGGTGACGGCCCGTGAATACTGAATCTCACTCTTCAAATGCAAACCACGGGCCTGCACATGCTCTGTGGCAGAGCTCTGACTCAGTCTGCCTCTTTCATTAAGCCTGGCCCAAATGAGGCATTAATAAAGTGTTCTCTGTGAAACTGACCGAGAGTAGTTTCCAGATAGTTGTGTGTCCCCCTCGATCACATTAATGATCACGTTAATGACTACGTTCAGTCAGTAGGCTGGTGTGTAGGTATTGCATTCCTGTGTTGGGAACAGGTGCAGGTTTAAGGAGCTTGCAGAACAAAAACAAAGGCAAACACGAAAGCAAGAGAGAAGCATTACCAACCTCGAGCCGGGGGCCGGGAAGCTTCACTGTCAAATCCACGGCCCTGCTTCTGTGTTTTTGGCCAGGTGAGTTTCATTGCTATAGGCAAGTAGCTAGATCATTCTGTGGTGGGTGTTTGTTCCATTGCTGACCTGTCACGTTTGCGGGAGCGCAAGGACGCATAATGCGGATGAGGGGCTGAGGGTGATTTTGTATGTGCCAGATGGGGGAGCCTGTGATATGGTCTCCCCTGATGGTGGAAGCAACTGGCTTAGAATGTTCTTGAGCTGCAAAAGCATCTCCTCATTACTGTGTACAATTAATTACATGCCACCAGCTTATTGTTTGCTATAAATAGCCACACATTTGTCTTCATTTACATTTTAGAAGGCGTACTCTGCCCAACAAAGCATCACTTTTCACAGGAGCGTGTTGGAGAGATGTCTAAGGGAGATGTGGCAAACCCCTGGTGGGTCTCTGGTATTTTTAAAATAGTAACTCTAGAGGGGCTCCTGGGTGGTTCAGTGGGTTGAGTATCCGACTTCGGCTCAGGTCACGATCTCAGGGTTCGTGGGTTTGAGCCCCGTGTTGGTCTCTGTGCTGATAGCTCAGAGGCTGGAACTTGCTTCAGATTCTGTGTCTCCCTCCCTTTCCGCCCCTCCCCAACTCACAGTCTGTCTCTGTCTCTGTCTCTCTCAAAAATAAATAAAAACATAAAAAAAAGCCCCGGTAACTTGATTATAAAGGATTTCTTTTATTTTAATCATTAGGAATTGTTTTTATTTCTTGTCTCCATCAAGCATACCATTTTCTGAGAAGTGTTGTCCATCAAACACTTTCTTCCCATTTTAATTAAAAACAGCAGCCATAATTCATAAGTTCTAATCAGGTAATAAAATTATAGCTAAGAAAGAAAAAAAGAGTGATGTTTTAGTTAGGCTTTTGTTGACTTTTTAGAGATAGTAAGTGCAATTCCCATTAATTATTCTTTAAAAAACAGTGACAAATAGTGAAATAGTGAAAGCTCTCCAGCTTTTATTAACGCCTTCCTGGGCATGGGGGTCCAGGCATCTTAGACCAGGCAACTCACAATTGCCAGTGTTCTAGCATTACATAGGTGTTATATTATGATTGATGGTCATTATACTTACAATTTATATTTTTATATAAGAATTTTCTTGTATTATCTTATTTAAGTAATCAGAGTAGTTCCCTCAGGTAAAATTCTTAAAAATTTGTTTGTTTATTTAGAGTTGCAAGCAGGGGAGAGGCAGAGAGAGAGGGAGGGGGGAGAATCCCAAGCAGGCTCCATGCTTTCAGCAGAGCCCAGTGTGGGGCTGGAACTCATAAACTGTGAGATCATGACCTGAGCAGAGACAAGAGTGGGACACTTAACTGACCAAGCCACCCAGGTGCTCCCTTCATGAACCCACAAACCCATGAACCCATGAACCATGAGATCCGGACCTGAGCAGAAGTTGGACGCTTAAGCGACTGAGCCTCCCAGGCTCCCCAAAGAAAGGAATTAAAAACAGAGAAGAGAGATGCAGGAAAAGAAAGAATCAGAAGATGGATAAAGAGACAAGAGAGTGGACACAAGGGGCCAGGGGAAAGGAAGAGGGATGTTACTATGTATTTAGGGAGGAGGGAACTGTGGCAGTGATAGGGAAATATCTGTTATAGGATGGCCCACAGGACTGATAGGGCAACTCCAGTCCCTGTCTGAAGACACCCTTGCGGGTTCTCCTTCCCACCTTGCTTGCCACACGCACCAAATTACCACTAATCAGGAATGCTGAAGTAACAGACTATACACTGTCCCCTCTGCTTATGTTTGGGGTGCAGACCGGTGGAGAATGATCTCCTCTGATACCACCGGTGTAAAATAAACCTCCTGCCTTCCAAGATCTCCGAGTGCTGCTTGGTTCCTCTGCTGGGTGATCCAGACCAGTTTCCCTAACAAGAAGAATCACACCTACCAGCAAAATGGAAGTCAGTGGGCGCACACACACACACACACACACACACACACACACACACACACAATTTCAAAAATGCCTAAAATGTATAAATAAAAATTCTCATTCATTTATTAAAACATGGAAAGCTTTACTTTTTATTGCTTTATTGAAATATGTCATGTACCTTACGATTCACTTAATACTGTTCAGCCCCAAAAGACCTTGTACCCATAAGCAGTCCGTCCCATTGCCCTCCCAACCCCAGTCTTAAGCAGTACTAATCTACTTTCTCTCTGTCTAAATTTGCCTGTTTTGGACACTTTCTCTAAATGCATTCATACAATACCTGGTCTTCTGTGATGCACTTCTTTTTTTCCTTCCCACTTTACTGAGGTTATAATCGACAAGAGAAACTTTGTATATTTAAGGTAATGTTCTGACACACATATGCATTGTAAAATGATTACCACAATCAAGTTGATAAACATATCCATCACCTCACAGAGTTAAGGTTTTTTGTTTGTTTGTTTTGGCATGTATGGCAGGAAAACTTAAGATCAACTCTTGTAGAACATTGCAAATATATGATACAGTATTATTAACTATAGTTACCACACTGTTCATCAGATCTCCAGAACAACCCTTAGTCGATCGATTAATCTATGGAAGTGACTGTCCACTAGTATTATGAGGGATAAAATTTAGTGATGAGAAGTTTATGGGAATTATATCATCTAGTGGAAAAGAAGTGTTAGGAGCTGTACAACTTTGTGTTTATGATTTGTCTTGTTTTAAGAAATCCTACAAAGGAAAATGAAATGCATCAAGCTGGTAGAGTAAGAAGAATCTTTATATTCCAAAACTATTCTTTTTTCATCAAAGTATGTTTGGCGGGTATCTTCTGAAGTATAGATGCTTGGTACATTTACATGTGAACTGTGATCAGTCAGAAATAAGACATCTGGGAAGATGTGTGATTACATATGTCATTTCGTTCAATATGAAGTTATTACCCAAACTACAAAGTAATTGGGTGTATTTTAAGAACCTATTTTACCAGGGTTAAATGAAAGTATCTCTGCTTCTCCCAAGTTATGTCATTTACAGTTAGCTACATATGTTTCCTTTTAAAGTTAAGTGAAATGGTAATATATGAGATGGGTTCTCGGACTGTGTGGTATTATATCCTATCAGTGGTGCAGTAAATCAAGTCTGGGCAATATTACTTGAAGTATGTTCATAATTCACATTATATTCATGCTTGAATTTGCAGGCCACCTTGACACAGATCCAAATATAAATATTTTTGTAAATAACTGAAGTACCTAATTCAATCACATTCACTTAGATGGTCATGTATGAGTAATTCTCATTCTGATAATTATATATGAGTAATCATGATATTCAGAATCATAGTGTGGTTAACTATCTAAATTAGATAGAAAGAAGTATCTATTTTGGACTGTGTAGAACAAGTTTCATTTAGCACTGAAAGGTCAGGCTGAAGACATTTTTAAATGGCACTTCCAAAAACTGCTTTTATTGCCAAAAGACAGCAAGAAATGCATTTCTCCACGTAATTTCGAATGTAAAAAGGAAATCAAAGAAATAAATGTCAGTGTCATCTTTTATCTTTTAGCCGAATGTCACTGATCAGCATGAATCTTTGCCAAAGTGTCTTCATTAATAGCTTTGGAAACTGTCATTTACTCCAAAGTTATCATGGTTGTGGAGATGGCAGGACAAGGTGTTTGCGTTCTTTTTGAATGGTTTCACTTCCCCTGTGGGTTCCCAGAGATGCCTTTTCAGATTTCTGACTTTTATTTGGCTGAGGTAGAAAACAAAAAGTTACGTGAAGACTTGTTTTGAGAATGCCCTTCTGTGAAAACAGTTACACTGTGAGAAGTGGTTTGTTTAAGGAACCCACAATAGTTCATAGACACCTGTGAATGTCTGTATTAAGTAGCTAAGGAGAAGGTACGTAGCTTCAGTCACTGGCCATGTCTGTCTTTCAGCCCAGTTTCTTTTGGCCAAGAAAGGTATTAGCAGTGCTAGGAATAGTATCATTTATGCCTACGGTTTCAAAAACACAATAGGACAGGGAGAGCCTTTAGCCACAGTTTGCTAGACTACCACAAGATGGGGCTAAATTATAAACAAGACAGCTAATTTTGGGATCTATGAGAGCAAGCAGTTACCTAGTTTTATTTTTGCTATTGTTGCTGCTGTTGGGAACGGGCATGAGTTTGTAGCAATATAACGCTTACAAATTTTAACTGGCATTTGAAATATTTTAAAACAATTCTGGAAGAAGTATTTCTTCTTCCTAAATGATCTTAATTTTAGTGGATGCGTATAATTTTTTCTTGCCAAATAGTGAGTTTGAGTTCTTGCCTTGAATTCTTGTACTGACTATGTATCTGCATGTGTAACATAAAGTGGTACTTCTAAAGAGATTTTTATAGCATTCCTTAACATACAATAACTCTTCCTAGCCTTCCTTTCTTTCCCCATTCCTTCTCCTTCTCTTTCCTTCTTCTCCCTTCCCATCCCTCCTCCTCCTCCTCCTCCTTCTTTTTCTGTCTCCTTTTCCATCTGTCTCCCATTTTTACCAGATGACTAATATGCTAAGGATGTTTTTTCATTTCCTATATCTCCTCCCACAACTGTGAATGAGAAGGCTAAGCTAGACATGCTTAGATAGAACTGAAGGGATTTTCTGGGTTGTATGTATCCGAAGGATTTGGGATCTTCTCTTATGTGTCAAATGTCGATGGAAATCAAATTGTATCAATAATCATTCATTAATCAACCACCCATCAAACACCAACTCTGAACTAGGTATTATCCTGTATATTAAATATCATTAGTTACTAAGTGTTAAGTGTGTATTACTTAATTATAGCTATTAAGTATACCTTAAGTTAATAAGACAGACATGAATTCTTTATAATCAAGTTTTTGTACATGCACAGAAAAATTTTCAGTTTGATGGCTTCTGACAAATATATTTACCTATAGGAGTAACCTTCGAGTCCAGATATAAGACATTTTCATCACCCTAGAAAGTCCCCTCACGTCCCTTCCATTGATTTCAAGGCAGTTCCCCCTGAGCACCCCCTACCTGCAGCACCCATTCTGATTTCTATCCCTATAGATTAATCTGGCTTCTTCTTGAACTTCATATAAATAGAATGCGATTTTTTATGTGTGACTTGTTTCACTCAGCATCGCATTTTTGAAGTTTATCCATGTTGTTGGGTGAATCAATAATGTGGTTTTTTTTATTGTGAGTAATATTCTATCATATAAATGTACCACAAATTGCTTGTGCATTCTACTGTTGATGGATGCTTCAGTTGCTTGTATTTGACTACCATGAATAAGGATGCTATGACCATTCTTGTGCACATTTTTTTGCAGACATATAGTTTCATTTCTTTTGGATATATACCTAAAAATGGAATGGCTGGGTTCTAGTATAGATGTATTTTTAACTCTACAAGGAATTGCCAAATAGTTTTCCAAGGTGTTTATACTATTTTATACTCCTGACAATAATAGAAGAAGTTTCAAGTTGCTCTACATCTTTAGCAACATCTAGTACAGCCAATGGTAATTTGAAGCATGCTAGGGGTGCAAAGTCGTATTTCATTGTGAAGATGTGCACCTGACTCAGTTGTCAACAATGCTACCATAGCCCTGGAGGGCATGGTGGGAAAACTTGGGAGATCGGGTGTGAAAAGAGGAATCTTGGAGAGAAAAAAAAACCAAAGTGACATTGGGAAGAGATTTTGTGCTAAGAGCAGACAGGTGATCAGAGGCTTTCATTTTAGCCAGCTAAGTAAGAGAGGTAAGAGCCATTTAAAAGTGCAGGTGGGAGCCCATACCTCAGGTATGCAGTGCATTTAGCTCTGTGCAGCCCAACTGATAGTTGAAACTTTACAAACTGTCTACATGATAGTGGGATGTTGGAATTAGAACAGCCCAGAACCTATTCTTGGTCTTATTCTTATGGTACCATAACATACTGGTCATAGTCTGTTAGAGTAATTAAACCCGCTTGTAGAAGACACTTCATCCTGAAGAGTTTTCTAATATTAAATATACTATTCACACTTCACCCCTTTACAGAGACTCACTTGTGGATGGGACCTTCTGTTTTGAAATCATCTTTTATCATAGCTGGGAAGGGGGCTTTCTGTAGATCTTCTCATAGTAAGGTGAATATAATTTATACTTAAAGGAGAATATAGAATTTATTGCTACCATAGATCATCAAAACATCTTGGTGGACTTTTATTGGTCATAGATATGATGGAGCTAGTATATTTAGATCTTGGCATTAAAAAAATCGCTCATCACTGTACTTATATTTCACAATCTTAAATGTTAAATTCTGAATTTTAAAATGTGCCAACCAACTTTATAAAAAATAAACATTTAATTTGGGATAATTTTAGATTTATAGGAAAGTTATGAGGATAACACAAGGGTCCCATACACCCTTCACCCATGTTTCCCTAATGTTAACAATGTACAAGGTGCATTTGTTAAAACTAAGAAATAATACTGATATATTACTGCTAATAAACATAAGATTTTATCTGGATTTTGCCAGTTTTTCTAATTTTTTTTTTTTAACGTTTATTTATTTTTGAGACAGAGAGAGACAGAGCATGAATGGGGGAGGGGCAGAGAGAGAGGGAGACACAGAATCGGAAGCAGGCTGCAGGCTCTGAGCCATCAGCCCAGAGCCCGACATGGGGCTCGAACTCACGGACTGCGAGATCGTGACTGAGCTGAAATCGGACGCTTAACCGACTGCACCACCCAGGCGCCCCTGGATTTTGCCAGTTTTTCTACTAACGTCCTTTTTTTTTTTTTTTTTTTTTTTTTTGGTTCCAGGACCCAATCCACAATATCACATTGTGCTTAGTTGTCATGTATCCTTAGATACCCTAGATCAGTGACAATTTCTTAACCTTTTCTGGTTTTTCAGGATCTTGATAACTTTTTTTTTTTTAATTTTTTTTCAACGTTTTTTATTTATTTTTGGGACAGAGAGAGACAGAGCATGAACAGGGGAGGGTCAGAGAGAGAGGGAGACACAGAATCGGAAACAGGCTCCAGGCTCCGAGCCATCAGCCCAGAGCCTGACGCGGGGCTCGAACTCACGGACCGCGAGATCCTGACCTGGCTGAAGTCGGACGCTTAACCGACTGCGCCACCCAGGCGCCCCAGGATCTTGATAACTTTGATGAGTCCTGATCAAATATTTTGTAGAACATCCCTCAATTTGCTCATCCGATGCTTTTCACATGATTAGACAGGAGTTATGGTTTTAGGTTACAAATACCACAGAGGTGGAGGGTCCTCATCATATCTTTTCAGAGATAGATGATATCAACATAACTTATCACTGGTGATATTGAGCTTGGTCACTCGGACAAGATGCTACCTGTCATATTTAACCACATGAAGTTACTGTTTCTCTCTTTTCATTCTCTGTTCTTTGGAAGTGGGTCATTAAACTCAGTCCACACTTAACATATGTGTACCTATAGTAGAGGTTGGGGGAGGATGGAGATTGTTTCATGTTTTGGAGCGAGGGAATATCTACTTATATTATTTGGAATTTTTCTGTAAAGAAGATGTATTTTCTATTTATTATCTATCTATCTATCTATCCATCCATCCATCCATCCATCCATGGACTAATGGATATTCATAACTTTATAAACTTTGGGTTATAGTCTAATAATACATTTTTCTTCAAATTCATCTAGTGTTGACCACTGGTCTAATAATACATTTTTCTTCAAATTCATCTAGTGTTGACCACTAGAAGCTATTTTAGGTTGGCTCCAGTGTTCTTTTGCCATACATACCCACTATTTATTTATTTCCTTCCTTTTCAGTGTTTCTTTATTTTTTGGCACTGGAAGATGCTCTAGAGTTGTCTCGTTTTTTCCCTGTGCCAGCCCTAGAATTAGCCCTTTCTCCAAGGATCCCTAGCTCCTTTATTGGAAAATTGTGTATAGAACACCAAGATCAGAGCAGTGAGTGTGCTTATTGATACTGGGGTGTCATTACCTCCAGGCTCTCTCTGAGAACAGAGCTAGGAAATATGTGTACATACACTAAAATATGTATAAACACCTATCCATAATCAGTCTGTCTGTCTATCTATCTATCTATCTTTCTATCTCCATCGATCTATCAGTCTATCATCTATCTGTCCATCCATCTGACCATCCAAAACATGAGTTCATACTTGATGTTGCTGACTCTAATCAAGTACCACAGAGTTTAGCTTAGACTCTTCCCCTTGCTGTTTGTAATTTCTTTTTCTGATAGTAAGAAACCTAGATCCTATTTATCTATCATTTATTCACTTAATGTTTTCAATCCTAGTGGACATGTAAAATAATTTCAGAATGTTAACTGATACTCCTATGGGAAACAAATTTACTAACTTGCATACTGTGTTTATGCACAGTTCTTTTTGTCTCTAGTCTTATTTTCAGTGAAAACACCATTTTACTGTCACTTAGGTAAACCCCTTTTACCCCTACTACCTTCAGTGAGGTTATTCATACATTTTGATTTTAAATAAATTCATTATGCCAGTCATATTTGTATCAAAATGCTTATTATTTTCTCTGTCTCTATTCTTTTGTTTAGTACTGTGTTATATAGTAGATATGTACCCTTTATATTTTCAAGAGATTTTAGTAGAATGGCTAGATATGAATTTGAGGACTGACTCACCTACTTAAAATTCTCTGTGAAATTTAAGTTGTAATATGGACTTTTTCTTCACAGAAGCAGAATGTTTCACAATGGCTTGGGAAATACCTTGGCTTGAATTACCATGGGAAATGCCAATGTTAAGAAAGTCTTGAGATGGATGGGAAATATATACGCTGTGTCCAATCCTCCTGTAGTATTTCTTTCGATGGACATGGGTTCTATGGATTTGGCAAATCATTGACAGAGCATCGGACTAATTTTTCAAATGACTGAATTATATTTTGATGTTTACCTTTTCAAAATAGAATGTATTACTTTAAAACTTTTTGTTTTATTATTTATTTTGAGAGAGAGCGCGTGAGCAGGGGAGACAGACAGAGGGGAGCAGAGGATCTGAAGCCGGCTCTGCACTGACAGCACGGAATCCGATGTGGGGCTTGAACTCAGGAACTGTGAGATCATGACCTGAGCTGATGTCAGACGCTCAACTGACTGGGCCACCCTGGTGCCCCAGAATTTATTACTTTTAATTTCTCATTCTCCTTCAGTATTTTAATCTGAAAACTACCCCTACCACAAGTACTTCTTCCACGAATGTTTAGGCTATTCCTATATTATTTGCCATCTTTTATCTTTTTTTTTAATGCTTCCGTAATGGACTATTTTTTCTTTATCTAGTAAGTCCTCATATTTTCACCACTAAAAAAATCTCATAGAATAAAGCTATAACGGAAGCCTGACTTACATACTCCAAACTATTTTCCAGTTTCCACCAACTGCCAATCTAGCTGGTTAAACCAGATTATAGTTCCCCGATCTTCCTCTAGCATTGCCTGTTTTCCTCCTGTGGTGTTTACTAATGTTGAGGTCTTTGAGACATGCGTTTATTTCTTCCTCTCCTTTCATCATTAATTTTGGGTATCTGGGGGAGGAGGGTTGGTTCTTATTTCCTATCAGTTATTTTTTGTTGTTGTTGCTGGTTAATTTTTTTTCTATGCATTTCTCTATACTGTAGGGCTTTGTTCTTGTTTTTTATTTTTTCTCTTTCTTCACAGATTCTTATCCTGCACATGTCCAGTCTCCTCTGCCATCCTGTGGTCTCTCACTGGATACCCAGGACCTTTGTTTGTTGAGTATCACTTGCCAGAGTAGTTGGGCGATATACATTTGTCCATATAAAAAAGTTATTAGTAGACCCCTCTGTCATGTTTGACTACATCACCCTCCATTCCTAAAATTCTTTGACTTGACATTCTCCTAATTCTTTCTGGTCCTTTTCTGATCGATTTTCCTCTTTCTCCTCTGAGAGTTGTTCTTAGAATTTGGTGTTGCTCAAATATTTTTGTTTCTATTTTCATGATAGTCTCTCTGTGTGTCGGTTTGCTATTGCTGATGTAATAAATTAACTACAAATTTAGTGCCTTAAAACAGCACAAATTCATTCTCTTGAAGTTCTGGAGGTCAGAAGTCCAAAATCAGTTTTGCTGGACTGGGTATCATGAGCCTAGGTATCATGAGGGCTTGTTCCTTCTGGGGGTTTTTAGGGGAATATATATTCTCTTGTCTCTTCCATCTTCCAGCCGCTACCTGTACTCTTCTGTATTCTTCAGCTTGCAGCCTCTTTGTCCATTTTCAAAGTATATCACTCAAATTTGTGTTCCTGTCATCACTTGGCTTTCTTTCCTAGCTCTGATTCCTCCTGCATTCTTACAAGGACCCCGTGATTACATTGCATTTACCCAGATAATCTAGAATAATCTCCCCTGTCTCAAATTCCTTATCTTAATCACATCGGTAAATTATCTTTTGCCATTTAAAGTAACATAGTCATAAATTCCAGTGATTAGGCTATGGAGGTCCTTGACAAGGGCATTATTCAGCCTATCACACTTTTATCAGTCTCTCTTACTCTTTTTTTTTTAAGTTTTATTTGTTTGTTTTTGTTTCTTTTCTTTTCTTTTCTTTTCTTAGAGAAAAAGAGAGAAAGATGGAGAGAGAGGGGAAGAGAGAATTCCAAGCAGGCTGAATGCTGTCAGTGCAGAGCCTGACGCAGCGCTCAGTCTCACCAAGAGTTAGATCATGGCCTGAGCCAAAATCAAGAGACAAGGCTTAACCACCCAGGCACCCTAAGTCTCCTTTATTCTTATGGTTTTGATTAAAACCCAAATGCTAATAATTTCCGTTATCCACATGTCCTATCCAGTTACCTTTCCTGCATTCAAGGTCCATACATCTCACTGCTTGCTAGACATTTTCATCTGAATCTATTTCAAATTCAATTATAAGAAAGAGACCTTATCATCTTCACCAGACCGTGTCCTTTTCCTGTGTTCTTTATATCAGTTGACAGTCTCCAAAACTGAAACATGGGGTCATTCTTAAATCTCAGCTCTCTCTCAGTTCCTGTATTAAATCAGCCACTGTGTCCTCCTAACTTAGATTCTCTACACTTGTCTAATCTTTCTCCTTTATCTTTATTTTCAATTATCATTTCCCTCATTTGCAAAATGGTGTGATAGTGTATAATTCTTGTAAGCACTATTATGCCAACTTTACAGATAAAGAAATTGAAGCATAGGGAGATGAGGGCCCGTGTATGGTTACCTAGTGAGGGAGTTGGGATTTAACTGTGATGTCCACTGTGAAACTCAGTTTAGACATCTTTATCTCCAAGAAGGTCTTTAGACCTTCTTTTTCTCCTAAGTTGTATTAGGTACCTCTTTGTAAATCCTGTGTGATCTCCATTATTAAACCTACCATTAAAAGATGTTTATCATAGGGCATCTGGGTGGCTCAGTCGGTTAAGTGTCTGTCTTCAGCTCAAGTCATGATCTCAGAGTTGGTGAGTTTGAGCCCCACGTCGGGCTCTGTGCTGACAGCTCAGAGCCTGGAGCCTGCTTTGGATTCTGTGTCTCCCTCTCTTTTTCTACCCCTCCCCTGCTCATTCTCTGTCTCTCTCTGTCTCTCAAAAATAAATACACATTAAAAAAAATGTTTATCAGTTTGTGTGTCTGTTTCTTCCAAGGGGATTTAAAAAAAAAAAAAACTGTATTGCTGGGTCCTTGAATAAAAAGACTGTTTTATACTCCTTTTTGTTTACAACACCAAGTACAGTGCATGACACAAAGTATTACTCAATAAATGCTTGCAGATGAAGGAATGAATTAGCAAATATATGTTGGTTTTATTATTTTTTCTCAATAAAACCAGAAACATTCTTTGTGTTTTCTGCATGAAGCCATTATCTCTAAGTCTTTAAGTAATAATCATAATAGAGGTAATTACCATGCTGGAGAAAAGACAACTTAATTCTATCCTTGATATGGATTCCTGTTTTTGTAAGGAATTGCTTTATACAAAATAATAAAAATAAAATAAATCATGAAATTAATGTTAAATAGAACAATGCTTTCATTACCCTTCAGAAAGCATTTTCTACTTTTTTCCTGGTTTAAGTAAGCTGCAAGTATAATGTAGAGCAAATGTAAAAAATCTTTATTCACATAATTTAAATTCCTCAGAACTAACTAATGGTGGAAATGAATTCTTTTTCTGTTTGTGTTGGTATCCATTCAAGCATGAATGCATCTATAATTTGTTCTCAGTTATCAATTTACGTAACAGGAATATGTCTCTTTTGTAGCTTAGAAACTGGGTAGCAAATACCTTGGAAAAAAAGATTATTTTTCTTTGTGAAAAAAATGTATAGCTTTACCTCAGAACATTGGAACTCACCACGGTAGAATACCAGCGTGTCACTGATTGCTGTATGCCAGTGAATTTGAGTGACAGTCTGACTTTGCCAGTGCTGACGCTTACTCAATTCCCAAGTGTATGAAGACTATTATGATCTATTTTATAAATTGACACTTTTTTAGTGATTAATATTGAATTCCCTTTAAATCTGGCCAGATTGCACAGAAATTATGTCATTTGTATAATAAGAAAACTTTTTTTTTTTTTTTGCTAATGGAAAACTACCAACAGAAAGCAAACAGCAAAGAGCAAAGGTGTTCATTTTCGAAATAGGACACCAAATAGAGCAGGAACAACTGAGGAAGAAATTCTGCTAAGATAACTGGAAATCAAGGACACTGAGAATCTATGACCTCATCAGTCTGGAAACAATTAATTTTATTATGGTTCATTACATAACCTCCTAAAGAAACAACCACCATATAAACTAAGACAAATGAAGGAGGAGTTGAGAGCTACAGATAGAGAACAAGTTGAACATTTTCCTTTAGTAGCTTTAATGCTATTTTGGTTTTGCAAATACTTTAGTTATCCTGTGAAAAGAACACTTTAGAAGCAATTAAGTATGATATTTGGATGGGACATTTGCATTTAAACTTTAATCAAATCTTTGAGGCACTTCTGAACAAAGTTACAAATGGTGGTTACTGCCTTATAAAATGGACAGTGTTTATGGGAAATTTGGGAGATGACTCTTGTTTTCTTGTCAAAGTAGTGAACACTCTCAATTTTGCTGTCTCTGAGTAAAGATCCCATTGCTCATTAATGGGCGGCTCAGTCTCTTGAGCATCTGAATCTTGATTTCGGCTCAGGTCATGATCTCATGGTCATGGGATCCAGCCCCACATCAGGCTCTGTGCTGAATGTGGAGCCTGCTTGAGATTCTCTCTATCCTTCTCCCTCTGTCTCTTCCTCTCTCTCTCTCTCTCTCTCTCTCTCTCTCAAAAAGAAAAGTCTGGTAATTTCAGATACCTGTTTGCTCCTGTTTGGTCCATCTTCACTCCTGTTTGGCCAATATTTGTTGTAGAATTGTATATGTTGATCCCATGATATCCTCCTCCTCTCCCCCAGTTATCCTATAGTCACCATGACAATGATCAGTATTCACACAGCCATCTTCCTATCTCTCTCTCCTCCTCCCTGCCTCTAGAATCTCCAGGTCCTGGCTGATGGTGCTTCCAAAGTATAATCTGCACTGGCTCACTAACTGACAAGAAATGCCTAGAAGCCAATCCTTTCAGTTTGTGTGGATGAACATTCACTTTCAGCTGAGATACCAAAGGGAGCAATCTCACAGTCTTTCTTTCACAGGAAAGGGAGCTGTATTAGATTGAATGTAAGGGTACAATGTATTTGGTATGAGTCAAGGTGAGATGATTTTCTTGACCAATGTGGTTTAGGATCCTTTTCACTGAGTCAACTGCATGACTGTCTTAGGACACCAAAGGAAGGATTTTTGTGTCTGTCTGTTAAGTACAAGACATACCACTGATCCTAACACACAAGTGGTAATTACTGGGTCTTTGGGGGGGTTCCATATTTTAAACAAGTGGTTTCTGTAGAAGGTAACTCTTCTTCCAACTGCTTTATTATGACCGATGTGCTTTGCAAATTGGTCATTTTAGACACTAAGAAAGCTGAAATGGAAAGTTGATGTCCTTTATGGATTTGGATTATATTCTTGGATAATATCATAGGCAGATAATACATAGCAAGTATGCCCCAAATTTGAATGAGATTAAAGAAAGTGGTTGTGTGTGTGTATGTGTGTGTGTGTGTGTGTGTGTGTGTGCATGTGGAGGAGGGAACATCATGAAGAGGCAGCATACTGTAGTTTTAATCATATGCAGCCAATTTCTTGGACAACTGAGGCAGTTTTGCTGATTTATGTTCTTGGAAATAATGGGTTGTAGAGATGAACGGGTAGCTTTTTTTCCACATGTCTAATACAGTCTTAATGTCACCTGCCAGGTAAAACAATTAGAATAATTTTTTTTTCAATGCTTGCCAGAACAATTGGGATAGTAAGGCCTATCCCAATCTGGTCTTTGTTTTCTTATTAAACTTCCCACAATCCCTCAGTATTTATTCTTTGACCCTGTTTGGATTGCGTGCACTGTATTTCTGAACACAAAATACCCTCTCTTCCATGTCCAATTTATTCATTTACATCTTTTCAAATATTACCCATTCTTCAAAGGCCCATTTGGGTCTCATTCCCTTCATATGGAAACAGAGTTTATCTTTCTTTATTTTCTAAAATATTGCAACTTATTTTCCATAGGACAGCTAATCTGGTATATTTTGTAGGGCCATTTAGGTATTGATATTATTTAAGTTTTCCTTTTGCTTTTTAGAGTGTAAATTCTCCAAAAGTGGAGACCATATTTTGTCTTTATAATGTCCACTGTTCTTGGCTTAATAATATACTTTTAAAATATGCATTAAGATGAATGGACATGGATGAATTAACTTCTCCATAATGGTCATGTGTAGGGGGATTAATGCAAGTCTATTCTTACTATCTGAGAAAACAACCAAATAATATCCTTTACAATTAATGAGCTAAACTTTTTTTCCTTTCCCAAGGGAGTCTTTCTTAGAAACAGTATTCTACTATAGGACTATGAAATGAGATTTTGCAGTGCTAAGAGCTCTACCTGTGATTAACTATGTGCCGTTGAACCATGGACAGGTCTTTCAATCTCTGAACGCCTTTGTTTCTCTATCAACAAATGCCATAAAGTTCTTTCTTTCCCCTGCGTGGCAGTAGATGTTATAGGGAATAATGAGCCCTACCTTTGCCTTTCCTGGCCTTATCAACAAAGAATACTTACCAAGATTTCAGGGTCAGTTTTTACAAGAAAAAACATAAAAAATTCTTTAACAAGTATTTCATAAGGTAATACTGTTCTGCTACACTATTGGCATACACAATCTTTGGTAAAAAAGATTATATGTATAAGAAATATTAAAAGCAAATATTTTATGTGTCTTTCCAAATTATTTAATTTCTTACTAGGCATTCAAAGCTTTAGTTGATAGACAATTAATGCGTTAAACTATGAAACATTTTTAAATCATAGAATAATGCACTGTTAATCATACTTAAGGTAATATTCTGTACACAAATTTATTACATTAGAAAATGGCATTAAAATGCATAACTTTCTTTTTTTTAATATGAAATTTATTGTCAAATTGGTTTCCATACAACACCCAGTGCTCCTTCCAACAGGTGCCTTCCTCAATGCCCATCGCCCACTTTTCCCTCTCTTCCCCTCATCAATCCTCAATTTACTCTCAGTTTTTAACAGTCTCTTATGGTTTGGCTCCCTCCCCCTCCAAGTTTTTTTTTTTCCTTCCCCTCCCCAAGGTCTTCTAAGTTTCTCAGGATCCACATAAGAGTGAAAACATATGGTATCTGTCTTTCATAATTTTCATTTTACACTTGTAAGCTCTTAATGTCTATTTACTCAGAGTCTGTAATCAAGATAACGGGCAAGCTTTTTTGAGAACTTTGGAAGGGCTGAGCAACCACGGTCATAGTTCCCAAGTTGCACAGCAACAGATTCCTGGGATGCTGTCATGAATGCACAGGGGTGCGGAGAGAGAGTTTAAAAACCCAAGGGAAAAATGCCTATACTTAACATCTGTTAAAAACTGACCAGACTGTTAGCTTTAAGTAGTTTACGGTTTTAATATTGGATTGAGCTACATCATTTCGATCATTTCATACATTTGTGAGGCTGGGTTTTTGGGAAGTTGCTGTGATAAAAAAGTGAAAAGCACAGGAAAATCAGTGTGGAACAGGGTATGAGGGTGGCACCGTTGTCTCCTCACTGGGTTTGAGAAGGTGTGCGGTGCTCAACCTCATTATTAGTTAGTTTAAAAATGAATTAAATAATTAAAATTACTTAAGAAATATTTTTTTGTTCGTGTTACACATGTTTTTAAGTGCTACCAGATTGTTAAGTTGTGAATGCTTATTAAATTGTTTGGGTGCAGCTACCTTACAAATTGAATTGTTGCGTATTTCTTTTGGTCTAGGGTGCTATCAAAATTACTTAGAAAAGCTAAAAACCAAGAAAATTTGGGACTTCTGTTCTTTGAGATCAAAGTGCAAAGGCTTTTGGATCGAGCAAGGATAGGTCCAGTTTACGTGTGTATAACCTGGACGGAGACAGAGTCACTTGTGGGGTCTTAGGACAGAGGATGTGTGCGTACACAGTTACATGGTTCTTGTTTGGCAACAAGGATTTCTCTGTATTTGGCCCTGATAAGACTTACTGTGAGTTAGAGAAATGGAACGTTTTCTAGTTCACGGTGGTGGTATGGATGCCCACTGATTTTGGTCCACCAAAAAGAGGAATTAATGCTGTCACTCTAAGGCGAACTGTCGGGAATGAGTAAACATATGTTTTATTTGAAAGGTTTCAAATCTTTTGGTGGGGAAGTGTTTTAGAATTATTTTACCACTGTTTTTTATGCTTGAAGTGATCTGTTCATTGCTGAGGTCACTCATTGCAAAATCAACCTTGAAATGTTTTTCAGAAATGATAATAGAATGAGTATAAATTGTGCTTTCTTAATTTCTTAAACAGTTTGTTCCTATTAATTATTTTAAGGGATCTAAGTACATTGCCATTTAACCATTGATAGTGATATTTTGCAACTATTTACTTTATATCTTGTGACAAGGGTACAACATTTCATTCTTAATGCTAATACTTTTAAGAATTCTGATATTTATATAAAAATTGGATTTTAAAAGAATAGAGTCTTTGTTTTAAGATACTGATTAAATAACAGATTGCATAATCATGACAAATTGGGCATATTTAAGTAAATGTCTGTTAACATTAACAAGGTTATATCAAGATACTCTTACTGATAATTCATACTTATTATTGCTAGCTGTCAAGCTTAATAAGTTGCAGACAGGAAGATATGATTCCTTTCTATAATATAATAAAGCAGACAGAGGAATTAGGTTATGAAAAGACAGGGAGACGGTGAACATCTAACCAAATACAATTGAGATGAAATTTTTTTTTTTATCCATTTAATCCTGTGGACCATGTTCACGGCAGCTTTGTATAAGGAGAAGATCTTAGGCAGTTACAGAAAGGATTTGCTGAGGAATTGCATTCTCAGAAAGGATACAGTGGGGAGGAAGAATAGAAGATGGCCTTATGATGTGCAAGGAGAAATTTTTCTAGGCACAGGGTATGTCTGGAGTGAAAATGAGTAACTACACACAAGTAGAAACATTATAAAATACTGGGGATTGATCATAGCCTGGAGAGTTTAATCGAGAGGTGAGGGGTCTGATCCCAGGGAGGTTAAGCAAACTTGCTTGTGGCTAGTTATTAGCAGAGCAGCTTCTAGAACGTGGAGATGCTGCACCCATCAGTGGTTTTCCATGACACTTTGTGCCAGGGAATAATTCCAACATGTTAATTGTGTATGCAGTATTTATTTGTAATGCAATAAACCACTCACATTGTGATTTTAATGCATCAGATTTGTTTTTCTCTGTGTTTTTAGGACATTTGAGGACACTTACAAGAAGCAGTCAGGAAACGTGTTTTAGTAGAGAAAGCACAGGCTTAGCATTCAGGGCTGGAATTATGACTAATATTTATCAGCTCCATGACCCTGGGGAAGACATTTAAAGTCTCTGTGCAAGAATTTTCATATCTGGGAGTACCTGGGTGGCTCAGTTGGTGAAGTGTCCAGTTTTTGGTTTCGGCTCAGGTCATGATCTCACGGTTCATGAGTTTGGCCCCCGCATTGGGCTTCACCCTGGCAGTGTGCAGCCTGCTTGGGATCTGTCTCTCTTCCCCCCTCCCTTGCTCATGTTCTCTCTCTCTCTCTCTCTCAAAATAAATAAACTAAAAAAAAAAAGAATTTTTATATATGTGAAAGTGGGATGATACGTCCTAGTGTGGCACTGAAAAAAATTACATGAAGCTAATGAAGAGATCCTGGTCCTTAACAGGTTCTCAACAAATGTTAATTCAACTTTGCTTATATAGATCTGGAAAGCAAAGGTTTGGAAATAATTTGGAAGGTAAAGGTATGGGTACAAGGTGGAAAGAGGTATTTAGGAAAATTTTTACAGGCTACAGTGGACCACAATAGAATCATTAGTGAGAAAATATTGCTCTTATTAGACCTATAAGGGCAATACTGTGGTCTACAAAAACATGTAGGCAAGGGCACACTAATCTTAAAATATAGTCTTCACTTAGTATCTGAAAAAGAATCCTAACTTAAGTAAAGTGTGCAGAGAGCTAATGATGCTGAAGACACAGAGGCTGGGAATTATAGGAGGCGTTGACTTATAGGGTCTTTCCTTAGCAGAAGATAGGTTTCTGCAATGCATGATGGAGAATGCAAAACCACTTAGAGCCACGTAGGAAAGAGAGCGTAGTCTGCCAAAGGCACCAAAAGACACTGCTTTCTTTCCCTTTTCTTGCTTTCTTGGAAATGGTAGCATCAAAAAGTAGCCATCCCACTCATAACTCATGAGTATCTTTCTGGAACAAATTCTACTAAACGTTGCATTAATTTTATTTCTTGCCTTCTACCTCCCCCCACTGCACGCCCCCCTCCCCCACCTTTTCTTTTTTTGAGTATCGAGTGCTTTCTCCCTTAGGGATGGTTTCATAATGTAATGGAACCATAGGATGATGGATTGCATTGTCTTCCATGCGTCTATATATGAACAAAGCAGATGGTTCTTCTCAATTTGATATTATCCTTAATATTTAGTTTTACTTGCAAAGTTATGCAAAACTATGAAGTATAATATCTCCACTCTTATTTGTTCACAAACTTGCAAGAAAGTATTTTTGCTCTCTTTTAAAAAGGAAAGTATGAGAAAGTGGGAGGTATAGACAGATCTCATTCAGGGAGATCTGTACCTAGGGTTAAAACTACAGGGATTGAGCGTGTGTGTGTGTGTGTGTGTGTGTGTGTGTGTGTGTGTAATTTTCTAGGTTAGGGATCCAGAAATGCTTGCCCTAGTTAAGAATTCAGCAGCTACTATATTTCATTAGAGAACTTGCTTTAATGTTACATGTACAGTTCCTCTGAGGCACCAGATTTATGTAAAGACTGACTCCAGGGAGAGATTTCATCAGACTTCTGATAGTAGGCAAGAGATCTGCTCCAGGGAACACTTATGCAGATGTTACAGGTTTTCTTTCTGGAGACTTAGATGGATGAAAAGAAATTAAGAAAGAGTTTGAGGTTCAAAAAGCAAAGAATTTGGGGAGCAAGGACTGATTGTAGTTTTTATTTGAATTTGACAGACGTGAGTTTTTAAAAAATTAAAAAAAATTTTTTTAATGTTTATTAACTTTTGAGGGACAGAGAGAGACAGAGCGTGAACAGGGCAGGGGCAGAGAGAGAGGGAGACACAAGGTCCAAAGCAGGCTCCAGGCTCTAAGCCGTCAGCACAGAGCTGGATGCAGGGCTCAACTCATGAACCTGAGATAATGACCTGGCTGAAGTCAGGTGCTTAACTGACTGAGCCACCCAGGCGCCCCAGATGTGACTTTTTAAAACTACTTCTCTAGGAAGGATGAACATCAAATTAAATGGAAAATGTAAGTGAAAGGAGTTTATAAATGACCATGCTGTATATGAAGCTAAGGCATACACAACAGTTTTATGTTTAAAGGGGGAAAGAGTCACTATCTTAATTAAGGTGGAGAATCTGCTTGCTTTTAAAAAATATTTTGGAGCATTCTTCCCTTTTTTAAATTGAGGTACAATTGATATATGACATATTAGTTTCAGGGGTACGAGCTAATAATTTGAGTTTTGTATGCATTACAAAGTGATCATCACAGTAACTCTAGTTACCATCCATCACCGCATTTGACCCCCTTCACCCATTTTACCCACTCCCACCTACCTCCCCTTCTGATAACCTCCAATCTGTCCTCTGTATCTATGAGATTTGTTCTTTCCCTTTGTTTTGTTTTTTAGATTCCACATATAAGTGAAATGAAAGTATTTCTCTTTCTTTGTTGGACTTATTTCACTTAGCATAATATCCTCAAGGGCCATTCATGTTGTTGCAAATGGCAAGATTTCATTATTTTTTATGGCAGAGTAGTATTCAAGTATATATCTATAACTGTCTATAACTCTATCACATATTCTTTATTCACTCATCCTTTGGTGGACACTTGGGTAGCTCCCATATCTTGGCTACTGTAAATAACACTGCAGTGAACATAGGGGTGTATGTATCTTTTCATATTAGTATTTTTGTTTTCATTGGATAAATGTCCAGAAATGGATTAGCTGGACCATATGGTAATTCTACTTCTGGTTTTTTTGAGGAACCTCCATACTATTTTCCATAGTGGCTGCAACATTTTGTATTTCCACCAACAGTGTACAAGGGTCTCTTTCTCCAAATCCTCTCAACACCTGTTGTTTCTTGTCTACTTTGATAATACCATGCTTAATAACAGGTATGAGGTGATAACTCACTATGGTTTTGATTTGCATTGCCATGATAATGAGTGATGTTGAGCACCTTTTCATGTGTTGGCCATCTGGACGTCTTCTTTGGGAAAATGTTTCTTTAGGTCCTCTGCCCATTTTTAATTGGATTGTTTTGTTTTGGCTATTAGATGCTAATCTCTTGGTAGATATATGCTTTACAAATATTTTCTCCCATTTAGAAAGTTGCCTTTTCATTTTGTTGATGGTTTTCTTTGCTCTGAAAAAGGTTTTTAGTTTGATGTAGTCCCACTTGTTTGCTTTTGGTTTTGTTATCCTTGCTTATAGAGTTAGATCCAAAAATTCATTGGTAAGACCCATGTCAAGGAACTCACTGCCTATGTTTACTTTGAAAAGTTTTATGGTTTCAGGTCTTATATTCATGTCTAATCCGTTTAGGGTTAATTGTGGTGTATGGTGTAAGATAGCAATCTAGTTTCATTCTTTTGCATGTGGCTGTCCAGTTTTCCCAACACCATTCAAATGTCCATTCCACATTGTGTATTCTTGCTTCCTCCGTTGTAAATTAGTTGACCAGGAGAATCTGCTTTCTTAAGGAGTGTTTTCCAATGCTTGATCAATCTGAAACGAGTCCTTGGGTGCCCTCTCCAGCCTCATAAACAAACCAAGTATATTCCTGTATTTCCCTTTTCCATTGGGAAATGATGCTTTAAGGAGTTTATTGAAGCACGGTGTATCCAGCAGGGCTAGATTTGTGGGTATGAGTCTTTGAAAAAAAATCAGAGCACAAACTCTTCATTTTCAGTAGACTACTCTTTCCTAAAGTGTTTGGATTCCTTACACTAGGCCTAAGCCTTAAAAAATTTTTTTATGAGAATCGATTATGTTTCCTTTAAAAATGTTAATTCAACTATAGAACACAGCATTTTGAATCCTACTCCTGAACAGAAATACAAAGGAAACTGTTGAAAGTAGTGGAGATGATCTATTGTCTATATTTAGGCCTCCATTTGTTTATAGTTTAAAGATCAGTGGGAAAATCATGATGAAAGGCAGGGTAATTTATACAGAAAATCATAAGACCCCTTCATCTGGCTAGGTTCTATAAAGAGTCTTTGATTCAAATGGTTCACACAAAGCGGAAATGTTCCAGTGGTTCAAAGTTCTTTCTGGCAATAAACTTGCAGTGTAAACAGGAAGACTACTTAGGCCTCTTGTGAATTTTAGAAACAGAAGATACTTATTGCTTTGCACCCAGTCATTTTTACTTTGAAACATGAGTTGGAATGTTTAGTAAAAGTTCTGGTTTTAAGTTCAGTGCACAGGTATTTCCCTTAGCGTAGAAATACGTGTGTGTGTGTGTGTGTGTGTGTGTGTGCACTCGCTCAAAGCAGTACTTGGTTAAAAGAATGAAGGGCGTATGCCATTTAGCATCCTTAATGGAAGCTATAAAATCCTGTGACTCTGAAGAACTGGCCAATTACTTCATTAGTACTAAAGAATTAAGAACTACAGCTTGTGCTGTGATGGATACCGCACAGCAAGATTATTAAACAGTTTCTCCCAAGTTGGAATAATGTACTTTTCAAAGGCACCATCCGTTGTATTTCATGGGAAAAACAAGGACTAGAGAAGCTTTTTAGCAAAACTGATGACTATTCTTTATGATAGAAGGTATAATTTGTGTCTCATTTCCAGTGGAAACAAATACATATAAGATTAAATGAGGTAATGGGAAAATCAACAGTAGATGCACCACACGATCAAATGAAAAATAGCAACAATAATAATTATATGTAATAATTACTATAATTATAATAATCATTATTGTTTTATTTATTTTTTACAAGTTTTTATTTATATATATTTTGAGAGAGAGAGCAAGAATGGGCCGGAGGGGCAGAGAAAGAGAGAGAGAGAGAGAGAGGGAGAAAGAGAAAGAATCTCAAGCAGGCTCCTAGCTGTCAGTGGAGAGCCCAATGCAGGGCTTTATCTCACGATCTCACCAACCTTGAGATCATGACCTGAGCAGAAATCAAGACTCAGAAGCTTAACCAACTGAGCCACCCAGGCCCATATTATTATTTTAAAAGCAAGACCTGAATTTCCTGTACTAGGATAACCTATGCAGTTAGGAACTTATTCAGCAGGTTCAGAAAGAGTACATATATTTTTGAAGGCGAGCATGTGAGAGTACACACTTTTTATAACTTTAACGTCTACTTAAAATCTGAGAAGAAGGGATGTCCTGAATTAATTGAGTGGATTTTCCCAAAATATAAAAGGAGACCTCGAATAGCATTTATACTTATTTGGGTCCTCATAAACAACTGGGAAGATTTAGAGTTAAAATCAAATTGGGGTTGGACATATAGCAAAGGTTTTTTTGTCGTGTGTGTGTGTGTGTGTGTGTGTGTGTGCGCGCGCGCGCGCGCCTGTGTGTGTGTTTCAATACACAAACAGCCCACAAATTCATCTGCCTTCACCTTGGAAGGGCCAGTTCTTTAAACAAAAACACCACCAAAAGCACTTTGGCATGTGCACCCTTGAGGAGCTAAAGCTAGAGCCCCTGAACTTTTCTTTCCAGGCGAGTGGAGGTGGGGAGCGTGCTCACCTGCTCTGCCGCACGGGGAAGCACAGCCCGGGACCCCTCTTTTTGGTGACTCTCTTATTTGCCCTTTTTGTCCCCCATCTCTTCCCTAATGTCCGAACAAGTCCGACGCTTTTCAGGAGCTAACAAGCAGGCGCAATGGGGCCAGGCTCTGAGGGCGGCTGCTGGTTTGCCACGAGGCAAGCTTTGGAAGGAAACAGCTCCACCGCAAACTCGCGGCAAGAGATGTGCTCGCGCCCTGGCCGGTCTGCTCCTGGGCTTTGAAAGGCCTTTCTCTCCATCCTCCCTCAGCTTTCCGAGCGGCATGCCAAGTGCACAGAGATCGCATGTGTAGCGCAAAGAGCAGGGAGACTGCGGGGCCTGGAATCACTCCCCGGTGTCCCCCGGCCGGGTCCTAGGTAGCGGAGTGTGCAGAAAACTGTCCCCCCCGGTCCGCGACGCCGGCGCGCGCGGCTGCAGGTCGCAGGCGGAGCTGTCCAGCACTCGTGCGGAGCCGGCGGGAGCCCGGAGCCCCGCGCGCCCCAGCCCCGCGGACGCGCAGCAACAGGGCTCTCGCCCGGCAGAACCTTGTCCTCGTTAGCTGCCTCCCGGCCCTGGGCCCGCTCCGAGCCCCCGCGGCCTCGACCGAGGCGAGCACTCCGCCCCGCGAGCTGCTCCGGAGGGCTGGGTGCCAGCACGTTGCCCCTTCCCTCCCCTTGGAAGCGTCTTCTCTGGAGCCGGCGGGCTGCGCCGACCGGCCTTTCCCCTTCGCCTCAGAACTTAAATAAACTCGGAGGAAGGCAGGGGAAGGACGGCTCTGGACCCCCCGCTCTTCCAGTTGGCGCCCCCAGGCTGCCCCGAGGTGGCTCCACAGGGACGTCTCCCACGCTCGGCCCCCCGCGCTGTCCGTCCGCTCCCGGGCTGGCCCCCCGCGGTCGAGGGCCGGGGGCGCTCGGGGGCTGTGTGGGCCCTGCGGTCCGATCCGGCCCGCCGTGCGCTCCTCCTCGGAGGAGGGGAGGGTGGGAGCGGGGAGGGCGCACAGAGGACGGCGACCAAGTGTCCTCGTTGCTCCTGAAACGTGGCGACGGGCGAGGCTGGGACTCGCAACGAGTATGATGGCGACACGTGATACCGGCGGAGGGAGCGCACGGGGGGGGGCGGGGGGCTGATAAAGGGAGAAGGAGGGAGGCGGGCGGCGAGGGGCGGGCGGAGAGAGGGGAAGGGGGGAGCGATCGGCGCGCGGGCGGCAGAAGCTCAGCCTCCCGGACCGCTCGGGGCCGCAGCGCCGCCGCCCCGCCGCCCGCGGCCGCACTCTCGCAGCCTCCCCGCGAGCGGGAGCGGGAGCGCGGCGCACCGCCAGGCGGCCGGGCGAGCGCAGAGGCGGCGCGGCGCGAGCAGCGGCGGAGGCGGCGGCGGCCCCCTAGCGCAGCCTGGCGTCGCCGCCGCGCCCGGGCCCCAAGTTCCCGCCATGAGCGGCCGCCCGCGCGGGCTCCGCGGCTCCGGGGACTCCCGCCCGGCCGGGCGCGCCCGTACAGCCCCGCGACCCCGACGCGCCTAACGCCGCCGCCCGCGGGTCCCGCCGCCGCCGCCGCCGCCGCCACCGCGGCCGCCGCCCGCGTCCCCGCCGCCGCCGCCGCCTCGGCCGCCGCAGGGCCGCCCGCAGCATGTCTCGGAGGAAGATCTCGTCCGAGTCCTTCAGCTCCCTGGGCTCCGACTACCTGGAGACCAGTCCCGAGGACGAGGGCGAGTGCCCCCTGTCCCGGCTCTGCTGGAACGGCAGCCGGAGCCCGCCCGGGCCGCCCGAGCCCCGCGCGGCCGCCGCCGTCGCCCCGGCCCCTGCCGCCGCCTCCTCCTCCTCCTCAGCCTCAGCCGCCGCCGCCGCCGCCGCCGCCACGGCCGGGGCCCGGAGGGCGCAGCGCCGGAGGCGGGTCAACCTGGACTCGCTGGGCGAGAGCATCAGCCGCCTGACGGCGCCCTCGGTGAGCCCGGGGGGGGGGTGGGGGGCGGAGGACCCGGGTGGGGAAAGTTGGCGCCGGGAGAGCGCGGGCGTGCGCGCCGAGCCCGGCCTCTGGGGGGCGAGCCGGCTGCGGTCCCCGGGCCGCCCCCGACCCCTGCGCCCGGCCGGAGGGGGGCGTCAGCGCGCGCGGCGGCGGGGCGAGGCTTCACACATGGGGTGTCAGGGTTCTACGCGGGGGAGGGGGGGGTGTGGTGGCCCGGACGCTCCCCTCCTGGCCGTGCACTCCTGCTCGCTCTCGGTCACCCCGGCGCCCCCTTCACACCCACCTGTTCTGCTATCCCTAAACTTTCCCAGGCCCAGTGTCGTGCAGCTCCCCTTTCCCGGTCTTGCCTCACTGTTCCCCAGGATCCCAAAGGAGCCCCTGCCCCTTCCAGGAAACTCTTCCTCTCTTTTTTCCCACACTCTCTTGGGCTCCGCGTGACCTTTTCTGACATCTCTGAATTCCACAGGCTTTCTGCCTTCTGTGTTGCATCCCTTTTCTCAAGAATTTCAGGAACTGGCTGTCAGATACTTTTCTGAGTTGCCTTCTAATGATCTCTGGTTTTTTCCCCCACCCGCTGCCCCCCCCCCCCCCCCCCCTTATTCCCTGAGCATTTACTGGCTCAACTTTCTTCTCTGGGGGAGCCTGGTGTCTGCTTTTCTAAACCTCCCTGGTGTTTCTTGCACACCTACCTCAACCTTCACTCCCTTTACCCTGGATTCTTCAGTGCTTTCTCCCTCATTTTGTCCTGGCTGCCTTGTATTGGACGCTTTATACTGATCTGTTGAATTACTAAATGCCTTCCTAGCCTTCTCTTAAACTTGTGCTCACCCGGGATGTCTGCATCACCATTTCGGGGTGTGCTCCAGACTCCTCCACGTTCTAGACATTTTTCCAGTGGCTTCTGCCTCATTCCTGTTCAGGCTGTTCAGCTACCCTTGACTTTTACCGACCGCAGGAATGCCAGACCTCTGTTCCAGTCTTTCTGTGACAGATGAGCTTTGTTTTGAAGGAATCCGCTCCAGTGCAGACGGAATCCTAAGGAGATTCTGTGTCAAATCTCCTGAGAAACCTTTTATTCTCATCCTGGTCTTGGGTGCAGGGGCTTCCACTCGGGACAGAACTTTAACCTTTGCACCCCTGGGTGCACCCCTGCACTCCTCTTCCTTTTCTCAAAGTTTGTGAAATGAATCCGAACAGCCATCTTATTTGACTATTCTGGAATCTCACTTTTGAAAGCACTCTTGCAAATGATGATAGGAGGCACCTGTGAAAGCGTGGGATCCGGAGGGACAGGGTATTAGTACCAGGCAGTCCTACAAATATCCCTGTGGCCCTGGCATTAGTGAAGAAGGACCTTTTCTGTCTCTGACAATGAAACTACTCTCAGTCCTCTTCCTTTCCTTGCGTATTTTCCCTTCAGCGTCCCTTTCTTCCTTCCACGTCTTCCATTGATAACATACAAAACAGATCTCAGAATGGGTTGGCAACTGTTTGCTATTCTTTACTGCAAATACTTCCCAAGACGCATCATCTTAGGAACTATGTGATGTTGCAAATTGTTGAACTTAGAAGCCTTTATAAAAGGCCGGTAATCCTGCAGGTCTGTAGTTTTGTGTTAGTACCTAAAGCAACATTTGTGCAATGTAGTAATTGGTCAGTACAACAGATTCGTATCTGATACAGTGATTTTACTGAAGGAAATGACTAGTTTTGGGGAGTGTTTTTTTTTTCTTTTATCATTTTGGAGTTTTCTTTTTGCCTTTGCATCAGAATTTACAAATCTCTAAAAAGTCATGGCAATGCCTCCGGTAATGCCGATTTAACTGAAGGCTGTTCTCGACCGCTTAGGTGAGAGGTGCATAAAATAAACTGAACTCAAGTATTTACTGCCAGAATAAGAGGGAAGGAAGGAATAGCTTCTGATTTTTACCTTTATAGGTCAAATTTGAATGACACTAGCTTTCTGATGGATAAAAAGCATGTGCCCAGATAATAGTTTTCAGGATAAGAAATTTGCAAATCATTGCAATGATCATATATAGGTAACAGCTCTGTCTGCTTCCCATGCTACAGTTATTTTCCATTTTGAAATTAGCCTATTAGCTACAATGCTGACAGCACACAGGTGAGTATGGTATAAATATTTGCAACATCGTAAGGCACGTAGGAGCAAATTTTCTTTGGCTAACCATATCACCTGTAGACTTGGTAACACAAAAACAACAGAAAGATTTTATTTCAAAGCAGTGACTTATTTCTGTGTTCTCCACCCTCCCCCCCCCCCCTTTTTTTTGGCAGTCTAGAACTCTGCTTCAAGAAGTTTCTGTAGATTCATTTTCTTATGTTGTCAGCATTCTAAGTTTCTCTGAAAACACTTGGGGAAACAAATTATGTCTTCTGCATTCTCTTTCATTAGCACCAAGTGACTGTTTTTGAAAGAAGTAATTTAATAGAGAGTAGTTATAACCAAAGCATTCTTAGAGGGCAGTTTCCAGCTGTTTTGTGTTGGGAACCCTTTTTTGTATTCTGTCACAGCGTACCTTAGGAGAAGCTATCTTTGCTGTGGAAGTTTCTGCCTTCTTCGTGGCCTCGCCACGGAATGTTGTCTCAGCCACAGCGGATTGGCTCTTTATTCAGAATAACTTGCAAGTAGGAAATGAATTTAATAAGCCCAAGGATATGGCCAAGTGATTCAGCTAGCTGTTGGATCATTGGAATAGTCACACTCAGGTTTTTGACATTTTGATAGGCATTGTTAGATGCATTGATGTTGGCTGTAAATATTGTAATACTTGACACAGTTTTAATGATAAAAGTAAACTGAATTGGTGAAAGTGAAAAAATTCCAGAATTCATGAGGCCTGGTTCTCATTCACTGGACCTTGGACAACTAACTACTTATCTATCCCTGTGCATGTTACTTTAACCCTCTAGGAGCCCCCTTGTCTGTACGGTGTGACACTTAGGGTTCCCAGGATCCCTCCCTGTTCTTGCAACCTATGAAGACATATTTTCAAGCTTTTGGTAAGCTCTTATAAAGGCATGTCAAAGGAAAGCAGGCATCTATAAGTTTTAAAACTTTGAAGAAAGTAGATTACTTTCTGAAGTAGGGACATTTATTCTGCGCAGTTATTTAAAAATATTTGAAATATTTGTGGATCTAGTGTGTGGTAAGTATTGTGCAAAGTACCGGCAATACATATTCCAAACAAAACATTCCCGGTCCTTGACCTCATGGAACTTCTTTAATTATAGCCTTTATTTTAAGGAAGCTGTGCTGAAGGAAAACATAAGAACTCCGATTGTCTTGGAGCTGTCTACGGGAAGTTGATTTACCATTCGCTGTGGATAATTTTGTTCATTGTGAATTTCTGGGGCACAGCCATAGCAATAAAAATAATCCTAAAGACCTGGCTGAAGATGCATAAATCACTTATCACATTATTGATTTTGAAATAATTTACTTGGGAACACATATGGAGAAACAGCTGGGGATTTTACATCAAGGGTGAATTTAGTAACTCATGTATTGCTATTTTGTTCTTATAAATGAGAGTTGTTGAGAACCCTATCACTTAGAACCCTATCACTTACCGGGCTTGGGATTGCTAATGTCAGCCTGTCAGTGAAGATATTCCAAGGGACCAGTTTAAGGTCATGGCTTTGCTGGTTTTCTTGTCGGAGAACTGTTGGCTGTCACAGCATCGCAGGTGGCTCTCAAGGCCCCAGAAGCTTTGGAGAGCCGAATGGCAGGAAGAAAAGTAACTGGAAGGGTGGCAAATAAGGGGAGGAAAGCTACTGACAGAGAGTAGTCCAAGAAAATGAGAGAACAGCGAGGAAAGGAAATGGAAGGGAAGCCTACATTCAAGCAGCAAAAAAACAAAAAACAAAAAACAAAAACAAAAAACAAACAAACAAAAATTGCTTCATTATTAGTGGAAAGGAAATTGTATTGGTACATGTCTAGGAAAAAGTGGAAGAACATGAAAAAACATTTAGCCTTCCCTGATATTAAATAAAATGAGCTCTCTGCCCTGTGTAAACCCTTAAAAAAAAAAAACAAAACAGAAAAAAAACCCCTTAGAATGTGACAGTGGTACTAATATGGAAATAATGAAAAATGAGTATGGTATATTCATGAGAGAGGATACTTCCATCAATTTATATATCTTATTGATGATTTCAAGATTTGGGGCTCAATTTGGCTAATAAGTTCTGAGCAACACATCCATTAAAATTAAAAAGTTAGACAAAAGGTATTCTAGTAGATCCATGTTTTTATATCTGTAGTAATTAGATGCTGGAATCTGAAATCAGAATTTGATGGGCATCTGTCGCATTTCCCTACCTCATCCCTAGTCATTGAGAAGCATCATGGCAGAGCTGAAGGAAGGCGGATTTGGAATTTGACAGCTGTGGGTTTGAGTAACTCCCTGCTGAGCCCCTTACTATGTGTGGGACCCTGGAAAGGTGACTCCTCTCTTCTCAGAGCCTTGGTTTCCTATTTTGTGAAATAGGAATAATAGCTACCTTGTGGATTTGTTGTGAAAGAGGGCACTATTCTTTGTGACACTCCTGCAACACAGTAAAACATTAGCTTCAGACTGCGATCCATCAATTTCAACTGAATTAGAATGTCTCCAAATGATTGAAAATTTTTCTACATAAAAATTTTCTTTTTCTTTTACTTTTTTTTTTTTGCAATAATTACTTGCTAGTAACCTTACTGAAGGAGTTTATGGGTTAACTGATGTCATGTCCTCAGAAAAAAAAGGTGATAAGAAGGAATTAATTTTGTTGGCCTTGCCCAGCCAATCCATTAAAAAAATTAAAACTGGAGTCCCTTTTTGGCTTCCTGGCTAGGACTGCTGTGTGCGCACGAGCATGTGTAATCATTGCAGATTCAAACATTTCCAGCAAACTGCTGAATGCTATGTGGCATTATGAAAACCAGTCTTGTAAATTCTCTAAAAATACAAGGGTGTGTATATTTGGTAGAATGTGGGTATTTTCCAATAAGTCAGTTTTAGATTAGAAAGAAAATTAGAGAGGTGATAGAGAAATTGCTTATTTTTATTGCCTGAGAATTTCAAGCATTCCCCATCTGACCAATTCCCCATTCAAACGAATTTGTACGGCTGTTCAAGGGCTTAGGCTGTGATGTCCAGTAGTTACTCAGCTAGTGGCATTTATGTTTCACGTACAGTGCTCTATCCTTGTTTGGCTACTGGCTCAGTTGTTAAGTCTTTATTTTGAAGTTGATTTTTGACAATGAGAAATGCCATCAGTGATTCTTAGTTTATAGGCCGAGGTGATAAGTGATTATACATTCCATTTTAGTATGTGATTTATCTACCTCGAAATACTCTGGGAAATGTGGGGAGAGTACTTGAGTACTGTTACGTGTTTTCCATCTATATCATCATTGCTCTTTTATTTACCTTTTTTTTTTTTTTTGGACTTGTTCCATCATGTAGAGCTGAAGGTAGAAATTGAAAGACACGTATTTCATTGCATATGGTAGTAAAATAAATGCATTGATTGTATCGAGGTATATACATCATTCACTGTGAGTTAGCAAGAAGACAGAATGATCCCTTTTGGAATTTCACACATATCTAGGAAGGAAAAAGGATCAGCTGATATTAGCAGGGAGAATATTTGCTAGGGTTGTCTGGTGACCAGGTTTCCCTTACTTGATGCATGAGCTAGTATTTAGCTCAAAATTTAAAGTTCCTCTTTTTAAATTCTGACTCTTACCTTGATACTCTTATGTTGGTCTCATATTTAGCACAGTACCTGGTACCTGATGGGTGATTCAGTAAAATACTCAGAATAAATGAGTGGATGTTCTTTGTTCAGTTGTCAAATTCCATTATTTCTTTTGTGTTTGAGGTTTCTTGTATTATGTGTGGTTCAAACAAAGTATTTATATTTTGTGCCCAGTCTGTGAGAGATACTTTCAAGTATGTGAACCTGTTTGAATTTTACTTACACCTGCCATTAAAAAATTTTTTTTAAGTTTATTTATTTGAGGGGGGGGGGTGGGGCAGAGACAATCCCAAGCAGACTCCACATTATCAGCACAGAGCCCAATGCGGGGCTTGAACCCACAAACCGTGAGATCATGACCCGAGCTGAAACCAAGAGTCAGACACTTAACTGACTGAGCCACCCAGGCACCCCCTACACCTGCCTTTTAAAGCAAAACTTCAGAATGCAGTCATGTTCAAAGAGAGCAGATGGAGTAGTTTCCTCCTCCTGGAAACTTAGCGAGTGGCCCATTTGTATTTTAAGAAGTTAGGTAAATGTGATGACTCTCCTCCAGTTTCCTTATATTTTCTTAGTTTTTTTTTTTTTTTTATACAATTCCCTCCCAAATGAGAGAAATATGTTTGTCAGCAAGTGGGATCCTGGTGCCAGAAATGCACTCTTAAGAGCTGGAATGACCTAATTCTGCTCTTCAAATATCACTTCAGGACAGGATCTGAAGACCTAGAATTATGTGCTGTAAACTCAGAGTATCTCATAAAATTGACAATTCCAGACTAGAGTGATTTAGGAAGTAGGGGAGCTGGAAATATCTCTGAAGCCTGGAGATCTGTTGAGCTGTGGTGGGGAATTGAGAAAGAGTGAACGTTCTTATAAATAGAACAGTGAAAAGTCACTATCAGTACAGGCTTTATCTGAGGCTTATTAAACAGGTCTTCCTTTAAGCTAGTGGTTTATCAGACCTCGTTGAACGTAAGAAATACCTGAAGAAAGTAGTGAAAATGCAGATTCTTGGGCCCCTTCCTCAGAAAGTCTAGTTTGTAGCCCTAGGGAGGGGCATGGGCTCTAACTTTTAAGTCACACTCCAGGTGATTGCTAGGCACACCGAAAGTGACTGAATTCCATACTGTCAGGATCGTGGATCCAGGCTCACTGAGCTCTGCAGACTGAATTTTTTGGACAGAATAGATCTGGAAGTAACTCCTTTGGGGTGAATACATGTCAAGCAATTACTGACCAACAGGGGACAGAATAAAGGCAGTGACTTGGAGCCATGTCTCATTATCCTTTGTGTTCAAAATAACCTGGTTGGTTGCATGGCAGAAGGTATCTGAGATTTCACTGTTTGTGGTTTCAATTATTTATGACCCTTTTCCCATTTTTGCTGAGGATGCCTTGTTAGCTTCCCGAAGTTTCTGTTCAATAGGTCACATGTCGTTGCCGTCAGTGTTCTGTGGCCTCTTTCCTCTGATTCAAGAAACAGCTATTCAAAAAACGTTGGGGAGAGTAGAGGAGAAGGGAGAAGGGTTGTTGTGAGGGTCCACTTGACATTGCATTCCGAGTTTGGTTTTCAGACTGAGGCTGACATGGCATTTCTCAAAGGTTCCTTCTACTGGTTCCTTTTGGAGCAATGACTTGTTTGTATGCCAATACATTTTTTTTTAAGGTGAAGGGAGAAAGAAACATCTGGATGCCAGAAAAAAATGATCTTCCTAGAAAAGAAGCAATAGGACATTCAGATAGCAGACATGTAGAACCAGCCTTCAAACCCTACCAAAACATGACAAATACGATACTGGTTGCTAATATCTCCATCTGTAGCCAATTAGTCTTTCTCTTATTCCGTGGTTGAGCTGGGTAAGAGTCCAGTTGAACTGTCCAGATAAATGGTGATCCAACATTTAAAGAAATTTGCATTTGCAGAGAACTCTAGAACCATTCTGTCATGAGAGGAGGCTGTCCCTGTGGAAATCCTGATGTTATCTTACTTGTAAGTCCTTGAAGTCACCTTTGCCTCCTTTTCCTTTCACCGTAGTTTGTTATGTGTGAGTCTGCTGTGCCTGGTGGAGGAAATAAAAATGTTCTAGAATATGCTTCCATTTCTTGTTGCTTTATGCCTATACTTCTTCATGCATAAACCCTCCAACTTAATATTGGGAGAGAATGGTTTTTTTAATTAGTGTTGTGCACACACAACTAGAGACGGACCGACAGGCAAACATACACACACACACACACACCCATCCATCTTGTTTCCAGTCACTGCATTATTTTCCCTATGGACTACTAAGTTATCTTTCACATCTCTAGTATAGTACTTACTGTGTTGTGATGTGATTTTGGTTTATTCTGCCTCCTTAAGGCAGAGATCTATATATGTTCATGCCTAGTAGAAAGTCATTTACCTATTTATTTACTTATTTATTTATTTTAAAGTTTATTTATTTCTTTTGAGAGAGACAGAGACAGACAGTGAAAGTGGGGGAAGGGCAGAGAGAGAGGGAGACAGAGGATCCCAAGCAGGCTCTGTACTGCCAGCACAGAGCCCAATGTGGGGCTCAAACCCAGGAAACTGTGAGATCATGACCTGAGCCAACACCAAGAGTCAGATGCTTAACCGACTGAGCCACCCAGGTATCCCTAGAAAGTCTGATTTATATAGACCCTCAGTAAATGTTAGGAGAACAAATAAATGTTGAATAAATCCTTGTGTAGATTGTGGTGTATCTGGTAATGCTTTGTAGGCTCCCATTATTTTATGCTGCCATATTTCAGTTCTGCTTCATGAAGGGTTCTGTTTGTAGCTTTTGCTCAATCACAAATAGGAGTAAATATAGTTATAACATGTTTTACAGTGCTTTAAAATTTTCACGACACTCTGTATTGGGTATTTTATTGTAGCTTCACAATAATCTATAGATTTTATGCCAATTATCTTTAACTTTGCTTAGTATGATTATCGTAAATGCCTAGAGACACAGTAACGGGGGGGGGGAACATACGTATTCTCACTTAGAGGTGTTTGTGTTTTTTCTGCGAAAGGGATATGGTTCTCTATAAGTTATAGAGATGGTATCCCGCTCTGCTCTTTTATTCAGCGTTATCTCAATGTATACGAAATCCTGTGTTATCAAACATTCTACTAAACAAAATCTTCACAAACTAGCACATCCACAGTGACCATTATAGACATAATAATGGTGCTGGAGGGATAGAGTCTTCAGGAAAGTGGTAAAGTTAGAAATTATTGACGTAAGGAATGGAAAAGAAAACTGATCAGGAATAGGTAGATGTATTATTGGGTATTTTTTGAGGGCCCAGCTGAGGCTGAACGTAATGAATTTGTAGCCTAAACTGAGCAGGTGATTACAACTAGAAGAGACAGAAAGTTGTGAAGGTATATGCGTTGTATATTAAAAGGTCTATATGTCAGTTGAGTTTGAGGTGTTTGAGAGCAATCCATTGAAGTAGAGGGTTTTGCCTTGGGAAATAACGAGAATGAATGTCACAGGGGGCAGACTGTAATATTCAAAGGCATTTTTAGTCATCCTCTATTGGACGCAGATCTGATGTTAAGCTTATTTAATTTATATCTCGGTCTTATTGTTTTCGCTATTGAAATCATTCTCTTAGAATAGCTGATTCCCCCAGGTGGCCTTCCCTCTCCACTACACCATCCCCAAACCAGAACTGGTAACTCATAATTCGTGATTGAAAAACTCAGTTCTATCTGCTTGATTAGTATTTACATGATGTTTTCAAAGTTAGAATTAATCCTTGAAAAATATGAGAATATTCAGTTACATCATTCAATGCACTATTTATGGTCCTTAGTTGTCACACAATGAGGTTTCCTTGGCTCAGACTTGATACACTGCTTCTTGAGTATGAGAAGTAATGTGTATGTACAGTATGTGGAGTTTAGAGTAATGGTGGCTACCAACACATTTCCTCTTGTATTGGAGAGCACATTTCTTTCTTTCTTCCTTCCTCTCTCTTTCTCTTCCCTTCCTCCCTTCCTTCTTTCCTTCTTTCTTTCCCTTTCCATCCTCCCTTCCTCCCTCCCTCCCTTCCTTCCTTCCTTTCTTTTTCCCCAGCAGATATTTTCTTACCTGAAAAGTTAAGAAAATAGTTTTGGTGAACCAAACATTCTAAGTAAACTGTTACATATGCAATATCAATTTGTCAGTGGATGAAATTCAATAAAACACACTTGAGGGTTAAGCAATTTTCGTTGTATTAATCAGTCTTTGATAATCCCAGAGACTGGCTATGGGTTTCAGTACCTCAGTGTCGTCATTATGCGTCATAATTACCACTGTGCTATAGGTGTGTGGACATTCTCATAAGTGGAATATCTTAGATAATCAGATGCTTATGAACAGGACATTTCTTCTAAATGGAAACACTGAAGAACTCTAAGGTTCTTGTGGCCTCAGAGAGTTAATATGCATTTACTTAGTTTCTCACACTCCAGCAGGAGGCAAGGGGAGGCAAGTTAGGAGTGGATTTTAAAAGAAGTTTTAATTTGGGGTGCCTGGGTGGCTCAGTTGGTTAAGCATCTGACTTTGGCTCAAGTCATGATCTCATGGTTCAGTTCATGAGTTGGAGCCATGTGTCAGGCTCTGTGTTGACAGCTTAGAGTCTGGAGCCTGCTTGGGATTCTGTCTCTCTTTCTCTCTCTCTGCCCCTCCCCCATTCATTCTCTCTCTTGCTGTCTCTCTCTCTCTCTCTCTCAAAAATAAATAAACATTAAAAAAATTAAAAGAAGTTTTAACTTTTACAGTCCTCTTTATAATTTGGCTAATGTGCATGTGTGTGCCTTGTTTTCTTGAAAAATGCCTGTGTGTGTATGTGTGTATGTTTGTGTGTTTGTGCAGAAGCTACAATTCAATACATGCTGCATTCTGATTTTTGTTGTTTTAATTTGACTTTGGGGAAATAACTCCTGTCTCTCTTTCCCCATCTCTGAAATCATATATGATAATACGAATCTCTTACTTAAGTGTAAATATGTAATGAAATGTGGATGGTGAATTGAAGACGTTGTGTTTAACTATTATGGATTACTTCATTGTGCTGCTATGCTGATTTTTTGAGGACCACGGCATTGGTTCAGATTCTTTTGCTCCCTGCACTCTGGGAAGAGACCAGGCTGTGGGGTCAATCACTGACTCTGGCCATTATTTTGTGTGTTCTTGGCTAAGCCTCTTTGGGGCTCAGTTTCTTGTGTATAAAATGAAGGTGATGAGTGGATGGTTAGCTCCGTGGGTTCGAGCCTGGTGCTGATAAGATGAAGGTAATAATTTATAGGATTATGAAAATCAGAAGTGTAATGACAGCATAGTATTTTGAATCCGGTAAATAATCCGTGTTGCTGCCTCTATCCAACCCCTTCCTGACGGCCATTTTACCAATCGGCATATTGTTAATCACATCTCCTGATAACCTTCCTTCCCCTCCAGCCACAAGTTTTGGCAAAACCTGTAGGTGCTCCCCTTTGTTAGAGGGGTATCTTGTTCAGCCTTCTTGTGCTTTTTATGGGAAACATTTCCACCATTTTCTGGGCATGCAACCTTTCAGGGTTATGAACACTTCCAGAAGTTCTGTCCTAGAAATCTAAAAACCACATATGATTCTGGTCTCTTGTTCATTTGTGCATTCCCCTACCTCTCATTTTCATTCATTCATAGAGCATTTATTTAGCAAATGAGCATTCAGTGATTCATTCAGCACGCGCACCATGTGCCTGAAGCAACATGACTGAAGTAGGACATTCAGACAGAAATGGGATGTGGTCCTTTTGGATTTAAAAACCATAAAACCACCTTAAAAAAATTACTGAGTAATGTACATGACAGCTGCTTCTACCCCTCCTTCTGTCTTTCCCCTTCGTCTTACCCCAACTTTTCTTTATTTGGCATGATACTGGGGATATAGGGACAAAAAAAGGGTTTGTATGCAAAAGACCATTTGAAACTGCAACAATAATGACTGATAGTAATAACAATGGTGTTGATTTATCAAGCCCTCATCATGCCTCAGGCGTCGTGCTAAGTGCTGTGCGCATTGTATTTAATGAGCTACTCCTAACAGTAATAGGGAGTGCTACCTTACCATGGTCTACATGACAGGGAAAGCCTACCTTTCTGACCTCACCTCGTGAGGTCTAACCTACACTCACGGTTCTACAGTAGCTCCCTGAACATTCCAGGCAAGGACCATCTTGCCTCTGGACTTTGGTCCTAATCCCCAGGTCAGAAATGCCCCCTGGCTCCAGTTGTCCACGTGACTGAGCCTTTCTTGGTTTTCACGTTCCAGCTCAATGACACCTTGTTGTGGAAAACCCACCTCTATGTGAAGACAGAGTCTGGGGATAAACAGGATCAATAGCTTTATTGCTTTGGGGGACAAAAGAGGCTGCAGGAGGCCTAGGTCTTCAAACTGCAAGCCCACCGAGAGGAAGGAGCTGGGGGATTTAGCGGGAGATACAGGACCTCATGGGTTTCGGGACAGGGAGTGCGTATGTGCTGCCTTTGTCGTGTTTTTAGGGTGGCGCTGGTTCCTGAAAGAAAGGGCTAAGGAAGGAGGAGGGAAGGTTTGCAGAAGAGACAGGAAAGGGGCTACTTAGTGTAACATCGAGCCTCACTGAAGCATCGGGCAGGCATTTTGTTTTCGCTCAGCCTTCTGCTCTCAGGAGGTTTCAGCCTCAGCAGCAGGCAGCCCTTTGTCACCCAGCCCCTGTCACCTGGCTGTTTACTGCCATCACAGCCCTCACCATCACAAGTTACTCTTTATCTGCTTGTCTTCCTGTGTGTTCTCCGTCTTCCTGCTGTACTTCCGGCTCCTCCAGGGCAGAGGCGGCGTTGTCTGGGTGCACACGACGGTGTTCGCTGTGCCCAGAGCAGGCCTGGCTGGCACGTGGCGCTCGGTGCATCCTCACTGACTCGATGAGCAAGTGTCATTTTGGAAGAAGTCACAGCACTTGGGAAAGAAAGAGCAGAGTTCTAAACAACAACACCACCAACTTAGAGGGGGGAAGAAGGCAATTAACCTGTGTAAGGCATTTAAATGTTTCCCCATTTGTGTCTGTGACTTTTAAAAATAATCTTATCAGAGATTCAGAGAAGTTGAGCAACTTGCCTAGGATCACAATTCCTTACTGATAGAGAAGAGATTAGAATTTTGGTGTGTTTAGCTCCAAGCGTTGTATTCCTTCCACCCTGTGGTATATTTTGAGCCTCAGTGCGCATGGTGGACATTGTGATGCAGTGTCTAGATGCCCCTTTAGAAATGAAGGACTTATTCCCCTGGATGCTAGCCATGATGCGAATTCTCACCCTCCATTGTCAGTACCTTGGATGCATTGCCCAGACTGAAAAGAGCCGCCTTGTCCAAGGTCTTGCCCCCTTCCAGTAACTAGTGAGCATGAAGCTATGAAGCCTTGATCTTCTTGCCCTCATTTAGCCAACTCTGAAGGGACATCTTCATGTAGGGTAAACTGAGGCCTCCCCTGAGACTGCATCACCCTCCATCTCCTCCTTTCCTCTTGTTCTGCCTCCTTCTGTGCTGTTCCATGGGTATTGATCCCAAGAATACCCCCTAATAAGCTTTGTACATGCTGATCTTCTCAGAGTGTGCTTCCCAGGGAGCCCAGCCTGTGCCTGCATTTGAAAACAGTGATAGACACAGGTAGTAATGGGGAGATGGCATGTGGGAGAAATATAACGATAACCTTGTTTGCACTTGGATTAAAAAATTTTTTTTAATGCTTATTTATTTTTGAGGGAAAGAGAGAGAGAGAGAGAGAGAGAGAGCAAGCAGGCGAAGGGCAGAGATAAAGAGACACAGAATGTGAAGCAGCCTCCAGGTTCTGAGCTGTCAGCCAGAGCCGGATGTGGGCCTCGAATTCACGGACCATGAGATCATGACCTGAGCTGAAGTTAGACGCTCAGCCAACTGAGCCACCCAGGTGCCCCCTTTTTTAAGAAAATTTTTAATGTTTATTTTTCAGAGAGAGAGAGAGAAAGAACGAGCAGGGGAAGGGCAGAGAGAAGGAGAAAATCCAAAGCAGTGGATGTTTTGAATTTAGGTGCAAATGGTTGGCTGAGCCATGTGCATTCTTTCAGGGCTTGGTATTGCTGGATCACCAGCCTCAGCACAGTCAGTGCCTGTCACGTTGCAGGCAATGTACCCAATAAATAGAGATTTGGGATTGGGTTTTGACAAGAGCCTGTGGACGTAGTAGCTAATATCTTGAAAACTGATGAGCTCTCTGAGTGAAAGAGAGAGAGACAAAAATCCTAAGAGAGCATTGAGACTAGCATACTAAGAGAAGCTGAAGAATGTAGGTGCCGGGGTGCTGTTTTGTTTGTCTGCCTGTGGGGGTGGGAGGTGGCTGGGAGCATCTGAGAGCAAGGGCTGCGGTGGTTGACATTTGTGAAATGACCATTTGTGAAATGACAGGAATTTAAGGGTGGTGCTCAGTGTGAATGAAGCGGCTGGGGGCCTTAGGAAAGTGATGTCAAACCTGCTTCGGAGATAGAAACCTATTTACAGAGGGAATGTGTGGTGAGTAAACAAAGGATATCATACGCATCAATTTATCACCCGAGACATTTGGCAATAAAAGTAAAAAGCGAGAAAGAGCTGACAGGGCCTGTGAGGCCAAATAAAAGTTTATTAAAGAAGTGGAGACTAGTGTTTGAAGGTAACAGTCAAAAAAAGTTGGAGATGGATGAGATAAATAGGCTTCAGAAAAAATGGGATTGATCTAGAGACAGTCTTGAGTCCCTTGGCCAAGCATGAGGATATTTTCTCTCTGCCCAAGGGGAAAGTAACATGGTGCACTAGGGGTGTGATGCAAAGGCAGCTGGCAAAGTTTGGTTTTATTTACACCTGTTTTATTATGATCTCATCCTGATTTTATAACTCTGTGATCGGCCAATAATTTTGTATACCTAATGAGTGTTACGTTTAACTTGTGCTATTTGCGGTTCCCAAGATCTAGTTCAACTGTGGTAGCTGCACTGACCATGGGATATCAGTTGAGGCCAGAAATGTCACTAATGCATCCTTCAGAAATTTTATACTCAAATCAGGAAGTACGTTTAAAAATTTTTTTTAATGTTTATTTTTAAGAGAGACAGAGAGAGAGAGCACACATGAGCAGGGGAAAGGCAGAGAGAGAGGGAGAGACAGAATCTGAAGCAGGCTCCAGGCTCTGAGCCGTCAGCACAGAGCTTGATGTGGGCCTCGAACTCACAAACTGCGAGATCATGATTTGAGCCAAAGTTGGATGCTTAACGGAATGAGCCACCAAGGTGCCCCAGGAAGTACATGTTTTCATTTGTATATTATACTGCATATAATTTTTAGATTGTTTTTATCACTGTGAACACTTCAGATTTTTTTTTTTTTATCCTTCTAAAGATAGAATTTGGTAAGCCTAATAACATGTGGCGGGAACTATTTTTTTGATTTGTGCTTGTATGAGTGTGCTCTCTTTCAGTTTTAAAGGTAATTTGAGATATATATTTTATATATATAACCCCTGTTCTTACCCTTGCCATGTCTGATATGACTTTGTTTAGAGTTAGAGCTCTTTTTGACCCTGATGGAAAGGTCCCTAATGGAAGGAACTCTCCAGGGATTAGGGGCCAAGTGCATGGGACTGTACTTTGTTGTTATATTGAATGCGTTTCACACAGTTGAAAGGAGGTGTGTAAGGTCAGATAAGGCCAGTCAGGGCATACACAATCAAATATAGCTCATTGGCCCTCTCCTTTTCCTTTTCTAGATAAATTTTGCTCAATTTCAACAAGCAAGGATTTTTGTCTCTTTTATATACTGCCAAATCCCAGGTTTTCCAGGGTCTGGCACAAAGTAGCTGGTCAACAAATATTTGTCAAATGAATAAATTTAGAGTAAATATAAGAATATTTATTTTCACTATACCATACAAATGTTGTGAGAAAAAAATGAATTGATAAATACTAATGTACTTTAGGGTTAAAATTGGTAACAATAAACAAAACAAAATAAAACATAATATATAGATTTAAGAAATTATTTTGTCCTACTATTTTTATTCTTTCATAATATGTTTACTATATGCCCACTGTGCATGCTTGACTTTATTGTGTCATGAGCCAAAACACAAGATCTATGGAGAAGAAAATGGTGCTAGTAAATATGCAGAGTTGAAAACCAAAGTGTTGGGTTTTCCTTAAATACTCTTGTAATCTATACCACTCAATTTACATCATGTACAAGGAGGAAGAAATAAGTTTTTGGTATGTGATCAAACCATATTTAAAAAAAAATTCAACTCCAGTTCATTAAACAGATACCTGTTGTTGGCTTTTTCTGTGCCCAAAATTGGCTATGTCATATTTACATGGGAAAAATTACAATCCCCCCTTTCCGACCCCATTTTTTCTTATGATTCTGTTGCAAACATTTCAGGATTAAAGCATGAAAAAGATTTTATCTTTCTTCCAACCTATTTCTTGTGTAAAGTCTTCCCGAGGGAAAGCAAAAACTCTTGGAAGAAAAACTCACATCACCCCAACAGCACATTTAAGGAGAATCTGCTGCTGCCCTGGTGAGAAGCCTGTCATCCTAATTCGTAACCTTATGGAGATCTCAACGAAAGAAAAAGTGTCTTGTTTAAAAATGCCTGTTGACCAGATTCTCCCAGTGCAGGGTCACTCTGTCTTCTTATTTCACATATTCATGTGTGATTGGTTTAATTTGTGTATAAGAGGTGTCTTGATTTTCTTTTTTATAAAAGTTTTTATTTACTTATTTTGAGAGAGAGAGAGAGAGCAAGCAGGGAGGGGACAGAGAGGGGGGAGAGAGAGAATCCCAAGCAGGCTCTGTGCTGTCAGTGCAGAGCCTGATGTGGGGCTCCATCACCCGAACTGTGAGATCATGACCTGAGCTGAAATCAAGAGTCAGACGCTTAACTGACTGAACAACCCAGGTGCCTGGAGATGTCTTCATTTTCAAAAGTTGTGTCAGGAAATATTTGATTTTTAACTTAAGGAATTTATTTCTTTATTTGTTTTTCACTGAGGAAAGGGTTCAGAGATTATTACAAACTGCGTTTTCATCATGGTATGTACATATATAAACATGAGTTTATTTTAATAGCATTTTTGATATTTACCTATTTATCGACGTATTTGTCATTCATGTGTGTATGTATGCATGTATCTTTCTATCTACTGTTGATCATGCAGGGCAGAAAGAAAAGGACTCTGTCTTTGGATTCTGAATTAAAAAATGCCACTCAGTAGGAATCTGGAGTAGGTATAATTACTATCATTGTGTTTCTTTAATAATTTGCCACGAGTAGTGAAAATGTCTTTTATCTCCTTAACAAAAGAATCTGCCTCTAAAGGCGTTTATGACAAGGAGTGATAATGATGAAGTAACTGTGTTGTAATGGAAATGGAACAAAGATTGGGGGAAAGAGTAAATTGTAGCTCCTGACTATTGTGATTCCATCTGAAGCTTCAGACACATAGGAGGGAGTTTCTGGTGTGGATGCTGGAGAAGAGAGGTTTATTGTTTCCTCCTGATAATAGCGATCAATAAGCACTTTGTGGACCTGACAGTGTTTGCAAGCTAGAAAGTCTCCTTTTTTCCCCCTCTCTCCCTCTTGTGTAAACTTACTGCCATTATAAACACATTTCAAAGAAAACCAGTCTTTCCTTTTGTTCTGAATGAAATTCTTTCTCTAAGAGTTTGTTTGCAAAGTATGAACCCAGCCTTTGTGCTGAAGGAGAATGGTTGGCACCCTCAGCTCTCAAGGACCTAACTGTGTAAGTCTGGTATATGAGGCTGCTGCCTGCTGGTATTTGAAGCACTTGGTCAGTTCATTCCTTATTCAACTACATTCTCGGGATGGGGGTAGGGGGAAGTTGGAGGAAATCAAATACTAAGTTAAATTGTAAGTGTAAGTTTCCACCATTAGCCTTGCATTCTTGACTATTGAGAAAAATCTAGGTCTCAGATATCTAGTTAACACAGATATCCAATTATTTTGATTATAGCAGTGGGATAAATTGTCTTAATAGCATTCATGATGACAGTAATGACAGAAATTACCAATTCCATCGGGTATATAATTGGAAAAAGGATTTTACTACAAGTCACTCCAAGACACATAATAATTTTTCAAAGAAAAATTGAGTAAGACACTTTCAAGTACGGGTCAATAAAAATGTTACCATTGTAGAACTATAACATACGAGGCTAAAAATGTGAATCTGAAAATAAGATCTGACCAATGGTTCTTGGCCATTAAATAAGGTATTCAGCTACTTTCTGTGATTTATAAATCAAATCAAGATACGCCTGCCTGGAAACATCTTAAAAACCTAAAATAACAAAGTTTATTATTTTGTTCTTCCAGAGTCACTAACAGGAATGAAAGCAAGGGTATATCATGTATGCTTTACGTTAAGAGTATCAAAGTTTCTGCCTTGATGTTAAACTCTCATATGCTATGACTTAAGGTTGAAAAAAAATTGTGAAGCAGGGGACAGTTACTTCTGGTTGTCCCTGTTCTCTCTCTCTCTCTCTTTTCTCTCTCTCACTCTCTTTCTCACTGCTGTCACTCTTTCTCTATTATCAAAACCTCATGCCGCAAAAATCTGCCATGAGTCTCTCCCATCAGACAAATTGGACTTACGTTAAATTCTTGGTTGAAAAGTACCTCTCTTGATTTTAAGAACCTTAAAGGAGTGGAAAGTAAGTTTTGGCCGGGGAGGACTGGGAATGGATGGCATGAAGATAGTTCTCTTGGTGCTCCTAAAATCCTGAAATCAAACTTGGTGTCGGTTCCCACAAAGCTCCGACATACATTGATGGCTATAGAAGTGGGTATATCTCGCTGCTTCTCAGGCCGCCTTCTAGAGCCCTCTGGAACTGCAGTAAACTATCTAATGTTCTTGGTCTGTAGGAATCAACTATGTGTGTATATATAATATATGGGAGATATAATATGGGATAATATATATTCCTTGGTCTGTAGGTATCAAGTATATATATAAATATGTATATATATATGTGTATATATATATATATATATATACACACACGTATATGATGGGATATATATAACATAGGAAGTATAATATGGGATAATATGTAATATACAGGAGATTATATATAATATATATATACATCTATATAAAACTTTGATTATATGCTGTTATACTTATTAATTTTGTATCATAAACTATTATGTGTTTTTTAAAGAGCTGTTACTGCTACTTCAGGGTTCATTTGAAATAAAGCTCACAGGACTGATGTTGTCCTTATGTTTTATAATGCTCAGAGATTCTGGAGATTTGGCTACTGAAATGAATAAATTATGGGTTAATATGTATTGTGCCAATTATGGATGCCCTTGCACTGGGTTTGCCTTGGAAACTCCAGTTAAGAGCCCTTGTACGTGCAAGGAAATTAAATTGTTTTTAAAGCTGGAAAGCACTGGATGATATCCCATCAAGATCTTGTTCCCAAGCATCATTTCATTATAATTCTCTGTTGTTTGGTGTAAATGTGTACATGTGACTTGTGTGGATCCACATTTGAATGACATTTGTAAAGCTGGATGGCAGAGTAAGGTATTTAAAACTCATGTAGTATTCTAGGAAGGATGTGAAAAAATAATACTGCACCAGAAACATTTCTCCTCTTCTGTAGGCAGCTTTTCCCAGTATCCCTTTCTTACTCACATCCTTTTACCCCGCCCCTTTTCCCAGTTACTAATTTTCCATTAGGTAATGAGGCAAGCAAATGGCTAAGAATTACCACATAGTTAAAAGTTTGGTTCTAATGTGAGCAAACTTCAATGGCTTTTGTTGGAATCCATCTAAAATGACCACAGCAATTCTTATTATCATGGCCATTTTAGGTGATAAATGGCTTATTTTGATTAGTTTTTAGTGTAAGCCGATTTGAAGAGGAGTTTGAAAAATCAAGGGCTTTTGCTGACTGTATTTTTTTTTTTTTTTTAGCACTCAAGAACACAAAGCCTTAGTGACATTTTTTTTTTCCCCTTCTTAATTTAACCCCCTTCAGGACTGTGAGGGAATGATGTGCTGACCCACACTTTCCATCCAGAAAAGCCACTAGCAGTGAGTGCCATCATTGGAGTTTACAAGGCATGTTTCGTGCAGGACATGTATGACGTAGGCAGGACCACGATTAGTATTAACTCCAGTTTAAGGAAGAGGAAACCAAAGCTCAGAGAAGAGCAGTAACTTGCCCAAAGTGAAGATGCCAGCAACCACCTGCATTTTAGTGTCCAGCCTCCTGTGTGTAGCCCTAGCTCTTGCCATCATGGTGTGGACATCTGTCTACGCGGCCATGAATTGTTTCATCCTCCACATACCGTGTAGACTCCCTGTTTCGTCTCTCACATGTTTCCTGAGTGTGACTCGCTGAGGGATGGCTGGTCGCAATTTCCTGTTGGTTTTCCTGAACCTGACCCTTCCTTGCCAGTTGCGCACTTCCTGACTGTGCTTGGAGTCCCAAATCGACCGGTGTTAGAAACCACAAGGACTCTTTCTTCATCAGGGCTCTGCCTCCGGGCTGACCTAGTTTGCCTGTCCACTGTCATGTCTGTGCGCTCTGGGCTCCCGTAGGCAAGGCAGCTCTGAACAGACTGACAAAAGCCATCATCACTGCCAGTAGTTTAGCTTCCGCCGCAGTCTGGGAAGAGCAGTGATGTTACTTGTGGTTTGATTTCTGAATGCAAAAGAAGTCATGATTATCATAGAAATAGTTATGTAAGCGAGGGTTTATATTTCTCCTCATACGTTGCGTATAATTGTGCATACCCAGACATACACAGATCTTGGTGTAATTAAATACTTTGTGGGAAGGAGTGGGGAAACAGTGTAATAATGGAGTGATCCCTAGAGTAAAAAAATGGGCTCACATAGAGTCGAATGAAAGAAAGTAAGGCTTTTCACGTCATGCAGGGTTAGCGTTCTCTTTGCCTGCATGTTTTTTCCAGAATGAAGTGTGATTATTCCGTGGCTCAGCCTAGGAACGTGATGCATCATAAACACTGATGACGTAGGCGCCATTATCTGCCTAGTAAGCACGCTTCTATCTGTCTGGATCATCAGATTGTAGTTAACACTAGACAGGACTATATTTAGGCCCTTGTTGAGTTTTATCTTCCAAGAGAGGTGGGAGCAGCAGAGCTGGGCAGGACCCTGGGTGGGATTTGGACGGTTGTCCATGTTTCAGCAACCGAGACTTTTAAACTGCAGGGACCTGTTCTACTCAGTATCCTGAAGCCATCAGACCTTCAGCCTCTGACTGACTGAACAAAACACCTGTGTCACTCTAGTTGTGGCATCTGCATGACAATTTACTTATTGACAGTGAGCAGTAAGTGTGAAGTGAGGCTCATTACCTGAAGTCTGTGTGGTCAGCACATTTCTTACCTGTTCAGGCTACATGATGAGCCAAGTCATAATTAAAAGTTTGCTTTAGTGGCGTCTGGGTGGCTCAGTCGGTTAAGCGTCTGACTTCGGCTCAGGCCGCGATCTCACGGTTTGTGGGTTCGAACTCCATGTTGCGCTCTGTGCTGACGGCTCAGAGCCTGGAGCCCGCTTCGAATTCTGTGTCTCCCTCTCTCTCTGCCCCTCCCCCTCTTGTGCTCTGTCTCTGTGTCTTTCTGTCTCTCAAAAATAAACATTAACAAAAAAAAAATTTTTAAAGTTTGCTTTAATCCACTTGGAGTCAAAGCAAAATGAAATTTCAAGCCGAATGATTCAATCCGGTTTAAGGAGCTATTGGGTTCCATCTTGCTAATGAGACCTGATGCTCCATGGCTGTTGATAAGAATCCCTCTGGTTAAGGTGGTTGGGCACTTTTTTGTTTAGGAATAATCTTTCTCCATGTGACGGAGGGCAGTATACCTTGAACGGTGTTAGATGTAATGTTTCATAAACTGTTCCCCTTCCTTCTCTGCCCTGTGGGTTGCTCTCTGTTAACCTCACCTTCCATCCCCATGCCCTGTTTGCATCCTCTTGACCTTTGTTGTATCTGTTGCTCAGTGGCCCATTTTGCCTGGAGCTGTACTTTGGGCTGGATGATTGGAGATAAATCTCCGTCACCCATTTACAAATTATCTTTGAAGCTGATGCATTTGGAGTTGACAAAACATTTCCCCGTTTTGTGGGTTAATTTTGTAATTTAACTGTCAGGAAATCCTACTTCCCTCATCTCCAGGCTCCTGTTGGGAAAACCCCTTGCTGTGGCTCCCAAGTACTAGAAACAATAGAGAATTCTTTGGGAATGCCCAAGTGCAGGCTGCAAAGGAAAGTAAGGGGCTACAAATGATTTCCTGACACGAGGGCCATTGCTCTCCAGTAGCATATTCAGGAGTTGAAATGATACCAATTAGCTTTGCAGCATCTAATTGGCATCTTTGGGCTGTGAGGCATGTCTGGCAACAGTCCTAGATGTTAGACATGGTCAGTTTAGTTCAATTTAACAATTTTTTGACTACCTCCTCATCAAGAGATTTTTTTTTTTATGGAATCATCATATAACACATATGTATCATATTTTGTACTTTAATTTCATTTTGACCTTGTAACAACCCTGAGAAGTAGCTATGCTAGAAATTTCTGTTTTATAAAAAAGGAAGCTGAAGTTCAGAAAAATAAAATGCTGTATTCAAAATCACAATCTAGCCAAGAGTTAATTCCTTTCTTTTTATTATTTATTTATTAAATTTTTTTAATGGTTATTTTTGAGAAAGAGAGAGACAGAGCGTGAGTAAGGGAGGGAAGGCAGAGAGAGGGAGACACAGAATCTGAAGCAGGCTCCAGGCTCTGAGCTGTCAGTACAGAGCCCAACGTGGGGCTCGAACTCATAAGCCATGAGATCATGACTTGAGCCAAAGACGGATGCTTAACCGACTGAGCCACCCAGGTGCCTCAAGAGTTAATTCCTTTCAACTGTAACCTTTTCTGCCTTGAAGATTGAAGAATGTGTTTCAGTTTAGAAAAACAGATTAAAAGCTTGGCCGTTTGGAGGCAGTCACATGTAAAGGAGACAGACACTTAGTACCTACGTGACTTTGGGCATGTTTTTTAACTTGTCTGGGATTAGTTTTCACATTTATGAAGTAGCATAATACTTCTTCTAGGGTTTCTGTGAGGAGTAAATGAGTTGCTCCACGTAACTACGGTGTTTAATCAGGAAAACTTAGCATTATTTCTCTTCGTAGACTGAGTCAGCCTTGCACCATCTGTGGGATGCTTTTTGGTTGGAGGGTTCAGGACTGGAGCCATATCCTCTAAAGGTTTGTAGTGCAGCGTGATCCATTGCCCCGAGAAGGTGTCTAGAACCAGTACCGTCCTGTCTCAACATTTTTATTCGGACAGCATTTTTATTCGGACAGCCAAGTTGGCCACGATGGTGCCCAGTGAAGCACGTTTCTCCTAAAGCTTCCCAATTCAGAAGTTAACGACCACACCAGAACTATTAAAATAACAATAACAGCATTTATGAATTTTGGGAAACGATTTTACCACCTTGTTTTCAAAGCCATCAAAAATGAATAAAAGGAAATTAGGGATTTCAGTTAGATACATGGAAGGATATTTCAATACTCAACAGAGTGAAAGCAGCTTGTGGGAGAAAAATCGTAGGAGACCCAAGTCCTTGTCCTATTGGTGGCTCTTTCCCTCTGGGTAGCTGAGGCAAAGCACTTTGACCTCTCTGGATCTCAGTGTTTGCATCTGTACAACGTGGATAATTACATCGGAGACTCACAAGGTTGTTGTGAATGTCTAATGAGATGAAAAAAGAAAGTGATTGGTAAGCTGTGAAGTGTTTTACAAACTTAAAGTGGTGTTGTTATTCTCCAGAGTTTGTTGAAAACATCCAAAATTCTTGGATAACTTAAATGTATTCTTGCCGGAAGGAAGGATAGGACTAAATAAATCACCTCTTGGATCTCTTTCAGTTTAAGGAACGAGTGCTTCCAGCTTAAGTTGGTATTGTTGATATTAGGTCTTGTATTAAATTGGAACTCAATGGGTATATTTGGAAGGGCATTAAAATAACAGAGGGAAATGCTTGGAAAGGAAACATACTTTGTATAGGAAGACTTAATTATACTGTTGATTAGGGGGTAAGTATATTCAGTTACAATCAATAATTACAATGATGGTAACCACTGTGCTTTGCTAATTAGAGCATATCTCTAATAAGGCCAAGGTGATCAGTTTGAATCCCTGTATGGGTCAATTAGCATCATGTCAGCCTCCACCCTAAGCTCTCATGGGGTCATTCAGGTGTGTACTTGTGTTCACAAGGAGAATAAAATGGAGACTGGATGAAATCATGCAGATCTTCAACCAGTACGGGGAGAAGTCTACCTTCTAATGCATTCGTAGCTTTATTTTTTTTTCTTTTAGCACACTTACCACTTTTGCTTTTTGTGATTAATTACCTGGACTACCACAGTTTTGTTTAGCAAATTACTGGTGTCATTCACTTGAAATGGTACTGCCGAGCTTCCCAAGAGATGGTTGAATCTCCGGTCTGATCCAACCCTCTGTTTTCAAGTGCTTAACTTTGCAATGCTTTACTTCAAATGACCCTGAGAACTAGGAACTTCTTGCAAGTGTTTTTCAGATGGGAAAATGGAAGCATCTTTTTCCCCAAGGTTTCCTACTCCCAGGTGAAGAGATGTTGGCTAATTTTATAAAAAGGTCAGTAGCACAGCTGGGCTTGAAATACAGAGGTCCTGACTCAAAGTTCTATATTTAATTTGCCATCTATTTTCTCTCTCTCTCTTGCTCTCTCTCTCTCTCTCTCTTTTTTTTTTTTTGGTTTATATGTAGTAAGTTTAGTCAGAGGCTGGGAAAGTGAATATTTTGTCTTCATATTTAGCAAGATTGATGAATACTGCAATCACATATCTTTCAGAAGCAGTTAAGCTGGTTGTTGGAAGTGACTTATTGTTTTGACTTATTGTTTTGACTAGTTTTATTAATACCAATCATATCATTTGGTCCGTTGGCGTCTATAGGCTTAGCCGTAAAGATAGGGTATCTCACATTATGATTTTGGTCATGTTAAATAAAAGAATTTGGCATATCATGTCCTAGTACATGAAATAATCTTGTGGAGAACATGGAGGTCCCTGTGGTGTGATTTAGAGGATGAGAAGTGGTCTCTGCCCCCAGTTTGTCTCTCACTGATAAGCCTATTTACCACAATTCCACTGTTTGTGGTTCAGACCATATTTTATAATGTAGGGAAGCTCCTTTTTTATCTTCCTCTACCTTAGGACCAGGGATTAAGTTTTTGAGGAAATGGAGGTATGACTCCTTCTGAGCACCACCTGAGATAAGAACACTAAAGGTATTTAAAATTTTGATGAGAAAAGGAAGTAGATTATGCAATGATGATTACTGGAGACCTGTTTAGGGAGTTTACATGATGATGGTAGCGATTGAGCCTATCAGAATGCAGCTGAAGATATTAGATGCCCAGGGTGTAAGGAAGGGGTGAGCCAGAGGAGGACAAAGAGTTGAGAGAGGAGGAGTGGAAACGTGTGTCCAAGGCAAGACTTTATTCCTGATTTTGCCTATGTCTTTCTTTGTCTATACAGGTTTGGTGTCAAGAATTTTAAATGTGTTTTCAAGAAGCAATTTGAATCCATGTGATTCTTTAATTGTGCGTTGACATTAAAAAAATTCTTTCTTACTGGAAACACTTTCTAAGGGGAGAGATGCTCTGTTTGCAAAAGAGGACTTGTAACATCTCTAACTTTGGTTCTTTTTCAGTCAAATGGTGACAATAACACCAGCCTGACTGTTTCCCTGGAGGCCCCTGTGACTGGTGGAATATCCGCTGGCACGGCACGCGTTACAAAACGTGAACTGTAAAGTGTACAACCAGATCCAAAGTCTTAAGTGTAATGTGCAGTGTAGGTTGGAGCCTTTGTGCCTGGACTCTGGAGCAGATTACCTACTCTTCAGTACGGGTTTTGCCTCTTTTTACCTGTGTGACATAGGCAGCTCCAATTTTGTGTGTCTCAGTTCTCTTATCTGTAAAATAATAACACCCATGTCTACGTCATGCTGTTGATGTGACGAACAAGGGAGTTCGTGTGCAGGGAGCTTACAGCAGTGCCTCTCATAGAGGGAGTGTCATACTAGCTGCTATGTTGTATGTATGTGTCCCAGCATTGCTGACATAAGTGCCTGGGACTGAGTTATATGAAAATTTTAAACATCCTTTATGTATGCCTCAAGCAATATAGCGCTTTGTTTATGTAAGAAATTCACTTTAATTATCAGCCATTAGTGACAGTTAATAAATGGAACTGTGTTGAACTTGGCAGTTACGTATGAACACCTCCCAGAAGCTTACTTCTCTTGATATTTGAATAAAGAATCTGTTCTCATTAACGTAGACTTACTCAGTTCAGGTAAGGTTCATAGAGTATTATTGGTCTTGATCATCATGTTTATACCTTAAACGAAAGGTTTACAACCCATGACTGCACATTAGAAGCAACTGGGTCTCTCAGACCAGTTGAATTGGAAAATTTGGAGGTGGAACTCAGGCATTGGTATTTTTTAAGAGCTCCCCAAGGTGATTTTAATGTACAGACAGAATAGAAAACCACTGGCCTAGAGAGTTAGTAATTAAATGTATATCTCTATCATTTAATTGCTGACATTGATATGTAATTTCCTCATATTTAAGTAAATAAAATGACATGGCTGTTTACAGATATTTCTTTAAAGGAGGGCCTAGGGTTTCCATTAATTCTGTAGCCTATGGGTGTGTGCCGTAAAGCAGAAATGAGAAGCTTGTTTTAAAATTATCAAGGTCACCTGGGCGGCTCAGGTGGTTAAGTGTCCTACCTCGGCTCAGGTCATGGTCTCACGGTTTGTGAGTTTGAGCCCCCTGTCAGACTCTGTGCTGACAGCTCAGAGCCTAGAGCCAGCTTTCTATTCTGCCTATGCCTCTCTCTGCCCCTCCGCCACTCATGCTCTGTCTCTGTCTCTGTCTCTCTCACTCTCTCAAAAATAAATAAACATTAAAAAACAAAAATTAGCTATGAAGTTTTGTTTGTTTTTGGAAGGATGAAGTGCTGTCAATATTAGCAAACAATATAGAAATCCCAGAATGTTAAAGATGAGAGGGACCCTCAAGGCATCTTGTAGAAAGAGGGGTACACTTTGAAGCCAGTCTTGGCTTTTAGTGGCTTATTCACTTCCTACCTTTGTGATCTTGGGTTCTTTACTTAACCAATCTGAGCCTCAACTTCTTGATCTGTAAAATCGAGGTGAGCATGTGCTTTATATGATGACGAGTGTGTTTCATGGGCACACACACTCATGTCTTGCTTCCCTGCCTCCTACCTGATCCCTAGATCCATCTGATGCAGATGTCCATGGCAGGGACTGCGTTGCAGCCTCTGCAGGGCCAGCTTCTGGGAACTGCTTCCTCCCACTCCTCGGGGACCACTTCTCTGGCTCTGTTGGGACTGTTTCATGGCTGGATATTTGGATCCCATGACCTTAAGTGAGCATAACATTTAGTGTGCAGGGGTCAGTACTGCTGGCCAAGCAGAGTGAAGCTGTTCATGAGACAGGAGATGAAGGAGATATTGTGGCCATGTGATGGCAGCCTTTGAGTGCCTTCTGTCTGCCCCAGACGATCCGTGTGCAGGACCCAGATGGCTGCCTTGTGTCTCCAACTATATGTTTTTAGCCATTGCTTCTTGGGGTTGAACAGGAACAATGAGAGGTCACTATCTCTATCTTAGCTTGGGGTAAGCACAGAAGAATCATAGACCTCTTTGTTGTTTTCATGATAGGAATACTGGATTTCATCTTTTTCCCCACCCTTGTCTCTCAGATCCTTCAGCATTTGGCTATAAAATGATTAGGCCACCTAGTTCTCCTGTTGCCCATTCTTTGCGTCCTAGGAAGGAGGTTCGTGGTTTCTTATTCCTTGTAAAGCTTAAGGCCTCAGGTCTTGATTCCAACTATGGGGCTTCAGTGTCCTTCCCACTTGTAAGCCTGCTTTCTAGGACTATCCTCAATCTTAATTTTCAGAATTCTGCTTGTATGACCATCTCTGGACTCATCTGAAGTTTTCATTGGAAATGAAACTGCCATTTTTCTGTTGTTTCCTTTGTCTACTGGAATCAGCACCCTCTTATGATTAACAGTAGTAGGAGCTGTATTGAATTTTTAGGTGGTAAGGATCTCCAAACATTACACTTGTGGGCTGGGCGGTCTGACTTAAATCCTGTGCTCCTCCACTAGATTATGAGACTCTTGAGGGTAGAAGCCATGTTTTATAGCTGAGTATCGTCATAACTATCATTATGTATCTACTGTGCACCAGAGACTTTGCTTTATTTCAATTAATCTCCATAAAAATAATGTACACATGAGGAATCTTAGAGAGCTTAAGTAAACTGCCCAAGGTCACGTGGCTTTTGAGTGGATTTTTGAACTCACTTTGATATTAAACCCTGTGTTCTAAAATCATGTTTCTAAATTCCTTCTGAAAGGAAGGAGCAGATACAGGTAAGAAGAATGGGATCTTGGCCTATAGAATGTTGGATGACCTCTTGAGTCGGGGTCAGGTATGGAGGTGTATTCTTAGAGGAGGAGAGAAGGTCTGCATATCTTCAAAGCCCCTGTTTTTCCCATTAATATACTGACCGGCATTGCTGACGTACGTGGACTAAGAATGGACCCTATGACTCTCAAGGCAGAAGTCACCCCCGTGGACGGCTTTGGCCCACACGTGGCTTTTTTATTCAGGTCAAGAGAGACCCCGAGATTACGTGAAGACATCTCTCACCGATAAGAGCCATTGGGTGAGCAATCAGGCAAACTCTGAAGAGGACTCTATGAATCCATGGTGATGAGATGTTCTGTGCTGAAGTCAGCTTTGGCTTGCTGATGATGAGGAGATAGTCTGTAGTCACCTGCTGTGTTTGGAGTTTAGACCATCAGAACGTGCCTAGCAGCTCTGGTGAGCGACAGGAAGTATATAAATGCTTTCTGGCATTGGAGCTCTGTCGGATATTCCCAGAGAACGTTTCCCTTTTAATGTATTTGGAAACTATAAATTTAACTCCTGCTGGGGGAAAAAAAAGTAATGGTTTCACAAAAGAAAAAAAGCTCTTTAAAAGGCTTAACTCCTGTCACAAACATGTGCTTTTTAATAACTGGGAAATTCCTGGTGCAGGGAAAAAATGCCCTTTTGTACAAATGAGGTCATTCTGGTCTTAACTGGCCCTATGCACTCTAGTTCCTGCGTTCTGTTCCACGTTTTGTGACCAGAGGTTATTGGAAGGGTAATCCCTGTGTGCATAGTCACTGCTTTTAGGGCATGTTGCCAAAGAGAAAGTTATCTTAGCTCACAAGCTTCCAAGCCAGTGCAAGAGGCCCAGCTCCCAGGGGTACCCGGCCAGTGACTGATAATGACTTGGTTTAGCTTGGCCGTGGGTTGAGTTTTTAAAGCACACTTTTCTTGTGCACTGGGATTTTTGTGTCTGCTGCTTCTTTAGATTTCTCAACAGCTCCATTGCTTCTCGATTCAGGAGTGATTTTTCTTGCTTGGGCACATTCTATCTACTGTGCTTTGATTCCGTCCCAAAGAGAAGAAACATCAGTGCCAGATTGAGGCTTCCTGTTCATCTTCTTCACCTGGTGTATATGAAAAACAGCTGTTGAAGGCATTTGCCCTGTACCCATTTCCTTGCACACTTGGAGGCTGATTCCTCCAAAAATTAATTTCTGATTTGGTTCTTACCCCAATTTCTTAATAAAATCTATGTTCAGGGAACTTTGTGGCTACCTGGGTCAGAAACTCCAAGCCCAGGCCCTGTTGCCTAAATAAGTCTAAGAAAAATTTGTTGACCTGGGAGTAAGAAACTATCTTCAGCTCTCCCAGAGAGGCAAGGATTATATGATTCGGCTGGGAACTACTTATGTGTTTGCTGCAGACCCCATTTTGTTGCCCAGAGCACCTGTGGCCCCTCTTGGAGGCCTCAGCATCCTTGCTTGAAATCTCTTGGGTCCTTGAGGAGGTGAGGCTTGATCTGGGCATGGCCCTTGTTTCTTGAGTCCGCCTCCCCTCCACTGCCCTCAAGGCCTCGGTTTGTTGTAGACAACCACAATAAATATTGAACCTAAGGGCTGGTGCAAAAGAATTGGAAAAAATATGGCTAGGAAATGCTATCACCCTTGAAACGCTGGGAAATTCGGGGTAATTGCTGAGTGCCTCATATTAGTTCCTCTGGAGAAAATACATGGCAAAATGCATAATGGGTTAATATTACAAAGTGAAAACTGGTAGAAGATAAATCAGAAGCCCCATATCTGCCTCTGATGCTCAGAAGGGGAAAGGCACTGATTTGCTGATAATATATTTTTATTTTTCTTCTTCTTCTCCAGCCTCAGACGATACAACAGACTCTCCAGAGGACATTGCAGTATTATGAGCACCAAGTTATTGGGTAAGTAAAATAGATTTTGGTCATTATTTGGGGAAAATTAAAGATAATTACTCAAACACAGCTGTTGAGCATGCGCTTTCCTGCCACCCAAGTCAGTCTTTACCAGTGGCTGTGGGGCAGAGATTCCTTGGGACCCCTGGATTGACTTCCTTTGCTTTATTTTTGTTTAATCCTTTTAAATGAAATTCCCTTTTGGTATTGCCTTTCCTTTTCAACTTTTCTTCTTCTTGTGTTCTTTCCATCTTCTCCACCGAATCTCCTAATTGTGCCTTCATAATACAGTCAGGTTTAATGGTACCAACTGAGAGGCTTTAAATGGGATTTTAGAATCCTTTAGGAAAGTCGACTCAGAGTCATTACAAGCCTAATACAGTTCAAGGAGAGGTATTGCTTTAGTTAGTTTAGTTAGTTCCACGTTCCATATTTGTCTTTAATCTTTCTTTTCTTGACATCGTTGGGATATGGTGTAATGTAAGAAGACAAAATCAAGGAACAGGAACTCCAGCCCTCACCAGCACATAGAAGTTTAAAGTTACTTTAATCTGTTTTGTAAGGGAGGATGACGATGGTAACAGCTAATTGAAGATTAGATGCCGTGGGTAAATGAGATAATTTCAGTGGGAGTATTCTGTAAATAGAAAGCTCCAGATAAGTGTAAGGTATACTTACGACTGGCTATGGCAGAAAGCAATTGGAAATACAGAAGCCTCAATTCACTTTCTGATGCAGACTACCTTATAATGAAGAAGTTGAAGTCATTGACATGAGAGGCAGTGCATATTTGTAATTCACATAGTTAATTTCTCTGAGCTGCCATCATTTATTTGTGTAAGATTGTGAGCACTTTTGAGGAGCTAAGATTCAAATCCTAGTACCTTTTGAAAGGCCATCAAGCATCATTTAACATTTGGGGCCAGTAGTCATTGCCCTGGGGATCGAGACTATATTTGTGGCTAGTAGGCTACACTGTGATTATTTTTTTAAACCAAAACAGAAGAAAAGAAGATTTAGTGGAAACATAATCTCCGTACCTAGTACAATGCCATATACTTTAAGTGCTGGATAATTATGTTAATTGTCATTTCAGAGGGAATTGCTTTGAAACTTTGTCACATGAGTCCTCAAAACTGTGGTACTAGGAGAAGCATATTATTTAAACTCATGAGATGGCTTTTAGTTTGAGGCCATTAGTGACTTTAAATGGTTTACCCTAATGGAGGCAAATGATGTCAAATTAATCTCTCCCCACATATTCTAAAATAAAACTTAATCACTCTCATTGGATTTGCTGCTTCCAAAGTGTGGTATTTGGATCAAATTAGTCAATATACTTGGCACAGTTTCTTGTGTGTGGTGAGCACTACAACCTGTTTGCTCTTGTGTTTAGTGTCATTATTATTTTTTAAATTTTATTTTATTAAAATTTTTTTTAAAGTTTGTTTGTTTTTGAGAGGGAGAGAGAGAGTGTGTGCGCGAGCGGGAAAGGGGCAGAGAGAGAGAGGGAGCATCCAAAGGAGGCTCCAGGCTCTGAGTTGTCAGCACAGATTCTGACACAGGGCTCAAACCCATGAACCGTGAGATCATGACCTGAGCCAAAGTTGGTCACCTAACCGACTGAGCCACCCAGGCACCTATTTTATTTATTTATTTATTTATTTATTTAATGAAATTTATTGTCAAATTGGTTTCCATACAACACCCAGTGCTCATCCCAACAGGTGCCCGGCTCAATGCCCATCACCCACTTTCCCCTCCCTTCCACCCCCCATCAACCCTCAGTTTATTCTCAGTTTCTAAGAGTCTCTTATGGTTTGGCTCCCTCTCTCCCTTTTTTTTTTCCTTCCCCTCCCCCATGGTCTTCTGCTAAGTTTCTCAGGATCCACATAAGAGTGAAAACATATGGTATCTTTCTCTGTATGACTTATTTCACTTAGCATCACACTCCAGTTCCATCCACGTTGCTACAAAAGGCCATATTTCATTCAAAACCACACTGAGATATCACCTTACGCCAGTCAGAGTGGCTAAAATGAACAAATCAGGAGACTATAGATGCTGGCGAGGATGTGGAGAAAGGGGAACCCCCTTGCACTGTTGGTGGGAATGCAAACTGGTGCAGCCGCTCTGGAAAACAGTGTGAGGTTCCTCAAAAAATTAAAAATAGACCTACCCTATGACCCAACAATAGCACTGCTAGGAATTTACACCAGGGATACAGGAGTGCTGATGCATAGGGGCACTTGTACCCCAATGTTTATAGCGGCACATTCAACAATGCCCAAATTATGGAAAGAGCCTAAATGTCCATCAAGTGATGAATGGACAAAGAAGGTGTGGTTTATATACACAATGGAATACTACTTGGCAATGAGTATTTTTAATATTTTAAACACAATACCAGTAACCAAAAAACAAATCATTTCCTGGAATTACAAATGCCCTCTCTTTTGAAATGAAATGGTAACTGATGAAAGGCTCATTTGTGAACTGAACTTATGTCCTCAGGGCAGATTGGAGCAGGAATCTTGTAACTGTGATCAGAGTAGTTACCTAGACTATGTTACCGTATTCAGGAGAAAATTCTTTTTTCCATTAGTAAGAGGGCGTTCTCTTTTATCTCAGCCATTGCCTCAACTCTCCTGCTCCCTCTTTCCTTGTAGACATAGCCTGTGGTGATTCTTGGCCTCCAAATAGTCTTTGGTAGTTCTGTTTCTTAGAGACAGTGTAAGGAAAACCGTGCATGTGACTCCGATAAAGAGGCATCCTGATGTCCAGCTGTCTCCAAAGAGACCCGTTAACACATTTTCACCTGAGTGGGGGCTGCCTTCTGAGGACTTGGAAGTACCAGTGCCCGCTGCCTTTATTCGTGGGCACGCGAACAGAGAGATGTTGGTGGCAGTATTGTGACATTGGCCTTTCTTGACTTTGTCTTCCCTCTTCCCTTGGCCCCAGTGTCCCCACCCATCTGTCTCTCTTTCTTCCTATTTCTCTGTAATAGTGAAAAAGGAGAGCATCTATTATGACTAACATTTGAATTCAGTATTCACACCTGCCTGTTGTACTTCTTTCAAAGACACAATTAAAGGCTTTTTATCTCTAACTGAAAAGGAGTGTGTTTCTTCCAGTTAAAGGGATTTCAGGCAATTGGTAAAAATTGCTGAGTATTAGTTTACATGTTTCCGGCAGAGGGTGAGGTTGGGAGAGCGATGGTTTTCCAAATCTCTGAAATAGGGCTTTGCCCAAGGTTTGTCTTGAAGTAATTCAGCTTTAAGGAGCCTTGAGTTGGGAGGATGAATCGGGATGAATGGTAAGGAGCATAAGCTAGCCCTCCTGGGGTTTCTTTTTTTCAAAATTGTAATTGCAGTGCAGTTAACATACAGTGTTATGTTAGCTTCAGGTGTAGAATATGGTTATTCTACATATATCACCCTGTGCTCATCACAAGTGCACCCTTCACCTGTTTCATTCATCCCCCACCCACCTCCCCTTGGGGGACCACCAGTGTGTCAGTGTATTCTCTGTAGTCAAGAGTCTGTTTCTTGGTTTGTCTCTCTTTTTTTTTCCTTTTGCTCATATGTTTTGTTTCTTAAATCCCACATATGAGTGGCATGATATGGTATCTGTCTTTCTCTGACTGATTTCACTTAGCATAACTTTCTAGCTCCATCCATGTCCAGAAGGGTCCCAGCCCTTCTGTTGTGAATTTCTTAAGTCCCCTCTAACCACAGGCCTCCCAGCCTCCCTTTCTTATCCTTTAAAACTGACCTTGGACCTGCTTTATTTATCAGAACTTCAGGACTGCCTGCTGGTCCTTGATGAATTCTTGCAAGTAGTTCACAGAAACTCTCTGAGGCTTTTTTAGTCTCCGAGATGGAGACATGAATGCAGGGAGCAGCTGTTGAAAGGCTCACACAGATGGAGGACGGAAGGGAGGAGCTCGCGAGCCTCTGTCAGGGAGACAGCCTCTCTGTGCCCCAGGAACTTCATCTTCAAAAATTTGTTCTAGTCCTCAGCTTGTCCATTCTCTGGTTCACACAGTTATTCACAGAGACCATTCGGGCTGGAAAAAGGAGGGTGAAAATGATTCATGCCGTGTGGAAAAGCCTCTGCATCCCCACTGTTGCCGTGGCGGCTTCTGGTCTGGACACTTAGTCTTGTGCCTCAACGTTGTGTCCACCACAGAAAGGTGACTAATCAGATTAGATTATGTCCCTTTCTCATTTCAGCCCAATGGTTCTCACTTGTTAAGGTGCATCAGAATCACCTGCGGGCTTGTTAAAACCCAGGGGGCTGGACCTCACCTGCAGGACTCTGACCCCGTGTGTCCCATGCACTCGTGGGGAGTTTCTAATGAGTTTCCAGATAATTCTGCTGACGCTGCTGGGCCAGCTATCACACTGTGAAATCCTTGCTTTACACCATTTAATGGCTTCCTGTGATAGAGTAAAATCTGAACTTTGCCTGTGATCTGGGCTCTGCTTACCTCTCTGATTCCATCTTCTTCCACTCCCCCTTGTCACTCCCCGCCCTCCCTGCCGGGCGTCTGTGGGCTTCTCAACTCCTGCTTAGCCTCAGGACCTTTGCACATACCATCCCACTTTCCTGAAATGGCCTGTCCCCAGATAGGTACATGGATTACTTTTTTTTTTTTTTTTAAATGTTCAGGTCTCTTTTTAAACATCGTTATCTTCAGAAAAACATCCCATGGCCGCCCAATCTAGAGAAGCCCTCCATCCCCTCCTTACATCTCCAACCCAGATATTTTGTATTCTATTCCTCTCTGGTATTCCTTTTCATACAATTTATCATAGCTGATGTTATCTTGTTTATTTATCTAAATTACTTTCTTTTATATTTCTATGCCTTTATAATTGCTTGGTACATAGGAGGGACTAACATGTTTTTTTGGGGGCTTGGGGAAGTGTGAATAAATGAGAAAGTTGCTCCCTGGAGGTATATACATAGAAGTATGTGTCTAGTGGATAAAAGAGTAGATTATGCTTGGAAGGGGGCTTAAAATGAGGGGTAGAAATAATCTCCAGGTTCCATTACAATTGTAGTATCCAAGAGCCTTTCCTGCATATCATAAATTTTACTGATTTATTTGCTTAGTTTCTCCTTTATGTTTAATGTTCTACTACTGTGTGTCAGGCTGAGTTTGTGGTAAGTTTATTTTTAAATTTTTTTATATAAACTCTGCACAAGCACACTCACCTGTCCATACAGCACAGTCTTCTTCCCTCAATATGAGGAAAAGGGGCACTGAGTGTACATCTTTGTGTTAGTCTTTCTGTAACTCCAGCTTCTAGGGGCTGGACTCGCTTCTTGGACAGTGTGGTGGAAGGAACAATCAGAGCCAGAGGGGGTAAGTAGGGGATAGGCCGGCATCACTGTCAGAATTGAAAGGCACCCCAGATTGAGGAAAGTCTGCTTTATGATGACTTTCTCCCCCTGATGTCATTGTTGCCATTATGTTGTGTCCCTCCTGGTCTCTGAGCAGAGGGATGAGAAAATGCTTTGGGAGGAGACCTACCACATACCAGGTTTCCTAGATTTAAAGTCTGATTCTGCCTTTGAATGCTTTAGGGCACATTAGGTAACAAAAACGGGCCTCAGTTTTCTCATTTTTAAACTGGTAACAACATACTGACGTCCAGAGTGCCACTCCCAGACTGTCCTCACGTTTGTGCTTCATGACTCCCCCTGGTCTATAGCTCACCAAAGTGGATTACCACGATGGTGCAGACAGAGTTCTTTAAACCCATGATTGGAAAACACGCGATGATCCATCTTCCTGAGACGGAATGTTCAATCGTTACATATTTTAAAAGCTGAAGCCTGAAGAAATGTATATTCAGAACACTGCCACTCATTTCGAGCCTTTTTTGCCAGAAGAAGCATCATTGTGCTAATATCGCGGGTGAAGCCACTGCCAAGCTCTTTTATTATTTGGGACAACTTTTCCTATAGTCATCTAAAATTAAATTCTCTCATTCCCTTTATCACTGCGGGCCTCATGTTTGTTTTGTATTGCCAACCTTCTTTTTTCTTTTGACAGTCGAATAGGGATTAATAAACTAGGATAATTTCCATAGAACATTAGAAGTAGGTGAACCCTGGATATTCTGGGACACAAACCTTAATGTTATTACTTAGGCTGTCATGATTAGATTTTGTGGCTATCCGTCATTTTATCTAAAAAGTGATATAGCTTCCTTTTCATACATTTACAAAGAATATGTGAATGGATAAACACAATGTTAGATAAAAGCTATTATCTTTTCTCGTGGGTGGGTGGCCCAGTGTGTTAAGCAATCTACGCATGATTTCAGTTCAGGTCATGATCTCACAGTTCCTGAGTTCAAGCCCTGAGTTGGGCTCTGCACGGACAGTGTGGAGTCTGCTTGGATATCTCTGTCCTTCCCTCTCCTCCCCTGTCCTGCTCACACACACACTCTCTCTCTCAAAATAAATAAACTTAAAAAATTAAAAAAATAAAAAATAAAAGCTATTATCTATTAATTGATTACTCTTTTTGAGGCAATGTACTGGACACTTTACACCTCTTATTTTATGGGATATTGACCATCTGTTTCATAAGATTATTGCATAAAGCTCATTTTGTAGATAAGGAAACTGAAGCTGTGAGAAAAAAACATTTGGTCTAGGATCAGTCCAATTAAAGTGAGAGAGCCTGATTTTACAAACAATCCTGTATTTGTCTGTTTTTGATGACCATGTTCCCCATTCTACCTTTTACTGAGTGATTCCTGCATCCTGGAAACTGTAATGAGCGTTTTGCCAAACTGGTTTGTTGGGATCTGATCTCAGGGGAGTGTGCCAGCCTGAGGCCATCTTATTTTTCCTCTCAGTTGCTTCGAACATGCAGGGATGGGTCCGCTGTGATATTGGGTGGATTGCCCTGATTTTCAAGAACTTCCAGGGAGTCTGTAGTCTACTCCAGATGAGTTCACATGTCAATCACATATCCATTCTCCCCATTCCATCCCTGTCTGCCTGTGTCAGAATGCAAGTAGAGGGGTATCCTGGGGCATTTCACTCCTGTGGTCCAGGCCAACCCTTTCTACGTCCCTTTCTCTTATGTATCAGGCAGGAGTAAAATGGAAGATAGGGGCAGCCTTTTTAAATTCACTGATGACTGTGACAGTCCTGTCTTGGCTAGGAGACCCTCAGTAAGGTATTTCAGATGCCCCACTCTTGCCCCTGAGAAGTATACTTCATGGTCTTGCTGGTGGGATCTCTCTCCTGCTGGGAGCCTCTGGCTGGGGAAGGCAGTAAGAGGGGACAACCCAAGCGTTCTTCTCTTTCCTAGTATCTCCCCGACCCATGGGAAATGCCTAATTTTTGCCTTGCCAAATGGAGGTATGGTAGGCGGCTCCTATTTTGCCTCTCTTTCTTTTCCCTGTTAATAAGTCTTTCTGGAACCTTCTCCCTCCACTCAGGCACCAAGGGATGATCAGGAATTATACCACCTCAGCAGACGTTCACAGCGGAATGTGGTACCCAGCGCCCCATCTTGACCAGGGGCGGACCCCTCTCTCCCCAACTGGGGTTCTGCAGAAAACCTGTCCTTTCTCTTTTTCTTGTAGGGCAAGGGAAGAATAACAACAGTGTTCTCCTCCTAGGCCAGTTACTTTTTCTTCCGAGGATTTGCTTTCAATTTTTTTTTATTCCTTTGCTTCTGTGAGCTGGTGATGGCAGGGCCTCCAGTCATTTCTTAAGTTCTGAAGGGAATTGCTACTTTTGTAGAATGTGGGAGCATCAGGCCTCTAGTGTCTTCAGCTCTGGTGCCTTCGCTCTAATCTAGAGGCAACTGGAGAAGTTCCAGGCATCACCTGATTACACAGGCATTTTGTAATTCTGTCCTCACAAGAACTGTGGTGGGGGAGCGGATCTCCATTTTATGAGGGGGGCGAGTTAGACTCGAAGAGATGAGGTTACTTGCTCAAAGTCCCACCGATAGAAAATGGTAAGAGCATGATTCAAATTCTGTCAGACTCCAAGTGGTTCGTTAGCTAATTTGTTATCCATGCACCACACTGCTGCGTCCTGGGCTGTGATAGAGGTTAGGACGTGTTGACTTTTCACAAAGTACCAGTGCACCAAGTAAGTACCATTAATTATTTTTATTGCCAGGCATCTTCCTTACAGAAACAGATTACCAGCAGCTCTGAAGCACTCAGATAAGGAAACCACTAGCTGTACAAACTGATACATGTTCTGGTTCTCCTCATGTATTTTTTTTTTCCACACACAGCTGTCTTATTAATGATGGCCTCTGGTTCCTGATCCACACAGCTCATGCTGATGTTAATGGCGGGTTATGCCAGAAGTGGTGTCTGAAACCCTGAGTTATTTTAAAATGCAGTTATTTTTAAAAGCACAGAGTACGTGTGCTTGTGTGTGCATATATGAGTGCATTCGCAGATGGTTTAAAAATTTGCTCTGTATGCTAATTTTGTTTTCTTCTTAGTTACAGGGATGCAGAAAGGAATTTCCACAATATCTCTAACAGATGCTCCTATGCAGACCGTTCCAACAAAGAGGGTATTGAAGACGTCTCAGGAATCCTTCAATGCACTGCTAATATACTCGGTATATTAACTATATGTTTATAGGTTGAGAGAGAATGAGGGGAGAAGGGAAAGTCAAGTATAAATGTTTCATTTTCTACTGATGGGGGGTTTGGAGACTAAGGCAAATGAAGACTAGGACCTTGTCTTCAAGTGACTTAATTTCGACACTCCTGGAGATGTGTAAGTGCAAATTACGTGCACGCCGTTTCCTTGGAGGTAGAAAAACATAATAAGAATACTCACGTGCCAGGGAAACCCAGAATTTGTATGTTGGTATCAGCCTCCTGTAATCCATATTTCTCTGGTTCTTAACTTCGACTGAAGTTGGGGATCTTCCTGTCCAAGCCCACACTCTATTATTGCCATAACAGTATTTGTGAGAGGCCTTGGTTGGAGCTGGAGGGTGGCTCACATGTACCCATAGTGGACTCTACACTCAGAGGTGGTGGCAGGTCATCTACTGAGGTCTTTGTCCGTGTGTGTGTGTGTGTGTGTGTGTGTGTGTCCACCTTGAAGATGCCAGTAGTATGGCAGCAGGACTGTTTTTGAAGGAGGAGTGTTAGCACACTAAATCATGCTGCCTTCAGGCACCATAAATGAGCCGTGCTCTCTTACTATATGATGTTCTTGGTGTGTGAGAGCTACCTTGTATTACATGCACAGTAGCTATCAGAGCAGAAATACTTTTTTGCCGTAATGTCTTTTGTAGGTTTGTAGTAAAAGAAAAAATAGCTCTTTGAATTTTTTGGGAATTCTCCTTTTTCCTTACTACTCAGGGATCCATAGAGTGTTGGGGAGGGGTGGTAGGGAACAACAAATCTTAGTGACAGACTCCATATAGAACTCAGAATCTCCTCTCTCTCAGAATCAGATGGATGAAGACTGGGGCAAACTTGTTTGCCTGACTTTGTTTCCTGTTAGAGTAGGTGCTTTCTCTGGAGACATCTGAGTCCCTTCTACAGACAGATTCCAGGTGACCTCAAACCATGACTCTACCAGATTTTTCTAAACATATCTGACTCCCAGAGGTGGATCTGGCTTTTACACTCAAGCTGTGATGCCACCTGCCAATTGATAAGATTTTCATCCTAGGTAAACACAAATTATTAAGAACATGGACCTTTTTGTGAGGGGTGGTTTGTCTATTATGCATGTAAGAGAGTGATGGACAGTGAGAAGAACCCAAGGACTGACTGTCCTCAATCTTAGTACAGGTGCAGGGATGTCTTACTACCCCAGTAAACTTAATTATTGTGGAAGAGAAGGGATAAGAATAACTGGGAAGAGGGGCCAGTCATTACCCAAAACCAAACTTTTCTGATTTTTTATTTTCAAGAATTGTCCATCAGTTAAAAAAAAAAAAACCCAAATAAAGTTGGTGAACTTGGCCAAGTAAGGATAATTTGTTAAAGTGATCATGTTGTAACATCACCATTTCATAAAAAAGGGACATTTAAACTCTCCGCAAAATAGGAAAGTCTAATCTCCAATAAAAGATGGGCATTTAAATGGAATAAATTTAGCTGGATGACAAAAAAAGAAAAAATCCAACTCCATCAGTAACATTTATTTCTCTTGAGACCTTGTGATTTTCCAGGGGTGGCGTGAGATGATGCCTCACTAAGGGATGTATTAGAATCTTGGCAAGGGGCGTTTATGATTTTGAAAGCTGCTCTTACTCAGTTTCTAAAGATTTCACCGCCCCTCACATTGTCGTGTCATATGCTCCCCACCTTGCCCATCACGGAGTGAGAGCAGGGAGGAAATGTTGAGGATAAATCTATGCAGGTGCTCAAGGCATGTCAACAGCCTTGAAGGTGGGTGTGCCCAAGTCCCACACACTTGAGGTCAGACAGTTTGACAGGGTAACCACCAGGGGGCACTGTTGGCCCAGCACAGCTCAGTTGCTCTCCTGGAGTTGCCTTGAGTTGCAGCTCAAGTAGGGCATGAAAAGAGCTGCAGGCAGGATGCTTGCTACCTGAGGATATCAATGACAGAGTGTTTTTAAGTGAGGTGCTTATGATTTAGAAGGTGACTGTACAACAGGGTTTGGATTTCATAAATAGCAAGTTTTCCTAGACACGAGATACTAGATTTTTTTTTCCCTCTTAGTAACAATGGGTTGTTCTTCAAATCTAAAAATCACAATCTTGTAAAATTTAAATGTCTGAAGAATAAAATGAAATGCCTGCCATCTGTCGACCAGATACTGGCGTGGATCCAACAGGTGATTATGTGTCTAAGACGTAGCTGTTCTCTTTTGGGTAATGTCTTTTCATAACTCTTGCTTGCAATACAGGCTATCCTAGGACGAAGGTAACAGCTTTACCTTTACTGGTCAGAGTCAGTGAGAGCTTTGTTTTCAACAGGTCACTGCACTATGACTGACCTAGGCTTGCTTAGATTTCCTCTTTTTAAATTACATTTAAATTCCACAGTGCAATCATTTTTTTAATATTAAATATAATTTATCATCAAATTGGTTTCCATACAACACCTAGTGCTCATCCCAACAGGTGCCCTCCTCAATGTCCATTACCCACTTTCCCCTCTCCCCCATCCCCCATCAACCCTCAGTTTGTTCTCAGTATTTAAGAGTCTCTTAGGGTTCATTTATGAGAATGTAAGAGTTGATCAACTCCTTGAACAGAAAAACACTGTATGAGAAAGGAAGTTATCTTCTGAGTGGGGGAGTTTAGCATGGGAGTGGAGAGTCTCAACCAGGTTCAGAGGAATTTTGATTGCTGGAATCCTCAAATCCTACCAAAGGGCGATTTTCCAACAGTATGATTTATGTTCATTGATTTTGGGGAGCATGGTTAGAATATGGGTGGATTGCGATGGAGAAACACCTACTTCTCTCACCTTCTTAACCAACAAGGACGTTGTGGTAGAGACGAGAAATGTGTTTGTTCGCTCATCTGTAGGTGACTTACACTTCCTCTTCTCAGGAAAGATTTAAATTCCTAGGTCAGAAAATAAGACTAGAGAAGCCAATTTTTCTCCTTTCAAAATAACCCTATCAACTAAGCATGTCTTCCTTTGGATGGTTTGATCATTTGCTGGTTTTTAGGTTGAAGTTTGAGTTGAGTGGTTGGCCTGCAGTAAAAAGAAGGATGTGAGGGGTCTGCAAGATCTTGCTGCAGAAAACCAGTTTGGCCTCTGTCATGCGTTCGTTTCCTCCCTGCTTTCCTAGGACTCCCTGGAAATGCGTGTGCATTAGAGAGTGGTTCACACCCCTACGAGTAATGGGACAGAACTGTTTCCAGATCAACATTCTCTCACTTATTTCTCTTCTCTTGGCTTAGAAACTGGTTGTTGCTGTCTTTTGTCTCATCTTACAAATTAGGAATATTAAGTACAGGCTGCTCATACTCATCCATCGCCTCATATTGGTGCTCCAGCAGTCCCTGTGCTAATTCAGGACAGCACCCCAAAGGGGCTTTTAAACTCTGAGAAAGGCTCTCCAAAGAAAGATAGTTGTGAACTATGCCCTCCCTGCTGGAGGCTTTTTGTGTTAAATTTACTGCTTTATTTGGAATATGTCTTTTGCTCACCGAAATGATCTAATTTTAGTTGTCTGAAAAATTATGGCTTTTCCAGCCGTAGTCAGCAAGGCCCATTTTTAGCTCCAATTAAGTAGTAAAATGTATTGATATTCTTAGGTGTGGCATTGAGTATTTTCTCGGAAATTGGAATGCTTGAACGGTACAAAGGAGCATCTGTGATAAAGCCCTGACTGAGTAGGGAGAGCTAAGGGAGAGGCAGTCTAAATGGCATAACTTCCTCACATAAGGCAATGTAAAATAAATGAGGGGTATGGCTGTTCCAGTTGTTTTTATCCTTTTGGATTTTCCTTATCAACCCAAGCAGAGTCTTGGACATTCAGGCTACCCTTAACGACAGAAGGACGGACACCCAGACTACTCTGTGTGCTCGATTGTTTCCTTACAACAAGGTAACCATCCCTGTTCAGAAGGGCATCCATGGTGTATCTGCCTAAATATGTAGGCTGACCAGTCTTTAATCAAGCCAGAGCAGCGCCTTCCCCACAGCTCCCTTTTAGCTTTGCAGATAGAAAAACAGTGTTAACGTGGCATTAAGTTTGGTCCCATACTTTGGTGTGGCTGTTGCAGCTCTGACCAGTTTTAGTTGTGTTGGGGGGACTGGGGATGTGTTGGTTGGAGAGCATCTGGTGCCCTGAGGTGGAGGTGATGGTGGTGTCAGAAAAAGTCCTCGCGCAGTAGGATAGAAATCAGAGATGGGCGCTCTAGGGAATTCACTTCCTAACGACCTGGAGCAAACTTGAGGTTGCTGTTTCAGTAAGCACCAGTTATTTACTGGGTGTTCACAAAGTAGAGTTTCATGCTGCTTTTGCTAAGTGCATTTCCTCTCAATATAATCACAAGGACATGAACAGTGAAAGAATATTCATTTAAGTTGTCTCTCTTTTTATTTTATTTCATTTTTTTTAATTTTTTTTTTTTTACATTTATTTCTTTTTGAGAGACAGAGACAGAGCGTGAGCAGGGGAGGGGCAGAGAGAGAGGGAGACACAGAATCAGAAGCAGGCTTCAGGCTCCGAGCTGTCAGCAAAGAGCCTGACGCGGGGCTCAAACCCACAAACCGTGAGATCATGACCTGAGCCAAAGTCAGACGCTTAACCGACTGAGCTACCCAGGTGCCCCAAGTTGTCTCTCTTTTTAAAGGTTGTCTGTTAGAGTGGGGCTTTATTATCTTCAAAAAACTTAGCACATGTTAGGTCAGAATCAAAGTGAGGTCAGGGGGATATTTGTTGGGAAGGAGCTGATGAGGAGGATGAAGGAGATGGCCTTTGGGGCTTACACATTACAGCTTTTTCTTAGTCTTGGGGACTCAGAAATACTCTGAATGCAGAGCTCACTGTAAAGTGCTCCCCATTCCAGAATCATTAGCTGATAGGGACCCTTTTATTTTTTATAAGCAATAATTTGTTTGTATGTTAACTGTTAGGTTGGTTTTCTTGTGCCTCGGAATGTGCGTGTTAGCAGCCTTGCTAATTGACCATAAAACTGTGAAGGATTAGTTCGCCTTACTGAGGGTTAAGATTACTTTGGGGGTTTTCTTGGAATAACTCTTACACATTCTCCCATTCACTCAACCATTCTTTGATTAACATATATGGAATCTTGGAGAACTCACTGGTGCAATAATCACTTAACATTTTTATTGATGAATTAAGATAGACAGTAATAGATAAATTCTAATATAGTTCTTGTTAATGTCACTTAGTAATGGATAATTTTTCTCTTTCATTAAGTAAATCATGTCAGTATTTAAAGAAATGGATTAGAAATAAGGTGGTTGGAGGAGACTTGATTTATTAATTGTTTTAATAATGGTATTCTGCTATACTAACGGTTTAGGGCAAAAATGAACCAGACTACTTGGGTTGAACATGCAGCTTACCTACCTAGTGGCTGTGTGAGCTGAAACGAGTTACCCAGCCTTTCTGTACTTTATAGTTCCCATTTTGTAAAATGATGGTAATATAACCACGTATCTCCTACAGTTGTTAGGAAGAGTAAATAAGTTAATTTATATAAAGTGCTTAAAGCAGCCTGATGCATGACAAGTGCTACACAAAAGTTTGCATCAGCCCTGGGAGACTCCATTGCTCACTCTTGCAGGTGAGGAAATGGATATTTGGAGATGTTAACTTGTTAGATTCCTTTGTCAGGGATGAGAAGCCATAGAAGCAGGATTTAAACCCAGGTCAGTCTGATTCGAACCGCAGGGCTTTCTTTCCAGGGCTTTGCGCGGTCTTCCAGAATCACAACCGAAATGGGCTTTATGTCACTTCTCTATTGCGAATTGCACAAGTCTCTCTGAATTGTGTGAATTGTACTTAGTTCACTGCTTTTCGATATGTGCTTGCACGTGACATGTATCCACAACATTCCCCACTGGTGTTGAGGAGAGTGCAGTCTCTTTACAATGTGGACCCTTGTCAGTTTAGAAACAGTATTTGTCTAGATTTCAGGTGTTGACAGTGAGAAAGAAGGCTGATGCGTTTGTCCTCAAGACACAGACAAGGCCTCACAGTTAAACTGTAGTAAACGACATGCCAGTTCTGCTGGCTGCAAGATTTCAAGCCGATCTTGGTATTTTAAGTGGCTTGACTTAGTATGTTAGACATCACTGGTGGGGCACAAAGCCTCTAAAAGTTGTGTTTCTTGGGCCATTGATTTTGTTTTAGTGGGTGCTGCCTATTAAAGTTTAGGAACATGGTCACAGTATCTCATTAAGAAAGTTGTTACATTATCTCATTTAATAACATGAATTAACACAATTTAAAAAAAAATTTAAAAAAAATTTAGCATTTATTTATTTTTGAGAGACAGAAAGAGTACAAGCGGCGAAGGGCAGAGGGAGAGGGAGACACAGAATCTGAAGCAGGCTCCAGGCTCTGAGCTGTCAGCACAGAGCCTGACATAGAGCTCAAACTCACAAACTGTTTACTTTTCTTTTTTCTTTCTTTTTAAACACGGTTTTTAAAAATGTTTAGTTTTGAGAGGAAGAGACTGTGCACGCAGGGGAGGGGCAGAGAGAGAGGGAGGGACAGAGTCCCAAGCATACTCCTCACAGCACAGAGCTGGACGCAGGGCCCTATCATGACCTGGGCCAGAATCAAGAGTCGGACGCTTAACCGATGGAGCCACCCAGGCGACCCAAATTAATAACACAATTTAATTCCTAACAGAGATCTTGAATAGTGGGTCTATGTAAATTGGAAGGAACCTGTGTTTTTCACTTTCTGCTTGCATACTTTACATGCAGTGATGAGATGTGGCAGGTCGGTCTGAAAAGGAGGAAGACTGCTGAGGGTGGACACTGGCTCCTGCATGTAAAATAAACACTAATAACTGAATCTTCAATCATGCACATCACTTTTAGAAGATACAGGCGTATCCACAGAGATGGGGAGGCTTTCTCTCTTCCTGTAGATCATCTGTTTTATTTTAGGAACATTTTTTTTCTGTATCTTATAACTGGTCTTTTCCCATTGTCCTGCTGGATTTCTCCATACTTAGCTTCTCTTCCTTACTGGAAAAACCTGACTGTCATTTTTCTTCCCCCTTTTCTGGGGGGTCTTTGTTTTTCTCTAGTACGTTGTCTCATTGTCATCACCAGCTTTCTGTCTGGCACTTCTTTGTATGGGAGGGCGACTTCTCACACCGTGGATTCCTCCAACTACTGTTCTCTGTCCTGAAATTTTCAGTAGGTAGGTCTTTGTTTTTCTTTTCTAACCTTTATATTTTTAAAAATTCTTAATTTCAGTAGAGTTCGATATTTATAGAAGAGTTATCACATATTCCAAACTTCTCTCTTGTATTATTGATGTCTTGATATTCATATGGTACTTTGGTCCCAATGATATTCATACATTATTAGTGACTAAATTCCACACTTTATTCAGATATCCTTGACTTTTACCTGTTCGGTTCCGGACTTGCATGTAAGATACTGTATTACACTTAGTTGTTGTATCTCCTTAGACTCCTTCATCTGACAGTTTCTGAGATTTTCATTGTTTTTGATGACTTTAACAAGTTTGAAGAGTACTGGTCAGGTCTTGCAATTGTCTGCTGTGTACTTGGACATATGCCCATCACTCGTGTGTGTGTGTGTGTGTGTGTGTGTGTGTTGAACAGTTCCTCACTTGATAGCAGTACAAGATGCTCCAGGCTCATCGTGTGTATTTTCTGCCTCAGGCCTAGAATCAGCTGTTAATCCGAGGAGTCCTTTGATTGGAGAATGGTGTTAGAAACCCAAATCTGGGCACTCGGAGTACTTACTGCGGCTGGGATATTCTTCCTTTCAGGCCCCCTCAGCTGACAGAGCAGGAAAATACCTATGTGTGTACTAACTCCTGTATATATGCCTCTCTGTCAGTGTTTCTGTGTGCATCATCTCTGGATTATGCTAAATGTGAGTCCATAGTGATCCAACCGCATGGAATGTTTTAGCTTATTCCCCTTGCTTGTCTGTAACCTCTTACTGCAACAGCGGGAAACTTGGCCCTCCTTGGGCATCCCACCCACTTAATTGTTCACTTGCAGCTTACACGTACAGTTGTTTCAGTTGTTTCAGAATTGTTGACACACACTCTTGTGGGGAAAATGTTTTATCAACCAGAGTGTAGTGTTGTGCATTTTTGGGGTATGAAGTTATGTATGGAGTTTTAGACTCTACTCATTTCCCATGTTACTTAGGTCAGCACCTTAACCCCCTACCACCTCCAGTGAGGAGTTTTTCCTCCATTTATAATACAGTTCCATTATTTAATCACATTCTTAATTTTGTCCTGTGATTCTTGGATCTGTGTGTGTGTGTGTGTGCGTGTGTGTGCACGTGTGTGTATGTGTGTATTTTTAAATTGGCATGCATTAAAGTTCACATTTTGTGCTGGAAAATCGTATCAGTATTGATAAGTGCAGTGTCATGTATCTGCCGTCCACCATTACAGTATCATACGGAATACTTTAACTGTTAGAAAAAAATCCCCTGCACTTCACCCATTCAGCCCTGCCCTCCTCCTTGCACCACATCCCTGGCAAATACTGATAAGTTTGTTTCTCTGTAGTTTTTGTCTGTTTTAGGGTGTCTTCTAAATGGAATCACACGAAATTTAACATTTTTACATTGTTTTTTTTTTTGTTAACAGTATGCATTTAGGGTTAATAGATGTCTTTGTGTGCCTCGATAGTTCATTCCTCTTGATCTCTGAAGAGTATTTCATCATACATATAGACCACAGGTGGCATCTCTGTTCATCTCTTGAAGGACAGCTTGGTCGATTCTGTGTTTGGAAATTATGAATAAACCTGCTACAAACATTCAATCACAGGTTTTTGTGGAGACATAAGTTTTCAAACTAGTTAGGTAAATACCCAGGAGTGTGATTTCTGCACTTTGTTTAGCTGTGTAAGAAACTGCTAAGGTGTCTTCCGAAGTGGCTGTACCATTTGCTACACATCCTATACAGAAATTGGTATTGTTAGATTTTTAAAAAAATTTTATTCCTTCTAATTGATGTGCCTTTTCTCTTGAAGTTTTATTTTTATATTTTAAAAATACTTATTTATTTTGAGCAAGAGAGAGCACGAGCAGGGAAGGGGCAGAGAGAGAGGGAGAGTGAAATCCCAAGCAGGTTCTGCACTGTCAGCACAGAGCCTGATGCAGGGCTTGATCTCATGAACTCTGAGATCATGGCCTGAACTGAGATCAAGAGTCAGATGCCCAACTGACTGTCCCTCCCTTGAAGTTTTCATAAACAAAACCGCCCCTGCTGTCTTCTTACAATTTCAACATCAACAAAAGAGAAAAGAATTTTGCCTCCTGTTTTGTCATCCTTAGTGCTTTTTCAAGATTTTATGACTGAATGGAGAAACTGCTTGGAAATTCTCAATCGTAGCAGAAATTGCCCATGGTACTAATGGGTAGACTCTTTATCTTTGCTTTGGTAAAAAATAAGTCTCTAAAATGGAGCTAGCCAGCATTACACAGTGGGAAATGAAATGAAATTAGGAATTTGGGTGTAAATTCTAGGTGACATCACTTGTAATCCTGTTTGTTGGAGGTGTTCAAATTTGAAGATACCCACAAGCAGTCTTGATCAATGTCCTTATGCACCCCTAGCCCCCAGAGGGCGGTAATTTGAATTCCTTTCAACACCGTCAGGACCAGTGAGTCATTCACTTCACTAAACCTTATATTACTCTGGTCATTCTTCTGAGCAGGTTTCTCAGTCCTCTTCAACAACCTCCCATCCCTCTTCTCAGGAGATGGTATCACTTCCACTTAATATCTGCAACATTCAAGAAAGGAAGAAAGAAAGAGGGAGGGGGGAAGAAGGAATGAAGGAAGGAAAGAAAGGAAGGAAAAAATAAAGAACGAAAGAATGAATGAACTGGAGGAAGGAAGATGGAAAGGAAGGAAGAAAAGAAGCTAGGTCTGACTTAGAACAGAAGAAATCACACAGATAGGCCAGGCTGCTTGCAGAGGTTCACACATGAGCTCGTGGGGATGGCGACGCTGAGGCTCACATGTGAGAGTCTCCAGATTTGTTTATTGACTCCTCAACTGCTCTATTGCAAAAGACTAATGGCTATTTTTGTTTTTTCTCTGAGTTAGAAGGAATTCTGATTTTTTCCTTACTATGTGAGAAAGAGGTGCGTGAGCCTATATCATTTCATATGTCAGACTTGGATCTCATTTTTGTGAAGCGAGTTCATCATGATTTGGCACATTTCCTTTTTTAATGTAAATACTATTTTTTGAATCTTTTATTTTTATGTACTTATTTTAATGTTTATTTTTGATAGAGAGCATGAGAGGGGGGAGGGGCAGAGAGAGAGGGGGACAGAGGATCTGAAGCAGACTCCATGCTGAGAACAGTAAGCCTGATGCTGGGCTTGAACTCAGGAGCTGTGAGATCATGACCTGAGCCCAAGTCAGATGCTCAACTGACTGAGCAACCCAGGTGCCCCTATTTTTTTGAGTCTTTTAAACTCAAATGGACACACTGCCTCTCCTTCTCTCTTCACTTTTTCCTTTTTATTTGATGACTTTTATTTGCAGATTCATCATTTCTACCTGTAGGTGTACTTTTTCTTTTTTATTTGGTACCTTGTTTTCTGTTTTCATTGCTCTTTGCTACAGAACTCTGACTTTGACTCAACTGTGCATTTTTATAACATGCAATTTAATTATCCTGAAAATTAATGAAAATTGACAAAGATTAGAGTTAAATTCAAGCATCCTAGGTTCTATGCTAGATGAGTTGTCATTCTTATTTGCCATGAGTTCAGATTTTCAGTCAGTTTTAAGTGTTTTTGACAGCATTTCTATCAGCTGTTTAAATTAATTTGGTGAGTAGAGTTTTATGAGTCACAATAAAAATGTTACTTAAATTAGGGCTTTTTATGTATGGCACATTCCTTTTATTATCTCACTGTTAGTCTATATTCAAAAAGCAAAATATTACTCTCTTGTTTTTCATGAGCCTTCTCAGCTAAAGATTCCCATATGCTCTATTTTCCATGTGGGGATCTAGGGAGGATTCTGTATCCTGGATGAATTCTCTAGATGCTTTAGAATCCTATCTCCCTATTTCTGTTACCCCTAATGATAGGTAGTGTGTGTGAGAGGAGATTCATTTCAGACATAGCATGACTGAACCCCAAATTCCAATTTTTTTCCCTATCATGTTTTTTACCCTAGATTTCCACCAACTCTGGTCTTAGCTTTGAAATAAGAAATGGTAATTTCTGGGGATGCCTGGGTGGCTCAGTCAATTGAACATCGACTTTGGCTCAGGTTGTGATCTCATGGTTCGGGAGTTCGAGTCCTGACTCGGGCTTTCTGCTGTCAGCCCAGAGCCTGCTTGGGATTCTCCGTACCCCACCTCTACCTCTCCTCCTCTCTCTGCCCCTCCCCCACTCATGTGAGAATGCATTCTCTCTCGTTCTCACTCTCTCTCGCTCTCTCTCTCTCAAAAATAAATATTAAAAGAAATGGTAAATTTTCTGTGTGGAAAGAGAAGATGTAGACCTGGAAATACTAGCAGCCTGTGATACAAGTGAATTTTATTGTAGTCTTCATAGGCAGCTGGTACACTGTTTCCCACCAGTGTGCCGTCTGGATCTGGTTGGGTAGGTTGTTGGGAGAGACAGTGGTTGGAGACATGAAGGATCGGGCTTCACTTACCACACAGAAAATGGGAGTCAGAAGAACCACAGTGGTGAGTCCCCCATGAAAGAGGTGTATCCTGGATGGTATGGGTAGAACGGTATTTAAGGTAAGGGAAGTGTTGGTAAAAGATGCAAAAAGGAACCAGTGGAGCCCTGACAGGAGGCAGTTGAAGAAGAAACAGATGTGATTTTCAAACGCAAGGAAGCTGAGGTAATTCCTGACTCAGACACACTGGTCAAGTTGAATATTGTTCAGAGCCAGATGAGGGGAAAAAAGAGGAAAAGCCAACTCCAAAAATTTCTATTTTTATTTTAACATTAATGAATTAATGCTTTTGCCTTTGCTAGGGAGATGTGTTTTGCATTATTGATTTGAATGCTAATCCCACAAGTGATCATTTCTACTCCAGAGTCTAAAACAGTGGATTCTTCTAGTGATGGTTCAGTAGGATCATCTGGAGACATTAGCAAGAACAACAACAACAATAACAACAACAACAACAACAACAACAACAAAAGACAGACTAAAACCAAACTAAAAAACCAGCCTGCAGCCACCATATATTCTGTAAACTAGATACTCTGTAAACAACAGATCCTCTGATTCATCATGTCTAGGATGGGGACCAAGAATTTGTTTAAAAATCAGCTCCCAAGAGAGCCCTGGTGTGCAGGCATGTCTTGATACTTGCATTCCAAGGCTAACCCTGCTTTTGGCCAGGTGTGCTTAGGACACTTCATTGAATTCATAGGGAATTTGGTACCAAGTTACAATTCTGCTACCCGAAGTTCTAGAATCTGGGATTCTCTTTCTGTCTTCTTTTTGAGAGTGGGTTGCTGCCTTGGACAACTTTCAGTTCCTTTGACTTACTCTACTTCTGCCTATGACTTTCAACTCAGCTTTTGAACCCTAAGCAGGACCTGGGGCCCGGCTTCCCTTCTATGCCCTTTGCCTTCCAGATAAAGGTTTAATGCCTCTTGCTAGATGCTCTCTGCTATAGCCAGGCTTTCTCTTTTCTCTTTGCCAGGTATCTTTGATGCTGAGCACTGCTGACTTCGACTGCCCATCTTCATCATACATTTATGATATCATGTTGCTTTTTTTCCCCGATCTTCTCTCATCCCTGCATAAATGGATATATGAGTTATGGGTCAGTTCTCCCTTTCTCTATCCTATGTCATTAACTTTGCAAAGACATATGGTAGGTGGTTCATCCAGCATCAGAAATTGTTGGTCATAGTTTTAGTAAAATGATAGCTTTATTAACATTTTTATCCCCCATAATATCAGGACTGGAATTCAAGTAATCACCAGAGGACAGTTAGCCTAGGGGGAAATTAAGTGGGCAGTAGAGTGAGTTTGCAGCTGCCATGGGAAAGAGAAGTTGATACTGGTCTGTGAGATTTCATTGAGCGGAGTGATTCATTGAGTGGAGCGGGGTCTTTACAAAGGCGAGACCAAGAGGGATTTCACCCTGAGGACATGCAGAGCACTGAAAAATGATCCTGATTCTTAAGAGTTATTGTGCTGACTAGTGCCCAGAAACATTTTGACTGAAAATACCCTTGGTTGCCTTCAATTTTCTTTTTTTTTTTTTAATATTAAAAAAATTTTTTTTAACATTTATTCATTTTTGACAGACAGAGAGAGAGACAGAGCATGAGTGGGGAAGGGGCAGAGAGAGAGGGAGACACAGAATCCAAAGCAGGCTCCAGGCTCTGAGCTGTCAGCACAGAGACTGATGCGGGGCTCGAACCCACAAACTGCGAGATCATGACCTGAGCCAAAGTCGGACTCTTAACTGACTAAGCCACCCAGGTGCCCCAGTTTTCTACTTTTCGTTCTGTTTCTCCACATTCTGTGTACTTCCTGCCACATCTGACCGCTGGTCACTTCTTTACTCATGTCTGGGGCTTCATACTCTTGTTCATTTATTTTTATGCTTTCATACCCTTTCTTTTTCACTATTCTGATTCTCAGTCCTACATATCAGTGAAAAGGAACAAGGAAAATCTGCATTTAAAAATTGGCTTCTCTTAATTTGTTATTACTTTTTGCTTGCATGCCACATGGAAACTTACTGTTTTAGATGGGGATTGATTCATCAGGAGACCCTAACTTGTTACAAATCTATAAAACTTCTTTAGTTTAAGGTTCTACATGATCATTGGGGTTTTAGTTGTATTAAATACAGGAAACGTTTATTAATCTAGTGATATGTGTATTATGTATATGTGTGTGTGTATATATATATATATATATATATATATATATGTAATATTGTAGGCAGTGTCTTATAAAAGAATTTTCAAATACTTTGTTCTGTCAGTACAAATATTTAATGAATATCTACTTTCTTGAGGTACCATTCTAGGTGCTGGTGATGAGCAGGGAGATAAACAAATTGGGGAGACAGACAACAAAAAATCACAAATAACAAAAACAGTGACTTGAGAGTGATAGGTACTGAGAAGAAAAATAATACCATGGAACGTAAAAGCAGGTGGGAAGGGCTTAACTAATTAATTGTGTTAGTGATAATAGTTTTTAATTCTTTTAAACAATTCTAATGGAATTTCTACAGGACTATGGTGTTTCAATGGTATTTCTGGATTCACAGTTTCAAGAATGAACTTCCTTCTTCCCTTCCTTCTTCCCTTCCTTCTTCCTTTCCTTCTTTCCTTCCTTCCTTCCTTCCTTCCTTCCTTCCTTCCTTCCTTCCTTCTTTTTATCATTTACCCTAATGTGAAGGCAGTTGATAAAAGTTCAGGTTTCTCTGCTCATGTCTCAGTAGCGATTGCTTCAAGAGAAAGGCAGTGATGCTGTGTCGGTATTTTGGACAAGAAAAGGTCCCAACTGGTATTCCCCATACCACAGACATTTGGTGAGTACTCTCAACCTATCAGGCCTCTGCTGGTTCTAGAGATTTGACAGTGACTCAGGCAAACATAATCTCTGCTGTCCTGGCATTGCCAGTTTTCAGAAGCTCATGGGAAAACCACATGACGTGAAGAATAGAACTTGTGTACTTAATGAGAAGAATGGAAGACAGCCATTTTAAGAGAAGTGGGAACACCATCCCCAAATAGGCTGAGAAATTTGGGATTCAAAATTCCTCTATGTGGTAATCGGGAGAACTGTGTTTTTTAAATTTTTTTTTTTTAACGTTTATTTATTTTTGAGACAGGGAGAGACAGAGCATGAACAGGGGAGGGTCAGAGAGAGGGAGACACAGAATATGAAGCAGGCTCCAGGCTCTGAGCTGTCAGCACAGAGCCCGACGCGGGGCTAGAACTCATGGACCGCAAGATCATGACCTGAGCCGAAGTCGGCCGCCTAACCGACTGAGCCACCCAGGCGCCCCTGGAGAACTGTGTTTTTAAAAAATCCTAAATCAAATGCATCCTTGGCTTTCTCCCTCTCATTCTCATGCTCTGTCTAATGCACACACACACCTATGTACATAAGTATATCTGTGGACGTGTATATAGACACACATCTATAAATTACATAGTGCTTTACTATTTATAAAAACTTGAATGTATATTATTTTGTACTCTGTTAAACGTTAACCTCTATGGTTAACTGTTGTCATTCCATTTTATGGATGAACTCATTAAAGCCCACATTGTGACTTACGCAAGATCACTTAGCTAATAAATGATTGAGGTTGGTTTGAATATAACTTTTCTAACTATAGGAAAAAAACATAGTTCTTTTTACCAGGTCACATTTTTTTGTGTCTGAAAATAGTAATTTTAACACATGTCCTATTTAAAAGAACCATCCCTGTTTCTTAAAAAAGAAAAGAAAAGAAAAACCAACTTGGTGTGTGTGTGTGTGTGTGTGCATGTATTACCGTAAACTACTGTATGTGTGTGTACACACACACACACACTGTTTCTGTATATACTGTATCATGTACATATAATACTCCTTATTCATATATATACATACACACACACATACACACACACACACACACACACAACTTTGGCCAGTTCCTTGAACTAAAAGACATTTTACAAATAATTTTTGCTAATGACGATTCTGGCTATACAAGTATTCTTCTATGAAGATAGAAAAAAATAAGGATCTAGAGAGCAAGGGTTTTGAACTGATAAAGATGGGAGGAATCTGCTTATCCTTCTATTAAAGCACATTTCATGGTGTGCTTCCTGATTGTCTCCAGGTCTTTCTCTCCACCTTGACTGTGGGTACCTAGTGGTTAGGTGCTGTATTAATCCTTTGTAACCACACCAACAAGGCAGGGGGCCTGGAAGCGTAGGTGTCTGGGAAGTACTGTTGGAAGGACAAAGGCTGAGGAACTGTTTCAGAGGAAGGAAAGCTAAATACACTAGACAAATGCAGCGAATAATCCCGTATTGGATCCTGTGCTAGGAAAGAGCCATGAAGAACATTATTGGGCCATTAAACGAATTTGGAATATGGACTGTGGATTAGATAATATTGTCCAAAGTTAAATTTCCTCATCTTCAAAATTGTACTGTGGTTATGTAAGGGAACATCTGTGTTCTTAGGAAATATGCATTGAAGTATTTAGGGGTAAAGGAAAGGACCTGTGCCACTTAATTCTCAAATGGTGTGTGTGTGTGTGTGTGTGTGTGTGTGTGTGTGTGTGTGAGAGAGAGAGAGAGAGAGAGAATGAGAATAAGACAGATGAGATAAATTGTTAAAGAAAAAGGGAGTTTTGGTACTATTCTTGCAACTTTCCTCTAAGTTTGAGATTACATCAAAATGAAATATTTCTAAAAGCTGTTGAATAAAATTATAATTAAGATAGATAAGTCCAAAGGGACTTTTTATTTCTACTTGGTTGTAGCCCCAGTTAAAAAAAATCCAAACCCAAACTAAAACACCTGAATAAGAGCCTGTAGTCTGTTTTTATACTTAAGTGTGTTTTTTCCCCTAACCTCACTCATGAAAGCACCAAATTTTATACATGTAATCAGTGTCCAGAGTAGAGCCCATCTATGGGGTGCATTTCCTCATTCTGTGGTCTTGCTTATTGACCTAATGTAGCACTAAGGATCTTGTAGATGAAATTAGAATAGTGTCTGAACATAATCCTACTCTATTTTCCTAATACTGCAGGGAATTGGTCTCAGAACAGGTGATTCATGCCTCTACGTTCCAGATCATCTTATTGTTTTCCCTGTAGAAAAATATGCAGGAATGAGAGCACGTGTTTCCACACCATGAAAATGATAAAACTGCTGACTGCTTGTATTGCTTGTTAATCTCCTGATGCTCTCGTAAATGGCAGGTACACTCCACATACACCTTCCTTCTTGTAATCCCTTTACTCTTAGGGCAGTTTTGGACTTCCAAATACGTTCATGGAATTCAGAAGCCTCATCAATCATTGACATAATCTCTCCTGTAGACTGTGATTTTTTTGATTGCTTCCCTGACATTTTAAATACCCAGGGTAAAAGATTTTTCACAGTCTGTCATCAGTCATTAGATACTATTGCAATGTACTATTAAAGTGTTTCTATGTTTGGGACGCCTGGGCGGCTCAGTCTGTTGAGCGTCCGACTTCGGCTCAGGTCATGATCTCACGGTCTGTGAGTTCGAGCCCCGGGTCGGGCTCTTTGCTGACAGCTCAGAGCCTGGAGCCTGCTTCAGATTCTGTGTCTCCCTCTCTCTCTTCCCCTCCCCTGCTCATGCTCTGTCTCTCTCTGTCTCAAAAATAAATAAAAACATTAAAAATAATAATAATAAAAAAATAAAGTGTTTCTATGTTTAGTAGCAGTGCTTTCTGTCTCTGTCTATAGCAGTGTGTACAGTTAAACAGAATCTTCACCTTAAGCAGGACATCATGCTAAGTAGCTGTTCAGTATTTCAACTGAGCTAGTAGGAGTTCAAAGTGAACTATTTAGAGGTGATGAAAAACCCTTTGACTGAAACTATATATGGTTAAAATGACCTAGGCTCAGTCGTTGCAATTCCTAGTGGGTCAGAGCATCTGACACATGCTAGATATACTAATTTTCTTTCTTGTTGTACAGATGGAATACTTTTCAAGAACATATCCATTTTTTTAATGTTTATTTTTGAGAGAGAGAGACAGACAGACAGTATGAATGGGGGAGGGGCAGAGAGAGGGAGACAAAGAATTCGAAGCAGGCTCCAGGCTCTAAGCTGCCAGCACAGAGCCCAACGTGGTTCTCAAACTCAAGAACTGCGAGATCATGACCTGAGCCTAAGTCGGACACTTAACTGACTGAGCCACCCAGGCGCCCAAAGAACCATATCCATTTTAAATGCATGTCTGTGTAATTCTTGAAAACCTTAATTGTTGTATAGAAATAACGGGATTTAAGTGAATTATACTCAAATTTCAAACTTGTTTAGGATCAGAAGCCAACATACAAGGCAGATAAATGTCATTTAATGTCTCCCTACGTATTTTTAACCACCCCCCTCCAATCTGACATCCAGACATGCATTTTCATGCTGTGACATACTTGACAATCTTGATCCTTAGGGGGCACAATTTTTAATTAAATGGTGGGCTGAATCTAGTTACTGATGGGAGGCAGAAATTTAAGTAACAGTGGTATATTCACAAACCGCTGTGGCTGCTTCTACTTTAGTACTCAAGAAAAATAGGGATTTGGGGGATAGAGTATATCTTAGTACTACTGTTACCACAAACAGGCTTGCCTGCCCTTGGTTTCATTCTTGTCTTATTTATCTACATATTTGGATCATTCTGATAAGTGAAACGGATGTTAGAGTAAGCTTCACTGTTGGCTCAGTTCTACTGGCAGCAGAATTGTAGTTTATTGGTTCACTGTTTTAAAAGAAGATCGCCCATATTGTAAGGTTTGCACTTGGAACAAGGTTACCATGGTCACAAAGCTAAAAAAAAAATCTGTGTCTTTGCCTTCTAGGGCACCAGGCCAACCACTTCATTGTCACTGGGATAGAAAAAGCAAACTCTGTTGACCATTGACATGCTTCTGGAAGCTAGAAAGGAAATAGCAATATTCTGGCAAGTCCTGGGAATGGACTGAGGAGAGAAAAGCCATTTTTTTAAAATTTTGCTTTTAATTATGAATTTCTCTACCGCGCATTAAAGAAGTGCTTTGGAAAGCATGTGGCATCTTTTGTTGACTGAAAGTTCAAGATCTTACAGCTCTGTAACATCTTCTTCCTGTCAAGTACTAGATTTGGGTGACCTTTGGAAAATGCTTTTTTGTTTGCTTTCAAATATTAAGAAAGATTTCTCATAGAACCTTTGTTTTCTTTAGGAGTTAAGGAGTGGTAGGGCGGGGATAAATGTTTATATGAAAATGAAGAACTCTGAATCCAGACATTTTTGTTTTACATCTCCTTTGGGTCACGTGGCCCGTAAACTGACCTATTAAGCTGTCTATAAGAAGAAACTAAGCCTTTGGTGCTGTTTTCTTCCTCTTGCACCTTCTTTGTCCCATAGTTTTTCCTCCTTCCCCTTTGTAACAAGTAGAGTGTTTTCTTCTTTGTCCTCCTCTGCTTGCTTGTGATGACCGTAGGGAGGGTCTGAGTGATAGGACACCAGTTGGATAGTAGGACGTGCTCACAAGGCACTGATGAAGTCAGCCTAATTTGAGAAATGACTCTTGTTTGGACATTTTAAGAGATAAGAACAGGAGATGATTCTTAGGTTAAGTCTCCAGGATCTGCCAGCGCATCTCAGAGGTAGACTGTACTCAGCTTACTGTCTTCATTCCTCATCTGCCCCAAATTTAATGATTGGGGTTTTCACTAAAATCACCCAGTCTTTGGCATTCTTTTGCATTGATTTGTTGTATGTGTCCTATTGTGATAATGACAAAGTTGGCTTACTGGTTTTTGGCTGACAGAGTGCTTTTATTAGTGATTATTTTATTCTTCCTTAAATTTTCCTCATTGGTCCCTCTGCTAAGTTGTGCATAAATGAGGATCTAACACGTACCCATGTGGGCTCTCACTGTTACCACCACCACCACTTTTGCTTTGGAATGGGAATAATTTAAGAACTTAAAGCCACGGACTTATTAGTATCCAGTCCATATTTTCTGCATTATCTACATTTCTATATTAATGAGCCCCCTCATGTTTCAGTTAAAATTTAAAGCAACCTAAATATTCATTTATTCATTCACACATCTACTGAACAAATATATATTGTACACTGGGTACCTTGTGTAGGCTCTGATTTACTCAGCCAAGTATAATGGAATGCTATATAAATTCATTATAGAGCATTCTGTTCTCTCTTTCTCTTTGGGCTTCTGAAGCATCCTGTTCCGAGCCTTGGGTCAAAGACACTATAATGCAGAACATAATCTGCCCTGATTCCTTAGTATATCTTCCTATTAGACTTAGTTGTGCCATATTACAACCTATAAACCTTTAGTATCAGTAGATTGAAACCTTCCCATCCTCTTGGTAATGGCCCACACCTTAGATTTTTTTGAAGAAATAATTCAAAACAAGAAGAAGAATCTTTAAATAATGGCTCGATGGCGTTTATTGAATGCTCTTTATAATGACAAAATATTGGCAACAACCAACCGTCTTACTGTGAGGAAATGGTCAATTAAAATATGATCTGCTTCCGAGGACATTAAGCAGCTGTTGCAGTGAGAACAGTGTGGCAAGATGACACTGTGGTGTGGGAGAATGTTTATGATGTTGTGATAGCCTGATTTCCCCAGGAAACAGATGAAGATTTGTGCTCAGGAACCCTTAGGATCAGTGACACAACCAGGCAAACCCCTGTAGGTTTCAAGTGCTGAGAATAACGCTTTGTGGCTCGCAGCTCCACCCTCCAATCATCCCTTTTTCTGAAAGTTAGGTAGCACGTGTTTACAGCTTTGTAGTTTCACCAGACTACTTCCTTGTGAGAATGTGAAGAAAGGAGAGGCTCCAGCGTTCATGTGCTGTCACAGGAAAGGACTCTGCTCAGCTTTTCACAGTTACCCTCCATGGAGACCAGGAAGCCTCATCTTTGCATTGCAGTGCATGTCTTTGGATGCAGGCTGCCCTGGGGAGGGGACAGGACATTGGGCCAGGCAGCCTTATTTAGCTGAAGGCAATTCTAGAGCAAGACTCGGCTGAGCACCGACAGCCACAAATAACCCCAGCATCTGTTAGAGATAAATGATTACACACACACAAAAAATAGACAGAAACCAAGTGTTTTTGTGTCCATTGTGAATCCAGCTTTGTAAAATATGTGTATGGGTATGTACAGAAACTGGAAGGGGACACAGAAAAAAATGAGCACAGCTATGTCACAAAAGCGAAAGAAGTCATCAGGGCATAACTCTTTCCCCAAAGAAACCGTGAATCCAAACAGATCGTAGGTTCCTTTACAGTAACAGAGGAGCTCAGGTGTATATGGTCTCCTCTCCTGATTTAAAAATATGGCCATTTTTGTTAATTCTTGTGTGTCTCAGGCTTGCCTTTGCATTCTATTCGTGGAATATGTCTGGATGTGGTGTGATGAACGTAGCTCAGTGTTCTGTCAGATTCCCATGGAAATAGTAACACACATCAACAATCTCTGCTCATCTTTTTCTAGGGTGGCCTCACCCATGATGCCGAAGACACAGTGGCTATGCATTCAGTTCCTCTGGGTGCCATCAATACTGTTTTTCCATAGTCCTCAATTGATTTTCTACCTGGCCTAGCATCTTCTGTATGCATGATATAAAGGGAATGGAGTATGAAAACTGTGGATGGGTCAGAGCAAATAAATCAAATAGGACACTGGAAAACAGTTTGCAGTGTATACTCTAGTGAGGATGAATAAATACAGACATCTCTTTTCCCCAGTTAGAACACATATACACACAGGGCTGAAACCTGGCGTCAAAGCATCTCACATTAGCTCCTCTTACCTCAAATAGACCTCTTTTTCTGCCGCTTTCTTGTTCCCTTCCTCCTCATAACTTGTAATGTCCTTCCAAAACACACATGCCATGTATCTTTTTTCTCATGTGCTCTTGCCTTTCACATCCATTTAAGATCATTCTTTTGAGCTGCCTTTAATGCATTTTGAATTAGTTCTTTGAAAATAAGATGAGAAGACAAAGGAGAGCCTGTGAGCTATTTTCAGGGACTTTAAAGGATTTTTGTGGGGAGAGCAGAGGGTATAATAGAACCAGTGAGCCAAAGTGATAGGAATAGATTGTTTCTCTGTGGAAGAAGGAAGGAACTATGTGATCACTAGAGATAGTATTGGGAGAGCATGCTTCAGGAGTTCCTCATCACGGGTGGTGTAGAAGTAGACGAAGGATGACTATTTATGAGGAATACTATATATTTTTAAGTTTATTTATTTATTTTGAGACAGAGCACAAGCTAGGGAGGAACAGAGAGAGAGAGAGAGAGAGAGAGAGAGAGAGAGAATCCCAAGCAGTCTCCACACTGTCAGTGCAGAGCCTGATGCAGGGCTCGAACCCACGAACCATGAGATCATGACTTGAGCTGAAATCAATAGTTGGACACGTAACTGACTGAACCACCTAGGTGCCCGAGGACTACTGTATTTTGACAGAGGTTAGACTGGCTAGTGCAGTTCCAGGGCATCTGATAACTTCGTGTCACTGATCTTGTGTGAAACAGTGTACCTACAAATGCTCTTTTAAATAAACATGCACATAGTCCCATGCTGTTGTCCTCCAGAAGGACATAATTACTAGGATTGGTTCTTTGTAAATTCTGTAAAGGCTGCCATGTGCTAACTGTAATAGCCACATCGTGGACGTATGATGTACTAATTTCTGTCACACTTAAAATCTGATGCTATTGGATAAGGAAACACATAGATTTAGTCTTTGGCTAATTTCTACCTAATTCATTTGGAAAGTGGTGAAAATTTTCAGATTCTCCTCAATTTTATTTCTTTACTGTAACACAACTTTCATTCCAAAACCTAATCGTTTCTGTACAAATTGGTCAGACACGTAGCTCCCAAGACTGGGTTGCAGCAGTTCAGGAGGGTGACTTACACAGCTGAACAATTGTAGAGGCGTAGCAATGAAAGAGGCATTAGCAGTGATTAATGGCTCCGAGTAAGCCCTCTGAGGATCTGTCCTTGTGGAAATGAAACTCTCCTGCCATCGCTACAGTGGCCTCCAATTTGAGCAGGGACAGTCGTCATCAACGGAAGCCAGAGTCCATGCATATTTGCACTGTGATTCCCTCTCCAACCTTCTTAGCCACCAGGTGAAAGATTGGGAGAGGTACAGGCATGAGAAATGATGAGAGCAGGTCTCTGTGGGGAGATGCCAAAGCCTGTGAGCCATTGCCCTATTTACACAATGCAAAAATGCAGGTTTTGGGTACTGGGCTGAAGCAGGTGCTTGGCCAGCTCCTCTTTGTAATTAGATTGTGTGTGTGTGTGTGTGTGTGTGTGTGTGCATGTGTGTGTGTGTGTTCTTTGAATCTGTACCACACTGCTGCTGGGCTTTTGGCTTAGTATCTTCCACAGCAGCGTGCCAGGGTGCTGGGGAAGGAAGGCTGGAAAGTGTGAGGAGCCCTTTGTCACCAGACAGGTGGCCCACAAGCATAGCACAGGCTCTGATAAGGCCACTTCGTGATCCATGTGCTGCCCTGAGTCTGTCCATTTCTTAGTTCTCACCTGTGGCTATGTTTTGGTAAAGGAAGAAGAATTCATCAAATAAGCATTTACATCTATTAAACTGGTCATTTGGTAGAACTTTTCCATGCTTGCGTAAAAAGACTGCCATTAAGTATTGAAGGGTCTGAAAAACAGAAAGGGAAAAATTATATATCAACAACATAGTCCAGTATACCTACTATATATATTATACAATACATACATCCTATACATTAGACATGAACAGTTACACACAGCTGTATTTGTTAACATATTATTGATTCTTCTATCTGTTTACCCAGAAAATCCACTATGGGCAAGTCAGTGTGCCAGTGATTAGGGTTACAGCCATGGTCTTAGCTTCTCTAAAACTCAGTGTTTCTCTTCCAGGACCTTTACATAATGTTCTTTTGTTCTGGAATGGTTTTCTTTCTGTCTGTTCCTTCTTGGCTGCTTAGATGACTTGTATTTATCCTTCACTTTTTAAAGGATGCTTTCTTTGACCCAATAGATTATATTATGTCCCTGTTACATGCCCTCAAGTACTATGCCCTTGTCATTTTAACACTAACATCGTGTGTCTTCTTTTGGATTATTGTTGTATTACGTGTTCAGTTAGTGGATTATTCATTCTTTCCTGTAGCTCAGTAAGAGTAAGAGCCATGTCTGTTCTGATCAGTAGAGTATTGCCAGTACTCAGCACGGAGACTCAACCAGAGCAGGTGTTCCTTCGTTTTCTTTAATTTCTATAAAGCAGTGAATACATGTTAAATAAGATGTAACTCTTGTCTTCAGAGAGGTCAAGTCTGGTGAGGGGGTGCACAAACCAGCAAGTATCATGGGATAAATTCTAGGGGGTAATCACAGTGTGCTTGAGAAGCCCAAAAGCAGAGGCAGCTCAGCCTGCGTGTCAAGGAAAGCGTTCCAGAGGAATTTTGGTGTGTGGATCTGCAAGGTGAGTCTAAGCAGATGACTAGCTAAGTGGGTTAGGAGAACAGAATTCCAGTAAAGAAATAAAACAGAAGAAAACGGAAAGCGAGCATATGCAGGAGCCTGTACACGAGGGAGAGTTTGTTGAGCATGTTTGGGAAACTCCCAAGTGGTTCCTTCTGGCTTGTGCAGAGATGTGACACGGGGAAATTGGCAAAGGTGAGGATGGACCCAAAGGGAAAGCCGGGTCAAACTTTGCTGGGTTTGTATTTTATTCTAAAGGCAGTGGACAGTCATGGGGGGGGGGAGCTTTCAGCAGAGAAATGATATGGAAGATTTGTGGTTTCGAAGAGTGCATAGAAAATGGATTGCAGAGAGACTGGAAAGCAGAAAAGTTGGTTAGGAAGCTGTTGAAATAATTCTAGACTATTAATCATGGCGGCCTAAACAAAGTGGTATTTAGGACAGAGAGACTGACAGACTATTGGGAGGTATAGCGTGCACATGGAGACAGACACATGCACACACCCACACGTGAACTTTTACGAAAATAAAATTGTACTATACACATTATTCTGACAGTTGTATTTGTTTTATTAAAAATTTTTTATTTATTTACTTTATTTATTTAAATTTAGATCTTTTACAAACTCAAATACGTCGATGTCTGTATGTATGTTTGCCACTTTTGATTAAGAGATACATGTACTGTCCTAGATTTTCTTCTATAGTATTTATTGTTTTGTCTTTTACATTTTAAGCTTCTAAGTGATCTACAGTTTGATTTTGTGTGTGATCTGAGTTAGGATTTACTTTTGTTTTCCACATGGCTAGTGCCATTTATTAGGTAAATCATTCTTTCCCCCATTGAATTAAAATACTATTTTGTGCTGCATTAAAACTTGTCATATGCACAGTTTTACTTCTGAATTCTCTATTCTGACTCAGTGATCTCTCTGTTTGTCCCTATGGAAATAAGAAATTTAACTGTGGTCTTTTTCATTTATTCTAGTGTCTGTTTGCTCCCCAGTATTCCTATTCAAGCATTCTGCGCTATTCTAGATACTTATTCTTACATAGGAATTTTAAAATTACTATACTGGCAAGGAGCCAGCCTGGAAATGCATTAAACGTCTACATTAATTTTGGGGGAATATATAGTTTCATAATAGTATGTCTTTATATTCTAAAATACAGAATATTTTCCTATTCGTTAGGTTTTGTTTGCTGTGTTAAGATTTAATACTTTTCTTAATATAAGTTCTATGCCTTTCTCATGTAGTCATGTTGACTACAGTTTTTTATTTCTACTTAGAATATTTTCCCATTTCTACTTCTAGTTTTTTATTGCTAATACAGAGAAAAGCTATTGATTCTAAACTTATTTTATATTCAGCTACTTTAGCACAGTTTTAAAATACTAGTCTTTTTTTTTTTAATAAAGTGTATGTTGTAAAGAAATCTAGTAAGCAAGAAAGAGCCTCCAATCAGAAGACTTTCTACGTCTTCTTCATTAGCAAAAAGATAATTTTACTCTTTTTTCCAGTGTGTATACTCATTATCTCCTAGCATGTGCTGGAAACTCCAACCTACCTTGAATAGCATAGACGATGCCAAGCCCACTCATCTAATCTCTGACTTTAGTTGAAATGTGTTTAGTGTTTTATCCTTTGAACAAAAGTTTTACTTCCAGTTTTTGGAAAGCAGCATTTAATTATATTGGAGCAGTTTCTTTATATCCCAATTTTACTCAAAATTATTAAGACCATTAAATTTCAGACTCATCAGAAACTACTGATAGAATTTTACCGTTTTCTCATTTAATTTTATTCATGTAGATGATATTTTTTTGTTGATAGATTTTCTGCCATTGATCTAGTTTTTATTTCTGATATAAATACTATTGGGTCAGAATGTATTATTCTACAAATTTATAGATTCATTTTGCTACTATTCTAGTAAATATTCATAAGAGAAATTGGTTTTACTATACTATGTCAAGTTTTGGTATTACAGTTGTGTGGTCTTAATAAAAATAATTGAGTGATTTTAATATTTTTTTCTGTGGCCTGGAAATATTTAAATAACTGGAATTATTTATTTTAACGACTAGTCAGAACTCACATTGCCCATTTCTTGGTGAATTTTGATCATTTCTATTTTGCCATAAAATTATCTATTTAACATTACATTTACACATGCAATTGTTATGTGGCAAACATTGCAATTTTTTTTGATTCCTCTATTTCTTCTTAATATGTGTCTATGTCTTCTTTCTCATTCCTAATTTAGTATATTTTTCTTTTAGTTTCAGCTTTTACCTATTAAGTTTTTAAAACCTTGGAGCACCCGATTGGCTCAGTGGGTTAAGCGGTCAACTCTGGTCCAGGTCATGATCTCACGGTTCGTGAGTTCAAGTGCTGTGTTGGGCTCTGTGCTGACAGCTCAGAGCCTGGAGCTGCTTTGGTTTCTGTGTCTCCTTCTCTCTCTGCCCCTCCCCTGCTCATGCTCTTTCTATCTCAAAAATAAACTTAAAAAAATTAAAAAAAAACTCAACACAGTTTTCTTAATTTTACAGTTTTTATTTGCTTACTTTTTGCTGGAAACATTGATTACATTTTTGAGTACAGTTTTTGCTGTGCCTCAGGATTTGTATGAAGTAGTCTTCTTTTCATTGCTTTCTACAAGTTATAATTCTAATTTTGATTGTCTCTTTAATTCAACAGAGTATTGCTCACCTTCTAAATAGATAGGACTTTGGGTTATCTTTTTGTTATTTACAAATATTTATTATTTTTATTACTATTATAAAATGTCATCTGCAAAATCTTTACTTAAAAATATATTACGGGAATTTTCTGACCAAGTATTTGAGGAATTTTTATAATTCTTCCTATGTATGCAAACACATATATGAAAGCACATGCATATATGTGTGTGTGTGTGTGTGTATGTGTGTGTATACTTATGCATATATGTGTTTGGACTTTGCTTGTGTTATTTTAATTTCATTTTTCCATTGACCTTACTTTTTGATCAGTTTTTATTTTTTATTGCTGATATGTATTTAATTAATCATTGACTTTGCTTTTTTAATCTTTGATCTTTTTGATTCTGAAAAAGGCACATTAAAGTTTCCCACTATAATTTTATTTTTATTAAGTTCATTTATTGTTATGTTGTATATGTTATTTAATTTCTCTATGATTTTGCTTTTCTGTTAGATGCATATGATCCTGAGAGATCTATATTAAAGTTTCCCAGGAGAATTGTATAGGATTCCTTCATTCTTAATTTTTAAATATATGAGCTTTATTGAAATATAATTCACATACCTTATAATTTAAACGTACCCATTTAAAGTGTATTCTTCAGGGTTTTTAGTATACCCAAAGTTGTACAACCATCACTAAATCAATTTTAAAACATCACTACATAAAAAAAAAAAAATGTATCCATTAGCAATCAGTTCCTAATGGTTTTTACTTTGTGTATTTAACGGCAATGTTGATTGGTTTAAGTCTTCTTTATATTTTGTGGTTTTGTTATATAATGCCTCTCTTTATCCTGATTTACATTTTTAGCTTAAATTCTGCCTGGCTTGATATTAATCCTGCTCCTTGCTTATTTTTCTTGTAGTTTTCTGGAAGTCGTTGCCTACTGATTTATTTTTAAATCACTTTTTATAAGTGCCCCTCTTGTGGATGAAAAGAGAGTTCCTGCCATTTGACGGGAGGTTTTGCTTATACTTACAGAAATGCATAATTTACTTGATTTTCTTTCTTCTGTCCTGATTTCTGATTATTTTCCAACCTCTTTCCTTATCATTTTCTGTATTGATGAAGTTGAATCAACATATGTGCAGGGGTGTGTGGGTGGCTCAGTTGTTTGAGTGTCTGACTCGATTTTGGCTCAGGTCATGATCTCACAGTTAGTGAGTATGAGCCCCACGTGGGGCTCTGTGCTTACAGCTCAGAGCCTGCTTGGGATTCTGTCTCTCCCTCTTCCTCTCCCTCTCCATCTCCATCTCCATCTCCCTGCTTCTCCCCTGCTGGTGTGCATGCTTACTCTTTCTCTCTCTGCAAATAAACTTAAATATAAACATATGTTTTTACCTTCATAATTTGAAAGTTCTACTGTGCTTGCCCATAACTGATTACCTTCATTTGCTGTTACTCAAATTAGACCCACGTTTGTCTCATGGTCTTAAAACAAATTATTACCTGTTTTCCTACTAAGACTGTATTTTGTCTCTCCTCACCCTGATTCCATTGAGAAGAGACTTTTAGAATGCTGATAATGCCTTCGTTCCCAACCTCCCAACTCCTGGATTTTACTCCGATTGCTTAGCTCCAGATTATGGATAAAATACATCTTGGAGGAGTCAATAGTTTCTCTTTGCCCTTATTTCATGAATTTTTATTTAACACTTACTAATTTGCAGATAATCTGTCATTATCCTGTATCCCATTATCCCGTGTGTGTGTGTTTGTGTGCGTGCGCGTGTGCCCTTATTAAATCTGGCTGAGGGGCGCCTGGGTGGCTCAGTCGGTTAAGCGGCCGACTTCCGCTCAGGTCACGATCTCGCGGTCCGTGAGTTCGAGCCCCGCGTCGGGCTCTGGGCTGATGGCTCAGAGCCTGGAGCCTGCTTCCGATTCTGTGTCTCCCCCTCTCTCTGACCCTCCCCCGTTCATGCTCTGTCTCTCTCTGTCTCAAAAATAAATAAATGTTAAAAAAATAAATAAATAAATCTGGCTGGAACTTGTGCCTTTCCATCTAAAGATGCAGGATTTTCTACAGCTCAGGGGGAAATTCTGTTTTGGGTTTATATTTCTTCCTCCATTGGTTTTTTTCTTCTCATTCTAGATCACACTGTTTTTAGAGGTCGTACTTTTCATGAATTGTGCTATTAAATCTGTTTTATAGTCAACAGAGGAATCCAGACAAATATATATAATACAAGGGGATATCTGGTATTTTATAAGAAAGGCACACAGATAGGCTTTGCTGTTTGAAAGGGAAGAGAAACAACTGATAATATTGGAGTGTAATTTTATGATGCTCTTTTTTTAAAACTTAGATTAATCTCTTAACTTACATATTAAAAATTTCCAATCATACAACATTTGACACCCAGTTATCTCTATTTCATCATTTCCATAGGATGCGCTGCTTTTTAGGTGTAGTTTCTTGGTGAAAAATGTATCCCAGACTGTAAATGTAGCCCAGATTATAGAGTCTGGCTTCACCTCTATTATGCCATATTTCTCACTATTAAAATTTATATCCTATGCATATTTTAAAGTATATCTTAGCATATTCTCCAGTTTAAAAACTTTAAACTTAACCATCACAAATGTCCCTGAAGCACTTAATTTGCCTTTGATAATACCTACTCCTTTGGATATTCAGTAATTAATCTTAAATATATTAGAGAGTTCCCTGTTGTTAGCAAATTCTTTGTTAGCTCAAAGGTGTTAAAACCCTATATATTTTTTTAAGAATCTGACTGTATGCTCTGTTTTCTTTAAGTGTATCATAAAATTTGAAACAATTAATTTTGGTTCACTTATATTTAAAAGTAAATATATGACATAGTTGTGTTCCTTTTGGAGAGGGGCAGAGGTGCCACAAATGCAGTAAAAGGAGAATGATTTGCTTCTAAAATAGTAGAAACTCATTGTTTAACTCTTCACAGATTAAGGCCAAGATTGATAAGGATCTTTCTTTTCACTATTATACCTGTACTGTTACTTACTTAACTCCAGAATATCCGGAAACTACAGAGGTTTTATATCACCCCAACAGAGATTCAAATGAAACTGCATTGATAGATCAGATTGAAAACAGTTTTCTTTAAAATTACAATTCAGGCAATGGCATTTCTTTTTTTTTCTCATGAATATAATTTATTGTCAACTTGGCTTCCATACAGCACCAGTGTTCCTCCCAACAAGTGCCCTCCTCAATGCCCGTCACCCATTTCCCCCTCTCCCCTGCGCCCCATCCACCCTTAGTTTGTTCTCTGTATTTAATAGTCTCTTGTGGTTTGCCTCCCTCCCTCTCTGTATCCATTTTTCCCCCTTCCCTTCCCCCATGGTCTTCTGTTCAATTTCTCAAGATGCACATATGAGTGAAAACCTGTGATATCTGTCATTCTCTGACTGATTTATTTCCCTCAGCATAATACCTTCCACTTCCAGTGGCATTTCTTTTGAGCCTTTCTCCTTTGTTATTATTTAGACATATGCATATAGTATTTACCGGTAAGTGTCCCCTGGGAGGCTGAGACCAACTTCAGTCATTTCTTTATAGATTGGCAAGACACTAGAATAATATTTTTATTAAAGTGTCATCTGGGTTTCAAACTAGCTGACAAAAACCTTAGGGTCTTCCTGATAAAAGTATTGTTTCTGGACAAATACTATATGCTGTCACTTCTATGTGGAATCTAAAAAATGCCAAATTCACAGAATGGCGATTCCCAGGGTCTGGGAGGTGGGGGATTGGGGAGATGTTAGTCAAAGGGTACAAACTTCCAGTTAGAAGATGAATATGTTGTTGGGATCTATTGCACAGCTTTGTGAGCATTGTTAACAATGATGTATTATATGCTTGCATGTTCAGAGAGTAGATCTTAAATGTTCTCACTACCAAAAACAAACAAAAAAAGCAATTATGTGGCATAATGAAAGTGTTAGCTAACACTATGAGGGTAATCATTTTGCAATATATAAATGTATCAAAAGAACACTTTGTACACCTTAAAGTTATACAATATTATATGTCAGTTATAGTGGAGGAAGGAAAGCTGAAAAAATGGTTTCTCTAAGAGGATGATTATCTCCTTAAAATATTGGAATCTCTTTACGGTTTGGACTGGAGATATAGTTGTGCTTGAGGGACATTACTTAAAATTAAAAAAAAAAATTTTAATGTTTATTTATTTTTGAGACAGAGAGAGACAGAGCATGAATGGGGGAGGGTCAGAGAGAGGGAGACACAGAATCTGAAACAGGATCCAGGCTCTGAGCCATCAGCACAGAGCCCGATGCGGGCCTCGAACTCATGGACCACGAGATCATGACCTGAGCCGAAGTCGGCCGCTCAACCCACTGAGCCACCCAGGTGCCCCGAGGGACATTACTTAGATGCAAATTTGATGGAGCCTAAATAATTAAAAGATAATTATGGGGCATCTGCAGCTCACAGAAGTGAGTAGCTGGTAGGTATTCACCTCCTCAGTTGATATTTGGTCCACATAAGGATACATTTGCTGCTTTGGTGTTTTCCTGTGTTAGTGGAGACCCGTGCCCTTCCTGGGTGACAAGGATGGTCTCTGGATCTAAAAAAACACTAATTGTACTCTTTTATTGATACATCTTCCCCTAGAGGACCCAGGACCCCAAATGTACAATGCTGTGTATTTGGTGCTATCTCTCTCTAATTACTTGGTTCTCAATGAAGGTAATATTTCCTTTTCCAAGTATAGTGGTCATATTTGTTACAGTTTTATAAAGGAAGTAATTTTAGCTCTCCAATAATATTAATTCAGCTGAAAACTTTTTGTTTTACTTTACTTGTCACACACTCCTTAACCCCTTACACCCAGTAGTCTGCCCCACTCCTCCACTAAAATTGCTGTCAAAGGTCCCCAAAGTGCTGACCAATCCATTTTACGGTTTTCTGTCTTCCTTTTACTTGACTTCACTGTGACATTTGATAGCTGTTGACTGCTCCTTATAACTGCTTTCTGTTGACTTCAGTGATACATTAATTCATTGACCATCCAGCTAATACGTATTAAGCATCTCCTAAATGACAGGCAAAATGCTAGGTATTGATTAAATAACAGTGGGCAAGACGTGCATTTCTTCCCTCGCACAGATGTTTTCCTCTGTGTTTATTTCACAAGATGTGGTATCAGACAGACTTCACCTTGAGACCTACCTTTGCTACGTATAGTTGTGTGAACTTGGGCAAATGTCTTAACATTTTTCACCTGTAAAATGAAGACAATTAAAAATATCTACTTGATAAGAATTTTTTAAAGTGTAAAGTGATCTATGAAAACATTTGGCACATTGCTTAATATTCTTCTCACTGGGACCTCTCTAGTTCAGTCAATGTAGGCTTTTAAAGACATTATAGCATCTCTCTGGCTGGTGCCTTTGACTCTGGTCTTGGTGCTCAAAAGTCCAGGCTCGGTGTTGCCCATCAGTTAACAGCTCACCCCCTCATTCCTATTCCCCAGATGCTATCCACTTACCGTTTGCCCATCCCTGACCAGGCTGGGCTCTCCCACTTCTCTGGTTCATTACTGTATTCATTCTCTGTATTCCATTACTGTCCATCTGTCAGCGTGACTGTGCCTTCCTTGTTGGGTTTTTGAACACCCACTTTTATTCAAGTTCTTCTTCAGACACTATCAGAGGCATGGGGCTCAAACCCATGCCTCTAACAGAGGCAAACAGGAAAACCTGTGGAGGAGGGGGTCACACATTCTTTTCTCCATTGTCCATAAGTATTCCCGTTTGCCTCTGTCACAGCCTAATCACACTGTGACTTAATTATCCCTAGAGGCTCATATCAGAAAAGAATGTGTCTAGGTGTCTAGGTACCCTTAAATGTGGCACGACTGTGGTTTTAGATACTTTTTAAATTTTTACTTAATTTTTTATTTTTTATATGTTTATTTTTGAGAGAGGGAGAGAGAGGAAGGGAAGGAGGGGGAGGGCCAGCGAGAGAGGGAGACAGAGGATCTGAGGCAAGCTCCATGCTGACAGCAGAGAGCCCCAATGTGGGCCTCGAAGTCACAAACCGGGAGATTGTGACCTGAGCCGAAGTCAGACGCTTAACCACCTAAGCCACCCAGGTGCCCCAACAGTAATTTAAAATTTTAACTTGTTAATGAAAGCACATTTATTGTAAGTTTTGCCTCTAGAGGAACATATTCTTATAGACCCAAAGGTCAAGCTGTCATAGCATCTTCTGACAGGAACACATGAGCATGGTCTGTATGTTTTATGTGATTTGCTGTAAGTAGGGGGTTTGCATCCTCGTAAGTGGGATATTGGAAGTGAGAACTGTACCACTTGTCTGAGTTGAACTACTTTCTCTGTGCTTTCTGAATTTTGAGATAAGGTTTAAAATGGAACTATTTGTAAAAGTTACAGTGATCTTTCCCTAGTTTTACATGTTTCCAACTTGAAGAACTTCTTTTATGATCCTGTGAAGTTTAATAATTGTGAAAACAAAAGTCTTTTTTTTTAATGTTTATTTAGAGAGAGAGAGATTGACATGGAGGGGAGGGACAGAGAGAGACAGTGAGAATGAGAGAGAGAGAATCCTAAGCAGGCTCTGTGCTGCCATCACAGAGCCTGATGTGGGACTGGAGCCCACAAACCATAAGACTATGACCTGTACCAGAATCAGGAGTTGAACGCTTAACTGACTGCGCTACCCAGGTGCCCCCAAAATCTTAATTAGTTAATTGAGTACTGTGATTTTATAGAATTACCATGTGTAGTATTTGGGTGTGATAGTAGAAATATTCTAGCTTTTCTTTGTTGGTACAAGTGACTCTAGTATCCGGGCAGGCCTCGGTGTCTTTATTTCAGAATTAACAGCCCTTGTACCCTCAGGTAGAGAAGTGCTTTGTAAGATAGCAGGGATTCCTAGCAGATAGAATGCTGTACTCACGGAGTAGTTTTTATTTTGTGCTCCTGGTGAATTTACTTGTTATTTTCTGGATGATTTTTTGGGATTCTGGCAATGAAAATAGAACATAAGCTTACTATATTATGTTTAATCTCTGTTCTTAATAACTCTGAGGGCGTTTTCAATGTTATAAAAAAAAAGCAAGTTAGAAGAAATTTTTTTTTTTCTTTTTTGCGCATAAAGACTCTGAGTCCTTTTAAGATAGAACTCTTCAAAATATAGAAGCAATTCATGGGATGTTTTAGTGACTCATTGAATTTTGTTGTTCAGGGAGTATAATGAGCTTATAGGAATTTTTATTTATTTTGAATTTAGTTTTAATTAGAATGTTGTAATTGAAAAATTTGATAGCAACCAAGAAGGGATATACATTTGAAGGGATATACATTTAAATTGTATTAGGACTTTTTAGTTATGTATCGATGGTGATACAGAGATTTGGTGTAGGAAGACATTTTAGGGAACGAGTCTTCAGACTGTCAGTAATCAAACCAATGGTATATTTTTAGAAGCCAAGAGAAGGGAGATTTAGGAGAGTAAGATGATGATACAGTCAAATTAAAAGAAAAACAACAAACCAGGTTAACTGAGGTAGGGATGAAGCAGTATGTATTGCTTTAAGCAATTGTAAGAGTAGTTTCAGTGGAGCCATTGGGACAGGAGCCAAATTGCAGTGAGTGTCGTCCACCTTTTTTTCTTCCACGCTGGAGAACTGGACAGATAAATGCTATTATCATCAGTTGAGCTGGTCTTACTGCTCGTGATTGCAGCCTACGTTGAAGGGCAATCTTGTACCATGACCATGTAAGATGTGCGCTCATGTTTTTATCTTGATAGGTGACTTTGTCAGCTTGACTTGAATGTCAAACCTGTGAAAGTAAAATTAATATGAAATTCTTCTTAATAAAAGGACTCTTTTTCTCTTAGGTTTTCTACTTTTTTTTTCATTTCACGTTGATTTTCACATTCATTTCACTTTTTTTGTCCAACTGACTACTTCACTTGGCTGTCACAAAGTTTATACTCTCTAATACTCTCTCAAAAAATATTTGGTGTCTTTTGACTGTGTTTTTCAAATAGTAGTGTTGACTCTGCTTTATTCCCTGATTTCTGCATGGGGAGAACCCTTAGGGAATAATAAATGTAGGAATAGATAGCAAAGCGAGCCATAGACAGCCCAGATGGCTCTGCCCTTGAATAGGACACTGGCAGAGTGACCTTCTGTTTTTTTCCCAGTCTGGCCTTATCTTCAGGACCTCCTTGCAAGATGGAGTAGACGAGGCAAGAAAATATGAGTATATGAACTTAAAATGTGTTGATTTCAGCCAAAGTCAAAGGAGAAGCAACAGACTGACTCTGTATAGAAGTTTCCTTTAGTCTACACCCTCAATCATACATGGGTGTTGTATCCTTCCTCTATGGACCGTAAATTCCCTCCATATTTTCCCTCAGATCATCCTTAAGGATGGATCTAACTAGATCACATGTGACTGGTTCTAATTTCTACATAGTGCATTGCATTGTGTGTGTGTGTGTGTGTGTGTGTGTGTGTGTGTGTGTGTGTTTACCATTCCTTATACCTCCATTATTATAAGATAGAGTTCCTCTCGCCATGGCAGGTGGGAGTGAATGTGAACTGGGAAGACAAAGACTTTTAACTCTTTCTTTTGAGATTACAGACTCTTGGTTACTCTCAGTTTTGTGGGTGAAAGAATGCAAATCCATCCACCCTTCTGCCATTTTTAGTTTCTTGTTTTGTCCCTCTCTCCCTAGTGTCTCACTTCATTCCTTCTGTTCACACTAGATAATCCATTACCTTTCTCTGCTCAAGTACCATAAATTCCCTCTCTGGTTGACATTTCCCACTTAACAGAAGAATTTTGGTAAGTCAAATAGTAATAGTGGATGGGCACGACAGAGAAACAAGCTGATAGCTGCTTCTGAAAAGTTTCTTTACCAATGAGGGAAACCATTAAGAAAAAGATCTTGTTTGTGATAATTATAGCAAATGGAAAACAAACTGTTGCAGCTAAATTAGCAGCATTTAGAAAGTTTGTGCTACAGGGGGTTGAGGTAAGGGGGGAGGCATGAACAGGCAGAGCACAGAGGATTTCTAGAGCAGCAAAACTAGTCTGTGTGATGCTGTAATGGTGGACACATATCCCTACACATTTGTCCAAGCCCAAAGACATACAACACCAAGAGTGAACCCTACTGTAAACTAACGACTGAGTGATGGTGTTGTGTCATTATAGTTCATTGATTGTAACAGATGCACCACTGTAGTGCATGACTGATTGTATGTGTGGGGTGGGGTGGGGTGGGGAGGTTGTGCGTTTGTGGAAAGAGGGTTCTATGGAAAATATCTATACTTTGTGCTCACTTTTGCTGTGAATCTCAAACTGCTCTAAAAAATAAAGTCTACTTAAAAACAAAAGCAAACAAACATAAAGGAAGCTTATGCCCATCAACGTCTTAGAAGCCCCCAGAAGATGGATTGAAATTTTCTTTCTCTAATTCAAAATGAATTAATCTCTCTGGGAATCTGTGGGCCCAAGGGAAACACCTCTCCAGCTTCACTGCGTAGTTATCTCACTTGATGAGCATTCAAAAAAAAGCTATAAATTCGATTATTTTATTGCACTTGACTAACATGTGCTTCCCATTTACCTCTAGGTTTGAAGTTCGAGGAACTTCAAGAAAGATTTGGTGAGGAGTTCTTTAATATATGCTTTGATGAGAATGAGAGAGTCCTTCGAGCCGTAGGTGGCACTTTGCAGGACTTTTTTAATGGCTTTGATGCTCTTTTGGAACACATCAGAACTTCCTTTGGGAAACAGGCCACGCTGGAGTCCCCATCGTTCCTGTGCAAGGAGCTCCCCGAGGGCGCCCTTCTGCTTCACTACTTCCGTCCTCACCACGTTGTGGGCTTCGCGATGCTGGGCATGATCAAGGCTGCGGGAAAGAAGATCTACCGGCTGGACGTCAGCGTGGAGCAGGTGGCCAATGAGAAACTGTGCTCCGATGCTTCGAACCCAGGCAACTGTAGCTGTCTTACCTTCCTCATCAAAGAATGTGACAATACTGATGCCGTGAAGAACCTTCCCCGGGGAGCCTCCCGAGTCCCTGCCGACCTCAGAATCAGCATCAGCACCTTCTGCAGGGCCTTCCCTTTCCACTTGATGTTCGACGCCCACATGTCCGTCCTGCAGCTGGGGGAAGGCCTGCGGAAGCAGCTGCGTTGCGACACCCACAAAGTGCTCAGGTTTGAGGACTGCTTCGAGATCGTTTCTCCAAAGGTCAGTGCCGCCTTTGAGAGGGTCCTGTTGCGACTGTCCACCCCGTTTGTGATCAGGACCAAGCCTGAGGCTTCCGGCACTGAAAATAAAGACAAGGTGAGTGGCCATGGGCTCGAGATGGGTGATGGGGACTGGAAGAGTGCATAATTATTTCTGTAAATTACATGCCGGCGGTACTTGTAATTATTTAGGCGAGAGAGCTTAAAGTGCCATTTAGAAAATTACTGGTCCCTGGATGTATGGAAAAGGATTTGGCCTTATTCCCAGCCATTTTGCATAGTGTCTGCCTCTTTCATTAATTTATTTCAGCATATAAAAAGAAGACACTTATTAATACCAGCCACAGTAATTACAAAAATGATAGGACTCACCAAGAACCTGATCCTGTAAACCCATGAATATTTCTACCAACTGAAGGCAAACAGGAGAGAAATGGAAAGGTGGATTCCAACAGTGTGGGGCCTGCTCACCTTCTCCTTAAATAACTATGGGTGGAAAGCTAGCTCCACTTTGAATATGCTCTGTTCTAAATGTCATAATTTAGGAACGTCTTGGTTGCATCCTATTTTTGTCTCAGTGTGCAGAATAATGGATTTTCTAAGAGTTGGAAATTAAGTGGCTACTTCAAGAGTGCTTTTCTCAATAGATTGTAGCATTGACACAGGGACTCGTTCCTTTAGAACAGGCTCACTGCTTGGAGAACAGCATCAACACTAGGAATTGTTATTAATTTCTTGGAATCCCTGTTTGGAAAATCTGGGTTATTAAGAAATGAAAAGATAAAAGAAGAATCTTAAATAGTTGACACAAATATGTGCCCTTGGGTAAAGCTTTTTTTTTTTTTTTTTTTTTTTTTTTTTAGTGGAAGTCAACATTAAAATAGGAGTGTGAAGAAAAGTTAGTCATTATTGTTTTAAACACAAAAATAAATGATATAAATGATATTCTTCTGCAGTGGACCTTTGTGTGTATCAACTGCCAGTAGAGCTTTTTGGTATTTTGTGACAAGGAAAGTATGGGGCGCCTGGGTGGCTCAGTCAGTTAAGCATCTGACTTCGGTTCAGGTCATGATCTCGCAGTCCGTGGGTTCAAGACCTGCATTGGGCTCTGTGCTGACAGCTCAGAGTCTGAGCCTGCTTCAGATTCTGTGTCCCCCCTCACTCTTTGCCCTCCCCTGCTCATGCTCTGTCTCTCTCTCTCTCTCTCTCTCTCTCAAAAATAAATAAAATGTTAAAAAAATTTAAAAAAAAAGTGAACTTCTTCTAGGTGATTCAGCTTGTTCACAAGCATTTTAGGGAAAGCTGTTGACTTTTGGAAATGAACAGGCTCCTGTGGGCTAAAGGAAAGATGAGTTGTAGACACAATTAAAAACTCAGTGAATGAGTACTCACGTATTCTGACATGACTGCCATGATAAATAAATGAGAGACTAGCCCCCTGAAAGCAGAGCCAAAGACATTTTTGAGGATTTTCTGTAGCATTCGTTTTAGAACTGCTTTTTATAATTTTGAAATTCAATGGAAACATTTTAAGCAAAACACTTGGGAAATAGGGAACGATGCCCGTTTATTCAGGATAACTGGATCCCATGACTTAGGAAACTCATACAAGTGCTGTTTTCATCATTTAGATTCAGTGATTCGAAAGCTTCTAAGGATAAACTTGAAAATTCCAGCTTGGCATGCTTGGGTATTTTAGTCTGAATGAATTGTTATTATTTCTGTTTGATTACACATGGTGTTTTAAATAATATTTTTCACATATATATTATATGTATTTATATGTTCAGTGATTGCTACCCCTTCTTGAAGCTTGTTGCAAAAGAACGAAGTTGTTTAGTGTATGTTTTTGTCCGTATTTGTAGGTGATTTAAATTTGAAATTATTCTGTCCTTTTAATTTAGAGAATAATAAAACTGTTGGTTCTGTTTTACAGAAGTGAAGTGTTTGGCTAGAAGGGTGTGAGCAGTGTTGGCCTTTAAAATTGAAGTTTATATTTTTGAAAATGTGCCTGCAGTAGAATATGTTATTACCAATGTTAATTGCTTTATATATTTTGTAGATTGGAGAAAAATTAATTCAATTCATAGTTATTGCTACAGATTTTCCCCCTTTATTTCATCTGGCTTGTATTTATTTCATTTGTGTACCATGGTGAGGAATAGACATAATGAAATGACGACTCACAGGTCAAGGCCCCCTGCCAATTCCAGTAATAGGAAAATGTGCTCATTGAGAAGATGCCATTGTAACTTAAACATGGCAGTGACAGCTTAAAAATAAAGCAATAGGGCAGGATTTTTTCTTAGAATAGGACAGCAATCCTCTCATCCTTAGGCTTATAGTTCTGCTTATTCACCTGGGTTTGCCAGAAGGGGTCATTTGGGAAGTTCTTCTTGGCCCCAATTGGAACTGTGGTCAGTAACATTATGTCATGGAGTCTTAACCAGAGGAATAATGTTTTTGAATTACTATGTTTCCAAATCCCAAGTTTGTATTTTCTTAACACATGGAAAGAGGAAAGAAAACCAAGGTTAACAATTAGGATTCTCTTGATAAATTTGACCTTATTATTCATTATTTTCCCCATAATAGCTGTTCTTATCAATGAATAACTCCATGTTGTCTAAACTTTCTAATTTTTTATGGGGCTTTGATAAGAAAGTGCTAGTTTCATTTCTGTTTTACTTATTAAAAATTTTTTTAAATGTTTTATCTATTCTTGAGAGAGAGACCATGAGCCAGGGAGGGGCAGAGTGAGAGAGGGAGACACAGAATCGAAAGCAGGCCCCAGGCTCTGAGCTGTCAGCACAGAGCATGATGTGGGGCTTTAACTCACAAGCTGTGAGATCATGACCTGAGCCGAAGTCAGACGCTCAACCGACTGAGCCACCCAGGCACCCCAAGAAAGTGCTATTTTTCAATAATTTAGGATATTCCTTGGTCCAACGGTGAAGGCTTTCATGATGATTTAACTGTTTTGGCTGTGCACTAATACCTGCCATCCAAAAAACCAAAATAAAACGCCACATACCCAAGAAATGAAAACCAAGAGCTGATTGTGTAGCTGAATGACAGTAAATCGTTTGCGGAATGAATTGTAATGCTTCTGCTAAACAGGATCTTTGTCATTTTGTGTTATCAGTCACTGGTTAACCATGTGATTAGAGGGAGAACATGCTTGTGAGCAGTTTGATAAATACTAATGGATCAGAAAGCCATCATCCTAGTTCCAGAGAACTTGCCTTGTGATTGTGTAGTAATGAGTGAATGAGACCAGAAGGGGGAATGTCACCGAGAGACATCATATGCAGTCATCAGTGGCAGGCTTCAATTCAGCAGACTTTAGAGGTCAGGAGGGACTCTTCCAGGTGGATTGACCCAGCTTTGAGTCCCTCTATTTGGCTCCCTCTGCATCTTCTAAGTGATCACCTATGCCTTACATAGTCTCCTCTCTCTCTTTTCTTCTCTGCCCATGTGGCATTTCTGTGTTTTTATCTTTCCTTAAAGCTCACCTTCTTTTCATCACGTTTCTTTATCAGATGTCAGGCATTAAATATGAATGAATTAGTTCATTATTTAAAAAAGAACAGATTCAGCATTGGGAATTAAGGGTGAATTATGAATCTCTTAATTTGTACTTGCATCTTTAGGTCATTCAAATCTAACTATTTGGAGAATTTGGAAGTTTGTCACATCAGTCTTTGGAGGCATTGTGGTGAGTTTTAGAGGAAATTTGTTGCGGTGCAATGTGCAGCTTGGGGCGTTACATCTAGTCCTGTGAATCTAATGTATTGATATAGATTCCAAAGCCTCTTTGTATGGAGGGGCCATGTGTGTAAAGAGGGCTGTTAGAAACTGGACGATGGCCCATGGCTTCCTTCTCCACATTATAAGGTGATAGTGTGTGGGAAAGTGGAGGTAGCTTGGGCGAGAGGCGTCTCAGACCCGTGATTTTAGTAAATCCCTGTAATCTGAGCCTCAGGTTAATTCATCTGGAAATTAAGAAACCCAGATGAATAATTAGTATTTATACTCCTTATTAAGTCATCTTTAACATGTGTAAATTTATAGGAAGTCCGTGGGTCATGAAAGTTGCTATCATCCCTTTGATTCAATGAATTCAGGCAATTTCAAAGAGAAGCAGAGGGGAATCTGACTTTTCAACCATGAAGAGTCATCCTCTTATCAGGACCGACTTAAAGTAATTCTCTGACAGCTTAGGCTGCCTACCTCAAACACTTTTTTGTAAGGATTAAATGACAATCCATGTAAAATTTTTCTATCTTCAGCTTCAGTGTAAGCCATGATTATTATTTTTGCTCTACACACTTGTAACCTCCTTCCTATCTGTTCTCCTCCTCACTTATGGCCTTAGAAAAGAAGGTACTGGACATCAGTAGGTTTAATAGTTTTAAAGAAATATGAAACCTGCTGGTATAACATCTCCCTAAAATATGACTTGGGGATCTGCTTTTTTCTTTATAAACTGTTCTTGTTTTAAAATCGTGAGTCTCCTTTTCAGAGTCACTGAAGTTTGGAATCAAGTTTTTACTACCTGGGTCTACTAATATCTTTTATATTCACATGTGATAGTGCTCTGCTGTGCCAATGGCTTCCAAGATAAAACCAACTGGTTAGCTTAGGCACAACCTGAAATAACAGTGGATTTGAGAAACAATAAATAACATGAGTTCTTTTGATATTTTTTTCTTAGCAGCAACGCTTCAAAGAACTTTAATAATATTGTGGAAGGAGTCCAGGTTTTGAAATACATCATCCCCACAACAGAGCAATGGCATTGTTACTCATTTTCACTTGTGTTCTCAGAGTTGGAACTGAGGAAAAGCATGAACAATAATAACACATTTCTTTTTCAATCCCTAGAAATATCCCCAGGTCTGTCTTATTCTCCCCCCGTCCCTACCCCAGGTCTGTCTTATTAATTAGAAGCCACAAAACAAATGCTAGGAAATAATTTTAAAAGAATACGGAATTAACCTCTGATTTTCTGTGGTCAGATCAGCTTCCAGACTCCTTTATTTTTCCTAGACATGTGCCCATTTTCTCCTGACACGATGATTGAAAAGTTGAAAATATATTTATTAATCTTACTATGCCATAATGACACCATTGAAAGACAAATTTCACCTGGCTGTCAAGAGTATATCATTTGACTTCAACTTCAGTTCAGTTTAGTGTGGGAAAATGTGAGTTTTTTTTTTCTCTCTTCAGACTGAAACAGTCTGCTAGAGAATTTCAAATATTGAACGATAATTTTAGTGATGGACAAAATGCCATTAGGGCTTTCTCTATAAATTAGCATTATAGAACATAGTCATAACTCAAGTCACAACTGTCTGGAGTTTGCTTTGCTCTTGTAGTTATAAATGAGATGTCTAATTTTTGTGGGTTTTTTTTGTTTTTGTTTTTGTTTGTTTGTTTGTCTTTTCTCTGGAACTGCTTCCTGACCATAAACTGCCTTTTAAAGTGTGTTGGACAAATTTGGATTCTGACACCAGTATTGTTGAGGCTCATTCCGGGTCTTTCAATCTTTAAATGCCTATAAAGTTAAAATGTCTGCATAGTGCCATGCTACCGTCCAGTTACCGTATTCTATAGAGAGGACAAGGTATTTGTTACTTGGTGAATTATATATTCATTATAGTGACCTCCATGCCTCAAGTGCCCATTTACCACGTTTTAATTTTTGTTAGCAGGAAAGATTGCACCTGAACTAACAAAAGGTGTCTCCTACCATAGATGAGATACCATTGACTGCTAGAGTGGTACCTTCTTGGAGGGGAGGGGGAATTGGCCCTTTGAGTTACAAATTGTTCAGAATCTTTCTTTAATTGATCCTTTTGTTTTAGCTGGTAGCTTTCAGTCTCAGTTAAATTAAAAGCTGAAGAGCTGTTTGGAATTCATTGCCCACCTCCTCTGTTTTAAAGATGCTCTTAATTCATATTAACATTTTTCATAAGTATACAGCATAGTAATTTTTAGTTAGTGTATGTGCAACTATCACAACAGTAGAATTTTAGAACACTTTATTGCCTCCCCCGGCCCCAAACAAAGTTTCCTGTGCCCATTTGTGATCAATCTTTGCTCCTACTCCTGATCCCAGGCAACCACTGGCCTACATACATCTATATAGATTTGTCGTTTCTTGACCTTTCTTAAAAACGTAATCATACAAATATGTAGTCTTTTTTGGTCAGCATAATGTTTTTGAGGTTTATCCATGTTGTTGCATGTATGGTAATTTGTTCATTTTTAGTACAGTGTTTCATTTCACATATATACTGTGTTTCTTGTTTTGTTTTTTTTTTTTTTTTTTTTTCCATTTACTAGTTGATAGACACTGGAAACAAAGTCTGATTTCAGACTTTGGCTGTCCTGAATAATGTTGCAATGAACATCTGCATATAAGTGATTGTGTTGGATGTATTTCCAGTTCTCCTTGGTAGATTCCTAGCAGAGGAATTGCCGTGTCATATACTAAGTATATGTTTCACTTTTTAAAGAATTGCTGTGCTGTTGAACAAAGAGGCTATGCTATCTCACATTTGACCAACATATGAGGCTTCACGCTTCTTCACATTCTCACCAACACTAGGTATTGGCATTCTTTTTGATCATGACCATCCTGGTGGATGTAAAGTAGTATCTTGGGTTTTAGTTCACATTTCCCCGATGACTGGTGATGTTAAGCATCTTCTCTTGTGCTTATTAGCCATTGGTATAATTTCTTTGGTTAAATGTCTAATCAAATGTTTTGCCCATATCGGTGTTGTTTGTCTTCCTACTGAATTTAAAAAAATATATACATTCTAGATACTGACTTCAAAAATTACTGTCTTTTGAAGCACAATGGTACTGTGATGGTACCATTATTTTCTTTTAGGAAGCTTGCTTTTAGTATGGTATCTCACAAATCTTTGTATAACTGAAGGCCACAGATTTTCTCCTTTGTTTTCTTCTAGATGTTTTATGGTTTTAAATCTTAATTTGTGATTCATTTTGAGGTGTATTTTGTGTATGCCACGTGGGCCCAAGTTTTTGTTTTTTGTTTTTTATTTGTTTGCAGGTAGATTTCCGGTTGTCTCTGCTCAGTTTTTGAGAAAACGATCTTTTCGCCATTGAATTGCCTTTGCAACTTTGTCAAAAATCAATTGACTGTACATTTTTTCTTGCCTTTCTGTTCTTTTTCATTTTTTTTTAAAGATACCTAACTGTATGGTGATAACACAGTGTCTTGATTACTGGATCAAAATAAGTTTTGCAATTGGGTAAGTCTTCCAAGTTTGTTCTTTTTCAAAGTTGTGTTGGCTATTCTTGGTCCTTTGTATTTCCACATAAAGTTTAGGATACCCTTGTCAATTTCCAAAATAGCTTCTAGTATTTTTATAGGGATTTTACTGAATCTGTGGGTTTATTTAGAAAGAAGAGCTGTCTTAAAATACTGAGCCTTCCATTCCATGAAGTTATCTCTCTCAGTTAATTTAGATCTTCTTTAACTTTTGTCAACATTTTGTTTGTTTCTTGATACAACAAAGACAATATTTTTAAATGGTATTTTTGTATAGAAATACAAATCATTTTTGTATATTGATCTTGAGTCCTATGGTCTTACTAAACTCATATTAGAATAGTTTACTATTACAGAATAGGAAAAATGCTATTTTGTGGGGGAGGGGGGTATTTAGGATTTTTTACATAGGAGGTCATGTAGTCTGAGAGTTAGGATAGTTATCCTTCTTTCTTTTTAATTTGTCTTTCTTTGTCTATCTCCCTCCCTGTATTTCTCCCTCCCTACTTCTTTCTGTCTCTCTTCCTACCTTTGCCCTGGTTAGAACCTTCAGTACAGTGTTGAATAGAAGTGGTGATAGTGGATATCCTTGCCTTTTTCTGAACTTAAAAAGTAAAGCATTCAGTCTTTTACCCTCCATGTGATGTTAGCTGTAGGGTATTTATGTTCTTAACACAGATGGAGGAAATTCCTTTCTATTCCTAGTTTGTTGAGACTTTGTATCATGAATAGGTGTTAGATTGTGTACCATCTATTTTCTTTTATCTATTGAGATGATCGTGTGGTTTTGCCTTTCTCTTAATATGAGATACTAATTATTTCCAGATGTTGAACTCAAAATCTTGAGATAAATCCCACTTGGTCATATTTATGTGTTATAAACCTTTTTATATGTTGCTAAATTTGGTTTGCTGATGTTTTGTTAAGGATTTTTGCATCTTTGTTCATGAGAGATATTGGTCTTTAGATTTTGTCATTTCTTTCTTTCTTTCTTTCTTTCTTTCTTTCTTTCTTTCTCTCTCTCTCTTTCTTTCTTTCTTTCTTTCTTTCTTTCTTTCTTTCTTTCTTTCTTTCTTTCTTTCTTTCTTTCTTTCTTTTGCAGTGTCTTTGGCCTCAGAGAATGAGTTGGGAAGTGTTTGCTATTATTCATTTTCTGAAAGACTTAGTGTAGGATAGTTAATATTTGTTTTTGAATGTTTCATAAATAGATACTGTTTGCATGGTATATCTTTTTTTTTTACCTTTTCACTTTCAACCTGTGTTTGCCTTTGAATCTGAAGGGTGTTTCTTACAGATAAAGTTGGCTTTCACTTTTTTATACACCCTGAATAATCTCTGCATTTTGACTGGATTGTAGTGTATTCACGTTTAATGTAATTGTTGACTTGTTTGGAATTACATCTACGGTTTTGTTTTCTATGTGTCTCATGTTTCTTTGTTCCCATGTTCCTCTTTCAAGAATTCTTTTGCATTAAATGAATATTTTTAGCATGATACTTTAATTCCTTATTTATTTTACAAATATATTTTAAAGTTATTTTATTAGTGGATGCTCTAGAGATTAGAATGCATAATTTAGCTTGTTATAAGCTCTTTCAAATTAATACTGCCCTGGTGTTGGTAGACAGTTCTGTTCTTACACAGTTCCATTCCTTCTCTCCCACCACCTTTTGTGATGCAGTTTACATGTTATAAACCTAGTTATATGTAATAATTGTGATTATTATGTATAGGATAATAATTACATATATTATTTGTAACTATATATTTTTTTAATTAATTAGGAAAAAAACATATATTCCAGTGTATTATATATTCTATTTCTTTTTAAAGTTTTAATTCAAATTCCATTTAACATACTGTATAGTATTATATTTAAGTGTACAATATAGTGATTCAACATTTCCATGCATCACCGGATGCTCATCACAAGTGCCTTCCTTCATCCCCATCACCTATTTTACCCCTCCCCCCACCCAATTCCCCTGTGGTAAACATCAGTTTGTTCTCTATAGTTAAGAGTGTGTTTTTGGTTTGTCTCTCTTTTTTCCCCCGAATGCTCACTTTTTTTTATTTCTTAAATTCCACATATGAGTGAAATCATGTGGTATTTGTTCTCCCTCTGACTGACTTATTTCACTACCATAATACACTCTGGCTTCATTCATGTTGTTGTGAATGGCAATATTTCATTCTTTTTTAGGGCTGAGTATTATTCCATTGTGTGTGTGTGTGTGTGTGTGTGTGTGTGTGTGTGTGTATGCACACCATATCTTCTTTATGCATTCATCAGTTGATGGACAGTTGGGCTCTCTCCATAGTTTGACCATTGTTGATAATGCTGCTATAAACAACATTGGGGCATCTGTTTAATTTCTTTCTTTCTTTCTTTCTTTCTTTCTTTCTTTCTTTCTTTCTTTCTAACAAATAAAGCTACATATTTTTTGGCTACTGAAGATTTTTAATCCTATTTTTTCAATCTGTTCCTGGAATCTTTTTATTAAGTTTTTTTTATTATGAAATAATTTATACTTTGTAAAAAATGTAGATCATGGGGCGCCTGGGTGGCTCAGTCAGTTAAGCATCTGACTTCGGCTCAGGTCATGATCTCGCGGTCTGTAAGTTCAAGCCCTGCGTCAGGCTCTGTGCTGACAGCTCAGAGCCCGGAGCCTGTTTCAGATTCTGTGTCTCCCTCTCTCTCTGACCCTCCCCCATTCATGCTGTCTCTCCCTGTCTCAAAAATAAATAAACGTTAAAAAAAATGTAGATCATTAAAAAAGCTATTTTATTAGCACTTTGAAGTATTCACTGATAACATTTTGGTATACTTATTTTTACTTTTTCCTATAAATCTCTTTTTTTATATAGTTTTAGATAATTGGATCTAAAAATTGTTTCTCTGATAAAAGAGTAACATGTGCCAATTTAGTCTTTACAGTTTTTTTTTTCAGATTATCATTAGTGCAGTTACTTTTTTGTGTGTCATTTTTTGTTTACTCAGTAACAGTCTAACATACTTTGGCACACCTACTAACTCTATCCCTGTTAGTTCTCATGTAATTGTCTTGTGTGATCGTTTATTTACTTTCCTATAAAAAATAGTTATGGAGAAATTTTGGCCCAGGAACTTCTGTTCTTTGCAAATATAAGTCTAGTCTTTATCAGTCAACACTATTTGCATATTTCAGTATCTCCTTCTCTTATACTTCATCCTTTTTATAAATAGCATTGGTTGAAATGACAGGTGTATCTCTGAGTATATATATATTTTTTGTGCCCATGTGGGAACCCAGCAATTCAGTTGAATCACAAGGCCAGTATGTACCTTTATGTATCCTTGTTTTTCTCTGAGCAGCAACTGAACTTGGTCAGCTGAATACTCCAAGATCATTAGACAAACACTGTTGACATGTCAATGTTGTTATGACTACCATAGTATGTGTCTCGTAAGAGAACACACATTAGTTGTCTAGGCAAGCTTCACCCTATATTCATCCAAAAAGGACCTCAGAGGCCACCATTTACTGTGTTAATTGTATGGTGGGAAGGCAGCTTAAGTGGTCCTGACTTCCTGAAGATCTCAGAGACATGAAAACACAATGTACTAGATTTTCTTTTCTCCTTTATTCATGTCACGTCTTTACTCTTCAAGATTCTGAGAGTTGTTATAATTGAGTTCCAGAACACTGATCACGACTTCTTGACTGTGGAAGCAACTTGTACATCATTCTTTAAACTATATCTTCTTTCTTTTTTCAAGTGGATTTTATGATAGCGCGTAATGATTCTGGTTCTGATAGAAACAGTTAGCTCTATATGTATCTTGGTTGGACATCCTCCTCCAGAAAGCACAGAAGGGGTGTTGAGAGGCAGTATTTTGTGTGATTAAGAATGTCATCTTTGGACCAGAACTTCCCAAATTCCAACTCTGTCACTTACTTGCTGGATGATCTTGAGCAATTTAACTTTTAAAAACTTGTTTTTCTTGCCAACCTTATGGCCAGTGGGCCTTTCTTGTACCCTCCCATTTTCCCTGCACAACTATCACATTCTCCTGATGTCTACAAATATGTTTACTACTTCCATTTTACAAATAAACACATCTAACATTTCCTTGGTGGCTTCTCATATCTTTAATTCTTGATTTTGACTAAGCCCTGTTCCTTTTCTTAAATTTGAGTGTTACTCATTCTTAATGTGGTTTAATATTTAAATATGAAATATAATATTATATATATTCATTAATTCACGCAAAGCACTCAAAACAGTACCTGGGCTATTGAAAGATACTAAGTGCCTTGCATGAAAATATTCATAAGAAAGATGTGGAAACTTCCTTCAAGTATTTGAATAGTTATCAAATAGAAGAAAGATACTATTTATTCCACTTTATTTCAGAAAGCAAAACCAGGATCAAAGTGCAGATTATAATGGAGTAGATTTGGTTTTAGGATTAAGAGGAACTTTCCAATCATTAGATACATTTAAAATGGAGTGAGCTGCCGTTCAAGATAGTCAGCTATGCGATACTTGGGAATTCAAAAATATATTAAATGATAACCTCTTAGAAATATTTTATCAAAGATTCAGAGAGGGAATCCCAAAATCTTCAGAGGTAAATAATAGCACATTGTTTTTAAAATGCTATTTTAGGGGCGCCTGGGTGGCGCAGTCGGTTAAGCGTCCGACTTCAGCCAGGTCACGATCTCGTGGTCCGTGAGTTCGAGCCCCGCGTCAGGCTCTGGGCTGATGGCTCGGAGCCTGGAGCCTGTTTCCGATTCTGTGTCTCCCTCTCTCTCTGCCCCTCCCCCGTTCATGCTCTGTCTCTCTCTGTCCCAAAAATAAATAAAAAACGTTGAAAAAAAAATTTTAAATGCTATTTTATGGAATAAGAGCAGTACCTATGTTTTTCTTTTTGTCTGTCAGTAACACCAGCTGACATTTGTTGCGCTTACCATTTGACAGGTGGCACTGTGCTGTTTTTTTTTTTTCTTTAATTATTTTGAATACAGTTGACACATGGTATTATGTTAGTTACAGGTGCACAGCATGGTGACATGATGAGTTTGAACATGCCACCAGCTCACCACAGGTGCAGTTCCCATCTGACTGGAACACTGCTTCTCCCCATGTCCTCCACCCGTGTTGCCTACTCCCCTCCCCTCTGGGGACAGCTAGTTTGTTCTCAGGGTCTGCAGGCCTGTTTCTGCTTTATATTTGTTGATTTACGTGTTTTGTTTCTTTAGATTCCACATAAGAGTGGAATCGTACAGTATCTTTCTCAGTCTGACTTATTTCACTGAGCCAGAGTAGTTCATATCTGACAGACATTCTGTGCTTTTATGAGGATAAGCTTTGATACCATTTTATTTGCTTTCCTGAACTGATGAATTTGTGAAATAGACATTTCTGTAAAAGCTGTAATTTTAGTTATCAATTCTTCTTTTATTTTTTATTTTTTTTTTTAAAGTTTATTTTGAGGGAGAGAGAGAGAGAGAAAATGTGTGAGTTGGGGAGGGGCAAAGAGAGAAAATCCCAAGCAGGCTCTGCTGTCAGCACGGAGCCTGATGAGGGGCTCAAACTCAGGAACCGTGAGATCGTAACCCCAGCCGAAATCAAGAGTCAGATGCTTAACCGACTAAGCCATCCACGCATGCCAACAATCCTTGTCTTTTATAATGTAGTCTACAATGTCCTTCAAATTTCACCTCACTAAAGTATCTTTGAAATGCCCCCTATATTTGGGCTCCAAGTTTAGCAGCCAGTTTCCACTCCTCAAAATGCAATGAAAATTGGATTTGTATGAGCTATTTTTTATGAATAGTAAAACATAGGAAAAGCTATCTTTACAACAGCTTACAGAAGTACTGTATAAGAAAGTATTTATTTATGCTTTTAAGTATCAAAATTGAACCTCTAGGAAATCCTGAAATAGTAAATAATTCATTAGGATATGAGTCTTTAGTAAGTTTTCTTGAGGCTTTTTAGTTATTAGAAAATAACAGTTTTCATTTTCTAGTGTATTGTTGGTTAAAGACTGATTTTTTTTTTATCAGGTTGATCTTTTTCTGTCATACATACAAAATATGACCCAGAGCCCTTGGTCATGTTTAATAGTGTTTCCCTATTTTGCAAGAGAATGAGTAGGGTTAACTGGATTGTGTTTTTCTGAAAAGAAAGTATGTTTGAATCACATGATTGTCTTGGTTTATTTTTGCTTTTCTTTTAAGACAGTGTGCATGTTTTCATAGAGGCTCAGAGGAGTTCAAATCTGATTTGAGTGCCAGAGACAAGCAGATAAAGAAAATTGATCTCCAAACTCTGTCCCTTTGAAGGAGAGATCTAGAACTGTATTTCTTGTCAGGACAGATTAATCTGTGATGTTTGTGACAGACTATGAGTCTCGAGTTCTCTCTTGTCCAGCAAGAGAGTGGATGCAGAATTGAATATGAGAGAGGCTAGTGTCTGGGAGGAGACGAGAGCCCCAAACAGGGGTTTCGTTTCTGTGTTTTTTGAGCTCACAAGATATTACCCACGAGGTGAACATGAGGAAAACAAGATCCTACACATGTGAACATGAAGAAAACAATCAGGCAGTAATCATTAACTTGTGTGTGTAAGAAGCAAAGGGTCTGAGGGACAAGTGGAGTTTGTGATCAATGTACATTGGTGCCAGATGGAAAGTAATTTCCTGCAGGTGTTATAACAGGTTACTCGTGATCCCAGTACAATATCTCACTAGCTCATCTTGGGCATTTTCACCCCTTGGTGGCAGCTTTGCACCCTAAGCATTTTTTCCTAACCCATTTGTGTAAGTAGAACCTATTTCCCGACAGTTGTTGATGGTTAATATTGAGAATGCTTCTGGTAACATGTAGAATTCGTTAAAAGGATTGAGACTTTAAGTTTTATGTCTCAAAATTATGAGTGAATGAATGAAATAATTCTCTATGGACTGTTGAACGCTAGCTTCAGACATACTTCCCCTTTAGTAAAGATGTCATGGAATCTGTCACTCTCTACATGTATGGAGAATTTTACTATGATTCTAGTACCTTGCATTCCCTTATTTTCTAATTTAGATGGTACTAGAAATGCAATAAATGTACCTTTAGTACAGAATTTCAGTAAACAAGAGTAAAAAAGAAACTTTCATAAGTATTTTACATTAAAAGGATTCTGTGCTATTCTGATGCATTTCCTAGGTAGGTTATACATTATTTTATTCTTAAAACTTATTTTAGTGTTTATTTATTTTTGAGAGAGAGAGAAACAGAGCCTGAGTGGCAAATGGGCAGAAAGGGAGAGGGAGATACAGAATCCAAAGCAGGCTCCAGGCTTTGAGCTGTCAGCACAGAACCCGATATGGGGCTCAAACTCACAAAATGTGAGATCATGACCTGAGCCAAAGTCAGATGCTTATCTGACTGAGCCACCCAGGTGCTCCATACATTATTTTATTCTTCAGGTCTTTCTGAGACTGGTTATAACAACTAATTTTCAGTGATTTAATTACCATTCAACTCTGGTCTGTAGTTTTTTCCATACTGTGAGTTTATTATTCTGTGAAATAATTTGCATGTTAGTTTATATATAATACTTACAATTTATATAAACTCAAAAGGACAAAGTTTTATGAAGTTAGAATCTTTATTTATTCCCTCCCAATTTACAGAATAGAAATAATATCTAATAAATTATTTACAGGTTCTGTTTTCAGTTTCTTTATAATCTTTTTGATTTTATGGGATTATGTATTTCATAGATTTTACATTGCAGTCTGTCAGTTTTTCCATTCATGAGTAGATACTTTTTTAAAAATTTTATTGTAGTCGGAACACTTAACATAAGATCAACACTCTAACAAATTTTTAAGTGTACAATACAATATTGTTAACCACAGGGCAGATCTCTAGAACTTACTGCTCTTGTATTATTGAATCTTTATTCCCATGGCTATGCCTTTTTAAACTTGAACCTGTATTACTAAATTACAGAAGAGAATGAATAATTTTGTCTCCATATGCATAAAAGGATTCAATGTTCTGTTCCTGATAGGGATCATTGGGCACTATAAAAATGTGTTTGATTTTCTTAAAGAACATTATCCTGAAGACATTCCATATAGTTTGATATCTTTAGCTTTCCCCAGACATTTCTTTGAAGAGATCAGCAGTTTTGTAGTGTGACTTTGTAAGCGCTGCCAATATTCAATTTATAGGACTGTTTCTCACCCCTATCATATAACAATTTAAAGTAATTTAATTAAAAAAAATGTGTCCTCAGCGTCTTCTCTAAGTCTAAATATAGAGTATATGTACATCTGCTTTGTTTCCCTTAACCACTAATTGGATAATTTCTAGGGGAAGAAATTATTAAGTGTGTCTGGTATGAAATGTTCTTTATAATTTGAACAAGGCTCTGATCTCATGTTTCCTGGAAGAAAATATTTCTCGTAAATTTCAAAATTGTTTTGTTATGTGTACAAGAATTTACTTCAGCGCTTTATTAATATTTTCCTGTTTTTGCCCTTAATAATTCTTGAGTCATAATACCTAAATTACATTTACTTTTACCTATCTTAGTATCAAAGGTGTGAGGATTTTGTGGGTTAACTTTTGGACATGTTCCCTTCACCCCATCTTTTATTTTAATTTTTAAAAAAATTTAAAAAAATTTTTAATGTTTGGTTTTGAGAGAGAGAGAGAGAGAGGCAGAGCATGAATGGGGGAGAGCAGAGAGAGAGAGGGAAACACAGAATCCAAACCAAGCTCCAGGCTCTGAGCTGTCAGCACAGAGCCCAATTCAGGGCTTGAACCCATGAACAGAATTGTAAGATCATGACCTGAGCTGAAGTTGGTTATTTAACCAACTCAACTACCCAGGCACACTTCCCTTCACTCTATCTTAATTGTAATTGCTTTTGCCAACATTTATGGTTTATTTAAAACTTTTCAGCTTATTTTATTTGAGATACTCCATTCCCCAATTTGATCTGTCTCCTTTTTCATTGTTTGAATTTAATGTTAGGGTTGGTTTTCTTGGTTTGGCATAGTTGGGTTGACTCTGACACTATTTTTACATATTGTAAGTTTGAGTATATTTTTCAAAAGCACACTTTACGATAGAGAAGAAGCCTTCTAGTGTTGATAGCACTAATGCCAAAAAAGTCAGTTATTAGACCAACCATTGATTTAATTGTGAACTATTATGTATCATATTGTAGGTGTTTCTTTCTATTTTTAGTGTAAAATGCCAGAAATCATTCCAGCCATCCTGTTAAAAATTGGAGTAGACAATTATCTGATTACTTATTCCATGTATTTTCCCAACAGAATTAATCAAGACATTAAAAAAATTTATTTTTATTTAACTTAAAGTGAAACCTAGAATTCCTGATATATTTACCCTTTCAGAACTAAGGATAATTTACAACAGGTTTCATATCACTTGGTATAGAATTGGTCCATGGTAGGAGAGGCAAGAAAGTAATCTAAAATTCTACCACTGATGATAAACATATAAAACAGGTTTTGTGTGGCAGTTATTGTGAAGGATTAATGAAGTTAATTGAAGTTTAAAACTAACATGAATTTCTTTAAAATTAGTGACTTCCAGTTTCTGGTCACAAATCTTAGTATATTGTAAAACAAAAGAGGATCTTTGGGACTAAACCTTTTGGAAACTTTCTCAGGATTTTAATGTACTTTGGGGAAAGAGCTTATAATAGCCCGATGGGTTACTAGCCTGATAGTTAGCCTGATAGTTTCTTACTACCCTTTCAAAGTCGATGATTATGATGGCAGTGATAATAGGGCATATTGAGTGATTATGATGAGGCCCTCTTCTAAATATTTCCTGTGTATGATCCTGTTTAGTTCCTATAACAACTCTGTGAGGTATAGGTATGTTACTAAGGACCACTTCATAGGTAAGGAAAGTGAAGTCCAAAGATGTGAAAACGTTTCTAAGGTTCTAGACCTAGTACTTGCCAAAGTCAGTATTTGAACCCAAACAGTCTGGTTCCAGAGGCTTTCCTACAATATGCAGCTCGGAATGAACTTCATCATCATATTCTGCTGAAGGAATATCAAATAGCATATATTTTTTGAGCATTTATTGCAAAAGGGGTGTTACGGGTTCTCATAAGGTTCATATTCTCACAGATCAACTCACAGGGAAATAAGATAAATATTTGCAAAGGTCATAATGAGCACAAAAGATACCTAGAAGTTTTTCAATAACTTAACATCAGTCTGAACTTAGAATACCTTCTTTGAGAGGAGGTAACTTTGTTTTTAAGTATCACATTTAGGTAATTCTTTTGATTGTCCTAGGTGTATAACTGTAGATGATAACAAAGTAATTGTATTATCATTTTTACTTATCCTTTTATTAGCAAATTGTGCTAATTTAAGTTTCTTTCTCAACTGTTATAAAACACAGGAAAATCTAATACTGTCTTGATGGCTTTACAGGACATCCTTAAAGTCTTAAGTCTATCATCCACCTCCCTATTTTATTCGGTAGAATTCTGATATATTGCTACCCCCCATTTCATATTTTAGTAGTTGCTAAAGTTAAAATTAAAAAAAATGTTGCTTCCCAATGCATCTTTTTTGTCATACATTTTTTAGAAAGTTTCTAAAAGTTTGCATTTTCTGCCCATAGTTAATGTCCTCTTGACAATGGCATGTTTAGGCAAATGTGGCTTTGGGACCTCAAAAGTGCTAGCCTGGGACTACATCTGGGCCAGTCACATATGTATGACCAGGCATCATACCTTGTCCTTTCGCTTCACGCGTGAGTCAGGCATGTCGGCTTCCATTCGTGACTCCATCCCCAACCTTGGGCCCCTGTCTGGCATGTCACAAGCACTCAGGAAATGTTTGCTGAGCGAGTGATTGAACAATTTTGTAATTCACTGTGTTTTGTTAAGGCCAAAGTGCGAGGATACATGTGATGGCATTTTGTAAAGTACTGTTGGATTGGGAGGTACTTTTAGATAAAACCAATTCACTCCTTAGTTAGTGGTCATATTTAAACTGTCACTGTTAACATAAAATAATTTGATTACTTAGACAATACTTCTCTGATTTACTATGCCTGGCGTCACAATCTGCCTGGCATAAAATGAAAGGGGACAAAAAGAATTACAAGTAAAATCCTAAAGTAATTTTCTGATAAGGGTCCCCCATTTATGGATTATTAGTCCAGTTTTAATCATTGCTTAAACATAAATAATTCAAGCTTATTATATATTTCTCCTTCTTTGTCTAACATGTTTCTACAGTGCATATTCAGAATTTTGACCTTAAGTCCCTCGTCATTTTTCTTTGCCTTCTTTCCTTTCCATTACTGCCTGCAACTCTTCAGTCATGCTTCAGCAGAAGACCATTCAGTGAACACTTAGTTCATTCAAGCCCGTGGAAGTGCATATTTGAATAAGACACATTTCCAGCCCTTAAGGACTTTTATCACTCATTACTCATATTACATATATTTTTTAATTGTTGTCCGTTTCTGTGTGTAGGCCCTCAGTCATTGATCGAGTGAATAAGCTCACAGAGAGTTTATCCTTTATTAGGAAGGCCCATGTAAAACCATTTCATGCATAAACCTCAATTCAAATTCTTCTTTCAGCTTATCAACCTGCAGTAAGAGGGCAGGTCTTTGTTATCACTATTTTATAGTTGAAGAAACAGAAGGGCAGATGATAGAAATGATGTACCACATGCTGTGCTAATCCCAGACTCATTTTCATGAGGAAAGTAACCTATGCAAAAGCTGATTGTTAACAGTGTGGAGAGTTTAGCACTTTTCAAATTTTTATGGAATAAATATGCTTTTGGAGATGCATTGATGGGCACCGATGACAAGATCCTAACTGGAAAAAGAAATGAACGTCTTTTTATTTTATTTATTTATTTATTTATTTAAAATAATTTTTTAAAAATGTTTATTTATTTTTGACACAGGGAAAGAGAGACAGAGCATGAGCGGGGGAGGGGCAGAGAGAGAGGGAGACACAGAATCTGAAGCAGGCTCCAGGCTCTGAGCTGTCAGCACAGAGTCCGATGCGGGGCTTGAACTCACAGACCATGAGATCATGACCTGAGCTGAAGTCGGATGCTCAACTGACTGAGCCACCCAGGAGCCCCTTGAGTGTCTTTCTTAAATTCAGTAACTTGATTAATTCTTGATAATGTACTGTATACTAATCAGTGGGTTGTGCTTGACATTAAGGACACAGTGATGAATAAGCCATCTGTTGTTAATGACTTTCCACCCCTGGAGAAGGCAAGACCAAATTCAGTGTGGTAAATAGCCAATACATTGTGGTAATCCTTAAATGGAAGGGGTTGGTTTGTTCTTGGCTTGTCTCCTTGGTGACTGTTTATTAAGTTCTTACCATGAGGAAGGCCTTGGCCTAAACTCTTTATCTTACAGTCTCATTTAATTGTTCCAACAGCCCTGTAAGGTCAAACCACTATTCCCGTTTTACAGATAAGAAAATTGATTGTGTGAATATTATTTTGTAAGCTCATCAAAGACGGGACAACACATAGAGGAATTGGAGAAGGCAATTGAGAATAGAAGGATGACACGATTATACTGGTCAAGAAAGACCACTGAAAGGTACTGAAAGCGTATTCTTAATAAAAGAGTTGCAGTTTAACACCAGAATTGCTCTAGTCTTTTAATGATCCTTGAAGCCATGTTTGGATTGCATTTTGTCTTGAGGATCACATTTCTGGCACGAATCCCTGGGAATATGAAGAAAGGCCATCTTAGAATGTTCCAGTTGGCTGTAAATGTGGAAACATCTGAGGGATTTTTCTGGTCAGGTCCAGTAGGAACAGAAGTCATACTGCAAGTTCGAGTCTTAGAGCATTTCAGGATATGAGAAATTGAGTTCAGTGAACATGGAAATAATGATGAGAAATCCATAAACAAGATTTAAAAATAGGTGACTTCCATGCCCTGTCCCTGGCTTTTCCCATGGTGTCACATAATCACATTATGTGGCACATGGACTATGTAAGGCAGGGGATATCACAGTTGGCCTTATAACATGATACTTTACTGGCTTTAGGACATGTTACATGTATTGAATCGATTATAAAATATGAAAAGTAAAATAAAAACTGGCCTTATCATAGGATTCTGAATATAATGTACATTTCAGAAACGTAGAGGCTCCATTGTTTTTTATTACTAGAATGTCATTGTGTTTATAATGAAGCACTGAAGTGTCATTATTTGAGCATAACTGCAATAAGGACAGTCTGAATAAGAGAACTCATTAAATGGATATATTTTTAATAAATAAATGGAATTTTCTTATGCTCAACTTTATTTGGTATTGTGAAAGAAACCACCAGGTGAATGTTCTGCTAGTGAGAGGCATCTTGCGGGACTGTTGGAGTGGCTATAAAAGAGTCCTGTGTAATTATATTATACAAATGGCAAACAATTGGAAATATTTAAGCCATTAAACAGGGCTGAGTTCCTTTCAATAGATTAAAATTGCCCCAAAGTAGTAATCCTGCTTACACTTTTAATGAGATTTAATAAACTTACACTTCACCCACACTCAGTGATATATATCTTAAATTTTGAATTGGTGCTATGTGGTTTAATGACTTTTTCATTTTATTTTCCAGTGATAGAAATATAGCATTTACTCTGCATTTTTTCTATGCTAATTAATCCAGTTCCACTCTAATCCCGGGTAGATCTGTCTGTCTTGAGTTTCTCTTCTTGTCCTGGGTAAATATGGAACAGCCTGACCTATTCTCAAGTTATCTGTTGAAAGATCATGAAAATAGGTATAACTCTAAGTCATTTTTTTGGAGGGGACTAATTAAGAATTGTTGATTTTTTTAAGCTTTTGCTCGTGTGATATGAGTTTAAGATGTTGCATCCTCCAGTGTGCTCACCAGTGGACAGGCTCTCATTTTGCCACTTGGTCCTTAAATGAATGCCATAGTCTAGATGTGATCTGACCTGGAAGGATTGGAAATATTTGAGGTGTAAATGAGGCTTCTTCCATTAATGCAGCTAATGCTTTTTCTTTCTCCCCGCCCCCACCCTGTCCTAGGAAACGTGTGCTTTGGATTGGTAGTCACTTTTGATGCCCAGATCATTTTGTAGTAAACTGTTTTTAATAAGGTCTTTTGTCTGCCTTTGAATTTTGTTTTTGTATGAAGTTTTCACTGTTCAATCTCATCATCTTAAGTTTAGCTCATTGCTCTAGTTATTGGAATATTTTTGCAGACTGATTCTGTCATTAGTGTATTAGGAATTCCTTCTGGAAGGCTGCGTTTTAGCGTATCTTTAAGAAGGGAAGGGAAATGGGGGAAGACACAATAGGGAAATCCTATCAAAAACCTGTCAAGTGATGGCATTATAAAGGTTGTAACAATAAATGTTGGTATTTTGTAGTGTTTACTTCCCACTTCCAACACAGTAAAAATCTCCATTCATATGTGCATGTGTTCTAAGATGTAATTACTAACAATAATGCATCATAATTACATGGTACATCTATTCAGAATATATACAACATCATTGCTAAATATTTTTTCTTCCTACCAGGGTAACATACCTTCCCTACTTCAATTATTTATCAATATTTTTAAGTGAATTTAGTAAATGCATTTATGTGATTGTAACCATGATTGACAGTTGAAAGCTCTTTTCTATAATTATATTAGTGGTGGATTTCATAGTGCTTTTAGTTTTCTTCACAAAATGCTCATACATTGTCAGTATTAAGCAAGAGATCTACCTTTTTCTCTATAGTCTCTGCTTATATACTCTTGGATTATTATTATTATATATATATATAATATAATATATATAATATAATAAAATAAAATATAATATAATATGTATATTATAATAAATATATATATTATTATTATTACTACTGTCTCCTGTAATTTAGTCCCTAGGGCTTTAATGTCTGTTTCCATGGTCTCTCAAGTTCAAGGAAAAGGTTTAAAAAAAGAAACTGCATTGGATTATGTTCCCCATCTTCCAGCCACATAGTGGTGAACACCTAGCTATTTTTCAGTATTCAGTAGTCCCCTCCTCTAAGAGGATATTCCTGACTCAGGTAAAACTAAACAACCACTCCATCTTTAAATCCCCATATTTTTTACAGAGTACCAATTTAATCATCACACTCTTAAGTATTCTTGTTATATAGCAGAGTATAAACTTTCTCACCTCTGTTTATGTATAAATTGTCCAGTGTCCCTTCACCGAGTGATGAGTTGTGCCATAGTCCTATTTTTATGCCAGTACAAAGCCCAGTATCGGGTGCAGCATAAACACTCAATAAATGTCATGGAATGGGAAGACATGAGTGAATGAAATCTGCCTTTGGTCCTTCCCCTGGTCTCCAGTCTCTGTTCTAGAGCTCTGCTCACTTGGACTTACTCCTGGTCTACAAGTTTCCCATGTTTCACACTGTTTTAATTCAATTTTACCTCATTTTCCAATAGGAGAAAAATTTATTCTTGCTTTTCCTTGATAAATGTGAATCAAACAGAATAAAGTAATTCTTGGGCTACTGTGTCTATTTTTTTGTTAAGAAAAGTGTTTTCTTTTTCTCTTGAAAAGTTTACATTTGCTTTAAAATGTTACTGGATCAATCAAGTTGGCTAAGAGATACTTGTGGACCTGTGTACACCAGGTGCCCCTGGATGGGTCATTTCTCTAGACCTGTTTCTTTCTAACAAGGATGGTTAGTTTTGGAAAGTATTTTTTAATACTTAATAAAGGAATTTTTCACCTTTAAAATAACGTAAACCTCTTAAACTTTAAAAAATAAGCCTGCTGTACACTTCCTGTTTTCAGGAAGGTTTTTACAGTTTTCAGGAGAAAATAGAGACTTCACAGGAGTGAACAGAAGAGGAGGGAACAGAATAGCCAGCTGGCAGAATGCATGTGGTGAGAAACTGTGTGAGTGACTTTCTAAGGCACACTTTTGCCCAATAGGATGGACAGGCACTTGGCTGGGAGAAAGGATCCCCCAACACGTAGCACATTTTAGCAGATAGATGTAAAAGTGGTATTTGCACAAGTTCAGCAGCCTGTGGTGAACACGTGCAACAAACAGGCAATTTTCAGGGAGCCATGAGGACTCAGCCTGAGGCACTATGGGAATGATCACCAGAGGAGGTATATGAGTAACCAGTGAAAGTGTGAGCCTTCTCTTCTGCCCAGGACAATCAGCAGCTGTTTGTTTGAGTCAGCTTTGTAACAAGAGGTAGGTAAGTGGAAGGCTGTGGCATAAATAGAAAGGAAAGGGATGGAGGGAATGAAATCCCATTAAAGCACTGCCCCCTGCCAGGTCTTTAATTCACTCAATATGTACTAACTAAATCCTCTGGGTTAAGAAATGGTAGCTTTACAAAATGTGACTAATTTAATTCTTAAAACATTGGTATGAGGTTTGAAATTTTATTTCTTGGTGAACAAGGAAGTTGGAGGTCAAGAAACTAATGTCCTTTCCTTAGGCTTCTGAAGACAGTAAACTGTAGAATTAGGTGCTAGGGCCCTCCTGCTGAAGCCCTCACTCAAAATTGCAGAAGGATTTACAGGCACTAACACTTATAAGGAATCCTTCTTTAAACTCTAGATGAAGAGGTACTAACAAAATGTGTGCTTCACTTTTGAGAGCCAGGAAGGCAGCCAAATATAGTCCTGGCTTGGAAGACTCAGAAGTGCTCATGTTCATCATAAGATCCAGCAATACCACCCGACTGCTGATAGTTTCTAGTAATTCAAGGGAACCAAATGGTAGATTTGGAAAAAAGGACCCCCAATACATTGACAGATACTCTCATTCTTGTACCAGTGGAAGGTAAATCCCTGACAAAAGGAAAGGAAGTATGAGGAGAAAAGTCAGGCATGGCTGATGGTACTAAGCCCAGGATTAGGTGCTACACACTGTGACTGATGCTATCGGGGGTTGCTGTTGTAGGGAGGTGTAGAGTACAGATCACAGAGACTTCAAAGAATGTGTTTAGTAGTCCACTCAGTGACCTAACCAAGAGGTCTTTTAACTGAGATTTAAGGGGGCAATTATTATGAAGCTTAGACAAGTTTTGGAAAACCTGATGTCAGATAGCATAGAAAGAAAAAATACCTTCCTATAACTGATGGGAAAAAGCAGCAGGGAAGAGGAGTCAAGGGCAATGATTATAGTTTCTGATATGTACACAGTGATACACATTTGATAGGTAATAATAAGTTGAAATAGGAAGTGAAATACATGACTAGCTTCACCGATATTAATAGCACTGTAACTCAGCTGAAAACTAAACTTTGTTTTATTTAGAAAATAGATCTAAGAGAAACAGATTAGCCAAGAGATAGATCTCTATGTAAACCAATTAGTGTATTAAAGGCATAATTAAAAAGAGATACATTGAAGGGGTTTGATGGGAGTGTACTCTACACAGAAGGTGGCCAGAAAATGTGACTGGGGATTTCCGAACAGAAATTGCTAAACTAACATCGAGGTAAGACACATGGAGACACCTCCATTTTGACGGTCCCTTGGCAACATGGCCGAAAGCAGAGCACATGGTGGCAACTGACTTGCTTTGGTGAAAATTCCATCTTTTAGAACATATGAAGAAATTAGGGAAATGGATGGGTCATTTTTTTTTCATGTTTGTTTATTTTTGAGAGACAGAGCATGAGTGGGGGAGGGGAAGAGAGAATCTGAAGCAGGCTCCAGGCTCTGAGCCGTCAGCACAGAGCCCGACGAGGAGCTCGAACTCACAAACCATGAGATCATGACCTGAGCCAAAGTCAATGCTTAACTGACTGAGCCATCCTGGTGCCCCTGGATGGGTCGTTTCTCTAGACTTGTTTCTTTCTAGCAAGGATGGTTGGTTATGGAAATGAGAGTAACCTGATCAGATCATCCTAGAGATTATAATAGCCAAGAAAAGGAACACTGGGTAGAGTAGAACAGTAGAAACCAGAAGTTCTAGAAAAGATGAGTGTTTTGTCATGAAGTAAGATTCTAAAATACTACTCACTGGAAGACAGTTGATCTCTTCCTCCGTCTGTCTTGTTTCACACACACAGATGCTTTCTCCCCACTGTTAGTATTCAAGAAGACTTTACTTAAAGGAAACACTAAATAGTAAATAAAAAGAAAGTGATCAAAAATTATTTGAAAAGTCCTTATACACACTTTATAGTAACTCAAGTTCAGTTGTTACTTTTTCCTGTATTTGTTCATAAATTATAGAGCACCTGTTGTGTGCCCGGCATACAAAAATTAAGATGGTCAACTTGTAAAAGTATTTGTTAATAAATTATGAATTACTTATAATCTATTCATTTTAGCTTCCCCAAACTATTGTTAATTTGGAATATAAAGAGTCAATCGAGTTTAAAAACATATTAAAATTTAGGAAGTCTTAACAGTTACTAACATACTGTCTTTAAACTGAAGAATTATTTGAGAACTTTGAATTAATTTCATTAATTTGTGTAAGGATTTGCCCTTTGTCTAGAAGTGGGAGTCACTAGATTGATTTCATAAAATTCCCCTGAGCTTTAAAATACTTTGTATGATTTCATTGTTAAATTTGGACTAGATTAACCAAAATCTTGAGTGTGAGGGTTAGATTTTCTCTGAACACAATTAAATGCCACTAGATGTTTTTTTTTCTCTTTTTCTCTATGGTAATTTTTTAGTAAATGATATTTTATACAGACAGAATAATATAACATATATATAACATTAATGTAAGTTATCAAGAATAAAAATAACATAATAACCTGTGAATCTACTCCTTAATGTGACAATTAGAACATTTCTGATTTTCTACTGGACAACTTGCTGAATCTCTTTGCTGTACCGTCTGATCTCACCTTACTCTGCCTGTTAAGAGATAATCATCCTGCGTTCCATGTTATCACTCCCGTGTCTTTGGTTTTGTTTTGTTTTTAATGGCCTTATAATAATGTGTGTGTGTGTGTGTGTGTGTGTGTGTGTGTGTGTGTTTGAAGTTTTTAAGCTTTAATTTTTGCTAAACAAATATTTTTTCCTGCATAATTAAAATGGATAATAAACAGGATTGATGTGACAGCTGCTGTCATTTATGATTTATGAAGTAGTCTAAGTTTAATATATAACTTTAAAAGCAATTTGTATGTTTGACTAGGCTGTCAAATGAATATTTTGCCTTTTAAGCTTTAATTAAAGGAATACTTCTTGTGACCAGTGATAGGAAAGCTGATTTCAAAAACATAGTCACAGCTTAAAGTGTTGATCTTGGCATATTTTGATCATGTTCTTTATGTATCTTATGTCCCCGAGTGCCTTTATTCCCCTTTATGTATTTTTGCAATGAGAGTGGTATTAACCATGATAGATAAAAAATGCTGTGTATGTAGAAGCCCCTCTATTTCAAGTTAGGTTCCAGATTGCCTTTTTTTGTTGCTCATTTGATGAGTCCAGTGTGACTTAAGGGATTTCAGCTTGTAGGGTCAAATGTATTTCACACAAACAGGTGTGAGATTTAAAATGTATAGCTTTGTAATACAGCTCGAAGTCCAGAATTGTGATGCCTCCAGCTTTGGTTTTCTTTTTCAACATCACTTTGGCTACGTGGGGGCTTTTCTGGTTCCATACAGATTTTAGGATTGTTTGTCTAGCTCTGTGAACAATGCTTATATTATTTTGATAGGGATTGCATTGAATATTTAAATAGCTTTGGATAGTATCGACATTTTAACAATATTTGTTCTTCTAATCCATGAGCATGTTTTTTTCCTTTCTTTGTGTCTTCTTCAGTTTCTTTCATAAGCTTTCTATATAGTTTTCAGCCTACAGATCTTTTACTTCTTTGATTAGGTTTATTCCTAGGTATTTTATGGTTTTTGGTGCAATTGTAAATGGGATCAATTCTTTGACTTCTCTTTCTGCTGCTTCTTTATTGGTGTATAGAAATGCGACCAATTTCTGTATGTTAATTTTATATCCTGCGACTTTGCTGAATTCGCGTATCACTTATAGCAGTTTTTTGGTAGAGTCTTTTGTTATCAAAACAGTATGTTACTAGCACAAAAACAGACACATAGATCAATGGAACAGAATAGAGAGCCTAGAAATATATGGCCAACTAATCTTTGACAAAGCAGGAGAGAGTATCCAATGGAGAAAAGACAGTCTTTTCAATAAACGGTGCTGGGAGAGTTGGACAGCAACATGAAGAAGAATGAAACTGGACCACTTTCTTACACCATACACAAAATTAGATTCAAAATGTATTAAAGACCTAAATATGAGACAGGAAAACATCAAAATTCTATGGGAGAAAACAGGCCGTAACTTCCTACTTGACATTTCTCTGGAGGCAAGGAAAATAAAAGCAAAAATGAACTATTGGGACCTCATCAAGATAAAAAGCTTCTGCACAGTGAAGGAACAATGAACAAAACTAAAAGGCATCCAACAGAATGGGAGAAGATATTTGTGGGTGACATATCAGATAAATGGTTTGTATCAAATATCTATAAAGAACTTCCCAGACTCAACACCCAAAAAACAAATAATCCAGTGAAGAAATGGGCAGAGACATGAATAGACACTTTTCCAAAGAAGACATCCACATGGCTAACAGACACATGAAAAGATGCTCAACATCACTCATCAGGGACATACAAGTCAAAACCACAATGAGATACCACCTTGTACTTGTCATAATGGCTAAAATGAACATTTCAGGAAATAACAGATGTTGGTGAGGATGCAGAGAAAGAATGCTTTTGCACTGTTGGTGGGAATGTAGAGTGGTGCAGCCACTTTGGAAAATGGTATGGAGGCTCCTCAAAAAATTAAAAACAGAACTACCCTGTGACCTAGCAATTGCACTACTAGGTATTTATCCAAAGGGTACAAAAATGCTGATTCAAAGGGGCACATGCTCCCCAATGTTTATAGCAGCGCTATCAACAATAGCCAAATTATGGAAAGAGTCCAAATGTCCATTGACTGATGAATGGATAAAGATGTGACATGTGTGTACACACACACACACACAGACACACACACACACACACACACACACACACACACACACACACACACTGGAATATTACTTGGCAATGAAAAAGAATGAAGTCTTGCCATTTGCAACAACGTGGATGGAACTAGAGTGTATTATGGTAAGCAAAATAAGTCAGGCACAGAAAGACAAGTATAATATGATCTCGCTCATATGTGGAGTTTAAGAAACAAAACAGATGAACATAGGGGAAGGGAAGGAAAAATAAGATAAAAACAGAGCAGGATGCAAACCATAAGAGACTCTTTAATACAGAGAACAAACTGAGAGTTGCTGCAGGGGAGATGGGTGGGGGATGGGCTAGATGGGTGATAGGCATTAAGGAAGGCACTTGCTGGGATGAGCACTGGGTGTGTATGTATTTGATGAATCACTGGGTTCTACTCCAGAAACCAATACTACACTGTATGTTAACTAACTTGAATTTAAATAAATAAATTTAAAAATAATAATAAAAGAAAAAATGTACAAATATTATGAAATCTTAAAATTAGGCATGATCTCTTTTTCACTTGGGTTACCTGGTTTATCTATATTGACATTGGGTTAAATCAAGAAGTCCCCTTTGTGGTCATATCCTGAAGTGACTTAGAAATTTTATAGTGGCTGCTGAATCTCCAGCAAGACCATCACCCTGTTTCCTTCATGTTCATGAACAAGCATTTAACTTACCCAAGATTAATATTAGGCCCCTCAGTATACAATGTTTTAGTCACATTACTAAAAGATTTTTCATGACAAATTGTTGATTACACAGACATGGCCCTTTCACATTTGTTGTGACTTCCTCTTAGTGGTTGCTTTAGATTTTGCAATATGTGATGACAACTAAACTTAAGTCCACTTTCAAATGATGTTATACTCCTACATGGTAGCATGGATATGTTACAGCAGAGAATGTTCCATTCCTTCCTCCCCATCCCTGTAGCACTGATGTCATTCATTGCACTTATACATGTGCTATAGTTAGACAGTGCACTGTTACTATCGTTGTTGTTGTTGTTGTTGTTTTTTGAGAGCTAAACAGTGTGTGGAAGGGAGAGGGACAGAGAGGAGACAGAGGATCTGAAGCAGGCTCCGCGCTGAGAGCAGAGAGCACAGTGCAGGGCTCGAACTCATGAACCATGAGATCATGACCTGAGCTGAAGTCGGAATGAGTCACCCAGGTGTATTACTATTATTGTTTGAATACAGTTTACTATTAGATCAATTAAGAAAAAGAGAAATTACTTTACCTTTATTTATTGTTTCTCCATTACTCTTACTTTCTTCATTTAGATCTAATTCTGATCTATGTTATTTTCCTCTTCCATGAAGAACTTCTTTTAACATTTCCCTGTAAGGCAGGCTTACTGGCAATGAATTCCCTCAGTTTTTGTTGATCTCACAGAGTCTTACTGTCTCCTTTACTTTGAAGAATTGCTGGACAGAGAATTCTAGGTTGATTTTTTTTTTACTTGACACTAAATATTTCACCCTACTCCCTTTTTGTTTGCATTATTTGATCTAGTAAAAGTTCTTGATTTTCAGTTTGTTCAGCTTTTTTTCTTGTTGGAAGATGTGATGATAACTTCCAGACTCTTGACATTCTGTGCTGAAACTAGAAGTCCCTTTGTGACTTCCTCTTTGTCCTTCAAAATACTTCTTATTATTGGAAAAATCCAGACCTCATATAATAGTCTTGGTTTTCTCAGAGTTCCAGTTTTTAAAGTGCTATTATCTTTAATCTCCCTTGTATTTATTTCTCCTTTTATTAGCACTTTTAATATTGTTACTGTATTTGTACTTAATGGTCATGCCATGGCTGGTAATATTTTCAAAATATCTCAAAATCAAACACAGAAATGCCACACCAACTGAAGACTGTTTACTGTATGCTGGGCAATGAAACATGAGCCCAGCGTGTCTGTTGTCACCATTTGTTGATGGCACTGGAGTCGTTCTGCAACTAAATTTAATCTCTAAAAATTTTGAGTAGAGTCAGTTTCCCATTAATTATGTCAGTCATAGTGGAGCTGTGGATGGATATGTGCTGAGCATAGATATGAGGTGCTGTGATCTAGTAAGTTCCAGGGCATGTCTCTGGAAGCAAACCTGTATAGGTACTGATGCCCTGGAGGTAAGTTAAGAGCCCCTACTCTCTGCTTCCATAGCATTTGGCAGATACTTCGTGCTCTGTGTTTGCTGTTTTACCTGTCTGTCTCCTGCACTGATAGCTTTTTTGTTGATTTGTGTCAACAATTTGATAAACTCAAGTTCTCTTCTAGCCTTTATCCAAATTATACACGATGGGCAGTAGTGAATCAGGTTTAGTACTCTTTCTACATTGTGGCTAAGGAATTTTTTGGCCATTGAGTATAGGTCATTTTCCCTTACAGGAAATCTTTTGGAAGTTTAATAATAATTTTGTGAGGGGCACTTGGGTGGCTCAGTCTGTTGTGTCTGACTCTTGATTTCACCTCAGGTCATGATCTCACAGTTTGTGAGTTTGAGTCCCACATCGGGCTCTGCGCTAACAGCGTGCAGCCTGTTTGGGATTCTCTCTCTCCCTTTCTCTGCCCCTCCCCTGCTCACATGTTCTTGCTCTCTCAAAATCAATAAATAAACTTAAAAAATACTCTAGTGGAATAAACTTCGGTATTTTATTTAAATAATTTTGAGACAAAACAAGTCATGCCTGTGAATTTATAGAGTACATTAGGTCTACACCTGTCTAGCCTCACATGGGTACTGGATTTGTATTTTGAAGAGCTGAATTTTGGTGTGTGTGTGTTTCATAGATGATACGAGTTGTACTGAAACATTTGCTTTTAGTTATGTTAATGTTAAAAAACTCTTCTAAGGCATAAGCAAGGCATCAGTTTATTTTTGTAATTGTGTGTAGAATGCTGTGTCTAAAACCAAAACACGTCCCTGGGTTTGGCAAACATCTTCAGAGTGGGTTTGCCAAATGCATACAGATTGTGTCTATATGATGCAAAAATATTTGGTTATTATGAGAAACGTAATGGTAGAAGTCAGTGTAAGGAAGCAGGCACACCTAAGTCTAGCTGATTGTAATTTTCACTGTTCAGCTGGTTGTTCTAATGCTGTGCAGACCTAACTTGCATCAAACAGGGAAACAACAGGCTTTATTAGTGGGCACAGTTAACAATTTTCTTTTTGCTTTTTCTCTTCATTGGTTGGTATTTGATCTGCATCATTTTAGTATCCCAGTGCTGTTAGGGCTTGGAGAAATCATTTAATCTATTCCTCTGACAGTATGTGCTGAGCTATTTCCCAAGCCTTCATTATGATTGAATATAGAGAATCACAGAGTTAAACCTCATCTTACTGCAGTGATCTCAAATCGAAGAGGAAAGTTTACCATGTGTAGGTAGAAAATACTCAAGAATAGAGATTTACATTGTTCCCTGTCCTTCATAGCTGTTGCAGAGAATATTCTTTTAAGCACAAAGAATATCTGGGTTGGAGGTAAAGGCTTAAGTTTAAATGAAATTTTGGCCTTCCTTCCATCAATGTGTTTTCAAGATGGTGGGAAGATTCATGGACCAGTGAATACATCAAGTATTTTTTAAATATTATTTTTTGTGGAGGGCAGCATTATAGACTGTGATGAGAATTGTTTTTGAGAAAGTTTTATTTTAGTGTTTTTGAGATGGATTTGCATTGAAAGCTGGTTGTGAAAAAAGGTGGGAGTTGGTGTAGAATTTAGGTATGAATTAAGAACCTGTGAGTCAATGTGAATTATAGAGTATATAGAGAGTGTTCAGGTGATTTACACTATAAAACTTGTATTTTTATTTTTTCTAGCAGCTAGTTTGCTGGAGGAACAAAGAAATTAGAATAGGAAATTACTATAGAGTAAAAATTTCCTGTGATTTTGGATTTCTACTTAAACTAATTTTTAACAATAAAATAATCACTTCTTTTAAATATGGATTTAAAAATTAGAGCAACTACTTCAGTGCATGTGATGAAGTGAAGTACCAGAAATATTAGAATATTTGGTTGCTTTGTCATCTAAAACATAACCTCAGTTACTATAGAGTAAAACTTAAAATTTTATTTTAGAAACCTCTAAATTCTCAAGCTAATTTTATGCACTTAATTATGCATTGCGTCTAACAGTTTGCTTTAAAATGAACATTTAAAAAATACTTTCAAAGCATAGTTCATGTTTGTGCAGATAAAAGTCTTCTTGATGGTAAACAAAAATAATAAGTGCTGTGCACACAAGTTGATATTATTTTGTGAAACTCTTAGTCGTTATAGCCCTAGGGATTTTTCACATTACAATTTACATGCAAAACCAATGTTTGGGCATTTAAGGGATGATTATTAAATCTGAGGATTATCTAAATCCTGTGCTTTAACTTCTGCTTCTGTTTATCATTTCTTTGCTAATTGGAATCTTCTCTGAGGAAGAGGGAGAAAAAAATAGAACCTTAATACAAATTAGTCAATTTTATAACTGATGGTTAGTTTTTGGAGAAAGAGTTTAAACAGAGTGGTTAAAGTAGGATTCCACATAATCTGTCTTGCTTTCATTTTCCTGGATAGTAAAGAATTTGCTTTTACTTTGGGTTTAGTTTCTTAGTAGTTTTCAGTAGAAGTGGCCATTGTGAGATCTTGAAGTATTTTAAATGTATTTTTATCTTTAATAGTATATATATTGAGGTTCCCCCAGAAAAACATTTTTTTAAATTGTGCCATTTGTATTCAGTCAGCTAACTCCTTTCCTGAGTGTGCATTTTCCTTCTTCAAGTGCCTTTTCTACCTTTTATTCTTTCCCTTCCTTCATTCCTTCCTTTTTTCTTCCACTCTTCCTACTTTCCCATAACAAATACTTACCGAATGTCATCTGTATGTCAGGCATGTATGTCTGCATATGTCTTAATGGTGGACCTTCTGGAGGAAAATCTTTCCTTTTTTTTTTTTTCCTGGCAAATCAAGGGCACAATCAGTTACCTTTCTCTGGATATAAATAGCTGACTGGCTTCAGTGTGGGTAAAGTCCTCTTCCTTTCGAGATGTTGTATTGGTTAAGGAAAGCTATATTGCTGTAACAACTATCACCAGTATATAATAGCTCAAGAAGAGTTGAAGTCCATCTCAAATAAAGGTTCCTGGCAAATGTTCCAAATCAGAGACTGGGGATCTGTCCTTTATAGTCCCTGAGGGACCCAGGCTGATGCATGGCTTTTGGGTGTTTGCCATTTCAGCCCACGTAAGGGAGAAGAAAGCATGGAATATTGTGCCAGAGAGGTTTAGGGATCAGATCAAGGACAGTGTATATAAATTCTATTCATATTTTGTAGTCACATATTCACACTAAGTGAAAGAAAAACAGAAATGGAATCTAATTTTGAACCTAGAAATAACTGAGGAATGGATTTTGATCTACAATTAATGGTCATGGATCACAGCCATGGGTGGCCACCTTGAGCCAGAACCAATCAGTAGCTTTCACAATGATACACTCTATAATAATTAGTTCTCAATTTAAAAACCATAAAAAAATAATTTCTGGCCTTTTTATTTCCTGTTTACAAAAACTGCTCCTGCACTTTGTAGGAAATTTTCTTTGGATATAAACTATTCAGAAGAATGCTAATTCTGTCCCTAGTCATATAGCTCAGAGAAGCTTATCATAATACTTTTGTATTTCCTTCTCAACTTTTATATACATTTATTTATTAAAAATTTTTTTTGAATGTTGTATTTATTTTTGAGACAGAGAGAGACAGAGCATGAGCAGGGGAGGAGCAGAGAGAGAGGGAGACACAGAATCCGAAGCAGGCTCCAGCCTCTGAGCTGTCAGCACAGAGCCCGACACGGGGCTGGAACTCACAAACTGTGAGGTCATGACGTGAGCCGAAGTCGGACACTTAACCGACTGAGCCACCCAGGCGCCCCATCAACTTTTATATACATTTAAAAATGTGATTGTCACACTGAGATATCACCTCACGCCAGTCAGAGTGGCCAAAATGAACGAATCAGGAGACTATAGATGCTGGCGAGGATGTGGAGAAACGGGAACCCTCTTGCACTGTTGGTGGGAATGCAAATTGGTGCAGCCATTCTGGAAAACAGTGTGGAGGTTCCTCAAAAAATTAAAAATAGACCTACCCTATGACCCAGCAATAGCACTGCTAGGAATTTACCCAAGGGATACAGGAGTACTGATGCATAGGGGCACTTGTACCCCAATGTTTATAGCAGCACTCTCAACAATTGCCAAATTATGGAAAGAGCCTAAATGTCCATCAACTGATGAATGGATGAAGAAATTGTGGTTTATATACACAATGGAGTACTACGTGGCAATGAGAAAGAATGAGATATGGCCCTTTGTAGCAACATGGATGGAACTGGAGAGTGTTATGCTGAGTGAAATAAGCCATACAGAGAAAGACAGATACCATATGGTTTCCCTCTTATGTGGATCCTGAGAAACGTAACAGAAACCCATGGGGGAGGGGAAGGAAAAAAAAAAAGAGGTTAGAGTGGGAGAGAGCCAAAGCATAAGAGACTCTTAAAAACTGAGAAGAGGGGCGCCTGGGTGGCTTGGTTGGTTAAGCGTCTGACTTCGGCTCAGGTCATGATCTCACGGTCTGTGGGTTTGAGTCCCGCATCGGGCTCTGTGCTGACAGCTCAGAGCCTGGAGCCTGCTTCGGATTCTGTGTCTCCCTCTCTCTCTGCCCCTCCCCTGTTCATGCTCTGTCTCTCTCTGTCTCAAAAATAAATAAACGTTAAAAAAAATTAAAAAAAAAACTGAGAACAAACTGAGGGCTGATGGGGGGTGGGAGGGAGAGGAGGGTGGGTGATGGGTATTGAGGAGGGCACCTTTTGGGATGAGCACTGGGTGTTGTATGGAAACCAATTTGACAATAAACTTCATATATTGAAAAAAAATAAAAATGTGATTGAGATTATACTACATATGGTTTAGGCTTCATGTTTTTAATTGAAAATTAATATTTTGAATTTTTTCTCATGACAGTAAAAATACTTGAAAATGTTATTGGCTTTTTAGATGATTAGAAGAATGATCTATGATTTATTTAAGTATTATCTTATTGGTGGAGTTGAGGATATTTCTATTTTTTATTATAAATGTGTCTTTGGTGAATAACTTTTATAGATAAATCCGTGCCTGCATTTCTAATTATTACCGTAGTATACTTGGTGACTCAAAGAGTAGGAATACAATTAAGGTCCTTAATTAATGTTAATTTTTTTAAGCAGTTTTTTTAAAGTTTATTTATTTGAGAGAGAGAGTATGGATGTGCACACCAGTGCAGGAGGGGAAGAGAGAAAGGGAGAGAGAGAGAATCCTAAGCGGGCTCTGTGCTGTCAGTGCAGAGCTGGCTGGATGTGGGATTCGAACACATGAACCACGAGATCATGACCTGAGCCAAGTCAAGAGTTGGATGCTCAACTGACTGAGCCACCGAGGCACCCCAATGCATGTTATTTTCAAAGAATTATAACAATTTAACTTCCCAAGAGCAATAATAAATGTGCCCACATGATGCATGCAATTACCCGGCTCAGTCAATTTGGCGTCCGACTTCACCTTAGATCATGATCTCGTGGTTTGTGAGTTCAAGCCCTGCATCGGGCTCTGTTCTGACAGCTCAGAGCCTGGAGCCTGCTTCCGATTCTGTGTCTCCCTCTCTCTCTGCCCCTCTCCCACACACACTGTGTCTCTTTCTCTCAAAAATAAATACTCAAAAAATTAAAAAAAAAAAAAGATCAGTGGTGGACTGTATTAATGTCAATATTCAGTCTGTGATGTTATTTGAAAGTTTTGCCAGATGCTATCATTGGGGAAACTGGGTAAAACGCATAGGAGATCTCTAGTTTTTCTTACCACTACATGTTAATCTATAGTCATCTCAAAATAAAAGGCTTTATTAAAAACAATAATGCCTACAATTTATCATGAGGCTTTAGTACTTCCGATATAATAAAAGCTCTGTTGTTTGATGTCTGTAAGCTTTGCTGTAAATAGGAAATTGTGCCTTTCTTGCTCATTCCCTATTCTTTCTAGCTGGTAGTTAAACATTCAAAATACAGATGAGTTCTTTTATTGTTTCTTGCTCCTATATTCTTCTTTTACTTGTTAGCATTTTCCCCCCAATATAATTGCAATTCCAAAAAATATTCCTTCATTCTGTAGCCCTTTTGGTTGGACATATGATCATAAAGTTTTCACTGATGTGTATTTAGAGTAGCTCTGACTGTAGCCTGATTTTTAAGTTTGTGTTTTTATGTTCTTTAGATAGAGAGTAATTGCTAAGAGACTTCTTCAGTGGCACGGGTTGTCTTTGTGCATAAGGAACCAATTGTATCTACTTATATGCTCTCGGTCAATAAGTAATGCTGTTAAAGGAGTTCTTTCATTTTATCAAAATAGAATCTGATTTTGTTCACTTTTTTATTTTGAAAACTGCTCTGAACAGGAGAACTGAGTTAGTGATATTCCTCATATCCTCAGGTTATAACACTTTTCTGTTATCACTCTGTGCCAAGCCCTTTCTTTCATACTTGATTAATTTGCTTGTTTACATTCCTTCTTTATCACTGGCTCTCACTTCAAAACACCACATCCCACAGTCAGTTTTCTGTTTTAGGTATGAATGTTTTCTTGTAAAACCTGTAGCATTTTGTGTATGTTTCACATTTACAGAAATATTATTGTGCTGTATGACTTATATCTGTTTAAATGATAAGAGTTAGGGGCGTCTGGGTGGCTCAGTCTGTTAAGCTTTCGACTTCGGCTCAGGTCATGATCTTGTGGTTCATGAGTTCGAGCCCTGCCTTGGGCTCTGTACTGACAGCTCAGAGCCTGGAGCCTGCTTCAGATTCTGTGTCTCCCTCTCTCTGCTCCTCCCCTGCTCTCTTTGTGTCTCTGTTTATCTCAAAAAATAAATAAACATTAAAAAAATAAATGATAGAATTATTTCTGGATGTCTATTTCCTATATATTTGAGTAAATTTATTGAGTTCTTTAAAATATCTAGAATTTTGGTTAGGATTGTACTGTATTTTTAGATTAATTTGAGAAAAATTGAGTTTATCACTATATTTAGTACATGCCTCATAAAGAAGGGTCTAAATGATAGAGAATACACTTGACAGCGTCTGTTTCTTTTTTAACAAGGGAACCTAGTGTCATTTGCCTAATGTCTTTTTGATGATGCTTTTAGTATCCAAGCTTGAATTATTTTTGCTGCATTTTGGGTGCCTGTTGCTGTTCATGAACTAACACTTAGGTAATTATCATAACACTAACACATAGGTTTCTGTTAAAATGTTTGTAAATGTTCCCTTACTGTTTTTTTATATAAATTTTAATTATAGTAGTCTGTCAAAGGGATTTGAAACTCAATTTAAACTTTCTTGAAATTGTGTGGATAAACTTACTTGCATAAAGATAAAACTTTACAATATTTTAAAGATAAAATTGCTCTGTCTTAACTATAGCTAGAACAAATGGATCTTGGCTTATCTGGACTTCTTTTTTGCTAATGATATGTAGTGGTCTCAATTCTCTAAGTGCTATGGACTGAATTATGTTTCCCCCAAATTCGTAAGTTGAAACCTGCCCTCCCATTCCCCAGTATCTGTGTTGTGGAGAGAGAGCCTTTAAGTAGGTGATGAATGAAGTCACAAGGGCAGAGTCCTGATCCTATATAATGGGGTCACCTGTAAGAACCCACACCAGTGCTCTCTCTGCCATGTGAGCACACAGCGAGAAGGCAGTTGTCTGCAAGCCAGAAAGAGAGCCCTCATCAGCCCTCACCAGCACCTGCCCACACTGGTGTCCAGATCTGAGACTTCCAGTCTCCAGAACTGGAGAAAATAAATTTCTTTTGTTTAGGCCACCCAGTCTTTGGTATTTTGTCATGGCAGCCTGAGCTAACACTCTATGTCTGACATCATAATGATTGCCATATTAATGAGTAATATTAAGAGTATTAAGAATATTAAGAGTAATGAGTCATGAGTAAAGAGTAATGAGTAATGAGTCACCTTTGATTAGAAATCATCTTATTATAGTCTATTTTTGTTCCAGCACGTTTAGGCATTAAAGAAAATAAATGAAGCATTGATTCTATCTGTCCATGTCTGCTGACTCCTCATGAACTGTGTGAAATGGCAAAGACATTTTCTAGCCATCTCAGGGCCTTATAACATGTTTAGGCTTTATGTGTCATTTCGTGTCTTTTCTGATACTCTGGATCTGAAATGATCTTGCTGTCTAATTTACTTAGGTGACCAGAGACACGCTTAGTAACTTAGGCTTCTGAAATGCAAAATAATATTGCTTATGTATCTTTATTTTTTTCAGAGCAGGGTCATTTCAAGAGTCAGAACCACCAAGAAAATTGGATAATTGCACTGCTGTTTTTGATATCAGTTGATATTATACATACTTTTCTCCAAGGGAATATGTCATAACAATCTGACATTTTCTCATATCTACTTCTGAGGCCTCATTCTCATATTGCATGTATTAAATTGGTAGTAGGTTTTGGATTTAAATAAAACACGGACTTCGTCATAAGTGTGGTAAAGAAATTTTGTCTATTTTATTTTCACATCTTCGGTGCTTGAAATGTGTCAGGACAATGGGTGCATAGTTATTTGTTATACATAAAAAAAAAAACCCTCCATATAAAATCTGATCCATGTGAGAATTTGCAGCATTCTGACTTTGAAGTGCTCCTCAAAGAATAATAGTTATGGCAACTTCTGCAAAGAGGTTTATGTAAACTTCTGAGTTACTGGGGTAGAGATGTTTACTCACAACATCTGACATATGATGATGACATATTCTAAACGTTTAATCAACAGAATGCAGTATTGAGGCAACATGACAGGAATTTAACATGGGAGATCAGGAAAGCAGATAAGGAAACTCCTTGTGAAGAACACTTTTATGATGTTGCTCACCTCTGTTCTGGATACCACACAGGAACAGTCCTCCGGAGCTGCGCTTTGCATTGTGGAAAGCTGCCGCGGCTTTTGCCCTGAGGACAGCACACAGGCAAGTAGGGAATAGTGTGTTTAGCTGGTTTGTTTGAGACTCTTAACATCAGTAACTCTGGCTTTGTCCAGCTGGCAAGTAAGTCTCATTGCTTCAAAAGAATCTTAGGGTTAAATAAACTATGATTAACTATGAGTGACTTCAGAGTTTTCTGTTTGGTGAAGACCATAATTCTGGTTACTGAAGTGTCCTTTATGTAGCCACTGTTTGTGGCTTAGGACCTGGATGGTAAAATGCTTCTTTTCCTGTAAGAAAATGTTCTACAATATCCATTTCGTTTTTATGCTATTCTCTGAGAATTATGGGGTACTGTGTTGTGAGTATTCCTACAAGAAGGCTTACAAGCAATTAATAGACCATTTTACCCAAGTGTGACCATGCTATATAGTTTGAAGGTAAATTAGAAGACAGGTAATATTTCACAGAAACCCTTTTGTCTTTTTCTAGCATTTTCCCTGCCCTTGAGGATTTTGTTTCCTTTGCTACTTAGTTGATGACAGATTTCAGAATTTTTATTAAAAAAAAAATCTCTCATTCATTGCTTGGGGGAATGCAAAACGGTTTGGTCCTTTGGTTTCTTGCAAAACAGAATGCAATCTTATCATATGATTTATCCAGAAATCACACTCCTTGGTGTTTACTCAAAGGAGTTGAGAACTTAGGTCTACACAAAAGCTTGCACAGGGATGTTTATGGCAGCTTTATTCAGAGTTTCCCAAATTTGGAAGCAGCTCAGATGTCCTTCAGTAGGTGGATGGATAACTAAACTTTGGTGCATCCAGACAGTGGAGTATTTTTGAGCACTAAAAAGAAATGAGCTATCAAGCCATGACAAGGCATGGAGGAACCTTCAAGGTAGATTACTAAGTGAAAGGAGCCAATCTCAAAAGCCTACATATTGTATAATTCCAACTATAGGACGTTTTGAGAAAAGCAAAACTAGGGAGGTAGTAAAAAGAGCAGTGGTTGCCAGGGGTTTAGGGAGGGAGGAGGGAAGAAGAGGTGGAGCATGGAGGGTTATTAGGGCAGTGAAACTACTCTGTATGATACCATAATGATGGATACATGTCATTATGCATTTGTAAAAACCCATAGAACGGATAGCAGCAAGAGTGAATGGTAGTGTAAACTGACTGTGGGTGATTAGGATGGGTCACCGTAAGTTAGTTATAACAGATGCACCACTTTGGTGGGGGGTGTTAATAATGGGAGAGGCTATACATGTGTGAAGGCAAGGATATATGGAAAACCTCTGTACCTTCCACTTAATTTTGCTGTGAACCTAAAACTGCTCTTTAAAAAGTCTAAAAACAATCATGGATCTACATTTGAGTGGTATCTAGCCATAGCAAATAGGTAACAAAGTCCTAAAACCTTTGCTCGCCTTTGGGTTGATTAGCTACAGATTCCATCAGGGCCTGAGGACTATGAATGTTCAAAATAGACCCTGACCAGAGATTCATGATTTTGTCTGAAGAGGAAGTTTGGTTCTGGTTAAGCTGAAATTGGTTGTGGGAAATTTATAGGAAACAAATACTTCTTTGGTGTGGTAAACTGAAATTTACCAGCCTTCAGGAGAAATGCTGTAAGATTACTAGTGGTCTTGCTTTTATGTTGTGATGCAATGTAATGCCATGATGGGCCATGTGAAGATGAAATGTAATAACAAAGAAATTCTGTATCATTGTTTCTTTAGAGACAGTTCAGTAAAGGTCAAATATAGATTGAATCCAGATAGGGAAGCAGTGCCTTTGAACTGAAAAAATTGGATATGGCCAGACAACAGTGGAATGAAATTGAATCTGGCTGTAAAAAGCTTCAGAACTTGGTAATGAAATATTTTAAAAATGATTTCAATAGATGTAATAGTTGTTAAATATATTTATTCAAGACTCTCCTGTGTTTGGGACTTTGGTGCATCTATTTAATGTTCTACAGATTTGTTTTTTGTCTTTTGAAAGTTGACATTCAAAAGAATGAAAGTAGAGTTTGAGGACAGAGTACATCATTGCATATGTGTTTGAGGTTGGGTTAAACTTTTTATATCAGAACAGTCTGAGGGATACACCTTTGTAATCAAGATACGTGTGAGTGCTTTCATGACTCTAATGGAAAACTGGCACTGTTGGATGCGTGGTATAGTTTGGGGCCACTGCCTTGATTTGTGTTAAGGTAACAGCAGTTTTATCCATCATTGTTGCACTACCCATGAAAACGTCAACACAGTGAATAAGGCAAATCATGTCTTGGTATTAATTTGAAAACAGTTTTTACCTTGTGGATTCCCTGAAATTATTTCTAAAAATTCTGGAGGCCTGAGAACCACATTTTAAGTACAGAAGTTCTAGGTCTGGGATCTCCAAGGAGGAAAGAAGGCATACTGTTTATTTTTAGCTATGCCTTCTGTTTGATCCTGAAAGTACAACTCTCTTATTTTAAAAGTCCCTGAATTCCATAGCATCATGAATGTTTATCTTCTATAATGCTTTAAATTTCCAGTTTTCTCCTTTAGAAGAATTGTAATAGCTTTTGGAGAAATAATACTTGCACAGTGTTTTGATTAAGTGTAAGACTAAACAATTATTTTTTTGGTGATGAAAATAAGTTTCATATTTTTCCCTAAAATGTATTGCATTTTGCATTTATATAGGCATCCCATGGGAGATTATAGACTAATTAGAAATATAGATTTAAAATTTTTTTTTATTTATTAAACATTTTTTTGATGTTTATTTTTGAAAGAGAGGACTGAGCATGAGCAAGAGAGGGGCAGAAAGAGAGGGAGACACAGAATCTGAGGCAGGCTCCAGGCCCTGAGCTGTCAGCACAGAGCTCAATGCGGGGCTCAAACCCACGAACTGTGAGATCTTGACTTGAGCTGAAGTCCAGTGCTTAACCATCGGAGTCACCCAGTTGCCCCTAGATTTTTTTTTTTAAAGAAACTTATCCTTAGAAATACCAAGATTCTTCTTCACATTTACTGTAGGTATTAGGTGTTTATTTGAGTACAAATATATTATTATTAGGGTTTTTTTTTTTTGGGCCATACAATTATGGCTAATGGATTCATAATTATGCTTGGTTTTTGTTTAAATAATGATAGTGGTTACCACATGCCATACACTGATTCACTACATGTATCATAGGTTCTTAATCAAGGACATAAAAATATATTTCAGGGGCTTCTGAATTATTAATCTGCAAAGTTTGGTATATGATAACTTTTTATAAGGTGAAGACCCTCCAATTTTTGAAAAGTTTTCTTAGAAATACATACTCTTGGCTATTTGATATTGGAGGAAGTGACTACAAATACTTTACTTCAAATCTTTGGGGAAGAAAATATGATTTTTAACACAGAATAGATTAAACAACTGGTTGCTTGAATTTTCTCTCTGTAACAGTTGTTTGGCATTATGTAGACAAAGTGCAAGTCCTTTAATTGTGTCTGAATTTACAATACATGAAATTCACCCACACTTTTTCTATTTATTGCTCCATAGAAACAGCATGCTTTGGGCTGCTACTAAATTTCCCACATGGAGGACATTTCCACTTTTATATTTAAAAATACATTCTTCTAGATTATATTGTTTCATTTAAACTATTTCTGGAGCAGTAAAGCTTAATTATCTTTTAAAAATGCATTTTGAATGACTCAGCTTTTCATTGTATGGATTGATTTCCTTGTCATAACATATTCCAGTATTTTTTGTTCTCGTGATATTTCTTGGTATCTTCTCCTTGCAAAAAAGTTCTCATGTGGGTGTTGTAGACTGTGGGTCTGGAGTTCTCACTTGTCCAGCAAGAGAGCAGATGCAGGATTGAAATGTGAGAGAGGCTAATGTCCAGGAGGAGACAAGAGCTTCGAGTAAGAGTCCTTGCTCCATTTTTATTAGGATCAGAAGACTTACAAACGTGATGGACAATCACAAAGAGACAATGAAACCATAAACATTAACTCATGGGCATGGGGGACAGGGGGTTTTGAAGATATGAAGTGTTAGGGGTTCAGGTCAGTATAAAACAAAATCTGGCACCAGGCAGATGGTGTTTACAGCAGGTATGAGGTGCCTCCTCTCTTTACCTAAACTTGTCTAGGGGACAAGTAAGATAGAGCATGCTACCTCAGAGTCAAGAGGACACCTTTCTTTTTCTAATTAGCTCTGGGCAACTTCACCCTTCTGTGGTCTCTAGCCCTGTTTACCTATTTTGGTCCTTCCTTCCTGTGAAAGCAGCTTTCTGCTATTATACTGAGTAGGGGGTGCTTTTGCCCTGAATACCTAATCTTGTTTACCTAATCTTGGACGTTTTCATCCTGAGATTTCCTATTCCTATACCTTTGTCCTATACTGGGGGCCTTTTCCCTGTTTACCTAAACTTGGATGTGTACATCCTGTGGCTTTCTATTTTTTTATGCCTTGTTAACCCATCATTGCAAACTCAGGGAATTCCTAAACTTATTCCCCACAATGGGGGACTTCATTAAAAGAGTTTTCTGTGTACATATTCCATGATGTATTTTTGTTCAGGTGTAACTTACATACAGCAAAGCCCAAATTATAAATATGTGGCTTTTAAAAAAAAATTTTTTTTAATGTTTATTTATTTTTGAGACAGAGAGAGACAGAGCATGAACGGGGGAGGGGCAGAGAGAGGGAGACACAGAATCTGAAACAGGCTCCAGGCTCTGAGCCATCAGCCCAGAGCCCGACGCGGAGCTCGAACTCACGGACCGCGAGATTGTGACCTGAGCTGAAGTCGGACGCCTAACCAACTGAGCCACCCAGGCGTCCCATAAATATGTGGCTTTATGTATTAATTTAATGGCCTGTTTTTGAGAGCAATTTTAGGCTCACAACAAAATCATGTGGAAGGTACAGGTATTTTCTACCCACCTTGTGCCCCTAAACCTACCTAGCCTTCTCTGTTAACTGCATCCCCATCAAAGTGGTATTTGTTATAAATGATGAACCTACATTGATACATCATAGTCATCAAAGTCCATGAGTTACATTACCATTCACTCTTGGTATTGTACATGCTATAGGTTTTGACAAATGTGTAATAACATATATCCCTGATTAGAACATCATATAGAGGAGTTTTGCTGCCCTAAAAATTGTCTGTGCTCTGCTTATTCATCTCTTCATTCCTCTGTATCCCCAGCATCCACTTATCTTTTAACAGTCTTCTTAGTTTTGCCTGCTATGGAATGTAATACAGCTGGAATTAGAAAATATGTAGCCTTTTCAGATTGGCTCCCTTCTCTCTGTAATATTCCTTTAAGGCTCCAGCATGGCTTGTCATGCCTTGATAGCTCATTTATTTTATAGCACTGAGTAATATTCCATTGTCTGGATGTACCAAAGTTTGTTTATCCATTCACCTACTGAAGGACATCTTGACTGCTTCTAAATTTGTCAGCTGTGAATAAAGCTGCTGTTTGTGTGCAAGCTTTTGTGTGGACGTAAGTTTTCAATTCATTTAAGTAAATACCAAGGGGTGTGATTGCTGGATCAATCATATGGTAAGATTATATTTAGTTTTGTAAAAGCCATCAAACTGTCTTCCAAAGAGACTATGCCATTTGCTTTCCCATCAGCAGTGAATGAGTTTTTGTTGTGCAACATCCTTGCCAGCATTTGCAGTTGTCAGTGTTCTGAACTTGGACTATGCTACTAGATATGTGGTATCTCAATGTAGTGGTAATTTGCAGTGCCCTCATGTTGTATGATGTGGGTCATCATTTCATATGCCTGTTTGCTATCTGTATATCTTCTTTGGTGAGATGTCCATTAAGGTCTTGGCCTATTTTTAATCAGATTGTGTTCTTATTGTTAAGTTTTAAGTCATCTTTGCATATTTTGTATAACAGCCATTATCAGATACGTCTTTATAAGCATTTTCACTGAGACTTTACAGTGTCTTTTGTGGGTTAGAAATTTCTTATTTTAATGAAGTCTAGCTTATTCTTTCTTTGATGGATCATGCCTTTCATGTTGCATCTAAAGAGTTATCACCAAACACATGGTAATCTAGTCTCCTGTTAATCTTCTAAGAGTGGTACAGTTTTGCACTTTACATTTAGCTCAAATCCATTTTACTAATTTTTTAAAAAGGTGTAATATGTGTGTCTGTTCTAATTTATTTTTTGCATGTCCAATTGTTCCAACACTATTTGTTGGGAAGACATTCTTTTCACCATTGTATTTCCTTTGTTTGTCAAAGATCAGTTGACTGTATTTATGAAAGTGAGTTTCTGAGCTCTTACTATGTTTCATTGCTGTTTGTCAATTCTTTTTCTGATACCACACTGTCTCAATTACTGTGGCCTTATAGTAAGTCTTGAAAGTTGGGCTGTGTCCGTCCTCCAACTTTATTGTCTCTTACAATACTGTATTGTCTGTTTTGAGTCTTTTGCTTCTCCATATAAACTTTAGAATTAATTTTTCAATATCCAAAAATAACTTGCTGGGCTTTTGATTGGGAATGCACTGAATCTATAGATCAAATTGGGAAGAACTAACATGTTGACAACATTGGGTCTTCCTATCTATGAACATGGAATAGTAGCTCTCCATTTATTTCTTTGATTTCTTTCATCAGATATTTTTAGTTTTCTTCATACATCTCATATGTGTGTGTGTATGTATATATATGTATATATATATATATATATATATATATATATATATATATATACATATGTGTGTGTGTATATGTATGTATATATATATGTATATATATATATATTCTTAGATGTATACCTAATTATTTCATTTTTTTGATGATAGTATAAGTGGTATTGTGTTTTTAATTTCAAATTCCACTTGTTTGTTGCTGGTATACCAGAAGGTGATTGACTTGTGTATAAGCAGTATATCTTGCCACTTTGCTATCATTGTTTATTAGTTACAGGAGTATCCTTTTAATTCTTTGAGATTTTCTGCATGAAAAATCATGTCATTTGTGAACAAAGACAGTTTTATTTTTTCTTTTCCAATCAGTATAATTTTTATTTCCTTTCCCTTTCTTCCTTCATTAACTAAGACTTTCAGTATAATGTTGAAAAGAAGTGGTAAGGACATCCTTGCCTTGTTCTTGATCTTCATAGGAAAGCTTTGAATTTTCCACCATTGAGTATGATTTTTTTTTAACTTTTTGTTTGTCTGTTTGTTTGTTTGTTTTTAAGTAGACTCCATGCCCAATGTAGGGCTTGAACTCACAACCCTGAAATTGAGTTGTCTGCTCTACTCACTGAGCCAAGCAGGTACCCCTAATATGATGTTAACTGTATGATTTTTTAAGGTATTCTTTGTTAAGGAAGTTTCTCTCTTTTCTTAGTTTACTGAGAGTTTTTATTATGAATAGGTTTTGATTCTGTCAGATGATTTTTCTGCATCTATTGATATGATCGTGTAATTTTTTCTTTTCAACCTGATGATGTGACGGATTACATTAATTGATTTTTGAATGTTGAACCACCTCATGTACCAGGGACAAATCCCATTTGGTTGTGGTGCAAAATTCTTATTATACATTGTTATATGTGAGTTTTTAATATTTGTTCAGAATTCTTGCTCTGTATTTTTTAATATTTGTTCAGAATTCTTTGTTCATGAGAGATACTGGTTTGTGGTTTTATTGTAATATTTTTTATGGTTTTAATATTAGGTATTCGTGTACTGAAGCTTCATATAGTGACTTAGGAGTTCCCTTTTCTTCTATCTTCTGAAAGGCATTGTAGAGAACTTGTATAATTTCTAGTTTAAACATTTGGTGGATTCATCATTGAACCTTTCTGGGCCTGGTGGTTTCTATTTTGGAAGGTTGTTAATTATTTATTCAATTTGTTTAATAGATACAGCCCTCTTCAGATCATGTATTTCTTCTTATCTGAGTTGTGTCTTTCAAGGAATTAGTCCATTTCATTTAGATTATCAAATTTGTGGGCACAGTCTTTTGTAGTATTCCTGCATTATCTTTTTAATGTCCATGGAATCTGTAGTGATGTCCCCTTTTTCATTTTTAATATTAGTATTTTGTATCCTCTGTTTTTCTTAGCTTGGCTAGAGGCTTATCTATTTGTTAATTTTCTCAAAGAACTAGCTTTTGGTTTTGTTAATTTTCTCTATTTCTTGTTTTCAATTTCATTATTACTATAAAAACATATCTCTTTTTTCTTTATTTTATTTTATTTTTTACAATTTACATCCAAGTTCATTAGCTTATAGTGCCACAGTGATTTCAGGAGTAAATTCCTTAATGCCTCTTACCCATTTAGCCCATCCCCCCTCTCACAACCCCTCCAGTAACCCTCTGTTCTCCATATTCAAGAGTCCCTTATGTTTTGTCCCCCTCCCTGTTTTTTTTTTTAATTTTTTTAAATGTGAATTTATTTTTGAGACAGAGAGAGACAGAGCATGAACAGGGGAGGGTCTGAGAGAGAGGGAGACACAGAATCCGAAACAGGCTCTGGGCTCCGAGCTGTCAGCACAGAGCCCAATGCGGGGCTCGAACCCACGGACCGCGAGATCATGACCTGGGCTGAAGTTGGACACTCAACCGACTGAGCCACCCAGGCGCCCCTTCCTCCCTGTTTTTATATTATTTTTTCTTCCCTTCCCTTGTGTTCATCTGTTCTGTGTCTTAAAGTCCTCATATGAGTGAAGTCATATGATTTTTGTCTTTCTCTGATGACTAATTTCACTTAGTGTAATACCCTCTAGTTCCATCCACATAGTTGCAAATGGCAAGATTTCATTCTTTTTGATTGCCAAGTAATACTCTATTGTGTGTGTGTGTGTGTGTGTGTGTGTGTGTGTGTGTGTGTGTGTATACCACATCTTCTTTATCCATTCATCCATTGATGGACATTTGGGCTCTTTCCGTACTTTGGCTATTGTTGATAGTGCTGCTATAAACATGGGGGTGCATGTGCCCCTTCGAAACAGCATACCTTTATCCCTTGGATAAATACCTGGTAGTGCAATTGCTGGGTCATAGGGTAGTCCTATTTTTAGTTTTTTGAGGAACCTCCATGTAGTTTTCCAGAGTGGCTGCACCAGTTTGCATTCCTGCCAGCAATGCAAAAGAGATCCTCTTTCTCAGCACCAACATCTGTTGTTGCCTTTGGTGTTAATGTTAGCCATTCTGACAGGTGTGAGGTGGTATCTCCTTGTGGTTTTGATTTGTATTTCCCTGATGATGAGTGATGTGGAGCATTATTTCATGTGTCGGTTGGTCATCTGGATGTCTTCTTTGGAGAAGTGTCTATTCATGTCTTTTGCCCATTTCTTCACTGGATTATTTGTTTTTTTGGGTGTTGAGTTTGATAAGTTGTTTATAGGTGTTGGATACTAACTGTTTATTTGATGTGTCACTTGCAAATATCTTCTCCCATTTCGTCAGTTGCCTTTTAGCTTTGCTGATTGTTTCCTTTGCTGTGCTTTTTATTTTGATGAGGTCCCAGTAGTTCATTTTTGCTTTTGTTTCCCTTGCTTCTGGAGACATGTCGAGTAAGAAGCTGCTGTGGCCAAGGTCAAAGAGGTTTTTGCCTGCTTTCTCCTCAAGGGTTTTGATGGCTTCCTGTCTTATATTTAGATCTTTTATCCATTTTGAGTTTGTTTTTGTGTATGGTGTAAGAAAGTGGTCCGGGTTCATTTTTCTGCATGTTGCTGTCCAATTTTCCCAGCCCCACTTGCTAAAGAGACTGTCTTTATTCCATTGGATATTCTCTCCTGCTTTGTCAAAGATTAATTGGCCATATGTTTATGGGTCCATTTCTGGATTCTCTATTCTGTTCCATTGATCTGAGTGTCTGTTTTTGTGCCAGTACCATACTGTCTTGATGATTATAGCTTTGTAATACAGCTTGAAGTCCGTCTCATTTTTATTATTTCATTTCTTCTAGTTGCTCTGCATTTAATTTGCTCTTTTTTCCCTAGTTTTCTAATGTGGAAGCCAGAACTATTCGTTTTAGATCTTTTAGCTCTTTCTTTTTAATATATGCATTCAGTGTTATATGTTTTCCATGCGCTGCTTTCACTGTATCCCACTAATTTTTTGTGTTTTCATATTCATATAATTCAAAATATTTAAAAATTCCTCTATGGTTTTTTGTCTCATGTGTTATTTAGAAGTGTTTTTATTGAATATTACAACTATTTTGAGATTTCCTGTTTATCTTTCTATTATTGATTTCTAGTTTAATTATATTTGGTCTGAGAGCTGACATCAATGATTTCTGTTCTTTTAAATTTGTTAAAGTGTGTTTTGTGTCTTCAGAATGTGGTCTATGTTGGTGAATGTTCCATGTGAGCTTGAGAAGAATATGTATCCTGCTATTGGATGAAGTTGTATCTAGATGTCAGTATATCTAGTTGATGGATAGTGTTGTTAAGTTCAACTGTGTCCTGCTAATCCTGCCTGTGGATAAATCCATTTCTGAAAGAGGGATGTTGAAATTTCCAAGTATAATACTGGAGTCATGTCTTTTTCTTACCAATTCTATCAATTTTTGCTTCGTATATTTTGACACTCTGTTGTTAGGTGCATACACATTAAAGATTGTTATGCCTTTTTAGAGAATTGATCCATTTATACTGTAATAATGACCCTCTTTCTCTCTGACAGTTTTCCTGGATATGAAATCTCCTCTTTCTGAAGTTAATATAGCTACTCCTGCTTTCTTTTGATTTATGTTAATATTAAATATGTTTTCCACCCATTTATTTTTAATCTGTTTCTTTGTATTTAAAGTGGGTTTCTTGTAGACAACATATGTTTGAGTCTTATTTTTTTATCCAGTCTGTCAATCTCTGTTTAATTGGTGCATTTAAACTCTTGATATTCAAAATGATTATTAATATAGTTGGATTAATATTTATTATATCTGCTACTGTTTTTTATTTGTTGCCCTTGTTATTTGTCTCTGTTTTTCTTCCAGCCTTTTTCTCCCTTTTCTGGTTTTAATTATTTCATACGATTTCATTTTCTCTCCTTTCTTAGTATATTAGTTATTCAATTCTATTGTTTTATTTTATTTATTTTAGTTTATTTTTTAGAGGTTGTTCTAAAGTTTGCAATATATTTTATAAGTCCAAATCCACTTTCATGTAACACTATATTATTGAAAAGGGTAATATGATCACCTTATAATATCAAAATATTTTTAATTCCTCCCTTTCATCCCTTGTATTATAGCTGTTGTTCATTTCACTTATATGTAAGCAAACATAATCAGACACATTGTTCTATTATTACTTTGAAAAAAACTGCTATCTGTTAGATCAGTTAAGAATCAGAAATTTAAATTTTTTATTTTGCCTCCATTTATTATCTCTAATGCTTTTCCTTTCTTTATGTAGATCTAAGTTTCTATACCATTTGCCTTCTCTCTAAAGAATTTCTTCTAACATTTCTTGCAAGGCGGGTCTACTGGCGACAAATTATTCCAATTTTTGTTTTTTAACCATTTCAGTCCACTTTCTTCTTTCTTGCTTTGTTTCTGACAGAAGTCAGATCTAATTTTTCACTTTGCTCCTCTCTAAGTTAAGTCCCCTTCCCTTCCCACTCTGGCTACTTTCAGGAATTTTTCTTTATCTTTGTTTTTTTTGTAGTTTGAATATGATCTGCATAGACATAGTTAATTTTTTAAATTATTATTATTGTTATTGTTATTGTTATTTGACATTTATCCTGCTTAGTGTTCTTAGAGCTTCCTGGATCTGTGAGTGGCATAAATTCTGTCATTTTTTGTCATATACATATATATGTGTGTGTGTGTGTGTGTGTGTGTGTGTGTGTGTGTGTGTGTGTATGTATACACACACACACACACACACACACACATATATATATATATATATATATATATATATATATATATATATATTTAATTGTTGTTCCTTTCTCTTTTTGTTTTCCTTCTGGTATTACCATTACTTGTATGTTACATCTTTTGTAGCTGTCCCTCAGTTCTTGGATAATCTTTTTTTTTTTTTTTGGCATGTTTCCCCCCTCTTTCCTGTCCATTATTGGATGTTTCTATTGAGATATTTTCAAGTTCAGATTTTCTTTCGTCAGCTTTGTCTTGACCACTTATAAACCTGTCATAGGCATTCTTCATTTATATTACTGTGTTATTGATCTAGCATTTTTGTTTGCTTTTTCTTAGTATTTCCATGTCTGCTTACATTGTCCATTTGGTCTTAGATGATACCTACTTTATCCGTTAGAGCCCTTGGTGTATTAATCAGAATTGCTTTAAATTCCTGGTTTGACAACTCCAAAATCCCTGCCATCTCTGAATCTGGTTCTGATACTTGTTTTGTATGCATAAATTGCGTTTTTTGCTCTTTAATATGCATTGTAATTGTTTTCCTGATAGCGAGACGTGATGTACTAATAGGCCTTTAGCAAGGTGATGGTAAGGTGTAGGGGAGGGCAGCATTCTCTGTTCCTATGATCACCTCTCCATCTTTTCATGACCCTGTGTCTCTAGACAGTGAACTTCACAAGTCTCCATTTCTTTTTTTTGTCTGTTTTTATTTATTTTGAGAGAGGGAGCACGAGCGTGTGAGAGAAGGAGGGAAAGAGACAGAGAGAGAGAAGCCCAAGCTGGCTGTCTCCTGTGAGACCATGACCTAAGCCAAAACCAAGAGCTAGATGCTTAACCCACTCAGCCCCCAGGCACCCCTCTATTTCTGTATGCTCCCCTCCCACCTTAGGTGGAACAAGATGGTTCAGGTAACCTGGAGTTGGCTATTGCCCTTTCTCCACAGGGAAGGCGAGAGCTGTCTGGAGTTGAGTGTTTCTCTTCCTACAGATCAGTTAGGCTTTGATGAAACCTCTCTTGCTTAGGCTCAGGTAAAGTAATTTCTCCTGTGGGCAGACTTTGTTAAGAAAGGAATGTTCTGGTGTATTGAAAAATGGTTCTTCTTTCCTTTTCCTCACTGGAAGCACTAGGGAATGTTTCTCGGATACTCACCATAAGAACCTATTAGAGATTCAGGAGGTAAAATTCACAAATTGCCCCCTCCCACCCTTCCCCACAACTGGACTCCCCCATGGTATGTATGTATGTATGTATGCATGCATTTATTTATATTTTAAGTATAATTTATTGCCAAATTAGCTAATATACAGTGTATACAGTGTGCTCTTGGCTTTGGGAGTAGGTTCCCATGATTCATTGCTTACATACAACACCCAGTACTTTCCCCTATGGTTTTTAATCTTTCAGACTTTTACACACGAGACTCCAACAGTTCATCAATTACGGATCAGATTTTCCTACACCAATGTTGGTTCTTAGGGAGCTTTCCACTATGGTTTATTGTATTTCTCTGTTTTCACCTGTGTATTTCTCGAGTTTTGTGAGCAGAAATTTGCCCTGTGCACTTCTCTTATGTTTCTAAGAAGAGTTGAATTTTCAGTTTGTTCAGCTTTTTACTTTATGTCAGGGTAGAGTAACAACTTCTAGACAACTTATATGCTGGCCCAGAAACCATAAGTCACCACCATATATATTAAAAAATTTTTTTAATGTTTATTTTATTTTATTATTATTTTTTTAACGTTTATTTATTTTTGAGACAGAGAGAGACAGAGCATGAACGGGGGAGGGTCAGAGAGAGAGGGAGACACAGAATCTGAAACAGGCTCCAGGCTCCGAGCTGTCAGCACAGAGCCCAACGCGGGGCTCGAACTCACGGACCGCGAGATCATGACCTGAGCCGAGGTCAGACGCCCAACCGACTGAGCCACCCAGGCGCCCCAATGTTTATTTTATTTTTGACAGAGACAGAGCGAGAGAGTGAGCGTGAGTGGGGGAAAGGCATAGAGAGAGGGAGACATAAAATCCGAAGCAGACTCTAGGCTCTGAGCTGTCAGCACAGAGCCCAATGCGGGGCTTGAACTCATGAACCGTGAGATCATGATCTGTGCCAAAGTCGGACACTTAACCAACTGAGCCACCCAGGCACCCCACCACCATATATTTTTAAGTTAGGTATCTCATGTCGTAATTTACAGTTTTGTATTTCTACTTTTTTTTATTTTAGAGAGAGTGTGAATGGGGCGGAGGGGTATAGGGAGAGAGAGATAATGAGAGAGAGAAAGAGAGACAGAGAGAGAGAGAGAGAGAGAGAGAATATCTTAAGCAGGCTCCAGGCTCAACATGGAGCTTAATGTGGGGCTTGATCTCAAAACCATGAGATCATGACCTGAACCCAAATCAGAAGTTGGACACTCAACTGACTAAGCCACCCAGAGGCCTCTGGTTTTGAATTTCAATATAGATGTTCTTTACATTTGGCTTGGAGCTTACAGCTATGATATGACATAAATAATAGACCAAAAAGAATTGGTTGGAATATTTCTTCCCCCAGATATTGAAGAAGTATTTTTTTCAAGCACCAAATACTTGGTCTTTTACTCTGTGAGAGTTTATATATTTTGTTTGAGTTTAGACAAATGCCTTTAGCCAACATACTTTTTGATTCAGCATTTATGAATAAATAGATGGTGCTTTCCACTGTCAGATCCCTTTGTGGCTTTGTCTAGAATTGTGTCATTCATGTGATGCTAGCCCCGTGGGACTACAGAAAACTTTAGGAATGTTCTTTAAAGATTATTTATCAGGTTTTCACTTGTATACTTTAAATGTTGAAAAGAACAAATCATTTTAAAGGGACTCTTAAGTATTTTCCTTAATATTTTCTAGAGAAGAAGCATCTGATAAGTAAATACTGTTGGGAGTGCAAACCCATATCAATTAAATAAGAAAACATAATGATTCTGCCCTTATTTCAGTGTTTAGCTGGCAATCCTGAAAGCAAGAGATGATTGGAAATTTTTCATTATAATCTGGCTAAGATGACGAATGCAAATACATTACCAGCCCAGAATATGAAAGATTTGAAAATGAGAGATCCATTGGTCCTGGGGAAATATCCCAAGATTTGTAGTTATTATTTACTTTGTCACCATGGACAAGTGTATGTGCCACCAGCAAACCAAGGGAAAATCCAACAAATAACTAAATAATTTTTAACCCACCAGTTTCACTAGCAATGCATGATATCTAGGAAATACCTAGGATGCCTAAGTGTCTGGGATATCGTAGGACAGAAATGCCTAGGAAAAAATTAATGAAAGACGTACAAGTTTTCTGCACTCAAAACTATAACATTTTTCTAAGAGAAATTAAGGAAGACTTATATGGTGAAATATGTTATATTCATGGGTTTGAAAGCTATTATGAAAATGTCATCCTCTACACATTGATCTACAGGTTCAGGGCATGTCAATCAAAATACAGCTACTTTTTTTTTTTTTTTTTGTAGAAGTAGATGATGCTAAATTTAGATGATGCTAAAATTTATATGAAAATGCAAAATGTTTAGAATATCTAAGATAGTTTTGAAGGAAAAGAAAAGTTGGAGAACATGCCAGATTCAAGACTTAATACGAAGTGGCAGTAATTATCACAGTGTGGTACTTGCACTATAATAGGTAAATAAATAAAAAGAACAGAATTGAGACTTCAGAAATAAGCCCAAACTTATATATGAGGAGCAGAAGAACTTTCAATGAAGTGGTGTTACAGTAACCGTATATTTTATATGGGAAAAAATGAATCCTCATATCCCTCTTGTATGTAAACAAAAATTAATCCAAGAGGGTCATAAGTGTAAATGTAAATGTGAACATTCTAAAAGTTCTGTAACAAACTACAAAATATTTTCATGATCTTAGGGAAGGTGGAGATTTCTTAAGGGCACAGTAAGCACTAACGATAATGGAAATCTATTTAAATAGGATTTCATCAAAGTTAAAAACATTTATCATCAAACGGCAGAAAGCGAAAAGGCCATCGATAGATTGGGAATGCATAGATATGACAAAGGACTTGTATCTTCAATATATAAAGAATTCATATAGCTCAATAATAGACAACTCAGAGAAAACATGAGCAAAAGTCTTGCTCAAACATTTTTATAAATTGAGAAAAAAAATACGGAAAAAGATACTTAAAATTGTTGTCTTCAGGGAAATGTAAACTAAAACCACAATAATATGCCATTATAGAATGAGTTATCATAGAAAGACCAACAATACTGAATGCTGGCAAGGATGGGGAGGTAATGCAACTCTACACACACAACAGGAGATGTAATTGGTTTAAGCACTTTGGAAAACTTTTTGGCATTGGCTGATAGTTCAACATATTTCTACCGTTTGACCTAACAATTTCATTACTGGGAATATACCCAAAGGAAATAAGTACAATGTGCATAAAAGTATTTGCATAGGAATATAGTGCAAGTAGCTTTCTTAATAACTAGTAGCTAGTAGTTTTCTTAATAATTGCCCAAACCTGGAAATGGCCCATATGTTCATTAATAGGTTGTAACATTATAATGTTGCCTTTCTGTAGTTTGTCCAACACTGCTATATGATGGAATTTCAGTGGTTTTTCTAGCCTTAAACTTAAAGAGTTATCTTGATCAGAAGCCTAATATTCTTTAAATGGTGTTGTTTTACAATGTTTATGCAGTATAGAGGGCTTGGAGACTACAGTTACATGCGAGGTGCTGTTGCAGGTGACTTCACTAGATAAAATTTTGTGTACAATATGATGGCATAGCATACTATCTGAGTGGTGCTGTTCAGTGGTAAGCAAAAAATATAGTGCTCAAGTGTGGGAGGTTAAGGTCATGAACCATCACCTATAGAGGAAATTAGAATCTGGAACTTCCTAGCATAGAGAAGCAGTGTAATGATGGCCATACACTCAGCCTTTTAGATGACTCCAGCTTTCAGTGGAAAGAGTGAAGGGGAGTCAGCCAAAGAGCAAGAACCAGCCTGCTGGAGTATCAGCAGAACGAGAAAGGGTTGTGTGACTGGTGTTGTCTTGGTATTTTTCTTATTAAGGAGTAAGATTGAGAAGCATAGTGAAGAATCACAGGATTTAGTGAGGATAGGTTACTGGCTATGCAGATACAAATGCATTTGAGACTAGCAAAATGTTTAGTGGAGGGTTGGGTTTTAATGGAATGATAGATAATAAATTAATAAATTTTGTCCTTAAAGACAGAAAAAAGAAAGAGTGGCAGATTTAATGGCAATGAACATCCATCCACTGACAATTTATTATTACTCAAACGGGACAGTTAAAATTAGAAAAGACAGCCTGGGGCAGGTGAGGTTGATTAATTAGGTGAGGATGTTAAAGTATACAATAGAAAGACTATTGGCATATAATTGGAGATGCATCCTTTTAGGAATGTGAGGGTCTGAGAGAGAGAGAGATGGAGACATTTATTTATATAAGATGTGATCTCAATTTGAAAATTTCTGCAGTCTCATATTTTTTGGTAACTTATGAGTAAAAAAATCCTCAGTAAGAATCCTCTGAAGGTGAGAAATTACATGATGCTAAAAATTAATATGCTTTGTCACGCTGAAGAAGCATTAGTTGTGACATGGTGTCTGTTTCTTTGAACACTTTTCGGTGAGTAATACAGAACCACATGTACAAAATGTCATTGACTGATACCAGGAAATAATGAAATTTTGTTGGGCAGCAAGAGGTAAAGCAGCCAAGACAGACAATAATTTTGCAGACATGTCAAGAGATTTTGAAATGAAAAAAAAAAAATTAGCATGAGTAAAATAAAATCACATGTTTCATCTTTGCTTTAAAATTTCTTCACGTGTCAAAGGTCCTGTAATAAATTATGTCAGTGCTAGATTTTTCCTTGGTGCAAGAGCGAACTGTGAGACCATGGGCATAGATTTTGAAATGCTTGAGACTCGAGAGGTTGGAGCTTGCCATATGGACTGGATGTAGGCACATCTGAGATTAGAAAGCCAAGATTCTACACCTCTTCAAAAGTTGATAAGAATCTGTTACATGACCAATTAATTTATTTCCTGCCATCTGATTTTCTAACAGAATTGTCCTTCTTTGAGCTTCTTTCTGGGCCTTTTGAAATGTATGAGAGCTCATCCTAGAGAAAACAAAACAAAACAAAAAGATGCCAAAAACATGATTCCTAACCCTTTGTAAAATGTATAATGTGAGAGACAAGAGTAAAAGTACATTTTATCTGGGAAATATTGTTAAGTGCCTTTAAATTATCAAGAAGAATAAGGAATATAAAATGCAAAACAAGAAATATGGCAATGAAAAGACATTCATTCGTAGGACCCAGTTTTCATTTAATTTATGTGTATTATGTGTAGAAGAGATATAGTGCATTGCAAATAATTTCTTTTTAGCCGATGCACAATTTGAGAGTCCTTTTTTAAAATAAAGAGTACTGGATTAAAATATAACCTTATATGTTCTACCTTTGAAGAGAGCTTTTCTTGCGGTCTTCAATAGCAATTTTGTAGTATCTATAGTTCATGCTACTCTTCCTGTCCTCAATAAATCTTAAAAGAATTGGTTGTTCTAAAGTAGGGAATGGGCCAAAGTAGGAGGATGCATCAAGATGCCAAATTGGAAAGGAAATCAATTGCTTTTCCAATGATCAAAAAGAATATAGCACCAAAGAAATGAACTTTTCTAACTGTTCTTATGGGACAAGCAAAAGATTCCTGTAACCATGGTATCCGGCAACCAGAAGTGATGGATTAGATATTTACTAAATCATTATCCTTATTGAGGCACAAACACCTGTTGGCTATAAAGGAAAAGTATAGCCCTTAAACAAAAGCAAAAGGCAAGGGAAATAAAAACAATTGTATTACTCTCCCCACAGCATGCGGTGATGAATGTCCTGTTCAAGACTTGTGTACTAAAAATAGTTTGCTCATTCGGAATCTGCTCTAGGTCTCAGCATCTTTTAAAGACTTTTTTTGGACAACTTACCTTAGAACATAGTAGTTAGGTAAGGTGACTGTTCATTTTTTTTTCCCTTCAAAGAGAGACCTTCTCAGGCAACTTAAAAAATTTTTTTTAATGTTTTATTTTATTTTTGAGAGACACAGAGAGAGTGAACAGGGGAGGGCTAGAGAGAGAGGGAAACAGAATACGAAGTATGCTCCAGGCTCTGAGCTGTCAGCACAGAGCCAGATGTGGGGCTCAAACCCACGACCTGTTAGATCATGACCTGAGCCAAAGTCAGATGCTTAATGGACTGAGCCATCCAGGAACCTTCATGCGACGTTTTTAGTGTTTTATCCAGAATCACTGTGGTAATAACCTTCAGAGGCTGATAAAGAACTTGGTAGGACCATGACCCCGTAGGGGAAAGATGAAAATGATACTATAAATTGTGGCAGTTGACAATCTTTAGAGGAATATTGGGAATATAAGGCTACTATTAATTCTGAGTTGGATGACTTAATTCTATGGCTTTTACTCAATGTAAAGATCTTTGGATAGTTTAGAAAGGCAAAATGACCTGCTTTAGTTTTGATGCCTGTCACTTAACCTAAAAATATTTCTGTCACCAGCTACCTTTTCTTATTCCAGTAACACGTAGCATTGTAAACAACTGATTAATTTGAACCAGGCATTACGATTAGGTAGGTGTGACACAACTCTGAGAGGAATGAGGGTGCTGGGGAACATGATTGAAATGGTTGGGATGAGGTTCAAGCTGGGCAGGAAAGGAGGTGAAGCATGTGGGGTTTAGTGACTGGAGAACAGCATGAAGTCAAGGGAGTGGATGCTTCAGTATATGTTCAGTGGCTAAAAGGATGAATAAGACAGCTTTCAGATTTTGAGATTTAAGATACCTTTGTGGATGATCCTGTCTAAATTGAGGTCATGTAAGTGGAGAAAGGAAGGTCATTGAAATAAGTGAAGTCAGTGAACTATGACAACAAGGGGATGGATGGGTCATCCAGATGAAGAGTAGAGCAGACTTGCAATAATTAATTAGTTAATCAGTTACTGAACATCTGTATGGGGCATTAAGCATGAAAGGAGTTGGAAAATGTACTATTTATAATTTCTATGACTGGGGGTAACAGATTAGAAAATTCATTACAATAGACTTGATGGTTACAATAGAGATAGATAGTACCTTTCTCTCAGTAGATACTTAAATATTTGTTGAAAGAATAAGCACATGCATGACGTCTTAAGGGAGCCCAAAGGAACTAGCCCAGCAAGGACAACAGGGGAATGACTATGCGGGAGAGTCATGGAAAGACATCTAGTGGAGATAAGCTTTGAATGAAATTTGAGGGATTATTTAGCCATCTCCCAGCTCGGTTTAGAGGCTAGGGATTCCAAACGTGGAAAATGCCTCTCTGTGCAAAAGCAGAGAGGACAGGTGAGGCTGCCTGCAGGAGAGGACTAGAGAGCTTCCTTGGGGAGGTCCTGGATGCCTGCTTTATATTATTGGACTTTATCTTGAAGGAAATAGAGAGCCATTGGAGGATTTCACGATGGGATGTGGTAAAATCAGATTTGGAATTTGAGTTTCTAAGGACTCTTTTATTGGCTGTGTTGAGATTACATCGGAGAGATTAATGCTGTAGGCCTTTTGGGGCATTCCACATTTGAAGTGTCTGTTCTACTAGACAGTTGAATAGACATAGTCTTTTGCTTTTGTTTTACATTAAATTAAGTGTGCACAAATATATGTGTATGTATGTGTATAAATATTTGTTCTTGTGTTTATGCATAGCTGTGCCTATAAATAGAGATAATGTAAGCACACACACTAACATATACAGCATGCAGATAGGATGCAGTGTGCCTGTGAATAGCTGAAGACCTAAAATACCAAAAAATTATTTCTGTTTCATGTGACAAATGTGTAGTCATCTAGAGTTGGTATTGGTGTATCAGGAATCCAGACAACTTTTATTTTTTGTTCCATTTCCCTCAGCATCTAGGCTCTTCTTCGTGGCCTAGTTGTCAGCGTCATATAAACATTCCAACTAATAGGAAGGAAGAAAGGATAGAAGAAACAGATAACCTTGGCTTAAAGAACCGTTTTACTCTAAGGGCACATTAAACATGATGTTTCAACTTACATCCCATTGACCAGGATTTAGCCTAACAGCCTCGCTTGACTGCGAGAGAGGCTGTAAAATCTTATCTGTTCTGGATGGCAATATGCCCGGTTTACAGTGATGGCTCCCCTATGAGGAAGTAGGGGGAGAAGGAATACAGATGAGAACTAGCAGACCCTGCCATTAAGTGCTTCATTTCTTCCTCCTCCAGTAGTTCTCTCTAGACAAAATGTGAGTGTGTGGATATGAAGTTGACGTGTTCTTAGAAGTCCTCCATTCGGAAAAACCTAAAATCACATATTTTATGGGCACTAATAACATTTTGCAAGTATAAGCATTTTTCAGAATGATCGTGTTTATGTCGTTGGCTTAGTATATACCACATATGATTGTAGTAAATTGCATTTGTTAAAGATTTTTGAACATTTTTACAAAGTACGTTCACACCTCATATAGTCTAGCTAGCATTTCTAAAGTAAATAGGACGATAGCACTATCCGCATTTTATTACTGGGGAAATGGAATTAACAGAGGGTAGTTATAGTTGATATTTTAGTTCGGATGAATGTCTGCTGGTAATGGCATGGCATTCTTGGCATTTGAGAACTTAGCAGTCAAGAAGTCTGTTTTTTCACTTACATTGAACAGTGGTATCTTGACCATAGTCAGAGCCTCGCATTTTCTCATGGGTGTGACTATTTCCTTTTCCCACCAGGACACGTCAATTGTTTGGTGTTGCTCATTAACACAAACATCTTTCATTTCCCTGCCAGTGCGACACACAAAATGGATCTACACGTTAATTGTTTTTTGATGTATTCACTGTACAAAATAACCAGAGAATTCAACTATGTTCATTTTACAGTATCCTGATAAGTGTGATCACGAGAGATGTAAAGTGAGGCAAACACTTTCAGTAGAAACTGGCTCCAATCCATGTGTTTTGAGCTGTTAGTAGGATATAGTTTATAATTTCTTGTCCAGTGGTCCTTCCAGTTAATGCAAAGTATGTATTTTTAACAGATTATCTGTAGGAGTGAACTTTGTGAGGATACCTCTTTCTTGAAAGTAGCAAAGGAGAAAGCAAACTATTGAGTCACTGACTGGCCCAGGAGTTGAGCCACGTTTTTTTAAAACACTGAATTTTTAGTTAAAAACCTAAGTGACATGGTTTAAATTTAAACTCTCACTTGGTAAGAAGCTGACAACTAATCAAGGGCTAAAACAAGACAATTTGGCATGAAACTCCCTCATTTGTTTTTAATAAGGTTCTATATTGTAGAAACTAGTAATACAGCTTTTTACTAACAGTACCGATCTCCAAGAACGTTTTTCATTCCTCATCACACCTCTTTGTTTCGTGACATCATCTATTATTAAATTCTGTCTACATCTTGAGACACTTTTTTCCTTTGGTTTCTGTTAACTTTGCCTTTTTTTGTTTTTCCTCCTTCCAAAGGCTTGCTTGCTCCTTCTTGGTTTACTTTGCAATCATCCTTGTCCACCCAGCCATTGGATGGGGCTTGTTCCAAGCTGTTCCTTCCCAACTGCCTTTTCTCTCTTCTCTTCCTTACCTCAGAGCGTTGTACCTGGCCTGCTCTTTGCCTGAAATGTTCTTCTCCCCAGGATTCACCTGCTTAGTTCCAGTTACATTTTAGATCTAAATGTAACCAACACTTGTTCAGGGAAGACTTCCTTGAACTGACGAATAAAAATTCCCGTTATGGCTGTCGTAGCATCACTCAGCTCTTCCAGACGTAACAGAACGACATGTCCATGGAGACACAATCCGTGTTGTGTTGCTCACGACTTAACCCTCACGTCTGCAATCTTTCTTACACACTAGATGCACAATAAGGATTTGTTGGCGAATGAATGAGTACATCTTTTTGGGCATATTCTACCCATTATAAAAACATCCTTTGTGTACATTACACATGTGGAGATAAGAATATCCAGAAGTCTACTCACTCGTTGGCTGAGTTGAGATGGATATGTAGTCAAAAAATGAAAGGTGAACATTAAATGATCAGGTCCCAGGGTGAGACGTGTGCTTGTTCTAAGTGTTGTAGGGATTAAAACATTGTAGGCGCAGGACAGAATGAGTATAAATGGCTAGATAGTGTCATTGTAACCCCCCTCAATAAGGATTTGCATTCTCCAAACAGCTTCCATATGTAATATCAAAGGCAAAAATCATTTTTCCTTATCCAAATGCAGGTTTATATACAAAGAGAAGACAACACAGATATTAGGCAGTCTGCCAGTTAGCTAAATGGTGACCCTCAGATACTGGGTGTTCACGTGTTTCTCTGATGAGAGTCTCAGGGTTTGAATGAGGGGCAATCATGGGTCAATTTTGTAGTTTGAGTTCAGAACGGATACAGTCTTAACATCACATCTCCAGTAAACACTTGAGACTGCCAAGCATATGGTCGTTTCCTCCTTGAGACAAATTTTATTCTTTTGGGGGTAAATTTCAATAGCAAAAATACATATTTTTGACAAGTGTAACTTTCTGTGAAATGATAGTGGGAAAATTGCAGATACTGTCAAATGAGAATCAACCTCCATGCTCAACCATAGGTCCAAGATGGTTTCTTCTGTAGATTAGATTTATGAAGTCCTAAAGGAGTACTTTGTGCTTGTTTTCACTAAATATTTTAAATCTTATAATACACATTTTGTCTTCACGCAGCCATTGGGAAACTTAGTAATTTAGTTATTGTTTAAACAATACTTTCTCTTCCTCCCCTCAAACCCCCACCTTGTTAAGCTGCTGGTTATAAATCACGACACTGTTGAATTCTTTTTTTGTTACTGTTACTGTTTATTTACTTTTGAGAGAGAGAGAGAGAGAGACAGAGAGACAGAGAGACAGAGAGACAGAGAGTCAGAGAGACAGATCATGAGTGGGGGAAGGGCAGAAAGAGGGGGAGACACAGAATCTGAAGCACCTTCCAGGCTCTGAGCTGTAAGCACAGAGCCCGATGCCAGGCTTGAACTCAGGAACCATGAGATCATGACCTGAGCTGAAGTTCGATGCTTAACTGACTGAGCCACCCAGGCGCCCCGTGACCCTGTTAAATTGTTACAACAGTATTGTGGAAACTAGAGCCATTAGAGAAAAGTGAAATGCACAGTTGACAAATCATCTGAATAATTTGATTCATGTAAAATTCCATTTTGAACAAGGCAGTTCCTATCCTACTCACAGTGTCTTCTCTTTAGCATCTCCACAAATTATGTAATAATCTTTGGCCACTTGGATGATGGTGATGCATCTATGGACCTCCCAACTCCAGGTATTATGTACTGAAATGTAGTGTGAAGAGCTGAGCCAACTTTTGTTTTCTTTTGTCAAATAAATAAGGGAAATGAAGAAAGAGAGAGAGAGGGAGGAGGGAAAGGGAAAGAGAGAAAAGTGCTTGGCAGAAATTTCCAGCGGAGGGAAGTGACTCATCAAGCTTTGCCATTGACAGATCAAGGCAAAGTCTGGGATGTTATGAAGGAGCTTCCGACAGATGCTGTTCTCATATGTTGTGATGACATTTGTATCATTCCTCACTCATTTTCAGGTAGCTTATATAACAGTATATAGCAGATACACTCTTATTAGTGATTAACATTACAAAATATCATGAAACAAAATGTTCATGCAGAGAATATTTAAATGAATAAAATTGATCAGAAATTATTCTGGACAATTCTGTAGAATTGGTCGTGATAGTATTTATTTTAGAGCTTTCCATGTTTATTCCTGTGTTTTACTTATTATGAAGTACCATAGATTGCCTCTGAGGAGGAGAAGAGGAAGGTAGTCTGGGAGAGGGGTCCTAAGGGGCTTCATCCATATTGTCAACATTTTATTTCTTTAGATGGATGATGGGTAAATGGGTATATGTAGTCTTATCCCTTTTCATATATAATAAATTTTTAATAAGAATAAATACATTTTAAGGCAGACTTAATAGTCCCTAGTTTTGTGACTTTGAGCAAGCACATTGTATGATTATTCTGGATTGTATTGGGCTTTATGTAAAAATAATATAATAAACACGGTAATTTGTGAAGGCAAGTCAACTGAGATATGGCCATCTCTTAAGGATGACTCCCGTTTTCTAACCAAAAATTGTATCATTTGTAATTTATTCATCCTTTGAACCTTTAGGGAGTAGCTAATGTTTACATGCAGTTGATGCCTTAAGTAACTGTACTTTATATGTACATAGAGTTATTATTAGACTTCTAACATTTAAAGTGGAGGCGACTTGGGGTACCTGGGTGGCTTGGTTGAGCATCCAACTTTGGCTCAGGTCATGATCTCATGGTTCATGGGTTCAAGCCCCATGTCAGGCTCTGTGCTGACAGCTCAGAGCCTGAAGCCTGCTTCACATTCTGTGTCTCCTTCTCTCTTTGCCCCTTTCCCACTCACGCGCTCTGTCTCTCTCACTCAAGAGTAAACATAAAAAAAAATAAAATGGAGGTGACTTTTCTAGAATCAAGTGTAATTGAAAATGAAAGTTGTTTATTGTCTGGACACAGTCCAAACCACTGGATAATTGGATTAATTCTGGGAAAATAGAATCATAGAAGGTTGTCTGGAAGGGACCTCAGAGATGATCTAATTTCCCCCTCCAATTATAAGTGGGGAAATGATTACAGTCCACAGAAGCTTTAGTCACTTAGTTATTTAGTAGAAGGACTAGTATTAAAACTAAGATTTCAGGGCTTCCTTACTGTATTGATATTTCTCAAACTGTCATCTCCAAAATTGTTCATATGAATGTAAGTAACAAAGCTAACGAACAGCAACAATAAAACTAGGATTTTGTGGTAAAATATCTTTTTGCTATATTACATTCCTATATCCTCCCCCCCTTTGTGGGTTTATAGCACACTTTAGTGTAATAAAGGCTCTGAGAAGCTCTGCATTATTCTATAATTGTTTAATCCACTCTTCCCCACAATTTTTCATAACCCAACCCCTATTGTAGGAAACAGTGCATTTTGAGGAAATTTGACATAAAATTAGTCAAATCACTTTTTGTTATGCCATCTAATCAAATGAAAGATCAGTTTTTAAAATTAGGATAACTGATACGAGGCATATGGATCCACCTTAACATACCCAGACATTCTCCCAATAAAGAGGTCAGTGTTCCATAAGTGCTTGTAAGAGTTTTCATTCATGGCTTAGTGAAGAGAGAGAATAAGGTTCTCTCTAATGAAAACTGAATATGCTAATGAAGATAGTAGTAATTATGGCGTAAATATAGGTGTAAGGCTTTGGCAGTGGAAACAGACAGAAGAGAGAGGAGAGAGGAGAGGAATCAGGCCCGTTTCAGAGTGATAGGGTTCTTAGCCCTGTCCTTTGCTCACTGGGGTGATCCTCAAACCAAATAAAAATACCAGAAGGTGTCATGAGAAAGATGATTCGTCTGAGGGCAGTAGATAGGAAGAAAGGACGTCAAACATAGGCGTGCTAAAGATTCAGTAGGACAATATGCCAGTTCCTCAATGAGGTTATTTTTGAATCCCGCAAGAAAACTTCCATGTCTCCACTCCTAAAACTTTTCCTTCTTAACTCTGTAATTCTACTTCGCCTGCTCTGGGTTCTCATTTAGCCATTTGCGTCTATGCTTTATCCCTCCCCAGACACCATTCTAGAAGACAAGGACAGTAGATGTTCTTTTTAGTAAGTCCCACAGGTACCGGCACATTACTTTGTGTGCATCATACTTTCAGTGACTGTTGGCTGACTGAATACATTACAGGACCAACAAGTGTGTATGTTACACGCAGTGCACAACTACGGTTGAGTACGTGATGCATTAGCCCTGGGAATCTCTTCTGTCGATAGGTTTAGAGTTTATTCAAGACAACACACTAAACAAGAGCATTCTGTACTGAAAGCCTTGATATAGGACATGTCCATGTAAGAGAGAGGTCAGAGAAGGCTTCGTAAAGAATACAGTATTGAAAATTATTATTTAGTAAAGGTGGTGTTGCTGGATACATTAAATTAAAGTCTGACTGCTGTTGTAAGAAATGATCACAAACTCAAGTATCTTAAAATAGCACCAAGTTAATAGCTTGCAGTTCTAGAAGTCAGTCTTATGAGGCTAAAATTGAACTGTCTGTGGGACTGCATTCCTTCTAGAGGCTCCAAGGAGAGAATCCATTCCTTGCCTTTTCCAGCTTCAAGGGACTGCTTGTATTCTTTGGCTTGTGGCCCTTTATTGTGTTTTTAATGCACATTATTGCAACCTTTGCTTCTGCCCTGGGACCCTCCTGACTCCTTCTTACAAGCACTCTGTGATTATATTGTCCCAACTCTTCATTTTAAGATCCTTTCCATTTTAAGATCTTTAAAATATGTGCACAGTCTCTTTGGTCACATAAGGTAACATAGTCACAGTTTCTGGGGATTAGGAAGTAGAAATCTTTGCGGAGACATTATTCTTCCTACCATATAGTAGGGAATCAACATGAGCAAAGTTCTGGAGGTGGATGAAAGCATGGAGTGTAAAGATGAACAATAAAATGATCAGAACAAAATGTGGAGTACATGTTAAGCAGTGTGGCGAATCGCCTGACTAGTGGGCAGGTTACAAAGGGCTTCAAGATTGAGAACAGGAGATTTAGGTTTGAACCATTTCACATTTTTGGAAAATGGCTAGTGTTGTGAAAATAGTATTTGTAAGAGATTACTTAGGTAGGATTTGTAGAAGAACCTGGTGGAGAGGACGTTTGAAGCAGTGATTCTGGCAGATGCAGAAATGGATGTGTTTCCTTTCCTGGTTCTTTACATATGTGGACACTTAATACACATCTGTAGATTATTTGATCAAATTCTGTTTTTAAATGTTTATTTTTGAGAGAGAGAGCATGTGCATGAGGAAGGGAGAGGCAGAGGGAGAGGGGAACAGAGGATCGTAAGCAGGCTCTGTGCTAACAGCAGAGAACCTGATGCGGGGCTCAAACTCATGAATCACAAGATCATGGACCTAAACCAAAGCTGGACACTTACCCGACTGAACCTCTCAGGTGCCCCTATATGATCAAATTCTTGAATTCGAGTGGCAATTGTTAGACTTTCTATAAATCAGTGATTTAATCAGGTCTTACCTATGTTTGGAGTATAGTGATGGCTCTTTCTGGACCATGATGGTCTCTGAAGCCAGGCTCTAACTCAGTTGTGGGTCAGTGTTTTTCTCTTATTTTCTCACTGTCTTGTGTTTCCTCCCTTAACATTGGTATTTCAATGGCTGTTCTGAAGGGACTCTTTTTCTCAGTTGGAGAAGTCTCTCTTATTCCTGTGGAAGTAACTTTATGTACAGAGTGATCAACTGGGGCGCCTGGGTGGCTCAGTCGGTTGAGCGGCCGACTTCGGCTCAGGTCATGATCTCGCGGTCCGTGAGTTCGAGCCCCGCGTCAGGCTCTGTGCTGACAGCTTGGAGCCTGGAGCCTGTTTCGGATTCTGTGTCTCCTTCTCTCTCTGACCCTCCCCCATTCGTGCTCTGTCTCTCTCTGTCCCAAAAATAAAAATAAAAAACTTAAAAAAAAAAAAGAGTGATCAACTACTTCTCCTGATATTGCTATAAATTTTCATTAATTCTTAGCTTTGTAATATTGAATAATTCTTCGCAGATGGAAGGTACTTATATCAGACTGGGTATTTAAATACATCTTAACTGAAGTTTTTATTGCTTTTAACTGGAAAAGGTCAAGGGTTAGTTGGCTAAGAAGGATTAATCCTTTTAATTATAATAGAATATCTTCTGTGATTTTTTTTGTTTGTTTGTTTTGTTTTTGCGTTGTTACAAAGCCATGGAGCTCGAATTGTATTTAACCTGAGTGTGAAGAGCCACATGTGCTTTGGCACCAGGAGGGAAAGGACAACTTGTATAATAGATATTTATTGTTTTTGCTACCTAGTATGTATGGGTTCTTCTATCCTTTTCCTATTACAGTCCACGAATCTTGCCCTTTCCCTAACCCCATTCTTGATTGCCAATTATATCAGGTTTATGAGTTCTACGGTTGGCTTTTAATGTAATTTGAGTCAGTGAGGGATAGACCTGAGACTTTGACTAGACTTACTGAGGATGAGGCACCCACTCTCTCTTCCGGGGTGGTTAAGCTGATAGGATCTAAGTCCGAGCTACTGAAAATTGCTATTAGAGACAGCATCCCTTGTAATAAAGGCAATGCAGAGGAGAGCAAAGCTAGTTTAAAAAAAAAATGAAAAGGGCCTTAGTCCTCATGATATTATTTGAGCACTCAATCCAACTATGACTGAAGCTGAAATTTTTCCTTGCATGTTTGGTGTGTAAACCAGCATATTTTCATTATTTAAGCTGATTTGAGTCCTATATCTCTGTTTCAATCGGAATTCCAGGCTAATACCATATACCTACAACACCCAGAATTTCACTGGGGATCCACGTTCTCTTTAAGGTCCTGCTGTGGAATGTTGACCACGGTCTTCAGAGTGTTTGCCCTGCCTGCTCGCTTAATACTCTCGGGGAGAGGGACCTGGACTTCCTCACTACCTCCTGATAATTTGCAGTCATAAAAGTCAAATTATCAATAGTAGTACCGATAAAAGTATTTTGGAAAATAGAATTTCATTGTCTCAGTGGGGCCCAGAACCTGGTTAATGAATATTCTTCTTGTGTTTTTCCCATGAACAGAATTAGAATAGGCACCTATATCTGTGTTCAGTTAATTTAAATTTAATAACAGTCTAGCACAGTCGTGTGTAAAGGTGCTTAGATATTCCTTTTGTTTTTCTGTGTTATTATAACCCTTTGTTTTTGAATCATCTGTGAGTTAAACATTCTTTCCCGTCAATCTTTGATAAAAATAGACTATTTCAAAGCAAGTATTATAGCATCCTGCAGCAGGGCACTATAGACTGCCTGTTAAGATTGATATTATGCAAAATAGGCAATATGCAATATTTTGGGGACTTGGCTAATCAGTTCTTTTTTTTATTAACAATTTTTTTTAACATTTATTTATTTTTGAGAGACAGAGAGAGACGGAGCATGAGCAGGGGAGGGGCAGAGAGAGAGGGAGACAAAGAATCCGAAGCAGGCTCCAGGCTCTGAGCTGTCAGCACAGAGCCCGACGTGGCGTCGAACTCACAAACTGCGAGATCATGACCTGAGCTGAAGTTGGACGCTTAACCGACTGAGCCACCCAGGTGCCCCTTGGCTAATCAGTTCTGAATTCAGGAGAATATAAATAATGATTATGTTAAATGCTTTTTTAAATCAAAGTACACTACGTCTTTGACATTATCCAGATCAAGCAGTGTAATAACCTTAAAGCAAATGGAAATATTGTCAGTTTGGCACCCTTTTTTCTTAACGAACGTATGTTAGGTCTCAGAAATCTCCATTTCATTTTCCATGTGAATGTGACCTTATTTGGAAATTGGATCTTAGCAGTTGTAATCAAGATAAAATAAGTCATTAGAGTGAGCCCTAATCCAGTATAATCAGTGTCCTTATTATAAAAGGAGAAGAGACATACAGCCACACAGAAAGAATGCTACATGTCAGCGTCGGCGGAGATTTTGTGATGTGTCTACAATCATAGGAATGCCAAGGATTGCCGGTAACGTCAGAAACAAAGAGAAAGACATGGAACAGATCCCTCTCCCTCCCCCAAGCCTTTAGAGAGAGCATGGCTGTGTCAAAACCTTGACTGAGAGCTTCTTGCTTCTAGAGCTATGAGAGAAAAAATTTCTATGCTTTTAGGCCACTTAGTTCGGGATACTTTGTTATGGCAGCCCTTGAAAACTAATACGTGTAGGCATGCGTGTAAGTGTCCAGAATTCACTTGTACCCCTTTTTGACATTAGGCCAATATATGCTCATCTTAATTCCTTTGGTGATGTTTTAATTCTCCAAAGATTAGTGAAGATGGATTAATGACATTTTCACGATATTTTAATCCTCCAGGATACAGTTTCTCTGGGTGTGTACACATTTCAAGTACTTAGATCTTCATTGCTCCACTGTTTACTCATTTAAAACTATCTATGGATCACTAATTATGCATTTGGGAATCAGATAGGCACTGGAAATACAGATATATTCTTGGACTGGAAGAATTTATGGATAAATAAGGGTTTTATTTTTCCATAACAGTTCAAATATCAGTACAATATGGAGCATTTGAGAGAGGATATGAATTTTCCCAGGAGAAAGCTTGGAGAATAGGCTTACCTGGGAAAGTTTACCATAGCTTTGAAATTGAGTTTGAATACAATATGATGTGTGGCAGTAGCCTAAGCCAAAAATAAATAAATAGGTACATAAATACCTTTATTAATTAATTAAAAATAAACTAGAGGAATTGAAAGAGCATTAGATAGCTTGGAGGTAAGAGAGAGCAAGAAGCCTTCTGGGAATTTAGATAAGTAGATATGTTTGGAATGCAGGGTCAAAGTCAGGGAAGAGAGGTTGCTGGAGAATGTGTTCAGAAGTAGTTCATGGTAGATCTTGGATTTCTTCCTGAAGGTCCGACGCAGCCATTAAAATGACTGTCAGCCTCTCCAAACTTGAATACTAAGTCAAATCTTTCAAAGGAAACAAATGACAATGAAAAACCAAAACAACTTTTTGTTCATCTCCAGTTTTGTTGTAACTTCAGTTATGCATAAACATAAAAGTTTTGTGCATATAATTCATATCCAATGAAAATATACTTATAAACGGAATACCAAAACCCCATAAAACTCCTCTATTTCAAATTAGAAATATCGTTATGTGAAAAATAAATGATTTTCTGAAGCTAAACTGCACCTGCTATAATTTTTTTTTAAAATTTTGAATTAGTGTTTTTATGTGAGTAATGTTTCTTATCCTGTCCATGTGGCATTGGTAAAATCAGTATTCTCTTATGAACCTTTGGATGGAAATTTGGATGCAATCTCCCCTCTGAGATTTTCCGGTTTACCGAAAGTCAAGAGCATATTTAGCAATTTAATACAGTTTCATGAAAATCTATGACAGAAGTACCCTTCTTTTATATTAAAAGATTCATAATGGGACAAGAAGGAATAAAAGCTAACACTATCCAAGGCAGAGTCTTGGTATTTTATAGGAGGGTGTAGAAAAACCTAATAATGCAACCAGCATCATAGCTTTTTTTTTCCCAATTAAATGCTTTCAAGCCTGTAGTCAAACTAGTAGACAAGCATTATTAGCTCTATGGTAGGTTTATCACCATTTCCAGTGCCAGTTTTTTCTCTCTGAGCCACTGCGAAGCATTCACCGTCACATCCTTTCTGAAACCTTTTGCTTCCTCTTAGCACAAATGTGATTTTTTTTCACCTATGATAGTAAAAAGTGTGCTTCTTAGAGCTAACAATAACACAAATTCAAGTACAAAAAAGCCTTAGAATTGCTTAATACTTACTGTTTTCTAAATCTTTTAATGTTTGTTTATTTTTGAGAGAGAGAGAGAGAGAGAGAGAGAGAGAGAGAGAGAGAGAGAGAGTATGTGAGTAGGGGAAGGGCAGAGGGAGAGGGAGACACAGAATCTGAAGCAGGCTCCAGGCTCTGAGCTCTCAGCACAGAGCCTGATGCGGGGCTCGAACTCAGAAGTGGTGAGATCATGACCTGAGCCAAAGTTGAATGCTTAACCAACTGAGCCACCTAGGAGCCCCAAAATTGTTTAGTAAATATTAATTATAACTTAAAATATGTTTATACTAAATGTATACTGTAACACGACATTATGAGTTTTGTTAAAGATATTGTTTGTCAGTTGATCCTGTTTGGAAAAATATTGTGTTGCAGCATTTTAAACAAGAGATTTTAAAGTAGCATTTTAAACTGGTCTTGCAGGTTTGTTATCAAGTTTGTTCTCTTCTTTACAGTTTGAAGATTATCCACGTGGATAAAGACAGTAAAATAGGAGCAAAACGGGAGTATTTTTTCTTTTAGCAATTATATATTCATTCACTTATATAGCAATTACTCAGGCATTCTGACAATTACTGACGTTCTAGTGTTGGGCTAAAAATACCAGTGGTGAGGTAAAAATTCCTGAAGTTTAAGTTTTTATAGGTAATGAGTCAATCACTTTTAGGGCTGAGCTTGACTATTATATTTGGAGAGCAGAATTAACATACTTATATAATAAGTTATATAAGTTTTCACTGTAAAGAAGTGCACTGTCCTATATAATAACTACTAGCCACATGGAGCTATTTAATTTTAAATTAATTAAAGTAAAGTAAACATTAAAATGCAGCTCCTCAGTTATACAAGCCACATTTCAAATGCTTAATAGCCACATGTGGGTAGTGGCTATTGTACTGGATAGAAGTGATATCATAGACTTGATAAAGCATTGTGAAGTTATAACTGGAAAAAATGCTTACAATTCATTTTAGTTGATGCTAAAGATGAATTTTACTTGAAACTAAACCATGTTTTGTACTCATGGTATTCTAAAGTGCACTGTTTATACTCAGTGCTTTCTTTAATAATGGCTGTGGTTTAATAATGGCTTTAATAATGTCTGTGCTTTATTTTTTGAGACTCTGAAGAATATTATAGTTTTGATAACATAAATTGGATTTCAGATTTTTTTTGAGGTTTAGCTGTTTCAAATATACAATCTTTGCACATAGCCGTAGCTATCCAGATACCAAATCAGAAGGGATTCACATATAAAAGCATTTATGTTAGTGCAATTTTTTTGAACAGTATTAATATAATAAAATCATTACATCGTAGGAGCTGCAGTAGAAAACTCTGTTTTAGAAATTCTTCCTTAGCAAACCTCAGTGATCCAGACTTTGTAAATAACATAGGATGTTCTTGAGGCAATATTGGAACTGTGGAATTTAAAAAAAAATTCTTTTTAAAATGTAAAAGAAAATTTTGTTTCAACTCCCTTGGTCTGCTTGGAATCAGATACTTCTCAATGAACTTTATGACCCTTCATTAAATATTTATAATAAGTATAAAGATGTTCTAAAAGCCATCTGTCAATATTATGCTATGTTCACACAGAATTTCAAGGACTGTGTTTATGGTCATCACATTTATCTTGCAACATCAGTGTGTTCCTGAGGGACCTCTACTGATTCTCAAGCAGGCAGTATTTATGATCAAAACTGCATTGCTTGTAAGGTGACATGCGAGGTATAGTTTTCCTTAATTGTAAATCACTTACTGTGATTACTACAAATCACTTTACCTACTCAGTCTTGCCTTTTTCAAATACAGGCATGGCTTTGTAGCTACCAGTTTTTAGATGATGTCCCCTGGCCTGGATTTTGTCCAGTTTTATCCAGTGTTTTCATGGGCCTTGTGAAATAAGCAAATGTATATTTGTGACTCACCTAAAGGACAGAGAGGACTTCCAGGATTTCCTTTTTTTGTTTTGTTTTGTTTTGTTTTGTTTGTTTTTGAGAGAGAGAGTGCCAATGGGGAGAGGCAGAGAGAGAGAAGGGGACAGAGAATTCCAAGTGGGCTCTGCATTGGTAGTAGCAAGCCCAGTGCCGGAGTGGAACCCATGAACCCCAAGATCATGACATGAACTGAAGCCCGACGTCAACCGAGTGAGCCACGCAGGCACCCCAGGATTTCCTTTTAGTTTGCTCTGGGGATTTGTAACCAGACCGGGGAAAGGTTTCTATTGGGGAGTGTGGCTAGGACAGGTGGTGAAGGACAATTCTTATATAGATTTGGGAATAAATTGGGAATTCATGTTATTCCATTTGATTCCATTTGCAGACAGGTTAATAAATCATCCTGTGCTCCAGCAGTGAGCTACCATAGGATAGGGAGTAAAAACATTTTAATCCTTCTCCATCACTCTCCTTTCTCTTGTGTTCTGAATGCTTTAAAAATTAGAAAAGGTATGATTTAGATGTGGTGGTTAAACCAATGCATTGATCTCTTAGTCTTTGATATAAAATCAGCTTGATTTATAGTGCTCTACGTTAAACATTCATTTGATCTAACTCTTTTGGATATTTTAACTTATTCTGATTCTATTTAACTTGAATTTTGCTTATAAAGTGTTACACCGGCCCTTAGCATTCACATTGGGACCTTGAATCGGGATTTAATTTGTTCCATTTTATGTTAAATGTGGTATAATATGCTGGTTAGGTATTTTGAATCTTGAGTAACACAGTACTAAACATTAGCCAATCTGAATAAATTTTACCTCTAGAGGATTGTGTACACACTGAGAAATTGAAATGACTTCTCAACTGATCTCTAGAAAGTGGTTATGTTTTTTTTGTTTTTTTTTTTTAATTTTTTAATGTTTTATTCTTGAGAGAGAGAGAGACAGACAGAGCACGAGTGGGGGAGGTGCAGAGTGAGAGAGGGACACAGAATCTGAAGCAGGCTCTGGGCTCTGAGCTGTCAGCACACAGCCCGACGCGGGACTTGAACCCACAAGCCCTGAGATCATGACCTGAACCGAAGTTGGACGCTTTACCGACTGAGCCACCCAGGCGCCCCCTGAAAGTGATTCTGTTTTAGTGTGTTTTACATTTAGTGTGTTTTAGTGTGTGCTTTCTCTTCGTAACTGGGGGGACTCTATTGCTCGTAGTTGATGTTAGTGCCTGATATATGTGTCTGTCTCCCAGATCTTGTAGTGTCTTCACACACTTCACACTTACTACAGGGCGGTAACAAAGACGATTGAGGTTGTGACTGCAGACTAATGTAGATTGTTGGTTCTTTTATTTCCTCTATCACGTTTACTACATACCATCCTTTGGATGATGTCTCAAAAAGAAATCATACATTTTCATAGTAAACCAACTGTAGTGCACGTTGATAATTGCCTCCTTCTGAGAACAGATATCTTAGCTTTCTAAAGGAGTGAGCCCAGTTAGCGCTTTATTTTTAATTAATTAATTAACCAGTTCATTACTTTGGTGGGGGGGGGGACTCAAGTTATGTGTTGAAGTGCATAGGAAGTTTCAAGAAATATTGGTTAACATTTGAGTTTAAGGGAAGGCAGTATTTAGGGCTTGTGGAAATTTAGTGGACAGATAAGATCTAGGCTGTCTTTTAAAATAAATTTCCTGTATTGAAAAAGGTTTTACTACTATCAGCTAGTAGCAACATAATTGATTGCTGGAGGTTGTTACTGCAAGATAAGAGTCTTGTTATCTGCATTTCTGAAAAGGCTGTCTCCTGCTTCATTCCATGGTGAGCTGGGTAGCCACTCGAAGCAATTGGAGTGCACACTCCTGATGCTGTGCATTTTAATAGACTGGTTTGACTCTTCACCTTACGAACTGCAAAAACTAGGAGCTGCAAGGAGGCTCAGGTGTTAGCAAATGAAGAGAGCAGTGTCACTGTTATCACAGGCCAAATAAAAGCAAAGGTACAGATGTGCTAACTCAACATAGCAGGACCAACTTGCAGAATGACCTTGGAAATTGGTCATTTTTCAATGGCTCGTCCATATTCTCCTTCTTGCATCTGGCTGGGGTAGCAAATTTCATTCTTGGTCCAAACCGTTTTTAATTCACCAAGATTTGCCTTTAACAGTAACAGCGACTTTCCCATTCTTTGAAGCCATTCACTGGCAGGTATGCTTCCTTAGGGAATTTTCTGTGACTGAATTTTCTCTGATAGAATCACCCTTCCCTCCTCCCTCCCTCCCTCCCTTATCACATATATAGGACTCCATATAGGTGATATATCACATATATAGAACACAACGTGCCTGAATCACATATATAGAACACAACGTGCCTGACAGAACACAAACTGCTTGAGGAAACAGCCTCTGTGTCCTTCACCTGCACATTGACGATAGCACCTTACAAACAGTAAGGTGCTATCCTTCCTTCCTCCTTCTCTCTTTCTTCTGCCTCCCTCCCTCCCTATCTTTCTCTTTCATTTTAGAACTCAAAGTTGAATTAGAGGTAATCCAAGTCAACTTTTTTTTTTTTTAATTTTTTTTCAACGTTTTTTATTTATTTTTGGGACAGAGAGAGACAGAGCATGAACGGGGGAGGGGCAGAGAGAGAGGGAGACACAGAATCGGAAACAGGCTCCAGGCTCCGAGCCATCGGCCCAGAGCCTGACGCGGGGCTCGAACTCACGGAGCGCGAGATCGTGACCTGGCTGAAGTCGGACGCTTAACCGACTGCGCCACCCAGGCGCCCCCAAGTCAACTTTTTAAATTTGAGGCAACTAGGGTCCAGATCGCTTCAGCGGTGCCAGAGTTAGAACTAAATTTTTCTCATCTAGGCCTTTTTGTGCCACACATGTTCCCTTCTTATAATATACATGCTATAAAAGTATGAGCAAATGCTGTAAGTCTTAACACGTATATCCTGAGCACTTACTGTTTGTAAGGTGCTATCGTCAACGTGGAGGTTAAGGACACAGAGGCTGTTTCCTCAAGCAGTTTGTGTTCTGTCAGGTACGTTGTGTTCTATATATGTGATATGTCACATATATCAGTCCCATATATGTGATAATCCCCCCCCTTTTTTTTAATCCTAGGTGAAAAGGATTTAATCTAGGGTCACCTCTTACTTTTTTCTGTTTTTGTCTCTTTAATTTCAAGCTTACCTGGAGGCCCAGGCAGAGAGAGTGGGCAGGCAGACTCAGGGGCCAGCCACATCCATCTCAGACCCTGGCCAGAGATGATTCACAAATGCTCCACAGTTGGAAAAATCACTCTTCCCTTTAGTTTGCAAAGTATAGCATTTTTCAAAAGAGGTATTCTTTAGGAGTCTAAAGAAAAGAGAGAAACTATAAAAGCATAGAAACAAAGAAGAGCTTACCTTGACCAAGTTCTTCATCCTCATATATCTGACCATCAAGGCAGAGATGTATTTAATGAGTTTACAGGGCCCCCTCCACACCTTCCTTCTCTAAAATCCAAACCCTCAGAAAGGAACCAGAGAACTTCTTTTTTTTTTTTTTTTTCAAGTATGAAATTTATTGTCAGATTGGTTTCCATACAACACCCAGTGCTCATCCCAACGGGTGCCCTCCTCAATGCCCATCACCCACCCTCCCCTCCCGCCCACCCCCCATCAACCCTCAGTTTGTTCTCAGTTTTTAAGAGTCTCTTATGCTTTGGCTCAGGAACCAGAGAACTTCTTACCCCAGTTCCCTCCTCCTTCCAAATCATGCTCCAACAAAGGACTGGAACAGAATTTCCAACCGAAACAGTATAGAGCATTAACCTTCTAAGGGGGAAAGTAATGACTGTCCTTCTCTGGGTATTCCCTAGGATGCGAACAAGTCTTAGTCATTTCCTCGCTCTGTCAGTGATAACTGATTCGCCCAGTTTTCACAGTAGCGGCTGTTTCTGTGAAGAGTTGCAGGACATTCTGGAGCTGTCCAGAGGGGAGTGAGATGCTCCTGGCTGGGGTCAGGAGGTTGGCTGCGTGCTGACATCATCACCAGCTACCACTTCAGCTCCTTGCTTGCACCAGAAACGAATCTACTGTCTGCGTTTTCTCTATCTTACCGAATCCTCACAACACTTCTATACAAGTAGCGCTATTATTTCCATTTTGTAAACGAGAGTTAAGTGACTTCTCTGAGGTCAGTAGGTAATAGTTCTTTGATTCAGACCCATGTCTTCTCTGACCTCAAAGCCCACCCATACCTACTCTTTGCACTACTGGCCTTGCTTCTCTCGAAAAAGAGAGCATTCTAAATCTGTTGATGGGATGGGTGGAGCGTCTCATCTCTCTGCGTTGCTTGCTTAGTGCACTTGAGGACATCTGCGTGCACTGTTACAACAGCTTGCTTCCTTTTAGGAGGAAGAAAGAGGCCAACTATGTAATTTCTCAATTTTGGCTTATTGTGCCTTTAAGCACAATTTTTCTACAGTGCTCAGTGAAGAGGAAATCCAAATAGCGTACTTAACAATCGCCTTTAGGGGCGGCTGGGTGGCTCAGTCGGTTAAGTGTCCGACTTCGGCTCAGGTCGTGATCTCATGGTTCATGGGTTCAAGCCCCGTGTCGGGCTCTGTGCTGACAGTTCGGAGCCTGGAGCCGGCTTCGGATCCTGTGTCTCCCTCTCTCTCTGCCCCTCCCCCACTTGTGCTCTCTCTGTCTCTAAAATAAATAAACATTACAAAATTAAAAGAAAACAATTGCTTTTAGAGATTTTCCTCCTTTCACTGCCAGAGATTTATTGTATTGAAAATTTGGTATAAGAAAATGCTTTTCTGTACATACAAGTGGTGATGTTACTATATGCATATTATACTTCAATTTTTTAAAAGTAGAATAAAAGCTAATTTTAGATAATGACAAGCACTGTTAAGAGAACAGGGAAGTGAGATGGGGAAATGAGAGAACTTAAAAAAAATTACTTGGGAGGTTTCCCTATATTTGTTTTTGAGCATTTATTTTTTAAATGGCTTGTTGATTCAAGAAAAAATTTGCAATTATCAGATCTTCAGCTTGAGTATACAGAATATAAAAGGAAAGCCCAATTTTAAATGCTCTTCTTTCACACACATCTCTGCCTTCAGAATTAGCGATGTATAATCCCAAGAACATGCCTACAACTTGCTAATGATAGCTATAACAACAGTGCACAGATGATGTAGCCCACACTTGTATCTGAAGTTGGTGCTTCGGGGAGGGGAATTATCTCGGGACTGAAAATTGATGCAGTTGAGGAAACAAATGGCAAGTTAGCGGGTAAGCAACATGTCCTACCGACAAAAAGAAAACCCATCCACATCAATAAGGGGAAGAAAAGAAAATGAATTCATTACTCAGTGAACACAGCTGAGTATCCGCAGATAGGTAGCCTACCAGAACCAGGAAGTCAGGGTGACATTTCCTACAAATTACACAGCAAAGTAGGGGAAAATACAAAGATTTCTCTGATTCTCTCTGTTACATCTCAAGAGAGGCTCCCAGATTAACTCTGGAAGTAAATTGACTTTTCAAGGGGGATTGAGGTCCCAACCTTGGCAACATGTTTGCATTGTAAAACTAGAGGTTGGATTTATCTAATCCCTGGAGAGATCCATTTTTATTCCCTAGATTAGAGCAAGGACTCAAGTCTCCTTTAGTTTTCAAGGACAGCTTTTCAAGAGGGGGTGAGAAGGCAGCTGCCTCCTTTCCCTTAATAACCAAAGAAAATTCTTCATTTTCCTTCTCCTCCTTGTCTCATCTTCCCCCTCCTATTCTCCCTTCTCCTCCTCTTCTGTTTCTTCTCTTTCTCTTTACTCTCCTTCTTAAGTTTGTCTTTACAATATGAGGGATGAACCTTTTCTTTTCTGGCCTATGACCCATCCCTTGGACTAGAGTCCAACTGAAATGAGGGTTGGCACGGATATTTTTAATTTAAGCTCTTCATGATGGCATTATACATCCAGCGGCAGCTAGAAAATGCACCCTTTTAATATTTGTGGGTTAATTCAGCCATTGTAGCAGTCAGTGAAAGCATAGACATTAACACTTTATTATTTACTTAAAAATTTTTTTGATGTTTGCTTATTTTTGAGAGAGAGAGAGAGAGAGAGAGCGAGAGAGAATGAGTAGGGGAGAGGCAGAGAGACTGGGAGACACAGAATCCGAAGCAGGATCCAGGCTTGGAGCTGTCAGCACAGAGCCCGATGCGGGGCTCGAACTCACAAGCCGTGAGATCATGACCTGAGCTGAAGTCAGACACTCAACCACCTGAGCCACCCGGGTGCCCCTAGGCGTTAACACTTTAAATGGAGTTGCAGTGTCTGACAACCTCAAGTTTTCTGAATTTATCACAGTATGAGAAGGGGCAAGTAGCTCTGAGAAGTAAGATACAGGCCACATCTCTCACTTTATTGGAGCCCAGTTAGCTTTCAGTCTGTTTTGTCATCCGGTTACTTAACCTATAGCAAATTAGATATAATATGTTGCAACGCACCATGATAGGGGGAGCTGTTTCTAATAACAGCAAGTGTGACTCTGGAAAGCCTATGTCAGGGGAGCTATCATGGAAATGACCTATAATCTGGAAGACAGGAATTCTGATGGTAGGAACATTAAAACATGAACATCATGTGGACATAATACATACAGTGTTAGGTAAGTACTAGATGCTTAATTCACATTTTCTTTTTTTCCCCCTCTGAAAACATTATTATATTACATTGCAGCACAAAAATCAGTGCTCATAATGTTGCCTTGAGTTTTGAGAGAAGTTTTATGATCAGGGTATGCTATACAAAGTAGCAGAGCAGCATCTGAGTATCTCATAAGCTCATTTTAACCTGAAATGTTATCATTGAAACATAGTTTAGTATTTGAAAATAAGAACTTCAGTAATTCATAAAATTCAGACATGCTGAACAGTAATAATAGCTTCTTTTATTGAAAGCTGTTTTGGGTACTTGGCATGTATTAACACATGCTATTTATCATATTTATTCTGAATCAGATGAAAGTCTTCTTTTCCCATCAGAGCTAGATTATATCACTCTCTACCTTGGATTATTATTAATGACTAATAGCTGATTTTTTTTATCACACTTTTTGCATAATAGAAGCTTAGTTAAATTTTATGGGTTTAATAATTAAAGCCACTGTAAAATTTCATTGGGCACTCTGTGTCCTTTCTTATAATTTATTTCTTAACAGGCCAGGGATAATATATGTATGAGATTTAGCAGAACAAATACATAAATTAGGCATGGATGGCTAGCTCAAGTTAAGTATGAGACAATATTTATTAGCCTCTGTTGGTTATAAATTATTACTTTTAGGGAAGTTTAAATATTCATACAAAAGAAAAATAAGCCTTTAAAAGAAGACTTAATTCAGATTTAAAGCTGTCAGTTCAGAACAACCTTGGTTCACAATTATGTGTCTGATGATCTAATTTTAGATGTTAGCACATTTACAATTACTGCAATCTTAATGTTCATTTTAATCTGAATTCGTTAATTTTGCATAATGTCACTAGTAGGTCAAATTATCATAACAATAATCTACATTCCCTAAAATCTATGACACAGGGAACCAAAGGTAATTCTAACATTGACTGTTCAGATTCACAACCTATTTATGCTTCTATGTGGTCAGGGAAACCTCAACTATTGAGTGGCTGCTGTTTCAGTAGATTATTTTTAAGTCAGCTGTTTGCAATTTAAATAGCAATTACCTACTCAGATGACATGGTAACTCACTAGGTTTCCAGGCTACTTTACAAAAGCCAATTATCTAAATTATCTAAATAAGCCTGGGACTATATTCAACTAAAATTTTGACTTCAAGAAGTAGGGGTGAGGAGGAGCATAATGCTTTTGTTTGGTATTTTTTTAGATTTTTGGACTAGATCAATATTCGATACCAGTGAAGCTTGTCTGAGGAATGGTTTTACCTTTCTGCATTTTGTCCTCATCTATCATATAAGTCCAAGTACTTCTTTTATTTTTTTTACATTTATTTATTTTTGAGAGAGAGAGAGCACAAGTGAGGGAGGGGCAGAGAGAGAAGGAGCCAAGCTCTAGGCTCTGAGCTGTCAGCAAAGAGCCCGACGCGGGGCTCGAACCCATGAACCGTGAGATCATGACCTGAGTTGAAGTCAGACGCTCAACCCACTGAGCCACCCAGGTCCCCCCGAGTCCTAGTGCTTCTGGTCTTCAGCCTTTAGGTGGCTAGTCATCATAGATGTTTGGAACTGTGATTCTGAGTTCAGTTAGACCTAGGTTTAAATTCTGGTTCTACCTCTTGGTGATGTGTGCTTCGACAAATTACTTACTCTCCCTTTGTCTGAGTTTTCTCACCTATAAAATGAAGATAATAATTGTACCTATTTCCCAGGGTTGTCAAGAGGATTCAGTGGAGGAACTCATTTGGAAATGTGCCTCGCACATGCTAAGTATGTGATAATTGTTACCATTATAGTGCCCTAAGTCCTTTACTATGGTATTCTGCCAAATCTTTTCAACTTTACAAATTGCTTCTCATTCTAAATGATCTTAATCTACCTTTTGTTTCCTGCCAAATAAAATTATTCATTCTTTCAGTATAATGGATAGAGTTCATGTAGATCTTAGAAGGAAAGCAATTTAATTATATTAATTTTTACTAAGCTATGAGTCACTAGGAGCTATAACCCTTCAAGAATTATTTGTGTTTTAAGAAGAGATTTCTTGTTTTCTTCAATATAATTAATTGTTGAAGATGGAGTCAAGGAGATAAATTGAAGTAAAGGCTGTAGACGGTATAGTGAAAAGGTACTTTTGTGGTATATTGCCCTTCAGGCTGCTTGGCATTGCTTAGAAGCTTATCAGAAATTTCGGTAATCAGAAAATTAAACCTTTTGTCATATTTGTTTCTTTATTCCTTTTAAAGTATACATTCTTCAAAAACTGTGACTTCTTTGCCAGGTGCAATGAGATGTACCATGGAGGGAAGGGTTGTGAGAGTAGGATGTGAGAAACAGTGATGGCTGATTTTATGTAGTCACGTGTAAGTAGGGACTGACTTTATTCTCAAGGTTAGAGAAATAAACATACTAATTCACTTAATGCTGGGTTTTGACGTACAGGTAGATTTGTAGCAGCTCCTTTGGGAATTCCCTAGGTAGGAAATAGTCCATTTTAGGAAAAAAAAAATACCAATTATTTGGAGATTGACTTTGTTCCTTAACAGTGAAAAACATTATGGGGTCTTTACAGTTGGGTTTCAGTGAAAAAACAAATATCCAGGAAATAGTTGATTTTCTCATAAAGACCATTTTATTGATGAGTAGGGAACTTGGCATGTCTCTGACTTCCACTTTTGGCAGGATAAGTTTTGAAGGAAAGCCTGGTAGGAACAAAAAGAAGCCAGGTAGTACATTGCCACAAGTTCTCAATTCAGTACAGTGGACATTGTGGTTGTCGTATTTGCCCCAGGGACATAGATGAAGGTGTCAGCCTTGCTTTTCAGATACTTAATGAAAATTTCAACTGTCTACAGATAGCATTTTCCATAGCAGAGCCAAGAAATCCTAAGCAGAATAGGGTATAGTAGAATGGCACTTTCTGGTTACAGAAAGCTTTTACATCTATCATTTCACTTAATTTTCAAAAATAATCCTTGAAAATAGATAGAATGGATAGTTTTATCTCTAAATTACAAACATGGAAAATAAGATTGCTCAAAGTTCTAGTTTCTCCGTAGCAGAATCAAGGAATAAAACACAGACCTTCTCTAGTCCCTGTGATTCTTTCTATTATATTATTTTTATATAAAGACAATGAAACAAAGCAATGCCTAGACTTCACTGGCAAATTCTAACAAACATTTAAAGAAGAATTAATACCAATACTTACAAGCTCTCGTGAAAGAAGATGAGGGAAAACTGAAATATTTTAGGAGGTCAGGATGATTATCTTGATAGGAAAACCAGACAAAGACATAACAATAAAAGTTCAGATTAATATCCCTTACGAATATAGATGCAAAATCATTAGCAAAATACTGGTAAACTGAACATGGCAACATATAAAAATGATTATATACCATGTCCAAGTAAAATTTATCCCAGGAATGTAGGGTTTAACATCTGAAAATCGATGTAATACACCCAGTTAATGGAATAAAAGATGAAAACTTCATAATCATTTTTATAAATGCAGAGAAAGCATTTGACAACCCTACATCCTTTCCTGTTAGAGATATTCAGCAAGCTAACAATAGAAAGGCATCTTCCTCAACCTGGTAAAGGGAATCTTGCAAAAACCCACAGCTAATGTCATAACTAGGGTGAAAGAGTGCCTGACTTCCCCCTAATTTCAGGAATAACTCAAGCATATCTGCCCCTACTATTATTCAACATCGTTCAGGAAATTCTTACTAGGGCAATTATCTAAGAAAAAGATACAGTAGACACTCAAATTGGGAAAGAAAAAAGTAAAAGTATCTCTATTCTCAGATGATATGATCTTCTCTATAGAAAAACCTCAAGGAATCCACACAAAGTTACAACTAACAAACCACTTTATCAAGGTTGCAAGATAGAAGATCACTGTATGAAATTACATACGTTATATATGAACATTATATATATACATTATACATATTATATACACATTATATATGAACAGTCCAAAAATGAAATAAAAAAATTCCACTAATTACAGCATCAAAATAAATAATAAACTTAGGAAAAAGTATAACCAAACAAGTAAAAGACTTGCATATAGAAAACTATAAAGCATTATTGAAAGAAATGAAAGGCCTAAATAATGGAAAGGTGTCTGTGTTAATGGATTGCAAAACTTAATATCTTTAAGATGGCAATACTATGCAAAGTGGCTTACAAAATCAATGTCATCAGAATTCCCCCTGCTTTTTGGGAAGACAGTGACAAGCTCATGCTAAAATTCATGAAGCACAAGGGACCTCAGGATCTAAAATGCTTTTGAAATGTGAAGGGTTCACATTTCTTTATTTAAAAACTTATTACAAAGCCATAGTAACCAAGACAATATGGTTCTGGCATAAGAATGGGCATATAGACCCATGGAATAAAATAGAGCATCCAGAAACAACTCTTACATTTATGGTGGATTGATTTTTGACAAAGGTACCGAGATAATTCAATGGGGAAAGAATAGTCTTTTTTCAGTGATTAGCATGTGCATTGTAAAAGAATGAGTTTGAACCCCCACCTCACACCCTATAAACAAATTAACTTGAAATGGATGTTAGATTGAAATGTTAAGAGCTAAGCCAATAAAATTCTTCAAGGAAACATGGTATATGATTACATTTGTGTCCAGAAATGTCCAGAACAGGCAAATCTATGGAGACAAGAAGTAAATTAGTAGTTGCCTAGGATGGAGGAGGGATGAGTACAAAGTTTTTTTAGGAGGTGATGAAATGAACTAAAATTGATTTGTGGTGATGATTGTACAACTCTGTGAAATCCACTGTAAAATCTACTGGATTATACACTCTAAAGGGGTAAATTTTATAATACATGGATGGTATCTCAATAAAATAGGTAAAAATGAAGACAGTGGTGTCCCTTCATCTTCTATATCGTGTACTTCAGCCTGTGATTTTTTTCCCCTTAATTTTCTCCAATATTGTGCCTAGATGAGATCGATTACTACTTCTGCTTTTACTGAAATTTTCAGGTAGATTTGGCTACAACAGGTATTTCTCAAAAGAGAGTCTTATATGGAAGCTGCCTTTCCTTTGAAAAAATTTTAATGTTTATTTATTCTTGAGAGAGAGAGAGAGCAAGCAGGGGAGGGCCAGAGAGAGGGAGACGCAGAATTCAAAGCAGGCTCTGGGCTCTGAGCCATCAGCACAGAGCCGGATGCGGGGCTTGAACTCACGAACCGTGAGATCATGACCTGAGCCGAAGTCAGACGCTTAACCCACGGAGCCAGCCAGGTGCCCCGAAGCTGCCTTTCCTTTGGAACATGATACAATTATTCTAAAAAATAGTTGAAGATATTTGATCAAAGATTTAATTTTGGAGCTGGGAGAAGGATGATTTACGTTTTGTGGCACGTTTTTCTACTTCATTTCTTAAAATAGAGCCAATCAAACACATTTCCCCTAATAGCCATTTACTAACTTGCAAATACAATGACTAATTTCATGAACCACACTAATTGCTACCCTTTCTGCACTTCTGTGCCTCCCCCAACCCCAGAATTTGTCAGTTAGCATATATGGGCTTGTATAGACTTAAATATGCATAGGTATATTTACTTATCTGTAATATTTATTTTGTATATATCCTATATTTTCAAATACACATTAAAATTTTAAGTCTGTAGAAGACAGAACTTTAAAAAAAATTTTTTTAATGTGTATTTATTTTTGAGACAGAAAGAGTGTGAACATGGGAGGGGCAGAGAGAGGGGGAGACACAGAAACTGAAGCAGGCTCCAGGCTCTGAGCTGTTAGCACAGAGCCCGATGCAGGGCTCAAACTCATGAACCGCAAGATCATGACCTGAGCTGAAGTCAGACGCTCAACCAACTGAGCCACCCAGGAGCCCCTGTAAGAAGACAGAACTTTTTAAATTTCTCAGACACCTAACACGGATCTCTACAAATGAGCTAACCAGTAAGTGTTTCAGTTAGTTGTTAAGCCAGTCTCCACACCAGGGATGAGGTGTATTTATCCCTGTGAATGGCCCTTTTGATAATTCAGAAAATAATAGAATGGATAAAATTAAGGATGCTCTCTACCCTCTTACGAGGTTCATCATTTAGTAGCTAGAGTTTTTTATCCTCAAAAAGGGTAACTCTTTGCAAAGTACGTTTGGCCTAGAAGACTTTGACTTCCTGGAATTCTAAATAAAGTTCAAAATATAAATTTTTCTTCCCATAAATATTTAAAAGTGAAAATCAAATGCAGACAATACTTCATGTTGTATACGTTCCTATACATAATGCAAGGTGTAATGTGGCAATAAGATGGAATTTTCGATAAATGACCAAACATTCCAACAAGCATCGTTTGTGGCAGGTTTTTGGCCGTCAGCACTCTTTTTTCACTAATGACGATACTGTGAAAGAATTTTTTAGTTTTTCTCTTGTAATTTCTATGAAAGCCAGTGTGCAAGTTAAATGAGCATGCAATCTTAGTCCTTTTTAATCATATCTGGTTTGCAACCAAAATTCTATTACTCAAGTCAGTCAACTACTTTATTCTAGGCTTAGCTCAGAATCACGTTAGGGTGCTTCCAAAATTATATCTACTGTCAAAGTAGGGAGACATGCTACCAATAACAGTTTTTTAAAATGGATTTTGAGCTCCGTGCCACAACAAATGCTTCTCTTGATTCACTGCCAGGTACATGCTCAGCACTTAGTTAAATTAGTTAAATGTTGCTTGAGTGACGGAGTGAGTATCATGTGTGTGTTACTTTGTACTACTTTGGAAAGAATAATACTCATTTAACAATATCTGTATATGTTTCTCAAAAATAAATTATTTCACATTCACCATATGCACATACTGATTCTGTGCTTGCTGTTTGAACCCTTGTTTTTTTTCTGCTCATGAAATGGCTTTCCACCTGTTTATGCTGCCATATGTTCTATTGATTTATCTCCTTCTGCCTAATCATGAAAACAAAAGTATAAATAGTATAAATAATAACTAAAAAACTTGTTCTTATACCTTGTAGAGCTGATGCCTTCAGCTTGTTCTAAATGTCTGCAAAGTGAACATCATTGGGACTAAAGATTTGAATGCATTTGATTAGTTTAAGTAATTAGCATCTGGATCCTTCCCTATTTTATTGTGGTTTCCTGCACTCTTACCGCAGTGGCTGCTGTTGTGGTAATTAGGGCTGACCTTCACAGAGACAGAGTTAAAAGATACTGCTGAAAGTCTGTAATTTTCTAGAATCATTTATCATGTTCTTGCCCTCCCCATTTAATAAACTGGTGGCATTTCTCATTTTTAAAAAGTGTTTATTTCTTTTAGTGTCTTTCAAAACTTGTTATTTATTGTTTTGCCTATCTTTTCCTTTAGCCTCTTATTCCACGAAAAATAGACACATTTGCTGAAAAGGAAGAAAATAGAATGGATTTATGTGTCTTTCAAAATTTTCTAGGGCTCTTCTTCGACAGACTCAAATGTTTAATTAACAGTTCATTTTTCTTTTTGCCACTGAAATTTACGAGGGATGTCTGGAACGAACATCACCTCTTCACCAGCCTGCATTGGTGGGACTCAGCTTAAAGGATCTGTCCTTCCTTTGGGTCCCAAGAGCTCTTTTGGTTTTTTAAACATTTTGCCTTATTACAGTTATATGAGTGCAGTTCTTAGTTGTCCTAAATAATTAAAAAATGACAATGACTATTGATTAAGCATTTCCTTAGAGCCAGAAACGTTGTATATAAGATCCTATTTAATTCTTAATTTTTTAAAAATGTTTTTTTTTAATTTTTTAATGTTTATTTTTAAGAGAGAGAGACAGACAGAGAGACAGAGTACAAGTAGGGGAGGGGCAGAAAGAGAGGGAGACACAGAATCTGAAGCAGGTTCCAGGCTCTGAGCTGTTGGCACAGAGCCCGATGTGGGCTCTAACCCACGAACTGTGAGATCATGACCTGAGCTGAAGTCGGACACTTAACTGACTGAGCCACCCAGGTACCCCAAGATCCTGTTTAATTCTTACAACCGCCTTGTGTTAAAAGTATTATGGTCATCTTCATTTTATCTTACACATATGTATATGACTGTATGTGTATGTATAAACCTAGATATTGTATATAAAAATTGTGTACATATAAATATCATATATAAATATTTATATATTTTATACATTTAAATGTGCATTTAGAAGTATAAATTATATATAGATATGGCATTGTTGTTTTTATAAAAATGATTTCTGTCCATAATGAAAAGTCAAGCACATTATTCTGGGCAAGATAACCTTGGGTCACATTTTTTTCTCCCAAGGAATTTTTTTCTGGGCATCTGATCTTTCACAGGAATTTTTGAAACAAGCCTGGGTTTGACTTCTTGAAGGGATTTGCTTTTTTTTTTTCACTGCTTGAGTCCCTGAAGAACTTTGTTTTTAATCTTGAAGTTTAATAAGCTTTTCCCTTGATACACTGTATGCCACTTCTATCTGAAGATTGAATTCTCTCTTTATTTCACAGAAATGTCCTGTATTATATCTTTGAATAGTTTTACATTTCCTTTGTTTCATTCTCTATTTAAGGAAAATACAGAAATGATTAGACACTCAGTTGGTATTGGACAGTAGAAGGAGCGAAGAGTAGGAACAGGTGTAATGCAGAGACTTCAAGATGACTACTGCTGAAGAGGTCAAAATGTCCAGGCAGCCCACCCAAAACACGTCCCCTGAAAACCTCCTCAATGTGTATTAGTCATCAAAGAGTCTTATTAACAGTACAAATAGAGTACTGACTTCTTTAATGGTTTTTAAAATTTGTGGGGCACCTGGGTGGCTCAGTCGGTGAGTCTGACTCTCAATTTTGGCTCAGGTCATGATCTTAAGGTCATGAGATGCAGCTCAGCAGAGAGCCTGCTTAGGATTCTCCCTCTCTCTCTCTCTTTCTCTCTCTCTCTTCCTCCCTCCCTCCCTCTGCCTCTCCCCGACCCCCTAAATAAAATTAGTATTTTGTGGTCACTTAGTGTGAATTTATTATGTGCTAAATTTTGCAAAGACATTAATATTCTAATTCAAAATCTGAAACTTTTCCCACCAACTTTTTTGAAAGTTTTAAGCTTCCTAAAAAGTTGGAAACTAGAAAAATGAATTTTTGATATCCAGGCTTACTGATTGTTAAAACTTTACTGCGTTTTTTATGACTCATCGTGAGTATTGATTTCATAAAACCATGAATCCTTTGTGTCAGAGAAGCAATAATTTACATGTAGTTAGGGTTTCTCATGTAATTAGGATCATTTTTTCCACTCTCTGGTTGACATTATAGTGTTTAAAACGTTTGTTATATATGAAAATAATTCTTTTTACTTCTTTTCTTAAAAATATCTTCTAATCTTCTTAAATATAATTTTATTTCGCTTCTAGTTCCTTTTGAATCGTAGCTAATGGGTATATTAGTACTGTGACACTAAGAGTAAAATACAGGTTTTAAAACTAATATCATAGCCTATTGCACCCTTGAGAACAATATTTTCAAACTATTTGGAGTGTTCTATGACATAGTTAATTTGCTGGAGTTTTGTTTTTGTTTGTTTTTACATGTAGAGTAGACCATTTTTTATATTTTTCCCATATGTCTGTTATGGGCTGACTTGGGCCTTCCCACCCATAATTCATATGTTGAAAACCTAACTTATAGGATCTCAGAATGAGACTATCTTTGTAAATAGGACTTTTTATTTGTTTTTAAAAAATTGTTATTTACTTATTTAAACTAAAACAAAAAAACATTCAGTCATTGCTTCTGCCTCCTTGTACACCCTGTCTCTTGTAAATACCTGTCTGTTCTCTGTATTTGTGAGCTTGATGTTTTTGTTTTAAGAGCCCCACATATAAGAGAAATGAGGTGATATTTATCTTTTTCTGACTTTTCAGTTAGCATAATGCCTTTGAGGTCCATACATGTTATCACAAATGGCAAGGTTCTGTTCTTTATTAATGGTTGAGTCATATACATATACAACATTCATCTTATATACATACATATAATATATATATATATTAATACATATTTTTGAGTGATTTCATTTTCTTCAGATAAATACTCAGAAGGGGAATTACTAGATTATATTTTAATTTTAATTCTATTTTAATTTTTTAAGGGAACTCCATATTGTTTTCCATAGTGTTTGTACCACTTTTTATTCCCACCAACAGTGCACAAGGGTTCCTTTTTCTCCACAACCTCACCAACACTTGTTATTTCTTGTCTTTTTGATAGTAGCCTTTCTAATAGATGTGAAGTGATAGCTCATTGTGGTTTTGATTTGCATTTCCCTGATGACTAGTGATGTTGAGCATCTTTTCATGTACTTGTTGGCCATCTGTATATCTTTGGGAAAATGTCTATTCAGATCCTCTGCCCATTTTCAAATCAGATTGTTTTTTGTTTTGTTTTGCTTTTAGGTTATATGAGTTCTTCATATATTTGGGATATTAACACCTGGTCAGATACATGATTTGCAAATATTTTCTCGCATTCATTAGATTGCCTTAACATTTTATTGATGGTTTATTTTGTTCTGCACAATGTTTTTAGTTTGATGTAGCCCCACTTGTTTAATTTTGCTTTTGTTGATTTGGCTTTTGGTGTGAGATTCAAAACAGCATTGCTAAGACCGATGTCAAGGAGCATACCTCCTATGTTTTCTTCTAGGAGTTTTATGGTTTCGGGTCTTAAGTTCAAGTCTTTAATCTATTTTGAGTTAATTTTCCTGTGTTGCATAAGGTGATAGTCCAGTTTTATTCCTTTGAATGTGGCTGTACTGTTTTCCCAGCACCATTTTCAAAGAGACTATCCTTTCTCCCATTCTGTATTCTTGGCTCCTTTGTCATAAATTAATTGATCGTGTATGTGTGGATGTGTTTCTGGGCTCTGTATTTTCTGTTCGATTGATTTATGTATCTGTTTTTATGCCGATACCCACTGTTTTAATTACTATAGTTTTTTAAAAGACATTTTAACATTTTATTTTGAAGGTCATTTTAAAAACAAAGTTAAAGACAATCAGAAAAAATTGCACAGACTGTACTCATTGAATAAGTAGGGTGCTTAAACGAAACTGAGGGAGATATGTTTTCTTCCCCAATTCTGGAAATGGGTTCTGTCATCCTGAAGGTTCTTATACTTACAAAAAGAAGGAATGGGAATCATGGCAATTAAAGCTGACTCATAAGTATGTAAATCTACAGGAGAAAACAATTTTTTCTGTTCTTCCTAATAAGTCAGTTTTGATCTTCAAACTGTGCATTGTTTCTGAAAAGATACGTTGCTAGAAATTCAGTGGAATTTGGCGATCTTTCTTCTCCAAGCACAGGAAGTCCCTGTGATGAAACAGGCACAGCTATCTCTCCAGGTTAGGCACGAGTTGGTAAAATCTGGCGATCCACTTTCTGTTTTGATGACTTTTCTGTATTAATCTTCTCATTGTCTACTCTCCTCTCAGTATTGTCTGTGAGACTGTGCTCAAAGTGAGGGTTTTCTGCAACCTCCGTCTGTCCTTCTAGCATCTGCTCTGGCTCCCTTCAAGACACAATCCCCAGAAACTAGTCCTGGAAAAGAAGAAGAACCATGAGTTACCCAGGAGATTTCAACAGGAAGATTCCAGAATGGAGTCCAGTCCTTGCCACTGCCCCTGCCCCTCACCCCTACCTGGGTGCGGGAGCATCTGGAGCAGTAGAGGGGCATGGTGGGACGGTCCCAAGACTGGGTGCTTGCATCAGGTCCAGAAGCTCCGTGATAGTCCCAAGAACCTAGAAGAAGGGGGAAAGGGGAAAAGGGAGCTGATTACCTGCATCCAAGATGCTTGTTCTTAAGAGCCCTTTACCGGGCCACCAACTCTTAATTAGTATAGCTTTGTAATAGAGTTTGAAACCAGGGAGCATGATGCCTCTAGCTTTGTTCTTCTTTTTCAAGACGGCTTTGGCTGTTTGCAGTCTTTTTTGGTTCCATACAATTTTAAAGATTGTTTGCTTTATTTCTGTGAAAAATGCCATTGGAATTTTGACAGAGATTGCCCTGAATTTGTGGATTACTTTGGGTGTATGGACATTTTAACAATATTAATTCTTCCAGTCCTTAAGCACAGAATATCTTTCCATTTGTGTCCTCTTCAATTTTTTTTATTAATGTCTGGTAGTTTTTCATATCTAGGCCTTTGCTTTTCTTGGTTAAATTTATTCCTAGGTATTTTATTCTTTTTGGTTGCAGTTGTAAATGGGACTGTTTTCTTAACTTATCCTTCTGATAAAGTGTAAAGAAATAAAACAGATTTTTGTGCATTGATTCTGTATGCTGCAATTTGACTGAACTTGTTTATTCTGCCAGTTTTTGGATGGAATTTTTAGGGATTTGTGTAATATCATGTCATCTGTGAATAATGAGTTTTATTTCTTTAGTTGTTGAAATTCAGTTCTACCACCTAATCCCTAAGATTTCAGTATGTATCTCCTAAGGACAAGATTCATCTACATAGTCATAATACCATTGTCACCTCCCCCAAATTTAATTTTCAAAGTATATTACCTAAAATATAATTTACATTCAAATTTCCCCAGTTGTCCCCAAAATTTTAAGTTTATTCCCCTTAGGATTCACTTGAGCCTTATATGTTATGTTTAGTTTTCACGTTTTTTAGTCACCTTTATTCTAAACAGATTCACACTATTGTTTTGAAGACCTTAACATATTTTCAGAAGTACTTTGATCGGAATTTTTCTGGCTGTTTCCTCATGAATAGGGTTAGGTTAAAGACATTTTGTTTTGTTTTGTTTTGTTAATTATCACGGATTTATTTCTTTAAGGCCAATTAAAGTGCTTTCACAGATTAGCTAAGTATATTAAAACCACAGAAGACTCTTTTTTTTCTGTCTTTCTTAAACATTTATTTTATTTTAATTACAGTATTGTTAACATACACTGTAATAGTATGTCCAGGTGTACAATATACATACATCACAGGTGCTCATCACAGCATGTGCATCCTTAATCCCCATCACCTATTTCACCCATCCCACCCACCTCCCCTCTGGTAACCATCAGTGTGTTCTCTGTAGTCTCTCTTGTCTCTGTCTCTCTGTCTTTGTCTCTCTCTCTCTGTCTCTCTGTCTCTCCTTTAGGTTAAAGGTTTTTGGCAAGAATATTGGATAGGCAATATTGTTTACCTTCTATCACACCAAGAAGTACTTAATCTGTTTATCCTATTCTTTGTAATGTTAACTGAGATCACTTGGTTAAGGTTTTGGCTGCTAGAGCTCTCCATTGAAAAGGTAACTTTTACTTGGTAATTAACAAGTTATTTGTGGGGTGATACTCTGTACTATGTGAACATACCCTGTTCTCCAACAAACTTTCACTCAGTGGATTTAATATTTATTAATGATGTTTGCCTGAATCTATAACTACATTGGCGGTGGTACAATAGCTATTTTCTAATTCTGCCTCCTAGTCTTTTAAGCGTACCTGTGACCTCATTAAGAACTATCTCTGTCTGCCCCAAATATGCTGAGCTGCTTTTTCTGTCTAGTGGATTATAATGAAATCTCTTTAATAGAAAAGACGTGAGTGTTGATAGATGTCTGACAGACACCAGGAACACAGATAAAGTGTACCTATATTAACATGTTTATCTCCCTTCAAGTAAAAAGTAAAGAAATACCCAGTTCCAAATATTAAAGCCATTCCAAAAAATAACGTGGGCCAATGCCCTAAGGACTCAGAAATTGATTTGTTGCGGGAAAATGAAGAGTATTTGAGAAAATACTGGCCTCACTTTTGTTTATGTTGTTTTTTGTTTTGTTTTGTCTCTTTTGAATAAGAAGAGAACACTGCTTCCATAAAACATGAGCAAGCTCCTTTCTCATTTACTTGCTTTGGGGTGAACCCTGGACAGTGATACTTTAATGTCTTTCCAGGTGATGTTAATGTGCAGCCAGGGTTGAGAACCTTTAGGGGAAGAAGAAGTAACTCCAGCTTGAAAGATGGGTGGGATTCGGACATGTAGAGATTGAGGGAGGTCACTCCATGTTAAGATAAGAGCATGAACAGAGGCTGACCTGATGACAAAGATTGGCTGTTCTTTTTCTTCTGTAAAACCCTTTTTCTTGGCACGTTCATGAGAAGGTAGCTTGAAAGATGATGTAATAAAATTCACTCATTTGAAAGATTGAGGCTTAAGTATTGCTGTGACTGTGTTATTCAGAGAAGAATAAGGCTCTGTTCTTGATGATGTTCTGCAGCTTATCATTTGTTACATAGCAAGCCCTGTCATGTCAGTCCTGGTAAGCCCATTCATGGAAGGACGTTACAACCTTTGCTGGGTGGCAAGATATTAAGCAAAACATGGCTTATTGAAAATAATTTCTGACATGGCAGTGATACTGTAAAAGAACAAAAAAGGGCAAACTTGGGTTTCATGTTTGTGCTTTAGCCACAGGTTTGAAAAGTGAATCTCAAGCTTGTAAATACTGGTTATGAGGCACAAGAAACAGAATGTAAATATCTTGAATGGATATTAATCAAGAGTGGTGAGTCACAGATAGCAGATGAAAAGCATAAAACCAACTGTGGCAAGGCTTCAGCTCAGAGTTAGGTTTCAATTTTGGTATCTGCTGAGAATGGCCAAATGGAAGATGAAAATGAGTAAATATTGATAATACAAACTATTGAATTTGTCTAGTGATAAATGTTTCTTGGGTTTTGTATAGATTCCTAATGTGAAAATACATATATTGTGTGAAATGCTGGAAAGAAACCCTTTGGAAATATTTTATCTTCCTCTATTATATTTTAATAAAAGAACAAGTTTTAGAGAATCAGATAAGCAGAATAGCAGACAGTATGGGATCCTAAAGCTAAAAATATTTATGTCCATATATTCCAGAATACAGAGGAAAAGTAATATCACCCAAATTTAAAACATGAGCACTATTTTCTCTTTGCATTTGAAAACATTACCTGGAATAATTATATCCATAGGAAGAGAGTTACTTTGAGTGGACCTCCAACAGAATTACAAGATGGTGACTCAGTGTTACACCCCATTCCCTGGAAAGTTCTCAGTGCCCCCATATGGGTCCTGTCATGCAGGGACTCAACAACTCATGTAGAAATAGATTTTTCTCACAATTTCCAAAGTAATGTGACATTCAAAAATAGAAATAAGAAAAAGAGAAGAAAATAAATCAGAGTCGGTAAAGTAGAAGGAATAAATGGCTAAATTCTCATTGTGTCTCTGTCACCAACCAGCTCTGACTTTGGGTAAATCATCTTACCTCTTGACTTCACTTGCAAAGTGAGCATTAAGCTAGTATTTTAATAGTTCATAAACATTTAAAGAAATAGAGTTATTTTCCCCTTGGAATGAAATCTTACTTGGAATCATAAAATGTCAAACAATTGAAAATAAAGATGTAGGAGAGAAGTCCTTTCTCCCAGCCTCCCCCATATTTCTGGAGGCATGATTACAGACATTGACACTCAAGGGTGTGGTCTGGCAGCATCAGCACCTGGTTGGTGTTGCAGAACCTCAGAAGCTAGCTAGTAAAGGGGAATCTCAAGCCCCAGCTGGACTTAGAGAATCTGAGGCTAGATTCTAATAGGTACCCCAGCAATATGTTTCACAGTAAAGTTTGAGACGTCCAGCTCTAGAGATCCCTGAAACTCCATTTGAAAACTAACACTGGACTAGTTAATGTTACCACAGGGGTTAAGCATGATTTTTTTTGCCCTCTGATATACCACACTGACCACTTCTCAGCTGGGAGCCCAGTGGGCAGAAAGAACAAGAAGTAGTGGAAGCAATGCCATTTTTAGAGTCTTGGAATCAAGAATGCAAAGGAGTATTTTATTTCACAGAGAGTCCAGTGTTCCATCTGTTCCACAACATCATTTCAAGGAGGGTCTATGTAATGGTCTTTATGTATGTTAATCTATCAGTCAAGGGCCCAGCAGAAACTTAATGACACACTCAACCAAGATGATTGACAAGCCTTTTTAAGAGTTGTGGGCAGGGTTAAGAGAACCAATGGTGAAGCACCCAGAGACTTGCAATGGTGGGAACCATTGACACTTCTAATCTTGATGGAGAAAGGAAAGGGAAAGTACCTTGGGAGAGCTTAAACTGTAGGAAGGGCCCATTATAGGAGCTCTTGCCTTAGGTGAAATGATACAACCATTGCCAAACCACATATTAGGGTGGAGCAAACCAGAAAAAGAAATAAACCACACTTTTTCTCCTTTCTTACTCACCTGCTGGTGGCCAAACCCAACTGGAAACCAGAGTGCAACTGGAAAGCCAATGGATAAAGTCCATATAACTGTCTTCTTGGGGCACAGAGTGGGGTACAGAAGGTTAGAGAGTGATTCTGAAGAGCACATTTAGAATAGCTAAAGCAGTGACTAAGATGGTTGGATTTGGCAATAGGACAACAGATAATAAAGTAGAATTTTAATGGAAAGGTTTGTTTTGTTTGAATATATATTTATACATAGATATACATGAATGAATGTATATTACACATTCATGTGTATATATACACCTATCATGTGTATAACATGAAGATATGTTAAATTATCAAGGAGACTTTTTTTAAGAAAAAGTAATAGCAGAAGGTATGCTTTAAAGAAGTATTTTTATACTTTCTTCTGCTGTGAAAAGTTTTAAAAAACGGAATGATGTTAAATTGTATTTACTTAATACATTCTCTTTGGTAGGTGCTATTAAAAACACTCAGGTACAAATCTTGGACCCCATCTTCAGGCTATGATACAGGTTAAAAGAAAAATGATAAAATACATCTAGAATATACATATGGAATGGAATGATTTATTCAGCCAGTATTTATCAAGCACCTGCTGAATACCAAACAATATCTTTGTGACTAAAGTTTACAAAAATAATGAGTTGTACATAATATGGTCCATACCCACACAGAATTTATAGTGTCGTTGGGAAGATAAATAATAGTTATAGTTCAAGGGTGATAAAAACAGAAACATAGGGTTCTTTGGGACTTTATAACAGATACACCTAATTTAAATTGGAGATCCAAAATAAGCCATCTTGAGGCATTTGAGATCTGAAATGGAGATAGGAAGTCAGCCAGGTAATGGAAGGTAGTTACCATGAAGAGCAGTTGAAGGGAGCGGTGGAGGTGAGGGTATGTATATGTGTGGGTGCTGGAGGGAAGGCCGTGTGGGGTGCTCCAGCCAGAGCAGATCATATGTTTAGAAGGCTTAGAGAGAAAAGAGACCATGACATGTTTAACAAACTGACGAGAATCTCTTGCATGTGGTGCATAAAACTAAGGAAGCGTGGTACCATAAAGCCATGTGAAGTTATTAAGATATCATGATTAGTGAATCGCTTGATCAAATGGAGGAAATTATGAATATAAAATATTGGACTTAGTGTTGCCACTTCAGGTAAAACTTGAACTTATTGTCTACTGAAATTTCTCTGAAAAATAAGGACAAAAAGGCATGTTTCTCAAAACTTTCCCTAAGTTTTTATTTTTTTCCTTTAATGTAGGAAAATAGCTGAATTGTTCTGAACTTTCTGTCATATGCTGCTATACACCAACCTAATAACTCATTTTCAAAGGAAATTTATGACAGTGTTCCTTATTAACAATCTTATGAAGATAGAAGCATATTTAATTGGTTATTGCTAAAAGTAGCATTAAAAAAGTATCATAGAATGGTTGACAATTAGCAAGTAAATTTCATGACTGTGTGTGTGCGCGTATGTATGTGTGTTTTTTGCCATTGTTGAAAATTCTTTTATTTATTTATTTTTGAGAGAGAGAGAGAGAGAGAGAGAGAGAGAGAGTGAGTGGAGGAGGGACTGAGAGAGGGAGACACAGAGTTGGAAGCAGGCTCCAGGCTCTGAGCTGTCAGCACAGAGCCTGACGTGGGGCTCAAACAAGGAACCGTGAGAACGTGACCTGAGCTGAAGCCAGACGCCCAACCGACTGAGCCACCCAGGAGCCCCCATTGTTGAAAATTCTTAATTCTCTTTATCAGTAATAGCACTTATCTTTGAGTTCCTTCATCCGCCACCTTAGGCTGTTGATGCTTCTATGTAGTCATTTTGCCTTCTGGAGAAGGTAATTTATGACCAGTATGTATTTCTCTGAATGCTAGCCAAGTGAAAATGACATACAGAGTCTTTCTTGTGCTAGAACCATCTACGCAGACACGATTATTTCATGTGCACATTTATTATCAATATCTACCATACGAGAACTATCAGAAGTGTTTGAGATCCTGCCAGTCATCTCTTCCTCTGCCTTATTTTTCCAAGTGTTTCCTTTTATCACTAGAGTAGTCCTGTAGGATTCTAACACAGGAAAATGAATAGTGCAATCAACAACACTTTATTTCTTCCACTGCCAGTATTTTCATTCTTGATGCAGGTGAGAGGTAATATATTATTCTCAGACACATGAAACTGTACATGGATGGACATGATTGAAGGAATGATTTCTTCATTGGTCTCATCTTCTTCTCTTCCTTCTTCTCCTCCTCCTCTTCTTCTTCTGCTTCTGCTTCTGCTTCTGCTTCTGCTTCTGCTTTTCCTCCTGCCTCTGCTTCTGCTTCTTCTGTTTCTCCTTCTCTTTCTTCACTATTCAGTGATTTTAACATTATATGCAAAGCTATGACAAACTAGCAAAATCTAGTTTTAGAACATTCCCATTACCCCCCAAAGGTCCCTCATGTTTACCACAATCAATTCCCAGTCCCACCCCAGCCCTGGAAACCATGAATCTGGTTTTCAGCACTACAGATTTTTCTAATCTGGGTAGTTCATATAAAGGATTTATACAGTATGTGGCCTTTTGTGCCCTGTCTCATTAGTCAGCTTCATGTTTTTGAGGTTCATCCATGTTGTGGTGAGTACTAGTGCTTTATTCCTTTTTATAGCTGAATAATATTCCATTGTATGTCTAGACCTTATTTTGTGTATCCATTCTCCAGGTGGTGGACATTTGTGTTGTTTCCACTTGTTGACTATGCTGCTGGGAACATTTGTGTACAGGTTTTTATGTAGACGTGTGTGTTCAGTTCTCTTGGGTGTATGCCTAGGAGTAGAACTGCTGGGTCATAAGTAACTCTACTTAACCATTTGGAAAACTGCCCAGCTGTTTTCCATGGTGGCTATACCATTTCACATTCCCACTAGCAATGTATGATGGTTTCAGTTTCTCCACAGAAGGAATGATTTCTTAACCAGCTTACAGCATCCTATTTTTCAAGCCTTATGGATTCAATGGCTCATTTTAAATTATTTTAACAAAGATGTTTTTCACATCACGAAGAGGACGGCAACATTTTTGTATAAGAAGTTCTGATCTTGCCAAATGTTGGATTTCTGTAATACATAGTTTATAATAGATTAGACCATTTGTTCATGGTCTCTCTTTGCTTCTCAAGATGGAATCTTGTTGGTCCGTTGGTTATTAGTTAAACATAAATGTGAAAATATAATTATAAATGTACATACACAATCTATGTAATTTACAAGTGATTTATCTCTTTCATATTGCTCCTGAAAGCTTATTTGTTTCAGAGATGTTTTCCATTTTCATTTCATTTCGTTAATTCCACAAATATTGAAGCCCTACTCTAGGTAAAGCCCCATGCTAGGCTCTGTTTTCAAAGTTTACTCTTAAACAGATCTTAATTTCAATGAGCTTTGAGTCAAGTAGGGAGCTGTGAGCAGAAATTGTAAGAGTGAATATGTTAAGTCCTGAAAGAGAGGCTTGAGCAAACCCATGATGCTTCTGAGGTAGGGAAGGTTATTTCTATCTGAGAAGGCAGTCTTGGAAGTCAGGAATAATTTCCTAATGGAAATGACATTTGGAAAGCATCTCTCAGAAAGGATAGGACTGAGCCATGGGAGGATTGGAGAAAAGCACATTTTTATCTGTAAATAAAGTATTAGCGTAGAATATGTGCTTGGGGCAGAGTGGCTCGGTTTTGGCAGGAGCACAGTGTAAGGAAGCAAAGTGTGGAGTCAGATTGGATCTTGAGAAGGCTTGGAATGGTGCCTAGATCACGTAGTTTGCAACAGGCAAATGACCAAAAACTTACTATTCAACAGAAATAACAGAGATACATTTCTTAGAATCTGATAATGCTCTGGGGATTATTTATTTATGTACTATTTATTTTACAACAAAGAAAGAACTGCAGTGTGGCAGTGGCTAACTTTACATGCACTGACTTTTCACTCTGTTTTTCTCTTTCATAGTAACTTACTTTCTTACCTCTGTATGCTGTATAAAATTTTTTCGATTACATCATTATTTCTTAAGTTTGTGCAGTAAGAAAAAATCATCTGGGATGATCGTAAAAAAGTAGCATACTACAATTTCTATAAATATTTCAAGTCCTGTTCCATAGACAGAATATTGTTTTAGATTTACCTCCTTTTTGTTCACCATGTGTTTTTCCATTGTAGACCATTCTTCTGGGTTTGTTTTCCATTTTTTTTCTTTTTTCAATAATTACATTTTTGTATGTGTTTTAGTTTACTCTTCCTAAACAGTAGACTGTGAGATAACAATGAGATAAACAATGTTTATCTCTTTAGCATTTTTATTTATTTTTTTCCTTTTTTTTTTTTTAAATATATGAAATTTATTGTCAAATTGGTTTCCATACAACACCCAGTGCTCATCCCAAAAGCTGCCCTCCTCAATACCCATCACCCACCCTCCCCTCCCTCCCACCCCCCCATCAACCCTCAGTTTGTTCTCAGTTTTTAAGAGTCTCTTATGCTTTGGCTCTCTCCCACTCTAACCTCTTTTTTCTAACCTCCCCCATGGGTTTCTGTTAAGTTTCTCAGGATCCACATAAGAGTGAAAACATATGGTATCTGTCTTTCTCTGTATGGCTTATTTCACTTAGCATAACACTCTCCAGTTCCATCCACATTACTACAAAGGGCCATATTTCATTCTTTCTCATTGCCATGTAGTACTCCATTGTGTATATAAACCACAATTTCTTTATCCATTCATCAGTTGATGGACATTTAGGCTCTTTCCATAATTTGGCTATTGTTGAGAGTGCTGCTATAAACATTGGGGTACAAGTGACCCTATCTTTAGCATTTTTATTTATTTATTTTTTATTTTTTCTATTTTTTAATTAAAAAAAAATTTTTTTAACGTTTATTTATTTTTGAGACAGAGAGAGACAGAGCATGAACGGGGGAGGGGCAGAGAGAGAGGGAGACACAGAATCGGAAGCAGGCTCCAGGCTCTGAGCCATCAGCCCAGAGCCCGACGCGGGGCTTGAACTCACGGACCATGAGATCGTGACCTGAGCTGAAGTCGGACGCTTAACCGACTGAGCCACCCAGGCGCCCCTCTTTAGCATTTTTAAAATGTAGCTTCTTCTGAGTGCACCATTGCAGGATGACAGTATTATTTCTCAGCCCATTTAAAATATTACTTTATTGACTCTGACTCCTGTTATGGCTGTCTGCTGTCAGTCTTTCGTTTGCAGGTGATCTTTTCTCTCTGTCTACTCTTAGGATCTTTGTCATAGCTAAATCTCGGGCAGGCTCATTACAAGTGTCTAGTATTGGATTTCCTTGTATTTATATTTCTCAGTGGATACTGTGCTTGGTGGTGTGGATTGATAGTTTCCATTCATTCGGGAAGATTCACAAGCTCCAGAGCTTCAAATATTAACCTTTCCTTCATTTTCCCTGTTCTTTGCCTCAGGTACTCTGGTTAGAGTTAGGCTACATTTTTTCATTATTTTTTCTTACATATCACTTGATTTGTCTTCCATATTTCCCACATTTTTATCTCTTTGTGTGACATTTCACAGTATTTTCAGATCTGTACTCTGATTGTAGTTCATCAATTTTTTTTTGTTGTTGTTGTTGGTGGCATCTTAATACTTTTTAACCCATCTACCCTTTCATTTTGTTTAAATTTCAACGCTTATATTTTTAATTTATAAATTTCTATCCACCCCCCCCCCCCCCCCTTTTGAATGTTCCTAAGTCAGTTTTGGTCACTTCTCACTGTTTGTGTGCTTGTGATGCTATCCTTTATTTCTGTAAGCATTCCATACCTGTTTTGTAGCTCTCAGTCTGAGACCTGATCTGAGTATCTGATGTCCTTGGTGGTCTAAATCTACTTTTTGTTTCTTCCACGTCTCATTTCTAGTGGTTAGTTTCCCTGTAAGTTTTGGGATTGTTGCCCGTTGTCTTCTGTTTGACATTATTTTATTGTCAGGAAAATCTTGGAACCTAAATTCAGTGGGTGTTCCACATGAGAGAAGGTTCGTGTGTTTCCACGGGGACTGTGGGGGCATTGCAGACCTGGGACCACTTGAACCCCTTTGAGGGTCTCTGGTACAATCCAAACATATCAGGTTTAGCTCTGCATCCCTGCTGCTAATGGAAAGCTAAGTCTCCAGAACTTGGTGCTAATGTTGGCATTTACCTTCAAGCTACTGTATCTTTAAGTTTGCACATGTGGCTCATGGTTAAGATTTTAGTTCAAGATGATGGGTTTTGTTTTTGCGTAGGCCCTTTGGAGCTTTTCTTCACCTATGTAAAGCTCAGCAATGCTATAAAAATTATGTCATGTACAGGATCTACTTTTTTTTTTCTTCTCAAGATTCTCTTTGAGAGTCTCCAGATTGGCCTGCTGCTGGAAGCTGACTAATGATAGATTATTGTAGCACAGTAGCCATATGGGAATTACCAAAATAGTTTGATCAGTATAAGTAAGACAAGCAAGGATATTTTAGAACAAACAAACACTAATTTGGCATCTGATTTGTCCAGTGTAGTTATCTATACCAATTCTTGCTTGTGTGTGCTTTTTGGAGATAACCCAAAATATTGTATTAATAAAATATTTGAAATGTTCCTGTTGAATAAAAGAAGTAACTGAGCCACTAGGAGACTACTGGTATATACCTCTTCTTAAAATGTCTTTTGTCTGGGGCACCTGGGTGGCTTAGTTGCTTGTGTGTCCAACTCTTGATTTTGGCTCAGGTCCTGATCTTGGGGTTATGGGATCAAGCCCTGTGTTGAGTTCTTTGCTGAGCATGGAGCCTGCTTAAGATTCTCTCTCTGTCTGTCTCTCTCTCTCTCTCTCTCTGCCTCTCTCCCTTGCTTGTGTGCTTTCTCTCTCTTTAAAATAAATAAATAAATAAATAAATAAATAAATAAATAAATAAAATATCTATTTTCTTTAGTATAATATGCTTTACAATGTTCCAAGGAAGGGAAAAGAGGGAATTGATCCATTAAGCAATCAAAGACCTGTGAAGTAAGACCAAAGGTTTCATTTGTCCATTCTTGCATTAGTTAATAAAATCTTTATCCATTTATGCATGATTACTTTCATATAAATTTGTTTAATTAAAAAAAATATTTGTAGAGTAGTCACTATATCGCATGTACTGTTCCATATGGTAGAAAACCTAGCAAGGAGCAATTAGAAATCTATATGCTTATAGATCTTGCATTATATTATAAAGATAGACATAAACAAGGAAGCATAGTAAAATATTATGGTAGGATGGTAAGTGCTAGGGAGAACAATAAACATTACAAGAGGAATAAACTATGGCGGTGTTAAAGTAACAGATGGGTAGATGGATTTACTGGTTCTAAGCACTTTACTAATGAGCCTTAGAATCTGGTCTAAAATGTCACAGCTGGAACGCTCACATGGTCAGGTAAACATTGTTTAGGGAGTTGGCCTTATGAGTTGAATTGTGTCCTCCAAACGAGATGTGTTAGAGACCTAGCCCCTAGTACCTTAGAATGTGACCATAAAATGGGATCATTAGGGTGGCCCTAATCCTGTATGACTGATGTCCTTATAAAAAGGGGAACGTTTGGATATAGAGATGGACATACACACAGGGAAGGAGAGCACTGTGAGAAGATTAGTCTTCTACTTATCTTCTCATACTGATCATACTGTTATAAGCCAAACCATGATCAGAAGCTAGGAGAGAGGCATTTAGTGTAGAGAGGCTTGATCTTGGACTTTTATCTTCCAGAACTCTGAGACACTCAATTTCTATTGTTTAAGCCACTCAATTTCTATTGTTTAAGCCATTCATATTTTTGGTACTTTGTTGCAGTAGCCCTAACAAACCAATGCAATCAATAATTCATTGTAATAAAGCTTACCATTGTGTAGGACAATAGGAGATGAGAAGGAAAAAGGCTCTAAAACTGCTGATGGCTTATTATGAAACAAGTGGTGGTTTTTTAAATGAATATATAGTGTCTGTTATATACCAGGGACTATTCTATGTATTTTGTAAATATTAGCCAGTATATATCCCAATAGCAATCCTGCTATAGAGGTTCATCTATTATTGCTATTTTATTTATTTATTTATTTATTTATTTATTTATTTATTTATTATTTAATATTTATTTATTTTTGAGAGAGACAGAGCATGAGCAGGGGAGGGGCAGAGACAGAAGGAGACACAGAATCTGAAGCAGGCTCCAGGCTCTGAGCTGTTAGTCCAGATTCCAACACAGGGCTCAAACTCACGAACCATGAGATCATGCCAGAGCTAAAGTTGGGTGCTTAACCAACTGAGCTACCCAGGTGCCCCCATTATTTCCATTTAAAAGATGTGGACTCACATTTTGGTCATGCATCTACTTCCCAAGAGGAGGAAAACATTTAAACCAACATTACAGGGCACAGAGATTCTTGGACCTTGTGTAGTAGATTTTCCTTAGGGTTTCCTACAATACATGTGAACACGCAATTTTGGAAAGTCCTCTTTTTGGTGATAGTGGAAGATGGAGGGAAAGGGTATGCTTAAGATGAGGACACCGATATTCTAGTCCCCCTTGTGTGTTCGTTAACCATTGACCTTGGGCCCATCATTTAGCTGTTTTCAGTCTCGATTCTTACACTTGTTCTTACACTAACTGGATAGCTGTCAAATTAAATCAGAAGATAAATTTAAATTTAAAAAGAACAAAAAGAAATAAAGTCTCCAATCCACTGTTTCCCTTGGAGATTTTTATTTTTAGAGGAAACATCTCAGTATCTCCCAAACACTATTCATTTATACGTTCTTTGTAAACATTTAGATCTAAGAAATGTTTTAAATTATTTATGGTATACTTGAAAAGCTTTGATACCATCTCACTGGAATGAAGGAAATACATGTAATCTGGTTGCAAAGAGACGATTGATAGCAAGTTATGATTCACGTTGGGTAAGCATAATACTAAGCATACATTAGCCTTTTACACAAAGCTTTAGATTCATAATTATAGACTGAACTAGGTATTAGTATGAAGAGTCTCAAGGCTCTTCTTGTAATTCACTGATGCCATAGAACCTTAGAGTGATATTAACTAGAATGATGGTGAATATATTCAGGTTAGATGGGAAAGACCCATGATTGAGTCTTTTTTCCAAGGTCTTAGCGTGGAAGTGGTGTGATTCTAGACCACCTGTCAAGTGTGGCATGGAGATGGGGGAAAGTGACCTTTTACCAAGACCTGGTGTATTAGCCAAGGTAAATAATGCTAGCTGTGGTGACAAACAGTCTTCAAATCTTATTCCCTTGACACAGTGAAGATTGATTTCTTGCTCCCATGATCTGGAGTCGGGGGTCCTGGTTAGATGTCTAAGCCACTGGGTTGCAAGAGAGACTTTCTTTTTTTTTTTTAATATGAAATTTATTGTCAAGTTGGTTTCCATACAACACCCAGTGCTCATCCCAACAGGTGCCCTCCTCAATACCCGTCACCCAGCCTCCCCTCCCTCCCACCCCCCATCAACCCTCAGTTTATTCTCAGTTTTTAAGAGTCTCTTATGGTTTGGCTCCTCCCTCTCTAACTTTATTTTTTTCCTTCCCTTCCCCCATGGTCTTCTGTTAAGTTACTCAGGATCCACATAAGAGTGAAAACATATGGTATCTGTCTTTCTCTGTATGACTTATTTCACTTAGCATAACACTCTCCAGTTCCATCCACGCTGCTACAAAAGGTCATATTTCATTCTTTGTCATTGACACGTAGTATTCCATTGTGTATATAAACCACAATTTCTTTATCCATTCATCAGTTGATGGACATTTAAGCTCTTTCTATAATGCAAGAGAGACTTTCGCACCCAGGCTCCTTCTTATTCCACCATCTTGGACATGTGTCCTCTGTGGTTCCAGAAGAGAGAGTAGAGAGAGGACTGGAGAATCACAAGGCCTAGGCACACCTTCTGGTGGTCATGACTCTGTTGTGTATCCTTGAAATGGCTAGACCTTCTGGTCAATTCCCTTTTGCTCTCTTTTGTTATCATTCTGGACCTTCCTGAGTGCCCTCAATGTTCTATACTCTCTTTTTTCTCTGGGATTTTGAACTTGCCATCACTCACCTTGGAACACTTCCCTTGCCATATGCCAAGAACTCCTGTGCTTTTCACTGTCAGAAACAGTCTCTAAGGCACGCTTCTTCGGTAAGTGCCATGATCTCGACAAGGAATTCTTACACATTGTTCATGTTCCTGGGGATGTTTACAAAGACAAATACCAATTATGTATGTCTGAGAAATTTTGCCAATGCAAAGTCAACCTTCATTGTGATATTTTAATTATGGTAGCATTTTGTATGATTTGTGAAACTTTCTTTTTAATTGATATGACATAACTCATTTAAGTAGAAATCTATTACAGGTATTTGTTTACTGCCTTTTTTTACTATTACTAAAAATGCTTCAGTGAATAAAGACATGCATTTTTAAAGTTTATTTATTTTTGGGAAAGAGAGAGAGAGAGAGAGAAAGAGAGAGCAAGCACAAGCACGAAGGGGGAAGGGGGGAGAATCCCAAGTAGGTTTTGCTTTGAGAGCACAAACTCATGAACCGTGATATGACCTGAGCCAAAAACAAGAGTTGGACGCTCAACCGACTGAGCCACCCAGGCGCCCCAAAGGGATGTGTTATTTACTCCTATCGCATGCCTATTCAATACAGACAGCTTCATAAAATGTATTATCATCATAATTTCTTCAACAAAATTGCATTATCATTTCTTATTTGTAGTGTGTCTGTAGCACCAGCCAAATCATCATTATCATTGTCGTGATGCTTAATAACAAAAGTAACAATAATAATAATTACTGTGTGCATGCGTACGTGGGTACTAGGCTCGGCTTTTTATGTATATTACCTCATTTAAATTTAATCCTAATGCTATTGCATTAGAATCGTTACTATTCCAGTCTTACAGATGAGGTTGCTATCGCCCTGAGGGGCCGTGTGATCTGTCTGTGGTTAATCAGCCAGTAAGTGGTGCAACTAGGCTCTAAACTCACATCATTTATAGTTTCAAAGCTATCACTCCTTTGATCCATCCCTCCGCATTGTGTGTGGAAAGAACATTGGTCAGGGCAGCCTAGCTTCTCTCTGTCCCTGTCAGGGATCCAGCTCAGCATTTCACTTGTTGTTTGCCTATTTATTTTCTTTGTTTTGATTTGGTTGTTGCATTTTCTGGTGTGTGTATAAGAGAGTGTCCTTGGAAACCTCTCCTACCTCTTAAGAGATCACCATTGCCTCAACAGTATGTTTGTTCTGCAGCAGGAGGGTCCCTCAGCCCTTCTTAACCTGTCCATTCTTTCCCCTTTCTTTCCTTTTTAGGATATATATATGTATATATATATATATAATATATATATATATACACACATATATATATATAAATGTATACATATATATATATACATATATATATCTCCTCTGTTAGAATTAGAATATAATAGAATATAAGCTCCTGAAAGATCATAATGCTTTCTCAAACCTTTTATGTGATATTGTTAAAAGCAAAAACATCTCCATGACCCCAATACTAATTCATTTCTTACCTACAAACAAGTGAAAAATGATATCTAGATGAAATGATGGATTGAATATTGGAGCCATAAATTTTACATGAGCACCATGCTGTCTGATATCTTAGTGAGTAGCCATATGTGGTTCTGTGCATTTTAGTTGAAATTAATGAAAATCAAGTAAAATTTAAAATTTAGTTCTTTGGTCATGCTGTTTTCATCATTACAGAAAGATCTCCTGGGTAAGAATCCTCTGTATAAAAGTTTGAATCTTCTATATAAAAGCTAGATTCTGCAGCTGTCCATATTTGTTTATCCATGGTATATCCCCTAGACTGAGCAAATGCCCTCTGATCTCATTAGAAAATTCCTTATGCGTGCCAGTGCCCTTAATTCTCCTTGGATTTCCAATGGCTGGGATTCTCAGTATGTAGCATCAGGTTTTGCCAACCCGAGTCTAAGCACAAACCCTAGTTATTTCTTTTAAATGTTTAATGCAATCGAGTCAAAGTGCAAAATGCTGTTTTTATTACTAAAAATAAACAGCCACTGTTAATCTTCCATCCGACCCCTGACTCACAGAAATGAAATGAAGAGTTATGGGAGAACAAATATTTTAACAAAAATGCACACATGCCCACACACACAACACACACATAATAACATAGAATTGGATAATTGGAAGTTAGGGCTTTTGTTTTGTTTTGAGGCCTTGTCAGAATAGTCTCGTGATAAATTGGCTGGGTCAAAATGGCCAGTATTTTTTATAATCCAAATTCTTATTTTGTACTCTGTTACTATGAGGAAGCTTTTCCTTCATCCTTGTATAACAATGAGTTAGTGCTTTGTGCAGGATTATTTTTTATAATATTTCCTTGAAGAGAGTGCAGAATTTCCTTTCCTTGCAGAATCTTTTAGTGGTGGTTCCAAAAATTTACTATAGCTTTCTGAACTCTTTATATAGAAATGTAACCAAAATCTCCCATGGGACATGTGAGTGGCAGTGTGGGGACAGAGGTGTCCCAGAGGTGCAACCTAACTGTGGGTGGTAAAGCAAGGCAGACTTTTTAGTGCTATTCCTTAAATGTGTGTGATTTGCTGCTGGTGTGAATGTGATGAAAAATACAATCGTTTGCACTCTTTGGGGGAGAAAAAGAGCCATCTCTGGGTGCAAAGTATTAAACACCATGTATCACTTTAATATTCCCCACATTGTGTGAAATTTTCAATAAAAAAAATGAATAAAGAATCTAAAAGCAGGGGCGCCTGGGTGGCTCAGTCGGTTAAGCGTCCGACTTCGGCTCAGGTCATGATCTCACGGTCCGTGAGTTCGAGCCCCGCGTTGGGCTCTGTGCTGACAGCTCAGAGCCTGGAGCCCGTTTCAGATTCTGTGCCTCCCTCTCTCTCTGACCCTCCCCCATTCATGCTCTGTCTCTCTCTGTCTCAAAAATAAATAAACGTTAAAAAAATTTTGAAAAAAAAAAAAAAAAAAAAAAGAATCTAAAAGCAAAACATAAGCCTTTCACATTTGGAAAATTTTCACAACAGAATATGAAATGTTTGCTGATACACTTCTTTCAACTATGAAGCATAAAACTATTTCCTTTAAATATTATATGAATCCTGCTGTGACTTAAAAAGAAAAGTGGCATCTAATCGTGGAACATGAAATGACTTCATTATGTGGTTTACCAGCTTATCTACCAAAACAAAACCTGAATCCATTTTTAGAATGAAGTTTTGAGGTTTGAAGAATAACAATGAAGTAAATACAAATACACGAAGCGGGAGGGAAGCAAGCATTTCTATGCTAAGCATTTCTCTTCTAAGATGAAATGTCTGGGGGTTATGTGTTTTTTTTGGGGGTGGGGGGTTGCTGATTTCATCAATAAACAGTATGAATTTTTTTGTATCTCATTTCAACAAAGGCAACATTTCAGTGTACAGAATAAGTATCATAATTAGCCTTAGATGTTAATATTCCCCCAGATACATCCACTTTACTATTGAATTTATTGTTTAGTTCTTTAAAAATGCAAAGATGTTCTGCTTAAATTCCTACATATTTAAAGTGCATAGCATAGCAATGATAGGTCATATATACTAAGTAAATACTTATAAAACAGATGAATAAATAAGAATGCTTTTAATTTTTGTAAAGTATATTAGTGTATTTCACTCAAGAATTTTCGTATTGCCTCTTTAAATAAGAATATTTAATGAAGGATTCTTGCCAGAGAAAATCAAAACAAAATTTACAGTTTTTAAAAATTGTAGCTGTTACAAATACAGAGAGTAGGCTAGAATTACAAAAAACCAATAGCCCTCTGGGAGATAACAGGTTTTATTTCAAAACACTTTATTTCTTTGGATAATTATAGTCTAAGAATCAAAACACAAACAGGTGAGTGATAAAAAGAAATAAGCAAACAAGAAAGCAAGCGCTCTATTTTATTAAATGAGAATTTTTTTTCACTTAGTGGAGTTCCTTACAGATTAATCCAAAATTTGGCTTATGTGAGTAGAGTCATCTTTATTTTACTAGATAGTATTCCTCTTTAGGTTTTATCATTCATCCATTGAAATGCATCTGGACTCTTTTCAGTTTTGGCTGTTATGAATATGTTTTATGGTGATTGATGTCTAGTTTTATACCATTTAGAACATATTGTATATAATTCCAAGTCAAAACATTTGTTGTGTTGGTTTTTCTTTTTGCAGCCCAGGATATGGTCTGACTTAGTGTATGTTCCATGAGATCTTGAAAAAATTATGTACATGCTGCTGTTGGGTGGGTCTTCCCATATGTGTCAGTTAAGGTCTTATTTGCTAACTTTGCTCTTTCAATCTGTACGGCTGTTGTAACAAATTACTACAAATTTGGTGATGTAAAACAACAGAAACTTATTCTTACACAGTCCTGAAGGTCAGAATTTAAAATCAAAGTGATGAGGGAGCATAAGGCAAGCTGAGGGCAAAGTACAGGCTAATAGCATCCCGCACCCGCAGGTGGGATTTGGGTGCTATTCCTCGGACACTCCTGGCTGCCCAAGAACAAAGGAAAGGAAAGAAAACAAATGGTTTACTGATAGAGATCACAGTCATGCAGGATAGGAGTCTCCTTCAGTTTACAGATAACTTAGTAAACTGCAAGAAAAAGACAATCTTATCCGCACTCCAATCTGCAGAAACCTATAGACTCCATTTCCTAGAGCCCTAATATCACCCTCATCAAGATGTAAGGGGGTTTAAGTGTTTGCCATGGTGATGTGGGAACTTAAGACAAATGAAAAATTAAATTCCCTTACTGCCTACAGCCCATTGACAAGTCCTTGAAACAGGCAGAGTGACCTCCCTCTAGGAGCTTAGCTGCCTCAATGATGACACTGTGTTGGGGCAAAAGGGAATCTTGGCTTAACATTATCCCACCCCACCTCCCACCCCCGCCTCCCTGGATCCTGAGAGTCTCCTTACTTAAAAATTCCTTTGAAAACCTCCTTTATCTTTAACCCCCAAGTATATGTTGGCAATCATACTTCAACATATGGCTGCTGATATACATCTGAAGGGTCTCATGACTGAGGTTTTACTAAACAGTAATAAATGGAGTTTTCCTAATAGCAGCTAGCCCATCAAGGTCCTGGAAACCTTGCTTCCAAAATTCCTTAGAGACTTAAACTGTCCCTAACTCCCTTTCAACCTGAAGGTATATAATCAGTCACTCTTCGCAACCCCGGTGCAGCTCTTTCTGCCCACAGGTCCTGTCCCCATGCGTTAATAAAATCACCTTTTTGCACCAAAGATGTTTTCAAGAATTCGTTCTTGACTGTCAGCTCTGAACCCCACCATCACCCCAGAACTGCACCAGAAGTGTGGATAGGGCCATGGACTCTGCAGAGGGTCTGGAGGAGAATCTGTTCTTTGACTCTTGTGGCTTCTGGTGGCTATTGGCACACCTTGGTGTTTCTTGGCTTATAGTTACATTACTCCACTGTGTCTCTTCCTCCACATCGTTATGTGCGTGCCCGCACGTGTGTTCACACATAATCTCCCTCTGCTTCTCCCTTATAAGCACACTTGGGATGAGAGCAGATGGTGTTATAATTTTTGTTTCAATCATTATATCTAATTTAGACAACTCAGGAGAAAGATACTCTGTGGTAAGAACCCATATTCCTAGTTTTTCGGTTGTTATTTTTCCTCCCTTCCTGATACTCTAAGATTCCTTCTCTTACTATCTTTCTGTTTGAAAATTTTTCTTTGTCCAGACTTTAAGGGTAGGTCTGTTAGGACACAGACTTTCAGTGTCTCTTTAGCTGCAGATGTCTTTACTTTCCCTTCATTCTTCAAGAATAGTTTCCCCAGATAGAGAATTCAGTGGACAAATCTTTTCTTTTGATATTTAAACGACTGTGCTACTTTCCCCTGGCCTCCATAGTTTCAGATGAGAAACAAACTTCCATGCAAATTAGCGTTGCCTGTAAGTAATGCATCCTTTCGTTAGGGATACTTTCAAGATCTTTTCTTTGAACTTATTTTTAAGAAGTTTAATTAAGGTGTGTCTTACAGTGGGTTTCTTTGTGTTTATCCTATTTGAGGCTCACATAGTTTGTCGAACCTGTGGATTTATATTGTTAGTCAAATTTGAGACATTTTCAGCCATTATTTTTCCAGATGCTTTTTCATTCCTGTTCTTTCTCCTTTCCTCCTGGAACTGCCATGATAAAAAGGTCGGATATTGTCCTCATTGTTGTCCTTGTTGTTGCTGTTCTGCAGGTCCTTATAGCTCTGTTCATTTTATTTTATTTTTTAGTCTATTTTCTCTCTGTTCAGGTTGAGTAAATTCTCTTGAACTATTCTCAAATTCACTGATTCCATCCTGTGTCATCTTTTTGAGCCCACCCAGCAAATTTTCTATTTTTTGGTGCATTTTTCAGCTCTATAATCAACATTGGTTATTTTTATATCTTCTGTTGCCTTACTAAGATTTTCTAATTTTTTATTCCTTTCAAAAGAATTTATAATTTCTTGTTGAAACATTTTACGATGGGTTCTTTAAAATTCTTGACAGATAATTCCAATATCTGATTCATTTCAGTGTTGGCATCAACTCATGGCCTTTTCTCATTCAAGATGTGATTTTCCTGGTTCTTATTATGATGCTTGGCGTCCTATTATGTCCTGGTTACTTTGGCTATTATGTTAGAAGACACCAGATCCTATTTAATTTTTTAAAAATTTTAACAAGCAGTCACTGTGTTTAGGTTTGGCATACAGGTCCTGGCCTACTTTTGTAGATAGTAGTTGCAATGACAGTGTGATTTTCAGAGCTCACATGGTCCTATTTTCATCTGTTGAGTTTATTTTATGCTTCCAGGGTTCCCACTAGTCCTTGTTAATGCTGCTTAAGGGAGAAGAACCAGCTCCCAGAGGAGAGATGTCCTGGTGTCTTCATGCAAAAGAGGTTTTTTTCATTCATGTGGGATATGAATAGTTCCTGACTGGGCCCTTGTGGCAAGATCCTTCTTGCTGGTGGCTCCAGCTGGGCAGTGCCTCAGGAGGGGGCTTGAGAGAGGGAGAATCTCAACTCTTGTGAAGATACAGAAGTTTTCCAGGCTGGCCATTTGTTTCCTACTTTTGTTTTTTCCTTCTGGATCTAATCCTTCGAAGTGAATGTTACTCTGTGAGAACAAAGACCTCTGTGGACACCAAGGACATATCATTTTGTCTGTGCATCCATAAGTTATATCCTAAAGATGAAATCACATATAGAAGTAATTTTTTACTACCCTGCTATCAGTGGATAGGCATACAAGTAACTATTTCATCTATATCAAGAGCAACAACTTCTATCTTTTCTCATGCCTATTGTGAATATCTCAATAAGGTTACTTTGCCATCATCACATTGGTTTACATGTAGAATTATTATTGTCCCTTCTGGCCTTGCCCAACATCCTTACCCATAATGCTTCTTCAGTGACTTAGAGCATGTCCTCTGGGTTTAAAATGCTGACTTTGCTGTTTATTAGCCTGTGCGTTGTTAGAAGGCCTCCAACCTCCCTAAATCTGTAAAAAAAAAAAAAAAAAAGGAGAATAGTAATAGGGTACAGTAAAATTTAACAACATGTAGATTAAGTACTCAGCACAGTACCTAGCTGATGGCAAGCACTCAGCAGATGTGTTGAGTTAGCTACAGGCTCATCCTCATCAACATAATTATCATTTCATCTCTATCTTAGAGATAAAGAAACCAAAGCTTTGAAAGTATGAATAACTTAAGTTGGCCCATTTAAATGTCAAGAGAACTGGAATTCAAATCCAGGTCTGACTGTTTCCAAATCCTTCTTTCTTAACCATGCTATAAGCCTGCTACCAATGATTGTCTTCCTAGACTTGAGTCTCATGGGAGCATTGGTTAGTCCACATTCAGGATATGCGGAAATACAGAAATGTGTAGTGTGCAGTTACATGAGCTACTCAGTTTTCAATCACTTCTTGGTTAGGCTGGTAAATGTTAGTATAGAGATATCTGTGCATTAAAATAAAAATGACCCAGGTAGTTTAACAGAACCTGACCACCAAGATTTCTAAAAGGATGACTTTAACCTTTTGCCCCATCCAATACTCCTTTTTATTATGCTTACCAATTTCTGAAATCTGACAGATTTAAAAGTTTATTTTTCTTATACCTCATGCTCTTTCATTTAAACTTCAGTATAATTTGAGGGGGCACCTGGGTGGTTCAGTTGGTTGAGCGTCCGACTTTGGCTCAGGTCATGATCTTGTGGTTCGTGAGTTCGAGCACCACATTGGGCTCTGTGCTTTCAACTCGGAGCCTGGAACTGCTTCAAATTCTGTGTTTCCCTCTCTCTCTGCCCCTCCCCTGCTTGTGCTCTGTCTCTGTCTCAAAAATAAATAAACATTAAAAAATTAAAAAATAAATTTTAGTATAGGCAGGTATAAAACAACCTGGAAATATTTCTGAGAACAATTATTTTCTCTGTACTCAAACCACAGTCTGCAGTCTTTTGAGAGCCCATGTTGCATGAGGGAGCTAGAAGTGTCTTCTTCATGCTGTTTTCCAGTCCCCTCCACCATACTGTGATAACTTGGAGAAGGGGGATCTTCCTTTACCCTTTTATGCTTATCACCCAGTTCGAGTAAATAGAAAACAACATATATATCAGTGAGTAAATGAGAGGATTATGCTTAAAAGGATGAAATACTGAGCACTAGCAGAAACTTTACACAAGATAAAGCCAACTTTTGATTTCGTGAAAAGTACAGCATCAAGCATGGACTCCATTGTATCTCCTTCCCCATACTAGATCTTGATGAATGGCACAGGGGGAGCAAAGTAAGACATAGCTGCAGGGCTACCACATATTTGTTCTTTGCCTCTAGTTTCATCCACCAGCCTAACTACTTCATGCTATGAAGAGTAAGGGAAGATACATTTATTGAGCACATTCCATGGGGCCGTGGAAGGTGACACAGGTTACACGGATGGGCGGTCTCTGCTGGCCAACTCGTATGCTGTTCTTTCTAGGTCATTACAGCCCCTTTCCTCTCCAGGTGTGATCAGATACCTTATTCTGACCCAAATAACTATATTCATATTGCCGCCTCCTATGTCTACTTCCTTTCCTGCCTCTGCTCCTTTCCTTGCAGTGTTCTGTGGGGCGCTGAGCAGAGATAGCATAAACCTGTGTTCACTGATGGGAAACATCAAACGTCCATTCCCCAACTTCTCCAGTCCAAGAGCACAGAAAGGAGGGATGGATTTAAAGTACTATTTCTTCAGATTCTTTATCTTATTAGATGCATTCCATTAGTGCTATTCTGATTTGTGGGGTTTATTTTTAGCCTATGTTGAACATGCTAGTTGAGTGATAGTTACTTCCTAGTAATAGTGACTTAATCATATCTAGTATAAATTTCTGTTTTTTAAAAAATATTTATTTAGTTATTTTGAGAGAGACAGTGTGCTCACCTGAGCAGGGAAGGGCAGAGAGAGAGAGAGAGAGAGAGAGAGAGAGAGAAAGAATGAGAGAGAATCCCAAGCAGGCTCCATGCTGTCAGGACAGAGCCCCCATGCTGGGCTTGATTTCAGGACTGTGAGATCATGACCTGAGCTGAAATGAAGAGTCATAGGCTTAACCGACTGAGCCATCCATGTTCCCCTAAATTTTTATTTTTAAGATCAAGTGGATTATTCCCTAATCCAGTCAGTGCAAGAACTGCTACATATTCAAAGGTCTACAAACTGTTTGAAAAATGACTTACATAAGGCTAAACAATAATTTTGATTTATTTTAATCTTCTGGACTTTTTCCTGAGCCTTATTTTAATGACAATTGAATGTAGTTATTTTGACAGATAGATTTTTCCTAATTTTATTATTAAGCAGGTTGAAAGGTTTTGAACTGACTCCTGAGCCCGTTTCATGATGTGCCTGAGTGTAATTTCATCTTGAATAAAAAATGTTTTCCTGCTTCATTTCTCATTGATCTCCCTCTTCATCTCACCATTGTCTTTGGAGAGTGGCAGAGTGGGAGATAATAACAAAGATTTCTGTTTAGAACCATGAATTTTTACGCTGGCTGGAAACCATATTTAAATATGCTTATATGAATGCAGAAATTCAGCATAGCTACTAGCACATTTCATGTTCCTCCTCTTCATCAGCGTCATAAATAAAACTTTTTTGTGAACCTACTTGTATGAAGAGCGCTGATGAAAATTTCATGTTAATTTTGCAGGTGATGGAAGTCAAGGGACAGATGATCCATGTTCCAGAGTCAAATTCCATCTTATTCTTGGGCTCTCCATGTGTGGACAAGTTGGATGAACTCATGGGCCGAGGGCTGCATCTCTCAGACATCCCTATCCATGATGCCACCCGAGATGTCATTCTGGTTGGCGAGCAGGCCAAGGCCCAAGATGGCTTGAAGAAGAGGATGGATAAATTAAAGGCGACCTTGGAAAGAACTCACCAGGCCCTGGAAGAAGAGAAAAAGAAAACAGTGGATCTTCTGTATTCGATTTTCCCTGGTGATGTAGCTCAGCAGCTGTGGCAAGGACAGCAGGTGCAGGCCAGAAAGTTTGATGATGTCACCATGCTCTTTTCAGACATTGTTGGCTTCACAGCCATCTGTGCCCAGTGTACCCCCATGCAGGTGATCAGCATGCTGAATGAACTGTACACCAGATTTGACCACCAGTGTGGATTTTTGGATGTTTACAAGGTATTTGGGTTTAATTGCTTGTACACAAATACTTTTTAATAGTAAATTAAATTGCATGGGTATAATTTTCTTTTGGTACTTAAACTTGATAGTAAATGATGGAAATCTCTTTAATTTAGAAATTTTATACCAAATAACAGGTATTTCTGTTTAATGAGTGAACTTCCATTGTGAGTCAATTCATAGTATTGACATACTATAGGTAACCAAATCATAATATTGCTCAGTAAGGAAAACTTCTACAGATCTAGTTCTCTACATTCATTATTATTACAGAATTTAATTGCTGAATTCTAGGCAACTTTGCACAACATCATAATTAGTCTTTCTTAGAGAACAGGATTCCAATATAAACTAAGTATTGTATTTTGACAGTTAGTAAGAAATAAGTTATGTTAAAATATGCATTGCGTTATCAGTTATATGATGATTAATCGGTATTTGGCAGTGCATTGTCAAATAACCCTCTAATTCTAAAGGGATACTTAGAAATGTTCTAGCTATTACCAAATGACCAGTGGTTTTTAGTGGAAGCATCTTAATCTTCCAAGCTAAATAAAGGAAGAGCTTTGAAAATGGGTCACCATTTTTTGGTCTGATTTGGTGAACTCCTTACTATTTTCTTACTAAAAACTGCTATCTTGAACAATTCAGAATCATATCTACCTAATGAATAATTCTGTAACTTTACATAGAATTTCACGTGGATTACACAATGTCAGGGTATATGGCTTTTTTATATAAAGGACAGAAAGCACTTTAGTATAATGAACAGTAGTGAACTGTAGGCTTTTATTTTCTTCCTTACTAAACCACCTAGACTGCTACTTTTTTTTTTTTTTTCATAGCATGATCTGCACATAAGAAGACTTGGAAAGAAACATTGTAGTTTGATATTATTATCCCAGAGGGTGTTTTCATTAAGGTGTCTCTCCTTTGGAGAAAGGTGTTCTTTAGTGCCATTATGTATAATGTGTAGCTGCTGCTGAATATTTTAGTGAGTCTCTTTGGCAAGGTGAATTTTCAGTGTTTGGTATATGTGCAGGATTTGCCTTGTACAGAAGTTCTTATAAATTATCTTCAACTTCCTTATAATTTATTGTTACATAATGTATGGTAGACATAGCCAAATGTCTGATCTTAAACCAGAGAGACACTACAATGAGTTGTCACTGTTACACTCAGTGATTTCCAAAAGGTAGAACAGATTGGCCTGAATTTGCCAGCACATGCCTTTCTCCAGGCTGCGGGCTCTACTGCACTAATCTTAGCAACCACCAATCTCCTTCCTCTGTGAACCCCTGATTTGCTGTGTTAGCTTTCTCCAATCAAAGTAGTCATGTTATTTTGGCTCTAAGCTTTTACAACTAAATGAGATACAGATAAAGGATAAACAGATAAACAGATTCTCCTTTGAAAAACCAAGGGAATCCTTGATTTAAATATAAGTGTCAAGGTTTTGAGAAAAGAAGGTATGTGATATCTTCTGAGGGTACCACAACAATTTGAAGGTTTAAAAATACAGATTTCACAACATCGTGTTTCCTTTACTTTGAAATAAGCTAGGATACCCCACAGAAAAAAATATGGGAATATTCTGTGTGAGCCTCAAATTTTTCCATATATATATGTGTGTGTATATATATATTAACCGTATATATAACCATATATATATATAACCATATATATATAACCATATATATATATAACCATATATATATATAACCATATATATATAACCATATATATATAACCATATATATATATATATAACTATATATATATATATTTATATATATAAAACTGCCCATGGTTAATATATATATATATTAACCATGGGCAGTTCCATACAGTGATAAAAAATTATCAGCAAGTTTTAACTTATAAAATGGATCTACTATTTCCCTGATGCTCAAGACTGGGCTTTCCATCTTTGTGTGTGTGTGTGTGTGTGTGTGTGTGTGTATGTATGTATGTGTTTATATATCTATATATATCTATATCTATCAGAGAGATAGAGAAAGAGAGAGAAAGAGAAACAAACATTCCTGGTTCACAAATTCTCTTAAACTGAACTTGTTTGGAAATTTTAGCAATAAATTATAAAGTGATATTATTTTAAGGCCTGGTGTTTTTAACATGTCTTTGATGCCAGTATGTGTATGTATCTTAAATAGGTATCTAGGGCAGCTTTGATGTCTCCTCAGGTTTATATGGGTTGAATTTAGGGTTCAGACAAGGAAAACATTATGTGTTGAAGCCAGAGTGATGATGGCATGGCCACACAGAGGGAAAGACTAAATAAAGAAAGAATATTAGCCTTGTATAAGATAAAACAACATACATTGTGAGAAATGCATTAGGAGGAATATAAAGTAGAAGTCCTCTTATATGCTTAATCTGAGATTTCTAATCAACATAAGCAGATCAGCTTATTTTCTAGAAAATTTACACAGTGCTCTTTTGTACCATGAGCTATCTGCTCATTTTCTAATTACTATTGAAAAAAAATTCCAAAAGTGGTACAGTTCTTAAAGGACCAGATACCTGCTGATTTCATAAAATTAAGAAGACTTTTTGCTGGATTTAAATTACATGTAGAATTTTTCTGGAATAATCATATCATGAGGAAAAATATGGTGGAATCGACTTTTTAAATTTTTTTTAATGTTTATTTATCTTTGAGACAGAGACAGACAGAACATGAATGGGGGAGGGTCAGAGAGAGAGGTAGACACAGAATCCGAAGCAGGCTCCAGGCTCTGAGCCGTCAGCACAGAGCCCAACGCGGGTCTTGAACTCACGAACCGTGAGATCATGACCTGAGCCAAAGTTGGAGGCTCAACTGACTGAGCCATCCAGGCTCCCCGTGGAACCCACTTTTATGTTGGAAATGTGAAAGGAAACCAGGTAAATCTGAATACCAAGAAAGACCTAGAGAGAGTGCCCCACAAGGGGGCATTCAAAGCCTGCTATTGCCTAGTGAGACTCTCCTTTCCAAATTGATGGTTGTCCTTTTCTTGATCATGTTATTATTCCATGCTTTCCTATCGTTAGGGAAGATGGTGCAGGGATGGACTCTAATTCCAGGGTTAGGATTCAGCTAAATTAGGCCATAATGAGGAGTAAACCTTCTGTAAAGAAGGAGGTATAGGAGGAAGCTAGATATTTTAATGGGCATATTACTGGCATTGAGAAAATTAAAGCCTTTACAGCACTTGGCTGCCAAGATGTCCCAGGTATATGGATCCTAAGTAAAAGTTAGGTAAATTGAAGGAAGCATGGGTTATAATTTTGATCCTTTTATGATTAGAAAAGCAAATATTTAGTAAAAAGTTGGCATAAATAATGCACAATATAACATTTTGCTCCTTGGGTTTTATATGGTGTAGGGGATGAAGAAAGAGCCAGTATCTCTAACTTTTTAAATCATTGGCATATAGATCATGAGGATGGTGGAGGTGGTGATGATGGTGATGATGATGATGGTGGTGGTGATGGTGGTGATGATGGTGGTGATGATGGTGATGATGATGATGGTGGTGCTGATGGTGGTGATGATGGTGGTGATGATGGTGGTGATGGTGGTGATGATGGTGGTGATGATGGTGATGATGATGATGGTGGTGGTGATGGTGGTGATGATGGTGGTGATGATGGTGGTGATGGTGGTGATGATGGTGGTGATGGTGGTGATGATGGTGGCGATGATGGTGATGATGGTGATAGTGGTGGTGATGGTGGTGATGATGGTGGTGATGATGGTGATGATGATGATGGTGGTGGTGATGGTGGTGATAATGACATTGAATAATGAGGGTTTTGCCTCATTTTATATTTTTATCTCTGGCAAACCCATCACTTAGAAATAAGGGATAAGCAAGGAGGGTAAGTGAGCCCTTAGTTCTCCGCTTTCCACTTAGGCAACAGTGCAACATCCCAGTGCTTTCTTAATGCTCTTCATAGAGTTCTCATCTTTACACCTGCAGCCACTTTTTAAACTTCACTCTTCTCCATTTCTGTAACCTATCAGGTTCAGATACTAAGTGTGTCTACCTCAGAGTTGTTTTTCAATGAGCTGATCCCTGCAAAATGCTTAGAACAGCAACTGCTCCATAGTAGTAAATGTACATGGTAGCCACCATTGTTAGTTTTCAGACAGGTATATCTGGACATACGGGAATCTGCCTCATGTGACTGCTTTGTATGTTTTGGATATACATACCCATAGCGTATCCAGTGTGTATGAGAAAAGAATAAAATATCTAACTGCATCTCCCATGACTAACATGTGGAGTTGTTTCTTGATCTCCATTTTCAGGTTAGGAAATGGAGTTTTAGAAAGGTTAAAGAATCCAGACAGTGTGACTCAGAAATCAGAATATGAACCACAGCTTGTCTCGTTCTGAAGCCTACAATATTGTCACAAGTCTGGGCTGTGATCTATTCAAAGGTAAAATAATAATAATAATAATAATAAAGTGGAACTGTTGTTAAAACGATGTTACATGATCATCATGTCAGGTGATGAAGAAAAATCATGTGACCACTTTGCCCAAATCTGCCCGATTCCCTTCCAGGAGCAAATAGTTCAGAGCTTTGAGAAGCTGCATTTAAAAGTTGGGGACTCTTGCCTCTGCCATTCTCCTTTTTTTGTCAGAAACCAGTAGCATCTTCTCTCTTAATTTTATGGATAAATAACATGTCGGAAATGGTACAGTGGGACCAATGATCCCTAGTGTAGGCAAAAGGCAATATAATCTTAAAATAATAAAATTGAATAAAAGTTGATTTTTAAAATCATTTTGACCAGGCATCCCTTAAAGAATACCAGTAATAAAATCCTTTCCTCTTTTGTTGTGGGGGTAGAAGGAGCATTTCTATTGCAAACTGAAAACTTGGTTTGCAGCTGTCAGTGAAGTTAAACATTGAGTAACACTGCCAGGCTTGGGTTGGGGAGAAGGGGTAGAAAGACACGATGCAGCAGCCAGAAAATGCCAGGAGCCGATCTGTTAGGTCAGGGAACCTGATGTTGAGCGTCTGAAGAACAACACAAAGTTCATATTGACAAGGGAATGCAAGTAGTTTAAGTTCAAGTGGAAAAGCTGTACAGCAAGGTAGGAAGGAACAGAAATCCAGACTCATCGGGGAACAAAACCTTGGCACAGAGCACAAGGAGGCTGGGTTACAGGAACCAGAAATCAGGCAGTGTGTCCAGGCAGCAAGTATGAAGACAGGCATCAGGCCAAACTGATACAGAACTAGAGTCTTCCCTGACCAGCATCAGCATTAGAGCCAGAGGATGCATAGGACCCCCTTGGTAGAGTCAACAGGTAACCAAATATGGAAACCTCATCACAGGATGTAGAGATGTCCACTGAGCTTTTATAATTTTTTCTTTAAATTTATTTATTTATTTTGAGAGAGACAAAGACAGCACGAGTTGGGGAGGGGCAGAGAAAGAGGGAGAGAGAGAACCCTGGTCAGGTTCCAGACTGTTGGAACAGAGCCCCACAGGGAGCTAAACTCACAAGACCACAAGATCGTGACCTAAGCCGAAACCAAGAGTCAGTCTCTCATCTGACCCAGGCGCCCCCACTGAGCTTTTAAATGCTGAAACAGGAATTAGACCCACAGAGATACTAGAGTTAGCAGGTTAATTCTTTCCATTCTTGAAAGTGAGTAGAACATATTTGGGGACACTCTTGATGTTAATACAATTTGAAAAATGCAAGGTAGCTTGAGTTCTGAAAATCTCTGAAGGCCAATGGAAACACTGTTGACTTTATAACCTCCAAACTTCAGTAAATACAGTACCAATAAAAAGGGCTAGAAAGCCATTAACATGATATACATTTCACATAATTTATATAAATTGTTCAGTCTGCCTATTAATTATACACTCCTTTTAAACTGTAACTCCTTAACTACTATGTGGGGAAAAGCCTGTACATTCTAAAAATGAATACAGAATGCAGAAGCGAACAGTGATACATATCCGCAGTAGGAAGGTTTCCTACCCAGTAGCAGATGGTCAGTGGTCAGGTGTGAGTAGGCATGTTGTTAATACCCCAGGGAAACTGAGAGTCATGTATCCCTTCAGATTCAGACGTTTTGGTGAAGACTGCCTCTGCTTTGCATGGATAAGCTAGAGGTTTGTAAATTGGGCAGGTAGCTGTACCGGACTGGCATCCCCATCTTTAACCTACTTAGTAGGAACTGAAAGCAGACGTTTCGCACATGAAGTTACCAGGCCACACAACTCTATGCTTTGAGAATTTTGATATATCTTGTGCCACTATGGAGCTACTAAAGTCTTTGTTCACTGGCCCTGCAGCCAGCTTTCAGAAAATTAAGCAGGAGCTCAAGGCTATCAGTCTAGCGTGAAAGTGATTCTGCAGGAAAAAAATACCCAAGTGCCTCCTTTCCCCTTTGTTTTATTTTATGATAAAATAGCCTTTTAAAATGCTTAAGTGCTTAGATTATTCTTGGAATTTTAGAAATACATGTATATCATTTTACTCCATTTCCCATCACTGAGTGCCAGTTCCATTTAATAAGGAGTGGGTGACTGGTTCATTTCCGCCCCCCCCCCCCCAACATTTACGTATTTTCTGCTTCAACGATCAGTGCATATACTTTTGAAATTAAAAGCTACGAACACTTTATACTAGTTCTTTTCAGTGCTTTGGAGCACATCAGTGCCATTTATTTTTGCTGGAAATGAAGTCACAGTGTCTTCTAGTAAGTCTAGAAAAGAGGAATTTCTGAAGTAAAAAATACATATATTCTCATCATTCATTCACTCATTCAATAAACATGTTTGACTTGTTCGCTTGATAACAGGGTATGACTCCCATAGAAGCCTACAAAAATGTTATGGAAATTAGTATATATTTTTAGCCTGGTTTTAATGAGTAGGGAAGAACTAATTTATATGCTTTCTAAGGTAAGGTGAAAGTTGCAGATAAGCGTTCCGTTCTGATATCTTTTCTACTAGGGGGATTGCATTGTCACTTTCAAAATACCATAATGCCCTAGAAATTTCCCGACGAGGGTTTTGCCTTTAAATTTTTGCCTTTGGCAAGCACTGGGGTTGGAGATAAGGGAGAAACAAGAAGGAGGTTGGGTGCTTTTGCATGTTCTCGGCATCACAGTCTGCTAAAGTGACTAAATCCCAGTGTTCCCGAAAGTACACTACCTGGAGTTCTGGTGTTTCTACATTTAACTGCTTAGTCAACTGCTCTCCTTCAGTCCCACCGTCTGTAAATAGACCAGTTTCATCTTTCTCATAGTTCCATTTTATGAGCTTTTAATTAGTTAATAATTATTTTTTTAATGTTTAGTTTTGAGAGAGAAAGAGTGTGAGCAGGGGAGGAGCAGAGAGTTAGAGATAGAGAGAGAGATAGAGAGAGAGATAGAGAGAGAGAGAGAGAGAGAGGGAGACAGACACAGAATCTGAAGCAGGCTTCAGGCTCTGAATTGTCAGCACAGAGCCTGATGCGGGGCTCAAACCCATGAGCTGTGAGATCATGACCTGAGCCAAAGTCAGACGCTTAACCGACTGAGCCACCCAGGCGCCCCTCATTTTATGAGCTTTTAAATGAAATACCTATAAAGTACTTATTACAGTGTCTGGTCCATAGTAGTGACTGTAAATGTTAACTATCCTTTCTCACATAGGTGTTTCTGGGCATATATGGTGAGTAGAGGGGTGGGTGTTTGATAGGCACATGCTTGGATGTGCATGTGTTTGTACATGAATAACTGTGTGGTCAGTGATTATTAGAAATAGATAAAATGCTCATTTTCTTGGGTTCATTCTTTCTGGTTATTAGAATTACATTGTATGCCAGAGAAAGTCTATGAAGGAAGGGTATGGAGAGAGGTGAAATGAGGGCTAAGAGCGAAGCTCCCAGAGATGCATTATTTGTATGACCTTTACTGGAGCCTCATGGATCCTCATTCCTGAAGACGGGCCCATAGTCTGTCTGCACTTTTATCTGAATAACCCAAGTTACAATATGGCATCTATGAAGATAACAGTGCTTCTTTAAGTAACATTGACTTGTGCAATGTGTGTTACCAACACTATGAAACGGAACTTAAAATGTTTTTTTATGTTCTAATCTGACATCCTGAATGATTTTCCTTCGATATTCAAACACCGTCTTCTTTTAGTGTTGTGGCAAATTCTGAAATAGAGAGAAGGCTAAGATAACGTGGATTGCCAAGCAGAAATCAAAATTGATGAAGTGTCTTGCTGAATTGATCAAACAAAGTGTTTGGGGGTTGTTCTTTTCATCTCTATTGATTTTTTAATCACCTCAAGAGTGGTGGACGCTGCTAAGAGATTGGTGGTGGTTGATTTTTATGCTACCAGGTGTCATGGGCTGAATGCTTGTGTCCTCCCCAACTTCTTTCATTGAAACCCTAAGCCCCACTGTGATGGCATTTGGAGGTGGGGCCTTTGGAAGGGGGATCCGGATTAGATGACATGATGAGGAAGGGGCCCTGTGATGGGATCAGTGTCCTTAGAAGAAGAGGAAGAGACCAGAGTTCCTTCTCTTTCTGCCAAGCGAGGACACAGGGAGAAGTCTCTGCAAGCCAGGAGGTCCACCTTCCCCAGTGAACCAAATCAGGCTGCACCTTGGTCTTAGATTTCCGAGCCACCAAAACTGTGAGAAAGAAATTCCTGTTTGTTTGTTTGTTTGTATTAATTAATTAATTTATTTATTTTGAGGGGGAGTGAGAGAGTGAGCAGGGGAGGGGCAGAGAGAGAGGGAGACAGAGAATCCCAAGCAGGTAGCTCACCATCAGCACAGAGTGTGATGCGGGGCTAGAACTCATGAACCACGAGATCACGGCCTGAGCCCAAATCGAGATTCGGGTGCTCAACTGACTGAGACACCCAGGTGCCCCAAGAAATTCCCGTGTTTTAAGCCACCTAGCCTATGGTATTTTGTTATTTGCAGCCTGATTGGAATAAGACACCAAGGAAAGGCCTATCAATTCTAAAAACAGTCTGGAAATTTATGATAACAAGTCTCTAGCGAGTTTTCTTAGTATATTAACCCATGTTGCTAGAATTTCCTGTATCTACAAGGGTAAATGTTACCTCATGATACAAGTGAAAGATTTTTCACTAGCCTTTATGGGGCCTATGTTATTACACAGTGTATGTCTTTTATGTATTAAGCTGTAAGAAGTTAAGCTCTGAGCTCAACAGCATGCTTGCCCTTGTCACTAACACCTTTATCAGAACACTATGAGAAACTAGCTTTTAGTTTGTGTACACTTTGGAATTTTAAGTTTCCCACCTAGTGAGTTACTTCAATATGTTTACTTAAAAATTTCACTTAGGGAAAGCTGGGTGTCTCAGTTCACTGGGCATCTGACTCTTGATTTCGGCTCAGGTCATGATCCCACAGTTCATGGGTTCAAGCCCATGTCAGGCTCCATGCTGATGGTGCAGAGCCTGCTTGGGATTCTCTCTCTCTCTCTTTCTCTCTGCTCCTCCCCTGCTCATGCTCTCTCTCTCTTTCAAAATAAATGAATAAACTTAATTTTTTTTCACTTACAGATATCAACTTTTCTTTGTAAAAAATTATTACATTATATAATCATTTCTGTTACCCTTAGGCCATTTAGCAGAGGATTTCTGGCAAGCTTTAGAATGTGAATATGTCAGTTATATTCCCATCAAGGTTTGTAATACCTGGGTATTGGATGCGTTTACTAAAATGGAAATTGGTCTTCTAGACAGGACAGCTGCCTCTCACTTATCTGATAGGATAGCCTCAGTGCAATCTGCAAATCTTATTGAATCGGATTGATTCCGTTATCTTCCTCACTAACCTTTAATTAATGCTATGTAGCAGAAATGTAATGTGATTCTCATATTGTAGAAAACAGTGGTTGAGATCATTCACATATCAGACAGCTACTGTTCCTAATTAGTTAGATGCAGAACTAGGACCAAAGGTTGTTCTAGCTTTTATATATATATTTCATAATGTGGTATCCTGCATCCAGTAACTGACAACCACGAGGCAAATTTCATACCTTTAGAATGAAACAGTGGGTACATCACAGGACTGTTCAGAGAGCAAAAAGAAAGAATAGCCAAAACCCTTTATTATGAACACAAGGCTCTTGAAATAATGGCTGAAGGTTGAGTTTGAGTCTTTAAATTGTGATTTGAATTTTAGCCTGGAGTTAAGACTATAACTAGGTCTCCTTTTTTAAGGCATTCAACAAATATGTACTATTTTTATTTTATTATTAGTTTTTAAATGTTTATTCATTTTTGAGAGAGAGAGTGCAAGCGGGGGAAAAGCAGACAGAGAAGCAGACAGAGGATCCAAAGTGGAATCTGCACTGACAGCAGTGAGCCCAATGCGGGGCTCAAACTTACAAACCATGAGAGATCATGACCTGAGGTAAAGTTGGACACTCAACCTACAGAGCCACCCAGGTGCCCCTGTACTAGTTTTTAATATGTGTTGGATTTCATAAAGATTTGTTCTCTTTGGCTCCAGGAAGCTAAAGAGAATCCTTATGCAGAAGTTAAAAAAAATACTTAAGGCACAGTAGACTATCCTTACGAAAGTTGCTGTTTCCCAAAATGAAATACATTGGCTAGAGCTATATGCTCTGGTTACTGGAGTAATTCAGACACAGGCTGTGATCTTTTGATGGGATAGATAGAAGCAAATCTCAAAAGATCACATCATTCCACAAGATTCTAAGATTCTAATACTCAATGTTAGAGCTGTATGTAGTTGGCTGGGAGAATGTTCCTAAAGTGAAAATCAACCTGCTGATTCTCTATTACTGGTTATTCAAATATGAAAAATTTGAAATGATTTGGGTTTATTTTTGTAAATGTTTTTTAAAGTAAAAAAAATGAGAATTTAACTTTGTTCTCTTAAATTCAGGTATTTGATTATAAATGTTTACATATTTTGATGCATTTTTCAAGCTTTGAAATTGTTTTTTTTTCCAATTTGGATGCCTTTTATTTCTTTTTCTTTTTTTTCATTTTCTTTTTTTTCAATATGTGAAATTTATTGTCAAATTGGTTTCCATACAACACCCAGTGCTCATCCAAAAGGTGCCCTCCTCAATACCCATCACCCACCCTCCCCTCCCTCCCACCCCCCATCAACCCTCAGTTTGTTCTCAGTTTTTAAGAGTCTCTTATGCTTTGGCTCTCTCCCACTCTGACCTCTTTTTTTTTTCCTTCCCCTCCCCCATGGGTTTCTGTTAAGTTTCTCAGGATCCACATAAGAGTGAAAACATATGGTATCTGTCTGTCTCTGTAAGGCTTATTTCACTTAGCATCACACTCTCCAGTTCCATCCATGTTGCTACAAAGGGCCATATTTCATTCTTTCTCATTGCCATGTAGTATTCCATTGTGTATATAAACCACAATTTCTTTATCCATTCGTCAGTTGATGGAAATTTAGGCTCTTTCCATAATTTGGCTATTGTTGAGAGTGGTCAAGCTTTGAAATTGTTAACAGGATTTTTAATAATTTAGAAAACTATGAGAAATCAGCTGAAGCAAAACTCTTGTTGGACTTCTGATCCAGCTCTGTGTGTGTGTGTGTGTGTGTGTGTGTGCGTGTGTGTGTGTGCGTGCACATGCATGTGCCAAGATGTTGCAATGTATTAAAGCTGCCTATTAAGATAATACTGTTCTTAATATAGTCCAAAGCAATATTTTTAATTTCCTATTTTCCTTGAGTACTCAAAGTTTGATATATTTTTTTAAGGTTGTTTATTTGTGTACAGTGAATGAGGGGTAGGGGCACAGAGAGAGGGAGAGAGAGAATCCCAGGCAGGCTCTGAGCTGTCAGTGCAGAGCCCAACTTGGGTCTCAATCACATGACCCTCAGATCATGACCCAAGCTGCTGCAATCAAGAGTCAGATGCTCAACCCACTGAGCCACGCAGGTGCCCCTCAAAGTTTGATATTGTATAGATTTTTTTATGCTGTCATGGAAAGCATAACTTAACCTAATTTCATTGCTCATTTCACTGTCTCATAAACAATAGGGCATATTTCAGCTGTATGCTGAAAGAAATTTCTTTGACCATCACAGGAGGCCTGCTGAGGACTGTTGAATTTGCTCATGTGCAATGACAATTAAGAGTAGAGGGAAGGGTATTGAACAGAAGCATGGGAAGCTCATTTTAATTCTTTGTTACTTAATTAAGTCATGTAACATATCTGTGCCTACCTTCTGCTTCTATAAAGTCATGTAACATATCTGTGCCTACCTTCTGCTTCTATAATTTACAGAACATTTTGTTGTGGTTGACACATAAATTGTGCTCAGCAGATCATTGTTGTTGGGATTTTTTTCTGCCCATAAAAAAGAGAGTGTTATTATTTGGAAAATTATAAATTCAGTTGAATTTTCCACATAATAACACTATCTGCAGTAAATACCTTGTGAATTAATGAACAGTGCAAACAACTGGTTCCACCTCCATCCAATTGAAAGAACAGCGGGGCTAGAAGGAATGTCTTGGGGAATTTGCTATGAAGGGAGGGAAGAAGAGTGTGTGCGTCCATTTGGATTGCTATAACAAAAATACCACACCAGGTAGCTTATACACAACAGAAATTTATTCCTCACAGTTTTGGAGGCTGGGAGTTCCAAGATCAAGGTGTTGGCAGATTCACTGTCTAGCGAGGATCCACTTCCTGGCTCATAGATGGCTGTCTTCTTGCCATGTCCTCACATAGTGGAAGGGACAAGGATGTTCACCTTCTGTGGTCTCTTTTATAAGGACTCAAATCTCATTCATGAGTGTAGAGCCCTCCCAAAGGTCTCTAATCACCTCCTATATCCCAATATCATCACACTGAGGATTGAGTTTCAACATAGGAATTTGGGGGCACACAAACATTCAATCTATAGTAGACATTGATATTTACTGAATGCCTAATTTAGCTAGGTACCATGCTAAATTCTTTTTATATGTTTATTGATTTATCTTCAACAAATAATTATCACCTACTGTGTTCTACATACTGAGCTAGGCATTGGAGCATAGTGGCATGGTCCATATTGTTTGGTGCTTATAAATTGAGCATTGGGGATAGACATTAAACAATGACACAGTTAATGATTACTTAATTAAAATTATGGCTATCACTGGAGAGGTATAAAATTTAATCTTTTCATTAGCATTGTAAAATAGATATTATTTGCTTTATACAGAGGAAGAAAATGAGGCTTAAAAAGGTTAAAGAAATAGTCTGAGGTCACAAAGATAATAGGTTGTGGACTTAACATTGCTTAGGCTTTATCTCTTCCAGAAGGCTGCTTGTGGGGGTCTCAAGGCTGCATGATCTTAAGGAGGTCCACAGCTTGACCAACCCCTTTCACCCATTTATCCCTTAAAGGAATGTTTCTTGAGCACCTACCACATGTCACCAGCATGCCAACTAGTGAGCAAAATGGACATGATACCTGCCTTCATGGAGTTCATAGTCTAGTGAGGATGGCAGAGAATCACTTCGCAAAAAAATACATAATTATAAACTACTACAAAATGACTGAGAAAAAATTAAATGGTGCTATGAGAGCCTGTGATAGAGACATCCACTTTAGCCTAGGAGTTCAGGAAGGCATCCATGAGGAGGTGACCTTAAAGTAGAGATCTAAGGATGAGGAGGAGCTAACCAGGTAGGAAGGATGGTGGAAACAGAGGATTGTACGCGGGGGGTGGGGGTGGGGGGGGGGAGTCAGGATCCGCAAAGGCTGTGAGTCAGAAAGGAACATGATTAAGTTGGAACAAGTAAATGAAGATCACTGTGGTCAAACTGAAATAATGGAAGAGTAGCACAAGGTAAAGATAGGTAGGAGCTAGAACCTGGTGTTTTAGCCTTTTTAAGGAATTTGGTCTTAATCATAGGATCAAAGTGAAGTCATGGAAGGATTTTGGATAGAGGAGTGACACAAGTAGATTTGCTTCATCAAAATCACTTTATCATATCAATCAGTGAAAATGGGCAGGAGACATGAATAGATTCTTTTCCAAAGAAGACATCCAGATAGATGTCACATGAAATAGACACATGAAAAATGCTCAGCATCATTCATCATCAGGGAAATGCAAATCAAAACCACATTGAGATACCACCTCACACCTGTCACAGAAACTAAAATTAACACAATAACAGATGTTGGTGAGGATATGGACAAAGGAGAACACTCATGCAATGTTGGTGGGAATTCAAACTGGTGCAGCCATTCTGGAAAACAGTATGGAGGTTTCTCAAAAAATTAAAAATAGAACTACATTATGACCCAGCAATTGCACTACTAGGTATTTATCCAAAGGATATAAAAATGCTGATTCAAAGGGACACATGTACCCCAATGTTTATAGCAGCGGTATTGACAATAGCCAAAATATGGAAAAAGCCCAAGTGTCCATTGACAGATGAATGGATAAGGAAGCTGTGGTATATATATTCAATGAAATATTGCTTAGACATCAAAAAGAACGGAATCTTGCCTTTTGTGACATTGTGTATGAAACTAGGATGTATTATGCTAAATGAAATAAGTCTGTCAGAGAAAGACAAATATCATATAATTTCATTCATATGTGGAATTTAAGAAACACAACAGATGAACATAAGGGAAGGGAAGCAAAAAAAAGAAATAAAAACAGAGAGGGAGGCAAACCATGAGAGACTATTACATACAGAGAAAGAACTGAGGGTTGCTGGAGGAAGGTGGGCGGGGCCGGGCTAGATGGGTGATGGGCATTAAGGAGGGTACTTGCGATGAGCACTGGGTGTCCTATGTAAGTGATGAATCAGTAAATTCTATTCCTGAAATCATTAAAAAAATAAAGAATTAACAAAATCACTTTCTCAGTGGTGTGGGCATAGATCTTCAGAGCAAAAGCAGAACATAAGGATATTATCGCCATCATTCAAGTGAGAAATGATGGTAGCATTACCTGGGCTGGCAGGTGTGTATCAGAGGCTTGAGTCATTGATGGAAACCAGAAGGAAGCAGTTAATTTTGTCTACTTAATGGAAATCCTTCCATTCATGCAAATCACCTGCTGATCTGAATATGTTCTTGATTTGGCATTAGGTAGGCTCATCGTGAGTTGATTGTTAACGATGACTTTGATTTTGAAAGTAGTTTATATATTATCTATATTGACCTAGCTCTTGATAGAGATGTTTATAATACAGTTTGACTCAGTCATAATTCTCTAAGCGTTACTATTCTAGCGCTCTATTAACCCCTGCAGGACTTAAAAAGATAACTTAGATACTATCCTTGCTTGCAAAAGCAAGTGGCCTAGTAATCTAGACAGGATGATAACAAAGTACAAACACGAGTGACTGTGGTGTACAACGTGCCATGCTGCGGCCAAGTTTTATTGCATTTCTTTAAGAAGCAAAGATCACTTTCTACTGAAGGATTTAAAGGATCAGCAAAGATAGAGCATGGAAATGGACTTGGAGGCATGTGACACATTTAACTCATGGAAGAGGGGGTGTGGAAGGCAAAGATAGAGCATGGAAATGGACTTGGAGGCATGTGACACATTTAACTCATGGAAGAGGGGTTGTGGAAAGCTTAATCTGGGAGGATAAAATATAGTAATTATATTGATACCTGAAGCTATTAGAATTTTTGGAGATTAGATAATCTTGCTTCAAGAAACAAATCTGTAATGAAACAGTTTCATTTGATTTGCTTATTTGGCTTCACCATGCACTTCTTAAAAGAAGACTTAATATTTTTAGAGCAGTTTTATGTTTACAATAAAATGGAGAGTAAGGTACCGAAATTTCCCATATACTTGCTGGCCCCGTAGCTTTACCCAGTCAGCATCATTCACCAGAATGATTTTTTACCAAGGATGAACTCACATTGATACATTATAAACACCTCAAGTCCATAGTTTGCTTTAGGATTCACTCTTGTATTGCACATTCTATGGGTTTGATTAAATGTATAACAACATATGTTCATCATTCTAATATACAGAGTATTTTCAATGCCTGAAAAATTCTATCCCTAGTCATCCCCCTCCTCACTCACCAGTCACTGTCAATTACTAGTCTTTTTGCTATCTCCATAGTGTTACCTTTTCCACAGTGTCATATAGTTGGAATCATAAAGTATGATGCCTTTTCAGATTGGTTTCTTTTACTTACTAATATGCATTTAAGTCTCCAGGTCTTATCACGGTTTGATAGTTCATTTTGTTTTAGTGCTGAATAATATTCCATTGTTTGTATGGACCGTGTTTATTTGTTCATTTATCTAATTTATCATTTCTCTGATGCTATAGGATGTGATGCATCTTTTCATATACTTATTTGCTATCTGTATATCTTTGGTGAGATGTCTATTAAGGTGTTTGGCCCATTTTTCAATCGGGTTATTTTCTTACTGGTGAATTTTAAGAGCTCTCTCTATATTTTGGATAAGAGTTCTTTTATCAGATGTGTCTTTTGCAAATATTTTCTCCCAGTCTTTGTCTTGTCTTCTCATTCTCTTGATACTGTCTTTTGTAGAGAAGGTTTTAATTTTAATGAAGTCCAGTGTATCAGTTATTTCTATCATAGATCTTGTCTTCAGTATTGTATGTAAAAAGGCATCACCATATCCCAAGGTCATCTAGGTTTTCTTCTTACAGTAGTTTTATAGTTTTCCATTTTCCATTTAGGTCTGTGAGCCATTTCTAGTTAATTTTTGTGAAGGGTGTAAGGTCTCTGTCTAGATTCATTCTTTTGCATGTGGATATCTACTCGTTCCAGTATCATTTGTTAAAGAAGCTATCTTTGCTCCACTTTGTTGTCATTGCTTCTTTTTTGTTTGCTTGTTTATTTTGTGTGTGTGAGAGCTAGCACAGCATGCTCGGGGGAGGGGCAGAGAGGGAGGGAGAGACCATTTCGGAAACAGGCTCCACCACACGGTCAGTACAGAGCCTGATGTGAGGCTCAGACTCATGAACCATGATATCATGACCTGAGCTGAAGTCAAGAGTCAGACCTGAGCTAAGAAGTCAAGAGTGGTACACTTGACCAGTTGAGCCACTCAGGTGCCCAGCCTTTCATTATTTGTCAAAGATCAGTTGACTGTATTTCTGAGAATCTACATCTGGGTTCTCTGTTCTGTGCCACTGATATATTTGTCTGTTCCTTCACTAGTATCACAAGGTCTTGATTACTGTAGCATTATCATAAGTCTTGAAATTATTCACTTTTGTGACATTAATTCACTTAATTTTACACTCATTATGTGTTTACTGAAAATATAGCAGACATTCACTGATTTTTAGGGGCAATGTTTAAAGTTCTGGCAAATCAGGAATCCCTGGAAAACTTCTCTTGAAAGTGATAGACAGTAATTATTTTACAAAGAGTAAATAGTTGATGATTTCAAGTAGAGCAGTAACTCTGAGTATAAACATGGTGGTGGGAGATATGGGAAGTTGGCAAAGAACTTTGTGTTCTTCATTTTGATTGGCGCATAGAGTAAAAGTGGTAGTGGGGGATGAAAGTGGAGAGTTGGAGCCCTATCATTGATGATCCTACAGGATAGCCTGCTGGACAGCAGAAAGAAATTTTCAGTTGCCCACATCTAACTTGAAGATTTAGAAAGAAATTTTGACTGCATGTTTCAATATATTTTTCTTTTTTCACGTGACCCGGTATTCAATAACTTTTATGGTAAATAACCTGGGGCTTGACAGCAGCATTTTCCACATGGTTGAGATTCCTGGGAAGAAACTGGAGTTTATATTGTTAGATCTACTGAGCATATTACCAGAAGAGCTTTATTTGATAGGCAGTCATTTGGAATCTATTTTCCCTCATTTGGGAGTAGTTACCAGGCCAAATCACTGTTCTATTTATATCCATGACCTCTTTTCCAGTGCTGTATCAGCTGAGCACTGTAGAGACATCCTTAAAAGAAGTAGTATTTGGGTCAGAAACGTCAACCAAAATGAGTGTAATTAGACAGATTTTTTTTTAAAGAATGAGGGGTTTTTAAGTAGCTTTATCAGTAAATCCTTAAAGTAGTTTCCATTTGAATTGCTAAGCGATTATACAGCCATTAATTGAACTTAGCAAACTTGCTTTGGATCATTGAATACCTATTGTGCAAAATGACCCTCAGCATTTTGGGTGTGTGTGTGGGGGGGGGGGCTGGGGTGATGCCTGGGCTAGGACTTGTTGAAAGTTCTGACAAGGAAATCTTTGGAGAAGTTTATTGCCCTATGGGATAGGGTGGAAGACCAAGAAGGAGTATATGGGAATGACGAGTTCAAGGGTAGGAGTACTTTTCTTTCTTTTCTTTTTTCTTTTTCTTTTCTTCTCCTTGGGTCTTAAAGAAAAGGTGAATATCTGGGTAAATATTGTAGTGTTGTTAGTTCATGTAATATAAGAGAAGTCCTTCAACTTCGAAAATCACAAATATACCTGAGAACATGTGAAAATGTAGATGGCTGGGCCTTATACCTATATTTTGATTTAGTAGATCTAGGTGTGGGACCTTTGGGGTCTGATTTTTAACAAGTACCCTCTGGGTGATTTTTATGTAGGTGGTCCTGAGTTTTGAGTTGGAAAACTTTACAATTCCAACCTGTAGAAATCAGACACAATTTAAAGCATTCAGTAAAACTCATAAAAACGATCCTGCTACTGTGCTAGGATCCAGGCATATAAAAAGTAAAGTACATATCTAGTAGGAGGAGAATATAAACATGTGCGTGCACGCGCATGCACACACACACACACACACACACACACACACACACACTCCCAACACCAATGTAATACCATGCTAAAGAGAGAAATTTATCCATTGGGTATTTGTATGCCAGTTACGCACTCAGAAGTAGGGAAAGAAAACTTGAAAGTGAGGGCTTCCTCTTGAGATAGACTTTGTCTGTCTAGTTTGTAGTGTTAGGAACATGCCCTCCAAGCTGTGTACCCAGTGAGGTAGAAATAGTTCCTCTTCGTTATGAGACATCTCCTTTCAAAATAATGAGCACATCCATGTGGTTTTCAAGGCCTTTAAAAAAGAGTAAATAAACCTGGTTTCAACCCGTTTGCTGATTCAGGATGTCTGGTGGTAATCAGGCTGTGAATTTTAAAGCTGTAGTGGGGAAAACAGTCCAGGGGTAAAAATGGGAGCTGACTTTAGGAGCACGAACTTTTATTTTCCTGAGACTGTGCAAAGAGTCAGTGTTTGTGTACAGAGACTCCTCTCTCTGAAGTTCCAGTTAATGACAATGCCAAGTGAGAACTTTCAGTTCCTGTGTGACAAGAGGTAACATCCATAGAAAGTTAGAAGTAATAGGACGTTACTTTAATGACCCATCACACCTTTGTTCTTATTGCCAATGACCACATAAGGACCAGCATGGAGCACTAGCCTTTGCAACATTAACTCATTAAAACATCAAAGTTATTTCCAGAATATCAGTCTTTGACATCATAAAATAGGACTTATGATGAAACTGCTAATATTGGATTGACTATAAGATGATCTGAAAAAAAATTAAAAAGGACAGGGTAACAATTTTGCTTTCTGGTAATCGTTGTATAGGAAGGGGATAAATATGTGGAGGTGGATTCCCAACATAGCGTCTGATGAAAATGAATGTGCTAAGGAGGTGGAGGCTGCTTCTTGGTCCCCCTGTGGGAGATAGAGGCCCTTCGTGCTCAGTTGTTACTGTTCTGTCTAATCCCAGGAACTGGTGTCCTCAGTGGTGTCCCCTCCTTTAGAGTTAGGGTGGCAGGGTGTGGCCATACAGGCTGCTGCATTCTGCCAGCCATCACCTGTGAAGCCTCAGTTTTCTCCTGTACCTCTGTTACTGGTGAGTGATCTACTTTCACACCCTGGTAATGCCAGGTGGAATGCCTACAGAGATCTGGTTCACAGTGTCATAGAGATCTCAGGTGATGACTGAAGAGTGTGCCACCTTCTCTCTCAGTGGCAGCAGAAGGAAGTAGTAGATGAGGAGCCAGTGGAGAGATTGGAATCCTGGAGAAGAAAAATGAATGAGGAGGTAGAGGAGAAGATGAGGAAGGGATGTTCAGATGAGAGATGGTTCAGGAGAATAAAGTGGTGGAGGTAAAGGAAGTGGGGGGACCTTGAGCCCTGAACATGATCTCTTCAGGGACTTTCTTGAGTGTGGAGTTAGAGACCATGGATGCTCAGGTTGGCAGGGCCTTCTCCACCTGAATCCCAAGTTGGGGTAAATGCAGCGGCACTTGGGTGAGGGCACAAGTTTCATCAACCAAAATATACCCGCCTTGTGGGACCTCGCCTTTTGAGCCAACCCCCACCTAACACTTAAGAGCTCCAATGCAGATTTGCTAAGGTTTATACCAATTAGGGTGAAAGAGTTCAGACATCCCAGGACAGGCTACAAGTTCAGGGTCTTCTTTTGGACAGACTCTTACTGCAGAAACAAGGCGATCATTAAAGAGTATGATGAGGTCATATCTTCTGGACAGGTGTCATTTCTTTCCATTTGAAACATAGGATCAGCACCGTTTGCCCACCTCCGACCCCACCCTTCATCTACAGGAGCAGGACATCACCTGTAGCTTCTTCACCTTCATCACTGCCTCAGACCACAGCCTCCCAGAATCTGACAAAACAATTGTTATTACTAATGGGGAACTATAGCCCAGTTCGTACAGGAGTAACTACCCTGTGAAGGGAAATCAGACCACATTCAGCAGGGCAGTCCATGGAGATACTCAAGCTCTTTGGGTACTCATGTGGTTAACTCCTGCCTTTGGAAATTGTTCTCGCCCCAGATTACCTGCCATCATTAGTCGGACCTCTGTTTGGGCAACTATGGTGTTGTGCATGTGCTGGTCTCTGTGCTCCATCAGTGCTGTCATCATCATTAATGTAGCTTTTGTGGACATGGCCATCATCTGTCTAAGCCAAGGAAATGATACTAAAGACAGCACTGCCTTTATCTCCATTGCTTGAATCTTTGTGTCAAGGCCTTCCTGCCTGCTTCTGATATAGATACTTAACAGTCATATTGGAAGAGGATCATTGTATCTTCAAGCCCCACAACCACAAGAACAATGAAAATCTAGGTTCATGTTTAATGTCTGGCAAGTTGCTCATCTTCCAGTGGATAACGCCATGGCCCCAAGACCTGTGCTTGGCCATCAACACCTGAATTTTCATCTTTGGCCAGGAGCCCATGTCACCCACCCTGCTGAGTATCTGGAAACAGGGACATAAACAGTGGAGAGCTGCTGAACTTGTATGAGGTAGAGGATAAAAGTAAGGGACCTCTCAATCTACCCAAATCCAAAACTTTCCAGTAGCTTTTTTGCTACTGATAAGTCTTCATGAAGGCCTGTGCCATGCTCTACCTTTTCTAGTCAGTCTTTTGGATAATCTGTGTCCAGAGCACCAGCGACCCCATTTTTTGGTTTCTAGGTGACAGGGACCTTCAGAACCACCTGTGGACTCAGGCTCCCTACCAACCACTGGAAACCTCTTCCACCTCCCTTCCTTTCATTGTCACTCAGGAACCATACCTGATGTCAGAGAGGTGATTAGGCTGGCAGGTGTGGCTCTATCCTCTCAACAAGGGTGAATAGGGTGTCCTTTCTGGGAATTACGTGTTCTTAGCCACAGTCAATGAGCTCATGCAGAGTGTGGCATGTTTCTCAGCCCCCTTTTGCCTACCTGATCATAACCAGGTGACAAAGTGCTCTGTGAGATTCCAGGAGAGAAAAGACATATTCATTTGTAGACTTCATCTGCCTCCAACTCATTCCAACATCTCTCTTCTCCTTTCTGTGCCTCTCTCAACTTTTCTCTCCTCTTTCTGTTTTTAATGACTTGAGGGACCAAAACCAGAAAGCAAAACAATTAGAAAGCAGACTTTCCAATTTGGTTCTCCTCTTGATGATACCTAGAAGGAGAGAGGGAGGTTGTCCAGTAAAATAGGCTGCCAGAGCTCTCTGACCCTCTATTTTTATGCCCCCTCCCCCCACTCCACAAGCTTTCTTTTACAAGTCCTAAAGTTCAAAAGAAGACAGACCAAGGAATGTGGGATTGAAGGACTGAGTTGGATGTGAATCCGTGGGACAGAGATTATTCATTGCCCTGTTATACACAGTATTCTTTTAGGCTAATCCTAGGCCAATATCACCACCACTACCCTTCCCCATGACACACACAAACTCCTTTCTCCTTACTGTGCCCAAATTTCTAAGAAACCTGGTAGATATTTCTTGAGCATTAGCCTGGAGGGGATGGAGAAGAATGTTACAGGAGTGAGATCCTATTAAGAACTAAAATAAACTCTTTTAAATGATTACTTTAAAACTAAAATAACATTGGGGCGCCTGGGTGGCTCAGTCGGTTGGGTGTCCAACTTTGGCTCAGGTCATGACCTCACAGTTCGTGAGTTTGAGCCCTGCATCAGACTCTGTGCTGACAGCTTGGAGCCTGGCGCCTGCTTCAGATTCTATGTCTCCCTCTCTCTCTGACCCTATCCCACTCAGGCTCTGACTCTGTGTGTCTCTCTCTCAAAAATAAATAAACATTAAAAAAATTTTTTAACTAAAATAACATAAATAAAAAGGAAGAGTGCACAGCTCTGTGCACTCCTTTATTTCTACACCTCCTTTATTTCTGGGATAATGTAAGGGTTTTTACTATCAAGGGTTGAACAGATGATATACAGAGATGGGTAAATTGTTTTAGTTTGATAAAAGCATCTATAATAATATGTGAGGCAATAGTCATACATAATAATTTTAGTGCAGAAGCCTCCTATGTTCAGAAAAGGATGTGAGCGGTCTTTTCCACCTCCATGAGTAGTTTAGCCATATTTATTCTTATCTAGTACCATTCAAGAACAGGTCAGAGATGTCAAAAATAAATGAAATGCACTACTTTAGGTAGTTTGTTGTATTTAAAATTGTATGTAAAAAACACCAAAGCAAGTGTAAAGGAATTCAGAACATAGTCAACTTTACAGGCATTTTTTTTTTGAAAGTTTACAATTTCCACTTGTTTATCTGGTTTAACTCAAGGAAACATCCTTAGGAGCAAATGTAATTGATATATAATGTTTTCCCTTTTTCTGCTCCCGTGAAGCAAAATTGACTAATGTTTTTGGAGGGAACCCATTAAAATTTGCATATATACTTAATTCTGCTAAACTTGCGTAGATCAGAATTAGATGAAGGGAGAGAAGAATAGAACTTCCATGGAAAGATGCATGGCTAAGGTGGTAGCATTTAGACCAAGATTTTTAGGTTAAGAGGCTGAATATATCTGTAAGGAAAGAAAAAAAAAACATCTTACAGATATATTACCTGCAGTTTCCAGACATCTAAGTATTTGAAAACTTTTAAGCTATTACCTATTCATTCATGTGCATACAAGTACTACTCACCAAATATTTCTGACTCGTGTCTGGGCAGAAGGGTGGTTGAATTTTCCCATCGCCTTTGCACTGATCATGGTCATGTGACTTGCTTTGGTGGATGAATCTTGAGAAGCTCTATATGTCACATCTGGGACAAAGCTGTAATGGCTAGTGCACGGTTTGTCAGAACCTCTTTATCTCTGCCATGGCAACCAGCACCAGGTGGGGAGGTTCTATTAGCTTTTGTCCTAGAGTAGAGAGACACAGCACACGTTTCTCCCCTCTCCTCCAATCCCTTAACTCACATGAATTTGTAGCATGAATCAAAAATAAGCCTTTGTTATTTTGGGGCATTCAGATATTGAAGATATATTGTTATTGCAACATACTCTAGCCTAGCATGATGAAAACATCTTTTAGATTTTTTCTATATGTTGAATGTTTATGAATAATTGTGAGTTGCACAACTTGATAAAGGCCATTGTTTTTTGATGTCTATTTCTTGCCTAGTTTTTTTCAGTTTGTTTATTTATTTATTTATTTATTTATTTATTTATTTTGAGAGAGAGAGAGCACGAGCAAGAGGGGGCAGGGAGGGAGGGAGAGGGAGAGAGAGGGAGAGACAGAGAGAATCCCAAGCAGGCTCATTGCCATTAGCTCCAAGCCCAACACAGGGCTGGAACTCATGATTGGTGAGATCATGACCTCAACCAAAATCAAGAGTCAGACACTTAAGCAACTGAGCCACCCAGATGTCCCTTGCCTAATTCTTGATCCTATTGTTTCTGACAGGTAAACAGACTTCAAATATTTGGAAACTAAATACTATAAAAGCTTACATGATCATGTATAGATTTTCATGTGAATTTGTTATATTGTGTACACATTTATCTTGCACTTTCTTAGAATTCTGTGTCATATCCATTGGCAACTGGTCCATATCCATACTACATTACACACAGCTAAAAGAAAAAGTGCAACATAGAACTAATCTGTATTGTTATGGTACAAATTCTAGGAATACACATTTAGTGGAACTCATTCAACTTTAGCTGAAAGATAATGAAGATGATGACTGATGAAGAAGAGGAGGATAGGGATTTCAAGAAGAGATAATGCTTCAGGAACATGCATGTTCACAGTTCACTGTAAAGCAATTCAGTTTGTACAAATAGTTTACTGCCTATGTGTTCTGATATCTGAAAATCAGAATTTAGTTTCAAAGTTCATGGCTCACAACATGTGGTATATACATAGAATGGAATATTTCTCAGCTATAAAAAAGAATGAAATCTTGCCATTTGCAATGATATGGTTGGAGCTAGGGGGTATAATGCTAAGAAAAGTCAGTCAGTTAGAGAAAGACAAATACCATATGATTTCACTCATGTGGGATTTAAGAAACAAACAAGTAAGCCAAGGGGAAAAAGAGAGAGAAGCAAACCAAGAAACACACTCTTAACTGCAGAGAATACACTGATGGTTACCAAAGCGGGGGGTGAGTGGGGGGATCAGTGAAATAGGTGACAGGGATGAAGGAGTACGCTTGTGATGGGCACTGGGTGTTGTATGAAAGTGTTGAATCACTATATTGTACACCTGAAACTAATATTACACTGTTTGTTAACTGGAATTTATATAAAAACTTAAAAAAAGTATATAGAAGTACAAAAAGATGAAATAAATAGAATTAGCAGAGGACATTGTGTTTTCAGGGGGAAATGGTAAACTGACACATATTAGACATTCATTATTTACTGGATGTCTTTCTCAGTGGGAATTCTTTGGGGGAAGTATATTTCAGTCCTTGGAGTATAACCTTTCCCAACTCACAATGGATTGTCTTTCTTTTCTCACCATATGATTTTATTTCCATTTCTCTGGCACAAGAAAACAGGTGAAAATGTTGAACTTCATGATAGGTCTAGGGTATTGGGAGTAACTTTAGATGCATATTTTCTGAGAAGATTTTGGTGATCAAGTGATCATTTTGGCATTTCTCGTCTCATGAGCTTAACTCTTCTCATTATATTCCCTAAATAAGTGCCAACAGATTTTATGCAGTACATTTTTTAATACCCTATTGTTAGAATGCACTCACACAAAATCTAATTATGGCTATTATATCTTAACTAATAGCATATTTTATAAGTTTTGGTAATTTATGATAGAAGCATCTCCAATCATTCAGAGGCAATTTTTTTTCTATACACATCTATGTGGCGCTCATGAAATGAGCAGTGAATATGAAAACACTATTAGAATGATTTATTATAATCATGATAAACATGGATAAACATGGATAAATCATGATAAACATGATTTATTTGTTTATTCATTTGGTATATATTTATTAAGTAGCTATATTTTAGAAACCACTATAAGCATTAGGAATACAGAGATGAAGAAAACATGGACCCATTCTTTTTTTTCTGTTTAAAAAAATTTTTTTTAACCTTTATTTATTTTTGAGACAGAGAGAGACAGAGCATGAACGGGGGAGGGGCAGAGAGAGAGGGAGACACAGAATCGGAAGCAGGCTCCAGGCTCTGAGCCATCAGCCCAGAGCCCGACACGGGGCTCGAACTCACGGACCGTGAGATCGTGACCTGAGCTGAAGTCGGAGGCTTAACCGACTGAGCCACCCAGGCGCCCCAACATGGACCCATTCTTAAAGAGCTGCCATCAGAGTTGGGGATACATCTTGATTATAACCTATGATGTAAGCCATAGCAAAGAGATGTGGGAAGTGCTGTGAAAACAGAAGGAACGGTTAGTTGTACTAAGAACCAATGGAGAGACCATGGAGGGATTCATAGAAAAGGTGATATTGGAATTGGACATTTAACATAATATTTTGTCACTTTCCTCTAATTAAAATGTTAGAACTATTGAGGAGTTTACCTCCATATACTTTTTAAAAATGTTTTTATTTATTTTTGAGACAGAGAGAGAGCATGAGTAGGGGAGGGGCAGAGAGAAGGGGAGACGCAGAATCTGAAGCAGGCTCTAGGCTCCGAGCTCTCAGCACAGAGCCTGATGCGGGGCTCAAACTCATGGACTGTGAGATCATGACCTGAGCCGAAGTCGGACGCTCAACTGATTGAGCCACCCAGGCGCCCCATCTCCATATACTTTTTAAATTTGAGAATGGTTGACACACAATGTTAGATTAGTTGTAGGTGTTCAACTTAGTGATTGGTCAAGTTTATACATTATGCTGTGCTCACCATCACTTGTCCCATTACATCGCTATTACAATATCATTGACTTTATACCTTACGCTCTTTTTACTCCCTTGACTTATTCCATAACTGGAAGCTTCTATCTCCCTCTCCCCTTCATCCATTTTGGCAACACCTCCATCCCCCTCTCCTCTGGTAACCATCAGTTCTCTGTATTTATAGTTCTGATTCTGCTTTTTGTTTGTTTATTAAGATTCCATTTATGAGTGGACTCACATGGTCTTTGTCTTTCTCTGATTGACTTATCTCACTCGGAATAATACCTCCTATGTCCATCTATCTTGTCTCAAATGGCACAATTTCATCTTTTTTTATCTGTTTGTCTGTTGATGGACCCTTAGGTAGCTTTTGGGTCTTGGCTATTGTAAATAATGCTGCAGTAAACATAGAGATGCATATACCTTTTCTAGTTCATGTTTTTATTTTCCTTCAGTAAATACTGAATAATGGAATTATTGGATCATATGGCATGTCTATTTTTAATGTTTTGAGCAACTGTTTCTTTAAAAAAGTATTATACTTTTTCCATACTCTTTTCCACAATGGCTGCACCAATTTACATTCCCACCTTCTTTTTCTCTACATCCTCACCAATACTTGTTACTTCTTGTCTTTTCAATTTTAGCCCGGATGGGTGTAAGGTGATATCTCATTGTGGTTTTGATTTGGATTTCCCTGATTGTTAGTGATGTTGAGCATCTTTTCATGTGTCTCTTGATCATCTGTATGTCTTCCTTGGAAAAGTGTCTATTCTGGTCCTCTGCCCAGTTTTTAACTGGATTATTTGATTTCTTTAGTGTTCAGTTATAGGAGTTCTTTATAGTTTTTGGATATTGACCCCTTGTCAGATATATCATTTGCAAATTATCCAAAGTATACCACCATATACTTTGGATAATTAGAGAACTTTCCTCTGAACATAAGTTATGTATCATGCTATATGCCTTAGAAATTTAAGAATTTTAACCTGGGGTAAATACTTAGGAGATTTAACAAAAGCAATGTCTATTCAGAATGGATGCTGACAATAAAATTAGAATAGGGTCTGAAAAGACTCTGACAGTGCCTGTTACCTCTTTAATTGTAGGGTTATGGATGGGTTTTTGTACATCAGTTTCTCATCTCTCAGATATAAATAATATTGAAAGGTTGAAGGAGACAAGAGGATAGCTTTGTAAAAGGTCATTATTTGAAAATTGTTCACACAAAATACTGGCAGTTCTGTTTTTGTGGAGGATAATTGTTTTATGTTCCAGTTTTCCCCAATTTCAATGATCATCTATGGTGATTACATTGATGAACAGTCCTGGAGTGAGATGTCAGTATTCGACAGTGGCTGTTTGCAAACTCTGCTGTGATTACACTCTGTTGTCTAATTGCTTAATTTATTGATGTTTTGCTGACATGTTTTCAGCAACATTTGTGATTGCAGATAACTCATCATTTCTCTTCTGGCTCATTATCATATGTTTGCATTTGGTTTGTCTGATTGCTGCAGGTGGAAACAATAGGTGATGCATACTGTGTTGCTGCAGGACTCCATAGGAAAAGCCTCTGCCACGCAAAGCCCATTGCTCTCATGGCCCTGAAGATGATGGAACTTTCAGAAGAGGTGCTGACACCTGATGGAAGACCAATTCAGGTAACCTTCTCTACAATGTGGTTTGAGTAGTAACATGCCTTTAACTGAAGGGGGCAAGAAATTCCCTTTTGAATTCTACTTATGTGTCCTACAGATTTAGACAAGTAAGGAGGATGAGGCTTAACTAGAAAAAAAAACTCATAGAACACCAGCAAAAGAACAAATGGAGTAAGATCCAAAAAAGGAAAAGGTGTATGAAAGGCTAATTGCCATGGAGAAAACAAAGAGCTAAAGACAGACTAAAGAAACACTCATTGTCAGTTACCAACTCACCAACACCAAGCAAAGATAGTGGTGGGAATCAGGGTCTCAGACATAATCCTCAGAAGAAAATGGAGGACCTGAACACTTACTTTGGGTAGTGTACAGGTAAGTGTTCCTTATAAAACCTCAGCACTCAGGGTTACCTGTGCGTGTTTTTAATGTAGCAGAGCTTGAAGGTTGGAGCCCAATAACTAAGAAAATTTAATAGTGGTGGGAAATGTAGCTCCTGGTATGTTGTACTCTTTTTGGTACTGATGCCTCTCTGCAGTCTAACGTCTACCTCTAAGAATGGATGAGATCACCCACCTCTAGTCTTTCCCAGACCCAGTAGATCCCAGAAGTATTGTTACTGTGACTTCTTAGAAACCAGAAATCATGTATTTGGAGAAGTAACCATGAATGTAAGGCAGCCCTTTTATAACAGCTCACCAAATGTGAGTTTAAAATAAATAGAGAAAAAGAAAGCTTCAAAATGTGGTACAATCCTATTCCTGGAGTTAGGGCAAATTAGATATTATGAGTGTCCTTCTGACTAAAATTATTAAAATGCTGTGTTAAAAATATTTTTAAAATATTTAACACTCTTTAAGATTTCTAAAAACTACTAAGCACCTCACTGAACTATTAGGAAAGAAAAAATGTGCCAATAATGTTGCATGTGTAGATTGAGAAAATTTCAGTGGGGAATTTAAATTAATTGCTCTGTCATGAGAAGTGATAGTAGGAAACTAGGAAACATTAGTTCTTTCTGGAGGAAGTCAACTTCAATCCCTCTTGCAAAGAATATCCATATCTTTGGATATATCCGTATTTGAATATATGGATATCCGTATCTGGGGACTGAGTGACTAATACTAAAAACAAAATAAAACAACCCCTCACCTCCCCCACAAAAAAATAACCCTAAACCCACACGTTCATGAAAGAAATCAAAGTATTATAGGTAAGAACCAGTGGGAACAATAGCTAAGAAAACAGTGAAGTGTTATCAGATTATCAAAATTTTCAGACAGAATCAAAATGACAATGTTTAATATAAGTAAGAAAATAAAGAAGAAGCTTAAAAACACGACACAGGAACAGTAGATGTGAAAAAGAACCAGAGAACCCCTAAGTAATCAACATAATACTTAAGAAAATGGCTGGTAGATGAATTTAAAAGCAGATTAGACAGAGCTGAAGGAAAAATTAGTATACTGAAACTTAAAGCTGAAGAAATTACCCATTATCAGGTCCAGAGAATTAAAAATGTGGAAATATGAATAAGATAATGTAAAATATAAAATGTGTGGGAGGAATGGAAGACAGAGTAGGAAAATATATGCTCAGTTGGGGTTTCACATGGAGTTACAGAGGGAATGCAAAACAGGGCATTTTTTTTTTCCTGGAACAGTAAAAGACATCAATCAGTTCTCAGACCCAGTAATCCTAAGGGATTCTACGAAGCCAAATCATAGGAATTCAAAACTGAACATGTCTTAATAATTCTGTAGTGTGTCGGAGAAAAGAGGGACTTGATACATGACGAAGGTGAAATTGATTTGTGGGGAAAGAATGGGCTATTCCATCAAAGGTTGGAGGACAACTGTTTATCCATGTGGACAAAAGTATTAAAACTGGATCTCTACTTCACGAAGCTGTACAGAATATAATTCCACCTGGGTTAAATTCAACCTGGGTTAAAGACCCACTATAAGGTCTTAAATTTATAATTTGGGAGTTTTTAACTCAGCGTAAGGAACATTTTTTTTTTGTAAACTAGTCAAGTCAAAACTTACCAAATCATACAGGAAAATAGGTGTAAATTTTTCTACACTGAAGTTAAAACCTTCCTGCTTATCAAATAACACCTAAAAAGAGAAAAAGATAACCACAAACTAGGAGGGTTTTTTGCAACACATTTAACCATTAAAAGTATCTTTGGTTAACCTCACGAGTAACGGGATGACTGTATATCGGTAGCACCATCCTGTAGCATTTCTACCTACTAGTTTGGCACAACTTTGAAGCTCTGACACTATCAGGTTGGTGAGGATCTGGAGCAGCGGGAAGTCACACACAGCTGGTGGGAGTGCGCCGTCCCAAGTACGGTATATTGTGTGTGCCTTAGTTTGTGCTTTGCCTACATCCCAGCAACCTCGCCCCTACACGCTTGCTCAGGGAAGAACGTGTTCAGGTGTAGCACAAGTCACAAGATTATTCACAGCAACACCTTGATAAGAGTTTCAAACTGGAAATAACTCAAATAACCATCTAATAGAAAGGATTGCCTATAAAAAATATGTATATGTACGTGTGTATGTGTAGACACACACACACACACACACACACACACACACACACACACACACACACCATACACACCATACACTTGGGAAAATGAATGACTTCAGCTACTGACACCAACAAGGATGAATATGTCAAAAACATAATCTTGAGCAAAAGAAGCAAGTCTGAAAAGAAGGCTGTAGCCTTATCCCACTTAATTAAGTCTCAAAACTGGGAAAGTGGGAAAAATATGTTATTTAGAGATAGCTGCATTGCTGGAAAAAGGGTAAAGGAAAAAAAAAAGGGAGTGGTTACTACAAATTCAAGATGGTGCTTAACTCCAAGGGAAAGGAAGAAGATGATGGGAAGAGAGAGGAGGCAGGAAGGAAAGTGCAGGTAGGATTGTAGTGCAGAATCACCCATTTTACTAATGTTCTTTGATGTTTACATATATGTTTACATTTGGCAGTTTTAAAAAGTGGAAAGGGGGTGCCTGGGTGGCTCAGTCGGTTAAGTGTCCGACTTCGGCTCAGGTCACGATCTCGCGGTCTGTGAGTTCCAGCCCGTGTCGGGTTCTGTGCTGACTGCTCAGAGCCTGGAGCCTGCTTTGGATTCTGTGTCTCCCTCTCTCTCTGCCCCTCCCCCGTTCATGCTCTGTCTCTCTCTGTCTCAAAAATAAATAAACGTTAAAAAAAAAAAAACAGTGGAAAGAGAAAGGGTTTTCTCACCATTCTCATCAGCAATAAAAATAGGAAAACATTGAGCATTCAAAAAAATAGTTTAAGTCCCCTCAGGACATAATTATCCAGTTATTCAAGTATAAGAATGGCACTTCTACCACTGCCAGGAAAACAAAGTGATGCTGTCTCAGATCTGCTTCAAACTGCAAATATACACAGTCCAGACTGAGTTCCTATAAGTTCTTAAATTTTCAAGACTGCTAGCTGGGCAGTCTTATCACTTGGGATTGTTTTTCTATGTTGGATTTTCTTTTATAGGAGATATCGTGTTTGTATTGATTCAGCCTTGTCAAAGCAAACTTAAATTACCCTAGAACAAAACCAGGGAATCATGCATTACGGTATGCTCCTCCATATTTTTATCTGTGGTATGTAACATTACTCTGTCTTATGAATCAGATAGTCTTATTAAATCAGAAGAGGAAATGTCTATAAAGATTTAATAAGAATGCAGAAAGAGAATTCAAAATCATAAAACCACTTTAATAATTTTAGCTTCATTACTTATTCATATTATTTGCGTGGTTTGAGATTGTTTTTGGCATATTAATTTGACTTTGAATTGGCTTCTAAGTTGGTGCCATGGGAACATTTCTAAACTTATTGAAAGAATCTTTTATTAAAAATGCTTGGGTGTGGGGCGCCTGGGTGGCCCAGTCGGGTAAGCTTTTGACTTCGGCTCAGGTCATGATCTTGCGGTCCGTGAGTTCGAGCCCCACGTCGGGGTCTGTGCTGACAGCTCGGAGCCTGGAGCCTGTTTCAGATTCTGTGTCTCCCTCTCTCTCTGACCCTCTCCCATTCATGCTCTGTCTCTCTCTGTCTCAAAAATAAATAAACGTTAAAAAAAAAATGCTTGGGTGTGCAGTAGGGTTGATATGTGATCAGCTGATTGTTTACTTCAAACTATGTAAGTTTAGGATGCTTAAAATTTAAGCTATTTAAGTTGTAATAGTTCAAAATAAAGTTCCCTCAAACCTTTCATATTTTGAAAAATTAATTGATAATGTGTACATGATTTTATAAGTCTTTCAGGTACCTCTCATTACAGGAAATATGTACCTGAATTATCAGTTATAAGTCCTTGAAGGTGATTGGTAATATCCTTGAATCATTAACTGTAAAATTGGTTTAGTTTAAAAAATTTTTAAAGTAACAAAAGAATATAGTATTTCAGTTATTCATTTTATAATATTCACAGAAATTATTTTTTATAAATACTCTAATGAGACTCACAAGCTCATTCCACACTGTAGCTACAAAGCATACACAAATATGGTCCATTTGGAAAAATAATCCCAAAGTGACTTTAATTAAGTCTGCTTTCATAGAGGGAAGCAAACCCTAAGAGACTTAGCCATAGAGAACAGACTGAGGGTTGATGGAGGGCGGTGGGTGGGGGATGGGCTAGATGGGTGATGGGCACTAAGGAGGGCCCTTGTTTTGATGGGTACTGGGTGTTGTATGTAAGTGATGAATCACTAAATTCTCCTGAAACCAATGCTACACTATATATTAACTAATTAGAATTTAAATAAAAATTTGAAACAAACAAAAAGCTGCTTTTAAAATTAATGATTAGAATTTTTAATATTTTCTCAATATGATGTTTATTCTCCTGGCTGAACTTATAATGTCAACATTATGCTTATTCCACTCCCCCCGTGCAGAGGAAATCTGATTTTCTTACATCTTAAACTTAACTCTTGAAGAAAAGTACTATCAAATTTATATTCTTTGCCCTTTGTTTGAGCTAGCTATATTGTGACTTCACTAGAAAATTGTATGACTTCATGCTGTTCCTTAACCTTGTGACCCTAATCTTACCAAAGTATTTTGAACAGTTTTTAAGGCTGAAAGGCTTTTACTAATAATTTAACCACTGTTTGATTAAAATAACAAAATGTTTATTACTGCTTGTGCTTTATTCCTTAGAAATAAAAATGTGGGTAGGAAAGAAAAGCTGCATTGATGGACTAGAGAATGTGATTATATAGATTTTGGAAAGACCAGTGGCATTTTCACGATTTCAGGCTTTTGAAGAAGATTGAGTCAGCGTGTCCAAATATCTAAGTTTTACTTCTGAACTTCAGTTTTTAAAAAATATTTGCATTGAATTTCATCACACAGGCACACAAATTCAAATTCGCTTCATTAGTTTAGAGAACAGTGCATTTTATATAATGAGGCAATTATACAGAGATTGTGAAAGAGAGTTTAAAAAAAGACAATGTGTAATCATGTTGTAATACTAATGTGTCTAGCAATCTTAATTGCAAATCAGGGAAATGCTATGAATCTTCTCTAACCGCCTAGTCCAAAGGCAGGAATATTAACATACAATTTATGTATACTACAATTTGCATGTAATACATTAAATTGTAACTTGTGTAAGCTTCGACTGAATCTTCTAATGAGTTTACAGGATTTTTTGAGATTATGAAATAATTATTCTCCAATTAATTTTTAAATACTTGTTATTTATAAAGGAAATCTGATGTTGTTACTTTAATATTTGGAGGGATTTGTTCTCTGCAAATACTGCAGTATTCACTTAACCCCATGAGATTATAGCCCAAGATTGTATTTAGGGAAAAAAAAAACCTAATTATTTGGTAATTTGATTCTCTGTGATTCTTTGAGAAGTGTTTATGTATAAAATTCTAATTTTATTTTTCACCCTGAAGTGTGTATTGGACTTACCGGAAATGTTCTATCTCTAGAACTTAAACCTAAGGGTTCAGAAGTACTACTTGGGCATTGTGGGAACTCACTAAGATAGCCCAATTTATTCTCACCTCCTGTGTTTATCCAGTAGACACGTTTGAAAGTACTTTTAATCTTTTAGGTAATGCAGATAGTTGCAGTTTTGGTAAATTACTGTTTTATTGTAGCAGTAATATACAAAGTTACTATTCCTGGTGAAATTTATGGCTAAATGTATTTTCTAATACATCACTTTGTATAGTGAATTTATATGGTACTAGAAATGTGTTTCTGTGTCTTTAAAGAATATGTTTAGAGTATATTTTCACTGACAGTTTACCAGTACAGGAGGTTACAATAGGTTCTCTTTTATACTTTGCTTCTGTTTAATTATTAGAACTTTAAAGTCTGTATATTCTCTTCAGCTCTTCTAACTCACTAACACTCCCCTCAACTGGTTATGAAAATCATTCATTAAACCCGCCCCCTTGATACTTCATGTTGTCAGAGCAGTTTGTAGTTTTTTTAAGTTTCCATTCGTCTGACAAAACTTTTCATACTGTTTTTATTTCCTTGACGGTATCAGCCATCTTTAAACTCTTTGCTCCATAAATACCTTCTCTAGAGCCTCATGGTCTATGATATTATCTGTGCTTTCACTTATTTTTTAGTCATGTTACTTATCTACTGTGTACCTAATTCTTGTTACTTTTTGTTTGTGTGCTGGAGATTGTGTATGAACAGTTACAGAATCATTTGAGAAGTGGAATGATGTTACCCTCCTGCAGGGAAATTTTATGTGTTCTTCGGGTGGGAGGAATTGCTCGGGGCTCTAGCAATCAGGGTCACATGATTTAATGGCAGGCATCCTTCTCCAAGGGGGCCAGTTACTGATTCACCTTATATTTTTGGTATCACCCTTATACCTGGGGTGTTGGCTCCTAGGGTCTCATCTTAAAAGTATGGAGGGTTTACCAAGGTGTCCCCCTTGGCCATCCTCAGACTTGGGTATTTGTCCCCGTAGTTCTGTAGGTACCGTTAGAGTCCCAAAAGCATTTCTCTAACCTCACTCCCTTCTGAAGTCACAAGATGCCTGTAGCGGACAAGCACCCTCAGATTTAGTAATGACCTCTCACTGAGCTTCATCTTCGCCCCCTCCCCCCCATCTTGGTGTCATATTCTTTTCATTGCCTTGTGAGCTGACCTGCAGAGGGGTATTCAGATTATATAACCTGCTCTTCCTAGAAATAGAAGTTCAAAGTCATGTACATTTTTTGTAAGAGTTTTATTACTAATAATGATTCATCCTCACTAATCTACATTTGTGCCTATTTTCAACCCAAGTCACAGATGATACTATCTGTAAATAGAAAAGACCAAAACATCTAACTGTGTTTAAACTAGCCACTGCAGAATAAAATAAATATCTGTTGAAGCACTTCGCAGTGTGCCAGGCAGTCGCCGATCCAAGGACTTGGCATGTGATAGCTCTACTGAGTCTTACGAACCTAGAAGGGCTCTATTGATATTATTTCAGTTTTACAGTTGAAGGCAAGAATAAGAAACATTCGTTAACCTGAGCTCCTAATTGCACTCTATAGGGCTTGTTAAATAGAAGTGTGGTAAATAAACTTCATATTGTCACAATTTTCTTACTGTGTAGAATCTGTTAAGTTAGACTTTTCATGGCTCTAGTCAAGAAAAGTTAAACTACCGTTAGGTGTCCTCTTGAAGAGAATGGAAATAAGTAATCTATTTAAGAATTATTCCATCCAAAACGATTAATTTTTTAAATTATGAAATGAGGGAGATAAGTTCCGTGATGTGTGTGTGGGGAGGGAATGGCTGTCATTTCATCCTTATTTTGAAAATCACAGTCACCAGCCAGATTGGGTGAATCCTTAGCCACTATACTTCATTGTTTTTTCTCTGTTTATTGTCCCTTTGGTTATTGTGGATTGTGACACAGAAGATGTATGTTTTAAAATGTTTACATTTTTTCCTAAGATAGTCTTTGGATTTAAACATCGTGTCTTATATTCTAATTCGTTATTTTTATGTTTTGAGCAAGAAATTTGTTTTAGTCATCGAATTGCACTTCTGGCCCGATGCTGCAGTTCTGAGCTGTAATAGAGCACACCTACTGCCTTGCAATCCTTCTATAAAATGTTGGCATAATGAATTAATAGACCTTAATATTTATGCTTTGCGCATGTCAATGAGCTAGAATTCCCTTCCTGGTTTGCTTTGGCTTTTGTCTTTAATCATGACTGGTTCTCATATAATATAGTTAGACTGATGATCACATTTTTCATCTGTGGAAAAAATAGTTTGTCAGGCACACACTTCTGAAAGGGCTGGCCTTATTGAAGAGTTTTGTCATGATATTTGTCAAACAGATTTTCTAAGAAGTCCTTTCGTGAAAGTGTTTGCATATTTTTGCTACATGCAAACAATAGCAGTAATACGTGTGTGAAAGGAAAAACAAAGCCAAGCAACCAAGGGAAAGTTAAATTGTTTGGGTGGAAACTGTGCACATAAAATACAAAATTGCTTAGCCTGGTTTTGTGTACTGGTTTTTACACTTCCGCATTTTCACAAGAGAAATGCACTTTAGTGGAGACACACTTTAAATGTTTTATAAAGTTATGCCGTTAAATCATGTCACGATGGGGTAAACCCTCCTCAAGAAGATATAATCTGTTTCATTTATTTTAGCCTGTCTGAGAGAGGGTCCCTCCCAGGAGTGTTTGTACAATGTCCTAAGAGGAGACTAGAAATTATATTAGTAAAGGTGCTCCTTTTCGTTTGATTCTTGTATCATGTGCTTTAGAGTGTGAAGCCTCCAAGCAGTTAGGTAGCTCATATTTTTATTTATCTGAGTTTTATGTAAAGAATAAGAATCTCTGTCTGTCAAGTCTTGCTCCTAAAAAGACATTAAGATGTGATTTTACCAACCTATTGTGAGGGCAGTTAGCCCATTATATTTTAGAATATGGTCTCTCTGGTGTTATTGACCAAGAAGGTTTTTCTTTTTTACTGCCAGTTTAACTTACTCTCTTTTAAAGTTAATTGTGACATGTGCATATGCCAAGGCCAGCAGCTTGAATCTTATAATACCACCACTGATGTGAAGATAGCCAGATGGAATAATATGTGAGAGAGGAACGTGCTCTCTGCTTGCTAACCGTACTGTTAGGATTTATGTTTTTGATTTGTCACGCTGTCTTGAAATCTAATATCTAGCGCCAAATAAAAATGTAAAAATCATTTCAAAGTAACTTTATTAGTTTTCCAAAATCACAAAATGTCAAATGACCTCTGAAAAATGACACACGGAAGAAAGTCACATCACCTGTAATTTACCAACCAACCATCACCACATATTAAATTGTGTCGTATATTAGGACATCTGGGTGGCTCAGTCAGTTAAGTGTCCAACTTCAGCTCAGGTGTTGATCTCACGGTTTGTGAGTTCAAGCCCCACGATGGGCTCTGTGCTGACACCTCACAGCCTGGAGTCTGCTTCAGATTATGTGTCTCCCTCTCTCTCTCACCCTCCCCCACTCACATCTGTCTCTCTCTCTCAAAAATGAATAAATGTTTAAAAAATTAAAAAAAATAGTGTTTATTCTTGAAGGCTTTTTTTTCTCCTATGAATATTCAAACACATGGAAATAGAATATACAGACTTGAAGAGTAGATTCTTTTAAAAATTGAGAGGACTTCATTCAATAAAGTGAAATTATGTGACACTGTATACCATAGATGTACCTAAGCACACTGGTGAGACTTGGTAAGTCTTAGGAGGCATCTCTCATTGTTCTTAACTCACTTTGATTTTGCATTTGAATTTTTGAGTCATAGAAAGGCAACTCTTGAATCACCTGAGTTGCAAAAGTGGTAGGAATAATTCAGTGTCATGTGTGCTTTTAAAAGTCTGTTACCCTTTGTGTTGATATCATGCCAGGCATATGGTAATTGTCTGGGTCACCACTATAATATTCCTTATTTGGAATGTGGTTTCCTAGCAACTCTTGCTTTTTCCTAATGGCTGAATTGATTTCTGCACATTTGTAATGCTTCCCACAGCATCAGAAATTGTCACCCTGTGTGCAAATATTACAAGATCAAATTTACATGTAGATTCGGTTCTAAGAAATTATTCTGCTTTACCGCTTGCGTTTAATGTGCTCATTCAAAGGTTAAACCAACCATAAAAAAATAAATTTCGCAAAATCTGATGAATGCAGATCGCGCTCTTTGGTGAAACATGGTAATTTTGACGACAGTGTCCGAAATACGTTTGAGTAGTTTCTAGTAGAAGGCCTGCTGAAGTTGAAGAAATGGACTAATTTTGATGGTCAAATGACCAGAGAATCAGCAGGTGGGTACGAATATTGGCCTGGACTCTGCTTTGAATGTCTCAGGGGACAAACGACTTTTACTCTGGAGGTAGTTTGCAGTTTGCTGATTCTGGGTGATCCTTGCTGGAGTATTGCCAGGAGTGACTTTTATTCATGTGTTTAACAAATGGACTTTGAATACTTACCATTTTCTAGACAGTTGGTTAGGCACTGGGGATGTAAGGGTAATTAAACCAGATATGGTCTTGACCCTCCCAGAAATTACAGTCTGGAACCAACACCTATGTCACGTGGAAAAAGAACGGTGGATTTTTCTCAGTACTGTTTCCATCTTTCTATCAAGTGAGAAATTTGCATTAGGCTTTTGAAAAGACTTGGCAAAGACTTTAAATTCTTCTTGGAATACTCAAGATGTTGCTGTACATTCAGATCTTCATTATTTTGATTTCTTTGTAGATTTTGTTTGTATCTAGGAAAGTGGAGTTGAGAGACATTGTAAACCAGCTATGCACTGGGTTGGTTTGTAGTTTATATAGCATCTCATTCAGTCTACACAGCAACCCTATGAAGGGTACAGATGTAGTTCTTATATACTTTAAAGATCAAGAAATAAAACATCAGGGGTTAAAAAATAAGTGTAAGATCATGGATAAAATGATATGTATATTGTACGTCTTCTGTATGCCAGACTTTGTGTCGAGTGCTTTATACACTTTATGTCTTTTAATCTTGCTCACTCCTCAAAACCCTGCAGAGTAAATATAATCTTATTATTTCTGTAATCATATTTTACCTTTAAACAATTGGAGCTTCAGAAGTTTACATAATTTGACCAAGATCATACAGCTAGTCAATTGCAGAACTAAATTTGAACACAGATCTATCTTCTTGAAAAAAAAAATCTTTGAACTTCTGCTATACCAAACTGGCCAGGACCTCGCCAGAATGTTCAGAGTAGAATTCTATTACCTGAATATTTAATAAGAATTGCCTTTCATTGAGCACTTATTATGTGCCCAGCATTATGCTAAACTAAAGTGTGTGCATGCTCCCTTTTCCTCTCATCTGTCTGTCCATCTATCTATACACACTCCTATGTACCTACACACATATATGTAATTTATTCACACATATACATGTGTCTTATAAGCATGTCTTCATATTGGTGAAATATATACAGGTATTGAATGTTACCATGTAAGTCCTACAGCAATCATGGACCATGAATAAGGTATCATCCTTATTTACAAATGAAAAAAACAGGACTCAGAGAGGTTAAGGGAGTTATTGTCAACTAAGAGTAAGTAGGTAAGTAAGAGTAGATTCCTAATTGGAATTTAAATCTGTTTGACTTCAAAGTCCCTCTCTCTAACCATTTCCCTAACACTGCCTCCACAATATAATTAGAATGTATGATTTCTAATCTTAGGACTAAGCTAATCACTTTAATCTTCCTTGAAAAAGAATGACTGCTTTTCTCTCTTCCTTAAGAAATGTTCAGATGTATCAGCAGTGCAATGACTTGAAGGCATTCTAATTTGAGACAAACCCTAGTGGCTGTAACTGTGCACAAAGATGTGGAAATGAGGATAATTATGTCTGCATTTAATATAGAGAGTTGAAAATTGGTGGTTTTCTAAAATTTCACAATCTCTGAAGGAAACGTTAAGTTGCGGATAATACTGAAATATGAACTTCTGTAATATTAGCTTCTTAGGAGAAATAGAAGATGTTATCTCTTCTTTGTGGCAATACAATAATCCCAAACTGGGAAAACAGAGATTTCAAACCACAACAGAAAATCCAAAAGAAATATTGTTCTTTAAGACATATTGTTTTCCAGATGGTATCAGTTGATTCTTTTGTATATTAAGTTATCCAGGATCGCTTTTATATTTACAATAACCAAAGCCCTGATGGGAAGTGGGAAAATGTAGTAAAATAGTTTGATCACTCAGCCAGCAAGCATTTACTGAATCTCTCTCATGGACAAAACTACATAATTGAGTTGCAGACTAAACTGCGGGAGTGCCAAATACTAATCTGCTTTTCCTTGGCTCTCATTAAGTAAAAATTCTGTCTACACAATACCACAACATCTGGTCACTTAAATCCATTCAGTCAAAAATGCAATTAGCCGCCCAGATTTTCAGACTCTAGGATTCCATTCAACTTGTTTGCTTTAATTATTAGTTTATCTGAAAGCTGTGTCAAACAGTCAGTAGCCTATATTTGGTTATTTCAACATGCTTGGCAAGCACCTTACCTAAGAAAAGGTACAGACATGGAAGAGAAAACCCAAGTCCTGCTTCTCACGGGCCCTCAGTCAAGTGTTTGTACAGACCCGTGTGGTGTTCTACTTCTCCTATTCTGTTTACCTTCCCTACCCCTAGCCCACCCTACCCCCCAGACCCCACTTACTCCCCTTTCTCTGCCAATTTCATAAAACTGCTTGTCATTTTCCTATGGGCTACCTTAGATTTATTTACACAAAATAATATTGTTATAAATAATGCACATAAAACTGTTGATACTGGTTCACTTAGGAGAAGTGGCTTTTTCTACCTTTAACCCTGAAGTTTTATATTTGTTTACATTTTCCAAATATGTGCATGAATTACTTTACATATTCATTTTTCTTTTTTTAAGTGTATTTATTTATTTTGAGAGAGAGAGAGCATGCATAGCAGGAACAGAGAGAGAAGAAGAGACAGAGAATCCCAAGCAGGCGTCACGCTGTCAGTGCACAGCCTGATATTGGGGCTCGAAATCACTAACTGTGAGATCATGACCTGAGCCAAAATCAACAGTCAGACGCTTAACTGACTGAACTGCCCAGGTGCCCCCTGCATGTATCAGTAAGAGTATACAGGCAGCACTATCATGGACTTCTATTCTTTCCTTCTTTATAAGTATCTATAATTTTAAAAACATAAATATATCTTAAAAATGAAGTAAGCACAAACTTTCACCTATGTATTCAGTTCATACAGAGTAATCAGCAGATAATGCTTAAAACTGAACAGGGTCATCAAGATAAAAAGCTTCTGCACTGCAAAGGAAACAATCAACAAAACTAAAGGCAACTGATGGAATGGGAAAAGATGTTTGCAAATGACATATCGGACAAAGGGCTAGTATCCAAAATCTATAAAGAACTCACCAAACTGCACACCGGAAAAACAAATTATCCAGTGAAAAAATGGGCAGAAGACATGAATACACACTTCTCTAAAGAAGACATCCAGATGGCCAACAGGCACATGAAAAGATGCTCAGCGTCACTCCTCATCAGGGAAATACGAATCAAAACCGTACTCATATATCACCTCATGTCAGTCAGAGTGGCTAAAATGAACATATCGGGAGACTACAGATGCTGGAGAGGATGTGGAGAAACGGGAACCCTCTTGCACTGTTGGTGGGAATGCAAACTGGTGCAGCCACTCTGCAAAACAGTGTGGAGGTTCCTCAAAAAATTAAAAATAGACCTACCCTATGACCCAGTAATAGCACTGCTAGGAATTTACCCCAGGGATACAGGAGTGCTGATGCATAGGGGCACTTGTACCCCAATGTTTATAGCAGCACTCTCAACAATAGCCAAATTATGGAAAGAGCCTAAATGTCCATCAACTGATGAATGGATAAAGAAGTTGTGGTTTATATATACAATGGAATACTACTTGGCAATGAGAAAGAATGAAATATAGCCTTTTGTAGCAACGTGGATGGAACTGGAGAGTGTTATGGTAAGTGAAATAAGTCATATAGAGAAAGACAGATACCATATGTTTTCACTCTTATGTGGATCCTGAGAAACTTAACAGAAGACCATGGGGGAGGGGAAGGAAAAAAAAAGTTACAGAGAGGGAAGGAGGCAAGCTATAAGAGACTCTTAAAAACTGAGAATAAACTGAGGGTTGATGGGGGGTGGGGGGGAGGGGAAAGTAGGTAATGGGCATTGAGGAGGGCACCTGTTGGGATGAGCACCGGGTGTTGTATGGAAACCAATGTGACAATAAATTTCATTTAAAAAATAAATAAATACAAAATAAATGCTAAAGAAGAATTTTAAAACATGACCTGAGCTAATAACCATTATCTGCTAATTAATAAACAATTATGTTAATGAACAACAAAAAAACTGAACAGGGTCAAAAACATTTATTGGCTAAAAATTATTAGGAACATCAAATCTTTTTAACAAAATGGGGCATTAAAGCATTTGGCCAGGAAAATGAGGGTTGGTAGAAATAATGGTCATAAAAGAAAACTACACTAGCAGAAATTAATATAAATAAATATTTGATTACTGAGTCACAAGTCATGACTGCAAAATTTAAAATGGGTAAGAACTGATGCCATTTAAAATATTTTCAGAGGAACACAACTAGAAATGTAAAATATTAGAATCAATTTAACTGTGTTATACAGAGCATAGATCAAGGAATTAAATTTACTTAACAGCAGTTCAGAAAATAATTCCTCATGATAAACTTCAGCATTGGTAAATTTCTGCATTCAATTGAATTCCTTTGCCTGGATCCAGATGTCTCAAACTATAACTCTTTTATTAGTTATAGTAATTACCTGATGTTGTAGACATGTTTGCTCAATAAATTGAATTAAAATTTACCCAGTGGTGGGAGAAAGGAGAGAATTTAGTTGTTATGACATTGATAGCTATCATATCTTTGCTTGTATGTATATAATTTCTTCTCTCTGATCCTTCATTGTACAAGTAATATGGTTTTATATTTGCCATATTTTTGCCACCATTTACCTGGCGTACCACTAGATACACTGACTTCTGGAGTCTGTATAAATTTATAGTGGTCTCTATTTCCTTTATATTATCTTCTCATATTCTTCTTTTCTCCGTAAATTTGCGTATTTAGAATCACATGTTTTGAAAATTGCTAAACGTATCCCAGTGCTAAATTTACCACTTAAGGCAGAAATTAGTAATTGTGGTACCAAAAGTACAATGAAGCTAAGTGGAACTTCTTCATCATGCCGTTATTGAGAATATATATTGTGACGTTATGATACAGTGTGATGTCTGCATTGTATGCAGTGGGGCATCCTGTGCTATATTGAAATCACTTTACTCTTTAGCTATGCTATTACAGCATATTACGTGTGTTAAAAGTTTAAGCATAATATAACTTTTTGTCTTTACTGAACTGGGGCTAAAATGCCCTTCCTTTCCCCTCACCCCCTTTTACTCTAGTTTAGCCAGAATAACCAGAGATGATAATTATATAGGAACTTAGGAAATTCACTTGTATTTAATTAATTGGTATTATAGTTAACTATTGGTAATTGTTAAGATTTTAAAAAATAGAACATTTGGAGGACAGTTCTCTCATTCCACATACAATAAAACAGGTATAAAACATTAGGTAACTCATTGGCAATGGAATCTCAACATTTGAGATTTACCAAGAAAGCTAATGAAGAAGACAAGGCCAGACAGAAGCAGGAGAAATAATTTTATAGTTTCTGTTTTTTCCCAGTAGCTGCTCATTATGATAGAAGAAATATCACTTGGAGTCTTTTTGAGGTTATTATGTAAAAGAAGTAGAAAACATTGCACAAAGCTGTGTCAGGAAGTCCAATTATTTTGACCTCTTGAGTGTCATTTCTCTATTAGTAGAATATTACCATTTTTACTGTTTAGTTCTTATAAAAAACTATTTTCTCCCAATTCCTGAGTCTTCCTTCAGTGAGAGACTCTCATGATTTTGGGGGCAACTGTTCATGTAGAACTTGGTCAAAGATGACAAGTAGATTTCTTCTTTTAACCTTCAGCTTTTCTGTTAGGGTCGGTCAGTTGTTAGCTTGCAAAAGGGAAAACACCAATATGTCAGTACCCTTCTGTATCCCCATGCCTCTTCCGTTGCATCTCTAACAACATGTTTACTTTTGAAAATAGTAGAGTGTCCTGATGTGTCTTCAGGTATGAACATTTTTCATATTTCTTGTATTTGTTGTCATCTTCAAATGTGTGAAAGAAATTGATTACAGAAAAATGATTTTTATTTACACTTTGCCTAAGTATCAAGTTACAAATACTATGAATTTATAATAGGAAGCTATTCTTTTACTTTAGTAAAAGGGAAAATTTTGACCTTTAAAAAAATGTATGCTTACGTGCATAGTTGTACGTTAACCCGTTGTCCGTCAGCCATTTTGTATTCTCCCATTCCCACTGATATCAGCATGACCTGCAAGCCTAATCCTTTCAGAGGTTTTCAGTCTTTTATTTGTCTTCTGGCTATTTGCCTTCTGTTTGCCAAAGGCACAAAGTGAGTGTCTTAAACGCTAGAATTTTATTGTCTCACGGTTTTGTGGCTAGAAATCTCAGATCAAGGCATTGGCAGGGCCAGGAGGCCCCTCTGAAGGCACTAGGAAAGGGTCTGTCTGTAGTTCTTGATCTGGGGACAGCATAACTTCCAGTCTTCACATGGTGCTCTCCTTGCGTGCATGTCTGTCTCTGTCCAGATTTCTCCTTTTTGTAAGGGCATCAGTCTTACTGGATTAGAGGGCCCCACGCATACTCCATTATGACCTCATCTTAACTAGTTCCATGTGCAATGATCCTATTTCCTGCATTATGTTACATTCTGAGGTACTGGAACTTAGAATTTCAACATATGAATTTGGGGCAACACAATCCAATTCACAACACTTTATCTAGCCTAGATCCCATTGTCTCATATCTGACTCAACACTGCTCCTAACAGACCTCTAGTTTTACTCTTTTTTATCTCCTGCCACACTGGACTACCTAAGTAGACCAGTCTGGGTCTGGAATTAATGAGCATTATTGGAGAACATGATGTGATCATGATAATTAAATTATCTGTTACAAACGCATGCCTTTGAACGCAACTGGTCCCTAAATTCTCAGGGGTGTCATTTTACTATCCTCTGGCAGTGACCGTTGCTTAATGTTTTTCACTCTTTAAAAGGGTTTATCTCTTACCCTTGCTACTTTTATTCTCAACAGACTCTTATTTTCCAATGAAATAAAATAATAGAAGGTATCAGTATGAATGACTTCACCTTTTCTTCCACACCACTCTCCTACATAGTCCTTTTTCAAATGTTTTCTCCTTGGCCTCTTTTGTCTCTCCTACTCAGCTGGTCCCCATGTGTCAACAAAATTTCTTCTATTATTAATACGAAATTTTGATAGTCTTTGGAGGCTTTCCTCTCTAACTCATTTTCCTCTCATTTTCCTATTCTATTCATCCTTCTTGGCCAAGTTTCACCGGTGTAAATTCATCAGTGACAATCAGACTCTCTTTAGTGGCAATTAATTGCTTCCTCTTAAGGAAATCCATAACTTTTGTAGCATATAACTGTTGGTATTTAGTATCTCCTATCTTGCAAATAAATCCTTTATGTGTGTTAGAGCCACCAATGATGGGCTCTGAAGTAAAATATCTTGTTACATAACAAGTTAAAGATAACAAAATTTGGGATTTGCCATTAAAAAGAGGTTATGTATACTTCTTTGTATTATGAATTGTACTGGAAGAACTTTTGTATGTTGGATGGTGTCTCCATCTTTGCACATTGTAGTGCAAGCAGCTTATGAATAATTTATTGAATTATATTAAAATTGATACACTAATGCAGAATATTCATTGTGACAAACAGGAGAAAAATGATATCCTGGTATATTTATTCGTTCTTTATTCATTTTTTCATACATCACTTTTCCATCCAAAATATTTACCAAGATGGGACGCCTGGGTGGCTCAGTCGGTTGAGCGTCCAACTTCAGCTCAGGTCAGGATCTCGCAGTTTGTGAGTTTGAGCCCCACATCAGGCTCTGTGCTGACAGCTCAGAGCCTGGAGCCTGCTTCAGATTCTGTGTCTCCCTCTCTCTGCCCCTTCCCTGCTCATGCTCTCTCTCTCTCTCTCAAAAATGAATAAACGTTAAATATTAAATATTTAAATATTAAATATTAAAAAAAATATTTATCAAGATACTACTGTGTGCTTGATACCAGATACTCAATAGGTATAGAAAACTGCAATTTACTATATAATTTTATTCTATAAATAAATCCATTATGATTGTATTTGGCTAGCATATATGACTTTTTATTTTATTTATTTTATTTAAAATTTTTTTTAATGTTTTATTTATTTTTGAGACACAGAGAGAGACAGAGCATGAGGAGGGGAGGGGCAGAGAGAGAGGGAGACACAGAATCGGAAACAGGCTCCAGGCTCTGAGCTGTCAGCACAGAGCCCGACGCGGGGCTTGAACTCATGAACTGTGAGATCAGGACCTGAGCCGAAGTCGGATGCTCAACCGACTGAGCCACCCAGGTGCCCCGTGACTTTTTATTTTAAATTAAAACAAAGGTTTATTATTTCTTGTAGACTTGCATCAATTAAATATATTTGTGAACTTTTCTAATTTTATCTTGAACATTTTAATAATTCTTTTGCACACCTCTCTTCCTTCTCCCCCCATCTTTTTCCTCTTAATTTTTTATTCAAGTATAATTAACACACAGTGTTATATTAGTTTCAGGTATATGATACAATCAAAAATTCTGTACACTACTCAGTGCTCATCATGACAAGTGTATGCTTAACCCCCTTCACCTGTTTCACCTATCCCCCACTCACCCTTCCCTCTGGAAACCACCATTTCTCTATAGTTCAGGTCTGTTTTGTTAGTTTGTCTGTTTTTTTTTTTCCTTTGTTCATTTGTTTTGTTTTTATTTTTTAGTTTATTTATTTATTTTGAGAGAGACAGAGACAACACAAGTGAGGGAAGGGCAGAGAGAGAAGGAGAGAGCAAATCCCAAGCAGGCTCCACACTGTCAGCACAGAGCCCAATGTGGGGCTCATACTCTTGAGCCACAAGATTATGACCTGAGCCAAAATCAAGAGTCAGACACTTAACCAACCGAGCCACCCATGTGCCCCTGTTTTGTTTCTCAAGTTCTACATATGAGTGAAATCATATGGCATTTGTCTTTATTTTATTTCACTTAACATAATACCTTCTAGGTATATCCTTGCTGTTGTAAATGGCAAACATTCATTCTTTTTTCATGGCTAAGTAATATTCCATTGTGTATATATACCCCATCTTCCTTATCCATTCATCTATTCATGGACACTTGGGTTGCTTCCATACCTTGGCTACTGTAAATAATGCTGCAGTAAACATAGGGGTGCATGTATCTTTTCAAAATTTATTTTTTAAAATAAACCAGAAAATTTGTGTAATGTCTGCAAATGGTCTATTAATAACCGTAACTCAGGACCTTGGCTTGTAACATCATACTACTCTTGTCAGTAGTCAGACACATTGGAAACCAGGTCCTTATGTCAAGTCTGAGGATGGGAATCCCTATGGGGCTAGGAAAGTGACATATGGAAGTATTGAATCACTGTATCAAACACCTAAAACTAATGTAATACTGTATGTTAACTAACTAGACTTAAATAAAAATTTTTTAAAAAGAAGAGTGAGGAGCACCTGGGTGGCTCAGTCAGTTAAGCATCCAGCTGTTGATCTGGGCTCAGGTCATTATCTCATGTTTCATGAGTGTGAGCCCCACGCCTGACTTTGTGCTGACAACACAGAGCCTGCTTAGGATTCTCTCTCTCCCTTTCTCTCTGCCTCTCCCCAGCTTGTGCTCTCTCTGTTTCATGCACACACACACACACACACACACACACACACACTTGCACACACACACACACAGAATTGATAAACTTAATAAAAGAAAAATTTTAAATTTTTTGAAAAAGAAAAGTGATATAATCTAATGACCTGATGATTGTCACTAACCAAAGGAGAATAAAACCTCATAGAAGAGTTTCATAAACTGGGCTTAATTAAACTGATCATGTCCAATCCTACTGCACATCCTTTTCTGCCCAAGCTGTCGAGACTCTAGAAATAGAGCAGATTCTTCCTTTTGATTTGTGTACATTTTAATGTCTTGAATCTAGAGGCTACTTCTGAAATTCACTGTAGTTACCAAAGATTGAATAATTATCCCTTTCTCTCATTAACTATTATTAGAGTCATTATCAACCCTTTGCAGTGAAAAGTACAAAATGTACCAATGGTTGGGCTATTCAAACATTTTCCGGGGCAACATTATCCTATCAGGACAGTATCCTTAAAGAGGAGATGTGTGAATTAATATGCAGTGGCACATAGAGCGAATTACCCAGGCATCATCTTTTCATTTAAGGAGCACGCACATGATTAAATTTCACAGTTAAAAATTCATCCTTAAAAGTTAAACTGTAGCAGAATAACGGATTTTATTTTATAGCTGTCAACTTGATTGACAAGTAGGACCCATCAGTATTTTTCTATTCTTATAATTCAGGGACACTCCAGAAATATTTCCTAAGAGAAAACAAAGAAATATATGGAGGAAAAGAAGGAAGGAAACAGCCTTTTTGATTAAGAACATACTCAAGATAAAATATAGACATTTTTCTATACCCACTATGGTGCTAAAACCACTAGGCTGGAAAATGCCTTAGTTGTGGGGTGATTGGTATAAATCAAATACTTCATTCTTATGTAGCAACCATTTATCGTACTGCATAACTCATTTAATTTTTGGTAGTGTCATTCTGCATTTTTATGCAATTGGAATTGGTACTTTATTTTGTAATTGCAGGAAAGGCTTATCTTTCCTGTATAAGAATTCAGAATTTTAGCTTTGTAATAGCTTATTGAAATATTCAATATTTTATTATGTTGTTATTATGGTACCTTCAGTGCTCAGTCTTTACACGTGGCTGTGCTGTATTGGAGGTCATCTAAGCCATGTGAATAGATGTGGTTCTCATCTCCCATTTCCACAGTGAGACGGACAGACGGACGGCACTGCAGCCTTGGAGACTGTGTTCTGTGTGGCATTTTACAGCTTCACGACTTCTGTCCTGGTGTAAGAAAGACGGGAGCTTCATTACCCTCTTTTTAAAATGAGATTTGGTTAACATACTATAACATTCACCTTTATAAAGTGTCGTAGACTCTGGGTCTAAAGTTCTCTTTTCTCTAGCAAAACAGTGGGACGCAGTATTGAAAGTGAGAGATGGCTAATGTCCAGAAAAAGGCAAGAGCTCTGAATAAGGGCCCTTGCCCTGTTTTTATTAGCATCAGAAGGCTTACAAACGTGGCGATGGACATGCACAAAGGGACAATGAATCTGTGAACATGAACTTGTGGACGTGAGGGAAAGGGGGTCTTGAAGATACTCATAGTTAGGGTTTTGGGTTAATGCAAAAAAAAAAATCCAGGCGGGAGGAGGGTTGTTTACAACCCACTTGAGGCAGGCAGCACTTCTGTTTACCTTAACTAGCCTCAGGGATGAGACAGGGGTAAATAACCTCAGGGTTGACAAGGCACCTTTTCTTTTGTTAACCATCTCCTCTCCGGGCTGCTTTGCCTGCAGCGCAGTGGTCCATAGTCCAATTCACCAATTTACCTAACCTGACCCTATCCTCCTGTGAAAGCAGCTTTTCTGCCATAGTAATAAATTGGGGGTGCTTCCACCCTGAACATCTAATCTTGTCTATTTCATATACCTATACATTGGGCACCTTTGTGCCGTACCTATTTTAGGCCTTTGCCCCTCCCTCTCTATTTTGGGGGCTCTGCACTCTCTATTTTGGGGTACATTTGCACCTCCCTAATCCTGGCACCTTTGTGCCTCCCTATTCTCGGGCTGTCTTTGCACCCCCCTATTCTTGGGGTGCCAGTCTGGTTTACCCAAACTCAGGTGTGAGCATTTTATGGTTTTGTATTTGTTTATGCCTTGTTAACCCATTGGTGTAAGCCCGGGGGATTCCTAAGGTTATCCCCACAATAAACTGTACAGCTTGGTGGGCTTTAGTATATTAAATTAGTATTCAAAGTTGTTTGACCATCACTGTCTAATTCCAGAACATTTTCAACACTTCAGAAAGAAATACTGTACTATTAGCAGTCACTTCCCACTTCCCTTCCCTCTCCATGGCCTCTGACGACTTCGAATCTTTCCCTCTATAGACTGGCCTAATTTGGACATTGCATATACATGGAGTCATTTATATGATTCCAGCAAGTGGCCTTTTGTGTCTGGCTTCTTGGGCTTAGCATAAAGATTTAAAAGGTCATCCATGTTGTGGTATGTATCAGAACTCCATTCGTTTTTATGGCTGAATGATATTCTATTGTATGGATGTGCATGCCACGTTTTGCTTATCATTTCCTCAATTGAGTGCCTTTTGGGTTCCTTTTTTTTTTTTTTTTTTGCCACTGTAAATACTGCTGCTCTGAGCATTCATGTACAAGCTTTGATGTGAACATATCTTTTCAATTCTCTTGAGTACATACCTAGGAAAACATTGCTGGCTCATATTAACTCTGTAGCTTTTTGAGGAACCACCACACTGTTGCCCAGAGCAGCTGCACCACCTTGCATCTGACCAGCAATGAGGGTTCCAATATCTATACATCCTCACCAACACTTATTATTTTCCCTCTTGAATGTCATGTATATTTTTTAATGTTTATTTATTTTCGAGAGAGACAGAGACAGGGCAGGACTGGGCGAGGGGCAGAGAGAGAGGGAGACAGAATCCGAAGCAGGCGCCAGGCTCTGAGCTGTCAGCACAGAGCCCAACGCGGGGCTCAAACTCAAGAACTGGGAAATCATGACCTGAGCCAAAGTTGGACGCTTAACCGACTGAGCCACCCAGGTGTCCCTTAAATACCATGTCTGAAAGGACAGTGTGCAGTATTCATCAAATATTTATCATGCAGCCTAATTTTTATGGCATTATTCTAGGATATTCTGCCTTTCTATGTGTTATTGTCACTATTAAGTAGAAATAAGAAAAATATAAAGGAGACTGGAAGATTTGGAAGGGAGCTAATGACCTTCAACCCATACAGGATGGAGCTGAATTCTTATGCGGTTACCTTCAACCCCTACAGGATGCAGCTAGTGGATATATGCTTTTGCCTGCCATAGACAGAGAGCATTCCCTATGCCTTCTAGGAGGAACCCCTGGCAAAGTCCAGTCCACACGGCTCACAGGAGTGTGATCTTGAGATGTAACCTTACACTATTCTTTTCTCCTTCTCATTTCCATTCCCTTTTTCACTCCTGATCCTGGTATCGTCTTCCAAACAAACCACCTACACCTAAGACCTTATCTCAGACTCTAGAGAAAGGCAGACAAAAGCATATATCCACTAGCTCCATCCTATGTGGGTTGAAGGTTACCCCAAGGTTATTAACTGCCTCTCACTTCCAGGCTGCACTAACTCACCCCAGTAAACCCCACAGCGTTAGAGAAACTGCAGGGAAAAAAGTCAAACAAACATACAAACACGGATAGGTGAGAAGATAGCAATGCAGAGTGAGTCTAAGAGCTTCTAGAACTGTCCACAAAACTATGGCTGAACTCCATCATGGTCCAGAGGCTGCAAAGTGGAGCACTGGAAGGACCTGGTAAGCATGAGGCATGTAACATGGCTGCTTCCACAGCACAAAGGAAAACCTGACACCCAAATATCACCTAAAACAATGGATTTCAAGTATTTTTTTCCTTATAAACAACAGTAAGAAAAAATATATCCTGATTCTATTGGGCATACAGAGACAAAAGTTTATTAAACTATATACCCTTACTGTGTACAAAGCAATATAATATTTTCTATTCTGTACTATGCTGTTATTTTGTGCTTAATTTGAAACATGCCATTCATAACTCTCTAAATTATTTTTGAAATTAACCCATAGTTTGGAAAACACTGGCTGAAAAGATAATTAAACTGATTTTCAATAAATTAAAAAATGCTTATTAGTATAATTAAAATCATGTGCCCTGGTGCCCCCACAAGGAAATTTTTAGACATAAAGGTCATATTCTCAAGGTCACTGAAAAGAGTAGACTGAATTCTTAAGAAATTAGAAAACAGGGTTGCCTGGGTTCATGTTCCATGGTTCTGAATTTCATCTGTCAGTGTTTCAGAATCTATAAATGGGTAGAGAACATCTAGCTCCATAAGAGAATGAACAGGGTGGGAACACAGAAGGGCCGAATAATGAGGTGCTGTGTCTCCTGTTTTTCCTTTGGCTGTTTTGTTTCCTGCTGTCCCAATTCATGTGTGGACAGTGAGGAGATGTAGTGCACATCTTGTGCATAGGTACATGCATACATTCACAGCCAGCTGTGTGCGGCTTATCCTTAGAGCTGGCTGGTGTAGTATCTCAGGATCCGTTTGCATTTTATGTTTGTTTCAGGGTTATTGTTTTGACAGTTGTCATTTCTAAGCTTCTTTTCTCCTCTTGTAGAGGAAGAGCTTTTGGTCTCTTAAGAGCAGAGCTCTATTATCATAATAACCTTTCAGAAAAGAGAAAATTACCTGTAATTTTTATGCTATGAAGGTGTATCATAATAATTCAACCACCCACCTTACCCTCCAAATCAAATGGTGATTTTTTTTGTAAAAAAAGAAACTACTTTGTTCTTTCCTATTTCTTTTCTTCATGTTCTTCGGAGGAAATGAGAGCTTGAGAATCTGGGAAATACCACCCAGCTTCTGTGAGCTCTGGCTGCCTGTTGTTACTGTCAGCTATTGTGTTTAAGAATATCATTGTTGGGGTGCCTGTGTGGCTCAGTTGGTTGAGCATCCAACTTGGCTTAGGTCATGATCTCATGGTTCGTGAGTTTGAGCCCCACATGGGGCCCTGTGCTGACAGCTCAGAGCCTGGAGCCTGCTTCGGATTCTGTGTCTCCCTCTCTCTCTGCCCCTCCCCGACTTATGCTCTGTCCTGTCTCTGTCCCTGTCTCTGTCTTTCTCTCTCTGTGTCAAAAATAAACATTAAAAAAAAAAAGAATATCATTGTCACAGGAATCCACAGCACAGCGGTTGTAACACATTCTGATACAAGGGCACTGTTAGGGGGTAAACGAACGAGAGGGATAGGAACCCTCACATCAGCCACAACCTTTCCATAAGGTCTTTTGCAATTACAAACACCACCTTTGCTAGTGTAGACAGCCCCTTCTAAGAGCTCTACCCTCACCTCCCAAGCACTCCTATGAATCTGTCTCATGGAAATGATAACACATGTGTACATGGGCACACATAAACACACACACCACTGAATCTTTTAGTTACCTATTAGTATTAAGGTCTCACAAAATCCCAGTTGTAATTGAATATCGTCCACTTATTGTAGGAAAAAAAACACAGGGACTGCTGGGTTGGGGGGCTTCTTTTGCCATCTGTCGCTGGATGTCTCTGCACCTGGGTTCACAACTATTCCCAAGAAGCGCCTTTAGTAGTAACCCGTAGGTAGCAGTTGTCTTCTTCATGTTACAGTAGAGCTTCTATGATAACAGTTCTGAAGCTGATTTCATGTGATGTTACATGAGTGTCCGTTGAAACTTAAGTTTGGTAATGAGGTAACTTTGGGAAGTGCTGTCCTGCGTGAGTGCTCGTAAAGCAGGTTAGCATCTTCAAGAGTCTGACAAGTCTCAAGGTTCAGGAATTTAACTTTTCAAACCCAGTATTTCCCACATCTATTCATAAAACATCTTTTAATAGCTTGAAAGACAGTGATTATTTTCATAGCTCAGTATGGAAAACAGGGTTCTAACCAGCGTGCCATTTTGTTTTTTTTCCTGGATGACCTTGCCATTGCTTTTTCTAAGATGTTTTTTTATTCTTCTAAGTTCCCTTGAAGAACTTTGTCATCCCTTCAAACAACAAACCTTCCTCTCCTGGATAATTTCTTTATTGTACCACCATTGTCTCCTTTAGTGATATTAGCTGTAAACTACAGGATCATGGCTATTCACACATGCAGATTTAAGAAGTCCCCATATCAATTCTTGATTCTTGTGCTTTGATTCACTTCGTGTATTAGTGTGGTTTTTCATACCCTAAAGGAATGAACTCCTCTCCTTTCCTTTGCCCATCTAGCAGTTTTGAATCACCATTAAAGAGTTGGAGTTGGGTGCTGGAAGGGTGAGGTGTCTACACTGGTTGGGAGAAGGAAAACAGAGGACATAGATGTGCATCTACGTCCTACTTCTCTGATTATAATCTTCATTTCTCCATTCAAATATTATCATCTTCATTTTGTTAGTAGGAGGAATAGTAGTTGGTTGAGTGTTCACTTCATGCCAAGCATATGTGAGAACATATGTCAATGTTAATTTTCTTTAGTCCTCTCAGCAACCCCATAATGTATGCCTTGCTTTTCTCACTTTACAAATAGGCTCACATAAATGAACTGACTTGCCCACTCACATGCTAGTAAATGGCAGAGCCAGAAATCCTATGTAGGTCATTTTAGCACAGAGCTTTTGTCCCTCACTGTGGCCGCTGCTCCCCAGTTTTGCTCTCCTCTTACAAGCCAGGTGCTGATGTGCTTCCAGATTTCAGTAGCTTCCACTCAGGGTTCTGCTTTACCAGGACTGTGTCTGAACCTTGAGCCAAAAAGAAAACACTTTTGTTCTCAAATCTTAACTGTGGGACTAAAGATGGAAACTCACCATGCATTTCTCTAACAGATGTTGATGATGACTATCAAAATAATTGAAAATATCCAATTTTGAAAACAAAGGACTAAAAAAAGGGTATAACTTGAATTTACATGAGATGGTAAACATATTTCCTGGGCTCAAAATAGATCCCTTTGACTGTTGTTAGTGCAGAACCACAGTAGCATTTAAGGAATGCTTGAGGAACTTATTGGCAAAAGACAGAAATTGTTATCCAAATGCAAGACATCACAGAGACCATGGGGGCAAAATTGCAAATGTAGTTTGTTCTGAGAGTAGCTGTGTTGCATATTAAGACAGTCTTCATTCATGGTTAATTATTATTTATTGAGTATCTGTTGTGTACAAATGGATAACTTGTTAAGACAGAAGTTGCTATGAAGTAAACACTGATTACTCTTTATGCCATGTCATAAAAAGCATTTTAATATTAAAATTTCAATCCACTGAAATACTGACATGTAGCAACAAGGGGTAATTAAAATAAATATTTGATGGGATTTTATCATTTAAAAATGGGATGCAACTTAATGAGGGATATAATACACAGTGATATAATAAAATGGCTAATATATAACTACATATTTTTTTGAAGAAGTCAAAAACCAATTAGACAAAACACTTCTAATTTTTTTTAAAAAATGTATGTTTGTGGGGTGCCTGGGTGGCTCAGTCGGTTGGGCATCTGACTTCGGCTCGGGTCATGATCTTGCAGTCTGTGAGTTCAAGCCTCATGTCGGGCTCTGTGCTGACAGCTCAGAGCCTGGAGCCTGCTTCAGATTCTGTCTCTATCTCTCTCTGCCACTCCCCTGTGCTATGTCTCTCTCTCTCTCAAAAATAAAATAAAAACAAAATTTTTTAAAATGTATGTTTGTGTGTATATGTGTTTATACAACTATCACTATACATTAGCCAAGAACTGTTGTGGAGTTTAGTAAGTAAGACTCTTTTAAGTACACATGCCATTAAATAAAAATACAAGAGCTAAATAATTTTTAATTTGAATATTGTGCTGTGGTATTTTCTGGCCCCACTTACTGTGAACTATGTAGAATGAACAAATCTTTGCCAAAGAGGGCAAAGCATCCTCTCCTGTGTACATAGTGTTAACATGTGGTGAATTTAACTTATTTTTCTCTCTCTTCCAAATCTAATCATTTTTATTCTTCTTCTTTATGAAACAGTGTTTTAGCATTTTAAATAATTTTATACCAAGGGTTTTACACGCAGGAACTTAACAAAAACAGCAAAATATTTGGTCAGGGAATCTTTTTGGAAGTGTCAAAGTGGAAACATAATTTAAAATGCGGAGGTATAAGGACAAAGAAAAGTCCATCATTATCCACTTTTGACAACTTAAGTACTCACTAAAATATGGTTTTTGATGAAGTATGTAATTAGCCTCTTTTCCAAGGACCGTAAAATGAGCTCTGCCCCCAACCCCCACCTTCTGTGTGATGACGAGTTACAATCTTTAAATGTTGGGGAAGTCCTAGAAGCCACTGTGTTCACTCAGTGATACAGATTCTCACTCGCTCTTCCAACAGCTCATAAAACAAGATCATTATATGACATGGCAAGGAAAGCTCTTCTACTCACTACCTTTCATAAGCATGTCTTTTGGAAATGCCTAAGAAAATATAAGGGTCAAAAAGATAAGGGTGGGGAAAGTGTATACAAAATAAAGTTAAATTTTTCAGGAAGGGTAACAGATCTGACAATTAAAAAATATATATATTCATTTTGATGAACATACAGGAAGACATCTGCTAAACGTAAGTTTCCAAAGGTTTTTATACCCTCCTCAACTTGTTTTCAGTGCCCTTTTCAGTTCTGAGTGAAAGCAAACTGTATTCCCTCCGTTTAACACAATAATGGATAATGGCTAGGTATACTCATGATTTAATAACATTGTATATTGTACATGCAAAGTTTTCTTGGTAGTTCATTTCTGTCCTAGTTTCTAAATTAGAACATGATTCATCTAAGATTGGGGTGGATTCTTAAACTACGGACTTTTAAAAGAGGTAACTTTTTAGTTTTCAGAATATTATATTACACTCTGGAATTTTGTATCCAACTCTGGGCATGTCGGTAGACTGAATCCATTTTGACAAACTTAGTGCCTCTTATGTGTGAAACACTCCTCTGAGGAATTAGGTTCTTGAATGGAGAAGATCCTGGCATAAATGATATGATGTGAAGAACTAAAGATTAAAAAAAAAATTAACGACTTTCCCTGATCTCAGTGAACTTGTGAGTTCCCACTAGTGGGAGGCACAGAGAAAAATTAGTATGGGGATAATGTATGAAAGATCAGGAGGACCCAAACTCTAGCTAGAGTCAGGAAAAACAAAGGTTCACTGTGAACACAGAGTGAATGGAGGGTAATCAAGGAAATGAAGTGAGACAGACTGGGCATCACACTGGGCTTTGTGATCGGGCTAAGGAGTGTGACTTTTTCCAAGCAGGGGAAGGACCCCTCTGGTAGCTCCGTGGCTCATGAATAGGAAGAGACAAACTGGAGAACAGGGAGATTAATTAGGTTATTGTAGTAGTCCTGTGAGAGACAATGTGAATCTGAACTAAGGAAACAGTATTGGAGGAGATGAAAAAGAGTTCAAAATGACTTATGAATCTGAATTGACAGCAATCGCTATTTGATTAGACAGGGCACACTCGGGAACAGAAGATTGCTCCCAGGATCCTGGTTGGAGGGCAGCACCTTAGTGGTACCATACTGTTCCCTTAGCGGGAACCTATCAAAGGTCAAAAGACCATTTTTATTTACTTTTCCTTATTATTAAAAACTAAATGTTAGGTTAGCAGACAAATACCAAAAGAAACCATAATTGGTTCTTCATGGAAAGGGTACTTCTGAAGTGCAGAACGTCTTCAACATCTCTTTCCCTATTGAGACATCAGCTGTCTGAAATTCCGGGTGCCTGGTGGTTTTTTTCCACTTATTACTTGATTTTGTTGAATGTATTTTGATAACATCATGAAGTGTGATAAAACAGCTCAAACGACACTTATTTGGAAGGCTGCAATTGCTAAGTAAGTAAGACTAACCAGATGTAGGGGGATCATTTCTTCTTATCAAATAATAAATCTGTTAGCCTGAGGAATGAAACATGAGCTGGCTTCTTACATAGTCAAAGGTCATAACTGTATTCAGGCTTGTCTGTTTAGCCATATGCACTATATAGAAATGAATGCTAGTCAAATTCATGAAGCGCCTATCTAGATTAAGAACTAAAAGGATTCAGTGCACTTGTGACATTTCATTTAATGGTAAAATCCATCATGTTTGCTGTAATTGCTGGTATTTGCACAATGAGAGGTCATGTGCATTTGTTGTCATTACCATTGTAAAATTTTCTCTCAATGCCTGTATGTGGGTGGTGCTGGAAGGGAGACCACATTTTTGCTTAAAAGCATTACATTTCTTCCCTTCAGAATAGTTAGCCAATGGTTCAAAACTTTCCACCTTTTATTTTGGTCCCCAAATCCTCCTATTTCCAGTAATTTCTCTGTTTCTACTAATGAAACACTAGATCTCATTGTTGAAAGCTTAGTTTCTATGATTACTTTCTGTTTTTCCTTATTCCTTCTCCCATGAGTCACAATGTCAGCACACCTTGCTGATTGTTTCATCGCACGGCCCTTTTCATTTGGTAAAAATATGACATCTGTTTCCTCCTCTTCAAGCTTCAGTAGGTAGGTCTGCAGCTGCCATGTCCAGTATTCTGGTCCTGAGCCACAGTGGCCTGTGGGCACTTTACACATAGCTAGTCTGAACTGAGATGTGATGGAAAAGAAAAATACTAGATTTCAAATACTTCCTATAAAATAAATGGATATAAAAATCTTAATTTTCAGTTTGATTACACTTTGAAATTGTTAAATTTTGGATATATTAGGTTAAGTAAAATATGTGATGAACTGTGTCTTATTTTTATTATGATTACTAGAAAATTCTGTATTTCATATGTGGCCTGCATTGTATTTCTGTTGCCCGGCCTGGCAATAAATGTCCCTAAAGAAGTCATGCTTTCTGCTCAGAGGTTCCACAACTAGACGTGAGAGGAACTATGATATCATAAGATGGTAAGACCCTCAGAAGGGTGTGAGGAGGAGAGTGAGTCATCCTTTCTGATGAGCAACTGAGGAGGGGTCCACAGGAGAAGTGATATTGGACCATCCTCAGAAGAGGAGGACATTAGCAGTTCAGTAGAGAAAACCACACTGGTAAATTTTGGTGACAAGAAAGAGGTTGCCGACGTCATCTCCTCAGATGTTATTTAATCACATCACCCTAGAAGCTAAACACCTGTCAGGGAAGTATTTCAAGGCCTTACCAGTGGCACTCGGCAGCACGTGTGTCCCCTGCCCTGCCTTCCTCTGGCAAGGACTAGCCCCGTCAGTGAGGGTGGGGAGGCAGTGCCCCTCTGGGGCTATCAGATTGGTGGGGGACCATGTGGGGCTGGCCTCAGGTTGTGGCTCCTGAGGGGGGAAAGCAAGATGTAGCCACCTGACACCTGTGAGAAACCCCAATGGGGAATGGGAAGGGAAGAGGAGGATTCCTGGGGTTGTGTCTAGTGAGAATCAGGACATCTTATTGTTCACCACAAAGTATTCAGGAGTGAGGAGAGTGAACAAAACAAATGGAGAACGGAATGAAGGAAGTGCGGGTGGGAACAGTTTCCAAAAGGAATGCTTTGTACATGGAGATAAGTCCATAAGGAGAGTAGAGAGAAGAAGTGGGGGTTATACACGAGGTGGTGAAGGATCTTTCGAGGGTTGTAATTAAGGCTCTGGCATACACTGCCTCTTCACTGTGGGCTAGCTGCTTAATCTCCGTGAGTTTCAGTTTCCTGGTCTGTAAAATGTATAACAAAGACTTCCATGCAGGCTAGTAAGAATTAGAGACAACATGAAACACAGCATCCGGTACCTGTAATATTCAATAAGTGTCAGCTATTATGTTTGGCCACTCTTGGTTAACTGATTTTGAATATTTGCCTAATTTTGGCTGACTCCCTGGAAGGAATTGGGCGTTAAGTGTCTTATCTAAATCTGTTCATAAATTTTTTTAAGTTTATTTATTTTGAGAGAGTGAGAGCGCAAGAGTGTGAACAGGGGAGGGGCAAATACAGAGGGAGAGAGAGAATTCCAAGCAGGCTCTGAACTGACAGCGTGGAGCCTGACATGGGGCTCCAACTCGCAAACCACAAGATCGTGACCTGAGCTGAAATCAAGAATTGGATGCTTAACCGACTGAGCCACCCAGGCACCCCTGTGACCTATTATTTTTAAAGGGAAAATTAAAAGACAATTCAAGGAAAACATGCTTTATTTAAAGAACTTTGAAACACATGGTTTCCCCCACTCCCACCCCATTTAATGTCACTGAACCCAGGGACTGGGTCATTACAAAGTCAGCCAGACTGAAGTAGTTGTTCCTGACTGTGCATCTGGAGACTCGTTACTTCTGGTGGCTTGTGTACACTAATGCAACCCTAGATATTTCAATCCACAAAACCTCTAAAGATTATTTGAAGAAAGACTATGAGACATAGTGATTGTTTGAAACATTCCTTTGTTCATAGTTTGGTGAAATCCAGACGTTTCCTCATTCAGACTTGTTGAATCATGAACCTGTGGTCACAGAGGATGGTGTAGGTGGAAAGCCATGGACAACAGTAATGGAAGTTTGAAAAATGGGTCATAAGAGTTAGAGTTGGGACACGAGGAACTGTTAGGAATTGCTTCACCAAATTATTTCGCTCATACTGGCTTTTATGGGTTCCCAGAGTGAATGTGATAAAAAATTTATCTCTGAATAAGTCTAAAGAAATATTTCAGTATTTGTCAAAGGAAATTCAAAGAGATATGAAAGCACCATGTTATGGTTTAACTGCTTATGTATTTTTTTACTTTCTTGGTGGTACATAAAATAATCATGGATCTTACAATTTATGGAGTCTTAGAGTTTATGAAATGCAGTATTTTTTCAACCTATTGTGAAAGAGAATATAAATGAACACGTGAAGCCCCGAATCATCTCCGATTTACCAGATATTCTTAATGTGACCAAACACCGCGGCAGGCCAAGGGCAGAGCCAGGGAGTAAGGAAAATATATCTTTGATTTTGGTTCCTTTTGTTCTTTCTGAAATGGCAAAGCAGTCGGTACAAAGGGCAAAGGATTTGGAGTGCAGACCCAGGGCTTTAGTTCTTCAGTAATTGCTGGATTTGTGAACTTGTGTGGGTCATGGCAGCTCTGGGTTTTCTCTGGCGATAATAATACGCTTGCTTTGTGTTCTTCAGAAGGTGGTTAGTTAAAAAGCACGTTGGAAAAGCACTCCAAAATATTAGTTATCCTCCTTTTTCTTGTTTTACAGATAAAAGAAAGGAACTCAGATTTATTTGTGTGGAGGACATGGGGTGGAGGGAGATTCATATACTGGGATCTGTTCACACCCACAGTCATACCCTGTGACTGACCAGTTACAGTCTAGAGTGTACATGTAACCACGTGCTTCAGTCCCCAGGAGCTGGAGGAATAATCCTGTGGGAGGCGTTGCTGAATGCATCCTCAGAAAAAGAGTCACGGTGTTTCTAAGAGATACTTCCTGATGTCCTCTGCTACTCAGGTTAGGGCATCCCGAGGTCCCTCCTCCTCCTGGCCCAGCATCCGCACTCTTCGCTTCCGGCTGTTGAGGAGTCCTGGTTCCCTGCCCCAGCTCCCCTTCTTCTACAGTGAGTGCCCCGGGCTGGTCTGCCACTACTCGTCTCTCTCTCATTAGGAAAACATAGTATTTGTGCTCAGCATCTTATTCCCTCAGAGCCAGTCTTTCTGCGGCTTCTGGCTGTTAAATAACTAAAACTAGACTTTAAAGATCACCTCATTTTAATAAAAATCATTAAGAAATGATCTTGAAACAGATTTCTTTTTTCAGTCTTTTTTGAAAAACTTTTTAATGTTTATTTATCTTTGAGAGACAGAGACAGAGCATGAGCAGGGGAGGGGCAGAGAGAGAGGGAGAGACAGAATCCGAAGCAGGCTGCAGGCTCTGAGCTGTCAGCACAGAGCCTGATGTGGGGCTTGAACCCATGGGCTGCGAGATCATGAACTGAGCTGAAGTTGGACGTCCAACCGAGTCACCCAGGTGCCCCCCCCCTTTTTTTTAGTCTTAACGGAGGAGCTACAGTTCAAAGGGTATAAACTTTCAGTTGTAAGACTGGTGAATTTGGGGATCTAATGCACAGCATGGGGGTTACAGCTAACTGTCCTGCATCACATACTTGAGTTGTTGCTAACAGAGTGGGCCTTCATTGTTCCTAGCACAGAAGAGAAATGGCAACTATGTCTCAGGGGGAGAGAGATGGTAGTTAATACTGTGGTAGTAAATCAAATCAAGGTGTCATACATCTTAAACTTGCAGTGTTCTGTCAGTTGTATCTCAGTAAAACTCCAGGGGGCGCTAATGGTGGGGCTTTAAGGTGAGGTGGAGAGAGAAAGGCACCTTGACCAATGTTGGGAAATTAACTTACTGAGGAAATAGTGAGTGCTTAGGGTCCTCCACCGACGTATTATAGGCATTCATTTACTTCATTTATATCTTGAGTTAATCTTTACTGAGGCAATTCAGACATTTCCATTAAACATTGTTAAGATCTTTAAAATGACAGCTTTGAAATGGTCTGACTGTAACTCATAATAAATACATTTTACGCCCTGAGCCACAGCACACATATATGTTCGTGTGTGTATATAAGGTACACATAATTAAAAAAACAAGAATAATAAAACAACTCTTATCCTTACAACTCACGCAAAGATTGGAACCAGCAGTTTAACAAGCACTGATTTAGAAAAATAAGTTCCTTTGGCAAGCTTGACCGGAAAAATGTTCAGTGGCCTATAAGTTACTTTGTTCGAAAATAAGTATTTCAGAAAGCATTTCAGTGCTAAAATGTAACAAATAATCTTAGATTACAGCCATCTGTGACTATTCCAATTCTGAATTTTCCATTACTACCTTATTTTTTTCTCAGGGACTATATTTTTACACATAATTTTATAGCAGATAAATGACGTAGCGTAAGGATATTGTTTTTTATCAAGTCTAGTCTGTGTTTTCTACTCTCTTTTTACCCTATCCTTCTTACTTAGGTTTGGTTAAGAAATGATTTCTGTATACAGCTCTTGTTCACAAATGAGTACACTGTCTCTTACTTTCTGTAAGAGAAAAACTGCCCATCCTTAAGTCACAGCCTAAAGAATTTTCCTCTCCCAATATTAGTTTTTCACTAACTCTAATCCCATTAAACATTTCATTGTTTGGGATAACATGTCTTTTGCCTTTTATGTTTAGGCAAACATATTTGCCTAAATATGTTGTTGGCAGTATGGAAAGGCAATTATAATATTTGATATTTAACATTTTTAAGTTAAAGATTCATTAAGTGTTCCATTTTGTCATCATGAACAAATTCAGCAAAGGTGGATAAGAGTCTTCTGAAGCTAACTGTGTGTATGTAAAGTTGAAGAATGTGAATATAAAAATATATCATTTTAATTAAAGGAAGTTGCTTAGCCATTGAAGGAGTGACTTTTCTTCCTTATCACTATAGAATAATATGCTTGGTGAAGGCATTGTAGAAAATAAACTATAATTATTCATTCATTCCATCCATTCCAGAAAGATGACTTCTGGGGATTAAAGATGTACATGGGAACAAGATTATTATCTAGAATAGGAAGCAGACTTATAAAAATAATTAGAGTACAATGTCATCAATGAACTAGTTGAAATATATAGAGCACAGTGGTACTAAATGTCATGAGGGAGAAGGGTTCAAAAGATGGGTTCCTTAAGCTGGATACTGGAGGAATGTGGAGGGAAGCTTATTCCAAAGGACAGAATAGTTGTGAGAAACCATCAAGATGTTTTCAATCTTCCAAGCCCTGCCTTAATTAATTGTTGTGATTCTGACAGGTATGATTTCCTCCAAATTTACAAAAAGAGCTAGTTCATCATTGAAGGAGTCATTTTTCCCCCTGCTGATTTTACAATGATTGGCTGACTTGTGTCATTGTAGAAAATGGTCTCTACTTAAATTATACTGAATTTCTAAAGGGCAGTTACCACTACAAGACTGCGTATTTTTGCCCCCTTTGGTTTTCTCAGCTAAGTCTCTCCCTATGACAAAAGTAAGATTTTTTTCACCACTCAGTTTCCTGGCAAAGTTGCTTGTTTGCAAAGTCACACACCCAGCCCAGAGAAATGAAAAATTATTTTAGTCAGTCAGTTGGCAATGCTATTTATACAAATAGGTTAGGAACACTACAAAGATTTGAAAGATAGCCAAAATCTGAAATTGCAAAGCTCAGAGTTTGCATTGTGTAGTGGCAACAGTAGACAACAGACCCCACCAATTCTTTCCTCCTGACTTCAGCTCCCATATCTTTTTACCAGGTATTGAAAAGAACAGAGGTTGGGCGCTTGGGTGGCTCAGTCTGTTAAGCATCCCACTTCAGCTTAGGTCATGATTTCACAGTTCATGAGTTCAAGCCCTGTGTTGGGCTCTGTGCTGACAGCTCAGAGCCTGGAGCCTGCTTCGGATTCTGTGTCTCCCTCCCTCCTGCTTGCACTCTGTCTGTCTCTATCTCTCCCCAAAATAAACAAACACTAAAAAAACCTTAAAGAACAGAGTCATTTTTAAAAATATGAATTTGTGGTAGTATGGAGATTTTCATTTATTTGCTTATTGTATTTCCATTAGAATGCAGATGTTATAAAAGCAGAGACCTCGTCTTATTGTATTTATTCCTGTATCTTCAATACATAGAACAGTGTGAAGCGTATAGTAAGAACTCAACAAATATTTGGTTGGTGAATGAATATATACTGAAATAAATCAGTACTGAATGAAGTAAATCTTTTCTTCTAGCAATATTACTTTTTATAAACAGGAAGATGTGGTTGCATTCTTCTCAAAACCAGGGAAGCAGGGAATGAGCATTTTGTGATTTTTTTTTTAAACATTGCAATTTCAGGTATGTGGTTCATTTATTCATCTAAAATCTATTGAACATTTACTATTTCTTACACAAAAATAAATAGACATGGTCTGTCCTTTCATAGAATGTAGATTGGGATGGAGTGGCAAATGTTTAAACAAGTAAGTGCTATAATATTGATCCTTAGTATTTATACAATTTACATTCTTAGTTTGAATAGTTCACTAGTAAGTACAGAGTAGTTATACACCATAAATAGTAATTTCACTTAGACATATATTTAAATTGTCCATGAGATAGGAGTTGGGCAGGGAGCTAGTCAGTGAGCTGAGACTGTTTTTCATCATCTGCACATTCATATACACATATGTTTTGTCTCCTTCTTAAGAAACATTTTTGGGAGAAATTTATGATGCTCTGGCTTTGTGAATTTAGGGATTTCCAAAGATTAGTCTGGATTGCTACAGAAATGACCTCTTCATCTCTTCAGTAAGATTTTAAGAGTCTACTATTATTTATACAGGCTAAAGTAGAGGAGTGTACAAGAAACCAGAATAGCAAAGCGGATGGGATGATAGACAATGGCTGGTGAAGGGTGGGAAGAGGGAGGTCAAGAAAGCAGGGAAGTCTTTATTAAGAGGGAATGTGAGATGAGCGTTGAAGATTAATAGATTGAGTAGGAATTTCTCAGGTAATTAAAGTAGGAGGACAGTACAAGCAGAAGAAATAGCATATCCAAAGTGCAGAAGTGTGAAATTATTCTTTGAATTTAGAAAATGAGAAGGCACATGGTGTTTTAAGAGGAGAAATTATAAGGAGTGTCTGATGAAGCAGGGCCGTTGGCAAGGAGCCAGGCCATTAAAAAATATGAACTCTTTGCAAAGGGGTCTGGATATTAATCAGGAGGAAGTCAGGAACCATTGAGAGATTTTAGTTGGGGAGAAACTTTTTCAGAAGAATGTCCTAGAACATTTTAGAAAGTACCACCTGGAAGCTATGTATTGGAAGATTGAAGAGGAACCAAGCTAGACACAGGTAGACAAGTTGGTACATCAGGGTGGTACTCGGTAAGAGAGTGACAGCCCCAGCTAAGGTGGGAACAACAGGAAAGGAGAGGAGAGAAGCCAGTTAAAGATTTCTAAGTGATTTCAGTTACTAAACTAAACTAAGTCTAGTTTCTGAACATGCGTTGTTTTCCTTTTTAAGAGGTCTGTGATTTTCTTTTTTCAGAAGTGTTACAGTATTTTTCTTCTGTTGAATTCTTTCTAAATGACTGGGGCAAAGGAGCAATTAAAAAATGTGACCTTAGTGCTGTGTTTAGGAGATTGAAAATTCTTCTGAGGCTTAAGAAATTAAGAATGTCTGTGGTTTCCTTCCCAGATCAAGAGACTAAAGTCATCTAATTGAGAAGCTCATGTCCTCATTACATGTTCTCATCTTGCAGATGTGGGAAAATGCCAGTGTCTGGATTCTCTTTGCCAGATTCTTTGAGTCAGGTTCAGGGGACTCTCAGTGGGAAAGTCTCCAGATGGGCTGCCTCTCTCGGGACATCTCTCAAATTTGGTCTCCCATGGTCAGGATGGGCCTCTGAGTCTCTGCTTACCGCAACATGGATGTCCTTTTTGCCTACTTTGTTCTTTCTCCAGAACTTAGGCTTTGTTAAGGGACTGACTCTTGTCCTGATGGGTTTTCTTTACGTTTAAGATCCCCTTTTTTTCATTGCCTCAAGCTTCGTCACTTGCCTCCTTACGCATCACCTACTTCTTGGTTTTGTCCTGCCGTTTTGCCCTGATCTACAACTCCTACGTGTGTCTACTCTACAATTTCAGACTGTGGACTTGGCTATACTTTGATCATGAATCTTTTAAATATTTTGTTCCTCAAAATTATTCACCCAGCTGTTTTTCTTTCTTGCCCCATGTTTCACTGGTCAATCTGCCAAAGACACGGCATGTGGAACCACTTCAGAGCTGATTTTTCCCATTCAAATCTAACTCACATTTAACACTCCCATTCAAATGTTCATCCCACCCAAAGGACTGTATTCTTTCTTCTTTAGCCTTTATTCCAATCCATGACACCTAGCACACTAATCCAGAGTTTTGGGCATCCTCATAATTCTTTTAACCTTACCTGCATTTGGTCACCAAGTCCCATCAATTTGCCACCTAAATCTCCAAGACGGCTCCTCCTCTCCATCAGCATTACCACTCATATTTCAGTAAGAACTCCTTTAACCTGCCATCTTTGTTGCTCAGCCAAAAGTCTAAAGTCATTTTCCATCCTGTAGCCCATGTCAGTACTCTGGATCAAAAATATAATCTGCTAATGTACAACTTAAGTTTTGCTTGTTTACCTAATAAATTTGTATCAATCACCTATTTACAAGATAGACACGACTGAGTCTCAGCCTCTTGATAGCTTTCTTAATCACATCAAAAGTCCTTAAAATGCTTAAAACCCACAGTCTGTTCTTGCCTGCCTATTGGGGGAAAAAGGGGGAATCATACTGTGTAATATTTGCTTTTATTTGCTTCTCCCCCCCCCCAAAAAAAAAAAGTAATGCATAGTCCATGCATGGCTATATAAAAGGGACAGAAACAATCTGGTGTAAGAAGTTGGGTCCAATGCTGTCACTGTGAAAGTCACTGGAGATTCAGGCACTTAATTAGACATGCATGTGTCTGTTCCTGACCACCTCTTAAGTTCATAATAAAAATTGGTATCTTACCATTTCTGATGTTTGGTTCAAGGTACCCTGAAACACTTCTAAGTCCTTTCTATGAGAATATACTCTTTTTTAATATTGTGACAGAAACAAATTGCATATTGAAATGTGTTACTTTATACTAAAGAATGGTAATCTGCCATGGCTTGATTTTTGTTCTGATGATACCCGTCCCTATTTACATTTAAAGTACTTGATGTAATTTTGGTAATTGTAGGATATATATGTTCTGTTCCATATGCCAAATGGATATCACAGCTCGATGTTTTAGTGGCTAGTGTCAATAAGAAAGTGGGAACCGGCTTCATTTTGCCACGTGCCTGGCTCCCGATTACAGCCCTCACAGGTAACCCTTAGAGAGTCAGTTCCACTGGGCAGGTGCCATTGCTCCGATACAGTCACTTAACCTGACTCAGTTTCTTCTGCTTGTTCATCTTGTTGTTTTTCACTTGGTGGTAGAAGTGAAATTAAAACACATGGGGGAGTATCTTAGGCAAGTTTCTGGCAAATTACTCTTTAGTTAAATCTGCATTTTAGGGTATTTCTTGTATGAAGAGGAACAGTTGAAGAAAACAAAACACGTTTCAGATATCTAATTCAAAAGGCATAGTCATATTCTGAGGTGTTGAAAGAAATGACTTATTCATATTTCACTTCAATATTTATTGAGCCACTACTATATGCAGAAATGTTCTGGTAGGTGCTGAGATATAACAGTAAGCAAGACATATGCTACCCTTGTTTTTCAGAGATTAACACCATGTCAAAGAGATAGATAATGAAAACAAATGAACAAAACGTAGTGCCTGTTAGGGGAAATGCAGTCACTACAATTCATGCCGGGACACCTATATTCCTGATGAAAGGCTACATGGAAGAAACGATTTATAAGCTGTGGTGTGAAAGGTGAGAGGCCATCCAGATAGGTCAAGGACTGGGGAGAGCAGAGAGAGCAGCTTATGCATGGGTACAGAGCACTGATGATGGCCAAGCTGGGTGTCTGAAAATGTCCTCCAGGCAAGTGGTGGAAGGGAGTCAAATCAGGTAAAAAGCAACAATAAAGGCCCAGGGCAGTAAAGCAGTGGGGTGGTTTTAGGAATATATAGGTGACTTGGCCCCATAATAAAATATATCAAAAGAACTGTGTAGATTTTAATAGTCTTATAAAGTCACACATTAGTAAACACAAAGAATCAGAAATCCCTTTATAAATTAAAAAAAAGAAAAGTGTGGTTGACGCTACTGAGTTCTTATCCCACATTTCACGTGCTCAGAAAATGGGGTCAAAACAAATCCGTACACATGAACTGTTCTCGGAGTTCTTTGTGTGAAGAGATTCCTTAAAATTAACATTGTGTGTGTGTGACACACACACACACACACACACACACACACACACATAGAATTGGTCTTTGATGACTGCTCTGTATACGTTCTTCATTTATCATGTCACCTTTTTGAAGAAAAAGGTTTCCTACTCTTTTTCCCGCTGCTTGCTTAGATGGCATCATCAAGTGTTGTGTTAATTAGAAATAAATATTACAAAGCCTTTCATTTCAAACTTCAGAGCTTTCTCTCAAAGCCCAGGTTAAAAGCAGAGCCCTGGTTAAATCAGATGACTTCTTCTAGTCCATGGACTCATTGATTCCTGAGAATCTATTAGCCTTTTATTTAGTGCTAGAGAATGCCATCAAAAATAAAAACATCACAGCTGGACTGAAGCAGCACTAAAAGAACAATTTTGAGGTTTGAGTTGTAATTTTAGCCCCAGTTGCTAAGGTTTTTATTTTCTTTTTGCAGCCATTAACTAGTTTCTTCTAATTTTTAGCCAGATTTGGGATGATCTAAAGCTACAACTTTATAAAGTTCTGGGACGATGTTCCTTTATCAATTACAGGACTAATATGATAAGCAGTGGCAGGACTGGGTATAAAACCACCAATTCAAGATCCCTTGTTTAAAAGGTGCTTTTCAATCTTAGTTTGCAAATATTGATGAGAGATACATAGATAAATAAGTGTCCAATGACTTGAGTTGTAAAAAAGTATAATGTAAGTATTTAGAGGAAGGGAAGGGGTGACATTTGGGCTCAGCATAGAATTTCCTTTCGTTCATTCTTCTCATCAGTTTGTTTATTCAGTTGAACTTTTTAAAATTGTGTATTAAATGCAAAATTTAATGGTAAATGTTGAAGATAGGGACATGGTTTGAAACTGAAAGGTATATTAAAATAGTTGTTCTCAAATATTGGGGTATCTATGGATCCTTTGAAAATCTGATAAACATGATGGATCCAACATATATGAACATCTTAAGGAGATCTGTAGATGCCTTGAAGTTTGCCTTTGGAGCCCTTAAGATTTATGAATACTACTTAATGATTTCTTAATTTCCGGTTTTGTTCATTGTTTGAATTTTGCCTCCCAACCTAAGGTAATTATTTAAACTTTTTTATGGGGTTAACTTTGTTTTCAAACAATTTACCTTTAAAATTAATATTGGGCCAAATCTTCCAGAAACATATTGGAGTTGAGAGATCTATTGCTGATATTAAGTCAACCGGCTCAGTAAAATGAGCATGAGCGCCATCTAATGCCCAAATGGAAAAATGTTGGTAACAACAGTAATAACATGACTAGGATATATTAACACTTGTAAAGATTAAAAAAAAAAAAACAACTTTGAAAATGTGTCCTTTTATTGGTGGAGGATCAGATGATTTACATTTTAAAATAAAGTTTTTATTTTATAATAGTTTTAGATTTTCAGAATAATTGCAAAGTTGGTACAAGGAGTTCCCAAATAGTCTACATCCACTTTTCTCGAAACAGTAGTATGGCACTTTTGTTATAATTAATAAACCCACATGGATGCATTATTATTAACTAAAATCTATAATTTATTCAGATTTCCTCAATTTTCCTCTACTGTCCTTTTTCTGTTCCAAGATGCCATCAAGGATAGCACATTGCATTTAATAGCCATGTCTCCTTAGGCTTAGTTATGATGATGGTTGTTGTATTTGAATTTTATTGTAGGCATTAGTTCACAGAATGTTTTTAAGAATTTTTCAGAAAATAATTTCCCTTGTTTTATTCCTTTGATAATGCTATATAACTAAGCAGATTTTGTGGAGGTTTGTAGAAATACAAATTATCATTGTGCATTTTCATCTCTAGTAATGAAAAAAAAAAAAGAATTAAGAAAGAGAAATACCAAGATGTTATGGAAGGACCAATTCGGTAGAAACCATAAGAATTATGTTTGCATTTGGACTCTCATCCTTACTAGCTGCATTCTTTAGGTCATTTACCCTTTCGATTAGGTTTCTATATCTGTGGAATAAGGTCTGTGAACCTGGAAATTCCCCAGCCCTTGTACTATGAGAAGATTAAAAAAGTATTTTCCTAGTACAAGTTAATAATCTAATGTTTCATGTTGGATATGAGTCAACACTTAGGATCTACCACCTAAGCTGGTACAGTATCTCTGTATTATAGATGACACGATGTAGAGAAGTAATTTGCCCAGGATTATTGAGCAAGTAAGTGATGGGTCAGATTCTGGTCTATGACAACTTTCAGAGACAACACTGCTTTCAGCATCCGTAAGCCTACAGCGCCCTCCATCCCAGCCACCATGCTTGTCCTAGGTTTGCTCTAATGACCAACACTCCCAGATGAGGTTCTTTCTCTTGACAGTTCTATTGGCCCTAGCCATGTAGACTCTCTAAAACACTATATATGAGCCTGGGTTGCCACCCACCCAAAAACAGGTGCTGAGGTCTCAAAGAAACCTCTGTCTCTAACCAACTGAAATGTATGAAGTCTGAGGAGTATTCATAGTTCTACCCAATTTGCTAATATTTTAATTAAACATATATTCTTATTGCTTTCAAAAGTCTTCAACATACAGGAATGTTGTCTTCCAAGAGCAAGAGGGAATATTGTGTTTCCTTCTCAAAACTGAAAGGTATTATGTATGTGTGAATGCATATGAAAGTATTTACACAGCGCTGCTAAAACCATTTGCTGGGAAAGGGCCGGGCTATTTAAACGACTTGTCTCCAGCAGAAACTGAAATGATGTTCTACACTTGGTGGTTCGTAACTTTGGATGCAGTTAGAAACTCTAGAGGGAGTTACAAGTCCCACGTCTCATTCCAGACTCATTAAATCAAAATCTCTGGAAGTGAGAACCAAAACAGCAATTTTAAATCTCCCCCCTTGATTCTGATGTGTGGCCAAGTGTTCTACATTGTAACTCAAGAATTTAATTTTGTTACTTTACTTTCATTTGGGGGATAAACATGTCCATGCTATCAATTCTTATAAAGAAAAAAAATAATGGCTTATAAAAGAAAGAGGGTAATTATTAATGTTTAATAATTAAAGTCATTAATTTTTTTTCTTACACATCTATCAAGTCCATTGTTTTCTGAGATATAGAACTCTTTCGAGATGTAAAATGAACTCAATTTTCTCTGAAGAAATTTAGTTATCAGCAGTATGCATGGACATCATTATAATATATGCCATTTTCTCATAGAGGAACTTTATTTGTTTTAAATAGAATGTAAGTGGAAAATCCTATATTTGCAAATTTTATTTTCAGTTTTTGTAAAATTGTAAAGTAGTAATGTGATTATCTAAAATCTTGAAAGTGATATTTGTTGACCACATGTATATTTTTTCTTAAGAAATAAGGTTTCTATCTTTCCTTAATTTTGTAAGATTTCAGGTTCCTTGAAGTAAGTGAATAAAGTCTTTCTGTCCTTCCTTTCCTCCACAATGCCTAGTAAGTGTTTGAGAGTGAATTGTTACATAATAACCTTCAGAAGGAAAGGAAGGGACGGAAGCTGAAGGGAAGGAATGGGCAAAGGGCAACGGAGTTCTCACATTTTGCATTGTACATTTCTTTTGAGGGATTTTCTGTTCTTTGAAATTGTGCATTATTATTAAAAGGGCTCGACTTCAGGGTTATTTCTATTGAAAGGAAAGTTATTCTATTGGTTGACTTTGGTGCTTGGTCTTGAGAATAAGTTACAAATAAATAGATAAAAATATTAAAAATATAAAGAAAAACTAATGTAAATTTTTTACTTTAGATGGATTAACTTATAAATTGATGAATACACAATCCTTACTATTAGAATTCTTTGTAAATTCCTTTATGCCATTTCTACATATTTAAGCTTTTATTAAATCATTTTTTTGAATCCATAATATTGTAAAGATTCTTTTAGACTAGAAATTTATTCCAGATTACCTGTTGTTAAGATCTGCATTTTGACAGAAGATGATTTTCATTAGTTAACAGAGAGAGAATTGGTCAGTAGCATTATTTTTTAGTGGTAGTCTCAAAACAGAAACTTCTAAGAGCTTTGAAGTTTTAGCAATTAACATACTTTGTTGTTAAAAAATGAGCCATTAACAAGGAGTGCCTTTGTGATATTAGTTAGAAGGAAATTTCAATCTGTGCAGTTCAACAATATAGATGTATTTAGTAGAATGATTTGATAAATGTTATAGATGTGATTTGTAAAGTAAGTATTCCCTTAGTATCACAAGTTAGATAACCAAAGATTGAATGTTTCTTGAGATAAAGGTTTCTTATTCTTTTCTGCATATCGGAATGAAAAATCAAGTGCTCTTAGAAAATAGTATCAATCATCTTCTTAAATTAAAAAAAAGCTTATCTTTTAATTATGTTATTAATCTTTATTATAATGAGCAGTTCCATATGTGTTTAAAGCATAGCACTATGTTAATGATTCATCAGTGTCTGTATTTCTAGCACAAAATGCTGTGTTTTTCAACTGCTAAATTATATGCTGGTTATTCCCAAATGCACGCATATTTAACTCAAGGAGATGAATTGTCTTAAATCAGTTTCTCCCTTTGAAAAACAATTCTTAAAGCATTTTTTTTCTGCACAAAGGTAAATTTGAGATTCTACTTCGAGGCCTTAGTAATAACACTCCTACAAATTCAATCATATTTAAGTCTTTTATTAGCAGCAAATGTATTTAAATAATCACATACATGGTTATCAATACCCTGTGAGAAGGTTACAGTGAAGCTGAACCATAGTGCCCTCCCCTCCCCACCCCCTGCAGTCTCTGATAACATTGCCAGTGGTACCCTTTGTAGGATTCCAGGGCATGCCCTCCTAATTATCTTTTTTAAGGTCCTATCCTTCCCCACCAAAACACCATAAACAAGATTACCAACTCACTTTCTCCCCTAACTCTAAAGTACCAATTATTTAAAATGTTACCGTTTTATTTTATAAAAGTCACCATATATCTTGTGTCTGAAATTATATGTTAACATACCGGCAATGAGAACCATTTTTTTTTTGTCAAGTATTTTCTGTAAATTGAAATTTATCTATGAGTGGTACTTCTGTAATGTTCAGAGTAAACACAGTGAGACATTTTGCCCAAAGTGCTATTTGTCCAAGCATATTACTTGCGACTATGACATTTTGACACCATCAGTTGGAGGCTGAGTCCCCTGATAGAAGGAAAAATGCCACATATCTACAGAGATGATTTCTCCCTGCTTTTCCTACACGTGGGGGAAATAAGGAGAAATTGTGAAAAACTACAGAGGTTTTATGAGTTGATTGTATTCTGTCTCAGCATCTCAAGCTTTTAAAATTAGAAGTTAAAACATTAAGTGACATTTTCTTGTCAGGGAAATATTGGTTATTAATAAAATAATGAGACAAAAATGTGAAAATCAATTTAATTTATTTCCTTTTATTAGTGAAAGAAATATTTTTTGGATGAAACTTATAATGCATGCTAATACTGGAAGAAGAATAAAGTACTTGTTTTCTTCCCTGTTTCCTAACAATGTGAGTAACGATTTTAGTGTCCTGGCTATTAAAACAGTTAATTAACTATTTTTTAAATAATTTTTAATATTTATTTATTTTTGAGAGAGAGACAAAGACAGAGCATGAGCGGGAGAGGGGCAGAGAGGGAGTGAGACACAGAATCTGAAGCAGGCTCCAGGCTCTGAGCTGTCAGCACAGAGCCCCAGGCAGTGCTTGAACTCCTGAACCTGAGATAATGACCTGAGCCGGTCAGATGCTTAACCAACTGAGCCACCCAGGCGCCCCAACTCACTATTTTTAAAAGCTTAAAATCTCAACTACATGAATCTCAGAATGATACTTAAATGCAAACACGATTACACAGATAACTGGCTCTTTCTACAGAAGTCTTTCTTCTTTTTCCTACTATAGACCTTCTATTTTAATTTGGAAATTCTGTCTTGCTGCAGCAGGACTATTTCAACACAAATTGGTATTTGATTTTCATAACTTGCTAGCTCCTAACTCCTGTTAATCATGGTTTCAGTCTGATTCGGGCATTCGGGCATTAGTCCATCTATTTACTGAACTATAAAGGGGTCCTTGCCACATAAGCACCACGATGGGCGCCATGAGGTATGGGAAGGGAACTTGCACGAGCGCCCCCTGTGAACTAATTGCTCTTTTTCATTGTGCTCCTCTGGAGTTGAGTTTATTTGTAAAATGAGGGGCTCAACTAATGAATCCGTGCTGCTCTCCCAACCCAAAGATTCCTTCTTGATGAAACCAGTTTCATCTGGTTTCTGAGGCCTAACCCTATAAGCCGCCTATTTTTAGGCACCGTGGGAGAAATATTATCTTAAAATGCACTTGTTTATGTGCCTCAGCAGATGAATAATCAGTGAAGTATTAGGAGAATAACTGCATCTTTTGATGAGTGGGGACTCTGATGTTTCCCAGAGCTTTGCAGTCTTTCACACATTTCAGGTAGATAGAGGAGATTGGGTAACAGGTATCCTAACCTCAGGATGGATCCAAAAGTTACTGTGTTTTTCAATAAATCCCTAGGGTGAACACTATTTGTTTTCATAAATGTTCTCTGAAAAGTGAAGTCTAGTGTTACGCATCAAGGCTTTGGTCTGATTAAAGCATTTATTATTTCGTGTGTGTGCTGGTCTACTAAGTACCTATAGGGTGCCAGAAGCCTGTGTAGGGCAGATTCTGCACCATTTCTCAGATTCTGCACCATTGCCACTTTGGACTGGAAAATTCTGTTGTGGGGAGGCTGTCCTAGGGATCTTTAGCTCAACTGAATAGATGAAAAGAATGGAAGCAGCTCCCCATCCCAGTTGTGAAAATAAAAAAATGTCTCAAGACATTGTCAGATGTTCACTGAAGGGCACAAATGTCCCTAGTTAACAACCACTGGTTTAGTGCAAAATGACCTTCTTTAGTGAGGACATCCTGGGCAGATGGATGCCAATGTTTCTGAGTGGTTAAATTATTTAAATGATGTTAAATCTTGTTGAAAGGAATCTAAATTCATCATTGAGAGTTGAATGCATCTATTTTGTCTAACTGCTCGATGTTCCTGACATATTCTGAGTGAGGCAATCATTCCCTTCTTTACATAGGCAACACTTCTTGCTATCCTTCCCAATTTTGGGGAAATCTCAGTAAGTTGTCAAAAGAAATGCAGAAGATGGGCGCCTGAGTGGCTCAGGTTAAGCATCTGACTTTGGCTCAGGTCATGATTTCATGAGTTCAAGCCCTGCATCAGGATTCAGTGCCTACAGTACAGAGCTTGCTTGGGATTCTTTCTCTCTCCAAATAAATAAATAAACTTAAGAAAAAAGAAATGAAAAGAGAGGCTGATGATTCAGTTTATAATTTCTCAATAGTATCTCCTTCCAAAATTAAATAATTCTTTGAGTTTTGTTTCATTGTATGATAGACACAATGACAGCAAATTTGTGCTATTTGTGTGGTTATTGATATTTTTGTGCATGTTTGATGATATTTTGTGCATGATGTTTTGTGCCTTCTAAGAGATAATAATTTGTTTAAATGACCATTTCTCCATCCACCCCTCCCAAGGATATCAGGGTTTTTATTGCTAGCATTTTTTAGGTTATAATAATTTTAATTCTGATAATTTCATTAAAAAAACCCTCAGGTCTTTTGACAGGAGGCAGCAGTGGAACTACATAAGCCTTCTGTGTAGTGTGTGGGGGGTGTAGAGTCTTTCTCAAACAAAACACACAGAGTAAACAGGCTGTGAGATGTATCTTGCCTCCTGCATAAAAAGATCAATACAGTGATCACAGGTCCAAACTGATAATCTTAGCATCTGAGGTGTTTTTTAGCAAGCCTTCATTACACAAAGTAATTTAGTATAAATGGGCCTCATAAAAGCAAACCCAAAGAAATATAATAATATTGCAAAATGCTTTCTAACTTGAGAGAAGGTGCTTTATAATTATCTTGTTTAGAAGGACTATTGCCATTCAGCCGTTTTCTTTCTCTTTTTCTTTTTCTTTTTCTTTTTCTTTTTCTTTTTCTTTTTCTTTCTTTTTCTCCTTCTCCTTCTCCTTCTCCTTCTCCTTCTCCTTCTCCTTCTCCTTCTCCTTCTCCTTCTCCTTCTCCTTCTCCTTCTCCTTCACCTTCACCTTCACCTTTTTAAATCCAAATAGATAATCGCTCATCAGAACCAGGCCTGTGGGGCACCTGGGTAGGGTAGTTCAGTTAGTTAAGCATCTGACTCTTGATTTTGGTTCAGGTCATGATCTCATGGTCGGTGAGATGGAGCCCCATGTCAGACTCCATGCTGACAGCACAGAGTCTGCTTGGGATTCTCTCTTTTCCTCTTCCTCTGCCCCTCCCCTACTTGTGTGAGCACCTCTCTCTGTCTCTCAAAAAAAAAAAAATAAAAAAAAAAATAGGCTTACATTTTTCAGACAGGTTTCTTAAAAAAAAAAAAAAAGTATGGGGCGCCGGGGTGGCTCAGTCGGGTAAGTGTCTGACTTTGACTCAGGTCATGGTCTTGCCATCTGTGAGTTTGAGCCCCACATTGGCCTCTGTGCTGACAACTCATAGCCTGGAACCTGCTTCAGATTCTGTCTCCTTCTGTCTCTGCCCTTCCCCACTCATGCTCTGTCTCTGTCTTTGTCTCTGTCTCTATCTTTCAGAAATGAACAAATGTTGACAATTTTTTTTAAAGTACTATCTATTTCTGCTTCCACTTAAAATGGAATAACAGACTGGATTTATACTTCTACCTTAAACAATTAAAAATCTGGAGGAAAAAGTACAATAGAACAGTTTTTATGACACTGGCCACTAGGCAATAGAAAACAGTGATCCCTGAGAGATAGGAAACAAATAAGATGAGACATAGGATTTCCCTGGTATGTTGTTTTGGGAATATCCAGACTGTGGTGCAAGGAGAAGCAAATCAGGAGGCATCGAACAAATTCCTGCAGTCAAAGAGGTGGAGCTCAATCTGGGGAGACCAAGGAAGCTGGAGGTCACAGACAGGGAACCAGTAAGGAGAGAGTTGCACAAAGACCACCAGCATTCTTCCAAGGAGCTCCCTATATGTTCTGCACAACATTGATTATTGTTTCTATGTGAGAAGATTCCCTTGGTTCAACAGGGAAAAACACCTGGAAGGACTAGAGGAAAAAGTTCCTGGCACTCACAAAGGACCTGGAAAAAATTGCCTGTTCCCATCGGGAAGACCTGAGAACCTCATAAATCATGGGCACTGGGTACAGTACTCCGGGTGTTCTTGCCTCAGTAGTGGAGAATAATTAGCCCTACATGAAATACTGCTCAAGACTTGCCTAACAAATCCTAAAAAGCAAGACTTGAAAAGACCGAATTGTTTCCAAGGAACTTGACTACATCCATAGACAGAACTCAAGAATATGTACAAACATATAAAAAATATCCCCACTCAACAAAGTCAAATTTGTGATACTGAACATTCAACCAAAAATTACTAGCTTGCAGCAAAGCTGAAAAATATTACCCATAATGATGAAAAAGACCAATCAAAACTGAAATAGACTAATAGATGTTAGTATTAGCAGACAAGTTTTAAAATAGTTATTTTAACTAAATTCCATATGTTCAAAAGTTAATTTGATGCCTGAAAAAGAAAAATCCCAAATTGAACTTCTAGAGAGGAAAATTACAATGTCTGAGATTAAACATGCAGTGGATGGGGTTAGCAAAAGATTAGACATTACAAAAGAAGAGATTAATAAATCTGAAGACGTTATAATAGAAGTTATCCAAAATAAACAGAAGAAGTAATGTAAATGATTAAATTATCTGTCTTCCATGGAAATACTGCAAGTATCCCAATATGCATATAATTAGAGTTTCTGGGATAGAGGGGTGTATAGAAAACATATCTGAAGAAGAAACAGCTGAAGTTTTTCCTAATCTGAAGAAAACTACAAACTCACAGATTCAAGAAACTCAACAAATCCCAAACACAAGAAGCATGAAGAAAACATCAAGGAAAATCATAACTAAATTCTGCAGGGGGTGCCTGGGTGGCTTACTTGGTTATGCACCTGACTTTGGCTTAGGTCATGATCTCACCGTTCATGAGTTCAAGCCCCACATTGGGTGATCTTCAGCCCTGCTTTAGGTGAGCTTGGGCTCCATACTCTCTGTCCCTCTCTCTCTCCCTCTCATTCTGCACATTGTGGGATTCTCTCTCTCTCTGCCCCTCACTCACTTGTGCAGTCTCTGTCTCTCTCAAAAAAAATAAATAAGTTTATTAATTAAAAAATTATTTAAATAAATTTTGCAAAACTAGAAAAAGACAAAGAGATCTAGTACGTATGAAGGAGTTAATATAAGCACGACAGCAGTGTTCTCATAGGAAACGGTATACAGGAGGAGATGATGGAACAACATCACTAAAGCACTAAAAGAAAAAACTGTCAATCTAGAATTCCATACCCAACAAAAATATCTGTCAGATAGGGAGGCAAAATAAAAACGTTTTCAAACATACAAAAGCTGAAAGAATTCATCATCAGTGGACCTACAGTTAAAAACATGTTTGAAGAAATCTTTTAGGCAGAAGGAAATTGATAGAAAATGTAAGTCCGAATCTACCCAAAGGAATGAAGAGCACCTTAAATGGTAACATCATGACCCTTCCCTTGAGCTTGCACTATCTATCTTGCCCCATCATGACTTGGAACATGGGAGTGCTCCTGACTCAGCTTCAGGTTTTCCAACAAGGAATATATGATGATGCATGAGGAGGAACACAATGATAAGACCTGTCCCTGACCAAACAGAGCTTCCTGACAATCTGGGCCACTCACCTGGGAACTGTTACTGAGAGACTAATAAAAGTCTATACTTTTTAGGATTTCTGTATTTTAGAGTATTACTTATACTGCACATTGACCTTTACCTTAATTAAAACAATTATTTTTAAAGCTGTAAAGTTGTGCCTTTTAAATTAAGATCTTTACTCTACTTGGAATTTTTTTTTCAACATGAAGACACAGTTGATCTGTAGCATCCTAATGGAAATGCTGTCTTTTTTTCACTCATCTGAAATGCCAACTCTATTATATATCAATCACCTGTATATACATGGAAGTCTTCCTCGACTTCCTCTTCTGTTAGTCTGTTTATATATATACTGGTGTATGTTCACACTAATAGGGAAAATTTTTATTCTTTATAAATATAAAATTATTTATAAATATAAAGTTATTCTTTATAAATATATATAAATATAAAAAAAGAATAAGGAAAAATCTTTATTCTTTCACCAGTGTTGGATTTCAAAATAAATGTCAGAATCACTTTTTAAAAATTAGATGAAGAGGTTATTAAGAGATGCAGCTATATCACAATGATTTCAGCCTGTCTTATCAATAGTTGATGTATGCAGGAGTCTCCAGTTCTCTGACAAAGGTTAGTCTCAGAATGACTTTTTGTCCTCACAACTATAGGGACAGAAGGAGACATGGTAGTGAAGGAGTGACACTTTACTTACATAGTAGCTCCTAGGGGTCAGATTGCTTCCCTCTCTTCCACATTCCCCTGGGACTAAGGATCCCATTCCCCACTTGGTCAACATTAGCTTCAGCTATTTTGGTGTAGACCATGTACATGCAACTTCATTGCTGTAATCACACTGAAGTTTATATTGACTTCACACTGAGGACTCCTCCAAGGCATGGGACAGACTAACAGTTATCAGATTCACAGAGTATAAAATATACAGCCCTTAATTTATTTTTCAGGGTTTTCAATAGATACTGCTTGACTGGCGCAAGGGTTAAATTCTCTATAACTCCATTTTAATACAATGTTGAAGAGTTTTGACACTCTTATTCAACTTATTCAACATTTATCACTTATTTTCAACTTATTCAACATTTATTACTTACCATTGAGGGCCTACTTTGCTCTAGGTATAATATTAAGTACTGAATATTCAGCAATAAGAAAAAAGATATGGATACTTCTAGGACAACCCAACATTTAAACAAAATAAACAAATATACATATTTAATTTATAATTGTGCTTAATTTTATGAAGGAAAAAATAGGGTTGTATGTGAGAGTAAATGGAGGGCAAATAATAAGTTTTTTATGTGTTAGAACATGTGTACAAATGAAAGGTGATCTGACCTGTAGTATAACCAGATTTCTGTAGCTAATTAAATACAATTTTTTCCTATAATTTCTTATTTATTCCATAGTATTCATGTTCACTGCCACTATAATGGTCCAGATATCAGGCTCACAAAGATGACCAAGACCAACTTTCTGTCTTTGAGGAGATCCTAGTTCGGTGGTTTACATAATTAGCAGTAGTACCCCTCCTTAAAAGAATTGCATACCAAAAGAAAAACATAAATATATCCTTTTCATTTTTCTTTCTTTTTCTTTTAGATGAGGATAGGCATTCACTCAGGTTCTGTGCTCGCTGGAGTTGTTGGGGTAAGAATGCCACGATATTGCCTGTTTGGAAATAATGTCACTCTGGCCAGCAAGTTCGAATCAGGAAGTCACCCTCGGCGCATCAACGTCAGCCCTACCACTTACCAGTAAGTGTTCTCTGGCCTCCACCCCCTCCTGTCGTTGACATTGCCTTGAGCCGATATCCCGTCATTTGTGAGACCCTGTATTTTTTGTGTTTGATCCTTTCATTCTCTGAGGTAATATGAATAGATGCACCCAGTCTGAAAGATAGCAACTGTGACACAAACGTTTATTTGCACCATGAGCAAGTGCATGAAGAGCCTGACTTGGCTGAGAGGAAACACAGGTTTGTCATTTCCCACAGTCATTGTCCTTCTGACAAGAGAACAAATGTTAAGTGGCTGCATCACACAAGAAGTCTTCACATTTCCAAAATGTTCCTCAGTATTTATAAAAGCCAAAGGAATGAGATAGAAAAGACATTTTGTCTACATTTATTCTTTGGAATAATTAAGATAAAAACTCTCTAAAGATAAGTATATACTGGGCACAGAGTGAAACTGCAAACTCTATTTATTCTTAAAGGTCATATTTGTTAACTCGATACATACAGCTGACAGCTGAACGTATCTGTATTTTGTGCCTGGTAGATGTCCCCTCACCCACTAGATACTAAACTCCACAGGGACAGGGAGGATCTCTGCTTCAGCTCATCATTATCTTCCCAGAACTTACAAAACATGTTTGGCACATAATCACTGTATAAATATTTATTGAATTATTGAAAAATTCATTGACAGGGTGGACTTCTCTAGAGTAAGAAAACATGACTATCTCTTACATGTTAGACTTTGGCTTTACACTAGGCATCTGTGTGCAAACTAATTTAGTGCCATGATTTGGATAACTAGGAAATCGTATGGTAAAACTGTAGAGTGGAAACAGTGGCCATTGATTCGCCTTTATTTTATTATTTATTGTTTACTGAAGTATAATTAATATACTTCAGTTTCAAATGTGTAACATATTGCTTTGACAATTCTATACATTCCTCAGTGTTCACATGATAAGTGTAGTCAACATAAGTCTTCATAAAATGTTTTTATACTATTATTGACTATATTCCCTCTGCTGTAGTTTTCATCCCTGTGACTTATTTATTTCACATTGGAAGTTTTATCCTTCTTAATCCTCTTTATTTTACCCATTCCCCCCCCCACCTTCCTTCTGGCAACCACCAGTTTGGTCTCTGTATTTAAACATCAGTTTGATTGTCTCTTTTGTTTGTTTGTTTGCTTTTTAGATTCCACATAGAAGTGAAATCCTATGGTATTTGTCCTTCCCTGTCTGACTTGTTTCATTTAGTGTCATACACTGTAGGTCCATTAATGTTATTGCAAATGGCAAAAGCACATTGTTTTTTAATGGCTGAATAATATTCCACTGTATATGTATACCACATACTTATCCATTCATCGCTTGATGGACACTTTAGGTCGCTTCCACATCTTAGCTGTTGTAAATAATGCTGCAGTAAACATAGGGGTGCATATGTCTTTTTGAATTAGTCTTTGCTTTTTCTTTGGGTAAATACCCAGTAGTGGAATTACTGGATCATATGGTACTTCTGTTTTTAATATTTTTTAGGAAACTCCACAGTATCTTCGAGTGGCTGCACCGTTTTACATTCCCACCAGCAGTGCACAAGGGTTCCCTTTTCTCCACATCTTTTCCAACATGTGTTTTATCTTGTCCTTTTGATACTAGCCATTCTAACTGGTGTGAAGTGATGTCTCATTATTTGTTTTGTTGTTGTTTGGAGGGGGGTGTTGGTTTTTGTTGTTGTTGTTGTTGTCTTTTTCCTGATGATTAGTGATGTTGAGCATCTTTGCATGTATCTGTTGGCCATCTGCATGTCTATTCAGATCCTCTGCCCATTTTTAATCAGATTGTTAGTTGATGTTGAGTTGTATAAGTTCTTTATCTATTTTGGTTATTAACCCTTTATCAGATAGATCATTTGCAAATATTTTCTTCTATTCAGTAAGTTGCCTTTGCTTTTTTATTTTGCTTTCATTTTGCCACTTCATTGTTTCCTTTGCTGTACAAAAGCTTTTTATTTTGGTGTAGTCAAAGTTTATTTTCACTTTTGTTTTCCTTGCTTCAGGAGACATACTTAGAGAAACATTGCTAAGGCTGATGTCAAAGAGATTACTGTCTATGTTTTCTTGTAGGAGTTTCAGTTCTCATATGTAGGCCTTTAATCCATTTTGAGATTACTTTTGTATATGGTGTAAGAAATTGTCCAGTTTCATCCTTTTGCATGTAGCTACCAGATTCCTCAAAAACATTTTTTGAAAATACTGTCTTTTCCCCACTATATATTCTTGCTCCTCTATTGTAGATTAATCAACCGTATATGAGTAGGCTTATTTCTGGGCTCTTTATCCTGTTCCATTGATCTATGTGTCTCTTTTGATGCCAGTACATCCTGTTTTTATTACTATTGGTCTGCAATATATCTTGAAATCTGAGATTGTGATACCTCTAGTTTTGTTCTCTCTCAAGATGGCGTTGGCGATTTGAGAACTTCTGTGGTTCTTGAAAAATTTTATTTGTTCTAGTTCTGTGATAAATGCTGTTGATATTTAGAAAGAGATTGCATTTAATCTATATATTGCTTTGGGTAATATGGACATTTTACCAACACTAATTCTTCAAATCCATGAGCATGTTATACTTTTACATTTGTTGTTTCATCTTCAATTTCTTTCATCAATGTTTTATAGTTTTCAGAGATTAGGTCTTTCACCTCCTTGATTAATTATTATATCCTTTCGGCGCAACTGTAAATTGGATTGTGTCCTTAAATTTTCTTTCTGCTACTTTTATATTTCTGTATAGAAATGCAACACATACTTTATACTGATTTTGTATCCTGCAACTTGACTGAATTCATTTATCAGTTGTAATAGTTTTTTGTTCGTGCCTTTAGGGTTTTCTATATATAGTAACATGTCATCTATAAAGAGTGACAGTTTGGGGCGCCTGGGTGGCGCAGTCGGTTAAGCGTCCGACTTCAGTCAGGTCACGATCTCGCGGTCCGTGAGTTCGAGCCCCGCGTCAGGTTCTGGGCTGATGGCTCGGAGCCTGGAGCCTGTTTCCGATTCTGTGTCTCCCTCTCTCTCTGCCCCTCCCCCGTTAATGCTCTGTCTCTCTCTGTCCCAAAAATAAATAAAAAACGTTGAAAAAAAAAATTAAAAAAAAAAAAAAAAAGAGTGACAGTTTTACTGCTTCTTTAGCAATTTGGATGCTTTTCATTTCTTTTTCTTGTCTTATTATGATGGCTGAGACTTCCAGAACTCCATTGAATAAAAGTGGGAGGAGTGGAACCCTTATTTTGTTCCTGATGTTAGAGGAAAGCCTCCCAGTTTTTCACCATTGAATATGATGTTAGCTATGGATTTGCTGTGTACAGTCTTTATTATGTTGAGATACTTCACTGAGTTTTTATCAGAAAAAGATGTTGAAAGTATCAAATACTATATCTGCATATCTTTACCATGGTTTTTACCCTTTCTCTTGTTAATGTGATGTGTCACACTGATTGACTTGCACATAGTGAAACACCCTTACATCCCTAGAATAAAACCCTACTTGATCATGGTCACTAATTAATATATTGTTGAATTAGGCTTGCCAGTCTTTTGAGGGTTTTTACAGCTATGTTCATCATATATGTTGGCCTGTAGTTGTTTGTTTGTTTTGCATTTTTGTTATTGTTAGGTTTTTGGTCTGGTTTTGGTATCACACTAATGCTGGCCTTGTATGATGGATTAGGAAGTTGGTTGATTACTAATTCAATTTCATTACTAGTAATTACTCAGTTCACATTTTCTATTTCTTCCCGATACAGTTTTGGAAGATTATATGTTTCTGTAATTTATCCATTTGACTAAATTGTCCACTATGTTGGCATATCATTTTTCATAATATGCTCTTATCCTTTGTATTTCTCTGGTGTCAGTTGCTATTTCTTCTCCTTCATTTATGATTTTATTTGAAACCTCTCTCATTTTTTCTTGATGAATTTGGCTAAAGTGTTATCAATTTTATTTATTTATTTTTAAAAAAATTTTTTTAATGTTTATTTATTTTTGAGACAGAGAGAGACAGAGCCTGAACGGGGGAGGGTCAGAGAGAGAGGGAGACACAGAATCTGAAACAGGCTTCAGGCTCTGAGCTGTCAGCACAGAGCCCGACATGGGGCTCGAACTCACAAACCTTGAGATCATGACCTGAGCCAAAGTCGAATGCTTAACTGACTGAGCCACTCAGGCGCCCCATCAATTTTATTTTTTTAGAAAATTGACTCTTGGTTTCATTGATCTTTTCAATTGTTCTTTTAGTCTCTATTTTGTTATTTTCTGCTCTGGTGTTTATTATTTCTTTTCTTCTTCTAACCTTGGGTTTGTTTGTCCTTTCTTTTCTTCTTAGTTTCTTTAGGTTTCTTAGAAATTAGTTTCTTTAGTTTCTTAGAAATTTATTTGAAAATTTTCTTATTTCTTGAAGTAGGCCTGATTACTATAAAATTCCCTCTTACTGCTTTTGCTGTATGCCAAGGTGTTGGACTGTTGCATTTTCATTTTCATTTGTCTCCAGGTGTTTGTTGATTTCTTCTTTGATTTCTTGGTTGACACTTTCATTGTTGAGTAGCATTTTGTTTATCCTCCACCACATGTTGGTGTGCTTCTTCCAGATTTTTTTCTTATAATTGATTTCTAGTATCATATTGTTGTGGTTGGAAAACATACTTGATATGAGCTCAATATTCTTAATATTTACTGAGACTTACTTTAAGGCCTATCATCTGTTGTATCCTGGAGAGTCCATGTGCACCTAAAAAGAATATGTATTCTGCTCTTGGGGGATGGAATGTTCTGTATATTTGTCAGCTTCATCTGATATAATGTGTGTTTCAAAGCCACTCTTGTTGATATTATACCTGGATGATCTATCCATTGATGTAAGTGGGGTGTTAAAGCCCTCTACTACTATTGTATTACTGTCAGTTTCTGCTTATATCTGTTAATATTTGCTTTATGTATTTTGGTGTTTCTATATTGTGTGCATAGATATTTACAATTATTATATCCTCTTGATGTGTTGTTCCATTTATCATTATATAGTGCTTCATTATCTCTTGCTACAGTCTTTGTTTTAAAGCTTATTTTGATATGAGAATTGCTACACTGGCCCTTTGTGCAATTTCATTTGCATGGTATATGTTTTTTTATCTCTTCACCTTTAGTCTGTATGTGTTTACAGGTTTGAAGTGAGATAGTTGTAGGCTGCATATAGATGGGTCTCGTTTTCTTTTTATCCATTCAGTCATCTGATATGTTTTGATTGGAATATTAAGACCATTTACATTTAAAGTAATGATTAGTAGGTATATACTTGTTTTCTGTTTGTTTGTTTGTTTTATAGTTCTTCCCTGTTTCTTCTTCTCTTGATCTTTTCCCTTGTGGTTTGATGGCTTTACTTAGTGTTATGCTTGACTTTCTATGTTTAAAAAAATTTTTTTAATGTTTATTTATTTTTGAAGGAGAGAGAGACAGAGTGTGAGTGAGGGAGGGGCAGAAAGAGAGGGAGACACAGAATCTGAAGCAGGCTCCAGGCTCCAAGCTGTCAGCACAGAGCCCGACACAGGGCTCGAACTCACAAACCGCGAGATCGTGACCTGAGCTGAAGTCGGAAGCTCAACTGACTGAGCCACCCAAGCGCCCCTAGACTTTCTATTTTTTTCTGTAACTATTATAGGTTTTTGATCTGTTGTTACCATTGTGTTCACATATAACTTCTTTTTTGAATGTTTTTTAATGTTTATTTTTGAGACAGAGAAAGAGACAGGGTGCAAGTGGGGGAGGGGCAGAGAGAGAGGGAGACCCCGAATCTAAGGCAGGCCCCAGGCTCTGAGCTGTCAGCACAGAGCCTGACAGAAGGCTCAAACCCATGAACTATGAGATCATGACCTGAACCGAAGTCAGATGTTTAACCAACTGAGCCACCCAGGCACTGCTGTGTTCATTGTAACTTCTTAAGTATCTAGCAGTCTATATTAAGGTGATAGTTTCTTAAGTTCAAACACACTGTAAGCGCCAAATTTTTACTCACCCTCCATGTTTTATGTATATGATGTCACATTTTACATCTTTTTGTTTTGTGTATTTGACTAATTTTTGTAGATACAATTGATTTTTACCACTTTTGTGTTTTAACCTCCATACTGACTTTATTAAGTGCTTAATCTATTTTTTACCATATGTTTGCTTTACATCTCAAAATTTTCCCTTTCATAATTTTCTTATTTCTAATTATATCCTTTCCTTTACACTTAAGGAATTCTCTTCAAAACTTTATATAAGGCTGGTTTAAAGGTGATGAATCCTTTCACTTTTGTTTGGGAAATTATCTTTCCTTCTGTTCTGAATGATAGCCTTGCTGGATCAAGTATTCTTAGTGTAGTTTTGTTTTGTTTTGTTTGTTTGTTTTCTTTTAGCACTTTGTATATATCATGGCATTCCCTTCTGGCCTGCAAAGTTTCTGCTGACAAGTCAGCTGATGGCTTTAGGGAATTTCACTTGTATGGAAACTTTTTTTTTTTGTGGCATCTGTTAATATTTTCTCTTTATCATTACTTATTACTCTTTTAATCATTATTTGTCATTTTGTGGGCCTCCTGGGATCTTTGTGCTTCCTGGACCTGGATGCCTGTTTCCTTCCCCAGATTCAGGAAGTTTTCAGCTATTACTTCTTCTAGTAAGTTTTTTTGTCCTTCTTTATCTCTTCTTCTTCTGAGATCCCTATACCATGAATGTTATTACACTTGATGTTGTTGAGTTCCTTTAACCTTTTCTCATTTATTGTTATTTTTTTTTCTTTTTGCTGTTCAGCTTGGATGCTTCCCATTACATTGTCTTACAGTTTGCTGATCCATTTTTCTGCATCCTCTCGTCTGCTATTGATTCTCTGTAGTATATTTTTTATTTTATTAATTGAATTCCTTATCTCTGAGAGGTTATTTTTTCTATTTTCTTCTTGTTGAAATTCTCACTTATTTCATCCACTCTTTTCCAAAATCCACTGAATATCTTTATGACCATTGCTTTGAATTCTTTATCAGGCATATTGCTTATCTCTGTTTCATCTAGTTTTTTTCAGTGGTAGTATCTTGTTCTTTCATCTGGTACCTATTCCTTCATCTCCTTTTGCATGACTCTTTTGTGTTTGTTTCTATGTATTATGTCAGCCGTGTCTCCTGGTCTTTAAAGTAGCGGCCTTGTGTAGAAGAGGGCATGTGGTGTCCTATAGTAATGTCCCCCTGGTCACCAGAACCATTTGCTCCAGGAATGTCCCCTCTGTGGGCTGCATGCACGTCCCATTTTGGCTGAGCCATGATTGTCTTTATCCCAGCCTGTTGCAAGACTAGCTTTGCCTGCTGTTGGTGTACTATTGGGTGGTGAATGTGGCGGGGGTTGGGGGGTGGTTAGTTTCCTCAAAGTTGAGAGGCCCGAGGCTGCTGTGGGCTCATTGGTGGGCAGGGTTAGAAGTCCAGCTGACTGTCTGCAGCTGGGATTTCTGCCAGAACTGCAGGTACATCAAAGGGCAGGGCTTTCTCCCTGCAAGTCTCAGAGACTGTTATTGGTGAATGGGGCCAGTGGTCTACAGTTAGCATCTCTGCCACAGCTACTGGAACACTGAATGGCAGGGCTTACTCCCCCAGCAGACAGCTAAGAGGCCAGGATGCTGGAACTGAGGGCACTGGGGTGTGTGGTTATCTTATCCCTTCCCCAGGGCAGGAGTCACTTTGGAGTGGTACTTGTCCCTGCTGGAGCTGCTTACAGGGTGTTGCAACGCAGGAGCTGCTTTGGAGTGATGTCTGCTAAGTTGAGTGGGTTGGATCAGTGTAGCCGGAAAGGAATGTGAAAGCTGGGTGCACAGGGCTAGCAAGGTAGATGGAGAGTGTTATCATTGGCTCCTGCAAGTTTCCAGCTACCTAGGCTGGGGGAGGAGAAGAAAAATGATGCCCACCAGCACTCTTCTTCCTCAAGAAATCTCTTGAAGGTCTCTGCCCCTCCAGAACACATTCCAAGATTAGTAAATAAATCTCCTTCACATATATCCAAGCTCTTTTAAACTGTTGCTTCGGTGGTGTTTCTCAGGGTTGAGTTACCACACTGAGTTTCCTACTGCCCTCTATGCTTGTGACATACCTTCCATTGATAGTTAGTCTCACTGGAAGTTTGGTTCCCAACTGTAGCTCCTCCGCTCCTACCCTTTTCATTCCTCTCTGGGATTAGTTGTGGAGGGTCTGCTCTGCCAGTCTTCAGGCTGTTTCCAGAGTCAGTTGTGCACATGTAGCCATTATCTTAGCATGTCCTTGGGCTGAGGGGAGCTCAGGGTCCTCTTACTTTGCTATCTTCTCTGAATTTCCCTTGGGTTTTATTTATTTATTTATTTTTTAACGTTTATTTATTTTTGAGACAGACAGAGCATGAACGGGGGAGGGGCAGAGAGAGAGGGAGACACAGAATCGGAAGCAGGCTCCAGGCTGTGAGCCATCAGCCCAGAGCCTGACACGGGGCTCGACCTCACGGACCGCGAGATCGTGACCTGAGCTGAAGTCGGACGCCCAACCGACTGAGCCACCCAGGCGCCCCTCCCTTGGGTTTTAAATTGTATCTAAAACAAACACCCTGAGACAGAAAATGTGAATATATAGATGATGATAAACAAAATGGTGATATTTTGAACCTTTTGATATATCTGTAGAGAGAGAGGTTAGTCTTTTAGATGAAAGATATATATGCAGATTCCTGAGGTGATGAGAAAGGGAACTGAAATTTCAAATATAAACTCAAAAGAAAGTTGCATAAGAACTACCTGTCATTTAAAGGGTATTTATATAAGGGTTTTGCCTCTTTTAAATTTCTTCCATTTTTTTTTCTAACACAATTCTGGGCATACTACAGATGATTTGACAGTTTCCATCTTAAAATTTTTCTATTTTAAAAAATGACATGTAAAGAATGGATTAACTGTTTGAGGAGTTCGTGCCCTGAGCTGAGACAGGATAGGTATAGCTGGCTTTGTTTACACATAAGCAGTAAAGGAAACCTTGCAAGCCACACAGGATCTGTGCCTTTGGGTGCTGTTTCTATCATAATCTTTTTCACATTGAGTTTGTGATGATCCTCAGTGGTCAATAAGGTCTTCAGGCTTGAATCATTTCAACCAAAACATTTTATTCTGTTATTGTCTACCTCCATCCCCCCACCAAAGAAAACAAGTGGAGCCATGGTCAGACACATTGAGCTGCCATATGGATAGATTCTAAAAGATATTTTTTCTGATTAGGCCCAAATCCTGTCATTCCTACTAATACTTTACGCAAATATTTTTACTTTTATTCTATTTTACAAAAAAAAACCCTTTCCTTCCTCTTTCCCCACGTTTCCTCCTCCTTCCCTTATTTCAACAAACATTTGTTGAGAACCTCCTACATTCCAAGCAGTATGATAGGCACTAACATTATAAGGATAAACAGCATAAAAACCATCTCTACCCTCAGGGACAAGATCAGAGACTAGATGATAAATGTACCTGAGCAAAACAAATTAATTTAAACAGACTAGTGCTGAGGTGAAGAAACCCCAATTAGAGTATTGGAGCAAGAGAAGTGGGCTAAAACGAAGCTGGTACATCATGTTAAGATGTTTCAGCCTAATGCCAAGTGCAAGGAAGTATATTGAAGTCTTTTAAGCAGAGGAGTGTACTTGACCACATTTGTGCTTTAAAAATGACGAAGATGGTCGAAAGGAGAAGAGATCAGGTGGTACATAGGGGCAGCACTCCATTGATTGAAAGCGGGTAATCCTACCCCCATTGCATTGCTGGGAGCACAGCTTAGTTATACTGTGGACTCCTAACCTTTGGCTATTTCACCTTGTCTTCCCAAACTTCAGAAGAGCAGGTGGTCTTACTGACCTTTGACATCCATGTAGATCTGGGATACCATTAAAACCACTGTACCTGGGGTTCTGGCAATTATCTCAGTATGACTGGGTTTTCAGAGTCTGGATCAGTTGGTTTAGCCTGTGCTACTCTTCACAGTTGACTCATGTCTGATTGTTGTGTTCTACACTGCACAAGGTGATTTATGAACCCACAAGTGTGGAGTGTACCTCCCCTTTCCTAGGACACTGAAAGTGAAACATCAGGATTGAATTCTCAGGAACATCACCTACAAGGAGGCAAAATTGCACTTTTTAGAGCAAATAGGAACTTGTGATATAAAACTCAAAGTTTAGCTCATGAGAGCTTGAAGCTTCTAGTTTTCTTTCCTGAATTCAATCCTGTAGAATGCTCCCTATTGTCTGGTTATCTGGAAATCTTCAGAGAGGTTTATGTTCACTTTGTTTTTAGTAAGACTATATGATCATCATAAACACCTGTGAATCATTTGCATATTATGATGAACTGAAATAATTTTCTCAGTTACTCATTCCAAACACATTTTGCCCAAAATAGTAGTTTTCTGAAATCCCTGAACTTTTACAAATATTTTGAAGTACTAAAAATTAAAAGAAATAATACTCATGACCCCACCACTTGTTTAATACTTTAATTGCCTCAGATATTACTTAATAAAATAAAACTTTTCCTTTGGAATTTTTACTCCCTTTCATTGTGACAAACACCACCATGAATTTGATATATTTCAAAGTTCACTGTTTTATACATTAACTTTCTCAAAAATATCCATAAACAACAGAATTTTATATATTTTTATTTGCATGAGTGATAACACAGTATATGAAAATTTCTCAAACATTGGTTTTTATTTAAAAAATGTCATATATCTAAGATTGATACATGATGGAACATTAAGCGCTAGTTCATCTACTGCAACATTCCATTTTATGACTACACTATATTTTAATACTTATTCATCTGCTCCTCTATTGATTAACACCTAATTGTTTTTTCCTAGTTGTTAACTATGACAAAGTGTGTTCCTATGAACATTATGTACCTGTAATTACTTAACTCACCTTACATTTCATGTCATATAAATTGAGTGTCTTATACATACAAGAGTTGGAATTAGAGTACTTCACAATTTTGAAGACATAAGGAATAACACTTTAAAAATCAGAGCTACAAGGTCTATATGGTAATCTTCACTTTTTTAGACTCTTAGTGTGTGAGTCATCTTGTTGCATAGAGTAATGGCCAAGAACGATTCCTTCTTCACCTAGAGCAGTTCATTGCTTGTTTTAGTTCTGGAAAAAAGGTAGCCAATGAGTTTTTAAGTTTTCCATATTTGATGTTGTTCCCTTTTTCTCTAATAAATGTGAAGCTTATACTCATCTTTATTCCCACTCATCCCAGTTTTGAAATAATGCACACATGATAAGCACTTGTCTTTTACCATTATGTTACTGATCTTTGGAACTAAAATAATTGATTATATTTAGGATAGTGGAAGCAAATTTTGAGATGGCTTGAATTATCAAATGATTTGCCTGAGAAAAATCCATTTCCTTGCTAATTGCAAACTAAAAATGTGCAAAGACTCTTTAATTCCTGCAAAAGAAGTTTTCCTTAACCTTCAAACATTTTTCTTTTCTTATTTTACAGTTGATCTACTTCTGGGCTTTTCAAAATACCTATTTTTCATTCACTGTCAAAGTCCCCTTCTGCTAACACCCAGTTACCTACTAACTCCTGCTCATCATGTTAGGGGATCTACAGTGGACAAGATGGGGTAGTGGTTGAGTGTACAAATTCCACTATCAGAGTGCCTATGTTGGAATCCAGGCTCTAAATATCTGTGTACAGTTTAGCAACTTAATTGCTTTTGGATCCAGTTTTCTCATCTTAAAAATGGGTACCTATTCCTGATGATTATCATTGGGATTAAACATGTTGTTTATAAATCTCCTAATACTTGGAACACAGAATTCATTTATTGCTTCATCCCATTCTTTTTTTAAATTAAAGTATTGTTGACACACAATGCTAGATTAGTTTCAGGTGTACAGCTTAGTGACTCAACAAGTCTATACCTTGTTATGTTCAACACAAGTGTAACTACCATCCATCACCATACAACATGTTACAATACCACCTACAATATCCTCTATGCTCTATTTTTTATTCCCATGACTTCCTCATTCAATAACCAGAAGACTGTATCTATCTCCCACTGCCTTTCACCCATCCCCTCCATCCCTAACTCCTTCCTCTCTGGCAATTACTAGTTTGTTCTCCGTATTTATGGGTCTATTTTTGCTTTTTTTTATTTGCTTGTTTTACTTAGATTCTACGTTTAAGTGAAATCATATGGTATTTGTCTTTCTCTGTCTTATTTCCCTCAGCATCATACCCTCCAAGTCTATCCATGTTGCAAATGGCACGAGCTTATTATTATTATTGTTATTATTACTTTGGTGGCAGAATACTATTCAGTTGTATATATACCACATCCTCTTTATCCATTCACCTATGAATGGACACTTGAGTTGGTGCCATACATTAGCTATTGTGAATATTGCTGCCATAAACATGGGGGTGCATATATCTTCTGGAATTAGTATTTTTATTTTCTTTGGATAAATACCCAGTAGTGGAATTACTGGATTCATATGGTTTTTCTAATTTTAATTTTTGAGGGACCTCCATACTGTTTACCACAGCAGTTACACCAACTTACATTCCCACTAATAGTGCATGAGGGTTCTCTTTTTCTTAACACCCTCACAAACACTTGCTATTATTTTGTCTTTTTGATAGTAGCCATTATGACAGGTGTAAGGTGATATTTCATTGTGGTTTTGATTTAAATCTGCCTGATGATGAGTGACGTTGAGCATCTTTTCATGCGTCTGTTGGCCGTACCTGTGTATCTTCTTGGAAGAATGTCCAGTCAGGTCCTCTGCCCAGTTTTAAATCAGATTTATTGTTTTTGTGTTTATTTGTTTAAGTTCTTTATTTTGGCTCTTAAGCCCTTATCAGATATATCATTTGCAAATATATTCTCCCAGGGAGTAGGTTGACTTTTTTACTGTGCAAAATCTTATTTTGGTGGAGTCCCAATACTTTATTTTTGATTTTTGTCTTCCTTGACTGTGTAAACCTATCTAGAAAAATGTTGCTAAGGTTAATGTCAAAGAGATTACTATCTGCATTTTCTTCTACAAGTTTTATGGATTTGGGCCTCACATTTTAAGTCTTCAGTCAACTGTGAGTTTATTTTTATGTATGGTGTAAGAAAGTGGTCCAGTTTTCCCAGCACTATTTATTGAAGAAACTGTCTTTACCCCATTGTGTATACTTGCCTTCTTTGTTGTAGATCATTTAACCATTTATGTATGGGTGTGTTCCTGGAGTCTCTATCCTGTTCCATCTGATCTGATTTTTGTGCCAGTACCATCCTGTTTTGATTACTATAGCTTTGTAGTATATCTTAAAATCTGTGATTGTGATACCTCTACCTTTGTTCCTTTTCAGCATATTTTGGGTTATTCAAGGTCTTTTGTGGTTCCATACACATTTTAGGATAATTTGTTGCACAAACAAATAAATGGACAAATAAAATGTGTTCCATACACATTTTAGGATAGCATTTTGTGAAACATGCTATTGGTATTTTGATAGGGATTACATTGAATCTTTAGATTGCTTTGGGTAGTGTGGACATTTAACATTAATTCTTCCATTCCATGAGCATTTAATTTTTTTGTGCTTTCTTGAATTTCTTTCATCATTTCTTTTTAATAATTTTCAGAATATAGGTTTTTAACCTCCTTAGTTCAGTTTATTCCTAGGTATTTTATTCTTTTTGTGCAAATTTAAAGGTAATTGTCTTCTTAATTTCTCTTTCTACTACTTTGTTTTTAGTGTATAGAAATGCAGCTGATTTCTGTGTTAATTTTATATCTTGCCTCTGTATTGATTTCACTTGTCAGTTCTAATAGTTTTTGGTGCTGTCTTTAGGGTTTTCTATATAGTATCATGTCATTTACAATAGTGACAGTTTTACTTCTTCCTTACCAATCTGGATGCGTTTTACTTCTTTTTCTTGCCTGATTATTTCACTAGGACTTCCATTACTACACTGAGTAAAAGTGGCATACTGGACATCCTTGTGTTGTTCCTGATCTTAGAGGAAAAGCTGTCAGTTTTTCACCATTGAGTGTGATATTAGCTGTGGGTTTTTCATATATGACCTTTATTATGTTGAAGTATGTTCCCTCTAAACCTACTTTGTTAAGTTTTATCATGAAAGGATGTAGAATTTTATTAAGTGTTTTTTCTATATCTACTAAGATGGGAATTCACTTTGTTACTGTGGTGTTATTGATTGATTTGTGGATATTGAACCAACCGTGCATTCCTAGAATAAATCCCACTTGATTGTGGTGAATGATCCTTTTAATGTATTGTTGAATGAGGCTTGCTAATATTTTGTTGAGGATTTTTACATATACATTCATCAGAGATATTGGCTTGTAATTTTCTTTTCTGTGGTGTCTTTGTCTGGTTTTAGTATTAGGGTAATGCTGTCCTTGTAGAATGTATGTGGAAGTTTTACTTCCTCTTTTATTTTCTTTTTAAAGAGAGAGTGAGAGCATGAATGTGCAAGTAGGGAAGGGGAAGAGGGAGAGAGAGAGAGAGAGAGAGAGAGAGAATCTTAAAAAAGCTCCATGCCCAGCACGGAACACATTGCAGGGTTCCATCTAATAATTGTGAGATCATGACCTGAGCCAAAATCAAGAGTCAGATGCTTAACCAACTGATAACCCAGGTACCCCAGAGTCTTCTACTTTTTGGAATAGTTTGAGAAGAGTAGGTATTAACCCTTCTTCAAATGTTAGGTAGAATTCGTCTGTGAATCTATCTGGTCCTGGACTTTGTTTCTTGTTTTGTTTGTTTGTTTTGATTAGTAAGAAAATTGAATTGGTAATCAGTCTGTTCAGATTTTCTATTTTTTTCTGGTTTAGTTTTTGGAGATTGTATGTATCTAGGAATGTAAGTTGTCCAATTTGTTGGCATATATTTTTTTGTCATAGTATCTTAAAATCCTTTGTGTTTCTGTGGTTGTTATTTTTCCTCTTTTATTTCTGAGTTTCATTATTTTGGCTGTCTCTGTTTTACTTGATGAGTCTGGTTAAAGGCTTATCAATTTTGTTTATCTTTTCCAAGAATTAGCTCTTGGTTTTATTGATCTTTCCTTTTATTCTTCTTACTCTCTATTACCACTATGATCTTTATTATTTCCTTCCTCCTGTTAAATATGGGGTTCATTTGTTCTTCTTTTTCTTCTCCCTTTAGGTGTAAGGTTAGATTGAGATTTTTCTTGTTTCTTGAGGTAGGCCTATATCACTATTAGCTTCCCTCTTAAAAGTGCTTTCACTGTCCCAAGGATTTGGGACCATTGTGTTTTCACTTTCGTTTGCCTCCATGTATTTTTAAATTTCCCCTTGGATTTCCTACTGACCTATTGGTTGTTTAATAGCATGTTGTTTAATCTCCAGGTATTTCTGTTTTGTCCTGGTTTTTTTCTTGTAATTATTTCTTTTTTGTTGTTGTTATGCTGTTGTTTTTTTTTTTTAACAATGAAACATCTTGTAATTATTTTCTAGTTTTATATTACTGCAGTCAGAAAAGATACTTGATATGATTTCAGTCTTCTTAAATTTACTGACACTTGGTTTGTGGCTTAACATGCTGTCTATCCTGGAGAATGGTCCATGTGAACTTGAAAAGAATTTTATGTTCTGCTGTTTGTGGATAGAACATTCTGTATATATCTGTCAAGTCCACCTGGTCTAAAATGTCATTTAATGACACTGTCTTCTTATTTATTTGCTGCCTAGATGATCTATCCATTGATGTAAACGTGGTGTTAAAGTCCCCTACCATTTCTGGATTATGGTCAGTTTGTGTTTATATCTGTTAATACTTGCTTTATGTATTTAGGTGCTCTCATGTTAGATGCATAGTTATCTATTTTTAATTTTTTAAATGTTTATTTATTTTTGAGAGACAGAGTATGTGCAGGGGAGGGGCAGAGAGAGAGGGAGACACAGAGTTCCAAGCAGGCTCCAGGCTCTGAGCTCGCAGCACAGAGCCCAATGCAAGGCTTGAACCCATGAACCATAAGATCATGACCTGAGCTGATGGGGGGAGGGGGGCGATACTTAACCAAGTGAGCTATGCAAGTGCCCTGGGGGCATAGATATTTACATTTGTTATATCCTCTTGTTGGACTTATCCTCTAATCATAATGTAGTGCCTTTGTCTCTTAATACAGTCTTTGTTTTGAAGCCTATTTTGTCTGATATAAGTATTGCAGTCCTGGGTATCTTGTTTTCTGTTCTTTCGTGTGTGTGTGTGTATGTGTGTGTGTGTGTGTTGTTTTGTTTTGTTTTGCTCCCATTTCCATGGTATGTATTTTTCCATGTCTTCAAATTCAGTCTGTATGTAGTTTAGGTCTGAAGTGAGTCTGCTGTAGGTAGTATATAGATGGGTCTTGTTTCTTCATCCATTTTATCACACTATATGTTTTATTGGAGCATTTCAACCATTTACATTTAAAGTAATAATTGATAGGTGTATACTTATTGGCATCTTGCTAATTGTTTTGTGGTTGTTTTGTAGTTCTTCTCTGTTCCTTTTTCTTCTTTTGTTCTCTTTCCTTGCGATTGGTGACGTTAGTGTTATGCTTGGCTTTATTTTATCTATTATAGGTTTTTGCTTTCTGGCAACTATGAAGCTTATATATAACATCCTAAGTATATAGCATTCTATATTAAATATTGATGGTAACTTAAATTTGAACACATTCTAAAATAATCTTATTTTTACTACCAGCCTCCACATTTCATATATATGTTGTCCTACTTTAACCTTTGTAAGTCCCTTTAACTAATTTTTGATACAATTGGTTATACTACTTTTATTTTTTAACCTTCATACTAGCTTTATAAATGATTGATCTACTTTTACTGCGTTTACTTGTACTTATGAAATAATTTGCTTTCATAATTTTCTTCTAATTATAGACTTTTCTTTTCTACTTGAATAAGTCCTTTTAACATTGCTTCTAAGGCAGGCTTAGTGATGAAGTCCTTAATTTCTCTTTGCCTAGGAAACTATCTCTTCTTCTTTTCTGATTGATAATTTTATGGTGTTGGGTGTAGGGGTGTTTGTTTTTTTATTCAGCACTTTGAATATATCATGCCACTCCCTTTTGGCCTGCAAAGTTTCTCCAGAATAATCAGGTGATAGCCGTAAAGAGTGTTTGTAGTACACAAGTAATTGCTTCTCACTTGCTGATTTTAAATTCTCTCTTTACGTTTCATGGTGTGGTCCTCCTTGGGTTAATCTTGTTTGGAATGTTCTGTGTTTCCTGGACCTGGTGGTCTGTATCCCTTTCCAGGTAAGGGAGGTTTTCAGTCTTTCTCTCGCTCTCTCTCTCTCTCTTCATGTTGGGACCTTCATAATGTAATGTTTGTTTACTTGCTGTCCTAGAGAGCCTTTAACCTATTCTCACTTCTCCTTATTCGGTGATTAAGTGCTTTCCATTAGCCTGTCTTCCAGATCACTGATCCATTCTTCTGCCTCTTCTAATATACAGTTGACCCCCTGTATTTTTCATTTCAGTTATTATATTTTTCCACTTTAGTTCTTTTTTCTATTTTCTATCTCTTGAAGTTCTCACTGAGTTCATCCATTCTTTCCAGTATGGTGAACATCTTTATGACATCACTTTCAACTCTTTATCAGCTAGATTATTCATCTCCAATATCACTTCTTTTTATTAGGTTTTCTCTTGTTCTTTCATTTGGAACATTTTCCCCCTTTCCTTATTTTGCTTGACTTTCTGTGTTTTTATGAATTAGAAGAAAAACTACTTCTCCCAAACATAAGGGAATGGTCTTGTGTATTGTTGTGCTTTGTGTAGACTGCGTGTGCCTGGTGACTGTGGCAGACAGGGGTTTTGGATGTGATAGACTGGGGATCTTGGAGCACTCCTTGCTGAGGCTTTCCTGAAGGGAAATATGGAGCTATAGTGGGTGCAGGCCAAGGCAGTTCCAGGGTGTCTGTGCAGAGGGTGCCCTGGTAGGACAGCTGCAGTGGAAGTGGTTGCAAGCCAGGGGATCCTGGGAATCTCTGCACAAAGGATACCCAGGTAGGATGTCTAAAGTGGGTTCAAGCCAGAATGTTATGGGGCTTTCCATACAAGGGGTGCCCTAACAAGGCAGCTGGAGCTGAGGTAGACACAGTGCTGCAGGGTGTTCTGGACAGGGTGCTCTCCAGGGTGTGCACATAGAAAACACCCTGGTAAGCTGACTGGAGCCTAAGTGAGCATGGGTGGTCCTCTGGTACCCTCTGTTGGGGGTGCCCTGGTATGTCCTTTGGAGCCTAAGTGGTACTGGCCTAGAGCTGTAGTGAGCACTAACCAGGGCTGCTCTCGAGGTGGAAGGGGAACATAAATAGTGATGCTCTTTAGCCCTTCCAAACCAGAGTTCCAGCAGCTCCCCCACCCTCCCAGCCTCCATTACCCCACCATTTGCCAGGCTTCTAGGGCTGGTTCCTTTACTTTCTAGTTGGCCTTTTAAATCAAAACTTTTTTGTACGTGGTCCAAGGTCCCTCGGGGGTATTCATCTCCGCTGCGGTTTACAGTGTTGGGGTGGGGTTCCCATCCTTACCATGTCGCTGTTTCTCTTGCTCTTCTCTCTGTGGTCTACCTTTTGGTGTGCAGAAGCTGTCCAGTCAGCCCTCAGTTCTTCTGCAGGAGGAACTGCTCTGTAAGTAGGTGTAGATTTGGTGTGTTTATGAATAAGGTGAGTTTGGGGTCTTCCCATATCTCCATCTTGGACCAGGACTCTATGCTGTCATTTCCCTGAAGGAATAGATCATCTTATTTCTGGACTTAATTCTCATATTTTATAAATTTTTCCATGTTGAATGATGTGTGATAGTTGGATTATAGGCCTCATCTGGAAATCCCAAAGAAACAATGTATTTGGTAATTTGGCCAAAGCCATTTTAAGCCATGACTCAGCTCTGAACTAACAATCAGCTTAATCCTACAAGTTTCTATTAGCAAAGGCCTCTTCCTGATGACTAAGTCATAGTAATGTGATTTTTAAAAACCTACCTATTTCCTTTGCAAATGCCCACATTTAACCAGAGATACATAATTATATACATGTTAATTAGGTTACTACAGACTTTCTGGCTTAAATGACACGTTTATTATCTTTCCGTTTTGTAGAACAGAATTCTAACATGGGTATCACTGGGATAACATTGTCATTATGACTGCAATCTTTTCTGGAGTTTCTAGTTGATCATCTATTTTCTTCTCAGCTTCTAGAGGCCACTTGTATTTCTTGGTTCACTGCTTCCCTCCTCCATTATCAAGTCAGGAATATTGCATCTTTATTATGCTGTTTGTATTCATCACATCTCTTGCTCCCTCTTCCACTTTTGAGGACCGTTGTGATTACATTGGGTCCACGGGATAATCCAGCCACCTGAATTCATCTTTGCCAGGTGTCCAAATATAATCCATTTCCAGACATTAGGCCATGGGCTTTTTTTTTTTTTTTTTTTTTAATTAGCAGCACAGGAACTGTTTATTCTGCATATAACAAGGGAAAAATCTCAGGACTAAATATGCCTAAAACTATAGCCCTGTCATTTTGTGCTGCTTTAACAAAGTGCCATTGTCTGGGCAGCTTATAGACAACATAAATGTATTCATCACAGTTGTGGATGCCAGAAGTCCAAGATCACAGTGCCAGCATTGTTGGGTTCTGTTGAGAGCTTCCCTATGGCTTTCTGATAGCTTCTCTCTCATTTTGTCTTCACATAGTAGAAAGAAAGAGTCCCATATGACTCTCATAAGGGCACAAATCTCATTCATGAGGTCTCAACCCTCACAAACTTAACCTAGTTCTAACTCCATCCCAAAGGTCCCACTTCCTAATACCATCACATAGCGGGGTAGGATTTAAACAAATTAATTCATTCCATAACAAGGAATGAATTGTACTTTTATATTTAAGAAGAAGTGGAGTCCTTTGCTTGAGAAGGGTGTTAAGGAAAAGTTCTAAGAAACATGGAATTTTTATAGAGATGTCTGCAGACATAGTTACCCCCTGAATAATCTCTTAAAAAAGTTGGGCACTCATGAGGTTGTAATCCTTAACATCAATAGAAGACCAGCACCAAGCATAAGGCTCCACAAACCACGTTGTGCAGGCTTGAGTTTGTTGTAGTGCATAGACCCAGTTCTCCTGTGTTCTGCACTAGGAATCTCATCTTGGTTCAGGAATTACTTTGCTGTGTAATTTTTTTGCAAACAGGATAATGTTTCTGGGTTTGGTCTCTTAATGTCTACAATGAGGTGGTGGTGACCAAGATGGTCTCTAAAATATCTTTTAGCCCATGTGTCTATTTTTCAGGTAAGAGGAAAGCGAGACTTTGGTTAAATAAGTCAACAAGAATGCATGGCTAGATAAGTGTGGAGTAAGAATTCAATCCATACTCTAGAGCCTTATGCTGGGCTGCCTGCATTCTTCTCCTTGGCTAAACCATCTCTGCTGGTCAGTAATGAATGATATGGAATGATAATCTCTGAATAGGACTTACCTTGATAAGTGGATTTTCTCTGCAAAAGAGTGGTGCAGAGAGCAAAAGGGAGGAAACCAGAATCAGGAAGGGGATCTTGTTCTTGTTCCTTTCCCATCTCTTGCTCTCCTGGAGTTTTCTTCATACTCAGGATGGTGAAGAAGAGGTATGTTCTTCTGAAAATATTTACTTGGTGTCTCCATACTTCTACCCACATCGGTTTCTCTAACTCTGGATCTGAACACAAGTGTATATTACAACGATGTGTCAAATACAGTTCTCCATGTTAAACAGCAAACTGTATTTTGTTTATGGGAACTTGTCTCTAGTGCATATAATAAAATCACTAATAATGTTGGCAATTTTCCAGAATGCACCTTTCTACTGTACTATGTGTGGAATAATAGAAGAAAGATGGTTACTTGTGTATATTTTTCTGTCCATGTAAATGTTAGTAGTTACTAACACTAGTTCAGAACACTAGCTGGAAAATTTTCTATGCCTTTTGTTGGTATAATTATTATACAAGAAAGAGTTACTATATTTTAGATACTTAATCTTTATACAGATACTAAATGTAGGGGAAGATTCCCAAAAAGCTTCAGAAAATTCCTATCTAGTAGTTTACCTGTAGTTTTCTGTTTTTTAAAAATCAAAATGCTCATGCACTAGGCATTTGATGTTTAAAGAAAATGAGAAGTATTTGGCCCATTATTTTACACTGTCCTGTTAGTCTTTTAAGTGAATTTATTGATCATCTTATCCATCGTAGAAGCACCAAAACAGTAAACACTGTATTTTACAAAAAAAAAAAAAAAAATAGTAACAACAATCAGTGAAGACAAATGACTTAATGGTTTTCCTAAAAGGAAAACTTGAGTTGTGCCTCAAGAACTCTATTTCTACTTCAACATCACTCATCATAAGGGAAATACAAATCAAAACCAAAATGAGATTCCATCTCACACCTGTCAGAATGGCTAACCTTAACAACTCAGGCAACAACAGATTTTTTTTTCCATATATGAAATTTACTGTCCAATTGGTTTCCATACAACACCCAGTGCTCATCCCAAAAGGTGCCCTCCTCAATACCCATCACCCACCCTCCCCTCTCTCCCACCCCCCATCAACCCTCAGTTTGTTCTCAGTTTTTAAGAGTCTCTTAAGGCAACAACAGATTTTGGCAAGGATGCAGAGAAAGAGGATCTCTTTTGCATTGTTGGTGTAGCCACTCTGGAAATGCAAGCTGGTGCAACCACTCTGGAAAAGAGTATGGAGATTCCTCAAAAAACTAAAAATAGAACTACCCTATGACCCAGCAATTGCACTACTAGGCATTTATTCATGGGATACAGGTATGCCGTTTTGAAGGGGCACATGCACCCCCATGTTTATAGCAGCATTATCAACTATAGCCAAAGTATGGAAAGAGCCCAAATGTCCCTCTATGGATGAATGGATAAAGAAAATGTGGTATATGCATACAATGGAGTATTACTCAGTAATCAAAAAGAATGAAATCTTGCCATTTGCAACTACGTGGATGGAACTGGAGGGTATTATGGTAAGTGAAATTAGTCAGAGAAAGACAAAAATCACATGATTTCACTCATATGAGGACTTTAAGAGACCAAACAGATGAACATAAAGGAAGGGAAAAAAAAATAATATAAAAACAGGGAGGGGGACAAAACAGAAGAGACTCATAAATATGGAGAACAAACTGAGGGTTGTGGGAGGGGGGATGAGCTAAATGGGTAAGGGGCATTAAGGAATCTACTCCTGAAATCATTGTTTCACTATATGCTAATTTGGATGTAAATTTTAAAAAATAGAAAATTAAATTAAAAAGAAAATTATATTTCTTCTTTTCTAATTAGAGATAGTAGCATTAATATTACCTTCTTAAATGTGCCAATAAAAGTCTCATCTAGCAAAATTGAACGATATATGAATTCTCAACCTGCACTAAATGTTAGAGACATAAATAAACTTTGAAATGAATTAGATCAAAATCTTTCTTTTTCCACGAGGACATTGAGAACCAGAGAATCTAAGTGATTTAACCAAGGTTATTAGCTAATTTTCTTCTATGTCACCTGGATGGAGGTGGGGTGGGAATGACACTAAAATTTAAGAGGTGAGATTACATGGTTTATCAGCCTCTTCTCCTGTCTCATCTCTATTACTGCCTTGCCTTCTGTGGGACTGAAGTCATTAAAACTCTGTGTATATCTCCTTACCGTTTATCTAAGCTACTTCTGCATCTGATTGGCTCAAGAATATAAAATATAGAGAACATAGAATTCCTTAAAATTGATTGTGGTCCTAATTTTTAAATAATGAAGTCAACAGAGAATTGTTCATTTTTCAAAATAAATGCACATATTTTCTTTTTCTACTCTGTCCCTTAATAATGGACTTGTTTTTAAGAAATCATTTTGATCAAAGACATAAAAACATGTGAGGCAATTATTTAACTGACACGAGTTGACTACAGTTATCTTTTCAAATCTCTCATTTGACGTATCTTTTTAAAGTTCCATCAATAGACACGGAAAACATTTTAGTGTTTTGAATCTCTTGGTATTTAGTCTATTGATGGAGTTTTTAGGCTGTTAAAGGTCAGAATTGATAATGTTCACAGAATCCAGTGGGGCAGAATCATGGTTTTGTTTGTTTGTTTGTTTTAAATTCAAGTTAGTTAACATACGTTGTAGTCTTGGCTTTAGGAGTAGAACCCAGTGATTCATCACAAAGTGTCCTCCTTAATGCCCATCACCCATTTAGCCCATCCCACCCACACCTCTCCTTCAGCAACCCTTAGTTCTCTATAATTAAGAGTCTCTTATGCTTTGCCTCCCTCTGTGTTTTTATCTTATTTTTCCGTCCCTTCTCTTAGAGGTGGAATCATCTTTAGCTATTTAGGATCCTGAAATTCATCAATTTAACAGACATTTGTTTTGCCATTCAAATAGGAAATGCATGCTAGGATGTACCCTCTCGCAAAACACCAGGCATGCAGACTATGGAATCCATAGTAAGCACACTTGGCTGTCAACATTTAACTCAGGATGCTTGCAGAAAAAAAATGAGTCGCAGCATCAGCATAGGGCTCTCTGCCCTGTATTTTTCAGAGGACATGCAGGAAGACTATCCCTTTCTGAGGATTAACTTGAATTAAAAACCCATAAATTGATAATTCTACAGAATTGCCACAAAACCTGCAACTTCAAGTGTTTGTGACCTTAAAATGCATACATATTTGGTGAGATCCTTCTTGCTGTATTTCATAGTGAGCTGGATTTTTACTGTCCTTATTTGGACAAGAGTGTTATTTCCAGAGCATGAATTACTGAGTTTCAAGGGATTTTAGGCTCTCTAGCTGACTCAATAACTATAGTTGCATTGGGCCTGTCTTCAAACCACATCAGATCTCAGAGCAAAGAGCAATGAAGCACAAAGCAAAAATACAGAGACTTCCATTTCTTCCACTGAATTGGAAAGATGAATAGGAAAAATTCAGGACCTACAGAACTCTTTAAAAAACATAAAGAATCTTCATCATTTTTTATTTTCATTTTTCAGAACTGTCATCTTTCTCCAGCATTCAAAGGCATAGTGTCTAAAGCCACTGAAATAGAGTCCAGATACTTTCCTTATCAAAAAGATATTCAGATGGATAATTAGCAACAGCAGAGACTTCTAACGTAACACAGCAGATAGATGCCTGACTTTATCATTAATATTTTCTCAAACAATAGTAAAATGATAGTAAAGGTGTAAAAGAAGTACAGCCCTCTCCCAACATACAAGGAATGGAAGAGAACAAGATGGAGAGTGTATACGTAAGTGGTATTTGACTTTGTCCAGAGGACAAAGCTGAAGTCTAGGGTTCTGATAAAAAAGGTACCGGTAAGAGGCAACCATATTCACTCTAAATCTAGATATTGGCCAATTCACTCAAATACACGAACACAGAATGAGAGAAAGGAACTAACAAGAGGGTTAATTTACCAAGTACAACATATAATGGAGAAGATTTCCAGAATAAGTACAGGAAGTAGAAACCACTCCAACTATTTTAAGCAGGAAGAGATTTCATACAATGAATGATGTGTTTACAGAATCAATGAAATGGGATAAAGAGCAGATTCTAAATCTCAAAATGATGCCTTAAATGCAAAACTGGCTAGTTAGGCAAGCCCCTACCCCTGAGGTTGCCACTAGAGCCATGGCCACTCCCATTGCTGCCTTTGAGCATCAGGAAACTGAAAAGTGGATACATTCCAGTGATTAGGCAATTATGTGAGAAAGTCACCAATAGGTGAGAAAAGCCCACTTTATGAGACTCAGGGAACTAGAAGCTGGAGACATCTTCTGCAAAATTCTAATCTTGACAGTCAGTGTTAACAGTTGCCAAAGGAAAATGGAGTCTACTTCACTTCTTTCATTTAAAATGGGCAAATTCATCTAAATGTAAGAACCTAATAATCACACACAAACAGTGGTAGGGAATTTGGGGAAATCTAGTTTTCTATCTGGGTAATGATGTGCTTACCTGAAACTCCATTACTAAGAAAGAATACAGTTGAGGGGACAAGTAACTTGAGAAGGATATCAGAGGTTTGCATTCCTTGAGATTTTGAACCAAAATTGTTCTATATTTCGGCAAGTGAACATGGCGGCGGGGGGGGGGTGTTAAGTAAAAGTCTACATACTGAACAGTGATATTTCTAGCTGATTTCCTTCCATTCAGCTTTCAAAATGCTGTAAGCTAGGTATAATGCAATGGGCATGTTTGCAACATTGGTACTTGGACAAATTAGCTGAAGGGAAAACCACTAAATCTATTTTTTATTTGGGGAGCATAATGACATAGTCAGGGGAGACTCACAATTCCACAGTCTTACTACATTTATGACAAAGCCTCCAATCAGATTTTAATGGCTCACAGTTAAATAGAAGGAGACTTTGAGGAATATTAGTCATTTCTTGAATGCCTTTAATATGAAAGAGAAAGACCAAAACAAACAAGAAAAAAAAAGTTAATTATTTAATGTCTGGAGAAGCAGAAACAATACAGAGAACAACCACTAAAACCAAAAATCAATAAAAGATTGATTAATATTGTCATAGGTTTCAGATCATAATTAAGAGCACAGCACAGCAAAAAGAAACAATCCTATAACATGAATGAGCTTTGGAAATTAAAAATGCCGTATGTGAACTTTTAAAATTCTATAGAAGAAGGAAAAGGTAATACTGAAAGCAATCTCATAGAAAATACAAGAGAAAAATGAGCAAGTAGATCAGATAGAAAGGAAAACAAGTTGAAGGATCAATTTACCAAGCCCAATGTCTGATCCATTTACCAAGCCCAATGTCTGATTAAGCAGAAATCCAGAAAAAGAACACATACAGGAAAAACATAAGAAATCATCAAAGAATTAACACCAACAATAACAAAATTCCCAGAACTAAAACATCTAACTTTCTATATTAAAACGTTCCACTAGGGGTCATTTTAATGATTAAAAAAGATGCATTGATGGAGTTGTGGTCCAAGATGGTGACGCAGGAAGACCCTAAACTCCCCTCCTCCATGGATGCACCAAACCTACACCTATTTATAGAGCAATTCCTCCTGAAGAACTGAGGGATAACTGAACAGTTTCTGCACAACAAGAGGTAGACCACTTAAGACAAGAGCAAAAGAAACAGATATAGTAATGAAGGGATTGCCCACCTCCAATACTACCATTCACAGTGGGGAGGGATAGTACTGAAGAAACTGTGAGCATATTTGTCTGCGTTGTGGAAAATAAGAAAAGCTATAGCTTAAAACGTAAACTAGAACATAGAGGAAGCAGAACACAACCCAGACCCCTGTCATATGTTGGGGAACTACTGGGACTCTCTCTAGGTCAGAGGGGCTGATGAGGGCCACTGTTTGCCTTCCTGCTCTAACTTGTTGGTGTGGACAGGACACCACAACCTGAGTGTAATAGCCAACCTGCTGCTTCTGAGTGTAATAGCCAACCTGCTGCTTCTGCAAGCCCTGGATCCCTAGCCCACAACAGCCCCAGATATCCTGGGACATTAAAAAAAAGCCATAGTTTCAAATAACAACTAGAATATAAAAGATCCCGCCCTAGAGTATGGCCAGGGGAGTTGCTGGAACTCTCTCTAGATGGAAAGGGCTGGCAAATACCATGGTTTATATCCCCACCCCCTCACACACCTTGAGAGCAAAGACAAGAGCACTGTCCTGGCCTCTCTACTAGCCTACAACCTCAGTGACTCCTATGCTCCAAGTCCACACCAGCCTTACCTGTTCTACCTAGGCAACCCCCACATGGCATACAACAGGACACCCGTGGTCCGTGATCACTATAGCTCCAGCCATCTCACCAAGGTGACAAAGATGCAAAGCACCCCGTAACATTCTATGTCCACACCACGTTGGTCCCAGACAACTTCCAGGGTGCCCCGTAACCTCCTCATCCATGCCTGTTTTGGCTACAGCCAGCTGGCCAGAGGCCCTTGAGTGGAGTGCCACAGGACCCCCCAACACCTGCCTCTGATCCAACTGTTCTACTAGGTCACCTCCTGTGCAAAGCACTCAGGAAACCACCAGCCCACACCTATCTTGGCTCCAGCTATCCTGCCAGGGTACCCCTAGTGCAAGGCACTCCAAGACCGTTGGCTTGTACTCACTTCAGCTTCATGTGTCCTTCCAGGGGCCCTCTGCATAAAAAGCCCCATGTCTCCCTGGGCAGTGCCCACTTCAGCTCCAGTCATTCCTCCAGGGTGGACCCAATTCAGAAAGCCTTGGGACTCCCAGCCCATGACAGATGCAGTTTCAACCAGCTAGCCAAAGTCAGCAGGCATATATAGTGTTTATAGGAGATGACCATATAAAGATCATTCCTTCAAGTTTAGAAGTACCAGTTCAGCCTAATTCATAGAAACAAACACAGAAAGTCAAGGAAAAAAATGAAGAGATAGAGGAATATGCTTCACATGAAAGAATAAGACAAAACCTCAGAGAAAATAACGAAGTGAAATGGAGATAAGCAATCTGACAAGGAATTCAATGTCATGTTCATAAAGTTGCTTATTGGACTAGAGAGATGAGTGAATGAGCTCCATGAGAACAAAGCAATAGAAAACAACCAGAGTTGAGAAATACAATAACTGAAAGGAAAAATACACTAGAGGCAATCAATAATGATTTAGAGGAGGCAGAAAAGCAGATTAGCAATCTGGAAGACAAGGCAATGGAAAGCCCCCAAGCCAAACAGCAAAAAGCAAAAAAAGAATTTAAAAAATGAAGATATATTAAGGATCTCTTGGGCAACATGAAGTGAAAAAACATTTGTGTTGTAGAGGGTCACAGAGAAGAGAGAAAGGGGCAGAAAACTTTGATGAAATAATAGTGAAAAAAGCACACAGAGTTCTAAACAAGATAAACCCAAGGAGGACCACACCATGATTAAAGATAGAAAAGCAACTAGTTATGTACTATGAAAACAATATAAGCCTAACTTCTACATACCAAGGTTGATTCAGAATACAAACAGAAATAAAGGGTTTCCCAAACAAAACCTAAAGGACTTCATCACTAAACATGCCTTAGCAGCAATGTTAAAAGTGACTTATTTAAATGGAAAAGAAAAGGCCATAATGAGAAATAAGAAAATTGTTGGGGCACCTGGATGGCTCAGTCGGTTCGGTGTCCAACTTTGGCTCAGGTCATGATCTTGCAGTTTGTAAGTTTGAGCCCCGCTTCAGAGCCTGGAGCCTGCGTCAGATTCTGTATCTCCCTCTCTCTCTGCCCCTCCCTGACTGACTGACTCTCTCTCTCTCTCTCTCTCTCTCTCTCTCAAAAATAAACATTAAGAAAACTAAAAAAAAAAAAGAAAATTATGAAAGAAAAAATCCCATGATAAAAGCAAACACACAGTAAAAATAGTAGAACAATCACTTAAAAAGCTATTATGAGGATTAAAAATGGAAGTACTAAAATCAATTACATCAAAAAAGTTAAGAGGACTCACAAAATAAGATGTAAAATATGACAATGTAGACATGAAATGTGGAGTCAGAGAGTAATCTTCTGGAGAGAATGTGGAAAAGTGGAAAAAGCCACAGGGACTGAATTAAAAAGGGAGAAAGGAGAAAGGAGAGGGTTTAAATTCCATTAAGACTCTATAAACAGGGGAGCACAGAGTCTGAAACTCCACAGGTCAATAACTGGTGGTGCCCTGGTGAGAAGGGCAAATCCCCGGAAGCAGTGTGAAGTCTGGAGTCTTTGGGCCACACGAGGAGAAGCAGTTTCCCTGCAGGGAGGACATCTGGTAGAGGCTGTGTGGCTCCCCCATAGGCAAAGGCCCCAGTGGACCCTGGAGAACAACCACATTCCCTGGTGCTGGAACAAGGCCATTAAGGGTGAAGCCTGGTGCCAGATGTGTGTTGTGATTTTCCATAATCCCTGAAACGCTGCTGCTACACGATCATGTGAACTTTTTCTGGGGTGGGCTGGTACCCAGCCGCAGTCTCTAGGCATCAGCAGTGGCACGGTCTCATTAACATTCCTGGGTGCTGCCAGCACCCAGCCATTGCTTGGTGAGACTCTCCCACAGAGGGGCAAAACTGGTCAAAGCCACAGTCCCTCAGAAGTAAGGGGTTGGGAAAAGGAGCTGCATCTGAGATAGAACTCAGGAGGGAGGTGTTGCCTGGGGCTTGGTCACAAACCATGGAAAAGTGGGGAGTGGACAGAAGCCAAGGACAGGTGCATGATTGCTGATCAGGGAGAACAGAGTTCTGATACCAGAGACAGGGTAGCTGGGTGACACCATGTTCACCACTCTCACGCATGCACATACACACCTGCAAGTGCCACAACAATCCACCCCAATAAGCTAAGCAGTGCCATCTAGTGGAGAATAGAGCTGTTACACTAAGCCCCACCCAACTGGGCCAACTTCGCTCTTCAGGAACACAAGTCTCTCCACCTGCTTAGTTTAAGGGCTATAAATCAATTCATGGCTTGACTTCTAGGGGAAAACGATGTAATTCCAATTGTATTTCAGTCTGTTCCCTGGTCCATCTATTCAGTTTTCTTATTTTCTCCTTTTTATTTCCTTTTTCTTGAATACAGACAGAAAAAATATTTTATTTTAAATTTCTATTAAATATACATATTTTAAATTTTTTCTACTATATTTTTTACTTTTTTGTAAATTTTTCAAATTATATTTTACATCCATTATTTCATTTTATTCTATTTCAGTGTATTCATTTTTTTCAAATTTTCAAATGATTTCCTTCCCTACCTCTTTTTCCTCTAATCTATCAAGACCCTTTCAACACCCCGACCAAAACACACCTTGAATCTAGCATCATTTATTTGATTTGTATGTGTGTGTTTTAATTTTAATTTATTTTAATTTTAATTTTTCTTTACCTCATTAATTCCGTTTCTTAATTCAAAATATGAAATGAAGGAATTCACCCCAAAAGAAAGAGCATGAAGAAATGACAGCCAGGGACTTAACCAACACAGATACAAGCAAGATGTCTGAACCAGAGTTTAGAATCATGATAGTAAGAATACTAGCTGGAGTTGAAAATAGATTAGAATCCCTTTCTTCAGAGATAAAAGTAGTAAAAGCTAGTCAGGATGAAATTAAAAAAATGCGATAACATAGTTGGCAATCTCGAATGATGCCATGGTGGCAGGGATGGATGAGGCAGAGCAGACGTTCAGCAGTATAGAGCACAAACTTATGGAGAATAATGAAGCAGAAACAAAGAGGGAGACTAAGGCAAAAGAGCACGATTTAAGAATTAGATAAATCAGTGACTCATTAAAAAGAGAACAATGTCAGGGATTCCTGGGTGGCTCCGTCAGTTAAGCGTCTGACTTCAGCTCAGGTCATGATCTCACAGTCCATGAGTTCAAGCCCCACATCGGGCTCTGTGCTGACAGCTCAGAGCCTGGAGCCTGTTTCTGATTCTGTGTCTCCCTGTCTCTCTGACGCTCCCCCGTTCAAGCTCTGTCTCAAGAAAATAAATAAACATCGGGGCACCTGGGTGGCTCAGTCGGTTAAGCATCTGACTTCGGCTCAGGTCATGATCTCACGGTCCATGAGTTCGAGCCCCTCTTCGGGCTCTGTGCTGACAGCTCAGAGCCTGGAGCCTGCTTCAGATTCTGTGTCTCCCTCTCTCTCTGACCCTCCCCTGTTCATGCTGTGTCTTTCTCTGTCTCAAAAATAAATAAACATTAAAAAAATAAATAAATAAACGTTAAAAAAATTAAAAAAGAAAAAAGGAACAATGTCAGAATCGTAAGGTCCCAGAAGATGAAGAGAGGAAAAAAAGGGAGCAAATCATAGTGGAAAACTTTCCTAACCTGGGGAAAGACACAGACATCAAAATCTAGGAAGCACAGAAGACTCCTATTACATTCAACAAAAAACAACCATCAACAAGGCATATCATAGTCAAATTCACAAAATACTCAGGCAAGGAGAGAATCATGAAAGCAGCAAGGGAATAAAAGTCCTTAACCTACAAGGGAAGACAGATCAGGTTTGCAGCAGACCTCAGAAACTTGGCAGGCCAGAAAGGAGTGGCAGGATATGTCCAATGTGCTGAATCAGAAAAACATGCAGCCAAGTATTCGTTATCCAGCAAGGCTATCATTCAAAATAGAAGGAGAGATTAATGTTTCCCAGACAAACAAAACTTAAAGGAGTTCACGACCACTAAACCAGCCCTACAAAAAATTTAAAGGGGGAGTCTCTGAGGGAGAAAAGACGAAAATACACACATACATGCATGCATACATACACACACATACATACATACGTACCAAAAGCAACAAAGACTAGAAAGGACCAGAGACCACCACCAGACACTCCAACTCTACAAGAAACATAATGGCAATAAACTAATATCTTTCAGTACTCACTCTAAACGTCAATGGACTAAATGCTCCAATCAAAAAACAAAGGGTAACAGAATGGATAAGAAAACAAGATCCATCTATATGTTGTTTACAAAAGACCCACTTTAGACCTAAAGACACCTTCAGACTGAAAGGGGATGGAGAACCATCTACCATGCTAATGGTTGCCAAAAGAAAGCTGGAGTAGCCACACTTATATCAGAAAATCTAGACTTTAAAATAAAGACTGTAACGAGAGATGAAGAAGGGCATTATATCATAATTAAGGGGTCTATCCGCCAAGGAGACCTAACAGTTGTAAACATTTATCCTCCAAATGTGAGAGCACACAAATAAATAAATCAATTAATCAACACCCCACTTACAGCAATGCACAGATCATCTAATCAGAAAATCTAGAAGGAAATAATGGTTTTGAATGACACACTGAACCAGATGGACTTAACACATATATTCAGAATATTTCATCCTCAAGCAGTGGTATATACATTCTTCCCAGTGCACATGGAACATTCTCCAGAATAGATCACATTCTGGGACACAAATCAGTCCCCAACAAATACAAAAAGATCAAGATCATACCATGCATATTTTCAGACCACAATGCTATGAAACTCAAAATCAACCATAAGAAAAAATTTGGAAAGACAACAAATACTTGGAGACTAAAGAACATCCTACTAAAGAATGAATTGGTAACCAAGAAGTTAAAGAGGAAATTTAAAAATACATGGAAGCCAATGAAAATGATAACACCACAGCCCAAAACCTCTGTGATGCAGCGAAGACGGTCATAAGAGGGAAATATATAACAATCCAGGCCTTACTAAAGAAGGAAGAAAGGTCTCAGATACACAACCTAACCTTACACCTTAAAGAGCTGGAAAAAGAACAGCAAATAAACCCCAACCAGCAGAAGACAGGAAATAATAAAGATTAGAGCAGAAACTCATGCTATAGAAACCAAAAACAAAACAAAACAAACAAACCCCAAAAAACCCAGTAGAACAGATCAATGAAATCAGAAGCTGGCTCTTTGAAAGAATCAACAAAACTAATAAACCATTTGCCAGTTTGATCAAAAAGAAAGAAGGAAAGGACCCAAATAAATAAAATCAAGAATAAAAGAGGAGAGATCACAACTAACATAGCAGAAATAAAAACAATAATAAGAGAATATTATGAGCAATTATATGCCAATAAAATGGGCAGTCTGGAATAATGGACGAATTCCTAGAAACATGTAATCTACCTAAACTGAAACAGGAAGAAATAGAAACTTTGAACAGACCCATAACCAGTAAAGAAATTGAATTAGTAATCAAAAATCTCCCCCCAAAAACAGAGTCCAGGGCCAGATGGCTTTCCAGGGGAATTCTACCAAACACCTAAGGAAGAGTTAAAACCCATACTCTTGAAGCTATTCCAAAAAATAGAAATGGAAGGAAAACTTTCAAACACTTTCTATGAAGCCAGCATTGCCTTGATTCCAAACCATAGAAAGACCCTACCAAAAAGGAGAACTATGGACCAATTTCCCTGATGAACATGCATGCAAAAATCCTCAACAAGATACTAGCCAACCAGATCCAACAATACATTAAAAAAATTATTCACCACGACCCAGTAGGATTTATACCTGGGATGTAGGGCTGGTTCAATATCTGCAAAACAATCAATGTGATACATCACATCAATAAAAGAAAGACAAGAACCACACGATCCTCTCAATAGATGCAGAAAAAACATTTGACAGAATACAGCATCCTTTCTTGATAAAAACCCTCAAGAAAGTAGGGATAGCAGGAGCACACCTTAAGATCATAAAAGCCATAGATGAATGACCCAATGCTAATATCATCCTCAAAGGGGAAAAACTGAGAGCTTTCCCCCTAAGGTCAGGGACAAGACAGGGATGTCCACTCTCACCACTGTTATTCAACATAGTATTGAAAGTCTTAGCCTCAGCAATCAGACAACACAAAGAAATAAAAGGCAACCAAATTGGCAAGGAGGTCAAACTTTGACTCTTCACAGGTGATATGATACTCTATATGGAAAACCCAAAAGATTCCACAAAAAACTGCTAGAACTAATACATGAATTCAGCAAAGTTGCAGGATATAATATCAATGCACAGAAATCTATTGCATTCCTATACAGCAACAATGAAGCAACAAAAGAGAAGTAAGGAATCCCATTTACAATTGCACCAAAAACCATAAAATACCTAGGAGTAAATCTAACCAAGGAGGTGAAAAATGTATACACTGAAAACTATAGAAAACTTTTGAAAGAAATTGAGGAAGACACCAAAAAATGGAAAAATATTCCATGCTGTTGGATAGGAAGAACAAATATTGTTACAATGTCAATACTACCAAAAGCACTCTACATATTCAATGCTATACCTATCAAAATAACAGAAGCATTTTTCACAGAGCTAGAACAAACTGTCCTAAGATTTGTATGGAACCAGAAAAGACCCCGAATAGCCAAAGCGATCTTGAAAAATAAAACCAAAGCAGGAGGCATCACAATCCTGGACTTCAAGCTGTATTACAAAGCTGTAATCATCAAGACAGTATGGTACTGGCACAAGAACAGACACTCAGATCAATGGAACAGAATAGAAAACCCACAAATGGACCCACACACGTATGGCCAATTTATCTTTGACAAAGCAGGAAAGAATATCCAATGGAATAAACACAGTGTCTTCAGCAAGTGGTGCTGGGAACACTGGACAGCGACATGCAGAAAAATGAACCTGGACTACTTCCTTACACCATACACAAAAATAAACTCAAAATGGATGAAAGACCTCAATGTAAGACAGAAAGCCATCAAAATCATCAAGGAGAAAGCAGGCAAAAACCTCTTTGACCTTGGCCGCAGCAACTTCTTACTCAACATCTCTCCAGAGGCAAGGGAAACAAAAGCAAAAATGAACTACTGGGATCTCATCAATTGATGCTAAAAAGCTTCTGCATAGCAAAGGAAACGATCAGCAAAACTAAAAAACAACCAATGGATTGGGAGAAGATATTTGCAAACGGAATATCAGATAAAGGGTTAGTATCCAAAAATCTATAAATAACTTATCAAACTCAACACCCAAAAAACAACTAATCCAGTGAAGAAATGGGCAAAAGATATGAATAGACACTTCTCCAAAGAAGACACCCAGGTGGCCAACCAACACATGAAAACATGCTCAACATCACTCACCATCAGGGAAATACATCAAACCCACAATGAGATACCACCTCACACCTGTTAGAATGGCTAACATGAACAACTCAGGCAACACAAGATGTTGGTGAAGATGCGGAGAAGGAGGATCTCTTTTGCATCGTTGGTGGGAATGCAAGCTGGTGCAGCCCCTCTGGAAAACAGTATGGAGGTTCCTCAAAAAATTAAAAATAGAACTATCCTACAACCCAGCAATGGCACTATTAGGTATTTACCCAAGGGATATGGGTATGCTGTTTCAAAGGGGAACATGCATCCCAGTGTTTGTGGCAGCACTGTCAACAGTATCCAAGTAGGGAAAGATATCAAATGTCCACTGATGGATGAATGGATAAAGAAGATGTGGTGTATCCACACACAATGGAGTATTACTTGGCAATTAAAAAGAATGAAATCTTGCCATTTGCAACTATGGAACTAGAGGGTATTATGCTAAGCAAAATTAGTCAGAGAAAGACAAATATCACATGACTTCACTCATATGAGGACTTTAAGACAGAGAACAGATGAACACAAGGGAAGGGAAGTAAAAATAATATAAAAACAGGGAGGGGGACAAAACATAGGAGACTCTTAAATGCGGAGAACAAACAGAAGGTTATTGGAGGGGTTGTGGGAGGGGGGATGGGCTAAATGGGTAAGGGGCATTAAGGAATCTACTCCTGAAATCATTGTTGCACTATATGCTAACTAACTTGGATGTAAATTAAAAACTTTTAAAAATTAAAATAAATAGAAAAAATAAACATTAAAAATAAAAAAAATAAAAGATCAATGGAAACAAGAGTTTGTTTTTGGGGAAGGCCAAATTATCAAAAGTGATAAAGCTTTAGCTTGACTCCTCATGAAAAAAAAAAAAAGGGAGAGGAATGAAATAAATCCAAAATGAAGAGAAGAATCTATACCATGGACATACAAAGGATTATAAGAGACTACTATGAAAAATTATATGGTAACAAATTGGACAATTTCAAAGAAATGGCCAAATTCCTAGAAACATGCAATCTTCCAAATGGAATGAGGAAGAAAGAGAAAATCTGAACAGGACCAATTAGCAGTAACAAAATTGAGTTGGTAATAGGAAAACTGCCACAAAAGTCCAGGACCAGATATATTCCCAGGTAAGTTCTTCTCAGGTAATTAAGAGAATTAATACCAATTTTCCTGAAACTATTCCAAAAAATATAAGACAAAACTTCCAAACACATTTTATGAAGCCAGCATTACTGTGATACCAAAACCAGAAAAGGATAACACAAAAAAGGAGTATTATAGGCCAATATCTCTGGTGAACATAGTTGTAAAAATCCTCAGCAAAATGTCAGCAAACTGCATTCAACAATACAATAAAAGGATCATTGACCATGATCAAGTAAGATTTATTCTGGGGTATGAGGATGATTTAGTGTCTGCAAATGAATTGATACATTATGGTAACAAATGAAGGATAAAAATCAGATGTTCATCTTAGTAGATGCAAAAAAAAAAAAAAATCATGTGACAAAATCCTACATGCTTCCATGATAAAAACTCTCAAAGTGGGTTTTTAGACAGAAATACTTCAACCTAGTAAGAGTAAGGTGTGGCAAATGCAAGATAGTATATACTCAATAGGGAAAAACTGACAGCTTTTTATTTTTTTTTTCCTATGTTTCTTTTTGAAGGAGTAAGAGACAACATGAGTGGGGGAGGGACAGAGAGCAAGGGAGACACAGAATCTGAAGCAGGCTCCAGGCTCAGAACTGTCAGCACAAGCTGTGAGACCATGACCTGAGCCAATGTCGGATGCTTAACTGACTAAATCACCCAGGCGCCCCAAGAGCCTTTTCTTTAAGACCAGGAATAACACAAACATGTCCATTCTCATCACTTTTATCCAACATAGTACTGGAAGTTCTAGTCACAACAGTTACATAAGAAAAAGAAATAAAAGGCATCCAAACCGATAAGGAAGGAGTAAAACTGTCACTATTTGCAGATGGCATGATACAGAGAAAATATAGAAAACCCTCAAGTCGCTACCACAACAGTGTTAGAAGTAATAAATTTAATAACATTGCAAGATACCAAACTGAGACATCAGTTGCATTTTTATACAGTAATAATGAGGTAACAGAAAGAGAACTTAAGAAAACAATTCCATTTATAGTGGCACCAAAAACAAACAAAATACCTAGGAATAAATTGAACCAAGGAGTTGACACACCTGTACCCAACAACTCTAAAAGATTAATGAAAGCAATTGAAGAGGACACAAAAGACATATGATGCTCATAGGATGGAACAATAAATATTGTTGAAATATCCATACTACCCAAAGCATTCTATATTTTTAATCAGTGCCTGTGGAAATACCAATAGCATTTTCCAAAGAACTGAACAAATAACTCAAAAATTTGTATGAAACCACAAAAGACCCTGAATAGCCAAAGCAATCTTGAGAAAGAACAAAGGTGGAGGGATCACAATCTGAGATTTCAAGATATACTCCAAAGCTACAATAATGAAAACTGTATGGCACTAGCACAAAAATAGACACATAGATCAAGGGAACAGAACAGAGTCTAGAAATAAACCCACATTTATACTGTCAATTAATCTATAACAAAGGAGACAAGAATGTATAATGGGGAAATCTCTTCAGTAAACAGTGTTGGAAAGACTGGATGCTACCTACAAAATGAAACTGGACCACTTTCTTACAGCATACACAAAAACTCAAAATGGAATAGAGACCTAAATGTGGGACCTGAAATCATAAAACTCTTCGATGAAAACATAGGCAGTAATCTCTTTGGCATGAATATTAGCAACATTTTTTTCTAGATATGTCTCCTCAGGTAAAGGAAACAAAAGCAAAAATAAACTGTTAAGGCTACACCAATATAAAAAGCTTTCACACAGCGAAATAAACTACCAACAAAACAAAAAGGCATCGTACTGAATGGGAGAAGACATTTGCAAATGACATATCCAACAAGGGATTAGTCTCCAAAATTTATAAAGACCTCTTATACAACTCAACACCAAAAAAGAAAAAAAAAACCAAAAAACAAGCAAACAAACAAACAAAAAAAGCAGTCTGATTAAAAATTGGGCAAGGGACCTGATCTGACATTTTCTTTTTTTTTAAAGAAAGATAGAGATACCAACAGACATGGAAGATGCTGAACATCACTGATCATCAGGAAAATGCAAATCAAAACCACAATGAGTTATCACCTTATACCTTTGAGAATAGCTGGTTTCACAAAGAGAAGAAATAACAAGAGTTGGTGAGGATGAGGAGATAAAGAACCATGTGCTCTATTGATGGTAACATAAACTGGTGCATTCACTGTGAAAATCAGTATAGAGTTTCCTCAAAAAATTAAAACTAGAAATGTTGTATGATCCAATAATTCCACTATTGGGTATTCACCCAAAGGGAAAAAAAAACACTAGCTCATAAAGATATCTTGACCACTATATTTTTGCAGCATTATTTACAGTAGTCAAGTTACAGAAGCACCCTAAGTAGCCATAGATGAAAGGATAAATATACGGTATATTTAAAAAATGGAATATTACTCAGCCATAAAAAAGAATGAGGTCTTGCCATTTGTGACAACAATGAATGCACATAGGTTGCATTATGTTAAGTGAATTCAGCAGTCAGATAAAGACAAATACCATAGGACTTCACTTGTATGTGGAATCTAAAAAATGAAATGAACAAAGATAAAAAGCAAAAATAGACTCATAAGTATGGAAAGCCATCTGGTGGTTGCCATAGAGGAGGGGGTAGGCAAAAAGGGGTGCAGGTAAGTGGGAGGTACAGACTTTCAGTTTTGGAATGAATTGGTCATGGGAGTAAAAGGTACCATATAGGGAATGTAGTCAGTGGCACTGGAATCGTGTTGTACAGTGACAGACTGCAGCTACACTTGAGCTGAGCACAGCCTAAATTGTAGAGTTGTCCAATCACTGTGTTGTACACCTGAAACAAATGTTACACTGGTCAGCTATACTTCAAACAAACAAACAAACAAACAAACAAACAAACAAACAAACCCCGTGCAGTGTATCCTGGGTGTCTCAGTGGGTTAAGTGTCTGATTCTTGGTTTCTATCCAGATCATGACTTCACAGTTCGTGAGATCGAGTCCCAGGTTGGGCTCTGTGCTGACGGTGTGGAGCCTGCTTGGGAATCAATCTCTCTCTCTCTCTCTCTCTCTCTCTCTCTCTCTCTCTCTCCTCCTCCTCCTCCTCCTCCTCCCCTGCTCATGCTCTGTCTCTTGCTGCCTCACAATAAGTTAATTAAATAATTTTTTTTAAAAAAGGTAGAGAAAAAGATACATTGAGATATATTATCCTTAATTTTCCTAACACCAGAGATAGAATGATGATGATGAGAGAGACTGATCAACATCAAGGAGAAAATTCATATCCACTGGAGTAGCAAACAGAATGAAATCTGAGTTTCTAGCAGCAAATTCTGAGGGGAAAGTAATTTCCAAACAAAAATTTAATGCCTAATGAGAACAATCAAACTGAGAGTTAACTAAAGACATTTCAGACATCCAAGGTCTTTAAAAGGTCATTATCCAGATAATCTTTCAGGCCCTCAGCTCTGAAAGATGCAGCATATATTACCCTATCTTGCCTCGGTCTTACATCCCCTTTTGGCGAGTGGTAGCATGGTAATTAGTAGACAAGTTAGTGACCACTCTGGTAAGCATTCTGAATGGTCACTATCTCAGAGCTTTCTGCATGTTACATGGATCTTTTCAGTTGTTGAAACGAAGGTTTTCTAATCTCACAAGATGACTTCAAACAAGTAGGTCTTAGGTGACTACCTACACTAGTGGGTCACCATTAGAGACTGCAACGACATGTATTAATTTCCTCAAGGTAGGTTCTGTCTGTGGGTGGTCCATGGTGTCCACTCGGCTAAATCAAAACAAAAACATAACCAACCACTTTATAGAAAGATATTTTCAGCAAAAATAAAAATTCTTCTCAGTCCTCTCCTGTCCCACAATTAATATGATCAGAAGTAGAAATGCACTGGGTCAGCACCCAGCTCGTGGAAGGCATTGAATAAAATAACTTTTGACTGGCTGACGGCTGAATTCACTGACCAAAGACTGCATGAAGCCTGGCTCAAGAATTGCACGACTGGTTATTTTTCCTCATAATAGAGTCTAGAGAATTGCGGGAAATACATAGAGCAAGTGGACATAATTCACAATGAAATCATTGTATGTAATTGGAGAAAAGTATATAGAAGAATGAAAGACCAGATTCTGACCTTATCCTATAGATGACCAAGCTGTATTTTATAGAAGCCAATTTGCAGAAGTTAATAAATCTTCTGATCTGCAGAAGTTAATAAATCCCAGAATAAGTTGCCTGAAATGTCATTGTTACAATTCTGTTACCTATTAAAAAGCTCTGAGTCCCGTGTTAAAATGTAAATTACATTTAGGTCATTTGGACCTCAGTGCGAATAAGTTTCAGGTCCATTTATAGGACAGAATACAGGATAGAGCACAAAGCTTGGTGTGGTCAGAGATGTGCAAATAAGAACTGAGTGAGTCAGAGATGGCTTAGTTTTCCTAACAGTGAGGGAGCAGCTCCATGGACCCCCATGGTATCCAGCTCCCCTCACATGTTTGGGGGCCATCCAGTGATTCAAAGCAGCGGAGTATTCTCATCTTGAAAATCAATTTGTAGGAAAAACTTTGTTGAGAGAAGATGAATACTAACAGGCAGGTGAAGTAGGATTTGTGTGCCTTCCCAATACTTATTAAACATGTTGCCAAAACCCCCAGGTTATATATCAACCAGCTGGGGATTATGGCTGGGGATGAATTTAGATTTGTGTGGCATCGAAGCTTCCATATCAGTCCCAAGTTGCTGAAGAAATGGATTCTTAGGCAGAGCTTTAGAGCCAGCCCAGGGACTTGGACTTAATAAAGCATTTCAGAGGGGATCAGAGGTTCTGGAGTGATCAGTGTATAAATTCCTAATCCCTGTATACACATTTGAGCATTTATTCAGCACCACGACTCATCATCGCCAGGCATGCTGTGTGAAATGTTTCCCCTGACCTCCCGCACAGACCCATCAGGAACTCATTCAGATTGTACTACTGGAAGTCATCTCAATATTTCACTTCAGCATTCATTTATACAAACGCTGCTAAATCCTGGATATCATAGGAGCTTCTGTGAATTTGCTCTTCTGTGCTCTCATTCATGTTATTGAAATTTAAAACTGTACTGAGTTTATTAATACCAAAATATTTAGTTGGCGAAGAATAAAGCCCCATAAAAGCTACTGTCTTTGTGATTTTTAGCACATCAAAGATGAGACGTATTTAAAAGGTCAAGAGATCAATTCATTGTTAAGTTTCCTACCAAAGTGCAGTGAATTATTTAAAAGCACTGCCTCTAAAGCCGCTAGTGACCCACTTTCAGTCATTTACAAGTACTTTCATAGATGTAAACTCAATGTTATTTTTCAGTGTCAGAACATCTCAATTACGGCAAAATATGAAGACCTTGGTGACTCAAATAGAGCATAAAAAAATAGAGGACTTAACATAAATTAGAAGAATATAGCTCATGTGGAGTCCTATCTACTGCATGGGCCTTTAAGGAGACTTGTTTGAAAGGTTGGTGTTGTGGCTCAATTTTATAATTGGTAGAGGTGAACTTTATTGCTCTGGCTCTTGCCTTTTGTACTAAGATGCACAGTCATCTCTCTAGTAACCATGCAGAATTTCCTTCTTTGGATTTTATTTTATGTGTTACTCAAGACCACCTTGTATTACTGCTACTTTGTTCCTGTGAGTATTTCTTGCCTTTTAAATTCTATGTTAAGTCATTCTGGGCATCCCTACTTCTTCTCGTCCATTCAGAAAACCATTACAGCATGTCGCCAGCACTCAACATGTTTGTTGATTGATACCCAAATATTTTCACATCGATGACCATTCTGTTTGAGCTAAGCAAAATTATTGTGGAATTCAGTGCTAAACTTAACTACTGTTGAGGAATCTTACATTTTATTTCAGAAGTGACTGATTATATATTGTATGTACAGAAAATTGACATCTGTAAAAACAAAAAGAAAGCAAACTACCAAAAATTTCATTGTGATTGTCATTAATGCCTTACCTATATCTCAGTTTCATTGTTATCACAGAAAGCTATCTTAGTGTAGTTTTTTTTGTTTTTGTTTTTTTTTTTTTTTTTTTTTTTGAGAGAGACAGAGAGTGAGCATGAGTTGGGGAGGGGCAGAGAGAGAGAGAATCCTAAGCAGGAATCCAGCACAGAGCCCTATGCAGGGCTTGTACCCATAAACTGTGAGATCATGACCTGAGCTGAAATCAAGAGTCGGGCTTAACTGACTGAGCCCTCCAGGCATCCTATCTTAGTGTAGACTTATTTATTACAGGGTTGAGCTTAATTAGGAGTTAACAAATCTGGATTCTAGTTCCAAGGCCACTGCTGTCTTACTGCTTAAGACATTAAATTAGAGTGATTGAGCAAATCAGCCTAACTTAATCCAGGCTTGCTTTTACCATAAATTTGTCAGAGAAGAGCATGTTGTTGTCAGAGAAGAGATTCTGCATAGGGTTATGTGGATGAGGATGAAAAAGGGAAAGAATTCTGAAATTTTAGAGCCTCATTTCCTTATATTCCAAGTTAGTATGGTCATTGTATAATATTTTTAAAGAAATGGTGAGTTAAAACTTAAAAATCCTTGGGGTACCTGGGTACCTTGGTCAGTCGAGCGTCCGAGTTTGGCTCAGGTCATGATCTCATGGTTTATGAGTTCTAGCCCTGTGTCGGGATCTGTGCTGACAGCTCAGAGTCTGGAGTCTGCTTCAGATTCTGTGTCTCCCTCTCTCTTGCTTTCCCCCCACCCCCATCTCTGTCTCTCTCTCAGAAATAAACATTAAAAAGACAACTAAAGCTTAAAAATCCTTTACAAAGCAAAATTAGTACCACTCCTGTTGGTAAAAGTAAATATAGACTGCTCCTCCTACTATAAGAATTCTTAGTGCTATCAGCTGTTGTTTTCATATATTTTATCCATTAAACATCAAGGAATGTTTTTTTCCCTCTCAGTGTGGAGATGATTATCAGTGCTTGTGCAATGATCTTTCATTCCCACACGTCCTTTGTTTTCCATGAACTTACTGCCCTTTTTGACCCTGCCTTCTACCACAGCTGGTTCTTGTACCTGACCAGTCTCTTACACTGCATACCTGGTATCTGCTGTCACCATTCACCTGGCTCAGGAAAATGAGCTGTTTTTAGGAAAGGGGTGATGCTGGGTTTGGCTACTCTCTGCCTTCCAAATAAAGTCTACATGTTTAGGATTTCAAAGTGTTGTCTTACCCTACTGCTGATGCAGACCCTTCACTGTCTTCCTCATTATGTAAACATGGTTGGAAATGCATTGATACTGATCACACATTTCCCTATTACTGTGGGCTTTGGTTTTCAGTATTTATTTCCTGCTGCTTTTATTCCATGTTTCCATCTCTGTTGACAAAACTTGGTATTCTACTCACAAGTATATTCACAAGAGTGCCCAGGAGATTTTTCTCAGGCAATAAGAAGCAACCTAGGAGGGCTGTTGAGTTAAATTGAATGGCGGGGCCACACCTTTAGGTCTGGGTATTGAACTTAATGTTTCATGGACCTGGACAAGAGTAAGTCTCTGGTGTTTGTGTACTAGAAAAGAGTAAGTGTGACTGGAAGGGAAGAGTCACACTGTTTGACCAGTAAATGCTGGAGTTCACAAAACATTGCTAGAGATCAGTGACCAACTATTGAAGACACTTGAAGTCATGAATGTTCTACAATGCTAAATAACTGATATGTTTGACACACAGGACACGCATTTAAAGCCTATCAAGAATCTGCAAAACATAAGAGGAGTGCTCCAGAATTTAGGCTGGTTTTAAAACCAGAAAGGGTAAATACTACATATTCAAATAAAGATTTGTGTTATACATGGGGTGCCTGGGTGGCTCACTCAGTGGAGCATCTGACTCTGGATTTTGGCACAGGTCATGATCTCACAGTCGTGTGATTGAGCCCTCAAGTTGGGCTCGTGCTGAGCCTGGAGCCTGCTTGGGTTTCTCAGTCTCCCTCTCTGTCTTTGCCCCTTCCCTGCTTGTGTGCATGCACACATGCTCTCAAAATAAATAAGTAAACATTAAAAAAAGAAAGAATTTGCATTGTACAGTTTCCTTTTGCCTTTTGTTTAGGAAAAAAATCAAATTTGAAAAATATTTTCAAGTAGGACCAGAAATAGCATTTTTTAAAAAAAATTATAACATGAAGACATCTTTCCTGACAAACAACATTTCCTGGCAATTGGAGCCCTAGGAAGGCCACGTGTTTTACAAAGAAATAGAGGTGTCAACATGAGCCTGGTCGTTGATTGGCTTCCTGAGCCTTTAAATTTTTTGTCTGTTTATTCTCCCTTATCCTGCCGATTTGACCTATTTGATTCACATTATCTGTATTTTCTTCTTAGATTATTAAAACGGGAAGAAAGCTTCACATTCATTCCTCGGTCCCGTGAAGAGCTTCCAGATAACTTTCCAAAGGAAATCCCTGGGATCTGCTATTTCCTGGAGGTAAGAACTGGTCCTAAGCAGCCAAAGCCTTCTCTTTCTTCATCAAGAATCAAGAAAGTTTCCTACAACATTGGCACCATGTTCCTCCGGGAGACAAGCCTCTGAGACCTTCAGCAGATCAAAGACTTCTCCACAAAGCACAAGCCCACAACATGGGTCATGAAGGGGGAGTGCAAAGAGATTGTTTCTCTTCCACTGATTTGCTGAGAACAAGCAGCAGAATTTCTGTGTTATGTTAGGCAATAATCCTAGAAAAAGGTGGGTGATGACTGTCAGTAAAAAAGAAACCGGAGGGGGCGGGGCAGAAATAAGAGGTGTCCATCCATAGGAGTGCTTTTAGTCATATATATATTTTAATCACAACTAACCAATAAATAGATTCTGTGTTTTCTTGTTTGTCGCACATACAGGTATCTTTCCCTATATATTTCTATCACTTTTGAGAGCCAGTTTTGATGATCAATTCCTACATTTAGTGAGTTGGTATGTGAGGAATATTTTATAATTTTGTTTCCCCGAACAGACATTTCATACGTACATCATAGCTCTGTGGTTGCCTTCCTGGCAGGAAGAACTATAACTCCACAAAATATTTTAGGGATATTACCTATTTTTATACATCTCTCTTCTGAATAATTCCATTTCACACACAACACTATTCAATTGTCAGAATCTGCTACTGTGTAGTTGGTATATTATGTAACTAACCTATTAATCAAATGTAGTTTGACATATTTAGACAGATTAGTGTTTGGACTGAGAATACATATAACAGGATTTCAGATGCTGAGAAAGCACCGTAAGTCTGCTTAGTAAACGTATCTTTTAAATTTAATTAATGTAGCATGGAATCCAGAGGAAATCAAATTTCCTAATAACAGATTGCACTATAACTAGGATCACAGAAAAGTCTTCTTACTATCTTCTACTGAATGCCGGTTACAATGAAATGCTTTGCTGCATTGGACCCTTTTCAATTTAGCGCTTCTAAATCTAGGTAGCTTGTGCTCCATGTTCGAGGACATTGTCATAAGCAGCTTGCTGCTACGGAACTTGTTAGTACTTCCCCCCCAACCCCACCTTGCCCAACCACTGATGCCTCCTAAGTCTACCTGCCATTCTTGGGAGCAAATTCCTCAACGCTGGCATTAGTGACAAAGCAGTAGTAGGGACATTTTGCCAAGAATGCTGTTTCCTCTTGCCAAATAAGCCAGGGGTGGGGGGTGGGGGAGGAACCCTGTATTTTATGGCTTTGAGATTTCAAAAAAACAAAAGAGTTTTTCTTCTGCAGTTTCATTGATGTGACTCTTCAGTCGGTGAATCCCCTTGGTGAATGCTGAAGTAGGTCTAGCCTTCAGGCCCAGTAATTGTCATCGTGACAGATAGGCTTCTATTGCACATGGTGCTAACATGGAGAGCTGTTCCCACGAATCAATACTGCATGAAAATATTATCGCAGACTCGCCCTGCAATTAGGAGCACAGCCTGTCCAGAGTTTTTCTCTTTTGGATCAAATATAAAACCCAAGTTTCTATTGAGGTTGATGAGCTGGAAACATTGGTTTCCTTGAAACCTTGAAGGGGCTCTTTCTTTTCCTTCAGATGGTATCCTCATAGACCGCTTATGTCTACTGAATGTAATCCATTTCTTGTTCTAGTCAGGTATTTCGGCTGCATTACGATTTGTTTACGACAAAACGCAGCTAAGGAGCATATTAACTAATGTCCAGTGTAACTGTGGGGCTTATGAGTATTTTTAAGTTCTCTAAGTGTGTAGCTAGAAAACATTTATAGATATGCCAAGTATTTGTTAAAATGGTGATCACTTTTGTAATTGCACCCCAAGACTTATGAGGACCCTAGGGCAACACTTAGTGTGGAGACAGGATCTAGACCCTGAGCTCTCTGATAGCTCCCTGTCCCTCTCCTCCCTGGGTCTAGTAGGCCTCTGTTTTGAACAACATGGAGGCCAGAAAGCTTGGACATTTAAGGGGAGGCATATAGACCGAGAACAGGGTGCTGTCATGGAATCTCTTCAGGGGACTGGGAGATTAAACTACTTCCTTAACTGGGAATAAGGAGAGGTTTACCATCAGGTGGCCAGCACAGGCTGGGAGCACCGGAGCCCTCATACTAAAAGCAGTCAGCCCTTGCAATGTGTTCTGTACAGCATAGGAACATGGAGAGAGCACCAAGCTTGCTCAAGTCACGGAAGCTTATGCTGCACAGGAATTTACTTAGGGTTTATTATGATCATAAGTAAATCAATAAACATTTGGGTGGTAAACAATGTGTTTTGTAACCATAAAGCCAAAAGGGACTTCCAGTAATCATCCAATTTATTTCTCTGTTTTTTGTGAAGATTTGTCTGAGCAACTATTCTAGATAGATGATCATTCTCTCTATATTTAAGAATATCTATGGCAAGCATATTTTAAAAGCATCATTAAAAATCCACTTCATTATCCAGTAATTGGTAATAGGGCCCAAGACATGAATTGTATATATATTCAGTTGGTCAAAATAACAAACTCTTTTAGTTTCTATGGTTCTACTTAGAGAAGTAGCCATATCATTGTCACAAATATCACAACGAAAAAGATACCAGAGATTTATCATATATCACAGACAGGATGTAAACTACATTTTTCAAACAATATAATCTAAATGTATCTTTGAAGCTCGAGTCTAAGACAATAGTCTCATCTGTTTCCATTTTGCCAACCTGCAAGCATTGACTATTAGTTATGCTGTTGCTATGTGTTTGCAAGTTAACTGCGTAAAATGGCCTTCGTTCTAGCTGCTGTCATAGAATTTAGAAACTGTGAAAAACTCTTACATTTTTATTTCTCCGATATAACACAGTCCACATATTCTCCATTTTGGAATTAAAACTATAACCATGAATCATAGCGAGGATTTCACTTGACTAATATCTATACATTATTCTTACCTAAAAACTGTTGCAGACACGATGCATTTTAGTGTGCAGATTAAAAGAGAATGTAAATGGGGTGTCTCATTAGACATATGGTATTACATTAGGGAAACAGTATTAATCCACTCTCAAAAGGATACATTAAAATATAATTTGGCACATAGAGCTCCTTCAGTTTAGTGTTCTTTTAGGAACCTGTTTTGAAAAAGTCACCTTATGACTAGGCATCAGCAGCAAAGATTCACAATGGCACTAGTATTATTTTGATAGAACATCATTGTTTGCAAATAAATCAGTTATTCAACAAGGTCATATACCTTCATATGTACCCCTAAACACAGTGCACAGTATGTGCTTTGGGAATCTGGATAAATAGGTAACATTAGCCATAATAACAAAGATTAATACTCAATGCCCACACAAGACAGTGGGCTGTCTCAGCTACGTACTGTGACGTCAAGAAGGAAAGAAGATATAGCTCCTATGTAACAGGTGACCAAACTGTCTAAAACCTGCCTTGATATCCATCTCTTCTCCTTTATTTTGGAATTCTCTTTTAATATCTGACTGTGTGGAGTCCAATGAGCTATGACCTGTTAGGACTCTGAGATGGGCACTGATGCCTGAGACTTTGAGTCCATGGATTCAGCACTTCAAATGTGAACTCTCATGGTCTCACACTTGGTCTTCTTGTCCAATGACAATAGTATCAGGGACATAGTCTTTTATTGTTAAAGTGCAAAAATGTGCCTCTCCGGGAAACAGTAAAACGAGACAACAGCTTCTACAGAATCTTACTCCCAAGTGCAGCAGGGCTTTTAATTGTGCAAAATGTTCCAAAGATTTCAAGCAATAAAGCAAAATTAAATTGATGCATGCAAAGAAAAGGCAAAGCCTCAGAGCCTGGAAAACCACCAAGCTCTGTTTTTTTGTTTTTTTGGTTTTTTGTTTTTTGTGTTTTTTTTTTGTACAAAAATACTGCTACCAATTGAGATCCTGTATTTCAGTTTGGGAGATATCAAAAAGGAACTCAAGATGACAACTGTCATTATGTCATTACATATATTTCCTGAAAGCGCCTTGGGATCGTGACTTGCTGAGGGCAGGTATAACGGATCGTCAGGGCCTATTTACACAGGTAGGTTTCTGTCTTATCATGCGTTTGGAGCATGACCCTGTCTTACTCCATGCTGTCACTGGAAACAAGCTGGCTCCCTCAGCCATGGCCCCAACAACCCCATCCTCCTTGTGCTTCTGAACCTAAGATGGCCACAGCAAAAGTTGCTGATGTCTGTCTCAGGCAGACAGAAAGACTCACTCCAGGCCCAAGTAACAATGCACTTCTGAAGTGAACTAAGCACTTCAAGTTGTGCTGGGGCATGCCAACACCTGCAGCTTTTCCCTGTGCTTTGTCTTCAAAATAACAATCTGACTCCAAGCACTTGGTGTAACTTCATAGAAAATTCCTTCAAAATGAATGATATATGACTCTGCATAGGCTTTGGGCAACACCAGATGCCTTTCAGCCAACAATACCTAGAAACTCAAGTCCAAGGACCAAGCCCCATACTGCAGCCTAGGTATTTCTATTATTAAGTTATAGATCTTCAACTACAAAATCTATGTTGTATCAGAGGCTTCTATAAGGGTATTTTATGAGATAGAGCTGGAAAAACACAGTATAGGAGAGACTGAGTAATCAGAGGCTAACATATTCCAATCTGAATGATTCTGTATGGGTAGCTCTTGATAGGAATATACTTCATCCACAAGCAGTTGATTTCATATATACATAAGTTGTGTTAACATGACTGAACTTTATTGTTAGGTGGATAAACTGGCCCCAGCATTGGACTCAGTAGGAGGATCCTTGAGGTGGTGAATGAAGAACAGACTCTGATATTATAGACAGAGTAGCATAAATCTTGTCAGAATATACTGAGATAGTGTGCAAAATTCCTTCCTCACACTTGATTCAAACAAATGAAACCTAAGTATTCTTGTCCTGCTGCTTTTCTGTTGCCTTCCTTCCTTTTTTTCCTTCTCCCTTTCATAAAGAAAGGTCAGTGCTACAGTCAATCTCACCTTATAAAATAGTTACAGTTTTATAATGTAATGAATGCTCTTTGTGTGTTTGTGGGTGTACGTATGCGTGCGTGTGTACGTATGCGTGCGTGTGTGTGCCGAATGTAGAGATTAACATGATTAAAAGGAGTGCCATTTTGAAGGACCTACAAGGTCAAAAATTAAAGTTTGCATTTTTATTTCCGATATGTTGTGACCAGAGCACAGCACCAGTCAAGTGCTCCACTGCCATCCCATCCTTATTAAGAAATGATCCTGTTCAATGGTTCAGCTCATCAGCTTGGTAGTCTCTGACTGCCTACCTAAGAATGACCTAGGAAGCTTTCAGAAATACAAATTATTGAGCTTGACTTGTGTGGCCTAGGAATCTGTACTGAGAAAAAAATCACTCTCAGTAATGTGAATATATAGCCAGATTTGGGAATTATTGAAGAGTATTCAAATCATCCCAATTACTAGGAATAAATACAAGTTGACTAAGGGAGTATATATTATGTCATGTGTAGTTATTTTGAAGAGCTAAGTATTCTGGGCTTTGTGGCATTATTTCCTTCACAAGTTTTAATTTTAGTTTTAGTCTCAAATTTACAGTCTGCTTTTTGAGCACGATATTTCAAACCTATTAGAGAAAGGAGTCAACACTAATAAGCATGAGGAATGAATATTGCTCACTATAGGGCTATCAGGCACACTAGATATGGTACCATTTTCTTAGTTACCACCAGAGCTGTGCAGGATATCATAGTATTTGCTGATCCTCACCACCAAGATATTAACTATCAACTTTTGAACACAGAAGCAAATGTCGAAGTGACAGCCTGATTTCTGAATGCTTTGATTTTTATGTTATAAGAAATCACCAACTCAATACTTAGTCTCACTCTGTACTTTTCACGTTGAATTGTGCATTCATCTAAAAATGATTTCCTAGCAATACTTTATAACAACCTTGCAAGCAATAATTTAAGCCATGGTATGATGCCACATGAAACCTGCACTTTTGTGCACGTCATAGAACCTTTAGGGAAATAGAGACACGTTTTATACAAGCAATAATATAGCTGGCATGGACTCTCAAAAGATATCCGTGATTCTACTACAGCGAAATGAGCAGCAGCAAGTGATAAGTTGGACGAAAATTAGCTGAGCAAATAATATGGTTCATCTGTCTCAGAAGTTATTCATTTGCACACATGCTATAAAGTAATAGACTCCCATCACATTATTTCTCTTGTATAACTTTTAAGTACCTATTGTAATATGATTTCTATTCCTCTCAAGAGATATGTGTATGTAATGTTGCCCAGACTTTCAGATCTTTGTGGAATATAGTAGTAAGGAACAGTTAAGGATGGATAAATGAGTAAAGGTGGAGCAGAGGTTGGATGAGTTGGTTGAGAATGTAGGCTTTGCAGAAATGTAGATAGATGTTAGGACATGTAAATTCAACTCTTGGATTGATAAGGTCTCAGAAGATGAAAGACAAAAAGAGCTCACAACTACTGTTTTCTATGGTGGCAAATACTTAGTGAGTACAATAGTATTTTGTCTCCAGAATATGATTGGTTGGATGTCACCTGTAGCATAATTTAAGAAACATCTGAAAATGATTCTGTAGCCATGTTGCAAATAACCTGCCCTTCTCAACTATTTTGATGATAGCAGTGAAGCTTGCAAATTTCAAACTGAGGAACTTAAATGTTTAGTCTCAAAATGTAATTTTAATCAAATATGGCATAATCAATAATAATCGGTCCTTTAATACTTAAATTACCCCTCCACCATTTAGCATAACATACTAGGATTATAGCTAAAAGCAACCAGTAAATTTATGTGACACCGAGGAACTTCTAAACATCAGATTATCATTTAGCAAAGTCACATAAGTTTAGGATCCATTCAGAGGCCTCTCAATAAGATTACAGCTCCCATCACTGCCTCGGCCTGTAAGCTCTCTTTTAACCATGAATCTGAATACAGTTGGGATGGTGCATGAGTTTGCTGCTAGATTACCTTCCTGTTACCACTGCAAAAGTTAAGGCAGCATCCTTGTCACAATTTAGAGAAGACCCCTGCTGAAAATCCAGCAGGATTGTTGAGTCCCTGAGAAAGCTTTTGACAATTTTCTTTTGGTATGTCATTGGATGCTTAATTCTTAGTAAATGTGCTTTTGATTGTTAAGAATGAAAAATACTTAATTTGAACGTGTTAAACTATAGTGAACTTATCCTCTCAGCAAATTCATCTAATTGGTGAGCAGATCATTCTTAATATTAGACGTCAGTACTGTTATTATGGAAAGCAGAAAACTAAATAGCAAGCCCAAGTCGTACCTTGTTTCTGATTCTTTTGATACATATTTTAAAAATAAAGGGATCAGTTCATGTTCAGCCTTCTTCTGTGGCCTTTTCACTATTTGGAGATAAAGAAGAGATTCTTCTAAATATGTTTTTATGGTGGCCTGTTAATACAGTCATGTATTAACTGGGGTAAAATCAGAAATGTGCAAAATTGCTTCTTCACACTACCTCCGTTTTTCAAGACACTCCTGCCATTTTGCTGCCTGGCAGTTGTAAGTCAGACTCAGACGGACGGACACGGGATGTGTGGAAAGGGTGGGGATGGGAGGAGCGTTAGAAGAGATTAAGCAAAAAGATTTACTTGTTTTTTTCAGGAAGGTATAGATACCCTTAGAGGAGAGGAAGTTTCCATAATAGACACATGTGGTTTCATGAAGCCAAATGACTTATCTGACTGCTGATCATTCTTATTTTGAAAAGAGAAAAGGGAAAAAATTCTTCACAAGCCATAGTCTGTTTTCTTAGGAGGTAGTGTCAGCCGCTCAGTAGTGGCACCACCAGTAATGCTGGGATTAGAGCCTCACGGAGATAAATATAGAACCCCTCTGAAGGTGGCAGATAGAACCAGCCGTGGTTTCTGTGATAAAGGTAAATGGAAGTGTCAGAACATTTCCCCCTTTATAACACGCCTGGCTGAGGTAACATTCAGGGAGAAGAATACAGTCTGATTTTATACATCCTTTTTCTGGGTGTTCTGGCATGATAGCAATGATAGCTTTCCCTTGCTGGGAACTTTGATCACTAAGAATGAAAACTATATTGGGTTCTACAATCAGGAAAATCATTTTTGGAGCTCTGCTCTCCTCCAAATTCTTCTTCACCCTGTTCTCCAGGTGGGCTTTGGCTGCCGGCATGACTAGCGCTCAACTGTAGATAGAAGCCTTTCTGACCCCAAGCCCACCCAGCTCCTGCAGGGACACTCCAGAAGTGGAGCCAGCCAGAGTCACCCCAGCATCGGACCGTGTGCTGTGGGAGAGAGCAAGAGGCGCCCTCAGGCTTCCGAAATTAGAGGCGGTCAGGTAGCCCTTTTTCTTCACATCTATGGAACTGGTAATTCGAGCAGAGATTTTTTAGAACGGGAAAATTTTTAAGGAAGGAAACAAATCTGGATAATTGTTAGTCAAAATTATCAGCTAGAAAAAGAATTTAGGACAAAGATTTGCCATCTTAAAAGACTCAACTTACTTCCATCCCAAAGTTGGAATGCTAGACACTTTTCAAAGTTTTCTAAATGTATCAAGTTCTTCAGCACTGAGAAAGAAAAAAAATGTTGTTGATGCATTTCTTAAGGTTTAACCCCCCAGGGATAACACATAATTATAAGATGCATTTAAATAATTGTTTTCTCCATGTTTCCATTTGTGGCAGAAAATATATAGAGGATGTCACAAAAAAGGTAAACTTACAAATTGCGGCATTAAGCCACGGTTTGCAAATTGGGCAACAACATTCTTTACTTAAAATGATAAACTCATTTTTAATAATATAAGCATTGAGAATAATAGTCAAATAATATTGTGTTAAGACTTGTTCACATTAGGATTATTCATCTTATGATTCTCAAACCAAAATCTAAATCAAAGTTACTGTATACGCAGATCATTTGAACAAATATAAATATCCTACATCACCTCTGACAAACAACAGTCTATACATTTCTGTACCCAATGAGACATCAAATCCTGAACTATTCTACATTTGTTATCTCCCTAGAAGCATTCCTCTATGCTCAATGTCACTAACTTTCAAGGCCAGCAAGAGAAGACAGTTTTCTTCTGAGGGTGGGGTAGTCTGGATCAGTACATTTCTGTATAAGCACTTAAAACATTCCCTCCCTCTTTCTTTTCTTTTCTTTTCTTTTCTTTTCTTTTCTTTTCGTTTCTTTTCTTTTCTTTTCTTTTCTTTTTTCTTTCTTTCTTTCTTTCTTTCTTTCTTTCTTTCTTTCTTTCTTTCTTCCCTTTTTGCTTTTTTCATTCAAATCTCCATGAAGTGAAGCATAATATTGGAAATATCAGGGTGGCCAGAAAGCTTATCAACAACCTGAAACCCCCCTTCCAAATTTTATTGGTATAAGTTACCATGTTGAAATTAAAACCCAACCTTGGCTTGGAGTCTCAGATGAATTATTTTTATAGTATTTGACTAGAAGGAACTATCAAGAAGAAATTAACTCTTATGGTAGATGTCATTCTAGCCAGGAAGGTCTCAATAACCTAGATGACTGTGTAACTATCTACATTTATTCAGGGGGGTGTTTTTAAAACTTCTTTAGTCTTTGTGGTTGTTGTGTGAAGATGATTATTCCTGGATGACAGCCAAAACTATTATTGCTATATTTTTCATCTGTTTCAAATGTGTCACCAGGCACTTGTAAAATCCATTCCTTGTTTTGTTATATGACTCCGTGACCTGGGATAATGGGCACTCGTTGTTTTTTTTTTTTTTTTTTTTTTGACCCTCAAAAAACTTTTTTTTTTTCATCTAAAAGAATTCTTCTAGCAAAAATGTAAATAAACACCTGAGTATGGAGGTGTCCCATTTTATGAGCATATATGAAATACTTTGGATTCAGCTAGACTGCAAGAAAGGGAAAGGATAGAAACTGGGAAGATGAAAAGAGACAGAAAAGTCAAACTTTACCTACATTAAGATTATGTCTGTAGCCCAACCCTGTTCATCCCAAAGAAGGCTGAAAAAAGATGAAATGATGATCGATTTTTTAAATACGGTATTCATATTTAATAGAATGTCATAAAATTCATCATGTCAAAACTTTGATAAATGAGAAACTTAAAAATATATGCTCTTCAGAATGAGTCTATTTAACTTTTTTTAACGTTTATTTATTATTGAGAGACAGAGAGAGACAGAGCAGGAGCATGGGAGGGGCAGAGAGAGGGGAGACACAGAATCCCAAGCAGGCTCCAGGCTCTAAGCTGTCAGCACAGAGCCCAACGCGGGGCTCAAACTCACAAACCGCGAGATCATGACCTGAGCCGAAGTCAGACGCTCAACCGACTGAGCCAACCAGGCACCCCAGAATGAATCTATTTAAAAGTACAGGAACTTTTTGCTTCATACATGCCCACTGCCAGAATTTGTGTTGTCTTGGGAAAATGTGGTATTATGTCTTTAAACACTATTTGCCGTATGTCCTAATTAAACATTAGTATAGTCTTAATGAGAAACAGTGAAAGGGTCCCCATATTGAGTGTGGCTGTCGCTTGTGCATCAGTGGAATTTGATATTATTTCTCAGGAAGACTCTTGGCAAGAGTAAAGTGAATGGCCTGCGTACAGGGATTATGTGCAGTAAACTAATTAAAGATTGCCAGCTTCTCTTTATATCCTTTTCGTTCTTTCTCTCTCTCCCTCTCTCCCTTCTTCTCTCCTTCTTTCCTTCCTTCCTTCCTTCTTCTCTTTCTTTGTAGCTCTTATGAAAGATGTAAAAATAGTATTTCACTATTGGCTGGGGTTTCTCTTTTTCAGTTTCATGCCACTGAGCACAATGTGGATTCAGGAGGTAAGGAAAAGGAGAACATGTTAGATAAAGATTGTTTGGGGAAAGAAAAGGCTGAGTTAATTGAGACCTTGGCTTCTCAGTTAACAAAACAGGGGTTTAAAAATATATATGTATGTTGTTCTTTCACAATGAATTTAAACACTTTCTCAAGAAGTTATCAGGGTCAATCTTTTTGGACATTTTTGCCCCTACAAGGATCTTCATTTAGAAGAATCCTCTTTACTTCTTTACAAATAGTAATTTTTTACTTGGGTACCAAGCGCTCATTGAAATAGAAAAGAAGATTTCTCCATTTGGAGGGAAACTGTTATTTTTTTTTTTTAATTACTTTCCAGTAAGGCAAATACACCCAATGCTACTTGATTTTACTGGCTTTTTATTTAGAGAGAACTGTTACACTGTCTTGCTTCCTCTGTATACCCCTCTGTAACTCAGTTTGGCATAGCATGATGTTTTGGGTTCTCTTTTGAGGGTCTGAAAACATTTGCTATCAATTTTCTAAGTCTACTGTATTGAAAAAGCAATATACAATGTATTCCCTGTTTCTTAGCTCTATGCCTTTGACATTTAGTATATATTCAGATAGCTATTTATAACCACAATTTCTACTTATTCACCAGAATTAACTAATTACCATGTTCTTAAATACAAAAAGACACAGGTTGGATCATCTACAAATCCCAACCCAAAACCATTTTTTTTTCAAGGAAAATTCAATCATTTCTAGCAAAGTATTTGATTCTTAAGGGAAAAGAAGTGAATTATTTAAAAAAGTGAGGAAGACAGAATATGCCCTTTCATTTTAGATATCCCTAACACTATAATCATTTGAACAAGTATTGAGTAAGATTTAAAAAATCTTTAATCTCTGGAACTGAAAATGTTATTTTCATTTTTTGTTACTGTATTAACATTACATTCAAACTATTTGTCCTTGTCTCCATGATATAGATGTATTCATTACAGAAAATTACATAGAAATAATGCAGCCTTTTTTTTTTTTTTTCATGGAAAGATGTGCTTCTGTAAGTCCTTTATCTTTGAATTTTGGTTCTCACTTCTCATTTAGACTTCATCTTTATACCCCTCAAGGGTTTTCTATGTTCAGCCAGTCAGGCCAGAGAAAGGATATGAAAACTTGAGAAAAATTTAACACTTTAAAAGAGTAAATTTCTATGTTAATTGACTTTTATTTATTTCATGCTGACCAAACTATTGTGAAATTGTGAAGACACAGGCAGCTACCATATAAATTGACACTTCAGAAAATCCAAATTACTTTCTTACCATCATTTCCAGTGTTAAGAAAGCCTGTGTCTCAAAATGATGCACAAGGTCAGTATTTGTTCAAATGAACACACATGACCTTCAGTACCTTTACCGTTTTTATTTCTTGAGGGAAATATGTTTAATAATGATGTAAGAGTAGAAAAAAATTGGTTGAGGGAAACAGAAGAAATTGAGATCAGATGAGAGCAGCTGGGACCCACAGTCCCATTTTCTCCATGTCTTTGCCTCCTGCTGAGTTGGCATATGAGGCCCAGATTGGTATTCTACTAATCACGGTCTCCTTGAAGAATTTGGGTAGAAGCAAAAATTACTCCAACTACATGGTCATTTGTTCACATCATTGTGGCAGGTTTTGACTACTGTGAATACTAGGTTAAGTTCAAATTAAAAAAAATGGTCCATGGAGAGAAAGAATTTTTTATTTTTCTTAGAGATGGATAAACAGCTTTTCCCTTATAAAAGAAAAAAATCTTCCTGGGAGTTAGGCCTTGGAAAAACTCTGAAGTTTTATAGCATCTGCCTGCAACTACATTATACTTCAGTAATCAAGTGACAGAATTGCCTCATTATGCTTTTAAAATGTACTGATTAAGTGCATTCCAGAAATAATACGTATCATTCTTCATTTCAAAATCAACCTACCTAAATTCTGACTCTTCAACTGTGAGTAGCCATTTTACAAAACCAAAGGGTCTCATTTCCCAAACAGTATTTTAGATTTAAAAACTTGCCTGTTCATTTCAGTGGATAACTAGCCAGTGCATTTCCATCAAACATTCTGGCACTATATAATAATCAATAGGTTTCCCAGCTCAATAAAAACACATAGTTATAATGTGCTAGGCCTCCATTTGCTTCCTCTGCATGGGGTAGGTCTTACATAACAAGATACCTGAATTATTTTAATACTTTGGCCAATTCATTTGCTGTAATTTCATGGGTCTGAATTTTTGGTTTGGCTTGCGATGTAAATACTATTGTACATCTGCTATTTTGCTATCAGAGTATACTTTGTGAGTCATTTCTTTTAAAAAAATCTAGTTATCACAAACTTGAATTACAATGTCATTAATAATACCAGGTAATATACTAATATATCTGTAAGGCATGGTTAAATTGCATATATTTTGAAATGTCAAGCTATTTTTTTTTAAAGATGAATGCATCTCTTAAACCTGTACCATTAATTAAAAAGTTTCATTTGGTGTTTCATATTATATTTTCAATATTTTCCTTTATTAGTACAGGTTTAGAGAAACTTTTTCTGAATGAAATGATAAAATATGCCTCATTTCACTGGAATTTTAAGAATACTAGTACCTGTAAAAGTATGTAAGCACTTACAGGATTATAAACTTCCACTCTATCTTCTTTGGTTTTCATGTAACACCACTTTTTACTTGTGTGATTATTTTTATTTGTAATTATTCCAAATCACGCACAGTGTAAATAGCATGTTTCATCATGAAAAATGTCTTTGTATTTATAGACTGCAGAACAAGGTAAATTTGTATATGAAAAATGAGGAAAGCCTCGGATTCTTACAAAACACAGTGGAAATAACAGTTGTGTGTGTTAAATTTACATAATTCATTACAAAATTAAGTCATGCATTTATTTACTTTCTAAGTCCAAACTGTCACTTATAAAATATTTAAATCAATAAATAATACCAAAAAAGATGAGTCTATAGATTCTTTTAAGCATATTTTTTTCACAACGTGAATGATAATGACTAAGAATATGAATGAGGGCTGCCTGGGTCTCTCAGTCCGTTAAGCATCTAACTCTTGATTTGGGCTCAGAGGTCATGATCTCACAGTTCATGCAATCGAGCCCCATAGGGCTCTGTGCTGGCAGCCCGGAGCCTGCTTGGGATTCTCTCTCTCCCTCTCTCTCCCCCCCTCCCCCACTTGCTCTCTCTCTAAATAAATAAACATTTTCTTTAAATGTCAGTTGCATACCCACTGGGTGCCTGTCAGCCCTCATCCAGCAGTTAGATTAGATGCTGCACACACCTAAAAGAAGACCATTTTGATCCCATGTTCCTGTATTTCTGCAGTGAATATATATGAAAGCAAGTCACATTTGTTACTGTGTTGGCCCTCTTCTCCATAACCACTAGGTCTCAACTATACCAATCTATTTCTAGTATTTCTAGCTGTTCCCAAAGTGCTGGGGAAAAATCTGTTATAGGACGGCCCACAGGACTGATAGGGGAACTCAAGTCCCTGCCCGGAGACTCCCCTTTCCGGTTTTTCTTCCCACCCCGCTTGCCATGCACAAACAGACTATAAATTGTCCCCTCTGCTTATGTTTGGGGTGCAGACCTCTGGAGAATGATCTCGTCTGAGCCCACCGGTGTAAAATAAACCCCCCGCCTTCCAAGATCTCGAAGTGCCACTTGATCCTTCTGCCTGGTGACCCAGACCAGTTTCCATAACAAAAGAACTGTGTTGAACAGAGCTGTTCTCATTTTCTGCCCTGGTCCTCTTACAGACATCTGCAGTTCTGAAGCCACTGGGAAGTACTTTTCTGACCCTATGACACTGAGGAGGCAGAAAAAAGTAGAGGATGTGTGCACACATGCCTGTGTGGGGCGTGGGAAAACTGCAATTAAAAGGCGGAAATGGAACAAAGTTCCTGGGTGTGGAGCAGGATGGGGTCCTGGTTATGCAGCTCTGGCTACATCTAAAGGAGCGTGGGGCAATCTTCCTTAGTGGCTTCCATAGCCCCCAAATGCTACACATATTTATAGGTTTAAGCACTGATGGCCAGCAGAGTGAAACATTTCTCCTGGAACCCCCTATGTCTTAAGACTAATGCTTTGCTACAGGGAAAACAACCTTAGCTTGACAATAGCTACTAGGCCTCCACTCTCTTGGGAATCTTCTTTAGCATATGAAAATCTCACTGGAAACTTCCCCTGGACTTTACCTCCCCCAACCCCATAGTATATAACCAGTCTCTCATCATGGTCCCAGGGCAGCTCTTCCTGCCCATGGGTCTTGTCCCCTGTGCTTCAATAAAATCACCTTTTTGCACCAAAGACATCTTCAAGAATTCTTTCTTGGCCATTGGCTCCGGACCTCATGAACCCCGCTGTCACCCCCAAAACCTCATCAGTAACTTCACAGGTTTTTCAAGACAGGATCCTTTTTGTCTTTGTTGCTGGACAAGATAATCTCCTTAAAACTTAGAAGGCTTCAGGTGCCTGGGTGGCTCAGTTGGTTGTGTCCAGCTCTTTTTATTTAAACAAATTTTTAAATGTTTTTTCCATTTATTTTTGAGAGAGAGAGCACGCAAGCCCGTGGGTGCACCTGCAAGCAGGGGAGGAGCAGAGAGAGAGGGTGACAGAATTCGAAGCAGGCCCCAGGCTCTGAGCTGTCAGCACAGAGCCTGACGTGAACTCAAACTCATGAACCTGGAGAAAAAGACCTGAGCCAAAGTCAGATGCTTAACCTACTGAACCACCCAGGCACCTCAAGCGTCCAGCTCTTGATCTTGGCTCAGGTCATGATCTCAGTGTTTGTTGGTGGGATCGAGCCCCATTTTGGGGTCTGTGCCTATAGCTTGAAGCCTGCTTGGGATTCTGTCTCTCCCTCCCTTTATGCCCCTCCCGGTTTGTTCATTCATTCTTCTCTTCTCTCTCTCTCTCTCTCTTTCTCTCTCTCTCAAAATAAGTAAACTTGGGGCACCTGGGTGGCTCAGCCAGTTAAGCATCTGATTTTGGCTCAGGTCATGATCTCAGGGTTCATGAGTTCAAGCCCCTCATGGGGCTCTGTGCTGACAGCTCAGAGCCTGGAGCTTGCTTCTGATTTTGTGTCTCCCTCTTTCTCTGCCCCTTCCCTGCTCAAGCTCTCTGTTCAAGCTCTCTCTCTCTCTCTCAAAAAAAAAAAAAAAATAATAACTTTAAGAAAAAATAAACAAACTTAAAAAAAAAAAAAACAACTTAGAAAGCTTCTGATCTATTTATTTGCTTCCAGTCAGTTCCATTTGCTGGAGGGAAGGAGGCACTCTTAATCTCATCTTTGCCCCAGGCTGTCTGTTTGTCACACCAAGAAGTCTCACTGGGTCTCAATTCAATCTTATCTTTTTCTTAAAATTTCAGTTTTGTCTTTGGTTGCTTGCTTTCCCCCCCACCCCATACAGAAGTCCTTAGCATTGTCCACATTTTGTGTGCAAACCACCCAGTCCTGTCCTAAGCAAAGTTCCGTCTCTTCATACCTTGCCAAATACAGCAAGAAGCAGCCAACAACACATATTAATGGTCTGCCTCCCCACGACCACTTCTGCTGCAGACTGAAGGCGTTGGACTCACCCACCAACTTATCCAAGGCTGAGAGTTCTACCCAGTGTTTCGGTCCTAATGAGCACATATCCTCCTCTTTCCAACCTCATGGACCACCTCACCTCTGCACCAGAGCCATGGAGTTTAGGCTTTTGTGATGGTAGCACCTATGTTCCCCATTTACACTGTGCATACTGATTAAGATATAGGATAGGCTGCACTTACAAAGGAATCCCAACAGATAAAGACCTCATGCAATGATTATGTATTTCTCACTCATATATCGGGACAGAAAGTTTCCAAGTTAGAGTAAAGCAATTTCATGCTGCCGTTCAGGGACCTAGTCTGAGGATGGCCCTGCCTGGTACTATTTTCTAGGCCAGGCCTGGTAGGCATGGACTGCTTTCATCCACATTCCTACCTCTAGACTCAGTCTCGCAGCCACAACTAACTGCAAGAGAGGACAGAAAAATCAGTCCAACTCAAAAAGAGTAAGGATTTTGAAAACCTAAACTAACTCAGGCTTAATTAAGTCTGCATCTCCCTATTTCAAACAGAGCTGGAATCTTTCAGAAATGGTGCCTGCAATATTAGCCACACGGGTATCTTGCTTCTCTAATTCTCAGGGACAGAGACATTCTCAACAAGTCAATGATTAGTATTTGCAAATAAATCCCCCAAATAAAACACAGTGACCAGATCACAGATTCCCACAAGGCTCCCAGATGCCTGTGGAATGGCCTCTACTAATCAGGAAGGGACTCTACTGCAAAGTGTCATCATCACCATCATCAAATGAGAGGATGGAAGGTGACAATTCTTCAGGAGACAAAGCCCATCCCACCTATGTACCTGGTATATACAAAGTGCTAACAGAGCAGTCCCAACATTCATTCTCATGGAATTACAATGACCAGAACAAGAGAAGTAAGAAACCCCTAATCACTCCAGTGCTGTACAGATTATGCACACTTTCTTTTTTCAGGTCTGGACTTCAATCCCAGGACGTTTTCCAGTGTGAACAGGCAATGCCCAGAAGGTTTCAACTTTCAAAATACAGAATTTATATAGAAACACTTCACCAAATTTTGATCTCACTTTATGTCTTTTAGTTGAAAGTTATAATTACAGAAACATGTGCAAAGAAGTACAAGTTATTACTTAAGTGTGTGATATTTGGAATTATACAGATCTGGGACCAACCCCAGTCACGCAAGTTGCTGGCTAGGTAACGATGAAAACAATACTCCTATCCAATTTGACACCTGTGCTTCTGTCAGCCTACATTTCCACGGAAGGAAAATACTTCCTGGCTAAACCTTTCTGCTAAACCCCAACATGAGGAGACCAGCAGGAAATGAGTCCCTCTTTTAAGAAGAGATGAAGCTCTTTTAGAAGAGCTTTATTAATTTCATTTTCACATGTAATTCATCTGATGCTCTCACTTCAAAAAAGGCATTGGCTTCCATTCTTTAAATGTTCTTTGATGATGGCTCCATGACTAACAAGACTTGTCTCTCAATGCAGAATGCTTGAGGGGCCAAGTGAAAATCACAAACAGATGAAAGGGGAAGAATGTGTTGATTTCAAGTATCGGGTGCAAACATCTTTTGACAACATTCATGAGTAATTCAGGTGACCATAGTCTGAAGATTCCTCAAGTTTGTTGTTATTGTAACAAAGAGTTAACCATGCACAACTAGAGTGGACCAACCGCATCTCCTTCCAAAGGCTGAATTTACAATATTGGCTGTCTTTAAATTCTAACACCCAAGATTTATTTATGTGGAGCCCTCTATGCAACCAAGTAAGTGGTGGTTAGCAGGAAGTAGTTTGGAGTAAATTCATCAGAACAGAGTTGCACCTCAGTGCTTCTACCTCTTCTGTCTACTCTATCTTATTTGAATCTACCTCTTAATCAAAATTTAAATATAATATATTATCCTACACACACATCATCACACTGTGTTCTTTGGTATAATATGTTAATGCATTTATGCTAGATAAATGTTAAAGTCCAGTTCATCAATTATATTAAATATGCTCGAGTATCCCAGCTAACCTTAAGGAGAAATGCGATGAATGAGCCTGGCTATTTGCATGAGCTGATTTATATGAAGAAGTTGATTCAGATACTAAAAAGAAAGAGGAGATGTAAATGGGTTCCGAAGGAAAAGACCAGTGAACATTGGAGAAACAACAGGTTATCTGCTCTCCAGTCTGGCCTCAGGGAATAAGTGTGAGGTCTCATAGGAAGAAGCCCAGAAAGCCAAAGGTGAAGAGGCCATCCTGCTCAGGATCCATGAGATACCTGGAGCACAAAGAGTGCTGCTTCAAATTCTAGTTGACAAAGTTGACAGCTGGGGGAAGGGACACCCTCCCCATCTTACCTATAATGACCTAATTACACATGTTTGCTGTCACCAAATCCTGAAGTATCTGCTTTAGATTCTTCACCCTACCCAAAAGCATCTCCGTTATTGCCCTTATGGACACTGAACATGCAGTGATCCCGAATCCAGATGAATCCTTCACAATCTGCTTGTCTCTAAGAACTTTTGTTAAAAAAAAAAAGTGGGGAAAAATTTTCATGAAGCTAAATCAATTTAATTTGAAAACCTTTTCATTTGGAAATTAAGAGAAAAACTAATTTAGATGTATTGAGGGGTAGGTGGTTTTGAGGGTTTTCCTGGCTTGTTTTTACTTTTCCAGAGTACTTGCCTTTTGCCCTGAGCCTCCCACAGAACGTACTCATTCTTTAGAGTGGCTACTTGGATGACATCTTTTATGAAATTCTCCCTATCTGCTTCCCTACACCTTTCACTGCCACAGTGGGGTACTACTGGAATGAGGTTGTGCCACTTAGAAATCTAAAATAGAATAGAACTATTATGCATTAATAGTCAATGATTAAAAAACAAGCTCTGTTTATTTAGATGGGTACACCATCAAGGAACAGAAAATTCAAGTCAATGTTTTTTGTTTGTTTTTTTTAAGGTAAAGGAACCATATTGGCTCCTGAAAGTAAGAATTCAGGATTTAGATGTGGTGAAAGATTGCATTTATGTGTGATTCCACCCTCCCCCCTTTTGTTTTGGCTTGGTCCAGAGAGACTGGCTTCCCTTATGTAAGTAAAATGGCTTTGGCAGTACTTTTGTTCAATCACTGAAGGAAGGGAAAACCCTCTCTCTTCCTCTAGATAATGTTCCATGTAGATGTAAAGCCTGAAACAAATATCAAGTAATTACTTTGACCTGAGGATTACTGTGTTCTCACTGTCCTTTAAACCTGCCATGGCTTAAAGAGGGAGCAAATTATATAGTTAGCTTAAGCAATAAGGAAAAATTTTTTGATTGACTATTATCCAAAAGGGAAGGGATGCAGTGAGTTTGGGGAGGTAGCCATAATAATGCCAAATATTTCAGGGTTATTTAGTCTCCTTATGAAACACCTAGAATATGCAACCTATTGTACACACATCTAGGATCCCAGTATAGCCAATTCAGTGTTTTAGAGATACTTGCATTTGTATTTTCAAAGTAGGAATCAACTGCAATGGTAAAATGTAGTATAGAGGCTAATGTTTCAGGATGAAGGACAGTTTCCAATGTCTTTCAAACACATCATGTAAGCAGCCATCTGTTCTGTGCATGCACAAGGTCAGCTCTGTGAGCTGACATTATATAATGTGTCATTTACTATCACTGCTAAAACACACCACTTTTAAATTACTGCATTGAGGGCAGGGACTTTGGGATAGAACCTACCATGGGACGAGATATTAAAATCTTAACCCAAAGAGAATTTTTTGAAGGTTCTCTTTCTTCCTTCTGTTCATTGTCATTCACCTGGAAGAAGTCCTGCATTCTCTCTCTGGGAGGAGACTCCTGCTCAATGGGATACTGAACTTGTGGGAACAGCTGTCCATATGTGGCCAGAAGGCTGAGTTTTCTTCAAGATCACAAGTGAAGCACTTCATTGTCAAGATGCCTTATTAAGATAATGTAGCTCTGAGTTTATTAGTGCTAATGTGAGAGAGTGAGAAGTGATTGAAATACTTGATACTGAGGAACACTTTCAAATATAGAACAAGTTTTCAGCCAGTTAAGGAGTGAAATCTTCAAAGAACCTCTGCTGCTCTCCCTGCTTATGCACCATTAAGCAAGACTCCTAGGTAGGAAATATTGCAATGGCCACCTTATCCACCCCCTACCTCTAGTCAGGATGATTCAAACCCACTGGGCATGATCACAGTGGCCCCAGATGAGGTCTTCAAACAGAAGCAGACAAAGCTTTACAAACTTGCTGGTCCATTCCTGCACACCTTTATCCTCAGGAGGGATTTCTTGAGGATGAGTCCACTTTTCGTCACTAGAGTAAATTCTGTTTTAAAGTTTCCCAGATAAAAGTCTATGGTTATTACTAAATCTGGACTATCAGCCAGGTCCCATTTTATATTCTTTAATTTACTTACCCTCATAGCAACCTTACCAGGTGAGAATTAGTATCAAAAAATAGAGAAAGAGAAAGAGGATGGGCAACATTTCCAAAACCACTTGATAAATTTTAGAGCTAACTTTCAAATTAAGTGCCCTTCCCCATATGTCTCCAACACTTACAGAGGGACATTGTTTTACATTTTTTCCCTTTCCTTCACCTTAAAATCAGCTTCAATCTTCTTCACCTTACATTACAGAGCCTACATTTTAGCACTTGCAAGCTGTATGCTAACTTTTCATCATCCTCAGGGCTCTTCATTCAGTCATCAAATAGTTACTATGCCCAGAACTGTACTGGGTTCTGGGACCATCACAGGTAAACAAAATATACATGTTTTATCTCAAGATGAAGCTCAATTAAATGTGAAGGAGACAAAGATTCATCAGAACTGCATAGTAATTCATAACTAAAAATAGCAAATAATGTAACATGGAACACTTACAAATAGAGCTGGAGAAATACATTACCGAGAATGACATTTCCACCAAGAACTGATGGGTGAGTAAGGATTCCACAAAAAATATTAAGGGAAGATCTCTAGCCCTGTGGTAGAGGAGAAAAGTGGGAACCACTTTTCTAAAAAAAGAGCTAGAAATGAAGGATAAAGTGGGCAGCTTAGGGAAGAAAGAAGATGAAGTTGAAGCCCAAAGTAAAAGGAATATGTGAACATTGTTGCAGGAACACAATGGTGGGTACCCTCACATGGGATAAAGCCAGAACTCACATGGGATCTCACTATCGATAAAAAGTGGACCGGCAAGAAAAAAAAAAAAAACAATCACCCTCAGCCAGAAGGTTGCACAGAGGAAGTTCTCTCTCAGTAGTGTTCAGGTAGGACAAGAATTATAGTTTCCCCTAAGAATTGATAACCAGAGGCCACAGTTAGGATTTTCAAATTATATTTTAAATTTAAAAATTGTGCATTTTAACTGTTAAACTACTATAAAAAAATTGTCCTGTCCTGGTGAGATCCCTTGTGCCTCTGTCAAGAGAAAACGCAAAACATCACTGGAATGATACTACTTCAACCCGCAGTCAGTTAATGCTTTTAAACGAAGCTTTCGCAAATACTAGCTCACAATCTAAATTTTAAAACCTAGAAGCAGGGGTAAATGCCACCAGGAAGGAACAAAACAGAACAACAGGGGGCAAACGTGGAAGGGGGTGGTTCTTGACCTCAGTAAACATGACAAAACCATCTTTCACAAGCACAGAACCTAAAAGCAACTTGAGGAAAAAGGCAGATGTCCTACAATGAAATCATAATTAGACAAATAGTATGTGTTCTCAGTAGGCATAGCAAAAGCCAGAAACAGTTTGGCATATTTCAGGGTGCTGAGATAAAAAGAATGTGAATTTAGAATTCAGGGATTAAGGCTGAATAAAGGCATTTTTACATACAGGTGAACTCAAGAATTTGGAAGAGCTTAAAAGTATACTTGGGGAAGAACTCAAAGATTCTCAGAAAAAATTTCTGAGATGTAAGGAGAATAAGGAGAAAAGATATCAATACATATGTTGGTAAATCCAAACAAGCAATGACCATATAAATAAATAATAACCATAATGCTAATTGAAGAGATTTTTAAACCTCAAGGTGGAAGTAATGTAAAAAAGTAAGGTAGGAATAAATGATTCGAGTGAAGTACATTAAGTCTTATATTATCTGAGAGGAGTGTGTGAGTATTAGCATTAGATTTTCTACAGTAGTTATGTCTGTCAAAATTGAAGAGTCAACTTGACAGAAAAAGAAGTTGTAAACTGCCAAACATATAAAGAGAAAACAAAAGAGGGGAGAAAAAAAGAAAACTCAATCAATACAAAGAAACATTTTAAAAGCATGGTGAAGAAAAATACAAAGTAGAATGTATATAAACCCAAATATCAGAGTAAGGACAGTAATGCAAATCAATACCACCAGTTTGAATAATGAGATTTTCATCTTAGATATTGAAGGAAAATGTTCAATTTATTCAGTTTCTGGAAACACGACAGTTAAAGTACCTGGGCCCTCCTGTGGAAAACTAAATAAACTGTGATATATATCAATATCATATATATCACATGCATATATGAAATAAAATCATTTTCTTGAATACAGCCAACTTTCCTCTTGAACACATTGTTATTCCCAATGAAAATGAACATGTGTGAGTTGAGGACTTGTATCATTAGAAAACAGAAGATGGGTCCAGGACTTTGCTTTACTGTATAAGCTCACACTGCACAGAGCCATACTTTTAATGTAAGGGTGAACTAAAATATGATTTCTTCCCCTGCCACATTTCTACCACCCAGAAAACAGCAAAAACATTTGACTATCTCATTCATTGATATTGACTGGAGGTGGAAATAAAAATCTCATTGAGCAACTAAAACCATATTATGATTCAAACACAGGTGTTCAAGCCAAATGGACACTACCTGAGTTGACCAAATCACCCCAAACCAAGAATTATCATTTTTTCCAAACCAAGAGTTATTTTGGGTCCTCAAAGAATGGCTATATCCCAAGCACCTGGGAAGCACATAGAAACATTCTCTAGAGAAACTTACCTTTGCCCTGGCCACAAAAACTTTTGCTCAAATAAGTTTCAAGGAAAGTACTATCTCACACATAAAAATAACCAAATGTACAAGGAAATAAGACATTATTATGAGAAAGGGGCAGCTGAAAAAAAGGGGCAAAGCTAATCCTGCAAAACCTTTTGGATGACGGAGTTAATGCAAAATAATATTAAGTGACTGTATTTAATACATTTCAAAAAATTGAAAGAGGCATTACAGTAAGAATAAACAACAAACAAAATTTAAACAAAGCTAAGAAAAATTTATAGAAATGCATAATATAATAATGTAACTTAAAACTCCATCTTTGACCAAACAGCAGAATGGATACAATTAAAGAATAGTGAAAGGGAAAATCAAGAGAGTAAGGTACATCAGAGAAGGTACATCAGAGAAACAAAGAGATGGAAATATAAAGACCAAGGGCTGGAGGACAGAGTTAGAAGAATTAACATGTCTTAAATGGAACGCCACCCAGGGGGAGAATGGGGTGGAAGCAATATAGATAGAAAATATAGATAGAATATAGATAGAAAATGGCTTAGATTTACCAGAAAAATGAGAAGCCAAACAATACGAAAGAAGAATGAATAAGAAGAAATCAAGAGCTAGAGAGAACTTTGGATACAATGCTATTTAAATTAAAAAAAAAAAAAGGGGGGGTTCCTAGAAGGAGTGAAAAGAGGACTAACAGCAAAAATGGAAGTCTCAGGACAATGGATAGTTTCCACCATAGGCAGATGGAAGGTAAATGTCAACTTACTAAATTATATTCACCACAAAGTTTTCTTAAGAAGGAATGTAAAATAAAACCTTTTTATATGGCAATAGAAAATGGACAAATTTTGTATCTGGCAGAACTTTATTTATTTATCTAAAAAAATTTTTTTTAATGTGTGTTTATTTTTGAGAGAGAGAGAGAAAGACAGAGAGAGGAAGGGCCAGAGAGAGAGGGAGACACAGAATCTGAAGCAGGCTCCAGGCTCCGAGCTGTCAGCACAGAGTCTGAATGTGGGGCTCAAACTCACAAACCGTGAGATCATGACCTGAGCCGAAGTCGGACACTCAACCGACTGAGCCACCCATGTGCCCCTCTGGTACAACTTTATTAAAGACAATTCCAAAGGATGTGCTTCAGGTGAGAGGAAAATAAACCCAGGAAAAAAAAATCTGAGACTCCATGATAAATTTAAAAAAAAAAAGGAATTGCAAAACTATGGATAAATAGAAACAAACATTTGCCATATAAATCAATTATAATAGTATTTTGAGATTATAAAATATAAAATAAAACCAGACTATCTGACAATGGTGGCATGTAGGTTGGGACAGGTTGATCAGAGATAATATGGAAGATATTTATATACCCTTAAATGTTCTAAAATTAGATCCCTGTGTTATTTGCTAGGAACCAAAAAAAGGTATCGACTAACCTGAGATTTTGGTAAGTTACATATTATCTTTAAATTTATAGGATAACATTAAAATAATAAGAATAAATGATGAAATAACCAAATTAGCAGATCAAAAATAGAATGAAAAAAGGAAATAATCAAAAACAAGGCAAGAAAATAAAGAAAAAGAAACAAAATGCTGAGCAAAAGAAAGCACAAAATACTGTTAGAAATATACCTAAACAGGTTAGTAATTATAATAAAGTAAAATGAATTTAAAGGTCAAGTTAAAATAAAACACCGTCAGACTTGGAAAGGGTACATCTACATTATCTATGTGAAATGTGTTTATAATATAAAAATACAGAAAGGAGAAGTAAAAGGGCAGAAAAAAGATATACTGAGTAAATGCTACACTTAAAAAATACAGCTCATTCTATGTACCACTATGTTTATTGCAGCATTATTTATGATAGTTAAAATATAGAAGAAAGCCAAGTGTCCGTCAATATGAGTTAAAAAAAAAAGATGTGACATGTATGTACACGCACACACACACACACACACACACACACACACACGTTAATATTACTCAGCCATTAAAAAGAATGAGAACCTTGGTTGAGGTCATGATCTCATGGTTTGTGAGTTCTAGCCCCACATTGGGCTCTGTGCTAGCAGCATGGAGCCTGCTTGGGATTCTCTCCCAGTCCCTCTCTCTCTGCCCTTTCCCTGCTTGCACTTTCTCTCTTTCTCAAAATAAGTAAATAACTTAAGAAAAATTAAAAAAGGGTGAGATTCTGCCATTTGCAACAACATGGATGGGCTGAGAGGTCCATGCTAAATGAACTAAGAGAAAAAAAAATTCCAGATGATTTCACTTATATGTGAAATCTAAAAAGTAAAACAAATGAATAAACAAACTAGTAGCAACAGACCTATAAAAACAGAAAACAAACTGATGGTTGCCAGAGGGACAGCAATGGAGGGATCGGAAAAAGGGGTGAAAGGGAGGGGAAGATATAAGCTTCCAGCTACCGAATGAGATAAAAGGGATTGTCAGCCAATGTGATTGTAATACACGGGGTAGCCACACTCACAGTGAGCATAATATAGTGTACAGACTTGTTGAATCAGTAAGTTGTACACCTGAAAGTAATGTAATGTTGTGTCAACTGTACTTTAATAAAAAAGGGATTTTTTAATTAAAAAATTTAAAAATAAGAAAAAATTTTGAAATAAATTGCCAAGTCTAATTTCAACAGAAAAAGCAGCTATAACGATAATATGGTAATTAGCGATTTAGGCAAAACAAAATTACTAGGTGTTGAGAAAGTCTTTTTCATAATTATGAAATGTTTAGTCACCTCAAAAGAGTAAAACTATAAACTTGCACTTTGTAAAAAAAAAGTGTTATATATGTTATGGGTAAATATAATTATAATTAAATATATAAATATATATACATACATATGTAAATATATATACATATATACATATATGTGTGTGTGTGTATCCCAATAAAAATAGGCAAATCTAAGAGGTAAAACAGGAAAATCAACAATTATAGTGAAACATATTTTTTAGACACTTTGGTCAGTAATGGATGGATTAAGCAGATAAAAGACCCACAAGGGCATGAAACATTTAAATAGCTCACTTAACGCCAGGTATAGAACACTTTACCTAATTCCTGCAAAATATTCTTCCTTTTCCAGTGCACAAAATAGATTCGAAATTGTACCACACTGGGCCATTGGATGTCTCAACAAATTCCAAATGATTAGCAGGTTTCAGTTTTAAATGGTAGTTAAATTCTCTTATCTTTGTTCTTTGACCCATAAATCATCGAATTTCATAATTTCAAAACTGTGCAACATTTCTACTGATCCTTCTAACATTCATTTGAAAAATTTAAATCAGACTTCATATCATACACAACATACATCCCAGGTGGTTTAAAGATTTAAATGTACAAGAAAACACTATAAAACTTTTAGAGGAAAATAGAGCAGAAAATCTGTATGATCTTAGGATTTCCTAATGAGACACAGAAAGCGTTATAGTCATAAGGCAAAATACTGGTACATTCATCTGCATGAAATTCTGTTCATTTTAAAAGTCACAAAGAAAGTGGAAAAGCAAGATCAAACTTAAAGAACACATGCGCATCTCATTTATCTCCAGCATATATTAAAGAACTTTTACACATGAGAAAATAGTAAATAAAAGGGAAAGGAATTTCATAGAAGGGAGTACAATAGACTCAAACGTTGGAAGAATGTGAAGTCTCACAAATAATTAGAGGTACAGTTATAAATAGAGATATACAAATCTACAAATCAAAACCACCATGAGATTTTCCGTCCTTCAGATGGGCAAAATTTAAAAGTGAAACATTATCAAGTGATAGCTGGAATGTGTGGAGGAACAGAAATGCTCATCTATTTCTGATGGGAAGATAGAAACAGTAAAGCTATTTTGAAAACCAGTTTGACATCACGAATTGAGCTGAAAATATACAACAAACCCAGTAAGACTTATTAACTCCACTATTCTGTGTATAACTTAGAGAATTTTTTTTCCCATATGCACCATAAGCCAGGTTCCAGAATATTTGTGGAAGACTTGTTATAAAGAAATAACGAAACAAAACAAACCAAAAACCAAAAAAATGGAATTATCCAAATGTCCATCAACAATGGAAAGATTAGTCTGTTATGGTATATTCTTAAAATTATCTAAAACACAGTATGTAAAATTAATGAAATAAAATGCTGCAACATTGATGCATCTCTAAAAGATGATGTTGACCAAAAGAAATAAGTCTCAAAAAATTCATATAGTATGATTTTAGTTACAAAAGTTTCAAAGGAGATAAATCTAAAAATGTATTGTTTAGGGATGCACAAATATGTGGTTGGGTTCTAAAACTACAAAGGAAAAGCATGGTAATAATTAACAAAGGGAATAAAAATGGCCAATAAACACAAGAAAGGTATTCAGTTCACTAGTAAACATGGAAATGAAAATTAAGACAATAAACATATCCTATTTCAAATCCAGATGTTGGCAAAAATTAAAAGGTGTCACAAAACCACAATTTGGCAAGGATATAAAGCCAAGTTAAAGTTTCAGATACCCACATCCACTAAATCTAGCAATCCAAACCTAGGTTTATGTCCAGGAGGAATCCATGCATATGAACACAAGCAGACATGTACAAAAATAAAGGGTGATATACAGTATCATTCTAATTAGTTAGCACTAGAATTACAAGAATCAGTGTGGTTAAATCTCAAATCTGTAATGGTGGCTACCTCTATTGACAGAAGTTCAGGAATAGATGCCCAGAAAGTATTACTTTATCTGTATGGTTTAATATTTTATTTCAAGAGAGAGTGATGTGAAGCACGTATGGCAAAAATGATAGGATGTGATGAAGCTAAATGGTGAGATGGCACATAGTATCCATTATACTGTTCTCTATGTAATTTTATATGTTTGAAATATATATTAATAATAATTATGTATAGACAGCAGGATATGATTTATAGGTATAGCACATTATATGTGTAGCACACGGTAGGATACTATTTATAGGCAACAGCACATACTGTTCTGGTGTCCTGGTCTTACCCGAGTATCATCTCATTTGTGACCGGTTTCTGAGACGCACACAAAAAAACACTAGCCACCTTCACACAGCTACACACTATTTATCATGCTGGGTTAAGGATGTGTCATCCATTTGCTTCAAGGGACTATGTCCTCATTGCTTATTCTCCTGGTGTCTAACACAGAGTGTTTGGCACAGGAAAGACAACCTATAAACAACTCTTAATGCAGTTGAAAATGATGGGGCTCTATTCTATGAAAAATAGTATGATTTTCAGACCTGGCTTCACATTAAGATCCTAGACCCACTCTAAAGCATATTAGGCAAATTAATCTCCCTGGATTCCATTTTATCAATCAAGATATCATGTTGATTGCTTACTTATACCCCAAGACACTGGAGGTATTTCAAAATTTACAGGTCATTTAATAAACCATGCATGTATTTTATTTATTATTGGTTGGTATAGCAACATACAGAAAAAAATTAATCCTGGAATCTAAAATGTCTTGAATTAGCTGAAGTGTTTTCATTGAAATGTTTCAACACGGTGAGATTAAGTAATATATTTAGAGCTTAATATGAGTAGCATGAGGCTAGGGAAACAGCTTACTGAAGCTGAAAAAAATGTTTAAGCTCAGAAGCACTAAGAGGCAGAGTAAAAACTCAGTGGTATGGTTCAACCTGGTTGTTTAGAACTTGGTACCCATTCTGATGGAGTTTCTGCTGGTGCTGAATTGTTTGTTAAATATTTGGACTACCATTCCTCCTTTGAAGCAATATGATTTAATCAAATGTTTAGTTAAAAGTAAATTCCAATACATACCACTCAAAAATTACCAGGTTATATATAGGTCAAATGACATCTATTCAGTCCTATAACTTTATCCAAATTAATGCAGATTTTGCTTTTTAACTTTTTGGTGATTCCAACATGTATATTTTTTTCTTCATTTCTTGAAGTGCTTCAGGGCTATTTAATACAGCCCCTACCTATTTAAGGTAGGCTGACAGTCTGTAAATCATGAACCCAGTGTTCGATGCATTAAATTATCGTCTTATCCCATATGCACATGTGAACAGATGGAAGTAGAGATAGAAATAATAGTAAGATTTAACATACTAGCTTTGGTTGAACTCATGTTTCTGTTACATTTTTATAACTTTTTGGTGAGTATACACATGGGTATGTGAAGGAAGGGCAAAAGGACAGCTATCACTAATTCAATGACAGAAAGCTGAGAAACCAGAAAAGTAATTTCTTCTTCTAAAATCTAGAAAAATGACACTTTCCCTGAGGAGCTGGTTTAAGACGAGAATCTGGCATTCTATAACTAGGAAGGACTGTAGGTCTCCAAAGAGAATCAAAAGGATCAACAGCTTCCCAGAGAGGAGCTCAAGAAAGAGGCTGGAAATGTCAAAAGCATATAAAGGGAAGAGACTGGGGACACTTCTGTTGTGAAAAGTGTTTGGAATATAGTTTGTGACAAGCCTTTGTCACACAATCTCAGATTTTTCTATTCAAATTAAATGTTCTGTACTCAGGTAAATGACTCCTATGAATCCAAGTCCCAATGCCCACTCAACTGGACAGAGTGTACAAAAAGTAATATATTTTGTGGAAGACTAGGCAGAGTCTGTAAACACTGTTCAATCACAGAATTTTCTAGGCTTTCCTGACTTCTGAAGTGCTGAAAGCAAATAGGATAGCTTGAATACCCGGAGTTGGCCTGGAAGGGTGACTGTCTTTCATCACTAACCTCATTAAGCACTGGAATTGTCTGTAAGAAGGAATAGAAGCATGTGAGGGCTGGAACGGGCAGAGGAGAAAATGGAACATGGTATCTTCCACCGCAGCTCTGGAACCTTGATAGAAGAGGTTAGGATTGGCCATCTCCAGGAAGGCAGGGCTCATGGATTTGTTTGGAAGAAGGATTTGTATTCGAGCACACTGGTTTTATGCATTGCTTTTATGGTAGGTAGAGACCTATACCTTCGAACATTGTTACCTTCATTATCACGGTCAGTGTTTTTATTCTAGGGAATCGTGGTACAGATGGAGATTATGGGGATCATAGTATAGATGGATATTATGGGACCCGCAAACCACCTGCTGGCATTGACAGGATCCCAGAATTCCAAAAGCTGAATTAGTGTCTAAGAGTTCCTTAGCATTCTTAGGAGACAGTGGAAGGAAAGTTAAATTCTGGATGTTTGGTAATTTGAATACACATTTCTCATCTTCTCTCAAAGGAGATGAGGAATAGCCTACCATTCCATTTTGAAAATTTTGCGTCATTAGTGTTTCATACATATATTAGGTAATGAGAAGTAATAATGACAGTGGGTCTCTTTTAAATGCTTATTTAAATATTTTAAACATACAAAAAAACCCAGAATATAGTAAAATAATACCCCATATTACAGTCAGCCAAATTCAGCCTGTTTTTTTCAGAATGGTTTCATCTATAATTTTGTGTTGGCATTTAATTTTTTACATATACTTTATACCCAGTGAAATGTATAGATATTATTGTGTAAAATTACAAAAGGCTTGGTTAATGCATAAACCCATATGATTGTCTTATTAATGGATTGCTATCACCCCAGAGGTTCTCCTGCATCCACTTCTAATCAATTCTCACTACTCATAGGCAACCAGTTCTTTGATTACCATTGGAAAAGATTGGTTTACCTGTTCTAGAATTTATGTAATTGAAACATTCAGTAATTGGCCTATTTATCTCAGCTCTTAGCTCAGAATAGTTGTGAGATTTATCAATATGGTTGCATATATAAGTAATTCATTGTTTTTATTGCTTAATAGAAATTCATAACATGAATGTTTCATTCATTAAATGAATGTATTCATTCCACTAATGAAAACAAAAATTTTTTGAGGTTTTGGCTATTATGAATAAAACAGTTATATAAACATTGTATAAGTCTTTTTGTGGATATATATTTTCAGTTCTCTAGAAGTGGAATTTCCAGGTGATAGGGTAGAAGTATATTTAAATTGTAAATAGTTTTCTAAGTTGGTTTTTCAGTATTTCATCCCACCAACAATGTATGACTATGCTGACTGTCCTGCACCCCCATCAACACTTGGTGTTGTCAATTTTATTGAAATTAGCCATTTTAGTGTGTGTGTAGTGGTATCTTACTATGGATTTAATATGCATTTTCCTGACAACTAATGATGTTAGAGACTATTTCATGTGATTATTAACCACTCCTTTTGGAGGTATTCTTTATTTTTAGTTTTTTAGGAATTTATTATTGAGTTTACGAGTTCTTTGCATATGGTGGACGTTAAGTCTTTGTTACATGTACATATTGTGACTATTTTCTCCCAATTAATGGATGGTCTACTCATTTTCTTGATAGGTTTATTCTTGAACATATTTTAAGTTTAAAAAAGTACAAAGTATATCCCTGTGTCCTAAGAAATCTTTTGCCTATACCTAAAATTTTAAGATTTTCTCCTTTGCTTTGTTGGAGAAGAATGTTCAGATTTATAATCCACCTCAAATTATTTTTGGAAGTGGGAGTTAAAATTTAGTTTTCCATGTGGATATACAGCCATTCCACGATCTGTTGTTGAGAAGACTTTCATTTTCCATAGTTGCATTTTGTGCTTTTGTCAAAAATCAACAGAATGTATAAGTATGGGTCATTTTCTGGACCTCTATTCTGTTTCACTGATTTATAATGTTTTTCTTATATCAATAACCCACTGCCTTGATTAATGTTGCTCATAGTAAGACTTATGAATTATGCGTGTAAGGTAATATAAGTCTTTTGATTTTGTATTTATTTAAAATTGATTTGATCAAGATATTTGAGATCATTTGCATTTCCATTTAGAATCATCTTGAGAATTTCTACAAAACACCTCCTGATACCGTGAATGTGATTGGTATTGCTTTGAATTAATGGGACAACTTGGGAAGAATATAAATTTTAACAATATTAACTCATCTAACCCACAAATATAATATAGCTCTTCATTTATATAATTTTCCTTTATTGTCTATCATCAATATATTCATTAAGTATAAAAATCTCTGATCCTACTGTAAGTGGTATTTTCTAACTTTATTTTCTAAATGTTTGTTGATAGTACATAGAAATGCACTTAATTTTTGTACATTGACTGTATATTGAAATCTTGCTAAATTAGCATATTTATGTTCTAGTAGCTTTTGTGTGTGTGGATTCTTTAAGATTTTCTAAGCACCTAATCATGCCTTCTACAAAAATAATTTTATTTTTATTTTTATAAGATTTTATTATACCTTTATTCCTTTTCCAGTATTTGTTTTTTCCTCATGTAGATCTAGGTGTCTGGTCTATATAACTTTCTTTCTGTCTAAAGAATTTCTTTTAACTTTTCTTGCAGAGCAGGTCTGCTGGTAATTCCCTTAGTTTGGGGGGCAGGGGCATGGTTCTGAGAAAATCTTTTTATCATCTGCACTTTTGAAGATTTTCACTTGATATACAATTCTAAATTTCTTTTAACACTTTAACTATCTCACTCCATTGTCTTCTGGCTTGCATGATTTTTAAATGAGAAGTCCAACCTAATTCTTACTCCTGCTCTAAAGATAGGCTTTTTTCTTTCTATTATTCATTCAAGATTTTCTCTTTGTCTTTGGTTTTCCACAGATGGAGTATGCTGTGCCTGTGTATAGATTTTGGGTTTTTATCCTCCATGGTGTTCTCTGGACTTCCTCTATCTGTGGTTTGAGGCCTATCGTTAATCCTGGAAAATTCTCATTCATTATTAATTCAATTATTTCTTCTGTTCTGTTCTCTCCTTCTTCTCCTTCTGGTATTCTAATTATGCTTATGTTATTCTTTTGGAAATTGTCCCATAATTCTTGGGTATCTGTTATATGGTTGTTTTCCTTCTTTTTTCCTCTTTGAATTTCGGTTAGGGAATTTTCTTTTTTTTTAAACGTTTATTTTTGAGACAGAGAGAGACAGAGCATGAATGGGGGAGGGGCAGAGAGAGAGGGAGACACAGAATTGGAAGCAGGTTCCAGGCTCTCAGCCATCAGCCCAGAGCCCGACGCGGGGCTCGAACTCATGGACCGCGAGATGGTGACCTGAGCTGAAGTCAGACGCTTAACCAACTGAGCCACCCAGGCGCCCCATCGGTTAGGGAATTTTCTATTGACTTAGCTCCAAGCCCACTGAATCCCTCTTTGTCTATGGCAAATCTATCCATGTGCCCATTAAAATCATTCTCCATTTCTGTTAATTATAACTTTTCATTTCTAAATTTTTTATTTGATTCTTAGAGTTTCCATCTCTGCACTTCTTACATTATCAAGCATGTTGTCCACTTTTTCTGTTAAATCACTGAACATATTAATCATAGTCATTTTTACTTCTTATTGGATAGTTCTGATATCTGATTCTCGTTCTGGAACTCACTTTGTTACTTCAGATATTTTTCTTGCTTCTCAGCATGCTGTATTATTAATACATAGCTAATCCTGTAGCTATTGTAAAAATCACAGCACATGTAGTGGCTTATACCAACAGAAATTTATTTGCTCACAGTTCTGGTGGCCATAATTCTGAAATCCAGGTGTCCACAGGGATACTTTCTATCTGGAAGCTTCAAGAAAGAATGTGGTTTTCACTGCTTCCACCTTTTGTCAGCTGTTGATTGAAATTCTTGGGACTTGTGGGTGAATTTCTTTATTCTCTACCTCTGTCTTCACAGGGATTTTTCCTCTTCATGTTGTCTTTCTCTGCCTCACTTGTATAGGGACAGTTTCTACTGGATTCAGACTCCACCCAGAAAATCCAGGATGCTTACTTCATCTTAAATTACATTCTTCAAAGATTGCTCTTTTTCTCCAAATGTAACATTTATAGAGTCTGGGAGTTAGGATATGAATATGGAGTTAGGATATTTTGGGAGGTCACTATTAATCCTATTACACATGTCCTATAAATTTGTTGAAAGCTGGACATGATGTATCAGATTACAGGAACTGCAATTCCTATAGACAGGATTGTTTGTGTTACTGGGGTGCCTGGGGGGCTCAGTTGGTTAAGTATCTGACTTCAGCTCAAGTCATGATCTCGCAGTTCATGAGTTAGAGCCCTGCATGGGACTCTGTGATGACAGCTCAGAGCCTGAAACCTGTTTTGGATTCTGTGTCTCCCTCTCTCTCTGCCCCTCCCCTGCTCATGCTCTCTCTCCCTCTCAAAAACAAATAAACATTAAAAAAATAACAAACAAATGAAAAACCTGCTCCATGGTTTTATAATAGCATTATTTTTACCCTGAAGGGCATCCTGTGAGCATAGCTGTGATGGTTAATTTTTTCTGTAAACTTAACTGCAACCCAGGGTGCCCAGGTATTTGTTTAAACATCACTCTAGGTGTGTCTGAGAGTGTTTTGGGGTGAGATTAACATTTGAACTGGTAGGTAGACGAAGTAAGGGATTGCTCTTAACAATATGTTCACCCTTCATTTACTTGGTTGTAGGACTTAATAGAACAAAAAGCTAAACAAGAAAGAACTGGCTTTCTCTTCCTGACAGTCTTGAGCTAGGACAGAGGTCTCATCCTGGCTTTGCACCAAGAATGGAACTCACACTGTTTTCTTTTCTGGTTGTCAGGCCTTTATATTGTAGATTTGGGGACTTTTCAGCCTCCACAATCATCTGAGACTAATACCTATTAAAAAATCTTTCTTCCCTCTCTCTATAAATGATGGGTAAATAAAGCTTTCTAGATTAATCAATCAATCGATCTACCTAACTACATACCTTCTATTTGTTCTGTTTCTCTGAAGAACCCTGACTAAATCGGTAGACCAGCCCCAGATCTTTATATAGACCAGAAGTGCTTGGTTGCACTTCCTGTTTGTGCATATAATTTGATATGGGGAGGGGGGCATAGAGTCAACCACAGGAACTTAAATAACTACTACTAACCATTCTATTTCATGAATATCTGCGACATTAAAGAAGACAATACACTCAGAATGAGATGTTATTTTATATTACAACCACAGGATGTAGTATTTTCAAAAGAATCAAGCTTGGTATGGAAGCACATGGATCCAAATGTAGCCACAGGCAGCATTAGCCAGGGATGCAGGCAGGCTGCACCTGATGTGTTCATAGAGATCCTTTGTTAGCATGGTCTTTCCATAAAAACATTCTTAATTACAAACTCGTTAAGGATGCACTAAATTGTCCATTTGTCAATTTGCTATTCTGTGGGGAGAAAATGATATATAATAAATGCTCATTATAACTATTATGTTATCCCCAAAGCATGTTTCAGGTGTCTGAATGCTATTTTGGGCACAAAACACTGTTGCCTATTTCCACAGAGAGTGCTCACTGCTTCTTATTCTCTCTATTGCCTGATTAAAGAAGAAACAAATACTTTAACCTACATTTACAATCAGCCTGTAATGGGGACAATGAGGGAAATACTGGCTAGCAATGGCTAGCAATGGCTAGCATCAGCACCTGGATGCTACCTGGATGTTTCCTAACGGTTGGACGGCATTTATGTGCTAACAACCTGAGGAAGTCTGTTCCAGGACCACAGGTGCAGACAGAGGTCTGAGAAACTGGGAAGGTATAATTATCTACACCTTGGAGAGAGGGAAGGTGGGAAGAACAAAAATATTTGTGACCTTGTCAAAGATTATCACAAGGTTTTTACTTGCCAGGAAGTCATAAATAGAAGGCAAACTTATTTGGGTGAATGTTGTGGATTCTCCTTGGAGAGCCAGTCACCATTTAAAAATGTTTTGGAACCCATACTAGAAAAAACAACAGATTCCAAGGGAGCTGTTTAATCATATATATAGCTCACTTAATACCAGGGTTTCTCAACCTCAACCTAGGTACTGTTAACATTTGGGACTGAATAGTGTCTTGTCATGGGGGGCTGCCTTGTGTACCTTGGCCTCCACTCACCCGTGACCCTGACCCCCCCCTCCCCACTGTGTCAACAACAAATGTCTGCAGACATTGTCAAATATCTACTAGGGGAGAAAACCGCTCCCAGTTTTTGTGAACCACTGTTCAACATGGGAAAGATTTCTTCCCTTGAATAGCTAAAATTTTAAAGATCTTTCTGAATTGGCTTTTTAATGAGATTTTTTTTTTTGCATGCCAATGGCCGAAGACTTCTACACATTTTTGCCTTTTCGTAAAAAAAAATGTTTTAAATTTTTAATTTTCTTAAAAGCTACCTTGACAATATATTAAAATAAGGCTCAACCTTTTTTTTTTTCCTCTCTAAAGGGTCACAATTAAATACTTTAAGTTTGATCCACCCTTGCAAAAGCTGAACTGTGCTGTTGCAACATGAAAGTTGCTATGTCACAGATAATATGTAAAAGAATGGTCATGGCTGGAGATATATATATATATATATATATATATGTATATGTATATATATGTACATGTATATATATATATGTATACATATACATATATATATCTCCATATATGTATGTGTGTGTGTGTGTGTGTGTATATATATATATCTCCAATGATGGATAGTTAGACTGTTTCCCTATCTTGACTATTATACATAATACTGCAGTGAACACGGGGATGCATATATCTTTTTGAGTTAGCATTTTCATTTTCTCAGATAAATATCTAGAAGTCGAATTGCTGGACCATGTAGCAGTTCTATTTTTAAAACTCCATACTGTTTTTCATAGTGGCTGCACCAATTTACATTCACACCAACAGTGCATGAGGGTTCCCTTTTCTCCACATCCTTGCCGATACTTGGTATTTCTTGTCTTTTTGATAATAGCCATTCTGACTGGTGTGAGTTGGTATCTCATTGTAATTTTGACTTGCATTTCCCTGATGATGAATGATGTCGAGCATCTTTTCATGTGTCTTTTGGCCATTTTTATGGCTTCTTTGGAAAGATGTTTGTCCATATCCTCTACCTATTTTCAATTGGATTTTTTTTTTTTGCTATTGAATTTTATAAGTTATTTATATATATTTTAGATATTAGCCCCTTATTGGATATGTGACTTGCAAGTATTTGCTCCCATTCTGTAGGTTGCCTTTTCATTTTTTTGTAGGTTTTCTTTGCTGTGCAGAAGCATTTTATTTTGATGCTATCCAACTTGTTTATTTTTTCTTTTGTTGCCTTTACTTTTGATGACAATTCCCGAAAAAACATCAAGACTGATGTCAGGGAGCTTACTGCTTATCTTTTTTTTCTAGGACTTTTACATTTTAAGGTCTTACATTCAAGTCAATGATCTGTTATGAGTTAATTTTATGAATGGTATGAGTCTAATTTCATTCTTTTGCATGTGACTGTCCAGTTTCCCTGATGCAATATATTAAAGAGACTGCCCTTTCCACACTGAATATTCTTGGCTCCTTTGTCATAGGTTAATTGATCACAGATGCATGGATTTATTTCTATGCTTCCTATTCTGTTCCATTGAACTGTGTGTCCATTTTTTATGCCAATACCTTACTATCTTGGTTACTACAACTTTTGTAAGAAGGTTGGAAATAAAGGAGCATGATGCCTCCAAACATATGAGATGCAAGAAAAGCAGTTCTAAGTGAGAAGTTTGCAACAATAAATACCTACTTCAAAAAAGACAAAAAAAACAAGAAAAATATGAAACAAACAAGGAACTAGAAAAAACAAGCAAAACCCAAAGTTAGTAGGTGAAAGACAATAACACAGATGAGAGAAGAAACAGATGACATAGAGAATACAAAGACAATAGAAAAGATAAATTTTCTTTGAAAAGATAAAAAAAATTAACAAATCTTTATCTGGAATTACCAAGAAAATAAGAGGAACCCCTCCCCAAAACATAGTCAGAAATAGAAGAGAAGTTACAACTGATATTACAGAAATGCAGAAAATTATAAGGGACTACATGCACAATTTTATGTCACAAATTGAACAATCTACAGGAAATGGATACATTCTGAAAAGTTACAAACTTCTAAGACTGAATCATGAAGAAGCAGAAAATCTGAACAGACCAGTTGCTAGTAAGGAAATGGAATAAATAATCAAAAGCCTCCCAATAAACACAAGTCCAGAACCAGGTGGCTTCACTGATAATCTCTACCAAACATTCAAGGAATAAATGCCAACCTTTTTCAAACTCTTCCATGAACAGAAGAGGAGGGAACACTTCAAACTCATTTTATAAGACTAGCATTATTCTGATACTAAAACCAGACAAAGACATCACACAAAAAAAGGAAGATTAGAGACCAATATTCTTGATGAACACAGATGCAAAAATCCTTAACAAAATATTAACAAACTGAATTTAATGAGACATTAAAAGGATCATACACTTGATCAGGTATGATTTATTCCAGGGATGCAAGGATGCATTGACACATGCAAATCAGTGAGTGTGATGTACACATTTTAAAAAATGAAGGATAAAAAATTATATGATCATCACAGCTGATGTAGAAAAGACATTTGACAAAATTGAATATCCATTTATGACAAAACTCAACAAAATGTATATAGAGGGAATGTAACTCAACATAATTAAGGTCTTATATGATATACCCACAGCTAATATCCTACTCAATGGAGAAAAGTTTTCATTTCCTCTAAGATCAAGAAGACACCGATGTCCACTTTTGCCACTTTTATTTGACATCATATTGGAAGTCCTAGCCAGGGGAATTAGGCAAGAAAAAGAAATAAAATGCATCCAAATTGGAAAGGAAGAAGTAAAATTGTCATGATTTGCAGATAAAATATTATACATGGAAACCCCTAAAGACTCCACCAAACACTGTTAGAACTAATAAATGAATTCTGTAAAGTTCCAGGGTGCAAAATCAATATGTAGAACTCTATATTTCTATACAACAATAAATTATCAGAAAGAGAAATTAAGAAAACAATCACATTTACAGTCACACTACGAAGAAAAAATACCTAGGAATATATTTAACGAAGGAGGTGAAAAATCTGTACCCAAAAAATTATAAGACAGTGATGAAAGAAATTGAAGAGGACACAAAGAAATGGAAAGATATCCTATGCTCATGGAATAGGATAATTATATTAAAATGTCATTCTGTCCAAAGCAAACTACAGATCAATGCAATCCATATAAAAATTCCAATGGCATGGTTTTCACGGGAATAGAACAATTAAAAAAAATTTTAACGTTTATTCATTTTTTTCAGAGACAGAGAGAGAGCCTGAGTTGGGAAGGTACAGAGAGAGGGAGACATAGAATCTGAAGCAGACTCCAGGCTCTGAGTCAGCAGAGAGCCCAATGTGGGACTCGAACTCATGAACCATGAAATCATGACCCGAGCTGAAGTTGGCCACTTAACGAATTGACTCACCCAGGTACTCCGAAATAGAACAATTTTAAAATTTGTATGAAATGATAAAATGTAAAACTTTTCAAGCATCATATTTGGTGGGTAGTTTCTGTTAACATATTCACAGTAGAGAACAAAGAGCAGAAGAGATTTAAATTAGACATAATAGAATACTTCTAAATGTAAAACATAGTATAGTAAGAAAATAATTATTCATTAAGTGACTACTTTATGACATGCACTACGTGAGTATTTTCACACAGATCTTCAACTGTGTGTGGGGGTTATTATCCTTAAATTACATACAAAGATACTGGTTCAGAGAGTTTAAGCTATTTGAGTAAGGTCACACAACTAATAAGTGACAGAGCCCTGATTCAAACAAAGATGTTGTGACCTAATTCTTGTGCCCTTTTCTTACATGCCTCATTTCTGCTCTGAAAGACAATGCAGTATGAAATCACTTTTCTTTTAAAAAAGCTGCTGAAAATAGTCTCCTCACCCTGGAATTTTGTAATCTAATAGTACTGCCATAAGGAGAGAGTTTCATAGCAGATGCCAACAGCATCTATTATAACATTTCAATAGTCATTTTTTTAAAGTTGCATTTGGGCAGTCAGATTGTTTATTGTCGGACAGGAGTTAAAATACCTATGTGAGACTTTGAGGCTCAAGATGAATGAATGGGGCTTTAATCATTAATTCTCTCAATCAATATTTATTAAGAACATGCAGTACACATTGCCTTGTTCTAAGTGTTGAGGATACTATGAGGAAGAAAGCTGATGAGATCCTTGATCTCATGGTTTTACAGTTCAGTGCAAGAGACAGCCAAACAAACACATGAAATAAACAAGTCAGCAGGAGCATTTAAATTAGTAATCAATCCCAGTAAGAATAAAATGTAGAGGGATACGGTGTGTATTGCTGCGGTGATGGTGGTACATGACAAATAGTTCTATCAGGAAAGGCATGGATGAATATGGAAATTTTCAGGGGACGCCTGAATGACCAAAAGAAACTAGGCATGAAAATTTATATCAAGGAGTTTCCAGGTAGAGAGAACAAGTACAAAGTTTTTGAGGTGGGAACAACTATTGGTCTTAAAATGACATGTTACTGTTTGACAAGCTCCATCTGTTTCTAGTTAGCATTTTTATTGTCTAATTCTTAAAAATAAATGTACAGCCCAGCATCAGCTGTTATTTGGGGAGAAATTGCAATGTGAAAGAAAAATAACACATATACAGATACACATGGGGGGAAGAAATAACCCTAAGTAAAACAAGAGTTAATTCAAGGCAGGAGAATGTCACTTTAAAGGCAAGTAACTCAAATTAATATTTTTAGGGAGACTAACAGATATTGCACCTATAAATCAAGAACAGGATGCTAGGTAAAGGAATACTCAAAGAGGTCCTGAAAATTACTGCACAGACTGAAAGTCTGGAAGTATCCACCAGGAGGCCATCTTTGGAATTGAATAGCATCTGTCAAAGAGTCATGTAATCCTCACATGTAAAATAAACCCATTGTGTCCCACACAGAAGTTAAAATTCCATTCAAATGAAGCATGGGGCGAAGGGCTGGATTTTAGAAAGTTGTCTTCTATATTAGGTCCAGATGTGGCTAATGCTCTTTAGGTAGGAGTCCTCTCAATTGGAAGTCACGTGAACTAAAGTGAGGATGCCTGCCCCCATTCCCACCACCACCAATACAGGACAATTACACAGGGACAGGAGGGTCACAACAGCCACCTCCCTTCAACAGGAGGAAGAAACAGAAAGCACACAGCAATCACTCATGCCTAACAAATGTGAACTGCAGCCAGGAACACGTTTCCAGTTCCCGATCAAGGTCCATCTTGTTCCTTGGATGGATATCATTCTACATGCATTTTGACTTCAGCCTCTGAGCCATTTTTCATTTTCCATAAGAAAAAAAAAACATTCTGTAGCCTTCTCAGCCTTCCAGCTTCCTGTCCTTAAGAATTTAGGGCACCGAAAGACTTTTTTCATTTTGAATAGCCTCTCACCTTTTCATTCTCAAATGCTGTAATTTCTTTAACAACTTTGTCAGGTTTCTGGTAATTCAAATGATAATTTGCTCTTTTAGACAAAAGTCATACCCACACATCTATTATAGACAAAGCCCTCTGTACACTGGTTGGAGTGTTAGGATGCTAGGAAACAACACCTTTACGGTTTTAGAAGTCCCTACATCCAGCTGAGAGAGTCTATGAGAGGCCACCCTAGTTGTTTCTGAGATATTAGAAGGGACCTTGACCCTAAGATCACATTTTGTTTCTTTTTCTTTTTTTTTTAATTTTTTAATGTTTATTTATTTTTGAGAGAGAGAGACAGAGACAGAGAGAGCAAGAGAGTACATGAGCAGGGGAGGGGCAGAGAGTGAGACACACACACAGAACTTGAAGCAGGCTCCATGCTCCAAGCTGTCAGCACAGAGCCCAACATGGGGCTCTAACCCACGAACCACAAGATCATGACCTGAGCCAAAGTCGGATGCTTAACTGACTGAGTCACCCAGGCGTTCTCCTAAAATCACATTATAACTGAGAAACTCTAGATTTAATAATCCTCCAAAGTCATTTCTTATTTGGAGATTCTTTTTCCAGGGACCCAGAAGGTTCTGACTTGGAAATGTTTCTTCTGTTTAAAAATGGAACCCTTTCACTTAGGTTTATCTTTCCCTTTATCCATATTTTATTAAGTAAAGCTAAAGTAATACAGTTGGCACTTCTAAAATCAGGCCTGGAAATTCCCTTTGCCAAATATACAAGTTTATGAGGCAGTTTCTATTCCCATGTTGAAGCAGATGCATTACGTTGGTCACCATGATCACAGCCTCCATGGAAAATGTGTTTTCTGTCTTTAGAGCCTCCTTGCACAGTAAACATGAGCCCTTCTTGCTTCAGTATGCTGCCCATGCCCAAAGCCAATGCCATGTGTTTAGGTTTTTGTTACAGCAGTACCCCACCTACAATTTATGCTTTGGTTATATATTGTTGCTCAACAAACCATCCAAATACTTAGGGACCTAAAGTAATACTTTATTGTCTTTCATGGTTCTGTGGATTAACCACATTCAGTGGCTGGTTCTTGCTTTGGCTCTTCATGTGCTTACAGTCAGATGGCAGCTAATGAGAGTCTCAGGGCCTCTATTCTCCAAGTGGTCTCTCCAGCAGGGTTGCTGATTTGGTATTACCTGTGGTTCAAATCTCAAATGCACAAAAGTAGGAACTGCTAAGCCTTCTTAAAGCTTAGCACTGGGTGTTGTATGGAAACCAATTTGACAATAAATTTCATATTAAAAACAAACAAAAAAAAAGAGAAAAAAAAAAGCCTAGGCCTAGAACTGGCACATGTCAACTCCACCACATTTATGGGTAAAAATTAGTCATAGGTGAGGCCATATTCACTGATGTAGGCAGCTATATAAATGTATTGACTCTTAGATCCCTAGTCCATTGGGGGTCATTTTCAGAGAAAGAGAATATACCACAGGTATATTATCTCTTGTGTCTTTGTTCTTTTACTTAAGAATATGTTTGTGATATTCATTTATGTGGTTCCATGTAGTTGGTGTTCAGGGTCTTTTTATGGCCATGCTGGCCATACTTTATTTCATTGCATGAATATACCACAATTTATTGCTGAAGTCATTTGGATTGATTCTAGTTTTTTTCCGGTGTGAGTAATGCTTTCAAGAACCTTCTTCTGCCTGTCTTTTCATTGCACATGTTTACACATTTAGTGCTTATAGATAACTAAGTGTGGATATACAGAGTGTAGGATAAGATTATGTTCAACCTTAGTGGATAATGCCAAGCATTATTCCAGAATTACCTGCCTGCTTCAAATCTGCCTCCTTACAATTCACTGTGCACATAGTACCCAGTTTGTATTTTCAAATTTAAGCTTAACTGTGTCTCTACTCTGCTTAAAAAGCCTCAAATGATTCACATGACACTTAGAATAAAGCCCACACCTCTTACCCTTGCTTATAAAGCCCTCTATGACCTTGCTTCTTCTTACCTCTGCAAGACTTCATACCTCCTCCCTGCCAGTTACTGCGTGTGGCTACACTGATCTTTCAATTTCATAAAAATGCCAAGGTCATATCCACCTAAGTTCTTTTCTTTAATTGTTCTCTAACTCTGGAATGCTGCTTTTCATGACTTTTTATAAAGGTGTCTTTTTCAATTCATGCAAGAATTATGTACTGAACAACTGTTATATATCAGACAGTACTGTAGATATCAGGATTCATTAATGAACAAAGCAGATAAAAATCATGTTCCTTTTGGAGCTTACATTCTAGCAGAATAGACAAAATGAATAAAATAATTATAAAATCTGTTAGGAGATTAAAAATTCTATGAAAAAAGGAATAAAGGAGAATTAGTGTCATGAGGAAAAATTAGAGAAAGAACAGATACCAAGAGTGAAAGGGATTTTAGAGTTTTAAATGCCAAGTTCATGGTAGGCTTCCTTGAGAAAGTAACATTTGAACAGGGGTTTGAAGGAAGGGAAAGATTTCAGATGTGGATATCTGGGGAAAGAAGGTCCTGGTAGAGGGCAGAGACTGTGCAAAGGCCATAAGGTGGAATTCTGTCTGTTCAATGAAGACCAAGAACTCCAGTGTCGATAAAGCAGACTGCAGCAAGTCGGAGGAGAGATGATGTGGTTCGCACTAAGTAAGGGTAGCAATATGCTGGGGTGAAGCATTATGGACTGTTGAATGTGGAGTCAAGATGTATGTGGAATACAATAGAAATAACGGTTTTGAGGCTGAACAATTAGAAAGATGTAGACGTCTTCCATTAAGATGGAAAAGTTTGCACGTAGGTTTAGGGGTGATCAGGAGATCAATTTGGTACACATCAAACTAAAATTTGTTAGAAATCAAAGAAGAGTTATTTGATGGGCAATGGGATATATGAACCCGGTATTCATATGAGATATAAATTTGGGAATCCACTGTGTTATCAGAATTATTTAAAACCAATGAATATGTGATGAGTAGAAAGGAAAACCAAGGATGTGAATTTGTACACCAGCTCCAATATTTACTAGAGTTCTGACCTTGAATATGTTACTTAAATTCTCTGTACTTGAGTTTCTTTATCTGTATGATGAGGCACTAAGGTGTGATAGAGAGTAAATGAGTCAATTCAGCATATGTACTTAGCACATGACTAGCAGAATAGGCACTATATAAATATTACTTATTATCTGGTAGAACATAAATCTATTGGTAGTAGGGATTTTTCTTTCTATTTAGTTTATTGCTATATTCCTAGTACTTATGACAGTGTATGATCTTCAGTTGTCACTTAGATATTTAAACATATTTAAACAAATTTAAAAAATATTTAAACATATTTTTGGACCGGATTATAATGATGAAATCCAGATAATTGGTGATATAAGGTGATTAGGGACAATAACTCTTTAGATGTATTACTGTAATGTCAAAAACAGAAATTGTTTCTACATGAGCATTTGTTTCTACTTCAGTTAGAGGTGAGGGAAAGATAGGGGAGAAGAGTCATAACTGAGGTGGGAGTTTTGAACTGGTAAAGACAGGCTAGACAGGGAAATGTGTGAATTTGGAAGATGGTCTGGGACCACAGAGTATTTGCTTAGAATTTTATTCAGTTCTCATTTGGAATCTCAATTTAAAGAAAGTCTCTACTTCCCTACTCATTGGTAGGATACCTCTTCAGTAAGCAGACAGACATAGTATTTTAATTCTTGCTGCCACATGCATAACATCAACTCCTCTAAACTTGATATTCTTACATATATTTTTTTAATTTGTGAATATGAGGGAGCCTCTTGTTGGAATTTATAATATTGCCTATAATAAAGTAATATCCATGAACTTTCTTTTTTAAATCCCAGAGTGCTTAAAGTGACTCTTGGAAATGAATGGATTTTAATAATGCTTCAAATCTGCAGTTTCATACAATTGGTAGACAGAGTCTGTATTGCTGATCAGTCTACTAAGAAGTTATTGGTCTTGGTTTTAGTAATTGAAAGGTAAAGTGCAAGACTTTTATAAAATAGTAGGTCTGAAATTGTTGGCATTCAAATCAGAATCAAGGTGGAATATGACTAGAGAGAACACACTAGTGGTCACTAGAAGGAAGGTGGGTGGGAGGATGGGGAAACAGGTGATGGGGATGAAGGAGAGCACTTGCTGTGATGAGCACCAGGTGATGTATGGAAATAATGAATCACTATATTGTACACCCGAAGCTAATATTACACTGTATAACTAACAGGAATCTCAATAAACATAAAAAAATTAGGCCCTGCCCCTCCTTGTGGCCTTCAGGTCTTCCTTCTGGGTTGTGTTGGACTGTGCTTCCTGCCTCTGCCTGGCAGCATGGACTCTGGGAGTTGCCCTTGTGCTGCAATCTCCTGGTGCTGTCTGGTTTCTGGTTAAGCACATGGCATGTACCTCTCCTGGACCCTGCATGATCTAGCTTGGCTGATTTGTACCTGGTTGTGAATATCTGTAGCATCATGAAGGTCACTGTTTACTCTTCTAGACAAGTAATATCTTAAAGCCAGGGTTACTTCAATAAACAAGCCAAAGCACACCCTGTAGAAGGTCTAAACAACCCACCACTATGAGTAAGGAAGAGCTTTGTAGAAGACTGATCAGTGGCAAAGAGTAGCCAAATATGTACCAATAGAGTGCACACAACACACTCCAAAAACACTTCCTGAAGTGCCAGGCCCTGGACAATGTATGACCCTTTTTAATATGGTAGCACTCATGAGGGCAAGACACATAACAAGGTATTAAAACACACGAAAGACAAAAACCTAGCCAAAATGATGCAATGGAAGGATTCTCCTCCAAAGAAAATCCAGGAAGAAATGACAGCCAGAGAATTGCTCAAAACAGATACAAACAATATATCTGAACAAGAATTTAGAATAACAGTCATAAGACTAATAGCCTAGCTTAAAAATGCATAGGAGACAGCAGAGAATCTATTGCTGCAGAGATCAAAGATCTAAGAAATAATGACAACGAATTAAGAAATGCTATAAATGAAATGCAAAATAAACTAGATACAGTGACAACGAGGATGGAGGAAGCAGAGGAGAAAAAAGGTGAAATATAAGATAAAATTATGGAAAATGATGAAGCTTAAAAGAGAGAAAGGAAATTATTAGATCATAAAGGGAGAATTAGAGAGCTTAGTGATTACATGAAATGAAATAATATCTGTATCATAGGAATTCCAGAAGAAGAATAGTGAGAGAAAGGGGCAGCAGGTTTATGTGAACAAATTATAGCTGAGAACTTCCCTAATATGGGGAAGGAAACAGGAATCCAAGTCCAAGAGGCACAGAGAACTCCCTTCAAAATCAACAAAAATAACTGAACACCATGACCTATCATACCGAAATTGGCAAAATACAAAGATAAAGAAGAATTCTGAAAGCAGACTAGGACAAACAGACCTTAACCTACAAGGACAGACACATAAGGGTAGTAGCACTGGGCACTGAAACTTGCCAGGCCAGAAGGGAATGGCTGGAAATATTCAATGTGCTGAATAGGAAAAATATGCAGCCAAGAATCCTTTATCCAGCAAGCCTGTCATTCAGAATAAGGGAGATAAACAATAACTTTCCCAAACAATAATTTCCCAAACAATAACTAAAATTGTTCATGACCACTAAACTAGCCCTACAGGAGACTCTAAGGTGGACTCTGTGAATGAAAAGCGGCAAAAGCTACATAGAATCAGAGACATCATCACAAGCCTGAAAGCTATGGATAACACAATGACACTAAATCTGTAGCTTTTAATAATCGCTCTGAATGTAAATGGACTAAATGCTCCAGTCAAAAGACATAGGGTATTAGAATGTATAAAAAAACAAGATCCATCCATATGATGCCTACAAGAGACTCATTAAGACCTGAGAAAACCTTCAGATTGAAAGTGAGGGGATGAGGAACCATCTATCATGCTACTGGATGTCAAAAGAAAGCCGGAGTAGCCAGACTTATATCAGACAAACTAGATTTCAAAACAAAGGCTGTAAGAAGAGATGAAGAAGGGCATGATATAAGTAAGGTGTCTATCCATCAAGAAGAGCTAACAATTGTAAATGTTTATGTACCCAACATGAGAGAACCCAAATATCTAAATCAATTATTCACAAACATAATACAATAGATAATAATAGATATATGGTATAGATAATAATACCATAATTGTACAGGACTTTAATACTCCACTTACAGCAAGGAAAGATCATGTAGGCAGAAAATCAATAAGGAAACAATGTCTGTGAATGACATATTGTAACAGATGGACTTAACAGATACATTCAGAACTTTTCATCCAAAATCAGCAGAATACACATTCTTCTCACATGCATATGGAATATTCTCCAAAATAGATCACCTAATGGGTCACAAAATAGCCCTCAACAAGTATAAAAAGATTGAGATCATACCATACATATTTTCAGACCACAACACAATGAAACTTGAAACTAACTACAAAAAAAAAATTCTTGAATGGGACGCCTAGGTGGCTCAGTCAGTTAAGCGTGTGACTTTGGCTCAGGTCATGATCTTGCAGTTCGTGAGTTTGAGCCCCACATCGGGCCCTGTGCTGACAGCTCAGAGCCTGGAACCTGTTTCAGATTCTGTGTCTCCCTCTCTCTCTGCCCTTCCCCTGCTTGTGCTCGGACTCTGCCTCTATCAAAAACAAATAAACATTTAAAAAATTAAAAAAAAATCTGGAAAGCCCCCAAATACATGGATGCTAAAGAACATCATACTAAAGAATGAATGGGTCAACCACGAAATTAAAGAGGAAATTAAAAAAAATATATGGAAGCAAATGAAAATTAAAACACAATAATCCAAACCCCTTAGATTCAACAAAGCAGTCCTAAGAGGAAAATACATTGCAATCCAGGCCTATCTCAAGAAGCAAGAAATGTCCCAAATAAACAACCTAACCTTATACCTAAAGGAGCTATAAAGGCAGCAGCAAAGAAAGCCAAAGTCAGCAGAAGAAGAGAAATAAGAAAGATTAGAGAAGAAATAAACAATATAGAATCCAAGGGGGAAAGAAAAACAAAAAAGATCTATGAATCTAAGAGCTAGTTTTTTGAAGAATAAACAAAATTGATAAATCCCTAGCCGGACTTCTCAAAAAGAAAGAGGGCCTGAATCAATAAGATCATGAATGAAAGAGGAGAGATCATAACCAACAACAGAAAAATACAATTGTTAGATAGTATTATGAAATATTATATTCCAACAACTGAACAATCTGTAAGAAATGGACAAATTCCTAAACACCCACACACTACCAAAACTCAAATGAGAGAAAAAAAAAGACAATTTGAACAGACCCATAAAGAAATCGAATCAGTTACCAAAAATCCCTCCAAAAATAAGAGCCCTAGGCCAGATGGCTTCCCAGGTGAATTCTATAAGAGGTTTAAAGCAGAGTTAATACCTATTCTTCTCAAGTTGTTCCAAAAAAATAGAAATGGAAGGAAAGCTTCCAGACTCATTCTATGAAGCCAGCATTACCTTGATTCCAAAACCAAACAAAGACCTCACCAAAAAGGAGATCTATAGGCCAATATCCCTGATGAACATGGATGCAAAAATTCTTAAGAAGACACTAGCAAGTTGAGTTCGACAGTACTTTAAAAGAACTATTCACCATGATCAAGTGGGATTCATTCCTGGGCTGCAGGGCTGATTCAACATTCGCAAATCAATCAATGTGATACATCACATTAATAAAAGAAAAGAAAAGAACCATATGACCCGGTCAATCGATGCAGAAAAAGCATTTGACAAAATTCAGCATTCTTTCTTAATAAAAACACTTGAGAAAGTCTGGATAGAAGGAACATACTTAAACATCATAAAAGCCATTTATGAAAGACCCACAGCTAATATCATCCTCAATGAGGAAAAATAGAGAGCTTTCCCTCTGAGATCAGGAACATGACAGGGATGTCCACTCTCACCGCTGTTGTTTAACATAGTGTTGGACGTGCTAGCATCAGCAATCAGAAAAAAAAGGAAATCAAAGGCATCAAAATTGACAAAGATGAAGTTAAGCTTTCACTTTTTGCAGATGACATGATACTATACATGGAAAATCAGATAGACTCCACCAAAAGTCTGTTAGAACTGATACATGAATTCAGCAAAGTCTTAGGATACAAAATCAATGTACAGAAATCAGTTGCATTCTTATACACTAACAATGAAGCAACAGAAAGACAAATAAAGAAATTGATCCCATTCACAATTGCACCAAGAAGCATAAAATACCTAGGAATAAACCTAACCAAAGGTGTAAAAGATCTGTATGCTGCAAACTATAGAAAGCTTATGAAGGAAATTGAAGAATATATAAAGAAATGGGAAAACATTCTGTGCTCATGGATTGGAAGAATAAATATTGTTAAAATGTCAATACTACCCAAAGCTATCTACACATTCAATGCAATCCCAATCAAAATTGCACCAGCATCCTTCTTGAAGCTAGAACAAGCAATACTAAAATTTGTATGGAACCACAAAAGACCCCAAATAGCCAAAGTAATATTGAAAAGGAAGACCAAAGGGGGAGGCAACACAATCCCAGACTTTAGCCTCTACTGCAAAGCTGTCATCATCAAGACAGCATGGTATTGGCTCAAAAACAGACACATAAACTGATGGAATAGAATAGAGACTCAACAATTAGACCCACAAAAGTATGGCCAACTAATCTTTGACAAACCAGGATAGAATATCCAATGGAAAAAAGACAGTCTCTTTAACAAATGGTGCTGGGAGAAATGGACAGCAACATGCAGAAGGATGAAACTAGACCACTTTCTTACACCATTCACAAAAACAGCCTCAAAATGGATAAAGGGCCTGAATGTGAGACAGGAAACCATGAAAACCCTAGAGGAGAAATCAGGGAAAAAACCTCTCTGACCTCAGCCGCAGCAATTTCTTACTTGACACATCTCCAAAGGCAAGGGAATTAAAAGCAAAAATGAACTATTGGGACCTCATGAAGATAAAAAGTTTCTGCACTGCAAAGTAAACAATCAACAAAACTAAAAGGCAACCAATGGAATGGGAAAAGATATTTGCAAATGACATATCAGACAAAGGGCTAGTATCCAAAATCTATAAAGAGCTCACCAAACTCCACACCCAAAAAACAAATAATCCAGTGAAGAAATGGGCAGAAGACATGAATAGACACTTCTCTAAAGAAGACATCCAGATGGCCAACAGGCACATGAAAAGATGCTCAACGTCACTCCTCATCAGGAAAATACAAATCAAAACCACATTGAGATATCACCTCACGCCAGTCAGCGCGGCTAAAATGAACAAATCAGGAGACTATAGATGCTGGCGAGGATGTGGAGAAATGGGAACCTTCTTGCACTGTTGGTGGGAATGCAAACTGGTGCAGCCACTCTGGAAAACAGTGTGTAGATTCCTCAAAAAATTAAAAATAGATCTACCTTATGACCCAGCAATAGCACTGCTAGGAATTTACCCAAGGGATATAGGAGTGCTGACGCATAGGGGCACTTGTACCCCAATGTTTATAGCAGCACTCTCAACAATAACCAAATTATGGAAAGAGCCTAAATGTCCATCAACTGATGAACGGATAAAGAAGTTGTAGTTTATATACATAATGGAATACTACTTGGCAATGAGAAAGAATGAAATCTGGTCATTTGCAGCAATGTGAATGGAAGTGGAGAGTGTTATGCTAAGTAGAATAAGTCAGGCAGAGAAAGACAGATACCATATGTTTCCACTCTTATGTGGATCCTGAGAAACTTAACAGAGGACCATGGGGGAGGGCAATGGAAAAAAAAAGTTAGAGAGGGAGAGAGAAAAACCATAAGAGACTCTTAACAACTGAGAATAAACGGGGGATTGATGGGGGGTGGGAGAGAGGGGAGAGTGGGTGATGGGCATTGAGGAGGGTACCTGTTGTGATGAGCACTAGGTGTCGTATGGAAACCAATTTGACAATAAAGTTCATATTAAATAAATAAACATCAGAAAAAAGATAAGAAGAAGTGTGTGTGTGTGTGTGTGTGTGTGTGTGTGTGTGTGTGTGTGTGTGATATACGCAATGGAATACTACTCAGCGATGAAAAATAATGAAATCTTATCATTCCAACATGGATTGAAGTGGAGGGTATTATGCTAAGTGAAATAAGTCCGTCAGAGAAAGATATGACATGATTTCACTTATATGTGGAATTTTGAGAAACTTAGCAGGTGAACTTAGGGGAAGGGTAGGAAAAATAAGATAAAAACAGAGAGGGAAACAAACCATAAGAGACTCTTAAATACAGAGAACAAATTGAGGGTTGATGGTGGTGGGGAAAATGGGTGATGGGCATTAAGGAGGGCCCTTGTTGGGATGAGCGCTGGTTGTTTTATGTGATCAATCACTGGATTCTACCCTGAAGCCAAGACTACACTGTATGTTAACTAAGTTGAGAATACATTAAAAAAAAACAACTAAAAAATTCTAGAACTAAATGAGTTTAGTAATGTTGCAAGTTACAAGATCAATATGCTAAAATAAAATGTATTTGTATATACTAGCCACGAACAATTGGAAGTTGTTTTGTTTTTTTTAAAATAACAGAAACTGCTGGAAAAAAAATGGAATGTGCAGCCAATCTGTTTCAACAAAGGATCACAGCCATTACTTTGTTTCTCTCACTTTTGCATCTGCTTTAGCTAACATCTGTTTTTGGCAAGCTTATTTGATATCCGATAGTCAATTAAGCTTTACCAAGTTGGCATCAAAATCTTCATCTCCTTTAAAGAGCAAAAGATTGAAGAGCCAAAGCACTTTGAACTACACCTGGCATCATTTGAAACATCCTGTACCTATAATCACCATTGGTGAGCAAGTTTTGCAGCTGGCATTAAAGCAGCTAATGAACTGCAGAAATGCATTTGGTCGTTCCCTTTGTTGTGCTGCTGTTTGGAGAAAAGATTTAAATGTTTATCAAATAAAGTTCTGTTTATGCACTAATATTCTGATTCTGCTGTGGGAGTGCCATCTCTGAGTGCCCTGAGTGGTGAGGAAAATACAAGATAAATAAGCAAGAGCCCTGGGTTCTAGACCTGGATCTGCCATTAGGATTTTGATCAAATTACTCTTCCTTTCTAGAACATTTGTTTCCTAATCAGTCACATGAGGAGTGGAAATGCTCATCTATAAAGAGTTCTAGATCTTTTTGTCCAACTCCTCACCACACATCTACACATTCATTTCCAAATCTCAAAAGATCACAAGTCCCAAATCAACCTTATTATATATATTTTCTTCATCTTTATTGTAGTTATACCTGACCCCTTCAGTTGCATGAGCTAGAAATCTAGTTCCATTGTCAACTGTATCATTTCCTCCAGTCCTACCATACATCCTATGATCACTACTGTCTGTATTTTACCTCAGAAATTTATTTCAATTCTGTAACTCTCTTGCTATGGTTTGAATGTTTGTGTCCTTGAAAAATTCATATCTTGAAGCCTAATGCCCAGTGTGATGGTATTAGGAAGTAGGGCCTCTAGGAGATGCTTGGGGAAAGAAGGTAGAACCTTCATGAGTGGGATTAGTGCCCCTTTAACAGAGAATTTAGAGACAGAGCTTGCTTCTTCCCCCAAGCAAAGTTAGAGCTAGAAGGTGGCATCTATAAAACAGAAAGTGGACTGTCGCCAGATACCAAATTTGATAGCGCCTTAATCTGGGACTTCCCAGGCTCCCAAATGGAAAGCAATCAATCTTTGCTGTTCAAGCCACCCAGTCTCTGGAATTCTGTTGTAAGAACCCATGTCGACAAAGACACATTCCATTTGCAGTAGTGCTGTGTTAGAGCAAAGAGCTCTCTCCTCATGGCTGGCATTGATGATTGATCATCTATGCTTTCCTGCTTAATCTATGAACCCTCAGAATTCTTCTGAATACACTTAGGCAGCCAATACCATTTTTACTATGCATGCTTATTCTCAAATTTTTGGGAAGCACGAACAAATATCTGACAACTGACTAGGGTCCAGAATACATATTTTAAAAACCCTCTCACAATTAAGAATAAAAAAATTCCAATAAAATGGGTTAAAGTTTTGAAAAGAGACTATATGAAGATATAGAAATGACCAGTAAGCACATAAAATCCTGCCCAATCAGGAAATTAAAACCACCTATACCTGCTACTACCAACCCATCAGAACGGCAAACTGACAACTGCAAAACTAGTGAAAACATGGAATAGCTGGGATCCTCATATGATGTTTAGTGGGAAGGTAAGTGCAATGCAACCACTTTGAGAAACTATGTCACTGTTTTTTATAAAATTGAATGTATACCCACCCTATGGCCCTAAAGGTCCATTGCTAGCTGTGTACTCCAAAGAATTAGACATGTGTTCATTAAAAATAATAATAACATGTACAATAATGCTCCTATCAGTTTTCTTAATTCTAACCAACTATTGGAAAGAACTCAGATGTCCATCAATAGGAAAATGCATAAACAAAAAAGACGTATACTTATTCACAGAGAGGAATATTACTCTGAAATACAAAGGAATATGCTCATAATATATACAACAGAATGAATAAACCTCAAAAAAATTATGCTGGGTGGAACAAATTTTACACAAAAAAGAACATGTTGTATAATTTAATTCATATGAAATTCTAGAACACCCTAAACAAATCTAGGGATGAAAGAAAATCAGAGCAGCATTTGCCTCCAGCAAAAGGCATAGGAGTTAACTGGAAAGTGGTAGGAGATATTTTTTCTGAAGTGAGGGTAATGTCTTAGGTCTTAATAGAGGTTAAATAAGTGTAGACATTTTTCAAAATTCAGCAAACATACATTTAAGGTTGGTGTATGTGATTGTACATAAATGTTACCTCAAAAGTTAAAAACATATCAAACTTTGAACTCTGGGGAAAATGTGCACGCCCGATATTCAAGAAGAAGGCACATGTCTGGAATTTAGTTTAGAATGAATAAAAAACAAAATAAAACGAATGGTGGGATAATGGAATGGATATATGGATAGGTGAGTTTAGTCACATATTAATGATAAATGTGGCTGGTGGGCATATGAGTGCTCACTTGAAAATTCTTTCAACTTTTCTGTTTGAAAATTTTCATAATCTTCAAAAACTTGTTAGCCACCAAGAATTAAGGACCTCTTTATCATTTATGTTGACTTTTGCCCCAGTCTTTTAACTGATATCCTTGCTACTCATACCTACTTTTTCTGATCCACATTCATATTGGTGCCAGAATCTTCTAACTAAAAAGAAAACTGTCTTTCATTTTACCTGGGGATGAAACGTCTTTCAAAATCTAAGTCCATTCTAACTCCTGCATTTACCTACCCTGACTCTACCCCACACACTCTGTGCATCAGCCATGTGGAACTGCCATGGCTTAAGAGTACATCCAGCTTCAAGGATAATTTACAAAAGCTCCTTACTTAGCCTTCCCAGCCCAGATCAAATGTTACCTCTGATGTGAAACTTGTCTAGCTTTTCTAGTAATCATTTCACTTGGGATTCCACATTACAAACTCAACACCATTCTTAGAGCACAGATTACGTGTGCTGTGTCATTTGTGCATGTTTCTATCTCACAGAGTAGCCTGGTTACTAGTTCTCAAACTACAGCATGTATCAGAATCACCCAGAGGGTTTGTTAAAGCCCAAATTGCTGGGAATCATCCTCAGGAATTTGCAATTCTGTAGGTCTTGGATGAGGCCCAAGAAGGTGCATTTCTGCCAAGTCCCCAGGTGATGCTGATGGAACCAAGGACCACACTTTAAAAACCCTTCAACTGAACAATCACTTCCTTGAACTTAGATGCTTTGGCATAGTCATTTTTGTATCCCTAGAATATAGGGCAACTGCTAGAAGATAGCCAACGTTTGATAAATCCATGTTGAATTCTCAAATCACAATTTATGTGATTAAGAATTTAAAAAATAATAACACTGAATATGGAATGTGGGGTGAGCTTTTGGGACGCCTGAATTCTTTCCTAAGGGCTGTGAGCACTGCACACTTTGGCTGTGCCTAGCTAAGAAATCTGCAATCTCTTCTTGACATGAGTTTTTGGTGGCTATGACTTTGGTTGTCTATGGAAAACCTTCATTTTGAGTAGTCAGACCAACACTCCCTGGGTTAGGAACTAGAATAGAAACAATATCACCGCCCCCTATGAATGCAGCAGAGCTGAAAAAAAAAAACTCACATATTGGAACTGAGGATCCATCTGCACAGGTTAAGCTGTTAGGTGAGTGTTTTCAGAGATGGTTGTTTTGTGATAAGATCACAGTGAAGTAGACAGCCTGCTCAGAATGAATGAATGGAGTTGGAGAAGCACACACAAACGGCTGCCACTTACCCCTTCACCAGTAATTATAGCACAGATTTGTTATGGGAGTGAGCCAGTTACACCAAGGCAACAAGGTGAAAGATTTATAGTACCCTTGCATGAGGCTGCATAATTCCCCCTCCCCAGAGAAGTCCACATCCTAATTCCTCCAGTCTGTGGATACAATGCCTCACCTGAGAAAAGGGAATTCGTGATTAAGTTATGGTTTTGAGATGAGATGATCTTGGATGATACAAGCGGGCCCCAAATCATCATGAGGGTCTTTACAGAAAGAGGTAGGAGGATTAGAGTCAGAGATCAAAACGTGACAACAGAATAAATCAGAGGATGCCAGCTGATGAGCCAAGGAGTGTGGGCAGGCTCCAGAAGCGAGAGGAGACCAGGAAATGGTTTCACTCCTAGATGTTCAAATATATTGCAGATCTGCCGAGTTTAGTCCACTGAGACTGATTTTGGCCTTCCGGTCTCCAGAACTTCAATATAATACATTTCTTTCATTTTAAGCCACTCAAGTTGTGGTAAACTTGTTATAGCAGCAATAAGGAACTAATACACTTTGTCTGATAAAGCCATGCATGACACAGTAACCTTCTTGTCAAGAGATTTAGTGACATTCACTGGCTTATACTTTAGCAGGTTTTAGAATTAACCCCAAGCCTGGGCCCAACTACCATAAATTCAGGCTTGACACCCTGGAGCTGCCAGTATTTGTCATATAAAGTATAATATATTTCTATGCAGAAATAAGCAGTGTAGTGTTATGGTAGGAGCTTGGAATGAAATTAAAGCAAAACAGAATCTCAGCCATTGTCCAAATACGTATGTATTTGGGCAAATCAATCATATTCCTAGACCCCATTGGGAAATGTCAGGGTTAGAGTACAAGTAAATTATTTTTAACGGCTCATCCAGTACATTTATTTATTAGAAATAGGACAGATTATTTGCCCATGTCTAGGCCAGCTAATTGGGAGAATAACAAAAATGAAGTGTTCTAAGTAGCTCAGAGCTCTATCATTCTTGGGAAATCAATAGCACAGAATTAGAAGTTCATGGGGAGTGGTGAGAAAAGAAGATATTTAGGATGTTCCTCATCATCACAGTAAACAAGCTTACAAAACCTCACAGAGAAAAGTTAAATTTATTTCAACATTACCACCAACATAATCAGCACTATCTTAGCTGAGGAAAGAAAAAAAAAAAAACCAGATATTTCATTGCAATAAAATATCAATGCCTCTCTTCCTATACTAGATACATTATATGCTTATTCTGATACTGTTTAAATTATTCCATCTGTGCTACACATTAGTTTCAGTTTTCAAGTCCTGTCAAGTGGAATATTCATCTCATTTTAGTTTGCCAGGCCAAGGAGGAATTGCTCTTGCAGTTAATGATGCCAGTGTAGATGAAACTATTCTTCCGCTTAGCCTCATGCTTCACTTTCTCTGCTTTCAGAGATGTTCCCCAGCTCTTCCTGGTGGAGCTTACATCTTGAAGCAGCCAATTATATATATTCATTCCTGGGCACAGGAACGAATTCTTAGGTTTTATCATCTAGACAAGGCACAAAAGGGAGCTTGTTTGATTTTTTATCCTCCTTGTACTCTCTGCCCATTTCAATCTGTATTTATGACTCATCCATCCAGGCACTGCAGAAGTTCTGTCCGGAGAAACAAGGTCAATGTAGAGGGACAGAGGAAGGTGTGATAGCACAGGGGAAGACAACTGGGGCACTGGAAAGATGTTTACATACATCTGTGGTAGGGAGGCAGCATTAATGTTGCCCTGTTAGTCTGCTTTCTGACTCCCAATAACGACGATAATTGCTAATGCATATTGATCAACCACTATCTGCCAGGTGCTGTACCTGCCATGTGCACTGTGAAACTTACACACAGATCTCATCTCTTCCTTACAACTGTGTGAGTGGGGTACTAACATTTTCTACCTCTTGCAGATGAGAGTATCAAGGGCCAGAAGGATTAATATTCCACAGTTAGTAAATAATAGTAGTTGCTATTATTTTATCTCATGACTAGACAAGACCAACATCTGCCTACATTTCTCCAAGGCCTATGGTCTTAATCCTACAAAGACACCTGCAAACTGTTTCTCACTGACACGTTGCTTCACTGACTTCCCAAAGTTTCACAGATATTCTGGCTGTACTCACCCCCACAATTCTAACCCTTTAGCATTTTCCTGATGTTTTCAACTGTACTGAAAGTAAAGTATTTCAGATATCATGGCTAGATAATTGGCTATGTTTACCACACATTGTGTTCCACATTCTGACAACCAATCTTCAGAAAAAATAAACGAATAAACTAGACAGGTTCAAAATCTCAGCACTCAACATTTGCTGCCTGTAAATGATCAGTTATGCTGCATAGTCCTGCTCAGATTATCCTTCCCTAAGAACTAGGACCATCGTGATTCAGGTAAAAGGTGCAACTACGTCTTAGTATCCGTGAGACTAAGCACCTCTATTCTGTCTTTCATTATTCCTTTTCCTAATGGTGCTTCTGACCCATCTATTGAAGAAATTTGTTAGGGTTAGAGTCAGAGGAAACTGATGCTCAGAGAAGTCAAAAGGTGACACAATTATTAGACCCTCTCTTAAGATCTTGATACGGGATGTTTTGGGTTACCACAGACATGGCCTGTAAAATCTGGGCACAATGCATGTCAGTACTGCACATACAAAGGAGGGAGGAAAAAGTGAAGAAGACACTGCAACTAAATCGCTAAAGTCAGTAGCCACTATATACTTATGTACTTAAATCCCCAGTACTATCCTGGGAGGTTAACATCATTTCTTGATGTATTCAAAGTTATTTAACCACCATATACTATATATTGGGCACTGTTCTGTGTATCAGAGATAGAGCAATGAACAAAATAGATAAGATTTCAGCCCCTCCAGTTCTTAGAGTGGGCAGAATCATATAATGAGAAAAAAAACAAAGGAATAATATTTCTGAGAAAGCACATTTTAAACTCAAATTCAAATGAGAAGGAGGTCCTGATCATGAGAGGATCTGGGTGCTGGATATCATAGGTAGAGGGCAAAGACCCTATGCTTCCTGTGTTCTAGGATTGACCAAGTATCTGGAGTATAATGAAAGGGAGGTTCAATGTATAAAGTTAGAGACTCATGGGGAGATCAGGAGAACCTTATAAGCCAGTGCTTTTCTTTTCTTTTTAAAAATTTTTTTAATGTTTATTTATTATTGAGAGAGAGGGACAGAGTGCAAGCTGGGGAGGGGCAGAGAGAAAGGGAGACATACAATGTGAAGCAGGCTCCAGCCTCTGAGCTGTCAGCATAGAGCCCGACACGGGGGTTGAACCAACGAACCTGAGCCAAAGTTGACACTTAACCGAATGAGCCACCCAGGCACCCCTAGCCAGTGCCTTTCAAACTTCAATGTACATAAGAATTATCTGGACATCTTGTTAAGAAACATTAACTGCTTCAGAAGCTCTGTGGTAGGACTTATAATTCTGCTCCCATGTGATCCGATGTTGTAGGTCTTTGTAATAAGTTAATATAAAATTCCAAGCATCATGAAAGCTGCAGTAGGGTTGTAAGTGGGCAATGAAGTGATAGGATTTACTTTTCAGAAATGTACTCTGGGTGATGGTTTTTACAAAAGCAAGAGTCAAGCATGAAACAGATAGTGATGCAGAACGAACCAATGCTTAGAGAAGTTCAGTACTTTGCCAAGATCTCCCTGTATATTCATAATGTGTGTCCAGGATTATGTGAGCTGGAGTCTGGGATCCTTTATCCCTACATCACTGCCTGAACTTGAGAATGCTGGTCTTAGAAGATACTCATTCATGTGACAGATATAGCCTAATGCACAGACAAGTGGATTCACTGCCTTAACTATAAATGTTTTTAACGGTGATCTGCCAAACAGGTGCCATTCAGTGGGTGCTAAAAACATTTTGTTCATCCTCATTGTTTGTGGTAAGAACATCTTATGTACCAGGCACACTACAGGAGAGGCCACCTCCTTAACATGGGGAACCCACTCCTTTTATCTGTGTCTTGCTAGAGATGGACCAACTTCCAACAACTCCCAAAGGTGCCTTTGGTAGCTGAGCTGTGTACTTCTTTATTGGCATTACCGTCCAGGAATGAACTCTCAACAGAACCAGCAGGAGTGTTCACAACTCTCTAACGGTTGCACCAGGTAGCAGAGACATGGCTCAAGCACCCTCTGAGCAGTTGGAGTGTTAGGACAACAAAATAGCAGCAGCTGCTTAACTCCATGTGTCATCATGAGAATTGAGTTCCATGTTTCTGCTACACAAGAACCTCTCAGCTGTGACACTTCCTCAACAGCCTGCTCAGTACACACGTGATCCCAACATTCAATCATGGACTACAGATCTAGCCATTTATTTCATAAATTCATCTTCAGAAAAATGCCATACCTTTTCACACGTGAAAGAATCTAGTATGTTTTCCAGAAATGCCTACATCCATATTTCCTGTTGGGACTTTTTTTTTTTTAATGTCTATTTATTTATTTTTGAGAAAGGGGGAGAGAGAGAGGGAGGAAGGGAGGGAGGGAGGGGGAGGGACACAGAGAGGGAGACAGAATTCAAGCAGGTTCCGCCCTGTCAGCACAGAGCCCTATGCCAGCCTCATGAATCACAAGATCATGACCTGAGCCCAAACCAAGAATGAGATGCTCAAATGACTGAGCCACCTAGGCACCTCTGGTCCTTCTTTTAAACTTTGTCACTTATATTTTTCCTCACCTCAAATAAATCAATGTAGAGTAAAAGATTGTAACTTCTTTTTTCATTCCCTATTGGGCTCCCTCAACATGGTTTTCCACCTGATAGGATTAATAATCACAAACATTTATGTAGCAAGTACTCTGTGTGAAGCAGTGTGCTAAATGCTCTACAAATATTATCTTATTTAAACTTCACAGAAGCCCATACCCCCAAAATACAAAAACACTAATTCAAAGGGTTATGTGCACCTGACATTTATTACATCATCATTTAGGGTAGACAAATTATGGAAGCAGCCTAAGTATCCATCAACTGATGAATGGATAAAGAAGAGGTGGTGTATATATATACAATGGATTATTACTTAGCCATAAAAAAGAATGAAATCCTGCCATTTGCAATGACATGGATGGAGCTAGACAGTATAATGCTAAGTGAAATAAGTCAGTCAGAGGAAGACAAATACCACATGATTTCACTTGTATGTGGGGTTTAAGAAACTAAACGACTGAGCAAAGGGAATCAAGAGAGAAATAAAGAGACACACCAAGAAGCAGACTCTTAACTACAGAGAACAAACTGATGGTCCCCAGAGGAGAGGTAGGTGGGGGGATGGGTGAAATAGGTGAAGGGGATTAAGAACACACTTATGATGATCACTGAGTGATGTTATAGAATTGTTCAATCACTATATTGTATGCCTGAGACTAATATAACACTGTACGTTAAATATACTGGATTGTTTACAAAAATTAATAAAAAATAAACTTCATAGAAACCCAGAAAAGGAGGCTCTCTCTAGTCTACAGCTGAGGAAGCTGGGATTTTAATAAAGTTCAGTAAGTTGCCCAAGTTCTCACAGGTGGTGAGTGAAAGGGTAAGGACATGAATCTAAAAGTTCTGCTCCCAAGCCCCTTGTTACCACCACACCAATAATTTTCCAAGTATGTTCCTGGATCTGCAGCATCAGCAGTAACCAGGAATGTGTTAGAAATACAAAGTTTCCATTTCTATCCCAGACCTTCTGAATCCAAAACTCTGGGGGTGGCAGTCGGTTTTTGAAAACCCTCCAGATGATGCTGGTGCATGCTAAAATTTGACAACCACTGATAAACTGGGGTCTGCAGACTGAGGCCAGACAGACAAATCTAGCCAGCCATCTCACTGTGGGGCCCTGAGCCAATAAGGGTTTTTATGTTTTTTGAAAGTGGTCAAAAATAAAACAAACAAGAATATGTGACAGAGAATGTATAATGGCCAACAAAGCCTAAAATATTTACCACCTGGACTTTAAAGAAACAGTCTGCTAACATCTGACCTAGATTATGCTTTTCAGAGGGCTGAACCTGACTTATTCTTGTCATTTATTTTCTGGTAATTGATAACAAGTAATTCCTGACACTGTCTGCCTCAGCTTCTCTCTCTCTCAACCCCACTATTTTTCACCCTAATACTTTTAGCAAAGTACCAGCACTCTGCTCTATAGATTACTGTCCCTTTATATTGACCTATCTTTACAAATTTGAATTTGCAGGAAATGTTCTAGAATGTGTTCACTTCCTCTGGGGCACTTTGCTTTCAAGCACTCAACTCCCTGGTGGCTTGGAATACTTTTTTATGGTCTTCTCCTTCATATATCTAAGCTCTCAGAGTACGTATTATATAGTTATGGATGCCTATGTTTTTTCTTATGTGAAGAGATACCTTCATTAAGTAAGTACTCTTTTCATTGATCCTAAAACATAAGTTTTGGTACATTTTTAAATCTCTGAAACAAGGATACATCTTTTTAAGTTTATTTATTTATTTTGAGAGAGAGTGTGAGTGGGGCAGAGGAAGAGAGAGAATCCAAAGCAGGCTCCATGCTATCAGTGCAGAGCCCCACATGGGTTTCAAACACCCAAGCCATGAGATCATGACCTGAGCTGAAGACAGATGTTTAACCTACTGAGCCACCCAGATGCCCCTAGGATCCATCTTAAAATCCATGATGCTTACAGCTCTTTTGGACCAGGAAGCAGTCATGCCATTGTTTTCTTTTCCTACAAGGATGGACTAGGTCATAGCTACTCACATTTCTAGAGTTATGAACATAGTCAACTACCCATGTTGAGTTTTATTTAAAATGTATTAAAAGATCACATGGTATTTCTTCATAGAAATATAAAAGCTTCTCATTCAAAATAACATGGGAAGTGAGTGAAGCCAATATCCATTGTTGGGGGAATAAACTCAATTCCACATTTTCTTTGAAAACAATGACGAAGTGCTGTACAGGATTGAAAAAAGGAAGACACCTGTGAGTAGATGAAGCTGTGATACATTCTGTTGATCAGAAACATGAAAAATTGCCTCAAAAATGTTAGGCACCAGGGTGAAAGTTGGGGGAACCACCAAGATCCTTAGAGCAGAGGAAAGTAATTTCCAAGCAGTAAGAGTCTGTGCCAATAATTCATGCAGCATGCAAAATTATCTTTGTGTGATATTTTATTTGGCAGATGTTTGGTTTTACTTAGTCGTTCATAAAATAATAGAGGGTCTTGCAATTGATGTCATCTTAAATTATATGAAACAGAGTCTTAAAAGTGGTATGAATTAATGTTGCTAAATATTATGTGATTATATACTAATTACAGCAATCTGAATTTAATAACGCCTATATTTAAAATGCCAATATTTGGATGCTACTTAGCCAACATTCAAACACTTACAATCAAGGTTGCCACAAACACACGTCACGAAGTGTTGCTCAATTAATGGGTCTCAGTCTAGCTTAATTAGATATTTTTTTCTAACTTATTCTAAATCTATTAAACTCTATTTTTTCCTGAGGTGAAAAAGGCCAGGATATACTTGATTAACTGCGTCACACTCTTGCAGATTGCATCTGTTTCTGTTTTATATTGCTTTACATCTCATTTTCAATCAAGACTTTTAAATACCTGTCTACTATCCACCTGAAGAAAGGCTTAGGTAACTTTTCCAGAGTAACCATTTTCAACTCCAGCTTCATCATAGGGAGCAGAAACAAAGAAAAAGGAAGATCAATGACCATCATGAAAGCGCTGGCTCTTCTAAAGCTCATGATTATGTATTTCACATTAAACATAAAGGGGGTGGCTCCCCTCCTCCCTATCAGCCTGTGTTTACTGAGAGGTCAGTGCTTCATCCTTCTATTTGACATTTGTCCACTTGCTAATCATAACATGACCACCTCTGAAAACTGCTTAGCACTAGGGGGAAAAACCCAAACCAATGATCAAAATCTATGAACTTATTCACATTCAAACGGAGTATCCATTTTAAAAATTAAAAGATATTGGTCCTTGCAAAAAGAACACTAACATTTGAATCCTCTTTATGGCCCTACTTGAATCAAGAGAAATCCAAGATTTATTTCCTACTTGACCCTCCAAATCACTATAGAGAAAATTGTACAGTGAATGTCGATCTATGGTAACTTAAGATTCATATGCTGTCCTGCCTGATAATGATCTAGTATTATGTTAGTGCTTCTAAGTGAGGAAAGATGTGTCCCTACACTGGCAATTACAAACACAAGTAGCTCTTGAATTTTGGGAGAAGAAGATTGGCCTTGGTAAACCAACAGCATCCTGGCTTTAGCTCATTTGCCCTGAATTTCATTTAAGAGGGTACTTTGCAATAAAAGGTGTCCTGATGAAATTGTCAACTGCGCGACTAGTGGTGCAGAAAGGAGGAGATGAACACTGCTTGAAGCACAGCGTGAATGGAGAAAAATACGTACAGCATTTCAATGTTAGCATCTCTATGATGAAAATAATAGGGAAATAACAGTCTCTTCCTGTCTGTTTCACACAAGCTTTGTAGCTTGTCTCACACAAGCAAGGTCATTTTATCTGCTTAGTTTCCTTAACAAAATCTTATAATCTGAAGAAAATCATGAATCTCAAGATGTCCTGCTTTCTGAAGTATGGCCACAAATCTACATTAGAATGGAAAAAAAATACATGACATATTCTTTATTTTATTCAGTGTATGGTAGAACTACATCAAAGATTTGTCTAGTATTTTTAAAATGTCATTTTGGGGCACCTGGGTGGCTCAGTCGGTTGAGCGTCTGACTTCAGCTCAGGTCACGATCTCACGGTTTGTGGGTTCAAGACCCGCATTGGGCTCTCTGCTCAAAGCTCAGAGCTGGGAGTCTGCTTTGGATTCTGTGTCTTCTTCTCACTCTGCCCTTGCACCTGCTTGCTCTCTCTCTCTCTCTCTCTCTCTCTCTCTCTCTCTCTGTCTCTCAAAAATAAATAAACATTAAAAATATCACTTTAAGATTTCCTTGATTAGCTTTTCCTGAGTAGGCTAAATGGCCAGTTGGCCAGCTGGATTAAAAGTCCTTTGATAAGACCTTGCCTGACCATTTAGTGTAAAGTAACTAGTATAATCATTTAGTATAAAATAACACACATAATAAAACGCTGATAGGAAGGCAGAAAGGGTAAAAAAGGAAGAAATAGAAGGGAAGAGAAAGGGGAAAGCAGTAAAAGAGAAGAAAAGAAGGGAGGAAAAAAAGGAAGGAAGGGATGGAAGAAGGGGAGAAAATGCTAATTTAGAATGTGCTAGACAAATACATAAGATTTTAGCTGATTTTCCAAAATATGTAGACATATATAAAAATGGAATCCAAATCTGAATAAAAAATGAGCTTACTTTGGCTATTTCAGTTATTAATTATAGGTTGCAAATAAGCTGTGGTGTTGATTTCTGGCAGAGGTGGGGAGTACGAGATAAAGCACACTTTGAAAATTCCAACATATCTACACTTTTGGATGGTAAGCACGTCCTCTGGCTTAACCCTAATCAGATGTCCTAACTGCATATTCACCTACTGGGGGCATGTTAAGGGGCAATCACTGATTGCTGGGGGGATACTAAATCCAAAATAAAACATGAGCTGAGACTGGGCTTATTTTCACTCCTTGGGCAATACTGAACACTTGTCTTTTTCTTTGGCTGTTTGGGAAATCTGTGGGAGGCCCAGGCCTTGGTGGGGTGTGGTTACATGGACAGGATTTTGAATGTATGGGCAGGGGAAGCCCACCCCAGAGGGATTGGGAGAAATACCTGTCACTGTCCAACACCACATCTCCTCTCTGTTAGTCTGGATTATCTAGTTTTGATTGAACCTGAGGACTTGACAGGGATGGGGGAAAGATCACTAATTATCAGTTCTTTGAATTGTTTTGGTGTAAAGTAAAATCTATCATTATAGCTATTTTCCTATTTCTGAAGGTGAACAAACACAGCAATGCTAATAGTTAAGTGCCATTTAAAATATGTGTGGCAGGGGTGCCTGGTGGTTCAGTGGGTTGATTGATGGACTCTTAATTTAGGCTCAGGTCATGATCTCAGGGTTCATGAGTCTGAGCCCCACTTAGGGCTCTGTGCTGAAGGCATGGAGCCTGCTCGGGATTCTCTCTCTCCTTCTTCTCTACCCCTTCCCCACCTGTGCTCTTTCTCTTTCTCAAAATAAATAAATAAACTTGAAAAAAATAAATAAAAATTAAAGAATAAAACGTTTGGCAAACTGCCATCTTATTTAGCATAATCTGACATATTTGCAAATGGTGTTGATTTTTCACTATCATGTAAAGTACTCATTAAGTTTTATCTGAAGTTGAAATGGTAAGGACAGGGTGGAAAACATGAAGAATAAAATGTCCAGTATGAGGGGAGGGAAAGTAGAGAAGAAAACAGTGTGAACATACTTTTCTTCTCTTGAATATGAAAGGCATGAGGATGCATAGAAACTCATTGTGCAGCTGATTAAAAATTCCAAGAGAACTGTTCTTTCTTCCTCATTTCACACAAAATGAGCAGTGGGTAAAATGTGTCATCAGACAGAAATTTAAACATGGACTCTGCTCACTCTCTGTCAATACCGAAGAGAGTGCTGACCTATTTTTCTTTATTAAAAGTTTGATGCTTTCAGTATATATGACATTCTCAGGACTGAGTCTGCCCACACTATGCAATTTATTGTCACGTGGTATATTTGGAAACCTAGGAGTATTTTATGAATTCCAACATACTAGTTTTTTGTTTTGTTTTGGTTTGTTTTTTTGGTCCATTTCAGATTACTGTGATTCTCCGAAATGAGAATTTAAAAATTGTTAACATTGACAGTTTACTCTGTGAAATGCATTATCACTAATGTAAAAAAGAAAACTACAGATTAGGGTTCCTGGGTGGCTCAGATTCTCCCTTCCCTTTTCTCTATCCCTCTCTTGTGCTTGCTCACTCACTCTCTCTCTCTCTCTCAAAATAAATAAACTTAAAAAAAAAACAACTCAGCCCCAAAATGGAATCACTCATGTTAGAGCCCCACATCAGCAAACCAAGACTTAGCACCCAACTTCCCTGTGGTTTCAACCCCCTGGGAACGTGACCTTTAACCAGCCAGCCTAGAACTTCCTGCTCAGCACTAGGAGGAAATCCCATGAAAGACCCTTTGGGTTCCCCTTAGGAGGGCAACCTTGCCTCAAACAGTGCTTTCTGTGTTAATACTTTCCTAGTCTCCTTTCCCTCTCTGACCTTAAAAACCTTTTCTTTCCTGGAAGCTGGAATTTGCTCCTTATTCTTTGCTGGGTGGGATGCTGCCTGATTCATGAACCGTTCGATAAAGCCAGTTAGATCTTTGGATTTACTTGGTTGAATTTTTGTTATTTAACACCAATGTTCATAATAACTGTGCAAAGTGAGTTTCTTTAACCTTACTTTACTGACAGTGCATAGTACAAATGGTAAAGAGTGTTCACAGACCTGGGTTCAAATCCTAGCTCTACTCCCTACTTGTGATGTTTAGCAATTGATGTAATGCCTCTCTCATAGTCTTCATTCATGAAATGGGATTAATAGTACCTATTTCAAGCATGTATCGTAGGAATCAAATTGGACATGCACTGGCATATAGTGATGACTCAATGTTTCTCAGCTTGAATTTAAAATACCTTGGGTGAGGCCATAGAAGTAGTCAGTAATGCTTCTGGGTATCAGATCTGGACTTATCTACCCTCAAAACGAAAATCACATTTTCTACTATAACGCAATACTCAAATCATTACAACAGGATATTTCACATACATTTAAGGTGTGAGACAGGTAATACATTAATTCACTACACTTTAAGGACAGAGTCACAAAAAATAGATTCCTATACACGGTCAGTGCTTTATTATCAGATTTTTAAAAAACAGTAGGTCTCAAGAGCCCAGAGGATTTCAGATGGCTTACCATGAGTATATGTATTAAAACCTGAGATGGCCTTTAACGACACACTTGAAAATAAATTACATTGAGTCCATTTGCAAGCAAAACTTGTCAGATAAAATTATGAAGTGATGGATTCTTAAAATAATAATGACACACAGCTCTTTTACAGGTTCTTATTTTCTGTATGATGGTATGCTAAGGCCTTTCAATGCCCTATCTCAGCTGAACGTCCAAATAAAATTCATGAGGTAGGTCACACATTCTTCCCAATTTGTGGCAGAGCAGTGGAGGCTTGAAGTCCTATAATCTAGCCAAGTGGAAAAGCCAACATTTGAGTCCAAGTGGACCTGATGCCTAACACTACTTTTCTTGGTTTATTGTTTGGTATTTTCTGACAACTTTTATTCTGCTGACATATTTTCGTATCATCACAGTGTCTCTTTAGCAAGGAATTTTTGTGTACATTAAGTAAGGGTATGGAACAATGAAAGCCCAGTTTCTAACCTTAAAGCAGAATTGCATTCAGTGGGACATGTTAATTAAGGCAGAGGTAGTTATTTATGGGGAACAATAGATCTGGGTAGAACCAGATGGGAATATGTTTCGATGTCCATCCCCAGAAATCTCACAGGAAAGAAGTTCTAAGCTATCTATAAAACTCTCAAAGAGAACTATTTCATTCAGTGGCTGTTTGACCCAGGCTGCTGCTTCTGGCCTCCCTGAGGCATCTGGTTCCTCTGCCCCAGATTCTCCAGGCCTATCTGATTAAACATCATGAAGCTGTGGAAATCCCAGCTACCATGGGCTTTTGGAGGTTCCAGATGAAGGTCAGTGTCCTTCCCTATCACTTCCTCTAAACAATTTTCTTCACTGGCTGATAATGGACACTAAGCAATTTCCAGTCTACATGTGAGGCAAAGGCCATCTCACCTTGTGTGAGCTTGTGTCTCAAGCTACAGGAGACCTGAGCTCCCAAGGTAATCAAATGCTTGGCAGCCATGTCATTTACTACCATTGGCCAGAATGAGTGTCACTCTTCAACTCGTGAAACACTGTAAGAGAGGTAACCAGTGACCTCATAATTGTTGAAGCAGAGAACTCTGCCCAGGCCTGTTAGGACTGATCTTTGATGTACTATTTGGTGTTGTTGTCCACTCAACCTTTACCCAAAGTTTGTCTCAACTTCCTCACTGCCCTCCATGAAGACAAAGCTCTTAGGACAATATTTACCTCTCAACATTGTTTATTAACTCTTAGTGCTGATTATTACCTCCCTCATCAATCTTATCCACAGCCATGTCTCCCTGCACTGCCCCCCATATATCCAGCTGGCTGGAGTGGACTTAGAGCACCACATGCAGATTCTTAAATGTTCAATGATGTTTCCTAGCTCGGGTTCTCTCTCCACATGATGCAGATTCCTCGCTCCCTTTTTTAATTTCCCCTTTTTCAAAACTTAGCTCATGCATCCCTTCCCCTGGAAAAGTCATTTCTGACCATTCCATATAAAAGTGAACACTCCCCTCTTCATAGCCTTGCTTAACCCTATGCATATTTCTGTTTTAGCACTTAGAGTGCTTTACTGCACTTGTTTTTACTCATCTCTTCTGTAACTAGACTGCAAATTCATTAACTTCTTCTGGACCAACTATAATCTGTCGTTACTGAAATTAACTCTCTCCTTCCCCCTTACTTGTAGCCCTAAGTCTACTCTCCAGATGTAATCAGTTACTAGATTCATGTGTATGCTACCCGAAATCTTCCAGGCATATGCATTTATATTTATAATATTGAGATTTTGATAGATGCTTCCATACTTAAGACAGGGTACAAACTGGTCTGAGGCTTACTTTTTAAATACATTTAACACCATCATGGACATCTGCCCATATCAAGACATCGTTTTAAATAACTCTATGAGATTCTGTCATAAACATATATCCTGCTTAACCAGAGGGAAGAGATCTCACTCATTTTGTGTGCCTTCCACTTAATAGGGTGCTTAGTACCCCCAGCACACATGACACGTGTGAGGGGCATTACAAATGCCATTATCCAAACAGAAACATATGCCTTTTCCACTTCCAAATAGATGGCCTTCTGCTTGAACAAAGTCACAGCTCTACCCCTGGCTCCTTCCAGACTCAGCCTTCCGATTCCTGACTTTTTCTGGAACACATTTTGGACTGAATAACCCTGACTTCATCCTTGGAATATCTGATTAAGCCTGGCTTTTTTCTTTTCTTTACTTTCATTTCTTTTTTTTTTTTTTTTTTCAAAGAAGAAGACCAGCTGGACAAAAACAGAACACTTGATTCAGAAACTCATCTCCAGAGCCAGAAGCACTTCAGTGCTGTCCCCCTAAAATGCGGACATGCCAGGCAGTCGCCAGCAACACTGGCCTTATCATCTCTTCTACCCGGTTTGTGACTCTGGTCAAGGAAATGAAGATTTGACTTGGTGGTGGAATTAGTCATCTCAGGTTGCCATGACTGAAGGCCACAGAACAAAGTGGGTGGCTTTAAATAATAGAAATGCATGTTGTCACAGTTCTGGAGGCCAACACCCAGTTGTTCACAGAGTTGCCTTCTGGTGAGGCCTCAGGGCCCTAACTTTATGACCTCATTCCACCTTTAACTGCCTCCTTCAAGATCCTACGTTCAAAGGCAGTTACTTTGGAGGTTAAGGCTTCAACATGTGCATTTTGGGGAGACACAATTCAGACTCCAAGTGGTAACACATCCACGGTAATTGTATGTCCTGGTCGCCTGAGACAATTCCCAGTTTTGTCTGTTATCTGGTGTTTCGTTCAGTTGGCCATCCCTTGCACTCTCAATAAATATGGTCACCCTGAGCATCCTCTCTCTCACTCCAAGGCCTTGTCCTCTATCTCCCTGGTTGGATAAGACATAAATTCAACCACAGGAGAAGCATTATTGTGAGCCGTACACAGATACCTCTTTGGTATGAACTGTGTTGTTCAAGTCTATAAAAATGGATTTTAAAGCACAGGTTTAATGCTGTTTTTTTATGCATGGCCTATTACTTCTGTTCATTTCAGTCACACTCCCAATCAATTTTTGTCCCTCAGGTTCTTTGGTCTTGAGGTCTAATATGGCTTTGGGTGTAACCATGTATTTCAGGAGGGGTCTCTGTGATCCCCTGGAGGAATAAGAAATCTACCTCTGTTCCAGATACTTCTAGCACATGATCCTCAACATCCCTTTAAAATTCATGCTTTTGGCTTGGACTACTCATCTGTGAAAACTGTCTTCTGAAGGCTTTGTATTTTCCTCCTTCCTTTCTTTCCTTCCCTCCTCTCCCTTTCTCCTTCTCCTTCTCCTTCTCCTCCTCCTTCTCCTTCTTCAGTGGCATACTTATTTTGTGATTCGGAGCAGTGTTTCCCTCTTCTTCAGCCCCAGCCCTCTCTCAGCTTGCTCTTTGATGAATATTGGCTTGATCTCCAGGCCTTCTGCACTGTGCTCTTCTTAGATCTTCACTTTACAGGGACTACGCTACCTCTTTCCTCTACTTCTGCCACTGAGCCTGAACCCCAACAGGATTTGGAAGAGACACAGCTCCTGTTCTCAAATGACAGGAAAGAACACCTCTGAGGTCGATCCATGCTTTCACTCAGAACGTTTTTTATCTGGCCAACAAACTGATTCTATGAGCTGGATGCACCTGCTCGAAATAGAGTTTCCCTAGCATTGGTAAAATTCAACGGGAAGTGAAAATTCAACTAGCTGCCAGCCTCAATATTGAATATAGGTAAGACCATCCTCAACTGAGTGTTAACAGGCTGCGTACCATACATGCAAGAAGAAACTGTTTGGCCAAGTGTTACTGCACCAGTGCAACAGTACTTTTGCATTAATTTGTTCCTTACTCTTTCAACACACAGTTATTGAGTACCTACTGCAGTGTGCTAGGTGCTATTCTAGGTGCTGAGGAACCACTGGTAAATAAAGACATAACTTTGTGCCCAGAGGGAATATGGAATAAGTCAAGAAGAGTAAAAATTAAATCCACTATTACAGCATAATGAGTTAAATACTTTAAAAGGTCTAAGCACTGAATACCATGGGATCCCCAAAATAGGGCACTGAATCCAACATGGTGGCATTAAGTATGGTTTAATCTTGAGTAAGTCTACCTCTTAGAGTGCTTCATGGTTCAGAGATTGGGAAAACTATCAGATATGGTGGGTGGCAGTGAATGAGGAATATGTTTGCCTCTGCTGTCCATTGTCCTAGCCATCAGTCACATGTAACTGTGAGGCACTTGAAATGTGCTTAGTGCACCTAAAGGATTGCATTTTCATTTTATTTTATTTCAATATATTTAAATTTAAAGACTGAAACAGTATCAAATATTTTAAGTTAAACAGAACTTTCTTTTGATAGGACTCTACTTCACATTAATCGGGAATATTTAGCATTTACATCTCCAAATTTACATCACCAAATTTCCAAATTTAGCATGAGAACTAATATTAATTCTATTAGAAAATAATATATTAATAGTTGCTATATTTATTACATGTTGACATGATAAAATGTTTTATAAATTGGATTAAATAAAATATATTTTAGAAATTAATCTCATCTTTTTAAACTTTTTAAATATGTCTATACCATCACACCTATTAGTTTGGCAAAGAAAAAAACCAACAATGACCCCATATTAAGTGCTAGCAACAATATGAAACCACTGAAACCCACACAGTGACATCAGAAAGTATTGTGGGGCAGACATTTGGGAAACAATTTGACCCTTCTTTATCAAGTTAAATATTTAACACTTGTGTTATGATCCACCAATCCTACCTCTAAACATTTATCTAAGAATAATTAAAACTTCAGTCCACAGCAAAACCTGTGTGAGAATGTCTGTAGCAACTTTATTCATAATAACCCCAAATGGAAGTAACCCAATTCTCCATTAACAGATAAATGAATAACTGTGATGTAGCTGTATAATGGCATAAAAAGGAATGAACTACTGATACAGATTACAACACCCATTAATCTCAAATGCATTGTCTGAATGAAAGTAGCCTTATTCAAAAGGCTACACACTGTGAGTGACAGCCAAAGGCAGTGTCCAGAATAGCCATATCTATGGAGAGAAAGAAGATTCATGACTTCCAAGGGCTAGGGGAGGAGGCTGGGACAAAAGAGCAAGAGACAGATAATTGTGCTAGTGTTTCTTTTGAGACCAATGAAAATATTCCAAAAGTGATTCTGGTGATTATTGCACAATTTTGTGAATATACTGAAAACTACTGAAGTGTAGGTTTTAAATGGGTGAATTGCATGATATGTCAATTATATCAGTAAAGCTAAGACACAAATTAATATAAAAGTGAATAAAGATGAATTATTAAGGTAAATGTCACTAGTAGAAATTTTTTAATTATATAGATGAAATTATATATGTGAAAAGAATGTTTTCTTTAATTACATGTATGGCTTTTCATGTTTCTACTGGACAGTGCTTGCCTAACATTTAATTGATACTAGAGTGAGGCAAACTCTGGGGTAGGAAGACAAATGTAGCAGTAAATCTGACATTTGTTTCTCACTTTCTTGATCACATCCCTTACTCTTATTTCATCCGTGTTGTTCCCTATACTTTAGAGAATGTAATTCTACTAGAAACCAGAAATGGTAAATGGATTAATGACCAATGAGCCATTTATGAAATTTTTTTTATCTCCTATTTGCAAAAAAGAGTTGTCACAAAACAATCAGGACAGACTACCATTTAAAATAGTGTTGCAGTTTGTTTAAACTTTATTAATTTCTCTTTCGAAAAAATTTTTAATGTTTATTTCTGAGAGACAGAGAGACAGACAGACAGATACAGTGTGTAAGTGGGGGAGGGGCAGAAAGAGAGGGAGACACAGAACCTGAAGCAGCCTTCAGGCTCTGAGCTGTCAGCACAGAGCCTGACACAAAGCTCAAACTCAAGAATGCCCCAAAACTTTATTAATTTATAACATGAAGAGGTGAAAGATATTTAAAGATCACCTTTTTATTATTAGACTCCAGCTGACCTAATAATAAAAAACTAAATCACAAATCTGAGCAGGAAAATAAAGCTAGATAAACAATTTATTTAGGTCACTACTGGACATTATTGTCACCACGATTAATAGCCAGCATTTAATTTGGCATTCACAGCAACCTTTACAGGAAAGATCCTAGGCTTAAAGAACTCAAACCATTGTGTGTATAACCCATGTGTAGACTGGAAGCCATGAAGAAGGAAAATATGTCCAAAGGATGCCAAGACCCCAGGTGATGGAACATGATCTGAGAGTCAAGTTGTCATCATGGAAGTCTAAAAGTATGCAGAAAGAATTCCGTGAAGATGGACCAAGATCCATGTAAGAAATTTTGAAAGTAGGAAATAAACAGAGGCCTGGAGAGGCAGATAGGCTGCTCCAAATTTCTGGAAGACTAAGTAACAAAGACCCAAGCAAAGCAGCCAGAATTCGGGGGCACAAAACTACTTCCTAACTAGAGAGAGGAAATAAAAAGATTCCATTTTCAAAGAAATGGAACTGTAGACAACTCATGCCATAACTGTGGAGGTGCTTTCTTGAAAACCTAACACAAAAATAATTACATCAAAAGTAACGTTTCCATAAGAGATGGTAGCGAAAGATTCTGTTATATAATTTTTAGGGTGCTAGATATAGAGATATATTCATTGCCTAAGGAGCAACTACTGTGACTCATCATAGACCTAACCCCCCTAGAGGAATCATTAACACACATTATATCAATTACCCTCTTATTACTCTGCTTCCTTCAGAATCAAATATCACACACACACACACACACACACACACACACACACACACACACAATCTATGACAGATGCCTCTACTCCTTTACTTTGATTCATTTAAATGTGGATTCTATTATACCATTACACCAAACTGTTCTCCTAGTGGTCACCAATGATTTTTCCACTGCCAAATCTAATGGTAGCTTCTTTATCTTTCTCTTATTTGGCCTTTCAGCAATATTCACCATAATTGACTACTACTCTTCTGCTTTAATACATTCTTCTCTTGGCTTCCCTAACTAGTATCATGAAGTCCTGATAACCAACCTCTCAGGTTTTTGGACTCCTTCTCAACGTATTTGGCTGGAGGCTACAACTCCTTCACCAAATTCTGTACATAAGAGGGGCTAATTATTTGGTTCATACTCTTTTATCTATATACTAGCATTGGATGATCTCATTTATATTTGTGACTTCAAATTGTTATAAATGCCAATGATGTCACGATTTTGATCTGTGGCTTAGACCTCACTGTGACCTCCACACCCATTATATCAATTAGCCCAAATCCATCTCAATCTACAAGTACCCTCCATAACCCTATGTCTTAGTCAGCTAACTGTGCCATGACAAAAATACCACAGACTGGTTGGTTTAAACAACAGTAATTTACCTGTCACAGAGGCTTAGAAGTCCAATATCAAGATTCAAGCAATTTGGTTTCTTCCTGGCTTGGCAATGGCCACCTACTTGCTGTGTCCTCATGGGGCAGAGAAGAGGACTTTGGTGTCTTCCTCTTCTTATAAGGGATCTAGGCCTGCTCCTTATGGCCTCGCACCTGTAAGACATCTGCACAAGGCACTGTCTCCCATTACAGTCACACTGGAGGTTAGGACTTCAGCATATGAACTTGAGGGGGCTCAATCCAGTCCATAGCATCCTCTCTCTTCAATATTCCCCATCTCAGTAAATGGTGCTACAATGTACCCAATTGCTTGAACCCCACTCATGGTTTTTGCCTCTGTCATAAATATAAGAACTTGCTGGCAGACAGAATACACTCCTGGAGGGGTCTTCAATCAATCCACTTCCCTTACTTTCATTGCCCCACTCTATTTCAAAGCCACTTAATTGCACTTTCCCTGTGGATTATCTATTTCATTCTGGTGTTATTTTGAAAATAAATGACATCACGCCATCCCTGGCTCAGAATGCATGAGTTGTCCATTGTCCTGAATATCGAGCCCCACACTGTTTATGTAGATTATGACCTCAGGTTACTATGACTCTTATTCTACAGCCCAGTCTTGCCTTGAGCCACTTTATCCAAAGCTTTCTAGTGGCCCACTATTCTGGTTTTCAGTTCCCCAAATGGGAAATTGTCCTTCCTACTTCATAACCATCCTGCCTATCTCCATCATTTCTTTACCTAAATGTTGTCCCCACATAAAGGCATTCTTTGATCCCCAAACTCAGTTATGCCTTCCTTCTTTCACTCTCACACTTCCATGGCCTTCACATGAAAGTTGTCTGTGTGACAGTCTTCCCCAATGAGCTTAGGCAGGGACAGGATTATTATTTATTCATTTATCCCCATATCTAGCAGAGTGATTAGTACATAGTAGGTGTTCGAAAAACTCTTGTTAAACACTTGCTGCTTCATTGAGTGAATGGTCCAATAAATAAATGAATGAATAAAGTTAAATCCATCATTCAGTTGCTCACTTAAAAAAATCCCATCCTTAATAGTTGACATTTCCTTTGATGTTCACTGCCACACATATTCACCAAGTGACGTGTATAACTACACAGCCAGGAGACACTCAGCATGCAGTTTCTAATATTAGGCCAAACTATATCCATGCCCAGAATGGAGTTAGCAGAGATTAGCTGCTGGTAACATCTCCTGGCTGGAGATTAAGCAACTGAAAGATCTTGCTTACCTTCCCTACTCCTTCTCAGATCATCAGCTTTTGAGGAATAAGTCAAGTTGGTTAAAAATAAATAAATTGCAAAGATAAGTTTCATGACACTCCTATATGCTAATAACTACACCTTGAAAACCCTAAAATGTTCAATGGAAATTTTTACACATTACAATAATATAAGATGTCAAGGCAATTAAGATAAAAAGCACACCAAACTTTCCACAAATGAAATATTAAGGCCAAGATAATAGGTCAAAAGGAAACAGGGAAATTTAATTTTTTCACTTTTCTTCATCTTTCTTGAATTCGTCAGGAAAAGCAGTTTGTTTTTCCTAGAAATGGATCACATTCCCTGTGTAAATCCCTAGCAGCACATATCAGAATATATAATTTTTGTCAAAACTAATTTTGAATTGATCAAAAATAATAACATACTTTTCTTTCAAGTAAGGAAAATAAACTGAATATTCTAACCTTAGAGAAAAAATTAACTAGAAGATTAAATTAAAACTATAGAAAAACAGAGCATCCAAATATTGATTAAAATTTCAATTACCCAACTGTCTCTTAAAATACATTGAGAAGCTCAGTAGAACCCAAATGCATGATGTTTGGGAAATCTTGAAATTTTGTAGCAAAACCCAAATGCATTCTTATCATTATTTATGTAATATATAAGCAACTCCTCACTTCACATTTGCGGGGAAAGAGTGTTAAACAGAAGCATATTAGAAATGTATCAACCTGGGGCAACTGGGTGGCTCAGTCGGTTAAGCATCCAACTTCAGCTCACATCACAATCTTGCAGTTGGTGGGTTTAAGTCCCGAAGTGGGTTCTCTGCTGTCAGCCCAGACCTTGGAGCCTGCTTCAGATCTTCTGTCTCCCTCTTTCTCTCCCCCTCCCCTCCCCTCTCTCTATCTCTCTCTCTCAAGAATAAATGAACATTAAAAGATAACATTTCCATTGCAGGAGACTGAAATCTCAAACTGTGGCCTCAACATTGTCATCTGAAAGCTGGTTATCTATTTTCTGAATTTTTATACTGATCTGGAAGAGAAGGCAAGAAGAGCTAGCACTTTGGGCATCTCTACACAGGTCCATACCGAACACAATAATTTTAATTAATTTGTATAAACTTGTGATCCAGACATTATGGGAACACTCACCCAGTCCACACTACCCTTTTTAGAATGTATCCCCTTTTGAAGGAAGTGACTCCTCACCACCAGCTGATATGGCTTGGTTTGAATGCAAACGCAAGAGGAACCAGCGTGTAGATGGAGAGAGACTAATTAGATTCTTTCTTCTGAGAAGTTGTACTTGGAGATACAGGGGATGTTATTCAGAAGATAGTGGAAAATTGAATCGAAGTGTCAGCAAGCAGAGGAATGTGAAAACACATGAAACTCAACAAGAGAGAAAAGAAGGAAGCAGAGATAAAGGAGAATCTCATGCTTTAAAAACACAAAGAATGAATGTGCACAAGAATTTTCTGTTCTAGTGTCCGTCCCCAGGAGGCTTGGCTTATTTCATTTCTTATCCTTATCCTAAAACTAAATTCACCTTAACTTAAACTGGCTTAAATGGGCTTTATCCCTTGCAACCAGTGATGCTATGCTGATACGTTAATTTTTAGAAAGGTCTGTGGCTGAAGGTAACCAGTTTCTCCTCCCTTAACCAGTCTGTGTGTGTTCAGACATGGCTTGAATGTCTGTCAGTGAACTCGTGGCTCCTCCAAATTAGCAACATCATTTCTAATGGCCAGTCCTCACACTTTTAAATTGACAATGGCCATGAAAGCTAATTTTCCAGAATCAGGCAAACTCTCATCCCATTTCTCCCTTGCAAATACAAAATTCAAGCAGCATCTTGCAGAAACAGCCAGGAGCAGGTTATTGCATCTGGGCTTTTGGGACTCAGAGTGCCAATTTCCCAGCACTGATAGGTGAGGTCCTTGAAGCTCCCTTCCTAAAATGGCAGCGCTCTAAATAACACAGTGGAGACATATTGAGATGGATTCACAACTGTCTGCAAAGAAACCTCCTGCTGACGTCAATGGGAGTTTATCCTGAGGGCCTGAGAATTAGGCGCGTATTAATACCTTTTCCTCAGTGATTTCAATCTGATCTAAAAGCTTTAGCTTTTTCTTTCCCGAGAGTGGGTAGGAGAAATGGAGGATGTGACTGCGTGGGAACACTTTGAGGTTCCCTGTGTTTTACTTAGGAATTTTACTTCCAAATTCAAGTTGGGAGAAACTTAGCCCGGGTTCTTCTACCTCTATGCTTTGACTCTCATCCCCCCACCCCCCCCCCCAACTCCCTTTTAGTATTACTGCACTTCTCCTGCATGATTTCAAGTTTCACTGATCATTGGGAAAAGTTCTGAAAGTGACATCGACATTTAAAAGCAGATGGCATTGCAGATGTTGAATATTTAATCCTTAGGTTTGGGGGTCGTGGTGTACTCAGCCTTTTTCTAAATTTTTAAATTATTATTATTTTTTACTTTTTAAGAAGTCAGCTTGTTTTTTGGCAGTTTGGGTATGAGCACTCAAACTGATTAATTTCAGTGTGACTATTAGAGAAAAACCTTTTAAATATAGAGAAAAGAAAAAAGCTCTTAACAGAAAAGAAAGGCTATAGCTTTGGAAATGCATTGTGTTTTTTTTCCAAACAATGTACATATGAATAACACATTCTCCCTTTACCCCATTGGATATTCTTGCTGCACAGACTAAAAATCATCATTGGAAAGACATATTTTTCTAATGTTTCAGGTGTCTAACAAAATGATTCTACAAACACACATAACCTCTTAATTTGTTGTCCAAATGAGGACACTTTGAGAATGAAAAGGTGTTGTAAATAATACACTGGGACAATAGGTATAAACCAGTTTATCTCACAAATAAGGCACCAGTTGTCACCATTTTCCCCCAAAGATCAAAATCAATGCAAATAGTTCTCTTCTAGTTTTCCAAACAAACAAACAAAAAAATTGAAACATTCTCTACTTACTTCATAGAGTTGACTTCAGTAAAATTTTCCTTACAATAGACAATTTGAAATTTGTCTTGTTTCAGCTTTCAATTTAGTGTTGAGTCTATTTAATTTTTTTTTTTTTTAGTGACTTGGCCTTTCTAATTTTATTGTTTGCTGTTTGATTATGGCTTATTGTGAGTTATTATAGGCATATACAAAAGTACATAAAATACAAGTATTTTTGCAATTATTATAAACAAAACACCTATATAACCATCTTGCAAGAGATAGAACACTACCATGTCCATGAAGCCCCCAAAAGGCACTTCCCAATAAAAATATTCTGTCACCCCCAAAGGAAACCACTATCTATACCAAGGCAATTACATATTTGATTTTTTTCTGTACTTTTAACCTGCAGTATAAATTCCCAAATAATAGTGTTCTTTTAGACTTGTCCAGTGTATTTGAGATTTATATAAATGAAATAATATTGTGTATTTTTTGGGTATGGATCTGGTTCCTTTTGTTCAATATTACATTTAAAGAATCATCCATACTGTTTTGTGTAGACACACAAGTTCATTATTATGTTATTATTGTTGTATGTTATTTCATTGTCTGAACATGGCAGAAATTGTCTTATCATTCTACTGGAAGAGACTTGGTTTGCTTCTAGTTTTGGGTCATTAAAAATAATACTGCCAAGGAACATTCTTATACATGTCTCCTGGTATATAAAAATACACATCTTTGTAGGAGGAAAATTTGTTGGGTAGGTCACGGATAACTACCTTTAGCAGTTAATACTGAATAGGTTTCCAAAATGATCCTACCTAGTGCATTCCCAAACCTGCATTATCCAGCACCACATGGGAACTTGTTGGAAAAACAAATTGACAGGCCCTTCTCCAGTATAGCTGGATCAGGAATTCTGAGGGTGCAGCTCAGGGATACATCTTTTAACTGGTCCTCCAGGCTATTCTGATGTAAACTAAAGAGCAGTATTCCCTAGACTGCACTGCACAGTGGAATTATTTTGGTGTCTTTGAGGGAAAAACCACCACTGCCTAGTTTACTTGCTCCAGAAATTCTAATTTAACTGATAAGGGTATAATCTGGACCTCAGGACCAAGACAGAGTAGTCCTAAGTCTCTGTTGTTGAGTTAAAATCATCCTGGACACCTTAAAGAGAAAACAAAAACCAAAAATACTTTCCATCTACAAGGATTCCGATGTAATTGTCCTTTGCAGGGTGAGGAGTTTAGGCATTGATCTGTTTTGTGACTTTGTTTCATTCAAAAATAGGTCCCCTAAATACAAATCAAAACCACACTCAGATATCACCTCACGCCAGTCAGAGTGGCCAAAATAAACAAATCAGGAGACTATAGATGCTGGAGAGGATGTGGAGAAACGGGAACCCTCTTGCACTGTTGGTGGGAATGCAAATTGGTGCAGCCGCTCTGGAAAGCAGTGTGGAGGTTCCTCAGAAAATTAAAAATAGACCTACCCTATGACCCAGCAATAGCACTGCTAGGAATTTATCCAAGGGATACAGGAGTACTGATGCATCGGGGCACTTGTACCCCAATGTTTATAGCAGCACTCTCAACAATAGCCAAATTATGGAAAGAGCCTAAATGTCCATCAATTGATGAATGGATCAAGAAATTGTGGTTTATATACACAATGAAATACTACGTGGCAATGAGAAAGAATGAAATATGGCCTTTTGTAGCAACGTGGATGGAACTGGAGAGTGTGATGCTAAGTGAAATAAGCCGTACAGGGAAAGACAGATACCATATGGTTTCACTCTTATGTGGATCCTGAGAAACTTAACAGAAGACCATGGGGGAGGGGAAGAAAAAAAAAAGAAAAAGAGGTTAGAGTGGGAGAGAGCCAAAGCATAAGAGACTGTTAAAAACTGAGAACAAACTGAGGGTTGATGGGGGGTGGGAGGGAGGGGAGGGTGGGTGATGGGTATTGAGGAGGGCACCTTTTGGGATGAGCACTGGGTGTTGTATGGAAACCAATTTGACAATAAATTTCATATATTGAAAAAAAAAATAGGTCCCTTGGTAAGGACCAGGATTCAGACCACTGCCTTAGAGTGGTTAATGATAGCATATTAAATGCCCCAGGATTACCTCTCCATCTCTTCCCATCATCCACTATCACTTCCTTCAGCACAGTTCAGCTCAATGAGGAACAAAACAAAATAAAACTAAATGATACAAATGTGTGAACAATGAAGAGGCTCAGAGCCCTGGAGTTTTTATTTAAGACTTAATTTTCTAAAATGAATCTCTAATTGGCAGAATTTCGGGTAGAACAGAAAAAATGAAATAAAGGATAATTTGGGGCAGAAACAGCTATTCAGCAGCTCTTAAGTCACATAAAACATATTCCATTTGAGAATGTGATATAACCTATTTTTTTTCTTTCAAGTGTCCTCTTATAATTTGTTTTGTAATCTGATGGAGATTATTTTGTCTCTTGTTCATCTATTTCCCATTGAAAGGTGTCCCTATTCCTTTCAACAGGGCATTTGATGGAACAGTTTGATAATGTCAAGTACTTTAGGTACCTAAATAGAAAAAAGACTTTTTTTTAATATATTTTTTTTTATTGTCAAATTGGTTTCCATACAACACCCAGTGCTCATCCCAAAAGATGCCCTCTTCAATACCCGTCACCCACCCTCCCCTGAAAAAAGACTCTTTTAAATTCAGTCTATTCCAAAAAGATACATGGGTACCAACATTCTACCATTTAAATCCAAGCTCGTGATTTAAGAAAATCAGATACAAAATCAACCAGGCCAAATTTTCAGAAAAGCCAAAAAATTGTTTAGTATTTGACCCATTATTTAAGGTGGCTTTTAAATTCAAAATTATCTCTCTTATTTCTCCAACTCCATGATCCACAAAATGTTCAAAGCTATAGAGAGTTCTATTTCAGCATGTTTGTCCCAACTTCTTGAGTTCTTTGTTACCTCAGAGCAATTTACAGTGTAGCAGAGAGTGAAAAATGTATCCAATAACTTTTTCAAAAGGTAATTTTTATCTTTCTTTTTAGGCCTGCTGATTTAATCAGCATCTGTCTATGGGATAGAACACTCAAGATTCTTAACCAAAACCAAGTATTTCATAGCTCTGGGATGATCTGCTCATGAGGACTGGCCTGTAGAAGCACGATCACATTCTCCTCTCTGATTTCTGCTTTAAAGCTGTAGCATGGGCCCAGATCTCTCCTTTGTTGATGCAGAAAAAGCAGGAATGCAACAAAATATTAGCAAATTGAATGTGACACTATATAGAAAGAATTACATGCCATAACCAAGTGGGATTTACCCCAGGTATACAAGTCTGGTTCAACATTTGAGAATCAATAAATCCATTGCATCAATAGACAAAAAAAGAAGAAGAAGAAAAATCTTATGATCCCATCAGTAGATTCAGAGAAAGCAACTGACAAAATCCAACATCCATTCAATATAAAAATACTCTTAGTAAACTAGGAATATAATGGAACTTCCTCAACTTAATAGAAGGTATCTGTAAAACAACCTAGTTATCATACTTAATGGTGAGAAACTCAAAACGTTCCTAATAAGATCAGATACAAGGCAGGGATATCCCATCTCATCACTGCTTTTCAACATCATACTGGAAGTTCCAGCTAATACAGTAAGACAAGAAAAGGAAATAAAGGTATACATATCAGAGAGGAAAAAATAAAAATGATTCTCTTCACAGATGGCATAATTGTCTATGTGGAAAATCTGAAAGAATCTACTAAAAAAACTCCTCCTGTAAATAATAAACAAGATTTATAAATAATAATAAATAACAAACAAGGCTATTAGCAAGGTTGTAGGACACAAGGTTAATATACAAAAGTCAATTATTTCCTATATAACAGCAATGACAAGTGGAATTTGAAATTAAAACTGAAATACCATTTAAATTAGCACTCCAAAAATTAAAATAAATAAAATACCCACAAAACTTTGATAAAAGAAATCAAAGAAATAAAAGGAGAGACATTCTCTGGTCATGGATAGGAAGACTCAATATTGTCAAGATGTCAGGTCTTCCCAACTTAATCTATAAATTCCATGCAACCCCAATTAATATCTCAGCAAGTTATTTTGTGGATACTGACAAACTGTTTCTACAGTTTATATGGAAAGGCAAAAAAGACCCAAAGTAGACAACACAATCCTGAAAGAAAAGAAAAACTCAGAGGACTGACCTAACTTCAAGATTTACTATAAAACTATAGAAATCCACACAGTGTGGTATTGGTGAAAGGATAAACAAATGCATCAGTAGAACAAAATAGGCACCTCAGAAATATACCCACATAAATATAGTTATCTTTGACAAAGGAGCAGAGGAAATACAATGGAGCAAAAATAGTTATTTCAAGAAATAGTGCTGGAACAACAGGGCATCCACAAGCAAAAAACAAACAAACAAACAAACAAACAAACAAACAAACAAAAAGGAATATAGACAAAGACCTTACACTCTTCATCAAAAATATCAAAATGGACCACATACCTAAATGCAAAATGTAAAACTATGAAACTCTTAGGAGATAAAACACAAAAGAAAACCCAGATGACCTTAGGAATGGTGATGCCTTTTTACATAAAACACCAGAGGCAGGGTTGCCTGGTGGCTCAGTCAGTGAAGCATCCATCCATCTCTTGATTTCAGCTCAGGTCATGATGTCACAGTTCATGAGTTCAAGTCTCATGTAGGACCTCTGTGCATCTCATGTCTCCCTAACTTGGGATTATCTGTCTCCCTCTCTCTCTGCTCCTCCCTGGCACATGCACATTCTCTCTCAAAAATAAACAAAAAACACTAAAAAAATACAAAATGCAGAAACTATGAAAGTATTGATAAGCCAGACTTCATTTAAATGAAAAACTTCTGTTATGTTAAAGACAATGTCAAGACAATGAGAAGACAAGCCACAGTGTGGGAGAAAATATTTGCAAAAGACACACCTGATAGATGGCTGCCATACAACATCTACAAAGAACTCTTAGAACTCAACAGTAAGAAAACAAACACCCAGATTAAAAATTGCACCAAAGATCTTACCAGAGACCACACTAAATAAAAAAAGATACACAGATGGCAAATAGATATATGAAAAAAAGCTCAACACCATATGCCATTAGGAAAATTCCAATTAAAACAACGTGATGCTACTACATACCTAATAGATTGGTCAAAATCCGGAATACTGACAATGCCAAATGCTTATGAGAATGTAGAGCAATAGAAACTAATTCATGGCTGGTGGGAACGCAAATGGTACAGCCACCTTGCAATGGTACAGCCACTTTACAATGGTACAGCCAATGCAACATGGCCCCAGAATACATCTCAAAGTGGGATGATGGGAATATTACAGATTACTGCTTTTTCTTTATTGTTGGACTTGGCCAAAATGTTGTAAAATTTATCTCAACCCTTGTACTTTACAAGTGGACAACCACAAGAAAACCGAATGTTATAATGTTTTTAAGGATCAGACTCAGGTTCACAGCAAAATTAGGAGAAAAGTAATGAAATTTCCTATATGCCTCCCTAATCCCATACTATGACATTTATTTTTTATTGTGGTAAAACACATGTAGCATAAAATTTACTATTTTTAGGAGCACACAGGTGGCTCATTCAGTTAAGCACTGGACTTCAGCTCAGGTCATGATCTCATGGTTCATGAGTTTGAGCCCCATATTGGGCTCTCTGCTGTCAGCACAGAGCCTCCTTCAGATCCTCTGTCTCTCTCTCTCTGCCACTTCCCTGCTCATGCTGTCTCTCTCTCTCAAAAAGAAACATTTAAAAAATTACTAGTGTTAAGTGTACAGTTCAGTGGCATTAAGTAGATACACATCATTGCGCAACTATCAATACTATCCATTTCTGGGACGTTTTCATCACCCCAAACTGGAACTCTATACCCATGAAAAGGCAACTCCCATACCTCCTCCCACCAGTCCCTAGTCACCATTATTCTGGTTTCTATCTCTATGGATTTGACTGATCTACATGTGTCAGGTAAGTAGAATAATACAGTAAGTATCCTTTGCTAACTGGCTTGTTTCAGTTGGCCTAACTTTTTCAAGGCTCATGTATGTTCTAACATGTACCAGAATTCCATATGTTTTAAAGGCTGAAAATATTCTAATGCACGCATATACCACATCGTGTTTATCCCTTTATCAACTGATAGACACTTGGGTTCTTTCACATTTTGGCTATTGTTAGTAATGCTGGTATGAGCATGGGGGTACAAATAACTGTTTGGGTCCTTCCTTTAAATTCTTTTGAGTATATACCCAGAAGGAGAATCACTAGATGATATGGTAGTTCTAGTTTTAAATTTTCTTTCTGAGAAACTACTATACTGATTTCCTTAGCAGCTGCCCCATTTTTCATTCTGACCACTAGTGCACATGGGTTCTGATTTCTCCACAACTTCACCAACACTAATTTTGTAAACATTCTTTTTGTTTTTTAATAATAGGTAGCCTAATTAATGGCTGTAAAGTGGTATCCCGTTGTGGTTCTGGTATTTCCCTAATGATTAGTGATACTGAACATCCTCTGTGCTTATTTTGCCATGAGTGTATCTTCTTTGGAGAAATGTCTATTCACATTCTTTGCCCAATTTTTACATTGAGTTGTTTTTCTGTTGAGTTGTACAAGTTTTCTTTATATGTTCTAGATATATCTGAGTTAATTAGATATGGTATAACACAAGGATCTAAAATTTTTTGCATTGTTTCCAATGTCCAGTTTTCCCACAATCATTTTTTTGAAAAGACTTTTCTTTCCCACTGAATCCATTTGACACCCTCATAAAAATCACTTGACTGTATATGTGAGGGTTTATTTGTGAACTGTTAATCCCATTTATTGTTCTGTATACCTGTCTTCATGCCACCACCACAGTGTTTCTACAACTGTAGCGTTGCATTAAGTTTTGAAATCAGGAAGGGTAAGAGCAACTTTTTTTTCAGATTGTTTTGGCTATTCAAGGTCCTTTGCAACTCCATATGAATTTTATGATAAATTTTTCTACGTCCGCAAAAAAAGTCAACGTTTAATAGGATTGCTCTGAATCTGTAGATCATTTTGAGTAGTACTGACGTTTTAACAATTTACGTTTTCTAGTCAATGAACATGGGATGCCTTTCTACTTACAGGCATACCTTATTACAGATAGTGCTTTTTTAATTTTTTTTAACAAACGAAAAGTCTGTGGTAACCCTGCATCAAGCAAGTCTATTCGTGTCATTTCTCAACAGGATTTGTTTACTTCATGTCTCCATGTCACGTTTTCAAATGTTTTCATGATTATATCAAAAGTGCTGCAATCCCATGATAAAACTTTAATGAATGAGGAGTTGTTTCTATTAATGGTTTCTTAAGACGGAATCTATTCCTGCTGAAGATGCTGTCATGACTGTTGACATTACAACAAAGGATTTAGAATATTACATAAACTTTGTTGATAAAGCAGCAGTAGAGTTTGAGAGGAATCATTTCAGTTTTGAAAGAAGTTCTGTTGTGGATAAAATGCTTTGAAACAGCATCACATGCTACAGAGAAATAGCTCATGAAAGGAAGAGTCAGTCAAGGAGGCAGACACCATTGTTGGCTCCTTTTAAGAAATTGCCACAGCTGCCTGAACCTTCCGCAACCACCACCATGATCAGTCATCAGTCAGCAATCATCAACATCGAGGCAAGACCCTCCACCAGCACAAAGATTAAGACTCACTGAAAGCTTGGGTGATGATTAACGTTGTTTAGCAATATTTTTAAATTAAGGTATATACATTGGTTTGTTAGAAATAATGCTATTGCATACTTAAGAGACTACAATATAGTGTAATCATAAATTTTATACGCACTGGTAAACAAAAAAAATTCATTCAACTTACTTTTTTGCAGCGGTCTGGAACCAAACCTGCACTATCTCTGAGGTGTGCCTGTATTGGTTTCTTCTGTAATTTCTTCCAGCAATGTTTGTAGTTTTCAGTGTGCACATCTGTTACCTCCTTGGTTAATTTTGTTTTCATGTATTTTATTCTGTTAACCCGTTGGAGCCAATGTGGATTGAAAGATATAAAGAAGAAAAAAACCTGTCTTCTTCTCCATTAACACGTGGCCTCAGTACTCCTTAGATGAGGAAAAATAGCCGTTTAATGCGTTCTTAAACTTCAATACCCCATCTCTGCTAAGATCCTGTACATACTTCCCTCTTTTTCCTGAATTACTGTCTCATCTTTGTTTCTTTTCAAGATGTGAAGTGTATCTTGAGAGGATTGGACAAATGTGGCCTGACTCTTGTATGGGGGATTTTTCTCCCTCATTCATTTCCCAGGTTAATGGTTATGATAATGGGGGCCAATTGTCTGGTTAGTGTAGCTTGGGATGGGGACTTTAGGGAATCTTCCCAAGCAGCTGCCCAAACTCCTTTGTTTCAGGGCGGTTCCTTGTCTTCCCCTGCCCAACATGGACTGCCTATTTTCACTTTTTGCTGGTGAAAAGAAAACGTGTATCTGTTCATCTGTCTGAGCTGACCAGCTTTAGGATTGGGAAGCTTCTTTCTCTGCCCTCTGGGCTCTTATCTGCCTCCGGCCTTGCTGGTGGAACCTCGCCTCTTCTGCCTTCCCCTTGCCCATTCTGTTTCTGCACCGCCGTGGGTGTGGCTTGCATAATCCACTCCTATACCACCCTCTGTGCCTCCAGTGCCACTGGCTCCTGGTCCTCCTACCCTCGCTTTCAAGGAGCGACTAGCACTCCAAGCTCTTGGGCCACACCTTTATGAGATTCAAACTGGAGCACCTCCTTAATCAATGGGGTGTCCAGGGACTCCTCCCTGGACTTCAACCACCCACTTCAGATTTTCCCACAAGTGCCCCAGGGAAAAGTTGACAGTGAAGAACTGACTTTTAAGTGGACATAGGTGCATCATATTCTGTATTCAAACTAATTTAAGTGTGTTAGTTTAATTAAGATACACATCTTTAGAGTTAGCGGCATTAAATATAAAACTTTAATTCTACCAAGGTTTACTGAAAGCCAAATAAGCGTGTGTTATTTCTGTTGCAATTTTTCAGCAAAAAATATGACTTCATATGAAGGTTAACTTTTTCTGTCTCAAAGGTTTCATGGGTTATTGTTAAAAAACAAGTAGAATGAATAAATAAAAAGGTTCAGAGCTTTCAAAATATTTGGTAACCTAAAACTTTCAACTTTTACTAAGTTAGATGATAAACTGGATTGAATTCACTGGATATATGTCTTCTCCAAATAAGATAAAATACTGAAGCTTTGATTACTGAATGTAGGTTTGTGCTTTTGGCATCTCATTGCACAGAAACTAAGGATTCTTGGGTTTGTTGGTAAACGTGCCCTGTGCTTTGCTGTAAGACTGTACTATGGAAAAGCATGTTTTTAGGAATTTCAAATTGTATTTATAAAGTTCAAATATAGAGAATTCTGGTGTAACAAACAGTTCACAACTGGTTACTGATGTTGGAGACAATGGCATAAAAAATTAAATTTCCTTACTACTACAACCCATTGACAAATTACTCTTGTAACCTCTTCCACTTACTCTCTCTCTCTCTCTCTAAAAACAAACAAAAAAACCCAAAACAAACAAATAAAAAAACCCACTTCCTTTGGAAACTTCCTTTATCTTTACCCCCCAAGATATATGATGATGGCAAACATCCCTCAAGCATATGACCCACTGATACACATCTGAAGGGTCTAAGGACTGAATTTTTACTAAACAGTAATAAATGACATTTTCTTTTTTAAAAATCATTTTATCTTTCTCTGTATGGCTTATTTCACTTAGCATCACACTCTCCAGTTCCATCCATGTTGCTACAAAAGGCCATATTTCATTTTTTCTCATTGCCACGTAGTATTCACTCTTATGTGGATCCTGAGAAACATAACAGAAACCCATGGGGGAGGGGAAGGAAAAAAAAAAAAAAAAAAAAAAAAAAAGGAGGTTAGAGTGGGAGAGAGCCAAAGCATAAGAGACTGTTAAAAACTGAGAACAAACTGAGGGTTGATGGGGGGTGGGAGGGAGGGCAGGGTGGGTGATGGGTATTGAGGAGGGCACCTTTTGGGATGAGCACTGGGTGTTGTATGGAAACCAATTTGACAGTAAATTTCATATATTAAAAAATAAAAAAAAAAATAAATAAAAAAAAAATAAAAATCATTTTAAAGTTTATTTTTTTATTTTGAGAGAGAGAGAGAGAGACCAGGGAACAGAGGAGGGGCAGAGAGGGAGAGAGAGAATCCCAAGAAGGTTCCATGCTGTCAGTGCAGAGCCTGATGCTGGGCTCAAACTCATGAACCAAGAGATCATGACATGAGCTGAAACCAACAGTCGGATGCTTAACTGACTGAGCCACCCAGGAACCTCATTAAATGACGTTTTCCTAACAACAGCTAGCCACCTCAAGGTCCTGGAAACCTTGTTTCCAAAATTTCTTAGAGACTTAAGCTATCCCTAACCCCCTCCCAATGTGAAAGTATATAATCAGTCACTTCTCATGACTCCAATGCAGGTCTGTCCAGGGGACCTGTCCCCGTGTTTTAGTAAAACCGCCTTTTCGCACCTAAGACATCTCAAGAATTCTCTCTTGACCATTTGCTCTAAACCCCAACATTTCCATATCAGTCACTGCTTAGTTTTCACTGGAAACTAAGGTTTCTTAGATCAAAGTTCTGATAAATATAGTTAAGACACTTGGGGATGATGGGAGAAGCAAAACAGTGTGCAGGAAAGGAGGAGGTATATGAGAAAGATAAAAGGAATTAGAATATATTTTGTTGAGGAAAAAAGGAAGTAATTTTCTCCTAAAATAAGACTGGCTAATTAGAGAGAAAAGGCTTAGGACAAAATCTGTATGAAAAAGGAAATTGTACAAGGTTTGTGAAGGGTAATCTTTGCAAAATAATTTTGTGTGTGGTCAGGACAAAAGTTCAAATGAATGGACTTTAAAAGTACACTGGTGTAAGATTGACATTCTGCTATTCTCTTTATTAAAAAGACAAAGTTTTCTTGATTTGTGGGTCTGTTCTTAATAGGAATTATAAAAAAAGGTTTTTTTTCTTTATCTTCCCAGAAAAACAAGGTTTCTATGTTCTGTCTTCCTCATCTTTGATTACTTATGATAGTGAAAACTTCCTCAATATGGGGCACCTGGGTGACTCATTTGGTTGAGCATTCAACTTTTGATTTTGGCTCAGGTCATGTTCTTGGTGTTGTGGGATTGAGCTCTGCATCACGCTCCATGCTCAGCATGGAGATTCGTTCTCTCCCTCTCCCCTACTCACATCGTCTCTCTAAAATAAAAAAAATAAAATAAAATAAAAACAAACAACAACAACAAAACTTTGTCAGTATCAAAGAAGCTACGTTTTTATATATAACTTCCTGTAAAATTCCTTATTGCTCCCTTGGTTAAATGTAAATACTAGTTTTGTAATGATCTATAATCCTACTTAGGTATGAGCTTCAAATTTTTCTGAGGGTTTTGACAAGCTTGATGACATTTGAGTTGTAAATGAAGTCTTTTTGATTAATTAGGCTGGTTTAATTGGTATGTGAAGTTATTTGGGAAGCACTGTCAAATGAATAATAAGCCTTAGATTGTATTGTTTGGATAATGCTGTAACTGTTCCAGGAATTATATGTAATTTCTAAAGTTTTGATATGTTTTGGTATAAGGCTATCACTTGGTATTCTGATTAGTCAAGTGTTATAGAAATAACTGGATTTCCTTGTCAGCTCTATTGTAACAAATTCTCTCCTTAACCATGTTCATTTTTGAGTCTTTTGTCATTTATAGTTATTGTTCTTATTCTCTTGCAAAATGTGTTTCATCTTCAGGAAGATTCGTTAAAATGACTTTTGACAAATACAGGTTTTTTGTTTTGTTTTGTTTTTGAGAGAGAGAGGGAGAGAGAGAGGCAGAGCACAAGTGGGTGAAGAGCAGAAGGAGAGAGAATCTTAAACAGTCTCCATGCCCAGTGTGGAGCCTAGTGAGGAGCTTGATCTTATGAACATGAGATCATGACCTGAGCCAAAACACAGTCGGATGCTTAACCAACTGGCCAACCAGGTGCCCCCAATTGCAGGGTTTTGATATATTTAAAATCGCAAAACTGAAATGGGTAAGAATTTCCAGAATTAATGGAAAAAGTTGCATTCAAACCGAACAAGAATTAGTAACATGGGACTAAATTAATTGAGAAACATGATTATAGTTTTGTGACTCCTGTTTGAAATATTGTTGGTTCTCTAATGTTTGTTCTTCCAGACTGTTTACTTTCTCTTAAGATATCCATGATATATGAAAACATGATAAAATATTCCTTTGTGAACAAACTGAAGTGTTTAACTTTTCTCCCTACCTGAACCCTCTGAAACTCAGAAACTGTCAGTGAATATTTTTCTCCTGTGGCAATTATAATCATTTGCATAAGTTTAATGAGAATCTGTTCTCCATGTAACAGGATACCAGTGGAAACATCAGTTATATTACCAAAGCTTTGACTGGAATGTCATGTTTGACAGACATGCATAGACTCAGATATGACCATACAGTTTTAAGGAACTACGGCTGACTTCATGAAGCATGGAGCCAATAAATCCCCTTTGGAAATGTTGGCCTGATACCTTGCATACAGAGTTCCCAGAAGCCTTACCACGTGAGTAAAGAATGTCACTTCCTGGCAGGTACAGGAATCTCGGATATTTGGAGGCCCTTGAGAAGAGGAATTTGCCCAAATCTACAGGCACTGCAGGCAAGCCTGATGGCATGGCTTCTGGCCTTAAGAGGTGCTTAAAAGTTCATTCTAGAGATTCCTTATAAAAAGTTCCAACAAGGCAGATTTCAAAAGATCTATGATGCTCAGTCATTATTCTTGGTGAGTGTATATAAATAATCATGCCATGTTTATTAAAACTGGCTTGTTTTACAAACAAATTAGTCTTGATTTGGCTATCTTTGATAAAAATGATTGTGATTATAGAGAGAAAATGTGTTTTCATAACACATATTTGTAGATGTTAGATTTTAATACTATTTACTGTAAAGTACACTAAAATCTGAATTCTTCTGGGTTTCTCAAATATCTGGCTATGGCTCTCCAAATTAAAGTTTCCAATATTCTCTCAATGTAATAATTTAAAGTCATTAAAAACCAAAATTGCCCTTTTTCCTGAAGCCCTGAAAATTGATGCTGGACAACGTGAGGTGGGCTTCAGAGAAAGTGTCACAAAACTTGTGTATGGAGAATCTTTGTGCTTGTTGCTGTATGGGTCATTCAAAAGGATCACCAGAAACATTTGAATTATAAACCAAAAGTCATCTGATTCCTGCTGCCTGTTCCCACTCCATCCGAGGATGCTTCAATTCTGAAATCTAAAAATCTTCTCATTGGCAGCACTGGAGACTAAGACACTAAGTTTGTAATTTTCTACAACCATTAACTGAAAATTTTCTTTTGTTTCCATAGAAGTTCCTCTTATTGATTACTGAATTGCTTGCTGAATAAAACAGTCTATATGATGGCTAGCACCACCTGCTACACAATTAAGGCCTTAAGTGACTCTCAAAATAGCATTACATTATGAAACATTGAAATAACTCAAATGCATAAAGCAAAATTGAATGGTCTGAGATGTCTTAACAGCAACAGGAGGAACATGCTTCATTAATAAAACAGAATGTTCTGTATGTTGCAGATTATCACAAAAATATAACAGGATTGCAAAAAGATATGGATTGGTGCTTTAAATGACCTCGCTCTGTAAACTCCTGGACTGGAAGAGGATTTTGGACAAGTATCAGGTCTTTTTATTGGGCTTCTTTTTCTCATATTAATCTTATTTTGTTGTGTTTTCTGATGTTTCTCTGCCTGGTGCCGAGACTCCTTCACTGCCACAACTTCCAGCTGACAGATGATCCTTTCTTCTCAAGGAAATTCATATATATTGTCTACCTTGTACTGGGCTGCCTCTGCCTTTGGTTACTCCAGTATATAAATTCCCCAACTGACCAATGTCACCCATAGGTAGAGACATCCCTATGCTCATATTCAGCAGGAAGTAGATATAGAAGAGAAGACTTTCCACCCTCAGCAATCTTAAATATTTAAAGGTCAGGGGGAAAATGATGAGGAGAACAAAGGCAAGAGAAATGTAGATAAAATTAAATTTCCTTATAACTTGCAGCTCATTGATAAGTCCCTGAGATACGCAGCATGTGACATCCCTCAAGGAACTCACAACTGTCTTAATATTGATGCTTTACTAGAGACTAAAAGCAACCTCAGCTTGACAATAGCCAGGCCTCCAGGATCCTGTAAATTTTCTCTAACATAAGGAAATCGCTTTGGAGACTTCTGTTATCTCTAACCAACTCCCCATCCCCAACTTAAAAATATATTATTAGTCATGTTTCACAATCACAGAGTGGCTCTTTCTGCCCACAGGTCCTGTTCCTGGGCTATAATATAAAACACCTTTTTTCACTGTAAAATGTCTTAAGAATTCTTTATTGACCCTTGTGCCCAATGACCCCACATCAGTTATACTATTTACTTATTGTTTGTATGGTCACTCTTTGGTTTTCACAGTGAAATGGAATCTCCATCATACAGACTTTTTCTTACTTAACACCCTAACACTAATCCCTAGCACAACACAGGGATGTTCTCATTGGGACACATAAACCAACAACAACAAAATGTGATCACTTTCTATTCTCAAGAGAACAGGCAGGACAAAATATTCACTTATTCTTTGGCCAGCCCTGTACAAGAAAGCCAAAGGATACTGGATGGCTGTTGAAATGGGAGAGAGGGCTACAGAGAAGGCACATGGGAGAAAACCAAACACAGACAGCTTTACTGACCCTGAAATAAAAAACTCAATTTTTATTTCCTTTTGAACTGATGTGTTTACATTAGGGCACATGCTGGGCCTAGCCTAGGATCCCAAACATCCTGCTAAGGGGTTTGGAGATTTTTTTCCCCTCTTAATTCATTCCACTATGGATGCTTATTATCAAATGTTAACTTTCTAGGCTGCTGATAAAGCTACACTTCAAATCTGAACAATGGAGGTAAGTCTGTCTTAGCCCTCATTTGAAACAGTCAAATCTTTTCTCTTCTTCTCAATATAGTACATTTCCTGAGGGCTACATTCCAGTTAAATAAAGACTAACTCCCAAGCTCTTTCTACTACCTATTTTCAACCTTTGCAGCCCTGTGCTGCCCTCAAATTCTGGGATTACCTCAAGCAGCTGCACAACCCACAGGGTGGGAAGACTCTTGCTCTCTTGCAGGCTAAACTTGAGAACAAAGTTTTGATTTCTTTGACAACCTGGATTTATTTTTAGAGATATTAGAATGACTCACCTCTCCTGACATTTGTTTCTATAAAAACTAACTTTAAAATGTCACACTTCCAACTCTGTACAAAGAGCAAGAGAAAAGCTGCAAAAGCAATTGAACCTGAAGAGGACTCCACTTGAGACTTGCTTTCATCCTGCCTTATCTGCCCTCCCTCCCCTTCTCTTTTGAGACTGATGTGCCTCTCCTGACCACCCCCACAGAGCCATATCCTGCAGGTGTGTGTTTGTGTGAGTGACCAAACAATGGACCTCTAGGACCAGGAAGGCACTAACACAAGCCAAAATAAAAGTGAGCCCTTGTTTGCATCACTGCCTCTGCACATGAATTGCTGACTCCAATATTATTAACAGAGTATACAGATGGCTCACAGAAATATTAAAAATAATTGAAGGACGTACAACACAGAACATTGTTCCTGATACAATATTCAGTACCTTGCACCTCCCTTTTGTTTTATTTAAATTTCTCAAGGGAAGTCGACAGACTTGAAGCAAAGAGGATAACAAAGAGTATGAGGCAACTGATAAGTATGTCATGAAAGATTTCCATATGAAGTGGAAAAAGAAAAAGGCTCCAAAGTGAATAGATAAAGGGTAGGGAGAAATGGACAAAAATGCAATCATATTTCCCAATGCAAAGCTTACTGTGGAGCTGGAATTATAAAGATTTTCTTTGCTCTGGCAAAAATTTCTAATTTCCATGTGTTACTTTGAAAATGAAAAAAAGTGTATCAAATTTGAAAAAAATGCAGTTTTTACAATATTCTCTAAATGAATATGTGTGTGTGTATATTTAAAATGTATTTACTTGTAATATTTGTGAATTCCTGGATCGGTTACACTAAAGGACTCAAGTTGGCCATAATCAAAAAGTAGAAACAGAAATCTACTCCGGCTTAGGGTACCAAAAAGATATTATAGGAGCCAGTTGAGAGAGCAAGAGAATGTATTGTGGCTGCCAGACAGATGCAATACAAGTCTGAAACTGCTGAGAAAGGTCTTCTCATATGTCCAAATTAAGTAGTGAATAAGAGGAATAACTCAACCTGGGAACAGTGACCCTACTAAGCAGCAAATAGATTTGAAATATTTGCCAAGCACTTATGCACTAAATGTCCGTATCTAAATTATATGAGGAAAACACAAGATTTAACACAGTGTACCAGTTTTTAAGGCATGCACAATCTAGAAATTTTACAGATAGCCACTCTTCAAGGCTTGAAAGATGTGAGGCCACTGTACATGCAAAAGAATCTTATGTAAGGGGAAACCAGGGGGAATTTTAGAAAACCCAAGATGACAAGGAGACTATTACTGAATCCTAAGGACAAGTAAGAGAAGAAGGAGTAGTATTAGAAATGGGAAAATCAGTCTAGTTGGTTAAAGATGGATAGCATTACATTTTGAAATAAGCTGAATTTCAATGTATTTAATGTTTCCAAAGCTATTCATAAATTCCGAATATTATATGACGAATGAATGAATAAGCAAATGAGAAAAACAGTAAGTATATTGTGAAGTGTACTGTGTACATTTAAAGATGGTGGTGAGGGTTGAAAACTTGTGTGCAACCTGCCTCTCTGACAATTTACTTATTCCCAGCAGGGTCATGCCATGAGTATTAAAGACTAAGATTGTACCTTACACTTAGGATGAGGAATTTCTCAAGTCCCTGTTTTCCAGCATCTGATTCAAAGGTCTTTCTTCAGATCTCCTTTGCTCTTCATCTTAATCCCCCCCGCCACCCGTTCCTGTTCTTTGTCTATGCCTGTTTGATTTGTTGACTCATTTTTAGGTTCTGTCTAGCCTAAAATGCTTTAGACACTGTCTTCACTCTCCCATCACCTGTCATGGTGCTGTCATCACCTGTCATTGAGTAGGGGCAATGCCACCACTGTTCTTGTATCCAGAATTCCAGGACCCAGCCCTGACAAACTTATCTGGAAAAAAGTTTCCTGAATTGGCTAGGAGTCCACTCTACTGAGGTTATATTGAGTCAGTTAGGATAGAAGGCTGGATTACAGTTATGGTAACTCCATTAATTAATTCTGGATTCTAGAATTCAGCTGTGAACAAGACAGATATAGACTCTGCTCTCATGGAACTTACATTCCAATGAAGGAGAAAATGATAGTAAGTTTGGAGAGGCATGAAAGAAATCATTAAAGGGTGGTAAGGTTCAGCAATGCTATGATCCCACTTCTGTGTTAAGAGATTACTTGCTTCTGTGCACAGGAGATGTGTTGAGGGGGCCAGGAGTAGACCGTAGATGGTCAGTTAAGTTACATGAAAGTAGACTAAAGTAGAAAACACAGTAGTTGGGACAGAGAGTGGAGATGGGCAGATATGAGTGTACTAAATATGTATTTTGAAAAGTAAATTTGACAGGACTTGTTATTGCAATGGAATTGGGTGACAGGAAGCAAGAGCAAGGACTCCTGGGAAATTAGTGGAGTCTCAGGGCTCTACTGGCTTGTTATTTGACTCACAGTAGCAAGGGAAGACTGACTTAAATGTTCATATTACAACCAGTCAGTTTCCACTCAGCAAATTTTTCAGTGTAAATCATTGCCCTAATAGAAGTAAGCCAAACTCACATCTCTGTCGTTTGGCAGTTAGACTAGAAGCTGGTCCAAAACTGTGAACATACAATGCCCAGATTCAAGACCATCTGTTGGGTGGGATACAGCTCATTCAGAAGCAGATCATCTAGATTTAGTAGTGGCCAGATGCTAAACAAAGATGAGACAATTATAAACCAAAGAAAGCAGTTGGTGTTTCCCTGAAAGAGGTGAGTTTTGAAGAAAGGTCATAGCAATTCCTATTCTTTGAATTGTGTCCTCTAGTGGCTTAAAAAAAAAAAAAGTAAACGATTGTAGGAAGCTCTTTGAAATAGCAGGGTGAATGACATCTGTCTTGGTCTATGAAAGTATTTGGTCACCTGGTTGACTTTTTACTTAAAAGGCAATTATCTCCAGGTCATTATTTCTGCTGAAAGATCATGACCAAATTTACAGATGTCAGTAGGTGGACCTCCATATTGGATTTCCATCCTCTGGGCTGTAAAAGGGCTACAGAAAAATTACCTTGTGTACCCAGGGGATGCTGCATTTTGTCATGAAGTCCCCAAATATTAAATAGCTAAGGGAAGTTCTCTTCAGCTCACTTAGTCCATGCTGTCAAAGCTATACATGATTTTTTTACTTGTCTCCCCAGAAGTTCCAAAGAATACAGAGGAGATAGGAGAAAATTTACTCTCCTCCAATTCAAGGGTCCCACTATACAAGTGGTCTACTTTTTAAAAAAAACATTTTGACAGAATTCAAGAAAGAAAATCAGGCAGAAAGACAGTGGTGCAAGTATTGTGGTGATCATAGGTGAGAGAGATTACTTTGTGTTTTTTTAAATGATATTTTATTGATTTTGAGAGAGGGGGGGGGGGAGAGAAAGAGAAGTAGAGAGAGAGAGAGAGAGAGAGAGAGAGAAAGAGAATCCCAAGCAGGCTCTGTACTCAGTGCAGAGCCCAACATGGGACTCCTTCCTGTGACTGTGAGATAATGATCTGAGCTGAAATCAAGAGTTAGACACTTAACTGACTGAGCCACTCAGATGCCCCAGAGACCACTTTGAAGGATTAGAGGGTGATAAAATACTTCCATTACCAGAGTGTCTTCTATGCATTCGGTTATGTTAGATACTTTAGACCTATTTTTCTACTTAAATTTCACAGTGACTCTTTAAAATAATTGTTGTTCCTATTTTATAAAAGAGGAATCTAAGACTCAATCAATCTATGGATCCAAGGATCGAAAGAAGATATTCCAGTTGAGTCAAATGAATGAGAAATATATGTATGAAAATGGCAATAAATACTAGGGTCAGACACTGACTGTTCTTTTGGACCCCCAGGCAATCCTAAGACACTGTCTGCGAGAAAGCTAACTTCATGGAATTTCACGCCTCTCTGAACAAACTATGCCACTGAGGTCTCTGTCACTCAAATGGTTGAGGTAATATGAACAAAACAATTTGCATTATTTTATTCTCTCCACCCATTTGCCTCATGTGTAGCAATCTGATAAATATAATTCTCCTCTCTCTCCAGTATACAAAAGTTCAACCTTGTCACTATAGCATTATCGTGTCTTACTAGATTAAGACTTCTCCGTTCTGGATTTATTCAAATAAAAGCCCTTATTAATATATAAATATTACCTTAAAAAGTCAAACAAAGTAAAGATACAATAGGTAGTTTAAATCAGTATGACTAAATTAGTTTTGACAAAGGAAAGAACAAGAACACAAAGCAGTGAATAGTGTGTGTTGTGGAGTCAGGGTTGGGGTGTGTGGAAGAGCGGTTTGTTTAGAATTTAGTATAAAGGGAAGGCAGGAGTGGAGGAGGGAGGAAGGGAGAGAATGAGGGAGAGAGGAGATGGCTTAGGAGGATGGAGGAGATAAGAAAGAGAGGAGGGCAGGAGGCAAGGCAACAGTAATATCGTTGAGTGTAAGATGCATCTGCCTCAGAAATTTTATGTAAATGGCTCAATGTACAAGTACAAGGACACCTGACTCTTTAACCCATTTGTGTTTAGACTCCTCTCTTCTGAAGGACTGATGTTACATGATCAGGGTGCTTTTTTATAAAGGGTGAATTACTTTTAAAATAATTATCTCTGAAAATATACTACACGGAGACTAATCATGGGACTCTCAGTTAAATATATCTTTTCTCCTTTGAAACTTCATTAGTCATTCTTGAGAAGGGATGCTGCTGTTTTAAGTTTGCATACCAAGAGAAGAGGAAGAGAAAGAAAGAAGAATCATTAAGCTGCCCAGATTTAACTTGGGCTGGGTGATCCAATTTCCAGGGCTGATGAATGTAACCTTTTCCTCCAATGATCTAAAACACAGGAAGGTAGCAGTCATTGTAGAGATTATCCTGGTGTAGGTAGCTTTACCTGTCTTTTGGTTTTTGTATTTTGCTAGAGAAAATGTGTTATTTCTTGAGATTGCTGAAGCCTTAGAGACCCACCTGTGCTGTCATGGTTTTCCAGGCTCACTGAAATGTGACTTACTGTTCTTCTCTGTTCAAGCAGGACCAACAAGTTCCTTCAACAAATATTTATGGGCTGTCACCAAATGCCAAGAAGAAGGCTCAGCCCTAAGACTGAAATAATCCATAAGGCATAGTTTCTGTCTTTGAGGAGCTCACTTAATTACGCCCAATATTTAAGATTTTTCTTCATGCCTAATAATTCTGAATGTTTTGTTGCTAATTTATATTTTAATGTTGCAGTGGCAGCCTAAGTAAACTTATTATTTTCACTTGGATTCTTTGTTTTTTGTTGACCTATGGCCAGTGGGTCAATGGTGGTACCATAGCCACTTTGTGCATGGACTGAGCAGTAATACCTGAACTCTTGACTATTAAATACAACTGTGAGTCTCCACTGAGCAGGAGCAGGAAAGTGGTTATTTCTGTCTGTCACACTGTATCAATCAAGATACAAGTACAGTATAACTATGCTTGCATGATAAAAGATTGAAATGAAGAGACTGCTTTATAACTTATTTGATTTTTAAATCTAATACTTTAAGAAGCTAATTTATGATGAAGTTTATAATAATAAAACAAATAAGTGATAAAAGGAAAAATTAAATGACACAATGAGAAATATATGATATATATACATTTATAGTGGAAGACTTTAGTACATGTCTCTCAGTAACTAATAAGACAAGAGAAAAAAAAGTCACCAAAACTACAGAAAAATAGAACACTATATTTACAAAATTGACCTAATTTACTATGTACAACACTGCATATAAATCTCTAGAACACCCATTCTTTTTAACTGCACATTAACTACATTGACAATATAAAAGGTGGTAAGTGAGTCTTGACAGATTTAGAAAAATTCAAAACATACCAGATATGTTATCCGACCACTTTAGAAGGGAATGATGTTAGAAGTAATTTAAAAACCTAAGAAATTCCATCATATTTGGAAATTTTAAAATATACTTTTAAATAACTCATGGTTGAATGAAGAAATTACAAATGACAATTAAAAAAATCTTTGGAACTGAATCATAATGAAAACAACACATCTGAAAACATGTGATATATAACTAAATGCATACTGAGAAAGATATTTATAGATGTTAATGTATATATTATAAGTGACAATCAGTTATTTAAGCATCCATTTCAAGAATTTGGGAAAAGAACAGAAAATTAACTCAAAGAAAATTAAAGGAAAAATAATAAAGATAAGAAATACAGGAATTAAAAATAATACTGTAAGGATAAAGTAAAAAACTTTCTGGCTATACATGGGGGGGATGAACAAAATCCTAGAAAATCACAAATTACCAAATGTGTCCCCAAGAATAACAGATTACTCCTATATCTATGAAATGAATTGTATTCATCATTCAAAACCTTCCCCAAAAGAAAACTCCATGCTCAGATGCTTTCATATAAATGTTTGATGAATGTTTAACTAACAGTTAAAGACATGACAACACAGTGTTACAAAAATTTTCTAGAAAGTAAGACTGGAACACTTACCAAGATGTATGTGATCTATGTGATCTTGATATCAAAACCTAGAAAAAAAGAAGAAAATACATGAGACTATGATTTTTTTCAAAATTCCAGTGTGTGTGTGTGTGTGTGTGTGTGTGTGTGTGTGTGTGTGTGTGTGAGTGAACTGGCAAGCTATTTCTATAATGTATATGTAAACCAAAGTCATATGCTATTTCTCTAAAGGTAAATAATAAACCAATGATTTAGAATAGAGATTCTAAAAATAGATCCACACATATATAGACATTTGGATTATAAAAATTAGGATTATAAGTAAAGATTGTTCAGAATATAGTGTTGGAACAATTAGGTATCTGTGAGAGAAGTGGAAATCTGAATTCTAGCTCATGATGAAACAAAAATTCCATGTGAAATTACATCTAAACATGAAGGGTAAAGTATAAAATACAGTTTTTATATTTTTAATTTTTAATCTTGACAAAAGCATTAATTTGACTATCTTAAATATTTCATTAGTAAAGATTCCATTAAAAGAGACAAAAGGCAAATCCACAAATGAGAATATACTCTCAATAATTACATCTGATAAAGGGCTCATTTCTAAAATGTATCAAGTACTTCCACAAATCAATAGAAAAAGTGAAATCATTTGAAAAATTGGCAAAAAAACCCCACAAAAAAAACCTTGAAGAGGAACTTCAAAAATGAGGACATCTAAATGACCACTGAGCACTGAAAAGACATACTTCTTCCTTGATAATCAAAGAAATGAAGATTACAACCACAATGACAATCCACTATGCATCCACCAATATGACTAAAACTAAAAAGTCTGGCGGTGCCAAGTGCATATGAAATATAAAGTAAGTCAACTCTCATACATTGCTGAACAGGGATATAAATTACTATAGCACTTTGTAAAAGTCTTTAGCAGTATTTACTAAAGTTGAAACATACACATATTCTTTGATCCATATATTTTAGTCCTAACTCTATCCAACAAAAATACATATGAATGAACAGTTGTAGTAGCACCAAACAGGATATACTTCAAATGCTTATCAAATGTAATTGGGAGAAAATGTTGTATATTACAGGGTATGGTGTACAGCAATGAAAATGAATAAATTCTAGTTTAATGTAACAATATGGGTAAGTATTATTAGCATAATAATGAACAAAAGATGCCAGACATGGAGGAAGAGAGGCAGGAAGATGGTGGAGTAGGAGGATCCTAAGCTCCACTTACTCCATGGACACTGAGATAACACCTGCATCTGTGCAAGTAACTCTGAAAACAACATTAAGACTCACAAAATAGACCTTCTACAGTTAATCCTAAAGAGGAGGCCACATCATTAAGGCTGGGAGAGGCAGAGATGGGCTGGGAACCAAATCCCTGGTGGGACCAGCCCAGGTAACAAGGACACTACAAGCAAGGAGAAGCAAAAGACTCAGACCTCACACCAGACACCTCTGCCACAGGAGACCTACACTGAGAAAATGAATCCTTATTAACATCTGGCTGTGAAAAACAGCAGGACTGAACTTCAGAAGCTTTGAAAATTAGCAGAGCTTGGGGTGCCTGGGTGGCTCAGTTAGCTTAGCATCTGATTCTTGATTTTAGCTCAGGTCAAGATCCCAGTGTCATGGGATTGAGCCCCATGTCAGGCTCCTCACTGAGCATGGAGCCTGTTTAAGATTCCCTCTCTCTCTCCCTCTGCACCTCACCCCAAATCATTCTCTCTCTCTCTCATAAATTAAATAAATAAATAAATAAATAAATAAATAAATAAATAAAATTAGCAGAGCTAAATTGTGGGAGAGCTGGAGGGTGAATGGAAATTGCATTATATATCCTTAAAGGGTCAACATAATAAATACCTCAAAGCCCAAGACATAGCCAGAAGCAGCAGTTTGTAAAGTGTCTGGGATAAAGTGAAGATTTACTGACTAATCTCTGAATGTGTGCTGCAGAACAAGGACCTTCCGGAAATTTCTCTAGAGACAATAGTGTTGTGGGTGCCATTTCTCTCCCCTCCCCAGCCTAGATAACCAGACGCTTGCAAGGAGCAGTTCTGCCCTGCCACAGTGCTCCCTCACTGCAGACCTGCCCAACATGCTTGCATTGGCAGGCATCCCTCAAAAGGGCTCCTGCCCCACCACACCCTGCAGGTAGCCCTAGCAGGGACAAGCACAATTCCAAAGTGACTCCTGCCCTGGGGAGGGAGAGTTAACTTCACACACCAGTGCACCCATAGTTCCAGCAGCCTGGCCTCTTAGCTGGTGGCACAGGGAGCAACCACTGCCCTTAGTGCCCAGCATCTGTGGCAGAGACTAATTGTGGACAGCTACTCTGACTACTGGCCCCACTCACCAAGGAGAGTGGCCCCTCCAATGAGAGTGGCCCCTCTCATTTGGCCATGCATGAAACAAGCCCTACTCTTTGGTGTTCCAGCAACTGTGGCAGACAGGCTAATTATACAAGCTAGGCTGACTGCTGGTTATATCTACCAACTAGAGTCTCACTTTGTGATCTCATAGAAATCTTGCAATAAAACTTGTCTAATGTACCCATAGCAGGCAAAGCAGATCATTGCAGCAGGCTGGGCTGAAGGCATTTATGCCTCAGCCACAACAGTAGGGTGCATGCAGCCCACACAGTGGGCACTCCCTGAGCACCTCATTCTGGTGACCAAGGTAGATTGCACTACAGGGCACTGTGGGACCTCTTTTACACAAGACCACTAATCTCAAGAACAGGAGGCACATCTGATCTACCTAATACACAGAAACACACAGAGGGAATTAGATAAAACTGTAAGACAAAGGAATATGTCACACATCAAAGAACAAGACAAAATCATAGTAAAAAAACTAAATGACATGAGGAAAACCAAAATATCCTGATTAAGAATTTAAAGTAATTATTATTAAGATCTCACTGGGTGTGACAAAAGAGTGGATAAACTCAATGAGAACTTCAACAAAGAGATAAAAAATACAGAAAAGATCCAGTCAGAAGTGAAGAATTTAATAAATAAAAAAGATACTAGAGGGAATCAATAGCAGATTAGAGGATAGAGAAGAACAGATCAGCAATCTGGAAGACAGGGTAATGGAAAGTAAGTTGAACAGCAAAAAGAAAAAAGAATAATGAAAAATGAGGGTAGGTTAAGGGAACTCAGCAACATTACCAAACACAGTAACATTTGCATTATACACATCCTAGAAGAAGAGAAAGAGAAGGGGGCAGAAAATTTATCTGAGGAGGTAATAGTTGAAAAACTCCCTAATCTGGGTAAAAATAACACAGACATTTATACCAAGGAGGCACAGAGAGCCCCTAAGAAGTAGAACCTAGTGTTCACACTGAAACACATTATAATTAAAATGGCAAAAAGTAATGATGAAGCAATGATTTTAACAGCAACAAGAGAAAAAGTTACATATAAGTGAAACCCCATGAGTCTATCAGCTGATTTTTCAACAGAAATTTGCATGCCACAAGAATGCAGTATGATATGTTCAAAGTGCTGAAAGGAAAAACCTAAAACCAAGAATGATCTACCTGGCAAATTTGTCATTTAGATGAGAAAGAGAGATGAAGAATTTCCCAGGCATAAAATTTAAAGGGGCTCATCACCACTAAACCAGTCATACAAGAAATGTTAAAGGGAATTCCTTAAGGGGAAAGAAAAGGTAAGAAATTATGAAAACTATGAAGAAAATTGCAAATGGTAAAAAAATTTCACAGGTAAAAAATATATATATATTAAAGGTAGATTAATCAATTATAAAGTCAATAAGGAGGTTAAAACCAAAAGTAGTAAACTCCGTTTTATCTACAAAAATTAGTTAAGGGATACACAAAATAAAAAGATGTAATATATGCAATCATATGTGTAAAATGTGATTTAGTGCTTTTGGAATGTATTCAAACTTAAGCAGCCATCAGCTTAATATAGACTCCTATAAACATAAATGCTATATAGAAACTCCATGATAATCTCAAATCAAAAACCTATAGAAGTTATACTAAGTATAAGTTATACAAGTTATACAAGTATACAAGTAATACTTTTCTTTCTGTAAAGAAAGCTATCAAAACACAAGGGAATAGAACAAAAGAAGGAGAAAGGAACAGGGATGAACTAAAACTAAAAACCAAAAACAACCAGAAAGAAATTAACAAGGTGGCACTAAGTACATGCCTATGAAGGATTACTTTCAATGTAATGGACTAACTGCTCCAAGAAAAGACATTGGGTGACTGCATGAATGAAACAAAACAAAAACAAGACCCATCTATATGCTGCCTATAAAAGACTCACTTCAGACCTAAAGACACATATAGACAGTGAAAGTTCAGAAAAACATATAGCCTATAAAAGACTCACTTCAGACCTAAAGACACATATAGACAGTGAAAGTTCAGAAAAACATATAGCATGAAAATCAGGGAAAGAAGATTTGGGGTGGTAACACTTATATCAGATAAGACAGAGTTTAAAACAAAGTCTTTATTAAGAGTCAATGAAGGGCACTACATAATGATAAAGAAATCCATCCAACAAGAGGATATAACGATTATAAATAACTGTGCAACCAACATTGAAGGACCTAAATACATAAAACAAATATTAACAGACATAAAGGGAGAAATTGACTGTAACACAGTAATAGTAGAGGACTTTAAACACATTACTTAACATCTATGGATAGATCATCCAGACAGAAAATTAATAAATGGCTTTGAGCAACACCTTAGACTAGATGGACCTAAGAGTTACATACAGAACATTCCATCCCCAACCAACAGAATGCACATTCTTTTTAAATGCACATGAAACATTCTCCAGGATAAATCACATGTTGGTCCACAAAACAAGTCTCAATAAATTTAAGAATATTGAAATCACATCGAGCATTTTTCCAACCATACAAGATGCAGTTAGAAAACAACCACAAGAAAAAAAATCTGGAAAACACAAAAATATGGAGGACAGGCTTCTAGGCTGACATGGTGGAGAAGTAGGGGGAAGCCATACTTCCCATGTCTCTCAAACAAAGAAGCCACAAGACTTTGAACACCAGAGCCTGGGAGGGAAAGAGACTAAAACTACTAGGAAGAAAATGGGAAAGCTGGAAAAAAATAGGTGGGTAACTGTGAACTGGGGGAGAAAAAAAGGCAATGTGGGAATGGAGAGGAGGGACCCTCCATGTGCCATGTGCTGTGGCACAGCGAGTACGACTCAAACTGAGTCCACCGGGTCTGGCACTATGGAAAAGAGACTAGGGGATCACTATTCCCTCCCCACCCCCCACCACACCACCACCAAGGCGGGGCCTCAGGGATCACTCCCAGATGAGTGGAAGTGGGCCAAACCACTCCCAAACCAGATTACCCCAAACCACACCCCCTTGAACTGGGTAACTAGGTATACACCAGAGCTGCACAGACCCTGTGGACAGCTACCTCCTACAAGCGATGCCTCATTGCCTGGATTAACTCTAGGTCAATTCTGGATATATAGATATATTCTCCCCGCACACCCCCATTTCTCCTCCTTATCTCTTCCTTTCCTTGGCTCGTCACTTTGGTTATTGGTCTGACTAAATGGACATATTTAATCCATTGTCTTGATACATATTCTACACCTCCTTCTTTACACTCCTTTCTCTCTCTGGAATAATCAAGCTATATAGTTTCTCTGTCTGGGTAACATTATCTTTGTTTCATTTTCCCTGCCTCCTTCTTTATTTTCCTTTATCTCTCTCTGGATTAAACCTTTTAGTCTCTCTGACTAATCAATGTTTATTTTTTCTTCCCCACCACCCTCTGCTCCTGTCATTTCTCTCTTTGTATGTGCTTTTCCATCAGGACCGCCTCTACCCTCTTCTTTACTTGTAGTTGGTGTTTTTTGCTTTTTTGTTTTTAGTCTTCAGTTTTTTGTTTTTGTGTATTTGTTTGTGTGTTTGCGTATTTTTGTCTGGTTTGTCTATCTGTTTTCCTTTACAGGGCTATGCCAAGGAACAAATCAAAGCACACCTGGTAGAGAATCCAAAATATTACTATGAGTAGGGTAATAAATAAAATAACCAAAGTCACAACAGAGAACAAGTAACAATCCCCCAAAAAATACCTGTGGAAGTACAGGCCCTGGACAGTGTATGACCCTCCTTTAATATAGCAGTGCTTGCAGGTACAGAGCACACAACAAGCTTTTAAATTGCATAAAGGACAGAAAACTAGCCAAAATGACAAAACAGAAGAATTCTCCTCAAAAGATTCTCCAGGAAGGGGCGACAGCTAACGAATTGATCAAAACTGATTTAAGCAATATAATGGGACAAGAATTTAGAATAATAGTTATAATATTAATCGCTGGGCTTGAAAAAGCATAGAGGACAGCAGAGAATCTATTGCTACAGAGATCAAGGGACTAAAAAATAGTCATGATGAATTAAAAAATTCTATAAATGAGGTGCAAAATAAAATGGAGGCAGCCACAGCATGGATTGAAGAGGCAGAGGGGACAATAGGTGAATTAGAAGATAAAATTATGGAAAAAGAGGAAGCTGAGAAAAAGTAAAAAATCTAGGAGTCCAAGGGGAGAATTAGAGAACTAAGTGATGCAATCAAACGGAATAATATCTGTATCATAGGAATTCCAGATGATGAAGAAGAAGAGACAGAAAGGGGTGGAAGGTTTATTTGAACAAATCATAGCTGAGAACTTTTCTGATCTGGGGAAGGAAACAGGCATTGAAATCCAAGAGACACAGAGAACTCCCTTCAGATGTAACTTGAATCCATCTTCTGCATGACATATACTGAAACTGGCAAAATACAAAGATAAAGAGAGAATTCTGAAAGCAGCTAGGGATAAATGGGCCTTAAGATACAAAGGTAGACACATAAGGGCATACTGTAGCAGACCTATCTACTGAAACTTGGCAGGCCAGAAAGGAATGGCAAGAAATCTTCAATGTGATGAACAGAAAAAATATGCAGCTGAGAATCCTTTACCCAGCAACTCTGTCATTCAGAATAGAAGGAGAGATAAAGTTTTTCCCAAACAAACAAAAACTGAAGGAATTCGTCACCACTAAACCAGCCCTAGATCCTAAGGGGGATCCTGTGAGACAAAGTACCAGAGACATCACTACAAGCATGAAACCAACACACATCACAATGACTCTAAACCCATATCTTTCTATAATAACACTGAATGTAAATGGACTAAATGCTCCAACCAAAAGACATAGGGTATCAGAACGGATAAAAAAACAAGACCATCTATTTTCTGTCTACAAGAGACTCATTTTAGACCTGAGGACATCTTCAGATTGAAAGTGAGGGGATAGAGAGCTATCTATCATGCTACTGGAAATCAAGAGAAAGCTGGAGTAGCATACTTATATCAGACAAACTAGACTTTAAATTAAAGGTTGTAACAAGAGATGAAGAAGGGCATTATATAATAATTACAGGGTCTATCCATCAGGAAGAGTTAACAATTATAAATGTCTATGCACCAAATTTGGCAGCCCCCAAATATATAAAACAATTAATCACAAACAAAAGCAACCTTATTGATAAGAATGTAGTAATTGCAGGGGACTTTAATACCCCACTTACAACAATGGATAGATCATCCAGACACAGGATCAATAAAGAAACAAGGGCCCTGAATGATACATTGGATCAGATGGACTTGACAGATATATTTAGAACTCTGCATCCCAAAGCAACAGAATATACTTTCTTCTCGAGTGCACATGGAACATTCTCCAAGATAGAGCACATACTGGGACACAAAACAGCCCTTCATAAGAATAAAAGAATTGAGATCATCCCATGCATACTTTCAGACCACAGTGCTATGAAGCTTGAAATCAACCACAGGAAAAAGTCTGCAAAACCTCCAAAAGCATGGAGGTTAAAGAACACCCTACTAAAGAATGAATGGGTCAACCAGGCAATTAGAGAAGAAATTTAAAAATATGTGGAAACAACTGAAAATGAAAATACAACAATCCAAACGCTTTGGGATGCAGCAAAGGTAGTCCTGAGAGGAAAATACATTGCAATCCAGGCCTATCTTAAGAAACAAGAAAAATCCCAAATACAAAATCTAACAGCACACCTAAAGGAACTAGAAGCAGAACAGCAAAGACACCCAAACCCAGCAGAAGAAGAAAAATAAAGAGCAGAGCAGAAATACACAATATAGAATCTAAAAGAACTGTAGAGCAGGTCAATGAAACCAAGAGTTGGTTTTTTGAAATAAATAAACGAAATTGATAAACCTCTAGCCAGGCTTCTCAAAAAGAAAAGGGAGATGACCCAAATAGATAAAATCATGAATGAAAATGGAATTATTACAACCAATCCCTCAGAAATACAAACAATTATCAGGGAATAGTATGAAAAACTGTATGCCAACAACTGGACAACCTGGAAGAAATGGAAAAATTCCTAAACAACCACACACTCACAAAACTCAAACAGGAAGAAATAGAATATTTGAACAGACCCATAACCAGCAAAGAAATTGAACCATTTATCAAAAATCTCCCAACAAAGAAGAGTCCAGGATCAGATGGCTTTCCAGGTGAATTCTACCAGACATTTAAAGCAGAGATAATACCTATCCTTGTCAAGCTATTCCAAAAAATAGAAAGAAAAGGAAAATTCCAGACTCATTTTATAAAGCCAGCATTACTGTGAATCCCAAACCAGAGAGAGACCCCTCAAAAAAAGAACTACAGGCCAATATCCCTGATGAATATGGATGCAAAAATTCTCAATAAGATACTAGCAAATCGAATTCAACAGCATATAAAAAGAATTCTTCACCATGATCAAGTGGGATTCATTCCTGGCCTGCAGGGCTGGTTCAACATTTGCAAATCAATCAATGTGATACATCACATTAATAAAAGAAAAGAAAAGAACCATATGATCCTGTCAATCGATGCAGAAAAAGCATTTGACAAAATTCAGCATTCTTTCTTAATAAAAACCCTCGAGAAAGTCGGGATAGAAGGAACATACTTAAACATCATAAAAGCCATTTATCAAAAGCCCACAGCTAATATCATCCTCAATGGGGAAAAACTGAGAGCTTTCACCCTGAGATCAGGAACATGACAAGGATGTCCACTCTCACCGCTGTTGTTTAACATAGTGTTGGAAATGCTAGCATCAGCAATAAGACAACAAAAGGAAACCGAAAGCATCAAAATTGGCAAAGATGAAGTCAAGCTTTCGCTTTTTGTAGATAACATGATACTATACATGGAAAATCTGATAGACTCCACCAAAAGTCTGCTAGAACTGATACATGAATTCAGCAAAGTTGCAGGATACAAAATCAATGTACAGAAATCAGTTGCATTCTTATACACTAACAATGAAGCAACAGAAAGACAAATAAAGAAACTGATCCCATTCACAATTGCACCAAGAAGCATAAAATACCTAGGAATAAACCTAACCAAAGATGTAAAAGATCTGTATGCTGAAAACTACTGAAAATTTATGAAGGAAATTGAAGAAGATACAAATAAATGGAAAAAAATTCTGTGCTCATGGATTGGAAGAATAAATATTGTTAAAATGTCAATACTACCCAAAGCTATCTACACATTCGATGCAATCCCAATCAAAATTGCACCAGCATCCTTCTTGAAGCTAGAACAAACAATACTAAAATTTGTATGGAACCACAAAAGACCCCAAATAGCCAAAGTAATATTGAAAAGGAAGACCAAAGGGGGAGGCAACACAATCTCAGACTTTACCCTCTACTGCAAAGCTGTCATCATCAAGACAGCATGGTATTGGCTCAAAAACAAACACATAAACTGATGGAATAGAATAGAGACTCAAGAATTAGACCCACAAATGTATGGCCAACTAATCTTTGACAAACCAGGATAGAATATCCAATGGAAAAAAGACAGTCTCTTTAATAAATGGTGCTGGGAGAAATGGACAGCAACATGCAGAAGGATGAAACTAGACCACTTTCTTACACTATTCACAAAAACAAACTCAAAATGGATAAAGGACCTGAATGTGAGACAGGAAACCATCAAAGCCTTAGGGGAGAAAGCAGGAAAAAACCTCTCTGACCTCAGCTGCAGCAATCTCTTACTTGACACATCTCCAAAGGCAAGGGAATTAAAAGCAAAAATGAACTATTCGGACCTCATGAAGATAAAAAGCTTCTGCACTGCAAAGGAAACAATCAACAACACTAAAAGGCAACCGACAGAATGGGAAAAGATATTTGCAAATGACATTGGATAAAGGGCTAGTATCCAAAATCTATAAAGAACTCACCAAACTCCACACCCAAAAAACAAATAATCCAGTGAGGAAATGGGCAGAAGACATGAATAGACACTTCTCTAAAGAAGACATCCAGATGGCCAATAGGCACATGAAAAGATATTCAACATCACTCCTCATCAGGGAAATACAAATGAAAACTAAACTCAGATACCACCTCACACCAGTCAGAGTGGCTAAAATGAACAAATCCGGAGAGTGTAGATGCTGGAGAGGATGTGGAGAAATGGGAACCCTCTTGCACTGTTGGTGGGAATGCAAACTGGTGCAGCCGTTCTGGAAAGCAGTGTGGAGGTTTTTCAAAAAATTAAAAATAGATCTACCCTATGACCCAGAAATAGCACTGCTAGGAATTTACCCAAGGGATACAGTTGTGCTGATGCATAGGGGCACTTGTATCCCAATGTTTATAGCAGCACTGTCAACAATATCCAAATTATGCAAAGAGCTTAAATGTCCGTCAACTGAAGAATGGATAAAGAAGATGTGTTTTATGTATACAATGGAATACTACTTGGCAATGAGAAAGAATGAAATCTGGCCATTTGTAGCAACGTGGATAGAAGTGGAGAGTGTTATGCTAAGTAAAATAAGTCAGGCAGAGAAAGACAGATACTATATATTTTACCCATATGTGGATCCTAAGAAACTCAACAGAAGAACAGGGAGGAGGGGGAGGGGGAAAAAGTTATAGGGAAGGAAGGGAGCAAACCATAAAAGACTCTTAAATACTGGGAGCAAACTGAGGCTTGATGGAGAAGTGGGAGGAAGGGGAAAGTGGGTGATGGGCATTAAAGAGGACACATTTGGGATTTGCATTGGGTGTTTTTTGGAAACCAATTTGACAATACATTTCATATAAAAAATATGGAGGACAATCAACATGCTACTAAACAATGAGTAGGTTAACCAAGATATTAGAGAGGGAGTAAAAAAAAATACGTGGAGACAAATGAAAATGAGGTCATAATGGTACAAAATTTGGGATACAGAAAGATAAATTCAAACTGAGTAATTTTTATTCATATAGGCCTTTCTCATAAAACAAGAAAATTTTCAAATAAACCACCACCTAACCTTATACCAAAGAATCAAGAAAGGAAAACCAGAGCCCTAAGCCAATAGAAGGAAGGAAAGAAAAAGGACTAGAGTAGAAATAAAGGAAATAAAGACTATAAAAATAATAGGAAATATAATGATACCAAGAACTAATTCTTTGAAGATAGAAAAAAAATTATCAATCTTTAGCAAGATTCATCAAGAAAATAAGAGATCGTAAGTTAAAATCAGTACTATAAAGGATTTTAAGAGATTATGATAAACTATACGCAAACAAAGTAAACAACCAAGTAGTGGATAAATTCCTAGAAATACACAGTTTTCCAAAACTGAGTCACCAAGTAATAAAAATTTTAACAGACCAATAGTAGTAACAAAATTGAATTGGTAATCCAAAAACTCTTGGCAAACAGAAGACGAGGACCAGATTGCTTCAAAGGGGAATATTACTAACCATTTAACCAAGAATTAATGCCTATTATTTTCAATATATTCCAAAGAGAAGTGGAAGAACAACTTCTAAATTCACTCTACAAGGCCAGCATTACCCTAATATTCAAACCAGACAATGACACTGAAAGCAAAGACCACTGTCTTTGATGAACATAGATGCAAAAATCCTCAACAAAATATTAGCGAACGAAATTTAACAATACATTAAAAAATCATTCACCACAATTAAATAGGATTTATTCTAGAAATGTAAGTGTGGTTCAATTTTGCAAATCAATTATTAAGTGAAATTAAGTAAAGTAAGTAAAATTATTAAGTGAAATATAACGTTAATAAGAGAAAGGATGGGGCGCCTGGTTAAGTGTCTGACTCTTGATTTCAACTGACAATATGGAGCTTTCTTGGGGTTCTCTTTTTCAATCTCTCTCTCTCTTTCTCTCTCTCTCTCTGCCCCTCCCCTACTTGCTCACATGTACATTCTCTCTTTCTCAAAATAAATAAATAAACTTTAAAAAAGTTTCTTTCATAAAAAAATAAGAGAAAGGAAACAAATCACATGATCCTCTCACAAGGCACAGAAAAACTCTTTGACAAAATACAACATACACTTATTATAAAATCTCTCAACAAAGTGAGTTTTCAGGGAACACACCTCAACATAATAAGGGCCATATATGAAAAACCCAGGGTAAACATCATGTTCATTGGTGAAACACTGAGAACTTTTCCTCTAAGTTCAGGAACAAGATAAGGATATCCATTTTTACCACTTGTATTCAACATAGTACTAAAAGTCCTACCTGCACTGATAAGAAAAAGAAATAAAAGACATCTAATTGGTAACAAAGAAGTAAAATGGTCACTATTTGCAGATGACATGATACTGTATGTAGAAAACTCAAAATACCAAAAATCTATTGTAACTGACTATTGAATTTAGTAATGTTGCAGGTACAAAATTATAATAATGAAGTCTGGTGCACTTCTGACACTAATGACAAAGTAGCAGAAACAGAAATTAAGAAAACAATTCCATATGCAATTGTAGAAAAAATAAAAAAAACCTAGGAATAAATTTAACCAAGGAGGTGAAAGATCTATATACTTTGAAAGCTGTAAGACAATGATAAAAGAAATTGAAGGCAACACAAACAAACAGAAATATATTCAATGCTCAAAGAATGAAGAATATTATTAAAATTTCCACATTACCCAAATCTACAGTTTCACTGAAATCCCTACCAAAACACCAACAAAGCTGGAGTTAGCACATTCCCAGATTTCAAGATATTCTACAAAGCTATAGAAATGAAAACAGTTTGTTACTGGCACAAAGATATACACAGAGATCAATGGAACAGGATAGTCTAGAAATAAACACACATCTATATGATAAATTAATCTATGATGAAGGAGGCAAGAATATACAATGGGGAAAAGACAGAATCTCCAAAAAATGGAGCTGGGAATATTAGACAAATACATGCAAAAGAATGAATCTGGATTATTTTCTTACACTATACACAAAAATAAGCTCAAAATGGATTAAAGACCTAAATATAAGACCTGAAACCATAAAATTCCTAAAAGAAAACATAGATGGTAATCTCTTTGACATAAACCTTAGCAACATTTTTCTAGATTATGTCTTTTAAGCCAAAGGGGAAAAAAGTGAAAATAAACTACTGCGACTAAACCTAAATAAAAAGCTTCTGCACAGAAAAGGAAACATCAACAAAATGAAAAGGCAACCTACCATGTTGGAGAAGATATTTGCTAATGAAATGTCCAATAAAGGGTTAATATCAAAAGTAAATAAAGAACATATACAACTCAAAGAAAACAAACAGAAAATTCTATTAAAAGTAGGTAGAGGAGCTGAACAGACATTTTCCCAAAGGAACCATTGCAGGTGGTCCACAGGCACATGAAAAGATGCTTAACGTCACCAATCATCAGGGAAATGCAAATAAAAACCACAATGACACATCACCTTACATCTATCAGAATGGCTGGTATCAAAAAGATAAGAACTAGTATGTGTTGGTGAGGATGTGGAGAAAAAGGAAACTTCATGCACTGTTGGTGGGAATATAATCTGGTATAGTCACTGTGGAAAACAGTATAGAGGTTTCTCAAAAAATTAAATATAGAAATGTAATATGATCCAATAATTCCAATACTGGGTATTTACCCACAGAAAAAGGAAATACTAATTCAAGTATATATATGCATTCCTATGTGTATTGCAGTGTTATTTACAATAACCAAGATAAGGAAACCACCTGAGTTTCCATCAGCAGATGAATGTGTAAAGAAGTGGCATGTCTGTCTGTCTGTCTGTCTGTCTATCTATCTATCTATCTACTCAGCCATAAAAGAGAATGAGATCTTCCTATTTATGACACCAGGGATGGACATAGAGCATACTATGCTAAGTGAAGTAAGTAAGAAAGAGACAAATACTCTATGATTTCATTTATATGTGAAACCTAAAAATACAAAGAAACAAAAACAGACTCCTAAATACAGAGAACAATCTAGTGGTTGTCGAAGAGGGGAAGGGTAGGGGGATAGGGGAAACAGAGAAAGGGATTAAAAGGTACAAACTTCTAGTTATAAAATAAATAATGGTGATAAAAGTACAATATAGGGAATATAGTCAGTATTATTCTGTGCACGGAGTAACATATAGAATTGTTGGATCAGTGGGTTATACACCTGAAACTAATATAGCATTGTACGTTAATTATCCTTTAATTTTTAAAAAGATGCCAGATATAAAAGAATTTATAGTCAATGAATACATTTATAAAATTTTCACCAACATTTTATTCCATAATTAATGTATGGAGTTAAGACACCAAATTAATCCATAAAGTTGCACGATTTAAGAAGGCTATTGCAGTATCTTATCCAGGGAAACTATAGAGGTGTCTGAGAATCATAGCATGGGAAAATAAAAGAGAGCTGGTATTGGGGAAAAAGAAAATTAAACAAATTTTAGGTCTGTCTGAATTTTTGTTTTGGTAGTGCATTTTCTTATTGGTCTTAACCAAGAGACTCATACAATGTCCAATAATGTGTTGATAAACCAGCTCTCAAAAAACAAGGAACCTAACCCGTAGCCCTCATCGATTTTTATATTGTAAACCCTCTGAGCATGGCCAATTTCAAGCTATCCAATGGGATGTCACTGAATCCAGGGTTGGGAAGAAATAACACCAATTGGCTTGCCTGGGCCCGTTGGACCTAGCTTCAGCATATTACTGAATGGAAGCCATCATTAATAACATATCTAAGATCTCACAAGTGATATCCCTTAATTTTGAAATAACTGTGCTTTCAGTGCTACTAGGTTAAAAACCATTTTGTCCTGTTTGTAATAGAAGAGTTTCTCGAGGAAACTGAGGTAAGGAATACTGACGGGATGTAGTAATAGCATAGTTCAGCGGAAAAGGCAAAGTACAGGGAGTCAAAACCCTAAGGCAAGCGTCACTTGTGATGGTAACATTTTCCATGCTTGCTCTATTTCTGGGAGCTCACCTGCAAGTTTCTGCCACTCACTGGCAGGTAATTTTGCAAGCATGTCAATTTACAGTAACTATGTGTTCTCTTAATAACTTATTTCCTTTTTGGGTTTTAATTCCTTTTATACAAAGTGTGATCTACCCTTTCCTGTTAGGATATTGTCCTTAATGGCAGAGCAGAGAGAAGTAAAGTAAGGGTTGAGTCACTCTGCTTACTCTGTCATTTGCTAAAATTATAGCTTTATCCAAGCAAAGAATCTATCCAATCTCATTGATCTGAATGTAGCTGTGAGAATATGTATGCTGTACTCCCAGTTTTACATGTCAGCTTATTCAGTGCCTGGTGGAGAGGTCCACACTTAGGATGCATCCAATAAAACAAAGTATTTGTCAGAATAAATACATGGGAGGAAATAAAGAATAAATATATCCTGGGTTCTAGTATTATACTATATTCTTATAAGTCTGTGTCACTTAGCTGTTGTTTTTCTTAGCCAACTATAACCCATCTTCTGTACATGATCTATTAAAATTTTAGCACATTGGACTGATCATTACTTAGCAACCAAGGATTCTTTCATTTATTTATTTCTTTCAAAACTTGTTAATATGCAACTGTTCATGCGAGTACTGATTTTATCCTACTGAGATATTTTCTATATTTGGATCTTTGCCTATGGGAGAAGATAGAGTCTAGTATTTTTATTTTTTCAGTCTGCTTTTCTCAAGTGTAGACGAATGGTTTCACAAATTAGCATCAGAGGCAAATCACCATGTAACTAAAGATTCCCTTAGATCAGTAATTCCAGATCTGGCATTTTATCAAAATCACTTTTTAAATTTTTTTAGCAATTCCTAGATCTCACCGTCAGAGAATTGCTTTCAGCAAATTTGGCTCGGGAGCCTGGCAAGTGCACTGTTTTAAGGGGATTGAGATTTACAGACTCGGACTTGCTCAGAGCTTCGCAAACTTTATAGGCATTTGCCTGATCTGGGATCTTGTTAAAAGTGCAAATTCTGATTTAAGAGACTACTTTAAATTTCCAGTAAGCTCCTGGGTGATAGAGCTGCTGCTTTCATACTTGGAAAGCAAAGCCTAAATTAAGTATGTCATCTTCTTGGCTTGAATTGAGATATGACTGCATGTGTTTTGATGGCAGAATAAATTGCTATTCAAAGTTTGCATATAAGAGCACCTAGGACCCAATGAACATACAGCAATGTCTTAAGGTAGAACATCTGGGCAGAGAGTATTTACCGGTTTTTTTTTTTCCTGTAAAAAATTTTCTCTCAAGAAGAGTACCAACAGATGTATGGATGGGTGGTTACATATAACTGTCAAACTAATGTATTCAGTTATTCTGAATGTAAACAAATATTTATGGAATGTTTCAGGGCCCTTCCTTTGTTCATATATAACTTGTTACTACCCTATGGTCTCTGTGGTTTCATGAAGGCAGTTTGTCCCTTTAGAAAATCAGTCTTGCTTATTGCATGCCATTCATTAATATGCAACGACTATGAAGCAAGCTTTTGAGAATACTACACCTTTTGCTTAGGGGAAGAAAAGAGAGAAATTATTCAAAGCTGCCAAAATTAACATTGCTTCTCAGAAATGAACATTGCGTCACCAATGAAAACCATAAGAATGGAATTTATATTTATTTACTAATTGTCTCAGTTGGAGGCAAAATTAGAGGTGATTACTGGAAGTAATAGTACAATAGAATGTAGAAGTTTCCCTGTGACCGCCCAGCAACTTGGGAACAATGAATTGTAACAGAATGTGGTGCTGTATAGCATGTAACTTGAAAATAAGTGATGGAAATAATTCACACTTGTGAGTTCCCACTGCAGAAAAGTGTGTATGCTTGTGTGGTAGCCAGGGCAAGGTGGGGGCAGAAATGTATCTTTTATCTTTGGCATTTGGAACAGTGATTTGTTTTTTTTTTTAATCATTTTTTTTAAAATTTTTATAAATGTTTATTTATTTTGAGACAGAGAGAGAGAGAAAGAGAGAGAGAGAGGGAATCCCAATCAGGCTCTGCACTGTCAGTGCAGAGCCCAATGTGGGGCTCAAACTCACGAACCATGAGATCATGACATAAGATTGTGACCTGAACAGAAACCAAGCGTCAGACACTTAACCAACTGAGCTACCCAGGCACCTGTTTTTGTTTTGTTTTGTTTTGTTTTGTTTTGTTTTTCAAGCAATGAACATTTTTGTTTGTTTGTTTCAAGTTTTAATTTAAATTCTAGTTAACCTATAGTGTAATATTGGTTTCAGGAGTAGAATTCAGGGATTCATCACTTACATACAACATCCAGTGCTCATCACAGTAAGCGCCTTCTTTAATACCCACCAACCATCTAGCCCATTCCCTGACCAGCCTCCCCTCCAGCAACCCTCAGTTGTTCTCTATCATTGAGTGTCTTCTTGGAACAGTGATTTATATAGAGTGGATCTGCATTATGTTTCTAGAGAACCTGACCAGTAATTAGTAATCAAATTTGTCTAGCTTTCTTTTTTCTACCATACTCATGAATAGACTGCAGGGTGGATTTGTATGCTCAGCGACAACATATTCCTTGTTCAGCAGCAGCAAAACAAGAACAAAAAAAGCAGAAAAATCCAACAATTATTGAAAGCTTACTGTGTACTAAGCTCTAGGTTAATACTTTACATTAATTATAACTTTTAGTACTAATAACATCCCTAGTAAGATATTGAGATGCAAAGAGTATTAGGGGTTCTTTGGGTAAAAGGATAAAACCACAGAAAGGGGGTCTATTGTGGAGACAGTTGGAGGCAGAGACATTATGTTCACTGGGAAAACAAAACAAAACATTAAGTCCTTTTACTTCTGCAAGATAAGGATGCTGCTTTAACACTTATTGTGGCTCAAAAACCAAGAGAGATCCTGGATACCTGTAATGTTTTAATTTTAAGTAATTAATTTCTAATCAGTTTCTACCTGGACACTTATACAAGTTTCCTAAATAATGATAATTTTGAACTTTACTTGAGCCCGGTAATCCTGCAAAGTAGCAATAATTAAAGAAATCCCCCACACCTTGTGTACTGGCAAATGTTTTACCGCAAGAGGCCAAGATTTCTAAATAACTCAGAAAGACTTGTGAATAAACAGCCCCCTTGTTCACCTTAGGACAAGGCCAGGCGCAGACCCTCCCAATTCCCATTTTATGCTTTATCAGTGATTAGCTGAATTGTTGGTCCCCCTGGTCAATAGCGACAAAATGCTTGCGAATTTGACCTGATGGAATTTTAAGATTTTCCCTACCTCACAGGACCCTGAGCTTTGACAGGAGCCTGACCCAGCATCATAATGCTGAACTGTTCATCCTTAGGACCCAGAGTCATCTGCTGATCTGGGTGGAATGAGGGGGGAGCACTCTCAGTTCTATCGGCTCATTCTGGTTCTCGAGCCTCACTAACCACCCCCCCCCCCATTTAAGAAATGCCTTTTTCTGTCTGACCTTGAGACACTTGCATGTCCCATAGTCAGAGTTTCTCCTGATTACCATATTGCCTTCTGAAAAAAGTCTCTCATTTAAATTTGGATTTGCTTTTATTTCAGAGTAGTCTGTCTCCAGGGACACCTCTGCAATCCATCCACCATGTTTCCAAAAGGCACACAATTCTGGGGGCTCCATTTACATGGCAGCAAGGTAAATGGCATCCCTGGACCTCTACAAGCATCTGTTGTCATACATGATGGTTTGGGCCTCAGGAGTGAAGTCTTTGAATCTCAAACTGACTACTTTATTCCCCTGCGTAAAAATATGTTGGTGACTCTAAAGTCTCAGTAGAAAAACTCCAAACTCCTAGATTTGACTTACAGGGACTTTTACCACTTGGCTCCCACTTTTTTCTCTACTTTCATCTACCACTCTTCCTGTGTGCTTTTTAACAATCGAGAGTCACCACAACTGTGAAACCTTTTCGTAATCCTCTTTTTGACTTACAGTCAGAGCTAGATATGCTGAAACATGACTAACTGTATATTAAGATGTTAAAAAATAATCTACAGTTAATTAGAATTAATCAATGAACTTAGCAAGGTTGCTGGATACCAGGTTAGTACTTAAGATTCAATTGTGCCTCTCTATCAGCAAAAAAAAAAGAGAATTAAAAAAATTTAAAGATACATTTTATAATAGTATTAAAAAGCACCACATATCTGGTAATGAATAAATTTCATGCCAGACGTCTACATAGAACACTTCAAAACAAACTGAGAGAAAATAAAGACAAAGAAAGAGACTTCCTTTCCAGCCTGTACTATACGGGATTTCTTTTTATAGGTAGGTAGAAAAATGGAGACAATGTACGTGGAATCTTAAAAAAAAAAACAAATTTCATAGAGACAGAGAATAGAATGGTGGTTGCCAATAGCTGGAAGGAGGGAGAGATGAGGAGATAGGGAGATGTAAGTCAAATGGTACACGTACTGAGGCTTGATGGAAAACAAGTATTGCATACTTGGAAGTTCTGAGATTAAATTGCAAGTATTCTCACAGCAAAGCAACGAAAAGTTAACTATGGAGGTGATGGATGTTTACTTAGCTTGATCTTGGTAATCATTCCACAATGTATATGTGTATCAAACATCATATCATACACTTCAATATGCAGAATTGTATTTGTCAACTGTTCTTCAATAAAGCAGGAAAAAAAAGTGAAACCTGGAAACAATATGTAAAACAAATATTGGGCAACAGGCAGCACAGGCCTGTGATCCCTAAGAGAAAATAAAGTAAAAGGAGAGTTTGTCATAGTATATAATTGCAAAATATATTATGCACATATCAGTACCTTGCTTATATCCTTGCACTATCCACAAAGTAAAATATGTTGTCTCCTACAATCAAATGCACTATGTATTATAAGAAGTAAAATGAGAACACCAGCAGTATTTAGCATCATCTAAAGTTGAACACATAATGTGGAGAAAAAGGAACCCTTGTGCACTGTTGGTAGGAATGCAAACTGGTGCAGCCACTGTGGAAACAGTATGCAGATTCCTCAAAAAGTTAAAAATAGAGCTACCTTATGATCCAGTAATCATACTGCTAAATATTTACCCAAAGAATATAAGAATAGTAATTCAAAGGGATACATGCACTCCTATGTTTATAGTAACATTATTTACAAATGCCAAGATATGGAAGCAACCCAAGTGTCCAACGACTGAGAATGGATTAAGAAGATGTGTACACAAGATGATATGTACACAAGAGAATGTTATCCAGCCATCAAAAAGAATGAAACCATGTCATTTTAATGACATGGATGAAACTACAGACTATAATGCTAAGCGAAATAAGTCAGTCAGAGAAAGACAAATACCCTATTATTTCACTCGTATGTGGAATTTAAGAAACAAAACAAATGAGCAAAGGAAAAAGAGAGAGAGAGAGGCAAACCAAGAAAGAGACTCTTAACTGTAGAGAACACACTGATGGGTACCAGAGAGGAGGTCGGGAAAGATGGGTTCAATAGGTGAAGGGGATTAAGGAGAACACTTGTCGTGATGAGTACCAGGTGACGTACAGAAGTGCTGAATCACTACGGTGTACATGTGAAACTAATATTACACTGTGTGTTAACTACCTGTAATTAAAATAAAAACAAAAATAGAATAAAAAACTAAAAGTATTCCTAAAAAATAAAAAAATAAAGTTAAATAGTAACTGATAAGCTAACAATTCCACTCTTTGGTGTATGTACAACAGAACTGTGTGTGCACGCGCGCGCGTGTGTGTGTGGGTTGTGTTCACCAAAAGATGTGCACTGGAATGTTGATAGCTGTGCAATAGCCCAAACTGGAAATACTTAAATAGCCACTATAGTGGACTGGATAAACAAATTGTTATATACTATACAGGAACGAGAACACAGTCTACAACTACAGTCAACAATGTAGATTCATCTTACAAAAATTATATTGAAAAAATAGAGGTCTGTTACCAAAATACTGAATATAATCTCATTCCACTTATGTGAAGTAAAAAAAAATAAGCAAAATTAATCTGGAATAAGCCAAAATAGTGGTTATTGTTGACAACAGATAGTGAGCAGGAAGGAACACAAAAGAGACCCCTTAATGCTTGAAATATTTTGTTTTGGCATCTGGATAACATTTACACTCATATGTGTTCAATTTGTAAAATTGATCTGTAGCTTTATAATATAAATGCTATTTCCTGTATTTAAATTTTACTTCAATGATATAAAAAATACATAAGGAATTCCTACACAGTTAAAATTGGCTCCAGTAAGTTTAATGACATTTTAAATAAATGAACTGTAAAATTTCTCAAAATTTCAAAAGCATGAAATTAACAACTATCTGTCTCATATTCCCAAGGCCTGAAAGTGAGTTTCTGTCAGTGCCTACTGAAGAATAGGAGAAATAATTTGGCACATGTCATCAATTCATTACAATTTTCCACCTTTTTATTGCTTTGTCATTTAGGTGAATGCTTAACCTAGAGAAGTCAGGATTGGATACAGCTCATTCCATATTTTTATTTTTACAAGTCCAGTGTATAGTACAGAGGGGTGTTTTCCCTGTGCTGGTGTGTCTATTCTGGTGCTTTTGTCCTAGAGTGTACATTTTTTCTTACAGAAACAGCGTCTCCCATCTTTCAGGAGCTTAATCCTCCTCCTCTACGTGAATGGCCAAGACAAACCAACAAAACTTTCATACAGAATACATATGAGTCACCTTGAAGCTTACATTTTGGTAAAAGAGAGAGATAATAAACAAAATAAAAAAATATAGAGTATGGAAAATGATAATAAATGCTATACTAAAAAATCCTGGGGCACCCAGGTGGTTCAGTCGGTTAAGTATCCGACTTCGACTCAGGTCATGATCTTGTAGTTTGTGGGTTCGAATTCCACGTTGGGCTCTGTGCTGACATCTCAGAGCCTGGAGCCTGCTTCAGATTCTGTTGTCTCCCTCTCTCTCTTTACCCCTCCCCCTGCTTGCACTCTCTCTCTCTCTCAAAAATAGATAAATGTTAAAAGAAAAAAGAGCATGGAGAAACTTTAACCAATATACCTCTTATGGGGGATATGGATAATGGGGGGGTTGTGAATAATGAGAGGGTGTGGATAATGGGGCAAGCTACATATGTGTGTGGACAGAGGGTATATGGGAAATCTCTGTGCCTACCTCTCAATTTTGCTGTCAATCTATAACTGTTCTGAAAAATGAAGTCTTAAAAAAATGGAAGAAGGGAATATTGGGGTTAGAAGATGTGTGATTTTAAGATGCTTACAGAGAAGGCCTTCCTAAGGCGACATTGTAGAAAAGCAAAGGTAATTATGGAGTGAGCTTTGGGGTTATATTAGGGACGAGTGTTCTGGGTGAACAGAATAAGGGTGAAGACCCTGAAGGAGGACAATGCCTGGTGTCTTCAAGGACTAGCAAAGAGGTCAGAGTTACTGAATAGAATGAAGAAACTCCATAGTTAGTTTTATTTCTCTCATTTGCTCGTTGTTAGAACAAACATTTATTAAAAATAGATTGTGTACAAGTCTCTCAGCCAGGTGCTACTGATACAGGGATAAAAAAACCAACCACTTTAGTTCAGGAAGCTGCTTCAGAGCATTCATGGCTCCAAAAAGCTTGGAGAATAGGGTTCAAGTCCTTGGACAAACACAAAAGGCAGTTCGTATCCTTGCCCTGGCCTCATCCTTCTCCATATTCATTAGTGTAAACAAGGTGTCCACTATGTTCCATTTATTCTAAGCTATTATCTCTTACTGTCTCATAGTTTTTTTTTCTTTTTACCTTTACTAATCTGTGTGCAGTTCAAATCTCTTTTTATTACAAGAAATCTAAGAAAACTGTAGTTCTAAAGACTTGCATGGTGGTGGTGGCAAGAAGGGAAATGAAGTAAGATATTGAGAAAAAATACAGCTAAGCTTAAAGGGAAACAGAAATCTTCCTTCAAGAGTGATAGCTGCTGCTGTCTTAATGGCTTTTGTTCTCCAGAAACTTCTTTTTGCTTGTCTCTTCTGCTTCTGACAGTTTTCTCTGCTCATGCATGGTTTCTGATCCTACAGCATGTTGGCTTACAAATGACACTGGTTCACTTCCTTCCCTCTGATTTACTTTAGCCTCATGGTGACGTGTCCTGTCAGCACAGCAAACCATCCCCACATGGACATCATAATGAATATAGTCTTTTTGTTCACATTCTTGAGAGACAGTCTTACTGACTCCACTCTGCATGTTGACAGATTCACTGTGTATTACCTGTCCTTGGCAGTAGGGAGGCAATCAGATATTTCAGAAGCTATAGGCAAGGCAAGGCAGGTTACATGAGAAAGAAAAGTCTGGCATACCTGGAAAAATTTGAGTATGCTGCGCCCTCAATGTCCCCTCTTTTTGGCTTATTGAAAGGAACATGATTATGAGGAGTCTGATATGGGCCAGATCTCAATTCTGCTACTTACTTACATGATAACCTTGACCAATCTATCTGAGTTTGTTTCCTCATATATGAAGTGCAGATAACAGCATCCAGGGTTATTATGAAAATTAGGTAAGTAAGAGGTCATCAAGTATCTTGCATAGCATCTGGCTCATGGTGGATACTGCTAAAATATGAAGTTGTGTATTCTTTTAATCCATAAATTTTAGCTCTAGTGATCTTGTAAATCTGCTGGAACTTCTTTCCAACACCACACAGAATTATAAATCACTTCTTTCTGTGTGCTATTATAGTACTTTTTATTTTTACCTTACTGTATTATTATTAAATTAATTTATTAAGTAATATTTTATTAAATTATTATATCTGTGGCTTTCTCCTCCACCATTGTGAAAGCAAGTTGAGATGAGAACCCTTTTCTTATTTATATCTTTATATCCTCACTGTCAACACATTGTTTAGCGTATGGTAGAAACTCAGCAAATGCTTTCTATTATTTTTTTTTAAAGAGAGAGAGCGTGAGCAGGGGAGGGTGAAGAGGGAGATGGAGAGGGAGAATCCTAAGCAGGCTCCATGCTTATGGCAGAGCCTAATGTGGGGCCCAATCCCAGGATGCTGGGATCACAGTTTGAGCAGAAATCAAAAGTCCAATGCTCAACAGACTAAGCCACCCATGTGCCACTCAACAAATGCTTTTTAAATAAATATGTGAATGGATGCTGAATGCATGGAAATGAGTGAACGACAAATGAGTGACCCTGGAAGAAAGCCAAGAACAAACACTACAGAGAAAGGCCACTGGTCACCACTGAAGTAAACTTTTCTCTTTGACCCACTTTGAAATAAAGCAACTTGAAGGACCAATCCCAAGTCCTAGTGCACAAAACAGAAGAGTTTCTATCAATGGCATCACATTCTGTTTCAAAACATTTTTTTTCCAAATTGGAGCCCAAGAGAAATGAGGTTAAATAAAAATCTCCTTAGGCTACAAAGAAGAAACGGAAACTTGGAGTCATGAACTAAGCTCCATTTCAACTTCAGACGAAACACTAGTAAGACTTTCTGTGCTCATGAGGGTGGGGATTTTAAAAACCTGAGGGTTTCAAAAATGTGAACATCATCTTTTCATATTTAAAAAATCTTTTAATCCTCCAGAGATTTTAGTATTTTTAAAAGTACTTCCTATATTCCTATTTTATCTACATCTGCTAGTGTCCTACTTTAGACGAAATAGAGATAAACCACATTTTCATGGCTGAAAATCTTAAAGTGATGAACATTCATCATCCTGTAACAGGGTTTCTCAACCAGTGCTGTGGACAATTTGGGCTGGATAATTCTTTGTTGTGGGGATGTGCCTCATGCCTCACAGGAGGCTGCGTAGCACATACACCCTCTACTCACAGGATGCTGGTAACACACTCGACTCCTGACTTGTGACAACAACAAAAAAAAATGATTCCAAAATCATTCCAAAATGATTCCAGATCATTCCAAAATGATGTCAACTATCTCTTGGGGAGCAATTATCTCTTGGGAGTTGTTCTCAATTGAGAACAACTTTATAAAATATTTGATAGACAATTACTTAGAACACTTGCTCTTCCTTTTTCTCAGTCTACCAAGTCATATTTTTTGCGTGAAAGTAGTCTTGAGATGGCATCTAGTTACTCATTCTGACTTTTCAAGGAGATGCCACCTACATGACCTAGGACCAATGGTAATATTTTGTTTTTAAATGCTTATTAATTTGAGAGAGAGAGAGAGAGAGAGAGAGAGAAAGAGAGAGAGAGAGAGAGGAAGGGGCAGAGAGAGAGGGAGACACAGAATCCAAAGCAGGCTCCATGCTCCGAGCTATCAGCACAGAGCCCGATGTGGGGCTTGAACTCACAAATTGCGAGATCATGACCTGACCCAAAGTCGACGCTTAAGTGACTGAGCCACCCAGGCACTCCAGACCAGTGGAATCTAATGTAATACTGGTCATATTACTGAAGGATATTTAAGTCATCAAGGATTTTGATGGAAGTCATGTTGAGAAGGTGATGGGGAGGGGGCACATAGCTAAAGCCTTCAGGGAGTAACAGGGAGTCATATGGGGTCAGTAAATCACTGAAACAAAGGTATGTGGGTGGCATTGTTTAATGACATGAGATTGATAGCTGGTATGTTATGAGAAAAACGGCAGGAAAATAATGTGGATGACACAGTGAGGAACCCCCACCTAAAGATCCAGAGGTAAGAGGGGTGTGAGAGAGAACACATCTACCACTAAAGAGCAACAGTAGGGTAGCAATGTGCAGAGAAGAGACCAATTTATGTTAGAGAAAGAAAATGAAAAAGATGTTGAGTATGTGGGACATTTTGTTAATGACTGATTATGAGATCCAGAGAGGAGAGTGAAGGGATTCAGAAGATAGGTATATGTGGAAGGCAGTGTCAGAGAAGGGAATGAACAGAGTCATATTGGAGTTATGGTCTGGAGGATGGTGGATGACTAGGGAATCCTGGGTTTCTTGTGGGGTGACATATGCAAACAGGAAGAAAAACATAGTAAGTCCTGATGGTCACCATGCACATAAACATAAGTGTCTGGCCAGGAGCACACTTAGGTCCTATGGATTCCTCTGAACTTCAGCTGATAGAAGCATAGAAACTGGGGAAGAGACTGTTTAGGGGATTCTCATTTTTTTAAATGTTTATTTTGAGAGAGAGAGAGAGAGAGAGAGAGAGAGAGAGAGAAAGAAAGATCGATCACACACACATGCTGGAGCAAGCACAGTCAGGGGAGAGGTAGAGAGCAAGCAAGGGAAAGAGAGAATCCCAAGCAGGCCCCACGCTCAGCACAGAGCCCAACATGGGGCTCCATTTCACAACTGTGAGATTATGACCCGACCTTAAATCAAGGGTACGACATTCTGCAGGCACCTGGGTGGTTCAGTTGGTTAAGTGACCAACTTTGGCTCAGGTCCTGATCTTACAGTTTGTGACCTTGAGCCCCACATCGGGCTCTGAGTTCTCAGCACAGAGCCTGCTTCAGATCCTCTGTACCCCCACCTCTGCCCCTCCCTTGCACTTTTTTTCTCTCTCAAAAATAAATAAACATTAAAAAAAGAAGTGTCACATGTTCAACCAACTGAACCACCCAGGCTCCCCTTATGGGATCCTTATTGATGTCTACTGACATTATCCACATTAATTTCAGACCCATGACCACTTCTCTTCCAGTAACACCGTCCTCCTCCCCACTTCAGGCACTGCCGCCTGTGACCATATCCTATTACCGTATAATTATCAATAACTGAAATGCCTCTGTGGGCTCAATTTTAAGTGTCCTAGTCTTTAACTACCACTTCCTACTTAGCTCACTCCCTCTAGTTCTCCAATTCCAGCAATTCTTCAACACAACAAAGAAGCTAAAGTCAATTTCTCCTATCAACTTTTCACTGTCCCTTACACCTCGATCCTCTTTTCCCTCCATACCTTGCTAAAATACCATCATTATCAGTATAATCACTCCTTGTTTATACTCTGTACTCCCCCCACCGCTTTGTTGCATCCATTTTTGTAAAACAAAATGAAAGTTGAATTCACAGAATAAGCTTGTTGATGTCTACTGTATTTGCCGCTTCCATGGATTTGCTTACTCTCTGAGATAACAATTTCATACTCCTCTCAAATTCCAACATCTCTCCTCCAGTGTTATACTCCACTGATGATCTTCCTTTCAATTGCACTGTGAACACCGTAGAAATAAGAGAAGTTTCCACTGATTCCCACAGTACATTTCCCTCCTGCCTCTACCTGTGGCCAGGGAATCTGTTTCCCTCTTCTCTCTGTAGATATCAGTGAGCCTAGCAAACATCACGCCTTACATTTCAGCAGCAGATCACACACCCCTTGCTTCACTCAAGGATACTACCCCAGTGATTCATTGGATCTTTGTTATCAGCCAATAAACATACTTTTATTATTTGCATCTTCAAAAAATTCCTCTTTGCTTTCACTTCACCTCTCAGCTACTGCTCCATCTCTTCCCTTCTTTCTACAGCAGAAATCCTTGGAAACCTTTTCTATCCATTCTGTTCTCAGTTTTCCACCTCTCATTCTATCTTAAATCCATTATAATCTTGCTTTCTCTGGTAACACTCCACTAAAACCACTTTGTTCAAAGTCACCAATGACCTGTATGGGGTAAATCCAAGAGTAAATTCTACTTGATGTAGCTGTACCATTTGACGTGGTTGATTATCTCCTGCTCCCTGTGCCAAATGCTTCACTGATCTGCCACACAGCCCTGTCGGTTTTCTTTCTGCCTCTTTAGCTTCTCCTCCTTAATCTCTTTTACTGGTTCCTTCTAATTCATCAACTTGATGTCAGCATGTGATAGGGCTTTGTACTTGGACTTCTACTCTTCCCAATGTATAACCACTTCTTTGGAGATCTCATGATATCATGGCTTTAGATACATTCTATATGTGGACAATTCTCAAATTCGCTCAAATCTGGTCTTGTCCTTGTGTGGCAAAGAGAGGAAGTAAACATTCATGTGTTTTCTATTTACGGGCACTCACCCTATCATAAGAGTTCTACTCCCATCACCTAATTACCTACAAAAGGCATCATCTCCAAATACCATCATATTGGGGATTGCAGTTTCAACATATGGATGGGGGTGTGGGTGGGGACACAAAGATTCAGTGCACAGCAAAATCTAGCTCAGCTCACAGCACTCCTTTGCTGAATCACTCTTCCCAATGCCCAAGAGATTTCAAACTGTGAGAAAAAGCCTAAATTTGTAGTAAGGCCTGAGAGTCTTAAACAACCTACTCTCTTGTACTTCTCTGTTCTAATGTCCTACTATTCTCTGATACACTTATTTCCAACTACACAGGCTCCCCATGTCTTTAAACATTCCAGGCAAGCACCTTTGGACTTACTGTTCTCCCTGATTGCTCATCATTTCCCAGACATCTGTAAGACTTAAGTCTCTCACCTTCTTCATCAAATTATATCACCTCAGGCCACCTGTGACCACAGGAACTCAAACTTCCCCTTCCTAAAAACAATCCCTGCTTTTTTTTTCTGCTTTAATTTTCTCTTTATCACTTGTGCTAATATAGCATTTTATAAATCCATTTATTTGACTGGTTTTGTTTTCTCTTCCAGAAATCTAAGTGAATAATACTGGCCTATAATGTACATTTTACTTTGGTTTAGTTTGGGTTAATATTTTCATCAGTAAAAGAAAGCAGCCTAAAAGGAAAAAAGCTATCATTGCTGGCAAAACTTAGTAAAAAGCACCCACTCACGTTGCCAGGGTTTTAAATTTGCCATCAGATTTGCAAGTTCTGCTTAAAAACACCATTGTGCATATCATCATTTATACAAGGCTTATGAAATAATTGATTTATGCTGTCAGTTTTCTAATAGTATGGTAAAGTTATGTGCAGAAAGAAATAATAAGGAAGAAAAACATTTGAAAATGTAGGCCATTAAAAAAAAGATAAAATTTTCAGCTAAAATTTTAAATACAACAACGTAGAAATACCAAGGAACAAAAAAGAGGGAAAGAAATATGCTGTGTGTGAACTTTGTAAAAATAAAACAAGTTGTAGGTTGAAGAAACTGTCGATGCAGTACAGCCTGAGAGAAGTTTGGTCTAGCTCAAATCATTGCTTTAATTACTTAAAGACAAATAATTAGAAAAAAACCTGGTAGCTGTACACAAACATCTAACGGGGAGACTTACAGTTCAGCAGATTTTATGTATATAAACATATATAATGTATACATATAATCCTATATAACTAATATAAGAGAAAGCTAAAAAAATGATATTTTACTGTTTTTATTATGTCTTCCTGTGCTTTATATTTAAAAATATACTCTGAATGCTATAAGAGGTGGTAGAAGAGGCCAGATGAATGTGCTGGGCTTAAAATATATATTGAGAGTCACAACAAAACATTTTTAATATAATGAGCATAGTAAGAGTAATGATCCAAAGACCTCTGACTTCTGAACCTTGAGGTTGAACCCACAGAGGCTGGGAGAGAGAAGACCTTGGTAATGCAAAGTGAAAAAGACCATCCAGAGTGATAAGCCTAGAGAGTTTTGTTTTGGCAGGCAAAGAAGTCTTTTTTGGTTGCTTGTTTGTGTTTTTCTTGAGATTAGAAATAAACTGTATGAAATATTGTTTTTAGTTCATGGAGAATGAGAACTAAGAACTTGTACTTAGCAAAACAGAGATATTTTCATAACTTTGATAATAGCAAATCTGATAAAGCCAGATTAGAATGGGACTCAAGAGAATACCAAGGAAAGATACTGGAGATAGTAAGGAATTTGCATGAGGAAGGAGAGACATGGCATTGTAGATGAGCAAGAAGTGACTGCCAAGAAGTATTTTCTTCTCCAATGGGAGTATTAAAAGTAGGTTTGTAAGCTGGCGAAAAAGATAAAAAAAATAGGAATAAAAAATTCTTGATCCAGAAGATTAAAAGAATTTCTGGGACAATGTTTATGAATAGAAAATAAAGTGATGTGCAGAGTTTGGAATGTGTTTGGTTCCGGAAAGATCATCCAAGGTAACAGAAGAGAAGGCAGAGCCTCTGGGTACAGAAACAGACAGTTGAGTGGATGTAATGGTGGGAATTTGTGGAACTTTTCCTAATGGTTTTCTTGATTTTCCTCCAAGAAGATATAGTTTGTCAGAGCTTATGAAACCCATTAGTTGACTCTTAAAACTTTGTGATGATGAATCCTGTCATAGTTATGTGCCTTTATATGTGCTTTTGTATTTTCTATGATAATATAAAAATACCTTCATCATGGAATATTTTTAATTGACATTTTTTCTTTGTCTCTACTTCCTAGGATCAGAGAACATAAAACACATAATGTGATCTTCTAAATTACACGGCATGTGTAATTTCACTGCAGAATATAAGTAATACATCTTTCAAAATCCCTAATATATAATAAATACGGACCCTGTCTTGGGGGGGGGTCAGGGAGAGGGAGCATCAAACATTACTTTATTAAAGACTATTATTTAAGGAATATGGCACAGAAAGCAAAATGGACTGCTTAGCTATCTGGCCTAAAATAGACCTGAATCTAAGAAGGCAAAATAATCAATTTCCAAAAACAGTGACTTCACTTCTGGTTGAGATAAAGTAACCACGACTGGATTTACCCTTCCATCGGAAACAACTAAATACACTGAACAAACTAGGTGAATCAATGGCTTTCAATACATTGGATGTCAGACCAAAAGAAGGCAGTTATGCTGAGAGAAGAAAAACAAATGCTATAAATTTTATATTGTCTCATTATATATAGATTTTTATAAATGCTATAAATTTTATAATGTCTTGAGTGAGCTTTTTTGCCTGGTTGCAGGAAGACATGGGGGGAAACCAAAGTAGAACGGGACACACTGTCAGAATTATGGACACAGAAGTCTGAAGGATCCAATAGAGCTAGCTCAAAGGGCAGAGTACTGGAAATGATGAAGTCACAGAAAGTGATCAACCCATAGATAGCCACAGGGTTCTCCTAATGAAGTCAGTGAGAACTTACAAGTAAAACCTTGTGAAGAAACTTTCTAAGGCCAAGGAAAGACGTATCTGGTGGAAATATTTGAAAAGGACATTTAAACATTCCACATGTACAAGAAACTAGAGGAAACATTGAGTAGAAACTGGAAATATATTTTAAGAGGAAGAAAATCAAACTTTTAGGGATAAAAACTATCATATCTAAATTGAAAAATTCAATAGATGAAATCAATGGATGAAGTATATCTATAAAATCTGTATTACTTAGCAACAAGAAATGAAGTATTAATACATGCAACAACCATGTTTTTTATCAAAATATTTTTACCAAATGAAAGTAAGGAAACAAGCTAGAGTATGTACTTTGTGATTCCATTATATAGAATTATAGAAATTAAAACCAATTTACAGTGGCAGAAATCAGATCAGTGGTTGTTTTGGAACCAGAAATCAGGAGTGAGGAATTTCAAAACATCATGAGTAACCTTTGGTGGTGATGGATATCTTCATTATTGTAACTTTTGTAAGGTTTTCATGGGTATAGACACATCAAAATTTATCAAATGGTATAGTACACTGTATGTTCATGGTACTGTAATAAAGATATTAAAAGACATCAAAGGCACATATTCTTCCACATGCAAACACATACATGTATATTCATATATTCATAGTTAAATAACAACATATAGGGCAAAAACAAGAAGGTTTGTATCATCACCTCTTCTATTACTCAACACATATTCACTGTTCACCTACCTTGGGCTAAAAGCTGTGCTATATATTTAATATGAATCAGACATAATTATATTTGCAGCCATGTGGCCACTATTGTAACTTTTTCCTTGTAAGGGTTACTTTAAGCTGACCACAAGTTCACTGTGAGTAGGGACCATCTGGGAATAGGGATTATCTCCATCTAATTTGTTGCTCTAGCTCAAGACTTCTCAGCCACAGCACTATTAATATTTGGAGCTGAATGATTCTTTGCTATAAGGAAGAGTGCTATTCATTTTACAATGTTTAGCAGCATCCTTGGCTTTTACACACTAGATGCCACTAGCACTCCTCCCCATCCCTCAGTTGAGACACCCCCAAACTGATCTGGATATTGTCCAATATCCCCTAGGGGCAAAACTGCTCCCAAGTGAAAACCACTGCTCTGGTCCATAAGCAAAATGATGGAAACATACATGTTTGTTATATGTTTTTTGAATGGATAAATGAAAAGATATCATTTGTACAAATTCACAAATCTCATTAGTAATGAAAGAAATGTGTGTTTATTTAAAAAAATAATGTTTGTTTTTCAGAGAGACAGAGACAGAGAACTAGCAGGGGAGGGGCAGAGAGAGAGGGAGACACATAATCCAACGCGGGCTTCAGGCTCTGAGCAAGCTGTCAGCGCAGAGCCCATAGCAGGGCTCCAGCCCACAAATCATGAGATCATAACCTGAGCCAAAGTCGGACACGTAACTGACTGAGCCACCCAGGCGCTCCAACAAATGTATGTTTAAACAAATTTTTTATTAAATATTTTTCAAAATGAGATGAAGTAAAAGAAAACACATGGTGTGCCTGGGTGGTTCAGTTGGTTAAGCACCAACTTGGGCTCAGGTCATGATCTCATGGTTGACAAGTTCAAGCCCCCCGTCGGGCTCTGTGCTGACAGCTCAGAACCTGGAGCCTTCTTTGGATTCTGTTTATTCTCTCTCTCTGCCCCTCCCCTGCTCGTACTCTGTCTCCCTCCCTCTCTCAAAAATAAATAAAAAACATTAAAAAATATATATATATATAAAAAAAGAAAACACACAATATTAGAAGTGACTAATGCATAAATATTTGAAATGTCACTTGGTGCAGTCCACATGGGAAGGAATTTGGCAATGCAGTCTGAGCCATTTACATGTATCCTAGGAAAATAAAAATCTTCAAAGCTTTATATGTATATATTTATTAGAGTACTATGAATTTCATCAAAAACTTATAAACAACTGAGAACTCCCATAGGAAAAAGAAATCACTGGGGCGCCTGGGTGGCTCAGTCGGTTAAGCAGCGACTTTGGCTCAGGTCATGATCTCATGGTCCGTGAGTTTGAGCCCCACGTCGGGCTCTGTGCTGACAGCTCAGAGCCTGAAGCCTGCTTCAGATTCTGTGTCTCCCTCTCTCTGACCCTCCCCTGTTCATGCTCTGTCTCTCCCTGTCTCAAAAATAAATAAATGTTAAAAAAAAATTTTTAAAAAAAAGGAAAAAGAAATAACTAAATAAAGCTTTCTTCACAGGAAAACATTATGTAATTTTTCACATTTAGGTTAATATGGTTTTTAATAATATGGAGAAATAATTTTGATATGAGATTAAATTAAAATTTTAAGTATACCTGTAACTAATGTAAAATGTGGGGAGTGGAGAAAATCTTGAGTACAGTAGGTTTCATATATCTAACTACTGCCTTGGAGTAAACACTAGCTGTAGATGCTTTAATTAATTGGTTTATTAGATTATTCTTAAAATATTATCAGTAAATAAATTTTGGGAACCCATTATGTTAGGAATTTAGTTTTTCCTATTTAAAATAGGTAGCTTATGTAACTGAGTTAAAGAAGATTTTGTATTTATCCAGATAACTCTACAGGAGACCATATTTTGCTCTAAAATTCTACTGCAAATATTAACAGACACATCATTTCTGACAACAGCAAAAAACAGAGCATAGGAAAAGGGAAAATACTGATAGATCCATTTCCCTGGTTCTTAAATAAATTTTAGATTTTAAATGTCACTGAAAATATTAGCAAGAAGCTATAAAATGTATAAAAATAAATTTAAAAGCTCCAGAGTATTTCTAAAATATTCAAAGTTTCTGAAAAGTTAATTATTCACTAGGCTGCAGTATGAGGTATTAAAAGGTTGAATTAAAACTGGCTATTTAATAGCTGTAGTATGGACTCCTATCAATTTTAAAGGTCAAATTATTCCCTCTAATCATCATGACCCATAGTGAAGACTGTTTTAACATAGCATATGCTAGCAAATGTGTACTTTTAACTCTGTGCAAAGGTAAGAATTATAGGCAATATAACACAGAAATAAAATTCTGAACTTTATTCCTAAATTAAGTGTATCTTTAATTTTATATTCAACAATCTTTTATTATGTGCATACTCTGTGCCAAGGCTGTCTGAGGCTCTAAGGATTTCAAAGGGAATGTCAAAGAGTCCAAACCTGGGAGAAAGACAAAGATATAAATGACTTAATTGTAGAATCTACCACAAATGTACACACATGGGTTGATTGGAGCATACAAGAGAGATGTAGTCAAGGCTGCAAGTTAAAGGGAAGGGAGAGTTCAGGAAAAACACATTTCCAGAGCTGAAGGTCTCTGATCTGAGTTTATAAAGAGTTTATAAGGAATAATATTTAGCCAGGTCAAGATGGTGGAAGGTCAGCAGACACAGGAAGAGAAAACAGTCTGAACCAAGGAAGCAAGAGTGGAGGCTGGAGAATCGTGCCACCACATGTGGGGCTCCGAAAAGGGTCATGGGAGAAAGGTCTTTATTAAGTGGTAGCAGTATTAGGATTTATTTTAGAGTTTAAAGCCTGGGGCAAGAACTGGCTTCAGGAGCATGCAATCTGTACAATCACATAAACTGCACATTTAGAAAGTCCCTATGTTTGCTTTAATGCTTTTCTGTCACCATCTTGAAATTCTTAAGTATTTAAACAAGGCACCTGTATTTTCATTTTGTGGTAGGCCCCTCAAATGATGTGCCAGTTCTGACTGGAACACAAGTGAGCAGGAACAGAAGCAACCAGTCAGCTCATAACATGGCTTCAGTAGCATGGTTCAGAGTTTGAGTCTTCCTTGAAAACTAACAGCAGCCAGTATAAAGAGTACTTTAAACTGTGGGTGTACACAATCAACTGTGCATTTTGTAACAATAACACTGAATCAGATGTGAGTGTGGCTGCAGGGAGGGAGGTAAGAGGAAGCTACCACAGTGATTCAGGAAGGAATGATGACCATACGAAATCACACAGTGACAATGGAAATAAAAGGAGATTTAAAAATTTCCAGAAATATTTAGGAGGTATAGCTAAAAGCCTTGGTGACCAAAAATATAAGTGAGAGAAGAGAAAAATTATTCTAGACCACTCCATTCACCCAAACAAAACATTTACAAAGAGGCAGACAGGCTTTGGGAAAAGACAACTTTGTTTATATGGCTGTATTCTAGATGTACTCACAGCACATAAGCGAGAGAGTCCTGCCAACGTGATGTGGTCTCAGAGGCTCTGAATGTTCCAACTCCAGTCTGTCCCCACCGGGTTGGGTGATTGCAGGTGACACCATTAATGACTACCCTTTGGGTGAAGGTATCGGGAAAAGAAGACCTCTGGCAAATTGCAGGTATGTTACCTAACAGTGATCAGCATCAACTTCCAAATACTTATGGAAGTGGGGTGTTTGTGTGCATCTTAATGTGGGAACAGTAACAAGCATCATTTTGTTGTATGATGGTATGGGTGGTTAGAGGTGTAGAAAGAATCTAAAAGAGAAAGAAATGAATGACTAATTTTACCTCCTTATTTGTGTGACAAGGTGGCTCTTCACAAAACAGGTTTTGGGAGAACACGGTACAAAGGGCCATTTTAATTAGCTTACTAAATTACCCACTCGACTAAGAAACATGAATGAAGAAATCTTTACTGTAGATGGAACTGAATTAGGAATGTGGAAGAGTTAGAAAATTTATACAGGCATTCTGTTGGCAACAATATTTACAGTCAATGCATTAAGAATCTTACACACACAAACACACCCACGTTCATCACGAATCCCTTTCTTTAAGATACTGTTATGGAGAAATCCCCAAGAAAATAGAATAAAAAAAAGCAAGATTGAAAGAAGTTGAGAAAAAACTATAAGATCAATTTTACAGTTTCTGAAACTAAAAATAGGACTTCCTGAAATATAAAGCTGTATCTAAAGGGAGTAAATTATCAAAATAATAAATTAGGAGAAATTTCTGAAACTGAAGGATGAGAGTTTCCAGGTTGAGAGTACCTTTCAATTGTCTGGCAAAATAGATGAGAAAAGGCACACAGCAACATACATCATCATGAAATTTCAGAACACTGTGGACAATGGGATGGTCCTAAAATCTGAAACAGATAGAAGGGGGTGAGAGAAGGAGGAATGGGAGGGATGGAGGGATGGAGGGATTATGTCCAGAGTGTCTAGAATTATAATGTCATCAAGTTTATTATGGTAAGTGTGGAACCCACATTAATATGGTTCAGTGCTTTCAAACTTCTGAGGAAAAATTATTTCAGCACAGGATTCTATATAGGCCAAGTAATCAAGGGTAAGGGTACAATAAAGATAGTTTTGGGGCACAGGGGTGGCTCAGTCAGTTAAGTGTTAAATTTTGGCTCAGGTCATGATCTCTTGGTTCTTGGGTTCAAGCCCCACTTCAGGCTGTATGATGACAGCTCAGAGTCTGGGGCCTGCTTTGGATTCTGTGTCTCCCTCTCTCTCTGCCCCTCTCCCACCCATGCTCTGTCTCTGTCTCTCTCTCAAAAATAAATAAACATTAAAACATTTAAAGATAGTTTCTGTCATAAAAGCTCTTTACATATTACCATCCATGCATTTGGGGGGAGTTCTGGGAGTACACAAAAAGAAAGGAAGATATTGGAATTAACACTAGAGAGAAGGAAAGAGAAGCCTCAAGAAGATGGCAAAGAGACGTCCAAGGATAACAGAGTTGCCACAGTTCTAGGAAACAGCCTATCTAGATTGTACTTGGAAAAATGAAGACTCCAGAAGGAATGTTTCAAAGAAAAAAAAAGTGAGTTGGATACTTTTAAACACATCAGTAAGATTTATACTAATGGTAGACAAACTGTGGATGAGTTTGTGGATTAATAATGAGTATTTAGAAACTACAGCAACTAAGAATCAACCAATTATTAGCTCCTTGGAAAAAATTATACAAGAAAATAATGTACACTATGTGGTTTAGTTTTAAGTAACATTTACATTATTATAAACAGTAAACTATCTCGGCAGCATAGAGAAGAGAGGAAAAGTCTAAGTGGATAGAGAAGGAAGTTTCCATAGTGGGAAGCCAGTAATTCGGTATGAAAATAAAAAGAGGAGCACCTGGGTGGCTCAGTTGGTGGAGTGTCTAACTCTTGATTTTGGCTCAGGTTATGATCTCACGATTCATGACATGGAGCTCTGCATCGGTTTCCATGCTAAGCATGGAGCCTGCTTGGGATTCTCTCTCTCTCCCTCTGCTCCTCTCCTACTCTTCTGCATTCTTCCTCCCTCCCTCTCTCCCCCCCCCAAAGAAAAGAAAGTAAAATGAAAGCATAGAAATTTTATTTGGTAACATGGATGAAAGAAACCGGTTGAAAGTAGTTGCCTCTGAGAAGCAGAAAGAAGTTTGAAGAGAGAAAAGGACAATCTGTTCTTTAAAATTATACTATTAAACTAACTGATAGAAATTTAAAAATGAGGAGTTTATTGGACAGTTATAGATGTGGCTTTCCTGCAGAGGAAACAGTATGAGAAGAAGCAAAAAGTATGATGGTAAATGGTGTCATTTGTCATCATCATGTCATAAAGTTTGACTCAAAGAAAAGGTTAAAGAGGGAAAATAAATAGGAAAACATGATGCTGAAAACAGGTTGAGATCTTATTACTGAGATATTTGAATACTAACTGAAAGAGCTTAATTTATGCCTATGGTGGCCATTTACTGTGTTCTGCAAAGCCCTTCTCTCAGAAGGGCTGCCCACCACCAAGAAGCATGTTCCTGTCAGCTGACCCTATAGCCGTAGCTGACTACTAAAGGGTGGATCGCTGACCCTTTTCTGATCAAATGATTCTTCTTAATAATTCAGAATTTTAAATTTGGAAACACAGGGGGAAGAGCTATTGGTAACTGAGTAATATTACTTGCAGTATTTAGGGGAAAGATCCGCAAACTCATTGAAGTCTCAGGGATGCTCTGATTCCTGTTTTCCCCAAGTCTGCTCTAAGGTTTTTGATACAGAAATACTCCATCAATATATTTATTTTGTGCTTTAGCAGAGCCTGTTTCTGCTATTTACATCTTAACTGATGCACAGGCAACTGAAAACGTTGTTCTTTATAATGAAACATGCACATACCAACCAGAGGTATCAATGTTGAAACAGGATGACCCCTTTTCAGGAATCCTGAAGAGGGGTTATTCAGAAGGAAATGCCTTCAAAGAATCCTTAGGCATCCTTCAGTGTCTGAACAGAGAAACTATGACAGATCCAGAGCCTGACTCATATCCCTAAAGTCAGCAAACTGTTTGAGTTTTTCCTAAAACTAACCCTGAGCTAAGAATATCTTCTTCTCATGGTGGGTACAAAGTCCAGCTGTTTCATATTGCTAATGGGTCCATTTCTGAGGATTGTGGTACATCTATATTTAAAAGGTTTAGGGCTTTCCAAGGGGGTCTGGGTGGCTCAATCAGTTAAGTGTCTGACTCTTGATTTCAGCTCAGGTCATGATCTGATTGGTTGTGAGATCAAGCCCCTTGTCAGGCTCCAAACTGAGCATAGAGGTTGCTTGGCATTCTCTCTCTCCCTCTTTCTCTGCCTGACTCTCTCTTTCTCTTGGTCTCAAGATAAATAAATAAACTAAAAAAAAAAAGAATTTAGTGCTTCCCATGTCTACTTCAAAGAGAAATAACTCCACCTAGGGCACTGGTGAGGGGATAGTGACCAAATTTTGTACAAAAATATCCTGGCCCCTTAGTGATAGACTGTCAAAGTTGGACACTTGACCCGAGTACAATGAGCCAGTTGGAAAGCCAAAAAATTATTGTATAATCTATAATTTTAAATCCATGGTTTGGCGTGAAAAGATATACTGGGAAATCCATTTCCTGTCAAGGAATTATTCAATTGAAAATATTAGAAGACTGGGGCGCCTGGGTGGCGCAGTCGGTTAAGCGTCCGACTTCAGCCAGGTCACGATCTTGCGGTCCGTGAGTCCGTGAGTTCGAGCCCCGCGTCAGGCTCTGGGCTGATGGCTCGGAGCCTGGAGCCTGTTTCCGATTCTGTGTCTCCCTCTCTCTCTGCCCCTCCCCCGCTCATGCTGTGTCTCTCTCTGTCCCAAAAATAAATAAAAAACGTTGAAAAAAAAAAAAAAAAAGAAAATATTAGAAGACAAAATTTTTCTAGAGGAATCCGATGAGGGGGGATCCAGGCTGGAATGGGCATGGTAAGGCAAAGTTGAAATTTTGAAGAATGAGAATTTTTACAAGTGTACAAAATGCTGATTGATACAGAGGCTGCCTCAGGTAGATACACAGAGTGACATACAGAAGTTAAAAGAGGAGATACCCCATGGTAACTGAGAGAAAGTGAGTAGCCCTTCCCTAGGGCTGCCTTAGTCCCTGTTAATGTTTATTTTCTAGTTCATTGGTATTTGTAGAATAATCTATCCTTTCTTTATCCTATTGTGAGAAGATGTTTATTCATTTCAAACAAATGAGCCATCAACTTTAAGCTATCAAAGACCATTTTATGTTCTAATGTAACCTACATTCGTTTGCTTAAATCCAGGGAGTGGGCAAGGTTGGTAGTGTTAGTGGGGCAGGAATGATACATGGTGCTTTGCTTGTTTCATGTTAAGGATGCATTTAATGGAAAAGTTAACAATGTTTTGCATAATAGATTTTTAAAATCAATTAGCTAAAAACAGTCAGAGCCAGGATTCTTAAATCAGCCAATTTCAGGAAAAATAGTCAAGCAAGTAAACTCCTGAATTAAAATAAATGAGAAAATGGGATTCCACTGGACAGACTAAAAAATAAAGAGCAATGAGGAACATTACACAAGACTAAAAGAAGAAAAGGAACAGTGAATTAATGAAATTAATCAATACCTTAGTTTGGGAATGGGGAAGTCACACTCAGAAGTCTGAAGTCTGGATTTGTGTAAATAAAATAAATGTATTCAATCTATAGTCTTGAATACTTAACATTGAGTTTTATAAGGAAATGGGCTTGATTTTTTTCTGGAACACCAAGAGGAAAAGACTCAGGCAAGGCCTAGCTCAACAATAGCAAAGTTTTAGGAGGGGAGAACAGGAAACTCTTCAGAAGAAAGTCCTAGGGTTTTCAGCCACAGGACTGACTCACCACTTTGCTGGTAAGCCAGTGAGCTATGTGCTTTAGTACACACCCCAGGAGAGGACAGGATCTGAATGTTTAGGTAAGGGAATCCAAGACAATATTATCAACATATCTTTTCATTTTTATTTCCCAATGATTCCCTACTATAGAGTTCATCAGTCTGTGAACTGTTGAATTTCACTGTTTGGTGCTTTTCATCTATTCTTCCACTGTTTGGAATTCTCCCTCCTTTCCATCTTTTTCTCCCCAAATCCAAGGTCAAGACACATCTTTGCTAGAATGCCTCTCTGGTCTCCTTGGGTAAAAAGCAATCTGCCCACTTCTTTTTGAGAACTCATTGTTCTTACTTCTGTCTCAAAAACCATATTAATTTTCAAAGCATTTTTTCTTTTATTACTTTTAAAAGCAGCTTGGCTATTGACTTTTCATGTTTGACTTTTTCATATGATCAGGCTTGTTTTATCCATGTAACATAATTTTAAGTCCCCTTCATGTTATGAGGTCCTAAACATAAGACTAGCCCAATGCCTACTATCAGGTTACTAGTGTGGATTCAGAAGGCACTGCTATGAAAGAAGGTTACACACCACGTATTACACTCCATTCTAACTCCGACACTTCTTTCAGTCTGATTCCAAGCCCACTAAGTTCTGAGGTTATAGAAAATGTGCCCAAATCTGTGATCCTGTGGGGTATGGTTCAATGTCAGCTTTTGTTACTCAAGTAAGCAGTCCTTAGCTTACAGCTTTTGTTTCCAGGGCTTCTAATTTTTCTGTCGAAAAAGAATCAGTACTATCTAGAGTCTAATTCCCTGAAGTAACTGAAGTAGTACTTGTCCCAATTTTGGTAATTTTGATGCTACTTTCCCTGGAATATATTTTATCACTCAAATCTCAAACTTTACATGACAACATGACTTTCAGAGCTGCCAGATCAATTTAAGTTGATTTAATTTGATTAAAATGAACGTAACTGGGAGGCTGGAACCCATCTCCCTAATTCCAGAGCAGATGGGGGAAAGGACAGTACCTGGTCTGGAGACAGAGTTGGATCTTTATACAAATTACAATTTTAAACCCATGACATAAACTATTTATAGCTAAGGGATATGTCATTAAAGGATATGTGGCTCACAGAGTCTTTTTATTTTTTCAAGTATGTTCAAGAATACTTATTTTGGACCAAGGTGCCACTGAAGAGAAGGAACTACCACCACCCTGCATAATAATATAAAAGACTAATTGACCAAGTGTACAAGCTTAGCTGCAGTTATGAAGCAGCCAGAGATAGTTTTTTTTTTTTTTTTCCTCAGTAGGCCATGAAATGGTAGAGTATTAATGATAATTCTTGGGAAAGTGGTGTGTGTATGTGTGTGCATGTGTGTGTATTTGTACTTATGCTGTGTGAAATTCAATCATTTTAGTCAGATTGACAGAAATGTACTACTATAGTTATAATTTACCATCAGCTTCCCAGAATATGCCATTCCAGAATGTGCCACTGTGGCAGGTGGATTATTTCAAGCTGAAGACAATAAAGCCCCAGCAGATTCACGGAGAGCTTTTAACCTCCCCTTTAACTGAAGAAAAGAATTGAGATAGGGGGCCTATGCCAGGAAGAAAGCTACTGCCAGAGATAACTTTTTTTATATCAGAAAGATATTTTCATTGCAGAACAAACATTTGTTTAGGAAACATTTGCTCTTCTCATTTTCCTGTGAATTCCCTTCCTCCCCTTTGTAGCCCTTGACCCCTACCCTCTCCTCCTTGGCTCAGGATGGTATGTAAGCCTCAATTACCTGACTTCAGGGGAATCTTATATTTTTATGGGGCTACCATACATTCAAAATTTGGTTTTTCTGATCATCTATCTTATGTCAATTGAATTAGACCAGCCAAAAAACCTAGAAGGGAGGAGGAACGTTTTCCACCCCTACAGGTGGAATTTTACAAAATAGATGTCAGAATAAAGCCTAAAGAGGCATTCTTTCCTGTATTGTCATTTCATTTAGTTTCTTCTCCTTCTAGCTGTTCATGAAGTTTGATTAACAGTACAACTTTGTGTGGTGCTAGGTGGTAGGTTGAGAAAAATAACAAGTGGCTCAAAAAGAGATTAAGGACTGTCATAGTAACTCCCAGTCCACAGCCAGCAGGAAGGAGGCAGTGGTGACCTGTGACACAGTGCAGAGGATTGGGAGGCGTGGAGAAACAGGGTAGAGGGTCCACCAACTTTAACCCACATGCATCCCTTCAACAATCATCAATATTTTGCCAGAGTTGTTTCATATACCCTCCTTCCTTTTCAGCTGCAGTAATTTAAAACAATCTCCAGTCATCATGTTGTTTACTCCCAGATATTCCAACACATTTCTTAAAAAAACAGAGTGAGGGGGACAAGAAACTTCTTACAGCATCATGAGGTCATTGTCTCACCTCTACATTAATCAACAATTCCTTAATATCATCTAATGTCAAATTTATATTAAAATTTACCCAACTAGTCACCAAACTGCTTTTTGTCAGTTAATTTATTTGAATCATACTTTCTAGAAGTCAACTTAAAAATCATTAAATCTGTTTTAGTCTCTTTCAAGGCTATTTTAATCATTTTCTAAACCACTATTGCAATGTTGAAGGAACTTAGAAAGACTCCATATTATGGATTTGGGTAAGTACTTCCCCTCCTATCATTTGACTTGTTTTCCATCCCCTGTGTTTCCTGTGACTGGAGATAAGATTTAAAGTCTTGATATATGCATATATATTATATGTAATATAATGATAAACTGTATTTATTATATATAATATATGCAATATAATATATAATAAATTATATAACTTTAGATAATTATAATTACATAATTAGAAATTATATTATGTATATTATGTAATTATATAATGTATACATACACACACACACATGTATGCATCATAGACAGTGCTTAATTCTTCATATTGCCTCACATCGCAAGGCACATTATATTTGGTTGTCTTTGGTCTGCTAAAATCCATCAGTGAATTCAGACAGTGACATCCTGTTCTCTTTATAGTCAGTTTCCTGGGCATTGGATGACCTGAAATCTTTCCCTAGATTGTCACGGTTTATGCCTGTTGTCCTGGCATGATTACTAACAGTGCATCTTTCACTTGCAAAGTGTCTCTGTTTGGATTATAGATTACTCACCAATTTCACATTTAGTGATTTTGTCATCTATTGATGATGACTGCCTGTTAGTTACTTTATTAATGATTGCATAATGATTTCCTAATTCCATCATTCCATAAATCATTCTGCATTTATCAACTGGGAAGACTTTCATATGAAATTCTTTCCTACATCCATAGGACTTGTGTGAGATCCTGAAATACCATTTACTTCCAAATGGCAAGGTAAATGCTGAGTTCTTCTCTTTCAGTTACCAATATTCAGAATATTGAATTGGTGCCCAAAAAATCTCAGATAGATGTCCAAAGTCCAATGAGTTTTGGTTTGTTTCTTTAAAAAAAAACATTTATGAATGCTTCACTTTTTTATATTAAATGTGTTTTAATCAATTACAGCTATCATTATTTTTGATGCTCATATTGTTCCATCTCTGGGCAGTGAGAGTCTATTCTAGATGGTTCATGTGTTATTTTGACAATACCTCATTTCCCTTTCATGGTCCTCTTATTTCTGGCACATGATTTTCTAGACTTACCTTTCCAACATAAAATCAAGTATTTCACCAGAGCAGTGATTAAGCAGATGATGTAGAAGAGAGCTTTAAGCAAACTGTCCCTTGCTTCTCCTAAATATTAGAAGAAAAAAGCCTTTAAAGAAAAGAATTCACTCAGGTTAATATTGGCACTCAACAGTGAAAATATATAAAGCTAGACAGTGGCAACAAAGCTACAAAGAGAACAGTTACAGTCTCTGTCTTTAAAAAGTTTTTAGGTTAGAAAGAAAATCAGACTTCTTTGAGTAATTGTAGATGAATTTAGCATGTTCTAAGCTCTCCAGCACTGTAGAATTAGAAAAATTTTGCCTAATTCAATTGTATATAGATAGCATACACTAATGTTTTGATTCTCTACTAATTGACTTAATAATCATTTTCCCCTAACACATGGTTTTGATGTTTCCCTGGCTGAATAACTTAGTAGAGGATTTACAGTCTTCTCTTTAAAAAGATGAGAAAATATATATATTCACTTCCCATCCTTATGACTTTTACAACTCCTGTAAGTATTTACAAAGGAGCTACCAGTTCACACAGAAGAGGTCAAAGGTCTCAAATCTACTTAGAGAAATAAACATGTGCTTTTCATGATCTCAAAAATGTTACTGGGACAGGAGTCATCACCCACCACCCTTCTGCCTCTGAGAATGAACCCAAAGCCTCAGGTGAAAAATCTAAGAAGTGACTGCTTTTTAATATTTAGAAAAACAAGAAAATAGTTCTTTCTCTAGTATGTCTTCAGTTCTAATGAACTACACCTTGGTAGATGTCAAGGCCTTTGTGTTAGGGTGGGAAACAACCTGCTAAATAATAAGGAGTGGCTTCAGCTTGTATTTGCCACTTGAACATCAGACTCTGCACCGTGGGCCCCAGTTCAGGAGTGGAGTCCTCTTTAAACTCACAGGTATTTAGGGGCGCATGGGTGGCTCAGTCCGTTGAGCATCTGACTTCAGCTCAGGTCATGATCTTACTATTCATGAGTTAGAGCCCCACTTCTGGCTCTGTGCTGACAGCTCAGAGACGGGAGCCTGCTTCTGATCTTATTCTCTCTCTGCCTCTCTCCCACTTGCTTTCTGCCTCTCTCGGTCTCTCAAAAATAAATAAATGTTTAAAAAAAATTAAACTCACA